>NC_087464.1:5333926-7943926 GCF_036321535.1 Camelus dromedarius
GAGGTTCCTGATTTACTCTGCATGCCCAGGGACCCCTGGTGCTTACCTGATGTACGGTTTCCTGCATTTGCCCCTCCTTTTTGCGCAATTCCTGCCATTTGGCTTGCGTCCCCCTTTCTCTGCTCATATCTAGCCACCTGCCTGCTCTAACAAGTGGGGAAGAGTCAAACTACAAGAGCTGTCACAAGAATGTCCGGAGTATTCTCTAAAGCACTGCCTCACAGACCTTAACATGCATATGGATTAAACCGGCATCCTGTCAAAAATACAGCAGATTTTGTATTTCTAACAAGCTCTCAGGTGATACTGATGAGCCTGGTGTGAGGACACACCTCATACAGAAAGGCTCTAAAAAACTAAGGGCTCACAGGGGAAGACTAGCACGATTCCAGTTGGAGCTGGTTTTGTTAAAATTCATTGGAAAGTTTAAAATTGTCACCTTTGATCTAAAGGATTGATTACAAACATGAAAGTCTAACTAAACAAAGTGTGCTGAAATCATTCATTTGTACTTTTTAGGTTAGAGCTAATGTATCTTGCTTGGAGGAGGTACCATCTCCAAGGGGGCGTTCAGAAACAGAGAGGTTATCACAGTTGCCATGACAACAGGGAAATCCTACTACTGTTTGGGGCCTGAAGGCCCAAGATGCTAAATGTCTGACACTGTGTGAGATAGTTCTGAACAAAGAACTGTCCCACTCCAAATGCCGAGAACCCCATTAAGATACCCAACCAACATCAGTGGAGACAAATGTTGCATCTGTATCTGAGACCTCAGCCAATCAGTTCTTTGAATATCTTTTTGAATTTATAGTCTGGAACCGTTTCGCCTTGCCCATGTGTTTTAGCTCATCTTTTTAGAAATTTGGCTGCCTTTGGAATTTTCCAGTGGGGAAGAGAGGTCCTTCTCTCCAGTGAGTGTACCATAATCTGATTCAGTCATGGTCATCCTCTCAACAGAGGATGATCTCAAATGGAAAGACTTCATGAAGTTCTAACGAGTTTATCAGTTCGTCAGTGTTCTAAATGAGAAATCAGGAGAGGGGATGTCCAGGAGCCCCCTTGAGATGACATTCTCAAATGCGGCTTCTGGGGTCACTTTGCTCCAAAAATGGTGCTGTGACCCATGTGCCTGATCCCAAACACAAACAACCCCAGGGTCTATCAGAGTCCCACCACATTCTTCCACAAAAGGAAGATTCCATGGTCCTAGATTTGCTGGATCTAGCAAGCTTTCTGACTGTCAAAAAGATTCTGACCCCTGAGCCCCACAGTGTCAAACATTACACTGAGGATATGAGAAATTCTCACAATGACCGAGTTGAGACAAAAATAGATGTAGCTATGAGACATAAAACAGGGAAACAAAGGCAGTGTTAGAGGAGAAGGATGCAGTTAGACATTTTTGAAGATAACGAAAACCCAAATCAATTTTGTGTGGGAGAAAAGAGGTCTTCACAACTGTTGTTTCAGACTAACAAAAAAAACAAAAAACAAAAAACAAAAAACTAGATACAGTGATAAGCAGAGTCAATGAAATACAACGAAAATAATGTGTAACTTCTTGAGCTCTCATATCAAGTTTAAGAGCTGGGAAACTTCTGAACTGGTTTGGCAGGCTCAGTGTGATTCAGTCTGGGAAAAATTTGTTCATCCTGGCATGGTCTTGGGATTGCTAGGAAGATGGGAAAATTCCCCAGCACCCCAGGGGAGCAGTTTTACCACTCCAAGGCTCCCAAGTTACTCCCCCCCACCACCACACTCTGATACCCTGAAGAAGATACTCTGTCTGGTCTTTTTTGCAATTCTAATTAAAATGTATATTCCAAGAGCAATTAAAGGACTATTTCTTTAAATTTCTTTTCTTTTCAACTTTTTAAAATTGAAGTATAGTCAGTTTCCAACATTGTGTCAATTTCTGGTGTACAGCATCATGTTTCAGTCATACATATACATACATATATTCCTTTCATATTGTTTTTCATTATAGGTTACTATAAGATATTGAATATAGTTCCCAGTGCTATACAGTATAAACTTGTTGTTTATTTTATATATAGTAGTTAGCATCTGCAAATCTTGAACTCCCAATTTATTCCTTCCCACCCCCTTCTCCCTTTTCTTTTTTAAGGCAGAAAGAAGCAAGGCTAGTGTAGTATTAATGGTGAGATAGTTTTTAGCCCTGAAACCATCGTTGACTGAATGCATCATCAGTGCTCATTCCTGTTGTACCTAGTTATCTATCCAATAATTGTAGTGGCTTAGCAGAAAAAAAAACCTACTTTTTTGGGGGGGGTGGGAAATAGCGATTTTATTTGGAAACCCAGCAGACTTAAGAAGATGGACTAGTATCCAAAAGAATCATCTTCCCTGAGTTAAAAAAAAAAAACACGATACATTTTAACTAGAATTCCACCAACTCTCAGATGAGTCAACACTTAATCTGAGAAAAAATTAACCACGTGAGTCAAATAATGTGTACATAACACCCATAATCAACTGTTCACATGAAAATGCTGATTCTCACGTGGCTGGACGTCTCCCTGACACAGGTTTCCTGGGGTGCTGGGAAGAGGGGACTGGCTGGGGCCTCAGGCACACAGCATTCTCTTGGTGAGCTGACCACGCTGATGCCCGCCCTGCCTCAAGGACCTGTGGTGGTGACTCTGCTCTTAAAGTGGTTTGTGGACCCTCTTCTGAAAAGGAGCTGTCAGCCCCCGTGTAATGGCTGCAGCTGGGACGTGGCAGGACTTCTCTTGCAGGAAAGGGTCAGGGCAGGAGAAAGTCCTGCAGAGAAGGCTGTGCTGTGTCTGCCTGGCTCTGCTTGGACACTCACTTCTGTTAAGCCCGCTACCTGGTCCAGCGGTAGGAGCGTGTGCGTGTGTGCCTGTG
Organism: Camelus dromedarius; assembly: GCF_036321535.1. Classification (NCBI taxonomy): domain Eukaryota; kingdom Metazoa; phylum Chordata; class Mammalia; order Artiodactyla; family Camelidae; genus Camelus; species Camelus dromedarius. The sequence goes on from NC_087464.1 coordinate 5,336,819, forward strand.
TGCTCCCTGGCACCTGCGGCCTCCCACAGCAATCCCTGCCACAGTTTGGATGTGCAGAGAAATGTTGTTTCTCGTTTTGTCTCCAGTTTCTTGACTTCCTCAAGGACCCAGCAGGGAAACATAGCAAATGAACCAAAAGAACCCAGCTAACTGGCCCATCAGGTTTAAACTGTAGAGGCAAACAATACTTTAAACAGTCTCTGGGCGTGGCCCAGCCTCCCACTTTCCATCTGGCTGAGTGTCCTTGTGTGAGATCGTCCTCCTCTGTGTCTGGGTGATGCTTCGGGCTCTGGGGATGCTGGGCTTCCTGCTGGCTTCCGAGCTGAGGCAGGAGCTGCAGGTTCGCATTTGGGAGGCATGGCCCCAGGTGGACCCAACTTCTCCATCTCACTGGCTGAGTCCCCTCAAGAGCTGGTGTGTCTCCCATGCAATGCCTTTGGGCCCTCTGCAGCCTGGCCTCACCTGCCACTGTGTCTTAACACCTGCCCAGGGGCTTTCAGCTCAGGGCTGCTCTGGTGGGGACTGGCTCCAGATGACCCCTGGGCTCGGTGCTCCAAGGAGGCTGGCCACCTCATGTGGGCTCAGGGGACCCTACGCAGCTGCTCCTTGCTGAGCCCACGCATCCTGCGCCCCTTCCCGCGGGAACTTCATGAGGACACTCGGCACCGACATCAGACTGGTCACTTGGCCGGACCTCCCTTGCTCTTCGTCTGCCACCGCCCTCCAGCGGGGAGGAGGTGGGCTTTGCTTTCACATCTCCTTCTACTGGACTGAAGAAAGCCCCGAGGCCCAGGAGAGACACTGAAGAACTCTCTTCTCTTCAGGAGATGGTTTAAGTCCCGAGTCTAGTCTAGGCCATTTGAATGGCAGCTCCGTGAATCGACCAAATCCACAAAGCCTGGATTGCAAGCATAGTGTCTTGCCAAAGAGGGCATATACCTGGTCCCTGCCCCAGGCAATAAGCCTCTTGGCTCTATGTGGAGATAAGAAAAGTTGAAATGAACTATGGCTTAAGGATAAAATGCATTGGTTTTATATTTGTAAAATACTGTTTTCATTACACTTGTTTTAGAGGGTCTGGTAGGGGAAAACAAGAACAAGCAACAAAGAAATATGTAATTCAGTAGCTTTAATAGATAAAGAGAACCATTATTAACACCAGGCTTTCCACATCATAAATTAGGTATTAGTCATATTTCAAACATTGTCTGTGTGTTTGACTATGCCTGTACAACAGGAACATTGGGTGTTACTGGTCCATGCATTTGCTTTTTGCCATTTATTCTCCTGTCCTCTGTTCAGCCTCCCACAACTAATTTACGTTGACCCTTAAAAAAGAAAATGAGTTCTTGAATGTCAGGGCAAGTGGCTTGCATTCTAGGACACATCGTAACTTCCAAAGCACTGAGTCAGCAATCCAATGGCTTAGCCTTCATACTCATGACAGCTGTTTATTTCTTTCAGTGTAATTCCAGAGAAAAATATCCAGAAGGGATGTACTGCCCTAGATCTATCAGAAAACATATTTAAGATATTCTGTAGTTTTACAATACAAAAACCTAACACTAAGTAATCATACGATAAAAGGATTATCATTTCAGTAATAGATTATCTGGAATCAGGCAAAAAGGTATTTAAAGTGCACAACTGATATGTTGTAGAGACGTCATGGAAACACAGAAGCTGAGAAATGTTTCCAGTACCATTTTAAGGCAATCTGGGGGCAACAGAATTGGAAGGAACCTTTCAATATTCTCTGATTCAGATCCCTGCTTTCAGCACCTATAAAAGGAGCTTATTTACTGACTTCTGGAAGAGGAGTAGGGCTGCTCAAAGATCAGAAAGTCCTGGGATCACAATCAGCTACTGCAAGAGGAGAGGCTCAGCTTGAAGACAAGGACTTGGCAACAGGCCAAATGGGGACCTAGAGGCAAAATCAATCCCTGGAGAGAAAGACTGGGGCAGATCTGCTTCTGGAAGCCAGTGGCTCCAGCAGGCAGGAGAGAGCATGGACAGCACTTTGCATCCACGTGGTAACTCTGATGGGCCTTCTGATGCCAATCCTACCTCCCTCAGTGCTTCAGATTTAAAGCAACTACCAAGAAGATAATCAAAACAAAAATATTACAAAAGTCAACAAAAGAAAAAAAAGTCAACAAAAGGATGAAATTGACACATGAGAAAATATCTACTTACTACAAAGGAAAGCGGTTGGCAAGAAATAGAGGAACAAAACACATAGAGACATACAGAAAACAAATGTCCAGGTGGTAGAGGTAGTTCCAACTAGATAGATAAAAACACTAAATGTGAATGGATCAAACACTCCAATTAAAAGTCAGAGACTGTCAGACTGGATTTAAAAACCAAGATCCAAATATGTAAATCTACTACACCTCAGCAAAAAAACAAAACAAAACAAAACAAACCCAAACGTATGCTGTTGACAAGGTATACACTTTAGATTCAAAGAGGTTGAAACTAAAAGGATGGGAAAGATATATCATGCAAACAGTAAGTATAAGAGCCAGCGTGGCTATATTAATACACAATAAAATATGCTGGAAGACAACAAAGTTATTAAACACAGAAGGACTTAACATTTTTAAAAAAATAAAGTCCAACGTTTACATTAGAGTTCACACTTCATGTTGTACATTCTGTGTTTTGACAAACACATAGTCATATATATGTGATTACAGTATCATACAGAATAGTTTCACAACCCCCAAAATGTCCTGTACTCCACCTACTAACCTCTCTCCCCTTGCCCTGGCAATGACTGATCTTTTTACTATCTCTATGGTTTTCCCTTTTCCAGAATATCATATAGCTGAAATCAAACTCTATATATAGAGTTTTCCAGACTGGCTTCTTTCACTTAGTAATATGCATTTAAGATTCCTCCATGTCTTTCTGTGGCTTTATAGCTTATTTCTCTTTATTGCTGAATAATATTCATTGTATGGACATACCACAGTTTATTTATCAATTCACCTATTAAACCAATCTCTTCCAAATTTTGGCAATTATGAACAAGCTGATATACGTGTTTGTGTGCAGATTTTTGTATACACTTAAATTTTCAACTAATTTAAGTAGATACCTAAGAGTGTGATTGCTGGATCATGTGGTAAGAGTATATTTAGCTTTATAAGAAACTGCCAAACTGTCTTCCAAAGTGGCTGTACTATTTTGCATTCCCACCACCAATAAATAAGACTCCTGTTGCTTCATATCCTCACCTGCATAGTTCTCTTATCTGGAACTTTTACATAGTTTGTTAGATTACACTTAAGTACATCCATTCTTTTGGTGCCAAGGTAAGTGGTGGTGTTTTTAATTTCAGTTGTTCATAGGCAGCCAATATGTGCATGAAAAGGTGCCCAACATCACTAATCATGAAGGAAATGCAAATCCAAACCACAATGAGATATTACCTCACACCTGCTGGAACAGCTGGTGAGGCTATGGCTGTGAGAATAGGTTTTAGTCATTCTGATAGTTGTATGGTGGTATCTCATTATTGTTTTAATTTGCAATTCCCTAGTGACATACGATATTGAGTATTTTATCACATGCATCTTTGCCATCTGTATGTCTTTGGTGAGGTGCCTGTTCACATCTTTTCCCCACAGTTTCTTTATGCATTAATCCTTTGGTGGACACTGAGGTTGTTTCCTTATCAAGGCTATTGTGAATAATGCTTCAGTGAACCTGAGGGTGCACATATCTTTTTGAGTTAGTGTTTTCATTTTCTTCAGATAAATACCCAGAAGTGGAATTGCTGGATCATATCATAAGTCTATTTTTAGTTTGTTTTTTTTTTAAAAACTCCATACTGTTTTCCACAGTAGCTGCACCAATTTACATTCCCAACAGTGTATGAGGGTTCCCTTCTCTCCACATTCTCACCAACACTAATTATCCCTTGTCTTTTTGATGATGGCCATTTTGACAGGTATGAGGTGATACCTCATCATGGTTTCGATTTGCATTTCCCTGATGATTAATGATGTTGAGCACCTTTTTGATACCTGTTGGCCATCTGTAAGTCTTCTTTCCAAAAATGTTTGTTCAGATCCTCTGCCCATTTTTAAATAAAATTGCTTGGTTTTTTGCTGTTGAATTGTATAACCTGTTTATATATTTTCAGCATTAGCCCCTTATCAGACATGATTTGCAAATACTTTCTCTCATTCAGTGGGTTGCGTTTTCACTTTGTTGATGGTTTCCTTTGCTGTGCAGAAGCTTTTTAGTTAGATTTAGTTCCACTTGTTTATTTTTGCTTCTGCTGCTTTTGCCTTTGGTGTCAGATTTTTAAAAAGTCATTGTCAAGACCTGTGCCAAGGAACCTAACTGCCTATGTGTTCTTCTAGGAGATATATAGTTTAATTAGGTCTTATTTTTTTATTTTTGGTTTTATTTCCTTTTCCTTGGGAGACAGATTCAAAAAACACTGCTACAACTTACGTCAAAGAGTGTTCTGCCTATGTTTTCTTCTAGGGAGTTTTATGGTTTCCGGTCTTACATGTAGGTCTTTAATTCATTTTGAGTTTATCTTTGTATATGGTGTTAGAGAATGTTCTAAATTCATTCTTTACATGTAGCTGTTCAGTTTTCTCAGCACAACTTATTGAAGAAACTATCTTTTCCCTATTGTATATTCTTGCCACCTTTGGTGAAGAGTAACTGATGATAAGTGAGTGGGTTTATTTCTGGGCCCTCTACTTGGTTCCATTGATCTATTAATCTATGACAAAGGAGGCACCGCTAACTATTAGACAAATGCAAATCAAAACCATGATATCACCTCACACCAGTCAGAGTGGCCATAATTAAAAAGTCTAAATAATAAATGCTGGAGAGGATGTGGAGAAAAGGGAACTACACTGTTAGTGGGGACATAAATTGGTGTAGCCACTATGGAAAACACGTGCACGTGCCTAGCCTGCACGAGGTCCTGGGTTAAATTCCCAGTACCGCCCTTAAAACAAACAAGCAAACAAACAAAGAAACAAACCTAATTACTCACCCCCCCCAAGGTAAGCTCTTTTGCACTGAAAAAGAAAAGTACAATAAAAACTACAAAAGATAAATTGAGCAAATTATTGGTGATACACTATGAGCAATGGTTACATGTTCGAAACAAACCAAGAACTCTTACAAGTCTGAAAGAAAAGAATAAACAACCCAGTAGAAAAGTAGGCAAGCGTCTCACAGAAAAAGCAATACCAAGAGCCAATATATAAACACATGAAAAGATGCAGGATTTCATTCTTAGGCAGGAGATGAAAAACGGGAATAATAATGGTTGATGACAAGACTAAAAATTCATCATTCTTGCGGTTGGTGAGGATGTGGGGAATCTGTCCCACTGTTGTATCATTCATTGGAAAATTTGTGTCTTAGTGAGAATTCTTCTCTGGGAGTAAGACAAGTGGTAATTACCAAGACAGGTATTTGATTATATGGTGGTGGCCAATGAGAGCTGATTTTTAGGCTCTTTTCTTGGACTTTCTGCCTTAGTGCAGGGTTTCTCAACAGTGGCACCATTGACATTTGGGGAAGGATAATTCTTTGTTGGGGGGTGCCCTGTTCACTGTCAGGAGTTTGGCAGTATCCTTGTCTTCTACCCACTAAATAGCACCTCCAGGTTCTGACAACCAAAAATGCCTCCCAAGATTGTCAAAGGTCCAGTGGAGTTTGGGACTGTGTCATTTAGACTCACGCTGGGCACCACACACCTGCTTTGGTTTCTGCATGAGCCCAGGCGGGCCACGGTGGTGTTGCATTTGGTTTTTAATCCTCAGTTCATTTTTAGATCCTAAAGCACAAAACGGAATTCAGGAAGTGTGAATTTACTTGAACCAACTGGGAAAAAAAGGTTTTCTTAGCCTCTGCAGAAGGCAGCTGCAGAATTCACAACAGCTTTAATTTTAACACATTGAATAAATACAGTAAGTGGCTCTTTGCACTGAGGTTCAAATCTCTTATCTATTTTTACCTCCAAGCAAACAACAGATTGGAAAAGAAAGTTACTACTTTGTGAGTGGATTATTGAATCTCGGCATCAACAACTTGTTTGATGTTATTTTGTACTGTGTGCTAGAAAAAAATCATTTACCTGAAGATATTACTGTAAACACACTGAGCAAAAAAAATTTACGATTTCTTTAGAAGAAATTTTCTTCCCACAGGCAAAGAAAGAGTAAGCACAGTAAAACCATGGCTCTACAAGTTGTGTTCTCTCCACACAATGGAATATTATTCAGCCTTAAAAAGGAAGGACATTCTGACACCTGCTTAACATGGTGCTTGTCCAAGAGGACAAGATGCTGAGTAAAATAAGCCAGTCACAAAAAGACAAAACTGTGTGACTCTACTCATGAGCCCCCAGAGGAGTCAGAGACAGAAAGTAGACTGGTGGTTGTCAGGAATTGAGAAAAGAGGGGTGTGGGGGCTTACTGTGTAACGGGTGTAGAGTTTCAGTTTTACAAGATGAAAACAATTTTTGAACCAACCCATGCTACAGATGGGAAAACTGAGTGTAAAAGAAAAGAACAAATCTGACTCCATGTTAGATCTGTTCTTTTGACTTTAACCCTGTGCTCTGTTTCCTAGGCTTAGAATTGCTGGTTCTGCACCTTTTGTAAAGGAATGTTGTCTATAGCCTGAAATATACAGGAGAGCCTATTCTCAAGGCTCTGACCTTTAAGGATATTAACACTTTTCCATTCATATAAAGATAAAAAGTTGCAGAATAAAAAATAACCTTTGTTTTGTTGGAGGTTTTATAGGACACCACGTGGATAGCTGCAAGAAGAAAGGATTCCAAGAACAAAGAATTCCTATACCAAGAAGTTTTGCAACAACCACCACACCCCTTCCCCTTTTTAGTATAAAAGGAGCCTGAATTCTGACTTGGAGAAGATGGTTGGTTCTCCAGGACATTAGTCTGCCATCTTCTCAGTCTGCTGGCTTTCTGAATCAAGTTGCTATTCCTTGCCCCAACACCTCATCTCTTGATTTACTGGCTTGTGGTGTGGCGAGCAGAATGAGTTTGGACTGGGTAACATGAGGTGTACAGGGGTGAAGAGACTTGAGGAAGACCACGCTTCCACCCCAGCTCTGTCTGACTCAAAAAGCTTTGAATGGCATCATCACAGTTTCTAAAAGATGCTTGCAATCACAAAAAAATTAACAAGTGGCCCAGATGACTTGTTGGGGAAATTCAGTCACACGGCTGCACGAGAAGTTCTATATCAAAGGCAGTCTCACTGAACGCTAAAATTGTGTTTTACCACCAACAGTTATAAAATCACTTAAAGATGTTTCAGAATGAAATCTTTAGATCCTGTGGATTTTAATACGACATATTAAGAAGCATACTCACAACAATTTCCAGACATTGTATGTATAAAATATTACCACATAAAAAAGAAATATAATACTATCAAAAAGGACATTTTAGAATGAATGTGTTATTTTCTTATCATGCATTTTGGGGGGTGGGTACTTAGGTTTGTTTGTTTACTTATTTATTTATTTAATGGAGGTACTGGGGATTGAACCCAGGACCTTGTGCATGCTGAGCACATGCTCTATCACCGAGCTATATCCTCCTCGCCATGATGCATTTTTAATGAAAGAAACGTGATCTGCTATTATTCATTATGAAATGTAAGACAAGGGATTTCACAGCCAATTGAACCAGAGTTTAGAACTGGATCTGTTTTGAACCTAAGCATGAAACTCCAAGTGTCAACAGTGGTTTAAAATCCATCCCACAGAGTTTTGACTAGTTTGGTGCATCTGTAAATGCTCATCTCCAAAGTGCTTTGCCTTTGGAGGCTACTAAGGCATGCAGGGTGTTGCCATGGTAACAACTGCTTTGAGTTAGTACTTTTTATAGATTAAAGTGTTACACCCTGGGGTCTCTTCATGTAAATGGATAAATCTTAAGACACTGTGGTACTTCACTTAATGTAGATAGATACTCAATGGCACAGAATTGACTTAACCCACCAGAAATGGAAAATTTCCAGCCGTTGTGTTTGATATGAACATATGTTGTTACCAAGACCACAACATTTCCATTAATTTTTTTATACAAAATGCAAGCTAACTTTTTTATCCGCTGAAATTTGTCAATATTTAACGAATTGTGGCAGAAATGTGTGTGTCTGTCAGGAGTTTGCACACATCACTATTTCCCACCCTGGGACAAAATCCCCAGTCGCTGTGGGCAATCACAACTTTTCAGAGCGATGGGGAGGGTATAGCTCAGTGGTAGTGTGCATGGTTTGCATGCACAAAGTCCTGGGTTCAATCCCCAGTACCTCCATTAACATACATACATACATACATACATTTTTAAACTTAAAACAACTTTTCAGAATGCATTTATGAGCAATTATCTCATTTGGCTGCAACAAGAGCTTTGTGAGATAGAATGGGCAGGTGTTATAGCCTTGTCTAAAATAGGAAGAGATCATTTCTAGAAAAGTAACAGCTGCAATTTAGGCAAAGCAATTTTTAGGCCTTCTTCTGTCTTAAAAAAAAATTAAGTGGCTTCTTTGGCCTGTGTGGTTCAACACCATGGCCACGGTCAGTTTTATCAGTCAGTTCTCTAGGAATCAAGGGGAAATGGCTGAATAATGGACATCTCCAGGAGGGGTTCCTTAGAGTTCTCAGGGACAGACCAGTTTATTGTGGGATGAAGTTAAGGATACATGTCCTGCACACAGTCCAAATGACGTGCTTTCTAATCCATGTCCCCACTGCACCCTCACTCTGAGCTCACCTACAGCTCAGACAGGTGTGGGCTGTGTTTTGGATGACAGGCCGTGACCTCACTCCACCATGAATGCAACCCAGCCCACCATCTGGGTCCCTATGCCTCCACCCTGGTGTCCTGTTGTGGCCCATGATATTTCCACCCTTCCAGCCCCCTTGGGAGGTAGGGGCTTCCCACATGGCCCTCGGGGAGTCCCACCTTCTGGTATTCATATCTTTGTGTGTAGGGGCTGAACCAGCAACTTGATTTGAATGAATAAAATACAGCAAAGATGATGGGATGTTACTTTTGAAATTAAGTTATAAAAGACTGTGACATCCATCTCCTTTATACACTTTGTCTCTCTGACTCTTCTCACATGTTTGCTCTGATTAAGTGAGCTAGAGAAGTCTACATGGCAAGAAGCTCTGGGCAGCCTCCAACTCACTGCCAGTGAAGAATCAAGACCTTCATTCTATGGGAGAAAATATTTGCAAATAACACAACTGACAGGGGACAATTTTCCAAAATATACAAATAGCTCATACAGCTTAATAACAAAAAAACAAAAAACTCAATCAAAAAACAGGTAGAAGACCTAAACAGACATTTCTCCAAAGAAGACATACAGATGGCCAACAGGCACACAAAAAGATGCTCAATATCGCTAATTATCAGAGAAATGAAAATCAAAACTACAATGAGGTATTACCTCACATCAGTCAGAATGGTCATCATTAAAAAAATCTACAAATAACAAATGCTGGAAAGGTTGTGGATAAAAAGAAACCCTCCTACACAGTTGGTGGGAATGTAATTTGGTGCAGCCACTATGGAGGTTCCTCAAAAAACTAAAGATAGAGTTACCTATGATCCAGCAATCCCACTCCTGGGCATATATCCAGAAAAAACTATAGTTCAAAAAGATATATGCACCCCGATGTTCACAGCAGCATTATTTACTCATAGGCATGCATCTGGAGAAAACTATAAGTTGAAAAGACACACGCACCCCAATGTTTATAGCAGCACTATTCATGATAGCTAAGACATGGAAACAACCTAAATGTCCATCAACAGAGGACTAGATAAAGAAGATGTTGTATACATATACAATGGAATGTTACTCAGCCATAAAAACAAATGAAATAATGCCATTTGTAGCAACATGGATGAACCTAGAGATGATCATATTGAGTAAAGTCAGACAGAAAGACAAATATCATATGATATCACTTATATGTAGAATCTTAAAAAAAAATGATACAAATTCTATTTACAAACCAAAAACAGGCCTGTGGACATAGAAAACAAACTATGGTTACCAAAGGGGAAAGGGAGGGGAGGGATAAATTAGGGGTTGGAGATTCACAGATACACACACTACATATAAATAGATAAACAACAAGGGTCTACTGTAGAGCACAGGGAAATATATTCAATTTCTTTAATAATATATAATGGAAAAGAATCTGAAAAGAAAATATACATATGTATATATATTCATAATTGAATCATTTTGCTGTATAACTGAAACTAACATTGTAAATCAACTACACTTGAATAAAGAATTTAAAAAAAGAAAAGACCATCATTGTAACATCTCACAAGGAACGGATTCCTGCCACCGACATATGATTGAGCCTGGATTGGAGCATTCTCCTGCTGGACCTTCAGATGAGACCACAGCCCTGGCTGACACCTTGATGACAGCCTTGTGACCCAGCTACACCGTGCCCTCATTCCTGACCTGCAGAAAATAGCACATCAAAACCGTGCTTCTTAAGCCACACATCTTGGGATAACTGGGGGGTAATCTGTTACACAGAAACAGATATTTAATACACTCAGATTCTGACACTTGGGAGTTATCCTTGATCCTATCAATTACAATAAGGCTCCTAGAAGTTCTCCTGCCCTTTTCTCAAGGCCCCTGAATGTATGCTTTTCTGGGACTTGAGGGAAGGTAACAGGCTACTTAGGGCGGAAAGGATCACATAGTATAAGCCTCTAGGTACTCTTTCCTTTGCTGGACAACCCTTTCTCCAGTCTAACCAGAAAGTACCTTCCTTGCTCTTCTGCCTTGGATGTTCTATGTTCCAAAACTTAGCTTGGGTCCAGCTTGTTTTCTTCTGTCTCCCTGATCTGGGTTCCAGTTTCAGAGCCTGATGGCTATAGTTCAGAGCCTGCCCTGGTCAGCAGACCTTCCACTGCTGCTGTGTTTGATGGTTGGTCTGCAGTCTCCTTGACCTCATATTACACCCATGCAGAGCCAAAGTGCCTTAGCAGCCCTGCAGGATGGCCCGAGTCTCTCCTCTAGCAGTTCACAGCCAGGTCCTGAGTTGCCAAGTCAGGGCCCCGACTAGCTCCCAATGCCCCGCCCTGATCCTTAGCTCCTGGATCCCTCCCCTCGAGCTTTCCCTATCACTGACCTTCCCAGCTCCAGCACCTTACGGATGCCTGCAGTCTTTCAAAGGCACGTGCCAAGTTGTGAGCTCGGCTTCCTATCGCTCCGGGGGGTGTGGGATGGGACTTGCTAACGGGCCAGCTCTTTGGGGAGGATGTGAATGCAGCAGCTCCATGGAGGCCCTGGCCCCAGGCCCCAGCACTCAGCAGCACAGCGGTGACTCACAAAAGCAGTGGGGTAGTGGGATGTGGTGTCAGAATCAGCTCCCAGGCCCTCTGAGCAATTAGGAAGCAGACCGCTGACTCGGAGCCAGGAAAATATAGAGTAAAATTCCTTTTTCTGGCTTCTGAGGGCTGCCACAGACGGATGCCAGCCTGCTGCTTGTCCAACCTTCCTCATCCTGAGCCCTCTGCTCCCGCCAGAATTCTAGTGCAGAATTCTTTACTTTAAAAAATAGGTACTGAATGGATGAACCCCGCAGACATTATGTGAAGCCAAAGAATCTGGATGCAAAGGAGTAAATGTTGTGCTCTTCATTAAGATGGCATTTTAGAATAGGCAAAGTTCAGCTCAGGTGAATAAAAGATCCTGTAAGTTGCCTCTGGTTGGTGAGGGATTGCCTGACAAGAGATGTGAAGGAGCCTTCTGGAGCAATGGAAATGTTCTCTTTCCAGGAGTGTGGGTTCCACAGGTGCATGCCTTTGCCAAAATTGTGTAGCCAACGTTGTCGTTCTCTCATTGTGCCATTCTGCTACATGTAAATTTTACCTCCAAGAGAAAAATGAAGGATTACCCCAGGGGAGTGTTATGGAAGAATCAGAAATGGCACAATTTGGTAATTATTGAAGCTGGGTCATTGGTACACAGAGTCTCATTAGATCACTCTGTCTACTTTGTGTTATGTGTAAACTTTTCCATGATAAAAAATGGAAAAATTGTCTATTGAACACATATCTGTACTAGACACTAAGCTGAATGCACGGTACAGGTAGACAAGGCTGTAGACACAAGGAGTAAGTGAAACGTGGAATTTTTATGTACAAACATTAAGTGCACTGAAACGGGAGAAAATCTGGAATGAAGGGAATAATGTGGAAAGAAATGCTGACCATTTTTTAACATCTTAAATTGTTCTTCATTCATAACCCTATCGTGTCGTTTGTAATTTACCACAAATGTGTAGGCTTTGATGGGACACTAATGATACTGTCATCAGATCCACAGATACAAGTGGCTCTGAAATACCTTGTTTCTTCCCATTTCTACACCTTTGTATTTGCTAATTCCATGAATGCTTGCTTTGTTCTATTCCTCCAAACCCATGTAAATTCCACTTGTGATTTAGCAGCACTACTCAAAACACAGACCCCAGAAGATGAGGACCTTTTATCCACAGGTAAATCAACCTCCTGCTTCTTTCATCGAGAATGTCGTGTTCTATGATTCTCATGAGAAGAGTGGCAGCAGAAATAAACAGTGTGCTGCATGACGTAGCTGATTTACATTCTGATTCAAGGGTCCTGGGACCAGCATGAGGGCTCTGGTTCATTAGATTCACCTGGGGAGCATCCAGATCAACTAACTCTGAATCTCTAGGGTGGAGCCCAGATGTCAGCTCATTAGGACATTCTCCATGTGCTTCCAACACGCAGCTCGGGTGAGAACCAGAGATTTATGAACTGTTTACGTCACTTCTCCAGGAAGTCTCTGTGCTGGTTCTTAAAGAGCTTCCTTCTGTGCCACATCACTTCCCCTCTGGGAAATCTCTGTGCTGGTTCTCCAAGAGTTTCCTTCTATCCCACAGCCTCAACATTGTTGACTTCCATTGGCTGTCGAGATGTGGGGCCTTGTACCATTTTAAACAATTCAGACTTGGTTTCGTCAGTGAGGATGTGTGGATGTGTTTCTGAGGGTAGAGACCATCTTTTACTTGTTTTGCATTCCTCTCAACTCTTAGCACTAGGGTATGCTCAGTAAACATTTGTTTGAGATTTTTATTTACAAAATAATGAAGTAGTTCCTTATTAAGACTTGGCTATATTCTTCAACTATATATATAAGTATATATATATTCCTATAGTCTTAATGTTTGTGCCCACCCACTCCCCCCAAATTCTATGCTGAAATTTGAATCCACGAGGTGAAGGTATTAGGAGGTGGGGCCTATGGGAGGTGATTAGGTCATAAGGGTGAGGCCTTCATGAATGGGATGAGTGCCCTTATAAAGACACTCCCCTCTTGCCCAGGGAGCTCCTCCCCTTCTTCTTCCATGTGAGGAGATAGAAAACAGCCATCTAAGAATCAAGCAGCTCTCACCAGACATCAAATCTGCCAACACTATGATCTTGGACTTCCCAGCCTCCAGAACAGTGAGAAATAAATGTCTGTAAGCCATCCAGGCTAAGGTATTTTTGTTGTAACAGCCCAAATGGATAAAGTTATAGACAGCTAGACAGCTCTCTCGCTCTCGCTCTCGCTCTCGCTCTCTTTCTCTCTCTCTCTATCTATATATTCATATTTTATGTACATCAAGAATTCTTCATCAAGGTAATGAACTAAGCGATTAGTATTGGGACATGCTCTTTCACGAAGGAAACAGAAAAATAGGTATAAACTTAAACACAACTTTCCAGTTATTTAATTTGGGGATACGCCAATCCAATGTTCTTCCTATTTAATAGATTCGATCCTATATTGTTTTTGCTATCTGTCCTCATGCAAACCATTCATGTGCTGACTTGGCTGGAGAGGAAACATTTGTTCTAACTGAGTTACTGGGAGTTGAGCTGTACCAACTCAGGCCTTGGGGAATCATCATTCTTATGAGTTGTCCACAAATGAGAGAGGAACTGTATACGGACCTATTACAAATCAACACCAGAATGACCTTCACACATAAATGGTGCAGATTTTTTTTTCCCAATGAAAAATGGAAACATTTAGCAGCATAGAGTGAAGTTGCCTTCAAAGCTCTCTGGAGTGAAACCACTCTGTTCTCCTGGATGACAGAGCCCAGTGCTAACGTCTATCAGAGAAGCTGGTGGAAATAGCACTGCTGTGATTAAACAGTGTATTAACCAGAACCTGGCTGCTTGAACCGCACCGATAAAGACAAAATTCACCCTATCTACCAAAAACATTCTTTCCAGACAAGACTTAGCAATGAAAACAAACAAAAGCTCTAGCTGTCAACTACCGACATCATGAAGAACGGGGGATTTTGGTCTTTGTTCATACTACTTTGTCTTTTATTCTCATGGCTTAGTTGGCTACGAAAAACATTGTTCACTTTCCTTTAAAATATTGTTTTGCTTGAAATTAATTGTGAAAGAAACCAGATAATTACTATCACTTCTCAGAAGCCCACATTTTATTTAACCTAAAGAACTTTACGTCAGAGATTTCATTATGAGTCAAAGACCATTGTTCCTTCCTGAATAGGGTGATTTAGCAAATTAAAGTTAGGAGAGGAGTAAATGGTGCTATGGGAATGGCAAAAATGCATTAAGAGTGATTTACTCCTTGCCAATGCCACGTTTACACAGTGTGCAATTTAACAACTACTTCCTAGTACCATCTAGTGGTGGTACAGCTCCAGCCTCAGGTGGAGTACAGCACCAGGGTCCAGAGGAAGAGCCACCGGGACCAGGACCAGGACTGCATGGAGGAGCGGAGGTGGGCCGGGGGGCGGGAGGGATGCGGGGAGTACATCCTGGGAACTGATGGGAAGGCCAGTGATGGGCCAGAAATGAGAGCCATCCTCGCCGGCAGCCTTTACAGGGTTGGTGGGGGTGGGCTACAGAGTAGGGTCCAGAAGAAACAGGAGGTGAGGAAGCTAAGCTGGGTGTGTGGAGACCTGGGTCTAGGACAGTGATTGAACCACAAGCCTTTCCCCTCTGCACACTGCAGGCCAAGCCATGAGCTCTGTCCTAGGCCGTGCTGGGCTGTGAGAATTAAAAGGTAGATTTTAAAGGTTCCTTCTCCTTGCATGTGATTGGGAGGAGGGGGAGGGATGAGGGCTGGCAGAGGAGGGAGAAACAAGGGGAAACAACTAATCTCTTTCGATCAGCAGGAAAATTGGGGCCAGTGTGTGTGGAAATGGAGGGGAGGGTCCCATCTTGTCTGCCCGGGTCTGTTGATAGGCAGTGAGGAAATTTTATAATTTCAACCAAATAGCCTGGATCTCAGGATCAGTGGCTACTATTTGGCTGTTTCCAGTCCACAGCAGAGGCCTGGTGGGCCAGGGACCCATGTTTCCTTCCATCTTCAGGTGTGTTAAGAACCAGGCCATCCATGTCCCCAGGCTGGTGTCCTGCACACACCCTGTGAATGAGGACCACGCGTCCTTGAGGCCATGGGGCTCTGGAAAAGGCATAGAACTTGGGGCCTGGAGCAAGTCCTTTCATCTCTGAGTCTCAGTTTCTAAACCTGCAACGTGGGGATAACTGCACTTTGTGGTGAGGAGAGAGAAGTTAAGATAAAGTGTGGGGACTGCTTAGGAACCATGGCGGCTGCGGGTGTGATGAGAATGTCCTCCACCACCAGACACCAGAGGAGAGGGTCGTCCTTCGTGAGTAGAATGTTTAGGTATAAAACATGGCCAGTGTTTCTGTCTGTTTGTTCCACTTTGTCCCTTCTCGATGCATTTCTTGTTTATAAATAGAAAGCCAGCGTTAGCCCGGCTTCTCCCTGTCTCCTGCAGCCTCACTGCATGCAGCCTGGTATCTGTGTCTGGAATGCTGTCTGGACTACTGCTGGCTTCCTATTGGTGGAGCTGTGGGTCCTGGATACTGTTGCCTTGGTGAATTCACCACGCTGTGTGTGGGTCGGGGAGGAAGCATCTCTGATTTAGTCTCTTCTAAAAAATTGAGGTTAACCCTGATGAGGCTTAACATTCCAACTTTCCCTCTCTTCCTTTCTATTTTTCTTCAGTTTGTGCTTCTATAAACAAACTGATGTTCTTTTCTCGACAGCTGAGGAAAGGAGAAAGGAGAGAAGTGTGTGCTTGCTGTGTCCCAGCCGATCACTCTCCAGCCCTTCATGGAGAGGAGAGAGAGCCATCACCAAGTACACACGGTCCTTTTTCTAAAATTGGGTCCTGGTGCTGAGAGGGAGGGCCCACCTGGGGGGACTTCGCTCCAGCCTGACTTCTGCATGAGTCCCGTGGTAAAGGTCCACTCCATCCTGCCCTGTGGCTCGAGGATGAGGGCACAGTGATGATCCCAGCAGACACAGAGCAGGGTACCCGCAGTGACAGCCGTGCAGCAGGCATCAGTAAGGGTGAAATGTCTCTGACAGCTGGTGGAATCCAAGGTGATTTTGCTGTGAGTGTGGCAGAACCCAGTCAGGAAAGAAACTTTCCTGACCTGCTGATAAAATCACACAGTGCATCTCTGATTCATCAACTCACAGAACCCAAATATAAATAGCGGGGGGTCATTATCATATTAGCGCTCTTCAAAGAGGAATCTAGGTCCATATAGGTGCTTAATGATCCCTACTGTCATGACTGGTGCGCTCAGATAACCTCGTGAGGTGTATTTTTCCCAGGACTCCATTCAACATGAGTATGAGATGATTAATTAACATTTTAGACCAATGTTTACCAATGCAGAAAAATCTACCTGTTACAGGTTGTTCTCTAACCAAAACAGGATGTAGGTTATGCACGTTGGGGGTTCACCTAACAGACTCAACAGTTGTTCTAGAATTTAACCAACACGTAGGGCAATTTTAACTCTTTGAATCATGGCAAGTGACAGCTGGGAGTAGGCATAGAAATATGCAGACCTTGTTCACAATCAACAGTAGAGTCAGAGGGAGTGGTGATATAATGACAAGCCCACACAGACAGAACATCCAGTGATGGCCCAGCCGATAAGGTCCTCCTCGTGTTCCCATACTGCTTAGAATTTCAAGCTAGGAAAGGACAGTGAAGTCAGAGGGAAGATAAGCACAAGGTGAAAGGGAAGACAGGGTCAGGAGAGGCTGGTGGGAGCACAGATCATGGCCACAGGGAGAAGGGCCAACCTTGGGATGCAGGTGGGGTTGGTGGCAACTTTTCCTAGGGAGATGGAAGAGCAGGAATATCATAGTTTAGTCTTACTCTTGGAAGGGCCTGAGGCTGGGGGCGGGGGTGGGGGGGGTGGGGTGGGGCTCTCCTCCTGGACCATGCCAGGGCGCTCTTACCCCGCAATCACCTATGTCGACACACACCCTGAGGGAAGGCTGGCAGCAGACAGAGACCTTGGGAATGGAGGAAAAGGAGAAAGTGTTGACCCTCCCCGGGGATCAGGAAAACCCAAAGCCTTGGAAACTCAAAGAAAGCACGCCACGGTGGGGCCGCTGTTTTAGAGCCCAGATTTCCCACTCTCTTGAGGTCGGACATCACGTTATGACTTGAGGACTGTTCTTTCCATCCTTACATTATCCCTGGGTAGGGGCTGAAAAAGGAAGGAGAGACAAGAAAGAAGGAGCTAGACCTCAGGGAGAGGCAGGAGGGGTCAGCAAACAGGAATCAAGATACTGTTTATGGGGCAGGGTACAGCTCAGTGGCAGAGTGTATGCTTAGCATGCATGAGGTCATGGGTTCAATCCCCAGTACCTCCATTAAACGAATAAATAAATAAACCTAATTACCACCTCCCCTCCAAAGATACTGTCTGCACACAAGACAAAGTCAAAACCAGGACGATCTGCTGCTTTTATGAAATCAGTGCATGTGCCTCAGGCCCCCCCAGGGGTGGTGCGGGGCCAGGCCCAGGTGGACAGAAGGTGCCGAAGTGGTCACCAGCCCGGTGGGCACAGCGAGATGCAGGGAGAAGACACCGGGAGCCCTGGACCGGACCACTGTCTTGACTGTAAAGAGAAGCCGCGCAGAGGATGCGGGAAGCAGGCTGCTGGGTCCACAAGGACTTAGCGTGGGTGGAGTGCCAACTACACACCAGGCACAGGGTAGTGTGGGCACAAGAAGGGAAGACTGGATCAGGGGAGGCTGCCCAGAACATTTTTGTGCATTTAACCCCCTCTCCCCTCCAACGACTTTTTGAGGCAGTTACATCCTCATCTTCCACCAGAGAAATGCAGGGATAGAGAGGTTAAACGGTCAGCCCGGGGCCACGCGATGCTTGGAACACTTGCTTCTATGTGCAAACTTGTCTAGGCCGTGGTGCCCAGGGGTCTGGTCAAACACAGTGCCTGGTCTAAATGTGGCTGTGGCGATATTTTTATCAGGTGTGATTAACATCTTAACCAGTCGACTTTGAGTAAACCAGATTACCCTTTGTGATGCAGGTAGGCCTCACCCAATCGCCTGAGTAAAGAATAAAGACTGAGGTCTCCCGAAATAGAAAGAATTCCCAGGATTGCAACACAGACATCTGTCAGTCTCCTGCCTGTTCCCCTGCGCAATTCAGACTCAATCGAACCGGCTCTGATCTGAATTCCCCTCCTGCCTGGGGCTTGCCCTGTGGATTCTGGACTTGCCAGCCCCACAAATGGGTGAGCTGATTCCTTAAGATAAATCTCTCTTTCTCTGTAGATGTGTGTGTGTGTGTCCTTTCTCCTTACTGAAAACAAGTAGGTGGGGGAAAGAAACAGAAATCACCTCTGTGCCACCCCCCTGAGGAACCTGTATCCCTGAATCTTATATGAGAAGGGCTGTGATTCCTGGGGGCCAGCCCCCTGCCTGCTGGACAGGGCCAGCAGGACGGCGTGTTTCCCATGGAGGGGGCTGACCCTGCAGGAGGAGTTCTCATTAAAGGGAACCCAAGCCCACCCAGGTCAGGATCAGGGACCCCAGAGTGCTTTGCCCTGAGACAACAGGGGTTCTCTACACAGCCAGAAAAAGGTGCAATGCAGGCTGTGTACTTTTCAAGTACACAGATTATGAAAACAGGGCCCCAAGTATGTATTTATACTAATAAGCCTGATGAATGATAAAATCGATTATATATGCTAAGTAAACAGTAAATGTTGGCTTGGGCACTCTTCTACAATACTCACTATCATAACTTAGCTATTTATAAGCAAGCTATAAGCAAATTAAAGAAAACTAATTATTTACATTTTTTATGCCTTTTGGAGGGGCAGGACTTTGACTGGGGTAGGAACCATTTCGACAGTTGCTTTCAGGTCTCGGTTTATTCAAATCCTTCCCATCAAGGTCTGTGCCTGCAAGACACGGCCATGAAGGCTTCCCAGAGTTCAAGTTTCACTCTAGCCCAGAACACATCCCTGTGAGCCAAAAAAGCAGGTGAAGGCCACTCATGTTTGAACACCTGCAGAATGTCCCTTAAGAAGTTCCATTAAAAAAAAAAAAAGAAGTTGAATATTCAGGGTTTTTTTGGGGTGGGCATTAGAACACATTTTAGGGGATTGCTGCACAATTCTTAACCTCCATTCCGATTTTAGAATTTTACCACTGAAATGCAGAGGTATCAGGGATACTCCGAAAGTTTGCAGCTCCGACAAAGAACAAAAGTCCACGACAGTCAGGAGCCCGCTTCTCCAACATCAACTGTCTATGATACAATGTGCCCTCCAAAAACCATTCTTTCTAGACTGGGGAATAACCCAAGAAAGTGACACAGTGGCCTGGGCACACCCTCAAAAAGATGGGCATCTGCACATTGATTTGGGACTGGCCAGGGGTCGGGGCGGAATGAGAGCTGCTTTGTTCTTGATCATCAGTCTCAAGGACACTGTCAGGATCGGGCTAAGTTCCGGCCCTTGCTTCTTCTGCCGCAGCAGGTGCATCCTGCAAGATCCGGTGGGTCTGTTCTGCATCGTGACATAAGCAGGCGTCATGGTCCTGCCAAGATGCTCACCCACTTCTTCCACTGCCTTTCCTTCCTTCTCTAAAGTTGGATGTTGCTGGAGACTTGGCAATTCCAGTTGTGTATAAAAGGGAAAACGTGATTCAGTGCACATTTTTCTAAACCAGCACCTGTCAGTTCATTGAAAAGTGAATCATTACATGTCCTTCAAAATGAATAATTGCTTGCTGGGGCTGGGAAGGGAGGGGCCGTTTTTCGAAAGCACAGGTATTTTTCTGGTTACAGGGCTTTGGAGTAAATCGTCACATTTCTTGCAAGATGTAAAAATAGGTTTCATGGAAACTGGGAAGAAGAAAATGGAGGAATCAGAATCCCATTGTTTTTTCAGTTTTCAATAATTTAATAGTTAATAAAACCACTTCAGATTTCTATACCAATGACATCACTTACAATTATGTTTTTCCAAATCATTTGGAGTTTAACCATAGTCTCTATGTAATCCATTTTGTGAACTGACTTTGAACTAAGATGCCATTATATATTGTATATTCCTAAACTCTCTGTGGCATCCCCAGCATAAATCACAGGTAATATGGACACAGAAATGGAAACAATGTACTTGGCCTCAATGAACCACATTTTATCTAACGCACACTTGCGATAAACCTCCTAGAAGAAAACATAGGCAAAAAATTCTCTGACATAAATCTTAGCGATGTTCTCCTAGGGCACTCTACTCAGGCAACAAAAATAAGAGCAAAATAAACAAATGGGACCTAATTAAACCTATAAGCTTTTGCACAGCAAAGGAAGCCATAAGCAAAACAACAACCTACAGAATGGGAGAAAATATTTGCAAATGATGCAAGTGACAAAAGTTAATTTCCAGAATATATACACAGCTCATACAACTGAGTAACAACAACAACAACAAAAAAACCCCAAAAAACCCAATCCAAAAATGGGCAGAAGACCTAAACAAGCAATTCTCCAATGAAGACATACAAATGGCCAAGAGGGACATGAAAAAATGCTCAATATTGCTAATTATCAGAGAAATGCAAATCAAAACTATAATGAGGTATCATCTCACACTAGTCAGAATGGCCATCATTCAAAAGTCCATGAATGATAAATGCTGGAGAGAGCGTGGAGAAACGGGAATCCTCCTACACTGCTGGTGGGAATGCAGTTTGGTGCAGCCACTGTGGAAAACAGTATGGAGATTCCTCAAAAAACTAAACAGACTTACCATATGAGCCAGCAATCCCACTCCTGGGCATATATCTGGAGAAAATCCTAAATCGAAAAGATACAGAATCCCTTTCAAATGTGGCTTCTTCTGAGCCACTGACCCAGGACAAGCACAGAGGGTCTCAGCTGGGATGTGGGAGGCAGCATCGCAGGGAGGTTCCGCTGCCTCCAGACACTCATCAGTGAAATTCATTTTCTGCCCCCCTGGGACCCACTGCGCTTTCCGCCTTAGCTGGGGGCAGCACCTTTACCAAGCCCCTGGTTCACACCCTTTGAGACTTTGTCTCCTACAATCTTCTTGGTCCCACCTCCCATCTTCACAAGAGGCCCTCTTTCCTGGCAAAGAGCTGATGGCACCGCAGTTAAAACCTCCTTTTAATGGGGCCCCTTCAGCATCCAAGGCTCACCCACCAAGCTCTTTGCCCACCTGCGCCCCGTACACAATTAAAGAAGGACATAAAACATAAGACACGACGGTGCTCCTGCACCCCGTGATGTCACTAGCTGGCGACATGGAGTGAAATACAACAACTTCTTGCCTCCATTTTTTGCACTGATTAAATCATTTTTGGCTTCGAGGTCCCAAAGCCTAAGTGCTGACTTGGAGCCTCTAGTGTGGCCATGCTGGGACGCATTTGTTTAACGATATATGTTTCTAAGGATGACAGCTGGTCCTCTTTGTGGTAAGAAGAGCAAGATCTCTTAGGCATTGGTTGGTACAAGCTGATTCTACCTCCAACCAGTCAGAGCAAATGGATTTCCTTCTGAAGGGAGGTGTCATTACAGCCCATCATAAAGCAGCCCCTTCCAGGCACCCACGAAGGATGGAGCACACGGTGAGGGGTGGGGGGGTGGATCACCCCAGGCTGGAAGGAAGTGGATCTTTGCAAAGAACTTGCAGGATTGCCCGGAACAGCCCAGAATGATTACCTAAGTAATCACCTACAAGAGTCAGTTTAAAACTCTAAATTCTGACCATTGATAGGACGTTCCCGGTGGCAAAAGAAGTTGAACATTTTAGAATCTGAGTTTTGAAAAAGAATCTCTCCAGTTAAATACTAATAATGTTATTGCCATATTTTTTTTAACAACTTTTAATTTTAAAGTAGTTTCAGGCTCGCATAGAAGTTGTAAAAACAGTATAGAGGGTTCCCGTGTACCTTTCACTCTGCTTCCTCCAATGACAATGTTTTATATAATCCTAGTTATGTATCAAATAATCAATCAATAATCCAAACCAGAACACGGATATTGGCTCAATACTAAACTATACACATTATTAAGATGGTACTAGTTACAAGCACTCATTTATTTTCTGTTCTTGTTTTTTCCTTTTGTGGTTGCTGTACAGTTCCAAAAAATTTTTATTATTGGTACAGATTTGATAGATTTGTGTAACCACCACCACAATCAGATTATTTCTTTCACAAATCAAATATTTCTGTTTTTGTTTGTACTGAGGAACATGTTCAAATGTGCAGAAAAGTATAGAAAACAAGAGAATATAAAAAATACCCATATTTCCAACTCTATATTTAACAAGTATTAACATTTTCTTACACATGCTTCAGAAATTTTAAAGAATTGCAATGCTAAAGATACAGCAAATAGTCCACCTGGTCTTTTTCCTTCCCCCTTTTCCTTTTCAGCCAAGGTGATTTCTTTACAAGAAAAAAAATTAAGCAGTCAATAAAACTCTCCCTGTAACCGACTTTTACCTAAAAAGTTAAATAATTACTGTAATAGATACTCAGGCTACTTTTGACTTATCAACATTTAAAATTACATTGTAAAAATATTTACCAAACTTTTTTTAACGTCTGATTGATATTTAATAGCAACAAAGGACTCAACAACAAAAAATAAAGGACACTGCTCTTGTTTACCACAGTACTCTATAAAGTTGTATTGAATTAATAAATCAATGGGTGGACAAATACGTCTCTGATAACCTTACATTAATGACAACCTGAAATATGTGTAAGTATTTATATCACATGACAGCCTAAAATTATAAACAAGAAACCATTTATAAACATTCATTTTCACCATCTTGACTTGGTCCCTGGATGGACCATTTTAGTGGGGCTGTGGTCTGGAAGAGTTTACAGTAAGATCATAATTCACCACAACTATCTTAAAAACCAAGGATACTTTTTCCGCTAAGACAAATCTTCAAACGTACGTAACTGTTGTAAAGCTAGGATTCTTATGGTTCTGGTAAATGAAGACCAACAACCAAATACTTCAAAATAGCTCAACTCCCCTTCTGCAATTCTTGAAGACTTGAGTGGTACCCAGCATCATCAACGGGGATGTCCTTCCCGTGCCGCTGTTCCCACAAGTCCTACAACAGCCCCAGAGCATCTGTCTGCTGCATCACTTTGCCCAAACCCCCTCCTCTGTCAGCTTTTATCTCCATGCTCACTTTCCCTTCCCTCCTCTTTATTCCCTTAAGATACTGATCAATCCAAACCCTTTCCTTCAGAAGGAAGGAGGCAGGGAAACTGGAATAGGCACTTGCAGGGTTTCTTTGGAAGGCTAGCAGAAGAGAAACAGCTGAGAAGGCTTCCATGTAAATGTTTTGAAATAACAGCTTTTGATGAGATATAATGCACATACCATCAAATTCATCCTTTTAAAGCAATACAAGCCAGTGGTTTTTAGTATATACCTAGACGTGCTCAACCGTCACCTCCTAAAGATAAACACTGGACCCAATAGCACCTTTACTTCCAGCCCCTGCCCACCACTAATCTGCTTTCTGTCTCTGTGGATTTATTGCCTCTGGACATTTCACATCAATGGAATCGTACAATATGTGGAATTTTGTAACTGGCTTATTTCTTTTAATATAAGGTTTTCAAGATTGATCCATGTCGTAGCATGTTTCTAGTCTTCATTTCTTTTCATTGCAGAGTAATATTCCATTTTATGGATATATCACATTTTTTATCCATTTATCATTTGATGGACATTTGGCCATGCTAATCTTCTCTGTATTGTTCCAACTTTTTTTTTTTTCAGTATATGTGCCACCAAAGCGAGCACCTGGTGGACATTTGGGTCGTTACTTTTTGGCTATTATGAATAACACTGCTATGAACATTCTCACACAGGGTTTCCTCTGTGGACGTATATTTTCATTTCTCTTGGGTGTAAACCAAGCATTGGCATCCTGGGTCATATGGTAACTCTAACATTCTGAGGAACCAGGATATTTTTTTGTGCCTTTACCTGTAGAATGAAAGCTCAGACCAGCTTCTTTTAACAGAACCTTAATCTATTAATATTTTATGCCTTGCAGTTACAAGTCCTCATCAAAACCAGAAAGGAGCAAGTCTTTGAGACAACTGAAACCACCCTCAGGTGTGTGAGACTTTGTGTAAGGTTTTTCTTGATACAAGAGATTTACTTCTGTATCATGAGGTTTTAGAGAGAAGTACTGGATATTTTTTTAAAATAAAAATCAGTGTGGTGTTGAAGGCCATTATTAAGTAGTGGGGCTGTGGTGCCAGATATTTTGATCAGACCATCACTCAGCTCACCATTTCTCCCAGCAAACTGTGTTCTTACTTTGGAAATAGAGAAAAAAGCAGGTGGGCAGGTAAGGGCAGAATTCCTCCAGATGAGAGCAAAAAGCACAGCAGGCCTTTGGCCCTCTGGAGCCCAGCTTTGGAAAAAAAGGCTCCACTCTTTTCTTATCACCATCCCGAGGACCTCACTGTGCTCCTAAGGAGGACACGCCGCTGTACACCCAGGGTGGGAGCACTCAGCTCAGCATCCTGTTTATAACTCATCGGGAGCTTGGACGGCGGTGGGCTCTTCCTCTCCTGCTCTCTCTGAGTGGTTGGCTTGTAGAAGAGAACCAAGACCCAGCCTGTCTCCTCAGCCTGGGCACGTGCAGAGCCAGGAAGCATCCCCTCCTGGGCTTGGGCAGCTCGGCAGGCAGCGCGTGTGGCGCGCGGACACCTGGAGGCGGACTTATCCCGCCGCGCCAGGTGATGACAGGTCTGCCAGGAGGGGGAGGCCTTGGATTAAACCTGCAGCCAGCCACCGTGGCCTAAATGGATTGTGCTGCACTAGTTGGCCCCTTGCTGTAGTGAACTTGGTAAGATGCACAGGATGCAGTCTGGCTAATGCTGCCTCTTGTCCCCAAGTGAGCATTTCCACAGGTGCCCCCCTGCTTTACCCGCTACCTCCCGCAAACGATTATTTCAGCATCACAAACATAACAGGCGCACAGTCCACACTGAAACGCCTCATTGTGATGCTGGGAGCTGGGTCAGGAACCGTGCTGTTCATCTCTCCCTGGACTTCTCTGTGACCTAGGCTGGGGTTGGACACGGCCTGACTGACCGCCTGGCTGCAGACAGCGGAGGAACTCAGCCAGAGCTATCGGTTGCATCGGGCATTTGTTTTGCAACTGTCAGCTGGGCGCTGTTTCTTACCAGTGTGGTCCCTTTTCTTTTGGAAATTCGGACCCTTCTATGTGATGTCTTAGTTAAGTGATTCAGTCCCATACATGAGCCCTCTCCTCTGATCTGATCCTGGTGCCCACTTAATCGAGTCAGATTAGAAGCAGGGATTACTGCAGGGGCGGGGAGACCCCTGCCACAAACCACACCCCATTGTAGATTAGCAAGATATAATGAGTGCTCCAAGCCAGCCTTCGTGTTCCCCCAGCTTGGAGCCCCCAGGCACTGGGTGACCCTAGGATGCGCCCTGGCTGGGTCTGCAGGTGACCGGTTCTTTGCTCGCTTGTACACCTCCCAGGGCCTGCCCCTCTCCATCTGCCCGAGGGAGGGAAGTATCTCCCACTCACTTCTGGTGTCTTGCCTTTAAAAGTCACCATAGGATCATCAGCAGTTGCAGAGAAATGATTTAAAGAACCCCAGTTTTTTAAAAAACTTTTTTCCAGTTAGGAACTTGATGAAAAGATCTGTGATTATCATGATATTCTTGCCAGTTCCGTTTATAGAAGCAATCTGATACTTTTCTACAAGTACCTGCATGAAAGATTTAGTCTTCAGAAATCCAAACTCCCTTGCGATGGTCTGGTGGTGGTGACCCTAAGGAAGGGCTTTGCTTCTGACCTTGTATGTGACTTTGAGAAAATAATTTTAGGTCATCATGCAACTTTGTACTACCATGTGTTTCTTTCTTTAAATTGAATTATATTAAATTGAATGTTATATTAACTTCTGGTGTACAGCATAGTGATTCAGTTATATATACATACATATGTTCTTTTCCATTATAGGTTATTACAAACTATTGAATATAGTTCCTTGTGCTATCCACAGTAGGACCTTGTTTATCTATTGTATATATAGTAGTTAGTATCTGCAAATCCCAAATCCCATAAGTTTGCTTTCCATGTCTGTGAGTCTCTCTGTTTTGTAAATAAGTTCATTTGTGTCATTTTTTTCAGATTCCACATATAAGTGATATCACATAACCACATGTTTCTGATGTTTTACCATCTTGGGGTCTTGCTGACTCTGAAGAGATTGCCCCTCGAGGAGTAGCCAGTTCCTAGAGAGAACAAAGGACTCACCTGCAAGCATGACTTTCATAGGCAAGCCAGCCAGTCCAGAGCCCACACTCCTAAATACCGCCTTTATGGGGCTCTAGTACTTGGGGCCACTCCACATGCCCTAATCCAGGGCCAGGTACCGGAAAACTAGAGACAGCCCATCTGCCCCACAGCGCACTGAAAGATTTCAAACTGGCTCATCCTTAGCTTGTTTACCCAGCCTTGTCCATTCCTTCCAGCAGAAACCAGAGTAAAGACTTGAACCCACCTTTTCCTCCTGCTCCTTCTGCCCCCTGGTGCCTCCCTACGTGGTCCCACCAGGGCTGGAGCAAAGCAACCACTCCTCATGGGAGCTGTAACAAACTACCTTTCAACAGCAGCGTTCTCCTGACCTGGTGGCCTCTTCCTGCCTCAATACCAATAAACTCGATGTTCTAAAGCATCCATTGAAAGCACAAACCCGGGGCTGCACTGTGACAATCCTGTGAAGCACTTGGAGTCTCCCAAGAACTGGACCAGAAGTCACAGAATCCCGACCACTCTCAGCACCAGCATCGAAGGGCGTGTGCCCCACACTGATACTTCCGAGGGAATCAGCACCATCTGGTGGTATTTTGTAGTCTCTCGGCCACTTTTTCTTTTTTAACTTATCTTTTTCGAGCAGTTTTAGGTTCACCACAAAGTTGACAGAAAGCACAGAAATTTTCCATTTACCCCCGGCCCCGCCCACTCACAGCCTCCCCTACTATCAATGTCCCCTACCCGAGTGGCACATTGGTTATAATTATGCACCTACGTTGACTCATCCTTACCCCCCAGAGTCCAAGGGCCACATTAGGGTGCCCTCCTGGTGGTGTTCATTCTGTGGGTTTGGACAAATGTGTAATGATGTGTATCCATCGTAATAGCGTCACAGAGAGTAGCTTCACTGCCCTAAAGATCCTCTGTGCGCCCCTTCTTCATCGGTGCCTGACCCTCTCGATCATTTTACTGCCTCCACAGGCCATTCTTACTCCAAGATTCTCCTTACTGGGACACCCACTTTGTGCCGGTGTGTGATACAAAATAACAGTGACCAAGACAGACAACCTCCCTCCTTGGAGAAAAGGCACAGGTAGGGAGAGAAAAAGAATCAGGTGACACAGAAATGAGGTAATTACAACAAAGCTGAAAAAGATGCTGA
This sequence comes from Camelus dromedarius, assembly GCF_036321535.1. Classification (NCBI taxonomy): domain Eukaryota; kingdom Metazoa; phylum Chordata; class Mammalia; order Artiodactyla; family Camelidae; genus Camelus; species Camelus dromedarius. Next base: position 5,364,758 of record NC_087464.1, read on the forward strand.
GAGAAAATGGGGGTGGGGAGACCTTAAATAGAATGGAGAGGTGGCCCTTAAGCGACAACCTCCAAGATGAAAAGAAGTCGGATCTTAAGAGTGGACGGGAGCCATTATCAGGCTGAGACTCCGAGTGTGCAAATCCCAGAGCAGGAGAGAGAGGGATGCACCTTGGGGCTCCATGAAGCAGCACGTGGGCTTGGAGGGCATGGGGTCCTGGGGCAGTGACAGAAAGGCTATCAGTCCTGAGCTCAATCTGGCCGGCCTATATGGTCCTGAAAAGAAATTTGGATTTCCCTCCGTCTGCCGTAGAGAGCTCCCGAGGGCTTTCCCTGGGGGAGAGAGTCTGAAAGATGCTTTCGGAGCCAGTACTCATTTTCAGATGCCTCGCATTTGAGGCTGTGAACATTTCCTATGCTAACATTTGTTCTCTCTCCCTCTGCAGTGTGTTTTTTTTCTGAACTATTTGGATGTAATAGACATCATGACACTTCTCCCCGAAATTCTTCCGCTTGTTTTTGCTGAGAGAGGAGATAATCCCTTCAATAACCTGAAGACAGTTATCAACCTCATAAATTCACATTAATAGCTTTGTCTGATATTCCATTCCTGTTCCAGTTCTGTCTGGTCAACCTAATAATGCCCTTTATTGCTTTTCACTCCCAGGGTCCAATCTGGGATCGGTGTTGCATTTACTCATCACGGCTTTTTAGCCTCCTTTAACCTGGAACATTTCTACAGACATTATTGTTTATGATATCGACATTTCTGAAGAAAAGCTTCTCCTCCCCAATCATCCCCATGTTGTTAACACTGTGTTCCTCACTTTGTATTTATCTGCTGTTTCCTTGTGGTTATACTGAGATCATGCAGTCAGGGGATGCATGATGGCCACCTGTTTCTCACAGGTGATGTTAATTTTGATCAAGTATTGCATGATTTCTCGATCGTATAATTCCTTTTTGTCCTCTCCCTTGCAACTAATCAACATTCTACAGGGAGACACTTCACAACCATAAAAGTACCCTGCTGCTTCTCAAAGCTTCTCCCTAGAGTATTCTTGCCTGACCTGATCTCTCTGTGATGCTGGCAAAGTGATATTTTTCAAATCCACATTTACCTCTGCATTTACCATTTAGCGGGATTATCAGTATGAATTCCTGTATTTTTCAATGCTTTGTTGTTCACGACTGAACTTAATTATTTTTGATGTTCAAGTGGTCCCAGGTGTGGCCAGTGGGAGCCCCTCCAAGCCGGTTCCTGTGTCCTGGTGACATGCTTCCATCATTTTGGGGGTGGTGGTGGGCACTTCCATGCTTTCTAGCAAAACAAGGTGCTCCAGACTTATCTTGAAACTTCGTGGGCTCCAGTCCTGGAATCAGCCCTTTCTCCCAGAAGCCCTGGTTCCTTTGGTAAGCAATGGTATTAGAGGCCAAGATCTTGATGCTGAGTGTGCTCAGTGCTGCTGGGTATGCCTGCTTCTTGACCCCTTCAGCACAGAGTATGAGGAAATACATGTGTGGACATACATGTACACATATACACATGCACATAAATGCTAGTCTTGCCAGCTGAAAGAAAACTACTTTTGATGGCCTTTAACTAACAGGTATAGAGAAAAAAGCATTAGCCAGGTCCACAGCTGCATGTGAGTCATCAGAGGTTATGTTGCTAGACTCCACCAATGTTAGCACACCTGGAAGAGCAGCTGTGACTAGGGTCACCATCTAACCAAATTTAGGATCATCCACTGTAATCCTTCAACACGTGTTTGTCATCGACACGAGCTCGATAGGTGAGGTAAACGGAGGTGTGGTGAGAATCTCACACCTGCACCTTTCAAGTCCTCGAGGGTGGCGGTCATCTCTGCCCTTCCTCCAGGAACATGGTGTTAGTTTTGCTGTACTTCTTTTGAAGGTCGAGAAAATTTCAGTGCCTTCCACCTGGCCCTTCTTACTAGAAGAGCCTTCGGTCTGTGAGTCAGGGAACCCCTATGGGGATTCTGCCAGTTGCTGATGATGTTTATTCAAACTCTGCTTTCTGAAACAGGGGAAATAACCACAGGGTGAGTCTGGGGAGCTGATGAGCTCCCTGTGAGGTAGATCCTGGACCAAACCTGGACACAGCCCAATGTCCAACAACAGGTAAATGGATAAATTAATTATACTACAATGTAGTGTAATAGCCGTACAATGGAATACTGCTCAGACAAAGAGAGGACGGATAGAAGTAAAGATATACCCAACCACATGGGTGGATCTCAAAGTTATTATGCTGAGTGAAAGAAGCCAAATAAAAGGAATACGTACTGGATGATTCCATTTATAGAAAACTCTAGAAAATGCAAACCTGTAGTGACAGAAAGCAGATCAGAGGGCTCCTGGTGATTGGGGATGGGAGCCTAAGAGGGACAAATTACAAAGGAGTCTTAGGGCACTTTGCAAGCATAAGTAAGGCCCTGGCATTTGCCAATAGGTAGGTCATGGTGGGACAGGAATGGGGGGAGCAGAGACCTTGTGGAGACAGGTGGCGAAGTGGCTGGAAGGCTGTGGGGCCCATGGGCCTATGTGACTGTCCAGAAGCTGATGAGGGGAGGGGATGACAAAGACACGGTGGTGAGTGTCAGTTTTGGACCCTCCTCCTGGGAGCTGTGTGTCCTGCCCCTCAGTTTCTTCTGGCTTGTCATGGTCCTAGAGTGGCATTCATCCACCTCTTCACCTTTCTAATATCTGCCAGCCGTTACCTTCTGAGCACCTGCTTCCCTTCCCAAGTGCACAGTCCAGATTGAGCCTCTCATCTTGGACCTCTAATGGCATGCATTACCTGCATCTCATCATGACCCATTCAGTGAAAGTTTACCAAGGTTGAAAGGCACCATAGTGTTAAGCACACAAACAACGCACTGGGTTACCTGAGTGTGAGTCTCAGCTATGTCATGTGGCTCTGGCGTGGTCTTGGTCAAGTCACTTAGCCTCTCTGTGCTTCACTTTCTCCATCTGTAAATAGATGTAACAATAGTGCCTCTTGTTTTAAGTATTAAACAAGTTAATACCTGTGTAAAGAACTTAGAACATTGTTTGCCACATTCTAAACCCTAAGAATACAAATAAAAACCAATCTGTGTTCCTACCGCAGGAAGCTTTGTGCTCATGGTTATGAAGGATATAAAGTCGTATGTGGCATTTGCCCTGGACTCAAGGAGCTAGCATTTTTATGCCGTCAGATTTAAATTTTTGTAGAGAACTGTGTGCCCTGGTGCAGTGGCCTCTGCACTTAGGCAGCCTTAGCACGAGGCCAAAGAAGATCGTTTTTTTTTTTTTCCAGTGGCCACTTTCCAGAGCCTGGTTGCAAGTTAAAAGAATGATGACTACGAGAACTCAAGCGGAGAAAGACAGGAACCATCCTGGTAAGGGTCATGTTAGCCTTCCCGAGGTTTTGAACAATTTGTTTCAACAGAGATATGACATGCTGGTAGCTTTGAGGGCAACGTGAGCCTAGGCAGGGCCCAAGGCTCTCCAGGCCATTCTGCAGACACCCCACGCACAAAGAGCCTTAAGCCTCACTCAGACAACAGCAATCAGTGCGCAGACCTGGCCCACCCCTCCCGTTGTCCTGCCCCCTATATTTCCTCTAGCCCCGCCCCTGCAGTGCGCAGACCCCGCCCTGGCCCTCCAGGTCGCCCCGCCCCCAGCCCCCGCAGCGCGCAGGCCCGGGCCCGCCCCTCCACGTCGCTCACCCTCGCCTGCCGCCGTGCGCCCAGTCGCTGCCCACTGTTGGCCACGACCACCGCCTCAGTCCCCACCCCGCGCGGCGTCAGTACCTGTGGGAGGTGGGCGCCATGGCGGCGGAGACCCTGGCGGCGGAGGCCGTGGCTTCGCGCCTGGAGCGGCAGGAGGAGGACATCCGCTGGCTGTGGGCGGAGGTCCACCGCCTGAAGGACGAGCAGCTGAACGCGCCCGACCGGTGCCAGGCGGAGGGGCCGTGCCTGACGCGGGAGGTGGCGCAGCTCCGGGCCGAGAACCGCGAGCTGCGCCACCGCCTGTACCGCCTGCGGCTGTGCCTCGCCGAGGAGCTGAGCCACCAGGCGCGCATGGAAAGCGCGGCACCAGGGGAGGCCGGTCGCGCTGCGGCGGGCGCGCAGGTATGGGCCGGGGGTCAGGGGCCCGGGGGTCGGGGCGGGGCTTCCGGGGCGGGACCGCGGTCGGAGGGCTTGACCTCCCGAGGCGGGAGTCCAGAGTCAGGGGTGGAGTGCGGTGCAGGTGCCTGCGAGGCCTGCCTCTCCTGAGCCCTGCCTGGCGCGCTTGCCGTGACCGACTACACACCTGGGGCCGCTGTTCTTCCGGCCGTCGCCAGACTGACCTGATGGTGTGATTCCTCAGCTCTTTCGCTAAATTGCCAGCCGCAGATGTTCTTCTTTAGCAGAAATACCATTTTCCTTTCTCTGGGAAAGATGCTGGAGTGTTTCAAACTCACTGTACTTTTTCTTGGGCAGGGAGACCAACAGCTACTTCCCTAAACCGTTCCATTTTTTTCTAATCAGTGGCTGGATCTGTTGACAGGTGGTTTGGGGTTTTTTGTTGTTGCCATGTTTGGGGCTGTCTTGAGATTTGTGTACTTAACATTATTTAATAGCGTGTTTCAGTGTTTTGGTCCCCTTAAGTACACTTTACCTTCCTGTAACAGCACACATTTTTTGAGTTCTAAAGGCTTGCTCATACAGTGGTCCTTCTTCCCCAGGGTTAGTAACCGTGGTGCACTGGCCATATCTTCATGAAATAGTGCATTTGAAGTCTCTGCCCTCAGCTATGTAACCGTTCTTCCAGTGACATTATTTGTTTAAAATTAAGGGGGGAAAAACTTTAAGTGTACTTAGCAAGAATGTATGAAAGTACACATTCAGAAAGGACTGAACCCCAGAAGACGCATCACCCATTGAGGGCTGGATGTGATGTCAGGAGAACCCCAGCCTTGAGCCTCTCTCAGACACAGGGTGCTGACTCCCTCCCTGCTGGCTGGTCCCTCTCCTTCCTCAGGTTTCAGGTGTGTTACTCTTTGTGGTCATGGGCATGAGTTATTATTTATCTTTATTTCTCAGCCTCCTCCTAGTCAAAGCCAAGAAAAGGACATTAAAAAGGAGAAGGAAAGCGAGCCTTACAGTGAGGTAAGTCGTTGCTATGAAAATAATACAAAACACTATCCGTAAATTAAATATGCCTGTGTAGTTAATTGCCCAGGATTTGTAATTAAAACGTAGTTAACTAATTAAGCACAGAGAACTATATTCAATATCTTGTAATAACCTTTAGTGAAAAAGAATATGAAAACAAATATATGTATGTATATGTGTGACTGGGACACTATGCTGCACACCAGAAATTGACACAGCATTGTAAACTGACTATACTTCATAAAGAAAAAACACAGTCACTAGTTAAATTACAACTCGACCACAGCAGTGTGTGTAAAATTTTGTAAGCCTTAGATACAAGATGAGCCAGCCACACAGCTGTAAAGTGCACCTTAGTGTATTGAAGTTGAAATAGCTGGGCTCTGCTTTTGGGTCATGGAAACTGGCCTCTCTGCTTTTTCAGTATAAATTGTTAAAACAACCAGAGAGCATTTGGTGGGAGCAAAGGAGGAGTACCTGGCCCCAAGGGGATCCATCTGGTTGAGTTCAGATGAATGGAGAAGCGATCAGAGAACAGAGGAAGATGGCGTGTCATCACAGGCTGAAATTGTGTACATGTGGAAAAGGGCTATGCCGCTGGGTGTCGAGGTTAGAAGAGGAGGGCTTTGAGCTGGACCCTGGGGGCTAGGAAGGTGTTGGATACTCAGAGGGAGTCTTCAGAGGTGAAGAAAACAAAGAGTGACAGAGGCTGGTGCTGAGAACGTGGGGGTAGGGACGGGCTGTTGGTTATTTAGGGCTGAGCAGTTAGGCAAAGTGGGCTGTGTGTAAGCCTGACTGTGTTCTAATGGTTTTCAGCTGAAAAATCAACCAGATTTTGTGAAGGAAAGATTGAAGCTGTTTGAAATACTGAAGAAAGAGCATCAGCTCTTACTGGCCATTTATGACAAAAAGGGGGACACCAGCAACGTGATCACAGTTAGAGTGGCTGATGGGAAAACAGTGGAAGGGGAAGCTTGGAAAACAACACCTTACGACGTGGCAGCTGAGATTAGGTAAACTGTAGTTGGAAGAAGAGAGGATGTTAAGTATTGCACCAGAGCTTGGTGAAATGTGCTCCTAGGGTTGGCTAAATTTTTTTTTTTCTTAGTTGAGTAAAATTAAACAAAGTTAATTTTTTTCTTCCCTTTTAGAGAGGCCATTTAATAAGTAATTGAATATCAGAATACAATCTCTTCCTCTTCAAAGGGTCCAATTTTTAAAGTTTTAAGAAAAATATATAAAGCAGAGAAAAGTGTATCATCCTTGACAGGCGACATTGTATTGATTTGGTTCTTCATCAAGACATTTCTGTGAGATTTTACAGATCTTTGCTGGACTTGACTCCAAGCCATTGTTCCACCAGTAAATGACCATGGGTGGTTCAAAGAACCAATGTGGGCAGATCGCTAAATCTTTCCAAGCCTGTTTTCTTACATCTTAAGTGGAAATAATAATACTTTTTTCTTTTACCTTATAAGGTTGTAAAGATTAAATGAAATCCTATATCTGAAAGATACTCTAAAAATTAAAGCATCTCTAGAAAGGTACAAAAAGACTTACTTATTATAGATTTAAGATATATGGTAATATTAAAGCTATGGTCAGCCCTGGAGTAAGACATTCCTACAAATTAGATGCTTCAGTGAAGCCATTGTTTTGACTACTGTTAATTCCTGGCATTATATAAAATCCTGTGGAAGCTATAGCTCAAAACTGCCATGTTATAAACATATTATTAAAAAAGAAACTTTTCAACAGTTGAAATCCTCAGATTTCTTTTGGAAACTATGGTTAAGATTGTGTTTCTTTTTCATCCTATTATATCACACAGCCCAAAGGCCCCTCCCACCTATTCCTACATTTTCCAGGAGAGATGAATAGATGTGCTGGGGAAAGTGGGCTTTGAGGCAAAAATGTGTGTGTTTCCTCAGAAGAGCCAGTTTGCACATGGGCATAGTGAAGTCTGAGAAGCCCCACATGGAAGAAACGGTTCCCAGCGTGGGGACAGTGCAATTTGGTTACAGAACATTCTCTTCCCTGGGCAGTTAGTGACGGGCATTTCCATAGGGTCCCAGTTTAAAACTACCTTCAAGTTTAGTGACTGAGAGGTCGCAGGAGCTTCTCAGAAGTAGAATTGTCCAAAACAGGAATGAGCAAAGCTGTATCAGGTAAACTTGGGAAGAAGCAAGTAGTGGTCATAACATTCCTATCAGACAGCAGACCTCAGGGCCGAAATCATCGAATGGGATACTGAGGCTTATTTTTAAAATAGAAGAACAGTATAATCACAATGATTATTTGTCATGAACCTTAATTATATAACATAGCACCAAACCAGAAATACAAAATTATAGAAACTTAAGAGTGGTAGACTATAACATGCCTATCTCAGTTTTTGACAGATCAAATAAGCAAAAAGTAAGCTTACTCATGTGTGAATGACACGATAAGGCAGACTTAGTGGATGCTCACCGACGTCTGTCCTCTGCAGGCACAAACAGTGCCCCGCTCTGTTAGCTCCACAGAATCTCAATAAAATGCAGACACTCAGCATCCTATGAGTAAGTGAAACCAGTTATGAACTCAGTAAACATTAAATGGCAACAAGACAAAATCAAACTAGGAAATTAAAGACAAAGTTAAACTAGGAAATTAAAAAAAAACACAAAATAAATCAGGTGAAAGAAAATAAAAACAAATACTCCTTAGAAATAAAAAGAATGAAAAGAAGTATTCTCAGATAATACTTCAAATGAGGTGAATACATTTCAAAATTTATAAAATACATCTGAAGTGGTGATCAGAAACAGACACGTAGTCTTGAAGGCTTTTGTTATTGAATAAGAAAAAAGAAACAGACTACGAATTCAACTCAGTCAGTTAGAAAAGGAACAACTAAACAAGGAGGAAATTGTAAAAAAGTGAATTAGAGTAGAGTATTAATGGAGAAACTGTTAGAATACGTAAAGGTCCAGTGAGGTGACTGGATATAAAAATAAAATTTAAAAATAATAGTTTCATTAAATTTTACTGCCTGTTCCTTTGGTTTCCTGAGAATTGATTGCATAGATGATTATTCCTGCTTTGGGGAGGCGACCTCATGTAGTGAGATGTATGTGATTTTTATTTTATTCTTGGGCATTTTCTTGTTTTCTGAGTTTTTACCATGAACTATAACGTGACTTTTGTGCTTAAAATAAATGTTACAGAATTTTAAAAAAACTCTGTCCTATTAGTTTGCATTTGTACTTTCTATCCATGTAAAGAAGAAACGAGCCCGGGAGATTATTTTCAACTTTTGTTTTAGTGAATCCTTGTAGCTGGTGATAAGTTAACCCCAAATGACTTTTCTCTCACTAGTCAGGAGCTGGCTGAAGACACAGTAGTAGCCAAAGTCAATGGTGAATTATGGGACTTGGACCGCCCATTGGAAGGGGACTCCACTCTAGAGCTGCTTCTGTTTGATAATGAGGAAGCCCAAGCTGTAAGTACTTAGAAACCAACCAACCAACCGAACTTGGGGTATTTGTGTCGTAAATTATGTACAAAGCCACATACTGAAGACCTGCACCAAAGAAAATGCTTGGACTGATGCTGGCAGTTTGCCTGCCGCGTGGCACCCTCCAGAGCAGAGGGGCCCTGCCCTAGGACCGATCAGACCCTCTGGGGTGTTTGCAGATCATATCCCAGCCTGATGCCCTGGGTCCAGGCTGCACCTGGTCTGCTCAGCCAGCTAATCCCTCTCCTCCGATGTCTTATCTCAGACAGCTTCCTAACTGCTGTCACTCGTTTCCTATTTAAGGGAAAGAAAGTGCAAGCACTTTCAGTGACTGGTTAGTTTTAATTTATCCCTAAACCATGGATTCCTTGGTAATTCAAAACCAAATCAGTTTTCTGAACTTGTAGAGCTAGTGACGGGCCCTTGGACTCTGGTAAATGAACTCATGTGGACCCTGCCCAGGGGACCAGGCAGCCAGCAGGCCTTCCATGGGATACCTTGGTCTTCCTGAGTCATCTTTCAAACTCCCACAGCCACGTGCTGGTCTATGCATGGAGACTGCTGTGTGGATGCAAAATCTTGTTCACATTAGTGGTATCAGGAATAGCCACCAAGCCCTCCGCATCTGACTCGGAGAGGCTGCCTGGGGCAGAAGGAAGGGAGCCGGTGTCCGTCACTTCCTGGATCGTCCTCGGCTGTGGGTCTGAACCCGGCTCCATGCGGCTGCTCTGCTCAGTGTTCCGAGCCAGTGGATGGTTGAGGCTTTCACAGTAAAATGCATGGAAGGAAATGACTTGGGGGCTGTGCTTCAACTGTGACTCAGAGCAGCACTTGGGCCCTGGGACCAAGCCAAGGGCCCTGCTGGAATTCCACGGAGGCTCAGGAAACTTGCCCTTGTCATCACAGTTGTTCTGTTCAAATTGATGTTGCCTTGTGTCCTGGTGTCTAGCCCCTTCCGTGTGTTACCCTTGCTTCCACGTGTTATGTGCCTGATAATTCCCTGTGACATGTTATTTTTTAGGGGGGTGAGGGGAGGTGATTGTGTTTATTATTTGTTTATTTATTTAATAGAGGTACTGGGGATTGAACCCAGGACCGCATGCATGCTAAGTATGCACTCTGCCACTGAACTCTGCCCTCTCCTCCCTGTGACATATTGTTGACAGCATGGCCTCTGTCCTGCCCCCAGGTGTACTGGCACTCCAGCGCCCACGTTCTCGGGGAGGCCATGGAACTCTACTACGGAGGCCACTTAGGCTATGGGCCACCCATTGAAGCTGGATTTTACTATGACATGTTCCTGGAAGACAGGTAACACCTCTGCAGACTCACGTCTCCTCTAGCTCGCTGTTTTACAATGGTTACGTCTTCGTCCAGTGAGTGAATATATTACATCATGTGGTTATAGACTGGGTAAGCATTTTTTGAAAATTATTTTTTTAATGAGTTTAGGTTCAAGGATAACTTCTCAGATTGTTTTCTTTCTTTTCAGAAGGGAGTGATTAATCTAATTGAGGAGTTGCCAGGGCATAGACCTAATTAAGACCGGAATTGTAAGGTTGATCCCCAGAGAGCACTCACTCAGTTCTGGTATCTAACGGGCGCCGTCCACCTCGGCGGGGCATTGCACCCAGGTGGATACCAGAGAGGTGGCTCACAGTCAGGGATCTGTGCTTGAAATCTTAGCAAGATCCCCAGTCCCAGCCATGTGCTCCTCCGTCTTCCTCATGGCCCCTAAGGATGCTGCCAGCAGTCAAAATTGAAGCCTGAGGACTCTTCCATTACCCCAGCCCCTCGCCACCACCTGCCACCCAGTCTCTCACAGCAATCTTGCCAGTTTTGTCTCCTAATTAGTTATCCTATCCCCCTCTTCTCCTCTCTGCTTCTGCCCTAATTTGGACCCGTAGCATCTCTGGCCTGGACGATGGTGGTACATCTTCCTTTTGTCTGTTGCCCCCATACTGCTTAGGAGATGTCCCTCACCGAGCATCCAGGGGGCAGCAGGTTCTGCTTGTTACCAACACCCAGGACCCGTTCAGCAGGGTTTGCTGATGGCCTCGCATGAGTTCCGTGCCTTGGTGCTGGTGATTCCACTGAGAATAGACCAGCTGGTCCTCGTGGAGTTAGTGGTCTGGTTGGGGGAAGACAGACAGGAGTGATGAGCATGATGAAGGACAGTAACCTGGCATGGGGAGGTATCTGCCAGTGCAGGCAGGTGGTCAGCCTCAGGATGGTGGCAGCTATAGTCAACAGGGACTGGATGGAGGGAGCCCACCCTGGGGCTGTTCAGGGGTTGGTGTTTGTGGACATTTTGGGGAAGAACGTTCTAGGCCTCTGAGACAGCCTGGTGTAGGGATCCGTATAGCCTGTTTGAGGAGTGGCAGGGAGGCCACATGGCCAGAGGGGAGAGGGCACCAACCAGGAGTCCCCGAGAGAAGTCAGCCCAGGCACCCTGCAGTTCACGTCCCAGGTTATCCTCCCAACCCGCTTCCCAGCCAGCAAGGGCAGGGGTGCAGCAAGCACCTCACACACTCTTTAGAACAAAAACATAAGTGTGTGAAGGATGAGGACGGCCGGTGGGAAGATCAGGACTCGAAGTTGCTTATAGTCCTGCGTGGGTGTTCTAAGAACCCAGGGCAGGTACCTCATATGCTGGTGCCTCCGTCTCCTGCTTTGAGAAGTAGGATTATCTGCCTGGTGAATGGACGTGTGAGTTTCTGAAATCCTGGTTCAGTAAAGGACCTCATGCCTTGATGTAGGAAGCAAGTCACTAGTGACAAAGGCCACAGGGCAACAAAGTTCCACAAAAAAGAACAGGCACGATGTCTGGAAAATCTGTGTTGATTCCTCTGGGCTTTTCTCTGCAGAGCAGTGTCAAGTGAAGAGCTATCAGCGCTGGAGAACTTGTGTAAGGCCATCATACAGGAGAAGCAGCCTTTCGAAAGATTGGAGGTCAGCAAGGACGTCCTCTTGGACATGTTTAAGGTGATTTCAGGAAACTCTTTACAGTTAAAAAAAAAACCTCTAGCCAGGAAGAAAAAAAAAATATATATATATGTAACATATGTAACATATATATACATTTGTTTTTAATTTGCTTTCTTTTTTATTGAAGTATAGTCCGTTTACAATGTTGTCTCAGTTTCTGGTGTACAGCATAATGTTTCAGTCATACATGAACATACATATATTCCTTTCCATATTCTTTTTCATTATAGGTTATATAAGATATTGAATATAGTTCCCTGTGCTCTACAGTAGAAGCTTGTTTATTTTATATATAGTAGTTAGTATCTGCAAATCTTTAACTCCCAATTTATCCCTTCCCACCCCCTTTATCCCCTGGTGATCATAAGTTTGTTTTCTATGTCTGTGAGTCTGTTTCTGTTTTGTAGATAAGATCATTTGTGTCAGTTTTTTTCTAGATTCCACATATAAGAGATATATGGTATTTTTCTTTCTCTTTCTGGCTTCACTTAGTATGACGATCTCTAGGTCCATCCATGTTGTTGCAAATGGCATTATTTTATTCTTTTTATGGCTGAGTAGTATTGCATTGTATACATACACCACAGCTTCTTTATCCAGTCATCTGTCAATGGACATTTAGGTTGCTTCCATGTTTGGCTGTTGTGTATAGTGCTGCTTTAAATATATTCTTAATTTTATTTTTAAGATCACAAATATCAGAGAAAGCACAATACTTGAAAGCACAGCATTGTTAGTCCCGTGAGCTTGAATTAAAAAGTTCATTAGGGTTTGGTAAAAGTTGGCAGCTGCTCTTTTTGTGTGTGTGGTGAAATATCCAAAATATAAAATTTACCACTTTAATCATTTTTTAAGTAGACAGTTCTGTGGCATTAGGTGTATCCACATCTTGTGTAGCCATCACCAGCATCTGTCTCCAAGCTATTTCATCTTCCTCAGGAGAAATTCTGTACCCATTAAACATGAACTCACCGCTCTCCTTCCTCTCTTTCTGTCTCTAGATTTGACTACTCTTAGAACCTCATATGAGTGGAATCATGCAATAATTGTCCTTTTGTGACTGGCCTATTTTCACTCAACAATGTCCTCAAGATTCATCCATGTGGTAGCCTATGTCAGAATTTCTTCCATTTTTGAGACTGAATAATATTCTATTGTAGGATAGCCCATGTTTTGTTTATTCATTCATTGTCCATGGACATCCTTTGACTAGTGAGAAAAATGTTGCTATGAACACAGGTGTACGAATATCTGTTCCAGACCCTGCTTTCAGTTCTTTTGAGAAGAACTCAGATGTGGAATTACTGAATTATACAGAAATTCTGTTTCATTTTTCAAGTGACTGTCATACTTTTTGCCACCGTGGCTGCACCATTTTACATTCCCACCAGCGGCACACAGGGTTCCAATTTCTCCACATTCTTGCCAACTTGACTTACTGTTTTTTAAATACTAACCATCCTCCTGGGTGTGAGGTGGCATCTCACTGTGGTTTTTCTTTGCATTGCTCTAATGGCTAATGATGCTTGTTGGCATCGTGTGTTGGTTCGTGTACTTGTTGGCCATTTGTTTATCTTCTTTGGAGAGATGTCTAGTCAAACCTTTCACCTTTTTTTGAGTTGAGTTTTTTGTTTTTTGATGTAGGAGTTCTTGATATAGTCTGACTATTAATCTCATATCAGACACCTGATTTGCAATTGTTTTCGCCCATTCTGTGGGTTGAGAACGAAACTCGATCAAACCTTGTGAAGAAAAATGACTTGTTTTTAACATATATGTATGAAACAGTTAAATCACACAAATCTATTTTTTTTTCCTCCAACAAAACTACCTCTTTTAGGTAATTATTTAGTATACAGTGTCTGGCACCATAGTGGTAGTAATAAAGGCAGAGAAGAAAGAAAAAGTGCCAGCTAAGTTTTTTAATGTAATGATATCATTTACTCTAAGTTTTGTTTTACTTTGTGCACAGATCCATAATGTAGCTATGTCCTTGGAATTTTATTTATGTCATTAAAATTGGAATCTTCAAGAACAGTGCTGTCCAGTAATGCAGTCCACAAATCAGAGCTGTGTATGTAATCTTAAATTTTCTGGTAGCCACTTTTTAAAAGTAAAAGAAAGCTGAAATTAATTTTTATAACATTTTAATTAATGAATCAAAAATATTACTGCAACATGAAACCAACATAGGAAATAATTAATGAGCTATTTATATTCTTTTTTTCACATTATGCCTGTGAAATCCAGTGTGTTTTGCAGATTAGCTGCATTTCAAATGCTCAGTGGCCTCTTGGTTCCCATCCTGGACAGCAAACCCTGGGCTGTGAGCTCTCTGTTGCCCCACGGCCTCAGCATCAAGAACTTAGTCAACACCCATTCAATGTCTGTTGAAAGAAGTGAGCATTTTTTTCCCCACTTAAACATTTTATGTGATAATATGTAAATATGTTTTTCTTTATAGTACAATAAATTTAAATGCTGCATCCTGAACGAGAAGGTTAACACTCCGACAACCACAGTTTACAGGTAAAGTGTGTGAATTTCAAGCACTGCTCAGTGGCGAATTTGAAGGCATTAGCGGTAGAAGCAGTTTGTCTTGGTGGGGGTGGTCTGTGTGTACATTTGCTTAGTTGATACAATACGACTTTAGATGGGGACTCTGAAATGTTATCACCAGAGGGAAATTATTATTTTCTCACTTGTATTTATAGGATGGTACTAAAAACCCAAATTCTGTTTTCTGGGCATTGGTTTCAACACCGTCCTTGTCCATGTGGGTGAGACTGCATTCGCCCAGGGCCTGACATTTTGAGGGACTCTTAGGGGAAGGAATTTGTTTCATCCTCCCGTATTCTCATTAAGGGGCGGTGGGAACTGTTATGAGCCATCTCCCCTGGCCGTGACTCTGCCTCCCATGATGTTCCCACTGCCCGGAGTCCAGAAGCATCAGCCTTCATGCGTTAGCAGGATTCACTGTGAAGGTGGGAAGCAGAGGCGAAGTCAGGTGATGAGAAGAGGCAAGTGAAAGCCGCAGCAAAACTGCTTGGTTGTGTTAGACTTTGGGCTCCTGCCCGAAGCTCTTTTTATTCGTCTGCTTTCCCAGCTGCGTCATGGGTGGTGGCTCCGACCCACTCCCGTGTGTCCCAGCTCAGCTCCCTGGCCCCGCTGGACCTCCATGGTCCCACTGGGGAAGACCTGGCCTCTGCCCACTTGGTTACAGACATCCTCCACCTGGGCACTTACTTCCCACAGTTAAGTACTTACAGTTCTCTGACTTACTGCACTGTAAGTAAAATCACATCTGCTTTATGCAAAGCTGTGTCCCGTGCACTTCTTAAGTTGATAATATGAACTCGTTGCCGTCTTACACTGAGGGGAACACTGCCTGTTTTATTTTTACTGCTCTCCAATTACCTGGTAAGGTTTCATTATATACCTATGATACAAATGAATGTTAGTATAACCATTTTGAAGTTTAAAAATAAAGAAATTGAAAAGATGCTAAGTTTTCCATTTCTGGCTTCTAACACTTGACCTTTTGGGTTTTTTTTTTTTAACATAGGTCAGCATTGATGCGTATTCTATCAACTGGAATGACTAAATAAATTTCTGTGGGATTATTTAAAGATTAGATTATTAAAGTCTTTCATGCTAATCAGGCATTTTTTTCCATTTCTGTAAGTGTTGCCTTAAGACCTCCATCTTGGACAGAGAGCAGTGCATAAAGCCTGGTCATTCAAAGAAATGACATTTTCATGTTTAAAGCCTCATGCTGCTTTGGTGAACAGGCCAATTTCTTTAGGTGTTTATTTTAATTTTTAACTTTTTAACCAGTGAATTTTAAAAAATACTTTAAATTGGTTGGAATAGTTAAGGAACAACTTACTTTTTTTTTTTTTAACTAAATTTTCCTTAAGTTGATTGGTGTTCAGTCACCTTCCCCCTGACCTGCATTATTAGTATTTTAACTCTGTTAATGTTTCTGTACCAGGAGAAAAGTCTGCACTTATTAAGGTTTGGTGGTTTCCAGTTCACTGTAGATGCGAGTGAGTCTACGAGTTTTAATAGTGGTGTCCTCTCTGACCTAAACTCTTGCCTGAGATTTGCATTGCAAGTTGGTGTGCTGTTTTAAAGTTTTAACAAACCAAGAGACAGGCATTTTGTTGTGAAACCAGAGGGTCTAAAAACAAAAAACAAAAAACCCTTGACATTTATTTATTTTTTAAATAGACTTTATTTTTGTTAGAGTGGTTTTAGGTTCACAGCAGAATTTAGGGGAAGGGACAGGGCGTTCCCATACCCCCTTCCCCCAACAGATGCACGATCAACATTCCCCACCCGGGTGGGACACGAGTTACAATCCATCTACACTGACACACGGTAGTCACCAGAGTCCAGTGTTTACATTATGGTTC
This sequence comes from Camelus dromedarius, assembly GCF_036321535.1. Classification (NCBI taxonomy): domain Eukaryota; kingdom Metazoa; phylum Chordata; class Mammalia; order Artiodactyla; family Camelidae; genus Camelus; species Camelus dromedarius. The sequence goes on from NC_087464.1 coordinate 5,380,821, forward strand.
CATTTTGGTGTTGTCTGTTCTGTGGGTTTGGTGAAGTTTATTGTTAACATAAAGTATCGAGTTAATGCACTTTGTATAAATCTCATATAATTTTCGTTTTGAAAATTACAATGGGGAAGTGGCTTTTTGATTTTATGACAGTGAAGGTTTTCAAGAGCCTTATGATGTGAGAATGAAAAGTGGTATCTCTGCACTGTTTCGTTCCAAAGATTCTGCAGCTTTTGAATTTGAGCGAAGGAGGAAAGACTGGGCTCTGAGACTAAATGAATCGCCTCTCCCCTGCATCGTAAATTCAAAATCAATTTAAATTGCCCCTAAATTAAAAATTGCCCCCAAATATACAAATACGTAAAATCCTTTACTTAAAACATAGGAGAACGTGGTTTATAATGAATAGTCCAAAAAAGCAGTAACTCTGCCTGGCATGTTTTAAATATTTCGTTATAGGTGCGGTCCACTAATTGACCTTTGTAAAGGCCCCCACATAAGACACACGGGAAAAATTAAAGCCATAAAAATTTTCAAGGTAAGGATTGGTTTTTTTCCTTAATATATAGCAAATTTAAGGTGAACTAGATAAGACAGTAGTTTGATAATATCTTTTATAATCTGAGCACCGTGCCATTTAAAAACACTTCAGTCTTGTTTGATTTTCATATGGGCTTCTTAAAAATAATACAATTTTTAGAATTTGGTAATTAGAACATGATATGTAGCCTTTAATTATTTACCACTTAACCTTACTGTGTAACAGCGTATTTCCTTTTTTACCCTTTATATATCGCTTTAACCTTCAAAATAAAATTTATACCAAGTGAAATTTTACAAGGCACAATAGTTTACGTAAAATCAACTAGAAAAGAATAAAAATGTGACAGTCTCAAAGATTCTGAGGACAATTGGTCTAAAGAATATAAACACCTATTTTATTACTTTTTTTCTAGTTCTTCTAAATAAGCTCCCCTGTTAACATTCCCATTTCATATGTAAAAATAACGAGGCTGAGAACTATAACGTGAATTCCAAAGTTCTCAAAAACTCATTCACTGTTGGCCAAACAAACCTCAAAGCGGCCAACTTTACACTTTTCTGTCACTTAATGTCTGGTTCTAGGTTTGGCTTCCTTACAGTACATTTCTTTTTCATATATTTTGAGATATTGTTCTGCATACTGTTTTCCTGAATTGCCCTGTTGTGAACAAGAGCATTTATCTGCGTGTGAGGGTAACGTCCTGTGGGAAGAGGAGGAAGACAGAGGGATCCGTGGTGCAATGCAGAAGGCGTGCTCTGGGAGTCAGGGGGCAGGGGACTGACTTTGCAGTCCTGCCCTGCCTGGGTCTTGGTGGCATCCATCTCCCAGGTGGATGAGGGTTGATGACAGCACTGGGCTTGACTGCCAGCGTGGGTCTCAAGGCCAGCTTCACGTCCCTGTACTCTCTCCTTGGTGACGCACCTGGTGTTTAGCCTTCCCTCATCCCCTCTCTCTCCTTCTCGCTTTTCATTCCTAGACTCCACAGACTGACAACATAATTTCCCGATTACTGGTTGAACTTGGGCTGGGAAGGGTTAGTTAGGATGAATTTAAAAGAATCTTTCTCATGCTACAAAAAAATCATCTTTAAGTAAGCCCTGTTGCTGTTATGGTGGAAAATTGTGCACAGTCATCCATTGAGGGATGTTGGTTCCAGGACACCCTGCTGGGACCAAGATCCAGGGCAACTCAGGCCCCTCAGATGAAGTGGCATGGGTCAGCTGGACCCTGCATCTGCGACTTCCATCCATGGGTTCCAGAGCCACGGGTACAGAGGGCCACCTGTGCACATTTCTGAGCAGTTTTATTTGTGACCAAGTGTTTGATATGTTTCGCCAAACCTTGTTTGCTGTTTAGCATTCCTCCACGTATTGGGAGGGCAATCCTGCAATGGAAGCGCTGCAGAGGGTCTATGGGATATCCTTTCCGGATAACAAGATGATGACAGCCTGGGAAACGCTCCAGGAGGAAGCCAGGAACCGAGATCACAGGAATATTGGGAAGGTGGGCCTCGTGCACTGGGCACTGCTGAGCTGGTTCACGATTGCATCTCAGCCTAAACTGTCTGTCTTTCTTTCGTTCTTTTTTTTTTTTTTTAGTGGAGATACTGGGGATTGAATCCAGGACCTCATGCATGCTAAGCATGCGCTCTACCACTGAGCTATAGCCTCCCTCTCAGACTAAATTGTGTTAAAACTAATACCTCTTTGTCTCTTCTCTTGCCTCTGTTTTGATGGTACCCATAGTCTGCTGTTGGGTCCTTTCATGCTAAAACCTCAAATGTCTTCTAGACTCTTTACTTCTTGTATTTTTTATTAGATTTTAAAAATTGCACCTTTCTCTCATTTTTAATCACAGTATAAAAATGTTTTTTTCTTTCATTGTCATACTTGATAATATACTCTGTCTTTGGGAAACAGAGCAGAAATACGATTTGAAAGCAGTCAGACCTGGGTTTAACCCTCAGCCTGCCACCTGGGAGCAGTGTTGCTCAACGGGCCAGGCACTCACTTGTGGACTCCCTGTCCTTGACTCTTGCCGAGTGACTCGAGGACAGACCGTGGATGGGGTGGCCGGCCTGTGCAGGCTTTCAGTGTGACAGCCACGGTGATGATCACCATCACTAGAGCACACCTCCAGCAGGGGACTTTCTGACCTTTTTGTCATATTATCTCCCCATGGGATCTGTACTCCAAGGTGCCAAGTAAGAATGAGCAGTAAATTTAAAATAGAAGCTCAGTTCAAAGCTCCGTGACCAGAAGTACAAGTCATTATTTGACACCTGCTATTACATATAGAGTCAAGTATTGAGGGACTTTGGAATGTCAGTTGTTACAGCTGGAAACAGCTGAATGCGTGACTCGACCTAGGGTGTCACACATGTACAGTAAATATTAAGCAATGACCATGAAACTTGAAATGCAATTTGTTTTATTCTAGGAACAAGAACTTTTCTTTTTCCACGATCTAAGTCCTGGAAGCTGTTTCTTTCTTCCTAAAGGAGCCTTCATTTATAATACACTGATGGAGTTCATACGAGTAAGTTAATTTTTAAAATATTTTATTCTTATTCCCCTCCATTTTACATTGTACGATTTTCTGTCCTAGTAAAATGGCCAAGGAGTTCTACTAACTTTATTTTATTATTACTATTTTTTTTAATAATATTAAGAATTTTCAAACTAAAAGGGAAATGTTGCATCCTGCCTTCTACTAAAAACATGGAGAGAGTTTGTATTTTCTCTAAGTAAATTCATTCTTGGACTTCATTAATTGAAAGTCTTGTCCATGTAAGTTTCTAAGCACGTATGATACAGAGATAAATTTTAGACCAAGAGTGGAACTCCCCGTGGAAGAGAAGAAAGGCCGGGGTGTTGTACCTGGCACAGGATGCTAAACTGTGAAGCATTACTTCTCAGAATGTGGTCCGTGGACCACTCGTGCTCCTCTGTCGTCTGTAATGTGACTTCCCGGTGATTCGGCAGCTCCAAGGCAGAGTGAAAAAAATGATTTTGTGAAAGAGCTACTTGTGGTCCAAGTTCATAGGTTAGAAAGAAAGTCTTCCCTGGGACTATGTAGAGACTGTTCAGAGGTGATCTGGGTGGACTCCTAGGATTGCCTTTCCTGTCTTGTACTTTTTTTTGTCTTTCCTATAATTAATAGTTACCTAAAATTTTTATTTACTCAGTTTTCTCCATGCCAATCAATCCTTCATCCTCAACTTTCTATCAAAACTCAGAAACTCCTTGCGGCATATTCTGATGATTTGGGTAATCTCTGAGTAATTCTTTCCCCCAAATTTGGTCTTTTCACTCTAGAATTAACTTGCTGCTAAGATTCTTGCCAACTGGTATCTCAGGACTTCTTTCCATCATCATCCCGGCCATTCCCCTGGTGTCTTTCCCGTACTGATTCCCCTCTTTCCTGACCCGGTCTTCCTCTTCCTTGTTACCCCTCTTGTCTAGGGGAGCACCTCCTGCAGTCACTTCTGAGAAGAAGTGCACGGACTGTGTTTCTTATTCTCTGACTCATTTCCTTCCTCCTCTTCTCTCTCTGTGCCCTGGAGGCCGGCCTCCCTGGACTCCATCTCCTGGGCTACGTACCTTCCTGAGGGATCGGCCAGGGCTTAGCTGTGGTAGGAGATCACAAACATTCCATCCCCACGTGAGACTTGAAGAATCATGAAGATCATTAGAGACTTCAGCAGGCGGTAATGGCCGTCTTGACTGCTGTGTTCACTGTGCCATCTTTGCTGGAAAATCTATGCAGCCCCTGGGTTTGCGGGATGAAATGTGTGGGGAATAAACAGAAAGCCTCTTTGGTGGCCTGAAAGGAATCTTTTATCTTTTATAGATGCAGGCGTGGCTGGTGACCAGGCCCAAGGCCTGATTGTCTGGGTTGCAGAATTGTACAGCCATTTATGTACATAACCCAGTGGTCTTTTATGCTCAGGTAAGGGCACCGGTGGGCCGGTGTGGGTCTCTGAGGCTTGGGAGTGTTTGGCAGACACAGACAAGGGGAGAACTTTGAAATCCCAGATAGCCTTGTCTGAAGACATAGGCCTTTCCACACACACACAAAAAACTCTCAGGGACTTCGCTTCTCTTGGTTTCCTCTTATATGATCTTGCCTCTTCCCACATCTGATCAGTTTCTGTATGCTAGATGTTGTGTATAAAGATAACTGCAGAAGTCTAGAGCGTTTACCCATTGCCAGGACTGAGGACGATCACTCAGTCCAGTTAGAGACTGAGCTGCCTTCAGGCTGGGCTTCTGTTTGGATAAGACACAGTCCACCCCTGCTTCCTCCCTGTCTCTCGGCGGGCCCTGTGGGGCTTGAGGTTGACCGTCTGGTGGCTGGTTGTCTCTTCAGCCCCAGAGGACTGGAGGAGAGTCAGTTCTGCCTGTTGAATGTGTTCTACTACTGAGTAGAAACAATTTCAAGTCTCATCTGTTTGCCACGTTGGCTCAGAAGCCAGTAATGTGTCCTCTGAATTAGGTGTAGGAGCAGAGGAGGCTCCTTGGGTTTGATCCCATGGGTGGATAGCATAGGGGACAGTTCTCTTCGATAGAAGACCTGTGAACTGGAGAGACAAGCTATCTCTGGGCCACTCCAACCCCCCTCCCCCAATTATAAAGTGATGATGGAGGAAGAGGCTGCAGTAGACATTCCCGATCAAAGAGCAGGAGTCGGAGGCACTGGGAGTCACTGATCTACAGAAATCCTGCTACCCACCAGTTCTCCCTGCTTCAGGGTCAGAGCACACTTAATTAGGACTCAGTTTTGTTCCCTCTGGGCTCCAGGTCTGAGTTATCCTCCACTTTCCATAAGCAGTGGCCCAAGTGGACCTCTGAGTCGCTTCCTCAGTGCTCTCAACTTGGTTCCTTCTGTGGAAGGCTGGGGGTCCAAAGACCTCGTTTATTTTCATGTCTTTTCCAGTCCGAGCTGGTACCATTCCTTTAAGAACTTCGTGGGGCCTTTTACAGACAGTTATAATCAATGCTTAGATAAAAACCACACCTGTGTCTCTTTCTGGCATAGATCTTTCTCTACCAGGGGCTGCCCAAGAGGCCTTGTGAGATACTACTTACAAATAGAAAAACCTTCATCTGTAACCGGGAGAGTCTACAAAGCATGGTTTGAAGACTTTTAGATGTCCCGCGAGGTACCCAGCTCATTCTCAGGTCTTCATAGGGGGCGCACAGCCACGCCCTTAAGATCTTTATCTTCAGGTTCTAACGTGGGTTGATCTTAGACCTGAAGAGTCCTGTGAGTCTTTTGCTGGGAGAGTCTGAGGATGAGAAAGTTCTATTTTTGAGCCCAGTGGGTCTTGCCACCCTTACACTTCTTCTAAATTTGTCTCAGAAACTTAATAATACTCTCTCTAGCCTTTGTGTCTTATATTTTATCACAGACACCTAGAAGTCAGTTGCTCTTTCTACATTCGGCCCAGACGTCCCACAGCTAAATCTGTGAGTTCTTTGGGTACTCTGCTTCCCCCGTTATGTGGGATGACGGTGTTACCACATCTCCAGCACCACATACAGGGGTCCTCCTCTCTTCAACTTCCAGTAACCTTTCCCTCACTGTCGTTCAAGTCCTTAATTTATAACGTGTCAGTTTCTGGTGTACAGCATAATGTTTCAGTCATACATATACATACTATAGGTGACTACAAGATATGGAATATAGTTCCCTGTGCCATTCAGTAGAAACTTGTTTATCTATTTTCTATGTAGTATTTAGTATCTGCAAATTTCGAACTCCCAATTAATCCCTTCCCACCCTCTTTCCCTCCGGTAACCATAAGTTTGTTCTGTATGTCTGTGAGTCTGTTTCTGTTTGGTAAGTGAGTTCATTTGTGTCTTTTTTTTAGATTCCACATATGAATGATATCATATGGTATTCTTCTCTCTCTGTCTGATTTACTTCACTTAGAATGATAATCTCCAGGTCCATCTATGTTGTTGCAAATGACATTATTTTATTCTTTTTTTTTTTTTTTTACTGCTGAGTACTATTCCATTGTATAAATATACCACAGCTTTATCCAGTCATCTGTTGATGGACATTTAGGTTGTTTCCATGTCTTGGCTATTGTAAATAGTGCTACTGTGAACATTGGGGTGTATGTGTCTTTTTGAATTATATTTTTTTCTGGGTGTATGCCCAGGAGTTAGATTGCTGAATCATATAGTAAGTCTGTTTTGAGTTTTTCAAGGAATCTCCCTACTGTCCTCCATAGTGACTGCACCAATTTATATTCCCACCAACAGTATAGGAGGGTTCATTTTCTCCACACCCTCTCCAGCATTTATTTGTAGACTTTTTTTTTTTAACATTACAAGATTTATTACCTTTTTTTTGTATATACATATATTTTATTGAAGTATAGTTAGCTTACAATGTTGTGGCAATCTCTGGTGTACAGCATGATGCTTCAGTCATACATGAACATACATATATTTGTTTTTGTATTCTTTTTCACCATAAGTTACTGCAAGATATTGAATATAGTTCCCTGTGCTGTACAGTATGAACTTGTTGTTTATCTAATTTATATATAGTAGTTAGTATCTGCAAATCTCAAACTGCCAATTTATCCCTTCTCACCCCTTTCCCCTCCTGGTAACCATAAGTTTATTTTCTATGTCTGTGAATCTGTTTCTGTTTTGTAAATAAGTTCATTTGTCTTTTTTTTTTTAGGCTGCACATATAAGTGATATCATATGGTATTTGTCTTTCTCTGAATGGACATCTTTTTGTGACTCTCCTGAAAGTTCTTTTCTGCTGTATTCCATGTCCCTCAACTATTCTTTCTCTATCTTACCCCCTTAAAAATTTTTGTTCTAAAATTTCATACAGTAAAATTCACAGTTTTTCAACCACTGTGCAGAACTGTGTTATCACCACAGCAGTCAAGATACAGAGCAATTTCATCACCCCCCACGATGCCCTCATGCTGCCCTTTGAGAGTCAACCCTCTCCTCCTTTGTCCTACGTACCCATTGACTTGTTCTCCATCCCTAAGATTCTAGCCTATAAATAGAATCATACCTGTGTTTAACCCTTTTGAGACTAGTCTCTTTCCCTCAGCATAGCAGCCTTGAGGCCCATCTAGGGGGGTAGAATCAGTGGTTCACGCCTGTCAGTACTAACTAGTGTATTCCAGTATATGGACATAACGGATTGTTTATCCATTCCCCAGCTGAGGGACACCTGAGTTGCTTCCAGTTTTAGGAAATTACAAATAAAGCTGCTGTGGTGGAAGAGTAGAGCTCAGTGGTAGAGTGCATGTGTAGCACCTATGAGGTCCTGGATTCGATCCCCAGTACCTCCATTAAATAAATAAATAAACCTAATTGCCCCCCTCTTCCTCAAAAAAAGATAAACCAAACAAAAAAAAAAAAAACAGTAAATGCATTTGTACTTACTCTGAAAAAAATCAATAAAACACCTTTTAAAAAATAAATAAATAAAGCTGCTGTAAACCTGTTTGTGTACAGGTTTTTATATGAATATGGGCTTTCATTTTCCTTGGGTAAATACATGGAGCAGTGTGAGCTCAGGGTCATATGGTAGATTTGTGTTTATCTTCTAAGAAAATGCTCAGCTGTTTTCCTGAATGGCTATTATTTTATATTCCCACTAGCAACATATATGGGGTTCCTTTTCTGAAACTCCCTTCTCCAGCTCCTTTTGGGTTTCCTGAAATCAGCTGATCCGTGATGCCCGTCTGTAACCAGGGGTAGGAGGGAGGATTTGCTCCCTCGTTATTACGCTAATAACCCACTTGGAGAATTTTTGCTTTCTGTCCCCACAGCCCTGGACTCGGTGCATTTCCAAACCAAACCTGTCTTTGCAGGCATGTAAGATACCAGAACATTTACCTCCTGTGTAGCGAGTCCAGATAGGCGCACTTAAAGGGTTGACTGAAGAGAGTCCAGGGGAGGAAGTGCTTATGGAGGTTTGGGCCTGGCGGAGGTAACTGACAAGAGAAGGTAACGCACCCAGGATTACCCCCAGCAGGACTCCCTCACCCCTACCCCGAGTCCTGAAGAGGGGAGGAGAAGGACCAGTGTGGCCAGACCCCAGGAATAATGTGAAGCCGTAACTGTGTAATTGTAACTGTCAGAAGCTGGAGATCACTGGTTCACTGGAGAGCACGGTGAACCCGAGGCCAGGAAGGAGGGGAGGTGGGAATAAATACCCTGACCTTTCTTCTCCCACTCTGAATCTTTTGGAACCTCCCATTGGTCAAACCCAACCAGAAGTCAGAAGGCAAGTAAACATGGTGTTGGAATACAGAGATGTTGGCTTTTGGGGACAGAGCCGGACAGAGAGGGGAAGAAATGGGTGGTGGCAAAGGAGAATCACCAGCATGGCCCAGCCCTCTTGCTACTCAGTGTGCATTTTTGTCCTTTGCTTGAAGTTGCTTGTTCCCTCACGCAGTGTCCTATCAGCCAGTGTATCGTCATGCAGTGATGTCAGCTCAGGGACAGCTAAAATCTAAATTGTGACGTTAGCACTGTCAGTGTTCAGGGAAGAGATGATGAAACTTGGTGGTTCCAGCTCCAGCTCTGTAGGGGATACAAGGTCTGAGTTGATCAGAGCCTCCTTCCTCCACCACCCATTCCATGTGACCCATGTTCTGCCAGATAGACAGAGCCTTCCGCTGGGGAGGGTGTTAGCTGCAGAGGCTGCCTAGCTGAGCTGCTTCAAACGACAGAAATGGATTCTCTCAGGAAACTATACTGAGCATACATTAATCTTTCTTTCATGATAAAGTATTACACCTGCAATTGAGGACACATTAACCATGAACTGATGTATGACATAATCCTGAATTTACAAATATTTGTTCACAGTGGGACTTTGCTGGGAATTGTGATCTGTCATAGCAGCCTTTAACTTTAAATGCACTTCTCTTGAAGGAGGAATATCACCAACGTAACTTCACAGAAGTGCTTTCGCCCAACATATACAACAGTAAACTCTGGGAAGCCTCGGGCCACTGGCAGCATTACATTGAGAACATGTTTACCTTTGGTATCGAAAAGGACACCTTTGCCCTTAAACCCATCAATTGTCCAGGGCACTGGTGAGTATTAAAAGTGAAGCAGATCTTTGCGTATGAGCACATAGCGGACTTCATCACAGTGAGCTTTTAGTGCTACTTTTCTTTTTGGAATTAAATGACTCCTTTAATCTGAAGAGTGATGGTGAGTAATCATCTTTACCAAGTTATTTCATTCTGGAGAATAAATTTACTTTTTAGAATGTGTTTGGTCTTTGGCAAGTGTGGAATGTTAGCTGGGAACTATTTAGTATTTTGTACTTTGCAGAGGATAATATTAGGTATCAATTACAAATTATTTTAATATTTCTCTTCCTAATAGTAATAAACTTCAGAGATGCATATTAGTAGAACATTGAGTTCTTATACCCTGTATGGGTTGATTATAACAAGACCAGTGAGATCATAATAGATTACTGGATTTCATTGTTTCTAAGATGCCTTTTCCCCCCACATTTCAACATCCCTGAAATTGGGGTGCATCTTATAACTGGCATCTTAATGTTATGTCATATTTTAATTAACGGGCTGTTTCTTTCTTACTGGTACGTAAAATAACGGTGCACCTTACCGTCAATGTTATCTTAGAGTCTCTGAGTGAATGTAATTATCGTAAAGGCACTTGGTATGCAAATTCAGCCTTGTAAGAGAAGCAGATTTTACAATTGGAAGTGAACAAATACAGCTCTCCAGAAAAAATAACACAGCTGTTGAGGTTTTGTGACATACTTTCCAGTGAATTGACCTTGGAGGATAACTACTTAAAACGAACCTCTGAACATTGAAGAAAGCTTTCACTTTCGGTAAAGACTAAATTAAGAAGTTTAACTTGATGATAAGAGCATGTGAAAAATAGATATTTATCTTTAATTTTCTGAAAACTGATATGTAAATTTTCTGTAACCTCTTTTTCTTTAAACAGAAGGTGGAGGCTAACCTAGTGCTTTGCATTCTCTACAACCCCACGTTAACAGCTTCTTAACTCAGTTCCATTGGGCCCCACTTGAAGCTGTAGCCTGGGATTTCAGTATAATTGTAAGAGAGCTGCATGAAAGTAGAGCATGTACTTGTGTATTTTCATGTCTCAGGGTAAGGAAGCAGGACCTCAGGGGCTTGGGGTGCGGGGACATGGGCGCCGGGGTGGTTTCTGCAGAAGAGAGGCCTTTTATCCAACGGAGAACATCAGCTGAGGGCTTGCAGTGCTTGGTGCTAGAAACAGAGATGATTAAGACCCAGCCCATCTCCTCCTGGAGCTCATGAGCAGAGCCGGGTAGGAACAAGTAGACAGACTGTCAGTTACAAAACAGTAAGACCAGGGTCAAAGCAGCGGCAGAGCCAGCTGCTCTAGGAGCCGGAGGAAAGGCTGAGGAGCCCTGTCTGGGGAGGTGTCCGGGATGATCTACTTAAGAAGTAGCCTTCGGAATGAATTGTAAATGGTGGGTGGAAATTCACTGGTGAACGGGAATAGGGAGCAGCATTTCCAGAGGAGACAGTAGACTTCTTTCTCAGAGTGCTGCAGTGACATAAATTCAAGGCTCAGTCATTCACAGGAGAGGAAAAGATGTTAACTGGTGATCCAAGAACCAGAATAAAGTGTGTACAAGTCCTGAGTCATTTAATTATAACTTACGAACATTTAGACAATTACTTAATCTTCTCTGTGCGAAGTAACAGCTGTGTCTTATTATGTCTTTTCTAGTCTGATGTTTGCCCACCGTCCGCGGTCTTGGAGGGAAATGCCCATTAGATATGCTGACTTCGGAGTTCTTCATAGAAATGAGCTGTCAGGAACTCTAAGTGGCTTGACTCACGTTAGGCGCTTCCAGCAGGACGACGCTCACATCTTCTGCACAGTGGAGCAGGTGAGCAGGAACCTGGGTGAAGCGTGGTCAGCATGAATCTGTACGTCGCCTTGGACACACTGCTTAATCCTGAGTCTCCATGAAATAAGGTGTTCAGTCTTGTCTCTGAGGTCCAACAGCTCTAACATCCTGTGATTCTCCAGTTTGGGTCAAAGATCAGTAATCTCTTGACATGAATTTTTTTTTCAAACGTACTTATTTTATTATAAAGGAACATAATTCTCTGAAAAATCAAACATTCTGTTTGATACAATTTCAAATTATTTTTAATGGTCAGTCACTAATAGAAATCAAAAGTAAAGGCAATTTTATTACTATACATTGGGACATAAATCACGTTGTTGTTTATCTATTATATATGTAGCAGTTTGTATCTGCTAATCCTAAATTCCCAATTTATCCCTCCCTGCCTCCTTTCCTCTTTCATAACCGTAAGTTTGTTTTCTATGTCTGTGAGTCTGTTTCTGTTTTGTAAGTAAGTTTATTTGTAACAGATTTTGGATTCTACATATAAGTGATATCATGTGATATTTGGCTTTCTCTGTCTGACTTCCTTTACTTTGATGAGTTCCAGGTCCATCCATGTTGCTGCAAATGGCATTATTTTACTCTTTAGGTTGAGTAGTATTCTATACACCACAACTTCTTTATCCAGTCATCTTTCGATGAACACTGAGGTTGTTTCCACGTCGTGGCTATTCTAAATAGTGCGTGAACATGGGGGTGCATGTATCTTTTCCATTTAGAGGTTTTTCCAGATATATGGCCAGTAGTGGGATTGCTGGATCATGAGGTAACTCTATTTTTAGTTCTTTGAGGAACCACTGTAGTTTTTTCCATAGTGACTGCACCAATTTATATTCCCATCGGTATAGGAGGGTTTCCTCTTCTCCACACCCTCTTCAGCATTTATTATTTGTGGACTTTTTAATTATGGCCATTCTGACCTGTGTGGGGTGATACCTCATTGTAGTTTTGATTTGCATTTCTCTAATAATTAGTGATGTTGAGCATCTTTTCATGTGCCTGTTGGCCATCTGGATGTCTTCTTTGGAGAAATGCCTATTTAGGTCTTTTGCCCATTTTTTGATTGGGTTGTTTTGCTTGACATGAAATGTATTACTTTTTTCTTTTAAGCCTCCTCCAATTATATTAACCTAACTACATTAAGTGGACTATTTTAAGGTATTTGGTAGAATTTTGAATGTGTTTGTTTTTCAGTATTGCCTAAGAGTTAGAGTTTACTCTTTTAGGTTTTCATGTTATTTCAAACTAAAATTGTCAGGCAAAGGGCCACAATCAAATGGTTTGATCTAATAGACATTTACAGAACCACCCCCCACCCCTGTCAATAACAGCAGAGGACACATTCTTTGAAAGTGCACACAGGGCACTCACCAAGATAGACCATATTCTGGACCATAAAATGAGTCTTAGTAAATTTAAAAATATTTAATTCATACAAAATATGTATTCTGGCCACAGTGAAATTGAAGTAGGAATCAATGATAGAAAGCTATCTGGAAAATCTCTTAGTCTTTGGAAAATGAATTATACACTTCTGAATAACCCATGTGTCAAATAAGAAATCAAAGGGGAATTAGAAAATGTGACATAGTTAACCCTTAAACAACATGGATTTGAACTACACCTGTGCATTTATACACAGTTTTTCTCAAACACGTGCTACAGTCCTGCATGACCCACGGCCATTTGAATCTGCAGATGTGGAGCTGCAGACACAGGGCCGACTTGTAAAGTGATATGCAGGGGTTTGATCATGTGGGGGTTGTTCAGGGGTCAGCTCTATACCAAATGAGGTGGAAAAGAGACACATTACATCAAAATTTGTGGGATGCCATTAAAATGGTACTTATAGGGGACACTTATAGCCCTAAATGCCTACATTTATAGAGATGTTTTCAAATCAATAAACTCAGCTTCTGTTTAATAAACTAGAAAAAGAAGAGCAAGTTACATCAGAAGTAAGCAGAAGAAAGGAGGTAACAGCAGAGCAGAAATCAGTGAAATAAAAAAAAAAGAAAAGAAAAGAAAAACAATGCAAAATACCAGTAAAACCAAAGGCTGGTTCTCCTGGAAGATCAATAAAATTCATAAATGTTTAGTTTTATTGGAAAAAAAGGAGAAGACACTAATTAAAAATATGAGAACTGAGAGAATTGATATTACCACGAATTCTATAGGTACTAAAAGAAGAATAAGGCAATATTATGAACAAGTTTATGGCAGGAAATTTGACAGATTAGATGAAATGGAACAATTGTTTGAAAGACACAGACTACCAAGCTTTACTCAAGGAGAAGTAGATAATCCGAGTAGTCCTGTGTTTATTAAAGACATTGAATTGGTAGTTAACAGCCTTCCCATAAAGAAAACTCTGGGCCGAGAAGGAATCACTAGTGAATTCTGCCAAACATTTAGAGAAGAAATAACACTAATTCTGCACATCCCTGCCAGGCATTAACAGGGACACCCTGTCTCCCCCACCTCATGCCCACCCCATACTGTCAGTGGAGACCTAGTAGGAGCCTGGACTTCTTCCCTCACCTAGCACTCCCAGGTGTCCCTCCGCTTCCTGCTTGAGTGGTGTCAAAGGGGTCTGGTGGGGAGATAAGACTTTTACCACCACTCCACAGTAATGACCCACCCTTTATGAGCGTGTGGTCAGTAAAGGTCAGACACTCCCACCTCTCCCAGGCAAGGTGTCATCAGAGGAAGCCTACTAGGGTGCAGAACTCCCAGTCACCCAGCAGTCAGGAGGAGCCCCTTTCTTTTTTGGCCTCCAGGACACTTGTCACCCCAAAATGTGTGATCACTTATCAGTCTAGAGTTTCCTGCTTTTTTTTTCCCTCTGCCAAGGGACTCCTATTGTTTACATGACGTAGGGTTTCCTGCATTTGGCCCCGTGTCCCTCTCCTTTTTTGCCCAGTTCCTACCATTTGGCCTATGTCCCCTTTCTTTGCTCATATCTTGCTACTTGCCTGCTCTAACATTAGGAAGAATTTTTTTAATGCCATAAATAGATTTAATTTGATTTTCTATTTAAGGTCATTTTCATTTACTCTAATTTCAGATTGAAGAAGAAATAAAAGGATGCTTGCAGTTTTTGCAGTCTGTTTACTCAACATTTGGCTTCTCCTTTCAATTAACTTTGTCCACAAGGCCTGAAAACTTTCTAGGAGAGGTTGAGATATGGGATGAAGCTGAAAAGGTAGGAAGAAACAAAGTGTTACCTTTGTTTTTGTGAATAAGGAAAATACCTTGCATGAGGAGGTGATGGTTTGCAATGGAAATTAAAACTTGGAAGTTCTGCGATAAATGTGGTTGTAGAATATAGTTAATCCAGTTTTTTTGTTTTTTTTTTTCCTCTAAACAATGATAAGGACAGTCCCTTACGTTTGTCCTGCACTTTAGTTTCGATCAGATTTTTGTTCATATTCTTTTTAGTGCTGGTCCCTATTCACCAGTTTCATAAGTTTTTAAAGAAATCCTTGGGCTCCTTCTTTGACAGCTGTTCTGGCCTCTACCGCCGGAACTGACGTAGATCCATTAGCTCCTTGGAGCTGGATTAACCTCAGATTTCTCCTGCATCCATTTCCAGAGTTGCATTGAGTCATTAAGATCCCAGAGAACATTCCAGCCCCTCAGCCACACAATTCCAAGCAGACTGATGTGTCTGGAGCCCAGCACATACTGCAGTCCCAGCTCCCCAGTGCTCTTGGGAAATAGACTTGATTCACCTGGGGAAGGACAGACAGACAGCAGGGAGAAGAGGAGACCTTGATTTAGAGGCCCCAGAGACACACTGGCTGCTGCCTTAATGCTCTCCCCCCAAACCTGGCCTTTCTTTGGTGTTTAATCCCCCAGGAGCCCCTGAAATTCTCTCTGTCACTTACCTGCTGCAGCAGAGCCTACTTTCCTCGGACAACATACCCCACAGTCTCTCCTCCATTCAGAAAGAGGCGGGGGAGGGTGGCCTCCAGCCTGGGAGATGCCGCGACGCGGTGGCCTTCTCTGCTCCTAAGTAGAGGGAAGCTGCTGCTTCAGTAGGATTAGGGCTCCAAGGAGCCTCCTGGGATTTTGGCCAGGAGCGGCTCCTCAGCCACTCTGACAGAGACCCTGGAAGAGGCTGCTGGGACCCCAGGAGTCAGCTCTCTGGGTGACGCTGGCCTTGGCCCCAAGACCTCAGCACTGCCTTCCCTCCCCGTCAGGCCCTTCCCTCCCACGTGTCATCCCCTCACAGGCACCAGTGTTGGGTGGTGACAGGCGTCTAGGTGGTATTTTGACAGTGTTCTGGCCAGGGACCTGGGAGTGCTCAGGTGCTCCCCAGAGATGCTGCTCTCAGGGAGCACAGCCAGGAGACCCCCAGAGCCCTTCATCATACCCGGATGTGTGCCCGGTCACGTCAGGGCTGAGCGTCCTAACTGCAGCCTAGCTTGACAGACTCAATAGGGCTCAGTGTGAAGACCAAAGTGGGCCTCCTGCCTCCACACCCCTGCGTGTCACAGGGGGCAGTCCCCACCAGCCACATGTACAGCGGTGGAGGGGAAGCACAAGAGTGATGGCCAGGCCTGCCCCCTTGGTCTTCCTAAGCACCTACACATAGTGCACAAGGGAGTGAGGTCAGTGCTTTCTTGTATTTTAATGTGTGGAGGCCCCCACCCCCACCCTGCAACATAAGGAGCTGAGAACCATGTAGGGCAGACGGGCCTGCATTGGCTTACGCGCCAAAAGTACCCCCTCTGACACTTACCTGGAATTCACTGGAACAGTTTAGTAAATTATCTTTTTCCCCCCCCTAATTGAGATGTGTGTTTTGTTCTTTTTTTTTTTTCTGGGGTGTGTGTATGTTATTAAGTTATTTATTTATTCCATTATTATTATTTTTAATGGAGGTACTGGGGATTGAACCCAGGACCTCGTGCATGCTAAGCACACGCTCTACCACTGAGCTGTATTCACCCATTGAAATGCATATGTTTCTTGAGAGCTAACCATCTTAATCATCTGTGTGTAGGCCTTGCTAAGTAGCTGATTGAACACAGAGGTACTCAATAAATGTATGTTGAACTAAAATGCAGTGTAATTAAGATTTATAGTAACTTACTTGTTGGAGCTATATGACAAAAAAGGATGAAATGTACAATGCAGTAGAAGTCACAAATGTTCTTTTCTTCTTAAAAATAGCAACTACAGAATAGCTTGATGGAATTTGGAAAACCCTGGAAAATGAACCCAGGAGATGGTGCATTTTATGGTCCTAAAGTAAGTAGGCCATCTGCTTCCAAAGAGTAAATAGTAAAAGGCAAAGAAAACCTGCCTCTAAGCAAACATCATTTAATCTACAGATTGATGTAAAAATCAAGGATGCTATTGGCAGATCCCACCAGTGTGCTACAATTCAGCTGGACTTCCAACTACCTAAAAGATTTAATCTTACATATGTTAGGTGAGTGATGGAATGTGATAAATGATGTGGGACTGATATCTTAATTAGTTGTCATTTGAGCATTAGTAATACAAAAGCAAATGCTGGGGAACGTGTAGTACGTGTGCAGTATACCCGTGTATTTACTTAACCTGCCTGAAATCCTGTGTCAGATAACTAGTTTTCTCAGGATGTGGCGCAGTGGGGAAGGGAAGATACTTAGTAAGTGTAAGAGTAGAGATAGGGACAGAGTCCATGAAAACACGATCCAGACGGCTCGGTCTCCCTGACGTGGAGGGGAGGGCTTCATCCAGAGCTGACACTGGGTCTGTGTCTCGAGGGTGAGGTATTTGCCAGGGAAAGCAGAGTGGGGAAAAAAGGCAATTTCATCGCTGCAAACCAACAACTTCTCTTTAAAAATCTTGTTCTTAACACACAGTAAAGTTGACTTGGTGTGTAAATGTGATACACGTGTGTGCAGTTCTGTAAGTTTTCACATCCATGTAGAGCAGTGTACCCACCACCCTGATTGTGATCCATGTGCCAGCAAACTCCTGTGTTGCTCCTTTGTAACCTGTTAAGAGTGGCTTGTCATATCAAGGGTGTGCGTGACATCAGTGTGACTTTTCACTGGTGATATTAACCTCCATCACTTGGTTAAAATAATGTTTGCCAGGTTTCCCTGTAGAGTTACTCTAATTCCCTTTCCACAGTATGTTTTTCTAGAATTGAGATTTCTTAGTGATGAATATGCTGAGTAGTTTTGGAATGCATCCCTGACATTTTTAATATTATATTATGAGATACAGGATCTTGTTTAAATCCTAAGGAGATTGTTGATTTTTTTTTTTTTTTTTTTGCAGCCACCCCACCTGGTTAGGTTTGGGCTGTAATTTCCAACCCGCCCTTGGTGGCTCCAATGTTTTCGAAGGCTGTACAGCCAGCCCTCCATATCCATGGGTTTGCATCTGTGGAATCAGCCAACCTCAGGTGAATCTGCGGATATGACACCCATGGATACGGAGGGCCGACCATATTCACTGCATCGGGCCACTTTATATGAGGGCCTGAGCATCTGTGGATTCTGGCATCTTCAAGGTCTCTTGGATGGTATTTAGATCTGCCCTGTGTGTGCACCACCCAGGAGCCAAGTCCCATGTTCGGTTCTCAAGCCTTTCGTGTGCTGTTTGGGGTCAGATCTATGGGTGTGCAGTTGGCCAGATGCATTCACACACCCCTTTATGGGGTAGCTCTTCTGCGCTCCCTGCTCTCTGTAGCTGTTTCCCTGATACTTTCTGGTTCTCTGAAGTCCTTTCTGCAGTCCTGTGGCCAGGAACACTGAGGTTTTAGCTTCCCCAGTCTGCATGCTTTTTCCAAGACCCTGGCTGTGTCTGAGACAAGCATCAGGAGGCTAGAGAGAGAGAAAGCAACAGAGATTCACCCACACACCTGGGGCCGTGGCTGTTCTGGTCAGAGAGAAGGGTCCCCCTTTTTTGGAGTTTTAGGTGCCTTTGCAGTCTTTACGCCACTGTGGGAATGCCTGGGGGCTGGCGAGAAGAGAACGGAAAAAGGAACCAGAAACAAAATCCAGGATTTCCCCCCACCTCCACTCTTTCTGAAACTTAGGAGTTATTTTTCGGTTTTTTCGTATTTTAGTTTCTTGGCCAGAAAGTGAGGATTTCTCTCAAAGCTTTTTCTGTCTGCATCAAGTGTGTATTCTTGGTTTGGGGCTGTCTTTGAGTCCAGGCCACACAGACCGGAAGACGTATCACAAGACACTAAGTGCTGGTTTGGTGGTGCTTCCGATTCTGGTCGTCTTCGGCAGTCCCCCACCATCATTCCCTCTTCTGAGCCCTCGAGTAGCTGCTCCTGTGATCTCTCCAGGGTCTGGGTCTGTATTCGGTGAGAGTGGGGTGGAGCAGATTCAATTCATTCTGCCTGGAACCAACTTCTTTTTGAAGACCGCCCCCTGATCTGAATTATAATACAGTCTCACAATATCATTCCTTTAAACTCTCCCCTTGTCACCACATCCAGTTTGAGATATAGGGTTGATCAGGTAATGTACTGAGATCGCTTTCACTCAAAATTATGAATTAAGGCAGAAAAGGACAAATTATTGACGTATTTTAAATCTAATCATTTTTAATAGAATATTTTGCTAATAAGATTCTTAGAATAAATGAACAGCCACCACTTGCCCAGGGTGTATGATTTTATGGATTGATCTCAATATGGTCAGCCAACAAAAATCTTATTTTGTTTTGGATTCTCCATCTTGTGTTTTGATGAATAGTTACTGAGAGTTAGGTCCCAGGAGAAGGTAAAGACTTGAATAATAGTTGAAATGTTCTTACGGAGAGTTAGACCAAGATGTGAGAATAATTAAGAATCTCAGAGAATAAAGGGGAAAGCATAGAACTTTCGAGAGTAAATTCGGGCCTTTTGGAAAAGATGGTGTCTTAATGTTCATATTTGCAAAACCATCATTTCCCCAGTAACCTACTAAAATGAACAGAAAGAATTAAGGGTAGCTATGCCAAAGCGACCGAGCAAGTTCAACAAAATTTGAACACTGCTGGCCATCCAAGGAGGATGTGGAGGAGACACAAAGTACATTTGTTGCAATAATGTGAAATTTATCTTTTTGGGAAAAGTGCACAGATCTTGGAGTGAATTACTTTATGACAGTTAACAGTCATAATTTGCTTTTTACATCTTTTTCTGAAAGGGAGGGGAGAATCCTCAAATATAAGGAGCATGTCATGAAAGTTTTAGATCTCCAAAGGAACTTTGACCAGTGGACTTCTGGAACAAATATCAGAAATGGTTTGAAATATGTTTGCAGTGGGGACATAGTGTTTACCATATGGCAGTGTGTTTGCAGTAGAAAGTGTCAGGAATGGGGTGCATTTGGACCAAACAAGATGGGCTGTGAATTGACATTTGGTGATGCTGAGAAAGGATCATGTGGGGAGTTCATTATACTATTCTCTCTACGTGTGTGTATGTTTTCGGTGTTCTCTGATAACTAATGATTAAGTTACAGTAATTAAACAGGGTTGGTAAATTTTTTGCCAACCACTGTGGTCATAACCATTAACCCAAATTAATAGAATATCAACATATTCCATTACAGAATACAGAAACCTGTTTTCTCTAGTTTTTCAACATCTTTGATAATGGTTCAGTACTGTACTGGTGGAGTAAGCCATAGTTCAAAATAAAGTTAATTAAAAAAAAAACATGATTTGTAAGATTGCCTCTCAATATGAGAAAACTGTTGTAAGCTGGTAGTTTAGAATAAAGATAATCAGTAGACTTGTGATAGAGATAGCAATCTAATATTATCCTGCTTTTTCCTAGCGGATACATTTCACTTCCCTTTGGTTTATAAAAGATACCATAATTTGTCAGGGAAAAAACTCTTTATTTCTAATTCATGGCACATTGATGCTTAAAGATACTTTAGGAGGAATCTCTTGTTTTACCTTGTTTGGAAATATAATTTTTAAATATAGGTAAGAAGACAAAGTTACTTCTGAATCTTAAGAAAACATTTAAATGTATCACGTTCATTTTTAGTAAGGACGGGCATGATAAGAAGAACCCTGTGATCATTCATCGGGCCATTTTGGGGTCCTTGGAAAGGATGATAGCCATTCTCTCGGAAAACTATGGAGGAAAGTGGTAAGTGATGCGGCAAAGAAATCTATGTCTATTGTTCCTACAAATCATGTCTAAAAGCTGGGAAGGGTATAGCTCAGTGGCAGAGTGTGTGCCTAGCATGCGCGAGGTCCTGGGTTCAACCCCCAGTACCTCCATTGAAGATAAATAGAAACCTAATCCCCTCCCAAATAAAAAAAATGTGTAAAGATTCTATCTAAAAGATAAAGCTAATATGAAAAAATTGGTGGGTCTTGCCTTATAACTAGCAAATCTCCAAACAGCAAATAAAAAATTCTTATTGCATCGACCGGGCCAGAAAACAAATCAAAAAAAACAAAGACAGAGTGGCAGAACTCTATCATGTACCTTTTCTGGGAGCTCAGTGAAATTAAAAAGTCACCTTTCCACCTATGTCAAGCCCTTCAAAGACCTAGCTGCTGTCTGGAAAATACTTGGCCCCACTCCCAGGGTACCAATTTAAGAATAAAGGTATAAACACATAATGTTCACAAAGTGCTGCAGGTAACAGTCCGCGGGCATTTCCTTCCACCTCCAAACTAAATATTCATTCTGAGGAACAAAAAGGCAAACTTTTCCCCCATCAACATTGCTTATACCCCACTTTCCATCTTTAAAAGAATTTTTTTCATTTCAAGATAATTGTAGAATCGTAACTCAGAGGTCGAGCATACCTTTCACCCAGTTTCCCTCAGTGGTAACATACTACAAAGCTATACCCAGCGTCGCTGCAGGCTGGGAAATTGACAGTGATGCCACCCACCAGCCTTATTCGGACCTCACCAGTGCAAGTATCTGGACTTGTGTGCCCCTCCGTCAGGACGCAGCACAGGTCCACTACTCTCAAGGATCCCTCGTGCCACCGTTTATTGCCACACAGCTCCTACCCCACCCCTGTCACAGTCTCTGGCAGCCACTAACCTGGTCTACATCCCTGTAATTTTGTCATTTCCAGAATGTTACACAAATGCAATCAGAGCATGCAGCCCCTTGAGACTATCTTTTTCTTTTTTTGGGGGGGTGGGGGAGGTAATTAGATTTTTACTTATTTTTTTAACAGAGGTACTGGGGTTGAACCCAGGACCTTGTGCATGTTAAGCATGCGCTCTACCATTGAGCTACACCCTCCCTTCAAGACTGGCTTTCTTCAAGCGTAGGATTCCCTTGAGATCCATCTGAGGTGTCTCACGTGTCAGTCATTGGTCCCCTCTTACTGCTGATAGTGTTCCGTCCCATGGATGCTCCGGCTTGAGCATTCACTTGCTGGAGGGCACTGGGGTGTTTCCAGCTTGGGGCTGATAAAAAGCTGCTGTTAACGTTAGTGTGCAGGTGTTTGTGTGAACTTGTCTCCGTTTCTCTGGGGTAAGTGCCCAGGAGGGAGGTTGCTGGATCAGATGGTAAGTGAGGTTTTTCCTTCCCTTTCCAGTCAAAATGCCCAGTTTACCTCTTTTGTCTACTCTACTGTCTTTTAATCTAGGTTGCTTTAACTTCCATACTGAACCACCTCTCTTGTGAAGACTTACTTAAAAAAAAATCTTTGATTGTTTTTTAATCTTGTAATAAATGGTCACTTTGAAAGCACATATTACTTATATTTTTCAGGCCTTTCTGGCTGTCTCCTCGCCAGGTAATGGTCATCCCTGTGGAGCCAACTTGTGAAAACTACGCACTTCAGGTAAAATTGGAGACCTTTAAAGTACATAATCTTGGCATGTGACCTATAAGGGTCATTGACTTGGAATGTTATTCATGCCTTAAAATATTGCATAACCAACACATTAATTTACGACCTCATGTTTTCAGTAGTTGGGAGTAACACCTGAATCACGTCTGTGTAGCTGTATCAGAACTATTTTATTCATGTTTTTGAGGAATTGGTATTTTAAACATCGCATCGTTATTCTTTTCCTCATGACTCTGTTAGGGAAGGATACTTGGATTATCTCTTGCTGCATAATAAATTACCCTAAAACTTGACAGCTTAAAACAAGCATCCATTTATTTATTTTTTAAAATTTATACTTAATTGAAGTACAGCTGATTTACAATGTTGTGTTGGTTTTAGGTGTACAGCATAGTGATTCATTTATACATATATATATATATATATATATATATATATATATATATATATATATATATATATATATATATATTCTCTTTCAGATTCTTTTCCATTATAGGTTGTTGCAAGCTATTGACTGTAGTTCCCTGTGCCGTACAGTAGGTCCACAACAAGCCTTTATTATCTCACAGTTTCCGCGAGTCAGAATCTTGGAGCAGCATGGCTGGGTGACTCCAGCTCGGGGCACCGTGTGAGGCTAGAGGTGTTGGGGGAGCCACTCACCTCATTGTGGGTGCCCACCGCCTCACCTCACGGGCTTCTCAGAGGTCTCTGGCATGTCCTCCCAGCCTAGGTCTCAGCCCTAAAGGGCCCTCATGTCAGAAGTCACACGCCATCACGTCCGCCCTCCACTGTGGACACACAGACCACAGCATGGAGGGAACTACCCAAGTAGTTGGGGTACCGAGTGGGTTACCTTGGAGGCTGGCCACCATACTATGTAATAATAAATGTGTTTCTCAACAATCCCACTCCTAGGCAGTAACCCAGAGGGAATTCTAATTTGAAAAGATATGCACCCCAATGTTCATAGCAGCACTATTTACAATAGCCAAGACATGAAAACAACCTCAAGGTCCACTGACAGATGATTGGATAAGATGTGGTTATATACACACAGTGGAATACTACTCAGCCATAAGAAAGAATAAAAATAATGCCATTTGCAGCAACATGGATGGACCAGGAGATTATCATTCTAAGTGAAGTCAGACAGAGAAAGGCAAATTCCATATGATACCACTTACATGTAGAATCTAAAATATGATACAAATGAACTTACTTACAAAACAGAAATAGACTCACAGACATAAAACAAACTTATGGTTACCAGTGGGGAGAGGGAGTGGGAAGGGATAAATTGTGAGTTTGGGATTTGCACATATTAACTACTACATATAAAATAGATAAACAACAAGGTCCTACTGTTCAGCACAGGAAACTCTATTCAGTATCTTATAGTAACCTATAATGGAAAAGAATCTGAAAAGGAATGTATGTATGTGTATGTATGACTGAAACATGCTGTACATCAGAAATTGACACAACATTGTAAACTACAATTTTTAAAAATGAAAATAAAATAATAAACATGTTTCATTTTCTTGTAGGTATCCAGTGAATTTTTTGCAGAAGGATTCATGGCTGATGTTGATTTAGATCACAGTTGTACCCTCGATAAGAAAATCCGAAATGCACAGCTGGCTCAGTATAATTTTATTTTGGGTAATCTAAATTTGTATATATTTTCCCAAATGCTTGTTTTTTCACTTTAATTCCAAAACAAATAAACAACAACAACAAAAAAACCAAAGTAAGGAATATGGTATAACTACCTGATTATGACAAATAACTGTTGAATACTTACAAAGAAGAATCTGTGGTCTTCCTGGCTGGGTATCCTTTGCTGGAAGAAGAGTTAGAAAGTTTCAGGTGAATCCTATAGTGTAGTGTTACTAGCAAGAAGTAGTATCTCAAACCAACAATGAGAAGTAATTTGGAAATGATCTTATCAGTAGAATTATACACTGTATGTTTCAGCCATGTGACGAGCCTGAAATATTCTCCTTTGCTTTTCTGGTTTATTAGAAATATTCAGGATTATGCTAATGAGTGGAAAGGGGTCAAATTTCAGATGATCAAAAGAAAAGAATCAAGTGAAAAAAAAAAAGATGTCCTTGAGGCATATGAAAAATTGGATGCAGAATCTAAAATTTTGACTGTAAAAATGATTCAAAACCAAGGGAAACTGATACTGATATGCCTGCAGGCACAACATTGTTATCTCCTGGAAAGTTGACAGTTTCTGCAGAAGGTAAAATAAATACACACAGGGTTGCCCTGTGAGCAATTTCTCATCAAAAGTGATGCTTCAGTCAGGCTTCTTGTGGTGCCAGAAGTTTCAAATTGGCTTAGACTATGATGAAATGTGTTGGGTGTCAGAGTGTCTGATGCCATGGACTGTAGAATTAAATAGCCAAACCCTTAGAGAAGTAACTGAAGCAGGGAACTCACCCGTTACCAGGACTGTTTCTCCCCATTTCGGTTCCCTGTTTTGTTCTGGTCCTTCACGCTCTTCTTGAATATCTACTTTATTCCCCTTACTTGCTGATCAAGTGACCAAGTTCTTCCTTTCACCCTGCAGGAAACATGGCTGCAGAATTCTGCATCAACTCATAGTACAGGGCACTAGAGAGAACACACCTTTTACGGACATTCCAGAAAGTTCTGGTTGGGCATGTGCCTGGCACCTACCCTTTCATTCATGGAGGATGCCAGGTGGAGTGAGGGGGTCTCTAAGAGCTCTGTGCGCCCATTTGTACCCCAAGACTGCAAAAGGTGTTCTTAAAAGTGGACAGTAGAGAGAAGATTAGAAGTCATTCCTTGCCTCAAGAAACTTAGTTATTAGACTGATATTTAGTGATTAATACTAAGAAGAAAAACTCAATAACAACGTGTCACATGGCTGCTGATTTAATATTTATAAATCATTGATTTAAAATCTGTTTATTTCCCTTTGTTTTCTGCAGTGGTTGGAGAAAAGGAAAAGGCAAATAATGCTGTAAATGTTCGAACAAGAGACAACAAAATTCATGGAGAGATTTCCGTAGCTTCTGCCATGGACAGACTGAAGAATCTCAAGACATCACGTACACTAAATGCTGAGGAAGAATTCTGATGTCCTTTCCTTGTACTCACTTCTCTTTAACCTTGCTTTGACCCCCAACAGTGCATTTTTCTTCGTTAACACTAGTACTTCTGAGAACTTTGGACCACTGTGGGGTCCACCGATGGGCACAGTGAGAAAGGAGACAGTGTGGGAATAGCATAAAAGTTAATTCACTAATGTCTGCGGACAACTTTTAATTTCCCAGATGTCCTGAGAGACTTAAATGGTAAAATGCTATTCATCAAAAGGGGGGCATACTAGGAAATGAGCATTATGAGATGTTCTTGTTAAAAGCTGTGATTTTCAAAAGAGGTTTCAAACAAAAGTCTGCAAAGCTCTTTGAATATGGGGGAAATTTATTTTCTAATAGCATTATGTCTCCGATATTTGTTTTTTTTTAACTTAAGTTTTACTGAAGTTCACACTGGAAATTTACCTCCAAAATCGGAGCCATTAATTTGTTTTAACTAACCAACAACCACAAAATAAGAAGCTAGTACTAAATCCTGGATTACTGACAAAGGATCCGAACTCAGAGACTTCAGTTGTGCAGTCTGCTGTAGTATCCACTGTAGTTTAAGAGTTGCCTCTTAATGCTTCTGACAGTTGAACCTGTTTATCTCTAGAAAAGATAAATTCTCAAATAAAATGTGCTACATAGTGCTTCCAGTGTTTCAGCTATGAGTTTATACTATAATTATCTGTTCCCCTAAAGTTAAATTACTTTTTTGATGGGATGACAGTCCACTGATTTATAGACACAAGTGGATGTCTGATTTTAACTGAAAGGAATACCTTACTGCTCAGAATCGAATTAAAGTGGCTTTATGCCAACAGAATTTAGCTACCAATCAAGGAGTATTGTTCGAGCGTTTATTTGGGTATGTGCTGTGGATTCAAAATAAATTTAAGACATGCTGTCTCTTCCCTATGCATGTATCATTTAGTTAGCTTCCTGAAGAGCTGGTAAAACTGCAGCTGACCCTTGAACAACAGGGGTTTGAGCTGCACGGGCTCAAACATCCACTTACATATGGATGTTTTTCAACAGTAAGTAACCCGAGTACCACAGGATCCTGCCCATGGTTGGCTGAATCTAAGGAGGTAGGACCACCCATATGGGAAGAACCGGAGGAGGGCCCAGTGTAAGTTATATGTGGATTCTCCACTGCACCCCTAACCCCCAGGTTGTTCAAGGGTCAGTGTGCTACATATGAGACCCATATAATGCTGGAAGGTGCAAATCGTGCCTTACGATTTTTTAAGCTAACGTTTATTGAGGCCAAGTACTATTTGATATGTTTCTTTTTATTCACCACACGTACTAGTGAGGGAGTGGGGTGATCAGAGACTCCCACACCTGAAATGATTCTGTAGCGGGTGAGTGGGAAGAGGGAATCACGTCAACAGCCCACGACAAAGTGTGGGTCCCCAGGAGAGCGAGGGGAGAGGCTGGAGAGCTGCGCACTCTCCAGCTTGGCCTTCCCTGTGGAGGGGCTATTTCCGCCCTTCCTTAATCCAGGCTCCAGTCCCAGGATCTGCAGGCGGTGGGTGGGGTGGGGGGTGTCTAAGACCTGATCATTATAGCTCACGTGCAGCCTCTCCCAGTCCCAGGAATTTCTTTGGGAGTAACACGCATCTTTAAGGAGGCAGGATGTGCAGAGATGCTCACTGGGCACTGACGGGCTTGTGGGGAGTGGGGCCTGTTGTGTGTCACACAACGGGGTGGGCTGATAACAAGGGTTGGTAAAAGAATTTACCAGAGGTTAAATCTAAGTATAGAAAGGAGTTTATTGGGGTACACAGACAACAGCGGACCACACAGGCGAGGGGTGCCTGTGTAAGCACCAAAGGCCGGTTATTGGGGTTTTTTATAAGCTCAGGTCACAAGGTGCCTGATTGGCTTGTGCACAAGTCTCTGGTTGCAGGTGAGGTTTAGGGTCTGTGAAAGGCAGTGGGGGGGGGGGGTGTGACTGATAAGGTGGGCTGAACCAAGCCAGCTTGAGCATTACCCAGGGCTATTTGTTAGGGGAGACAAACCCAGTAGAAAATGCACTTTATCTGTTGAGACATCACAGGCAGACAATGAGCCGAAAAATGGGGTCGACATCAGTGGGCCCAACAGGGCCCTTGGGGCCACTTGGCACACCTGACAGTCCTTTTTAGTATGAAATTAACCAATTTCTCAATCTAGTGCAGAGCAGCATACACATCCAGGCACATGTAAATAAGGGCCAACTTCCCAAATTTGCCCGCCTTTGCTTGCAGACGCTTCCGGTGTGAAGTTTGTTCCCAGGTGACCTTCCCAGTCTTCACCTACGGGAGGAAAGGGCTCTGTCCCACTACTTCCTTCCAAACAAACTCTTCTCCATCAAACTCTTCCCTATAAGAGTCCAAGGGCGCCAGTGTCCCTGGAGGACCGAGCAGCCTCCCGGCATCGCGTCGCCTCCGGGGAGCGTGGGGACGGAGACCCGCGTGGGGACGGAGACCCATGTGGGGCGTAGAACCAGGAGCAGCTGCGACCCTGGGCCCTGGCTACCGGGAACGAGGTGGAGGGGCTGGCTGAACCTGCCCCCGACGCCCCGCCCCCGGCTCAGATCCAGCCTCTGACGCCCCGCCCCCCGATCAGACCCGGCCCCGACGCCCCGGCCCCGGCTCAACCCCTGCCGGCAGCCCGGAAGTGTATGCGCGCCGGCAAGATGGCGGCTGCGGCGGTCCAGCTTTGGGGCCTGCTCCGCCCGTGTCGCGCGCTGCTGTTCCTCTCGCAGTTCTACATCCTGTCGGGCGGTGGTGAGTTAGAGGCAAGGGTCCGCGCGGTGCCGGCCCAGGGGGCGGCGGGCAGTGCTCGGTGTCGTCCTGTGGGCCGCGGTCTGGGTTTCCGGGGCGGCCAGGCCGGCAGGCGTTCCGTGTTGACCACGGGGGCCGAGACGTTCGTGTCCCGGAGAACGTGTGTCTCCACTCGCAGGAGACGTTCATGTCCCGGGTAACGTGTCTCTCGCTCGCAGGGGCCTTGGACGTGGAGCGCTCGCAGCCGCCGGCCCCGGCGGGGAAGGACCCGGGCCCGACACGCGCTTTCACGGTGGTTCCCGGGGCGGCAGGTACTGCGCGCCTTCTGTTCGTCTTAGAGCTCCCTCTCCTTTTCCACAGCTTTTCTTTTAGAGTATGAAATCACTTTCCATTTCCCGAGCGTCTTATTTATTGTATTTTAGGTTATGTGAACTCAGTGCAGAGATGGGCATTTTCTGTAGGCAGTCTTGGTATTTCAATAGCTTTTGACTTTCTGGCCTCACCTCTTTCTCCAGTCTCAGGCTTCTCATTTCCATCTCTTTATTCCTGTTTTTTGTTTCTTTGTTTATTCATCCATCTAGGTAACCTTCAACCAATGCTCCTTTTCCTTCGGAAAAGTTCCTGTATTTCTTATACCCTATTCCTGATGTTGCATGGTAAAGGCTCCCCTCCGCTGGGTGAAGTGGGAGGGTCCGGGAGAGACTGACACAGACTGGGCTCTGTCTAGGTCTGTTGGCGCTCCTGGGAGGTTGAGCAAGTTGGGCACCTTTGGGGGTTTTGGTTTTCTCATCTTTAAGATGGTGGGGGTAGCCTGGCCCTCTAAAGTCATTCTGGCTTTGTGATTCTAAACAGCCATCCTCCAGCCACAAGAGTAACAGGAACAAAAGAAAAATGGTATTTTATAGATTTGCCTACTTAATAGTGACTTCGAGTCAGACCACTTTAATTGACCATTAGTGTCTTTGCTAAATGGAACCTTTGTCTCTATAGTTTCATTATTTCAATGAATTGAAGCTGGCAGAGGTACCTTACTGATTCTGATTTGGATATAAAAGACTACTAGGAGGGGAGGAGGGTAGAGCTCAGTGGTAGAGTGAGTGCTTAGCATGCACAAGGTCCTGGGTTCAATCCCCAGCCCCTCCAGTAAAACTAACTAAAATAAATAAACCCAATTACCCACCCCCCCCAAAAAGTAAATTTTAAATAAATAAATAAATAATAATAAAAAAAGACTTCTAGGAGGCAGCCACATATGTGAGTTTAAAACATAGGTTATTTTATAGAGAAACGGTGAGAATTTTTGACTCTTTTGGGCATTTTTGAAAGCTCTTCCTCCCTGAGGTACCTGCATTTATTGAGGATACTATTTGCAATTTTGATCCTCTCTTATCTGATAGAAATATATTGTACTCCTGGCTAGGTTGGCTGGGAAAAAACTGCAAGCGACTGATTAAGTTACAAATATAGAGAACTGTTTTGAACTTCGGTAGGATGGAACTAAATATTATTTGAAGACTGGCTTTTTGAAGCACCAATGTGGGATAATGATGGAGTACATTTTCTAGAGTTGGTACCGTATTGTACTGATTGATTGAGTTAGTGGGTCAATGTGAATTCAAGGGGAAGGAACACTGGATTGGAAACAGATTTGGGTTCTGGTTCCAGCTTTGCCACTCCCTCTGTGATGTTGAACAAACATTACCATAAGTAAGCCTTAGTTTTTTCATCCTGTAACATGGTAGATTTTTTGAGGTCCTAATATATGCCCAGCCCCAAATTATATATGTTGTATGTACGTGATGTATATTATAGTCATTTGATTTGCGTGGTCATTTTATAGACAGTCATTAAATACTTTTTACTTAGCTGTCAAGCTGTTGCAGAAGGTCACACAGCTGGCTGGTGGCAGAACCCTGCTTTACTTGCAGGTGTCTCTGACCCCAGTCTGCTTTTTCATTCCAGGAGCGTGTGTTACTGCTGATGATCATGCCCCTTAACCTTAGAAAATTGTTTTCCTCTGTTGTTCTCATCTGCGTTGTAAGAGAGTACGCTTCTCTCTCACCTCTCACAGAAAGTACCGACATCCCACCTTATGTGATGAAGTGTCCCAGCAACGGTCTGTGTAGCAGACTTCCCGCAGACTGTATAGAGTGCAAGACAAATTTCTCCTGTGTCTATGGGAAGCCTGTCACTTTTGACTGCACGGTCAAACCTTCTGTTACCTGTGTTGTAAGTACTGCAACTTTCTTATTCTCAGTAAACTCAGGGTAAACCTTGAGTTATAAGTAGAGTTTAGCCCAGACTATGGGGGAAATTCAGAAAGAAAGTGCTCTGCGTTTTCTAAGCAATATTTTAGGCATAAAGTAAGACGGCTGAAATTTCCATTTCCAAAGTAAGGTTTGGTTGCCAGGGTTCAGACAGCAATTTTCGACGCAAGGATAAATACCAGAGTTATTACAAAAAAGTCAGAGGTAGAAAAGGCTCAGGTGCATCAGTTGTCACCCATTAGAAATGACCCTGCTACCCATCGTCACACCTGCAGCCTGTGTCTGGTAGTTTGACAGCCAGGAAGGAGCCTGGAGAGGCGTTCAGAGCTGGTGACGCCTGCATCCGAGCAACTTGGCCAGGGCTCCTGGTATCACCGACTCCTGGGGACAGTCCCACACCTGCCCAGTGGAAGTAGGTCCGGGTGGCTCAGGTACCTGCATTTATTGACAACTGGACCACGTAAATGATGACACACTTCATTGTTTGGGACCGCTGACTAGCATCTGGCGAGGTGAAGAGTAGAAATGAGTAATGCAGCAGTCTTCCACTCTTCCCTGCTGTCACTAACTGTGATTTATTAAGCTGTCTCTTGTTAAATGAGGGGATGGGCCCAGAGCAGCTTCTCCGAAAGCATTTCTGTGCCGCCCTCACTCTGGGAGATGGTCGAGGAGGAAAACCAGATTCCATACCACATCCTCTTGCAGATTTCCCTTGACCCAGAGAGTCTAGCCTTTCCTTCACTTCCTGGGACAGAGTGCCTTTCCCTGTCCCTTCTTTGGAACTTGGCCCACAAAGGGCTGGATTAGAAGGCTCTTTCTGTATTTCTCCTGGAGTCTGGGGTCATGAGAGGGCGTGAGGGTGGCTTCACTCTGGAGGGGAAACTTGGGAGAGTGTGTGTGGTCTCCGTGAATGGAGTTCTTGTGACTGAAGCGTCTGTCATTTTCGTCTGCCAGGGTTCCCTTTCAGGCGCTCGCTGCCAGGGGGTGGTCTTCCCAGCTCCCTCGAATTGTCCTTGGCTTTGTTACTGCGTCTGAAATAGTCGTCCTCCTGACACCCTCCTCTAGTGGCTAGACCTGTTTGAAGGCTTTTGAAGCCTCTTGGGTCTGGCACATACTAGGTGCATAGTAGGTGAAAAGGGAGAACACGTGGATGATCAAGGGGAGCTTTTTCAGAATCGGCCTCTTTTGTTGTTTGCCTCGGCTTCCTTGACATTCATCTCCCAAAACTGGTTGCTGAGTGCAGCTTAGTTCTCTATCTCTTCCTCCTGAGGTCTTTCACAAACAAGTGGTTCCATGTCATGGGAAATAGCAGAGGACAGGAAAAATGACAAAGGTAGAACAGTTACAGAGCTGAGGCAAGTTTCCGGATCCTAAGTCACAGCCCGGTGCGTCCTCACCACTCGGCTGAGACCTGCCCTTTTCCTGCCCCGAGCGTTCGTGTCACCCGCGCCCTGCGCTGGCTTGCAGGGGTACATCCTGTCAGAGAGCAGGAGTGGTGTCTGAAGTCTGCCTTGAGGGAGGCTGGTGGTCTGTTTCTTCTCCAAAGCGAAGATCAGTAAAATACTGGCTCTCAAGAGCCCTGGGTCCTAGGACTGCTGCAGCCAGGTGATCTGGGACAGACCACCTGTTCTTTCCTTACTGAGTGACCGTCTGTGGTGTCCCTTCTCACAAAATAGGTTAGTGATTCAGGCAGAGATAATCCGCAGACATGGCAGGCACATGTGCAGACATTCAGCCTCTCCTCCCGCCCTCCCCACGCCAGTCCCTTTTCCCCTTTCTCCCTCTCACTTTATTTTGAACTTCAGATTAACAGAAAGAAATAGCTCTGCTATTCCTCCTAGTCCTTCTAGCTCTCCTAGTCCTCCTGCAGGCATCCTGAGTAGGGACTCACAGGCCCTGGGAGTCTCACCTGGATTAATTACACTAGTCAAAGAAGTTATTTTATAATGGCCCTGCTAGGTATAGAAATAGACATGAGTGCAAGCACCCTGCAGCCCCTTTGGGGTCAGGTGTCTCCTGCTTCTGTTATCGTGGAGACCAAGCCAGTTGAGCCACGCTGGAATTGTGCTGGGCGGGAGTGTTGCTCTGTGTGTAACCTTTTGGACGAGTTCTGTGCTCTTAGTCAGACCGCGGTTTCACCAAGGGAAGGGAAACAAATCTTTTCACTACTCATGAGCTTTTGAAGGGGTCTGGACTTGTTTGTGGTGCGAAGACTGACTCAGCAAATGCTGGGATGCCTGGGAAAGGGTTGAACCCTGTTTTGTCCAAAATAAATTCCAGATCGATTTCAAAGATTTAGTGTGAAAAAATGAGACCACAAAGTACCAGAGAAAGCATGAGCTAGTTTGGTTATAGTTTCAAAAGAGGGAATATTTTCCTAAGTGTAAAATAAAATTTAGAAGCCGTAAAAGAAAGAATTGGTACATCTGACTACTAACAATTATAGATTTCTACATGACCTAAAAAAGCGTAACGGCAGAAGATCAATGGCAAACTAGGGAAAAGTATCTCTAGCACATATGACAAATAATGTGCTAGTATCCTTAATGTGTAAAGATTTCCAAAAAGCCAGTGAGAAGATGACAATCCTGTAGAAAACTGGTGTTAGGACAGAAGTAGATGGTTCATAGGAAAGGAAATACAAACAGGCTTTCACACAAAGTTTAATTTTTCTCACAGTTAAAGAAATACAAATTAATGCATTTTTTTTTTGTCCTATCAGATTGGCAGAACAATCAAAACGTTTGGTGACACTTGGAGTTCTTGAGGGTATAAAGGACACTCTTATGTCTTGTTAGGGGATGGGTAGATTGGTCAACCTCTTATAGGCAATATACTTTAAATGTGAGACTTAACCTTTGACCCAGCAATTCCATATTTAGGAATGTATCTTACAGATACTATGTATTGCACATAGATGCAAATAAACATGCCTAAGGATATTCTTAGCTGCGTTGTCCACCCAGGCAAGATTGGAGACAGGCTAAATATCCAAGAAAGAACAATTTAATTTTTGGTTAACTGTGTAATGAAGTAAATACTATTAAAAATATTTAAAAGAACTAGGCAGCTCTAGAGAGATTTACTGATATCTACAGAATTAAATAAGTAAATAACAATGGGACATTAAATTTTTTAAAAAACCAAAGTATATGTGACGTAAACGTGCCGCTGTATAGAACAGGATCCCTGGAAAGCCAGAGCAGGTAAGCCAAGCTTGCTGCTGGGCCCAGCTGGGCTGGCCTCCTCCCTGCTTTCCTGTTGTGTGGGAATTTGTGCCTCGTACTCTTATTACCTAGTTTTAAAGAACAGTTGGTAAGAAATGAATGTTACAAGTTCATTGCTCGGAATATGCAGACGTTTAAAGCAGTATTGCTTAAGTCAAGTGATACCTTACCTAGCTTTGAATATTATCCATAAAAGCAGTTTTTCATTAATCAAAAAAATTAATAGATATGATACCTCCAGAGGTGATTGTGTGACCATTTTAAATGATTTTGAAAACTATTTAGAGCAATCTAATGTCAGGTAAGAGGATACAAATCATCCTCAGCGTAATTCCACCTGTAAAAGTCCACATTACAGGAAGGAAGAAGGAAAGAAGGTGAAGAGTGGTGCTTTCTGAGAGGTTACACGTTTCTTCTGTAATTTCCAGATGTGCAGCATATGAGGACATGTGTGGCTCTCATAAGCAGACAGCAAAATAATGACTTTTAACATTGAAATGGAAAAAAACCTCTGGTTTCAAAAGCTTAGGGCCAGCAGTGAGCACTTGCTGAGCCTCTGCATGTGGTTCTTTTCCATGCTGAGAGTGACCTACTGTGGCCGCCTGTTGGTTGGTGACCTGCTTGTGTGACCGCTGTAACAGCCTGGGGTTCTGGAGCCTGGTGGAGCTACTGGGGGGGAGTTGGGACCAGGGAGCCTCGGGCTGGGGCCGGGCACCGGCCTTCTGCACAAAGCTTGCAGCTCAGTGACCTTGCACAGGTGGGCTCACTTATCCTTCCAGCTCCCAGGGCCCCCAGGGCTTTACCAAGTGCATTTTCCTTTTTTCTGTATTATAAAAGTACACATACTCATCATTAAGAATTTGGCCAGAGTGACAGTGATGAAATAATAGTCTTAGCATCCTGAGATAACCTTTGTTATCTTGATGTGGATTTATCTAGACATTTTTTCCTTGTGTATATATTTTGGGGTGTGTGTTTATGATCATAGGGTCATACCATGCACGTTTGTTGTGCATACATACTGGTTTGGTACCTGTCTTTCTGCCACTTCCTCCTAGGTCATAAACGTAAGTATTTTAGAAACCTTGTGCCATGTGGCTGTAGAGTCTTACCGACATGTTAACCAGCCACTACTCTGTGACTGAAGAGTCCGTGTCCTTTGGTGTGTAGGATCAAGACTTCAAACCCCAAAAGAGCTTCGTCCTCAACATGACTTGCAGATTTTGCTGGCAGCTCCCGGAAGCTGATTACGAGTGTTCCAGCTCCACCAGCTGCATGACAGTGTCCTGTCCTCGGCAGCGCTTCGCCGCCAACTGCACCGTGCGGGACCACGTCCACTGCCTGGGTGAGTCACGGTCTGCGGCGCTGCTCTAAGCTGACTCAGGGAACTAGTGAGAAAGTTGAGGATTAAGTTTTAATTGTCTACTCAAAAACGTTTATCAGCACTTTTCAGTTATGCCAGGCCTCATCAGTAAACTCAGTGAACTTAAAAAAAATCCGGCAAGTTTAAGTCTTTCCTAGTTAGTCCTTTTCTGTTGTAAGAACTCTTTCCCTACACCAGATTCATAATTTCCTGTATTTCCTTTTAAATGTTGCCCATTTGGTCTTTCACATTTAGGGATTGGTGTTGGTGAGGGGGTGAGGCAGATTCAGGGTGGCGTCCCCCGTGGGTAGCCGGTCGTCCCAGGACGGGCACTCGGCGTGAGCCTGCGTCCACAGGGGTGTCTGTGCAGCATCGTTTGTCTGTCTCAGCTCCACGCTCTCTTATTCCCTCTTCGCTTATCTGCGTCCTGAAAGCATATGGGGCATTGCACGTCTTCAAGCTGGGATCCTTAGAAAACTGAACTAAATGTCAAATCTATGCTTATAGGTGGTATGGGCTTTCTTTTTACCACTCGTTGTAGTGAACGTTTATTTTTGTAAGATTGTCTTTTTAGATTGTAAATTACAAGGTCTCTAGTTACACGTTAATCTCTGTGTAAGAGCATTTTTATACCATGTTTCTATGCAGACTGTTTTTCCTTTTTTTAAGGTAACCGTACTTTTCCAAAAATGCTGTACTGCAATTGGACAGGAGGTTATAAGTGGTCGACTGCCCTGGCTCTGAGGTAAGCTCTGTTACTAGTAGACTAGAGATGCCATGTGGATTTCCTTGGGATTGGTGGAGTCTTCCAGATGTTGAGCTCAGCCAGTCTCCTCCCTCACCCAGATCCTGCCATGTGTGTTCCATAGACGGTGAAACATATTTAGGCTTCAGGCCACCACCCTCCGTGGAATTCAGTAACAGGTTGCTAGCTTTTCTCCCAAGACGCCTGCACATTGTAGAGATGACTTCATTGAGTCGTTACCATGGGTGATTAGAACCAGTCAGTGTTTCCCATCCTGAGTGCACCATGAATCAGTAAAGTGCTATGTACTGCTTCAAATGAGTAGGCTTATGATGTATATTTTTAATTTTTAGTAACTTTTTTCTTTATTATAAAAATAATACATGCTCAGGGGGAGGGTATAGCTTAGTGGTAGAGTGAGTGTTCAGCATGCAGGAAGCCCTGGGTTCAATCCCAGTACCTCCATTAGTAAATAAATAAGCAAGCCTAATTACTCCCCCCCGAAATACATGCTCAGTACTGAAAACTAGAAAAAATGGAAATCACAAAGAAAAACATTAAAAATCACCTGTAACTCCATCATGCATATATAATTATAGATATAATTTTTACATTAAAATGTGCTTGTATTTGTTAAACTTTTCAGCAATTCAAAAAAATATTGTACCAGTTCTTCCCACCAGAGGAAGGGCGGGTGGGTGCTGTTTAAATTTCACTGATTAAAAACTTGTACATCTGCTGTGGAAGGTTTAGAGCCTGAGACCCGTGACCTCCATGTGCCTTGTGCCATGGGTCGGGGCTTCTCAGCCTCATCACTGTTGGCGTTTGGGCCAAATAATTCTTTGCTGTGGGGCGTCCAATGCACAGCAGGACATTTAGCTGGATCTCTGGACTTTACTTACTAGACGTTACCCACCCCCATACCCGAAGGTGTGACAATCAGAAATGCCCCCAGGTACTGGCAAGTGGCCCCTGGTGTCTGGGGCAGGGCTGAGGAAAGAGGAAGGTCCTGCCTGGCGGGAAATCACACCTGGAAAGTGTCCGAGGGTCCAAGATGGAAAATCTTAGGCAACGAGAATGAGATTCAGTCACAGCCACAGTCTTTGTCAGCAGTTACAACTAACAACTGACTTCTTAATAAACTTTTTATTTTGGAATAGTTTACAGAAAAGTTGCAAAGATAGAGGTCCTGTACACCGCTCACCTAGTTTTCTCCACATTGTTAACATCTTAAGTTACCATGGTATAGTTAACAGCTGACTTTTAGAAAGTAAGAATAGTTTTCTTCTCTGGGCTCAGCGTGGTTCTTTGAGAATATCTGCTGTGTCTGTGACACGCCAGCGGTTGCATCTCAGTGCTGGGGAAGGGGAGGGTATAGGTGAGCCCAGGTTGGACACATGTTCCTCATCACTGGAGCTGCGCCATGGGTGCTGTTCTCTTTGATTTTAACTTTTATATCAAAATTTTCCATAATAAAAACCTTAAAAGAAATATAATGAGAAGTTGTCCAAATACTGTTAGATCTTAGCGTCAGAAGGAACCTCACAAGTCATTTACTCCTAACACAAAACCTGTAAAGACGGGCGATGACAAGTTAGCCGACTTGATGAGGGCGGCCCGCTGGTGTCGCCTGCCTCCACGCTCCCACTTGGCTCTCCCGGACGTGCCGTCTTCAAGAGTAAAAAGCAACAAGCTCAGTTGCTTTTCTTGAAAAGAGAGCATCAGATTTCAGTCCAGCTAAAAAGTGTGTGTTTACATGTGACATCTAAATGATCTTCTTGCCCATGGTTACTTAGGGCTATTAGTTTGTAAAATGGTCGCTTGTGTCCCGATTGAGAGATGTTTGTGCGTGACCATCCGGGCCCTCTCACGAATGCAAGTCAGCGCGGTTACTGGGCCTCTCTGGCCGCGGTGGCGGGGGTGGGCATTGGATGGATTCCAGGCCTGTTTGCCGTTGCAGCATCACCCTCGGTGGGTTCGGAGCGGACCGCTTCTACCTGGGCCAGTGGCGGGAAGGCCTCGGCAAGCTGTTCAGCTTCGGGGGCCTGGGGGTCTGGACGCTGATTGATGTCCTCCTCATCGGCGTTGGCTACGTGGGACCGGCGGACGGCTCTTTGTACATTTAGCTGTGGTCCTGTGCTTCCCAGAGGAGCCGGGCTTAGGAGACGTCCATTTGCCTGTAGGAATCGCTGTGCTGAGTGGTGCGTGTGTGTTTTTAATGTACAGCATCTGTACTGTGTCTGCCTTGATGAAGGTAAAATAAACAACCCTCAACCGTGCTTACCTGGAATTTATTTGCCTGAAATATATTTTTTTTCTGTGAAAAAACTTAGACTAACTTAAACTTGAAAAACAACCTGTGCAGCAACTGAAAATCTGTTCAATTCCTAGGCTTTGATTTTATGTTGGTCATGTCGGAGTGTATCGCTTGTATCTCGGCCTGAATGCAATCTGCCTTGAGAAGCTTTTCGGCTGTGATTACAGGAAGTGGGATGTGTTTTTGTTCTTTAGCTAAATAATCTGCCTAAACGTCAGTCATCTGTAAGTTTTGAGATGTAATATGTATGTAGTCTGGTCTTTACATGTGACTGTTTGAAGTAAACTGCAGAACTTCTGTGCCTGGTTGCCACGATTTGAATTTTGTTAGTAATATAAAAGGTCATGAGAGTCCTGGAAAATCAATAAAATTACAAGTTCCTTGAAAAAGATTGTAGACTTTTTCCTGTATGTTTTTTATATTAAAATATAATCTTGAATAATCATAGCAACTTCCTTTTATTATTCAGAAGTAAAATGTTTATTTTTCAAGGCATTGCTGCACTGTAATAGATATACTCGTAATTGACTGTTTCATTAACACACAATGGACACGTTTAAAACTGTTTCAGTGGGATAAATGAGTCTGTAGATCTGTTGTAGGCCCTTTTTTGAAGGAAAAACACTTACTAATCCAAAATGGGTTTGACTCATTATTTCTTTTGAAACATTTACAAATTCTTACCATTTTCCCCTTGAAATGGGGTATCTGAGTATTAACTTTTTAAACATCTGTGTTGAGAGCTAGAAGACTTAACCAGCGTGTCAGATCTTTAGCTAGAAAACATTTGAGAATATCTCCATACATCTCGGGTGACAAAAACATACTTTCTTCACCAGATTATGAATTACAGTTCCCCCTTTTGAAGGGGCACTGAGCCACTTCGGCATGATAACTTGCCATTTTAGAACAGGCTGCTTTTGAAGAACAAGGCTCTCATCTGCGCAGGTTGGTCCCGTTGAGTAACAGATCCAGCTCTGGGCACTAGGTGGTGCCTCCCCATCGCGTCTGCTCTCCCAGGATATTTCCAGAAGCAGCCAGTCTTTACTTGTTTTTTCCCCTGGAGCAAGAACGCTGCCGCTTCCAGGTTGGCAGCCCCATTTGCACGGGCCTTTCTTCTCTAGAGCAAACACTTCCTCACCTGTCACAGGTGCGTGAGACTTGGCACAGCAGGTCTTCAGAGGAGGACCTGTCCCTGCAAGGAAGCAGCCCCTGTGCTAACGATGGTGAAGATTTGCCTGGAATCTCCTTGCTTAGCTCTGCGGTGAGGAGGATCTCCACGGCTGAGATGACACACCGGGAGGTGATGGGAATTGCTCTCGGTCTTCACAGGGAAGCTGTGGTCCCAACCATTGACCATCTTTATGGCTTTGGGGCCTGAGTTAATTAATGAAGCTCCAGCGTTTAAAAGGTGACATCTAAAAGGTTCTCAATCCACAAGAGGACACAAAGGAACTTGTTCCTAAATCCAAGAAAATTTTTACGTGGAGATTGACTTTGGAACATAAAGGATGTAAGCAAATCGGGAATGCTTCTTAACAAAGATTTGATAGAGCTGGTGGCCTTTGAGACAGAGCTAGAAGGAAAACAAGGAGATCCCCAAATACAGTTTAAACAGACTGATGAACAATGACCTCATACAAGGGCTCCCAAAGCAAACCAATAAAACTATGTTCAGAGGGCACCACAGAGGGTGGGTGTGGTCTTCAACAAATCCCACCAGCCTCTGCAGGCAGCAAAGTCACGTTTGGGTCTGACCTTTAGGGTCTGTTCCTGGGTGCTGTGAGCTCTGACCAGAGGCTGTTAGCTAGGGAACCTGTTCACATATCAGTCACCAGCCTCTCTTGACAGTTCTCTGGAAGCGCAGAATTTATCACTGCTGCGCGCTGTGTGGCATCCCCCCGCCTCCCGTACTCAGGGTTTCTTCCTTGCTTTGTCAGCGCTCTTCCATGCGCCCAGCAGTTCCTTGTGGGCAGGTGCTGTGTTAATTTATTTCTCTCTGCCCCATCATTCCTAGCACCACATCTTGTGCACAGTGGCCTCGTATATTTGCTGAGTGAGTTAGTTCCCTGGCATCTTAGAGGTACTGGAGCACCTGAGTGCAATTCTGGGCCCCAACAGTCAAGGTGGCTGCAGGGAGGTAATAATACAGACATTGGCTTCAAGTGACTGTTGGCCGCGGCACCATGTTAATCTGATTCCTGCAAATTGCTGAGGTTTATGGTGCTTATAAAAAGAGATTTTTAGAAGATCTTAACGCTTCAAAATTTAAAAATGTAAAAATGCCTTCCTTATGCCACATGACTTGTTTCCCTATATCTTTTAAAAATACTTTCTGGCAGAATCGCATTTATTTTTGGCACGTCTTCTGCTAAGGGATTTGCAAGTGATTTTAATTCATCCTGGTAGCCACGAGTGAAAAACAAAGGCGATGCAGCCTTTCAGATACATCAGGAGAGCTTGCGAAAGCAGGCAGGCAGCGTCCTTCACTCCCCATCTCAAGCTTCTACGCCACGGCTGATGAAAGTACCCTTGCTAGAGTTTAAAGTGTCACAAGGACGGTAGAGGGTGTGTAATTTGGTATAAATTCTTAGGTTGAAAGTATTGAAATTGTCTTCTATAAACACACTTATGCAAAAGGAGGAAGTTTTGATTGAGACACTTGGACGTAATGTACTTTTTAAAATTGAAGTATAGTCAGTTACAATGTGTCAATTTCTGGTGTA
Source organism: Camelus dromedarius (assembly GCF_036321535.1). Lineage (NCBI taxonomy): Eukaryota > Metazoa > Chordata > Mammalia > Artiodactyla > Camelidae > Camelus > Camelus dromedarius. Next base: position 5,421,652 of record NC_087464.1, read on the forward strand.
CAGCATAATGTCTCAGTTATGCATATACATACATACACTCATTTTCATAGAGACACTTGGACATAGTTTTCAAAGAGGCTCTGCAAGATTAGGACCGTGGTTCTCTGCTGTATCCCAGCTTTGAGATCCCTAGTGGGCACACAGTAGGTGCACAGGGGACTATTTGTTGGAAGAATGGACAATGAGGCGTCTCTGGGAGTAAGCTAAAGACCTAAAAGTACTGCTGAGAATGCCTGGATAGAGGGAGAAAGCAGCTGATCACAACATCCCCCTTTCCAAACACTCAGGGACATGAAAACAGTAGTTAAAACTGGCATCCCCCTTTCCACAGACAACAAGCAAACAAACAAAAATCCAGCAGCAAACAAGGAAAGAGATAACCAAACATCCAAAACGTTCAAAAGTGATAAGGAGAAAAACAATGATGGCTCAGATCTGAAAGGCTGCCCTGCGAACAGTCTTGGTGAATCAGCAAAATCCAGGAACTCTGCCTCAAAAGAGACTAATCGGGAGAAGGCTGACATGGTTATCTTTTCCCTGTTACTGCGGGGAAGTGGAAAGGGCTGTGGGAGAAAGTGATGAGAGGCAAGTGGACAACCAGGACCAACTCTGATGGGTGTGGAGGTTCCAAGCTCAGCTGAAAGGATCCAAAGCCCAAGATGGTTCCCAGGGGTGATGAAGTTGGCTTTCTAACCAGGGGGAGGAGACATTGGATGGGGACATTTAGAAAACCTTAGTCAAGAGACCAGAGACCAGGGGGAGTGTATATAGCTCGGTGGTTGAGTGCATGTTTAGCATGCACGAGGTCCTGGATTTGATCCTCAGTACCTCCATTAAATAAAAATAAATAAGTAAACCTAATTACCTACCCCCCAAAAAACCCCCAAAGTTTAAAAAATAAATAAAACCTAATTACCCAATAATTAGTAAACCTAATTACCCCCTCAAAAAAACCCTAATTACCTCCCCACCAAATTAAAAAAAAAAAAAAAAAAGGAGAGACCAGATATTCTATCAAAAATAGTCTCAGCTAGGCTCTTCCCTGCCTCATCTCTGCCTGTCAGGCTCCAGGACATTAACCAGAACGCAAAATACAACTTTCAAACTGCTGAGAAAGAAAAAAATAAATAAGGGAATGTGTTCACCTGATGTCATGAAGTTGCCCACAGTACACAAGAACACAATGAAAAGAAATGACACAGTTACTGTGTGACTCTGCAATTCTACTCCTGGTTCCGGGCCCAAGAGAAATGAGAATGTATGTTCACACAAGAATTGTTCACAGCAGCCATGTTCCTAATCATCGAAAGTGGAAACAAACCAGATGTCCATCAACTGATGAGTGACGTATAAACAAAGTGTGGTCTTCTAGATACAGTGATTTGAAATACAAATAATAAATGAATAAATAAATAGACAAAATGTGGTCTCTCCATACAATAGAACACTCCTGACCTTTGGGTCACTCTTTCTCCTTCCTAATAGTCTGAGTTTCCTTCTATTTTCATTTCCTTTCTGTCCAAAGAACTTCCTTTAGCTTTTTTTTTTTCCCCCTTCATCTTGTTTTAGACATTTGATTGTGATGTGTCTAGGCATGGATCTCTTTGGGCTTATTCTGTTTGGGGCTTGCTTAACTTCCTAAATCTGTAAGTTTGTATTTTGCCAAATTTGGTAAGTTTTCATTCATTACTTCTTTATTTTTTTAGCACTACACTTTTTCTTCTCTCCTGCTGCGTCTCCAACGATATGAATGTTAGATTTTTTGGTTGAGATTCTAGCCATTTTTAAAATCTGTGCTCTCTCTGTTTAAATTGGATAATTTCTCTTTTCCACCTTCAGGTTCATTGAGTCTTTCTAATGTCATCTCCATCTGCTATTCAGCCCATTTAGTGAGTTTTAAAATTTCAGTTATTTTTCAGATCTCAATTTGTTGTTGGCTTCTTCTTAAGTCTTCTTTAATCTTTGCTTGAAGTTTTTTTTTTCTTTTCCCCAGAGTTAGTATTTTTGGGGGAACATACATATGGTTGCCCCTTTAAAATTCTTGTCACATAATTATAGCATCTCTATCATCCTGTTGTCAACGTCTGCTGATTGTTTTTCCCCATTCAAGTTGAGATTTTCCTGGTTTTAGTGTGATAAGTAATTGTGCAGTGTGCTAGGACAAATTGGGTGTTATTTTCTGAGATTCTGGTTTCTATTTCAATCTACTTTTGGAGCAGGCAGTCAACCTGTGTGGGTTCAGAGTGCATGTCCTGGCACACTGTTGTGGGCTGTGGTTCAGATGCCAGCGTGGTTTCCAGTGCTGTGTTTCCCGGAGGCCAGTCTGAAATGGGAGCAGTAGTTGACATTGTGGTTCAGTTTTCCAGTCTCTTGATGTGTTGATCTGGTTGGTCATGTACGGGCTGTTTGGGGATATGCCCAGGGCTTCATCCACCGAATTAAGTATCCCTGTCTCCAGTTCTTTTCGCTCTTGTAATCCTCACCCCAGCTCTCAGATTGGGAGGGAGTGGGTGCTGCTTCTTTGTTCTGCTTAGTGCACAGTGGGGCTGGTCACAGTCTCCGCAGCTGATGTACTAGTTGGTTGGAGTGAGCACCACCTCTTTGCTGACAAGTGTTTACTGCAGACGGGGAACGTAGACAGGGATCCCCCTCACAGTTTCTACAGTGCTGGGTTTGGAGCAGCCGCTCATGTTAGTGCAGGACCAGAATGCTTTACCCCCAAGTCTGCCCAAAGTCCCCTTAGTGTGGGGCAGGGATGATTGACAGGGCTTCTCAGTCTCCATGGTCACGTCCAGTGGGGAGGGAGGGGCCCCCTGGTCAATGTGGGGCAGGGATGGTCCACAGGGCTCTGCCTGCAGTCCCTGCGGCTGCAGAGTTGGGTGGGGCTGTGGGTGGAGTAGCTCTTTGGGGGTGTTCATCTGGAGCAGAGGGGTTCTCTCTGCGGGGCTGCCCTGTATCAAGGCTTTTGGAGAGAAGCAGCCTTCCTTGGAGCTCGGAGCGTGTCTGCGCTCGATGGCCTGTGTGGGTTGTGAGCTCTCTGACTCTCAGGCAAGGGTATGTAGGGGGAAAGAAAGCTTCACAAGGAGCTCACCGCCTGGCTGTTGCTTGCGTCCCAGGGTCCCCGCCAGCCCATGTCTCTCCTCCGCGCAGTCTCCTGATCGCCGCTCTGGGCATTTGTGCAGTTCTGTTTGCAGACAGTTGTGAGGAGTAGGATGAGATGGGGTTCCTCTGTTTTGTCTGGAACCAGAAGCTGTGAACTCTCCTGCGTCGATTGAAAATAAGAAAAGTGTTTTGTATTTACCTCCTTTTTGCCATGTCTGGTTTTCTTTGCTTCTCTGTGGACAGGTCTCCATCTGTCATCACCCTCCTTGTGGCAGAGATTAAGGCTCCACTTTTGGTGTTGGACCACTTACCACTTTCAAGGCCCCCTCCTCCTCTTCCCCTGTTCTGCCCCACATCAGGGGCAAAAGCCAGTAAGGAAGCTGGTAAGAGAACCTGCGCATCCTTCCGATGGCGCCAGCTGGGTGCCTGAGCCCTCCCCTCGCCCCACCCGCACCCCACCCACGGCAGAAGTCGAGGTCACTGGCCCCAAGCTGCTCCCGCCTTTCGTCCTGGCTTACGCCCTCCCTTCCCTCAGGAAATCCCACAAGGTGCTGTGGCTTCATCAGTCTCAACGTCTCCACCATCCCCCTGGGAGGGGGACCATCCCACCCTCCTTGGGGTGACCATCAAACACCCCTTCTGCCTCAAGAGCTCTCCTTAACATTTTTTGTGATGCAGGTCTTCTGTCAGTGAATTCTATAAGCTTTTGTTTGTTTGAAAATGTATTTATCTTACCTTAATTTTTCAAAGATGTTTTCCCTGAGTATAGAGCTCAGAGTTGACAGGCTTTTTCTTCCCTCACTTTAAAGACGCCTCTCCATTGTTACTAGGCCCTCGTGGTTTCTGATCAGAAAGTCTGTAGCTCTTATCTCTGCTCAGCTGGGTGTAATGTTCCCTCTTTCGTCTGGCTGCCTTCAAGCTTCTCTTTCTTTTTTTTTTCTTTTGTTTTTTTTTTTCAGTTTTCCCCCCAGTTTTATTGAGATATAATTAACCTACAGCACTATAAAAATTCAAGCGTACAGCACAATGATTGGATTCACACATACCATGAAATGATTACCACAAAATGTTTAGTGTGTTACCGAGTCCAAACTCATTCTGCTTACTGCATGACAGGCCAATAGATCAGGAGATGAGGTGTTGGGGCAAGGAATAGCCACTTTGTTCAGAAAGCCAGAAGACCAAGAAGATGGGGGTCTAATGTCCTGGAGAACCATCTTCCCCAAGTCAGAATTCAGGTTCCTTTTATACTAAAAAGGGGAGGGGGTATTGTTGCTTGTTGCAACTTCTTGGTGTAGGAATTCTTTGTTCTTGGAATCTCTTGCTCTTGTAGCTGTCCATGTGAGTCAGATCGTGGTGTCTCTGTAAACCTCCAACAAGACAAAGGTTATTTTCTATCCTGCAACTTATCTTTATATGAATGGAAAAGTGTTAATATCTTTAAAGCCCTGAGAGAGCCCTGAGAATGGGCTGTCCAGTATATTTCAGGCTCTCAGCAACATTTTTTTTACAAAAAGTGCAGAACCAGCATGACTAAGTCTAGGAAACAGAGCACAGGGTTAGAGCCAAAGGAACAGATCTAATACAAAGTCAGATTTGTTCTTTTCTGTTGCAAGTGGACAGCTATCATCTCATAGAAATACAAAATAAAAGAAAAAGTTTTCCTTGTGATGATGACTCTTAGGATTTACTTTCTTAGCAACTTTCATATATAACATAGGCAGTGTTAATGATATTAACCATGTGAAGCCTTTCTTTTCAGTTTTCAGCATTTTGACCATGATGTGTGTATTAGGTGTGTGTTTGTTGGTGTTGAGTTTTCCTTTTTGGTTTTTATTCTTTTGGGGGTTCTCTGAATTCTTGGAGCTGTGGTTTAATGTCTATTCTTATCTTTGGAAAATTCTTGACCGTTATCTTCAAATATTTCTCCCTTCAAATTCCCCCTCTTCCTCTGCGACTCTGATTACGCGGGTGTCAGACCGTCTGACGGTGTCCGGCAGCCCTGGGAGGCTCTGATGTGCTTTATTATCTTTGTGTTTCAGTTCACATCATCTCTATTGGCCTCGCCTCAAGCCTGTTGATTTTCCCAGAGCTACATTCATTCTACTCATGTGCCGTCACAAGAATTTCCCATCTCTGGTATCACTTAGTTTATTTCTAGGATTTCTATTTTACTCTTTCTTGTAGTTTTCATCTCTGGTGAAGTTTTCCATCTGTTCGTGCTTGCTGCCCCTTTCCCACTAAATGCATCTGCGTATTAATTATAGTTACTTCAAAATCCCCGTCTGACAGTTCCAAACGTCTGGGTCATCAAATCTATTTCTATTGATTGCTTTATCTCTAGATTGTGGGTTTGGGGTTTTTTGTTGTTTTTTTTTTTTGAAAATTGTAATTTTTTGACTGTATGCCAGACACTGTGTGTACAAGGACAGTACAGACCGAGGGACATCATGTTTACACCTGCTGATCAGCACGCCTCTTCTGTCTGGCTTTCAGTGTGTTACATTGAGTCACTTTGTTGGGGGGGGGGGTTGAGCTGGACTTGGGTTTTGTCATTGCCATTGCTGCTGTCAGTGCAGCTAAGGCCCCTGGTTTCTCCAAATGGGGGACCCTTTTCCCTTGTGCTTACTGGGGGGCCTGATGGGTTTTCTCAGTGATTCCATTACTCGTGTCACCGTCAGCTGTTCCTGGTGCCTGGGCTCTTTCTGTGCTCTGGCCTCCTGTTCCTCAGCACGAGGTTTATGGTTGGGGGTGGGGGGGGTGTCCTCTGCTGTCCTGGTCCTGCCTCCTTCTTAGACCCTAAATCTCAGTGTGGGGCTTCCAGCCCTCCTGCCCACGGCGGCTCAGATAGGCCTGGAGTCTGCATTGGTTTTGGACGGGGGATTCTTGCCCCTCCTCCCTCACTGGTAGCCCACCTCTGCTCGATACTGACACAGGATCCCGGGCCCCAGATACTTTCTTATCTTTCCGCAGAAATAGGAGGCTTCTGCTTCAACCCCCCACAGTCATGATGGATCTTTCCTTGCGTCCTTGGGGCAAGAAGTTTCTGATTTGTGGGCTTTGCTTGTCCCCTTTCTTCAAAAGCCGTGGATTTCTACCTGTGCCTGGTGAGAGGGACGACTTGGGGCCCTTCCCTCAATGTCTCGACCTCTGCTTCATGGCAGATGAACTGGGGAAGCGGTGGGCTTTGTGCCGTCCTCCCCGGCCTCCAGGGGCCGCTGGTCTCCCTTGCGCCCTCATATCCTCTTCCCTCCCTGTCTCCTGCCCTGCTCCTAACACTTCTCCCAGGAGCCCTCAAAGATCTTGCTCGTGAGTGCAGACTCCCCAAAGTCTGGATTCCTCAGCTGTTCAAGATGTACATCTGGTCCACACTTAGCCTTGAAAAGTCTATCCCATTGTTTGCTGGTGTCTTCATACCCCGTGGTGGCCACGCACTTCTCCCTGGAGGTTCTGCTCCTCTGGAATTCAGCTGATTTGGTTGTCTCTCAACCTTCCATCTCTGCTAGACTCAAGAAAAATGATAATTTTTGTAGACTACCCAGATTTTTCTCGTTCTTTGCAGCTTTCTACTTCCTACAGAGGCAAAAATTAGATGCTTTAAATCAAAGTTACTACCTCACTTTCATTTATCTGCATTTATTGAGAGCATTGCATGACCTTTTTTTCCCCAGTTATATACTTCTGTATTTATGAAATTACTTTTAAAGAGTTTCCCAGTCATATCTAAAAGCTAAAGGCTGTGAATGATCCGCTTTTCTTCTTATTTTGTAACCTAGTAACCAAGGTTATTCATGAATATCCAAGTTAAGCTTTTTCCCTTTGAAAAAATTTGAGTCAACGTATAATCAGAAGGTTAATTTTTCCTTTTTCTTTTGTAATTTCTCGAATTACAGGCAGACCTCATTTTATTGTGTTCTGCTTCAGTGCACTTTGCAGAAATTGTGTTTTTTTTATAAATTGAAGGTTTCTGGCAACTCTGCATTATCAGATGATGGTGAGCTTTTCTTAGCACTGAAGTGTTTTAAAATTAAGGTCTGTCCATTGTTTTTTCAGACATAACGCTATTGCACACTTAATAGGCCCAGTATAGTGTAAACATAACTTTTATATGCACTGGGAAACGAAAAATTTCTTATGACTCGTTTTATTGTGATATTTGCTTTATTGCAGTGGTCTGGAACCAAACCCACTGCGGTACTATGCCTGCGGTACTATGCCTGTATCTTCTTTTAAATGTATATAAACTCTCCACAACCAATTAGGATAGTATCTCCTGTGCATTTTAAGAGACCCTATAATGTGATTTATGTTTCCTTTGTGTTGGGGCTGTTTATCTGGGCTGGTTGGTTCCACAACGTGGGCATAATAACAGAACATTTTTGTTATTACTTAACGTTCCAACGTCTGTGGCTGTGTAACAAATCACCTCCAAGCTTAGTGGCACAAAACACTCGTTTGCACAGATACGGAGGATCAGAAATGTGGACAAGGCACAGCAGAATGGTTCGTCTCTGTCCGGTGATGCCTGGGAGACTCAGAGCAGGGGGCTCCCTCTACCCCAGGGTCCCTGCAGGGGTCTCCCTGTGGCTCTCGCTCACACAGCAGAGGCTGAACTGCCTGTTCCCACCGGGCTCCAGAGGTCACCAGCACCGCTTGTACCATGCTCTACTAAGTGAGACGGCTACAGCGGCCCACTCAGGACCCAGGGGAGCAGACAGAGTTCGTCTCTTGCTGGGGGAGTGGGAACATTCAGGAGGAGCACATGTGAAACTAGACGTGTTTCGGTGGGTATTTTTAGAAAGTATAATCTACTGCCATTAATTTCCAAAGTCTTTAAAGTGGTGAGGGAAAAAAGGAGAAAAAGAAGTTGAGCAGAAGCGGGCTGCAGTCTCCCTTGGAGCCCCTTCAGAATACCCCAGACTTTCTAGGGCCTGTTTTCCTTGTGGCTGGGATGGGACAGTTAATTTCCAGTTGTTCCTTTGTTTGCAATATTGCAATATTGTTAGAAGAGTTTCCACTTTGAGTTTTTAAGGGCTGGTTAGCCCTGTATCCCTTTTAGGGCCATGCCAGTTCGCTTTCCTCATCCAAAGCCTTGCATCTGCTGGCCCTACCACAGATGGATGGTGGAAGGGGGCCAGAGATGGTGGGAGGAGGCTGGAGAGGCCTGCAGGGCACGTGCTCAGTATGAGTCTGAAATCGTCACTGAATTTACAACAGCCGAGACGTGGAAGCAACCTAGGTGTCCATCTACAGATGACTGGATAAAGAAGATGTGGTGTATTTATACAATGGAATACTACTCAGCCATAAAAAAGAATGAAATAATGCCATTTGCAGCAACATAAATCGACCTCGAGATTGTCATACCAAGTGAAGTAGGTCAGATAGAGAAAGACAAATATCATGATGTCACTTATATATGGAATCTAAAAAAAAATGACAAAAATGAACTAATTTACAAAATAGAAACAGACTTACAGACATAGAAAACAAACCTATGGTTACCAAAGGGGGAAGGAGGTGGGGGAGGGATAAGTTGGGAGTTTGAGATATGCAGATATTAACTACTACATATAAAATAGATAAACAACAAGGTCCTACTGTAAATCACAGGGAACTATAACATCTCGTAACCTATAATGAAAAGAATATGAAAAATAATACATATATGTATAACAGAATCACTTTGCTGTACTTTAGAAACTAACACAAAATTGTAAATCAACTATACTTCATTTTTTTTTAATTAAAAAATGAAATCGTCACTGAAATTCTTCCTTTCTGACAGGGCATTTGGGAAACCTTTTAAGTAGACAGTTTTAGAATGTGAGTTGAATTTAGATGTCTTTCATGTCAAGTAAAGAATATAAGCCATTGAGTTTTCAGGATTTTTTCCCATCTGGGTTCAGATGCCTCTCAAACTAACAATCCTGTCTATGTTCAAAGTTGCCAAAGTGGCCAGCTGATTTCAAGTTGTGCAGGGAAAGTGAGCCGTGTACGTGCGTTAGACTTACAATGGGCGGGCATGGAGTAAGCAGGTGTCAGCATGATAGGGGCACAGACCTGGGCCGAGATGAGACCCCAAGAACTGTGGTGGGTGGTAGGGGGTGTGTCTGCAATGCCGGGTCCCCAGAACCCGGCCCAGAGCCTGCTGTCATCAATGGGGTTGCCCAGGACCCTCCTGTCATCTGTCTGCGTGTCCCTGGCACCTGGGAGTAGACGTCTGGAGGGAGAGGACAGACACAGGCCTTGGAGCGTGCTCCAGGAGGGACGTGCTGGGCCCACATCTGCCTCTCTCTGCAGACGTCCTGTCCTCTGACAGGAAGACAGCACTCAACTCAGTAACCGGCCTACTGAAGTCTTTGGAGTTCAGGCTCACTCCCCTTGTCACGGCAGGCAGGGTGGCCTCAGACAGATGGTGGCTTGAGGGGTCTCAGGTGTACTTGTAATCAGCAAGTCAGGAGCCTGGGCGGTGGGACTGAGGGTCTCAGTTGAACTGTGTGGAACCTCTATCATTGAAGCCCACCCACCTACGACCACTAGGAGCACATCAGTTGCCAAAAAAGGTGGGCTTGTTTAGCTTGCTGCCCCCAGGGAGAGACTTCACTCCCAATGCCTCTGAGCCCTCGGTGGCTCTGCCGTAACTGGGTTGCTGCAATGTTCAGTGAGCTGCATGGATTTTCAGTGGTCGATGGACTAAGAGATGCCCCAGAGAAATAACTCATTTCCTCGTGGTCTGGCTCTTCCTCTTTTGAAAGCTTTCTGAGTGATGCCTTCCTGGAGGGAGAGCAGGGGTTGCTGAGACCTGACCGTGCTGTGCTAGGGGTACACTGGGGACCCCAGCTCATTTCTCTGCTGGCTGAGCCAGGCTCTGTGGGGGCCAAAGGACCCCAGGGTGCAGGCCTGCCTGTCGCCTCCCACGTGTCCCTCGATGTCATGCACTTCCTCCTGCCTTCTCCAAAGGTGCTCTTTCTGCTTTAAAGAACCCCTAGACTCAGCTGGATTCAGAGCTCAGGCAGAAGGCCTCCAGGACAGGAAAAAAGGATGGTCTAGGCTACGGATGGAACACAAACGGAATGCCTGCCTCCACTTCCCATCCTGTTGTTACCGAACCAGACTTGTGTCGCTTGCTTGTGCACAGTAAAGCCAATCTACTGACCCCAGGTTGAGGTGAAGGGAAGTGCAGTGTTTATGCAGGTGCCAAGCAAGGAGTCCCAGCAGCGAAGGCTTAAAAGACCCAAACTCCCCAAAGGGTTTCAGCAAAGCCTTTTTAAAGGCCAGATGAGGGAGGGGTGTCCCAGGGTCTGTGATCTGATGTGCACAGTTCTCTGGGTGGTTGATGGTGAGCTAACAGGGCAGTATCTCAGGGGTTAACTTTCTCAATCCTTAGGTGCCTGTAGGTCTGGGGTGCTCTCGACCAACAAGTAGCTAATGTCTTCTATTTGGTGCTGGTTTTAGCATCTGTAAAACAACTCAGGAATATGCATCAAATAGTGTTATCCGGTGCTTCAGAGAGGAGCTACAGCAGAGGATGTGGGGGACAGGTCAGCCCGGGAGGCCCCACGGGGTCCTGCTCAGTTACACTGTGACCATGACAGACATCACTAGCTGCTCACCGATTATGGCGTTCTTGCCTGCTGAGGGTGAAACTGGCCTTGCCACCCTTCTCAGCAGAGCACACCAAGCAACCAGTCCCACTGGGACATAAGTTGAAGATTTTTTGTCATTCCCTGGACACACTTTGAATCTTGGAATGCAAACATTACTTCAGCCTAGTCTGGTTTGTGGAGCCCTAGGCCAGAGTTCTGCCTCCTGCCATGGTCCCATGAGATGTCAGAGGAGGTGGCATCCTTGTGAAGCCACCCTCTGGGATCAGACTGAGACCTGTCATAACCCAGGGCCCCTTGGGAATAAGGCTGGGAACCTAGGCTCCTTGGAACATAAAGAAGATGGGAATTTGCAAAGTTCCGCCAGCACATGCAGGAAGGAGAGTGGGACATTTGCAGACACAGACTCCTTATCTAAACTCTGCTGAGTCCCACTTGAAATCCCTTGGTGACATAAAAAGTGGAGGAAAGTACTTGTGTGAAATGGTCATCTTCCTAAGATGAAAATCTCCGGTGCTGTGGGACCCTGCTGAGGAAAGGCAGACTTACCCCCTAAATACCAGGACCTGAGAGCTGGAGGAAAGCTTTGAAGTTAAAGCAGGGCAAAGTTTAGATCTTAGAAGAGGAATGTGTTATCTTTCTATTGCTATACAACAAATTAAACTTAACTTTAAAAACCTGAACTTAAAAAAACCCAAACATTTATAATCTCACAGTTTCTCTGGGTCAGAAATCTGGGGTGGTTTTGTTTGCTGCTTCTGACTCAGGCCTCTCACAAGGCTGTGACCAAGGTGTCCAGGACTGGGTCTTCTCTGAAGGGGAGGAGACAGTCCCATGATGTTGTCCTATAATAAGAAATAGATACTCTGATGTTTGTCCACAGTTCTTGGCACAAAGCTCCCAAAACCTTTGTAATGTCCTTAGTGATTTGAACAATAGAGGCATCTTTTGTTAAAGTATTTGATTTTTGTCTGCAGTTTCCAACACGTTTCTGAGTAATGAAGTTGAAATGGGTATCTTTTGTTATTCACAACAAACCCCTAAAAGGGAGTTTATGTTAATGAGGTAATTTGGGGGAACTCCCTAGAGAACTGCAGGATGGGGGCTGGTTGCCATGGGAACCAACCAGGCAATTACAGGGTTGGAACTTTCAGCCCCGCCCCCTGACCTCCGGAGAGGGGTGAGAGACTAGAGGTTGAATTAATCACCAAAGGCCAATGATTTAACCAATCATGCCTATGAAGAAGCCTTCATAAAAACCATAAAAACATAAAAAGGTGTGGGGATCTCAGAGCTCCTGGGCTGGTGAACATGTGGAGATTTGGGGAGACTGACCTGGCCCTGAGATATAACTTGGTATAACTTTTCCTGGATCACTTGATAATAAATCAGCAATCTAGGGGGGGAAAAGAAAACCATACATCCCCGTGCCAGGAGGGTGGCGCAGGGCAAACTCCATGAGGATGGGAGCTCTTCCAGACCTCACCACATCAATCTCTTCTCCTGGCTGTTCTTTGGTTCCCTTTAATATCCTTTGTAACAAACAGTCACCTGGTAAATAAACAGTCTCCTGAGTTCCAGGAGCCGTTTTAGCAAATGATCAAACTGCAGGAAGGTGTCACAGGAACCTCCACCCTACAGCCAGGTGGTCAGAAGTCCAGGTGACAACCTGGACTTGAGGCTGGTGTCTGTAGCGGGGGTGCCTTGTGGGACTGAGCCCTTAAGCTGCGAGGCTGACGTTTTCTCCAGGTGCAGAGTGTCAGGATTGCGATCAGGACACCCAGACGGTTTTGTTACAGATTTTCTCAGTATGGAAACCCCACGAATATGGTGACTGGAAGTGTCAGAGGCAAAGTCCTGAGAGTGAAGAGTGAAGGAGAGGAGGAACACAGAGGACTGGGTTTCATTCCGCTTCTGAGCTCACTCCTGTGGTAGATGGAGGGCCTCGTGTCGCAGAAAGAAGATGCCAGCTTCCGCCGGGACAAGACAGTAAGAGGCCTGGGAGCCTGAGGAGTAGCTGGGAGTCTGGCTGAGAGTCCCAGGGGGACCCTGGGGAAAGTGCTCAGCAGTAGGAGGGACCAGCCGGGTCCCATGTGCCCAGGGGTCAGGGAGACAGGACAGAGCTGAGTCTGAGGGGGGAGGCTGAGCAGCTTGGACTCAGCACATCCTGCAAGAGAAACGGTGAGGGGAGAAGACGGTCGGGGGCTGGAGGGCTCCAGGTGCAGAGAGACTCTGTAGCTCTGAGGAAGAGCATCGTGTGCACGTCTGTCTGATGGAACTGGTCCTGTCGAGGGGAAATGGACGATGCAGGACAGGAAGAGGAGGGTTTCTAGGTGTGTCCTCGGGGTGGCGAGAGGAAAGGGTCTGGTATGAGCGGTGGGCAGGCTGGGTAGGTCACAGGGGTGGGTAGGTGGGGATTTGCAGGAGCACTTTTCTGTGTCTGCTTTTCCCCTGAAATGGGAGGCCAGGTTGTCAAAGCAGCCGCCTCTCAGTGATGCAGAGGATGCAGGGAGGGGACTCGTGAACAGAGATGCTCAGGATTCAGGGTTGAGAAACCCAGCAAACAGTATCACCTTTCTTACCTCAATGTCACAGCGACTACATTTTCCAGACCGAACATCCCGACCTGTTGTCTGACGTGTGAATGTCAGGGGCTGACAGGCAAGATTGATTGAAAGAGCAGAATGGTTCAGAAACATCTAGCCCTGTACTTTCCAGACAGTCGACAAGATGGGTATAATCATGTCTGTTATACAATAGATGTCGTTTCCTTAGAATCTTTCCCGAGCAATGATCCCATGAGGCAAAACACTGTAAATATCCAATTGAATCAGCAACATCTTTCTACCTACCTCTGTCCATGGGGACCTCTCCTTGTGGTCTTTTTATTATTATTATTATTATTAAGGTGAAATTGACATATTATATTAGTTTCAGGTGTACAACATAATGATTTGATATTTGTATACACTGCAAAATGAGCGCTATAATTTGTCAAGTTACCATCTGCCATTATGTAAAGTTGTAATTTTTTCTTCTGGTGATGAGGACTTTTAGAATTTACTCTCTCGGCAAATTTCAAGCATGCACTACACTATTATGACTGTAGTCTCCGTGCTGTACATTACATCCCCATGACTTATTTATATTATGACTGGAAGTTTGTACTTCTTGACTCTCCCTTCACCCATTTCCCCCACCCCCATCCATCACCATTATGTTCTTCGTATCTGAGTTTTGTTTTCTTTGTTCATTTGTTTTGTTTTTTAGATTCCACAGATCAGTGAAATCACACAGTATCATTTCTGCCTGACTTAGTTCACTTAGTGCCATTCCCTTGAGGTCCATCCCTGTTATTGCAAATGGCAGGAGTTCTTTCTCTTTTCTGGCTGGGTAATATTCCATTGCATATCTATACCACATCTTTTTATCCATTTATCCATCAACCAACACTATGGTTTCCAAATCTTGGCTATTGTAAAAAAAAAAAAATACTGCAGTAACGTAGGGGTGGCTGTATCTTCTGGAACTAGTATTTTCACTTTCTTAGGATAAATACCTAGTGGTAGAATGGCTTGATCACATGGTAGTTCTATTTTAAATTTTTTGCAGAACCTCCTTACTGTTTTACGTTTTTAGTGAAACAGCGACCTCTCCCAGTCTTGAAGGGGTGGCCTGTGGGAGGCGAGCCTTGTCCTTCCACCTGGCCCTAGACTGGTCTCTCCAACCTTTGGAACTGTCTAAGCAGCCTGATTTATCCTGGAGACGTCCCAGTCATAGAAAGTGTGCTGAGCGTCCTGTCAAGTGTTGCAAAGGGAGCAATCACAGTCAGAGCCTAGTTTCAGGCTGCTTGGAAGCCAGTGAAAGTATGCAGATACAAACGATCCTGTGGGACTGCAGTTAGAAACCCACAAGACTGCTGGCCTCCAGACCTGGTGATCCGGAGGTGTCCGCTGGGTGACAGCTGCAGAAATTGGGGCTCCAGCTGAGTAAGTGCGTCAGCTCATTTCTGGGAGGCATGGGCCAGCCATAGCGAGGCCCAGACAGAGCACTGAGACAGTGTCCCCCAAACCTGAATCTTACCCTCAGGCTGAAACTCCAGGGCAAGGAAATAGGCCTTTTTCCGGAGGAGGGGGCTGCGGTATAGCTCAGTGGTAGAGCGTGTGCTTAGGTCCTGGGTTCAAATCCAGGTCCCTCCATTAAAAAATAAATGAATAAACCTAATCTCCCCCAATCAATCAATCAATCAATATACAAGAAATAAATGCTCTAAAAAAATAGGGCTTTTTCACAGGCAGACTAGGGGGTGTGTTTCTGTGTGCTGCTCTGGGGAGGTAACCTGCCAGGAACTGTCTCCTCAGTTTTTACAGTCCCATGGGATGCGGCCACACAAGCCCCCCATTCCTTGCCCCCCAACCAGAGTCAGCATCATGGAGATGCACCTGTGTGTCTGCACACAGCTGCCGGCTTCAGTGGGGCAGCGGGAGGGGCAGGGTCTGTGTGCTCCTGGCCGCACTAGCAGGGCTGAGGGAGGGTGGAGACTGGCACTGCTGGGGCCTCTGTTAGGAGAGAGTCCCAGCAGGTCCCTGCCCGCCCCACACCCAGCAGATTAGCAAAGGGATTCTGCTTCGCCAAGAATCCAGGCACTTTCCAAAGTGCTGCTTTTGCACTGGGTCCTGGGCAAGTGAGTCTGTGTGGGACCCTTTGAGAGCAGACTCTCGGTTCATACACCCTTTGGGTCTCCTGGACACATGCTTTGTTCTTTCTCTTTTACTTTTCCTTTTTTTTAATTGGGGTACTAGGGATTGAACTCAGGACCTAGTGTGTGCTAAGTAGGTGCTACACCCTCCGCCCACCCAGCACTGTTTTTCAAAGCCAGATGTTTGGGGAGCTCGTCTTTTAAATGCAGGTCCCCAGGGATGGGGTACCTGTCGTGGGAGGCTTCACTCCTCAGGGAGAAATTCATTTCTGCCCTGTGCTGTCCCTCCTGATCGTGGGTCACTGCGCGGGGGATGGGTGAGACTGCATCTCTGCCTCTCCTGTCTCCATGTGGCCCTTTTATCCTTGGTTGTGGAGGACTGCTCAGCTGGTTGTCAGATCTTTCCCAGGGGGAACTGTTCCACAAGTGGCTGTGGACCCGGTGTGTCCCTGGGAGGAGGAGTTCATGGGCTTCCTATGCTGCCCTCTTGGACCCACTCATGGTCTTGATATTTGAAATAATTGTTATTATTGCCCAACCCCAGGATATCTTTCCCTATCAGGGGTTCCAGAAGCAATGTTCCTAACAGATGTTTTACATTTCATCTGCCGGAGGAGTCTATTTTGAAATCTTAGTTCTCCTTTCATTTTTTTTTTTTAATTCTGTAGATACACACACATTTAGCAACTGAAAGAACACCTTCATTTATATTCCATGACTCTGTGGGTGAGGGAAGAAGAAACTGTTCAGCATATATTATATTTTTAGGTTGTTAACCTCCCTTTTTTCTCTTTTTCTTTTTTTTTTCCACTAGCACAATGAGATTAACATTTACCAGCAACTGAGAATTCCCAAGGCAGCAACAGTACATAAACTAAGCTGAAGATTGTCCTCTCGGTGCCCCTGGGGTCAGCCCTGGGCTCTGCGCCCTCTGAACGAGCAGTTAGAGGATTGTCAAGGTCAGTGGTTCCCCCCTTCTCAGGAAACTCAGTCTGAGAGCAGTTAAGGTGCCTGTGAACAGAGCCCTGACTCTCTCCTTTGGGACCGCGAGTCTCTCCCCTGCTGTCCTGGGAGTCCCGGGAGTCAGGACCGTGCTTTGTTCTCCTGTCTGTACCTGGAACCCTGTGGATTCTTTTGAGGCAGCAGATGTGGTGGGCACTAGGGATGCCCATAACCTTTCCACATCACCCAGGCGTCTTCACTGTCCCCTTATTGTGAGTGTGACTGAGAAGAGGTCCATACAGCCTCAGGCAAGGCACGGGCAGAGGCAGTGGGGTGGGGGCGCCTCCCGCACAGTGGTTGGGGGCAGCATTGGGTCAGCAGGTCCGGCTCTGGTTCTGTAGCTCAGCTAGAGCCTACATCTTCAGTCTTCCTGATATGAGACTTCTCACAGCCACCAGTAACCCCTCCCACCGAAGCCAAACTGAGTGAATCTGTGGGTTCACGGCACGGGCTCAAACATGATCTAACTGGGGGTCCGTTTTATGAAGAAGAAACAAAACTAAGCAGAAAGGTGAATATTTAATGTGAAAAAAAGTAAGAAAAGAAGTCACAGGAAAGAACAAATTTGAAACCTCAAGCATTACAACATTCTGAAAAATCACGTAATTTTAAGAAATAATTTTATACCCTAACATACCTCTAGGATATGTCTTTCCTATGTAGTTTTAATAATAACTTTGGTTTTTAAAAAAAAAACAGTGTTGGGTTTTTTTGGGGGGGTGGGAGTTGGGGAAGTAATTAGGTTTTATTTATTTATTTTATTTATTAAAATGGCGACACTGGGGATTGAACCCAGGACCTCCTGCCTGCTAAGCACGCACTCTACCCCTGAGCTATATACCCTCTCCTACAATAATTCTATAATGGCATTTTCTGTAAAGAGAGAATTAAAAGATAAATGAGGCTTTCCTCTAGCACTGATGATTAAAATTTGATCTTATTGATAATTTAGTTATTTTCAGCTTTACCACTTGTCATTAATGCAATGTCATGTAAAGTTCTGTATTGTTTCCAATTTGAGGAAATCTTTGTCAACTTCCCATCATATGTGAGCTCAGAGATTACAAGGCATCTCAGGTTTTCTTGTGCAGCGGACAATCTGAAACAGTCTTTCAACTGATAACATTCATTATGCAGTTAGTCATCAATATATTCTCGTCACTTGCCAGGTGAGTCAACACAGTGGGCGACTTTTTGGAAGACATTCCTAGACCCACTGACTTCCAGTCATTTAATTATACCCTGAAGTCACTGTGGATCACGAGACTATATCCCACCAAACTCAAGTGTAATGTGTCCTCAGTTCACTTCGTCTTCAGATCCGTAGCCACCCCAAAATCACCCAATAAGAGGGGATATATAAAGGAGGGTAAATCAGAGTGGAAACAGAGAGTGCTCAGAGCCAATTACAATTCAAATCCCTTAGTCTTGAAAATTTTAGAAAATGTGCAGCCATGTGAACACTGCTAGGACCCTGTCCAGGGATTCAGAAGGACCCACGCTAGTGGGGGCATCAGGCTATGCGGGGAGACTAGCAGTGCTTCCGTCTCCAATAATAATGGCAGTAGTAGTAGTAATAATAATGATATGATGATGATGATGATGATGAAGCAATTTAGTCTCAGATCTGTGTAAGGGCCAAGTCACAAAAAGCTAATTAATATCCTGAAGCCCTCAGTAAACTGTCTTACCATTTTGATGGGCTTTACACCATTGTGCTGCATTTTAACTCCACAATAGACTTTGGACTGTTTCCATCTTGCAAATTCATCTCAGAAGCAAGGCCATATAATATGCTCTTGGAGATTCACAAAATATTTAACAGGTAGCCTCTTGGTACTGTGGGGAATTAACTTAGGTTCCCAATCCTGGGTAAACGAAGGGAAATTTTCATCTAAAAATGCACATGGTCCAGGAATATAGCTTATACATACTTCTGCTGTCTCTCTCATTAAGTACAATGTAAACACTGGAAATTGTATATTAAAAGGCTGATCAGAAGGAGGCTCTGAAAAATTGAGAGAAGAAGGCAGACTGGCTGGGGAGCTCAGGACCTGAGGAACTACAGGGTGCTGAGTTCCTGAGGATGCTTTTTGCCTCACACATCCCAGACTCGGAGCGGAGGAAGCAGATGACCTACAAACACTAATGAGTGTGAATAAAACGTCCCAGCAGAGCCTGTTACATCTCTAGGCAAAAGGTCAGGAAGAGAGGAGCTCAGCGAGACAGAAAATGCCTAGCCAGTAACTGCTCTCCTCCAGCCAGGCTCCCCAGAGGGACTAGGGCGCCCCTACCGGTGGCAAGTGGGTGAGCCCTGCCCTCCAGCCTCGCCAGACTGTATAGCACGTACCCCAGCCTGGCTGATGGAATGATGCCGGAGAAGGCTGTGCAGGGGCTGGGACTTCAACCTACGCCAGCAGTTACAGAGCACCTCAGACCATGCCCCCTGATCCATGGTGTCAGGAGAAGCCACGTTGGGGATAGCGGTGAGGCACTCTTGCCTCTCCCAGCAAGACCTGGGAGGGGCCCAAATCCCCATCCCTGCCAGCAGCAGGGGGTCCTTCCCCGCCTGGTATCAGTAGAGGCCACGTGGGGAGCCTGGGCGTCTATCCCCATTTGGCAGTAACAAAGCAGGGCTTCTGTTCACCTGCCAGAGCGGTGTCAGAGAAGCCAGCTAAAACAGAAGGTTTCAGCGGTATCCAGAGTCTTGTAACATAATATCCAAATGTCTCAATTTTCGTTGTTATACCAAGAATCTGGAAAATCTCAGCTGGAATGAAAAAGACAACACGTGCTAACACTGAGATGACAGAGATATCAGAATTATCCAAGGATCATTTTAAGGCAGCCTCGCTAAAAATGCTTCCATGAAGAAATCAGGAACACATTTGAAACCAATGAAAAGGAGAACGTTTCTGCAAAGAAATAAAATCTCAGAGAAGAAATAAAAAATATGAAGAAGAGAAATGGAACTTTAAGAACTGAAAAATATATCAATGGAAATACAATCTCAGTGGGTAAGCCCAACAGCAGAATGCAGGGAAAAGAAGAATCAGTGACCTTGAAGACAGAACAATAAAAATCACCCAGTCTAAACCAAAGAGACAAAATAGACTGAAAATCAAAAACAAAAACAAGGGGGCAGAGTCTCCAGGACCTATGAGATTACAACAAAAGATCTAACATTTGTGTCATTGGAGTCACAAAAGAAGTTACCAGGGAAATTTTCTTTGAAAAAGTTGAACTGAATGAAAATGAAAATGCATCGTATCAAAATTTGTGGGATGTAAGCTTAAAAGTGCTAAGGGCAAATATATGGCACTAAATATTTGCATTAGAAAACAGTGTCTCAAATATACAATCTAAGCTCCCACTTCAGAATCTAGAAAAAGAGCAAAATAAAGCCCAAACATGTAAAAGGAAGAAAATGATAAAGCTAAGAGCAGAAATCAATGAAGTTGAAAATAGAAAAATAATAGGAAAAAATTAAACAAAAAGCTGTTTCTTTGAAAAGATCAATAAAATGCATCTCAGAGTCAATAAAATAATAAAGTACATCCCCCTAAATCAATAAAAGATTTATAAATTTTAGCAAGATCCATAAAATTTCCCCCTGAATCGATAAGAAAAATCAATAAAATCAATAAAATAATAAAATGTGTCTCCCTAAATCAATAAAAGATCTATAAATTTTTAGCAAAGGAAAAAGAAAGGGAATGTACAAGTTACTGACAACACAATTTAAACAGTGGATATCACTCTAGAGTCTGTGGATATTAAGTGAAAAATTTGAAAACATTGCAAGCAGCTATACCATAACTTTGGTGACTAAGATGAAACAGACCAGTTACTGACATATACCAACTGCTGCCACAATTCGCCCAATGTTAATTAGGTAATTTGAATAGCCCTAGAACTATTAAGGAAGTTGAATTTTTAAAAATTAATAGACTTTCATTGTTAGAGCAATTTTAGGTTTACAGAAAACTTGAGTAGAGAGTACAGAGAGTTTCCATATATTTCTATCTGCTCCCAGTTTCCCTCATTACTAGCATCTTGTGTTAGCATGGTACGCATGTTACAATTGAGGAACCAATCGAGATACATTATTGACTAAATTCCATAATTTACATTGGGGCTGACTCTTTTATGTTGTACGAGTCTGTGGATTAAAAAAAAATAGATTTTCACTCTGCAAGCAGTTTTAGGTTCATTACAAAACTGAGCACAAAGTACAGAGAGTTCCCATGTGCCCTCTGCTGTCACACACTCAGTTTTCCCATCAGTATCCCACACCACTGTGGTACATTTGTTACCCCTGATGGACCTACGTGACACATTATCATCGAAGGTCCGTAATTTACATTAAGGTTCACTCTTGGTGGTGTACATTCTGTGGGTTTGGACAAATGTATAATGACATGTGTACACCATTATAGTATTGTGCAGATTAGCTTCACTGCCCTAAAAATCCTCTGTGCTCTATTTGCCCCTCCCCCACCCCAACTCCTGACCGCCACTGACTGATCTTTTTACTGTCTGCATGGTTTTGCCTTTTCCAGAATGTCTTATAGTTGGAATCATACAATGTATAGCCTTTTCAGATTGGCTTCTTTCACTTAGTAATGTGCATTTACATTTTCTCCATGTCTTTTCATGGCTTAATAGCTCATTTCCTCTTTTTAGTGCTGAATAATATTGCATTATATGGCTGTACCACAATTTATGTATCCATGACATACTGAAGGAAATCTTAGTTGCTTCTAATTCTTGGCAATTATGATTGAAGCTGCTGTAGACATCAGTTATGCAGGTTTTCGTGTGGATATAAGTATTCAGTTCATTTGGGTAAATACCAAAGGGTGCAATTGCTGGACTGAATGATAAGACCATGGTTAGCTTTCCAAGAAATTGCCAAGCTGTCTTCCCAAGTGGCTGTACCATTTTGCATTCCTACCAGGAATGAGTGAGAGTTCCCACTGCTCCACGTTCTTATCAGCATTTGATGTTGTCAGTGTTTTGGGTTTTGGCCATTCTTATAGGTGTATGGTGGTATCTCATTGTTTTAATTTGAAATTAATTAACGATGTGTGATGCTGAGCATCTTTACATATGCTTGTTTGCTGTAAGTATAGCTTCTTTTGTGAGGTGACTGTTCAGATTTTTTGCCCACATTTGGATAAACAGTTGGGTTGTTTTCTTATTGTTGAGCTTGAAGAGTTCTTTGTATATTTTGGATATAATTCTTTTTAAATGTTTTACAAATATTTTCTCCCAGTCTGTGGCTTATATTTTCATTCTCTTAATAGTGTCATTCACAAAGAAGAAGTTTTTTATTTTAATGAAATCCATCATCAATATTTTCATTCATGGTTATGTTTTTGGCATGGTATCTGAAACGTTGTTGCCAAACCCAAGGTTACAAACATTTTCTTCATGTTATAGCCTCGAAGTATCATAGTTTGTGTTTTCCATTTAGGTCTGAGATCATTTTGAGTTAATTTTTGTATCAGATGTAAGATCTGTGTCTAGAATTTTTTTTTCGCACATATCCAGGTTATCTGACACTGTTTGTTGAAAAGACTCTCCCTTCTCCATTGAATTGCCTTTGCTACCCTCGTCAAAAAGCAGGGACTGTATTTGTGTGTATCTATCTCTAGGTTCTCCATTCTGTTCCATTGACCAATTTTTCTATTCTTTCACCAGCACCATACTACCTTGAGTACTGTGCCTTTGTAGTAAGCCTTGAAATTGGATAGTGGCAGTCCTCTGACTCTGTTCTTTTTCTTCAATATTGTATTGATTAGTCTGGGTCTTTTGCTCTCTATATAAACTTTAGAATCAGTTTGTCTCTATTTCCAAAATACCTTGCTAAGACTTCAATTGGGATTGCGTTGAATCTATACATCAACTCTAGTTGGGAAGAATTAACATCTTAACAACATTAAGTCTTCCTATACATGAACATGGGATACCTTTCCGTTTATTTAGTCTTCTTTGATTTCTTTCATTAAAGCTTTATAATTTTCCTCATATATATTGTGTACATATTTTGTTAGATTTATGTAAGTATTTTATTTTTTGGCACTAATGTAAATGGTGCTGTTTTTAACCCAGAGTCCAACTGTTCATTACTAGTATGTAAGAAAGCAATTGATTTTTTTGAATATTAACATTGTATCCTGAACCTTGCTCTAATTGCTTATTAGTTCCAGGAATTTTGGTTTGTTTAAAAATTCCCAATAAGGAAACCACCAGGAACAGATGGTTTCACTATAGGATTCTACCAAGCATTAAAAGAAAAAATATTCTACACAAATCTTTCCAAGTATAGAAGAGGAGGGAACACACCTCAACTCATTTTATGAAGCCAGTATTACCCTAATACCAAAACCAGGCAAAGACAATAGAAAAAAGAAAAGCTACAGACCAGTATCCCCTTTTCATATGGATACAAAATTTCTTAACAAAGTATTAGCAAATAGAATTCAGCAATATATAAAGAGGCAGTTATAAATTGTGACCGAGAGAAGCAAAATTGTGACCAAGTGGGGTTTATTCCAAGGATGGAAGGCTGGTTTAATATTCAAAAATCAACCAATGTAATGCACCAAATAAACAAGCTAAGGAAGAAAAATCATTTGGTCAAATCAATTGATGCAGAAAAGCAGCTGACAAAATTCAACACACATTCTCAATCTTAAAAATCTCAGAAAATGAAAAATAGAGGAGAACATTCTCTACTGGGCAAAGAGCATCTACAAAAACCCTACAACTAACATTATACTCAGTGCTTAATTGAAACACTGAATATCTTCCTTCTAGGGAGATAAGTAATAAATAATTCCTCCTGGGAATAAGACAAAGATGGTCTCAGTGGAAAAAAAATGGTTACCTACTGCATGAGTTCATTTAGGTAGCATTCTTCATGGCAAAATTACGTGACTGGAGAATATATAATGATTAGCGGTCACTCTAGGTGAAGGACTGGGGTGGGAGGCAGGCAGGAGGCAGGTGTGGCTACAAAGGGATAAGAGCTGTCCTCCCAGAGATGGAAATGTTCTGAATCTTGACTGGATGGGTGTCCAGTTTCTAGTTGTGATGATACTACAGTTTTGCAAAACGTTACCTACCACTGGGGGAAACTTGATAAAGGGGGCACTGTATCTCTCCATATTATTCTTACAGCTGCAGATGAACCTGTAATTATCTCAAAATAAAAAGTTATTCACAAAACAGAAACAGACTCACAGACATAGAAAATATACTTATGGTTACCATGGGGGGAAGAGGGTGGGAAGGGATAAATTGGGAGTTCGAGATTTGCAGATACTAACTAATATATATATAAAATAGATAAACAACAAGTTTCTACTGTATAGCACAGGGAACCATATTCAATATCTTGTAGTAACTTATGGTGAAAAAGAATATGAAAACGAGTATGTTTGTTCCTATGTGACTGAAGAATTGTGCTGTACGCCAGAAATTCACACAACATTGTAAACTGATTATACTTCAATAAAAATATAATAAAAAATAAATAAAATAGAAAAAAGTTTACTTTTTAAAAAGCAAGACAAATGCAAATTAGTAATGCTAAACCACGTTAGACACAAGGCTACAGTGGCTGACAGTAGGAATTCTCCCTGACAATTCCAGATGTGAGTGGATGTGTGGCCCCAGTGTGAGTGTGTATCTGTTACAAATTCACCAGACGGATGTGGGAAATCTTCAAAAGTTGAATTCTAAGCAAGTAGGATGGGCCGCACCTGGCATCTTCTCCCAGTTCTGTCTCAAGCCAGCTGGGCAACTGTGAATATAGTGGTTGGTTGCTTTGAGCAGCAAGTAGCAGAAATAATCCTATCTCATGCAGTACAAGGGTTATTATCTAATCCAACAGGAAGCAGGGAGGTCGGCAGTTGCTTGGTGGATCAGTGGCTCTAAACTGGCCTTTCTGAAATTCCCTTAAGTGAGTCATAATAACTCAAGGCAGCACTGCCAGATACCATGTGTACAAAGCCAGAGAAAGGGGGACACCAAAAAAGGAACTTTCTCGTTTCATGCCCTTTCCTAATGGGGAGGAAAATGATTGTACAATTTCCTAGTGGACTTTTTTGTTTCATTGGCTGGAACTGGTCACATGGCAGCCTCTACCACCTCACCTGTGGAGGGACTGAGATCCAATCCCTGTCTCTGGGCCCATGGCCACCCACAAACAACCAGAGCTGGGTCAGCAAGGAAGAGTGGAGAGGGCTGTGGGACCGACAAGCCACAGGCCTGCCACAGTGGAAAGTTGGCCCCTGCCCCATGGAATGTTCTGGGCTTCCGGGGGAAGGGTGTGTGCTGCTCAAGGTCTTTGCTCTGCAATCTTGGAGAGGCTCTCCGTGGGGAGAGTGGTATGGTGGGCAGCCCTAACAACGGCCCCTTACCCATCCAGCCGATTAGAGTGTTTACATCCACGAGAATGGGATGTCTGGCCCAGCTATTTGCCCCACCGCCTGCTTCTCTCAGCTGCAGAGACAGACGTCCTGCGGCTTCCTCAGAATTACTCTGCAGCAATAAGGGGCCTGCTGAGGTGGCCTGAGGACGGGGTAAGGGATGGGCGTCAGTGAGATTAGCAGGAATACGGAAGAGATAGGCCGATTGTTGGTAAGGGCACCTCATCTATCTCAAGCCAGATCCTTGAGACATTCTTCATCCGTTCCCTGGGGGGCTCGCAAACGGCCAGATTCCCTCAGCATGCGTGCGGTTTCATATAAGTGCCCGTTAAATTTCTCCTGCAATTTAGGGGACCGTATCTGGTTGGCTGTCTTGGTTAGCTTTAGGATATTGGTTTGAGGATGGGTCATAAATTTTATTTTCAATTTTGTTTCCGTGGCTTTTATACTTTAATATGCCCCCGCAGCCTTGCTGAGCCTGACGGTCAGGTTAAGGAGAGAAATGGGTAGTGGAGAAGTCTTCCACCCCGAGGGAGGACTTTCAGCCTTAGAGAGAGTCCCTCTCTCCCTCCGCTGTGTCAGGCCAGTCTGGGGTCTAAATTGTAGGGCCCTTGTAGGGCCGAAGATGCAGATGCCATGCAGCAGGCTCTGGGGCGGAGACCACCCCTCCTTCCTCCTTTGGGGGCGGAGCTGGCTCCACCCTCTGCCTGCAGGATCTGACATGTGACCCAGGTCCAGCCAATCAGAGAACTCAGCCCTCTGTAAGGGGCGGGGCAGCCTTCCCTGGAGCGGCTGGCCTGCAGGCCGCCGTCCCCTGGGTTGGGGTGTGCCCGGAGCTGGACGTCCCACGGAAGCCCCGTTACATGAGCCAGTAAGTTCCCCACCCACCCCCTTTCCACCTGACAAGCGGTTTGGATTTGGTATTGTCTCTTGCCACGGAAAAGAGCCCTGAATAGTACGTGGGTCTTTCAATACCGAATCTAAGGTGTGCGTTAGGTGTTCCCAGGGCGTCAACATTTGTCCCCACCCCCAGGTCTTCCTCCAGATGGCATTGAACGGCGTCTGAAGGGCTTGCAGCCACTACTGCACACCTGCCAGGCCCACAGAAGGGCATTCTTTCCTCACCGTGCCTCAGTTTCCTCTTATATAAACGAGCTGCCCGCCCGAGAGATGGGTGGGAATGAGACAAGAAACCCGAGATAGCAAAAAAGTGCAGTGTTGGACAACTCCTGAGCTGGAATTCCCGACCCCGAAGAGCTATGAAAGTAAAGTCTTTCCTAGCTTTTCTGATGGCCAAAACCGGGCCCGACTTAAATAAAGGGACATGAGGCTGCCTATGGTCTGCGACAGTTGACCCCCTTCCTACTTGGGACTTCTTAGATCCTTGGGTTCCCCACCCCCGCAAAAGTACTTCCACCCTGATGTGCTCCTCCGTGCTCTTAATGTCGTCTGGTTCCTGTGCTTCTCCATCACTCGGCCAAAGTAACTGAGCTCACACCTTGCACAGGGGAAGTGGTCCTTCCTTATCTTCAAAGGGAAGTCACCAGTTACTGAAGCCAGGGAGACTTCCCACTCTCCTCCCTTCTCTCCCACCCCGCGCCCCTCGCCGGCACGCACGCACACTCTTGAGAGGGGAAGGGTATCGTACCAAATTTTCTATGGATTCTAAGACGTGAGTGGTGGTGAGGAAGGCGGGCAGCTGATGACGACGGGGTCTAGGCCAGGGGTGGGCACTTTGGTGGCTGTGGCAGATGTCATCTGGCCTCCTTCTCTCCATGCCAGCTTCTTTGGAGATGCCTCCTTGAGGTTGCACTTCTCAGACCCACTTGCTGCTGGACCATCAGGAGGGGTGAGACGATTCAGTGCAGGATACCTGGAAAAGGAGGTGAGGTTCTGCTGTCTCCCTCCCGCTCTGCTGGTGGGTGCAGTCCAGGAGGCATTTGGCTTTTCCTGCGGTGGTGAAAGCAGTGGCCTCAGGCTTGTAAGAGGCTGGTGGAGGGCACTGGCGTGCCTGGAGTGGATTGTGGCTGAGAGCTGAGCGGTGGGGGGCTTCCTGTGCTGGAGAGCCAGTGGCCAACCTCCCCCCCCCCACTTCCTGATGGCGCCAGAGGTGGCAGCTTGCCTAGTGTTCAGTTCCACAGGAAGAACCAGTCCTGAAGCCACTAGCCATCTAACCCAGATGGTTTTGTGCACCCCTCACACCCTCTGTGAGCTCCCATTCTGTGTCAACTTGCGAGGGTGGTTTCTCTGACTGCACTTGAGTCCTGACTGTCATGGTGTCACATGAAAGATGATGCAGAAGCCGTTAAACTTGGGGGAAGAACTCTTCTGGAGGACTTGGAGTTCAGAAGGACCTCAAGAATTGGGGCAGGTTTGGAGGTGCTGTAGGTGATGCTATCAGGGAGACTGTGGATGATACAGACTTTCAAAGAGAGCAGCTCTGGAGATATGACCATGCAACAGTGTTCTGGATGCAGCCACAGGATGTGCCCTTGAACTAGGAGGAGACAGCAGTTCTACTCAAGAAGATAGTCTGGCATGGAGAGCCTATACAACCTCGGGCTTGTATAGATCAAGGAGCAGAAGGAGGCTGAGGAGACAGGATGGAGGACAGTGGGGAGATTCTTTCCCCTAGAACAGGGCTTGTCAGGCCAAAAAGGAAGTTCCATGGAAGGACCTGGACAGGCGCTGGGAGTGAGAAGGGGGTCTGGGAACCCCACAGGTGCAGCTGGAGGCCAGACAGGAGATGAAGACAGTGGCACCATCTGTCCCTTGGATGGTTCTTACCCTTCTCTGCGCATCACTGGGTCGAAACATAGCCCTGGGGCTGGGAATAAGCCCAGCCAGGAACAATTTTAGTAAATAATCCCTCAAATAAAATGAAATGAAAATGGTTTCCCTGGCTGGTCTCCTGTGATTATATAATTATAGGTGATTAAATCAGTCCATCATTTTTCTGTTTGTCATTTTTTTTTCCTGATGAATTTGCACTGACTGATTTAAAAAAAGAAAATTTTAGCAGGGCAAGATATGATGGGAAGAAATGGTGTTCTGTTTACTATCCCACCCCTGTATTCTCCATGGGCTGATGCTCTGACAGGGAGTGTGTGTTTCGGGGAGGAGTTGGGGTCAGGGATGGAGACACAGCTGGAGGGCGGGGATTCCTGCCCCTGGAGCTAAGTGGTCAGGGCGGTGGTGTGGGAGAGTGGGAAGACCAGCCAACTGTTGTCCTAGTCAACCCTCATCATCTGCTCCACTCGCCCCGCCCCACTCCCACCTGCCATGGTGGGCACCTCCAGTCCTGCCACCTTGAGCTTCCTGCCAGCCTTCCTAGCTGGGTAGGCGCAGAACCTGCTTCTCGCCAGCCCCACGGCCTGGGGCCCACCTGGCCGAGCAGGAAGGCAAGCCCTTCCGCCCCCGTGTCCCCAGAGGTCTCTCCTGGGCTGCCCCTCCCTACCTGCTGTCCTCCAGCCTCACCTGCCATTTCAATTTTGTATCATTCTGACGAGTCTCTGATGTTTCATTTGCTTTTTTCTTTTTTAATTTTTTTGTTTTTGCTTTTTAAATTAAAAAAAAATTTAAGTGGCTGTTTGTTTGTTTGTTTATGGGGGCTGATTAGGCTTATTTATTTACCTTTACTGGAGGTATTGGGGGTGGAACCCAGGACTTCGTGCGTGCTAAGCACTCGCTCCACCCTCCCCCCCGTCATTTGCTTTTTGATATTGAGATTCTTTTCACACGTTTATAAGCAGCTGGAGTTCCTTGGTGAACTGTCTGCTTACACCCTTTGTCTGTTTTCTAATAAGCTGTTTCTTCTGCCAACACACAGAGCCCTTATATACGTATCTTGGACATCGATTCTTCATTGACCGTGTATGGCAAATATTTTCTCTCAGCCTTTCCCTTATCTTTTTCTTTTTGTTGGTGACAGGCTTGGCTTTGGTTTGTTTTGTTTGTTTTTGTTTTTTTGCAGTAAATAGGTTTTCATTTTTATGTATTAAATTTCTCCATCTTTCCTTTGGTGAATCCTGAGTTCTGGTTCTTAGTTAGGAAATCCTTCCCAACCCCAAGATTATAAAAATATTCTTCTATACTTTCCTCTGGTTTTATTATTTTATTTTGTTTTGTTTTTATTGAAGTATAGTTGACTTACAATGTTGCTTTAGTTTCAGGTGTACAGAAAGTGATTCAGTTACACATTTACATATATATATATATTCTTTTTCAGATTCTTTTCCATTATAGGCTATTACGAGATATTTTTGTTTGTTTTTTGGGGGAGGGCAGAATTAATTAGATTTACTTATTTTTTTTTATTTTTAGAGGAGGTGCTGGGCATTGAACCCAGGACCTTGTGTATGCTAAGCTTGTGCTCTCCCACTTGAGCTATGCCCTCCCCCCTTAAAAAATATTGAACATAGTTCCCTGTGGCTGCTTTTCAGATGTTCTCTGCTTTGCAGCAGTTTTACTAGGCTGCGTCTGGGTGTGGTTTTCTTTTCGCTTATACTGCTTGGTCTTTCTAACACCTCTTACATCTGTGGCTTTCTGTCTTTCATCATTTGTGGAAGGTTTCAGCCACCATCTCTTCAAATATGACTTCTTGCATCCTTTCTCTCTCTCTTCTTCTGGGGCTCTCATTGCATGTACTTCTTTTAAATTTTTTTCTTTCTTCAGTCTGGATTTATTTTTATCATCTGCCTTCATGCTCACTTATTTTCTTCATGTATGTATAATCTGTAGTTAAGCTTAATTTTAGTTAAAATCAGTGCCTCCATTTTAGTTACCATTGTTAAGTTCTAAAATGTCCATTCCTTCTTCCAGGATACTAATGAAAATATTTATCTTGTCATTTAATTGCTGAACATATGAATCTGTTATTTTAAAGTTTTTAAAAGCCCGACAGCACCAACATCAGAATCTCCAGTGGTTCTGTTTCTATTGTCCATTTTTTTCTCTTGGTCCAAGCTTATCATCTTTCATACTTGGTTATTTTTTATTGAATGATGGACATGATGAATGAAAAATTGAGGCCCTGAGTGGTATCTTTCTCCAGAGAAAATTTACTTCTGCTTCTGGCAAGCACCAAGGAAGGGGAGAGTCACTTAATCTAATCAGGGACTGAGTTGGTGTTGGTCCTAGAGGGCATCAGGGGTGTCCAACCATCCTGATTTGCCTTGGAGTGAGGAGGGGTTTCCTGGTGCAGGGAACTTTCAGGGGACAGCCTCTTACCTCCTGAACCACAGCTTGTGAACTGGCAGATGCCTCACGGGGAGAAGAGGGCACCAAAAGTCAGGCTTCTCCTCGTGTGCACCCTTTTCCCCAGGACTTTGACCTCTCAAGTCCTCACTGTCCTAGGGTGACACCTGTGCCTTCAAGCAGGTGCTTTATATATTTTTGTCCGGCTTTTCCAGTTGTTCTTGTGGGAGGTCTGTTGTTAAACAGGTCAGTCTCATACTGTTGGAAGTATAAACTGGTTTGCATATGTGAAGGCTTTTGAAAATCTTGAGATAGTGCCTTCCAGAAAGGTGGCAATCTTTGCTCTTAGTTGTGGACAAGAGCCCATTTCCCCCCATCTCACCCACTGGGTGTCACCATCTATACCAAAGACACCTTCTCTTTGTGTCTTTGCCATAGAAACCTTTTGAATGGCATGGAGTTTAATTTTTACCTTTCTTTGACTGCTAGTGAGGTAGAGCCTTATTTCTTATGCTTATTGTTCATTTGTGTTTACACAAAAGAATGTTTACGGTGTAAATCTTCGCTTGGATCAGTGATGTCTGTCTGTCTGTCTGTCTATCTATCTATCTATACACCGACTATATATACATGTATTGAACATTGCTGAACAGATCTGATGGATGGAAGAGGGAAACACAAGCTACTGATAAGTTTACAGACAGCAGTGTCTTCGTCACAAGCTCAGCCGGTGATTTGATCAGTTAAAACAGCTCCAAACCATCAGGGTTGACTCCTTTGCAAAGACTCCAACATCAGTTTCCCTACTGCTGGGAGACTCTTCCTATTGAAGCCATGCAGGCCCAATGAAATCCTGACCACGAAGACTGTGTCCCGACAGGAGAGGGTGCCAGGTTCTGCAGGATGAAGGGCTCTGTACCAGATGCCGTCGGGAAGGAGGGCGCGAAGTCAAAGTTCCCAACCCTGTGGAGAAGCGACATGAGCGACGTGAGTGACATGCCCCGGACTCAGAGCAGACAGCTGTCCTGGTTTCAGTGGCCACCATCACAGGGGCACAGGAGAGCATTACTGTTGCAGGATTACTCTGTCCCTGAGTGCATCCCGGGCCAAGCAGCCCTTCTGGGATCCATTGTCTCAGAACCCCCATCCCCTCACATCGCTGGCGTGGAAAGGGTGCCCAGACAGCATCTTCTGCCGCAGAGAAGAGTTTGTGCCTGGGCTGATTGTAGGTGTTTGCTGTCTAAATAATTCTCTTGGCATGTGCCAAAGCTTGGGCAGCTAAGTAGTCATTTAAAAATAAGGGTTCAGAGAAAACATAGTAAGGGTGCAGAAATCGACACACTGTAACTGACTAAACTTCAATAAAAAAATAAAATAAAATAAGGGGGCAGGCGGAGCATGCTACACTTAGGAGGGGACGGAGACCCTTCCGTTCTCCTCAATCCTGCACCAGTTCTCTTTGGGCTCCCTTGTGGTCACAAAGGCAGCAGCTCTGGGGCCAGATCCAGGTAAGCCTCACTGCAATGCCAATTTCCAGGAGAGAGTTTCACAGGTAATGACTCTCCAGGTTGCCCTCAAATGTTCATCCAGTCAATGTATAATTGGGAGTTCCCACTTGGGGACTGGCGCTTCTGTCCACAAGAACTTGGAGACCAGCTCCTCACTGGTTCTAAATGGGTTTTTATGGCCAAGACTCTAGATACAGGGCTATTTTCAAAGAATTTCTACAGCAATTAATGGCTGGAAGCAAACACCCAAACCTCAGATCCTGACCGAGGACCAGATTCTCCCTGCTAGGGAGACGCCCACAGCAGTGTTTGTTCTCTTAAGTTGCTCTAAACAGGGAATATTTTACAGCCATAAATAATTTTCTTGCAGGCATGGGGGTGGGGGGAGCACAGGTGAGCCACCACAAGATATTTTTTTAAAGAAGAGACACAGTAAACTTATTATGCCTTAAGAAATTTCCAAGGATGTCCCATAGATTCCTTGCGGGAAATACCCTGTAATTTTCCTGACTCCCGTGCCAATTTTCCTTACCTTGTCGTTTTAATGAACGGGGCTCGCGGCCATCCCAGGTTAGCGCCCGTCCCTTTAACGTTTTTTCCATATTGTTATTTGGAGACTGGCTCTCCCTGCCAGCTCCTTTCCACCCACACACGTGGTCACTGGAAACTGGCCGTCCGGACCTGTCTTGGTGGGAAGGGGGAATCATGACACGGGGGGAGCAGGACTGTGACACGGTGGCCTAGATGTGTTGAGCGGCGCAGACTCCCATGGGTCACGTGGATGGGCAGGGGGTGGGGGTGGGGAGCATCAGACCCCAGGAAGTGGAGAATGTTCTCTGTCACCAGTTCTCACCCTGCACGGTGGCCACTTGGGAACTCAGGCCAAGCTAGGGGAGAGAGGTGACAGGGATAGATGATAAACGGGTAAGGCCTGCAGGTTTGGGGAGGGGGACATGGTCTCCTGGGAGGTGACAGCTTCGCATTAGTTGAGAATGTTCTTGGAAATCCTCCTGGCTTTGGGCGCTGAAAACTCACTCTAAAGTGAAGCCTTCCCTGTTTTCCAGGGATGTGGTCGTGAACGTGAGCTTTCCCGGAACTGTTTGTAGACTCCAGACCTTGGTTCTTGTTGGCTCTGCTGCTGGGGGG
Source organism: Camelus dromedarius (assembly GCF_036321535.1). Lineage (NCBI taxonomy): Eukaryota > Metazoa > Chordata > Mammalia > Artiodactyla > Camelidae > Camelus > Camelus dromedarius. Next base: position 5,454,353 of record NC_087464.1, read on the forward strand.
GGGGGGGGGCAGTGGGGATAGACCCACTGGGGCTTTATGAAAAGGAAGAGGCTACTTGTCATGACCTCTCAATCATCTCCTTTTTTGAGCAAAATAAGAAGTATGAAGTGCTAAGCTCTCGGGAATGAGCCCACTGCGCGTGCTCAGTAACTGTTGGCTCTTGCTAGTAGTTCCCGCTTCAGCTAAGAAGAAGGAGTAAAACACATGCTCTGATAAATACATCAGAGGCAGGAGGAGGGGAGCGAAGGGAGCGAGTCTGGAGGGAGGACCAACACGGAGGAGGCTGGTGAGGCCGGACCAGGAGGCCGCTCCCTAGGGGCAGGAGGGAGAGTAAGCGAGGAGGGCCTGGCCCGTCCCTCAACCCAGCTGGCCCCCCGGGGTCCCACCACCTCCTGCCCTCCTGTCCTAGCTTGTCTCATCCTCCACCTCCAGCCCCACGTGCCTTCACTTTCATGGTCCACGTGGACCGACTCTCAGCCCTGGCTGCAGGCTCCGGGGAGGCCCTCCTGTGTGGGGTGGGGACCCCAGACTCTGACAAGGGGACCGTCCTGCAGCTGAGTGTGTGAGTCCGTGCGGTGGGGGCCACTTTCCACACACTGCATGGGCTGGGAAAAGGGCTGGCTCGGAGTCCCACCTGAGACCAGAACCACCCCCTCAGAAGGCCTGTGGCCTCCTAGACACACCCCAGGGGTAGATGAGGCTGGCCTGGGCACTGGCTGGGGAGAGGGCTGCATTTTGGGGACAGAACCTTTTCCCTGCAGGACAACAGGCAGAGCAAGGCCAAGGCCAGGTGCTGACCTTGGTGCCGACTGCTCCCCTCCCACCATGCCCCTCTTCTGGACCATCACTCTGGGCATTCGTCCACGTTGGCTTCCGCAGCCCAGGATGCTGATTCTGGGTGAAGAAGTGGGGAGAGCAGTATTGGGGTTTGGGGGGGATCGGGAGACATCCTTCAGCCTGAGACAGGGGAAGGGGCTGGCGTGAGGGCCGTGTGTGGGGACAGGGACCACAGTCAGGCCCCAGGGCTGACAGCAGGGTGCTCTCCCTGCAGACTCTGGGGCACAGATGTGGGGGGCTGGACCTGGACAGAGCGCAGCCCAGGGGTTCATGCCATGGCCCAGGGCCAGGCAGGAGAAACTGTGGTCTGGAGGGACAGGGATGGGGCCTGAGGGTGTGCAGGGAAGACATCAGTGGAAGAATGGAGGCCCAGATAATCCGGAACTTGACAGCTGGCCTCAGCCTCCCCTGCACCCGGCCCAGATGTGTGCTGTGCAGCACGTCCCCAAAGTTCTCCTCCTTCCTGCCCGTGGAACCTGACCTCCCTATCCCTGCAAGGGCCTGCCAACCCAGCCAAGACTCCTGCCCTTCCGTGCTGCTGTCTGTAGGGTTTAACCAGGTTATCCGCACACAACCCTGAGCCCTGGAAGGCATTTGTGGGACCCACCCCGGAGACTAGGACCTGGATCACTCACTCACTGGCCCTCCCCCTGGGCCAGGGTGGCCTGAGCCCAGCCAGGCTGCAGGCTCTGAGCCCGATGGGCAGGCAGCGCCCCGGCCGGCAGGTCCCCACCCTTGCTGACCTGCTATCCCAGGTGGAAGACAGAGGATAATGGAAGATCATTTCAGAGTGTGAGCAGAATCATGAGAACAGTAAACAACAAAAAACAGGACAAAGGGGTGGGGGTGACTTTGGCCCCAGTGGGTTTGTTGTCCCCGCCCCAGCCCGGCATGGCGGTTGCAGAGGACTGATGGCAGTGGGCGAACTTGGGAGCCTCCACCCTTCTGTGGAAAAACAGCCTTCTCCACCTGCACCGCCTCCTGGAGCCCTCCAGGGGCCTTCCCTACAGGATCAATGATCCCAACCCAAGGGGGAGGCAGGTGCTCTCGGGAAAGAGTCCTCACGTCCCGGAAAGTGAGCCTCAGGCTGCACCGAGCCCGCTGGTCCTGTCACTGGAACCTGTGGACGGCCGTGCTGTAGGCCTCTCTCCTTTGCCAGGGTTCCCAGAGCCCTGTTCCAGGTGGAGGAGGAACCGTGAGGCCTCCCTCTGGTAACAAACTTCCAAACAGCAGTTATTTTGAATCTCAAACACTGAACCTAGAGGGATGCTCTGGGGGAGGTAGGGGAGGGGAAAGAAATGGTACTTGCAGCGCCATCCTGATTTAGGGGAAAAGGGTGAGAGTCCCTCTGCCCCCTTCCTTCTCCAGATCCTGCAGGGCAGGTCTTGGCCTTGAACTTACTACTCCACAGCCCAAGATGTGCTGAACCACTGTGCTTGTGTGGAAGTCTGTCTCATCTCCTGGCAATCTGCATTCCTGAAACTCAAGATGCCAGCGTTTATATGCGTATTTTAAAACTGTTCTTAGGGGCAGCATTTGAGGCCAGGCTCCTTCATTAACTAACGTTTTGGGAAGGTGTTTGGAAAGGAAATGTGTAGCAGGGATGCATTATGGGCTGAGCAGGGGCCCCTCTCACAACCTTCATGCACACACACCTGCACACGGCCCTGCCCTCTGCAGAGAACCAGGTGCAGCAGCCTCCCCTCCGCAGGGGCTCTTTGTGCCTGTCCACCGACCTGCCCCCGCCCAGCCCCGGGAGGGCGGCAGGGCCCCGGCTGGCCCCGCACAGTGCACCGGAATGCATACTGTGGTCCTGCTTCCTTCCATGTGAGGGATTCATTTGTATTGTTTTAAGTTTATTTTCATAACGTGAATATTATGCAAACATTAGAAAATACCAAAGGAGGTATTCAATCCTCAGTATCTCCAGTTAAATAAACAAACAAATCTAATTACCTCTCCCCACCAAAAAAAAAACCAAAAAAAACAAAAACAACAACAACAAAAAAACCTCCACAAAGCAAGCAAAAACATTAGAAAACACGAGAAAACAATAAACGAATAGCAGCTCGAATTTCTTTATTCAGATATTCAGAAATTTCCTCCAGTTACACACATACACGAAAACATACATTTCTGATGGCTTTAGCTATGGTCTGAACGTTTATGTTTCTGCAGATTCATACGTTGAAACGTAATCCTCAACGTGAGGGTACTGGGAGGCAGGCCTTTGTGGGGGGAATTAGGTCGTGAGGGCGAAGCCCTCGTGATGGCGTCAGTGTCCTTATCAGAGACCTCAGGGCACTCCCTCACCCCTTCTACCTTATGCAGACACAGCGAGAAGGTGCCGTCTGTGAACCAGGGAGCTTTCACCACACACCGAACCTACCAGTGCCTTGACTTGGACTCCCCAGCCTCCAGAAACGTAAGAAACAAAATGTTATTTATAAGCCACGCAGTTAATGGTATTTCTTGATATACCGGCCTGCGTGGACTAAAACCGCTGTGGAACAAATTACCCCCCAGACTCAGAGGCACGAGGCAGCCCTTTATTAATCTGTGGGCCAGAAAAGGAATGCGGACTGGGTACAGCGAGGATGGTGGGTCTCTGCCCCGTGATGTTGGAGGACTAGACGGCAGGGGCTGGAAGGTCACCTGGAGTGTCCTCCCCACCGTGGCCAGAGGTGGCGCTGTTCTCGGCCTCCTCAAGTGGCCCGGGCCTCCTCCCAGCACCGCGGCCGGGTTCCGAGGGAGCTTGTCCTGAGAGATGGAGGGCACCAGGCAGGGCAACTCTTCTGACCCCCCCGGGGGTCCTGTGACATCACCGCACTACTGGCAGAGGCAGTCCCAGAGGCCTGCCAGGCTCAGGGGTTTAGGAGGCAGACTCTGCTTCCGATGGGATCCTGGAAAAGCCGGCTAAGTGCACCTTTACCCCCGACCCACCTCATCGAAACAGCTGGCTACCTTCACTCCCGCCCCCGGCCCCTTAGGGCACCTTCGTGGGGCAGGTGGACCGCTGGGGTTACAAGCAGGGCGGGGCCCTCAGCCACGTGGGCACGATCCTTGGGTCATGCTGATGACTTGGAGAGAGGGTCTGTTTCTCCGTGACCATCGGAACATCCATGCGGTGTGCGCGGCGTGACGGGGGCTGGGCATGTGCGTGGACGTGGTACTCGCTGTCCCCTCTGCTCCCGGCTGCTCTGCCCTCTGGAGCGGGTGCTGAATATGCTTCGTGGGTAAGTGTCAGCATCTCGCTTTGCAGACTGTCTTGTCTGGTAACTGTTTACTATGAGGTGTCGCCTCTATGTGTCCAGAACCATCCCAGAAGATAAAGGGAGGAAAGAAGGGGGAGTGAGGCGGGGGTTGGGAGGAGGAAGAGGATGGACCCGCAGGTCTGTGGAGTCATATATCACCATGTTAGATTCACAAATAGAGACACCAGAGGCCACGGGGGCTCAAACACAGGATGCAGACTCTCTGTCTGCAAGGCTTTCTTTTCTAAGGAAAATTAAATTCCAAAAATATTTGCACTGACTTAAAAAAAAAAGTTTTCCTTCACATCTCTCATTTTTAACCTCATGCCTCATTTGCCTGTCGAGTCTGAGTTCCTTTTTTAAAAGTCCCAAATAGAATGGAAGCTATCTGCCAAAGCTGAAGCCAGGCTTAGAGAGAACATCATATGAATGGAAAGGACATGATAGCCAGAGACAGACTAAATGGAGAGAAGCCCCCTCCCCCATTTAACTGGCATTGAAGGCAGCCCCCCAGGAGCCCCTCTGGATCACTTGGCTTTCTGGGCAGTGGGAAGTGGGTGCAGTTTAAGGGGTGCTGTCTTTGGGACAGCAGAAAAGGAGGCCCCAGTGACTGAACGCCTCAGCCTCTGGGATGTTCCAGAAGCAACCAGATTTTTTAAAAAATTAAAGTATAGTCAGTTTACAATGTGTCAAGTTCTGGTGTACAGAATAATGTTTCAGTCATACATATACATACATATATTCCTTTTAATATTCTTTTTCATTATAGTTTATTACAAGATACTGAATATAGTTCCCTGTGCTGTACAGAAGAAACTTGTTATTTACTTATTTTATATATATACCTAATTTATCCCTTCCCACCCCTTCCCTCAACCATAAGTTTGTTTGCTATGTGAGTCTGTTTCTGTTTTGTAAATAAGTTCATTAGTCTCTTTTTTTTTTTTTTTCAGATTCCACAATGAGTGATATCACATGATATTTTTTCTCTTTCTGGCTTACTTCACTTAGAATGACGATCTCCAGGTCCACCCATGTTGCTACAAATGGCATTATTTTATTCTTTTTTAGAGCTGAGTAGCATTCCATTGTATAAATGTACCCCAGCTTCTTTATCCAGTCATCTGTCGATGGACATTGAGGTTGCTTCCATGTCTGGGGTATTGTAAATGGTGCTGCTGTGAACATTGGGGTGCATGTATCTTTCTGAATTAGAATTCCCTCTGGATACATGCCCAGGAGTGGGATTGCAGGATCATGTGGTAACTGTATTTTTAGTTTTTTGAGGACTCTCCATACTGTTTTCCATAATGACTGCACCAAACTACATTCCCACCCACAGTGTAGGAGGGTCCCCTTTTCTCAGGAGAGGGAGGGAACACAAAACTGGAAAGTCCTGGGAGCCCCATGGCTGGTGGGATCCCTGGGGGTGGTGATGGGGATGCTGAGGGGTGGGCCCAGCCGCCAGGGCGGGGAGGGCAGTGGGAGCCGGGGTGAGGAGAGCTGGGAAGTTCTGTTTCTGTCTCTGCCCTGTTTCCCCGAGACACAGCCCATCAGCCCAGCAGCCCAGCCCGGCAGCCTTGAACTGGGGGGGGAGGGGGGGGGTCTGGTCTACAAGAGTCTAGTCCGGGCAGCCCCAGTCCTACAGGTGAGGAGCTGATGGAAACTGGGCATATCCAGGTCGTCTTTCCTCTGACACCCACCTCCTCCTCCCCCTCTGCTCCTCAGGGCTGGTGGGCTGTTACCTGGGAAGCCAGCTCCTCCTGGGCCACCAACATCTATGAGTTTAAGGAAAATTCTGGCAGAAAAACAGCAAATAAGGGGGGTCGGCAGTAATCCTGCAGTCTTAGGGCCCCTCCCTCTCTCATCAGCCCCTCCAGAAGGGACCCAGACACCCCGGTCAGGCTGGGCTTCAGCTGGCCCCCCATTGCTGACCCCAAACAAGGTGACAACAGCCCCAGGGGGGCAGGACCCCACAGGTCAAGGGCGGAGAGAAGTCCCAGCAGTAGAGCCTCTCTCATACGGAGCCTGGGCGCTGGGTCACAGCCACCCTGAGGAGCAGAACCAGATCCAGAACTGAAAAGAAGTCCAATAAATATTCTCAGGCAAGGGAGGGTATTAATAATATAAAACAGAAACACGGATTCATAAAAAGAACCACAAGGTGGAAAATATAACCCTGGCAAGAAAAGTAACGATACCCACAAGATGGTTTTGGCAGGACGGCGCCATGGGGCGGGGCCGCCCAGGGAGGGATGATCTAGCTGTGGAGCGCACACCTGGGACTCCTGGCCTCCGTTGGATGCCAAGGCCTAGATGTGCACACAGATCAGAAATTAGCCTTAAGGAAACAGTGCTGAGTGAAAGTAAGAAACCAAACAAGGCCAGTAGAGTAATATTACTTACAGAAATTAAAGCTACAAGGCAACTCTACATGTCAACCAATGCATGGATAACCGCACTGTGGTCTCCAGACAGTGGGATGATTTTCAGCCCTAAAAAGGAAGGAAACTCAGGGTGGGGGTGGTGGGGAGTAGCTCAGTGGTAGAGCGCATGCCTAGCACACATGAGGTCCTGGATTCAATCCCCAATACCTCCATTTAAAAAAAAAAAAAAAAAAAGGAAGGAAACTCTGACACCCGCTATAACATGGATGAAACTTAAGGCATCGTGCTCAGTGAGATCCGCCAGGGGCAGGGGGAGGGGAAGGGGAGTTATTGCTGGTGGGTGTGGGGTGTCAGGTGGGGAAATGGAAAGACATCTGGGGAGAGGCAGTGGTGATGGTTCCACAACCATGTGGATATACTTATGGCCACTGAACTGTCCACTTAAAAATAGTGACAGTTGGCGAGGGAGAATGTAACTCAGTGGTAGAGAGAGTGCTTAGCATGCAGGAGGTCCTGGGTTCAATCCCCAGTACCTCCATTGAAAAATAAAAATAAAAAAAGTTAGTGAAACATCAGAGACCCATCAATGATACAAAATAGAAATGACAGGTGAAGCAGAGGGTGCCTCCCAGCTTTCACAAGGACGTTGCTGAATTTTGATTGACACGTGCAGTTCGGGGAACAACTGAGTGGATCAGGACTCCCAGGGAGGGTTTAGTGGGGGTAGGCAGCACGGGGCTGCCTGGGCCTTGCACAGGCAAAGAGGGGAGAAGCCGAGTGTTACATCAAGCAGGCCCGTGGCAGTTTTGACCCAGAGCTTCCAGGATAGGGGTGTCCTTCTCCGCAGCAGCACAGAGCTGGCGGCAGAACAACTCTGGGTAATCACTGCCAGAGGAATTTACTAAAGGGAGACCACGTGGATGGAGAAAACTTTGGGAAAGTGATCAGGAACCCAGAGAGGCTGGGTGACCACATCCTGAGCCCAAGTCCCGCCCTGGACGTGTGACGGGCTCATCACACCGCTGCTCCCTGAGCCCTGGGTGCCGCTGGGGTGCCTGTGAGCCCCGCCCACCCCACCATTCCCAGGGCTCAGGGACAGCACATTCTGGCCTTTTAGGTTTTTGTGGAACAAAGCAGGGTCTTGCCTCCCACTAAAATGGCCGATTCCCTGAAAGTGAGAAGGCCATTCTAAACTAAAAATGACCAAATAACCGCTCAGTGAACATGGGTATTTCTAGACCCTGTGGCCTCTCTTTTGCTGAAGTAGGTTCATTGCTGCCTGTTGTAGGGTGGTTTTGCTGCTTTTTGCCCCTTCAAGTGTTCTTTCAGATTTCTAGCTGTCACAACTACACAGTGAGAAACAGACTCACAGACATAGAGAACAAACTGATGGTTACCAGTGGGGGAAAGGGGTGGGAAGGGATAAATTGGGAGTTTGAAAGTTGCAGATACTAACTACTATCTATAAAATAGATCAACAACAAGTTTAGACTGTCAAGCACAGGGAACCATATTCAGTATCTTATGGTAACTTCTAATGAAAAGGAATATGAAACCGAACATAGGTCTGTATATGGATGACTGAAACATGATGCTGTACACCAGAAATTGATACCACATTATAAACTGACTATATTTCAATTTTTAAAAAATGCAAAAAAAAAAAAAAAGCTATACTGTGAATCCTGAAAGTTTTCTTCCAATAACTTAAATAGTCTTGTGCCCTTTTCTCAGAATATAAAAATGTATTTGTTCTGTGAAACCCAGGGCTAAATATCCACCGAAACATTGGTTCTAATAAACTAAGAGTTATTTTAACAAGAATTGATGTGCAGGGCCCCATTTCTGGTACAGATCGGTCAGAAGGGGACACTGTTCAGCATTTCATCCTTTCTAGCAAAAGGCCAGGTGTGTAAATAGCCATTTGAAGAGCTGTCCTTGGGTCAAGGTCAACTGTGGCTTGGGGCAGGATGGGCAGTGACTGGCCAGGAGGTGCCTGGGGTTGTGTGTCTACGATTGGGTAATTCCACAGTCCATGGCCAGGATGATGAAACAGGGAGTGTGTGTCTTAGTGTCACACACGATCTCCATGGTGGCATCTTCGAAACCAGCATCAAAATTCAAGATGGCAGCATTCCTTGGTCTCAGACTGGAATTTCACGTCCAGTTGACCCCAAGAGTGACCTGTGTGTAGGAGGGTGTCAGGCAGGGCAGAATGGCGGGGAACAGGCCCAGGGGGAATCAGGCTTGAATAAGTGCCTGACCCTTTGCTCCCAGCCTGATTTATCCTGACTGGGTAAAGATGATCAGGTTCCTGGAGGCCTGGACCAGGAGGGTGGGAGAGACCATGAAAAGACTCCTATCCCACAGTCCCTGAAGACAGGCTGGCTTGTCGTCTCTGGGAAATAGTCCGGCCTGTGTCCCTAAAGCCCCAAGTGTGAGCTGGAGGACTTTCAAGGAGGCTTGAGATTCTCTCCACCAGCGAGAGCCTCTCCACTTGTGAGCACCTGCCCCCAGCTGTGCACACGCAGTCTGCAAGGACTCCTCCTGGGACGGCGCGGGAGGTCAGAAGGACAGCCCAGCCAGGGCCTCGGGGTGCAGCTACCCACACGAAGGGCCAGTGAGCCGGCCAGGAGCCCCCTCCCAGGCCCAGCTGCAGGGCTGGGTTTCCTGCAAACCATGATTCTGGAGCAGGGCCGCCAACCCCATGATGCGTGTTGATGGTTTTCACCGCACCCCAGGGACAGCCGTGGGCCTCCCCGCCCCAGGCTGGTGGAGGAGAGGGCTCACATCTAGAGCCGCTGGGATCTAGAAACCCTGGCAGCTGCTAGTCCCCTAAAGCTGCCCCGGGCTTTGAGCAATCTGGGATGTTTGTTCATCTCTCCTGTAAACAGTTGTTTTCCCAGCGACTGCTCAGATTGTGTTAAATATTAACAAAGAGCTGCTTCCACAGCTGCTCACAGGGTGTCCGCTTTAAATATTTAAGTCATCGCATTGTTGAGTCCCTGAGTGACTTTGGCTCCAACTGCTCTGTAAACTGCACTTGCCTCCCTGGCACTCTCTCTCTCTCTCTCTCTCTCCCTCCGTCGCTCTCTTCTCCCTTATCTCTCTCTCCAAACCATACAAGGAAACCGTACAAAGCAGCTGCACCTCATGCCTGCAGGAACACCGAGGGCCGCGTCTGGTTCCCGGAAGTTCTGCTGGGGCTCAGGGCCCGCCGGGTGTGCCCAGAGTGGACACCTCTCAGGCACTGGGTCCGATGTAAACGCCCCACTTGACTCCCGGCTCCGAGGTGCCTGTTTATATGCGTCTGCATCTATGTGCACGCGCCTCCGTGCCCGTGGGTGTGGGAAGCTGGCGCAGCGCATGATCTCTTGTAGGGCCATTCCTCATTTTTGGTCCTCACGCACATCAGGGTTCGTGGGAGAAGTGTAGGTTTTCCTCTGCAGGCCCAGGAAGCTCAGGGAAGAGGATTAAGAGTTCAGATAGCAATATTGGCCCCACAGCCGGGAAGCCACGCCTCCCCGCACGAGACAGGGTGCAGAGGAGCGGCCCTCGGGTGGGTCTGGAACAGGGCTCCTGGGAGCTGGAATGCACTGGTCATCACCACAGGCCTCTGGAACATTCTCCCTGAAACCACAGATTTACCTAGACTCAGCTCTGGACACTCCAGTGGATTCGGCCCCAAACTGGTCCTGTTGAGGGGACCACAAGATGGTGGGTTTCTCCCGATCCCCTATTCCTTGGTTGAAGCCTGGGGATGAAACCACGGAAGCTCTCCACAGATACGGCAGGAAATCCAACCGTCCGCCCTTGTCCACCCCCTTCCCCTCGCTGGGGTCCCCTTCCTGGCAAGGAGCCTAAGTAAGTCCTCAGGTGAAAAACAGACTATAGAAATTTCTAACCTAATTTTGTGAGACCCCTTAGACAATTATGCATATCATAAAAGCTACTGAGATCTTCTCAAAGCCAAACTAATTCAAGTGCACTTTCATTTATCTTAAGAACTACTGGGAAATTCTGAGAATAAAATGAACTTCAATTCACTTTAATTTTCTAAAGTCATGTTCTTTTTTTTTTTTTTTAATTAGAGTGAATTGAAGTTCATTTTACGTATATTAAAAAAAAATTTTTTTTTCAGCAGGGAGAAGGGGTTACAGTTACAAAGTTGCCCTTCCCTTGGGCCCAGGTAGGGCATCACCACGTCCGGGCGCCACGCCCCACGGTTGGAGCGTGTTGTGAGGTTGAGCGCCACCCACGAGCCTGCGTGGGAGTCTTGCTTCCCCGGGTGCGTAGCTGCTCTGCCTCTCAGTTCCCTTATTTCTGTTGGAGAAAATAACAGTCCCTACCTTGTCGTGTTCAGAGATCGTGGCATACCCCGTCAGTGGACGTGCAGTCTAGACACGGCGATTCAGCAACACGCATGCGCCAGCTGCGGCTGGGACCCGCTGCGGCTGGGACCCAGTGCGGCAGAGAAGCTCGTCTTGGGCAAGCAGGGAGCATCCCGAAGCTTGCGGGGTTGGCTGTGGAGGATGAGCTGGCTCCCGAGGCGTGGAGGCAGGGGTGTTAGCAGTCAAAAGGTTTTAAAGGCGAGGGAGGGTACAGCTCAGGGGTAGAGCGCGTGCTTATCATGCAGGAGGTCCGGGGTTCAATCCCCATCAACCCGGAGGCGCACGGGCTCCGAGCCATCAGGCCCAGAGGGGTGGGGGACAGGAGTGCCCAAAAGTGCAGGACTAATTGGACATCCGTTTATGAGGTGGCTCGTTCCATAGATCTCCCCACCCAGTCCCCACCCCCAGGCACAGAGCAATGACAACTAGCGGCCAAAAAGGGACTCTTTTTGAGAAGAATTGAACAAGATGTCCAATGTGGAAGAATTTACTCTAAAGCTGTACTTCTCAAAACATGTTCCTTCACCGGCATTATCAGCATCACTGGGTTCTTAGCAGAAATGCAAATTCTCAGGCTTGTCCCAGATCTTCTGAATCAGAAACTCTAGGCATGGGGGCCCATTCACCTGTGTTTTAACAATCCCTTTGGGAACCTGAGGCGACACTAAAGGCTGACAGTCTCTGATACAGGGCAGAGCTTCTCAGCCTCCGCTGCATATTGGAATCACTTTAGAAAATGCTGATACCTGGGGCCCCGTCCCCCTGAGATTCTGACTTCATGGGTTCTGCCTGTGGCCTGGGCATCAGGATTTTCAGATATTTACCAGGTCCAGGATGGAGAACCACTGGTCTAGAATAAGGCCTCCCTATTTAGCTTGTACCAGCCTATAGTGAAGCTTCTAGTCCACAAGCCCTGTCCACTTAATCAGATCTTGCTGTCACCCTCCCCAGTTAAGGGAGAGGCCTCCTGGGGTACAACCGACTATAACCACAGGGCACCCAGAACAATCAGCCAGGAGTTGTGCTCTCTAATACCAAAGGAGGACCTAGAATCACCAGACACATAAGGGAAACCAGCCACGTGAAAGGGAAATATGACTATTAGCAAGCAAACCACCAACCGTACAGGAAAAAGAAAGAATTCAAGGGTCACAAGATAATTCCTAAAAACTGTAATATCCTCAGAGGGATATGAGATGTTATTAAATCTGTAAAGCCAGAACTGATGCTACGAACAAGAAGTAATTTCTTAATCAAAAAGAAATCTTAGAATTAAATATATGATTTTTTTTTAGATAAAACTTGCAGTAAAATAAAATTGGGAAGCTTCCCAGACGATAGGACAAAAATGAGAAGGAAACAAAAAATATGAAAGAGAGGGAAAAGAGAGAAATAGCGAAGCAAGCCAGGCTATCCCGCGTCGGACGGGTGCAGGCCCAGAACAAGGAGAGAACACTGAGGGAAACAAGATCACCTCAGGTCTAATAGAGGATATTTCCTCAAAGACAAGAGATAGACGTGGTTGGCCTGCAGGGACCTACGAGGGCCACCCTGCATCAATAATGCAAGTCCACACCCAGGCATGGTCTCAGGCATTTGAGAACGTGGAGAGGAAAGGCAGGTACTGAAAGAATCCAGGGAGAAAGTAAATAAATACAATTCGTCTCGGAAGAAATAAGAACCAGACCTCCTGGAGGAGAGCTGGCTCTAGGAGACAAGGCTTTCTAAGATCAAGAGAAAGTACTTTCTTTCTTTCTTTTCTAATTAAAATTTTTTTCAATTTTATTTTTTAAATTATTTTTATTTTTATTTGTTTATTGCAGTATAGTCAGTTACAATGTGTCAAATTCTGGTGTACCGCACAATGCCTCAGTCATACGTATATACACACATATCCACCTTCATGTTCTTTTCCATTAAGGTTATTACAAGATATTGAATATTATTTTACATTTTTAGAGGGGAATTTTTTTGTAAGGGGGAGGTAATTAGGTTTTTATTTTACTATTTATTTATTTGTTTGTTTGTTTGTTTATTTTAATGGAGGTACCAGGGATTGAACCCAGGACCTTGTGTATGCTCTACCACTGAGCTACACCCTCTCCCCCACCCTAGAGAGGAAGTATTTTGAATGGAGAATTCTATACCCACTGAAACAATTCTCAGGATTAGGACTAACAAAGGCAGTTTTTAGACAACTGAAAACTGAGACATTCTGCAGCCTTTCCTTGTAGAGTCTCTTGAGGAAGTACTCCAGCAAAACAAGGAGAAAAACCAAGAAGGAAGGACCAAAAGCTGACCAACTGAAAATCAACAACTCCTCCTAGATCTCTAGGAGAACTGAGGTCACAGAGAAACAAACCAATGCCCAAATACTAGAGAGACAGACAGGCAGGTGCGGAGAAGCACAGCTTACTGGAGGACGGGCCCAGGAGAAAACCTCTGTGGAACCAGATGCCGGAGACTCCAGTGCTGGAGACTGAGAGGGGCTCCAGTCTTAGGTGGGGGCCCCACATTTTTAGGAGTTTTACCTCCAAGATCCCTAAGTGAAGCTCAGAGAAAAATCTTCCCTTGTATTTCCAGCAGGGGGATTAGATAAGTCGCTGTGCTGAAACATTCCCACGGCTTTTGTTCTTCTGAACAAGACCTGGCCGCAAGAGAAACTAGTTTACCAGAGCCTGACCGACCAGGGTTTTACCTAACTGACCTGGGAGGAGAAAGATGCCCAGTTCCAGCCCCGTTAGCTTTCCTGTCCTATTGTCGGGGATATCACTGAGGGACACAACCCAGAGGCAAAAGCACTGCAAGACTGAGGTCTGAACATAGGACTATGGGATGCTTCCCTTCCCGCCACCTCACCACCGCATTAGCAGGGCTCCTGAGAGTAACCAGAATACACCAGACAGGACCGTATGTCTCAGGTTCTGTTTCAAAAGCCTCTAGGGAAACCCAAAGATGCCAAGGGAAACATAAACAAAGACACCAGAGGAAATTTTGCCCTCTGACCCTTAGAGCTATAGTAAGCAATAAACGCAGCCTAATTCCTAGCCAGATACACCTAAGGCCTCATGGTGTATGCATAACTGAGTCACTTTGCTGCACACCTGAAACTAACATTGTAAATCAACTACACTTCAATAAAACTGTTTCTTAAAAAAGGCCTACTGACACACTTTGGTTTCTTTTGCCTGATACATCATGTCTGGCTTTAAGCAAAAATTTAAAAGGCATACTAAAAAGACAAAAAACATAGCCAAAAAAACACAGTTGAGCGGAGGGTATAGCTTAGTGGTAGAGCACATGCTTAGCATGCACGAGGTCCTGGGTTCAATCCCCAGAACCTCTGTTACATTAAATAAATAACTAAGCAAACAAATAAACAAATTAATTGTCTCTCTCTCCACCTCCCAAAAGCCCCCCCACAGTTTGCCAAGGCAGCCCAAGCCTCAGAACCAGACTCAGATATGGCAGAGATGTTGGAATTATCAGACCAGGAATTTAAAACAACCGTGGTTCGTACACTAAAGGCTCTCATGGAAAAGTGGACAGCATGCAAGAATAGATGGGTCAGGTCAGCAGAGGGATGGAAACGCCAAGAAAGGATCAACAAGAATTGGCAGCCATTGAAAACACCGTAGCAGACATGAAGAATGCCTTTGATATAATATGAAAATGAATATTTGTATATATATGCATGACTGGGACATTATGCTGTACACCAGAAATTGACACATTATAACTGACTATACTTCAATAATAATAATTTAAAGAAAAAGAATGCCTTTGATGGGCTCACTGATAGGCTAGACAGGACCAAGGAAAGGATCCGTGAGCTTGAGGGAATGTCAGGGAACAGTCCCCAAACTGAAATGCAGAGAGGCAAAAAAAGTCATTGAAGGGCTAGAGGAGCAGACATGGGAAGTGGATGTCACCCAGTGTGCTAGCCTGACTGGGCTGTCGAAACACAGCCTGTAACAAAACACAGGCTGGGGGGCTTAAACAGCACTTATTTCTCACAGGTCCTGAGGCTGGGAGTCCAGGATCAAGGTGTGGGCAGGTGTGGTTTCTGGTGAGAACCCTCTTCTGACTCTCGGGTGGCTGCCTTCTCATTGTGTCCTCACGTGACCTTTCTTCTGTGTGTGTAGAAAGAGAGATCGCTGGTGTCTCTTCCTCCTCCTTGTTTAAAAAAAACTTTTTTTTTTTTTTAAACGGAGGTACTTGGGGTTGAACCCAGGACCTCGTGCATGCTAAGCATATGCTCTACCACTGAGCTATACCAGGTGCCCCCTTCCTCTTCTTATAAGGACACCAGTCTTGTTGGATAAGGTCTCCATCCTACGACCTCATCTACTCTAAAGCACCTCCATTAAAAATAAATAAATAAACCTAATTCCCCCCACCCCAAACAAACAAACAAACAAAGATTATAGAATGACAGGTTAGTAGACATGCCCATGAGCAAATAAACAGCACAGAAGACAGGCTTGAGGAATCTGAGATACAAGAGAAAAGAAAGGTATTGGAACACTGAGGGAAACACCCCAAAGTTACCTACAAAAGGCATGGTCTGATCATGAACAAACTAAACACACGGCAGGATGCAGAGCAAGATGAATGGGTATAAGAGAAAGAATCTGTCTGACCTTTATGCTAGAATCATTCTCCTTTGTGTGACTCAGGAAAGACATTGGCCTTATAGAGAAGGAAACCACTTGACTACCAGGGACAAAGAATGTAGCCTGCCACTTCAGCAAACAAGGGATATTGCTACAGCCATGAAGCCTAAAGCCATTGGCCACTGCAGCCGTGCCCCGGCCCCCTCAACGGTGTACCAGGGGTGGAGGTGGGGCGGGGAGGGGCTCCGAATTCAGGATGGAGAAAAACAGGATACTGGCCCTAAGTAGTTAAGGTGCAGATCAAAGGAATAAATTCAATAAACCCAGACGCTTGCATCTTCCCGTACATAGAAAAGCACTAAATCATTAACTTGAAATGTCTGCTTTTTGTGATTAGCAGTAATCTTTTGATGTTCGACTCCATGGTTTTTCTTTTTTCTTTTTTTTTTCCCCAGCAAAAGACTCCTATAAATGCTGGCTTCTCCCTCAGCTCTTTGGAACAGTTCCTCAGAGCGATCTGAGAGGCTGCCTCCCAGGCCATAGTCCTCGGTAAAGCCCCCCAAATAAAACATAATTCTCAGCTTCTAGGTTGTGCACATTTTTTTCCATCAACACTACTGGGAATAGTTTACAGTGCTGTAAAGATGCAAATGTCATTTAACTGTCTTCAACACACAAATAAAACTTAACAAAGAACAGAAAACATAATTACGGTTGTCAAACAGAATTTTCTAAATCTTTGATGCCATAAAAGGAAAACCCAGCTGATGGGGGAGAGAGCCGGAAGGGAGGTGGAGGGAAGATCAGGGAGGCCGTGGTCTCTGTCACACGGTGAAAGTCAGCAGTCTCTAGTGGATGGAAAAGCAACGTGTTCCAAGTCTGTATTTTTGTTCTAAATGCAACAAATATGAAAAATTAAATAACAAATATGAAAAATTTAAAAATCATGGTTGGAGGAGGCAAGGTTAAGCTAAAAAAGTGAAATTCTCATTTAGAAAAAACATTTTTAATTTTTCTTTATTTTAGAATTATTTTTAGAGGGGTAGGTAATTAGAGTTCATTCTTTTTTTGATGGAGGTACCGGGAATTGAACTCAGGACCTCATGCATGCTAAGCATGCGCTCTGCCACTGAGCTCTACCCTTCCCCCTGAAATTCTCATTTTTAATAGTGCAGAATCAGTAGATACTGTCTAAAGATGACAAATTTAAAGAAGTGAAAACAGAAGCATAGTGTCAAGAATTCTGATGGTGATTTAACAGATTCTTTTTAAGGATGAAAACAGAGCCCCAAACTGCAGACCTGTGTCACAGAGTCCCCAAGACAGGGTTGGAGGCCCGATCACCTCTGGACAGTTCCATGCTCTGTTTTGTTTTTATCCTTGGCTGTTTGCTTCCAAAGGTATTTATATGAGTTCTTCTGTTTCCTTGAGCTGTGAGAAGTTGCTGGGGATTTTTCTGGGCCTGTTTGTCTGACTGAAACCACCACAAAGCTTTGTGTATCTTAGATGTTTGTCTAACTTCTCAAAGTCACACTTTTGGCTCAGGGCATGTTTGCCTTGTCTTTCTGCCTTGCTCAGGGCAGGAAAGAAAGCCTGGGTACAGCTTCAGATGCCCTCGGAAGGGCAAGCTGGCTGCCCTCCGGCCCAGGCATCTCCCTGCAAGGCTGTGGCCCAGCACACAACTGGCTGGGTCTGGCTGGGCACAAAAGCAGGAGGGCTGGGTGCCCCCGGTAGCCAGTCCCCGCCTGCCTGGCACTCACATCCCTGGTGGCCCATAGCTGTGTGACCCCAGGCAAGTTCCTCCTCTCTTCCAGTATCCACCTTCCAGTTGGCCAGGGGCAAATGATGCCACATCCTACCAGGCACCTGGTAGGCAGCAGCCCCCTGGCCACCCCAGCTTGTAGGTGTCCATGTGCCCCTAGGCCCCCCAGGGCTGTCTTGGACCTCCAGCGGCTCCGGTTTCACCCTCCTCCCCGGAGCCCTATCTCTTCCTGCTTCCAAGTCCTGCTTGCCAGGACCTGCAGACACCTGTCTTGCTCCCCGGCAACTGAGTTCCAGCCCATCCACTGGCATTTCCAGCAGGTTGTGTGCCCTGGTCCTGACTCTGCACACTCCTTGCTGTTAGCCTTTCTTGCTTGACTTTTCTGCTGACCTTGCCGGAACTCCAGATACTGGCCTGATCCTCTGGCCCCGAGTCCACCCATTCTCACTTCAATACAGCCCAGTAGGTGACCTGCTGTAGCCATGCTGTGAGCAAGGGGACAGATAGAACAACTTGCCTTCTCAGCAAGCACCGACTGTGTGTTGGATAGCGGATAGCATCCCAGGCATTTCACATCTGTTAACTCTTCCACACCTTGTAACAGCCCAATCTGACCTCCTTTCTATAGATGAAGCTATTGCAGCACAGAGAGGGTGAGTGACTTGCCTGAGGTCACACAGCAGGTAAGGGACAGAGGTGGGGTTTGAATTCAGGCTCCAGGGTCCAGGCCCTTGACTCCTACACTTGACTGCCTCTCCCTGAGGGTTGTTGGTGACCTTGGCCCAGGGTAAAGACAAGTTTCCTTGGATTGCTCTCTCACTTGACGTCCAGAGCCCACAGGAGGATACCGACAACTCCTTGGGGTCCTTGCTAGGGCTAGATATTTAATATTCTTTTTTATATTATTATTGGAGTATAGTCAGTTACAATGTGTCAACTTCTGGTGCACAGTATAATGTCCCGGTCATGTCTATGTATGTATGTATGTATGTATGTGTGTATATATATATATATACACACACACACACACATATATATATACACATATATTCCTTTACATATTCTTTTCCATTAAAGGTTATTATAAGACATTGAATATAGTTCCCTGTGCTATACAGAAGAAATTTGTATTTTATCTATTTTTTTACATAGTGATCAACATTTGCAAATCTCAAAATCCCAAATGTATCCCTTCCCACCCCCTAAGTATTCTTCTCTGTTAGTTTCCCAGGGCTGCTATAGCAAAGTCCCACAAACCGGGTGGCTTAAAACCACGGAAATTGGTCATCCCATGGTTCTTCTGAGGCTAAAAGTCCAATATCAAGGAGAATCCTCTCCTGCCTCTTCCAGCATCTGGTGGCTCAGGGGTCCCCTGACTGACAGCTGTAGCCCCTCAGCCTCTGCCGCCATTGTCACTTGGCCTTGTCCCTGCGAGCAACTGTGTCTTCTCCTCTTATGAGGACAACAGTTGCACTGGAGTGGAACCCACCCAAGTCAGCATTGCCTCATCTTAACTTGATCACATCTGCAAAGACCCTAATTCCAAATAAGGTCACACTCATAGGCATTGGGGGTTAGGACTTCAGCATATCCTTTGCAGGGACACAATTCAACCCACAACACAATTATCTTTGTCCTGTGTTGTTCTTTGTGTGTGAGAGAGAACTAGTGTAATTTTCAGAATATGCAGCCATACCCCTTCCAACATATAAGTTGGCTTCTCACAAAAAGTATTTTTCTAGGTGTGGAGAAAAGGGAACTTTCCTGTACTGTTGGTGAGAATGTAAATTGGTGCAGCCACTATGGAAAACAGTATGGAGACTCCTTAAAAAACTAAAAATAGAGTTACCATATGATCCAGCAATCCCACTCTTGGGCATGTATCTGGAGGAAACTCTAATTTGAAAATACACATGCACCTCAGTGTTCATAGCAGCACTATTTATAATAGTCAAGACATGGAAACAACCTAAATGCCCATCGACAGAGGACTGGATAAAGAAGGTGTCATATATATATATATAATGGAATACTACTCAGCCATAAAAAAGGAAATAATGCTATTTGCAGCAACATGGATAGACCTAGAGTTTATCATACTAAGTAAAGTAAGTCAGACAAAGACAGTTATCACATAATATCACTTTTATGTGGAATCTAAAAAATAAGACACAAATGAATTCATTTACAAAACAGAAATAGACACAGACACAGAAGAAAAACTAAGGTTACCAAAGGGGAAAGAGGTGGTGGGAGAGAGTTGAATTAGAAGTTCGGGATTTGCAGAGACTAACTACTATATATTAAACAGACAAACAGCAAGGTCCTACTACATAGCACAGGGAACTATATTCAATGTCTTGTAATAAATAACCTATAATGGAAAAGAATATGAAAAAGAATGTGCATATATACACATAGGTATAATTGAATTGCTTTGCTGCACACCTGAAACTAACACACCATTGTAAATCAATTATACGTCAATTAAAAAAAGACTCTTTTTCTAAGGGGACCAAAGGGAAGGTTTGCTTTTCCCTCCCTGGTGAACACTGAGGAGCAGTGCGAAGACAGGATGTGCAGAACTGGGGCAGCCCTCTCGTGTGGTGGGGAAGTGAGGCGACACCAGGGGCTGCAGGGACAGAGTGGGACAGTGGAGAGGGGCCCTCAGTGACACTGCTGAGCACAAGCACACCTGGGGCTGCCTGCCTCCTGAGTTCTCCCGGTTTTGTAAATTAGCAAAATTTCATTGTTACCCAAACCTCCATAACTGGATGCTCTGGCAGCCAAAGTCCCCAGTCAGTCCCAGAGCCTCCACTCACCAGTGAGCCTCTGTGCTGGGTCTGCAGTTCAGCTCGCCCACGAAAGGGTTCCTTGGGCCTCTGGGTTCCTGGGGGTGGCGACAGCACAGTCAGAGCCTGTAAGTGCAGCTCAGGGGGATGAGGGGGATGTGGCATCTGAGCAAGGCTCCCTCTCACCCGTCCAGCAGCTTGGTGAATGGAGACAGGAACTCTGAGTCTGCTGCTTCCTCACAGTGACCCCTCTCCTGCCCGCCCCCTCGACCCTGATCTGCTTTCTTTCCGGGGCTTGACTTCCTGTGGGGCTCTGCCCTTGCCAACCTGTCCCCGCTGAGCACCCTCCCCCACTCCCCACCTGATGGGGACATCATCCTTGTCATGTGCAGGCCTGGTGTTCCCAGCTTGGAAACGCTGGCACAGAGGGGCACTTCTTTTACTGAATCTAATTTCTAGAGTTCCGATTCCTGTCTGGGAATACAGGTAAGGAAGGATGCCCAGGGAGTGGCTCCCCTGGATGGGGTATGGGGTCAGGCAGTGACTGTAATGGGACACCAGGAAGACATCCACCATCTGACTGTGTCTCTGTCTGGACATTGGTCCCTTCCAGGGCTGTGTCCATCTGCGAAAATCTGTCAAAGGGTGCACGTGTGATGAGTGTGCTTTTCTGGGTCCATGTCACATGTCAATAAAAAGGGTCCTGAGGGGGAAGATATAGCTCAGTGGTAGAGCAGTGCTTAGCATGTACGATGTCCTGGATTCAATCCTCAGTACCTCCTTAAAAATAAATAAACAAATAAACCTAATTACCCCCACAAAAAGTAAATAAATAAATCTAATTACCCCTCCCCCCAAGAAATGTCCTGATTATAGTTGAGGTATCACCTCACACCAGTCAGAATGGCCATCATTCACAAGTCCACAAATGATAAATGCTGGAGAGGATGTGGAGAAAAGGGAATCCTCCTACACTGCTATGGGAATGTAGTTTGGTGTGGCCATTATGGAAAACAATATGGAGGTTCCTTTAAACACTAAAAATAGCCTTATATGTGGAATCTAAAAAAAAAGACAAAAATGAACTTATTTATAAAACAGAAACAGAAACGGACTCACAGACATAGAAAACAAACTTATGGTTACCAGGCAGGGAGAGGGACGGGCAGGGATAAATTGGGAGTTCAGGATTTGCAGATACTAGCTACTATATATAAAATAGATAAACGACAAGTTTTTTCTGTATAGCCTAGGAAACTATATTCAGTATCTTGTAACCTATAATGAAAAAGAATCTGAAAAGGAATGTATGTATGTATAGGTAAGACTGAAACATGATGCTGTATACCAGAAATTGACACAACATTGTAAACTGACTATAACTTCAATTAAAAAAAAAGAGGAGGGAGGTCCTGGTAGGGGTTTAACTAAAGGGAACAACCAGATTAGCATTTGCTTTGGTGAACAGAGGACACAGGTGAGGGTTTTCCCGAGAGCTCCTGGTCCCCCTCTGGCAGTGTCTTGGTCCACGCCCCAGCCAGGTTCCCGTGGTGGCAGCTAGAGGGACCCTGTTGGGACCCAGATGTCTTTGTCACAGTCCCTGCCTTTCCTCCCAGTGCTGCCTTTAGGGATCATCATTGGATCTGAGTTTGCCTGTTTCCTGCTGTGGAATTTGTCTGGATGGTTTTGTGGGGTGGCCGCTGAGGGCCTGGGGCTGTCGGGCGTGGATTCCATCCAGCACAACAGTGGGTCTATCCATCCACCGCTCTGCAACATTTATCCAAAGAGAATTAGACCCAAAGCCACTGCCGTGATGAATGTTCATACCCTTGACTCCAACCAGACCTTCTGGTCGAGCTGGAGCCTGGCTCAGTCCCAAGAAGGATAAACTTAATATTAATGATAATAATACTTTGCACTTGGTCTAGTAAAAATATTTTGAATACAGTGGAGGGGAGGATATGAATTTTTGCCTGGCGCTATTTATCAGGAAGTGCTCCTGCTTGTTTATTATGTTAGGGCTTTGTATACAGAAGCTATTTTTGCCTCTCGCACCACCGGGGGTCATATTTCTTTTCCCTTGCTACATCCAGAGTTGAACAGGAAGTTGACGTTCATATTTAAATGGTATATTTTTGAAACATATCTGTAAATAGCTGAGGACAGAACGGGCCGAAGGTGTGGAGTTGCTTCATATTCTCCCCGACAGATATTTTTGCACTTGAAATTACATCTCAGTAGTTGGGAAGCAGGAAATTTGGAAGCACCAACTCTAGGCGATTGTGACATTTTAATGCGTATCTATCTCTGAATCTGTGGAGGTTCAGAGATACATCCCCTATGGGGACTCTCGGGCATCAATAAAACAGCAGTACTGGGATGATGGGTTGGAGCTGCGCGCATCCCAGCCACGGGTCCCTCGGATGGGTATTACAGCCATCCGTCTCCAGCACAGGGCTCGGATAATGTATTATCCGCAGGATAGAATCACCCAAGGACCAACAGACTTCAGCTCAAAGTCAGTTTAATCCAAGTGCAGCTTCAGGTTGCTTACTGGGTCTACACGGCAAGAATTCAGTACTTTGTTATCCTTTGGAGTCACAGATCTTGCTACAGCAAATCTAGCTTCAGATCCCGGAGACTTTGTTTCCCCCACCCCCAAACCAGCAGACATAAAGTCTGTGCCTCACAGACCCCTGGCACCGGCTGGCTCAAGGACTTGGACTGTTCTTTGATTCCTACTTAGATATTTCTCTAGGTTAAGGAAAAACCAATTATGTGTTTATTCTGCAGAAGCTTAAGGGCTCAGAAAACGAGGGGAAAACAGACTTCTGGTTTAAGATGGTAGATTTTTCACATGGCTTTTTCGTTTTCCTTCCAAATCCCAATAAAAAGATACAAAATGAAAAAATCTCCCCAAACAGGAAGGGGAGGTTGGAGAGGGGGTTACCGGCAAATAAGACATGAAAAGGGATACAGGGAGGTGAAAAGGAAAAGGTAACAGATGGGAAAAAGCCAAGGACGGGTCTGCTGCGCTCCGCCAGCTCAGAGGACACAGCACTGGGGCTGGGAGCAGTGCACAGTCCTCCCCACAGAGCATGGAGAGGCTGTGACATCACAGCTGGAAAGTGAGGGAAGGCATCAAACAGGATGTTTAACTAATGGCTTGTCAACCCAACAGTGTATCAATCAATTCCTTCCCTAAGCCCCTTGCCACTTCACAGGGAGAGACTAACAATCAGACATTCACCCCGAAGCAAACTAACAAACCAGAAGGCTTTTCCTAAAGACATTTGACTAAGGAGAGCCAAGGTTCCTAGTGTTGGTATAGGCGACCTCCTGTTCTAACATCCAAGATGGTCCCAAGAGCATCAAAACCCTACTGGTAAGCCCTAAAGTCAAGTCTACTGGGGCACAAGGCAACCCCACATGTGAAGCTCCCACTCAAGCCTTTATTAGCTCAAGGATTGGCTTGTTGAAGAGACACGACATGCCAGCTACTGTAAATATGGTCCTTCCTCGTCAAATACGAAGAGACAACTAAAGATAATTACACTCATGGGGAAATCTGGTCATCTGAGAGAAAGGACCAAGAATATTGGGCAGAAGAGCTGACACCAGAAGAGAAAAATATAACCCTGGAAACAGAGAGAAACTGCCAAGTCTCGTTAGTATCCCCAGGGAAATTTGGGGAGATTCTGCATCCATGAAATCAGAATTGGATGCTCTGAAGAGAGAATGAGATGGAGGGGCTTTTGTTTGTTTGTTTGTTTGTTTGTTGCCTGTTTGGTTTTTTGGCTTAAAACAACAGAAATGTCTCTCACAGTTCTGGAGGCTAGAAGTTTGAAATCAAGGTGTGGTGCAAGAAGATAATACTACAGACAAACTTCATAAACTTAGATGTCAAAATGCTTAACAAAATTTTGCAGAGTGAATCTAACAGTAAATATTAATGAGAATACATTATTGCCAAGTGGGGTCTATCCCAGGAATGCAATGTTAAACATTTGAAAATCAACATAATTCACCATATTAGCAAAGTAAAAAAAGAAAAAAACCATCTGACCATCTCAATATATTCAGAAAAGTATTTAGCAAAATCTAACTTTAGCAAAATCTAACTTCCATTCCTGATAACAACTCTCAACAAACTACAGTAAGAAGAGAACTTCCTTAACCTGATAAAGGGCATCTATGAAAAACCTATAGATAACTTCAAACTTAATGGTGAAAAACTGAACGCTTAAAGCAACAACAGGATACTACCACACACCTATTAGAATCTAAATCCAAAACCCTGACAACATTAAATGTTGGTGAGGATGTGGTGCACCAAGAACTCTCGTTCATTGCTGGTGCAATGCAAAATAGTGTGTCCACTTTGGAAGACAGCTTGGCAGTTTCTTACAAAATGAACCATGTTCTTACCATACAACCCAGTAATTGCACTTCTTGGTATTTATCCAAATGAGTTGAAAACTTCTGTCTACACAAAAACCTGCACACAGATATTTATAGAAGTTTTATCCATAATGGCCAGAACTTGGAAGCAGCCAAGATGTCCTCTAGTAGAAGAATGGATAAATAAGCTGTGGTACATCCATACAATGGAATACTATCCAGCACTAAAAAGAAGTGAGTTATCAGCATGTTACTTAGAAACACAGAGGTAAATACTGGAGGCTAAAAGCATGAATAGTAGTGGCTTCTGGGCCATGGGATGGAAACTAGCAACTTCATTGTAAGATTTGTAGATCTATTTAATTTTTATAACCATGTAAATGTACAACTTCTATTAAAATTAAAAGAATAAAGACACACTAGAAGAAAATTTCTCAGAACTGAAGAAAGATAGTTACCGCCAGACTAAAAGACCCTTCAAGTTCCAAGTAAGACAAAGAATAAAGGATTCATACCTTGATACAGATTCAAGATATTTCAGCACATCAAACAAAAAGAGAAATTTCTAAAGCTTCCAGGAGAAAAGAAGTCATCCTTGAAAGAGGAAAAATAATACTGACCTCAGTCATCTTAGGAACATTGGCTAGTAGAAGAAAACATTCTGGAAAATATAATAATTTAAAACCCAATATTCTATATACAGAAAAAGTGTTATGCATTTAGATTTATAAAGACTCAGAAAGTTTATCTCCAAAGCACTCTTTCTGTTCCTGCAGGATATATTCCAGCAAAAAGCTTCAAGAAATAGTTATGATGAAGAGGCTTGGTAATTGCAAAGATCTAGCAAAGAAAAAATAAGGCAAATAAAAAATCCAAGAAGAGCAAAAAAGCAATGTAAGAAACTCACGTCCATGTCTAAATGTGAAGGAAACAAGTGGCATGACTTCAATAATTGACCATTCTTGTGGCCTGTACTTAGTGCCACTGGAATCACAGAGAAGGAACTAAAATCCTACCTCACTGATTGACTTTGCAGGAACAGTATTTACGAAGTCATTCTAGCATAAACAGTGTTTATTGTTTTTTAGATTTAAAAAATCAGCCTATGTGCAAAACATGAAAGACTTAATTATGTTCATAAAATAATATATAAAACTATCAACTCTGACAGTGTAAAAGTTGTGAAGGTATAGTTGAGAGAAATTAATAGATTGTCTGAAAATAATATACTATGAAGAGTTTGGCATGAAACTGAAAGTTACAAAGTAATCAACAGAAAAATTAAAATAGAAACTGTCAAACATTAGGGAGGGGATATAGTGTAAGTTAGCTAAAGCCCTGTGTTTCATTGCAAGGAGTCAAGTTGACTATCAAGACAGAGACATAATGGTGCAGTCATTATGGAAAACAGTATGGTAATTCTGTTAGACTTACCATATGATCCAGCAATCCCACTCCTGGGCATATATCCAGAGGAAACTCGAATTCAAAAAGATACTTGCACCCCAATGTTCACAGCAGCATTATTTACAATAGCCAAGACTGGGAAACAACCTAAATATCCATCGACAGATGACTGGATAAAGAAGTTGTGGTGTATTTATACAGTGGAATACTATTCAGCATTAAAAAGAATAAAATAATGCCATTTGCAGCAACATGGATGGACCTGGAGATCATCATTCTAAGTGAAGTAAACCAGAGAGAGAAAGAAAAATGTCATATGATATCACTCATATGTGCAATTTAAAAAAAAGAAAAAAGAGGACACTAATGAACTCATCTACAAAACAGAAACAGACTCACAGACATAGTAAACAATCTTATGGTTACCAGGGGAAAGGGAGTGGGAAGGGAGAAATGTGGGAGTTTGAGGTTTGCAAATGATAACCACTATATATAAAAATACATAAAAAACAAATTTCTTCTGTATTACACAGGGAACTATATTGACTATCTTGTAATAACCTTTAATGAAAAAGAATCTGAAAAAGAATGACTGAGACATTATGCTGTACACCAGAAATTGACACATTGTAACTGATTATCCTTCAATTAAAACAAAAAAGATAGAGACATAAGTATGCTAAAATTAGGATGCTCACCACCAGATACGCAGACCAAATGCAGAAATGGTTCAAGATGACTGCTTCTGGGACTATGGGTGGGAAAGGGAATAAACTGGGTGGGTTTTGCTTTTCTTTATATGCCATCTTCTACTGTGCATGTTCAGAAAAGTGTTTTGAAATGCTTTCAGTGAATAACATAAAATGCTGATGTAGTGTAAGCCCTGACAGTTTTTTGTGTTTGTTTGTTTGTTTGTTTTGTAATGCTAGTGCCGGACTTAAGCATTGATTGTCCAGGCATCCCTTTGAAACAGGCATCCACTTCAAAGTCCGCTGTCTCAGCAAACTCACTGCCAGCCACAGGGCTAGATAGACAGCCGGGCCACCTCCTCCACCGAGGCGCCTGTGTTTTAGAGGTCTTGGTTGATTTCAATAACTGACCATTCTGACTGCTTGTTTTTTCTCTTCGTGCTCTTGTGTCTTAAATTCACCAATAACGGGGGAGGGTATAGCTCAAATTATAGACAGCATGCTTAGCATGCAGGGGGTCCTGGATTCAATCTCCAGTACCTCCATTAAAAAAAAAAAAAACTAACAATAAATAAGTAGACCTAATGACCTTCTTTCAAAAAAAAAATTAAATTCACCAATAAAGAGGAAGTCTGTGAAACTCTAAACCCTTCCCCTAAACCCCTATAAAAGTATAACCTGGGGCCCGAGAACTTTCTCTCTCCCCCATGTGGCCCCAGGTATGCTGTATAATTTCCAGGTCCCGTAAGCAATAAACCTTTATTTTTTTCAAAGTGTCCTGATGATTATTGCTGAAGAGTGTCTTGCAATCATAATAAGAACCACAAGGTTGGTTATTGACAGGCTGGGACTGGCATGAGGCAGTTGCATTGTGAATAACTCTGTGGGCTGAAAACTTAATATGGATACTTGTTGAGAGTGAAAAGCAATTTCTTAGACCAGCAGGACACGAGGGTCTTCAACATTTGTCATCCACTTGTCATCAGGCTCCAGCATGGTGGCCTAGCTGGGGGAAGGGGAGACAGTCCCTTCCTCAGTAGGACTTCCCACCCAAAAATTAAAGACCAGCTTACAATGGACGGGCATTGTTCTGATGGCTATGTGTGTGTGTGTATGTGTGTTTGAGTGTGTGTATGTGTGTATGGATGGGTGCACATGCGTGTACCAGGGGGATATAAGAAAAGTGAAATGTCTGGACTATGAACCAAAATTACCAGCTGTTTTTTTTTTTTTAATGAGAGTATTGGTCTTTTTTTTCCCCACTATATGGAACACCATTTTCTTTTTTTTTTTTTTTTCTTCTTTTTTTGGGGGAGGAGGTAATTAGGTTATTTATTTATTTATTTATTTACTTATTTTTATGTTTTCTTTAACTGAAGTGTAGTCAGTTTACAATGCAATGTCCATTTCTGGTATTCAGCATCATGTTTCAATCATACGTACACATAGATATATTCCTTTTCAGATTTTTTTTTCATTATAGGTTACTATAAGATATTGAATATAGTTCCCTGTGTTATAAAGAAGAAATTTGTTTTTTAGCTATTGTATACATAGTAGTTAGTATCTGCAAATCTCAAACTCCACATTTACCCCTTCATACCCTCTTTCCCCCCAGTAACCATCAGTTTGTTTTCTATGTCTGTGAGTCTGTTTCTGTTTTGTAAAAAAGTTCATTTGACAATCTCCAGGTCCATCCATGTTGCTGTAAATGGCATTATTTCATTCTTTTATACGGCTGAGTAGTATTCCATTGTAAAAATATACCACAACTTCTTTATCCAGTCATTTGTTGATGGACATTTAGGTTGTTTCCCAGTCTTGGCTATTGTAAATAATGTTGCTGTGAACATTGGGGTGCAAATATCTTTTTGAATTAGAATTTTCTTTGGATATATGCTCAAGAGTGGGATTGCAGGATCATATGGTAAGTCTATTTTTAGTTTTTTGAGGAATCTCCATACTATCTTCCATAGTGACTGCACCAAACTACATTCCCATTGACAGTGTAGGAGGGTTCCCTTTTCTTCACATCCTCTCCAGCATTTATTGTTTATAAAGCACATGTATTAAAACTCAGTTGGTTTTTATATAATGTGATTTAGAAGACCTTAACAAAAGGCTAAGTGTAAGAAAAAGTCCATTGCTATGACCTTCAGCGATAGAACCAACCACCAGCCAGGACCTGTTCTGACAATTCTCTGCAGTGTTCTCAGAGAGTCCCTGGTGTGCTGATATTAAGAGAGAATCATACCAGAAAGCCCAGTTCAGTTCAAAAGATGTGGAGACCCTTTTTGCTTCCTGTTTACATAACCCGCAGCCACCTCTGGATCCTCACCAAGAGTCCCCTCTTGAGTTGGCCCATAGACTTGCCACCTGGCAGGTGAAACCCTGTTTGCCCAGTCCTCCACCCCTCTAGTGGGAGGAAGTTCCTACTTCGTATGACTTCTAGCATGCCAACCCAAGCCCCCCATGGACCTTGTTGAATAGCCCAGATCGTAGGGCAAGGGACCTGGGGCATCTGAAACAGCAGGGAGGTGGGCACAGCCCTCAGAGTGATCTCTGGCCCTACCCCCACCCTAACCACCTGGATAACCGAGTTGTAGAAGGATGGCACAGACAGCTGGGGGACACCTGAATTTCAGCATCAGTGAATGCTCTAACCTTTAAATCAGCTCTGGTGTTCCAGGGTGATGGCAGAGTCCCCAAGATCACTTACCTGTCTCACATGGAAAAACATTCTCACCCGGCCAACAGTGTGGCCCATCTGGCTAACTGCCTCAGACTGTTTTCAGTGTCCTTGTCTTTTTTACTTGCACTTAGGATTTTACCTTGATTGCTTTATTTTTAAAAAAGTTTTTATTGAAGTTGTGTTAATTTAGAATCTTAGTTTCAGGTGTACAGCGAAGTCATTCAGTTATATATATACAGACAGATAATCTTTTCTTTTCAGATTCTTTTCCATTGTAGGTTATAACAAGAAATCGAATATAGTTCCCTCTTCTATACCGTAGGTCCTTGTTGACTGCATTTTTTTTAGTTTTAATGACCACTTGGTTAGCTGTGCCTTTGGGGCTGAGGGCCAGACCCTTTGCCTGGTATCTGTGGGAAAAGCTCTGAATGAAGTGTGTTTGCGTGGAGGTCAGTGAGCACGGCTGCACCAATTAAAATGAGAAACCACATCGCCTTCATGCGAAACCATCAGGAAGAGAACTGGGGGACCAAGATGAGCTATTGATACTTGGTCTAAAAGGTGCCCGGGGTGGGGAGGCCATAGCTCAGTCATAGAGCACATGCTTAGCATCCCTGAGGTCCTGAGTTCAATCCCCGGTACCTCCATCAAATAAATAGATAAGTAAGCCTAATTACCTCCGCCCACAGAAAAACAAGCAAACAAAAATTTTTTTTGAATGGTGCCCAGACACCTACCGATGCGGCACATCCTGACTGCTCCTCAGACCAAGGAAGAAGCCACCCTGCCAGAGTGCGATCCACGTTCCCAGTGACAGTCAGCAGGGAGCCTCCCCTTGCCTGATGGAGCTCGGGGAGGGGAGGATGTCCCTGAAGATGCACTCGGCTGGAAACGCACTCCCATGATGGGCAGGCAGCACAAGTTGGTGACATTTCCATGGCTCTTTGCCTTTTAACATGCTCATCTGGGGGACATCCCTGACCTGCTTCTCTGCCTCCAGCCGTCATTTGTGTCTGGGTAAAAGCACATAATAATACAGAATAGAAAGAGTTCTGTGTTCAGCGGGGGCAGGTACAGCCAGCTCTCTGTTAACCTGATGAAGCGTAGACAGGTCAGAACTCATGGTTAGCACAGTGTGACAGGTGTACAGCCAACGTGGGTGACCAACTTGCAAATTATTAGAAAACAGTTCAATGAGACCCTCTCTTGTGGATCCAGTTTAACCCATGATTCAGACAAGCCTCGGGTGGTTTACAGCCTTGATGTCGACAGTCCAAACATGGTCATTATTCTAGAGAAACTCAGAAGGGCTGGTTAATATAGAACCATGGTCGATAACCCTTGACCCAACCCCTTCCCCCTTGACTCCAACAACCTCATTTTTGGAACCAGAAGACAGGGCTGTTGACATTTCTTTGCGGTGCTGGACTCCTCACTGCAAAGGGCAGTATGTGTCCCTGTGGCCTGCAGCCTGGTGTCCGAGCTGCCCCACGCATGTTCCACAATAAGGGACAAATAAATGTCTTGCTGACTCGCAGAAAAACATTGGTGGAGGGCGGGATCAGTAAAAAAAATGGAGGAAAAACAATTGAAAACTCGAGGAAAACAGATAAGACGTGAAGGAAAGAACAAAATAGAAGACATAAGAATTGTTGGGGAGGGGCGTCTCTGACGTGGGCAGTGGTCCATTTTGCTGAGGTGTCGGGGTTGCTGGTGGGAGTGGGGACAATGAGGAGGGGAGAGGCGGATGGAGCATAGCAGAAGGTCCCTGTCACTCTGCTCTGCCCAACACAGAGCCCATGGAGGCCAGACTGGGAGGGGGATGGGCAGGCAAAGGGGCTCTTCCCGGGTCATCCAGACCCTTCCCAGTAGACCAGCTCCAGAGCCTTCCTGGCGTGAGCAGCCTCTGAGCCTCCACTTGTCCCACGGACGCTGCTGCCCGAGGCCCCAAGGCTTATTATGATGGTCTCAGATGTTCCCTCCCTGTCTGTCTCTTTCTTTGTTTTTATTTATTTATGCTCTATTTTCATCTGTCTGGATGCCTAATGGGCTGTATCCGAGCTCAGCAAGACACTTTTCATGGTTGGAGTTGCCTAAATTCCTGGCCCCATCAGAAAGCATTCTGAATTTTTAAACCAAAACCTTAGCCTGGCACTTCTTCTTAAAATATTGGTGGTACGGTGGGTGAGGGCGTGAGAGGTGACAGAATGTGTGCTTAGCACGCATGAGGTCCTGGGTTCAATCCCCAGTGCCTCCATTAAGATAAATAAATTAATCCATTAAGATTAAGAAGTACAAACTCTCAGGTATAAAATAAGCTACAAGGTGTACAACATGGGGAATATAGCCAAAACCTAATTTCCTCGCTCCCCCTACCAAAAGCCTGGTTAAAAAATAATTAATTAATTTAATTAAAAATAAATTAAAAACAATATTGGTGCTACATCACCCTCCCCAATTCTAGCTGAAGTATTTGTTCCCCATCTAGAGTTGCCTGATTTAGCAAATAAAAATACATGACAGCCAGGTAAGTTCGAATTTCAGATAAATAATAAATCCCTTTAGTAGTGTAAGTCTATCCCAACTACTGTGTGGGATAGACTTATGCTTTAAAAACATTTTCTCATCGTTTATCTGAAATCCAAATTTAACCAGTATCTAGTATTTATCTGGCAGCCCTACCAGCTAGTCCTTCAATCAATCTATGAAAACATTTAACCCCAGGCTCACAGACCTAAGACGAATTTAGTCATAAATTCGATTGCCCATATTATTGACTCATGGTGGGCACATCTCTGCCCATCTGGAAGCATCCACGTGTGTCTCAGGCAGCGAGCTCCAGGCAAGCTCTCCTGCCCGTGGCACTTAAAACCCTGCCCTCGCGGTAGGGGGCTGGTCGCCCCGCTCCCTTTTGGAAGGCGGTGAGTCCCCTGAGGGGATGCCGTCGAGCACTGACCAGTTTGGCCAAAGGCAGGTGGGTGGGATTTGGTGCTGTTTACATTGACTTCTGGGACTGGGGAGTTGGCCCTGGGAGTTGCTGTGAGTTCAGCTTCCTGGAGGGTGAAGGAAGCCCCTCCTCCATGTCTCCAACAGGCGCCCCCAGGCTCTTCTTTAATCCCTCCCCGCTCAGGAGGCTCATCACTTCACAGACAGCAGACCCCCGCGGGAACCGCTCTACCTGTGAGTTTAACTTTTCAGCCCAACTCCTTCATTTTACATCTCAGAGAGGTGAAGGGGTCTCCTTCAAAGCAGGGGGTCCCGACGAGCCTTCTGATCTCTAGTCCTACTCCTTTTCAGACAAGGGTCCCGAAGATGTGATGTAGATGGTGCGAGGGTCCGTGCACATGGGTGGGCAGCTCTCCCCGGTAACGGGCTTGTGCCTCTGGACTCTGTGGCTCCCGCAGCCCGCTGGCCTGTCGGGGCGGGGAGCACGGTGACTGACAAGAGGATTTATTTTTGCCAGTGAGAGAATGGCTCATAACTTACAGCCGGCTGAGCTGGCTTCCACCACGTCATTAGAGCCTTCTTTTTGTAGACAGTAATAAATTGTCTTATCACCAGTGCTGACATAACATGCTCCTTTTTAAGTGCACCGTAATTTTTGTTTTTAAGAGAATGTTCATATTTGATGGCAGAGCGCATGGGCATCTGAATGCTGCCCCAGAGAGAAGACTTTTTCTTTTTCTTTTTCTTTTTCTTTTTAAAAAAGTTATCATTCCAGTTCCAAATGCCACGGGCAGGGGTAGGCTTAAATAGACACTAGGGGCAGAAAGATGTTCCCAGACCCTCGATAGACAGAGTGCCTTGTCCTTCAGCAGGAAGGCATCAAAAAGATGAAAGCAAGACACTTGGAATGGTTGGAGTTGCCTTGATTCCTGGCCCCATCAGAAAGTGTCCTGAATTTTTAAACCAAAACCTTAGCCTGGTACTTCTTTTTAAAATATTAGCGATATATCACCCTCTGTAATTCCAGCACAAACATTTGCTCTCCATCTAGAGTTGCCAGATTTAGTAAATAAAAATATAGGCTAGCTAGGTAAGTTTGAATTTCAGGTAAATAACATTTTAGTAGTATATCTCAACTATCGTGTGGGATATACTTATCCTGAAAAATTTTTTCATTGTTTAACTGAAATTCAACTTCAACTTGGCATCTAGTATTCATCTGAAAACACTACCAGCTAGCCTCTCAACCACTCTATAAAAACCTCAAGCCTGAGCTCATAGACAAGGCATGTCCTCAGATGTAGCCACACAGCTGCTTCTGGAAGAATGTAACAGGGGCCTCTTTGGGTTTTCCATCCTAAAGGACTAGTTTGGCCACTACTCAAGGGACTCACTTTCTTGAGTTCGTCTGACAGAGCGGTCTGGGGAGTGACCAGGCAGAGAGCGGACGCAGCTTCTAGGCTGGTGGTCCCCCAGGTGGCCAGGTGTCCACACACAGCTTCTCTTTCCCTCTGTCTCCTCTAGGGGGCAACAATGTGGCCTGCTGATCCCCAGGGAGTGGTTCTGGAGTGACTCCGAGTACCCCAGGAACACAGCCCTGGGTAAGGGTGCCACAGATGCTCACTGATGACCAGTGACTTCCCTAGGCCTGTCCCTTGTTTCTGCTGACCCAGGGATTTCCTGGCCACAGAGTTCAACTTCCTTTCCCTCAAGGCATCACATGCCTTGAAGGTCACCCCCAGATCTCCCTCACTGTCCGAAGGGAAGAGACAGGGACCTGGGCATCATGTGGTTCCTGCCTCTGTCCTTCATTCTGTGCCTTCACAACCACCCTTCCACCCCTACTGAAACGTTTGCTAGCTCACTTAACCTCAGGGGGGGGTCAGAGGCCTCAGGCAGGGCCCTTCCTCCCTCTGAGCCTTGGCCCTTTTATCTGTGAACCAGGAGAAATGATAAGCAGTGTATAGGGAGGCTTTAAAAGCAAATGAGACACACATGCACCCAAAGCCTTACAGAGACCTCAGGAGAACGTGAGTGTGTTTCTCTGCCTGGGCCCTTCCTTCCTCCTTCTTTCCCTGCCTGGTTCTCTCCTCCTTATCAGGCGCACATCAGGACGGGGCTGGTTCCCCCAAGCTGTGTGCTCCTTCTGGGTCTGGGATGTGGAGCACCTCCTTTTATGGAGATGCACGTAGTGCTCACACAGCTGCACACACACACTTCTAGTACCGTGTACACTGACAAGTAGCAGTCAGCTATCACCAGACCTCTGCCTGATAATCGTAGCTCTTCCATGATGCTACCTAAGTGTGAGGTGCAAGTTGGAACACTTTATCTACACTGACTCATTTGAGACGAACCTGAATGTTGTGCCCAGTTTATTCTCGGTTGGGAAAACCCAGGCCCAGAGAGGTTAACTGACTTGCCTGAGGTCACACAGCTAGGAAACGGCAGAGCTGGAACGAGAACCCAGATGGTCAGTTCAAGAATCTCTGGTCTGCACTATTTACAGTGCAGATGCAGCAATACAAGACATGGAAACACCCCCAATGTCTATCGGCAGATGACTGGATAAAGAAGATATGGCATATATACACAATAGAATACTACTCAGCCATAAAAAAGAATGAAACAATGCCATTTGCAGCAACATGGATGGACCTGGAGATTGTCATACTAAGTGAAGTAAGCCAGAAAGAGAAAGAAAAATACCATATGATATCACTCATATGTGGAATCCAAAAAAAAAAAAAGACACAAATGAACTTATTTATGTAACAGAAATAGATGCACAGACATAGAAAACAAACTTGTGGTTATCAGAGGGAGAGGGGGTGCAAAGGGATAAACTGGGAGTTCAAGATTTGCAGATACTAACTACTATACAGAAAATAAATAAACAAGTTTCTTCTGCAGAGCACAGGGAACTACATTCAATATCTTGTAGTAACCTATAATGACAAAGAATATGAAAAGGAAAATATGTATGTACGTGTATGACTGAAACATGATGCTGTACACCAGAAATTGACACAACATTGTAAACTGACTATACTTCAATTAAAAAAAAAATCTCTGTTCTAATAGCAGCGTTATATCTCTGTCTGGGCAATTCTGCTCTGTTTGGATACTCCCCTGCCTATTTCATGGCACAGGACCTGAGATCCCTTCCTGCCACGCTGTCTCTTGGTCCTGCTTGTGCCCCAACTCCTGCATGAACTTTGAGAGGCACCATATCTGAGCTGTGAGTGAGGTGTGCCCAAGGGTGGGGACTGAATGAAGTTTTCTTCTTAAGGACGATGGTGACCACCTGTGACCTGGGATGGCTATGTGCTTGGGAGCGAGCACACTGCTGCTTTGTGCTGGTTTCTGGTGAGAGAGCAGCTTACAGGAGAGAGGGAGAAGGGCTCAGAGGGAGAAAGAAAAAGAAGGGAAATTGTCCCGATCCAGATGAAGAGAGCGAGACCCGACGTCACATGGGCCACAGAAATACTGTTTGGCTAGCAAATTTTCAGTCTTTTGCAAAAGCCAGTATGGAACGGCAGACACCAACAGCTTCGCTGGGGTTCCTGGGAGTGGGAGGGAGTGGGTGTGCTGGCCGGCGGCCCTGAGGTTCCACGTGGCAGACTTCAAACGGCAGAGGAATTCCTGAGTCTTGCTTCTGGAAGAAGAAGAGTGATGGGCTTGCTGGGGCCATGGATCTCGCAGCCAGGTTCTCTGCGGCGGGTGGGTCTGGGCGGAGGCAACACGTAGCAGGAATGATTTGGGCTGGGCTGGGGATTTGGGAGAGTTTAGATTATAAATAGTGCAGAGTGTATAAAAAGCCTCCAGTGGCTTTTTGGAAGCCCCAAATCCACCGCGTAGATCCAAGCAAGATAACAGTGAACATCTCGGTTTTAGTAACGGCTAAAAGTAACTCGGCACCGCGCCCCTCCACTTCTGCTGTCACCACAGCCCCTGCCAGGTCTGCCCAACCAGAGACACACATCTTGGGAGCTGGGCTGCCAGATCGCTAGCGACCAGGTCCCTGTCCTGTGGGAGTGATCTTACCCACTCTGCACTGGGAGGGACCATTTTATTTTTAAAAAAATTTTTCGGGGGGTGTGATTTTTAAAACTTAATTTTAAAATTCTTTTTGGGGGGAGGTAGTTGGTTCATTTATTAATAATAATTATTACTTTTTTATGGAGACACTGAAGATTGAACCCAGAACCTTGTGCATGCTAAGCACGAACCCTGCAGGAGGAACCATTTTAAGTGTCATCTCTGGGGGAGGAAACGGAGGCCTAGGAGGCAAAGCGAACCGTCCAAAGTGACACAGCCGGCGAGTGTCCTGGCTGGGTTCCTCACTCCACCTGAAGCCCACAGCCCTGATCGCTCCCCTGCCCTGCCTCAGGGACCTGGCTGCGGGGCCGCACTAGGGCAGTCCTGCAGGAACTCCCATGACAATCAGCAGAAAGTCCCCGGAGCACATGGAAAGGAACGGGATGCCTCTGTGTCTTGCTTCCTGGGGCCTATGGTCACCAGCCTTCTCTCTTCCCTGGGGCCCTTGTTTCACTTAACATGTTGACTCATCTTAAAGCCCCTTTGCACCCCCGTAGTCCAGCTTTGCTGCCCTCACCCCGAGTCTGCTGGATATCTGCAGTCAGGTCTTCTGACCAGTCAGGTCTTGACTTTTCGGAAAATCACCGTCATCTGATGCTGAGGGACACATAACCTGGAAGGAGTGACACTGAGGGTTTCAGCTGGCAATCGCATTTATAGCAAAACTCCAGGGCCCCAGTGGATTTTGTTTTTCAATCTATTGGATTCCTGTTGCTGCCCTGCTGACCCACGTCAGAACATCCAGGCCTCACCCAGGTTCTGGAAGAGGCTACAGGAGTGAAGGCACGCCCGGGAGGAAGTGGTGAAGCCAAGCAGCCTGGGCCTGACTGGCTGGTCCATCTGGGAAGGCGGGTGGCCCTTGGTGGGGCAGGCAGAGCAAGAAAGACGGCACCGGCTTGTAAAGGCAGCGAGGGCTGTGCCCTGAGTTTGGTCTCCACCCTGTTGGCCGCAAAGACTCACGATGGTCTCAGCAGAATCACGAGGGGTTTGGGGACGGAGCCCTCAGTCGATGGGATGAGGGGCAGTGAGCTGGAGCTGGAGAGACCACGTGGGAAGTTATCCTGATAGCCCGCATACGCAGATGAGGCCTCGGCCCCGAGGGAATGACACTTCTGTCAATGTCACAGGGAACCTTCCAGGCCAGGGTCTGGGTGCGGTGCAGGTGAGGAGGCTGGCGTTTAAGAGGCCAGAGACAGTGAAGATGTTGAGTAAGGAGCTGAAGGTGTGGGAGCCAAGGTGTGGTCTTCTGAAGACAGAGAAAAGCTGCAGATATGAGCTTGAGGGCCACGAGGCCAGGCTGGCTGGAATGAGGGAGTGTCTCTTCTCTGCTTTGGGTCAAGCCCAAATTCTTGCTGGGGGTTGATGGAGCTGTCACAGCGTGGCCTCTGGCTGATCCTCCTGTCCCCTCTCCTGCTACCCTCCTTTCATGATTAGTTTCCCTGCCCCTCTTCCCCATTCCACCTTCCTCCTGCCACAGGGCCTTTGCACATGCTGCTCTTACTGCTGGGTGCACTGCCTAGAGCCAGGTGACACCTGGGTAACCCACCTAGGGGTCGGGGAGACAGTGCTGATCCCAGGCCTTCCTTCCCCCATTCCAGCTCCTCCATCACCCCTGTTACTGACTCCCTTCTTGTAAACACTTGGTGTGGTTTTGTTTTCCCACTAGACCTAACTAATGTCCACTCATCTGGGTATTTCCTGTTTATTTCTCTCAGCTCAGCTTAAAAGTCACGTCATCCGGGAAGCCCAAACCAGGGCTCTTCTAGTGTCTGACAGACCCCACTGTGCATGGTGGGGGTGGAGGGTGGGTTTGGTCATGTGGGACCTTTGGAGCGGTAAGGACTTTGAGATTGCTCCGCATGAGGCGGCAGGCCTAGGGGGGATTCTGGGCTGAGGAGAGGTGGGGCCTATTGACTTTGGATTTCACATGTTCTGCGTTGAGGATGCACTCGAGGTGGGGCGAGGGCTGAATAGAGGCCTTTAGGGGACCAGTGATGGCAGGGGAGAGGTGAGGGGGCCTGGCCCAGGGCGATCAGCGGCGGGGGTGGTGAGACTTGCGCGGACTCGTATTCACTGAGGCCCCGCCTGGTGAAGGAGGGGTAGAGGGGGCTGCGCTTTGCCATGTCGGGAAATCTGGGGACTGGGGGCGGAGGCGGGGCCGGAAGACCAAGAGCTCGGTTTGTATGAGGAGCCTCAGGTGCCAAGAGGAGGAGTCCTGGTGTCTGGAGCGCAGGTGGGAGGTGCACCAGCGTGTAAGGGCTCCCGCGGCCGCGGTGGATGGTTGGCATCACCAGGGGGTGGAGGTGGAGAAAAGACCCAACAACCAGGGCCTGGGGCCCTGGAAGCTTTGAAGGGGCCGGCAATGGGGACTGAGGAGCAGCCTCTGCTGTGGGAAGACCATTAGAGTCCGGGGGCGTCTGGCGCCCCGCGAGAAACACTCCAGGGATCAGATATCAAGGGCTGCAGGAAGGGCTGCGAGGACCAGGGCTGAGAACTGACCCAGGATGCAGCAACCGGGCCGGTGGTGATGTGAGCAGAGGTGGGGCGGGCAGTGAGGGGGTGGCATGATTGAAGTGGGTTTAAAAGAGAGCAGGAGAGACACTGAGATAGGGGGTCAGTACAGCTTTTTGAGAATTTTGTTTTACTCTAAAGGGAAGAAGAGACATGAGAGGGCAGGTAGCTGGGGAGCTTGCTGGAGCTGCTGTTTGGAGGAGAATGGAATAATGGCCGTGGCTACCAGTGCGCAGAGATGGTTCAGTGGCAGGTGCAAGGACACCCCTGAGTGCCAGATGGGGTGGCGTCTGCTCGGGACTGGAGGAGGGTCTTCAGCAGGAGGCCCACAGCAGGGGTGAGAGAGCAGAGCCAGCAGGTGTGGGTGGATGAGGTCGGTGGTAAAGACGGACTGAGGCCTCAGCTGAGAGTGAGAGCTGGGGTGGCAGTGGGAGGCGGAGAAAGGAGGGTCAAAAGTGTCGCTGAGAAAGAAGAGTGAGGATTGAGCAGGACTGTGGAGGTGGGTGCCGACGAGGTCAAGGGAGACCAGGCAGGGGTGGGGGTGGGTGGGGTGGGGGTGGAGGGTCTCCTCCACTCGCGGCGGCTGCGGGCACAGGTGCCAACTCCACAGAGAGTGGGGCCCAAAGCGACTCTCGGGTCAGGAGTGAGGGTCCTTCTCCAAGATTTCTTCTTATGAAGGCAAGAGGAGGGAGGGGTGGTGACAGGGGCCACAGGGGTAGGGGCGCCTTTGCAGGGTTGGGGCACCCTGGAAACGTGCAGCAGAGGGCAAGGATCTGGAGAAGGAAAAGACGAAGGGGGTCCACAGTGTGGGTGGTTGCCAGAGGCAGATCCGACTGGGGTGTTGGGGTCGGGGGATGGTTCTCTGGGGACCGGGGTCAAAGGATAGGGGTGGCCTGGAGAGGGGCAGAAGGATGGAGAAGTAACTGCAGTGGGGCCTCTGGCCTCTGTTGCTTTGAGGTAAGAGAGCAGCTATAGGATGGGATCTGCGGGAACCTTCCAGGAAGCACCCCAGCAGCCCACCCCTCCCCACCACCCAGCCTGGCCACTTCCCTTGTGTCCCCTGAGAAGCACATTCCCCGTTATCTCTTTCTACACTCGGGTTCCCCAGTCAACCGTTGTCTAGAAAGGCCTTGATTTCAAGCTCTTCCTCTTCCTGGCTTGTGGCTGCAACCCCCACGGCCACCCCATCTTCTGCCCTGTGAGAGGGAGCCCGAGTTCCTAAGTTACTCTCACTTGGGAAGAGTACTCGGGCCACCAACCCAAAACTCATCCTGGCATCAAAGTGCTGTCTTCACCCAGGAGTAAGACACAGATCCCATGGCCGGGACGCTGGGCTTGGGTAAAACGCTGTGAACTCCTGAGGGTCTGCTGGGTGTGGGGTGGGGGTGGGGGGCAATGCCTCCCTCCCCTTCCTCCCATCTCTCCTTCCTTGCAATAAATATTCATTTGCAGGCTGCCGTGTGCCTAACAAAATCGATATGAAGGCAGTAAAATGAGAAAGAGAGAGGAGGAGATGGTAGGCCCACCCGACAGCCTTCCAAGAGCTGCTTCTTGCTGGCTCCATGCGGAGCAGTACTGTGCTTGGGGAATGTTTCCCCAGGAGAAAAGCCAAGACTGATACAAACTCACCTGGGTAACCCTGCCCACTCTGTCAGTGATTCCTGGGAGGGGCGATGGCTTTGTGGCCCAGTTCGAGTCAGTGGGGCCCGAGGTGAGACGGGCTGGACATTTCGGGTGTGTCCTCTGTAAAGAGGTGACAGACAGCCAAGAGAGGGTAGGCCATTCCTGCTCCTCGTTCTCTGGAGGCTGTCTTGAGAGGATGAGGTGCTCCTGTCTGGGGAAGTTACCTACGCATGCGAGAAGGCCAGGCAAAGTACACCAATGCTGTCTTGAGCCCTGAGATCACTGAACAGCTGAATTAACAAGCCTGGGTCCATCCATCACCAAATTCCTATTCATGAAATAGTGAACTGTTTTTATTGTTGGTGCTCCTTTTAGTTGGGCATTCTAGAACTTGTCACTAAAGGCTTCCTGACTGCAGCAGCAAGGAGAAAGTAGACAATAGTGATGGTCTCTCCCATGTGGCTCTGAGCCTCCTGGAAGCCAAGGCAAGAAGGGAAACTAGAGAAATCACAAAATTCTCCTTCTTAGGTGGGAAGGGCTTCTTAGGGAGTCTCAGGGTTTTTGTTTGTTTGTTTGTTTGTTTTTTTTTTGCTCCTCAATTCCTAGTGTTATACTAAATTTCCACATGGGAGTCTATGAAAGGAACACTGAGATACATCATTGCTGGATTCAGGGTAATTGGATAATTGTTTTGCCAGAGAAGCCGTTTTCACAAGACTCTTTCTCAAGACAATGAGGATCTAGATACATAGGGAAAGTCCAACCAGAGAGGCAAAGAGTGGGTGGGAGTCAGGTGGGCAGATTTGCTCCATGCCTCCCCTACCCCAGATGGACTGACAGCCCCTCAGAAAGGAGTAAAGCCCAATATGAATCGGAGCCCACACTGATGAGACAACTGGATAAACTGGCATTCAGACAGAGAATGATGGGGGGAGGGGAAGACCCCAACATGCTACAGCACCTCCTGTCCCCCTGGGCCGGGGACCATGTGGGTTATTCAGGCTTGGAGGGGCTGTCAGCTCTGTGGAATGCCTTTGCGCATCCCACCAGGTATCACACCTCAGAATGGGATGACATCTAAAGTCCCAGGTGTTCTCCTGACAGGAAGGTAGAATTTGAAACTTCAAACTAACCAGGCAACAGAAGAGCCTTTGCTTTGCCAAGGGATTCACAACGTATTTTCCTTAAAAATACCGCACTATCTGGACCTTTGCTGTAGGCTACTCATAGATGCCACAAGAAAAAAAGGTCAAATATATCTGAGAGTGAAACAGGTATCTTTACCGCTATGTGTCTTGAGGGCATTGATGCTATCTTCACCAGATCTAAGACACTTTTGGGTGGAGGACATGTCGGTATTTTACGTATTACTAAGAAAGGAAAATTGGCCAAGTTGGGGAGTGTCACAGGGACCCCTCTGTAAAGCTGTAACAGGGAGAGGCTGCACCATCAGTGCAGGAGAATGTGACAGACAAACCTACCCCCAGAGAGGGACAGCCGGGAGCCCCCTGGCCTCCACCTTGGCCATGATGCTCTCAGCTGGGGGTCACAGCACCCATGTGGTCCCAAAGGGGTCTCAGGACCTGTGCTCCAGATCACTGGCAGAAGCAAACACAAGGTCTCCTGGGAAGAACTCAATTTCAGTCCCGGCCAGGGGTAACTGAAAAACACTGACTGTGAGATTCTCCCCAGTTTCAGGGAGCTTAAAATGCACGACAGCATGCAAATAGCCCTGGAAAGGAGTCACTGTGGGCACAAGGACACATCCTGCAGTAACATCTCCCCAGTGATGCCTCCTCCTCTTGCCTGATTGAGAAAGATACTAGTCTCCATGTCATATCGTTGTGTTAGTGTTTTCTCAAACTTCTGAAAAGTAACGAGGCTCCAATCACCTTTCTGGTCCAGGTCCTATCCATCCCCAGGCTGGTTGATCTCAGTCTAGGGAAACAGCAGCCCTCCCGCCGCCTCCACCACCATCCCTACAGAGCTGTGCAGCTCTGGAGGACCATCTGCAGAGATGGCGCCTGAGTCAGTGGTAAATCCCCTCCCTGCAGGAAGACAAGCCAAATCTTATTACAGATCCTATCACAATGCGAAGGGCTGGTACTTCAGTGATTGAACTGTCCTGTCACCCTGCAAATCAATAGGAAACATACAGGAGGTGATGTGATTTAGGATGCTCCTTCTGGGATGCTGGCTGGTCTTCCTAGAACATTGAAGTTGAGATGTGGCCCAGGCATCTCCACGATAAATGGAGACTTTAGTCCAAAAGGAGCAGATCTGTTCATAAAATAGATTTGGATTCCTCCAAATAAAAATGCAGATGCATTTCAGTCTCCCTCGCAGTTCAGTGGGCTGAATCCCTTAATCTACTCAATTATTATGGAAAAACCCTTATCTCTTCCTGTCAAAATCACTGCCGTCTTGGGGGGATTATGTGCAAGTG
The DNA here is from genome assembly GCF_036321535.1 of Camelus dromedarius. Taxonomy (NCBI): domain Eukaryota; kingdom Metazoa; phylum Chordata; class Mammalia; order Artiodactyla; family Camelidae; genus Camelus; species Camelus dromedarius. Next base: position 5,497,208 of record NC_087464.1, read on the forward strand.
AGTGTAGCATTATCTCGAAGAGGGTCACACCCTTGAAGAAGTAAAACCCAGGATTGGGACAGGGCCGAGAGACAGGCTGGCCAGTGGGGGCCAGGATGGTGACAGGTGTCATCGCATGTGTTGCTGGTAAGTGACAGAGTGAGGTCTTTAATCCAGGCCCTGACTCGATCCAGTGTCCCTCCTCTGTGGGCAGCCAGGGTGGCATCAGGAAGAGACAGGCTGAGGGTTTGGGGGCTGTTTCTTCCCAATAGGTCAGAGTGGTCTCCTGCAGGGCCGCCCCACTAGCGTGAGGGCCTCCTGTCTCCCGCTTGGGCTGGGACAGGGGCGGGAGAGTGTTTAGTGTCTGCAGGAGGGGAATAGGTGGCCTGAATCCTGCATGGTGGGGCTGGCCTTGAGCCTTTGCCCAGGGAGCGGACCCCATTTGGCCAGGGGAGTGGAGGGAGGAGAAGCTGATCTAGAGCAGAAAAGGGAAGAATGTGTGGGAAATCGATCCCCAGGTTCCAAGAGGGGCCCGTGGCGGGATCCCTTTGAATGAGAATTTGGCTCGCCCTGTCGGGCCTCCCACCACACCTCCCGCTCTCCCACCTCCATTCGGGGTGACTCATACTGGCAGAAAGGATGAATCATGTGGGTTATGAAACCAAAGGGCTCCTGAGAGGGAGGCTGGGAAGGACCTGGGGAAGCCATCTCCCCATGAATCCTGCTCTTCTGGACCCCTCGTGCTCCTTGTCACCCTCATCTACCTGCCAAGCCACAGACTCACAGAACAGCAACTGCTCCCAGAAAGTGAGCATCAGATCACGGTTCCCTTCCCTCCTCAAGGCCTTCTCTGTCTATTTTTGTTTCCCCTCCTGTATCAGGGTACAGGCTTCCTTTCCACCAGGGGCGGGTTGGGACCAACACACCTGGGGAGGAACGGAAGACAAGGTCCCAAGGCCATCCTCACCTCTCACCATCTGCCTGTTCACGGTGTGAACGTCCCTACAGATCTCCAGGGCACACCAGGTCAGTATCTGTGGGAATCTAGGCTGCTTTGGGCAGTAGGGGCCGGGATGGTTCAATGTAGTTTCCCACTGACTGGTCCCAGGTCACTGGGAGCTTTTAAGCATCTACACCTCTAGTGAATACCTAGTAGACGGCAGCCCCTGGACTCATCGAAACAAACATTTATCAAAAGCTTATTGCCTGACCAGTGTTCACATCATGCTCAAAACAACCCTACAGGACAGATAATTGTCACCTCTGTTTATAGGTGGAGACTTGCGCTCAGCAAGATGACACAGATGGGAAGGAGAGGGCCTGGGGACTCACAGGCACCGTCTGCCTGCCCAGGTGGACTACTACCTTGGGGCTGTACCCCTGGGTTTCTCTCGAACCCAGCTAATCTGTCAAGTATCTCTGCACCTCTCAATATGCCTAGTTCTGGACAGGGCCACGACCCTCTTTTCTTGTGACCTCTTTCCCCTAGAGTCCAGAACCCCGGGCCAGGGCTAGTCTACTGTCTAGTGCTGAGGCCAGCAAGGCTTCATGTGAAGGAGGTCAAAATCAGGTGAGGGAGGCCTCCTGGCTCCCCGAAGGGTGGGCGGCGGCGGGCCTGACTCCCCCCGCAGGCTGGGCACCTGGGCGCGGGATTCACCTGAGATGCCCTCCCCGGGGCCCTCCCGGGGCGGGGCTCGTGGACGCGCGGGGCTGAAGCCGCCCGGGCCTGTCTGGGTCCCGAGCGCCCAGAGAGTCTGCGAGAAGTTCCCGATGGGGGGGCGTTTCCCAGGGGCCGGCGCCGGAGCGGAGCGCGGGCCCAGGGGCGCCGCCGGGCCGCGCGGGCGGGAACGCGCGGCGGCGGCCGCCTCCTCCTCCCTCGCTCCCGCCCGCAGCGGCGGCGGCGGCGGCGGCGGCGGCGGCGGCGCTTCCCCGGCGCGGAGCGGCTTTAAAAGGCGGCACCCCACCCCCCGGCACACTCGCCGCTCGGGCGCCGCGCAGCCTGTCGCTGCCATGCCTCCGCGCGCGCCGCCTGCGCCCGGGCCCCGGCCGCCGCCCCGGCCCGCCGCAGCCGCCGCCGCCGCCGCCGCCGCCGCCTCGGACTCGGACGCGGACGCGGACGCGGGGGGCGCCGGCGGGCCCGGGCTGCGGCCGCTCGCGCCGCGCCCCTGGCGCTTGCTGCTGCTGCTCGCGCTGCCCGCCGCCTGCTCCGCGCCGCCGCCGCCGCCGCGCCCCGTCTACACCAACCACTGGGCGGTGCAAGTGCTGGGCGGCCCGGCCGCGGCGGACCGCGTGGCCGCGGCGCACGGCTACCTCAACTTGGGCCAGGTGAGTGCGGCCGGCGCCGCGCGCCGAAAACTTTCCCGGCCGCCGGCGGGCGCGGCACGAGGGGGCGCCTCCTGCGGGCGGTGTGGGCAGAGGACCCGGACGGCGCGGCCCGCGTGGCCGGGGGTCCAGCTGGGAGCGCCGCGCGCGCGGGACCCTTGGCGGGGACTAGCGGGCGGGCCGGGTGCGACGGGGACAGCTCCCCGGGCGGGGCCGCCTGCGCTCGGAAGGGTGGCCGGGCTCGGACACCTGCCCTGCCGCGCTGGAGGGGAGCCTGTGGAGCCCTCGGTGCCCAGTGACCCGGAGGTGCCCACTGAGCCAGAAGTGCCCACTGAGCTGGACTGGCGGCGCGGGACCCCGGATCCTGCGCGCGGGCCAGGGTGACCGCGGCTCCTAGAGTGACGCGCGCGCGACCTCAATGCCCGCGACTCCCGGACAGAGGGCGGCCTGGGAGGCTCTCTGGACAGCCCGGGACCAGGCAGCCGCGCAAAGGGTCGCAGGCAGGAGTCCTGCGTTTAAAACCCCTCCAGGTCCCTGGTGGCGGTGGCGGGGTTGGGGTAGTTTGCTTTGTCTCTGGGCTTCTGCGCCTGCTCTCTGCGTCGCAGCCTGTTGACCTTAGGCAAGTCATTTCCCCATCTTCTTCAGCTGTAGGGACGGTGACAGTGTGTACTGTGCGCGGGTGTTGGGACGATCAGTGTTGTCTGGCAGCGAAGCGCCTGCCCGGGGCCTGACCCTGGCCTGTGAGCCAAAACCCCTTTCGCGGCCTCACCCTGGCTCCTGTTGTCAGTGAGCAAGAGCGGGCAGGCCCCTGGCACGAAAGTGGCCCAACTCCAGAGGACCTCGGAGTCTGGTCCCTTGTGCCTGCCCCAGCCCCGCGGAGTGACAGTGGGGCGGGGGGTGGAGGGCGAAGGATATTGATCCTGATTTATGTTTTTGGAGAGGCTGCCGCAGGGTCAGGGGTGCGGTCCCACGGGGGACCTCTCAGTGCGGTTAACAAATCTTTTCCAAACTACACAGAGATGAAGAAGTGACAGAGATGCACCGGCTCATAATTCAAACCCTACTACCAGGCACTGTTACATTTAGTTCCATCATTATCCGTGACAGAAGCCAGCAAAGTGTGGTGCGGCCCTGATGCAAATGACATTTCTTTGCATCCGGAGCCCAGAGCTCTGGGGCTGCTAATATGAGCTGTGTGGCCTTCTGGGAAAGCAGACTCAGCTGTTTGAACCCTACTTCGCACTGTGGGCCAGAGGGCATCTGAAAGGACCTGTCACATCCTTTGTACATCTTGTTTTTGGTTTTGTTTTGTATTTTGGCCACTTGGGTCTCTCCAGACATCCTGTGATTTAAGATTTGCCTTTGGAGAGTAGCTTGGATTCTCTCTCTGGTTCCTAAGTCTCCCTGGTTCATAGTGCAGACTGACCACCTCGCCCCTCAGGGCCCATTGGTTCCTTGTGTCCCCTGTTTGCTTAGGGCTCGGGCTCCTGCCACACTTCACTACTCTGCCCAGGTGGCCCAGCAATTTGTCTTCAGAGAAAAGTGACTCTTCACCTGCCCAGTAAATTACAGAGCGCCTGGGCTTCTGGCTCTTATAATTAAACGAGCAGAGGGGAACTGAAGTCGAGCTGTGAGCTCCCAGACCTTGCACGTGAGAGGCGTAAAACCCCTGGCCACTGGAATCAAAGATCCCCACCCCCTGGCCATGCCGGATCTTTGAGACAACTTCTGGCAGACTCCCTGAGTTGCTTGTGCACCAAGTCTGCTGTCCTCTTTTGGCCTGTGGGAGAGAAGCTTCCTCCGGACACGTCCTGGGGAGTGCCTCAGTCTGCACTACCTGGTCCAGTGCAGCCAGGGTGGACTGTGCACAGCCCGGTCACTCAGCTCATGAGGCACAGTGTGGGGTGGCACTGTGGAGGCGTCCGCAAACTGAGGGGTTAGCTGGTTTGGGATCAGAGCTGTGTCAAAGGCAGGCGCACCGCGCATGTGCGTGTGCGGGTGCGTGTCTGTGTGTGCATGCGTGTGTGTGATTACTCAGGAGGGCCTGTGACTCTTTATCCCCAGACCAGCTTTCTCCCCGCCTCCCCCAAGCACACTGCTAATGTGGAAAAGGCCTGGAATCTTCCAACAGCTACCTATTCAATAAAGACTCTTTAAAAACCATATTTGCCTTTTTCAGCCAGGAGAATTTATGACTCATAAATAAGATGTGGGTATTATTAGCTTTGACTGACAGGTGAGTAAACTGAGGGGAAGTTAAGCAAGAGGACGGAAGCTGTTTGCGTCTGCACAGCAAGCGTGTCACCTCTGCCACTTGTGCTCCATGCGCTTGGACTCCCGCTGCTCCGTTTTCTGGCCCGAGATCTCCTCCGTGTGATGTGACTCTTTCCCCCAACCCTTCGCGGGGCAGCTGGTGTCCTGCCCAGTCCTGGCCCTGACTCACCGGCCTGCTTTTCTCATGGGTCTTTGCGGCTCTATGTCCTGGCTTGATTGTTTTACTTTCTCTCTTTCCTACAACTGATAACCTGACTTTGTTTATTTTATATGGTGCAAAGGTAATTCAGACCAGTGGTTATTCACCTTTCTTTTCTTTTTAGACTCCTGTGGTTTTTTTTTTTTTTTTTTTGAGTTTTGTTAGATGTATACACCTATGAAACCACCACCACAATCAAGGTAGCTAACATTTCCATCACTCCCCAAGAGGTGCAAATTTCGAATTCCCAGTTTATACCTCCCCCCGACCCCGGTAACCATAAATTTGTTCTCTATGTCTGTGAGTCTGTTTCTGTTTGTAGATCAGTTCATTTCCGTCCTTTTTTAAAGATTCCACATATAAGCAGTATCATATGGTATTTTTCTTTCTCTTTCTGACTTACTTCACTTAGAATGACAATCTCCAGTTCCATCCATGTTCTTGCAAATGGCATTATTTTATTCTTTTTGTGGCTGAGTAGTATTCCATTGTATTTTATCTTCTCTGCCACATCTTCTTTATCCAGTCGTGTGTCGATGGACATTTGGGTTGCTTCCATATCCTGGCTACTGTAAATAGTGCTGCTGTGAACATTGGGGTACATGTGTCTTTGCGAATTATATCTTCCTCTGGATATATGCCCAGAGTGGGATTGCTGGATCATACGGTACTCCTGTATTTTTTTTTTAAGAGCAGTTTTACTTTCTTTTTGTAGGAGGAGGGAGATAATTAGATTTATTTATTTTTAATGGAAGGACTGGGGATTGAACCCAGGGCCTCGTGCATGCTAAGCATGTGCTCTGTTACTGAGCTACACCCACCCCCTACCTTTCTTGAATCTTGGACCCCTTTCAGAGCCTGACAAAGGCTATAGAGCATCAATTTAAAAACAGGCATCACCAGGAACGAGACAAACTAGTCCGTTTTTATCCCTCAACTTGTCATTATACTGGAGGTCCCAGATGGCACAGCACAGATTTTTTTTAAAACAAGGAATAACGATTTGAAAGAGTTGGATGTCACTCATGATAGATGACAGAGGAGAACCTGGAGCCTGACTGTGAGGAATGGTGCGAGGGTCCAGCGGGCAGCTTGACCACCGGGAGCTGGCCACACAGCACCATCATCGGAGAAGGTGGAGGAACTGTGGTTCCCACCCACATGGACGCTGTTAGATACTGAGGAATAAATCTTTTCAAACCGGGAGACTTCGACGGAGAAAGCGACAATACTGTAAGGAAGGATTGAAAAAAGGAGGCCTGAATAATGGAGAGATCTGTGACAGTCATGGCTGTGGGGATGCTGACTATCACAGGTCCCCCGAATTAAGCTGTAAATTCTGTGCAATCTAGTTGCGCCCATAGGATTTGATGTGGACTAGGACAGCACAGAAAGGAATTCTAGAATTCCTGTGGAAGAGGAAGGGCTTGGAGTACCTAAGCCGACTTGGACAAGGGAGGATGGGGGACCCCGTGGGCTTGACCATCGGAAAACCGTGTGATGGAGGCAGTTCAACCGTAGCCCAGCTGAGGTCTGGGCCACCAGTGGGACTGACCCCAGCCCAGGCACAAGTGGGAGCTGGTGCCTGAGCAGAAGCCGCGCCAGTGGATGGGGAAGGGTGGACAGTTCAGTAAACGTGCTGAAAGGACTGATTCCACAAGGAGAATCAATCAGACCCTCACTCACACTCCATGGTGATAAATTCCAGATCGGATAACAGGCTCGGACCTACAACTCGGACCTACAACTATCGTGAAGTAGCTTCAGGCCTTGGGAAAGGAAGGGGTTTCTTAAATAAGACACAAACAGATCAAGTAACAAAAGGAAGAGATTGATACATTAAAAGTTCTGTATAACAAAGGCAACATAACAGTTAAAAAGCGAATAAAAGAGTAGGGAAGGTATTTATAACATAAAACACATAGATGAGTGCACAGATTATCTTAAAAGCTGTGAATCAATAAGAGAAAAGAGAAATGCCAGGTAGAAAAGTGGGGAAGTATATGAATAAGGAATTGAATGAAAGGGAAACCCAAATGGCCAACAAACAGAAGAAAAGATGCTCGGCCTGCCTGGAGCTATTGGGACGATGTAACTTGAGGCAATAATACCATTTCACACCTGTCAGATTGGCAAACTGGGAAATGCGTTAGTATCAAGTGTTGCCAAGGAGGTGGAGGGAGTGGAACTTTCAGATGCTGCCAGTGGGCGTGGAAATGGGCATAACTGCTCTGCAGAGCAATTTGGAGTCTAATTACTTCAGCGGGTCCACACTGAGACTTGCAGATGAGAAGGTCTTGCACAAGGGGAGACTTGCACAGGAATGTTCACAGAGGCATTCAAGAAAAAATTTTTTGTAGGGGGAGGTAATTAGGCTTATTTATTTATTTTTAATTGAGGTACCGGGAATTGAACCCAGGACTCTGTGCTTGCTAAGCATGTGCTCTACCGCTGAGCTATATCAACACAGAGGCATGTTTTAGAGGAAGGGAAGCCATCAGTAGAGGAATGGAGAAATCAAATAGTCACACCATGGAGTATTGAACAGCAGTGAGAGGAATAAACTCGACATGTATCTGTGTAGTTGAACCTCAGCAATAATGTTGAATGAAAAAGGCAAGTTGCAGACGCACAATGTGATGGTATTTATGTGAACTTTAAAAATCACTAAGCACTGTGCGGAGGGTAGAGCGCGAGGGTAGAGCACATGCTTGGCATGCACAAAGTCCTGGGTTCAGTTCCCAGTAACTCCATTAAAGTAAATAAATAAACCTAATTAACCACCCCCCCAAAAGACCCATAAAAAACCCCGAGCAAAAAAAGACATTAAAAAACCCCACTAAGCATTCATAAATATGAATGCTTACACATGCAGTGGAAGCATAGACGCTTGGGCTGGAAGGATGCACATCAAATTCTAGTCTGTAGGGGCCTCTGGGGACAGGGGGAAGCCGGGGAGAGGAATTTCAAACTTCATCTGCGATGTTCTAATTCATTAGGCATCGTGTAGGCATATATGGATGTATACAGTGTATATAAATTATATAGCGAGTTACATTTATGCATTTTGCACTTTGTGTCAGAATAGACCTTGTATGGTAAGCTATATGCCTGTATGCAGACATGCGTGTGTACGTGCATACAATCCTGCATATTTACATGCACACATACATATAAACACATGTAAACCTATGTACATGCACGTACACACACAGATACCCATGAAATATTAAAGGGGATAAAAAGAAAAGAAAAACACCCATCAGGCACAGACAGCACCGTGTTCCCATCGTTTGAAGCACATCTCCAGACACGCACATACCTGTGGGACCAGGTAAGAAGCCCCTGCTTTAGAAACCCCAGGCTGGGCTGGCCCACTTGTTAAGGAGATGGTGACCTGGAGAAGCAATGCCCAGTGGCAGCTCACAGGGCTTCTTGGACAGAGTTGGACCCAGAGCCCAGCAACCCTGCTCCTGGCCATGCCTTCTCCCTCTGCTTTGAAGTTGATGACTCCAAGAAGAGACACAATAAGACGTTTGCACAAACTGAATCACGACAGCGCAGGGTCTGCTGCTCTTAGAAGTGATGTTTATCTTAAAAGGCGGCGCTTAGACATCAAACTGGCTCTTGCATTTTTGCTTCGCCTGGGGTATTGAGCTCATTTGTTGGTTCTGAGTCTGAACGTAAAATGGTAGGCTGGCTGCCAGGACCCTTCAAGATCTAAGAGCCTTAGATGATTTTGAACTTGCCTCAAATAGTTTTACCAAAAATAGCTGCCGAGCGGGACCTACCTGGCCTGGGATTTCAGGCGGGCCTTCGTAATTCACTTGTCGACAGAGGAAAATTGTCACGCGGCAAATGGCTTGCCCTTACGACCAGAAACCAGCTGAAACTTTACCTAGATGTTAAAAGGATTGGCTGGAGCGCATTCCAGCGAGTGCTGGGGGTTTGGGAGGGACTTGGTAAGGCCCAGAATAGCAGTCACCTGCGACCTAGTTCTCTGGTATTGATTTTCGGTTGGAGGTTGTCTGGCATTTATGCCCTAAACTGAGAGCCGTGGTCACGGCTGGCCTGGGAGTAGAAAGGGAGAGGTTCTGGTGTGAGCTGGGGCCGGGGGAGAGACAAAATCGGGACTGGGAAGACCTCTAGTATCAGACCTTCCCATATGCCGTCTGTATCCAGGTGGCAACAGAGCCGGGTGGGCAGGGTCTCATTTGCTGGACTCCTGTCCTGTGTCCCTGGAGCTGCGGTGGAGAGAGGTGGGCGCAGCTGAATTGCAGAGCCCGGGAGCTGGAAATGCCCACTGAGGGCAGCGTCCCAGGGAGACCAGAACCAGGCCGGCGTGGATGGCTCAGCTGACCGGTCCACTGAGTTTTCCAGGGAGAAACCAAAGGGGCACATCAGACACTCACAGACTGTGGCTTGGCCTTGGTCCTGACCGGAAGCCCTGGCCTACACCTGTGCATGCACCTGGTAGACGTCCCCCCATGGGTGCGATCACTCGTGGACAGGTGTCACCAGATCTGTTTAACCACAGGGAGACCTGGGGTCCAGTTAAGTTTGACTTGCTGTGGATCACAAGCTGGTGACTGACAGGCCGCGGCCCAGACCCCTCCAGACTTGCCTGGAACCACATCCTTTGGTAGAGCAACCACGTCCCTGCATCTCAGACCAGGGCAAGCCATCAGGCAAGAAAGCCTTTCAGCTCTCTGCTGCCGCCGACAAGCGGGCCTGTGTGGACTTCCCTGCGGACCTGGCCCGTGTGTGCATGCACACACACACATACACACACACGAGGGGCTGCGTACTGGCATCACTCTGTCCGGAGCAGTCTGTACTTGGTCTTCCTCGTCAGCATCAAAACTCACAGCTTTCCATGCGGGAGGGAAAAAATAAACCCACCCCTTGCTAGGATGCCGAGGATGCTAGGAAGCCCAGGCCCCTCACCTGTCCCTGCTGCTCCCTCCCGCCCCCCTCCGCCGCTTCCTGCTCTGGCCCCAGCTCCTGCTCTCCTGTTCCCCTGACTTCCTGTGTTTGCTTCCTTTTCGACTTCCTGATGCTGTTCTTTCTGCCTCGAGTGGCTTCCCCCGCCCCCTCGGTCAGCCCCCTATCCTTCCCCATCGCCCTCATTTCCCTGGCTCTGCAGACGTGTCCTTCTGGGCTCCCGGGCCCCCGTCCTCCTGACATTGTCCGTTGGCTTGTCTGTTTCTGCCCTGGGCTCTGGACTTGGTGGCTTGTGGTCTAAGATCAGGTCCACCTCTGCCACCTCTGACGGCAGAGTCTCCTCCCGGGGGTGGCCTGGGCCCAGCGGGCACGCCCTCATTTTATCACCCGCGTTTGCTGTGTGCTCGCGCTGGTGCTGGGCCCTGAGATGAGTAAAGTGTGGCCCCTGCCCTGCAAGAGCTTCTTGTTGGAGCAGGGGTGTGAGCATTTGTGACTGAGGAAGGTCAGGCTCCCGCCTCTCAGCGCCTCTCAGATGGACTGAACCATCTCCACCCCACCTTTTATCTTAATCCTTTGCTTGTTGGAGTCACTCTCCTTGGAGGCCTGTCCTGTCCTGGATTTATGTGTGTTCAGCGGCGAGGAACCGCCCTGTGATGCTCTAGGCTGCTTCTGGGTCGGGTTAGTGGCACGTTGTGGCCCAGCAGGGCCTTGGAGCCCACCGTGGATGCCCCAGACCCCAAAGGTCCCATCTTCCTGTCAAATCCTGGGTCTTCCTGATGCCCTTGCACCTCTGCTCTGGGAGGATCTGGAAGCCCGGGCGGCAGGCGCAAGGGCCTCTGTCCAGGGCTGCGAAGAACGAGGATGAATAACCGTCAGCTGTCGGGAGGGAGCCTTACACTCCCTGGGATGGGATCAGCAGCTCCGGTTCCCATGGTAACCGGCCCATCAATGCCCTCAGTGTCAAGACGGTGGCACCGCGGAGAGGAAGAAACAGTCTCATTGTCTGCCCCTTGGCCACTTGGGTCCAAACCAGCCACACTCCGCAGGCCCTGACAGCCCTGGCCCGACGTGTGATGCGGCCCTGATGCGCACGAACCCGCCCGCTGAATCCGGCTGGAAAGGGGCCGTGAGCTTCAGTTTCCTCACCCCCTCTGGGGCTTATATTCCTGCCACTGGCCGACATCAGTCACTTACAGACTCCTTGTTGGGCATCTCAGTCTTCTCAGTGGGAAAAAGTGGCCCACCCACCCCGGGGGTGGGTACTGTGTCCAGTGTCATAGCCAGTCCTTGAAAAGGACCTGGATTTCCAGACCTCTGTATGCTGTTTGTGCTGACAGTCCCCAGAAGATCCCCTGTATTTATCCCTCCAGAATCTCATTGCTCACAAAAGGCTCATGTCCACCCGGTGATCCTTCGTCAGACTCTCCGGGGTGGGGTGCAGTGGACAGTGTGGGGAGGAGGTGGGGGGAGGGCGGGGCTGCCTGCTCCTCAGATGAGGCCCGGGTGCCCCTGGCCTGGAGGAGGCAAAACTGTCCCTTGCTTGACTGTTCTCACCCCGTCCTTTAAGCTGGAAGCCAGCACATTACTGCATTTCCTGCCTTCCCTGGTGCCCCGGCTGCAGCCCAGCCTCCCTTCCAGGCCATTTCCCACACTGCCAACGTGAAGGTGCTTCAGATGCATAAACCCCAGGCTGTCCTTTCCCTGCTTTGAAATCTCCAGAGGCTCCTCTGAGGCAAAGCCTGATGCATCTGGCCTCTGGGGAGTGGGCTGCCCTCTCCCTTCCTTCCTCTCCATCCTCTGCCTGGAACCCGCCTGTTTGCCCCATGCTCCAGCCTGTCCAGACCTTTGCCACAGTGGAACCTCCCTGTGTGCTTTTTCTTTGTTTTGCATCTGCTGTTTGAAGCTTCAGATTTTTAAAAATAACTTACTAATTTTTTAATTTTGGAGGGTAATTAAGGTTTATTTATTTGATGGAGGCACTGGGGATTGAACCAAGGACCTTGTGCATGCTAAGCACGCACTCTATCACTGAGCTATACCCTCTCCCTGCATTTTTTAAAAATTGTGCATGCATGCATATATTGGCATATATGGGGCATATGAGTGTATACAGATGCACACACATACACACACAGAAAGACACAAATGTCTTATGCAAATACAGTCGTGCAGTTTTGCAGCTTGTACCTCCCAGGTCTCTACCCCCTTTGTGGCGGACTTCCTAGTGGACACTCAGTGTGTCATTTAGTGACTGGCCCATGACTTACCTACTCTTTCCCCTGACATTGAGGGCAGCGGCTCCTTTGTGACTCCTTGGGGAGGTGGCTCTTGTGCAGCTGGTCTGGAAGGTCAGCATCGTGTGGGGAGGTGGCCGGGGTTCCATCACTGCCTGGTCTCCTGTCCTTTACCCGGTTTCCCCATCCTGCATCACCCACCCTGCAAAGGCTCCAAGACTTGATAACACTTGCTCAGTTCAGCTCCTAAGGATGTTATTGAGCATGTTTTCCTGATTTTATAAAATTATACATGTCTGATACGAATATTCTCCCGTTGTAAAGAATTGAAGCAGTGCAGGGGTATAAAGAAGAAAAATCCCAAATCTCTTTCTTCCTCTCATCCCATCTTCAACTTATTCCTTCCCTCAGGGGCCACCACTGCCCACAGTTGAGTATATGTGTGTCCTGCACAGGTACATAGAGGGTGGCAGTGGGGGGAGTTACTTTTACATAAATGTTTTTCTGCACCTAGCTTTTCTCAGCCTGACAAGTACCTCTTGGAAAGCTTTCCATGCTTGTAATTGTACATAGAGATCTACCTCTGAATTTCTTTCTTTCTTTTTTAATTGAAGTATAGTAAGTTGACAAACTTGTATCGATTTCTGGTGTACTGCATAATGTTTCAATCATATATACAGATACATACGTTCCTTTTCATATTCTTTTTTGTTATAGGTTAATGTAAGATACTGAATGGAGTTCCCTGTGCTAGACAGAAGAAACTTGTTCTATCTGTGTCATTCTTTTAAGGTTTTAAGCTCTTCTGTGGGAGCAACCTATTTTATTACAGCATTTATTTACTGATGTTACTTGATTTGCCTCCAGGTTTTCTTTTCTTTCTTTTTTTTTTTTTGTATTATAAACAACATTGCAGTGATCACCCTTATCCATGCCTCTCTGCACATGTATGAGAATTTCTGGAGGATATGTCATAGCAAAAGCAAATAATAGTTATAATAATAAATAATGATTCCAGATACCTACTGGCCTCTGTTATGTGCTAGGTAATTTTCCAAATGCTTTCCTGGAATGGACTCATTTAATCTTAGAAAACCTACGAGGTAGGTACTGTTATTACCCCGTTTTACAGACGCGAGGCACAGAGAGGTTAGGTAACTTGTCTCGTGGTGACATAGCTTGTACGTGCCAGGGCCTAGATTTGAACTCAGATGCTCTGGCTTTAGAGACGGGGGAACTGCTGAGGCAGAGTGTATGACATGTTCTGTTGTGTTTCTTGTGTTTGTTTTGTTCAGTCCCAGAAGCTAGTGAGAGGCCCTCACCCATCCTGGATGGAGATTATCTGTGGTGGCGTTTCCACTTCTGGCAGGTGGAAATGAGATCTTGTGGTTGTTTTAATTTGCTTTTTTTCCTGATTGCTATTAAAGTGAAATGCCTCATCGTAAAGTTATTAATCATTTTACTTCTCTGAATTGCTTATTTTTATTCTTTGCCCGTTTTCCAATTGGGTTCTTTTTCTTCTGTCTTAATCACTTGTAGGTGCTGTCTCTAGATTGTGGGTATTAATCTCTTGTTTGCAAATGGATTGCTGCTATTTCTCCCATCTGTCATTCTTCTTGGTACTTCATTCAGAGGGTCTGTTTGCTTGCTTGTCTTCTGACTTAAAATCTGCAGTTCCATGGGCTTGCAAGACTTTGGGCTCTTCACTTGGTTTAATTCAGAGGTAGACAAGGCAGGGTCCCTGACGACAACAGACAGGACCTTAAGTAACTATTGCAAGAGGCATCGTGAAAGCAACACAGCATTGCAATCCAAATGCTTTAGGATAATGGGAGAGCCGGGCTGGTTTTCACCTGGGAAGTCCGGGGGAGGCTTTGTGACGCGTGGCTTTAAGGGTCCAGGGGATGGTCATAGGCAGAGGAACTAGAAGTGGGGAGTGGTGTTGCATCAGGTGGACCACGGGCGAGAGCGTCAGTCTGCATCCCGTCGGGAAGCAGCTTCACCACCATGGCTCCGAGGGGGCTCTTATGAAGACATGCGAGCGGGGTTCAGGGAACCAACAAAGGATGCTGACCTGCAGTGATGGGGAGCTGCTAACTGCCTGAGGCTGAAGGGACAAAGGGAGACCGGGGGTTAGTCGAGCCCCAGCGGAGGGAGGAGACAGCCCCTTCCTGGCACCTCCTGTGGACTGAGCCCTTGGGAAGGTGGCCCAGGTAGGGTTATCTGGAGGGCAGGGCAAAGAATGGAGAATCACCAGCACAGTAAGGATAAGGAGCGAAAAGTTCTGGGTATGTTGAGAGCTCAGCGGACACCCTGATGTCAGTAGAGGGGAGGGGATTCATTTGCTGCTGCTTTTGTTCAGCAAGTGCTCATCGGTGCTGGTACAATGCCTGGCACGGGATGAAGGACTGGGTCGCAGAGACACCAGGCTGGCGGAGCATCAGGGATGCAAGCCTCGAGGTACCACCCTTTCCCCTCCATGTGCCCTCATGGAGGGGGGTGGAGGCGCGTGGTTTCAGCCCCGTTAGACCCCACGTACCTGGAGCTGAGCCCCCTTGTCCTGGTCAGAGTTTATTTAGGTCTGTCTGGCTGAGGACAGATTTTAACAGAGAAAAATGTGTCCATTTTTGGCCCCTCCTGAGCGTGGTCTACACACATCTTGATCTTCTGCTGTTTTCTGAAACTTAAGCAAACAAACATAAAAGCCCTATTTGTGTGCCTCTTGATAAAGTCTAGTTTCTGTAAAAGGAAAGGAAACCTTGTTTCTGTCCTGCTCTCAAAGTAACCGTTCATGCCTGAGTTTGTTAGCAGTCTTTTTACGCACGTCTCTTAATGTCTCATTTGCAGGAATGTGACACTATTAGCCTCCAACAAGAAGCAGGATTTGTTTCAGTGGCTGGCACAAGTTTATGTACCGCGACTTTGCCAATTTAGGACCCTCACAACCCTTCATTGAAGCACAAGATGCAAAAGCCATCCATGGGGATGGATGCTTTCTGTTCCCATGGAGTTTCGTGTCCTTGTACAGAATGAACTTGTTAGCACTTTCTAGGTTTCTTTTTTTCCCTTGGTTTGCTTTTTCAAGGAACGTGGTTTTCTGCCGTACTCTGATATCCGGCCACACCAGGAACATTGGAAAACCAAATTGTTCCTTCTCACACTAAATAGTCTTGAAACCCAAAGGAAACCCCAGAGGTAGGTGTGGGTTTGCAACGTCTAGAAGACGTTTCTGTGAGGCTCCTGTTCAGGGGCCGGGATTCAGCACCCCACACGGTGACACACGTGTCACCCCTACTCTGACTGTGACGAGGTACATTCCCAAAATCTAACCAGGAAAGTCTTTCCATTTTGCATCTGGAGTTTTACTCACTACAAGCCTGGATGTGTTTCTGTTTTCTTCTTGTGTCAGAAGTTCACTTGCTGCCTAGAACCACGAAAGATCCTATCTTCAAGGCAATTTGTTTGTCTTCACTAAAAGTTGGTTTTACTTTCCAGCAACTGGTTTCTTTCCTGAAGTTCATCACTGATGGTGCTTTTTTTTTTTTTTTATTGAAGTATAGTCATTTTACAATGTTGTGTCAATTTCTGGTGTACAGCATCATGTTTCAGTCCTACATACACATACATATATTCCTTTTTATATTCTTTTTCATTATAAGTGACTACAAGATATTGAATACAGTTCCCTGTGCTATGCAGAAGAAACTTGTTGTTTATCTATTTTATATATAGTAGTTAGTATCTGCACATCCCAAACTCCCAGTTTATTCCTTCCCATCCCATTTCTCCCCTGTTAACTATGAGTGTGTTTTCAGAAGAGAAAATCTTTAAGGACGTTCTGAACTCTCTGTAATGATATGTATATTGAAGTATTTGTGGGGGCACCGTACTGACACTGCAGGTTACTTTGGGATGCACCCGAAATACAATGGATTGGCAGATGGAGAGAAGCATGGATGGATGGAGGGAAATGTGATGGAGTAATTTTGGTGATTATGTTAATGGCAGAATCAAGGTGATGGGTCTGTGGGTATTTGTGCTACCATTCTTTCAACTTCGCTGTATGTCTGAAATTTGTTTTAACTTTCTTTTCTTAAAACATAATTTGATTGAAGTGTAGTTGATTTACAATGTTAGTTCCAGGTGTACAGCCCCGTAATTCAGTTTTGTGCATGCACATACATATGTATTTTCTTTTCAGATTATGGTGGAAAATTTTCACCATAAAATGTTGGGAGAAAAAGATTCTTAGGATTGTGGTGGGGGTAGTACAGATTTAGGAGAAATCTTCCACTGTCCTTGGAGACACACTCATAAATTTGTGTTTAGAGATGAGGATTAGAAAGAAGCTGTGGATTTAAGGGGGCAAATGATGTCATCAGAGAAATCCCTGTGGAATCTGGGTTTGGGGGAGTTATGCTTTTGTAAGGTGTGTTCTGGAGACATATTTGCCTCTGAAAGGATTACTGTGGCTCCCCGAGTGCTTAACTTGCTAATTTTCCCTGGACAGAGAGAATCAGCCCCGGGGTGGTGGGGGGAGCATCTCGGTGAATATAAATGAGTGAAGCCCTGCAGGAGAAGGACCTTCCTGCAGAGGAGAGACAAGCCTGCAGCAGGTACCCCTGGTGTGGCAGTGCTGGTCTAGGTTGTTTGCCTGCTGGTTCTCTTCTTGGTCTTGTTCTGCAGTGGGCTTTTTTTTTTTTTTTTTAAATTGAAGTATAGTCAGTTATAATGTGTCAATTTCTGGTGTACAGCATAATGTCCCAGTCATGTGTGTGTGTGTGTGTGTGTATATACACACACACACATATATTCATTTTCATGTTCTCTTTCATTAAAGGTTATTACAAGATATTAAATACAGTTCCCTGTGCAGTGTTTTTTCTTTTTCTTTTTTAAAAATGTCTTTATTTCACCTTCATTCGTTTCTTTTTTCTTTCTTTCTTTTTTTTTTTTTTGGCGGACAGGGGTCGGGGCAGATAGTTAGGTTTATTTTATTATTTATTTTTTTTAGAAAAGGTACAGATTGAACCCAGGACCTCATGCATGCTAAACATGCACACTACCACTTGAGCTGCACCCTCCCCACCCCCACCCCACCCCCACAGTGTTTTTTCCCCTAGTTCCAGGATTTGAATTCTTGACTTTATGTGGCGTTTTCTGCCTCCTTGAGTGGTCACGTTCTGTATGGAGTCCTGCTGGGTGGCTGTCCTGAGTTGGAATCCTGCCCCAGCATCCCCTGGGGGCTGGCCAGGACCCGATGAAGCAGGGACACAGCCATCCTTGCAGGAGAACGTCTGCCTCAGAGAGGAAGGTCTTGGTCTGCTGGTAAATTTAGGGCATGTGTGAGAGGTGGGGGCAGGGAGAGAGGAGAAGAATGAAGGTATTATTCTAAGAAGCTGCTTTTATTTATAGATTCTCCTAATTCTATTAAAATGAATGCCAGAGGGTTATAAAACTTGGAACATGGAACACATAATAGAAATGAAAGGACGTTAAGTGAAAATAGGGAGCAATGGTAAAGGCAAAGAGCCCTAGCACCGAGGGGAAGATGTGGCGTTTTGCTGAAATAAAATTGTCTGAGAGCACACTGTGTGGGGAAAGTGAATGAAAATAAGGACTTGGTTAAGACGAGAACTTGGAAGGAGACATCAAATATTTCATAGTGAAAAGGAGAACGTGTTAGCTGACTCAAGGGGAAAACAAAGACAGAGATTACACTAATTATGTTATGGAGACAAATAAATAAAATGTCATCGTTGTAAAAGGAAATCCAACTAATTAAATGCTTAATAGGCTTTAAGAGCAGTTGGCAAAATCGAGTGTATTAGCTGTGATAAAATATGTAAATAGCCATGGTTTGCCTGCTTTGCTCTGGCAAATGAGAGCCTTTTGATTCCTGAGATAACACATTAACAGGGCAGAACACAAAGTAAATAGCCTCTTACATTAGGAAATCTGAAATCAAACAAATGCTTTTAAAGGAATGAATTGATTAATGAATATGTTTAAAAATATACACTCAAAAGGAGAAGCAACAGAACTACCTTCTAAAATGAAAATCTAATGAATGAAGGCAGTGACTTAACCTCTGTGCCCCAGCTCTTTCTACTGGAGAATGGAAATGACTCGCCCTTCCAACAGTCAGATGCTTGGAGTAGCGCCAGGCTTGAAGTGGACCCTCATGCATTTTTTGTTTTCATTTCTATTTTTTGAAATTGAAGTATAGTCAGTTTACAATGTGTCAATTTCTGGTGTACAGGATAATGTTTCAGAATACATATATTCCTTTTCATATTCTTTTTCATTATAGGTTACTACAAGATATTGAATATAGTTCCCTGTGCTGTACAGTAGAAACTTGTTGTTTATCTATTTTATATACAGTTGTTAGTATCTGCACATCCCAAACTCCCAATTTATCCCTCATGCATGTTACTACTACTAATATTATCATCATCATAGTGATTATTGTTAATATCAAAACAGAAGGAAGTGACACGTCCTTTCAATGTCAGGCATCGGAGTCAGACTAGGAAAGCAGTTTGTTTGGTCTTTTTTGGTGGGGAGATAATTAGGCTTATCTATTTATTTATTGGAGGTACTGAGGATTGAACCCAGGGCCTTGTGCATGCTAGGCAGGCTCTCTACCACTGGGCTATACCCTCCCCTCCAAAAGCACTAGTTTTAAAATTTTTATTTATTTATCTGTTTTATTGAAGTATAGTTGATTTACAATGTTGTGTTAGTTTCAGGTGTACAGCAAAGTGATCCAGTTGCACACATATGTACACACATATATAAATCTGTTCTTTTTCAGATTCTTTTATGCTAGAGGTTATTAGAAGATATTGAATATAGTTCCCTAGCACTGTCTAATTTTAATAAAGTAGGAATTCACCTCTAGCAAAGGTGTCATGGAGATTTCAGACATCCTGTTGCTTTTACCTTGCATCTTTTTTGTGAAAAAGGTGAGCTGGTTAAAATTTAGGATAGGAAAGACAGGAGTGAAGCCAGACCAAGAAAGACCCGATGAGCCTTGGTTTGGGAAGCCAGGCCCTCCCGGCTGCAGAGTTGCCCACCTGGCACGCTCAGCCGGACTCGTTCCACCACCATGGATGCAAAACAGGACACTCTTGCTTGGAATTAATTAGTTAATGACCCTCTCTTAAAGATAAAAGGAAATAAAAATTTGGATTCAATAAACTTTGCAGATCAGTTAACCTGTGTGAGCTCCTGGGAGCCAGCACAGAAGCTTATGAAGGAATAGTCTGTTGCCTGAACTTGGCCACAGAGGGCCCAGAGCAGCTCTCTGCAACATGCACTTGCCTGTTGATGACAACGGACATGTCCACTCATTCCCGAGGGAGACTGGTGTGCCTGGAGGTGCTGGCTTTTGATCCTTTCCCCAAACTTTTGTTAGTCTGGGCACTGTTCAGAGTGGTGCGCACAGAAAACTGACTGTCCTAATTAAACAAGTAAGAGTCGTACTGGGAGTCCGGGAACGGGAAGGCAAGAGGTGGTCATTTTTTCTCCTACTGCTCCTCCCATAAGATCCAGGTCTCTCCACATTGTGAGTTTTTCATTTTCTAGGGCTGTTTTGATCTGGAAGCTCTTGCAGGCAGAGCCAGTGGCCACAACACAGAATGTAGAATAGAAGAGCCGGATTCTGATCCCCACATTTTTGTCTGCAAATCGGTCAGTGGTTGATGGCCACTTGACTTCTTTGGATGTCAACTCACACACATTCATCTGTAAAGTGTGATTGTAGCAATCAACCACCGCCCAAAGAGCGTTCCCAGCTGTCTGTGGTGAGAATTGCAGTGTAGACTTAAGCTTCTGCATGACTGGCCTCAGGAGCGAGTTCCAGGCAGGAGACAGGGCTGGGGCAAAAGGTGGAAGGGTGAAGTCTTTCCCTTTTTACTCGGGGAGGGTCACCGTCCCCAGATGCTGACCTCTCATGGGACAGAACCAAGTCCCTGGCTGTGCTGGCTTCAAGGGAGTCTGAGAAATCAGGGTTTTGAGTCTACAGCTTCTGCTCTGATGAGCAGAAGAGAAAGGGCTGGAAGTTGAGATCATATCTGCCAACCACATGTCACAGTGACTATAGTCTGCTTCTGCTGTCTTAGGCATGATCAGGAAGGAGACAGCCTTGGGTTATTATAGGAGAGAAACCACCTCATAATGGTGCTCAGAGAAAGCAGCAACTCAGAGAGGGGCAGGCTCTGACCTTGGAACCCTGAGGAGGCACCAAGGCAGGCAAGCTGCTCTCAAGACTTACTCTCCAACAAGGGAGATACCTGCACCAGTAACCACATCCCAGTAGCCTGTGGGAAATTGTCCAGGAGATGTGGAAGTGATACAGGAGGACCGGGTGGTGGGGGAATCACCTCTACTTTGCAAAGGAAAATGATGAGGATGATGATAAGGGTAATGATGGTGAGGATGGAGAGGAAGAGGAGGAGGAGGGTTATGAGGAAGAGGATGATGACCATGACAATGACAAGGATGGTAAGCTCTTTCGGGGCCAGAAACTGCTCTACATGGTTGATTTCATTTACTTCTTAAGGCCACCTCCTTATAGTGGGTACCTCTCCCTGCCCCCATGTGACAGATCAGGAAACTGAGGCATAGGGAGGTTAAGTGACTTATCCAGATTAGAAATGGCAGAACCACATTTCTTCCTCCTTTGTTATCTTTCAAACATGTTATTTGATACATATAAAATATTTCCCAGAACATATGTGTTAGTTGTTAAAAAGCATAAAAATAGTACTGTTGAAGCCAAGACACAGTCCAGAAAGCAGACAATTATCAATATTGCTTACATATTTCTCTTTCATCTTAACCACTGCTAAAAGATAAAGGGAGGCATATAGAACATTTTAAGAATTTCCTTGAGCAAAATCGATTTGAATCAGGCGGTGCCAAACCGGGAGTGGCAGGGAGCACTCCATGGCCAGGAGCAAGACTTTTATAGAGGAGACCTGGAAGAAAAGCAAGGAGGTGATTTGATTGGCTGTAGTGTCAACCTTTGCCGTATTTGGGAACGCCTGGTTGGCTGTCTGTGATTGGTTGTCCTTAGGTGTTGACTTCTTAACCTTGAGGCATTTGCAGGCTTAGGTTTGAATTTTGCTTGCATAAACTGATAAGGCATTGGAGTCACCTCAGTCTAATGGCCTCCTTGATTGATTAACTTAACCCCACCCTGCGCCCCTCGCCATGACCTCTCCAGCCCCACAGGGTGGCCACTGTCCACTGTGTTACAGATGTAGGTGTGCCTAGACAGTACTTTGTTTAGTTTTGCTTTAAGCTCTGTAACAGTGATATACTGTGCATGATGTTCTGGGACTTGCTTTTTTTTTTTTTTTTTTTCTTCACTTAATGTCATGTTTCTCAGGCTCAGCCACATTGTAGATACAGCCCCAGCTTAGCTGTGGTTCGTTTGTTTTTACTGCTGTACCGATACTCATTGGCCAACAAATCATGATGTATTCATCCTTCTCCTGGCAATGAATGTTTGTGATTTTTATTAAGAACATTGTTGCTAAGGAGAGCCTCGTACGTGACCTCTGGTGCATGTATGCCCTGGTTTCTCTTGGGTGCGTGCCTGGATTGGGATGATTGGGTTTTATGTATATTGGATACCAGTGCTTTGTCAGTTACAAGTGTGGAAAACAGAATTTCCCAGTCTGTGAATTAAAACAAAACAAAACAAAACAAAACATGTTTTGGTGTCTTCTGATTAAATAGGAGAATTAACTTCTACATAATTGTATGTATCTTTTTTTAATAGCAGTTTTATTAAGATATAATTCACATACCATATAATTTCCCTATTTAAAAAGTATGATTCAGGGGTTTTTAGTGTAGTCATGGAGTTGTGTTACCATCACTGCAGTCAATTTTAGAGCATTTCATCACCCAGTAAGAAGCCCCTCCCCCGTCAGCACCCACTCCCCGTTCTGTCCCACCCCCCAGCCCTAAGCAACTAATCCATTTCCTGTCTCTATAGTTTTGCCTGATCTGGACATTTCACATAACAGAATTATACAATATGTGGTCTTTTTTGTGACTGGCTTCTTTTCCTTAGCATGTTTTCAAGGTTCATCCATTTTGCAACATGTGTCAGTACTTTATTCTTTTTATTTTCAATTAATGTTCTACTGTATGGATATACCAGTGCAGGCGTGTTTTATTTGTCTGTCAATCAGTGGATGTTGAGGTTGTTTCTCCTTTTTTGGCTGTTGTGAGTAATGCCGCTATGACGTTTTGTGTGGGTGTGTGTTTTTACTGCTCTGGGATTATACCTAGGAGTGGCCTTGTTGGGTCATTTGCTGGTTCTCTGTTTGGCCTTTTGAGAAACTGCTGGACTGCTTTCTGAAGTGGCTTGGCCGTTTTACAATCTCACCAGCCGTGTGTGAGTATTCCAGTTTGTCCACACACCCTCATCAGCACGTGTTACTGTCTTTTTTATTACAGCCACCCAGTGCTCATCGTGGTTTTGTTTTACGTTTCCCTGATGCCTGAGGATGCTGAGCACCTTTTCATGGGCTCGTGGGCCTTGTGCATGTCTTCTTCAGAGAAATGTCTGTTCAGATACTTTGACCATTTATAGTTGGTTTGCTTTTGATTACTGTGTTTTTTAGACACAAGTCCCTTACCAGGTGTGTGATTTGCAGATACCTTGTCCCGTTCTTTGGGTTCTCTTTGTACTTTTTTGAGTCTGACGCCTTAGACCATTCGGCCATCCTGACACACTGTCTTTGTACTTGCAGCACAAACTTTTTTTTTTTAATCCATTTTTTCATTTTCTGTCTTTTAATTGGTAGATTTAGACCGTCCACATTTAATGTGATTGCTGATAGCGTTGGGTTTCTATCCACTGTGTTTCTCACTGTTTTCTGTTGTATTTGTTCTCCTCCCTGCTGTTCTACCTTCCCTCATGATTATGGAACCTTTTAGATAATTTCGTTTGATCTCCTCACCTAGTATATCAATTATACTTCAAAAAAATTTAGAGGTTTCCTTAGCTTTCACAGTACACACCATTAACTCATTGAAGTCCACCTTCAAATAACACTGTGCCACTTCATGGGCAGTGCAGGTGCCTTGTGACAGAGTTTCCCGAACGTCTCCTTCCTGTCCCTGGTGGTACCAGTCTCTTCTTCTGTGGGTAGTGCTTCCTCTGCTCTTGTTGAAGAAAGCCTTCCTTACCAAAGGTCAGAAAGGTCTCTCCTGGTGTCAGTTATTGTCACAGAGGCAGTAGGTGGCTCCTTGGCCCTTATTTTTTTTGGAGGGAAGGGGAGGTAATTAGAGTTATCTATTTATTTTTAGGGTAGGGACTGGGGATTGAACCCAGGACCTCGTGCATGCTAAGCATGTGCTCTACCACTGAGCTATACCCTGCCCTCCTTGCCCTCTTTGTGTTTTTAATAACACCCCTCATCCCAGAGCCGTTGTGTGGACACAGTCATTCCCTGGACGTCTGCTAGCTAGTTTTAAAATATATAAATAAACCAGATAAGAAAGAGACAATAAAGTTAGAAGCAGAACTCTGTAAAAATAGAAAATAAGTTTATAATAAAGAGAATAAACAAGGCCCAAAGTAGTCCTTTAAAAATCTAGGAAGACAGGGCAAACTCGTGGCAACACCGATAAAGGAAAAATGAGAAAAGACACAAAGAGGTAATGTTATCAGTGAGAGACAGAATCGATAGATAAAGCAGAGAATTTAAAAATAATAAGGTAACGCTACCAGTGATGACGGGTTGGATCCCAAGGGGCCCAGGAGCTACTCCGGGAGGAGGGGGCCAGTGTGTGCGGGCAGGAGTCTGGGCCACGTGGGAGCAGGGGAGGGGATGAAAATAGTCAAGGTGGAGCCAGATTTGTGGATTCCGGCGCATTCGTCACAGTCGGGTCAGGCACCGTGTAACTCAGATACGCAGTGGGGTTTACAGTCCTTAAGATGGGCTAATTAACATCTTGAAAGAATCAAAACCAGCGGCTGATGAGGCCAGTGTCAGGGAGCTTCCTGACACCCTGGGGGACACTGAATCCCTGGAGGGACTTATCGAACCCCGACTGCTGGCCGTGCCCCCAGATTTTTTGGTCCAGGAATCTGTATTCCTGATGGGGTCCGTGATGCTGCTGTGCTGGTGACAGTCAGGTGGGGCGTGGGCAGATGGGAACATTGGAGGGTCTGCTCTGTGAAGCCTGCTGACCCACCCCCACCAACGCACCTCTGCCAAGGAGCTGCAGAGATGCCTGGGGGAGGCAGGGCAGTGTCCTCAAGGGACTCCATGGGGACCGCCCTCTCCATCCTGCAGGTGACCAACAGGTGCTGCCCTGGTGCCGGGTTCCTTCCCAACTCTCAGTGGGAGCCACAGGATTCTGAGCAGTAGAGACCGGGGGCCAGCACAGCAAATGGGGGCCAGATGCATGGACAGAATTATGACCCAGAAAGAGTCGGGCATCCTGACAAAACATGGCTTGACACACAGAAGCTAACGCCTTCTCAGCTACTGGGCAGAACCTGCACTGGGGATTCACGATGTCTTAGTGCCCAGACCCAGAGCCCTTCGACGATCACAGGAACACTGGGTGCCTTTAAGGGGGGGCTGTGACAAAAAGGGACGGTCACTCCCTGACTCTGGCAGTGAGGAGAATAGCCAGAAACCAGAGTGGTGGCAGCAGGCGGTGTAGACTTGGGATGGGGAGGCTTGCTGAGTCCTGAAAGCTGTGTTGGCCACAGGGGCGCCTTCACCAATGTCATGTGGCTCACTGTCCAGCCCAGGATGTTTCTCAGGCTGAGAAGCAGCCCCGGGAAGTCTTACCCCAGACGTCAGGACCGAGAACCAGGACACACGCTGTTTCCTGGGCTGGATCACCAGGCAAGTGGGAGCTTTCAACTAAAACAAGAGTATGTAAGGAAATACTACACAGGCAGAGTTGTTTTTTATTTCTTGTTTGGGGCTTTGTAAAAAAAAAAAAAGAATCAATTGTGGTAAAATACATGTGATGTAAAATTGACGACTTTAACCATTTTTTCTGTGTGCAGCTCGGCTGCATTAGGTACATTCCCATTGTGGTGCAGCTGTCAGCACTGCCCCTCTCTGGAACTCATCTTGCAAAACTGAAAATTTGTGTCTGTTAAACCCTAATTTCCCCATTTTCCCCTCTCGCCTTAGCCCCTGACAGCCATCATTTTACTTTCTGTCTCTGTGAGCTTGATGGCTCCGGTTACCTCATAGGAGTGGAATCTTACACTATTTATCTTTTTGTAACTGGCTTATTTCTCTCAGCATAATGTCCCCAGGGTTCACCCATATGGTAGCAGGTGTCAGAATCTCCTTCCTTTTCAAGGCTGAATAATATCCCATCAGATGGCTAGACCACGTTGGTTATCCATCCATCCACTGAGGAACGTGTTGGCTGTTGTGAATCATGCTGCTGTGAGCAAAGTGTGCAAAGATCTCTTTGAGATCCCGTTTCTGATCCTTTAGGGGATATAGTCCTAAGTGGAATTACTGCACCTTGTGGTAATTTTACGTTTTCCTTTCTGAGGAACCACAGTACCGCACCACTCTGCATTCCCACCAGCAGTGTACAAGGGTTCCCATTGCTCCGTGTCCTTGCGAACACTGTTACTTTCTGTTTTGTTTTGATGCTGTTCATCCTGATGGGCGTGAGATGCCATCCCATTGTGGTTTGATGTGCTTTTCCCTGATGATTAGTGATGTTAAGCAACTTTTCAGGTGCCCATTGGCCATTTGTGTATCTTCTTTGGAGAAATGTCTATTCAAGTCCTCAGCCCGTTTTAACACTGGATTTTGTGGTTGTTGAGTTGTAGGAGTTCTTTATTTATTCTAGACATTAACCCCTTTTCAGATATACGCCTTTGCAAGTATTTTTTTTTCCTATTCTATTTTGAAAAAATAATAGGGATTCCCAAGGGTTCAGTGACAGGAGTTGGGTGAGGACATTTGGGGGGTGGAGGGTGGGGAGAGCTGACCTGGAGAGAGTCTGAGTGCATAAAATGAGTGAGTAGCAGTTGGTGTCTGAACCTTGGAGAGAGTCACCCGTAGGACACACGTGTGGACGTCTGGGATGAGGGGCGCTGGGCTGTTATGTCAGACGGGCAGCCGGGGTGGCTGGGCGTGTAAGGCAGGGGGTGTGTGAGGGGCTGACACCCGGGGTTCCCCGGCCTGCTGCTGTGGTTACAGCCCTTCCAGACTCTGGGGTCTCTCGACGCCATGCCAGGTGGTTTCTGTGACTCGAGGGCAGAAGAGCCTGTTCCCAAAGTTGAGTTTTTGTTTCTTTCTCTGATCTCTCCTTCTATCCCAAAGCCTTTCTCCCTTGGCTGAGAAAAGCCACACATACAACTATTCTGTATGTGTATTTGGCAGAACTGCTGGTGGTAAATAGCCAGGTGCGTAAAAGATTCTTTAGGAAAGTTCCAGGGGCGAGCCGGGTGATCAGGGGAAATGGAAGGCAGTGTGTTTTTTCCCAAGGGAGATGGACTTGCAGGAAGTGTGTCGAAGCTGACAGAGATGTACCAAAAGCTGCTGCACGTAGCTTGGGTTCCAGATCAAAGAGCTTAGAGAGGTGATGCATAGTGTATTCAGACCCATGGCCAAGAATCCGAGGTCCGTTTGACAAGGTATGTGTCTAGTTGTCACCAAGGAGAAGCAGAACAGAAGGGAAGTCTCTGAAAGGACGATCTGCCGAGAATGTGGAGCCTTAGGTGTTAGAAACACGCTCTGGGATGTTGGGGTCTGTCCCTCGCGAGGAGAGGTTCCCAGGGAAGCATGTGTGGTGAGTGTGGAGCAGCACGGGGTCCTGGGAGGTGGGAGACGGCCCCCCAGAGGGGTGAGCCCACCTGGAGGGCCTTCCAGGGATACCTGTAGCTCCCCAGGGGCGTTCTGCTTTAATTAGAATGTTTTTAGAAAATTGAAACAATTATCAACATTTAAACCTGGGGAGAAGTCAGACAGAAATGTTAATTTCCAGCTTTTTGTGAAAAACAGAAGCACTGGTCCCTTGCGCAGGTGGCAGAGAGGGAGGGTGCAGACTCTGCAGAGCGCGGTGTCCTGTTGGGTCTCAGGATCCACGTCCCCGTTGCCACAGCCCACAGCGTCCCTCCCCATCCTTCCTGGGAGGGAGCACTCAGCCCAGCCCAGCCACGTTGGGTCCTCACTAATGACCCAGGTCCAGAACCAAAGCTGCTTAGCCCTGGGACAGCAGGGGTGCAGCTGCGGCCCCATGAGTCCCCTGCGCAGGGGATGTGTCATCAGTGTCTGCTGATGAGGGCGTGGGCAGTGCCGGTTCTCCGCTCTCGTGAGTGGTGACCATGACTCAGTGTCTCCCACGACCTAATGAGCACATCTCTTGCTCTGAGCAAGTTTGTCTTTACAGACTTGTGAACATGAATGATGACATGATGCGTGGATTCATTTTATAGGATGGAAAAAAAACGGTTCAGCCTGGCGTCGATCGTATGTGGCAGCCTCCTTTTATACGAGTGCACAATAGAAAGGCCAAAAACAAGTCCGTCTCAGGGAATGGAAAAATCCAGTGGGTCGTCACATGCAGGAGAACACGCAGCCTGTGGGTGGTGGGAGGGGTGCACGTGTGTCCCATGTGTCCCGTGTCCAGAGCACAGGCCTGACCAGCAAGGGCACCCTGTTCACGCCGACCTTTTAGGCTCTGTCTGGGTGGGATTATTTGTCCCATAGGGACCCCCCCCGCCCCTGTAAGGAAGTATATACATGTACACTTTTAATTGAAATCAGAGGGAGAATGGTATCTAACTACCTTTGCAGCTGGCTTTGTTGCATTCCATTTTTTACTCCAAACAATGTGAGATGCATGTTATTTCTGTAGGAAGTAACATGAAAAAAGCTACCTGAGTGACAGCCGGCCATGCGCCAGGCCCCCTGCAGGCATTTCCCATGCGCTGTGCCTCATTTAATTTTCCAGCAACTGGTGGGGGATGTCGGGGGACTCTCTTATCCCCATTGCACCGAAAGGGAAATGGAGATGAAGAAAAATTAAGAAACTTGCCTAGAGTCTCTTTTCGATTAAACTGAGGAGCTGGAATTCAGATCTGGGCAGTGGGGCTCTGAGGCCCACAGTTGCAGCTTGGAGTCCCACTGGGGTGTGTCCCCCAAGGTCCACTCAAGGTGATGACCGGGGTTCCCACCTCCCCACCCAGCCTTCCGTCCTCACCTTCTGTGTCCTCCATCTCCCTGCCTGGCTCCACCTTTTCTTGAAAACCCATAGAGAAGTTGTTCTCTCTACCAGCAAGCAGGACGCCAGCCTCTCCGAATGTGGGTCCCGTTTCTGTGTTAGGATGCGTTCAGGTCTCGTTGCTTGGAGTTTGGTGTCTGAGTGCCAGCCTGGCAGGAGGGCAGGCAGGTCCCAGGCCTTGTGAATAACACCGGCCCTGAAAAGCCGCTCAGAGCCTTGTGGGGAGGATGAAGGCGTGGACCAGCAGATGCCCAGCAGTCGGTGTGGGTGTGTCGGAGCAGTAAACACAGGAGGTGGCTGCGGAAGAATGGCAGGTCACTGTTGAGGGGCGGCCCCTCATTCACTAGAGGAGACCCCCATCTTGTGCATTGTCTCCGAGAATCACGGGCGGGGGCGGGAGGAGCCAGATGGAGAGTAGGGTGATCTCTTTTCTTCTGCTTTCCTTCTTTTTAAAAAAAAATTTTTTTTGAAGTATCATCAGTTACAGTGTGTCAGTTTCTGGTGTTCAGCGTAATGTTTCAGTCATACGTGCACATACGTATATTCCTCTTCATATTGGTTTTCCTTAGAAGTTACTGCAAGATATTGAATGGAGTTCCCTGTGTTGTACAGAAGAAACTTGTTTATCTATTTTATGTATAGTAGTTAGTATCTGCAAATCTCAGACTCCCAATCTATCCCTTCCCACCCCCTTTCCTCCTCACTGGTGACCGTAAGTTTGTTTTCTATGTCTGTGTGTCTTTGTTTGGTAAACAAGTTCATTTGTGTCTTTTTTTTTTCAAGTGTGGAATCTCCTACTTTCCTTTAAATTACTTCTCGCCTGCAAAATGAGTCCTTTTGAAGTTTTGCTTTGAATGTAAAAGTTCTGTGGAAATTTTTAATGGCTGAATATTCCATCAACCGCAGCGTTACCATGAAAGGGACAGAGAGAGGCGCTGATGCGGCTCCTCCCCAGACAAGAGAAGCCCCCGTGTCCCCCTGCCTCCTTCCCACAGTAGCTTCCGTGACAAGTCCCCAAATGTCACAGGGAAAGGGCCAAGAGGAAAGTGCTTGCACCAAGCCCTGCTTGTGGTTTACGAACCCAGATGTGCTCTGTGGGCGGGAGAGGGTGTCCCCTCAGTTGTGTGCCGGGAACACCGTGACAGCTGCCTCCCCGGTAGTGTCTTCCTTCTTAATTACCGGCTTGAGGTTGTGTCCCAGAAGCCAGGTGACAGCACGTGTTTCTCTTGACATCTGTTTTGAGTTTATGTTACTGAGTTTGGGCACTGATGCACTTGGACGGAAGGTTTCCAGATCTCCACGAAATCTCAGCCTCCTCTCTTGGCAGGGCAAGCACCCACCCCCCACCCCCACCCCTCCTGAGGCCAGCTTGGAGGGTGGGTCTGCAGAACTTCAAGGCTGTCACTTGGGATGGGCGTCAGGATAAAAGGAAGGTGGGAGGATGGCGTTGGGTGCATGTGGTCTGTCTCCACGAGCAGGGCCATCCTCTCCCTGGTGTCGTTATTCTGTTTAAGGGAAACCACGTAATAGAGAGGGACATGGAGGAGCTGAGCTGCGTGGAGCTGAGAGTAAGTAGTGATCCCAGCTGGGCAGCATGCTGGGCTCTGGTTTCTGTCCTGGGCTCCCTGGGGCCAGCTCCGCCTTCCCCCCTCAGGCCTCCAAATGCCACTGTCACTGGAGTCAGTTTTAGGAAAGGTGGGGCAAGACTGTAGAGGAGACTTTTTTTTAAATTGTAGTAAAATAGACATAATGAAATTCACCATCTTCACCATGTCTAAGTGGACAGTTCAGCGACATTGAGGACAGTCACAATGCTGTGCAGCCACCACCCCCGTCCATCCCCAGAACAGCTTCATCTTCTACCCCCCAAACACTCACTCCCCATCCCCTACCCCAGCCCCCGGCGCCCACCATCTACTCTCTGTCTCTGTGAATGTGCCTCCTCCAGGACCGCACGTAAATGCAGTCATACACTCTCCGTCCTTTTGTGACTGGCTGAGTTCACCCAGCATCAGGTCCTCCAGGTTCATCCCCGTTGTAGCAGATGTCAGAACGTCATTCCTTTTTAAACCTGCGTGATAATCCCTTGTAGGAATGGGCCACATTCTGTTTATCCATCCGTCCTTCTGTGGACACTTGGGTCATACCCTCCTCTCGGCTGCTGTGAGTTGTGCTGTGGTGAACACGGGTGTGCAGCTACTGGTCCAGTCCCTAATATGCCTTCTTTTGGGTATAGCAACTCTTGATTTTTAAAGTGAAAATTTTGAAGATTAATTTCTCTAAGATACTTCTTAATCTCCGTTAAGATCACTCTTCTCAAATGAGAGTGTTTTAGACATTAAAGTTTGAATTTTAGACGTTGCTTTCATAGGGATGAAAATCCTTTTTTTTTTTCTCAAACCTTGCATCTTCCTGACCTGCCTCTATCAAGTGGCCCCAAACTGCAACCCAGCACTGGCCCCTTCTCTCTGGGGAGGTGGTCCTCCTCAGTCCCCTGGGGATCCACAGCATCACCAGCCTGCCCCCGTGTGCTGTGTGTGGCCACTGTGCCAAAGGTCACGGCCATCTTTTGCTCACAAGTCAGGGTGCTCTTTGCTTAGAGCAAATCCAACATGTCCCAGAGCGTCTCTTCCCTGGAGAAGTTTCCAGCTGATACTTCCTGAGGAGAAGGCTCTCCCCCTTTGTCTTCCATGCTCAGAAAGAAAAAACTAAGCCTCAGGCCTCCTAGAGTGAGGAATGTCTGGACCAACCATCTAGGCTCCCTGCTGCAAGGACAAAGGGCTGCCCGCAGCCTGCAGCCAGTGTTGTTAACATTCTAAGATGAGTTGCCCATGTAATATTAAGAACTTGAAAGAGCTTGAGTAGGATCTCAACGCTGGCTTCTCTGGAAGAATTGGGAGCTCTGGGTTCCCAAGTCTTCACCCATCCACCTCCTCCTGGTCGTGGGGTCCCTGCCTGGGCCCTGCGGGCATCGGGGGTGCCTCCCCCAGCCTGAGGCCAGACAGACTGCAGAGCAGTTCGCGGGCAGCGGGGCACGTGGTGTGACCCCAGCCTCCCTATAAATCAGCCACAGACGGGCTTGGTGGGGGAGATGGTAGTTTCAGGATAGGCTGCGTCCAGATTTCCACCTGAAATGTCTTCATCTGAAGCTGGGCCCTTTGGTTTGGTGACTTCGGGGGAGAGAAAATGAAGTCTGCTAAGTAAAAATGAGTGATTTTTCAGGGATTTGTAGGAAGTTGAGCAGCCTAATTGCATGCTTCGGGTGGATACGTGTTGAAGAAAGCAATTTCAGGAGGCGAGGAAATTGGGCAATAATCTTAACTTGGGCCAGAATTGTAATTATTACAGCAACAGAATGTTGCTATGTGTATATGTGACCGAAATGGGAAGCAGGATTTTTTTTTCTTAAATGTTTAAAAAAAATAACAACAAAATGTCCATTCTTTCTCTCTGGACTTCCTTAATTATAAATACCGGGTAACCCAGTGCTGGCTAAATATAGGTTCAGTGGCCATCTGTATTTATAACTTTCTTCAGGCAGAAGTTACCAGAGCAAAACGGAATTAATTTGGAGTGTAGGTTTTATAGGCTCTAATTAGTTATGTTTTTCTTTTTTCCTTCCTTTTTTTTTTTTTTTTTTTAATGGAGGTACTGGGGGTTGAACCCAGGACCTTGTGCATGAAGCACGCGCTCTACCGCTGAGCTCTGCCCTCCCCCCTCATTATGTTTTCCTTAAGCAGACCACCTGGGCTCAATAACATTATATAACTGAACTCTGACGCCCGGGCCTTTTAAACATAGACTCTACTCCAAAAGCCGGCCCGCTGCAGCTGTGAACAGACAAGGCTCGGAACATCTGTTTCCAGCTAAGAGCAGGCTTTGGGAGTGATAAAGTTAATCGTTTGTTTTGCAAAGTCAGAAGCCTCATCCCCGGCCCATTGTCTCTGAGACCTTGAATTGTGACATCTTGTGACCGCTTATCAGCTGTTCTTCCTGTGAGGCCGATTTCGCTGTGCTGGCCTGGGGAGGTGGTGGGGGTGGGGGGTGGGGGGGTTGCTGTGGACGGGCCAAAGTATGTGCTTAGCCAACCCACCCCTGTCCCCGAACCCAGCCTGCTGCCTCTCTGGGCTTAAGGAATTGCACCTGCATCTGAGGTCACATCCACCCAAGGGCTGTGTGGGCGGGTGGACCTTTGGATCGGGGGTGGATTCAGCAGGCTCGTGGGTGACTCTGCCGTCAGTCAAACGTGCTAAATTAAACAGGGTGCTCCTCCTCCGTTCCCGAGGCTCTGCACAGAATGCCCAGTCATCTTCTTTTCCTTCCAGAAGGCAGGGTACACCCCAGCTGGCGGCACTCGCTGATGCCTCCGACCTCACCCCTGCTGCTGTCAGCAGGGAGGTGGTTGGAAGCTGGCTGCACTCATATTTTCAGGGGTAAACAGGACAAGAGAGTCTTCCTGTAAAACCCCCAGCCCAGACCTCTCCCCCATCGCTCTTGGCTTCTGCCCCTCCCTTGCTTGGCTTTGTAAGCTGTTTATGCTCATCCCACCTGTGGTCCCCGAGGTGCTTGCTCTCCACTGCCCGTGTGCTCGCCTCGAATAAGGGGTGCTGGGCCACTTGGGTGGAGGGCAGAGCCCTGGCCTGCCTGCCTCGCTCAGCCCTGAGTGCCCGGGAATGGACATCAGAGGAGCCACCTGGTGCCCCGCCCTGGTCATGCGGCTGACGGGTAGCCAGCCTGACTCGAGACTGTCCTGAGGGGCATCTAGAGAGAGCCCAAAGGCAACAGCAGCCCCTGAGCTGGGGGGCCTGGGGTCTGGATCAGCCCCACCCCTGAGCTCAGGGCCGCTCTGGATATGAAGGTGGAGAGAGAAAGCAAGTGTGTCCTTCCCGCATCACTTGGGGACTGGTCATTTCACCAGACATTTTTTGAGCTCTGGCATACACCAGATGCTGCCGGGGCCTGACAGTTGACAGACGGTAGGTCCTGCCTTTGGGGAGCCTACCGTGGAGGGAGGGGGTGTGGGCTGTGGTAGCCACATGCAGGCAGACCTGGGCCTGGGAGGCCCAGGAGGGCTTCCTGGAGGCAGTGATGGCTGAGGTGATGGTTAAAAACAGAGTGGGAGGTGGACTTTTGGTGTGAGGTGGCTGGCAAGAGCAGGCTCCGGGCTGTGAAACAGCACGTGGGAGCAGGGTCCCTCATACACGGTGGCGATGCTGGAGGACAGAAGGTGATGTGGGCGAGGCCAGGTCTGTGGCTGGATGGCTGGCCTGGCCCGGTTATAGAGACATTCATGTGTCCTGTGTGGGGCTCAGGCTCCATCCTCTAAGGGGAGGCAGAGCTGGAATGGGAGTGGCAGAATGATGGAGGCGGGAGGCCAGCAAGGGTCCTGCTGTGGTTCAGGCAGGGGCGGGGGTGATGGGGTGCAGCTGAGGTCAAGGGCCACTCGGGAGGGTTTGGTGACTCTGGATGCACGTGGAGTGTGGTGCCTTCACCAAGACCAGGGATTCCTCAGGAGGTGGGACAAATCTGGAAAGATGAGGGTGGCGAGATGGTGTTTACTAAGGATGGAGGCGCTGATCGTGATGGGGGTTGTCTGGGGACTCGCATGTTGGGGACACGCATGCCAGGAACAAGGAGACAAGGTGGTTAGGGTGTGGACTGGCTCTGAGGATTCAGCCTTTATAGAGCAGGGTGCTGGGGCCCAGGTGGTGCTAAGCTGAGCGTGCATAGCCAGGGTGGTCAGCCAGGCAGGTGAGGGAGCAGCCTTCTCCGGGATTTGATGGCATCAAAGACGCAGCTCAGGGTCTCCAGGGGCAGATTTCAGAATCCACATGCTTAGTGGCGGCCCAGTCTCTGGAACCAACACCTCCATCTGGGAGCAAGCCCAGCTCACAGCGGGTTTCTGACCAAGGCGGTGGGCCTCTGACCCCAAGGTTAGGGTGACCAGCAGTGCCTAGGAGGTCTGCGTGGATGGGAGGCTGTGGACAAACCAGGGACTTGCCTGGCTGCATTTCAGGGCCAATGTGTTTGAGAATCTTGCATAAACACGTATGCACAACTCTCTATCTACAAACAAATATATACACAAAACTGAAATATACACACAACATAGGTGTACATATACACACACATCTGCGTACTTACATACACGTGCAGTCTCTATATACGTTCATCTGTACATATATAAATATGCAGACACACACAGAGACATAATGGAATAGACGTGTGTGGAACACAGGAGTGTCTCTTCTGGTTTCTGCACTGGAAGGAGGGGGCAGTGAGCCCCGTGGAGGGTCTGGGCTGTATGTGAATGATCCTGCTGCCGAGAGGAGAAGGGCCACTGCCCCCTAGATGGGACAGTGATTCTGCAAGATGTGTCAGGAGGTTAAAGATGTGAACTTTGACCTCAGATCCTGACTGTGATGGTCTTGACACGTTACCTAACCACTCCATGCCTCAGTTTCCCCATCTGTAAGGTGAGGATAATCATGGCAGAATCTCAAGGTAACACATCTGAACTCTTAGCTGGCTGCCTGGGTGGGCGGGGTGGGGGACGGTCAGCAAGCACCCGCTGCTCTGGTGAGGGGCCTGGGGCACCCAGAGAAAGTTGGGGAACTCAGCGGCTGGGAGAAAGGGCAGGAGGGGGAATTACTGGTCCTTTTGTACCGTCCATACTTTGTACCGAGTGCATGTATTACTGGATTTTTTTAGTGTCTAATAGAGGATCCCGTTGAAGAGAAACCCCATCCATCTCTCCTCGCTGTGGGTTCTTTGATCTCATTTCTTCCAATGTTCTGGCTGAGAACGTTGAGCAAGGTTTTTAATGATATTTTAACGATGTTACCAATTTTATCAACTAATGTGTATAATTACACATCAGTGTTGAGTAAAGAGACGTGGGCATTGCGTGCTCAGCGGATTATTCATTTGCCGGGATGGTGCGCTAGGAGACTGGCTCTAATTACCACGCTGCAAAGATACCATGGACAAGGAAGAGAAAAGCATGGACAGAAATTGTATGTTTGGACCAAAAACCAAAACACAGCCCACCTTGCAGACCAGAGATTAGATTCACTGAGGAAATGCAGATTGATGTTCTGGGAGCTCAGAGCAGCTGGGGGTGGCAGGAGTTTCTCATACATTGTCCAGGACGGGAAGGCAGAGGAGGCCTGCAGACAGCAGGGTCCTGTTGCAGCCACTGCTCCTGCGTTGATGAAGCAGGCTGCTTGGATGCTGCTGGCTCAGGGAGGGCGCAGGAGGCCCCGATGCAGCGTTTACCCCGGGCCACCACTGAGGGACGGTGGTCCAAGTGGACCACGTGCTCTCATGTCAATGCAGATGTCAAATAAAAATCAGAGTCTTTTCTCTCTCTTTTAAATATATTTTTGTTTTTATTTATTTGTTTTGGGGGGAGGTAATTAGGTTTATTTATTTTTTTGATGGAGGTACCAGGGATTGAGCCCAAGACCTCATGCATGCTAAGCATGCGCTCTACTCCTGAAAATCAGAGTATTTTCTTACTGGGAGATTAATTGGAATTTAAAAAGTCTCTACGCCGCCCCCCACCCCACCCCAGCCCATCTTCTATTCATTCTTAGGACTCCAGCTCTTGTCACTTTGACCCTGCAGGTGCACCAAAATGTAGCCATAGTCCTATGCCCTGCTTTGTGTGTCCGAGTGTCATCTGGTGTACGGTGTCATCACCCGTTTGTCTGTGGACAGAATGGGGGGACTGTTGGATCAGGAATTGAGAGCCTCTGAGTGTCACATTGGGCTTACCCTCCCAGGGCCTCAGTCTTCCCATCTGTGAAATGGGGCCATCTCGATGGTCCTTTCCCACAGCCCTCTCTGTGAGGTCAGAGGACAGCAGGCATCCTTCACGTTTAACCGGGCCAGCGGCCATGTCCCCAGAGTGACCAGGCTGTCCTGTCCTCTTCTCTCATGAGGGCACTCGAGGAGCTTAAGGAGCAGGCCCCCATGTGGGATTGGCACTGCTGAGATAGGTGAGGTGGGTCCTGAGAAGGACTCAGATGGGGCGGGGAGGAGGAGGGAGCAGGCAATAGCTATGTCATAAATGCCACGTCACAGCTGAGATGAATGTCACTTGGCCTTGTCCCACTTGCGGTCGATCACCCGCCTTCTGACCACTTGCCCGTCATGGGAACCTCGTCTTCCCGACCCATGCCTGATGTGGGGGGATAGCTGGGCAGGGGGCAGCACAGCTTGAGTCGGACAGACAGGAGTGACCCCTTGGGGCCTCTGACAAGGAGGGGTCCTGGAAAAGGGACAGCTCAGAGACTCAGTGAGATGCACCGTAGCTGCCCCTGTGTTCCCAGCAGAGGCCCTCAGCGTGTGGACTGGTCGCCCCCAACCTTCACAGAAGCTGTGTTCCACCTCAGAGCCTTAGGTGGGCTCCCCAAATACAGCAGCAGCAAATGCTAGAAATCACCGGTGGGCAGACTTCTAAAGTCCACCTGTGACATGTTTTGGGTTTGGGGTCCAGAGGGTCTCTGTAGCAACTCTTCCACTCGGTCATCGTAGTATGAAAGCACTTCTGGGCAGCAAGTGAGTGGCTGTGCCCCAGTAAAGCGCTATTTATAAAAACAGGAGGGGTTTTAAAAAATTACTTTTATTTTTATTTATTTTTTGGTGGTGGGGGGAATTAGGCTTATTTATTATTTATTTGTTTATTTATTATAACTATTTTTAATGGAGGTACTGGGGGGTCAAACCCAGGACCTCGTGTATGCTAAGCTTGCGCTCTACCACTGAGCTATACCCTCCCTGCCCCAAAAGGATTGAAATCAGGTTCACGGACAGATACCTGTACACCCAGGCTCACAGCAGTGTTATTCACAATAGCCAAAAGGCAGAAGCAACCTGGGGATGAATAGATAAACAAGATATGGTATAGACACACCATGGAATGTTATTCAGCCTTAAAAAGGAAGGACATTTTGGGTGAAGGATTTGGCTCAGTGGTAGAGCACATGCTTAGCCTTGTACGAGGTCCTGGGTTCGATCCCCAGTCTCTCCATTAAATAAATAAATAATAAAAGAAAATAAATAAAAACACAATTACCCCCCCTTCAACGCCCCCCCCCCCCCCAATTAAAATAAAAAACCAGGATGTAGACCGGATTTGGCCCATGGGCCATAGTTTGCCAACCTTTGCTCTGAGTAGATTAGTCTTTTACTAACCACACGGCACATCCACAGGCTCTGGAGGGGACACTTTGGGGGTCACGTCAATCCAGGCTGCAGACAGGTCAGGGCCTGTCACCGCGTCTGGAGTCCCTCCCGAAGGCCTAGGCCCTTCCTCCCACCTTTCCTTTCTTTTCTTATCCTCACAGCGGCCCCAGCCTCAGCAACCCTTTATGTCCTCGCCCTGAATCTGACTGTCTGATCTGTGTTTGCCTGACTCTCCAATCTTTGGTGGCGGGGAAGAGGGTGGCTGGCTGCTCCCCACACCCTCAGCCCCACCCTGTGAGCACCCACAGGGTGGTGGAGGCTCACGGAGTCTCAGAGGGACTCAGATTTCTGAGCAGCCAGTGACCCGGCTCTCTCCTCTTTTCTCCTGAGTCAGACTCCAGCTTCTTCTGCAGCTGCCTGGGGAGAGCAGGAGAGTGGACCTGACTGCGGTCCCCTTCTCCTCTGCATCAGGAGTGGCCCTCCCCAGACCCTTAGCCTCCATGCTGGGCTGGATATATGTCTCCAAACAGGGTGGCAGTGGCCACTGCTGACCTGGGGGCCAGTTTGTCTGGTTAGCACTGTGGGAATTGTCTGTTCATCCCTTGAATTGCTCAAAGAGAAGGGCTACATTGGTTCAGACCCTCTGAGCCATTGCTAAGGATAGGGTTGGATGGGGGCAGAGGCAGGGGGTCGAATGGCCTTGGGGCTGGCCTTTGAAGAGAGGCTTGGCTGCCTCTGGCCTGGCTTGGCTGCCCTAAGGCCTGTTGCAGCTCTGAATGGCTTCCAGGGGCACTTTGGGGTCAGCAGCTCTGCTATGAATCCATCTCTGCCAGCCAATTTGATTCATTTCTCCGTTTCTCCATGTCCCCGAGCAGGAATTGACTTGAATGCCCAGAGTGAAAAGACCGAAAGCTGTGAAACATCCCCAGGGATGGTGGCAGCTTATAAGCAAACACGCTAATTAAATATTGCTGTAAGTGAAGGCACTGTTACCGCTTCTGTTTCTAAATCCCAGCTCTAGCTACAGGAGGTGCCCTTGGACAAACGGAACAATTAACTTTGCTGAAAATGGGAGCAAGGTGACTGTCTGCTGTAGGAGGAGAAATACAAGTGCTTTTGCTCAAAGGAGGCCAGAAATAATGAGGTTGATGATGGTGGAAAAATATCTTGCGGTAGAAAGTGAACTGAGAGTCATGATTGCAGAAAACCACTTATAGGGCACCCCCTACCTGCCGGGCTGTCTACTAGCTCTTCATATATGTGCATAAATAAAATAGTCTTGGGGCAGCCCTTCAGGGTAGTGGTTACTGTTCTCACATGGAAACTAAGACTCAGAGAGCATCTTCAGCCTGGGTCATCCAGCAGGAAGATTGAGCTGGGATGCATCCCAGACCGAGTGAAGGGATGGAGGAACCTTGGAGAGGAGCCATGGGGAGAACCCCAGCCCCCCAGTACCAGCCAGAGTTTGTTGCATATCCACTAGGTTCTAGGCATTGAACTAGGCACCATACAGGTGATACCTGTTAACCCTCACGACTGTCACAGTATTTGGTGTTCTGTGGTTGTAAGCAACAGAAACACACTGGAGCAAGTTTAAGTGAACAAGAAGGATGGATGGGCATCTCCTGAAACTCAAGAACAGAGGGCAGCCAGACTGCCAGGACTTCTGGAAAGGAGGGCTGAAGGATGTAGTAAAGAGAACTCTCTCTGTAGACACCTGCTTTATCTTCTTGTGGAAAGATATGGAAATGACCACTTAGAATATCCACACCCCTCCAGGTCTCTGCCTGGGCCGATCAACTCTGTTGGGGTCAAAATGGTCACAGACGGAACGTCTGTGAGTGGGAAGGGGGTGCAGCAGAAGGGTGCAGTGTACTGGGTGGGTGTTAGTCCTACTGAACTCCATGGGGTGAGTGGTTTTATCCCCATTTTACATGTAAGGACCTGAGATCTGCAGGAGGTAATCTTGCCCAAGATCACATGGTCATTGGCGGTGAGGGGAGTGGGAAGGGTGTGAACCCAGGCTCACAGTCACCACCTCTATCTGCTCGAGAGATCACTGAGTCTGAAACTCATCCATCAGTCAGAGGCTGGAACAGAAACCAGGATGGTGTCACCTGAGAAGGGCAGTTGGAGAGTCTGTCTTGTATTCAGTCCATCTTGCTTTAGAAAGCTTTCAAGGAAGGAGACCAGCGAGCTGTTTTCAGTAACCAGTGAATGTTAGAACAAGCAGCAGGCCTTCTGAGAGCAGCGTCCAGATGCCCTAGGGTCGTGGGTGCTGCAGGGAGGGTCAGCCCATCCAAGGGCCACATTCTTCCCTTCCCTGCGGCCCCTCCAGCCCTCAGGCTGAAATCTGTCCTGACAAACAACCCCTGGCAGAAAACCAGACACCCTGGGGGCTCAAGTGTTCGCAGCTGACCTTTGCACAATCCTCAAGCAGATGCAGCTGCGTGTTTTCCTTGGCTCTCTTCTTGAGAGGGACGTTCATTCTTGGATATTCCAGTTTACCCATGGGGTGGAAAGGATGGAGTTTGTTTACACATAAATATTTCAGTGTAGACCTGACTTGACACTCACTTAGCTACTTCAGGGATGCTTGACCCTGGATGAACATTCATTCATGTCTAAAACACTTGGCCAAGATAACACAAGCTTTAAATGAGATGAACTCACCACATGCTTTGGGGTGGGGGGAGTGTGCTCCCTGTGAAGCATTACCTAGTGGTGTTTATCCAGAAAGGGGGTATCTCAGTTAATCTTCATACTCTCAAATGTGACCTCTGTGCCGGGATTGGAGTGGGACAGCGCAGTGGTGGGCATGTTTCCCCTGGGAACAGGACGAGCCTCTTGGAGAAAGGGGAGATTTTTGTGGGATGCAGGATTATGTAAGACTGTTTTAACTGAGAATATCCTGCTTCTTGTTTTGCAGATTGGGAACCTGGAAGATTACTACCATTTTTACCATAGCAAAACCTTTAAGAGATCGACTTTGGGTAGCAGGGGCCCTCACACCTTCCTCAGGATGGACCCCCAGGTACGGATCTCTGCTCTGTGCACACGATGCTTTCTTGGAGCCCCTGAAGTGCTGTTTGCTTATTGCTTTGATCTGTGGTTCTAAAAATGGCCAAGTCTGGATTTTAATGTGATTCTAGATCACCATTAGTTTTCCCTATCCACTTTGAATAAACCAAAACCGATGTGTAGCTACGTATCAGACCAGCTAAAGGCTCCAAATATTTGGGTCCCTTAGGAGACTTGGGAATTTAAATTCCTTAAAAAAATTTTTTTTAGCTGAAGTATAGTCAGTTTACAATGTTGTGTCAATTTCTGGTGTATGGCATAATAATACATATAATAGTTCAGTCATGTTTATACATACATGTATTCATTTTCATATTCTTTTTTCATTATAGGTTACTACAAGGTGTTGAATATAGTTCCCTGTGCTGTACAATATAAGCTTTTTGTTTATCTATTTTATATATAGTCGTTATTATCTGCAAATCTCGAACCCCCAATTTAGACCTTTCCACACCCTTTCCTCTTTACCCCACCAGTAACCGTAAGTTTGTTTTCTATGCCTGTGAGTCTGTTTCTGTTTTGTAAATACATTCATTTGTCTTTTCTTTAAATTCAACATGAGTGATATCATACAGTATTTTTCTTTCTCTGTCTGACTTTCTTCACTTAGAATAACGATCTCCAGATCCATTCATGTTGCTGAAATAAATGGCATTATTTCATTCATTTTTATGGCTGAGTAGTATTCCATTGTGTAAATATATCACAATTTCTTTATCCAGTTATCTGTCGATGGATCACCTTCTCTTAAAAGCAATGTGCTGAGTGTTGGTTTGGGCTCCCAAGCTGGCGTGTGTTGTTACCATGTCAGCTGTCTCTAGCGAACACTGATCACCAGAGTTCCCATGGAGAAATCAGTCTTGGTGTTGTCCCAAGCCACCCCACTGACAACCATGGCTCTTTTGGGGTTGACTGAGCTGAGGGTGGTGAGAGAGATGGTTTATCCCTGGGCACTGTACCTGAAACACCCTTCTCCAGGGCATCGCTCTGTGGTGTTCTGATTCCAAGCACATGAGGAAGTGGTCCCATGGAACACATTCCTGCAGTTGGGGTGTGAGAAGGTGGACATGTAGTACCTGTATTTCTGAATTCTTTTTATAGGTGGGTGGAAGGATGGATAGATGGAAGGGTGGATGGGTGGACAGATAGAAGGAGACAGATATAAAGCATTATGCTAATCCCATTCTCCCTTCTTGGCAGGAAAAGGAATTTCATGTTTATCAAGGGATTACTATGTACTTGGGCACTTTATCTGGGGGGGGCGGTAATTAGGTTTATTTATTTATTTTTAATGGAGATACTGGGAATTGAAGCCAGGACCTCGTGCATTCTAAGTACACACTCTACCCCTGAGCTGTACCCACCCACCCCCCTTGCGTGGGCACGTTAACATGAATTATACGGGGCTATGATTATACCTGTGTGTGCTTGCACCATGGAGCTGGGAGGGATGGTTTTCAAGGGGGCTGGTGCATGTTGTTGCTCTAGAAGCAAAGCCAGATGGTCGTAGCTCATTCCCACAGAACCACTGAGGCCACTGGAGATGAGTGAGCAGACCCGATGCGGGTCTCCCTGCACAGCTGAATGCAAGGGATTCTCTGTGCAGAGTGCACAGACCGTTCACCAAAGAGACATGAGTTCTGTGTGGCTGGAGGAGGGGCTGAGGTCCTCAGTGGTCCACCACCACCGTCAAAGTGTGGAGACGTTTCTAGGCTTGCAAGGAAGTTGCTGCCGGGCCCCTCCACAATTTTGCGTTGAGCAAGCAGTTACCTGTCTTATGAGGTCAGAGGTCTCTGGAGTCCTTAAATTGTTCCCACAGAGGTAGTTACAGCAAGGGGCCTGTTGTTGGCATTGGGGAGCCCCAGTCCCCCCGCACGGCGTGTGCTGAGAAGATAATGGGATGATGGGTTCCTTGGTCCCGTTTCCCTAGGGACTTCTGAGGATTAAGCTGTTTCTCAGCGGTTAGAACTGCCTCACAGTTGAAACAGGAGACTCAGCCTGTGTTTTGTGGACATCCACTTCTTTTGTGTGACTAAATTTTAAAACTTTTAAAGATGCTCCACTCAGCTGCTCTCCCCTTCCTTCCAAAACATTAATTAATTGTGCATCTGCTGAGTGTGACGCAGAGATGCCCACCCAGCGGGTCTCTGCCCCGGGTGAGCCCCCAGCAGGTGTGAGATCATATGCGGGAGGTGGCGGAGGGGGATTCGGGGCGGGCCCCAGACGGCCTCCTCTGCAGCATCTGAGATGATGGGCTTCCTCATCTTCCGTGCGTTCAAAGGACTCCATCCAGTTCGGGTCTACGGGCCAAATATTCCCAGTAATCAGTTATGTCCTTGAAGGAGCGAGGAAGAGGCAGAGACTTATTCAGCAAAGGCTATGGCAGTTAAGTTTTTTTTCAAATCAAAATCCCTTTTATTCAGAGCTTCTTAATAAGCTCCTGGCAGGACTGCTATGGAAGCATCCTGCCAACAAAGAAGAAAGAGAGAAAAGGTAAACAGCCTGCAGACTCCAGCCCTGCCTGCAACTCCCACGTGATTGGCTGACCCGTTCTCACAGTCCTAATTGTCTAGCCCCAGGGACAGCATACAGACGTCGGAGCCAGTGATGAATTCAGAATGCCTCTGTTTAAATCAGTCTAGTTTTAATGCAAACCAAATCAATGAGCTGTCAGTCTGACT
This sequence comes from Camelus dromedarius, assembly GCF_036321535.1. Classification (NCBI taxonomy): domain Eukaryota; kingdom Metazoa; phylum Chordata; class Mammalia; order Artiodactyla; family Camelidae; genus Camelus; species Camelus dromedarius. The sequence continues at coordinate 5,540,365 of NC_087464.1, forward strand.
AATATTTCCTCTACCTAGTCCTGCCGATGAAATATTGGGCAAAATTAGCTCTTTCACGGAAGTGTTGAGTGTTATCTTCTCTGGCAGGGCACCGGCACGCCGTCTCACATGAGCCTAGCGTTTCTGGGACCTTAGTGATCGGAGAGTCGTGTGATGAATATTATTAAGAAAGGGAAAAGATGAGTTCATGTGAGTCAGAAACATTGGAATGCCGTCCCCGTTGTGTTTTGAATGAACAAACTGGAAATGAATGTTGCGGGGCTCGGGGTAAAGTTCAGTCGGAGGCAGATGGTATTTTATTTTAATTAGCTCCAGTCCTTATTGTCTACAATTGCTTTGATAAGTGATGGAATTTACCACCCAGCCCCACTTCGCCTGAGTGCACATTGGTTAAAACAAAACGGAACAGCGCCCTTGCAGGAGGGAAGATCTAAGGCTGCGTTAGTCATACACGCACCTCTTTTCTTTAATTTGAGCATCTCTGCTCAGGGATCCTGTACCAGATTCATGCATTCATTTTCCTTACAGTCTTGATCACCTTGTTTTTTTGTTTGTTTGTTTTTTTGGTGGGGGAGGTAATTAGGTTTGTTTGTTTGTTTGTTTGTTTGTTTATTGGAGGTACTGGGGATTGAACCCAGGACCTCATGCACCTAAGCATGCGCTCTACCCCCGAGCTGTACCCTTCCCCCTTGACTTGATGTGTTTAACCCCCTTTGAAAAGGGCCCTTTTGCTCAAAGTGCTTCGTTGACCAGCCCTCTCCTCTGGAGGACAGCCCAACTGTTCTCAGGGTGCTGGGTCCCTCCCTGGGCTCTTCCAAGGGCTGTCATTTAAGCAAACTGAAAGCATTTGTTTTTAACTTGTTCTTTCGCCAAAAGTCTGGAGGAGGGTGGACATTACAGAAGCGTCGGCCAATAGCTGCGATTGCTCGCAAATTTTCTTAAAATGACGCGTTCTGATTGTGTTCCAAGCTGGCTTAGAGTTCGACATTGCTGTCTGCGTCTTCCAGCCCTTACATTTTAGAGTGATGACTCTGGTCCAGCCCTTCCTCTTCCCTCAGTGCTCGGCCAGACTAATGACGGAAAACAGAGGATGAAGATGTTATTAGGGGGGCCCTCACTGGCTCCTTCCCGGGCGATGGGAGGCTTCAGTCTGCTGCTTTGTTTCGGTGCTTTCACACTCAGAAGCTGGAAAATGATTTCCAGGACCGGAGTAGGCATTCTGTTTTGGAGGCTGGGACTTTGCCCCCAGAGTTTAATCAAAGCTCAGGTTTCTTTCCAGCAGTGATGCAACGTTTAAGCAGATCTTTCCATTAACCACAGATGGAATTTTATCTGTCAGTTTTGTGTGCTTGAGCCATTCAGAGTGCAAATAAACAAAAAGTTCCTGGCAAATGCAGGCACATAGACAGTAAGTGACCACATTGATCTTGGGGTTGATGAACTGTGGGATGGGCTGAGGGTAGGGGCCTGGTGGATTTACCCACGTGGGAACAGGAGAGATCTCCAGCACAACCCAGCTGGGTCTGGTGGAATGGCTACTATGAGTTGGTAAAAAGTTAGAATTTTAAAATAAACTTTAAGAGATGGTGCTTTATTGTTTCACAGTTACCACTCGACAGTCCCACATAGATCCTCAAAGACGTCTCAGAGTCAACCCATCCTGACTATAATTTGAAAAGATACATGCACCCCAATGTTCATAGCAGCACTATTTACAATAGCCAAGTCATGGAAACAACCTAAATGTCCATCAACAGATGAGTGGATAAAGAAGCTGTGGTATATTTATACAATGGAATACTACTCAGCCATAAAAATGAAATAATGCCATTTACAGCAACATAGATAGACCTGGAGATTGTCATTCTAAGTAAAGTAAGCCAGAAAGAGAAAGAAAACTACCATATGATACACTTATATGTGGAATCAAAAAAAAGAGACACAAATGGACTCATTTACAAATTAGAAACAGACTCATAGACATAGAAAACAAACTTACGGTTACCAGAAGGGAGAGGGGATGGAAAGGGATAAATTGGGAGTTCGAGATTTGCAGATACTAACTATTGTATGTAAAATAGATAAACAACAAGTTTCTTCTGTACAGGACAGGGAACTCTATTCAATATCTTGTAGTAACCTCTAATGAAAAAGAATATGAAAAGGAATATATGTATGTGTATGTAGGACTGAAATGTGATGCTGTACACCAGACATTGACACATTGTAAACTGACTATACTTCAATTTAAAAAAAATTGTACAACCGCCTGGGGAAGAAAAAGAATTCTAAAGCAAACAAAGAGCAATAATAAAATTAAAAAAAAAATAAATAAACCCAACCCAGAGCCGACTGACCACCCTTGACTGCACCTCTGTCTCAGAGAGGCAACCTCCCTCCTCCACCCTGTTCCACTACCTGTGCAGCTCCACCCCCTTGTCCTGCCTCCCCACCTGCACCCCAGCCCCAGGCCACACTCCTCTGTTCTGGATGCTGCACTGCCCTTCTTAGTGATCTACTATGGGCATTCTCGCTCAATACCAGTCCACTCCCCACCGTCCTCAGGGATCCTAGGAGACATTCCTATAATGATGCCACTGCCCCTTGGAACGTCCTGCCAGGGCCCTCCTTGGTCTGACCTCCCTGGGGACCCTGGACCCCAGCCATGCTGGCCTTTAGCATCCTCATCTGATGACATCTCCTCTTTCCCCCTGCACAGCCTTTGCACAGACTGCCTTCCCCCCGTATCTCTCTCCCCTAACTTCCGGTTCTAGCACGTCCATCCCTACCACAGGGATGCTCTTCCCAGCAGTAGTATGTCCACATTCCTGATTTGTGAGGTCCCCCCTTAGCAGCTGTCTTTCCCACCGGACTCTAGGAGCTGAGGGATCAAGTCTGTTTATATGGTATTTAAAAATTATTTTATAATTGTTATTTTTTTAAGCAGGGAGGTAATTAGGTTTGTCTATTTATTTATTTAATGGAGGTGCTGGGGATTGAACCCAGGACCTTGTGCATGCTTAGCACAGTGCTCAGCCACTGGGCTATACCCTCCCTCCAGGACGAGGGTTTCTAAATGGCCTCTACATCCTTAGCTCCATCTTGGAGCAAAGACCCTGGAGTCTCCTGCCAGGATGTACCAGTTCCTGCTGACTTCCTGGGACTTCCGGAGCTTCACGGGGTCCCGCTGAGCAGTCAAGGGCTTTAGGCAGCGCCTGGGCAGATGGTAGCTTTGGATGGAGCTCGAGGGTCTCTCATGCTCTCTCTGGTGACACTGGCTCACAAAGGAGGCTTCAAAACAATTCCCTTGGTCGCTTGTCAAATCCAGGACCGGTGTGCCGGGCACCTTCTGGGCCAGCAGCATGCCCAGGGCCCATGAGGAAGGGGACGTGGTAGAGGCTGCCAGAGACACACTTGCCCAAAAGACAGTTGGACGATTTTACAGCTTGGCGTCACTGAGAACCCATGGCCTCTGAGGCCGGTGACTGGGATCCTGCTTATGTCTGTGACCTCTTTCTAAGCATCTTTTAGGTTCACCTTGTCTTATCCGCAGAGCTACATCCTGCAGGTGCCTCGTTGTAATCTGACTTCTCAAGGAGCAAGCTAGGGGAGGCGTTGCCTTCCAGAGGAAAGGGTTGCTGTTCACGTAATCTTGAGGTTGTGAAGCCTTTATGACTAGAATGTTTAGCAGGAGACATACAGAAAACGGATGAAATGAAATCGATCAGAGTGCAGTTCCCCCTTCAAAATATGAGTTTGAAGAATTCAAGCCATTTTACGCAGGCTGATACAGCTTTGCCGGGAGGGACGATTTGTGTGCGGCTTTTGGCAAACGTTGCTCTTGCCCCAGATCACTGATGGTGGGTCATCTGCAACAAGCCAACAGATCATCTTGTAGTCCCTAAGACCCACTCCCATTTTCTCCTCCAAAGTGTTTTAAAAAGTCTGTCTGTGGTTTTTACAACATATTTGTCACCTGAAGGGTATTCACTGAACATCATGCCTTCGTTCAGGGAGCTTTAGGGACCTCCCACTGTATACCCAGCATCACCTGCACACAGAAATACAGTGGTGAGCAAAACGGCCCACATGGCGTGTCCAGACAGGCCGGCGGGGAGCAGAGGGTCATCAGACCAACACGGACACACCCAGGCACAGCTGCGGCCGGTGCTGGACCAGCCAGGTCAGGGCAAGCCCCCGGCCCCCAGCCCCCAGCAGAGACACACCTAACTTCGCGTTTGTCCAGGATCCATTTTCAATTTGCCTTTTCATGAAGAGAGAGGATAATACTTGAGTCCAGCAAATCTTAGTCGAGCAAGTCCCTGTCACAGGGCAGGTGTTGGGTGAGAGCTGGAGAGACCAGGGTGACTGAGATGCAGCCCTCTCTCTGTGGGGAAGGTGAGCTTCTGAATGGATACCATCCATGTCCTGGGGTGAAGGCAGTGTCACTGTGCAGGTGTCTGCAGCCTGGAGGTCGGAGAAGGTTCCAGACCGGGGTGGGTGACAGGGCAGCACCAGTAAGCTGGCCTGGTGAGCAGGGGAACAGGCATCCCAGGCCCGTGGGTACCCTGAGAGCTCAGACCTGCAGGGACGGATGGGTTTTAGGGCCGCCGAGTTGGGAGGAGAATCAGGAGGATGAGAAGGACCTGGGTGGGGGGCAGCTTTAATTTGAGGGGACCGGGAGGAGGGGAGTCCAGGGCCCAGTGACGTGCAGGGCACGTGGTCAGGGTGAGTGATGGGCCTGTATGGGTGGGGCTTTGAGCTGGGGCTGGCACCAGAGGGCACACCAGGATGACTGTTCCTTTTGTTTTTTTTTTAATTCTATTTATTTATTATTTGGGGGGAGGTAGTTAGGTTTATTTATTTATTTTAATGGAGGTACTGGGGATTGAACCCAGGATCGCATGCATGCTAAGCATGTGCTCTATCACTGAGCTAAACCCTCCCCCTGGTTTTTAAAACATCAGTAAAGAGCTGCTGCCTTGAGACCCCTCCCTGCCTGGTGCACCTCCCTGCAGCCTCCGCCAACGGGGCCCCTCCTCGTGGGTCCTGTCCGCTCCAGTCACCGGCGACAGTGGGAAACCTGCCGAGGCGGGTGACTTCAGGTCCTCCTTTAGGAGGACAGCCTCATGGAGCCTCAAATATTTAAAATCATCCTGGGTTCAGCCCCCAGTACCTCCATTAACATAAATAAACAAACAAACAAATCTAATTCCCCCCTTCCTCCACAAAAAAAAAAAAAAAAAAAAAATACAACTCTGATCTAGCCCATGATTGAAACCTGTGGGTTAGTCTCCTAGGGCTTGTCCTGAAAAATGACAGCAAACTAGGGGGACTTAAAACAACGGGAATTTACTGTCTCACAGTCCTGGAGTCCAGGAGTCCAGGAGTCTGAACCCAAGTGCCGGCTGGGCCCGGGTCCCTCTGAAGTTCCTGGGGGAGCATCCTTCCTCTCCTCTGCCGGTGTCCGGTGGTCCCAGGTGTCCTGGGCTTCTGGAATCTCTTCCTTCACAAGGTCTCCTCCTCCTCCTGCTGTGTCTCCAGCTTCCTGCTGCCTGTCTTTTAGTGAGGACACTTCTCATGGGATTTGGGACGCACCCAAGTGATCTGGGGTGACCTCATCTCGAGGTCCTAAATTTAATTACACCGGCAAAGACCCTGTTTCCACACTCACCGGTGCCGGGTGAACATACTTTTGGAGAGGCCCCCAGTCAAAACCAAAGCAGCGTGGCGTAGAATGGGCAGGGACTTTCTTGTGGGCGAGGCTTCCCCTTCCTTTGATCCAGTGATCTGAGGGCTGTGAGGACCAGTGGGTTCTCTTCATGAGAAGGCAGGGGACACTCCGTGACGGTCCGGCTCTTACCATGCACCCTGAGCCACAAAATGTATTTTAATTCGCCCCAGGCCCACTCATTTGCAGGCTTGCTTGGGTGTAGGACTTACCTCCCGGGTGTGCAGTCATGGCCTTGAAAGGTGGGCAGTGTGTCCTGCCATCTGTTCCCTGCCTTTTTCTACAGGAGAGAGTCTGAGCATCTCCCATGGACGTTCTGAGGGGTCTGGGGAGTAGATCGTGAGTCAAACTTCATGTAAAGTGGCAGGTAAACTGCCAGCAAAATACTCTGATTTCTCTTGGGTACCAGCCCCCTTGGGAGAGGAGGAATGCTTCTAATCCCACAAAAGATCATAACTTGCTTTTCCTCATGAAGGTAACCGCAGGGAGAGTATCGCAGGCAGGCCCCCCTCCCAGCCTGGACTCTCAGCATAAAAACCAGCTCACCATTTGCTCTGCTTGGCGGAAGCATTCGCTCTGTGCATGACATGTCCATGGGGACCCGAGACTGTGTGTTCCTGTGGCATCACTGGGGGGAGGGTATAGCTCAGTGGTAGAGCACATGACTAGCGTGCATGAAGTCCTGGGTTCAATCCCCAATACCTCCATTAAAAGCAAATTAGTAAATAAATCTAAAAAAAATGGCATCACTGTTGACAAGTGAGGTACCCCTCACCAGGACAGGTGCACCTGCTATTTGATGGGGGAGCTAAAGTTTCAGGCACTCAGCTTTGGGTCAGTGGCCCCTCTGACCTTCCTGGAGAGGCTCTGGTTCCCACCTGAGGGGTGTCTGGAGCTGAGCTCTGTGTCTAGGCTGGAGGTGCAAGAGAGGGCACCTCAGACCTGGATGGGAACTGGAGGTGTTAATGCTTCCATTCCCAGAGCCTGGTGCCGGACACACCCTAAGACCCCAGGCAGCTTTGCTGAACGAGCAGCTGGATACGGGACCACAGGGGCCCAACTATCCAGGGGAATCAGGGAAAATCTGGAACATGGCAGGAGGATGGAATCCAGGCCCCCCGTACTTTCCTGGAGTTGGGTGAGGAGCAGGGCAGGGACTGGACCCCGGAGAAAGAAGTGGGAAGCTGGCCCTGAGCACATGACCACCAGTTGAGGCAGCCCCTGGCTGTGATGTCACCTGTGATTCCATCTCCAGAGGGTTGGGGGCCTGGAAGACCCTAGGCTGGGCGAATGATTTATTATATTCAGTTCCATTAGCCTGATGGTACCTGGGTGGCTGTCACAGCCTTACAGTGACCTGGCCCAGGGGGAGGGCCACCTATGAGACCATGAGAGAGGGAGGGCCCCCAACTGTGTCACAGACCCCATCCCAGCACAGCCCACCCCAGAACTGTGAGTTAACGCTGGGTTCTTACCTGGAGCCCTGAAACAGCTGGAGGCCAGGATGCCTTCACTCTCATCCCAGTGGGGGATTGGGCTGTGACTCCTGGCAGTGTGCTTTCTGTCACCTGCCTGATTTGGGGGGGGGTCCCCACTCGGGCTTGGAAGACGAGCGTTCACCTCGTCTGTGATGGGAGGTCAGCCTGGTGAGCACAGCAGTCGGAAGGCGCTGGATGTGGGTGGATGGGCTGGGAGGCAGCCAGGCCGGGTGGCGGGAGCATCCTGGGGGCTCCGAACTGTCAGTGGTACGTGCACCACTGTGTTTTATAACAGGGTGCTTAGTGGATTAGGGAAGGTGGTCTTAGCTATTGCACACCAAGCGAAAGCTTCCTGGTTCAGCAGTAATATATGGAAAATGCCATTAGAAGGTGTTTTAGCAGAATGTCTCACTGGATCCTTAGATAAATTTTTTTAAATTTCTACTTTTTTGGAGGGGAAGTAATTAGGTTTATTTATTTAAAAAATTTTTTATATGTCTACTTTTTGGGGGGAGTAATTTTATTTATTTTTTAATTAAACTTTTTTTTATTTTACTTAAAAAAATTTACATATATATACTGTTCATTGTTTCTAAGAACAGTTTAGAGCTTTAGCTTTATAAACTTACATAGTATCAAAGGAATAAAGCCAACCACAAAATAAGAATCACCAGAACGCAGTAATCCAATCATAAAGGATGGTCAGATGTGCTTACACATGTTCAAGAAATCAGTCACCTAAGTTATAAATAATGAGTAGTTCATTTGTGTCCTTTTTTTTTAGATTCCACATATGAACGATATCATATGGCAATTTTCTTTCTCATTTATTTGTTCATTTTCCTAATGGAGGTACTGGGGATTGAACCTAAGACCTCGGGCATGCTAAGCACACACTCTACCACTGAGCTATGCCCTCCTGCCTTGGATAGTTTGATTTTGCATGAAAATATCCATCAGTGGCTATTATCAGTTCTCTGGGGTCACCTCCACTGCCCCCACCCTGGAGGATCCCATCCCCCCTCCGCATCCCCCTTCCCTGCCCTTTGCCTCCTGTCTGCCTCCTCAGAGCCTGCCTCATACTCTGGGTTGCCTGGTGGGAGCCCCTGACTAGAGCACACACTTCTGTGAGCAGGGCCTGGGCACCCTCCTCCTGCCTGTCTCAGCCCCAGTGCAGAGCTGTGCCTCAGTGGGAGTGGTACTGAGTCGGGGTGACCGTAACAGCAGGACCAAGAAAATGTTTCTGTTCAGGGTATGGGACTTGTCTTCCCCATGACCTTTTATAAAATATTTATTTTATTAATTTTTCGTTTTGTTTTTGTTTTGGGGGTAGATAATTAGGTTTATTTATTTACTTATTTATTTTAATAGAAGTAGGTGCTGGGGAATTGAACCTAGGACCTCGTGGATGCTAAGCATGCACTTTGCCACTGAGCTATTCCCTCTTCCCAACCTCATGACCTTTTTTAAATCTTTTTTTTAAAAACTGAAGTATAGTCAGTTACAATGTGTCAATTTCTGGTGTATAGCATAATGTCCCGGTCATGCATATGTACACACATATTCGTTTTCATATTCTTTTTCATTAAAGGTAATTATAAGATATTGAGTATCGTTCCCTGTGCTATACAGAAGAAATTTGCTTTTTTAATCTATTTTTATATATAGTAGTTAACATTTGCAAATCTCAAACTCCCCCATGACCTTTAAAAAGTGAAAAAAACTCTTCCACTTTGAAAAATGCTTACACACCCACAGCCACACAGACACACATGCACACCGTGATAATACAGCCGTGTGCCAGGCACTGACATGCGCCTTATATATACCAAGTTCATTTGCTAGTGTGCCCTGACAGCAAGCCATGATGATGCCTGCTATACAGACGGGCAGACAGGCCAGGGAGGCTGACTGACGGCTCTAAGTCACACTCTGGTGAGTGTGCAGCTAGGTTTTGAATCCAGGCAGCCAGGCTCCTGGATTCCTGCTCTTAAATAATGTTTGTTCTACCTCTCAAACTTTTCCCCTTTGTTGTGAAGGCAGGTCATATGGATTGAAAGAAATTTATAAAACCTTGAAAATAATTTAGAAATTTTAAATGAACAGTAATGTTACTGTCAAGGAGCTGCTGCTGTTAGCAGTTTGCTGTATTCCTTTCTAGTTTTTCTCTGGACACGTTCTGGTACCACGTTTCCAGTAGCTGCTAAAAATTCCAGTATATGGATTTTCATACTTTACGTAGTCATATCCTCACCATAAACTATTTCATCTCAGCCTTCCAATAACCGTTTGACCAATTTCTCTCCTCTCTTCACTTGTATTTGTCCCTCGCATGGGTTTCCTTTTAATTAGAGTCAAGGGTCACCAGAGAGTTTATTGGCAGCTTCACAAGATTTTTTTTTTAGTAGAATGATTTCAGAATCTCTGAGGGTGGTACTCATTCCTCCCCTACAGACACAGACTGCTTCTCACCTTTCAAATACGGTCACTTGGAAGTGAAAACGGTTCCTTGGAACTTACCATCCAAGACATCTAAGGCGACACAGGTATTCATGGAGAAGGACACGTGTGGCCCCTACGAAGAGGCCACGTGAAATCAGGCGATCGTTGTTAAAACACAGAGTAACCGCCTTTCTCCCCTGGCAGGTGAAATGGCTCCAACAGCAGGAAGTTAAACGCAGGGTGAAGAGACAGGTGCGAAGTGATCCCCAAGCCCTTTATTTCAACGACCCTATTTGGTCCAACATGTGGTACATGGTGAGTAGGGCATGAGCCTCTGTCCCTAAGCATTCTCAGTGCTGGGGTCCTAAGACGGGTTAATCTCCTGTACCAAGCTGAATTCTCACGACAGCTCTGAACAGACACTTCATTTGAGTATAAAACCCCCACTTTCTTGCTGTGCGGTCCCAGGTTTCTTGTGAGTTTTTTTAAATGATATGAAAAGCCTGGGGGAGGGGCTGTCTGAGTAGGGGAGCAGAGGATGCACACTGTAGTGCTAACCATTCGGTGCAAGGAGTCCTCAGACCAAGACCCCTGGGGGGAGGTGACTCCGAGGAAGATGACAGACAGGTCGCGGGGGACAGAAGAAGTGGGAGCCCTCCACATCGACTCTCCTGGAAATGGGTGGTGGAGAGGGGGCCCTGCTCTGTCTCCTGTTCGCTTGCAAGCATGGGAGCGCCCTGGCTGGGTTCACAGGTCTGTCCGTCTGTGTCAGGGGTGTCCCTGCTGGGGCCTTCATGTCTCCTGTGCCTGCAGCATTGTGGCGACAAGAACAGTCGCTGCCGGTCGGAAATGAATGTCCAGGCGGCGTGGAAGCGGGGCTACACGGGGAAGAACGTGGTGGTCACCATCCTGGATGATGGTATAGAGAGGAATCACCCCGACCTGGCCCCCAATTACGTAAGTCTGGCCTCGGGACTGATGGGCAGAGATACAGCCATGCTGATCGGTAAACAAGGGCAGATTTAAAAACCAGTGAGGTGCCTGGTCCCCTGTTAGATTGGACAGTACAGACAACCGCACTGCGGGGGCTTCTGAAACCAGCCTCCCCCACTGTCCCCGCACCAAGGGTCTCACAGAGGGATTTGCCCACATGTTAGAGGATTCACACATACTAATGGGAATGGGTCCTAAGAAACTCAGAAATGCATGCTTGAGGAGTTCATCAGGTCAACATTAGCAACATGAAAATGGGCAGGTTTGTGGGGAGGGTATAGCTCAGTGGTAGAGCATGTGCTTAGCATGCATGAGGTCCTGGGTTCAATCCCCAGTACCTCCAGTAAATAAATAAACAAATAAACCTAATTACCCCCTCAAATCAAAGTTTTTTAAAAAATGGCAAGTTCAGACTTGGACTCTGGACCCAAAGTGCCTGGGTTCCTACTGGGTTCCTATCCTGTTTCTGTGACTTATCGACTCTGAGACCTTGGGCAAGTGACTTAACTTCTCTGTGCCTCAGTGTCACCATCTGTAAAATGGGGTTAGTAATATGACTACTATCTCCTAAGGTTATTATGAGGATTAAATGGCTTCATAAATGTAAAAAAGAGAGCCTGGCACTTGGTAAATATGATAAATGCTTTCAATATTCTGAGAAACCTAGGTGCCTAACTTTGGTGAAGTCCATCATCTCTAGTCTGTTTGACAGACAATCATGCAGCCCTTAAAGGTGACAGTTTTGAAATCAGCCATCTAGAGAGCTTATATAACATGTCTGAAAAGGAGGGTTGGAAATTCTATGAATACTATGATTATAAGCATGTAAACAAAAACGTACATATTAAAACTAGAAGATGAAGGACATTCTGACACCGGCTACCACGTGGATGAACCTTAAAGACACAGAAAATGTCCCAAAAGGACAAACACTCTGATTTCTATGAGTTCCCTAGAGCAGTTGAATTCATCGAGACAGAAAGTGGTTGCCAGGCGCTGGGCTGCAGGGATGGGGAGTGAGTGCTGAATGGGGGCAGTTTTGCAAGATAAAAAGGGTTGTGGGGATGGATGGTGGTGATGGCTGCACAACAGTGTGGACGCCCCTAAAGCGATTGAACTGTGTGCTTAAAAATGCTTAGGGTGGTAAATTTTATATGTATATTATCACAGAAAATACATATATAAGATGATCATCAGGGTAAGAGAGTACCTAATGTGTGTTTTTTTGTTTCTAATCAGAACGTAAAAATAAGTTAAAGCAGGGGTAAAAATAATTTAAAACAGCAAATAATAATATTGATAAATATTTATCAGTATTTAAAAATAATGATAAGCTGTGCTGTTTCCGTTCGGTCACGAGGATTTTTTCCTTAGGATTCCTACGCCAGCTATGACGTCAATGGAAACGATTACGACCCGTCTCCTCGCTATGATGCCAGCAATGAGAATAAGTATGTTGCTCTGACAGCTTGTCACGTTGTCCCTTGGCTCCTTCCTGCCTCCCATCCCCTCCCCCTGCAGAGTCACTGTTGACCTGGCCCACAGTCGGGCCCCTGGAAAGTGATGGGGCTGCCTGGCTGTGGGGGGCTCACCCGGGACCCGGCTCTGCACAGCCCTTCAGGCATAAGGCAGCCTCTGTGGGTTTGGCCTCCTCCTGGGGGTGTCACCGAGGCGGGTCCACCAGCCACGGATGTGTGAGCAGCATGGTTCCTCTGTGCCGCGTTGTCGGAATATTTTAAAAGAATAACCCTCATAAACACAAAGGCTGGATCTAATAGTCTGACAAGCTGTGTGTGTGTGTTCAGTCACCCCTCTGATTGGTTATCAGCAGGCAGGCAGTGCTGTAAAATGTAGGAATTTTAAAGTTTGTGGTTTGGAATTAGAGGCTTTGGCTTTGAATCCACGCTCCCCTGGCTAGAGCTTCAGTGAGCTTTGACTAGGAACGTAACTTCTTTTTTCACACTCAGTTTTTTAAATTTCTCAAGTCAGGATAATTACTTTCCTCTCAATGGGTTTTGTGGAAAGTAAAAATTAAATGTTGCACTCATGCTTAGCATGGTACCATCAATAAATAGGTTTTGTTGTTAAGAAAAGAGAAAGAGTAGCCCTTAACTCTAGCGGTCGCCATGGCCAGCCAGCTGTGTTAAGAAGCATTTTGGTCTGTTGGGGCACACCGGTCACCTGCCTGAGCCTTTGTGACTCTGTGTGTGACCTTCTGAGGGAGGTGGGGGTGATGTTGGCTAAACCTGGACTCAAATCTCAGCTCTACTGGTCCTGGCTGCGCAGCTGGCTCTGTGCATGTGGGGTGACCTTGTCGAGTCTCTGTGTCTTAGAGACCTTTCTGCGGCCTGATGCTATGGGAGAGGTGAGATGACAGGTGATGGACACCTGCTGTGGGTGTTCAGTCAATGATGGTTTTTATCATCTCTTTGCCGATGAAAGCAGTGGAGTCTGGAGAGATCTGGTGACTTGCAGGCTGTAAACTGCAGCTCTGGGTTTGGAGCTCCATGTCCCAAGCCTGGTCCTGGGGCTTTGTTCCCTGTGTCCTGCTGGTCCTTTTTCTGTCAGTCCACCCGGGCCCCCAGCTCCTCCCACACTTCCAAAAATGTTTACAGGAAAAGAACAAAAACCCTTTCTTTCTTCCTCACTGTTGACATGATGCCTGCCAAGGTGTGTCTCTCTCCACAGTATTTCAGTTTTCGGTTGATTTGATTCTGAGGCTCAAATACTGGTGCCCACGGGGTGTGGTGCATGGGTCTCTGCCGGCCATGTGGTCCACACACACAACAGACAGCAGGGCCCGCTGGGCGCCTGCGGAGGCCCAGCCTTGGGGCTGCTCTCCTAGTTCGGCAGCAAGCATCCTGGGGTGCAGGCGCCCCTTCCTCAGCCCCGAGTCCAGGGCAGGGAGGAATCCTGCAGACAGCAGCTGGCAGCAACCCACAAAGGGCAGGATTGAATCCGAGTGGGACGTTAGGCTCAGGGCTTGTGAAAGCCCCTGCCCTGGGGCTGCAAGCGGTCCAGACAGACCTAGGGCTATTTTTAAAGGTGGTTTTAAATTGGAATCAGGAGGAAGGTATAGCTCAGTGGTAGAGTGCATGCTTAGCATGCATGAGGTCCTAGGTTCAATCCCCAGTACCTCCATTAAAAATGAATAAGTAAAATAGTTAAATAATAAACCTAATTACCTCCTCCCTCCCCCCAATTTTTATTTTGAGTCAATGTTTCTAATCCCCCAGGGACTCTCTCAGACATGGGCTGTTTAAACCTGCCCACGTTTTGGCCTCTGCTGGAGGTATTGAACCAATGCAGCACGTTGAAAAATGGGGTCATGACTGAGGCTAAGCAGTTTGTTTTTCTGGAAGTCTCTTCCCAGTCCCTCCACTGCCCGTGAGTGTTCCATTGAGGGCAGTCTTCCTCTGCTCCTGCTTATGTGGCCATGGAAGGGGTGAGAGGGCTGCCCCGAGGTGGGAGGTACACAGGGGACCAGACTGAAGCACTCATCTGTGCTGTTCTTGACTTTTTAGGTGTGATTATAATGTTATATATAAATATATTTTATTGAAGTATAGTCAGTTACAATGTGTCAGTTTCTGGTGCACAGCACAATGTCCCAGTCATGCATATACATACATATAGTCCTTATTATATTCTTTTTCATGAAAGGTTATTACAAGATACTGAATATAGGAGTGAAGGATGTAGCTCAGTGGTAGAGCATGTTCTTGCCATGCACGAGGTCCCGGGTTCATTCCCCAGTACCTCTGCTAAATAAATAAATAAATACAGCTAATTACCTCCCCTCCACCCCCCAAAAAGAAAAAAGATACTGAATATAGTTCCCTGTGCCATATAGAAGAAATTTGGTTTTTTAAAATCTATTTTTATATATAGTGGTTATCATTTGCAAATCTCCAGAAGGAGAAAGAAAAGTATCATTTGTTCTTCCTTCGGGCTTGTCACCCAGGTGGGTGTCCATGCTGCACCTGGACATACCAAGCAAGGTGTCATCATCACAGGGAAGCAGGGTGGGTGGGAGCCCCTCCCAACATGGGAGTGTGGCAAGAGACCTCCCTGTGTAGGGGAGCCGGCAGGACTGCCCAGGGCTGTGCAAAGCCCAACCTGATGCTCCCCCCTACCCCCTGGAGTGGGCGGTCAGAGGAAGGGTGGTGATGAGAGAGGGTGCAGGAACAGGGCTCAGGGATAATGGACTCTCCTTGCGTAAGAACTCGGCAGTATCCTGAATCCACTAGGAGGCGCTGTCCTGAGTCCTGACTTGGTTTTCTCCTTTGCCTCAGACATGGTACTCGATGTGCAGGAGAGGTCGCAGCCTCGGCCAACAACTCTTACTGCATCGTGGGTGTGGCGTACAATGCCAAAATCGGAGGTAAGGTCCAGGAGCATGCAGCTGGGAGCTTTGGGCTGGGGCGGGGGAGCCGGAAGCATCCTTCTCTGCAGGTCTCAGCAGCTTCCCCTCCATTGGCCTTGGGGGTCAAGTCAGACCCCCTGGGCCTAGCCTCATGCTGGCCCGGCAGCCAGCACAGCGATGGGGCCTCAGGGGCAGAAGCATTACTCACTGCTTTGCCTGAAAAGACTTCGTGGGTCCTGCTAGTCTGGCTCCAGACTCACACCAGCAAGCAGACCCCTCCTCCTCATGGACCACATGGGTCCCTTTCTGCTGCCCACCCTGTGTGGGCTCCCTGTCACTTTCCTCACAGGGTTTAGCATCCTTACTTGGGATTGAGGCCTTTCCTTCGGCTCCAGCTGCAGGCCCACTTCTGCCGCTGCCCTCCGGCTTTTAACCAGAGGACATTTGTCCTTGTGTCCTCCAGACATGCCTGGTCTCTCCTATTTATGACTGTGTTTATGCCTCTCCCCACCTGTCTTAAAAAAGTATTCTTTTTTTTAAATGGAAGTACTGGGGATTGAACCCAGAACCTCGTACATGCTAAGCATGCACTCTACCACTGAGCTATTTCCCTCCCCCTCCCCCTCTCTATTCAGCTCAGTTCACCCTTGACTTATGGCCATTCACTCCCGCTGTGCTTCAAGGAGGACTCCCCAAATCCAGCTACTCCCCCTTACCCCGCTGTCTTGTTCACCTGGGAGGCCAGCCTTCCAGGTCCCTAGAAGGAGCACGGCCTGACCCTGGGTATCCCTGGTGACGTTGTTTGGTTTCTCCATTTGGGAGTCAAGCTTTCCTTGTTGGGTGGAGTTTTAGAACAAAGAGTCACGTGTCTTTCTCACCATCCCCCACCCCCAACCCTTAGGCCTGGCAGATTGACAACTCAAACTGGCAGACAGTCAGAGAATGGGCATGAATGGACTTCAGCATCCAGATAGCTTTGGGGCACTGCCGTCCTCACCCGGGGCCCTGGCTCTCTGTTTGGAGGTGGCCATACTCTCTCTGGTGGCCGGGCTGAGATGCCACCTTCTCAGGGCATGACCTTCTCTGCTGCTTTGCCTTTGAGGCGGTGCTGGACTCCCTCAGCTCCCCAGGGGGCGGATCTAGGTGGCGAAGTTGGGTCAGAGGTTCTCTGGATCACCCAGCCCTTGAGAAGCTTCTTTAGTTTTGCAAACAGGACCCCCAGCTTTTACCTAATTGGACTCTCTGCCTGCCCTTTTACTTAGCAATCTTTGAAGTGGCTGGGATTTGTCATTCTGTGACAGTATTAACTACCAAGGGTGTGTCCTGCAGAACAGGTCAGGAGGCTGTCACTTGGCCTCACTCCTCTGTGGATGGTTCTTTTAGGTTGAGCTGTGTAAGTTCTCCTTGGAGCTTTTGATGAATGAAAACCCATGAGAAGTCTCCCTAGAGGACCTGGGTACCAATTCCATCCCCACCACCCACTGGCTGTGTGCCCTTGGACAATGAGTATAGCCTCTCTGTGCCTAGGTTCTGAAACCTTTCGGGGAAGAACAGCAGTAATGCAGCTGCCTCCTCAGATTTGTTGACATTAAGTCCAATGCCAAGTATGAAAGCAATGGCTCGGGGCTGAGTCTGCAGGGAGCCTCTGAGAAACTCCATCCCTCCTGCTGAAACTCTCAGAAGCAGAATAATAATGATTTGTGTTGCTTTGAGTGAGGGGTTGACCCCATCTTTGAGGTGATCTGAGCCTTGCTCTCCAAAGTCCCTAGACCAGCATCTTTGACATCGTCTAGGAGCTCTTAGAATCCCAGCCCCCTTTGCTGACCTACTGAGTCAGAATCTGCATTGTCACAAGATCCCCAGAGGGTGTGACAATAGCAGTTTGAGAAGTGCTGGTTTAGCGGGCTCTGGAGTCAGATAGGTAGGTCACACCTCCACTGTGGCCTGTTAGTGAAGTAACAAAGACTAAGAACCTCCAGAGAAATGGATGATGAGTGTGGTGTGCGCTCCCTAGATGTGCTCTGCCCTCATTGCGAAGTTGTGTACCCAAGTGTCCCAGATTCCAGGGAGAGCACCCCTCCTGCTGGGGCTGGGGAACAGGAATATTTTTTAATTAATACATTTAATATTTTGGAGCATCCCTGCATGTGTGACACTGTGCTAGCCACCAAGGGAAAGAATGAAGGGGTGGCAGGCACAATTTGGGACCTCCAGGAGCTCATGTCTTTAGGGTGAACAGTGCCGACACGGAAGACAGTACAGGACCAAGTACTGAAATGACAGGGCAGACAGGGAGCCCCAGGAGGGGCAGGGTCAGTGCTCAGGGAGGGAAGAAGATGAAGGTGCAAAGTGACCTCGACAGGGGAGGGTGTGGCTGGGAGTGGAGGGAGCACTGAGGAAACAGTAGGATCTGCAGCGTGGAGCCTGCCGCACAGGGAGAGGAACACAGGGCAGGGCTGGGCGTGGAGAGACACGTGTGAGGTTGAGATGGGCATTGACTCAGGGAACCCATGACAGCCACGTCCCCAGAGTTGCTGTACAGCTTCAGGTGCTCCCCGCAGGCAGTCACGCCTTCTGCCCACCTCTCCATCCAAGCCCACCACAGACAGGCGAACTTCAGGCACCCCTAGTGTTGACTCCCTCTCCAAGTGCCGGCACACAGCAGGAATTTTTCTGAGATGTCCCTAGAGCCGACCATTAGCTGTACTTTTATGTCTTTTTAAAAAAACTGTTGCTCAGGAGATTAAAATGTATATCCTAACTTATTCCAGCCTATGTGGAATTACTGTTATACCACTTTGTGAATAATATATGAACCTAAGGCAGACTATTTGATTTCATGCTCCCTGTCATCCTTTGTGCCGTTGTTTTTAATGTTTTACTTTTTATTTTATAACCTAGACTTGAAAACACTTATGAAATATACTTGCCTCCGTATTTACCATTCTCGGTGCTTTCCCTTACTTTCTAGCTCTAGATTTCTATCTGGTTTCCATTTTTCTGCAGCCTGACAATTTCTTTTAGTATTTCTTGAAGTGCAGGTATGCTGTTGAGAAATCATCTCAGCTTTATCTGAAATTGATCTAAATTGCTTCTTCATCTTTTGAAAGAAGTTTTGCTGAACATAGAATTCTAGGGTGACAGGTTTTCTTTCAACCCTTTAAAGACGTTGTTCCATCATCTCCTGGCACCCATTGTTTCTGATGGTGAGTCCATTGTCATCCTTATTGGTGTTCACCTTCATGTAATGTGATTTGTTCCTTTGGCTACTTTTATAATTTTTCTTTTCTATCTGTACTTTAGTTGTGACTGTAATTTTCTTCATCTTTATTCAGCTTGGAGGTCTGCTGTGCTTTCTAGTGGATTGTTTTTTTCTTTTTCCCTAAATCAGATTTGAAGAAATGTCTGTCAATTCCTTAAATATGTTTTGCAGTCCTGTTTTCCCTCTCCTTTCTTTGGGCACCAATTAGGGGTGTTAGATTATTTGATCTTCTCACAGATTGAGACTGTGTTCATTTTTTAAAATACTTTTTTCTCTGCTTCAAATTTGATGATTTCTTTTGCATTGTCTTCAGGTTCACTAATCCTTTCTTTTGTTGTGTCAAATCTGTTGTTGATCCTATCCAATGAATTTTTGCCTCTTTCTTTCTTTCTTTCTTTCTTTCTTTCTTTCTTTCTTTCTTTCTTTCTTTCTTTCTTTCTTTCTTTCTTTCTTTCTTTCTCTCTCTCTTTCTCTCTCTCTTTCTCTCTCTCTTTCTTTCTCTCTTTCTTTTCCTTTTTCACTCAAATATTGTGCTTTTCTGTTCTATTATATCTATTTTGGCTCTTGCTCTCTCTTTTTACTGTTTCCAAATCTTTCCTGAGATTCCTCTTCTTTTCACCCATTATAACTATATTTTATTTTAGACTCTTTAACATATTTATGAGTTATTTTACAATTTTTTGTACTAATTCCAATAGCTAGGTCATTTGTGAGTATGTTTCTAATAACTCAGTTTTCTTTTTACAATGTATCACATAGTCCTGTTTCTTTGCACATGTCTAGTAATTTTTTTCTGTATGCTAGACATTGTTATGCTACATTGTAGGGACTCTGGATTCTGTTATGTTTGAATACTGCTGAGTTTTGTTCTGACAGTCAGTTCAGTTTGAACTTATGAAGGCTTGATTTTTCTTTTTTTTTTTTTTATGATTGATTTCTTTCTGATTTGCCCTTAGCCTTAGAGAAAATCCTTTAGCTCAAGCACATAATCTTTACTCTTACATAGTGTGACCCTTCTGGTATTTCAGTGGAAAGACTGAAGTGTTTACCAGCACCTTTCACTTGCAAGATTCGAACTCCAAATTGACTCCCCTGTGATGAGCAGCAGCTGAAATATCTGCTCAGCTCAGTTCAGACTCGAGTATTCTTTACTTCCTGTGCTTCTTAGAGACTTGTCCAAACATGTGTAATTCAGGGGTTAGTCAAGTGTTTGAGGGAAATTTATGCATATCCTCTTATGAGGCTCTTTCTCTTCTAGGATTTTGAAAAAGGTTTCTTCTGGGTTTCAGTCCCAAACCAATCTAATGACTCCCCAGGAAAATAAGATTGTGTTTTCCTGATTGAGTTCTAGCTTCTCTGCATCAAAAGAAATGGAGAGTTCCCTTAGAGAAAAAATCATATAAACTTGAATCAAACCCAGTATGATTTCTCTTTTACGAACTGAATCCCCTGCCTGCCTCTGCCTTCTTCTAGTTGCTTTCCAGTGCCCTTAAAATTTGGCTTTTTCTTAAGTAAATATTTTGTCCAGAGTTTATAATTATTATTTTCAGAAGAGTTAGTGTGATAGAAGCTACTCTGCCATTATTGGAACTAAAACTTGTGGTTTCTATTTATTTACCAAATATATGAGGTATAAGATGCATGACAGTTACTTCAAGATGTAGCTGCTTACAACAGTAAACATTTGTTATCTAACACACATTTCTTTAGAAATGAATCCAACGGACAGTCAAGGAGAGAGAAGTTAGGCTACACCTTTTGAATGGAAAAGTGTCAAAGATTTGTGGATATGATTTAAAGTCACCACAAATGGGCTCCTAAAAATTTGACCACATACTCATACAAATGGAGTAGTCTTTTATATCAACTTCTTTGGTTAAATTCTATGTTTCTTAAATGTTTTGTCACATGAAAATAATTAAATTGAATTAAAGAAGTAGTAGAACTATCCAAATTATATCTTTAAAATAATATCCTTGCTAGAACATGACTACTAAGTCAGGATAACTCCAAAATATGTATAATGCTTTATCAATGTACAGAAGAGTGCAGAGAAGGTAGAATATCATCTAGATCCTGGTGAAAATAGGAATAACCAGTATGTACTGAGTGTTTGATGACAGTCACTGACCTAGGGTCTCTATATGTATTATCTCATGTAATCTATCAAATGCTATGTCATGCTGCTGCTTTTATCCGCATTTCACAGATGAGGGCCAGAGAGGTTAAGTTACTTGCCAAAGACCAAACTGAGCTGATTCCAGGCCCCAGCTCTCTACTCTTTAACAGAAATCTTTAAACCATATTTACCAATTTTGGATGGATGGATGGATGGATGGATGGATGATATTATTTCTTTAACATTTGATCATATTGTACAGATGGACCCTGACAATGATGGTTCGACTTATGATTTTAAAACTTTACCATGGTGTGAGAGTGATACACATTCGGTAGAAATCCTACTTTGAATTTTGAATTTTGATCTTTTCTTGGGTTAGTGATATTCAATACTAATACTCTCTCATGACGTTGGGTGGGCAGTGGTAGCTAGCCACAGCTCCCAGTCAGCTGCACAATCACAGGAGTAAATAACCGATATTTACAACCATCTCGCTTTTCACTTTCAGTACGGTATTAAATAAACTGCATGAGCTATTCCACACTTTATTATAAAATAGGCTTTGTTTTGGATGATTTTGCCCAACTGTAGGCTAATGTAAATGTTCTGAGCATGTTTGAGGTTGGCTAGGCTGATCTATGATGTTTGTAGGGGAGGTATATTAGATGCATTTTTGACTTACAATATTTGCAACTTATAATGGGTTTATCACGATGTAACTCTGTAGTAAGTCAAGGAAGATCTATACTTGTTTTTAGTAACATATGTTAAGTTAAATTTTATGCAAACTTGAGAGAAACTAAGTCAAACTGAATGTTACTGAACTTCAGTTTTAATTCTATGTTTATTTTTTAATGTTTAACTTTATACTTAATGTATTTGACTTATGTGAATTTATCAGAAGAAAAAGAAACAAGTTTAGGGGGAAGGAATTACTGAACCTCATATAAACATGTCATTATAATGAGATATTCTCAAATATCCCTATCAGGTTATTAAAAAAAAGAACCCCAAGTTCATGACAATCTTTAAGAGGCCATAGTTCCTTGTTTTCCAGTTACATGTTTCCCATATTAAGTATAATTAGCACTTACTTTAGTTTGTTCTCACTTCTTCACCCCACACCTAAATTTTAGCTTTTTTCTGACATTGCTTTTACGTTGTCAGGATTCAGTCCTAACCATCTGTCACTGTAATTCTCAGAGTTGTTTAGCTCATCATTTTTAGCACTGACTTCCTGAGTTATTTATTTTGATTCATCTCTTAATCCACTGGATTTTGCCAGCAAGTAACTTTTTCAAGAAAAGCCAGCAGGTGCTGTTTTCTTTCATCTTTGAGAAGTTCTGAAGGTTGCACTTGAATTATACCTGTTACATATTATATCCTTACAGAAACTGGCGAATATCACTTATTTGTCTTCTGGATTCATTGCTGTTTGGAAAAGCTGAGGCCAAAAGTTTGGGAGTGGGGAGTGTTTTTGTTTTGTTTTGTTTTTGTCTTAAAGCCATTTTGAGTTTATTTTTGTGTATGGTATAAGGGAATGTTATAATTTCATTGATTTACATGCGGCTGTTCAGTTTTCCCAACATCACTTGCTGAAGAGACTGTCTTTTCTCCATGGTACATTTTGCCTCCTTTATTGAAGATTAATTGACCGTAGATGTGTGGGTTTACTTCTGGGCTCTCTGTTCTGTTCTGTTGAGCCATATATCTGTTTTTGTGCCAATACCATGCTGTTTTGATTACTGTAGCTCTGTAGTATTGTCTGAAGTCTGGAAGGGTTATTCCTCCAGCTTTGTTCTTTTTCTGCACCATTGCTTTGACAATTCTGAAGATTAGTCTACAGCAGCTGTTCTTGGGACTCAGGATACTTGAAAAGATCTGGACATTTAAATAATTTCAGGCAGATTTTCTCCTGTCATGATTTTTAAATAGTTTCAGTTACTTATATTCAGTTTTGTTATTCATGTGTACACTTACACGTGTTGGATTTCTGTTTCCTGATTTCTCATCATATTTAACTCTTTTTTTTCTATTTTATTTTTCCTCAGTTTTTCTCAAGCTTGCCCTCCATGTCTCTGACAGTTTCGCCAGTGCCTATTTTCCTAGAGAAAACTCTCATATGGCTTTCATTTCTAAATTGTTTAGTTTTCTCTTTCTGTTTCTTTCCTGAGGATGCCCACA
Source organism: Camelus dromedarius (assembly GCF_036321535.1). Taxonomy (NCBI): domain Eukaryota; kingdom Metazoa; phylum Chordata; class Mammalia; order Artiodactyla; family Camelidae; genus Camelus; species Camelus dromedarius. The sequence continues at coordinate 5,562,943 of NC_087464.1, forward strand.
CTTTGGGCTTCTTTCTTTTGTCTTGTTATCTCTTCATTGAGTCCTGGTAACTTTGAGTTCTTACTTCAGAGAGAAATCATTTTTTTTTCTTTAAATTTTAAATATTATGGGGGGAATGTTTGTTTAATTTTGCATCATTTCCTTGGACTTGTTATGCCTCCTTTTTCCTTATTTTTGCAGCATTGTTGCACAAGTGTCATGCTAATCACTTTCTGGTTGTCGTTAGTGATTGGCCGGTGAGGATGTAAGGTCTTTCTCTCTAGGCCAGTAAGATGCTAAAACATGGGAAGGAAGGGAAGAGGGTAGTGAGCTGGGCTCTAGGCACTGTGGGCTCTGACTGTCCTCTTCTGACAGACCAGTAGCTGTAAGAGATCCCCTTTTCTGAGTAGTATATTAGCATTAATTGATTATATGCTGACCACAGTGGGGACAAGGGCAGAGCTTTTCTCTTCCAACAAACTATGCCACAAAAACAGCCTGTTCTTGGAAAGATGGTCTGTCTGTCTGACTCCTGGTCAGACCAAAAAGGACATTTAGGTGGCTTTTCACTTTTGCTGTAAAAGCAATGCAATGTGGCAAAGAAACAAACTCCCCCATCCACCCAGTCCTATGGCCTCTGGTGCATCACCTACTTTGGGGAGAATTATACACTCTTGGGAATCACAGAGACATGTGTCATCTTCATTGTTTTCAGAGAGGATAGTGGGTCACTCCCATGTGTTTAACTGGAAGTCCTGAACTTTCATTTTAGAAAAATTTTAATTATTTTTCAAAGTTGCAGAGCTGTGTATAGATGATTTTTGCCCTTTTTCTATATGTGATATTTCAGTAAAAATCTGCTTAAATTTTTAATGCTGTCGTATTTGTTAATCTTCCTTTATGACTCTTGGATTTGGGATCTTGCTTAGAAAAGCCCAAGATAATACATCTAGTCTATATTTCATCTAAAAACTTAGCTATAGGAGAATAGTTTATCTTAAAACCTTTATGGTTTTGTCTTTTCTGTTAAGGTTTTTAATCTATGTAGAATTTATTTCTATGAATGTTGTGAAGGAGAAATCTTTGTTTTTCTCTAGAATTAATATTTAGTGATCTCTGCACACCACCCTTATCATATACTAAATTCCCCTATACTGGGTCCTTCATTATGTTTCATTAGTCTATTTGTTTATATTCCCTAAATAATGTCATTTTAAATTATTATAGTTTAAGAAGATTTTTTGATAACTGATAGGATAAATTTTTCTCTTAAGGTTCTTTTTCAAAAATTTCTTGGCTATTCTTGCACATTTTCTCTTTCAGATGAACTTGAGACTCTCCTTATCAAGTTCCATAAAAAATCCTGTTGGGATTTTGATTGGGATTGCATGGAAATTATAGATTAATTGGGGGAGAATTGACATCTTTACAATATTGAGTCTTCCCACCCAGGACCATGGTATGTTTTCATTTATTCAGGTCTTCTTTGACATCATTTAAAATAGTGTTATCACTGTCTTCATGTTGATCTTATACATTTCTTGTTAGGTTTATATCTAGGTTGATTTTTTAAAAATTGTATTGCTAATTGGTTATTGTTATTATGGAAATGGATAGAGGAAAAATTACTGATTTTTGTGTGTAGTTTTTTGTATCTAACCACCTTAATGATCTCTGTTGGTGCTATTGTTTTTTTATTTTCTTGACTTTTCTAGACAGGTGTAAATAAAAAGCTGTCTGTAAATATAATGGTTATTTTTATATCTTTAATATTAATAGCATGTTTCTTTTTCATGTCTTATTTCAATGTACAGGGACTCTTGATGAATAGTAAATAGTGACGGTTTTTAGGTTTTGTTGTTTTATTTCTCATGTATACAGGAATATTCCTAGTGTTATTCCATTTTTGGGTGTCTTCTGTAGGTTTCCTGTAGTTATTTTTTATTAAATTAAGGAAATTTTTATGCTTCTAGATTTCTAAGAGGTCTGTTCAGGCGTGGATACTGAATTTTATTACATGCTTTTTAAAAAACATTTATTGAGGTAATTTCGTTGTTTTTCAACTTTACTATTTAATCTGTTTCATGTAGTAAATTGCAGTAATAGATTTCCTAACATTGGAAATTTCATTCTTCCATTCTTATAATAAATTCTATTTGATTGTGAGTATTGTTCTTTTAATATACTGCTGCATTCAGTTGTTAATATTTTTATGCATGGATTTTGCGTCTTTATTTATAAGATAGATTGAACTACATTTGCTTTTTTTTATGATATCCCTCACTAGTCTGCATGTCAGCGTCATGCTGGTTTTGTAGACTGAGTTAGGGAGCTTTCTTTCTTTTATTGTGCTCTGAAACATTTCATATACTGTGGACATTGCTTGTTTTTTTGAAATGTTAGTAGAACTTATTAATCACTCTGTCCAGACATGGTGACTCTTTAAAGGGTTAGGAGTGTTCCGGCTTTCTATTTCTCTTTGAGGGAATTTTGTTAGTTCAATTTTCCTAGAAAATCATCAGTTTCTTCAGATTTTCAAATATACGACATATAAATTTTATATCATATTTTCATAATTAAAAAAATATATTTTCCGTGTTTATAGTTAAATTGTTCCTAATCTTATTTGTGGCATCTCTCCTTGGTTAGCTAATGAACAGTTTGCCATTTCCTATAAAATAAGTTTTCAGAGAGCTAGATTTTTAAAAATTGAAATACAGTTGACATCCAACATTATATTGTCAGGTGTACAACATAATGATCAGTATTTGTATACATCGTGAAATGATCACAGTAAGTCTAGTTACCATCTGTCACCCCACGAAGTTACAAAATATTTTCTCTTGTGATGAGGACTTCTAAGATTTATGTTCTTAGGAATTTCAAATTTGCAGTAAAGTATTACTGACTATACTCACCATGCTGTATGTTACATTCCCATGGCTTATTTATTTTATAACCGGAAGTTTGTACTTCTTGATCCCCTTCCCCCATTTTACCTCCTCCCAACACCCTCCCTCTGGCATCCACCAATCTGTTTTCTGTACAATCGAGCCCCCTTATCCGTGGTTTTGCTTTCTGTAGTTTCAGTTACCCACAGTCAACTGTGGCCTGAAATACTAAGTGGAAGATTCCAGATATAAACAATTCGTAAGTTTTAAATTGCACGCCCATCTGAATAGTGTGATGAAATCTCGAGCCAACCTGCTCTGCCCTGCCTGGGACGTGAATTATTCCTTTGTCTAGTATATCTCACCGTTAGTCAAGCAGCAGCCTTCTCAGTTATCAGGTTGACTGTCGCAGTAACACAGTGCTTGTGTTCAAGTGACCCTTATTTTACTTATATTGGCCCCCAAACCCAAGAATAGTGATGCTGGTAATTTGGATCTGCCAAAGAGAAACTGTAAAGTGCTTCCTTTAAATGAACGGGTGAAAGTTCTCCACCTAATATGGAAAGGAAAAAGTTGTATGCTGAGATTACCACGATCTCCAGTAAGAATGAATCTTTTATCCATGAAATTGTTAAGAAGGAAGAGAAATCGACTAGTTTTGCTGTTGCAGCTCAAACTGCATAAGTTATGGCCATGGTGCATGATAAGCATTCAGTTAAGATGGAAAATGCAAAATTTGTACAATAAGATATTTTGAGAGATAATTTTATTACAGTATATTGTTATAATTGTTCTATTTTATTCTTATTGTTGTTAATCTCTTAGTGTGCCTAATTTATAAGTTAAATTTTGTCATAGGTATAGATACATTTATATAGGAAAAAAACATAGTATATATAAGATTCAGTACTGTCCATGGTTTCAAGCATTCACTTCAAGTCTTGAAATGTATTCTTCACTGATAAGGGGGGACTACAATATCTGTGAGTTTTGTTTTGTTTTTTAGTTGCAACATGTAAGTGAAATCATGCAGTATTTGTCTTTATCTGGCTTATTTCACTTAGTACAATACCTTTTAAGGTTTGTCCATGTTGTTGCAAATGGCAAGATTTCATTCTTTTTAATAGCTGATTACTATGCAGTTGTGTATATACAGACCACATCTTCTTTATCCATTCATTCATCAGTGGACATTAGGTTGTTTCCATATCTTGGCTTTTGTAAATAATGCTGCAGTGAACATAGGGGTGCATGTATCTCTTCAAGTTAGTGTTTCTGCTTTCTTCAGACAAATACCCAGAAGTGGAATTGCTGGATCATATGGTAGTTCTATTTTTATTTTTTTGAGGAAACTTCAAAATGTTTTCCATAGTGGCTGCACCAGTTTTCATTCCTGCCAGCAGTGCATCAGGATTCCCTTTCTCCATATCCTCACTTAACACCTGTTATTTCTTGCCTTTTTGAGAATAGCCATTCTGACAGGTGTGAGATGATAGCTCACAGTGATTCTGATTTGCATCTACCTGATGATCAGTGATGCTGAGCATCTTTTCATGTGCCTGTTGACCATCTGTGTGTCTTCTTTGGGAAGATGTCTATTCAGATTCCCTTCCCATTTAAAAAATCAGACTGGTTTTCTTTTTGTTGTTATTAAATGTATGAGTTCTCTAGAATATTAATCCCTTATCAGACAAATGACTTGCAAATATATTCTTCAGTTCAGGAGGTTGCCTTTTTATTTTGTGGCTGGTTTCCTTCACTGCACAGAAGGTTTTTAGTTTGATGTAGTTCCATTTGTTTATTTTTTATTTTCTCACCATTACCCTTGGAGTCAGACCCCCCAAAAAATTGCCAAAGAGAGATGGCAGGAAGCTTACTCCCTATGTTTTCTTCTAGGAGTTTCATTGTTTCAGGTCTTCACATTCACATTTTTAACCCATTTTGGGTTAATTTTTGCATATGGTGTAGGATACTTGTCCAGTTTCATTCTGCATGTGTGTCCAGTTTTTCCAACACCATTTATTGAAGAGACTGTCCTTTCCCCATTGTGTATTCTTGCCTCCTTTCTTGTAAGTTAATTGAGCATATGCGCTTGGATTTGTTTCTGGGATCTCTATTCTGTCCCATTGATGTATATGTTTGTTTTTATGGCAATACCATACTATTTTGATTACTATAGCTTTGTAATATAATTTCAAATCAGGGGTCATGATGCCTCCAGCTTTATTCTTCTTTGTCATGATTGCTTTGGCTATTCAGGATCTTTTATGGTTTCACAGAAATTTTAGGATTATTTTTTCTAGTTCTGTGCAAAATGCCATTGGAATTTTGATAAGGATTGCCTTGAATCTGTAGATTACTTTGGGTAATATGAACATTTTTACAGTATTAGTTCTTCCAGTCCATGAGCATGAACTATCTTTCCATTTATTTGTCTTCTTCAGTTTCTTTCATTGGTGTCTTATAGATTTCAGTGTACAGGTCTTTCACCTTCTTGGTTAAATTTTTCCCTGGGTATTTTATTCTTTTTGATGCACTTGTAAATTGTATTGATTTCTTAATTTCTCTTATGATAGTTTGTTGTTAGTGTATAAAAATGCAGCAGATTTTTGTATATTAATTTTGTATCCTGCAACATTATTGAATTTATTAGTTCTTTTTTTTTTTTTTTTTTTTGGTTTTCTGTATACAAAATTACATCATCCACAAATAGTGATAGTTTTACTTCTTCCTTTCCAGTTTAAATACCTTTTATTTCTTTTTCCTGCCTAATTTCTCTGGCTAGAACTTCCAATGCTGTGTTGAATAAAAGTGGCCAGAGTGGGCATTCTTGTCCTGTTCCTGATCTTAAGGGAAAAGCTTTCAGTGTTTCACTGCTGAGTGTGATGTTGGCTCGGGGCCTGTCATATATAGCCTTTATTATGTTGAGGTGCATTCCCTCTATATTCACTTTGCTGAGAGTTTCTATCATAAACGGGTGTTGAATTTTGTCAAATGCTTTTTCTGCATCTAATGAGATGGTCATATGATTTTTAATCCTTCATTTCATTAATGTGTATTATATTGATTGATTTGCAGGTGTTGAACCATCCTTGTATCCCTGGAATAAATCCCACTTGATCATGGTGTATGATTCTTTTAATGTATTGTTTAATTTGGTTTGCTAATATTTTGTTGAGGATTTTTGCATCTATGTTTATCAGGGATATTGGCCTGTGTAATTTTCTTTTCTTTCTTTCTTTCTTTCTTTCTTTCTTTCTTTCTTTCTTTCTTTCTTTCTTTCTTTCTTGCTTGCTTGCTTGCTTGCTTGCTTGCTTGCTTGCTTGCTTTCTTGCTTGCTTGCTTGCTTGCTTGCTTGCTTGCTTGCTTTCTTGCTTGCTTGCTTGCTTTCTTTTTTTTTTTTTTTTAATGTCCTTGTCTGGTTTTGGCATTAGACCAGTGCTCATAATGTTAGTTTGGGAGTATTCCATACTCTTCAGTTTTTGGGAAGAATTTGAGAAGAATAGATATTAAATCTTCTTTAAATGTTTGGTAGAATTAACCGGTGAAGCCATCTGGTCCTGAGCTTTTGTTTGTGGGGAGTGTTTTTTGTTACCCATTCAGTCTCCTTCGTAGTAACTGGTCTATTTGGATTATCTATTTCTTCATGATTCAGGCTTAGAAGATTGTATGTTTCTAGGAATTGATTCATTTCTTCTCTGTTGGCTGACTTGTTCATGTATAATTGTTCCTAGTGGTCTCTTACGATCGTTTACATTTCTTTGGTATCAGTTTTAAAGTCTCCTCTTTAATTTCTGATTTTATTTGAGCCTTGTCTTTTTTCCTTAGTGATTTTAGCTAAAGATGAATCAATTTTGTTTATCTTTTCAGAGAACCCATTATATTGATCTTTTCTATTGTCTTTTTAGTCTGTATTTTATTTATTTCTACTTTGATCTTTATTATTTCTTCCCTTCTACTAATTTGGGGCTTTGTTTCTTCTTTTTTAAATTTCCTTAGGTGTAAAATTAGATTGTTTACTTGAAATTTTTCTCGTTTCTTGAGGTAGGCCTGTATCACTATAAACCTCTCTCAGAACTACTTATGCTGCAGCCCATAGATTTTAGTATGCTGTATTTCTTATTCATTTGTTTCAAGATATTTTTTGATTTCTCCTTTGATTTCTTCATTGATCCATTGGTTGTTCAGTAGTAGGTTGTTTAATTTCTACATATTTGTGATTATTCCAGTTTTCTTCTTGTAATTGATTTCTAGTATCAAGCCACTACTTAGTATGATTTCAATCTTCTTACTTTATTTACATTTGTTTTGTGGCCTAACATATGATTTGTCCTGGAGAATGCTCCATATTGCAGTTGAGAAGAATGTGTATTCTGCTGCTTTTGGATGGAATGTTCTTAGGTCTTCATTTAAACATCGTATAAGTTTGATATTTCCTTATTAATTTTCTGTCTGTATGGTCTACCCATTGAGGTAAATGGGATATTAAAATCCCTTACTATTATTGTATTGCTGTCAATTTCTCCCTTTAGGTCTGTTAATATTTGCTTTATATATTTAGGTGCTCCTATGTTGGGTACATAAATATTTACAAATGTTTTATCTTCTTGTTGAATTGATCCCTTTATCATTATGTAATGCTTATTTTTGTCTTTTATTACAGATTTCGTTTTAGAGTATATTTTGTCTTATATCAGTATAGCTACCCCAGCTTCCTTTTGGTTTTGCTTGGTATGAAATACATTCTTTCCATCCCTTCATCTTCAGTCTGTGTTTGTCCTTGTGTCTGAAATGAGTCTCTTATAGAAAGCATATAGTTGAGTCTTGGTTGTTTTTTTTTTTTCCTTTTATTCATTCAACTGCTCTGTCTTTTGACTGGAGACTTCAGTAAGGAATTATTGATAGATATGTGCTTACTGCCATTTTGTTAATTGTTTTCTGGTTTCTTTTTTTTGCTTCTATCTTGCTTTCTTCCCTTGTGCTTTGACGACTTTCTGTATTGTTATGCTTAGATTCCTTTCTTATTATCTTTTATGCATCTACTTTTATGTTTTTGTTTTGCAGTTACCATGGGACTCATGTATAATAGTCTATATATAACAGTCCATTTTATGTTTATAGCAAGTTAAGTTTGGGTACCTTCTAAAACTGCATTTTCACTCCCTGCATCACATTCTGTGTTTTTGATGTCACTTTCGACATCTTTTTATTTTGTATATCCCTTAACTAATTATAGTAGTTATAGTTATTTTTTTACTACTTTTGTCTTTTCATCTTCATTTTAGCTTTGTAAGTGATTAATCCACTTCCTTTACTCTATGTTTACCTTACCAGTGAGACTTTCACTTTCGGATGTTTTCTTGTTGCTAATTAATTCCAGTTCTTTTCAGCTTAAAGAAGTCCCTTTGACGTTTCTTCTAAACTCAGTTTAGTGGTGATGAACTTCTTTAGCTTTTGCGTGTCTGGAAAACTCTTTGTCTCTTCTTCAATTCTGAATGATAACCTTGCCCAGTAGAGTACTCTTCGCTGGAAATTGTTGTTTTTCCTACCGCTTTGAATATCTCATGCTACTCCCTTCTGGCCTGCAAAGGTTCTGCTGAGAAATCTGTTGATCTGCTGGTAGTCTTATGGGGAATCCCTTGTAACAAATTGGTTTTCTCTTGCTGTTTTTAAGATTCTGTCTTTAACTTTTGAGATTTTAATTATGATGCATCTTGGTGTGAGTCTCTTTGGGTTCATCTTGTTTGGAATTCTCTGGGATTCCTAGATCTGGATGTCAGCTTCCTCCCCAGGGTAAAGAAGTTAATCTTCAAATAAATTTTCTTCTCCTTTCTCCTTTGGATCCCCTGTAATGTGAATGTTTTTGTGCTTGATGTTGTCCCATAGTTCCCTTAAGCTATCTTCCCTGTTTTAAGTTCTTTACTCTTTTTTCTTCTCTGTTTGGGTGGAGTTCCACAGCCCTGTCTTCTAGCTCGTGGATTGTTTCTTCATTTCATCTAGTCTAATGTTGAACCCCTCTAGTGTGTTTTTCAGTTAAGTTATTGTGTTCTTTGGCTTTGTGACTTCTGCTTGGTACTTCCTTATATTTTCTGTCTCTTTGTTGAAATTCTCACTGTTCATCCATTCTGCTCCCAAGCTTGGTGAGTATTTTTATGACCATTATTTTGGACTCTTTATTGAGTAAATTACTTATCTCCATTTCATTAAGATTTTGTTTCTGGGATTTTATCATGTTCTTTCATCTGGAACTAATTCCTCTGTTTCCTCATTTTGTTTGACTCTCTGTGTCCGTTTCTGTGTGTTAGGCAAAACAGTGTCTCTCCCAGTCTTGAACGTGTGGCTTTGTGTGGGTGATGAACTTTATCATTTAAACTTGCCCTCATTCTTGGTTGTCTCTCAAACTATCTCCTTGATTGTTTCAGGCCTGTTAGCCCCAGAAACACAATCCTCTCTGGCCACCAGAGCCTGACGCTCAAAGGGCATACCTTGTGTGGGCTGCATGCACCCACTGGCTTTAGGGGACTGTGGGGGGATGGAGCATTTGCTTTCTGCCTTTTTAAAACAATTGGAATAGAGTCTATTTACAATGTTGTGTTAATTTCTGGTGTACAGCATAGTGATTCAGTTATACATACACACATATATATGTATTGTGTGTGTGTCTATGTGTGTGAATATATATATATATATATATATATATATATATATATATTCCTTTTCATATTCTTTTTCATTATAGGTCATTACAAGGTATTGAATATAGTCTCCTGTGCTATACAGTAGGACCTTGTTGTTTGTCTATTTTATATATTAGTCTATTTTATATTAGTCTATATATATAGTCTATTTTATATATTAATGTCGACAAATCCTGAACCCCCAGTTTATGCCTCCCCACCCCCTTTCCCCCCTGGTGACCATAAATTTGCTTTGTAGGTCTGTGAGTCTGTTTCTGTTTTATAGATAAGTTCATTTGCATCATTTTTAGATTCCACATATGAGTCATATCATATGGTATTTTTCTGTCTCTTTCAGACTTACTTTACTTAGTATGATAATCTTCAGGTCCATCTAGTGTTGCTGCAAATGGCATTATTTTATTCTTTTTTTGGCTGAGTACTATTCCATTATCTATCTAACTATCTATACCACAACTTCTTAATCCAGTCATCTGTAGATGAACATTTAGGTTGTTTCCATGTCTTGGCTTTTTAAAATAGTGCTGCTGTGAACATTGGGGTGCATGTACCTTCTTGAATTAGAGTTCTCTCCGGATATATGCCCAGGAGTAGGATTGCTGTATCATATGGTAAGTTTATTTTTAGTGTTTTAAAAAATCTCCATACTGTTTTTTCCATAATGGCTGCACCAAACTACATTCCCACCAACAATGTAGGAGGGTTCCCTTTTCTCCACACCCTCTCCAGCACTTAACCTTTGTGGACTTTTTAATGATGGCCATTCTGACTGGTGTGAGGTGATACCTCATTGTAGTTTTGATTTGCATTTCTCTGATAATTAGTGATATTGGGCATTTTTTAAATATGCCTATTGGCCATCTGTATGTCTTCACTAGAGAAATGTTTGTGTAGATCTTCTGCTCATTTTTGGATTGGGTTGTTTGCTTTTTTTGTTATTGAGTTGCATGAGCTGTTTGTATATTCTGGAAATTAAGTCCTTGTTAGTCTCATTGTTTGCAAATATTTTCTCCCATTCCATAGGTTGTCTTTTTGTTTTATTTATGGTTTCCTTTGCTGTGCAAAAGTTCATAAGTTTGATTAGGTCCCATTTGTTTATTTTTGCTTGTATTTCTGTTGCCTTGGTAGACTGCCCTAGGGGAGCACTGCTGAGATTTGTATCAAAGAATGTTTTTGATGTAGCTCTTTTATCCTTTGCTGTGGAGTTGCTTGCTGTCCAGCTAGTTCTCAGGTCCTTTTGAGAGGGAATTTTTCCATGTGTAGTGGTAGGATCTTTCGTGTCCTTGAAAGGAGATGAGGTCAGCATCTTCTTGTGCCACCATCATGGACCACCTCCTACCTCTTGCCCCTGACAGTCTCCATGCCTGGATGAGCATCCTCTGCGGCCCCCTCTGGTCTCCAGGTGTCTAGTTAGTCCCACTGATTCCACCCTGAATAACTCAGTGTTCTGTCTTGCCCCTCAGAGAGCAGGCAGAGGCCATGGGATGCACAGCCATTCTGAAGCCATTACAACACCTGGCAGTCTAGATGGTCTGCCTCTTTATTAACTCTCTCCCTGTGCTCCACACACGAGGCCAATTTCAGATTTCAGCCCTGGAACCATGAGGTTTCCAGCCAACACTGCTGAGGCCTGGACCCCCAGCTCCATTTTCTCAAGCCCCTGGAAGCCGCCTTGTCTCCCTCCCAAAGCTGAGGCTGATTTTTATGTCTTTGATCATTTGAGTTCTTTTATTTTATTTTCTAACTCACGAATTTCTACTTTTGTTTGTTTATTAATTCCTTCAGCTTTTAACTTTTTATTATTTTCTTTCTTGGGTCCTTGAATAGAAAGTTTTGCTTTTTATTTTCAGGCTTTGATGTACTTTAATAAGTAATAAAGTTTTTATATATTTTTCTCTCATTACCTATCTCTGGCTTAATCACACAGCACTCTTATTGTTAGTCACTTCTGATAAATTTTTTATTTCAACTTTGATTTTTTTTCTCTTTAACGTAAAAGTTATTTATAAGGACTTTAAAATTTTTTCCAACTGGATAGCTGTTTTTTTGGCACTCCTTTTGTTGCTAATTTTTAACTTTATTGTACTGGGATCAGAGATGGTGTTCTGTATCATTTCTGCCTTTCTGAATTTGTTGAACAATTTTCTTATGTGGCCTAGTACATGTTCAATATTTGGAAATATTCCACTGGGTATTTGAAGACTTCTTTTATTCTGTGGTTATGAAGTACAAAAATCTATATAAATTAGATCAGAGGTTGCCACTGGTGGCCCACAGACTACTCGGCCTGCAGACGTGTTTTGTATGACCCACACAATTAAAAAGAAAAACAAAACTTGAGTAAACATCTACAAATCAAGAGAGGTAAAAAGTTTCTTTTTATGTGATCAGAATGCTTTTCTATCTTTAATTCCTGACCTTAATTTGTGATTATTAATATCTAATCCAATTGATTTGTAAGAAAACTTGAAAAAAAAAAGGAACCATCTACTGTGTTTGGGATTCATATTTTTTCACTCAGCGTGATTCTTGGAAGATTCATCCAGGTGGTTGTGTATATCAATAGTTTGTTCCTTTTTACTGATAAGTAGTATCATTCTGTGGCATACACGTAACAGTTTGTTGAACCACTCATCCATTGAAGCCCATCTGGGCTTTGTTTCTAGTTTTGGGTGTTACAGACAAAGCGCCTAGACACATTCTTGTATAGGTGTTTGTGTGAACCCTGAGTCTTTGTTTCTTTGGAATAAATGTCCAGGAGTGCAGTTGCTGGGCTGTACAATAGTTACATGTTTATTCTTTTTTTTTTTTTCCAGTTTCAGTTTCTTTATTTTTTTTTTTTTACATTTTTTATTGATTTATAATCATTTTACAATGTTGTGTCAAATTCCAGTGTTCAGCACAATTTTTCAGTTATTCATGGACATATACACACTCATTGTCACATTTTTTTCTCTGTGAGTTATCATAACATTTTGTGTATATTTCCCTGTGCTATACAGTGTAGTCTATTCTACAATTTTGAAATCCCAGTCTATCCCTTCCCACCCTCCACCCCCCTGGTAACCACAAGTCTGTATTCTCTGTTTGTGAGTCTATTTCTGTCCTTTATTTACGCTTTGTTTTTGTTTGTTTGTTTGTTTTTGTTTTTGTTTTTTATATTCCACATATGAGCGATCTCATATGGTATTTTTCTTTCTCTTTCTGGCTTACTTCACTTAGAATGACATTCTCCAGGAGCATCCATGTTGCTGCAAATGGCGTTATGTTGTCGGTTTTTATGGCTGAGTAGTATTCCATTGTATAAATATACCACCTCTTCTTTATCCAGTCACCTGTTGATGGACATTTAGGCTGTCTCCATGTTTTGGCTATTGTAAATAGTGCTGCTATGAACATTGGGGTGCAGGTGTCATCCTGAAGTAGATTTCCTTCTGGATACAAGCCCAGGAGTGGAATTCCTGGGTCATATGGTAAGTCTATTCCTAGTCTTTTGAGGAATCTCCACACTGTTTTCCATAGTGGCTGCACCAAACTGCATTCCCACCAGCAGTGTAGGAGGGTTCCCCTTTCTCCACAGCCTTTCCAGCATTTGTCATTTGTGGATTTTTGAATGACGGCCATTCTGACTGGTGTGAGGTGATACCTCATTGTAGTTTTGATTTGCATTTCTCTGATAATTAGTGATATTGAGCATTTTTTCATGTGCTTTTTGATCATTTGTATGTCTTCCTTGGAGAATTGCTTGTTTAGGTCTTCTGCCCATTTTTGGATTGGGTTGTTTATTTTTTTCTTATTGAGTCGTATGAGCTGCTTATATATTCTGGAGATCAAGCCTTTGTCGGTTTCACTTGCAAAAATTTTCTCCCATTCCGTAGGTTTTCTTCTTGTTTTATTTCTGGTTTCCTTTGCTGTGCAGAAGCTTGTAAGTTTCATTAGGTCCCATTTGTTTATTCTTGCTTTTATTTCTTCTAGGAGAAAATTTTTGAAATGTATGTCAGATAATGTTTTGCCTATGTTTTCCTCTAGGAGGTTTATTGTATCTTGTCTTATGTTTAAGTCTTTAATCCATTTTGAGTTGATTTTTGTATATGGTGTAAGGGAGTGTTCTAGCTTCATTGTTTTACATGCTGCTGTCCAGTTTTCCCAACACCATTTGCTGAAGAGACTGTCTTTATTCCAATGTATATTCTTGCCTCCTTTGTCAAAGATGAGTTGACCAAAAGTTTGTGGGTTCATTTCTGGGCTCTCTATTCTGTTCCATTGGTCTATATGTCTGTTTTGGTACCAATACCATGCTGTCTTGATGACTGTAGCTCTATAGTATTGTCTGAAGTCTGGGAGAGTTATTCCTCCAGCCTCTTTCTTTCTCTTCAGTAATGCTTTGGCAATTCTAGGTCTTTGATGGTTCCATATGAATTTTATTATGATTTTTTCTAGTTCTGTGAAATATGTCCTGGGTAATTGGATAGGGATTGCATTAAATCTGTAGATTGCCTTGGGCAGTGTGACCATTTTAACAATATTGATTCTTCCAATCCAAGAGCATGGAATATCTTTCCATTTTTTAAAGTCTTCTTTAATTTCCTTCATCAGTGGTTTATAGTTTTCTGTGTATAATTCTTTCACCTCCTTGGTTAGATTTATTCCCAGATATTTTATTACTTTGGGTGCTATTTTAAAGGGGATTGTTTCTTTACTTTCTTCTTCTGTTGATTTATCGTTAGTGTAAAGAAATGCAACTGATTTTTGAACGTTAATTTTGTAACCTGCTACCTTGCTGAATTCTTCAATCAGCTCTAGTAGCTTTTGTGTGGACCTTTTAGGGTTTTCTATATATAGTAACATGTCATCAGCATATAATGACACTTTTACCTCTTCTTTTCCAATTTGGATCCCTTTTATTTCTTTCTCTTGCCTGACTGCTGTGGCTAGGACTTCCAGGACTATGTTGAATAGGAGTGGTGATAGTGGGCATCCTTGTCTTGTCCCAGATTTTAGTGGGAAGCTTTTGAGTTTTTCACCGTTGAGTACTATGCTGGCTGTAGGTTTGTCATATATAGCTTTTATTATGTTGAGATATGTTCCCTCTATACCCACTTTGGCGAGAGTTTTTTTATCATAAATGGGTGTTGAATTTTATCAAATGCTTTTTCTGCATCGATTGAGATGATCATGTGGTTTTTGTCCTTTCTCTTGTTGATGTGATGTATTACACTGATTGATTTGCGTATGTTGAACCAGCCTTGTGTCCCTGGGATGAACCCCACTTGGTCATGATGTATAATCTTTTTTATGTGTTGTTGGATTCTATTTGCTAAAATTTTGGTGAGGATTTTGGCGTTTATGTTCATCAGTGATATTGGCCTATAATTCTCTTTTTTTGTAGTGTCTTTGCCTGGTTTTGGTATCAGGGTGATGGTGGCTTCATAGAATGAGTTTGGGAGTATTCCCTCCTTTTCAATCATCTGGAAGAGTTTGAGAAGGACTGGTATGAGTTCTTCTTTGTATGTTTGGTAGAATTCCCCGGTGAAGCCGTCCGGTCCTGGACTTTTATTTGTAGGGAGGTTTTTAATTGCTATTTCTATTTCCTTTCTAGTGATCGGATTGTTCAAGCGTTCAGATTCTTCTTGATTCAGTTTTGGTGGACAGTATGTTTCCAGAAACTTGTCCATCTCCTCTAGGTTATCCAGTTTGGTTCCATATAGTTTTTCATAATATTCTCGTATGATATTCTGTATTTCTATTTTGTTTGTTGTAATTTCTCCATTTTCCTTTCTTATTTTGCTAATTTGTGCTCTCTTTTTTTTCTTCTTTGTGAGTTTGGCCAGAGGTTTGTCGATTTTATTTACTTTTTGAAAAAACCAGCTTTTGGTTTGGTTGATTTTTTCTATGGTCTTGTTAATCTCTATTGTATTTAATTCCTCTCTGATCTTTATTATTTCCTTCCTTCTGCTGCTTTTTGGGGCTTTTTGTTCTTCTTTTTCTAATTCATTCAGGTGGTGGGTTAAATTGTTTCTTTGAGATTGTTCTTCTTTTTTGAGGAAGGCCTGTATTGCTATAAACTTCCCTCTTAGCACTGCTTTTGCTGTGTCCCATAGGTTTTGAGTGGTTGTGCTTTCATTATCATTTGTCTCAAGGTATTTTTTAATTTCAGCTTTGATTTCCTCATTGATCCATTGTTTTTTCAATAACATATTGTTTAATCTCCATGCCTTCCTTTTTTTCTCCTTTGTTTCTCTGTTGTTGATTTCCAGTTTCATGGCATTGTGGTCAGTAAAGATGCTTGAGATAATTTCTGTCTTCTTAAAATTGTTGAGGTTTCTTTTGTGCCCAAGTACATGATCGATCCTGGAAAATGTTCCATGTGCACTTGAAAAGAATGTATATCCTATTTTTGGGGGGTGTAATGTTCTGAAAATATCCACCAAATCTAGTTTTTCTATTGTAGTATTTAATTTCTCTGTTGCCTTGTTTATTTTCTGTCTGGAAGATCTGTCTAGTGATGTTAAAATCTAGTGTTAAAATCTCCAACTATGATTGTATTCCCATCAATATCTCCCTTTATCTCTGTTAGTAATTCTTGTATGTACTTAGGTGCTCCTATATTGGGTGCATATATATTAACGAGTGTAATATCCTCATCTTGTATCACTCTTTTAATCATTATAAAATGTCCTTCTTTATCTTTCTTTATGGCCTTTGTTTTAAAGTCTATTTTGTCTGAAATCAGTACTGCAACACCTGCTTTTTTGGCTTTTCCATTTGCATGGAATATCCTTTTCCATCCTTTCACTCTCAATCTATATGTGTCCTTCTCCCTAAAGTGGGTCTCTTGTATGCAGCATATTGAAGGTTCTTGCTTTATTATCCAGTCTGCCACTCTGTGTCTTTTGACTGGAGCATTTAGTCCATTAACATTTACAGTAATTAATGATAGATGTGTGTTTATTGCCATTTTGAACTTATCTTTGCAGTTGAATTGGTATATCCTCTTTGTTCCTTTCTTCTTCCTTTTGTGGTTTGGTAATTTTCCTTTGTATTATCATGGATTTTATTTAATTTATTAAATAAATAAATTTTATTTAATTTTTGTGACTCCTTTGTAAATTTTTGGCTTGTGGTTACCCTTTTTTGTAAATCTATCAACCCATTACTATAACTGTTTTTATTAAACTGATAGTAACATGATCTCAAACCCATCCTACTGTTAAAAAAATTTTAAAAAGAAAGAAAAAAAATTCTATATTTCCCTGCCTCCCTCTCCCACTCTCAGTGATTTGTATGTCTTCTTTTATAATTTCATGTTTACTTTATTTGTAATTCATGAGTTATCACCTTTCCAGTTGTGTGTTTCTCATTTCTGTAGCATCCTGCTGCTTTTCTATTTAGAATAGCCCTTTCAATATTTCTTTTAGCATGGGTTTAGTGTTGCTAAACTCCTGCAGTTTTTTTTGTCTGTGAAACTCTTTATTTCTCCTTCTATCCTCAAGGATAGCCTTGCTGGATAAAGGATCCTAGGCTGCATCTTTTTTTTCATTCAGGGCTTTGAATATATCTTGCCACTCCCTTCTGGCCTGTAGTGTTTGTGTAGAGAAATCAGCTGAGAGCCTTATGGGGGTTCCCTTGTAACTTACTCTTTGCTTTTCTCTTGCTGCCTTTAGAATCATTTCTTTATCCTTGACTCTGGCCATCTTGATTATGGTATGTCTTGGTGTGGGTCTATTTGGGTTCTTCCTGTTTGGGACCCTCTGAGCTTCCTGTACTTGGATATCTGATTCCTTCTTTAAGTTTGGGAAGTTTTCAGTCATGATTTCTTCAAAAACCTTTTCAATCCCCTTTGATCTTTCTTCTCCTTCTGGGACCCCTATTATGCGAAGATTGGCATGCTTTATATTATCCCATAGGTCCCTTATGCTATTTTCATTATTTTTTATTTGCTTCTCTTGTAGTTCTTCTGAATGGGTGCTTTCTATTGCCCTGTCTTCTAGATCACTAATTCGTTCCTCTGCATTATCTAGTCGGCTTTGCACAGCTATTAGATCATTCCTCATCTCTGTCAGTGAGTTTACCCATTCTACTTGGCTCTTCTTTATAGCTTCAATTTCATTTTTGACATATTTTATATCTCTAAACACTATCTCTTTTAATTCCTTCAGCAATTCGATCACTCCTTTTTTGAAATCTTGATCTAGTAGGCTATCGATGTCTATTTCGTTGATCTTTCTTTCAGGGGATTTCTCTTGCTCTTTTAATTGGGGAAGGTTTTTCTGCTTCTTCATCTTGCTCATACCTCTTTGGCACTGTGGTTTATGGAGTATCAGTTGTTTATTTTGGTCCTTAAGGATTTTATCTATCTGATGCCTATTTAGGAATAGAACTTAGGAAAAAAAGAAAAAAAAATAAGAGAGAGAGAGAAAGAATTTTAAAAGAAGGGAGAAAGAGGGTTTGAAAACAGTGTATAATGAATAATAGAAGAGTGAGTTGAAGCAGAGTATTAATCGGGTTGAGACGTCCTTTTGAAACCTTTACAAAAAAAGAGGGGGGGGAGATGAATAGATGTATTTGAAACCTGTGTCTAATCAATAGCAGGACATCAAAACCCAAGAGAAATAGAAATGAATTAAGAAGTAAAGATTAAGAGAGTAATAGAAAATAGAACAGGTAAAAACAGATTTAAAAAAAAAAGGGGGGGGGGTTGTCGGTGTTCTCCTGGAGTCTGTGTGCTTTTAATGTGAAGTCTTTCTGTCTTCGTCCTGTTTTGGAAGCTCAGCTTGCTGTTTTCAGAGGCCCTCCTTTGGCGCCCTCTTCTGTGCTGCTCCCAGCACCTGTCGGCAAGCAGATCGCGCCTCCTCCTAACACTGGGTCAGGTGCAGCTCTCTGCTGTGGGTGGGCGGGTCGCTGCCCCTCCGGATGCAGCAGTCAGATGTTGCAGGCTGGCCGAGTAGGAGGGCGGGTTGTGCCCCCTCCCAGCACCTCGGTTAGGGGCTGTGTTCCTGCCTGAAAGGCGGGGGGCCGCTCTCCCTCTACCTGCGCCGCCGCCGGTAGCTCCGCTGCTCTGTGTGGCTGCGCGCTCCGCCCTGGTCGGCGCTCTGCCCTGGTTGGCGCTCCGCCCTGGTCGGCTCTCTGCCCTAGTCGGCGCTCTGCGGGTGGTCTCGGGGAAGAGCGAGGGACAGCCCTGTCCCTGCTCCGAGCCAAAACCCAGCTCTTTGTTTGTCTTTGTGGAGCAAGTTCTCTGAGGGACCAGGATGGAAGGATCCTATCTGCCCCTGGCTGCAGGCCAGTCTCAGTCTGGCCTTTGAGGCTGCTAAGCCCTTCGGTGCGGATGCAGGTTTCGCCCCCGCCCCCGCCCCCGCCCCCGCCTGAGTGCTCAGCGCGGAGAATATGGCGGCTGTGCCTGAGCCCTGCCTCTCTTCTCCCGAAAACTTTCCGCGGGTTTTCAGAGATGGGGGTGTGCACCCTTCCCCCAAGAGCACATCAACCTTGCTGTTTTATGGAGGGCCCAGGTTGTTCTGCCCTGTGCACCCACAGCCACGGTGCGCAGCCCCTTGCGTTCCCCCGGGGCTGCCTCTGTGCAGCCGCCCCCGTCCTCCGCCCGGCTTGTGCAGCCTGGCCCTGCCCGCCGCTGCCGGCCCGCGTATCAGGCTGGGTGTCGGGGGGACGCTCTGTGCCCGTTTAACTTAGTTCTGTTAGTCAAGGGCTGCTCTGTACAGATCCGAGCCTCGGAGGCTCCCCCTCCGTCCCGCTGGCCTCTCAGTTGGAGAGGGGAGACCCAGCGAGCGAGCGCCAGTCCTCCTTTGCCGCTCCCTCCCCGCGGGACCCGTCCCGCGCTGCTTTGCCTTTTGTTCTTTCTTTTTTCCTTTTCTCCTACCAGATTTTTGGCGTCTTTATCTTTTGAAGAGGGCGATGTTCTGTTGGAGTTCCACAGGTGCTCTGGTTGGCTGAGTGGGTCTGTAGATGTGGGTCTTGGTGTATTTGTGGGAGAGGGTGACCTGCGAGCGTCCTTCTACTCCGCCATCTTCTCCGTCCTCCCTCACATGTTTATTCTTTTTTAAGAGACTGGACATTCCCACTAACAATGTATGAGTGATCCAGTTTCTTGGTCTGCTGGCCAGCGTTTAATATGGTCGCTGTTTTTCATTTGAGCCCTTCTGATAGGTATGTAAAAACAGCTCATTAATTTGCATTTTTCTAAGGCTTGTGATGTTGAGTGACTTTCATGTGCTTACCTGCCATCCGTATATCCTCTTCAGTGAAATGTCTCTTCATGTCTTTGGCTCATTTTCTAAGTTTTAACTGACAAGTGTTGAGAGTTCTTTAAAAATTCCAGCTACTGGTCGTTGGATGATTATGTTATTTGTTAATATTTTTTCCCATTTTGTAAGTAAGTTGTTTTTTCATTTCTTTAACTGGGACTTTTTTTTTTTCTTACAAAAAAGTTTTAAATTTGGATACAATCCAACTGATCTTTTCCTTTTACAGATTTTTTTTTTTTTTTTTTTTTTTTTTTGGTTATCAGTTTTAGAACTCTTAGCCTTGTCTTAGATTCTGAAGACATTCTGTGGGGTTTTTTTTTTCCCTAAAAGTTTCATAGTTTTATAAAAGTTTTACATTTTGAGTTGCATTTTGAGAGGTCTACTTTGAGTTGATTTTGTATAAAGCGTGAGACTTAAGGTTTTTTGCTTTTGTTTTGTATGCCTGTGGATGTCCAGCTGCCCCAGCCCATTTGTTGAGATGCCTGTCTTTCTTCCATTGAGGTGCCTTTGCACTTTTGTCAAGAATCATTTGGGCATATTTGTGTCAGTATATTTCTGGACTTTCTGTCTGTTCCACTCATCTGCGTGTCTGTCCCTCTGCCAGTGCAGCATAGTCTTGATTATTGTAGCTAGATAAAAGTTGCCCAAATGTGGTAGACTGATGACTCCCACTTTATTTTTCTTTTTCAAAATTCTGTCAGCTATTTTAGTTCATTTGGCTTTCCATACAAGTTTTATCATTATCTTGTCAGTATCTACAAAAAAAAAAAAAAAAAAACTTGCTGGGATTTTGGTAGGGACTGTGTTAAACCTGTACACAAATTTGGGAGAATTAACATCTTGACTGTGTTGAGTTTTTCAGTCTATGAACCCAATATATCTCTCCATTTATTTAGATCTTCTTTAATTTCTTTCAACAGCATTATGTAGCTCTCACAGCAGACGTCTTATATATGTTTGGTTAGAATTATACCTAAGTATTTCATTTTATCTTAAGCAATGATAAATGGGATTGTATTTTTAATTTTCATGTTCATGTGTTCATTGTTAATATACAGAAACATCACTGTTTTTTGCCTATTAATCTTTTATCCTGCAACCTTTCTGAACTTGCTTATTAGTTCTGGGAGTAGATTCCTTTAGATTTTATACTTGATGATGTCATCTACAAATAGGAGCAGTTGTACTTCTTTTTGATCTATATGCCTTTTATTTCCTTTTCTTGCCTTATTGCTATGGCTAGAACTTCCAACCTAGAGCAAATGTCCTTCCCTTGTTCCTGATCTTAGGGGAAAGCAGTCAGACTTTCTTTTTTCACTTTTTACGCTTATAAACTTTAAGTAAAATGTTACCTGTAGATTTTTTAAATAAATGCTCTTTAGCAAGTCCTTGATATTCCCTTCTTTTCCTAGTTTTATGAGAGTTTTTTTTTTTTTAAATGAATGGATGTTGAATTTTGTCACTGCTTTTATCTCATTGAGTGAAATGACTACATTTTTTTTCTTTAGCTTGTTAATATGGTGGATTGATTTCTGAATATTGATCCAGTATTGAATCTGTGGAATAAGCCCTACTTGGTTATAGTGTTTTCTTTTTTATACATCACTGAAATCTGCTCGCTAACATTTTGTGAAGGATTTTTTGTGTCTGTGTCTATATTCATGAGGATTTTTGGTCTGTATTTTTCTTTTTCTATCTTTTTTTCTTTTTCCTTTCTTTTTTTTTTTTTTTTGGTATTGTCTTTGCTTTTGGTATCAGGATAATACTAAATTCAGTAAGTGAATTAAGATGTGTTCCCTCCTCTTTTATGTTCTGAAAGTGATTGTGTAATTGGTGTTAATTCTTTACACTCTTAGTAGAATCCTGTGGTGAAACTACATGGACCTAAAAATCTCTTTTGGGGGGAGGTGTTTTATTTTTTAGTTACAAATTAAATAGAGCTGTTCAAATTATCTGTTTCATATTGGGTGAGTTGTGGCAGTTCGTGTGTTCTGAGGCAGCGGTCCTTGTCATCCAGTTTGTCAAAGTTACGTGTGTAGAGTTGTTTGTCACATTCCCTTATCACCCTTTTGATGTTGGCAGAGTCTATAGTTATAGCCTCTCCTTCGTTTCCAATATTGATAATTCGTGTCCTTTTTTTTTTTCTTTGTCATTCTTGCTGGAACTTTATCAGTTTTGTTGACTTTTTTCACCAAACCATCTCTTTGTTACACTTATTTTTTTCTAGAGTTTTTCTGTTTGCAGTTCCATCGTTTTCTGCTCTTATCTGTATTATTTCTTTCCTTTTGCTTTAGGCTCATTAAGCTCTTCTTTTTTTAGGATCTTGAAACTTTGGTTATGGATTTGAGATGCTTCCTCTTTTCTAATAAAATCATAGTGCCATAAATTTCCCTCTTGGCAGTAGTTGAGCCATGTCTCACACATTTTGCTATGTTGTATTTTCATTTTCATTCAGTTCAGTATTTTCTTTTTCCCTTGAGACTTCCTCTTGGACCCGTAGCTTACTTAGAAGTGTGTTGCTTTGTTTCCAAGTGTTGGGAGATCTTTCTGTTATCAAGTATTAGTTTGATTCTATTGTGGTTTCAGGACACATTCCATGAGTTCAGTTGTCTTAAATTCATAGAGGTCAGGATCTAATATGTCTTGGTATGTGTTCTGTGGGCCCTTGAATGTGTATCCTGTTGTTGGGTAGAATATTCTAAAAATGCTTATGAGAACCTGTTGGTTGATGAAGTGAGTTTCTTTCTTTCTTTTTCTTTCTTTTTTTTTTTTTTTTTGAACAGCTACCCCCTTTTAAAAACATTTGTATTTATTTATTTATTGTTGCGGGGGAGGTAATTAGGTTTGCTTATTTATTCATTTATTTTTTAATGAAGGTATTGGGGATTGAACCCAGGACCTTGTGCGTGCTATGCAGAAAGTGCTTCTACTCCATCTGCCCAGAAACAGAAGCCGTCTAGTGGATTTCTAGCAGATGCGATACCTGCCGGCATCATTGCGCGGCTATTCATGATACTTGTTTGAAGGGCTTTCCCCACTTGCTGTATTAAGCCTGTCTCCTTGGGTCCATCTTCTTTGTTGTCCTTGTTGTTTTGTTTAGCTTTTGAATTTAGTGGTTCGCTTTCTCGATGTTGATTTTCTTCTGATATCCACTTGATTCTTGGTCATCTGCTCGTGTTTTCCGTGGTGGTGGTCAGGTCTGATGGGAGGGTCTCTCTGTGATGTGGGGGGAGGACCCCCTGCTGGGGAGCATTCCTCCTGGTGGTGGGTAGAGGGTGGACTCTCTGTTCCTTGGACACTGTCTGGCCTCCCCAAGCTCAGTTCCCTATTTCATGGCATCTGCCTCTGTGCAGAGCCGCTGCCCACTCAGCCTGGAGGGGAGGCCACTGATCTGCCACCTCCTCGGAGCCCCCTGCCCTGCTCTCTGGCCCCCCAGGCCTGCCTCCTGCCGCCCCATCCCACTTGCTACTGTCTTCCCATAGTCGCTCAGAACATGTTTTAGAAGGACTGTTATAGATCTGTTCTTTCTTTTTCATGCCATGTCTAGGGATTGGTGGACCGGGTGCTCAGTTTTCCTTGGTGGCCCCACCTGCTTAGTCTTTCTGTTGTGACAGCCGTTCCGGTGTCCTGATGGCCATTAGTGGCCAGATGCTCCACCAGAGACTCGTTCTCGTCTTTGCATCTTATCCTTAGGACGATTCTGCACGTTGGATGTTGTTACAGCCTTTTTACACCAAGGGAGCCTGACCATGAGAGAGGTCACCTCCGTGTCCAGGGTCTTGCGGCTGTGGGAAGGGAGGCAGAGCTGAGATATGAACTCAGGCCTGCTGACCTGCAGCCTGGGTATCCCTTTGCACACTTGTGACTCTGATGCCAGGATGTCAGGTGACCAGAGGCAGACAGTGCCCCGAGCCCTGTGAGCAGGAAGGGATGTTCATGGTGGGCATGTGCATTCTACCCCCTGACTGAGTTCACTGTCCTGCCCAAGATCATGTGGCCTTGCTTCTTTCTCTTGGCCTAAAATATAACATGCCATGTCCTTCATCTTTGCTCTGATCATAGGAATGACACAGGAAGGTGGGAAACAGGGGTCCCCTTTCTCATCCTCTCTTTTCACTTAATCTTTCCTTACTCTCTCACTGTGTGAACCCCCCCTTTTTTTTTTTTTAATTTCAGCCCTTTGTTTAGTTTTCCCCTTCTCACTCCCTGTGATGATCCTTCCCTCTCATCCCATCTGCTTCTGGTTGGCGTTGGTGGTGGGTGGTCTCAGACTTGGCTGCATCCACTGGCCTTCAGTCCATCACCACTATCACCACTACCATCATCATCTCCTCCCCTGTGAGGTGAGCTCTGTGGGTCGAGCTCACAGCTCCTGCTGGAGCCTGGAAAGGCACAAGGGCCCCTCCCGGTGTCCTGTGAGACAGGCTTTCTGGGGAGCCTGGTGTCCACCCCCAGCCTGGCCTGGGCAGAACTTGCTCCATCAGGGAACCTGCAGGGCCAGTGAAGCCCTCGCCCCTTTAACTTAAGGAGGCGCCTGGCTTTGGGGGAGTTTCTCACCTGAGCTGATGTTTAATGAGTTTCAGACACTTTCCTGGGGCAGGACCGGTGTCACCTGGGACACAGCACATCCCTGAGTCCAGCTCGGAGAAGCACCACTAGCACGAGGGACAGATCCCAAGGCTGCTTGGGAGCAGGGCAGATGCTCTGAAACAGACGGGACCCCTGCTCAGGTGCTCAGGCTGCAGGAAGTTGCGCATCTTTTCAGCCCATGTTTACTCTGTTTCTGGGAAGGAAAAGTCAAATTTCTGTTGGTGTTTTTATTCCCTATTTTGATTGGGGAACTGCATCATGTTTTTCTTTTCATAAACATGAGAATGTTAAGTACCTAACAGCTAAATTAATCCATGCCCCTAAATGAGTTAATTATGTTAATTCAGAATCACTGAATTCAGTCTCATTAGCGTTACCATTAAGCAGTTTAGGCTTATGAGCATTTTAAGAGGAGGGTTGAAGCTACAGATTAATCTTCAAAGGCTCCGAGTGCTTTTTCAATTGCAGTGGGATTTAAAATGCATTGGGAGGTTTGGGGGGATTTAGTGACTGTGGGCAGCTACTACTTGGGGGTCAGCGCTCTCTGGGAGCTAAGGTTCCCACCTCCCCCCCCAGCCCCCACATTCTCATCAGAGGCCCCTCCAGCTGGGTCTGAGTGTCCCTAGGCTGAGAGGCACCGTGGGAAGGAGGAGGTGGACAAGAACGAGCCATGGTGCCATCTCCCCGGTGGCCACACTGTCCCCAGTCCCCCCTGCTGCGGCCACCCTGCTAGGTGGCTCTGGGCTGCGCGTCTGAGTCCCCAGGATTGTCCTCCAGACACAGGTTGGGGCAGAGCCCTGCCTCTGGGGGTGTGTGAGAGGGACAGTCAGGGAGGGAGAACTTTACCAGTCTAAGCAATAACCTCTGTCAGTGGCCTTTGTTCTGGGTGATGTGAATATGTTTTTCTTTTCTAACACCTTTATTGTGTACACTTCCTGCACAGTAAACAACACATACTTCAGATGTACAATGTGATAAATTTTGATAGACGTACACACCCGTGAAACCACCACCACAATCAAGGTAGCTAACATTTCCATCACTCCCCAGGAGGTGCAGTTTTCAAATTCCCAATTTATCCCTTCCCACCCTCTACCTCCTGGTAACCATAAGTTTGTTCTCTGTGTCTGTGACTCTATTTCTGTTTTGTAGGTAAGTTCATTTGTGTCCTTTTTTTTTTTTTCTAGATTCTACATATGAGTGATATCATATGGTATTTTTCTTTCTCTTTCTGGCTTACTTCATTTAGAATGATGATCTCCAGGTGCATCCATGTTGCTGCAAATGGCATTATTTTTATTCTTTTTTATGGCTGAGTAGTATTCCATTGTATATATAAATACCACATCTTCTTTATCCAGTCATCTGTCGATGGACATTTGGGGTATTTCTGTGTCTTGGCTATTGTAAATAGTGGTGCTGTGAACATTGGGGGTCGTGTGTCTTTTTGAATTATATTTTTCTCCGGAAATATCCCAGGAGTGGGATTGCTGGATCATATAACTCTATTTTTGGTTTTTTAAGAAACCTCCGTACTATTTTCCATAGTGGCTGCACCAACTTATGTTCCCACCAGCAGTGTAGGAGGGTTCCCTTTTCTCCACACCCTCTCCAGCATTTATCGTTTGTGGACTTTTGAATGATGGCCATTCTGACCGATGTAAGGTGACACCTTGTGATGGGAATGTCCCTGTCACCATCTTCTTGCCTTCTCCAGAGCTGGCTTGGGGTGTGTGCTCGCTTTCTCTGTCTCGGGTGCAGGTGGGTACTGGGTGTCCCCTTTGGATTGGAAACACATCTGCACCCCCAGCTGCCAGCTCTCACTGAACCGCCATAGGCCCTGAATGGTGGTGCATTGTTGTCCTCTGTCCCCTGTCCCCTGGTGGGGAGACTGTGAAAGCCAGTCTAGGTTGCAAATCTCTGGAGAACAACTGAGATTCTCCACTTTTTACTGCTCTCTGAAAAGTCAGCAGATCCTGATTATGCTGAAGAGTGACCTGTTATTAAATGTCATTTTCATTATTATTTAGGTATGACAGGGCCACCAGATCAGGAGACAGGGGCCATTGAACACAGTTTGTTACTCATGATTCCCAAGGGGAGGGATCACGCCACACCACAGGGGATACACGGGGACACACCGGGGTTGGTCGGGAGGCAGAGGGAATGAGGGAACCAGTGGACTGAAGGCTTTCCTGTGGTTTCTGCAGGAGGGAGCAGGTGAGGCAGGGTAAGCAGACTTAGGACAGGCTGGTTTGAATAGTTTCGGTGGCTCTGGGGCTCAGGGGCTGTCCCCGGTTGTCTGGTACCTGGCCCTGGGGAGGTGAGGGCAAGGGGCGAGTGGCCAAGGGTGTGAGCGCCCCTTAGAGGAGGTGATAGGGATATGGCTCTGCATTGGCCAGCTTGCCCTGGAAAGCTAAGCTCCCGGGAGAGGTCTCATTGTATCCAGGAACTGGCCAGCCCCAGGGTGCGGGATGTCAGTCCCTCCAGGATCAGCAAGGCCCCGAGATGCCAAAGCACCAGGATTCAGCAAATAAAAGACACGGTTACTACATGACCCTACCTAGGAAGGGCCTCCTCTCATTGGCCCAGGGCTCCTTGGCAGGACAGGACCTTGGGTTGGCTGGTGCACCGCTGGACAGCTGTGTTTCCACCGTGGAAGGAGATTGAATATCTCTATCGAGAGACCAGGAACCAGCAGGAGGCCAAGAGAGACTTGGCACGGTCTGCAAGCACTTCGTGCGACAGTGGGGACTGCAGGTGTGCCTGGATAAGCCCGCAGACTGCGGCTCCCAGGGGTTCGTAGAAGGAGCTTGTCACGTGGGGGCATATTTAGAGATTTGAGAGCCCTGTTGGTGGCTTAGGCCATCATGAGTGTTCACAGAAACCTTTTAGGTTTGTAGCATTTTTAAACAACTGTGGAGACCTCACTTGGCCCGGAATGGCTGTTGGTAGAACAGAATGTACTGTAGTTTTAAAGGGAAACAAAAAACAATGAAACCCAATTCTCTGTGGATTTACTAAACTCGGGATTAACGAGCAAAATTTGTTGGGGAGGCCAATTTGTCACACTCAGGAAGCTGTAGTCTCATTTTACTTGCTGCTGTTCGTGGCTCTCATGTTGCCATTCATTTGCTAAAGGCAAAACACATTACTTCTCAATAAACAAAAGTGGGTCCCACGTGCCTGCTCCCCTGCCTTCCGCCAGATGTTAACAGCCAGGCTGATAGCTGACGTCGTGCGTCCGTGTGTGTCTGTGTGTGTGTTGTTCCCGTTGCCTAGTTTTTGGCTTACCAACAGAAATTTATTTACTGTCAGGTCTGGAGGCTGTAACTCCAAGATCAAGGTGTCAGCCGGTTTGGTTTCTTCCAAGACCTCTCTGCTCCCAGGGTCTTCACGTTGGTAGTGCCTCAGTCTGTGTGTCATCTGTGCCTGGATTTCCTCTTCTTGTGAGCACACCAGTCATTGGATGAGTGACCTCATCTTAGCTTAATTACCCCCTTTTTTTTTTTTATTGAAGTAGAGTTGGTTTACAATGTTGTGTTAATTTCTGGTGTACAACATAGTGATTCATTTATATATATATATACATATATATTCCTTTTCAGATTCTTTTTCATTATAGGCTGTTACAAGGTATTGAATATAATTCCCTGTGCTATATATACAGTAGGACCTTGTTGTTTATCTATTTTATGTATAGTAGTTTGTATCTGCAAATCCCGAACTCCCACTTTATCTCTCCACCCTGCCCCCGTTCCTCCCTGGTAACCATTAATTGCCTCTTTAAAGACCCTGTCTCCAACTGTTGGTGGGAATGTAAATTGGCGTAGCCACTATGCAGGGCAGTATGCAGGTTCCTTAAAAAACTAAAAATAGAGTTATCCCACTTCTGGGCATATATCCAGAGAAAACATTAATTTGAAAAGATACATGACCCCAGTGTTCACAGCAGCACTATTTACAATAGCCAAGACACGGAAGCATCCTAAATGTCCATTGACAGAGGACTGGATAAAGAAGCTGTGGTATATGTATACAATGGGATACTACTCAGCCTTTAAAGAAGAATAAAGTAATGCCATTTGCAGCAACATGGGTGGACATAGAGATGATCATATTGAGTGAAGTCAGTCAGACGGAGAAAGACAAAAATCAAGATATCACTTATATGTGGAAGCTAAAAAAAATGGCACAAATAAATTTATTTCAAAACAGAGATAGACTCATAGAGATAGAAAACAAACTTATGGTTACCAGCAGGGAAAGAGGTGAGGGGGAGGGATAAATTAGGAGTTGGGGATTAACAGATACACATTACTGTATATAAAATAGATAAACAACAAGGACCTACTGTATAGCACAGGGAACTGTATTTAATTTCTTGTAAAACACATAATGGAAAAGAATCTGAAAAGAAAAAGTACGTATGTATGTATATATATGTATAACTGAATTGCTTTGCTGTACACCTGAAATTAATATTGTAAATTAACTACACATCAACAAAAAAGTTTTTAAAAGACCCTGTCTCCAAATACCACACGGTCTGATTTCTCCATTGCCTTCTAACTTGGAACTGCTTCAGAAAGTTTCCAGGGGAAATGCTATGTCTCGTGCTGTGGCCCCTCCTCACTTCTGCCCGGCCTTACATACAAAGCCAAGGATTTGCAAAGTTGCACCACAAATTAGGAGCAAGGGGAGGGGCGGAAGGATAGGTCACTCTGCATAAATTGTGGTTGATTTTTTCATCCTCACCAAGAGACTGGTGAAGTCATTTATTTCATCAAGTTCTCCTGGGGCATTTAAAACGTCACTGGGTGCCGGCAAGCTTGTGGAAAGCATCTCTTGTTTAAGGCAAGGCAAGCTGTGTGAAGTCCTCCCTGGGTGCGGCTTCCGGGTGTCACCAGGGCTCCAATGATTTGCCACCCAAAATGATTTATCCAAATTATTTTTGTACCCGCCAATTTATGGGAAATGGGTCTTTATTTTTTCAGTAGAGGAATGATTACTGTTTTCCTCAATTTGGCATTTCCGGTGAGCCATTCACATATAAACCTAATATTGGGACAGCAGGTTTCCACTGCAAATATTTACCATGTCCCTGTTGGCAACTTGTTAATGTTGGGGAAATAGATGCTTCATTAAAATCGAAATGCATTTTGCTTTCTCTCTCACATGGCTGTCGGAGCATTGTGAGAGGTGTTGGCAAATCACTCTGGTCTTCTGTTTTTACATTTTTGGGGGATGTCTTCTGGCAGCTTGTTCTTGTTCAGAAATAGCCATTCCGACACCTATAACTTGCATGGAGAGGTCCTAGAATAGCAGGTGAAATCTCACTGCTAGAACATCAGAAGTGGTTTTGGTGGCCCGCGTGTCTGGCGGGGTCTCTTGCCCAGGAAAATCCATCACCAAATATCAGGGCACAGAGAACGCAGCTGCTGCTTCTGAAAAAGCACGGGGCCCCAGGGCCTCAATGTATATTTGATCCTCTCAGCTACCTGGCAAGTACTGTGGAAAACAAGGGCTCAGAGAGTTTGAGACTGTGGCCCAAGATCACACATGGCCAAGATTCCACCCCAGAGTCTTTGACCTCTGCTCTTTTTCCCCTTACTGTGCTGTGAGCTGCTCTGTATCTTTCCAGGAGCCACCCCTTTGCCATATCACCCAGCCACCATCCTGTACTGACTGTGGCCCTTTCCTGGGGTTTGTGGCTCAGAGCACCTGGGCCCAATGTCTCTGACACAGCCTTGTAGACGGAGTCCCTGGATGCACAGACCAGCAACAGGGGAAGGGATTATGCTTTGGGCCACTTTGACTCCTCTCATTCCTCCAGAAATCAGGAAGGAGAAAGTGCAGGGAGCCGATACCACAGAGGTGTCTCTGCCCCACCTGTAACAGGGAGGAAGGGGCACCCCAGCAGATGCCCACAAGCCCAGAAAAGATGTGACCCTCATTATAACACCCTTGATCTTCAAAGGGAGATTGGTTCATACTCTATGGAAATTAAGAACCTCTATTTCTCAAAAGACACCATAAACAAAAGGAGAAGACAAGGCACCAACTGGGAGAGGATATTTATAACCTACAGAACCCACGAAGGATGAATTGCCAGCCCAAGCAAAACTAAGCAGTGTAGTATCGAAGCATGCAGACAATCGTATTAAAACACCAGTTTTCCAAGGCAGTGGAAAGAATAACCCCAGATTCTGAGCCATTTCTCCTGTGAGGGGCAGGGCACAGGTGCAGGCCCCAGTGTGTCCAGTTTGCATTTGCACAGGGCAGAGGGCTCATGGGGGGTTCATTATTTTATTAGGCTTTATAACTAACAGGTATGCGCTATGTGATCTGTCATACGTATCCCGTAGTAGAGGTTTTATTTTTATTTTTTAAATTTTTTTCTCTTTTTTTATTGAAGTGTAGTTAGTTACAATGTGTCAGTTTCTGGTGTATAGCACAATGTCCCAGTTATGCATATATATACATACTTGTTTTCATATTCTTTTTCATCAAAGGTTATTATAAGATACTGAATATAGTTCCCTATGCTATACAGAGGAAATCTGTTTTTTTCATCTACTTTTATATATAGTGGCTAACATTTACAAATCTCAAACTCCCAGATTTATCCCTTCCCACCCCCTTTAACCCCTGGTAACCATAAGTTTGTTCTCTATGTCTGTGACTCTGTTTCTGTTTTGTAGGTAAGTTCATTTGTGTCCTTTTTTTTTTTTTTTTTAAGATTCCACATGTAAGTGATATATGGTGTTTATCTTTCTCTTTCTGGCTTACTTCATTTAGAATGATGATCTCCTGGTCCATCCATGTTGCTGCAAATGGCATTATTTTATTCTTTTTTATGGCTGAGTAGTATTCCATTGTATAAATATAGCACAACTTCTTTATTCAGTCATCTGTCGATGGACATTTTTAAAAATAAAAAGTCACTAGTTATTGTTGACAGCTCCTGGAAGTAGGTTTTGTTATGCCCATTTTTACAGATGGGGAAACTGAGGCTCTGTGGGGCCAGACTAGGTACTGACACACACCCTGCAGCTGCCCACCTGCCGGGCCATTTGTGTGAACTGTCTGTTTTATGATGTGAGGCGAGCATGATAACCACTACACTACGGAAACAACCTTGAACCGTCTGTTTTAATGTGTATGGCTCCTCTGTAGTTACAGTGATTCTTGTCACCGTGGTTTACAGAAAACTGAAGCTTGGTGACAGCAGGTAACTCCCCCTGTCATGAATGGGCCACATGCGGTGACCCAGGCTGAGCCCTCACCTGTGACATGCCCTGATACCCTCCCGGAGGTGGGAGGCCTCCTCCACCGACCTGTCCTTGGGCAGGTGATGAGGTGCCCACTTCCACTTGTCCTGGGGTGCCATCTCTGGGCCTGGACAGTGGTGATTCTCTTTATTCCTCACTGTTCTGGAGGCTGGACATCCAAGGTCAAGGTGCCGGCTCAGTGGTTCCCCTGTGAGGGAGGGCCCATTTGGTGGCTTGCAGAAGCCACCTTCTCTGTCCTCACACAGTGGAGAGAGACAGGGAAAAGCTCTCTGCTATCTTTCCTGATGAGGGTGCTAATTCCATCATGGGCCCCCACCCTTGTGACCTCATCTGAACCCAACTACCTCCCAAAGGTCGCATCTCCAAATACTGTCACCTGGGGGTTAGGGCTTCAGCATGTGAATTGGGGGTGACAGAAGCTTCCAGTCCATAGCAGGTATGGATGGAGAGAGGATGAGAAGACGGGCGGTGTTGAGGTTAAATTCACCTCTCCTGCTTGTTGCTAAGGCCTCCAGATACGAAGGGATGGTTCTTCCAATGCTATCAGCACCAACAGCTCTCAGCACTGCTGCTGAGTATCTGATGCTTCCCAGACCTAATTGTGCTGTTGTTTGGCTGTGAATTTCTCTGACATCGTTTTTGAGTCCAATTTCCAGGCTTTCAGAGCAGCACTTTCCCGTTAGCGTGGTGTCCCCGAAAGGAGTAGGGGCGAGGGGCCATGCCCCAGGATGGCCTCCCTCCCCACCACCGCCAATGACCTACTCGGCCTCCCAGGGACCCTCCACAGTGACTCTCTCTCTCTCTCAGCTCACACCTGGGGAATCAGGGTGGATGTTAAGGAGAAATCCTCAGGGAAACCTGAACCTTAGAACTGAGTAGAGTGAACTGATAGGTTGGAAGAATTTGCTGCAGTTAAGTCCTCTTCAGATCCTGTTAGGCAGGAAGTTTCTCAGCCTGACCCATGGTGAAGTGCGTTTACTTATTTGTTTACAACCCATGTGCTACTGGGTGAGCGATTACAGGGCAAGATCCTTTGACACTGATATGAGGGATCTCTGTGCACCAGTTATCTGCTACAGTGACATCAGAGCATCACCACGGTGACAGTTTTGGTGGAGGGGACAAGAAGCTTAATTTATGCAAAACATCTGTCTCTGACCACCTGGGGAGGGAGTCTCCTCTATCTTCTTCCTGTATCTCTTCCTGCTTGACCCCTTCCCTTCAGCTTGGGGAAGAGCCACTGTTCTGTTTTTAAAAATCAATTATGTTCATAGTTGCTGTTTCTTGGGTACTCACTCTATGTTGCTGTAGATTTTGGGATATCGAATGAGTAGATCCAGTCCAGTCTGGGGGGGCCCTCTCCTTGGTGAGGCAAACCCTAGAAAAAGTCCTGCATGGGGGTGGGGTGCATGGGCAGGGGGCTGTAACCATTAACAAACATATCTTGGAAGAATCTTTAACGTCACAGAGAAATGTTCTGTATAAAGTTTAGTGGGGTAAAAAAAAAACTTGAAACTTGAAAAAACTTGGGGGAAAAAAAAAAAGAACAGAAAATCTATGCTACAGGCCAAGAAAAACACTAGAAGAAAATAGCCAGGATACCGTGATTCATTTTTCTGTTTCCCAAACTTCCTCTGAAGAGCATGGGTTAGTCTCGTAAGCAGAAAAAAATTTTTCCATTATGTCCTAAAAAGCGCTAAGATTTAAAATTCGCTTGGAAAGGCGTTGTCGCTGCGTAGGTGGATCTGGGCTGGGTGGGAGGGGCTCCCCGGGGGCCTCTGTTGGGGGTGATTAGGGGTGCCCAGCGGCCACTGGAGTCCTAGGTGGGTTTTGTGCGTCTCAGGTTCTAATTTACATACCGACTCACTAGTGTCTACGCAGGACGGCTGGCGGCTGTCCTGTCCCCTGTTTTCAGTCTTGCGCCGGCATTGTTGTGGGGGAGGCCTGGGGCTGGGAAGGGGGCTGGTCCACACCTGCTAGATGCAGTGTGATCAGTGATGGACACCAGTGCGGGAGAGGGAGGAGGGGAGACCTCTGGGAGGGGAGGTGGGCACTGGGAGAGCTCCCGGGAGCCCGCTCACCCCCTCTTCTTTTGGGGTGCTCTTGGGGGAGCCCTCCTGCCACCTCCTAAACCTCTCAGGGAACTTGGAACTGGAGCTGGCGGGGATGAGGCGGCCCCTCTGTGATGGGCAAGGGTGTGGCCGTCGGTCTCCCAGCGGAAAACCTCCGGATGATGAATCAGGGGTGGAGTCATTATTATTACTTTTTAATGAAATAAACTGTTAGCAGGCGGGAAAGTTGAAAACGACTCCAGAGTCCTGTTACCGAAACGTCCGTTTTCCCTCCCAGCGGGCCACTGCGGTCCGGGAAAACCGTATAAATCCTGTTTTCCGAACAGCTCTGTCTTCCGTGCGCCCTCCGCCGCCCCGAGGACGGCACAACGCGGCCTTTTGGGCCATTTTAACTCTTTCACACTAGCCAGCATGGGACGGGGAGGAGGGCTTCCGAATCGGCAAAGCGCAAAGCCCGTCCGCGGCCGAGGCCCCGGGGCTCCGCGGGGCCCCAGGCGCCAGCGCACCGTGAGCCGCCCGTGCTTTCAGGCGTCCGCATGCTGGACGGCGACGTGACCGACGTGGTGGAGGCCAAGTCGCTGGGCATCCGACCCAACTACATCGACATCTACAGCGCCAGCTGGGGGCCCGACGACGACGGCAAGACGGTGGACGGACCCGGCCGCCTGGCCAGACAGGCCTTCGAGTACGGCATTAAAAAGGTGTGAGTAACCCAGGGCCCCGGGGGCAGGGGGGACCTCGGGAGCAGGAGAAGGGGGCACCTGAGGGGGGGGGGGGAAGAGGGAGCGTTGTTTAACGATTAAAAAGCAGAAAAAAGGGGGAAGGATACAGCTCAGTGGTAGAACGCATGCCTAACATGCATGAGGTTCTGGGTTCAATCCCCAGTACCTCCCCTAAATAGTATAAAAGTAATATATAGCCCCCCAAATAAATAAAAATTAGACTGTTTAAAAAAAAGTCATTAAAAAAAAGCAGAAGAAATAAAGGGGCTGGAAAAAGAATATTAAAATCCTCTCAACCCTACAAACCTAAAGACCATCTTCTAAAACACTCTGCTAACGCCTCTGCGCTTGGAGAAGGAACTGAATTCCTTTACTTTTCTAAAAGAACAAATATGGGGTCATCCTCAGGCTCTTTCACAATAAGTCTTCTTGGATAACCAACAGGTCATCTCAGTGACAGGCAGACTTGTCATGGAGGTAACAATAAATAAATCAGCAGCACACACACACACACACATCAGAGTGACATAGCTTAGAGCCCTGAAGCAGGCGTGCAGTCGATGACCCCTCTGTGTCATGACCCAAGTGAGGGACAAGTCATGAGGGGCTCAGGGAGGTGGCTGTGTACCAACCAGGGCAGAAGGGTTTCTCATGTTACCAAGTAGCTGTTTCCGAAAGTGCCAGCTGGTCACTCACCAGCCCCAGGTCCCTGTGCCTTGAAGCCTGACGGCCCCCGGCTGAGGGCTGTGTGCAGGTGGGTGGTGGCGGTTATAGACTGACCCCCTGGCCTGTGGCTTCTTTTTTTTTTGCTTTAGTTGAAGTATAATCAGTTTACAATGATGTGTCAATTTCTGGTGTCAGCATAATGTTTCAGTCATACATGTACATGTATTTGTTTTCATATTCTTTTCCATTATAGTTACCACAAGATATTGAATAGAGTTCCCTGTGCTATACAGTATAAACTTATTGTTTATCTATTTTCTGTATAGTAGTTAGTGTCTGCAAATCTCTAACTCCCAATTTATCCCTCCCCACACCCCCCTTTAATCATAACTTTGTTTTCTATGTCTGTGAGTCTTTCTGTTTTGTAAATAAGTTCATTTGTGTCTTTTTATTTTAGATTCCACATCTAAGTGATATCATATAGTATTTTTCTTTCTCTTTCTGGTTTATTTCACTTAGCAATATTTGCTGCAAATGGCATTGTTTTGTTCTTTTTATGGCTGAGTAGTATTCCATTTTATAAATATACCATAACTTACTGGGACTGTGCAGGTGAGAGGGGTGTCTGGGCCTCAGCCCACCTGCCCACAGAAACATCAGGCTGAGGAGCTCCGCATGTCTGTGGTGGGGTGTGGCTAATCCACGCCCCAAAACAGCAAGTCTCAGTTTGGTTTCCCTGCCTGGTAGCACGCAGCCCACCATGTTTGGAATCTCCTGGGTCAAACCTCCCCAGGCATAACACAGAGCAGGCATCTGAGTGTTGCCTGAGGGGAGGCAGAGGAGGCTGGCAGGCTTCTCCCAGGAGGCCTACCCCAGGTCAGTCTGTCATCATCCGTTCTGGTCCCCTGTGAGTCAGGAAGGCCAGGGGAGGGGGAGGGGGTGGGCGCTGGAGGTAACCCAGTGCTATAAGCAGAATGGCAAGGTGGACTTCTGGGTGAGGACAGCTTCTTGGAACAGACCCGGAGCTGTGGTCAGCACCTGGGTGGCCCTGGCTGGTCTAGCAAGCCCCAGCCTAGAGCACAAGGTGTGGCCCAGTGGTGCTGGCAGGCTTTGGGCAGGAAGTCCAGGCACCCCTGAGGCAGCATGGACACCTCTGTCTATGGGAGACAAGAGAGTAGGGCCGGAGTCAAGCCCATTTTCTCATTTATATATTTTAAAACATTTTTTTAAAGTATTTATCTTTTTCTTTTAATTGAAATATAGTCAGTTACAACGTGTCAATGTCCGGTGCGCAGCATAATGTCCCAGTCATGCATATACATACATATATTCGTTTTCATATTCTTTTTCATTAAAGGTTATTACAACATATTAAATATAATTCTCTGTGCTATACCAGAGAAATTTGGTTTTTTTAAATCTATTTTTATATGTAGAAACTAACATTTGAGATTTGCAAATGTTAGCCACTGTATATAAAAGCGTTCATCTTACTGTAAACCAGGCACCATGATTACAATGTGCATCACAAACAGTCAACAAATCAGATAGTAGCAGCGGGTTATTTTGGAAGCAGCTCTCGTCCCCTGCTGCCTATTCCCTGCATCCTGACCCACCAAGGACCAGTCTTTTTTTAACTCTGGGATTTCCTTTTTCTAAACAATCCAATTTGATGGCTTTTCTGGATGGATTGAGTTTGGGCACTTTCTAGACGTTCCCTTACGTTGGGGTGGAGTCTTTACCTCTTAATGCCCCCAACCCAGCCACCCCACCCTCCCGACTGCATGCCTGAGAGTGTCCTCCATTTCCTCTCATGTCCCGGGCCTCAGACCCCGTCATCCTGCACCTCCTGGCTGGTGAGCCTGGGCTCTGCCTTCCCCAGGGGAGGTGCTGTTGTCCACAAGGATGAGGCGAGGCTCCGAGCTCCTCGCCCTCTCCCCCTACCCACTCAGGGCTCGAGTGTCTGCAAACTAGCGACCAAAAGCAGGGCACCGTCGGAGCTCAGGACTCACACACAGCGTGTCTACAGCGTTTGCCCGTGTGCTTGTGCTTGGTACACCAGACAGCTTCCTTTGTCCCCATGAGGCCAAGCAAATGCAAAGGCTGCTTTGGTCCAGGTGCTGAGCCCCGTGCTGGCCCAGAGATGCTGGCATGTTCAGGTGTGACCAAGTCAGCCACTGCCAAGTACAAAATCCCACCATCCCAGCAGACCATTCAGGTCTCACTCTTGATAACAAGCGAAACCTGAAAATTAAGCTTGCTGTAAGTGATAATAAGTTAGAGATTGCATTTTCTGCGTGGAAGGTGCTGCCTTGGAGGGTGTCAGTCCTGAAGGTCTGTCATTTCTAAGAGATGATTTCTGAGATTGGAGAGCTTAGGATGGTGCCCCGGGTCTCCGGGAGGGGTACTGATTGCTTTCAAATGGTTGTTGGGGTTCTCAGCTTCACATAGGTTTGTGTGGACAGAGCCCAGGCAGGATTTGGAGAGTCTGGAGATGCGGAGGGGCTCTCTGCAGCCCAAATTCTGAGCAGCACCGACTGCATCGAGCTCTCGGGAGAGAGGAAGGTGCCTGTACCACGTGGTTTGCCGTCATTCTTGTCACAGTTTCTTGAAATATTGAGGTCATTTCACATTTTTTTTTTTTTGGTGCTTCTGAATAAAACGTGTCGTATAGGGCGCCTTAAATCCCAGCTGTCACTGAAAATCCTCCTAGAAATTCGATGATCTCACACCGAACTGCATTCTCCCATCTGTTTTCCCGCCTTGATGCCCCATTTGTCCCCTCCCATCTTTCTCTGTAAAATCCTACTTGGTCTCTGGTAGACAATGAGGCTTGGTGGGAGGAGACTTCAGACGCCAAACTTGGGCGTCAAGATCTTTTGATGTTAGTCCTCACGTGGCTTGTCACCCAGAAGGGGAGATGAAACGTCACTGTGTCTGAAGACACTGGCCTTGTCCAGGTGCATCCATGGCTGAGCCCTCTCCCCACTTCCCAGGCGAGGTGCTGACATACCTTCTGGCCGGGTTGAGTTTGTGGCTTTCCTGACCCCAAGTGCAGGGTCACAGCTGGGGTTGAAATGTCCCCGACAGCCTCCGTCCTGCAGCTTCTGTGTGAGCAGCAGACCTGGAAAGGGAAAATGCCATCCTCAGAGACAGCCGAGACTTCTCTTCCCACCAGATCTGGGTGTGTCCTCTGCCTTGTGCCTGTGTTCTCTTTCCAGGGAAGTGTTTTCCAATGTGACGCCTGTCAGAACTGGTGGTTCTGATAATACCCTCGAAGTGGAGGGTGGGGAGGTGCACATCTCTGGTGCTTAGGCCCTTGTGACTCTAAGTGGGGTCCAAAGCAGCGGCTGTGGTGTCACCCAGGAGCCCATTAGAAGTGCAGACTCTCAGGCTCACCTGGACCAGTGGCGTCTGAGCCTGCGCCCTGCAGCAGCAGTGAGGTTGTGCTTTGCAGAATGACAGCCTTTCATGAATAATTTGGAGTGAGGTGGGAAGTCGGAGGTGGATGTGTCTCAGGGATGATGCTCTGGGAGTAAAGAGAGGTTCTGATGGGTTAAAACCCATCTGGATCTTAGTTGCCTTGAACCAGCTTCCGATTCATCTTTCCCTACGGGTAATTGGAAGCACAGAGACACCCATTTCCTTAGCACTTGGTGCCTTTCTTCCATAAGGTTGACCTTTTTGCTGAATGTGAGTGACTTTCTGTTGGGGTCTTTGGCAGCCTGGACAGGCCCACCCTGGAGATGTGGGAAACAGAGTGAATGAGGCAGCTCTGAGCAGGAGACGGACTTGGTTGAGAGCCTCGGGTTGGAACTGATGGAGATGTCGGAGTTAGGACAGAGGCACAAAAGGGTGGGGAGCTGGGGTCCACTCGGTCTGCATAGAGGAGTGTCATGGGGCTTCTGGAGCAGGTGAGTCCCCTCAGCCCAGGTGGACTTGAACTGAAGCAAGGTTTCAGTTGGACTCTACAGGAATTGCAGGGTTTTGTTGAAAGTTTTCTTTAGATTGACCAGCTGTTGGGCGTAAGTCTCAATTTCCTCTTGCATGTTTAGGAAGGAGGCTTCTTGGCAGGGATGCTGGAGTTACCAGCCCTGTGGGCCCGGTCTCGTGCGGAGATGGGTGTTGGCACCCTCTCTGGGGCTGGCTGTCCACCACTAGCAGATCTGACTAGATTGGACCAAATGGATCAATTCCATCTTGGAACTGGTGTTCTTTTTTAGCTGGTGTTTGTGGCTGGGCTGAGCCCTTGATTGGGTCATAAATCCTTGTTCCTCTGGGTGTGGGACGGAGCAGCTGCAGGGACCTGCCCTGACCCGCTGCTGTCAATCAAAGGCCTGCTTTCATATGCACATTCCTAAAAATGAAAACCCACATACAGGCGAGGCTGCTGGCCTTGGGAGGGGTTGGCCATCTGACTGCTTCAATGCCTACCCACGTGGAGACCCTGGGGAGCTCTCCTGGGACAGCCCCGGGGGTTCTGGACCTTGACCCATGTTCACTAATCAGTCCCCACCCACAGTTCCTGGTCCTGCTCCTCTTCTCAAACAGTTGGTCCTCCAAGAAGGGTGCTTCCTCAGCTGGGTGTGGAACATTCACTCTCTTCCTCCTAGGACTGGCTCGTTCAATCCAGAGAAATTAATGTTGTAAAGTCAGCTGTCAGCTTTCATCTCAGTGTGACTTGCGACACTGCTTGGTCTTTTTGATCATAGGTCATTACAGGGGAAATTACAGGCCTCGCTCTGGAAGAGGGCAGCTTGTAGGATGGCCTTGACCTTGCCGTGGAGAACAGAGAGGGCTTTCCAGGCCAGCTTCTCTGTGCGATCCTGTGATTCTGTGGTTTCAAGGGTGTCGCCACAAGGCAAGATTAAAATCCAACCAGAGCCCATGAACCATGTGCTGGGGGCATCCGTCTGGCCTGAGCCCATCCTCCAGGGCCCCTCTGAAGAGTTGCCCAGGAGGAGGGCACCAGGCACGTGAAGACCCAACCTGGAAGGGCCGGGGCCAACGCCTGCTTCTCTCCCCTCCAGGGCCGGCAGGGCCTGGGCTCCATCTTTGTCTGGGCGTCGGGGAATGGCGGGCGAGAGGGGGACTACTGCTCCTGCGACGGCTACACCAACAGCATCTACACCATCTCTGTGAGCAGCACCACTGAGAACGGCTACAAGCCCTGGTACCTGGAGGAGTGCGCGTCCACCCTGGCCACCACCTACAGCAGTGGGGCGTTTTACGAGCGGAAAATCGTGAGTTCTCTGGGTGGAGTGGCTCGCTTAGGACATTCCCCTTCCTATTAGTAAAACGATGGACCAGGTCAGGCCAGTTTGTACCAGGGCCCAGGGTCTCAGGGTCCCAGCCCCTCCTGGCTGCGAACCCGTGGGGCCTCGGGGTAAACCCCAGTCCCTTGGCAACTTTCCGCGGACCCTGCCTTTCTAATTTTAGCTCAGGATGCCAATTAAAACCCTCTCTGGCTTTAGAGATCTAAAAATACCCTTTAAGAATGGGGTGCATTCTCAGCAGAGCTTTCTAAATTTCTGTGGTCACATCGCTTGGGATCGAACTGGCCAGTTCAGTCAGGTTCAATGTGCAAAACAGAGTAAGAGAAAGTCTTGGCTTTACACTGAAATATTTCAGAAACCTGAGTGTTTTTCTAGGTATTCCCTTCCTCGCAAAAGGGCTTTTCCAGACACGCTAAGTGAAGCATGGTTTCTGTCTCTTACGCTTACTTCAAGGAACTAAGTGTGATTTATCTTTTAAAAAGTAACTTTTAGTTGAGTACATAGGTGGAGTTTGTGCTTCTTCCTCCCCATCGCGCTTTCCTACTTAGAAAAAAAAAAAAAAAAGAGGGGAGGGTTTCAAGGTGAAGTTAATGCCGAATTCAAATGCATGTCTTAAGTTGGTTTTTTAAGCATTTTGAAAATGAGACAGTGGAGCTGGCCCGACGTGATTTGACTTTAAATCTCACCAGCATCTTTTCACTTCTCCTGCTGCTTGGCCACAGCTTTAGAAATTATCTGCAAGTGTAGTTTTACATTTTTCTGTGGGAGCATACAGGCTCCCTGTTCTCCGAGCTCTGCACAGCTGAAAGGTCTGCCACGATCGTTCCCCCACCAGCTTGGCAGCAGCCCGGGCTAGTTAACGAAGGTATTAATTTTAGTGGTTATTTTCCTTTTCTGCTGGCGCACGCGTCCCTGGGATGGGGCCGAGATGCTGAATGGTGTCCTGTTCTTTTAGGAAGCTGGCTCATTGGAACACGGACTTGCTAGAGTCTTGTGAAACAGAGGCCAGGGGCTGGAGGGGTGCAGGCGGACCCTGGGGTGTCGGACGCTTTGTACCGGGGGCTCCATGCTGGGCAGACACTGTTTTCCCTCCCTGGGAGCAAGGCTCCCAGCTTTATTTGCGGTATTAATCACACCGCATGTGCATGATTGTTTGTGTGCACACAGGGGCACATGCCTTACCCACTAAATTCCTGAATTCCTTTTTCTTTTATTAAAAAAAAGATCTCTGAGTCATAACATATGGGTAAAAAGGGTGACATTGGGAGAAGAAAAAGAAAAAACGTACTTAGTTGCAGCTACTATCCTAGAACTCTTCCCTGATAGTGTGGGTGGCTTTTTTTTTTTTTCCACTTCAACCAGGGCCAAGTTTTGCTCTGAGATCCCTTAGAGATTTTGCAGGGGGTGAGCCACTCTGGATGGTCCCCTTGTGTTCTCCGTTCCTCTTGTGTGGAGAGATTGATGTTAAGGCCTAGCTCAAGGCAACAGAAGGCACCCCCCAAATGGGCATCACACACTGAACTCGAGCCATGCACTGAATGCGATGTTCTGTCTCAGGACGGGGGCTACCCACCCTGGTTCAGCTGTCCCCTCCCTGTGGGGAGTCCTCTCTGATCACCCCGCCAGGACCCTTTCTCTGAGGCTGGAGAGCCAGCCGTGGGCCTCACCTGCTCTCGGGTGCTTGGCCTCCTGCTCAGATGCCCCGTTTCCCTGTCCAGCCACCCCTGACTGACTATGTACGTGCTGGGTGCCAGCTGTGACCTTCACAGAAGGACGTGTCATTATGCCCATTTGCAGATGAAGATCCGGGGGTCAGAGAGATTGCATCCTGGGCCCTGCTCCCTTGTCCTCAGCTGCCCTCCCAAGGTCAAGGTGCCTCTGTCGGCTGGATGAGGAGGCCAGAGAAGGCTGGCCTCTGGCAGTGTTCCTATCCAATTTTCCTGTGTGTGTGACACAGGCTGGCCCCCTCACCCTGGTGATTGTCCGTCCAGCTGCAAAGTGACCAAGGAAGATGCTCCCTTTGGAAGAGGATCTGGGTTGTGACCACCGTGTTTTGCAGATGGGCTCCTGCAGCCTTGCAGTGGGTGGGTGTGTTAGTTTCTTGTTGCCATCGTAACAGGTTCTGCGAGACGTAGCCAGACGGCACAGATGTGTTACCTCACGGTTCTGTGGGTCACAGGGGCAGCAGCCCCCCCCTGGTTCTCCGGCCTGCATCTCCCAAGGCTGAGATCCAGGTGTTGGCCGAGCTGCGTTCCTTCCCAGAGGCTCTGGGGGAGAATGCGTTCATTGCTCAAGCAGGGTGTTGGCAGAACTTCGCTCCTCGTGGTTACGGGACTGAGCTCCCGTTTCCTGGCGGGCGGGCTGCCGAGGGCTGTTCCCGGCTTCTGCAGGCCACCCACCTTCCTCTCCTGGTGACCCCCAGCACCTCTTCAGAGCCAGCAGCGGGGACTGGACCCCTCTCCTGCCTCCTCTCTGACAGACTTGTGAGGGCCCTGGGATGACACTGGGCCTACCGGCTAATCCGGGGTAAATCCCTGGTGTAGGGTTAGCCGGTGAACAGCCTTAATCCCTTCTGCAAAATGCTCAGAGAATCCCTCCAGCACCGCAGGTGTCCCAGCTGCGCCCACACGTGCGTCTCCCTTCAGCTCAGAGAGCAGGTACAGACCAGGTGCGTGCAGGGATCCAGGTGTAGCCCCAGCCAAGAAGGAATAGGAGGTGCTTTGGGACACCAGAAGCTACCAGGAGAATGACCTGTCGCCTTCTCTGATCCACCCATGACCCCTGGCTCCCAGCAGAAATGCTCTGTGGCCACATGTTTCCAGCTGCTCTGAAGGCAGGAGTGACTTGGGGGTCACTGGTGAGGGAATCTGTTTCGCTCCATCTCCCCGTTGAGTCCGGGCACAGCCACCATGCACATCGGCACCACTGAGGGTGTGTGGGTACCAGCTCCTTGCCTCCCTCTGCCTTGACCCCTGTTCTCACCCCGCAGTCAGCCTGTTCCCGTAGTGGGTCCGTTTTTCACGTGTGAGAGCCAGGCATCTTAGCAGGGAGCGGCAGACGTGCCGAAAGCCCCCTTGCGGAGGTGTGTCTGCAAAGCACCTTTTCTGTCCCTGGGACCCAGGACCACGCCTGCCCAAGGGTGGCGCTGTGAGTCACCTCTGACCCTGCCTCTTGCCGTTCCCCCCAGGTCACCACGGACCTGCGCCAGCGCTGCACTGATGGCCACACTGGGACTTCGGTTTCGGCCCCCATGGTGGCCGGCATCATCGCCTTGGCTTTAGAAGCAAAGTAAGTTCCCTTCTTTTCCTTTTTTCTCTTCTATTTATTTATTTATTTTTTGGAAGGGGAGGTAATTAGGTTTGTTTATTTATTTATTTTTTAATAGAGGCTCTGGAAATTGAACCCAGGACCTTCTGCATGCTAAGCATCCACTCTACCAATGAGCTATACCCTCCCCCTCTTTTCTGTTTGTTTTTTTTTTAAAGTTTCTATTGTGGTGAAATACACATAAAACTTACCATTTAAACGTCTTTGATATATTCAATATCTTGTAATATCTTTTATGAAAACGAATATATGTATGTATATGCATGACTGGGACATTGTGCTGTGCCTCAGAAATTGACACATTGTAACTGACTTTACTTCCATAAAAAGAAAAAGAAGGAAAAAAACTACTTTGGGTGTATCATTCATTAAGCGTGTACACACTGTTGAGTGACTTGTCACTGTCCGCCTGCAGAGTGTTCTCATCTTCCTGGACTGACCCGTATACCCATTAAACAGCCCCTGCCTAGTCTGCTGGGGCTGCCCTAACGAAGCACCACAGACAGCAGGGCTGACACTACAGGAATGTGTGATCTCAAGTCCCGGAGGCTGGAGTCCCACAAGGTGCTGGTGGGGCTGGCTTCTTCTGAGGCCTTGTTCCTTGGCTTGGAATGGCCACCCTCTCTCTGTGTTGTCCTCAAGTGGCCTTTCCTCTGTGTGCGTTCAGATCCTTTTATAAGGACACCAATCGTACTGGGTTAGGACCCACTGTAATGATCCTATTTCACTGTAATTACCTCTTAAAAAAATTTTTATTGAAGTGTAGTTGATTTACAATATTAGTTTCAGTGTATGGCAAATTGATTCATTTATGCATATATGTACATATATTTTCTTTTCAGATTCTTTTCCGTTATAGGTTATTACAAGAAATTGAATATAGTTCCCTGTGCTCTGCAGTAGGTCCTTGTGGTTTATCTATTTTATAGACAGTAACGTGAGTCTGTTACCTCTTCAAAGGCTCCATATCTCCAAGTACAGTCACATTCTGAGGTATTGGGGAGGGTGAGGGCTTCAGCATGTGAATTTGGGGACAGGACACAATTTGGCCCCTAACACTCTTCATCT
Organism: Camelus dromedarius; assembly: GCF_036321535.1. Lineage (NCBI taxonomy): Eukaryota > Metazoa > Chordata > Mammalia > Artiodactyla > Camelidae > Camelus > Camelus dromedarius. The sequence goes on from NC_087464.1 coordinate 5,607,783, forward strand.
CTACTCCCCCAGCTCGTGGCAGCCACCGTTCTGTGTTCCACTATCTGTCTCTATGAATTTGACTCCTCTCGGGACCTCCAGTGCGTGGGGTCACACAGGATTTGTCCTTTTACGTCTGGCTTATTTCACGCACACACTGTTCTCAAGGTTCGGCAATGTCGTAGCGGTGTCAGGATTTCTTCCATTGCAAGGCCATCCTTAATGGGCAGGGAGTGGTTCCTCCCTTTCCTCCCTTCTCTCCCTTTTCAGAGCTCTTGCCCTCTGTGCTTTGTAGGGGAGCTGGGTGGCCTGAACCCCAGGCCCGCCACCCATCCTGCACCGCATCGCACTCTAGGCTGTTACCCCACCCTTCGTCAACTTTAGTTCCTAAATCGACAACACAAAGGTGATGACTTATCAGTTGTAAACCAAATAAAGACTCTAGCACTGTTAGTGTGTGGATGGGTCAGAAAAAGAGAGTTTACTACAGGTACAATGGTGGTGTCAAAACCAAATTTTAGTGTAAATATCAAAACTGGTTTGGAACCCCCCAGCCATTTGAAGTAGTCATTTGCTGTAGGTGAGATTTTAAATGACTCAGAAGCCATATCTGGGTTGCTGAAATCCTTCTAATTTTGCATATTTTTGCATGCTGATTTGCATAAGGCGAAAGAGCTTAAGACTCCCATGCTACCAATTTAGTAAAGAAACAGCTAAATGGTTTTGATTTTCAGGCCAAAGTGTTCGTTTCTGTGTCCTGAAGCTCATTTAAAAAACTTCAAATAGATACTTGCCTGGAAAGTTGTGTTCACTTACTCAGCCTTGAAGAGGAAGGATGTTCTGACACCTGCTACTACGTGGATGAACCTGGAGGACATGATGCTGAGTGAACTAAGCCAGTCACAAAAGGACTAATACTGGGTGACTCCACTCGAATGAGGTGCCTGGAGTCACCAAATTCATTGAGACAGACAGTAGGATGGTGGGTGCCTGGGGCTGGGGCGAGGGGTGGGGAGTTAGTGTTTAATAGGGACAGAGGTTCAGTTGGTTAAGATGAACAGGTTCTGGAGATGGATGGAGGTGATGGTTGCACAGGGTAGAAGGTGGATCCAGTTTTCAAGGATGTTAAAAAGACAGGAGACTGTAGCTTAGAATCAGACATCTGATCTACGCTTTTTTTTTTTTTTTTTTTTGGAAAGGAGGAAGTGAAAGTGTTTATTTGCAGGTGACATAATCATACATATAGAAAATCTGAAAAAGTCTACCAAAACCACTAGAAGTAGTAAGAAGATTTAGCAAATTGCTAAGGCATTATGGTAATAACTTATCACAAACCTGCAGCCATCCAGACAGTGTGGGACTAGCAAAAGGCTAGCCATATAGTTGAATGGAATAGAATTGAGAGGCCAAAGAGAAACCCTCACATTCATTTATTTTTTAATAGAGGGCACATGTTCTTTTAATGAGAAGTTTCTACTCTACACCAGAATGAATCCCATGTAAATGTAAATTCCTGCAATCTGAAGTTACAGTCTGTAGCCAGCGGGTCCCCCCTGGGGATGGGGTCTGGGCTGGGGAGGCGCTCAGGTACTCTCAGCATCATGGTCACCTGGATACTCACAACACCTGCTGATACGTAAGGACATGTGTCCGCTGCGGCCACAGTGTCCTGTCGAGCCTTTGTGCAAACTCAGGGAGAGCTTGGTAGCAAGGCTGGGTTTCCATGCTGTAGGTTTCAGGCCTCCCATGGTACTGTCTCTTCTCAAGATTTAGTTGCTGGAAACCATTCTTTACAAGAGGTTGTGAGATCAACCCTGGCGCCCCAGCTCCAATGGCCCTGTGTTGCCAACATCACTGACCGGTGTGGGCGACAGCTGTCTGTCTGTCCTTGTGTCATTGCAGCAGCCAGCTGACCTGGAGGGACGTCCAGCACCTGCTTGTGAAAACGTCCAGGCCTGCCCACCTCAAAGCCAACGACTGGAAAGTGAATGGTGCTGGACATAAAGGTGCGGTCATGACTCCGGGGCTGGGTGGGGTCCAGGCCCCCGTCCTGGTAGGTTCTCTGGGGGACCTCCTTGAGCCTGTACTGAGGGAGACATGCATTTCTCAGAAAGAATCCCCAGATAGCATTAATTGGGTGTCACAAGAATGGAAAGTACTAGCCAGCGATTTAATGGAAGTATCCTAAGGTCACTCAAGTTCACAACTTTGGCCACATTCAGGGACCACCTGTACCGGTATTTAATAGTTCTCTTTAAATTGGCTTGCCTTTTTTTTTTTCTTTTTTTTTTGCACAAAGAACTGTATTCTTTAAAAGAAAACTTTATTACATCTAGTTAATCACAGGTTTGATGTGTAGTTACGTTTTTCACATTAAAACAAATCCATCATTATTAAGACAAATGATGTTTGTTTATGTGCCACCCAAGGGCAACTTGCCTTCCTAGCCCTGGGTAGCTCTGTGATTTTGAAACTAGCCCTCAGTTTCCTCATCTGTACAATGAGGACCTTGAGATAGTTATGTAAGTTACCTTCTAACTGTAAAACTTCTGTTGGCAAGCCTTCATGTTTTAAAAGGGCCCTACCGCCACAGCATAGCCTGGTTCAGACCCAGGTAACATGAAATCAACCCATGGTCAGGGCTCGTAACCCAGATATTTGGAGACTCTTGAGCAGGTAATTATGGGACTGAGCTGCTGGCTTTGTTTGTCTTGCTTCTTAGCAGAGATACTTGAAGATTTACATTCAGCCTGGGTGTGTTAGGGAGGACTTTTTGTCTTCTGGGAAGCTCAGGTCCAGCTATTTCAACACCAAGCCTGATTCTGCTATGTGTAAAATATAGGTCAAGCATTGTTACCCTAAGTTCCAAGGGACACTCCTTTTTAATAAGGAGGCCATTGGTGAGGCCTGATACGTCTTTGTTTTGCAGGAATGTTGCTGGGAGTGGGGCGCTTATAATAAGAGCTGACCTACATTTCAGTTTTGGCCTAATTAAGTAGGAAAAGAGATGGTATCTCATGCTCGACCTTGCCTCTTAAATTAAACTTTGAAACTCTTCTGCCTCGGCCAAATTAAACACTGGCCCCGGGCCAGCCCCCAGTTCTCCCAGTCGCTGTGCTGGGCAATGCTGCTCTCCCTGAGCCCCCTGGAAATTCAGTGGGGAGAGCACATGGCCAGAGGTCTGAGCGGAGCCTTGTTTGATTGTGTTTGTTGCACATCGTGGTTGCAAGAACCAAGGGGTCTTGGGTTTTGTTCAGGGTTCAGGGAGCACAGATACCAAGAAGTCCCTTTAACATAAAGAAACTCATCCTCATCTTGCAAAAATTAAGTACTAGGCCCTCTCATCACTTCTACTTTGCACCAAAATGGGACATCTTTTCTGGCCTCACTCCTGAAAGAGTTCAGCTCAGAGAGAGAACAAGGCAGCTGGGACCTGGGGGCGGCCCCCGAAGGGCTGGCCCTGCAGCCTGGGGCTCTTGGGAGTGGCCGCGGCCCTTTCAGGCCTGGAGGGACACGGATGACCTGTCCCTCCAGGGACAGGGCACCCGCTTAGGAACCAGGAAGGGTGCAGGAGCCAGGCTTCTCTCCGTTCCTGGCGGGACTGGGGAGCCGGGTCTGAAGGCTCTGTCTTTTCAGTTAGCCATCTCTACGGTTTTGGCTTGGTGGACGCAGAAGCCCTGGTCCTGGAGGCCAAGAAGTGGACGGCAGTGCCCTCCCAACACATGTGTGTCGCCGTCACAGATAAGAGGCCCAGGTGAGCTCGGCTTTTCAAACCTGCTGTTTGACTCTGCTCTAAGGTATTTCGGGAAGGGGTGGGGAGGTGTTCACACAAGTATTCCTGTGCACATCGGAGGGGGTATGCGTGTGTGTGTGCACAAGTGCGCAGGCAGTGTGTATACATATATGGCTGCATTTTTTCTTATAGATTGTGAATTAGGGAAAGGAATCACTTCTGTTTTTATTGAAGTATAGTGAGTTGACAATGTTGTGCCAATTTCTGGTGTACAGCATCTTGTTTCAGTCATACATATACATATACACATACATATATTCCTTTTCATACTTTTTCATTATAGGTTACTACAAGATATTGAATATAGTTCCCTGTGCTGTACAGTAGGAGCTTGTTGTTTATCTATTTCATATATTATCTGCAAATCTCAAACTCCCAATTTATCCCTTCCCACCCCTTTTCCCCCTGGGTAACCATGATTTTGTTTTCTATGTCTGTGAATCTGTTTCTGTTTTATAAATAAGTTCATCTGTGTCATTGTTTTAGACTCTGCATGTAAGTGATATTTTTCTTTCTTGTTCTGGCTTACTTCACTTTGAATGGTGGTCTCCAGGTCCATCCATGTTGCTGCAAATGGCATTATTTTATTCTTTTTTGTTTATAGCAGCACTATTCACAAGAGCCAATACATGGAAATAACCTGCATTTCCATTGACAGGTAACTGGATGAAAAAGTTGTGCTGTATTTATATGGTGGAATATTACTCAGCAATGAAAAGAATAAAACAGTGTCATTTGTGGGAATCACTTCTTAATCTATAACCGTTTTGAGGCCTTTTGCTGTCAATTGTCACTTCCCTTTTGTAGAGTGCTCCATACTTGGGTGTCTGTCCCTCAGCCCAAACCCCCAGCTACAATCGGAAATTCTTAAGAATAATATTTAGCAAAACCAACCAGACCAGGGGTCTGCCCTGCCTGGTGGAGGTGGGGTGTGGTTGACAGCAGCACTGGGCATCCTCTCTGTTGTCCTTATGAGCGGCTGGAGCCGTGGCTCCAGACCAGCTACTCCTGCCCCAAAGGCCCACAGCATGACTCGTGGGTCGTGGACCAGGGGGGCGGCACTAGCCGCTTCTCTGTTGAAGGAGGGAGGTTAGTACCCACAGTGCACAGCAGCCCCATGTTGCTTTTACCTGGACCCAGATTGCTGTCTTAGGGTTTAAGCCCTGGGATTTTTTTAACGAGCCTCGAGCAGTGGGCTCTAGGCTCTTGGCTTCACCCTCCTCCCATGACTGGGACACTCCTAGCTTTGCCCTTTGTGGTAAGTTGTTGTAAATCACTTATATTTGTTCCTTAAGATTTTTGTTTAAAAAAAAATCAGCTATTAAGTAAAATCACAAGACCCCTGCTCCATTAGGAGAGGAAATCAGACCCTTGTCCTGAATTCTGCGGTGGTGGCTACCCTGTCCTTTTAAAAGAAGAATGGTATTTCTCTAGGCCTTAAAATCTGCTGAAGAATGGAATGTGTTTCTTTCTAGCTGTAACTTTTTACTGCCTTTGGAAATAGTGTGTTTGAAAAAAGAAATGATGGGGTGATGAAAAGTGACCCTTGTTTTATCAACAAGTCAAGATCACTGTCTTTGAGATCACCCCTTCCTTGAAGGCATCAACCTCCTACAACGTGCCCTTTTGCTATCGAATGTTAAGGAAAGGGTTTCTTGCTGATGCCTTGCGTATGATCGGGATTCAGAAAGTGTTTGTTTGGATGAATAACCACGGAAGGATCTTTTGAGAAATCACATGTCCATCCTGCTGCTGACGGTGAAGACTGATGGCCGGGTAATCCCTCTGAGGCCTGACAAGCCGGTCGGCCAGGAGGCGGGTCTCAATCTTGACCATTGACAGCATCGTTTTCTCCGCGGGGCCTTAGACTGTCAGATCCAGAAGAAGGCGGGAGAGAAAGGAGGCCTTCGGCATTCCTCTGCTTTGTTGGTTGGTAGATGCCTGGCACACAGCTGCCCAGGCTCCGGTGCCGGGTCCTGCCCGCGAGGCTGCCTCTGCCCGGTGGGGCGGCCGTGTCCAGACCTGCGGCCCTTCCCGTCGGGGCGGCTCCTGAATGAAGCATTCTTCTCCTGCCAGAAATAGTTTTAAGATGGGAGAGTGGTGCCTAGGTGGCGCAGGGTTGTTTTTATTTGTATTTTATTTCGTTTTTGAAGTGCGAGGGCACGGAGTCTAGACAGCGCAGGCCGAGGGGAGCAGCCGTAACACACACACTGTGACATTGTTCGTGTCCTTTGAGGAAATGGAGGTCTCCACAAACTCCAGCAGAGGGGAAGAGTCAGACTTCTGTTTCTAAAGGCAAATCATCTTTCCCTTGAGTAGTTTCAGACCCTTTCTGGAGTAGTCAGTCAACCTGCCATCCCCAGCCACGCCCTCAGCGGCACACTCAGTTGTTCACAGACATAAGGGCCAAGAGAGAGACAGACAGAGAGAGAGACAGAGAAAGGGACAGACAGACAGACAGAGAACCAAGTACTCCTGCATGGAAGGTTGACCCTGGTTTAAACCCGTTGGCCTCTTCTCCTGGCTGAGAGCCCCAGGCTGTTTGCGGGGTCACTTGACCAAGGCCGTCAAGCATCCCCGTGGTTGTGGCTAGCTTCCTTCATCAGGGTCCTTGTGTAGCTTTACTGAAGTGGCCAGGCCTCTCTTCTCACTGCTCCCTCCATGTGCTCCCCTATTGCCCCCCCCCCCCGCCCCAGGATGGCTGTCTGCTCTCTCGGCCTTTCTGGTTTTGTCCGGCCACCTCGAGCAGATCTTTGTGTCCACATGGGATTTGTTTCCCTGTTTCCTCTTGAGTGGAGGGGAAATGCCACCCTGGGGCGACCTTCAGAGACTGATACTCTTTTAGCTTCACGTACAGGCATCCTAGAGGGGACCGTGGCCACACCTGCTGTTTCCGTGGTGACATCATGTAAGAGGGGCTCTGGGTTAGGGTCCCGGGTGTCGATGGTCACGTGAGGGCAGGAATGAACCTCTCCACCTTCTCCCCGCTCAGCCCTGACCTGGCCATCCTCCCCTGGGGTTGTGTCCTGCCTGCAGGGACCCCCTGGGCGCCTGCTGGGTGCTGGGGTCCCTTGGCCGGGCTGCTCTGTCCAGCACCGCCCCCACCTGCCCCTGCGTCAGGCTCAGGCCAAGAGGAGCAGCATGGCCACCAGCCCAGCACAAGGGGGGCTCTGATGCGGGGAGGCCGGGCTGCCGTTACCAGCACATGGGAGGCGGCCGTTGGGGTTGCTGCCCCTTGTTCTCCTTTGAAGAAGACCCCCAAGCAGTATGTCAGCATCTCCAGTCTGGACACTGCATCTAGGGACTGGGGAGTGGGGCATCCTGCCTGTCTCTGTCCGGACCACCGTTGCAAGAGACAATGAGAAGTCCCCAGGGTCATGGGGAAGGTCAGGGAGCCCACTGGGAGAGGTCACTGCATATTTGGAGCTGGGCTGTGTGGGAGGGGCTCCTGGGGGTCTCAGCGGAGGGTGGCTGGGGGTGCCCAGTGACCATCTGGAGTCCCAAGTCGGGTGGCAGTGCTCTTCTGAGAGGGGCCAGATCTCTTGCTTCGAGGCATTTCCAGATGTCCCCGAGCCATCTCTATACACTCCCTTCCCAAAACAGCCCACATACCCCATACAGAGGCTGTGTATCTGACCCACCTCGCTGGCATCCACGGGGACAAAGCATGTCCTGCAGCTTCCAGTGTGTGCTGGATCTCAGTGCGAGGGTGAAGGGAAAACACTTGAACTTGCCAGGTACCTTTGCCACACAGAACAACCACTTGTTACCCTCCTGATGGTGACACTGGGCAAAAATGTGGGTGGAATTTGCATCTCTGTTGTGACATTCAAATGCACAGAGAGGACATGCTTGCCTAATCTGGGGCACACATGGCTTTAAATCTACTTAGAAAGTGTGTCAGTTAAAGGAAGGTGAATAGGATCATGACCAGTGACTTCTGCCTGTGCAACATTATTTCAGAGTCTGTGCTTATTAAAAAAGGAGAAAATTGATACTTTTTATAATGTTTCTGAAAGTGAAAAAGAAAATCAAGCTTAGTATAATTCCAGGGAATGAAAAAGAGGCCCAGCTCTTAAATATCTTATCTGACCCTTAGGATTTTCTAGCCAGCCCTTCCCTTTAAAAATCCCTTAGTCTTTGAAAATGCAAGGTGACATCGAAACAGTTTATGACATCCGTGACTCCCTCCTCGGTGCTGGAAAGACAGCAGCAGAAAGTCTTTTCAAGCCAAAAGAACTTACCTCCTTGTCTGTAGTCTGAGCAGGTTTGGAAGGTCACAGTGCAGACAGTTTACGGTTTAGTGTGGCTTGTCTTTTATTAAAGAACTTACACCGCACACAGGAAGGTACTTCAAGACGGAAAGCTTTGGATATTTAGGGTTCTCTGTAGAGCAGACCGTCTGTTTATAGCTGTTCAAGAATTAACTGTGGATTGACCACGTCCTGCTTTCTCTTCAGGTGTTTCATTAAGCAGACCACGTGTGATGGTCATTTTATGACAATGCCTCTGATAAATACCCAGGTAGCTGTGACGCTGGTGGTTATTGGGTACGGACTGTGCACTCTGCCCATGTTCGTTCATTCAAAACCCCCAACGAGAGTGTGACATTTGGGAATTACTTTTCTCCCCATTTTATAGATGAAGAAGCTGAGGCACAAAGGAATTAAGGGACAGCCCAGGGCTGGGATGTGGTGAGGCTGAGCTGCCACCCAGGCTGCCTGTCTCTGGAGCCCACCTGGCCCCTCTGGGAAGAAGAGAGCATCCCAGATACTCGGGCAGGACCGGGCCAAGCAGAGGACCTCATGTCCTCTGGTGACCTTTCCTCCGCTCCCTCTGTGTCCTGTCCAGCTGGGCACACTGGCTCGGGGGTGGGGGTGGGGGTGGTGAAGAACCTTGGCCCTGGTGACCTGGAGGCTCCTCCAGCCTTGGCCACCTGCCAGCCCTCGAGAGGCTAGGCCCCAGCCTCTTCTCTGCAGTAGGTTAGCCAGGCTGGCACATAGCCGCCGAGTCCCCATGATGGAGTGAGTGCCTGTGTGGCTGGGACCCTCGGCCCAACTCCAGGACCCTGCTGTGCTGTGGCCCATAGCCTGCTGTCACATCTTTGCAGGATAAAAGCCCCTCTCTCCTTTGGGCACACTCCGCCCAGGCCCCCCCTCTCCACCCAGCCCCACTCCAGAGCATCTTGCTTTGTGCACCCCTGGGTACCATCCAGGGCCACTCTCCTGGTTACTTTGGTCGGCCTGGGTACCCAGAGGAAACTCATGGATGCTCTGCAGTTCTGCCCGGGCAGGAGGTAGTGGGGTGGTGAGCATACCTGGTTATTTATTCTACTTCCCAAAACCCTTTTAGTTAAGTGTGTGTTTTCCCAACAGCCCTTGACCTTCTTTGCTTATTTTTTTGACACAAACCTGTTTCCCCCAAATTGTCAATGCTGTCTGCCTCCAAGGTGAGCATTGGACCGTGACCGGTCCAGACTCCAGTTATTCACCATCATTGGGTCCTGTGAGGTCACCACCAGTGCTGACTTCGGGAATGCAGGAGAAAGACAGGGAAGGTTCCTGGGAGCCTCCACTCACAACGTTTCTGTCAGCTGATCCATACAGAAGCTTGCGTTATGTGCATTTCTGTTTGAAGACACTCTGATGTGTTTTGGACACATTGATGCCATGGCCACAGTAACTCCTGCCTGAACTGAGCTCCTCTGACACGTGCGTTGACACGAGCACCTTCTTGTGCTCAGGAACACTGGCCCCACTGCCCAACTAGGGTTGGGGGCCATTTTAAACGGTGAAACCGTCACGAAAAGCACAGAAATGTGAAACGCGTGGCACCAAGTGAACCACAAGAAGAGCCCTTGACAGTCTCAACTGAAACTCGAAGCGGGAGCACACATCAGATACTCTGGTTTCTCTCTGCATATGTCTGCAAATGACCACGAAGCACCACAAGTATGGACCTGGGGCTCACAAATAAATCTTAGTGAGCAGGCGAATTTGCAAATGTGGAATCATGATCATGAGGATGGGCTGTACACTTTTATGATCCTTTTTTATTCCCCATCAGATTGAATCTTAGCATCAGAAGGGATGCTTACAGCCAGCGAATGTGGCCTCCTTTCACACAGAAGAGAAACATGTGCTATAAATTTAAACATTCTGTATTAAAACACCTCATAGTCCAATTAATCATGGATAGCATTGTGTCAATGTACTGGATTAGCTTCCTTTTTTTGTTACTTTTTAAGTTAAATTTTATTTCCAGCCTAAATGATTTTCTGTGGCTGGATAATCAGAGTAATTTCATCCAAGGAAGATTCTAAACGTGAATGAATACGAGTAAGAAGGTGCACAGAATTTGTCTGCCTCAGACTCTTGTAACCATCCTGTCAAGAACGGTCACCCAGGAGGAACATAGGTCTAAGAAATGACCCAGAACCTTCTTGCTGTCCCCACACAGATGACTCTGAGCCATCCTGCAGATCTGGTTTCTTTCCTACAGTTTAGTTTAAGTAGTCTGTCCTGCTTAACCCCTCTCCACTCCAGTCATGACTTTTAGAAGGTTGGTGAAAGGGTTTCCTGGTTGACCTTCCTAGTTGACCCTTTCAGGTTGACCTTCCTGGCTGACCCTCCATGGTCATGGTCCTCAGCTCTGCAGCAACCTGTTCTCCCGCAGAGGGATGCCAAAGACAACAGAGAGAAGGATGCTGCCGCCTTCTGGTTCTGGGGTGCCTCCTACTCCACACAACCTCAGAATCATCTGTTGAGGAACTGAGCCCCACCCGCTCTGGCACCAGCCCCACAGCTTGAAAAGGTGGCATTGCCCTGGAAATGTTCCGTGCTGGGTTGCAGGGCTGGCCTTGAGGCTGAGCTGGGGAGAGGTCTTAGGGTAGAGGTGAGAAATACAGGCTGACCTCAGAGATGTGATGGATTTGATTCCAGACCACTGCAGTAAAGCAAGTCACACTAATATTTTGGTTTCCCAGTGCATATAAAAGTTACGTTTCCAATATACTGCATTCTGTTAAGTGTGCAACAGTATTATGTCTAAAAAGACAATGTACCTACTTTAATTAAAAGATACTTTATTGCTAAACAAGGCTCACCATCACCTGAGCCTTCAGCAAGTCATAATCTTTTTGCAACAGTAACATCAGAGATCACTGATCACAGATCACCAGAACATATAATACTGAAAACTTGGACATATTGTGAGAATGACCAAAACGTAACGCAGAGACACGAAGTCAGCTTTTGGAAAAATGGTGCCTATGGACTTGCTTGACACCAGGTCACCACCAACCTTCACTTTGTACAAAACGTCATAAAGCAAAGTGCAACAGAAGGAATTCTGCCTGTCCTGACGTGTAGTAGCTTTCCAGCCGGAGCAGAAAGACACATGGGTAAGTAGAGAGATCCTGCCTGGGGCCCAGCTGCTCCTGTGTTTCCCTGCACCTTGCTTTCCTTGAAAACATTTCTACCTTTGATTCTGAACATCACTCCAGTGTCCTGAGAGTCTAAGCACCATGATTTGGTGAGTGCCTTGCATTTGGTAGATTGGGAACTTGTTTCTACGTATCTACAAGAAATTGGACGGCATCATGTACTAGAGAAGACTGGATGGAGGTACTGGGAAGTGATCGTCAAGGCTGCAGGCTGGTAACCCTCCACCCCTCGGGAAAAGGGACCTGCTGGGGGACTTTGGAGCCACTGCTTAGGATGAAAGAACATCTGAGTGTCAGTAATCACATCCAAAATGTGGCTCTACAGGCAATGACAAGTCTCTGTCCCCAGAGGTCTTTCCCAGACAGGAAGAGTACAGCTTGACTGTCACTGGGTCTGGAGGTAGGTCCTTTTAACTCCTCGGGCTCCTGTAGGGTCTTCAGAAGATGGCTTTGTGGACACAGACAGCAGTTCCAGAATTTAATCACAGAGGAGCATTTTCGGTCATTGTGGGAACTTTTGAGATTTCTCTAGATCAGTTTTCATAATTCAAGTCCAGCTTACCTGTGTTTGTGTGTTTCTGTGCACTGTTTAACATAAAACCTGCAGGCAGGGTGGCTCCTGTAGTCAGACCAGCCAAGCTCTCTGACCTCAGAGGGCCTCACAGCTGGAGTCCCTTAGCAGGAGTGAAAACCGCCGAACGTGAGACCCTCTAGTGATCTCCTTGAGTATTTAACACTCCCTGAGACCCGAGATGTGTTTTCCTCTCAATGCTGACACCAGGGCTGGGCCCAGGGAGGCGGCCTGTGAGGCGGGGTCCAGCTGGGTGGCTATTTTTCCTCTCCTGTCCCTGTTCTCTGAAATCCTGCACCTCGCTGTTAGAATTAAGGTCTCCTCGCTGGGATTCCAGGTCTCTTTCTGGAACAGAGTGGCGGCTCCCTACCCCAACTGACAGATGGTTAGGGGGTGAGGGGACAGGGGCAGATTTTAAAACTTTGTTGTGACTGTTGTTTGTTTCACCCCGTCTTGCTGTTGAGCCCAGGAAAGCGTGGGGGTGATTTAGTGAGTCTTCACACGGAGGAGTCCCCTCCCCCCAAACACTCCCGCTTTGCCCTCTCAGTGCTGGGGGGCCAGGGAATAATTTACCTGGCGGTACGCGTGTGTGTGCCCGGTGGGGCTGGAACCCTCCAGAACTCTCCAGAGCTTTCTGTTCTGCTCTGCATCTGTCTCAGCGGGGCAGGGGGCTGCTGACGGGTAAACACAGGCCGTAAAACTTGGGAGAAGGCAGTGAAAGCAGTCAGCATCTCTAAATCAATTTATGATGTATGCAAATCATGTTTTCAAATATTTAGAGAGTCTCCGGGGAATTGCATCACTGTTTCTAACTGTTTGGATTGTTTTTTTTATGACTCAGGCCCAGTAGAACCCAGCCATGTAATTCCTGAGAGACACTGAGCCCACACTTTGAGCCTCCTCTCCCCAGAGGGAAGTTGGGCATAATGGGAAAAACCCCCCGGGCCAGGTGGGAGGAATCGTTACTGTGCTGCTGGGCGGAGGGTGGGTGGGCCTGTCTTCAGTATACACATCACCAGGGCAGCTGTGGGGGGTACAGAGTCTGTGGGTGGCCCGGCCCTGACTCTGGTGAGCACCTGGTGCAGGCTTGTCTGCTTCATCTGGGGGGATGTGAGAACGTTCTGGTGGAACTGACTCTTGAATAACCGGGGCTCGGTGCTGGTCCTCAGATTCCACCCCCAAGTGGTGGAACTTCCCTGAGTTTGAAAAGAGAACCGTCATTCATTCCTGTCCCAGGGCAGGAGGAGGGGTGCCCAGTCTTCAAGCAGGAGGGTCCAGAGCAGACCATCTCCTGACCATCCTCCAAGACTCTGGTCCAGTCACCATGGCCTCCACTCGTGCATTCAGCACGAGAGACCAGTTCTGAGCCCGGGGCCCCTGTCCATCTCCTCTTTCCCGGCTGCTTGACCACAGGTGTGGGTCCACACAAGATCTTTGCGGGATAGGCTGGCACAGAGGTGGACGCAGGGGGACTCTGGAGCCTCAGAGCCCAGCTCTGCCTCTCGATAGCTGTGTGACCTGGGGCACGGTCCTTGACCTCTCTCTGGATTGAATGGGTCAGTCCTTGTAGATTCTCAGACCAGTGGCTGGCGCCTGGCATGTGGTCACCTCTGGAAATGTTTACTGTTGTTAATACACAGCATCAAGACTTAGATTTTCCAGGCCAATCTTTGAAACAAAGTAGTGGGGTTATCAAGCTTTGCAGACTCCAGGCAGGTAGGAAGATGAGCTGGCCAAAGGCTATTTAAGACAAGCCCCCTCCAGGGCACCAAGAGGGCAGATCCCTGGGTGTGTTAGTTGAGTCTGCACCGGAAGACGTTCTTTGCTTTGTTTTGTTTTTTTAATTGAAGTATAGTCAGTTACAATGTGTCAATGTCTGGTGTGTAGTATCAGGTTTCAGTCATACATACACATACATATATCCCTTTTCATATTCTTTTTCATTAGAGGTTACTACAAGATATTGAATAGAGTTCCCTGTGTTACACAGAAGAAATTTGTTTTTTAATCCATTTTTATATATAGTAGTTAATATTTGCAAATCTCAAAACTCCTGATTTATCCCTTCCCACCCCCTTTTCCCTTTTTCTCCTGGTAAACATTAAGGTTGTTTTCTATGTCTGTGAGTCTGTTTCTGTTTTGTAAATAAATTCATTTGTATCTTTTATACACACACACACACACACACACATACATACATTTTATGGAAGTATAGTCAGTTTACAATGTTACATCAATTTTTGGTGTACAGCGTAATGCTTCAGTCATACATGAACATACATATATTTGTTTTCATATTCTTTTTCACCATAAATTACTATAAGATATTGGATATAGTTCCCTGTGCTATATAGTATGAACTTGTTGTTTATCTATTTTATACATATTTTTTACATTTTACATTTTTATACGTATCTATTACATACATATGCGTTTACTTAATATCTGCGAATCTCGAGCTCCCATTTTATCCCTTCCCATCCCATTCCCCCTCTCATAACCATAAGTTTGTTTTCTATGTCTGAGTCTGTTTCTGTTTTGTAAATGAGTTCATTTGTCTTTTTTTTAGATTCCACATGTAAGTGATATCATACGGTATTTGTCTTTCTCTTTCTGGCTGACTTCACTTATAATGACAATCTCCAGGCCCATCCCTGATGCTGCAAATGGCATCATTTCTTTCTTTTTTCTGGCTGAGTAGTGTTCCATTGTATATGTATACCACAACTTCTTCATCCAGTCATCTGTCTATGGGCACTTAGGTTGTTTCCATGTCTTGGCTATTCAGAAGACATTTTTAAAGTCTCTCTCAGCAAATTTCAGAATGATGAACGTCTCTGGGCAGATGTGTCTGAGAGTGAGGCATCAAGGGGCTACAGTGTCCCTGGGGGTCCCCAGCACACAGAGGCCATAGCAAGGAAGGCCTGGGTCCATCCATCGGCCTTGTGTGCGACTTTGTGCTTCAGGCGCCAAGTCCTTAACCCTCCCTCTCCTCCCAGGAGCATCCCTGTGGTGCAGACGCTGCGGACCACAGCCCTGACAACTGCCTGTGCTGACCACTCAGACCAGCGCGTGAGCTACCTAGAGCACGTGGTGGCCCGCGTCTCCATCTCCCACCCACGCCGAGGGGACCTGCAGATCCACCTGATTTCTCCCTCGGGGACCAAGTCTCAACTTTTGGCAAAAAGGTAAGGCCAGGCTGGCCTGGGAGGCTGGGGCAGGAGCCGGGCTCACCTCGGAGTCCCAGGGCCCCACCAGGCACCTGGCATGTGGACGGGGGTTCCACCAGCAGCTTCCTCTTGGAGACACTCACCTGTAGACCCCACAGACCTGAAACCTGCCCTTTAAAGATGTGTTGGAACACTTTAGATTTTGGATAGTAAGTGACTCTGAGGGAGTGGGGAGCTGGGTCCTCCTCACCCCTGCCCAGTCCTCCAGCAGCCTGATCTGTCTGTAGCCGGCAGTAGGGGCAGCAGGCTATGGGCACAGCCCCGGGCGTGTCCTCAGTGCGCTGGAACCACCTTGAGACCAGACCCGGGCGGCTTCACTGGTTCCCAGCTCTCAGCCCCTACCGGGCTCCCCCGTCACCACTCAAGAGTGACCAGGGGCTTCTCTCTCCCCCTGGAGGCAGGTCCAGGCCCCCCTCTGGTTTGCACGTGGAAGACCAGCACGGGCATCGGCTCTTGAGGTTGCCAGCTGGCAAGCTGCGGCTTTGTGCTGCTTTGCAACCGAGTTGTTATTGTTGGTGTTATTGTCAGGCCTTTTGGAGTATTCACTTGAAAAGCCCAAATTTCTAGTGTTTCTTGAGTAATTGGAAGCTCTTCAATACCAGGCCCATGTTCCCCATGCAAACATGAGCCCAGAGCCAGCAGGTGGGCAAGTCTGCTTCCATGTGCCCCAGGCCTGGTCCTGGCACCACACCGCGGCCAGGCGTGGGGTCCGCTTCTCCCAGCTCTTGTGAAGTCACCTTGCTGGACCCCCGTTCACTCTACATCTGAGTGGGGATCCCTGAATCCCAGGCGGGAGCTGGGTGCAGACCCCAGATGGTGGCCTGCGTTGACTGCGAGCTGTGCTGAGACTTAGGGCTGGGGGGGGTGGTGACCTGGGCAAGCAAGCGGGGACTCTGGGGCCTCGAGACTTGAGCTGACACCCCAGCTCCTTTACCTCCCAGCTGGGCACCTGGGAGCCGGCGCTGCCCCTCAACCCTGGAAATGTCATGTGAGTCCTCAGTCACAACTGGGAATATTACAAGTCCTGGCTGTGGATGCAGATACGGGCGCTGCCCTTCCTGTCCTGTTACACCACCCACCTGCCCAGCAGGAACCTTCTGGCACCCCAGCTCTGATTTCTTCCCTTCCTATCTTCCCTCTTTCTGCTCAGGCCCAGGGTTTGAGCCCCTGGGTAGGAGAAGGCGGGTCCTCCCGGGTTCCTCTCATTCATGGCTACCCAGTCTTTAGGTCAGGAGCCATCAAGCCTTTGAGAGCTGCCTTGAGGCCACTTGGCCGTCAGTCCTCTGAGTCTTGGAATTTTTTTTCCCAAGGCAGATTGCATGACTATGTAAGAGTGTGTGTTTTAGGATTCAATCCCTTCTCCACCTTTTGGCCAAGAGCTAGTGTCGGGACTAATGCCTTCTGCTTTATTTCACATCTTGCTGAATTCAGCAGCTGTTTCAGGTGCCTGGGGTTTCTTCCACAAAGAGTAAGTTGACATCGTTAAGCCCGTCAGCCCTTGAAAAACAGTGGGTCTTTGTTCCACTGCCAGTGCGTTGGAGGCCGTTTGGCATCCTGTGTGAAAACCAGCTTTGACCTTTGCCATTTCCCCTCCCCTCACATTCTCCCTGCAAAGCATGTCCCCTCGATAAACATTTTTGTTCAGTGGAGGCTCAGAGAACCCCCAACTGGGAATTGAATCTTACATCACACAAAACATACATATCTGAATTTCTGATGGACAGTAAAGCACCCTTACATTAAAAAATTGTCACTCTGAAATAGAGATGGAAAATTAAACTGTGAAGGGAGAGTAAAGTGAAGAACCTGAAATTGTTTCTTCGAAGGAGAAGGGACTGCAGGGCCCTGGGTGCTGGAAGATAGAGGATGCCCAGGAGTCCTCTCTGTTTCTTCTTGAATCAGGCATGAGAAAGTGGTCCAGGGCTGGAGGTCCAGTGGGACGGACCTTATTCAGTCTGGAAGGACCGAGGGAGGCTCGTGCAACTGCTGGGGAAAGCTGGCGGTTCGGGGGTGGGGTGCAGCTGGTCCTTGGCCCGCCACACTCGCCCAGAGTTGCCTCACCATCCTATCTCCCAGTTGCAGCAGTGGGAACTGCTAAGCCCTGGAGATTAGGGGACGACATCTTTCCCACAAGTCTGAGTAGCTGTTCATTTTTTGTTTGTATCTTCTGGAGGACATCCACAAGACTCGCTCCGGACAGATGTGAAAGTTTCTTTCATTCCACAAACAAGAATTTTTTTTAAGTTGAAGTATAGTCAGTTTATAATGTGTCAATTTCTGATGTACCAGAATAGTGATTCAGTCATACCTATACATACATATATTCCTTTTCATGTTCTTTTCCATTATAGGCTATTACAAGGTATCAAATATAGTTCCCTGTGCTACAGTGAGAACTTGTTGTTTGTCTATTTTATATATAGTAGTTAGTATCTGCAAATCCCGAACTCCCAATTTATCCTTTCCCACCCACTTTCCCCACTGGTGGTCAGTTTGTTCTCTATGTTTGTGAGTCTGCACAAACCAGCATTTTAGGGAGACCTCCTTCCTGACACTCTTGGGGCTTCAGGGGAAGAGTCATGGGGCCCAGACCACCCAGGCTGGTCACCACACCCACCCCTCCTCTCGGGACCTGCGTGTTCTGACCCCACATCTCCAATTGCAGATTGCTGGATCATTCCAATGAAGGGTTTACAAACTGGGAGTTCATGAGCGTGCACTGCTGGGGAGAAAAGGCTGAGGGGGAGTGGACCTTGGAAATCCAAGACATGCCGTCCCAAGTCCGCAACCCAGAAAAACAAGGTCAGTGGCTCTTGGGCATGTCCCCCAACTTGTGTGTTTCAACCCTTTTGTTAACGCCAGGCTTTTATTCAACTCCAGTGCCTTGATGATTCTGGGTTGTTGTTTTTTCAAAGATGAAAATTTTACGTTATATGAATTTCTCCATTCTAATCATTTTTAAGTGTACAATTCAGTGGCTTTTAGTACGTTCGCAGTGTTGTGCAACCATCACCACTCTCTAGTTTCAGAACTTTTTCATCACTCCAAAAGGAAACCCCAATCCTCATTAAATAGTCACCCCCATTCTCCATCCCCTCCCAGCCCCTAGTAACTCCCAATCTGTTTCCTGTTTCTGGACTTGCCTCTTCTGGGCATTTCGTATAAATGGAGTCATGTAATATGTGACCCTTTGTGACTGGCTTTTTTCAATGAGCATAATGTCTTCAAGGTTCATCCATATTGTAGAGTGTGTCTGAACTTTATCCCTTTATACGATGACATACCATCCTGCTGTATCAATCAGTTGATGGACAGCTGGGTTGTTTCAACTTAATAGCTTTTATAAACATTCACGTGTAAGTTTTGTATGGACATATGTTTTCAGTTCTCTTAGGTCTATATCTTGGAGTGGAATTGCTGGGTCATATGGTAATTCTCTGTTTAACTTTCTGAGGAACTGTCAGGCTGTTTTTCACAGTGGCTAGATCATTTTATATTCCTACCAGCACTTTTGGAGGATTTTAATTTCTCTACCAGCAGTTACCCTCACCGGCACTTTTTTTAAACTACAGCCATCCTAGAGGATGTGAGTGGTACCTCATTGTGGTTTTGATTTGCTTTTCCCTGATGATTAGTGATGTTGAACATCTTCTGAGCTTGTTGACCATTTTATGTCTTCTTTAAAGAAATGTCTATTCAAATCTTTTGCTCCCTTTTAAATGAGTTTGTTTTTTCTTTTATTGTTGAGTTATTAGAGTTCTTTAAAATATTCTGGATACTAGAATCTTAACAGAGACTATGATTTGCAAATTTTTTCTCCCATTCTGTGGGTTGTTCTTTCACTTCATTGGTAATGTCCTTTGATGCATGAAAGTTTTTAACTTTGATGAAATTCAGTTTATTTTTTCTAGTTTCGCTTCACAGTTTAGCGTCATATTTAAGAAACCCTTGCCTAATCTGAGGTCACGAAGATTGAAACCTATGTTTTCTTTGAAGAATTTTATTGTTTTGGCTCTCATGTTTAGGACTTGGATCCATTTTTGAATTAATTTTTGTAGACAGCGTAAGGTAAGAGTCCAGTTTCATTCTCTGCATGTGTCTGTCCTGTTGTCCTCACACCATCTGTAGGAAAGACTGTTCTTCCCCCAGTGAATGGTTGTGACATCCTTGTGTAAAACCAGTTGGCCATGGATGTGCAAGCTTGTTTCTGGACTCTCAGCTCTTTCATTGGCCTATAGGTCTGTCCCTACGCCAGGATCACATTGTTTTGTTTACTGTAGCTTTGCAGTAAGTTTTGAAATCAGGGACGTGAGTCCTCCAACTTTTTCACTTTCAGGATTATTTTGGCTATTCTGGGGCCCTTGCAATTCCATTTGAATTACAGAATCAGGTTGCCAATCTCTGCCAAAAAGGTAGTCGGGACTTTGAGAGAGATTTTGCTGAATCTGCGGGTCAGTTTGGGGCTGTTGCCATCTTAACATTATTAAGTTTTCCCATCTGTGAACACAGATGTCTTTCCATTTATTTAGGGTTGGTTCTTTCAGCAGCATTTTGTAGTTTTCAGTCTACTTCCTTGCTTCAGTTTGTTCCTCAGCATTTTATTCTTTTTTTGATGCTTTGGCAAATGGAGGGGCTGTTACATTTTTGCTTTCAGGTTGCTTACTTCTCTGGTCATGTTTGCTCCCTTTCCTGGCTCTTTTAGTGAATAATCATCTAGTTAACCAATCTGTGCTGAATGCCTGCTCTGAGCCAGGCCTAGGTGACAAGGCCCAGTAGGAAAGAAAGGTAGACTTGCTGCTACGTCCTGCCCTGTGGCCACCATAGTGAGCTGTGGGACCCCTGGTGACGTCCAGGACTGGGCTCCTGTCTTGCTTGTCTGTGGAGGCATTTTTCCTGAGGCCTTCTTTCTCTGATCTCTTGTCCCTGCTTCTCTGTGCAGATCTGCGTCTTGATTGCTCCCTCGGCCCAGGTTCTTTTTTGATTTTCTGTAAAATACAGCTTCAGGGATTTTATTTAACTGGAGGGAATAGAAGAACATTGACTTGTTTTATGCAAAAATTGACTTGAGATAATCAGGCCAGCTACAAGGTTCCCCTGCCCCCCTCCCCAAATCACTTTCTTTCTGCCTTTAAAATAATCACTATGATGAAATACGTGACTGTCACAAATTCTGAAAATCAAAAAATTCAAAATTTTAAATCACTTGAAACGGACATCTCGTAAAAGTAGAAGCTCTTAAATGTATCTTCCAAAAGTCCCAGCATGTACTGGCCTCCTATTACGGTCAAGGGCCGACTGCTCACGCCGGCTGCCTCCTCCAGGGGCACAGGTCAGAGTACCCATGCCAGCTCTCACTGCCTGGGGGCCACTGCAGGCAGCAGAGCATGTGGAGGGAGGCTGGCAGCATGGCCGTGCATCCACATGGTGTGGTCCACTTGTCTGTTTGAAGCTGAGGGGGATCGTGCATACCATCCTGAGCCTAGCAGGTGTCCCGTTTCTAAGAATTTTGTGAGTCCAGGTTCCTCTCTGGACCTCAGTGTCCTAGGCTGTGATAAGGAGCTGAGCAGGATGCTCTCTGAGACCTGATTGAGGACATGCCTCTCTCTGCGGTGGTGGCGCATGCGATGCGTCCACATCCTGGGAGGGACTTTGCTGGCCCGAGGTTCCTCCTCCCCTCTCTCCAGCCCACACAGTTCCCGCTCCTCTTAAGACCCAGTTCAGGACAGCCTCCTCCTGCAGGGCCAGGGTGTGTGGGGAGCCAGGCAGGCGCCTAGGGGATCCCCGGGTCCACTAGTCTAGGGCTTCTCCTGGGGGCTTGGTGGCCCAGACCAGGTAGCAGCCATGAAGTGTCCTCAGTAGCCAGTTCCCAAAGCAGAGTCAAGAGGATTCGCTGACAGATCAGATGTGGGTGATGAGAGAAGAGAGTGGACACCTTGGACTCCAGAAGTTTTGTTCTGTGCAGCAAAAGAACAGGGTTGCTGTCCCCTAGGTCTGGAACATTGCAGGTGGAGCAGGTGCTGGATGGGTGATCAGGAGCTCGTTTTTGAAGATGACTCTGACAAATCCAGGTAGAGCCAGGTACCTGGAGGTTAAGGAAGGTCTGAGCTAGAAATGCACATGTAAGTGCTGTCACTAGGGGAGGGTAGAGCTCAGTGGTAGAGCGTGTGCTTAGCAAGCACGAGGTCCTGGGTTCAATCCCCAGCACCTCCATTAAAAATAAATAAATATATAAACCTAATTACCTCCCCTTGCCAAAAAAATAACAACAGCAAAAATATTTTCTCTATCAGTTTGTTAAGTCTTGAAAATTGACAATAAACCGAGCCCTCATTTGTTGCATTTATTAATTTCCACGTGTAAATGCTCCCACCAGACTGATTTCTAGGTACCAAGGTGACCTCACTGGAAGCAGAAATTGGGAGGAGGCGCACGGTGGCCACCAGTAGAGAGTATTTCCCTTGTATGGTCAGAATAGATGTAAATGACCCGAAGTGCAGAAAAATGACAAAGTAGAGGCAAATAATAAGGAAGCAATGATTTCTGAATATTTGTTACCTTGGTTCTCAATATAATTGGTTTCATTATAATTTTATATATTTCAGTTTTAAATAATGGCCCTGTTAAAAACCAGCTCACAAAGTGCTCGAAAATGTTAACAGTCGGCACTGTTAGGTCAATGGGAGCCGGCCCCGGTGCACCACTGCCTGTTGGGAATGGTGAGGTGGAGGACTTTCTTTTGGAATGAATTTACTTTAAAGGGGATGCATTCAGTTATGACCGAGTGCACTGCCTGCCACACTCCAACTCCTCTTTATCCCAGTAGCCAGCTCCCTCTGAGTAGAGCCGTGGTCTCTCTGCAGGGACCAGACATCACAATCAGGATCTCTCATTTCATTGGTTTATTTCTTTCCAAAACCCACTCGGAGGAGTAAGGGTCTAATTGCCATTGATTTAACTATTTATTTAATAAATCAAGCTTTTTTTTTTTTAACTAAATGTTGCTACTCAGTAAACAGTCATCATTCAAGTTCTCAATATGCCAAGAAGTCATTTTTTTCAAGGGAGATCATTGAAACAGCATTTGGTGTAAAAAATTCCAACACAAGGACAGACACCTTCTTTATCTTTTAATACCTCAGCTCCCATGGTTAGCTGATCGCAAATGGAGTGTTATACTGGACTGTAGCCTTAATATATAAAGAATCACTAAGAAATTTTTACAAATCACTAAAAAATGTGCAAAGCATCCCGCTAGAAAAATAGACAGGAGGAGGAGGGTATAGCTTAGTGGTAGAGCATATGCTTAGCATGCATGAGGTCCTGGGTTCTGTCCCCAGTACCTCCACTGAAACACACACACACACACACAAAATAGGCAAAGAGCTTCCAAAGGCAATTTATAAAGGAAAACTACAAAGAAGCAGTCAACAATAGATGTTTCATCTTTTCAATTATGGAAGAAAATATAAATGAAATTACAATAGCAAACCAACAAGCAGAAGCCTCAGGGATTCCCAAACAATAACCAGAATGTGCATGGATTTCTGCACGTGAGGCCACAGGGCAATGAAGAGCATGCATGTGGAGGGAACGGGTCCTGGGTCCCAATACCAGCTCCACCAGTTCCTGCCTAGGAGGCCTCGTGAGTCATAGTAATTCCCTCATAGGTGTGTTTGGAGCACCTGATGGAAGTGAACATTTCTAGCACAATCTGGCACATGACAGATTGTCATGGAAGCTCAGGTCCCCTTTCCCCCTCTTCCCACAAGTGTAGGTTCTAACCACAGCCTCTAGGAACTGGTCCATTTGCCCTCCAGGAAAGTTCCAGCCCAGAGGTAACAGGTAGAGACCTGCCTCGGTGCCTTTGAAGAAAACTGAAAGGGCTGTGATTCTGGAGAAGCCAGGAATTTGGAAACACCAGAATCGAGGGCAGGTGAGACGAGGGCGAGCTGGACCACTCTCCAGTCAACAGGCAGGAGCAGAAAACTCTTCTGTCTTGAGCTCAGCAAGTCCATCTCTATGCTTTCTTTTTATTAAGCATTTTTTTTTCTCAAACAAAAGAAACATTTACTCACCTATAGCTTGGGTTTTGGAACTACTGTGAGGAGCTCATCCTCCATGAGCTACATTGGATTTTTTTTTGTTTTTTTGAGATATAATCAGTTACAGTGTGTCAGTTTCTGGTGTACAGCACAATGTCCCAGTCATGCATGTATATACATATATTCATTTTCGTATTATTTTGCATTAAAGGTTATTACAAGATATTGAACATAGTTCCCTGTGCTATACAGAAGAAATTTGTGTTTTTTAAATCTATTTTTATATATAGTGGTTAACATTTGCAAATCTCAAACTCCCAAATTTATCCCTTCCCACCCCCTTTCCCCCGGTAACCGTAAGATTGTTGACTATGCGTTAGCTTTTGAGTGGATTTTATGTGCTCGCGGGTGCGTCCTTGGGGTCAGAGCCGTTTATGAAGCTCCCACACATCTCGGCTTTCTTTGGAGCCCTGCCCAGCATACCTGACTCCACCAGCTGGCTCCCATGGAATCCCATCTTTGGTTTTCTCCTTCCCATAAACCTGAAAGTTGAACAGAGCAGGATCAAAGAGGTGCAGGCAGAATTTTTGTGTGTTAACCAAAACTTACAGAGTGAGCTGTAGGGGCACAGATAAGGCGTGAGGATCAGACCTGAACCACAATCAGGTCAACTTGATTGGGAGGGGAGAGTGTCTGTGAGAAGGTGGGTGCTGAGGGGAAGACCAGGCTGCCGCAGATGCTCAGGTCGGGGCACGGGAATCAGGGCTGGGGACTCTGTTTTGGGTGTCTAGAGGTGCGGTCTGAGTTCCAGCTGGGCCACTTGCTAGCCTGGTCCTGGAACCTCTCTCAGCCTCCTGTCCTGCCCAAGTGTGATGGGAATGGCAGTATATACCTCGCAGGCCAGGGGGAGGCTCACAGGTAGAAGGTTTGACATGAACAGATGCCTCAGGGGGAGGTTGAAGATTTTAGGATTAGGATCTGAAACATCTAAAGCCCCAACTGTTGCCAGTGATTAAGTTCTTGTCTCATGACAGAAAGAATTCAGAGTTGAGACATGAAGATTAAGAAAGTAAAGTGGGGATTTATCAAGAGATGCATAGCACACTCTCAAGGGAAGAGTGGGGAGGCTCAGGTGAGCAGCTGCCTTGAGTTTCTTTGACAAGTTGGTTACTTAGGGTGTAAAATGAATGGGTGGAATATTCATTGGGAAGGGAGGGGTTTGGGGTCGTATTCCCTGATTTCCAACCAAGCTCCATCTTCCTGAAGGGAGGAGGGATTTTTGTCCTTATTTAGTCTGGATAGAAAGTGTCACAGCATCAGTGCATGATGGGTACTTCTAATCTGCAAGGCTAATTTTATTGTAATGAGGGCATAATGAGCAAAAGATTACATTCAGACACTGGAGATTCCTGCCTTTTCCCACTTTTCTTTGTCGACCTCCAGGCCACTTGTCACCTCAAAATTTGTGACTACTTATTAGCCCAGAAGTTCCTGTTTTTCTCTGCCTGCCCAGGGACCCCTGTTGTTTACATGATGTATGGTTTCCTACATTTGGCTCCATGACCCCCTTTTTTGTCCAGTTCCTGCCATTTGGCCTGTGTCCCCTTTCTCTGCTCATATCTGGCTGCCTGCCTGCTCTGACACAACAACTCTTGGAATTACCTTCCTCAGCACTCATCATGTGTTTCTCTTCTGTGTCACGTTCTGAGTTCTGCCTGGTCCTGTTCGGTGGTGACCTTCACAGCTGTTGTGCTCACTTGTGTCGACCGAAATAAAATGCACAGTGTTGAGAGTTGTTTCATTCGGTGGACTTTCTGAGGACTAGAGGCTGGGAGGCAGCCTCTCAGAGCTCTCTAAGAGACTTCTCCAAAGTGGCAAGGTAGAAGCCATGATATGTAAGTTTTTGCAACAAAGATCAGGTAGTCAGAACATCAAAAGGTTACTGTTAGAGAAAACTAGACATGCCAAGTTAAGGAATTTAGTGCTTTCTGTGTACGGGAAGGTGCAAAGGTCTGGGCTCATTGAAATCATTCCTTTGAGACGCACCTGGCTGTCTCGGGCCAGTGTCCTGTTCTTCCACCTCCTGAGCCCCCTCAGGGGGCACCATTGGGGGTGGCAGTAGCAGCTGATGACTTGATGGCCACAACATCCTTTGTTTATTGACATGGCTGGCAGTATTCTTTGTTCACACCTGAATGGAAGGGAGGGAACTAGAGACAGCCCAGGGAAGTACATTCCTTTCAAGACTTCTCTCATACTAGTTCACGCATCCTACATTGAACTGTGTACCCTAATGATGGTTTGCTCTGTAAATCTCACACCGCACCAGCTCTGTGCCCCAAGGGTGGCTTTTCTCTCCACTCCCAGGGGAGACATGAAATCCAGCCTCCCCTCCATGTCGCTCTTGTTCCCCGGGATTGCACCTCCTAGGAAAGCCTCAGCCCCTTATTCTCCAGAGAACCTGGCTTAAAGCACATGTTCCAGGGAGACTGAATATGAGCTTCAGTGTCCCTGGGAGCGGCTGGAGAGGGACGGGCCATCGCGGGGACCCCACTGTGACCTGGCCCAGCGTGACACTGTGCTGGCCGTGCCTTCGGAGCTGCAGGATGAGGTCCCCTCTCCTTGGCACTCAGTACCTGGGACGTGGCTCACGGGTGCTTGTCAGGTGATGCAATAAACAGATATTCACCCAGCCTAAATTGGGAGCTCATATCATTTGAATCAACTCTGTGTTCAGCTGTGCACGCTCAATAAAATGTTTAATCTTCGCTTAAAAGGGGAAGGAATTAGTCTCTCCTGGGTGACTATTTTGTTTCCCTTTTTCATCATAAAAAGTTCCACAGTTTCTTGATTTCCGCTCAGTAGCTCTTTTGTGTGTTTCTTGCTCCCTAAGAGCGTAGCTGTTGTCAGTTTCTTGCTAGTTTTATTGACCAAGGGTGAACTGACATCTGTTTTGAGCTCATCTTCCTTCCCAGAGCAAGAACTGCAGCTTTGCCATCTGTGTTGGGTGGCTCCGTCTATCTGGCTAGAGAGAAAGTCGGGTTTCAAGCACATGGCTTCTGTGCTGGCTTTCAAGTTTGTCACTAAGCTCTCATGCTGGAAAGTGTGATTGTAGAGAATCACTCCCTCTTCCCGGGAATCAGAGCCGAAGGGCTCCGTGAGGTTTCCAGTCGCCCTACGCATGGTTGTCCAGAGGGTCATGTTTAACCCCATTTGCTTTGAAAGGTGCACCTCAATGTCTGCGGTGCTAGCACCAGTCAGCATTCTGGCAACCAAATCCCACCCTCACCCAAATACATAAGTGCTTTTAATTTTTGAACATTTGACTTTACTATTTTCAGAAACACATCATGTTCAAAACTATGTCTCTATTTCTATTTGGTCTTTTTTTTTCCTTGACATTTTACAGAGTTCTAACCATGCTGTGGACATAACTTTGTGTTTCTTTTTGTTACTTGCATATCAAACACTTTTTGATGTCATTATATATATCCTTTGTAAGCAGCATTTTATATATTTTTATAGTGCTTCACCAAGTAGAAAAACCGTAATTTATTTAAGCATCCCTATATTGTTGGATATGTGGATTGTTTTCTGGGGTTTTTGCTATTATAAATAGACAGCTTAGGGCAGGAAGCTTTCTCAAAAATTGAAAATTATTTCCTTGAGATGGTTCACCAGAAGTAGAATGACTGGGACAGAGAACAGGTGGAAACCACAAATATAATCTAGTCTTGATACATGTTACCAGTTTGCTTTTCACAATAGTTGAAGCAACGTACGCCCTCCTCGGGCACAGGTAGGTATGCTCAATTGCCAGTTTTAGAGGCGATGAAGGGTATCTTCCCTTAATTTGCATTGTGATCTTTACTAATGAGGGTGAATACGTCCAAATGTTTATGTACAAAGTGTGTGTGGGTTTTTTTTTTAAGAAGCAGGATTTTATTATTATTATTATTTGTTGTTGTTGTTGTTGGGAGGTTTCATTCTATTTTTATTCCGTTTGTTTATGATTTGATTTTCTTCATCATCTATCTGATTTTTTTTTTTTTAGCGTAAAGTAAATATTTTTCCTAAATAGCTAGCAAAGTACCCAAAAACATAGACAAAACCGAAATGTTAAACGATGTTGTGGACTTCCGTGTCTGGCAACAAGAACAAAATAGCTAGAATACACAAAACAAGTTGTTAAAAATCAGCCCAGCCGTCCAGATAGGGTCCATAAAAGTGAATCGACAAATTGCTCCATTTAGAAGACAAAGATTGTCATGTTGGATTTTTTTTTTTTTTACATGTGTTTACTGTTGTGCCAGGTATATTTCATTTTCCCACTGGGCCCACTCTCTGCTCTCCTCTGTCCCCTCTGCCCTGAGACTGGCTTGTCCACAGACTCTGCCTCTGGCTTATGATTGAGTTCAGCCAAGGGGAAACTCCAGCGGGAGCTCGGAAGCAGGAGGAGATATTTATTTATGAGCTGTTTATCCCTCCAGCATCCCTCAGGGTCCCAGCCCCTTCTCCGCCCTTCCATAGATTATAGCACATCTCCGGGTTTAACACCCCTTCTGTTCCTGGCCCCAGGGAACCCCACTGTCCCCTCTGGCTTTGTTTCGCTTTGCTCACACCTTTGTAAATAGTCTCTTTATTAAAGCCTCATTGGATTATCCCAGCTTAATTATGCTGTCTGCTTCCTGCTGGGACTGACTGGTATAACTATATATGTAAGAACGATGTCTAAATTATAAGAAAACTGCAAAGTTACAAATAAAGTGGATGGGGAAAGATACACCGAGCAAGTACTAACCAAAAGAAAGCTGATGTAGTTATATTAACAGACAAACAGAAATGCGACGGTGAAAAGCATTACTGAGACTAAAGAGGGTCACTACGTCCTGATAAAAGAGTCTGTTCAATTTTAAGATGGCCTCGAAATATATAAAGCAAAAACTTGTTAAAGCTACAAAGAGAAAAGAGACACTCATATACAAGGTGGGAGAGTCAGCATACCTCAAATGTATTTGATAGATAAAACAGCAAGAATCAGTGGGAAGAGGAGGGAGGGTATAGCTTAGGGGTAGAGCGCATGCTTAGCATGCACGAGGTCCTGGGTTCAATCCCCAGTCCCTCCATTAAATAAATAAATAAATAAATACATACATACATACATACATACATACTTAATTGCCTCCCTCCCCAAAAATAAAAATAAATCTGTAGGAAGAGAAGATTTGAACATCACAATTGACAATTTAGGTCCAACCAATGCGCCTATTGGAACATGACACCCAGAATACACTAGCCTTTCAAGCACAGATGGATTATTTATGAAAATTGGCCACATAGTCGGCCATTTGGCAAGCTGCGGGGTATTTCCAAGGATGGGTAGTACATAAATGCTGTTCTCTGACATTACACTTAAGAAATCAAAATTTCAAAGATAACTAGAAAAGTCCCATGCATTCGATAGCTGAAGAACCCTTCTGAATTACTCATGTGTCAAATGAAAAAAAATCATAATTTAAAATAGGAAATCAGTGGAACTGGATGGTAATAAAAATGGAACTGGATGATAATAAAAGTACTGCATAGCCAGACAAGTGGAACGCAGGTAGTGTAGTGGTGAGAGCGAAGTGTCTGGCCCCAGCGTCAGGTCCCACAGGGTAAGGGTTCAGTCCCACAAGACCGTATCCCCGACACGCACGCACCCTCTTCAGGTCCCAGTTGTAAGCCTGGGTTATCACCCGTGCCTGAAGGTCTCAAGATCCCTCTCCTTGGGTGCCGTTAATTTACAGTGGCAACCAGAACCCAGGGAAATACTCACGTTTATCTGTGTATTAAAGGACACAGATGAACAGCTAGATGAGGAGACAGAAGGGGCGAGGTCTGGGAGGGTCCCACGCACAGGAGCTTCTGTCCTTGTGGAGTTGGGGTGCATCCCCCTCCTGGGTTGACGTGTTCACCCCCTAGAAGCTCCCTCAACCCCGCATTATTAGGATTTTATGGAGTCTTCCTCGTGCAGACAGGGCCAATGACTAACTCCATTTTTAGCCCCCTCCCCTCTCTGGAGAAGTAGGGAGCGGGGCTGAAAATCCCAAGCTTCGAATCATGGTTTGGTCTTCTGGTGACCAGCCCTGTCCAGGAGCCCCCTTCCCCCAGAGTCATCTCTTCAGAACAAAAGTTGCTCCTAGTACTTTTATCACTTAGGAATTTACAAAGGATTTAGGAGCCCTGAACCAGGAATGATGTGGTAGAGACCAGCATATAACTCCCCTATCTCATCGGTACCCTCAGGGAAGATAAAGTGTTTCAGCTATGAGGTAAGAAGGGGATGCTACATTTTAAAAAGGAGTAGTGGAAGAACCAGAGAAATGCCTTGAGAACTTTAAACATGAGGCAAAAGTTAGACAGTCCATAGCGAGGCTGGGAGACCCGGGAGTGGATTGGGAGAGGAGACGGGAAATACTGACCCCATGAGAAATGGTGTTAGGAGAGAATTGGGAACACGGGGAGGACGTGCAGTGGGGTGGGATGAAGTAAGAGAAAGGATTCCCCGATGTCCTGGATGTGAAGGTGCTGGATGGCATCTAACACTCAGAAACTAGGTCACCGCAGATGAGCATCACTGTAACCGAGGTGGCCGCCCGCTCCCCGCGTGGGAGGAGGCTGGGTCCAGGTGAGGCTGGGTGCGGTGGAGAGCACTGCTGTCTTTGTTCTAAACCTTGCAGTGGTGTTTGTCTCTTTCAACGATTGATTTCTTACCGTGAAAAAAAAAGGTAAAAGATGATAATTCCAGTTGTCTAATGCTACAAGTGATTGTTCTTTACCAAATGAGTATTTGTTTCTACACTTCACCCCCAAGAAATATTGGAGCTCAGGATTTGTAGATCTTTCTTCTGGCGCTGAAAATACCATCTTTAAAGGATTTTATGGCCACAAGATAAAGGGGAAGGTTCTCCCATCTGCCCAGTTGTATATCTAGCTCTGGAGGTGTGCGTGTGCCTCTATGTGTACAGGGCATATCCATCCTTCCTTTTCCTTGCCAGGCCACTTCCTGAATTCTCCTTATCTTCCCCCCTTTTGCTTTTTGTAATGTGGAGTTAAAGTGCATTTATAACCATGTGTTAAATGTATTGAGTCAAAGCTGATATTTCTGTGTGTGTGTGTCTAATATTTGATATAATGGCTGTATTGAAATATAATTCACATCCCATCAAATTCACCCTCTAAAAGTATCCTTGCATATTTTTATACACAGAGGGAGGTGAGCCTTTTTATTCCTTCCACTCAAACCGCCGCGTTAAACTTTGTGAACTCAAGTTCCCCAGACCTCAGGAGGGAAAAAAACCTCCACTGGAGTGTTAGGCTGTAACAGATTTCTTGATTTTCTGAGGCCTCTCTTTCTTTTCTGTGTTTCGACTAAAGAATTTCTCACTGCATGTTTTAAAGTGGGGATGGGGAGAGAATTAATAAATCCTTTAATTTTTTTATGGAGGGGGAGGCAATTCTGTTTATTTATTTACTTATTTATTATTTTTTTAATGGAGGTACTGAGGATTGAACCCAGGACCTTGTGCATGCTAAGCACACACTCTACCACTGAGCTGTACCCTCCCCTAATAAATCCTTTATTGTTGATAACTTCTCTTCTGGCCAAAGAAAACCCAGGAATTCAAAAGTAGTAACTCCGAGTCCTTAGTCTAACAAAACCTTTCCCCGTGTCTATCTGGTTTGTCTCTGATTGTGAATTTCCCTCTCAAGGATTTTTAAGACTTAATTCCAAATGCTGGGGAGAGAAGAGCTTTATTACCTCGGTCCTTTCCTGTTGGCAGATTCAACCTGAGCCTGCCCTTAAGTCTCGTTCTGTCTTCGAATAGGAGTAATCCTGTTTGTTCATTACGAATTCAATTCTTCGAGGAGAAATGCCGCACAGAGATAATGAATGAGGATAAAACCGTTTATTGGCAGCCTCAGAGGGCATTAGCAGCGGATTAGCCTCTGTCTCTCACAATCACAGTTGCCTGGGCTGTGCTTGTGACATTTCTTCTTTGGTCTTGGGAATCTGATGGAGAGAAAGCCAAAGCATTTGGATTTGGGCGTCTTTTAAGACCTCTTCCTGGAAATTAAGGAATTAATGGTGCTAGTTGGGTTTTGGTAAGGGTAAACTGGACCAGGCATGCCGACTCTCTTGACTAATAAACAGCACACGCTCGTTAAATGCTTTGTCCAAAGCAGACCCACATCCTAAAGTCCCCTCACCTCCCGATGGCAGTTCTGTTGAGTGTGGACTGGTCTCTGGTCTGGTGTCTCCATGAATGTGTTCTTCTTCCTTGGTTCATCCACACTCACATGTCTCATCTCCCCAAAGCGAGGGCAGACTCTGGGCATGGTGGGCATGGGGGACGCGGGCATGGGGGACTCAGGGGACCTGATCTCAGCTGGGGCTGGATACTCTGGGTGGTGGCTTACCATGAGGAAAGGATGACACTGAAGACTAGAGCTCAGAGCTGCACATGCCTGTGTGTCTCTGCCTTCGTCTGTGATGCCAAGTCACTGAGATCTGACCCCTCTGACTCACTCCAGCTGGTTCTGCACCACTGGACGGGATCGGGGTGGGGCGAGGAACTGTAGACCAGGTGCAGTTCTTCCAAGGGAACTTAGTGGCGTGTCCCAGGTGCTCTGTGGTCTCACCTGGTTGTTTTTTTGTTTTTTTAAAATTTTTTTTCTGGAAGTGTAATTGATTTACAGTGTTAGTTTCAGGTGTACAGCAAAGTGATTCAGTAATACATGCACATACATATGTATTTTGTTTTCAGATTCTTTTCTATTATATGTTATTACCAGAAATTGAATAGCTATATAACAAGTTTCTACTGTACAGCACAGGGAACTATATTCAATATTTTGTAATAGCCTATAATGAAAAAGAGTATGAAAAGGAATATATGTAAATATACGTATAACTAAAACATTGTGCTATACAGAAATTGACACAACATTGTAAACTGACTATACTTCAATTAAACCCCCCCCCAAAAAAAAAAAAAGAAATTGAATATCACCTGACTGTTTTTGAATCGAGCTACATGAGATGCTAAACCCCGTGGAGAGGTCATTTGACTTCTTAACATTATGTATCAAGGGCCTTAACAATGTCTTACTCTCTTTGGGGAACCTACCTGGAGAGAGCAGTTCAGATAGAGCAAGGGAGATTCCTGGCAAGTTCGTGCATGAAAGCAAAAAGGAAAAGGAAACTGGAATGCATGTCCTAGTACAACCCTGTCCTGAGAGATTGGCTACATAAATGCTTATATTCATGTGGTAAAATAACTTGCTGTCAAAAAAATTATATTTCTGGGGAGGATATAGCTCAGTGGTAGAGCGCGTGCTTAGCAAGCATGACGTCTTGGGTTCGATCCCCAGTACTTCCATTAAAATAAATAAATAAGACAAATAAACCTAATTAACCCCAACCATAAAAAAAAAAAAACAAAACCTTAAACAGAGAATTGCACTTCAAATTATATCATCCAGTGTAATAATACTTATTTTCATGTCTTACGAAGGCAGAAAAGACAGAAGGCAGGAAAAACAGACTCCTTTGGTACAAGTAAATGAGCATGTTGGAGGGGAGGGTATAGCTTAGTGGTAGAGTGCATGCCTAGATGCACAATCTGGTTCAATCCTCAGTACTGCCATTAGAATAAATAAAATTTTTTAAAAGCCTAATTACCCCCCCCCAAAATAAAATAGATAAAAAGTTTTAAAAAGCATGTTCACCTTTAAGTAAAAGAAAAAGGAAGGAAATGTCTCCAAAATCCCTGCTGTCTAAACCTTCCCCTCAGGTCAGGTTTTCCACTTAGAACCTTCTAGGAGAGGGGAGGGCTCCTTCTGGGGCCGCCTCTACCTGCCTGCTCCCTTTTCTGTGCCCCTAACTCACCAGCACAGCGCCTGGTCCCTCCTAGACTCTCCTGAATATCTCTTGCCAATGAAGAAAAGGACCAGAAGTTTAAACCAAGTGTGAGCAAAACACCTTCTTGTTCACTTGTGTTTAATGCAGACATGGCCAAGGTGCACTTTTCTGCGTCTTTGAAGAAGCCTCATCACTTGCTCCCAGCAAATATTTCTGGTACATTTCTGAGTTTCTAAATTGCTTCAATTTTATCACATCAGAAAGCTGTCAAGCTCTTAATCATCAGAAAAGATGCTCAGCATCTCATGTCAGGAAGAGAAGTGCAAGGTGAATGCCTCTGAGGTAACAGATCATCCATCCAAGGCTGTAGGGAGGTGGGCGTGTTGATGTGTTGCTTTGTAGGGCTGTGAAGCGATCTCACCCCGTGGAGGACAATTTGGCGATGTCTATCAAAATAACAAATCACGTTCTTTTTGACAAGGAGTATAGACTACAGATGTGCTTACATATGAAATGATCCGCTCACTAGATTTAAAATGCCCTATGTAGCAGCTCCTATATGACAGGCACTGTTCTAAGTGTCCTACCAGCATTAAAGCCATTTAATTTGCCAAGCAACTCTATGAGGTTGATGACATTGCTGTTATTATTATCCTTGCTTTACAGACTAGGAAACTGAAAAACAGGTTAAGTCACATGCCCAAGGCCACACAGCTCATCGGTGGCGGAGCCAGGAGTCAAACCAGACCATGCAGCTCCAGGGTCCTTGCTCTGCCAACCTCAATAGGTTCCTCCAAATGGGAACAGGGTTAGAGCCCTGTTTGTAATTGCACACCTTTGGAAACAACCTAAATGCTGGTCAGGATGGGGAGTGTGAAGTCAATGATGCCACACCTCTCTGATGCAGGGGTGGAAAGATCACCAAGATGCATCTTGGTGGGAGGAGCAAGGGGCAGAAGGTGTTACCAGGTGTGTTGATAAAGAGGGTGGGGCAGAGTGCGTGTGCAGTTTGCTCGGATAAGAATAAATACCTCTGGAAGGATGCACGAGACATGGGCAACCAGGATGCCCATGAGGAGGGTGGCAGTGGCCAGAGAATGGGGTCTTTTGTACTCTCAGATTTTGAGCCATTCATAATTGTTATTTATTTGGAAATGTAAATCAAAACCCTGAGTACCACAGCTTTTCCCTGTTTTTCTCCTTGACGGATAAGCACGTTGTTTATAGATTTTAAATTCAACTTAATCTTAAAAATTCACTTATATGAAGGGTAATCTATGCTATGGTTTATTTAAAAAATCAAACAGGGAGGGTAGAGCTCTGTAGAGTGTGTGCTTCACATGCACGAGTTCAATCCCCAGTACCTCCTCTAAAAATAAATAAATAAAAACCTAATTACCTCTCCCCAAAAAATAAATTAAAAAAATTTTAAGTGTCAAATTGTAAAAAACAAAAACAAAAACGAAAAAAAAACCTCAAAACAATTTTTTAAAGGGGAGGGTAAAGCTCAGTGGTAGAGCACATGCTTATCATGCATGAGGTCCTGGGTTCAATCCCCAGTACCTCCATTTAAAAAAAAAACAAAAACCTAAAAATTTCAAACAATATAAATGAAATCCTTCTTCCATTCCTGAACCCCAGCCTCCCCTCCCAGCCCCGTCCTGCCAGACAGCTCCGACTGCTGGTTTCTTGGATTTTTTTTTTTTTTTTACTTTTCAGTTTTTTTGAGATATCATGGACACACAGCACTGGTAAGAGTAGGGTCCGCAGCATGATGACTTACGTATATTGTGAAATGATCACCGCAACCAGTTTCGTTAACGTCCATGATCTCATATAGGCACACGCACAAAAAGAAAAAAAAGACAAAACGGGTTTTCCCCTTGTGATGAGAACTCTTAGATCTGCTCTCTTGGTTTCTCGGAATTCTCTCTCCTTACCTTCACTCAGGGTGCGTGTTGATACTGGGCTGGGAGCAGCCCTTCTTGTTTGTCCTACCAAAACTGTATCTGAAAATAAGCATCTAATTTTAGTGACTTGGCCTTCGGTGGGTGTTTTTGGAGACCTCGTAGAGGGCTGAACGAAATCCCAACTCAAATTACACAGCGCAGAGCCCTTGTTCCCTGGTGTGTCATCATTATGTCCCACCGTAATCACAGTTCATCACTCAGCAGTTAAAATGCCCAGATCCCTTTGTGGTTTTGAAGTGTAGCTTCAGTTTGATCCTGAGGAGCTGAGGACGGATGAGGGTGCTAGCCAGGCACTGTGTTTTCTGCACCCGTGTGAAGTCCTTCTTGTGTCATGAACTGAGCAGCCCAGGCTTGGACCGCGTTAGGGGAACAGCCACGGGGGGGCTGAGGGAACCAGGCCTTTTGGAAGACCGTGCTCTGGGAGGTTTTTTTCGAGCCAAAGGACCTACATCCTTCAATCCTGGCCGAGCCAGGAGAGGCCCAGGCGATACAGGACCTGATCTGGGGGCTTTGGGGGCTGCAGGCTTTCAGGACCTGGGACCTTAGTTGGGGGAGAGGGTACAGCTCAGTGGTAGCATGCATGTTTAGCATGCACGGGGGCCGGGTTCAATCCCCAGTACCTCCATTAAAAAAAAAACCAAAACTCTAATTATCTCCCTCTACAAAAAAAAAAAAGAGAATTGTAGTCAAATGCTGTTTAGAGCAGCATCGGAGTTGGCCAGATAAGCTGCCAGCCTGTCCTGCCTTGTCCTCCACGCACCCACCTGGGATGGGGTGGCTCAAAACCCCGGGCTTGTGGGGTATAGGGACAAGCAGAACCTCCCCCTGTTTCTGTACTAGGATTTAGGGAGCCTGAGATACTCCTGGAATTGGAACGAAAGACAAAGTTATATGGTAGAGCTGCTCACATTGCAAAAAAATGGTCTATAGACAGAGAGCTAAAGACAGACGGTGTTCCATTTAGCAGAGTGCAGCGGTGTGAGCAGAAGTGACATTAAAATCCAAACAAATAGCAAGGAATCAGAGCCACCATTCCCGCTGCCTACAGCAGCCTGATAACAGAAAGTGCAGAGGATGTGAAGCTGTGGAGATAAGTCCCATGCTCCGGGCCGAGGGTTCTCCCGGTGGCTCACAGCTGCCTGCCTCTTCTCAGTAAACGCTGAGGGGCTGGGGCGGCGCATCCCCAGGCAGGTGACACTGGACCAGGCCCCTCACCTGCCCGAGCGTGACGACAGTGACCTCCCCGGCACGGTCACAGTGCCGGATGCTGGCCACAGCACGGTAGGAGAGGGCAGCCCGGACCGTGGCTCTGAGAAGCCCTCTTGTGTGTGTCTCATTACACCCTGGCCCCACCTGGACACTGAAGGCCAGGTCCCCACTTCTCTTTACACCAGGAGACCCAGCAGCCTGGGCCACTGTTCCCACGTGGAGGTGGTTGGAGTCGGGGGTCCCTGCTTACCACCCCTTCATGCTTGTCTGGGTGCTGTCCCCCCACACCTGTCCCTCATTCCCTCACCCTTGGTCCACCGTCCGTGCCATTCATCCTCCTGTTTTCGAGGCTGCCATCCCTACCCGTGGCCTCGGCAGACATTTGAGTTTGTCTGCCCTCCTCCCCCAAACTTGCCCGCCTGCCTGGGCTAACTCAGAAGGAAAGAGCCCAAGGCCAGTCTTCCTGGGACCCAGTCTGGAGGCTCAGAATAGCAGGTTTAACCTGCTTGTCACATTTGGAGCTCATCAGACAAGGCTCTGGGCCAGGCCAGGTCCACCCACTGGAGGTTCCAAGAGGAAGAGGAGGCTGAGCGTGAGGGTGAAGGCCAACTGGGGGAGGCTGCAGTGAAACCCGGGGGCCCAGATTGTGGCCTGGGCAGAAGGTGCGTCCCCAGGTGACTAGGAAGTGACAGTGGGGTCCCCCAGCCCCGCTGTGGGAGCAGGGCTGGGGGACCTGAGCAGGCAGTGCCTGGCACTTATGTGGGTGACAGAGACCCCTGCCAGGCTGAGGGGCCGGGGGCCATCGAGTGCTTCCCAAGGGAGGGTCATCTTGATTCTCAGGCGACTCTGGTGTGGCGCCTTCCAGGGAAACTGAAGGAGTGGAGCCTCGTCTTGTACGGCACGGCCGAGCACCCCTACAACACCTTCAGCTCCCATCAGTCGCGCTCGCGGATGCTGGAGCTCTCGGCCCCCGAGCTGGAGCCACCCAAGGCCGCCCTGTCACCCTCCCAGCCCGACATCCTGGAGGACGACGAGGACTACACAGGTATGAACCTGACGCCAGAGGAGACGGCTCGCCTGGCGAGTTCTGGTTTCCCAGTGCAGCTCTCCAGATGCGGGGCTGTGCCTGGCAGGAGGCGGGGGTGAGGACTGGAGGTCTCCCTCCCTGCCTGGAAGTCGTAATAATGATGGTGATTTGCACCCACACAGCTCCTCCCACCCACGGGTCTCCTAATATTTTACAGACCAGTAAGTATGCTTCAGACCAGTAAGTACTCTTCCGCCTGCCCAGGCCGGGAAATCGAGGTTCCATATGCCCAACCAGAACTGGGGATGTGCCCCCTGGTGGATGAGACCCCCTGCTTCTCAGGGACCCCCTGAGTCTCATGTCTCAGCCTCCTGACTCTCTCTCAAGTCCACCCACTTTCAGTCCTTGTGGCCAGGTCGTGGGATGGACCAGGGTCCTGACAGGAGCCCAGGACGGTTGGGTTAATGAGCAGAGCTGGGAAAGGAGCTGGCCGTGGAGGTCTTGGCCAGGCGGTGGAGGTCTTAGCTGAAAACCCAGGAAAGGGACTCGAGATGGACATCAGTGGATACTGATGTGACACAAAACAGCTGAGGAATCTCGCCGGAGGTCAAGCTGCCTCATCGCAAATCGGAGAGCCAGGGCGGTGCGAGAAGGCACGTTCCTGGCCGCTGGGCTGGGGCAGTCTTGATTAGCACGCTCGGTAGAAAGCGGTTCCTTTCCCCACCGAACCGTCCTGGTGATTTGTGAGAAACGGAGCCTTTCTGGTTGGGCATATTTTCCTTAGCTAAATATTACGGCTGTGTGATTCGTGACGGATGGTATCTAAGAATATTGATGCTTTGAGTTATCGAATAGCTTCTGGAACCAAAAAAAGGAACAAAATGGGGAATTCCACCAATACATCTCAGGCATAAATTATGGCCAATTCAATTTCAAATTTCTCCTACCAGCCCTTTAAAATGGAGCATTGAATTATGTATGGACTAATCTGCTCTGTGGCCCCCCCGGTGATTCATAAACTGCGGCAAGATTCAGTAATTATTAATAAAAGACTGATTTTTTTCCCCCTTAAAATCTGCTACTGACTAACCTCACCCTCTCTTGGAATTTCACCGTAAGACTGTTCTGCAGCTCAGGCCGTTCAGTCCTTCCTGAGCACAGCCTGGATGGTTAGGGGCTGTCTCTCTGGGATTAGGATGTGTTCCTGGTGTTGGAGGAAGGTCTTGGGGGCCAGTGGGATGGGAGCACCAGTAACAGCAGGAAAAGCCAGAGGCGGGCGAGAGCAGAAGGCCGCCATGCGTGGAGGGCATGCAGGGGGGTGTCGGGGGGAAGTCACGTTGGACCCGTCAGGAGTGGAGCACCCACGTGTAGAGCCCAGAGGTGATGGGCAGAGGGGATTTTGACACGGGGCGATGGTGATTAACTTTCTGTAGGGCTTCAGCACACAGCCGAGGGGGCCAGGGCAGGAGCTTGTGGACTGACTGTGTGGCCAGGAGGCTTCTGGAGAACTTGGAGGGCTGGTCACGGGCAGACGGTGCACGGTGGGGGGGCAGCCCCAGGGTCCAGCAGCAGGGGTGCCCAGCTGCCCTGCCATGGGGGCAGAGAGCTCTCCTTGGGACAAGGAGTAAAGGGGAGGAGGGGAGCAGGTGGGCAGGGCTTGTGGCAGGGAGGGCATTAGGAGAGCTGCCCTGTGAAGAGGGCAGCCGTGAGGTGGACGGGAGGTGGGGTGCTCTTGTCTCATGTGGCTCCCTGGGAAGGGGGCAGAGCTATTGCCCAGGCAGAGGAAGGTGGGAGGCCCAGGCACTGGTGGAGTCCAGGGTTCCTGAAGGTAACGAGGGTGTGGAAACCCAGCCTCAGGGGGAATCTAAGAGATCAGGAGGACTTGGGGGTCCTGGAGGAAGGGCAGGCCAGGTGAGGTGCCAGTGGCTGAGGTACCAAAGATGGGGCTTTGCAGTGACAGCCAGTTTGCTGGGGCTGAAGAAACATGGGGGCCAATGGCCAGCATGGGGTGGCTGAGACTGAGACCCCCAGGGATTCACCTGGGATGGCTGGTTGCAGGGCAGGTCTGGGGCATCCCCAGGGATGGATCCCAGGACTGGGAAGCTGCACTTGGAGGACTGCCCTGGGTGATCTGATGTTGGGGAGCAGAGGAGTTGCCTGATGGTGGAAGCAGGGTGAGAGAGCATCCATGAGGGAAGGAGAACGGAGGCAGCCGGGACTTCAGGAAAGGAGGACACACAGGCTGAGGACAGGGTGGGCAGTCACGCAGGACTGTGAGAGGATCCAGAGCCCGGGCAGCCTAGGCGTGGACACTTGGCCCAGGACAGCGCGACGGTGCAGGGGCTGATTCCCCAGGACGCACGGTGTGTGCAGTGCAGGGCTGTGTCAGTCACAGGCTCACGGCATGTCAGCACCCACTCAACAGACGGGCTGAAGCTTCAAAGAACATGCCATGGTCCCCAAGAAAGAGAGCAGACCTGCAAGGAGGGGTCTCTGTGCAGTCAGACTGATACTTACTGAGCCTTGCTGCTCCTTCAGGCATTGGTCTGAGCACAGAATAAAACCCATTGGGAGACCCCCCCAACACCCCGCCAGTTGCTTCCTAACCTTTGTTTATGTATGTTTTTCATCCTGGATTTGCTCCACCCTTGACGGGAGAGTTGTCAATAAGCCCTTGTTGGTCTGACACCCTGCAGAGGGGAGTCAGCTGTTAGGCAGCCGGTTCAGCACAAGAATCGCGCTTCCCTGGGAGCTGGAGCCCCGGGAAGTGAGGCCAGAAGGCAGTGGGTCTTTGAGGAACGTTCAGGCCAATTGTGCCAAGAGGAAAAGTAGACAGAAGTACAAACTGCAACACAAATAACGTCCACTCGCCTGGAGAGTGAGTCATAGCCGTGCTGACACCCACAGGCAGCCTTGGGAATGATGGAAAGTTTGGGATCAGACTGCCAACTGGGTGGATTTCATTCAAGAATGTTTCCTGGAAGAGAATAGTCTTGCTGCTGGGCTTTTCGAGATAATTCTAGTAGACAGCTGTACTGAGGAGGATGCGTACAGATACTTACCGAAGCATTCCAAGTGGGTGGCGTCTCACCGAGCTCTCCGGCAGGGAGGGGTGGGGGTGTGGGGCGGCTGGACCAGGGCAGTTACCAGGATGCCCTGTCTGCCTTCTGCCGCCTGGTTGTTGGGTGGACCCTGGCCTTGCACGGGGCTCCACACCGGGTTCGTGATTTACCTCTCCAGCGCAGAGAGGCCCGGGAAGGACGGGGCTCGGTCAAAGTCCACTCACCATGAACCAGTGGCCAGAAGCACTGCTCTGGGTCTTCCTCGAGGCCTTCCCTGTCCTGGGACACTGGAGAACACTTGTGGACAGGAGGGCACCCACCCCTCCCCAGTTTCCACCCTTCCATCCGTTCACTCACCCTTGGCCACTCACAGATACATTTATGGAGCACCTTCCTGTGCCAAACACCCTCCAGGTGCTGAGGCTTTGGCAGTGAATACACTACACCAACTCCTGCCCTCGAGGTGCTTTCTCTTGCCTGCCAGGGAGGAGTGAGGAACGTGGTCTGTCTCCCCCGTCCTTAACTCACTGAGGAGACTCTTCACCTTCTCAAGTGAGATAGCCCTGCCTTGGGGAGAGGTGGCTGCAGGGGACAGCGGGGACGTTGGGCCAGCCAGGCAGGAAGGCTGGACCTGGGAGCCAAGCTCCTGGTCTTCAGTGCATGTGGCCCCGTGAAGCAAGGGTTTCCAAGGACATCTCCACCAACGGTGGGGGACAAGGTGGGCAAGACCCAAGCGAAGGAGAATTGACAGCAAAACCGCACACCGGTCTGGGGCTAGGGAGGGGTGGGGGTTGGGCGTGGTGGGCCTGGTGCTGGAGGGTGACCTCCAGCGAGCGCCCTCCCCACTCCAGACTGGGAGAAGCGGTCTAGTGTATCCCCAGGGACGGACACGGCTTTGAAAGGGGTTCATGGCCAGACCCACAATGAAAACTTTGGAAATACCAACAACACTAAACCTTCGGGGAGGGAAGCAAAATACAGCGGGTCTAACACTGGGAGGGTCTGGAGGCACTTTAAAGACGAATGAAGAGGGCTTTGTGTGGCTCAGCAAAGACCCATTGTGGGCAGAGAAAATGGGGACTTTTGTTTTTCCCTTGCGTCCCCATGAAATGCTGGTGGCCAGCAAATCACCTCCTCTTTGCTTCTGAACTCACTCCCCACCCCCTCCAATAACTCAAACCTTGTAGAAAAGGTGTTTTTTTCTTCCAAAGACTTGAAAGCATTTCTAATGCCACCACAGGGACCCTGCCCAACCTGCGGAGGTTTTCTGGAGCCGTTTCCCTATGGAAGAGCGGGGAGGGAGGACGGGGCAGGTGGGGGTCCCACCACCCCGCCGGCTCTGGCCCGCCACGGCCACAGTCACATTCTTCAGGCTGGGAGAGAGGGACACCTATGGACAGGACTACCCTGGCCTAGGGCTGATAGCCAGTCAAACTGGGCTCCTCCCGGTGGCACATAGAGAGGGGGCACCTAGATGGGGGTGGAGGGCTTGCTAAGGTCCCCAAGCTCTCTGGACTTTTCTCCGTCACTTTGCCAACAGCACACAGGCTCCTAGAGGTGGAATTTGAGGATTGAGGGAAGACAGAGGTAGCCCACATCCCCCTAGACCCTCCTGGGACAGCCACACCGGCGGTGCGGGGGGCGGTCTTGAGCACATGGGAACCCACCTAGCTCCACCGCCGCGTGCAGGGAGTGTAGCAGGTTTCTCTCCCAGCCTCTCCTGCTTAACTGTCATCACTGCTTGGCTGCTGCTTCCCTAATGCCCTGCAGCCTGTGGTGCCCAATAGTGCATTGCTGCATCCTTCAGAGAAATCAGAATTGGCCGCTGGTCTAGCATCATGACTCTGATGCCGGTGGGGGTGGGGAGACACTGACTAAGGCTGCCCCCTGACCCTCCAGCCCCCGTCCCAGCCTCTTCTCTAGAATCTCACAGTGCCCGTCTCTTCCGGGATTGGGGTCCCCACCCGCTGCTGGCTGCTCTTGTT
This sequence comes from Camelus dromedarius, assembly GCF_036321535.1. Classification (NCBI taxonomy): domain Eukaryota; kingdom Metazoa; phylum Chordata; class Mammalia; order Artiodactyla; family Camelidae; genus Camelus; species Camelus dromedarius. The sequence goes on from NC_087464.1 coordinate 5,650,002, forward strand.
CCTGGGCCATCCCTGACTGGAGTCATCAGACTCTCTGACCCCAGATCCCTGAGTAAGGGCTGGATGCCCGAGGGGGTGGGTGCTCTGGCCCTGAGGCCTGGCCATTGGCCCCAGCAGGGCCCTACCAGGGTTTGAGACCCGGACACAGGGTCCTAGGGGACTGGATGTGATTGAGAAGGCATCTCTATGGGTGAAAGGAAATGCTTGTTTCTTTAAGGTGTGTGCCACCCAGAGTGTGGGAACAAAGGCTGTGATGGCCCCAATGCTGACCAGTGTTTGAACTGTGTCCACTTCAGCCTGGGGAGCATCAAGACCAGCAGGTAAGGGGGCTGGGCAGCCCCTGCATGTCCTGGAGACCCTCGGCATGCAATGGAGGTGCCTGTCCTGAGCTGCATTCTTCGCCCACTCCCCACCCCCAACCCTGGCCTGCTGCCCTCCTGAGAAATTAATTCACCCTCCTAGAAAGGAGATCACGTTGGGGTTCACGGCTTCGAAACTGTAGGTGTTAGTAACCTCTCATTCTCAGCACACACATAATTCATGACCACGTCAGAGAAATCAGAGGCTGTGGCACCATGGTGTCCATACTGCTAAACTTTTTTCTCCATTTTGTTAAACAAAAATGGGTCACGTTGAGGGAGAGGGAAATCGCTCAGTGGTGGAGCGCATGCTTAGCATGCATGAGGTCCTGGTTTCAATCCCCAGTCCCTCCTTTAAATAAAAAAAAATTAAAAAATAAATAAATAAATAAATAAATAAATAAATAAATAAATAAATAAATAAATAAATAAATAAATAAATAAATAAAAACTTAAGGAAAAAAAGGTCATATTGAGCATGCCAACCACTAGGGAATGACAGAAAAATGTCATTTTAAGGGCCAATGCTGTTCTGAAGGTCAGCGCAGCTGGCTTTGAACCAGGAGGCCCCGTCCCTGCGTGCCCAGGCCGGGGTGCGGCTGTGACTCCAACTGCCCCGGGGTCTTGGAGGCAGAGACATGGCCTCACTCACCCCATGCTGTGCAGAGGCCCTCGTGCTGCTGGCTGGACTCCCAGCCTTGGAGACCCGCCCACTCCCCATGGGCAGCCAGTGTGGTTTTGCTGGAGCTAAAACTTCCAAAAGTCAGACAGCATCATCGTGTTACTAATGGAAGCCAAGCCCAGCCTGTGTGCCCCTCCCCTGCCCCCTCCCGTCCCCTGAGAAAACTCCTAAAGGAAGGAATTCCCAGGTTCTTTTTTTTTTTTTTTTTTTTTTTTGGTGGTGGTGGAATGTAATTAAGTTTATTCATTTATTTGTTAATGGAGGTGCTGGGATTGAACCCAGGACCTCGTGCTTGCTAAGTGCACGCACTACCACTGAGCTCTATCCTCCCGTCTCAGGTTCTCATCCAAGTCCTCAGCCCTCCTATGTATCAGGAACCCCTCAGCTACCTGCACCAAGACCCGGGGCACTGATGGTCTGACCTTCCCCGGGGCCTTTGTCTCTTTGGAGTTTTGCTGACTGGGAGGCAGCCAAGCTTTCCCTCCCAGCCTGAGACTGCCCTGCCTTAGCCTGACCCGGCCACCCTAAGGTCCTCTCCCTCCCAACCCTGCTCCCACAGGAAGTGCGTGAGTGTGTGTCCGTTGGGCTACTTTGGGGACACAGCAGCCAGACGCTGTCGCCGCTGCCACAGGGGATGTGAGACGTGCTCGGGCCGGAGCCCGACGCAGTGCCTGTCCTGCCGCCGGGGGTTCTATCACCATCAGGAGACCAACACCTGTGTGACCCTCTGTCCTGCCGGATTCTATGCTGATGAAAGTAAGTGCATGTTCCTGGGCGTACGAATGAGGAGTCAGCCCCCTACCCCTCTGTGGGCCGGGGTCCTCTTTCCCAGCCCTCTGCTCCCTGTCTCCTTCTGAGAAAGCATCCTTCTGGGAGGAAGGAAGGAAAGGGGGAGGGATGGTGAAATCAAAGCCCTCGGACCCTGTTAGTTGATAGCAGTTCACACACACACCTTTCACAGCAGTTCAAAGTGATGCTGGAAAGTTGCCACTGTGGTCCGTGGACCATCACGCATCTGTAAGTTACTATTCAATATTGAGGATGGACAAGGAGGTGGCTTGAGCCAGCAGCCCCCAGGCTCACTCTGATTTCAGATGTCTAAACAGAAAGGCCTCCAAAGATGCTCTGCAGCTCCTCCTGGGCGGGGCTTGGGGTCCAACACCGGCTGGTGGACTTGGTGGATGAACCTGGGTGGAAGCCCCTCCCAGGAAGAGCCCTGAGCTGACACTGGGGTTTAAGGACAGGAGGTTTGCAGCTCTCTATGAAGGAAAAGGAGCCTGTGTTGGGTAGACTGGGCTCAGAAGGGATGGGTCGGTCCTGGTGGTGCCCGTTACACAGTGACCACATTCCTGAGGGGTGGGGGATGCCTTCCCCGCCTTACGGATGGGGAAACGAAGCTGAGAGAGGGCAGAAGGCCACACCTAGTAATGACACAGGCAGGACTTGAACTCAGAGCCACAAAGCCCAGTGTCCTGCTGTTCCTCTGGTCCCAGGAAGGTGGGTGGATAGGCTCTGGGGGCCAGGACCCCAGGCCAGTGTTTCACCACTCACCTCACCCTGGAAGAGGCAAAAGGGAGGGTTTGGGTTAGACTGATGGAGGACAGGTCTCAGACAAGTTAAAAGAAGCTTCCAGGTTGTTGACAGCTGTGCAGGGGGAGGCCTTCCCACAGACGCATTTCACAGGCTTTGCAACCAGACCCGTGTTCCCGGCGGAGGCTGTTTCATCCTCACCCTTTTCCCTGGCAAGAATCCGCCCCCTCCGTCACCCCCTCCCCACATCCTGGCTGAACACCTGCTGCACGTGTGTGTGATGCCACCTGCGGGGCCCCGGGAAGGAGGCACCAAGGTGTAGTGTCTCTGCTTCCAGGCCCAGAGTGCAGGGTGGTGGTGATGAGGTGCCGGGATGGGTGACCTGGATAACTTGTGCCAATGCAGGTGGGAGTTGAGACCCAGAATTCCCCCAGACGTTCCATGGGCATCTTCAGGAAAGACCCTTCTGAAGGCATTGGTGGTGGGGAGCTCAGAGGCATCCTCAGGCCCCTCGTCACAATTAGGCAGACGGGCACCAAGTTACTCTGCTCCGCCGGCCAGGAGCTGGCTTCCGTCCCTGTGGAATAAGCAGGACCAGAGTGCGTCTCCTCTGGAGAGGGCCTGCTTCCAAGCCTCAGGGTTGTTGGAGGGCTTAAATTTACTCCAGGAAAGAGGGGAGACTCTGTGACCTGACACCTGTGCATGCGGTCCCCATATGGGCTCGGGCAGTTCTGTTACGACATCACCCATCCTGGAGACGGGCCGGCTGCTCTGTCAACCTCGCTTGGGAAAATCAAGGTCTTGTTTGCCCGGATTTGATCCATGTCCATTTTTCTTCCCACCTTATGTTCCTCCAGGTCAGAAAAATTGCCTTAAATGCCACCCAAGCTGTAAAAAGTGCGTTGATGAACCAGAGAGATGTACTGTCTGTAAAGAAGGATTCAGGTAAAACCCTCCTTTCAAACCTGAAGTACGGCCAGCGGTTAGGCTGGTTTTAGTTTCTGTCATTGATTTACCAAGTATTTACAACATTGTTTTTTTTCCTAAAAGATCAAATTTCAGAGGCCCAAAGCTTTTCTGGGTAAAGATTCTGAGTCTTGTCAAAATCAGCTTTCCGCTGAGAGATTGATGTTAAGATAGTAAGTTTGGGAATGGGTAAAATCTCTACATTTTATGCAGCATTTGGAGAATTGCTAAAAGCAGGAGGTGATGGTATCAGAGACAGTCAGGCTGGCTGCTAGAAGGAGGGGGAGTTCTAACGGGGCACCAGTAACTCCACCTACCCCAGTGTCCCCTCCTGGTTGAGGCAGTAGGGGGCGCCCTGGGAAGCCCATCCTCCCTCCTCTCCTTTACTCCTCCACCCCCCCCCCCGGCCACCCCGGGTTCTTCCATCCCCTTCTGGGTGGGGGAGCTGGCTCCCTGGGGATGCTCTGCAGATTCCTGGTTTGCCTGAGTCCCCTGACCTCTGCACACGTCTCCTTTAAAAACATCTTCTTGAGCTAATGATTTGTACTAGAATATTTTGAAATGCATGTTTAGCCCATAGAATGCAACCCAATCTATGTTACTTGTTCTGGAAATTACTATCTAGAAGCTAAGAAAACATTGGAAATTGTGCTGTGAACGTTGGCACAGCTCAGTCTCGAACCTGGATCCACACCTTCTGGGACACCAAGTGCCCGGGAAGGAATCACTGGGGTGCTCGTGAACATGCAGGTTCTGACTCTGCATTTCCAACAGGCCCCCCACCCGGGGCCAGGGACGCTGCCGTCCTGCCACCCACCTCCTTTCCACCCAGCTGCTGCTGTGACCCGAGTTTGCCCACAGGGTTGGATTCTTTTGGGGTAAGGAGGAAGGAGGGAAACTTAACAAGCCCTTTATTCCCGGTGCTCTCACCAATACTGCCTCCTCATTTAATCTCCATAGCAACCTATGATGTAGACATTATTTTTTATTACTCACATTTGACTCACAGGAAAGAGAAACAATTTCCCTGGAAACTTCCACCACATTGCTGCCCCCTTTTCCAGATCAGGGTGTCGGAGGGAAGAGGGCCCACTCCCCACCTGAGTGCCTGTGAGTCTGGGGAGGGAAGGGAACAGGACCCCAGCATCACAGATCACACCTGTTCTCGTTCAAACCTGGGAGCCGGACAAGGTAGGATTAGAAGTGAAAGGATGAAGTGGTCCAGGGGGAAGTTTCCCCAGACGGGAAGATGTTCAGCTGGGGCCTGATGGGAGAGGGTGTGACAGCCAAGGCTCCCCTACCCAGCTGGCTCTGTGGCTCCAGCTCCTAGGAACTGTTTCCCAGTGGGGGTGTGCTGGGAGGTCCCGGGGGCTCACTTCTGCTCCTGTGGGTCCAGTGGGAGAGAGGGGGTCAGGTTCTCAGTCCAGGAACCAGGACTGGTGTCGGGGAGAAAATGCCTTGGGCAGCAGCCCCACTATGGAAGCAGCATCTCCAGCTGTGACAACAGTCGGAGAGGCACATGGACTCAGAAAACATCATCGGCCCAAATCCACAGAAGGTTTCCTTTTATTGCCCCATATCCTCTTAAGCTGTGGCTTCAAATCACCACTGTCACGTTAAAGCGGTAACAGCCGCCAGGCTGCCATCTCCCACCCATCCATCTCTTTGGAGCTGGGACATCAGTTACTAAAGACTGGATTTGACTGCCAGCTGCAGCCTGGGTGCCATGGCAAGGATGTACCCTGGGCCGTGGACGTGGCGATGCGCTCAGCCCCCCGAAGACTCTGCACGAAATGCGGGAGCTCGGCCCTGGACGCGGAGAAATGCAGGCGCCTCTCATCTCACAGACCCCAGGGCCAGTGTTCGGTGCGTCTGGTGACAGATCCATGTACAACGTGCGCATCAAACACAGAGCCACCCTGGGAACTGAAAAAAATCCCAGTGCTGGGTGCTGAACTCCCTTCCAGGGTTTTCCTTGTATTTGCTCGTTCAGTCCTCAAAGTGACCTTATGACGCAGGGGCTGTGATTGTCCCAGTAATGGCCGAGGAGTGGAGGTGGGGGCAGCTTAGCCATCTTGCCCCGGGTTGGGATTGTAGGAGGGGCAGAGGTTGGTCCAGCTCTGGGGCTACCCCAGAACCCATGCACCAGCTGCCTGGCTGGACTAGGAGACGGAGGAAGGCAGGAGCCACAACAAGCAGGGCCTTCGAGGTCCCAGGAGTGGATTTCATTTCAAGTTCATCGTGAAGCACAGGCGGCTTCAGGCAAAGGAGAGGCAGGAGCCCATCAGGGTTCCAGGATCAGTCTTGCCGCCCTACTCACATGTCGTAAATGCCACAGCCACGCCCGGGGCTCTGATCCAGTAAGACTGAGCCCACTGCCCCCAGGGTGACCCACACGCTCTCACATTCTCCTCCTGGGGCTTGGGTTCTACTGTGATGAGTGTCAGTGAAGAGAGGCTATCACGGTCCCGGAGGCAGTGGAGGACACGGCCTCCTGCACGGGGACCGAGTTCGCAGGGCGGGGCATCAGGGAAGGCTCCGACCCACCAGCCACCAGAAGGCGGAGACTCAGCTTCCAGCCCGGGGAGCCCCTCCCACCCAGCCTCCACCTAGCCCAGCCCCGCTTTCCATTTTCATGAGCTCAGAACCTTAAGTGACACCCAGAGCTGTGCTTTTAGCAACTTCTATTTCCTCTCATGAAAGACGTTTGAGGGCAAATCATAATTGAATTCGAATTTTGGAAGGGACAGAAAAAACTGCCTTTTTTTTTCTTTTCTTTTCAACAGCCTTGCACGGGGCAGCTGCATTCCAGACTGTGAACCAGGCACCTACTTTGATTCTGAGCAAATCAGGTGTGGAGCATGTCATCCCACCTGCCAGACCTGCGTGGGTGAGTTCACGACCTCCAGAGGCCAGTCAGGTGGAGCCTGAGTTGCCTGGATCAGTGGGTTAACTACCTTGAAATCCAGAAAGTCCTAGGACTCCGTGGTCTTTCCCGCCTTATCGCAGCCTTAAATCCCAGGGGCCCCACCATGGGATGGGGGAGAGTGGGTGGGGAGATAGGGTTTGATGGGTACAAGCCTTCATTGAAAAAATCCTGGGGCTGGATGGATGGTGGTAATGGTTGCACAACCATATGAATGTATTTAATGCCACTGAACTGTACTCTTACATGGGTAATATGGTAAATTTTATGTTATATTGCAATTTACCACAATTTTTAAAATTTAAAAAGAAAACCACCAGGGCCTCCTTTGAGCTGCCTGGGTTTACCGGCGTCAGGAGTCCAGCCAGGCCGGGGCGGCTTTCAGGCTGAGTAGGGGTGCTAACTGCTCATGTGCTGTCTTGCCTGGAACCCCCAGCCCTTGCTGAGGGATGTCACTGCCGGAGGTGGGACTCTGTGAAGATTGGGGTGTGGAGAGGCATTCTGGTGAAAAGAAGGAGGGAGGAGGCTTTTCAAAATGTATCCTTGGTTCTTTGTTCCTGTCTTCACTAATTTTGAACATTGTATTCAAAGAGGGAAAGACTTCCACAAAGCATTTGATGTGCATTACAATTCCCCAGCGAAACTGGAGCGCAGATGCCTCCCGGGCCTGGTTTTTATGCAGAACAGCAGGGAATGCAACTGTTTGGTGGGGTTTCCTGCTGCGGGGTTGTTTGCACCAGGACGTAGAAGCCTGTTCGGAGTTGGTGGGCTCAGATCCAGATCTGATCAAATTTCTCCTCTTGACCCCCTCCCTTCCTGACCCAGCACTTTGGTCCTTGTTCTAAGAAACCCACATCAGACTGAGGTTTTGCCACACTAAGGATGTAAGAGTTCTCTCTCTGCTAAATCGCCAGTCTTGGGACATGCAATGGGATGGGCACAGCGCCCCCAGTGTGGCCACACGAGCCCCATGGCAGGGCCCTTGACCCAAGTGGACATATCAGAGAGGGCAGGGCTGTGGCCAAGGCCAGTGCCTTTGAAGCCCATGGAAGATGCCCCTACGTGGGTCCCAGCAGGGACAACCCCCCCGAGAAGCACTTGGAAGCATTCTCAGCCCCTGGCGTTCAACTGCCTGTCCTGACATTTACCTTGTTATCTGTCATTTTTATTCTTTGTTTCTTTGACTCATTGTTTAGCCCAGGATGATTAAGGAGCATCGCTGATGCCACTTATTTAAATTTCACAGCCACTTGAGTTCATAAAATTCAGGCGTGTGGCTTTTGATTTCAGTCTTTCAGTTTAGTTTCCTTTCTCTCCGCCCCCATACCACCTGTCAGTGCACAGCTTTCTAGAGTCACTCGTGGGTTTTCTTGTTACCGGAAAGTAGGTTTTTGTCTCGTCACAGAAAGAATTCAGAGATGAGACACAGAGGTTAAGAAAGTAAAGTGAGGATTTATTAAGGGATAGGACGCTCTGAAGGGGAGAGCGGGCAGACTCAGGTGAGCAGCTGCCCTGAGTTTCTTTGGCAAGTTGGTTACACAGGGTGTGAAAATGAATGGGCGGAATTTTCACCAGGGAGGAAAGGTTTGGGGTTGTTTGTATCCCCTGATTTTCATCCCAGTTCCAACTTCCCTAGGGGAGGAGGGATTTTTGTCCTTATTTAGTCTGGATCAGAAGTGTCATGGCATGGGTGCATTATGGGTACTTCTAATCTGCAAGGCTAATTTTATTGAAATGAGGGCATAATGAGCAAAAGGTTACATTCAGACACTGGAGATTCCTGCCTTTACCCACCTTTTTTTGTTGGCCTTCAGGACACTTGTCACCCCAAAATGTGTAACCACTTATCAGTCCCAAGGTTCCTACTTTTCTCTGTCTGCCCAGGGACTCCTGGTGCTTACGTGATGTAAGGTTTCCTGCATTTGGCTCCCTGGCCTTCCCTTCCCCCTCCCCCTCGGTGACTGCTGCTGCCCACCTGCCTGGGGCTGGCAGTGCCCCAGGACACTCCATGGGTCACTTGGTAGGAACAAGCCTCTCGTCCATCCCCAGTCCAGGCACCCAGAGCATCCAGGCACAAAAGATGTGATCCCTTGGGGTTTCCTACCAGCTTTGGGACAGGAAAGTGCCTGGCTGGGATGTGGTGTGGGTCAGCAGTTCTCAGCCAGTGGGGCACACATGTGCCAAGTTGAGGGCTGGTGTCCCCGGCATCTGGTCCTCAGCTGTGAGAGCACGACATGAAATAGCATATTAAAAAAAAAAACACCGAAACAGATGGAGAGAGATTGCAGAAGAAAGGAAAACGTTCTGTATCTTAGGACCCTTCCTAGCACGTCTTTCCTGCTTTTTGAATAAGGACCCCACAGATGATGTGGGAGTCCCACCTAAACTTAACCAGTTCTGCAATGATTTTTATGACCTGTGTGTGCTTTTCTAGTATCTGGAGCCTGCAAAGGCTTGCGACTTCATGGACTCCCTAAGACTCTGAGCTATAAAGTTGATCACTTTTAGCAATTGTGAAAATGGTTTGTTTAGGAAACTCGGGTTTCCTCGGCATTTCTCACTGTGGAAAAATGTCCATAACAGAAAATTTACCGTCTCACCTGTTTGGAAGCGCACACTTTGATGGCATTAAGCACCTTCCCGTTGCTGTTTGGCTGTCACCCCCCCCCCCATTCCAAGACTTTCTCGCCTTCCCCAACCAAGTATGTTTCGTCAGCTTCCAAGTTTAGTAAATTGAGCATCACACTGGGAACAAACAAGACTGCGTATTCTTCCCACTCCAGAAGCTCCTCAGGCACTGGGGACCCAGTGGCCAAGGCAGGACAATGCGAGTGACAGGGTTCCATGGTTGGGGGTGGGGCACTGAGGATTCAGGGGCCAAGCTACCAACACCAGATGCTCCCTAGAGATAAATGATGGGGCGAGGGGACCAGGTACACTAGCAAAACGACATGAACTGGACACGTGGGACAGACAACTCTCCTGCTGAATGGCAGTGACAGGGAGGATACCCACACAGAGACTCCAGGCCGGTGGGCAGCTGTCCTTTACGAGGGCCCCATCATTCCCCAAGGATGACAGTCACCTCCCACTCACAGTCCTGGATGAGCTCAGAGCCACAGCTTCCGAGGAGTGAAACCGGCCGCCAGAGCACTGAGCCTTGTGGCTGGCAGAGCCCCCCTTCCGACCCCCGGCTGCACAGGGCTCTGCCCTTGACACAGCCAAGAGGCCTCATCTCGATCCAGGAGTCACTCCAGGAAGAGGCCTGGATACCACTGCCTCAGCTGTCAGCCTCAGGCCAAGCCCAGCCGCAGTCACAGGGGGAAGAGGTTTTCCGTGGTCACCCTGCGCACCTGAGATGGGTCCTTCCCTGGTTCCCACCTTCTGAGCCATCAGCAGCCCCGTCGCGGCATTGGGTCCTCCTCGGGCACAGAGTGGACTCCAGCACTTACTTGTTGGAATGAGTGAATGGACAGATGGTCAGATGGACAGATGGTGTCTTCTGCCTGGACCTCTGCCGATGCGTCCTCTCCACCAAGCTGCAGGTTACCTTCCCGACTCCCGATCTGGTCGCCGCTTCCGACCCCATAAGCCCTTAGTCATATCGTTTCCTCTGTTGAAAATGTCCTGGTCGTCACACCAAACACCTGCCAGCTGCATCCCCCAAACCTCTCCCTCCACGTTCCCCACATCAGCAGACTCAGTGTTCCGTCCAGTGGGAGTGTGATGTGTGCCAGCGATGCAGTTGTAAGTGCCCCAGAGGAGCAGGTGAAGTCTGACGTGCCTCATTGAACCCCGTGGATCTAAAATACTCTCCTTTCTACCTGACGTCAACGTTGGCACATCGACGACCCCTTTCACATTTTTCTCTAGCTGAGTCTCTGAACTCCACTGTGTGTGTTTTACACTCGCAGCACACCTCAGTTCAGCCTGGCCACCTTGCGAGCCCTTAGAGGTCCCCACGGCTGGCTTGAGCAGAAGTGGGGCCCAAGCCTTTGGGGAAGGAGGCGCTTGTGGTCAAGGCCAGTAACCATGGCTCATCCCTCCATGTCCCTATCCGTGAAATGAGGGCTTGATGTCCACTGCCCAGGACTGGGTGAGGAGGGCCCAGTGCAGGTGCATGGTGGGCTCTGGGAAATCTAGCTGTAGTGGTGGCCCTGGCGTATCTCAGTGGGACCTGGATGTCACAGGGCGTTGCAGCAGGCCTGGGACGCATGATGGGGAGTGGGCGGTCCTTGACATCTGCTGCTTTCCCTGAACCCCCCAGGGCCCAGCAGAGAAGAATGTATTCACTGCGCGACAAACTTCCACTTCCAAGACTGGAGATGTGTACCGGCCTGCGGTGAGGGCTTCTACCCAGAGGAGATGCCGGGCTTGCCCCACAAAGTGTGCCGGAGGTGTGTGCCCCTTCCAGGCAGTCCTCCGGGCTGAGACCAAAGCGGCTGGGGAAGGGGGCAGGAGGGCTGGGTCTGGTGGCCCCTTCTGTGGGAGCTGAGGGAGGTGGGTGTAGTGGGCTGAAAGGAACCCAGTGATAGAGGATGGGACCTTCCCTAAAGTTTGTGATGGCCGAGGTCACAGGTCAGTTAGTGGCTCTCATTCCTTTGTTCACTTCTCAAGTGTTTGTTGAGGACCTACTGCGTGCTGGGCGCTGGATGGCTTGGGGCGGGTGGGAGGCAGAGGACTACGGCCTTCCTGGTGGAGCTCACAGATCATGGTGCCTTCACACCGTTGTGAGTAAGGAAACCATGTGTTGGATTATTTTTTAAATGAGATAATTCAGAGAACATAAAGATCCAGACAGAGTCCTCCTTCTAGAGCCATTTCCAGGCGATGCATGGACCCCGGAACCCTCTCACCCACCTTCCCGGCTCTGCTCCTGTCTCCACACGGTGCACCCTTCTTGGTCAGTGGCTCCTGGGTAGAGTCCCCTTTGATCATGGGATGTGGGCAGTGGAGGAAGAAGCCACGTGCTTAGGTGTCCTCTTGCCTTGCTGAATATTGCCTTCCGTCGGGACTTCAGAGCCCAGAGCCCGGAACCGGGGTGGGGCAGCCCATGTTGTTGGGTGAGAGCAGCGAGGAGAAGATGAGGGGTTGTCAGTGACCTTGAAGCTCGTGATTGATGCTGGGCTGTGGGGAAGGGACCTTCTGTCTGAAATAGACTGGAAACAAGGGAGTCCCCGAGGCCTGCATCAGAGCGAAGTGGGGAGACTGTGCCCCATCTTCCAGCTCCCACCTGGGGACCTGCAATGAGGGGGTTGCCTCCCCAGGCTGAGCGGGAGAGCTGTTCTGGATTGTAACATCTTCTCTTAAAAAGCCAAAAACAGAAGTAGGGAGGGTAGAGCTCAGTGGCAGAGCGTGTGCTTAGCATGCACAAAGTCCTGGGTTCAATCCCCAGTGCCTCCATTAAAATAAATAAACCGAATCCCACCCCACTGTGCACCCAAAACACACACACACAAAAAACCAAACTCCAAAACAGAAACACCAACGACCTGACGATGAGCCAGTGAGAGGCCACCTGGTCCTTGCACAAGAGGGTCCAGCAGGGCTACGCATCTGTGCAGGGCTGGCCCTGACTGTTGAGCTGGTTGGAAATATGAAACATGCCGCCTTCCCCCAACCTCGCTAAGTCCGGGCAGGACCCCCACCTGGTGTCTGAAGTAGACTTTAGTTTCAACCAGCCAGCCGGCTGCTTCGAGGAGGCTTACCGTACATACAGGAGCCCAGGGCCGATGTGGAATCACACGTGGTCATCACTTCTGTTTGTCATACACTCTGATCCCAGAGGATGTGAGGTCTTCCCGTGAGTGTGTCCCCCAGCCCCCACTCCCGCAGGGCACCCAGAAGCTCTGGGGTCCCCAGTCCCCGAGACCCCCTCCTGGGTGGTGGCAGATGGGAGGCCCCTGCCTGCCCACCCCCACGGGCGGCAAAACTTTCAGCTCTGGAGGAGGGTCTGGTGCTGAGGCTGACACACCAGGGCTCGGAGATACACCCCCGGGAGGAGCCCTGCCCAGGGCATTGAGGTGGTGAAATGCCATCACTTCTGAGAATTTCCGTCTCTCAAGTTCCCTGGCTCTGAAGACCGCTTTGATACAGAAAAGTGTGGGGCGAGAGGATGGCCATGTCCCAGGTCTCAGCTGAGCCTCTGGGACGAGCCCCGCCAATTGTAGGTCCTTGGCTTTGTGCAGGGAAGAATTCAAGAGTGAGCCACATTTGAGTAAAAGCAGATTTATTCAGAGAGGTACACACTCCATAGAGTGCAGGCCATCTCACTCAGAGGGGAGAGCGGCCGCGGGGTGCCAGGTGCGGGGTGGTTAGTTTTTGTGGGCTTGGTAGCTTCATATGCTAACAAGTGGGAGGATTATTCCAACTACTTTGGAGAAGGGGCTGGGATTCCCAGGAACCAGGCCACTGCCCACTTTTTGACCTTTAATGGTCAGCCTTGAAGGTGTCATAGTGCCTGTGGGAGTGCCATTTACCATGTTAATATATTGCAATGAGCCGTATAATGAAACTCAAGGTCAAGGTCCACTGGAAGTCAGATCTCCTGCCATCTCGAGCTGCAAGGTCTACTAGGAGTTGAATCTCCCACCATCCTGGTCATTGCTGTGTCATTCTTTAAATGGTTGTGCCCTGCCCCCTTCCCTCCTGTCTCACCTTGGGTGTGGATTCCTCCCGAAGGAAGAATGACCTTGGTCCACGGGGTTCTGTGAGGCCTCTCCTCACTCAGGCAGCCGCCTTTAGAGAGCTGGCTTCCTGCAGGCCACGGGATGCTGACCAGCCTGGGGCAGCTCCATTCGGGGTAGAGCCTGTCCCTGAGCCCCAGGAGTGCCCAGGAGGGCATCCAGGTGAGCTGGAGACCTGGGTCTGTCCACAGCTCCGGGCGCCCTCCTGCCAATCTGCCGTGACCATGTCCACCCTCCCAGGGCAGGAGAACAGTCAGACCAGAGGCAGGACTGCTGGTGCCTGGCTGGGGCATCAGGCCATCGGGGGTGGGAGGCTCAGTGGCAGTCAGAGGGCTCAGTGCCAGAGGGCTCTGGGAAGTGGGCCTGGAGCAGACAGGCCTCTTTCCCACACGGTACCCCGTGTCCCCCCACAGGTGTGACGAGAACTGTTTGAGCTGCGAAGGCTCCAGGAGGAACTGCAGCCGGTGTAAGGTGGGCTTCATGCAGCTGGGGACCTCGTGCATCACCAACCACACGTGCAGCAATGGTGAGCCCGGTGTTGCCGAGAAACCGGCTTCTGGATCCTGGGAGCTGAATTGCAAGTTGGAGGCCTAGTTTGGGGAGGACAGAAAAGAACAGCTTTATTGCTTTTCCAGGCAAAGGGAGTCACGGCAGTCTCATGCCTTAAAGATTGTGAGCCCCTCTTGGGGTCAGGGTCTTAAGGTTTTATAGAAAAACTGGATAGAACAGAAAAGGTGGTAACAATCAGGGTGTGTTACAGGGTGTTCCATTCTCTTCATCTTGATAAGAACTTGCTGTTGTTATGGAGGAATTTGGGAGGGTCTGCCCATTTTCTTGAGGTTCAGTCCATGACCTTCCTTTAGGACCTCTAAGGAAGAAGGATAAGTTATTCTAAGAATAGTGCACAGGGAGGAAAGCATGTTAGTCATAAAGTCAGTTTAGCTGGAAGCACAGGCCTGAAGGATCAAGAGCCATCTTGTTAGTTTTCTACTCTTCCAGCCAGCTGGGGACGGCCGCCTGGCCACCCACCCTGGGGCTGCCCTTGGAGGAGCTTGGCCCGCTGGCCCTGGTCCAAAGAGAAAGGAAAAAGTGCCGGAACGGCAGCGTCTCCTCTGGTTGACCTCCTTGGCTGGCCCCCGGTCCTCCTCTCTTCCCTTTCCGCATCTCCCATTGGCCAGAGGGGCATCTCGGCCACCAGCCCTGCTACTTCTGGTCGGTTTTGTTGAGTGACTATTAAAAATGATTTTGCTCATGTCCCATTCGCACTCTCCTGCCATAAGCCCCAGGTGGTCTGGCCATGGTGACTTCTCTTAGGAGAGGCCAGACCTTAGAGGTCAAAGGCACGACGCCCACAGGCTCTTCAGCTCACTGAGTCCACCTTGAGGCCCACGTGTCCCGGGGAAGGACCTGCGTATGTGCTGTGGGAGAGAGCCCTGGTTCTCTGGGCCAACACAGTGGGGGAGCCAGGATAGGTTGTGAAAACAGGAACGCAGAGGAGACCAGAGACCAGTTTGGGGATTCTAGTTTGGGGATTCTGGGCAAGAGGAAGGGTTGGCCGAGGACTCTGGCCTGGTGACCTAGTGCAGGGGCCTTCGGGCAGGTATGCTGGGGCGGGAAGGAGATCTCAGGGCTCAGCAGATGACAGGGAGGAGCAGCAGAGGGCCAGCTCCAGACACTATGGGCTGGTGCTCAGGACTGGGGTCTGCCAGCTCCACGGTGGCCCTGAGCCTGGCGCTGGCACCAGCCTTGACTAGGCCTGTGGAGAGAGCTCTGGGCACGCCCTGCAGGCCATGAGGTGGTCGCTGTGCCTCAGTGTCCCACGGTGTTCTGGGCATGCAGAATCATGTCCCTTCAAAACCAGGAAGCCCTTGCTTTAGGAAGTCACCTGCTTGGGTTACGAATCTAGCCAAAGGAAGTGAGGCTGTCACTGGAGGGTCTCCTGGGTCCCATGCATGGCAGCATCCTCTAAGGCCAGCAGCCTGGGGGGACCCGGCCCTTATGACCCCACCCCTCTCCCGAGCTTTCCCATCTGCCTTAGTGACTCTCCCTCTCATTCTCCTTCTACCCCCATTTGGGGGTGTCCCCTGGGTCATGGCCCTGGCCTTCCTCCTGCCTCCCCTTCTCCCCCTAAGTCCCCTGCTAGCACAGCTATCCAGAAAGGGTTGCACGCCATCCTGGCATGGCCCAGGTGTCCCCCAGACCCTGCCCACTCCTGCCCCACGACTCCCTTGTCTCCTAGACTCAGCGAAGCCCCTGCCTGCCCAGTGCCCAGTGCGATGGGGGACGGAGAGGGCCATCACCCCCGATCCCTCTGGGCCCCTGGCCTGGCACACCATGAAGCGCAGTAACGGGATGTTTGAAACAATCAAACGGCCCCAAGTCTGACATGTCCCCTCTTCTCTCTCCTGGGACCCCAGCCGACGAGACGTTCTGCCAGATGGTCAGATCCAATGGGCTCTGTGAACGGAAGCTCTTCCTTCAGTTCTGCTGTCGCACGTGCCTCCTGGCTGGGTAGGGCGCCCCATCGGCCCGTCCGCCCGTCCGTCCACCTTTCTCCAGACTGTCAGCCAGAGCCCTGCCTCTGACAGCATCACCTCCCAGGAGCCAGGTCCCGCTGAGGTGTCTCTGGGCACCTGACCAGGTGGGTGGGGGCCTTAAGGGGGACTTCCTGAAGCAGGGACATCCCCCTCATCCTCTGCTTGCTGGCTGCATCCTTGTGACAGACTCAACACGGGAACAGAATGAATTACAGGATCCACAGCTCAGAGCAGCTTTCGAGACCTTAAGTTTACTGAATCTTCAAGACCAAAGCAGAAAGGCAGGATGCTTGGCATTCACACATCACCCTCCTCCCTGTGCTTCTGTGCAGCTCCGTCATGAACCTTGGCCCACTGGGGTCGCCGGCAGAACTCTGGGCTGACCCCCCGGAGGGCTCCACCAGCCACGGAGCTGTGGGGGAGATGGTGTGGTCAGACTGTAAATAAAACCGATTTGGGGGGAGAAAGTGTGTGACCCCTGGTGACGGAGCCTCTGTGTCTACATAGTTAGCTACTTCTGAAACCACAGCGATGGCTTAGAAAGTCAAATCCCACACCCGGGTGGGAAGCCCCTGCTCCCTCGGCAGATCTTCCCTTCGAGTGGGCCCAGTGCCCCTGGGCACAGCGTCCTGTCTGTGTCTCTAGGAGTCTTGTGGCCTGAACAGTCACCTCTACCTGATGCAGGGCCTTCCCAGGGTCCCCAAGAAGCATCCCAGGGGGCCAGCCAAAAGGTGCACCCACGACCAAGCAATTCCTCCTACCAAAATGCAGACCCGGCTCAACAATTGTGAATTGTTTGTCACTTCCTACTCCCACTTTGTGGAATTGCTTCTGCTTCTCGAGAGACTTGTTCTTAAGGTGGGTGCTCCTGTGTCTGTGTCCCAGGAGCCTCACGACATGGCTGGATTGATTTCTGCCAAACCTGTGTAGGCATTTTATAAGCTACGTGTTCTAATTTTTACCAATGTTAATTACTTTGCAAAATAGTTCATATATTTTCATCGATATGCACAGATCTGCCTGATCGATTCCCTTGAAGACGGGAGGAAACATTTGCCTTAAATTTTTTTGAGCTCATTCTTCTCCATTTGGACCCGCTCCCCTCTTTGACTGGAACGCCTTGGATGTGTCCCCTGTCAGCTGGGGGGAACCCAGCTGTTGTTCCTGGAAGCCACAGCTCCGAAAAAGAAATCCACAAAGCGAATACAGTGTTAACCCTAAATTAATAAAAGAGTTAACATCCCAGGGCAGAGAAGCCTGTGTTTCTTTCCAGGACATGATCATTAAACATGGCTACTGGCCAATGTGTGCAATGGCTCTGTTGATGGTTTTATTTGAAGGTCTCTGAGCTTCAGCGGACAGCGATGTAGCAGAGTCCTGGGAGAATTCCAGAGTTCCAGTCCCAGCGTGTCCTTGGGCAGACAGACCCTGCTCAAGCTGCAAAAGTCTCGTTGTGTGGATAGTCTGGATACAAGGACACCTCCTTTCTGTCTCAGGGGACCCCTCTGTGGCCCAGACCACAGGCCTCTCCACCTTAGAGCTGCCAAGTGTGATTTCATGAGGTTCCAACTTGTATTCTGTATAGTGACTGAAATCCTTGCACCCCTGGGTTCTGTGCTGCGTGGGATTTTTACCAGTAAGATCAGAACTTATACTTACTAGGAATCCTTTGGCTGCAAATAAAGGAAATGCATCAACTAGAACTGACTTTTGGAGGGGAGGGTACATCTCAGTGGTAGAGCATGTGCTCAGCATGCACGAGGTCCTGGGTTCAATCCCCAGTGCAGCCATTAAAAAAAAAAAAAAATATATATATATATATATATATATATAAAACATAATTACCTCCCCCCAAAAAGTTTAAAAAATAAAATAAAACAGCAAGATTCAAAGAAAAACTGACTTAGGAAAAACAAAAGTGGGTGAGGGGCACTGTTTTGGGATTCCAGGGTAGCCTCAGAATTTCAGGAAAGGTGCTGCTGGGCCTTGGGAACCATGGAATCAGCATTAAGTGTCACCTAGACCCTCTCTTGCATTGCAGCCGTGCCTCCTCTCTCTCCGGTTGGCGGGACAAATGGCAAGACCACCCATATCGCCAAGTGAAACTGGTACAAATCCCCTAAACAAGCTTTCTGAACCTGCTTCTTGGCCCCGACTGGTCTTCCGCGTGTCAGTGTTTGCCTGGTCCCATCAGTTCAGGCCACAGGGACAGACTTGTGCAGCAGGGGCTTGTCCGGTGACCTCAGGGCTGGAGGAGGATGCAGGGGAAGGCCACACGACCTGACAGCTGCCCACCACCAGTACGGCTTGACCAGAATCATTGGTCAACGTGAGGCTGTAAAGGATGAGTGAGTGTTTGGGAGACCGAAGCCAGGACTGGGCAGAGCATCAGTGAATTCAGCCTCCACCGTGAGCCTGACATTAAATTGGAACCAGCAGCTCGCTAAGCCCCTCTGGGGGCCTCTAAACCTGTCCTCTCACAGACGGAGGCTCACAGAGATGCAGGGACCTGTCCTGGGCCACACGCTGGCAGGGCTGCTTCCCTCATGTACCCAGGGAGGGAGGCTGGCTCTGCAGGAGGGGCAGTCACTTCTGCAGCCAGCCAGACGCCACCAGGAGGCATTGGTTTTAAACTAGCTTCATCTCCAGGGGTAACATTGTTCTGACCTTGTCTCCAAATTCTTTGGCGCCTCAGAGTAGCCCCCAGATGCGTATCTCCATTACTCCCAGGCCACTGCTGACTTGATACCTTGTAACTCTTCAAAGGGCTGGGGAGAACTGCACTTTTTATAGAAGATGCACCTATAATGGGAAGGTGGCCAGAGGGCAGTGTGGAGGTGGACAGAGCTTTAAGGAAAAAAAAAAAAAGGACAACATGGTCTAAATGTTGCCAACAGTAGAGTACCCTTGAATTTGGGAAGCTGCCAACCATTGCTTTTATTTGTTTTGTTTTGTTTTAATATGGAATGGGGTAATTAGGTTTATTTATTTTAATATAGGTACTGGGGATTGAACCCAGGACCTTGTGCATGCTAAGCACATGCTCCATCACTGAGCTATCCCCTCCATCCATTGCTTTTTTAAAACACCTTTTTTGTGGTATGGTTCCTGTACAGTGAACTACACATATTTCAGATGTACAATTTGATGAATTTTGATAGATGTATGCACCCATGAAACCACCACCACAATCAAGGAAGCTAACATTTCCATCACTCCCCAAGAGGCACAATTTTCGAATTCCTAATTTATCCCTTCCCACCCTCTTTACCCCCTGGTAACCATAAGTTTGTTTTCTATGTCTGTGAGTCTGTTTCTGTTTTGTAGATAAGTTCATTAGTGTCTTCTTTTTTAGATTCCACATATAGGCAATATCACATGCATTTTTCTTTCTCATTCTGGCTTCACTTAGTATGATGATCTCTAGGTCCATCCATGTTGCTGCAAATGGCATTATTTCATTCTTTTTTATGGCTGAGTACTATTCCATTGTATAAATACATCACAACTTCTTTATCCAGTCATCTGTCGATGGACATTTGGGTTGTTTCCATGTCTTGGCTGTTGTAAATAGTGGTGCTGTGAACATTAGGGTGCATGTGTCTTTTCAAATTATATATTTTTTCTGGATATATGCCTAGGAGTGGGATTGCTGGATCATATGGTAAATCTATTTTTAGTTTTTAAGAAACTTCCATACTGTCCTCCATTGTGGCTGCACCAATTTACATTCCCACCAATGGTGTAGGAGGGTTCCCTTTTCTCCACACTCTATCCAGCATTTATCGTTTGTAGTTTTTAATGATGGCCATTCTGACTGGTGTGAGGTGGTATCTCACTGTAGTTTTGATTTGCACTTCTCTAACAATTAGTGATATTGAGCATCTTTTCATGTGCTTGTTGGCCATCTGTCTGTCTTCTTTAGAGAGACGTCTATTTAGGTCTTCTGCCCATTTTTTGACTAGGTTGTTTGTTTGTTTTGATATTAAGCTGTATGAGCTGTTTGTATATTTTGGAAATTAGTCCCTTGTTGGTCACATCATTTGCAAATGTTTTCTCCCATTCTGTAGGTTATCTTTTTGTTTTGTTGATGGTGTCTTTAGCGTTGAAAACATGGCTGGATGAGGCCTTAAGGCTGAAAGCTGGGGGCCTGCTGGGGCCCCTGGGAGCAGGTGAAGGGTGGAGGTTTAGATCACAGGATGGAAAAAGGAAGAGAAGGACACTTGAAGACGAACAAGCAGGGCTGATGGGAAGTCAATCCCAAAGCCATTCTCCGGCACCCTGAGGTCCTGCCCGGCCAGCTGGGTGCTGACTGCCATGGAAAGGGGGGTTGCATCCTGCCCTGCCATCTCCGCTGCTTTCCCTCCTGAACTCAGGCCTCATCCTTCTCGGCCAGTTGTCTGAGGCCTTTCCTGCCTTCCCGCTCTGTGGCTTGTCTGTGCACTGAATGGCATCCTCACTGGTTCAGCCCTGTGTACCCACCTCACGTCCTGGGATTCAGCGCCCACCACCCGAGGCCCCTCTTCACTGTGTAGCAACTATACTGAGAGTGATCAGATCTCTCCCAACCTTCCTGCTGAGCACCGAGGAACCAAAGTGCCTGGAGCAGAGAACATCGCATGGCCAAAAGCAGTGGTTCTTGGGGAGAAGGATACAGCTTGGTGGTAGAATGTGTGCTTAGCATGCACGAGGTCCTGGGTTCAGTCCTCAGTACCTCCATTAAAAATAAATAAATAAACCTAATTACCACCACCCCAAAATTCAGTTCAATTAGAAATAGTTTTGTTTTGAATTGAGCAAGAGACGCGCCAAGGAAAAGCCAGCTCTTTGGTCCAAGGCCTCCACCTGGTGGTTCTCTCTGGAATGAAGTTTGTTCTTTTAATCTCGAAACAATCCCAAAGCAGAAGTACAGAAAAGTTGCAAGTACAGTACAAAGAAATGTTTTCCAGAACAGTTTGAAAGAGAATTACCGTTAATGCCCTTCTGCCCACTAAATACTTGAGCGTATTTCCTATAAATGAGGGCCTTCTCCTAGGTAACCATGAGAACCAGGAGATTTACATTGTCCTGTCACTACTGTCCATTCCTCTGACTGGATGCAGGTCTTGCCAACCGTCCCAATGCTGCCTTTGGCCAAAGGATGTGGCTTAGATCACACTCTGCAGGTACTCATCCTGTCTCTCCAGTTGTCTTCAACCCAGAACTGTGCCTCAGTCTTTCTTTGACTTTCATGACCTTGCACTTTTTAAAAAATACTAACCGGTTATTTGCAGGCTGTCCCTCTGTGTGTTTGTCTGAGGACTCCTCATACTTCGGTTCAGGTCATGTGTCTTTGGCAGGAATCTCACAGAAGTGATGCCCTGTTCCTCTCAATGCATCCTCGCAGGTGATACAGGATTTGTATTTGTTCCATTATTGGTGATGTTAACTTTGATCACCTTTGATTAGGGTTTTATTTCCACCTCCCTTGGCTATGAAGTAAAGTCTGCTAACGAGTGTCCACTCTCACCACTGTCCAACACTGAAGATCCCAGCCAATGCACTAGGACAAAAAATAGAGAAAGAACTAGAATAGTAATTGGAAAGGGGGAAAAAACTATCATTATTCTCAGATAGCATAATTATGTGTGCAGAAAATCCAAAAGAATGGTTATAGATTAATTATTAGAATGAATAAGTGAATGTTGCAAGCTTGCTGGATATAGTGCCAGTATCAGCTGTCCTTCTTTCTTTCCTTTTTCTGCTCATGGCATTTATTAGAGTTGATTGAACTGCTCTTAAGCCCTGTAATGACTGAACTGTCTTTGAACTGAGATACCACTATTTTTCTTTTTTATTGAAATATAGTCAATTTACAATATTGTGTCAGATTCTGGTGTACAGCATAATGCTTCAGTCATTCATGAACATACATATATTTGTTTTCATATTCTTTTTCATTATAGGTTATTACAAGATACTGAATGTAGTTCCCTGTGCTGTACAGAAGAAACTTGTTTATCTGTTTTACATGTGGTAGTTAGTATCTGCAAATCTCAAACTCCCAATTTATCCCTTCCCACCTCCTTCCCCCCTGGTAACCATAAGTTTGTTTACTATGTCTGTGAGTCTGTTTCTGTTTTGTAGATAAGTTCATTTATGTATTCTTCTTTTTCTTCTTTTTAGATTCCACATATAAGTGATATCATATGGTATTTGTCTTTCTCTGTCTGACTTCACTTAGTATGATCATCTCTAGGTCCATCCCTGTTGCTGCAAATGGCATTATTTTATTCTTTTTTATGGCTGAGTAGTAGTCCATTGGCTGAGTAGTATTCCATAATTGTGTATCAACTATACAGTATTTCAATATACTAGAATCTAATGTTTATAAAATGGAATTTTTTTTAACAAGAGACTATTTACAACAGCATCAAAAAGTAATAAATACTAGAATAAATCTGGTAAAAGGTGCATAAGATCTCTACACAAAAACAATAAAACACTAAGAGAAATTAAAGAAGATATAACTAAATGTAAGGTTATACCATGTTCATGAATTGGAATACTCAAAATTGTAAAGTTGTGAACTCCCTCTAAATTCACCTACAGTGGATCCAAATCAAAGCATGGGTTCATTTTAAGATAAAAGATTGATCTAAAATTTCTGTTAAAATGCAAAGGGCAAGAATAACCAAGACAATCTTGAAAAAAAAGTGGAAGCTCTTTTTTGAGGCAGTCAAGCTTTTATAATAATATACTATTATAATATTATGATATAATAAAGCTGATTATTATAAAGACAGTATGATATTATACTAGGATAGGCAACTAAACCCATGGAACAGAGCAGACCTCACATATTTGGACACTTGATTTATGAAAAAGGTAGCACTGCAAAGGGGAAAGGGTGGTTTTTCCAATAAATGGTGCTAGGTCAATGGAATATCCATGTGGATTTCCATGAAGGAAGATATATCTTGATCCCTACCTCAGACCACACATAAAAGTCTATTTAAGACAGGTTGCAAATCTAAACAGGAATGGTGAAACAAAGCTTTTTGAAGAAACTATTCATGATGTGGTAATAGGCAAAGATTTCTTAAAGAGGGCTCACAAAACAAGAACCATATAGGGAGAAGTTTGTAAATTAGACTCTATTAAAATTAAGAACTTCTGTTCATCAAAAGGCACCATAAACAGAGTGAAAAGGGAGACCACAGAGGGAGGGAAGAGATTCACTGAACTCTCATCTCACAGACTCATATTCAAAAAAATATAAAGAGCTTTTACAAATTAGTGGGGAAAAAAAAAGCCCAATAGAAAAAATGGGCAAAACACCCAAACAAACACTTCACAAAAGCTACCCAAACAGACAATAAATATATTTTTTAAAGTTCTCAGCTGTATTAGTAATCAGGGAAATTGAACAAAAACCACAATGGGCCCATTACCAACCCACCAGAATGGCTAAAATTAAACATACAGACAATACCAAATGTTAGTAAGGAGAATAAACTGGTACAACCACTTTGAAAAATTAGCAGTATCTCTCCTTAAGCTGAAAGTAAGTGAGCCTTCTGGCCCAACAATTCTATTTCCAAGTATGTATTAGTAATGTATATGTATGTATTATAATGTTAGTAGGTGCACTGTTTGTAATAACTCCAAATTGTAAATGACCCCAATGCTCATCGACAGCAGAACAAATTGTGGAACAGTCACACTCTGAAATAGTTTATAACAATGAGAATAAGTGAACTACACCTACATACAAACAGGTTAATGAGCAAGAGATGCATAAGGTACAATTTCATTTTGCATAAATACAAAACTAGGCAAAACCAATCAGTGTTAGACGTTAATTAGTGTTTACTCCTGGGGCAAGAGAGGACTCTGGGATATGGCCACATCCTGGTGCCGATCTGGATGCCCACTGCTTGGGGGTGGTTCAGTTTGAATTCTGCTATGTGAATATCACATGTCAACAAAAAGTTTAAGAGGAATCTATTTCGGGGTAATCAGAGAACAAAATGTGAAAAGTAAAACAATTGAGCCTCTCGGAGATAACAAAGAAAACTGTTTTGGAGATGAGGGTAGATTTCTTCTAGTAGACACACACGTGCACACACACATGCATAAACTGAACTACAAAAAAAATTAGAAATTTCCAATTATTAAACAACACCATGAAGAGTGGAAAGGTCAGTAAGCAGAAAAGCCTTTCCTGTCTGTCCCAGACCTACGTGACCATAGTAAAACTGTCCCCCCAACCAGAGCACAACCCAGACTCCATGGGGAAGCCTCCTGAGCTAAGAGGTTCTTCCTCTGATGTCTCTGCTTGAATTGGACCATTTGAAACTTTGTTTCTTCCGCAAAAGGAGAGAGCGAGCCACGTTTCTTATCCTTTTGATTCAAATTACAGCCCAGATTATGATTAAGCGATCCGGGGAGTAGGATGTTTCCTTAAGTAGAATAAAATGCACAAAAATTTGTGTTCTGCAACATTGATGATGTGCACGAGGACAGTATTTCGCTTCCCTGTGAGGTCTTTGGTACTTAAGCAATTTGAACCAAAAAAAAAAAAAAAAAAAAAGTGAAAGCCAAGCCACAGAGTATGCTCATACCCAGAATATATAAAGAAGTCCCATAATTAATAAGAAAAAGACAAACCAATAGGAAAAAAGAGGTGAAAGACTCGAATGGGTACTTTGCAAAAGGTATTGGAATGGACAATAAACACGCGCAGTCACAGCTTCCCTTCATCTCAACGTGCACTGATGCATGAGAGAATTCCACTCGGGGGCTTTCACACTGCTTAATTTGCGGACACAAATGTCTAGTATCAGGGGCCCTCTGGACTGCAGATGCGCCGGAAGAAAGGGGCCAGAACCACACGGTCCCGACGCGCGCCAGAATCTTGGCAGGACCAAACCCGGGGGCGTAGCTCCTCGATTGCTTCTGCCTAGACGTCGAGCTGCGCGCGCATGCGCCCGCAGCTACTGGTGCTGCCTGGCGGCGGGGCGCGGGGAACGCCGGGACATGTGTCTGCAGGAGGCGCGGGGCAGGCTGGGAAGTGTGTCTGGAGGAGCGCGGGGCATGCCGGGACGTGTGTCTGCGTGAGGCGCGGGGCACGCCGGGACGTGTGTCTGGCGGGAGGCGCTGCGGCCGCGGCTCCGGGAGCGGGAGGCTACAGGATGGTGAAGCTGACGGCGGAGCTGATCGAGCAGGCGGCGCAGTACACTAACGCCGTGCGGGACCGCGAGCTGGACCTCCGGGGTGAGTGCGGAGGGCGGCCGGTCTGGGGCGTTCCCGTCGTCCCGCGCCCAGCCGCGTGCGCCGAGGGCCTGCGTCCCGCCTCAACCCGGGCCTCGCCAGGCCCGCCCTGCCCGAGTACCGCCGTAGTCGGCGGAAGACCGCCCCTCAGGCTCTTCCGAGGCTTGTCTTCCCACGGCTCCTGCCTGCTCGGGCCGCCTCGACTGCTTCGGGCCCGGAGTCGCGGGCCGCGGTTGGGCTTGACGGCCGTGTGTCCCGTTTGAGCCGTCGCAGTAGATGCTCTGTTAGTGGTCGTGACCCTCGTGCCGAGCAGTGAATACGTTAGAGGGTGTCGGCACGTGCTGCAGTCTTTCCCTGGGAGGGAGGAGAGGAAGTCCGGGGCCAGAAGCGGTTGTTTCCCCCGTGTTTCCTGCTTACCAGCTTCAGTTGTCTGTTTCTCTCTTACCGACCTGTTTCAGCCCGGCCCGCACCGCCGGGTGCCGTGCGTAAGGGATGGGGAAGGCCCCCAGACTACTGAGGTTCCTGCCTGATCCGACCTCAGTGAGGCTCGGTGACGCACTGGCAGTGCAGCTCGTGAGCATCCGAGGAGGCGGCTTCTCTGGGGCCAAGACAGTACGGTCTTGGCCAGAGATTTGCTCCCGGGGGGGAAACAGGGTTCCAGGAGCAGCACTGCTTCGGGCTCTGCTTTCTGCTTGGATTCCTTGCTGACAAAGCCCGGTGCTGGCCTCTTGTTGGAATTCAGCTTCTCAGAGAAAGGTTCCGTTCAAGAGGAATGGGCCAGTTTTACAGTCTTGGCACAGGCGGGTCTCAAGTGCATACAGTGTTGCGGACACTTACTTCGGTGCAGCACTTACTTTGGCGTATCCCTTACAGCTATGAATTGTGTACTTGAACCGTGGCTGGGTCAACTTCCTCTAGCACCTAGCACGATAGTTGTGCCCTATTAGACAAATCAGTGAGTATTTGAGTGAATTGTTCACAGGGTGACTTACCTTTGTGTATAAACCACTGACTTTCAACTCTGGGTTGGCACTAGGGGAGGTGAAGTAAGGGGAACTGTCGTCATATCACGAAGGTGTCCTGATAAGTTAGTTCCATGCATCTGTCCTGTGGGAATGCAAAAGAGGGGGAGAACTGTTGTCCACAATACGTGAGACAGGCTTGGACACTGGCAATAAGCAGCTCACGGTGCAGGTTCCTGTTCTGCCGCTGAACTAGCTCTGGGCTTCGCTTAGAGCGGTGTGACGCATCTTGTAAATAGTCTCAGAAATGTTAGCCACCAATATTACTGTCAGTAGTAGTCTTATCCTTACTGTCCTGTCCTGTCATCATCACTGCTGGACCCTTGGCTTAGTGGCAGCTGGGACATGTGATTGTCCCATTCCTGGTCTTAGGCGCCAGTACCTTGCAGTGTTTGGCACACACAGCACAGGTGCTAGGTAGACACTTCCCAAATGAATGAAAGCTTTGTTCCCATTACCATAAAATGCTGCTAATGTTTGAAGGTACCTTTTAACTGTATTAATCCTCGGATGATTTTTTTCCCCTCCTTTTCACAGGGTATAAAATTCCTGTCATTGAAAACCTAGGTGCAACCTTAGACCAGTTTGATGCGATTGATTTTTCTGACAATGAAATCAGGAAACTGGATGGTTTTCCTTTGTTGAGAAGACTGAAAACATTATTAGTGAATAACAATAGAATATGGTAAGTGTCTACTAGTGGAAAGTAATTTTTTTTCCTCTAGAGTAAACGTTGCAGAGTTCCCTGAAGAAGTTGTAGTGCATACTGCTGGTTAAAGCTACTTAATTTCTTCTGAAATGAGAATTGAGCTGCACGTTTCCTACACAGATCCAGAGATTAATTTGGCATTGCTGTAGTCTTATCTGTGTCTGTTCAGAAATCTTGGGTATTTATATATTCACGGTAAATTTCTGGTTTAAATTAATAACATGCTTCTTTACACTCATTTTGGCTTATTTCTAAAGTGATAATTATTCTCTGTGACCATTCTCAGAAAGGTCATATTAAGAAGATAATGTAAAATTTAAGTTATATTTTTGACCCAACATCTCATTCTACCTCATATCGTCTGCTGTTTTTCTTTCACTACAACTGATTTTTAGGCTACTACTTATTGAAATGGAGATTTGTTTTTTGGACCCTCTTTCATTGTCTCTGTGTAAATTTTATCAGAGAAAAGTTATTTGAGGTCTATAAACGATGTCTTCAAGAAGTTGTGGGTGGTGAGTTGCTTTTTCTAAATAGTTGGATTTCTCATGAATTAACTATTCCATCCTGTTTAATTGTTGGGTGTCTTGCACTGAGCTGTGAATGCAGATTCACTTGATTTCCCTGCTACCCACACAGAAGTCACGAGATGAGCCAAGTGGTCTGTTCTACACTGGAGGTTCTCCTTTCCATGGGTTTCATTAGACGGTGTGGCAGTGGAAAGAGCCCTGGGCAGCTGTCAGGAGGCGTGGGTTCTAAAATCACCCACTCTTCTGTCGCCTCTGTGACACCAGGCAGTTCCTTCTTTGTGCCTTGATTTCCTTCTGTCGGAGAGGGCGTTGGAAGAAAGATCTCTAAAGTTCTGCCCACTTTGAAGTCTGAAGTCCTCTGGTCAGGGACCAGGTAAAACTGTTAGCTTACTTAATTTTCCCTTTTTCTCAGAGTCTCTATTTTTATTGCAGCCGCATAGGTGAAGGACTTGATCAGGCGCTGCCCTGCCTGACAGAACTCATTCTCACCAACAACAGTCTGGTGGAACTGGTAAGAGGATCCAGGGGAAAGCGGGTTTGTGGGGAGGGGTTAAAGGTACCACGTGCCCCTTATAGAGAAGTTGCAAAATCCAGAAAATTATCTCAGCATCCTTTTTCTTTGTCTTTTTCTTCATTAATTCAGTGTCTGGGCCTTTTTGGTTATGTGTTGTAACAGTGTTCCATGCTCTAGCTCACTGTTTGACTCTCTTAGGGTTTTTTTTGTTTGTTTTTTAAATATATTTTTGTTGAAGTATAGTCAGTTTACAATGTTGTGTCAATTTCTGGTGTACAGCACAATACTTCAATCATATAGGAACATACATATATTTGTTTTCATATTTTTTTTCACCATAGGTTACTATAGGATACTGAATATAGTTCCCTGTTCTATATGGTATAAACTTGTTGTATATCTAGCAAATCTAGAGCTCCTAATTTATCCCTTTCCACCCTCCTCCCACCCTGGTAACCATAAGTTTGTTTTCTATGTCTGTGAGTCTGTTTCTGTTTTGTAAACAAGTTCATTTGTCCTTTTTTCTTAGATACCACATGTAAGTGATAATCATATGGTATTTTTCTTTCTCTCTCTGGCTTACTTCACTTAGAATGACATTCTTTAGGTCCATCTATGTTGCTGCAAATGGTATTTTATTCTTTTTTATGGCTGAATACTATTCCATTGTACAAATATACCACAGCTTCTTTATCCAGTCACCTATCTATGGACATTTAGGTTGTTTCCATGTTTTGGCTTATTGTAAATAGTGCTGCTATGCACATTGGGGTGTATGTCTCATTTTGAATTAAGGTTCCTTCTGGATATATGCCCAGGAGTGGGATTGTTGGGTCATATGGTAAGTCTATTTTTAGTTTTTTTTGAGGAATCTCCATACTGTTTCCCATAATGGCTGTACCCATTTACATTCCCACCAATGGTGTAGGAGGGTTCCCTTTTCTCCACACCCTTTCCAGCATTTACTGTTCATGGACATTTGAATGATGGCCATTCTGACTGGTGTGAGGTGATACCTTACAGTAGTTTTGATTTGCATTTCTCTGATAATTAGCAATATTGAGCATTTTTTCATGTGCATATTGGCCATTTATATGTCTTCATTGGAGAATTGTTTGTTTAGATCTTCTGCCCATTTTTGGATTGTGTTGTTTGAGATCTTAATAGAGAAGTTCCTGATTCAGTGTAGTCCACTTTATCGATCTTTTTTTTGTTGTTTTTAGCTCTTTTGGTTGGTTGTCTGTTAAGCTTCCACCACCCCAGGGTCATAAAGAAACTCATCTGTGCTGTTTTCTAGAATTGCAGTGTCCCATATGGTAGCCACTAGCCACAAGTGGCTGATTTGAATTAAGATGTACTAGAACTTGGGAATTCGGGATTTGTAGATACACACTACTATGTATAAAATAGATAAACAACAAGGTCGTGCTGTATGACATGGGTAACTATAGTCAATACTTTGTAATGACCAGAATTGAAAAAGAATATAAAAAAGGAAAATAGATGTGTGTGTGTGTATATATATATAATATATATGATTCACTGTAAACCAGAAATTAACACAGCATTGTAAATCAACTATACTTCAATTAAAAAAAAAAGTTTAAAAAAAAGATGTACTAGAACTGTAAAATACACAACAGATTCCAGAGGCTTAGCACCCAGAAAAAAGAATGTAAATTATCAGTACTTTTCACATATTGATAGTGAAATGATAATATTTGGGGAAATAGGTTAAACAATGTACTGTTAAATTTACTTTCACCTGTTCTGTTTTCCTGTAGCTACCAGAAAATTACTTTTGTGCATATATTAAATTCTGTTGGACAGTTTCACTCTAGAATCTGTTGTTTTACTCCATGTTGAAAGCAACAATCCACTTGAAGTTGATTTTCCTATGAGATAAGGGGGCAAGTTTCATTTTCTCTATTTGGATCTGCTTATTTTGATCTCTTTCTTTTTATGCCTTTTAAATTTCTGTTGTGTGTATAATTTTTAACAAAATTTGAGCTTATACATAGCTTGAGTAAATTGTTTTGTAACCTAAATTTTTCATTTAAATATTAGATGTGTAAGTCCATATTATATAACTCGATTTTAGGTTATTCTTCCTTAATTATTCTTCCTTAATCCTGTCGTCCCTATTTCCCTGAACATTCCTCTCCTGGTGGACTGGGTTTGTATCTTCCTTCAGATTCCCACAGGAGTACTTGACTCCAAAAGTAAGAAAGTACTGATCAGGGGATATGCCTTTCTAAACTATGAGGTGTAGAACCCAGAGTGTGCATTGATTAGGAAGCTGTGGCATGACACATGTCACTCTGCATAAAGGTGATGGTGAAGATAGAGGCTGAGTTTGTCCTAATCTTACATGACAGCGGATTTGACTATTTCCCTGGTGTTCTGTCAGTTGTAGTTTTATATATCTTTAGGCTATCTTATGTGATATCTACAAATTTTATATATCTTACTGGTGAAGTGAGCTTTTTATCATATGTTGTGACCCTCTCTCTGAGTGCTGTTTTACTTGGATGTCCGTTTTATCTGCTGCACTGTACCAAAACAAGCTGTCTTTCAATTGGTATTTGCATAATTTTTTTCCATCCAAAATTTACTTTTGTTTTTCTGTACTTAAATATTTTAAATTTGTTTCTTGAAAACAGCATATGATAGGATTCTTTTTTTTAATCCAGTCTGAAATCTGTCTTTTAAATGAAATAGTTTGTTTATATTTAGTGTAATTACTGGTATATTTGAGTTGGTCTTCTCTCTTTTCTAGAATTTTTTATTTCTCCCATCCATCTGCATTCCTTTTTCTCTCCTTTATTGCTCTCTCTCTTTTTATCATTCCATTTTCTCTTCTAATAGTTTAGAAATTAACTATTAAATAGACTCTGTTTCTATTTTTAGAATCCTAGGAGTTAAAATACACCTATTTATCTAAGTTTAAAGTTAACCAGTACTTTTACCCCTCCTGAACAATGCAGCATCCTTAAACATTTCACCCCCATCAAGACATCATTGTTTTACACAGTCTGTATATATGTGTGTGTGTGTGACAGAAGTTACCATTATTCCTTTCTTGTTTTTTTTCAGCTTTATTGAGGTATGATTGACAAACAAAAAACATATATTTAAGGAGTGCAATGTGAATTTTGATATATGTATACATTGTGAAATGATTGCTACAGATTAACTATCCATCACTTCACAGTTATCTTTTCATGTGTGCAGTTAGAATACTTGAACTTAACTTTTTTAATCAAATCAAGAATACAGTGTGCTATTTTTAACTATCGTCACTATGTTGTACATTAAGTCCAGAACCTATTTATCTTATAACTGAAAGTTTCTCCTCCCTAGTCAATATCTTACCTCCCACTGTCCCCCGTCCCCTAGCCTCTGGTAACCACCATTCCACCCTCATTACGATAAGTGGGACTCCACACATAAGTGAGGTCGTGCAATATTTGTCCTCCTTTGTTCCTTTTGGGTCATTCTTTAGATTTCTTGGAGTGATGGCAGGCGGGTC
Source organism: Camelus dromedarius (assembly GCF_036321535.1). NCBI lineage: Eukaryota > Metazoa > Chordata > Mammalia > Artiodactyla > Camelidae > Camelus > Camelus dromedarius. Next base: position 5,681,250 of record NC_087464.1, read on the forward strand.
ACAAGCTCAGGCGCTCCCTCGGGTGGTGAAGTGTTGACAGGTGGCAGCTGTCTGAGCCGCGGGCCCTGCTCCCCTCCCTGCTTCTGTCTGAACTTCTTTTCTCATGCCCCTCTTGCCCGTCCTGTGCCATTTAGATCTGGTCCTAGCAGTTTCTCCTCTGTGTAGGGCTCTGTTGGGGGACAGGGGTAGGGGCGGCTTAATTTCTGATTAGCGTTAAGAGTGAAGGCCCAAAGGCCTTCAGGACTTGTCACACACTTAGGGTGCCCATCGGTGGCTGTGCCTATTCTTTGGCTGTGGTTCTCAAGCTGTGTGCCTGTTGGTCACTTTAAAGTTTGGAGGTTTGTCAGATGCCTCTGCCTTCCCTCGACATCTTCCTGTACAAACGCTGTCACCATGCGAGTCTCGTAGCTTTCACAGTAGTTTGTCCTTGCGTGCCCCTGTTTTAGGTTCTTGCCACAATACCTCTTCCTCTAGTTGGGTTGTAGCTGTTGACCAGAGATTTTTGGTTTCTCTATCCTTGTTGGACCATGTTTTATGCAACAGTCGGGGAAGATTGAAAAACTAACCTTCCTTCCCTCCTTTTTTTTTTTTTTTTTAAACTCCTTGTCCTTGAAAAATGTATTTGAAGAGATTGAGAGTAGCCTAGAATAAAGGTGCCTTCCCTCAAATATGACGTGCCGGTGTTGCTCCCAGCACCAAAGGTACTAGCAGGAAACACCACCTCACAGCAAGATCCTGGCCTGAGGTTCCCTGTATGAGTTAACTTGTTCCAAACTTATGTCAGCTTTCACATTGCTGACTTATCTAAATCATTGCTTTAAAATCAGTAGCCCTTTTGAGCTTGCTACAGGAAATCAACTTTTTTGGGTCTCTTCTGTTGAGACAGAAACTGTTACAGCCAAGATTTTAAGCTTAAGAAAACTCAAATTCATTAACTAGTTTATTCAGTAAAAATTTATGAAGCATCTATACATCATGATGTGCTAGTATTGTGCTATGTGCTGGAACAGTAAAAAAAATAACAATAAGAGACAAGTCCTTGCTCCAAAGGCATCCACCATCTCTAAGTATCAGAATAGGATGCAGTGTCCGTGTTCTTACCAGTGGCTGTTACTTTACAGGGTGACCTGGACCCTTTGGCATCTCTCAAATCACTGACTTATCTAAGGTAAGGAAGTTATTTGTGGTGACAATGAAGTCCTTTAAAGTAACACCATTACCAGCCTTGATCTTAAAGCAATCAGTTAGTAAAAAGTACCTTTAAGTAACAAATATTGAAAATACTTCCTTTGGGCCCAGTGCTCGATTAAAATTTCCCTAGTGTTAAGTTGTCATGACCCTGAAATGCGCAGAATAGTGAACTTTTCCTTAATTCAGGGACTCATTAGATTTTATTAAAACGGACCTCTTGAATGCTGTGCTATGAACAAGATTGGCATTATATTGTTCCTTTTCTTGTAGTATTTTAAGAAATCCTGTAACAAACAAGAAGCATTACAGACTATATGTAATTTATAAAGTTCCACAAGTCAGAGTGCTGGATTTCCAGAAGGTGAAACTGAAAGTGAGTATTGCTCTGTTGTAAGTCACTATAGACTGGTGTGCTTTCCTTTATACTTTTGTTACTGATTTTTGTAAACTTGCCCAATGAGTTTTGTCTTTGGTTTCTGATAAAAATGTGCGTGGCGGGAGGGACATGTTAAGGCAGTTTTTTTTTCATAGCAGAGTTTAGGCTAGGACTTGGAGTTAAAGCTGTCTTACGTGGTGTTGGTGATTTCAGAGGTAGCATGGTCTCAGGGCCACAGTGAGCACTCTCCCCAGCAGGGTGTCTGCTTAGATACATTCCCTTTGGGGAGCTTAATATAACCCATCCTCAGCAGCTTTAATTGTTGGAATGATTTTCCCCTTATGGGGAGATTTTTTTTTAAAACCTTCTTAGTTCCTTGGGAGCCCCTCCTTGAAAACTAGGAGTGGGAACTTTCCTCAGGGAGCTTTCCCAGAGAAGGCAAGACCCCTGAGTCTCCTTTGAACTGGAAATGGGCTTCTTGGTATTTTTACCAGCCCAGAGTGTTTCAGGAGAGTTTTCTTCCGTGTTTTTCTGAGGAATGCATCTCAATGCACGTGGTATTCCTGTGTCCATTAACTCTGTGTGTGGTGTCGCTGTAGGAGCGTCAGGAGGCAGAGAAAATGTTCAAGGGCAAACGGGGTGCACAGCTTGCAAAGGATATTGCCAGGAGGAGCAAAACGTAAGATCCGGGTATCTGACTTCACTCCACTTCCCCTTCAGAAACACTGTCTGTCTGGCATTTTGCCTCCTGCAGAAAGAAACAAAAGCCCTGCAATCACATAGCAGTAAATTTGCGTGATGATCCGCTACAACCATCAGTGGTCCGTAGGTCACATTAAATTTCTTCCAGCAGAGCAAATATTGCAGTGTCCAGCCTTACTGCGATGTTACCCACATCCTCCTTTCTGGGAAGATGAACGGGGTGGTGTTTCTGAAGGAGAGAGTTTATCGTATCAGTTTGTTAACAAAGATAAGATACTACACTGGTTGAATTACTTTCAAAAGCTTTTGAAAGTAAAAGAGAAGCAGTTTCTGTTGGTCTGGATTTGACAGTTGTGTTCTTCCCTCCCCTCCCAAGTTTCAATCCAGGTGCCGGTTTGCCAACTGACAAGAAGAAAGGTGGGCCGTCTCCAGGGGATGTGGAAGCAATCAAGGTAGTAATATGTTTACTGTATATAAAATAGATAAACAACAAGGACCTACAGTAGAGCATACGGAACTCTGTTCAGTTTCTTATAATAACATATAATGGAAAAGAATCTGAAAAGAAAGTAAATATATATGTATAACTGAATCACTGCTGTGTAATTCACAACTGAAACTAACATTGTAAGTCAACTAGACTTCAATAGAAAGTTAAAAGAAAAAAGGTAGGGATGTTTTAGGGTTCTTGGACTGAAGTGAGCTGTTACGGGTTCAAGAAACAAGAGTATGTAATGTACCAAGTGATATGTCAGACATTGCAGCTTCTCCTCACAGTTGGGAGAATCCAGCTATATTTTTGTGAGGAACAAGCTGTATTTTTGTATGACCAGACTTTGACTGGAATTAATTACACAAGTCGGTCAAAGTCAGGGCAGCGCTGGTCTTTCTCATCTTCCCAGCATGCTTTTCTTTGAACAGTTAGTGACCATTGCATGTTGCCTTAGTTTTTACTTCCAAAGATTTGTTGTCTGAAAGATCCTGCTTGATGAGAAATCCTCATTTTATAATATTGTCTCCTAAAGTATCCAGTAGCATAATTCCAAGTAGGTACTTCAGTTAGGTGAAAATTTAGGACACATACAGTGATTATTTGCTCTCTTATAAGAGGTTCTGCATCTCTTTACCAATTTGGGAAATTTATAATTTGGCTTTTGGGTTGATTTCAGTGTGCCAGTAAAATTCTTCCCCCAACAAAGAACTATTTAATATTCTAGCTTGGAAAGATGGTGTGAATTTCTCTAAGTGTTTTCTCAGTGGCCGATCTAAGTAGATAAAGTAACTGTCGTCTGCACTGTCTTCTGCCGTCCAGAGCGCCATAGCGAACGCGTCAACCCTGGCTGAGGTGGAGCGGCTGAAGGGCTTGCTGCAGTCCGGCCAGATCCCCGGCAGAGAGCGCAGAGCAGGTCAGGAAATGATGTTCTGTCTTTGTACTTCCAAAGTAAGAGCACACTCGAGTGACCCCGCGCCAGTCCCGATCCGAGATTGCTAGGGTTGTGCCTCGTGACCATCTAACCTAATGTACACAAAGTTCCTTTAAACACCCTTTGAAGAGAAATCATGTGACAATGTTACACCATGGGGTTTTTGTATGTAAAAGTTGAAGCAAATGCTATTTCACAGCCATCAAGTGAGACTGAATCAAGGCCTTCTGCGGCTGCACGTGTCGGGTCGCCTCATGGGCAGGGACACAGGCTGCAGAGCCACTCCACCTGGGCCAAGCTCAGTCCTTGGGTAACTTTCTTAATCCCCACTTAATTGTCTGTCTCATCTTTAAAGCTGAGACGGTAATAGTGCCGACCTCACGAGGTCACAGGGGCGCCGAGCAGACTCTGCGCGGACAGCACATAGCACAGGCCAGGGCCTTGGAAGTGTCAGCTGTCCTGACAGTCGTGTCAGGCGGCATGCTGGGCGCTGGGGTAGAGAGTGAGGCCACCCCAGTCATGCGCGTTACAGGTTTTGGTGTGAACGTGACTGGGGACCTCTAACTAGACCAGCAGCTCGGGGCAGGTTTCCTGGGGGAGATAATGTGTGAACTGAAGCTAAAAAACAAGTGAGACATTCACTAGACCTGTGGTTCTCACTGTGGTCCTTGGGCCCCTGGGGTTTTGGGAGGGAAACTTCCTATATTAACACCACGGCGTATTTGCTTTTCTTTTTCTTTAATGGTATTAACACTTGTACCTGCTGGTTCAAAAGCAAGGCTGGGTAAAATTGGCGCCTCAGCACAGGTCAGGGCGGACCGAAGGGTGTTGCTAGGTGTCATTCCACACTGCCCTGTACTCTGCCGTCAGTGAACTGTGTACAGGTTTGCTTAGGAATGTCCTTCCTGAGGCAGTGAGGACTAGTAGTGCTATTAACTACCGCCCCATGCGTGGCGTCTCTCTGGAGGTCCAGGGGATGGAGTCCGGCGCACAGAGCATTCTGCGCCCAGGTGGGGCTGTCTGCCCGCACCATGCACCTGCTCCACCCTCGAGGCAGGTGGCTTCTCCAGCAGGAAGTGAAGTGAGCTTGTCACATCAGAATGGCTCATGGTGCCTGTTACCAATGATGATACTCAGAACTTTAGGCAAAAATTAGAGGTTGGAAAACTTTTATCTACAACTGTAACCTGATAGTTTCCCAGGACTTCTGGACTTTTCCTGTGGAAAGTGTTGGTATTCATGAATGTGATATTTTGGACACGGTGTAACGAAATGGGTCAGCATTTGAAAATCCGCGTGACTTAGCGACCCAGTGTTTTCCAAGGCGATGCTGGAGCGTGTGTGACGTTCAGTGATGATGAGCTTTCGGACTGCACGTTGCCATCTAGGGCCTGGTGTGACAGGAGGCATCCACAGCTGTCTGCGGAGGCCACGAAAATACCCGTCCCTTTCCTAACCACCTGTCTGTGCGAGGCTCATGTTCCCTCCAGCCTTCGGTCAGAACGACATCGTGTAGCCGGGGAACGATGAGTCCAAATGAGGGTCCATCTGCCTGCTGTCCGCCAGGCGCTACAGAGACGGGCAGAAATAGACAGTGAGGCCAGCCTGCTCACTAAAGATGTTTGCTTTAGAAAATTCTGTTACATTTTATAAAATTGTAAGTATTAACATGTAGTAGATTTATTGTTTCTTAAAATACTCTTAATTTTTAATACAGTGTCGATAAATGTAATCTATTTGAACAGAGGCTCTTTGGGTCCTAAAAGTAAAATATTTGAGAACTGTTTGACAAAGGCAGAGGGGCGTTCTAATGGGGAGGAAACCACACCAGCAAGAAACTTGTGGTTAAGGAGCCTCACACACTTGATCTGAGGAGGACAGTGTGAGCGGAGGGCCAGGGATGCAGGCAGTGTTGCCAGATGGGCCACAGTGAGGACGTGAGCCAGGGCACTGCAGGCCACATGGTGGGTCAGGTCTGGGGTCCTCAGAACAAAAGAAGTCCATGGAAGGCTTTCAAGGCTTAATGGTGACAGGGTGGGGGGAACACAACGTCAAATTGCTTATTGTGACTGCAGGATGACAGAATTTCTGAGTTAACGTGCTTCCCCTAGAATTTTCTGTTTGGGCCTTACCTGAGCACACACGGAGCACGCTGAGGAGAGGGTTCTCTGGATCTCAGCAGGCCCGGGCTTCTGAGGGGCACTTCCCAGTGATGTTCTTTCTTGGTAGTTTGTGTGTCTTGAAATGTGATGTTTGGGTCCAGCTGTAGAAACAGTAGGCTCAAACTTGAGTAATTTTCCCAAACATTGACAGGGTTAAAACATTTCCTTTTTCAGAATACACTGACTCAAATATCTGCAATAAATTGTTGACAAATATAACAACCATTTGGAGGGGGGAGGGTATAGCTGAGTGGTAGAGGGCTTGCCTAACATGCATGAGGTCTTGGGTTCAATCCCCAGCATCTCCACCAATCAGTCAATCAATACACCTAATCCCCCACCAAAAAAAAGTGTATGACAGCCATTTGGTTGTCGTTGCTGTATTTTTCCTAACGTAGAGACAGTAAAGTCACTAACTATTCCCAGTATCTGGCATGTAGTAGGTATCCAGGCGTTCTGTTTTGTTTTAAGTGTTCCTCTAGTTTCTTTGCGCGTAGCAGTGGCAAGAACAAAACAAAGTATAAGCTTTTCATCCTCACAAAAACTGAATTAGCTTGACCACAGTGGGTTAGAATGACACACAACAGGTTTGACTTTCTAAGTTCGTGACCCTTTCCCTTAGGAACTAATTTCCCATACCTGCCAAGACAGGTGGTCTCTGGGCTCCCAGAGACCTAGTCCCAGGCCTAGCCTGTAGCAGCCCCATGGGGTAGACGCACGCACACGGGGCAAGCACATGCTCTCAGGTCGGTGTGACCCCTGGCTTTTTTTCCCTAGGCCCCACTGATGACGGCGAAGAGGAGATGGAAGAAGACACAGTCACCAACGGGTCCTGAGTGGCGCGGCTTCTCAGAGTCTATGGGATGCAGAGTGGGCCCACTTGGGACAGGTCCTGTCCTGCTTTTGGAATAATAGCCTTGTTTCTGTCAGCAAAGTAGAGTTCATAAGCATCATGGAACTGGTTCAAACTGCTGCTGGTAATTTTGTAATATAAACTTTGAAATCTAAATCCCCATTTTCTACAAATAGTAAAAATAAAGGCACTGGCACGGCTGGCTTGCACGTCGTTGGCTGCAGTGGGCGCATTTCAGGGAAAGGCAGGAGGGCGCATCCCTAGGTAGGCGTCCTCCAGGAAGGGTTCGGATTTTTCAGTTCTGAGTAAAACCCACGGCTGTCTGTGTGCTGCCGGTGATGGTCTGAGAGACCTGGGGGTCTCCAGTGAGTGTTCTCCTGTGTGAGGAGTAACAAGGGCCCCATTAAAGGCAGCCAGGCTTTAGGGCTTTACGGGAGGCAGCATCCGTGGAAGTTCTTCTTTTCCTCTGCATCCGAACGTCACGCAAACAGCAAACTGCAGACTGGAGAGATGAAGGGATGAGAGTGACTGTAAAGCCTGCTGTCAGCCAGTGGGGCTCCAGCGGCAGGGCAGCACGGAGCAGGGTTAGGACGGGTGGAGGTGGAGGGGCGCGGGCTGCACGGAGTCGGCGAGGCACGGCGGCCACATGGCTCCGGGCGCCCCCGCCACCCTCCCACCTCCGCTGCACCCTGTCGTGGCCGGCATGGGCCCACCTGAAAAGTGGGGTGGTGGTGGAGAGTGCCTTCGCACCTGTCTTTTCTCACCTGCTGGCGTTGATCTGGGTTGTTTTTTAAAGCTCCCTAGTGATTCTAAATGTGAGAAATGCTCTTCTCAGTAGGCCCTGGGAAGAAGGTGAAGGGACTCTGCCTTGGAGGGGTTGACGGTCCAGCAGGGGAGGCAGGAGCACAGCTGAGAGGAGAGACCTGGCAGAGCCTGTGGAAACAGGGGCAGTGGGCGCAGGCTTCGGGAGCCCCAGCCTTTGGAGTTCCTCAGCGGGGCCCTCAGCCAGTGCCCTTCCTGCCCCAGTGCGCGGCGAGCCTGCTGGGGGCCTTGGCAGGCACGTGGTCTTGGATAGGGCCGGAGGCTCTGCAGGTTCCAAGGTGCCGTCCCTCGGAGGACAGCCCTCGGAGTTGTGGCCTCACTGCTTACCCCTGAACTTCTGCCCGGCGCCCTTCAGCCCCGTTAGGGGCAGCCCCCACCCTGTGCTCCCGAGGCCCAGACCAGGTGGGATTGCTCTCTTCTCATTCTACCGTCGCCTCGACAGACTTGGAGCCTGACTTTTCTAGATGAATTCCTGGGATACTGAGACACCCAGGAGGTAAACCAGATCTGCAGTCTTATCATTAGGTGAATTTCAGAGGAAGGTCCCGTCTTCGCTGTCTGCAGTGCAGGCTCTCCCTTCCCGTCACCCAGGTGCCCTGTGGGATGAGGACGTGGCTGCATGTGTGTGAGTCAGAGTAGAAGGACTTGGGGTTCTGAAGCTCTTTTTCTTCCTGGTCTGGATTGGAATTCAGCTCCTAAAACATCTTTCATGACATGCCAGGGAGGCCGCCTTGTCTTCTCCCACACAGCCTCTCTGTCAGTGCACATTTATCTGTTGCTTCTGCTTCTGATGGGACGACTAAAACGGTTCGGGGTTTTATTTAAGATCCAGGGCCGCCACCCCCACCACGTTCAGGAGGCTCCTGCCCCCACCATCTGTGAGCCGCCGCACAGGGTCGAACTCTGGGGCTCTGGTCAGTAGCCTCAGAGATAACAAGTTGGTTGCAGTTGACTTACCTTCTCCCTAGTTGTACGTTTGACCAGAGGGAAGTGAGCGAGGGCTCCTGTGCTCAGAACTCAGCCTCCATCTGTTGGGACCAGAAGAATTGGCTTTACTCAGACCCAATCTTTCCTAGGAGCCTAGAATTGTCAGTGTGCAGTTTGGCAGAACAGGGGGTTCCTTCAGGATAACGTGTGTCATGATGTAGCAGAAACTTTTATACCAGTGACGTGGTCGTGCAACACACAAAGGAAACTTGTTTCTGGGGAAATACATTACAATGTTCATTTGAATATTATTAGCTTGGTAGTATTTGTCTGTAATGAGTAAGTGCCCTGGTCTTGAGGGTATAAGAACTATACATTTAAGAAAAACGTATTAAGTGTTATATATGTACATATTTAACATAATTTAAAGGCCACAAGAATGTCATTGAGAGGTCTTTATATTTTCAAATTTAGGAAACACTGTGGTTTGATTGCCTCTGTAATCTCCTTAGTTACCAGTACCTTTGGTCCTGTCTTGCTGTGTATACTTTCGGGAAAAGCTGAGGTTTGGCAATTTGTCAGTTAGCTGTTGCCCCAGTAATGCTGCAGAGCAAACCATCCCAGAGCTCGTTTCAGGCACCAGCTCCCCTTTCTTCTCATAGCTGCCTCTGCTTTCACTGCGGGTCTGTGGATTAACCAGGGTGGCTCATCCTTCATTCTCCTCAGGTGATTTAGTTAAGCAGGCAGAGGCACAAAAAAGGAACCACTAGAGAGACTTCTTAAGGCCTACACTCAAAACTGACACACTGTTACTTCTGCTTTCTTGCCTATAACCAAAATGAAACAAAGTCAAAGGATGGGGAAATAGACTGCTTTGAGCAGACAGCAAGGGTGTGGTTGCCAGGAGTGACAGATTGGGGCCAACTGTGTAGTCTACCAGGGCCAGTGACTGGTTGGGCATTCTGGGGACCTTTGTCCTATTTCTGCTAATAACACCTGAACAGCTGTACTGAGCAAAGTGTTTGTTGAAATAACTTTATGGCTGTAGACCAGCTGGGTGAGATGATACACAGACTAAAGGGACAAAGGTAACATCAGTCTGGCTAGGAACAGTGAGCACCCTCCATCAGTGGGACCATGAGACCAGCAGTGTGCAAGAAACAGAGAAAGCCCAGCATCCATGCGCTGCAGTTGTTAGAGCAGGCAGGGAGCTAGACATGAGCCCAGTAATTGGGGCACGGGCCAGGGGCCGGGAAACCACACATCCTGTGAACAACAGGGATCCTTGGGCAGAGAAAAGCAGGAACCTCCAGACTGATAAGAAATCACACATTTTGGGGTGACAAGTGGCCTAGAGGCTGACAAAGGTGGGAAGAGGCAGGAATCTCCAATGTCTAAATGTAACCATTTGCTCATTATGCCCACATTTTCAATAAAATTAGCCTTGCAGATTAGAAGTACCCATCATGCCCTGATGCTGTGACACTTCTGATCCAGACTAAATAAGGACAAAAATCCCTCCTCCTTTTGGGAAGGTGGAGCTGGGATGAAAGTCAGGGAATATAACCCCCAAACCCCTCCCTCCCCAATGAATATCCCACCCATTCATTTCTACACCCTGTGTAACCATTTTACCAAAGAAATTCAGGGCAGCTGCTCACCTGAGTTTGCCCGCTCCCACCTGAGTGTGTCCTATCCCTTAATAAATCCCCACTTTACTTTCCTGACCTCTGTGTCTCGTCTCTGAATTCCTTCAGTGACAAGAACCTACTCTCTAGTAACATAATCATTCAAAATCTGTTAAATTTCAGTTCAAAACACTTCATCATTTTATGTGTGTACATATGTACACACACAAACACTGTAGTTCACAATAGTATATATACAAAGGCACTTTGTGTAAGTTTTAAATGTCCATTATTTTTCATCAGTGTTGTGCTGGTTTCTATATCACAAAGTCCTGAGTGACAGATTGTTCACTATTTGTGTTTAAATGCTGGAAACTAAATGTTACAGTTTGTTCCATCTTCATGATTAAAAACATTACAGGTCAGGGTGGGCAGAAACGGCAAGTAAAGCAGTCTCTTTTCTCCCATTTAACCAGATGCAGCATTTTGACATTTTTATGATCCACAGGTTGACTTAATTCATTGACAGCTCATTGACTTGTTCTGAAAGCAGCAAATCTTTGCAGTGTGAGATCTTCCTCCATGGCTACTCCAGGTATCTTAATTCCTGAACGACACTGTGAACTCTGAAATGATGGTCACATTGAATATCACATTGAAACATTCTTGAGGCTTTCACATCTTAATCTGACACCTCTTGTTAAGGCAGGGAACTGTCTGTTAAAAACTGTCTTAGCTAATCCAAGCCACCAGCAATCATAACCACTAAGTTACCGTATAAAAATAAACTGCTCCCAAGCAATTGTGCCAGTCCCTAATCAGAGCATTAACTCCCTGAGAGGTCCTAACCAACTGCTTCCATGAACAGTGACCCCAGGACAGTCTGCCCAATGCCCGGAGTATATAACCAAAGAGGTCAGGTAACCCTGGTCATCATGACTAGTTCATCGGATTTTACATACAAGGTATATTTAAAGCTGTTCCCAGACCGAGTATTGCAACTGTAACCACAAGAAAAGTTTCCGTTTTAGCACGTTGCTACTGCAAACTTTCAATTAATTATTGTCCACATCCCAACCATCATTCCTCTCTTAGGATGCAAGTTGCCAGAGCACGTGACAAACCACCTCAAAAGATAGAGCTCAGTATCTTTCACACGCGAGGGGGAAAACATCAAGAGGGAGGAAATAAAATCCCTCCTAAACTCAGCAGATCAATGGCCATCTTCACAATGTTAAATTGATAAAATCCAGAGTCCTCAATTTCCCGATTTGAGGAACCCATTTTCAAGATGAAGAAGAGCTTTCAGGCTTTTTGTTGTTGTTGTTGCCATGGCCCATGAGCTCAAGTCCTTCAGTGCAGATCTCTTTTATTGCTTTCTGACACGTGTCGCCAGAGAGGTTGTGGTGCGGTCTTCCGAGCTGTCCCCCCCCCCCCCCCCCGCCCGAGGAACTTCTGGGCAAACTTACGGTGGGCACCCCGTGGTCCTGCAGCTGCGCGGCGGTGCGCTCCGACATCACACCCTGCTCCTTACTTCCTTAGGTTGCATTCCTAATTCTTAGCCCTTCTGTTGAGACACAGCTGGGTACGTTCACTTCAAATTCTCCTCCAAAATGCCTCAAGGTGCGATAAGGTGGTTAAGGTAAGGCTCAGAGCGGCGGTGACAGGTGAGGGGTGGAAGCGGGTGGAGGAGGGCATTGCAGGCAGAGAGCACAGCCAGGACTCCTATTAACTGTGATAACGACTTGTGACACTTAGGAAGATTCAATGTGTGTTGGAGCCACTGTGACGGTAATTCTTTCCCAAGAGGTTTTGATTCTGGATGCAAGAACCGCGGGGACGGGGGTGGGAGGGGGGCTTTCCTGGCACCTTGGTGGTCAGGCCTTGGCCACAACCACCGAAGTCTGGGAGTCGCCAAACTGCCGAGCTGTTGCCCAATCGACCTGAACAACGGTGTGTGCGCAAATCCTGTTTCCAGGCGGCCCCAACCCCCGGAGACCTCTGTGTCCAATCACTGCAAAAGTAAACATTCGGTAAGGAGTCGGCGAGGAGGTCAGCCAAGCATCCTCGGTGAGGACACCAGGAGAGCAGGTGCGCGGCGGTTGGTGGGGCTCATCCCCGCCCTGCTCGTCAACCCCTGCGCGCCCCGCCCTCCACTGTCCCCGCCCCTCGGCCACGCCCTCGTTGCGATAGGCCGACCTTCTGGTCCGGGTCGAGACGCGATTGGCCGGAACGCCGTACGCCAGCCCCGGCGCGCCACGTGTACGTAGGGCGGAGCGGAAGGCGAACGCTCACGCTGACGCGGCCGGGCCGGGCCGGGCCAGGCCGGGTCGAGTGGCGGTGACCATGGAGGCGGACGGGGACGAGCTGTCCGCGCGGCCGGCCCTGGAGACCGAGGGGCTGCGCTTCCTCCACGTCACGGGTGGGTCGCCGCGGCCACAGGGCAGCGGGTTCGCGCCGCCGTGTTGAGTGGGTTGTCCGCTGCGCACCGGGCCGGGCGGTGGGCCTCTGGGAGCCGCACTCAGGTTCGCGCGGCGCCTGCGGCCCTTCTTTGCGCGAGTCCTTTAGTTTGTGCGAAGCAAGCCCTTCCGGGTTGCGGTGACCTGGGTCGCCGACGCGGTGTCAGCCTCCACGGCCACGCCTTTCTGTATGTCTCCCGGATCTGAAGGGCCTCTGCCCTCCGAGTCACATCCACGATCCGTGTTCCCTCAGAACCCAGTTGGCGGCCCCACGTCCTCTGGACAGGTGGTCGAGAAGCTCCTTCTCAGGGACCCCGGACGGCGGCGCTTCTCACCGTCCTCGTCGCCCGCCTGGGAGGTCTTTGCTCGACCGCTGAGGTTTTCAGGGCGGGAGCTGCGCTGCTTTTGCTTTCGTTGAATTTTATAGAAGTCCGGAGGGAGTATCGTTTTTAGTTTCCTGAAAACTCTGTTCTTCTTTTCAGTGGGCTCCCTGCTGGCCACCTATGGCTGGTACATCGTCTTCAGCTGCATCCTTCTCTACGTCGTGTTTCAGAAGCTCTCCGCCCGGCTCCGGGCCCTGAGGCAGAGGCAGCTGGACCGCGCCGCGGCCGCCGTGGGTTAGTGCCGGATAACAGACGAGGGCGGGGTCTTAGCCTCCTTGTAGAATTTAAAAGTTAAGAGTAAGGAGTACCATTCTCATCTACGTGGGAGAAAAACTATTTTATGCTCCTGAAATTGATTTTGGTGAAGGGGCAGTAGGTTTCTTTTCTTTTTTCTTTTCTTTTCTTTTTCCTTCCTTCCTCCCTCTCTCCCTCCCTCCCTCCCTTCCTTCCTTCCTTCCTCCCTTTCTTCATTCCTGAGTATTTGAGAAGATGAAAAATCTGCTTGCTGACTTGTAGAGCGCTCACTGCATCTCTTGTTGCGTAGTTTTTCATTTATGGGGTAAATGCAAATGAAAACTTCACCGCTTCTCCATACTTGTGGGTCTGCGTACTAACTCTGAATTATCTCTAGAACCAGTGTGAGTGACAGGAAACTCAGCCTCTGTGCTTCACGTCCAGTGAAGTTTGAGTTTCACAATTTACTCATCAGACTGGATTCCATATTATACTTGGCTATTTCAAAAAACTCATTCCCTGGGTTGGGGGTGGGGTGTATACCTCAGTGGTAGAGCACATGCCTAGCACACATAAGGTCTTGGATACAATCCTCAGTACCTCCTTTAAAAACCAATCTACCCCCCGCCCCCCCAAAAAAACCTCATTCCCTCCAAAACAGTATCCTTTTAATTAGTTAGAAGCTGCAGTTTCTGAGGACATATCCAAAAGAAATGTTAAGTGTTTTGAGAATAGCAGTAAATTAAACAAATACACACCAGTCATTCATCTGAGTCACCACAGTTACTGAGGTTGGGGAGGAAAGCAAACGCCATTAACACAAAGTCATTGGTAGAAAGACTTAGAAAATTCCTTCACTCACACGGACCTCCCTCTTCTCCAATGAACCCCTGGGGTCCTGCCATCCCCTGAGTCTTTTTGATTGTTGGCTGTACATCCAACAACTGGCTACAAAGTACAAGTATAAGTCTTGCGTAAATTGCAGGATTTGGTGAAGTGGATGAGGATGCTGTTAGGAAACGGCTCCCGTCCCCTTGTACAGCCATGGCTGCAGGGAGACTTGCCGACAACTGAAGAGAAGATTTTTGAGGTTGTAGGGTGGGCACTTCAGAAGAGTAATTGTTTTTATGAGGCACTGCAAGAAGTAAGTGTGCAGTGAAAAGTGTTAGATTGTGCTGTTGTACAATTTTTTCAAAAAATTTTTTTAATTGAAGTATAGTCAGTTTACAGTGTGTCAATTTCTGGTGTACAGTACAAGGTTTCAGTCATACACATACATTCTTTTTCACATTCTTTTTGATTAGCGGTTACTACAGATGTTGACTATAGTTCCCTGTGCTATACAGTAGAAACTTGTCATTTATCTATTTTATGTATAGCAGTTAGTATCTGCAAATTTCTAACTCCCAGTTTATCCTTTCCCACCCCTTTTACCCCTCGTAACCATAAGTTCTCTATGTCTGTGAATTGTGCTATTGTAGTTTTGTTGGAAAAATGAGATTAAACAAAACCCAAACCTACACTTGATTGATTTTATTCTAAAAGTGACCTGACAGTTACAGATGTTACACACACAAGTATCTTGTGCTATTTTGACCATGACAGTTTCGCCCCTATTTTATGTAGATTCAGTTAGGAGACCACTTCCCACTACTGAGTCTGTAAGTAATGATGATCACCTATCCTTTGGGTGATGCAGATGTGAACATAGAAGTTCTAGTTTGAAAAATTAGTGACACCCCTGGGTAGGTCCCCTCAGTGCTCCATAACATGGTGGTCTGAGTAGATGCCAGATTCTCTTTTTATATAATTTACTTTGTTTTATAAACCAGATAAAAGCACATTCATTGCTATTAATGCTAGCTGGAAGGATTTTTCTTTTTTTTTTCTGTAGAAACAAGGATAAAATATCTAAAGATCTTTACCTCTTGTATAGATCTGGGCTAATTCAGTGATGACTAATGATCTGAAAACGTTCTCTCTCCTTGGTTGTCTTCTGGAATTCTGGTCAACCTAGAGACTGGGTGTTAGGAGGTATCCAGTATCTGGGTTATGGAATGGAATCTCACTGTGGCCCTCAGACCCCTTATATTTCAGTCACGGAGCCTTTGCCAGACTCTCTGAGGCGGGATTGCTCCAGGAGCCGGAAATGTATTTCGAGTGGAGGTTTCTGATGCTGTCAGTATTTAACACGGGCTGAGACTGCGGCCGTGGGGTCGCCCCTGCCCCCTGAGCAGTAAAATACGTACAGAAGGCTGTCCCTCAGCATATGTTTTTGCATTGTCTGAGTTCTGTGTACTTCTAACAATATGGACTCTCACAAGTTCCTGTTGTATGTTACACAAGCTGCTTTAGCCCCAGTTTTCTCTGCTGTTTTAGAACCTGATGTCGTCGTTAAACGACAGGAGGCTTTGGCCGCTGCTCGGCTGAAAATGCAGGAGGAGTTAAATGCGCAAGTGGAAAAGCACAAGGAAAAGCTGAGACAGGTGTGAACCGGTTTGAGTGTGAACACATGGTCTCAAGAAGTAGTTTGAGTCTAGTGGGTAAAGCGTGTGTGTGTGTGTGTGTGTGTGTGTGTGTGTGTGTGTGTGTGGTATGTGTGTGTGTGTGTGACGGGGCGGAGTACAAGCTTTCTCAAGTTCTTGTTGTTGGACCTAATTTTCTGCTGAGAGATTAGTTTTCCCTTATGTTCCCTAAGTACTTGACTTTCAAAGCACTCTCAGATCTGCTCTCATTGGGTCTTCCCAGTCTTCGCAGTAGAGGGATTGAGTGACTTTCCTAGTGTGACACAGCCAGGTAGCAGCAGAGCAGGCCTGCCACCCATGCTGACTCTTGCCAGGTCAGAGTTCTTCCACGTTATCAAAATGTCTTCTGTGGGCCTGTTTCAGAACTGAGTCTGTGTTATTTTTTCGACCACGCTTTTTGCGTTAATAGTGTGCAAAAAACAGATGGCCCTGTTTGCGAGTTAAAACACTAGCTGACAACAGTTTTAACTGAAGAAAGTGCAGGTGGAAGGTTGTTTAAAAGTGATCAAAGTTACATGTTCTTTGGGAAAGATGGTAGCTTCT
Organism: Camelus dromedarius; assembly: GCF_036321535.1. Taxonomy (NCBI): domain Eukaryota; kingdom Metazoa; phylum Chordata; class Mammalia; order Artiodactyla; family Camelidae; genus Camelus; species Camelus dromedarius. Next base: position 5,697,479 of record NC_087464.1, read on the forward strand.
GAATTCATTCTGGACCATGTACGATTCTTCACAGCTTGAAGAGGAAAAAAGGAGACAGAAGATTGAAATGTGGGACAGCATGCAAGAGGGAAAAAGTTACAAAGGAAATGCAAGAAAGCCTCAGGTGATGTAGCCTTCGGCCTAGTGGACTGTCTTCAAGTGGGTGAAGATTCATGGAGTAGAGTGTTTTCAACTAGATCCTTAAGCCTGTGTGTGTTCCAACAGGAAGAAGACAGCCCTGGGCCTTCTGCTTCATCCGTCATCCCGAAACGGAAATCGGACCGAAAGCCCTTGCGGGGAGGGGGTAAGTACCAAACATCAAAGCATCCTGAACAATCACAGGATGCTCTTACTTTGAAAACCAAGGTTCTGTGTCTTTGTTTCATTGTCCATCAATTGAGACTAATTCCTAAGTTTAGGATAACAGAGAATAAAGGAAAGAGGAGTTAGTCTTGAGAATGAAGTAGGAGGGAATCTGGCGATAGATGGAGTTCTTCACACCAGTGGAAAAAAAAAAACAGATTCGCCTTGCGAGACATGGGACTGTTCTCCGGGGCCGTGGGCTTCGTCTCGTGAGAAAAGGGGCAAATCTGAACAGCTCTGCTGACCCCCTTGTGAGAGAATAAGGGGACATTCTCGTGAGAGTAAGTGGGTCACTGAAAAGAAGGAAAAGGGGTCCACCTCCGGAATCAGAAAGGAGTTAGTTTTAGGGAGTTGCCAGCCTGCTGAGACCAGTTGTTGCCTAGGGGGCCCCGGGCAAGGATGTGGGCACCAATCCCGTTTCCAGAAGGCCCGGGACCTCCTCGGCCTCAGTGTCCGCTCACCGCAGAAATCAGTGTTCGACCAGCCCTCAATAAAGGAGGTCCCGCAAGGCCCTCAGTAAATATGGTTGCACTTGTACCTCAGTACCTCACTCAATCCCGCCCCGCCCTGTGAGGACAGAGGTGCCAGGAGCCAGTTGTAGGCCAAAGACCCCCTGCCCTCCATTGGAGGAGAGGGTTTCCCATGGGGAGGGACCGTGGAGGCAGAGGTGGGAGCCTGGATGGCCTCAGAGTGAACCCTGGGGAGAGTGGACATGGGCCGGGCTGCCCTTCAAGGCTGGGCTCTGAGCCCCTTGCGTCAGGATCCCAGAGCTGGCTTGCTCTAGGAGAGGCCTGTGTCTGAAAAGAAAATGCTTCTTTCAGTCTTCTTGCTGGGAGACCATTTCTCAGAGCTGAGTGGTGGTATCGAGGAGAGGAAATTGTAGAAAATGGCCCACAGGGTGTGCTGTGCATTTGCCCCCTGGGGCGCCCCTAGCAGTCCAGGGCCCCGACTGGCCTGGCTTCACAAGTAAGGAACCCGAGGCACAGGGAGTTAGTGACCACAGATCCCACAGCAAGCAGGGAGCTGAGCCACCTCATTTGGGGTCATCTGACTCTAGAGCCTGAACACTCAAGCTGGTCCCCAGTCGGCCATTAACTTGGGGAGGAATGAGCAGGTGGACCGGCAGGGCCTGGGCCCTGGGTTGCCCAGTCCTGACTGGCAGAAGTGCCCAGTTCCACTCGGTTTTGATTTTTTAAATCTGATTTCTTTAGCTTGAACAGTTTTTATTTTAATGCATACATTTTATTAAGCACTGCAGTTAGATCTTTTAGACATTTAAATCCAGCCATCCAGAGAGGTTTTTGGAGGGGGAGCAAATTTTTTTGTGTGTTTGGGGGAGTTTTTTTGTGTGTTTTGAGAGTTAAAACCAGGAAGCCAAATGGCTTCTTTTATTCCCACCAGAAAATCAATCCTAAGGGTGATTGCAATGTGAAGCATTTTTTTCATGTGGGAGCTGAGTCTTACGAAGATGCTCGTGAGGACAGAATCTGTATCTCTGCAGTACTTTGCATGTTGGGCTCAGGGCTTTACGTGTGACATGGAACGTTCTCAGCACTGTTCTCCTTCCTCTCGTCCCAGGTTACAACCCTTTGTCTGGTGAAGGAGGGGGAGCCTGCTCCTGGAGACCTGGACGAAGAGGCCCATCAGCTGGTGGATGAGGCTAAGAGTCCTGTTAGTGTCGCTTTTGACATTAGCAAGATGAACCCTTCACCCCTGACTCAATTGCCTTATGCACGCTTTTCACAGTGACTAGCCAATGGACAGGGCTTTCTCTCTGGCATTGGCTGTACCTGCATCTTTCAGGGTCAAAGTCCTCGTGGGGTGTGGATGTGGCCCTGGGCAGTGGCTGCTGTTGGTCACTCTCACTGAAGCCAGTTTGTTGATTTCCCGGGTTGTTGCTGGTGGGTCAGTAAAGGCCTCCAAGTGACTGGGGATCTTGACAAACAGACCTGGCCACAATCCTTCCTTCCCGTCCGAGGTCTGTGCCGGCAGGACAGTCTCTGTGACAGGTTGTGTCAAATGATGTCTTCCTTGTAAATGGTGAGCCCACCAGCGAGGATTACTGATGCAGACAGTTGATGGGGTTGTTTCTGTACATTTTTCTTCATGTACAGAACCTTGTAAAAAACTGTAGATATTAAAAAACAAATTGCAAAGAACACTTTCTGCATCTCTCTTAAATTCAATGAAATTTCGCTACAAATGGGAATTTGTTTATCTAACATTGTGCAGTTTTTATCATATTACTCATATTACTACTCATATTACTTATTTTCTCATTATCCCACACCCACAGTGAGTGTGGTGTGTGGCCTGCTCCATGGGTTTATCCACAAAATCAAGCACTTGGAGTGGAGTTTCTGAATTAATAGGATAAAGAAATATGTTGCCTTGAGGTGCGTCGGGGACCAGCGAGGCTTCCAGAAGCCCTGTGGGTGGTTAACATCTTTCCCACATCCTTGTCTTCAGGCTCTGTCCAGTGTGCTCTGAAGGGCCAGCTAGTAAATGTTTTAGACCTTGCAGGTCACACAGTCTTGAGTTTTTACATTTTTTAAAGGATTGTTAAAAACATCTAAAACTTCTTAGCTCACGGGCTGGACTTAGCTTTCCTGCTGCTGTTTGCTGATTGCCGCTTCAAGTCTAGAAGGTGAGAAGGAACCAAATTAGCCTGTAGGGTGGTGGCCATTAGCTGGGGAAGTGTTCCAGGTGGGCTCGTCTCAATCAGTCACCATTCCTTGCGTATCTGATGTGTGATATACTCCGTACTTGTCTCTGTTGACACATATAAAAAAAAATAGAATCTGGTCTTAGGGGGCTTAAAATCTCTCGAGGAGGGCTGGGGGCAGCGAAAACAGGACCTTGAAGACAGTGTAAGTACAAACAAATGGGGTGCTTCCATGTCTTGGCTGTTGTAAATAGTGCTGCTGTGAACACTGGGGTGCCTGTGTCTTTTTGAATTAGAGTTTTCTCTGGGTACATGCCCAGGAGTGGGGGTGCTGGATCATAGGTAAGTCTATTTTTAGTTTTTTGAGGAATCTCCATACTGTTTTTCACAGTGGCTGCACCAAAGTGCATTCCCACCAGTAGTGTAGGAGGGTTCCCTTTTCCTCCACACTCTCTCCAGCATTTATCATTTGTGGACATTTTAATGATGGCCATTCTGACTGGTGTGAGGTGATACCTCATTGTCATTTTGATTTGCGTTTCTCTAATAATTGGCGGCGATACTGAGCATCTCTTCCTGTGCCTGTTGGCCATCTAGATGTCTGTTTTGGAGAGATGTCTAGGTCTTATGCCTGTTTTTTGATTCGGTTGCTGGTTTTTTTGATAGTAAGCTATTTGCTGTCATTTCATCCATTTTTAAAGGCCTGGTCATGTGGTCAGGAAATAATCAGATCCAGTTTTTGTTCAGTGCTTAAGGTTTTAGAACAGTGGGAGAAAAATGTGCTGGGCAAATGTCGGGCTCAGTGAGATGCGGTGGAGGTACAATTGCCTGAGACTCCCTAGGAATACTGTGTGGCTGGCACTTCTCTTTTCCTTCCTCCCAGTCACATTAGGAGCTGCTGACGCTTGGTCTGCAAGATGGGAAAGGGGCCGTCACACGAGGTCACAGGTAAATTCAGGCCCCATTGTTTCTGAGTCGGTTAGCTGTAGTGTGCTCAGCTGGGCTGAGGTCTCCAAACACACTTGGATTGTTTCCACAACAGTGTCCTTCAGGTATATGTCTAGGAGCGGAAATTTTGGGTCAGGTAGCATTTCTATATTTAACTTTCTGTGGAATCATCAAACTGTTTTCAACAGTGACCGAACCACGTTACATTCCCACTAGTGATGTGTGGTGGTGTCTATTGTTTTACAGCCTCATCAACCTTTTTTATTTTATGCTTGTTGTTGTTACTCAGTTATAGCCATCCTGGTGGGTGTGAAGGGCTATCTCCTTGTGCTTTTCTAGTTTTGTTTTTTTGTGTTTTTGTTCGTTTGTTTATATTGTTAATGGAGATGCTGGGGATTGAACCGAGGACCTCATGCATGCTAAGCACGCAGTCTGCCACTGAGCTCTACCTCCCACGTTCCTTGTGCTTTTAATTTGCATTTCTTGAATGACTTGTAATGTTGATTGTCTTTTCATGTACTTGTTGGTCATTTGTGTATCTTTGAAGATACATATGTTCAGATACTTTGTCCAGTTTTTGATTGGGTTGTTTGTCCTTTTTGTTGACTTGTAAGTGTTCTTTATATATTCTGAATACTAGAACCTTGTCAGATGTGTGATATACAAATATTCACTCTCGTTCTGTAAGTTGTCTTTCCACTATCTTCATAACGTCCTTCGATGCACAAAATTTTTCATTTTGATGAGACCAAATTTATCTATTTTTCTTTTGCTGCTTGTGTTTTTGGTGTCAAATCTAAGATACCATTTGTAAATACAAAGTCACAAAAATCACACCTATGTCTTCTTCTAAGTGTCCTATAGCTTTAGCTGTTGTATTTAGGAAGTTGATCCACTTCTGTTATTTTTCTTGTGTATATATACATATATGAGGTCAAGATCCAGCTTCATGTAGATATCCAACTGTCCCAGCACCATTTTTTGTTGACTGTTCTTTTCTCAGTGAGTGATCGTGGTACTCCTATTGGAGATCAGTTGGCCGTAGAGACATAGGAGGCAGGTGCTCTTGACTATGAGAACCTTAGCAAATCACTTAATATGAAACTTCTGTTTTTTCCTCTATAAGATGGGGAATATAAACTTTTCCTCTCAGAGTTTCAGAATAAAATGAGACAACATAGGGAGAGGTTCATTCACACTACCTGGAACATAGTAGGTTCCCCAGTGAATGTTAATTCTTCTCTCACGTAAGCAGAGCTACATCAGTCACCGCCACTGTGCATCCTTCCTCGTGTCTCTGGGACACGAAGACCCTGGATGCAGAAATGTCTGTTTGACTCAGTTGTTTGGTGAGTGTATGCTTCCACCCATGGACAGTAATGGTGTGGGCAGAGGTGATGACAGGGTGAAGAATCATTTAGCTGGAAATGCAGCCTCGCAGAGGAATTAATGGTCTGCCTTTAATAATTAAACCAGCATTCAAGAAATACTTATCTAGAGCTGATTCTGTGCCAGAATCTGTTCTCGGTTCTGGAGATCCCGAGGGGAAATACAGCCCCGTTCCTGGTCTTAGAGAGGTCTCAGTCTGCAGGAGGAGATAGACTGGTACACAGGTAGTTATAAAGTGGTTATAGTCAGTTCTGAGAAGGAATGACGCAGAGATCACTGAGAGTGTGCAAGAAGAAAACAGTCCTAGCCAGAGGACTTGGGGACGGCTCCAGGGGAGAAAATGACGCCTGAGCTGGATTTTAGGGAGGAGTCTAATGGTAGATAAAAGGGAAAAGTTTTATAGGAAATGTCCTATAGAAAGTTAGGAAGGCATGAGTGTATGTTCTGGGTTCTAGGAGGTAAAAATACTCTAGGGTGCTTGGAACATAAAATAAGGTTAAGAAGTGGAGTGAGAAAATGATTAGGTTTTATAGGTGGCCATTGGGAGCAGTTAGTGAGGTTAAAACAGGGAAAGAGACATGACCCGATCCATATTTTAGAGATTCAGAGGGAGATTGATATGGAATGTGGGTGGCTGGGAACAGGGTGAGGTTGGAGATAGAAGAGCTGGAGAAACTGCAGTTGTGAGGATGAAGAGGAATGAAAATGTAGTTGGATTTATGCCAAATCAGACGCACGAGTGTGGGACAGGAGGGGCTTAGGATAATTGTTGTATCTCTGACTTGGAGACTTGGGCGTGGAGCCATTTACACAGCTCGGGGACGCTGAAATGAGGAGCAGAGTAAGAGAAGGAAAAAAAAAAGTTTGCTTTTGCAGATGAATCCAGATGGACATACCCGTAGACAGACTGTATGTGGGACAGAGGGCAAAACAGTGTGACCTGAATACGTGGGTTAGTGTAAACAAGGACGTTACTGTCTGGCCTTCTAAAGGCAGGAGTGGCTTCTATTTGTTACGCTTTGTTGCACGTTTGCCGATTTTGATACTAATGAGTTTCTTATAATACCAACAGTATAAAGAAAAAAAACCAGCCCATAATTGCACTGCTCGCATAACTGCTATTGAAAGGGAGAGAGGATAATACATATTGTTAAAGGGGCAGGGTACAGCTCGGTGACAGTGCGTGCCTAGCATGCACGAGGTCCTGGGTTCACTCCTCAGCACTGTCATTAAAGTAAATAAATAAACCTAATTACCTCCCCCCACCAAAAAAAAACCAAACAAACCTATATTGTTAAAAAATAAAAACAGTTCAGAGAAGCATAAAATGAAAAGTATCGGCCTCCCTCTAGACCATTTCCTTGACTGTATGAACACTTTGTTTCCTTCTAGGAAAAAAAAAGGCATATATACCCACTGGATACTGTGTATCCCCAAAGGGGTCCTGACATACACCAAGTTTAAGAGGCCAGTGTAACTGAGCAGATCAACCCCTCACTGATTACAAGCCCGCTGTCCTGGTGGGATGTGGCTGCGAGCTCCCGCAGGGAAAGCAGTATCTCCATGTCTGTAGCTCAGGTATGGGGGCTGCATCAGGGCAGAATGACTGAATGAGCTGTTGGAAAACTGAAATTTTGGAGAGGCTTTTCTGCTGGTTCCAGTTGGTCAAGTGACTTAGTCAACAAATTATTTCAGAGTTCTACATGTGCACATGCGTGTGTGTGTGCACGTGTGTGGGGGTGGGGGGTTGGGATGAAGAAAACTGTCAACTCCTGGTCTCACCAGTGGTAGAACTGGCAATACCAGTCATCTTTTCCCAACCTTCTCACTTTTTGAAGGAGAAATTGAGGTCCAGAGTGAGGTTATAATTTGCCTAAAGCTACATGGCCTGTTGAGAGTCAACACATGAACTGAAGATGAGTGTGGGGTAGGGGAGAGGGAAAGAAGAGCCCGGCGGCCCACTGGAGGGGTTAGTCAGCTACGCTTACTTATTTCTACCCCTTCCTCTCCTGCCGTAAAGTAGCAACAGGGGTGGGGGTAGAGCTCAGTGGTAGAGCGCGTGGTTAGCACGCATGAGGGCCTGGGTTCAATTCCCAGTACCTCTATTTAAATAAATAAATTTAAATAAATAAATACATAAACAAACAAATAAATACATAAACAAGCAAACAAATAATACATAAAAAAACAAAACAAACCTAATTAACCTCCCGCAAACCAAACAAAATAAATAAAATATTTAAGACAAAAAATTTTTTAAATAAATGAAGTAGCAGCCAACCATCCCCAACTGCAAATCCTCGGATGGAAACAAGGCCTTACTGATGTGCTGTGCAGCCTTGGAGCTGAGCCTGCGTGGGGCGGGCAGGCTCGGCTGACACACTCTGCCCCTCCTCCTGCACGGCCAGTGTAGGAGGCAGAGCACAGGACTGGGAGCCGGGAAGGCTGGATTTCAGGGCCAGCTCCTCCGCACTCCACCGTGCTGCTGTGGGCCAGGGTGGCCTCTCTCTCCTGAGCATGGGGGTGGGTCTAACTACATCTCCAAGGTCCTTCCTACCATTACTGCTCCCTATTTGCAAGACTATATGTAATCAGTTACAGGAAATCAAATTTTAGTATTCTGTGATTTTAAAATCCTGGCTTTCCAAACTTGCTGGGATGCTGCGTGTGGGCCCTTACTCTGTGTAAAATCCTGCGTCATGAGGTCTTACCTGTTGTGTAGTAGGGAGGGGCTCTGTACATTTTTCCATTTGAGACCAACACCAAAGAAACCAGACCCCTCCATTCAAAGTGTGGAAGTCAGTCAGGACCCTTGGAGGGGGGTAGGTCAAGATGAAAGACGCTGATCCTAGAGAGATGGGAAGAAACATGATGGACATGGGGTTGCTCCAGATTTCCGCCTTCATAGAGTTTCCAGGATGTGGTACAGGAAGAGCAAAACCCTGGTGGAACCTTGCTGACTCCTAACATTGAAAAGACAGCTGAAGTTGGGGGCGACCCAAGTGTCTAGAGTTTGCAGGAGAGAGCACCAGGAAAAAGAGAACTGTACCCAGGGAGAACTCTGGAATTCTGCAGAGGGTCCCCCTCAGATATTGGCAGAATTCCAATCCGCAGATGCACATGAGAATGTTATCCAAGACTGGGAAAAGAAACTCCCAAAGAACTCCAAGGAATAGTATCTGGCAGCCACATAGGGCCGGGAATAGTGCCTGCTCCCACCAGCCAGACTGGAAAGTCTAGTCATTGACGAGGCGCTGGGTAAAGTACTCAAGGAAGTCTCGCCTCAGGAGCAGAGAACAGTTGGTCCTGGACTGAGCATCTCCCTGAACCTGCCTAACAAACCATAGAAGCAAGACCCGAAAGGATCAAACTACTTCCGAGGGACTTGGCTGCATCCCAGACCGAAACTCAAGATTTATAGGAATACAAAAATACCCAGCAGCCAGTGAGGTAAGATGCATAATCTCTGCCATCCAAAGATTACCCAGCATGCAAAGAGGCAGGAAAACACAGCCCATAATGAGGAGAAAGCGGCTGAAATGGATTCACAGTTGACAAAGGTGTTAGAATTGGCAGAGAAGAACACGCAAACTGTTACTATAACTGTATTTCATGTGTTTGAAAGGTTAAGTAGAGACATGGAAGATATAACTGTTAAAGACACAAGTGAAACTTCTAGCAACGAAAACCACAGCGCCTGAGTTGAAACACACTGGATGGCATTGACACGGGATGGGATTAGACACTGTAGAGAAGCAGCTAGTGAACTTGAAGGCAGCGCCACAGAAACAATGCAAAATGAAACCCAGAAAGAAAAAAAAAAACAGTTAAAAAAATGAAAAGGGCAAAACAGAATATATTGTAAGGGATTTTAATTCGGATGATATAAGGAACTCTCAAAATTCAAGAATAAGAAAACAATCCAATTTTTTTTTTTAATGGGCAAAAGCTTTGAATAGACAGTTCACCAAGAAGACACGTGGATGGGTAATAAGCACATGAAAAGATGTTCAGCCTCATTAGTCATTAGGAAAAAAACAAAATAAAAACAACCATGAGATTCTACTACATATTTATTTAAAAGGCTAAAGTGACTCACTATTCTGAGTGTTGGTGAGGTTGTGGAAGAGCTGGGATTCTCACACACTGCAGATAGAAAAAAAATGGAAGAAGGTTTGGCAGTTTCTTAAAAAGTTAAATCACACTACTGCATAACCCAGTCATTCCTCTCATAAGCGCTTGCCTAAGGGGAATGAAAGCACGTGTCCATGCAAAGACTTGCACATGAATGTTCATAGCAACTTCCCATGTAGTAGCTTAAATCGAAACCAGTGCAAATGTCCATCAGCAGGTGAATGGATAAATTCTGGTATGTTCATAGAATGGAATGCTACTCAGCAAATAAAGTGGAATGAACCACTGATACATGCAACAACATGGATGGATTTCAAAATTATTAACATGTGTGAAAGAAGCCAGATGGAAAAAAGTACCTACTGTAGGATTCCACTTCTACAGAACTCTAGAAAACGCACACTAGTCCATCGTGATCAGCGGTTGCCTGAGATAGAGTTTGGGGGCAGGGAGGGAGTAACTTTGGGGGATGACAGAGTTCACTGTCTTGATAGTGGTTGTCTTTGTCCGTCTGGACTGCTATAACGAAATACCACCGACTGGGTAGCTTATCAACAACAGAAATGTATTTCTCACAGTTCTGGAGGCTGAAAGGCTGAGATCTTGATGTCGGCATGGCCAGGTGAGGGCCCTCGTCCAAGTCTCATACTTCTCATTGTGTCTTCACGTAGGGAGGGAGCTAGGGAGCTCCACGGGGTGCTTTTTATAAGGGCACTAACCCCATTCACGAAGGCTCCACCAACATGACCAAGTCACCTCCCCACAACCCTATCTCCTAATACCATCACCTTGGAGGTTAGGATTTCAACATATGAATATGGAGGGACACAAACCTTCAGACCATAGCAGCGATGGTGGTTTTACTGGTATATACATTTACAAAAACTTACCAAATAGCAAATTTGAAATGTGCAGTTTCTTGTATATCAGTTAGACATCAACAACACTGTTTCTAAAAATTCTTTCTGTTCAAATGACTGGCGAGGTTTCTATCCCCTGACTGGACCCTGATGGCACAGGTGGTTCTGGTAGGGGTCAGAGCTCTCTAGGGAATCTTTGAGTCTCTGTTAGTTTTGATCACTTGACATCACAAAACTTTTATGTCCCAGGCAAGTGTCATGAGCAGCTCCCATGTCCGAGCCCATGTAATTCAGTTTTTCACCCTTGCTTCCGACGTTGACCCTCTTATAACTGAGGCACTTGGCTTTATTACCATCAAATATTTAGAAATAAAATGTATTTTGCAATTGCTAAGTGTTTATTTCTCATATAACCAAACAAAACGTTGATTGTCAAATGTCACAACACCTGGAAAGCATAAAGCAGAAAACAGATTATTGCTACTTCAGTCAATTTCCTTCTGTTTACTTCAACATCACTGAAACGTCTGGCAGCAGGGCCAACTGTATCTCAAGGTCACTTCCAGTCTGTGATTAAAAAAACATATAATCTATGAAACTTCTCTTGCATTTGCTAGGCAAGAGGGCATATTTTCAGAGTGCCCTCTGAATTCAGCTGTGGGCAGGGACTGGGGCCTTTCTTGGGGGGACACAACCAAGGCAAACACTGTATGCAGATGACTATGCCACTGACAGTTTGTGTGAGTGCAAAAGGATTAAAGGTGGCTTTTTGAGAACTGCAAAGAAAACATTTGGACCTCCAGGGCCTGCAGACAGCCTCTCCAGTAAGAACCTGTCTATGGCCGGCAACCCCAGGCAGATGCAAAAGGAAATCTCCCATATACAGTCAGTTTACACTGGCTGATACTTTTCATCTGATGGGTAAATGGACCCATTTCCCACAAGAAAGCAGCGATCTACGGCTCTCAAAACTATCTGGGTATCAGAATCACAGGGAGAGGTCCTTGTTAAACCTACACTCCCCCGGAGTTTCTCACTGTTTCAAGAAGCATTCTAGCTAACTGTTTAGTTCAACTCCGCTCATTTCACGGTGTCACCAGCTAGTTAGCCACAAACTCAAGACCGGGATATCACTTTGCAAAATGCTGGTAAAGGTGATAATTAGAAACAGGTTATCATTAACCATAAAATAAAATATCTGACCATTATTCTGAGTTCAAGGATTACTGACCTTCACTTAACAGGAACAGCTACATACCACAAGAGGGCGCCATTGTCACAAAGTTCTAGCACTGCCCTTTGCTTTCCTGTGTTTAATACAATAGTTCAGGAAACTGTTGAAAGATTGATACTTTCATATGCTTAAGGAAGGAAAAACAAGACATGGCATGAGGCTCTAAGATTATGGAAGATTCATGAATCAAATACAAGGAGGAGCCAGTATAAAACAAGTGGAGAATGAGATTCTGAAGAAATACAGGCCTTTGGCTGGTTTGATAAGGTTCAATAATATTTCCCTGCTGGGAGAACACATAATGATATGCCAAGGAAACTGGAAAGTAAAAGTTCAGTTAGATCTCTGAAATTTTCATTTTAACCAGTTGCTAAAGGGTAAGAGACAAAACTGGAAAAAAAAATATTCGGGGGAATCTTGCCTACAGCCTGAGGCGTTTTGGGTCGGGTTGCTGGCTGATTGCTGACAGCCCTCCCTGTGTGGCTCCTGGGTTTCTTCTCTCCGGGCTCCAGTTTCCACTTCCGTTAAACAAGACCAGTTGCACCGAATAAGGTCTCAGGAAGAATCTACAGTCTCAGTGGTCGATGCTGTGTTAGTAGTACTTTAGAGCTTTGACTTGCAGGAAATTGGTACTTTTTTGGGATAGATAATAGACTCACATAGTAAAAAATCAGACAGATGTTTAACAGTATCCATCGGAAACTCTCACGCACATGTCTCAACCAGCACGCCCTTTGCAGGTCTCACTTTTATTTCTTATGCATTCTTCTAGTGTTGTTATTAAAAAAAAAAAAAAAACTAGCAAAATTCTTATTCTCTCTGCTTTCCGTCCTGTACCGAGCGGCACTCTCTCCAGCTCAGAAGGGAAAGCGCTTCCTCGCCCTGTTTTACATCCGTAGAGCAGCTCATTCTCCGTTGGATACGGAAGCGATTCCTCCCCTACTCCCCACTAAACGGACGCGGGTCTAATCTTTTACTACCACAATTAATGTGTCAGAGAATAACCCTGTAGAAGCGTCGTTCTGTACTGGTATGACTGGAGGAAAACTTCTCAGGAGTGGGATTGTTAGGTCAAAAGTAAATGCGTTTGTAATTTGCCATTTTGATCAAATTGCCCTCCAAATGGGTGGTCGGACTCTGCTCTCCCCCCAGCCTGCTGGAGAGCCTCTTTCTCCAGACTCCACAGCAGAATGGCTCATCCCACGGAGTTTAAACTCCCGGAAAGGCCTTACTGCCGTGTCTGATAACAACCCTTATCACCCAGCCCTGGATGGCCCTAGCCCAGGCCCGACAGCATGACAACAAGGTGTGTAAAAGCTCAAGGAACTGGGGTCATCTAGCAGGCCTTCCGATGTCTTCTCATCGTGTTGTACTTAATGTGTTTCTGGATCTGAATTTCTGCTGCCTCAGTTTGGAGCTTAAACCTTCTTCTGCAGCTTGAATTTTTTTTCCCTCAGGCAATTTTATGCCTCATTAGGCCTCAAGTAAAACAAAGAGAGTTTGAGTTGCACATTTGGAGCGTTTCCACGAGGCGCCCAAGCCTGACCACCACCGTGTGCGGCCCTCAGGTGGTGATGCTGCAGGCCAGTTGACCAGCGCCTGGGTTCTGATGGAGGGCCCCCTTCCCTCCTGAGGAATGGAAGCTTTGTCTCTGTGCAAACTCTCCAGCTGTGGAAACTCTGGCACTGCTTTAAAGATTAATGGCATTTCTTGGCAACAGATGGGAAAGGCAAACTTCTCTGCTACACAAGGATTAAGTCTTAGGCTAGAAGCAAACTGTCCCCAGTCTCTGCAGTGAGGTTATCTTCCAGAGAACATTTGGGCAGTTTCCCAATAATGCCTGTGCTGGCAGCAGCCAACGTTTTCCAGTTAGTAAGGTTACATCCCATCCGGCCAGCATACAGAGTAGTGCTAAACTTCTCTCGGTCTCTCTCCCATATACACATGCACTTGTGTGAGAAACACACACACACACACGCTCAATATCTGATGGACAGAATGGACAGAACTGATAAGCAGACTGAGGAAGCATGAAGAACATTCTGGAACAACCAATGTCAGATCTACTAGAGTCTGGAGCCAGAACATAAACCATAATCACTTGCCCATTCCTGCATCTAGCTGGAAATGCTGCAAATAAAAGGGAAGTCCGAATAAAGTTCATTAGCTAATGAGGACCTTAAATGTCAGTTTAATAGCAGCATTAATAATAAAGTGAAGTTTTATTGGGTTAATAGAAGTTAAGTGGTAATATTAGTAAAATGGTCATTATAGAGTTTCTTCTTTGCAGGCAATGAACAGAGCTTCTGAAAGGATGGATTATTATAACTCCCCACTTTGCATTTGCTGTTTCTTAAAAAGAGGCATCTTTAAAGGTTTTAAAAAATTATTACCACTTTTTGCAGGGCCCCCGCCTGAGGCAGGAATCCAGGAGCTGTGTCTTTAAAGAAGCCCTTACAGGGAACTCGGTCGGTTGTTCAGGCTTGCTGCCAACAAACAATTGAGGTATTTACTGAGGGTTTCCAAGAAATTGCTGCAAATTATATGAAATGTTATACCTGCAACAGGCGTTCAATGTATTAGGAACAGGATAAAAATGCAGTATGTGTGGGAACAGAGTTGCAATTTGTGAGAAAGTGTTTGGTAACGTAGGTAGAGATGAATTTTAATTGTGTGTCATGAGGAATCACACGCATGGAAATGGAAAGGAAGTTAGAGGATGTGGCCTTTTTGAACAAATTTATAATCATCTGTCTAGAATCACTAAGGAGGAACTTTTAACATGATCTAGTGGAAAGACTCATTTAGAGACAAGGAAACTGAGACCCTGAGGGGGAGGCGCAGCTGGTCCAGAGGGAACTGGCTCAGTGCAGAAGGAAGCCCAGAACCATGACTCGGTATCCCTGATCCAGCCCAGGCCCCTCCTGGGTGGGCTGTGTGCCATTAGGGGTCTTCCTTACTGAGACAGACTCTGTCTGATCATAGTGAACACCACTCCTTTTTCAAACAAGAAATGTGGTCAATGACTCCCTCAACTGAACAGCGAGCATTTCTGGTGCAGCTACTTTGAGAAAAGCTCTTTCCTCAGTTTCCTCAGTTGAAATGCCTAAGAAATCTGATCAACTGGACTTCTCACCTTTAAAGATAAATCAAGGAGAGGAAGATGTGGGGAGTGAGGAGCTGCCCCAACCTTGAGAGGGTTTCAGAGAGGGTGTGTGTGTGTGTGTGTGTGTGTGTGTGTGTGTGTGTGTACGTGTACTGGGGGGCAGGGGCTCTGATGCACGCCATTCTCCCAGATCCTTGCTGGTATTGGCTGTGTTGGAGTCAGTGGGGCCGGTCTCTGGACGGACTTCCATGCTGGGCTTACTTAGACGTCTGACTGTTTGGGCCTCTGGCTGTCACCAAAGTCCTTGGTCCCGGCATTTGCCTCCAGTTGTGAAATTTCTCAACTAGGACAGCTCTGCTTCCTGATCCAGGCCTCTGAGAGGGCCCTTAATGGGACACGTTTGGGTCCCTCCCCAGGAGAAATTCCTCAGCCAGACCGTCCAGCTGTGCAGGAGCTCCCCACCCCTCACCCCCAGCAGGCTGCGCCTGGGAAGCTGCCCCTGCCTCAGTGTGAAGGTTCCTGGAGCCCCTGGCTGACGTCTACAGATCCCCAGTTTCCCTCTTCTCCTCAAGTCCTCCCTTAGCCTGGCATCCCCCCGCTCTTCCTGGGAGGACTTCACCTTTGTCGTATTCCCCTTGACCCACGTGCTTTAAACCTTCGGGCTTCATGGAGCATAGGGTATTCTCTCTACATTACCGAGGGGGCATTCCTGCTGAGTCTGCCTGTGGACAGGCGAGGTTGCTGACCTAGGAACTGAGGGACATCCAGCAGCCAGGAAACGAAGGCGGACAAGACATTTAGCATCCTCAGAATATTAACTGCCATCACACATTTATGTACTTTTCATCAGATTTTAGTCTAGATGAGGAAATAGAGAAGTTTAAAGCAGATTAGAAAATACAGAAATCATTATGTCATGAAATTGAACATTTGTATTTTGCCAGATTTGTGCTTTATGGAAATCATTGTGAATTATGGGGCTGTTGCTGAATTTGGGGGATCTGGTGACTACTCGGCATTTGTGGCTTATGGTCTTACTGGAAACCCCTTTGGGTGGTTTTAGAGCCTGTAATTCATGGTTATGTGTTCTGTATTTTTCTCAAGACCACTGTTGGAATCCTGTATTCACTGCATAATGAGTATTTTATTTTTAGATGTGGATCACCTCTTAGGGAGGGAGTCTGTGGGAAGGTGGGCAATGAACTATTTCTGACATAAATCACAAATGCCAAAGAAAGTGGTGATACTCAAAGAATAAACAAGAGTGACCACCATTCAATTGCAGAGATGGTATCTGTATCTTCCACAAGGTGGCACTTTAAATTGGGTAATATTTCAATCATTTGGTCATTTTAGCAATGAAGAAAAACCCAAGAATTATTCCATGCATGCTTATTTTCTGTCCCTCATTCCTGGGTTCATTTGATTAAATGAAGGGAAGATGTCAGGCCCAGGAAAATAACTTAGTCTCCAGGAGTTTCACTTAAAAAACCCCAATACACTGCGACTAAGTAACAAGACTAATATTTCTCTGTACAAACGTTTGTTGTAAGGGTGCTTTCTCAGCTTTTATTGCCTTAGCAGAGTTTTCTTTTTTTTTTTTAAGGGGAAAAGCATAAAATTTAAAATCCATCATAACATCTACAAAACAGAAAAGACTCAGACATAGTAAACTTATGGTTACCGAGGGGGAAAGGGGATGGGAAGAGATACCTTTGGGAGTTTGAGATTTGCAAATACTAACAACTATATATAAAATAGATTTTTAAAAAATGAATATCTTCTGTATAGCATAGGGAACTATATTCATTATCTTGTAGTAACCTGTAATGAAAAGAATATGAAAATGAATGTATGTACATATATGTACGACTGAAACATTATGCTGTACACCAGAAATTGACACACTGTAAACTGACGACACTTCAGTAACGAAAAATAAAAAAGAAAAGAAGAAAAAAAAATCCATCATAGAGAAGCCGGTTCTCAAAACCTGTCTTTAGAAATCCACACCACTTTTATGGACAGACTATGTTAAAATATTGACAAAGATTCAGATTAGAGATACTAGCTGAGTATCTGCCCACATAGAATATAAATAAAACAGTATTAGCATCACCTACCATTTCTTCAACATCCATTAAATGCTAGTACTGTTAGGAGCTTGGACATCAAGTAAGCCTTTTTTTTTTTAGCTTAGAAGCTAGTGGCAGGGAACAAGGTAACTGAATTCACGGTTCACTCTCCAAGCGTGCACGTCTCAAACGGCTCCTGAACTGTTTATTCTATACGTGCTCACTCCTGCCCACACGGCGGCGGGAACAAAGATACAGTGTGAATCGAGAAGACGCGAGGAAGGTAGCCGGTGAGGTCCGCCTGGCTGGAGGGCAGGGCATGGGCAGTGGGGTTTATTTGAGGACAGACTATGCAGGAAGAACGAGTGGTTCGTGGAAAGTCTGGGGACTAAGAAGCCCTTTCTTCAAAAATCCCTCCTAAAATTCACGCTGCCGACGCATCTTGCAGAACCAGGCGGCCAACAGGCACTGCCCCTCGGAGGAGATGCCCCTTGGGCGGGTGCTGGGCGCCGCCGCCGGGCGTCCGAACGCGGGCCAGCGGGGGCGTGGTCGCCGGGCGGATAACGGGCTGCTGGGCGCCGCGGTCCGGGCCCCTGCAGGCGCCGAGCCCGGCCCCACGCCCCCTCCGCCCCGGCGGCCCCGCCGCAGACCGCGCAGGCCGGGCGGGGCGGGGCGGGGCGGACTCCGAGCCCGTCTGGAGGGGTTTTTTTTTTTTCGTCAAACTTTGGCCACGTGAACCGCCCCCCATTCACTTTTGCGCCAATCGGGCGGCGCGGACGGATCCCGAGAGGGGCCAGGCCCCGCCGCCGCCGGGGCCGCTTCATAACGCGCCGTGCGTGACGTGGGGGGCTCCTGTTGCAATGGCGAGCTAAGCCGGAGGATGTGCAGCTGCAGCGGCGGCGCCGGCCACGAAGACGACGGGGGCGGGCGCAGCGCCAGCGGAGCCAAGCCAGCCGGGAGACGCGGGCAGGGCGGGACGCGGGCTCGGGCTCCGCTGCCACTGCCGTCGCCGTCGCGCTGGCCCTGCGCCCCCGCGCGCGAGCAGGAGGAGCCGCCGCCGCCGCCTCGCTCCCGAGCCGCCGCCGGCGCTCGCCGGGCATGGTCCCCTCTTAAAGGCGCAGGCCGCGGCGGTGGGGGTGGGCGTGCGGAACAAAGCGCCGGCGCGGGGCCTGCGGGCGGCTCGGGGGCCGGGATGGGCGCGGCGGGCCCGCGGCGGCCGCGGCGCTGCCCGGGCCGAGCCTCGCGGCGCTAGGGCGGGCTGGCCTCCGCGGGCGGGGGCGGCGGGCTGAAGGCGCGCGGAGCCTGCGGCGGCGGCGGCGGCCCGGCGGGCGGAGCGGCGCGGGCATGGCCGCGCGCGGCCGGCGTGCCTGGCTCAGCGTGCTGCTCGGACTCGTGCTGGGCTTCGTGCTGGCCTCGCGGCTCGTCCTGCCCCGCGCCTCCGAGCTGAAGCGAGTGGGCCCGCGGCGCCGCGCCAGCCCCGAGGGTTGCCGGCCCGGGCAGGCGTCTGGGGCTTCCCAGGCTGGCGGGGCGCGCGGTGATGCTCGGGGGACGCAGCTCTGGCCGCACGGCCCAGCCCTGGATGGCAGCGCACGCGACAGGAACTTTCTCTTCGTGGGAGTCATGACCGCCCAAAAATACCTGCAGACCCGCGCTGTGGCTGCCTACAGGTGAGCCCCTGCTCCCCGGGCACCGCCTCCTGCATGCAGCATCCCAGCCAGGTGCCCTGCGGGTCCACCCGTGGCTCGTGCCTTTACCGGCTTCCCAGACCCAAGGCTCCCGGGGTTGTTGTGGAATAGGGTGCCCGTCGGGCGATGTCGGGCATTGGCGGCAGAGGTCAGAGGCGGGATGGTGAGCGTTGCGCTCAAGAGCAATGGCTTTGAGGTTAGACGGACCAGGGTGGGCCTTCTGGGTGTGGTCCTCTCTGACTTTCTGCAGGACCCTTTAGCTTTCCATGTCCAAGCCCTGTCCTTTGTTAAGTGGGCCTGACAACGTATTTCCCTCATAAGGTTGTTGGAAAAACTTAGCACAGTGCCTGTGTTAGCGGTGACAGTGGTGGTTATTATTTGATTCTCTGAAGTCTGCACCTTTATCCTTGCAGAACTGGAGCCGATGTAAATTAATCTGATAAGAGCTCTTCCACTGGTAGATTTCACTGTTGGACTCATTGCTGTAAATGACAGAGGTGTCCACTGCCCACTCAACCACACCAGTCTGTTCAGTGAACGGAAACAGAACCTTTAGGAAAAGTAGTCCTTCGCCCATGGTAGATTTGGTATTAACTAGCCCCTTTTAGTGATGTGTGTTATCCAGTATCTGACCCCTAGTTGGCCATATGAGTCATAAAAGTGGCAGGAATCATGTTCAGGATTAACAAAAGGATTAGACAAAGTAATCTTTAGAAGAGAAAGAGGTGATTTTGGAATGGCACATTTGTATTGGAATGAATTTGAGGTAGAAAAAGGATGTAGATTCAGTAAAGGGCTTTAATGGAAACCTTACGCTTGTGAAGTGCAGAAATTCTGACTGTACCGATGACAGTTGGGATTCATCCAGCCTCAGAACAAACCAGTGTGGGGAAGGTCCTCTGGGAATGGACTTTCAGAGCAGTCATTGCTGGGCAAGGCCAAGATGGTTGCCATTGGTTCTTGATTTACAGCCAATACCCTTATAATTTCAGCTTTTAAATCTAGTTCTGGTCTAAATTTTTAGGCATTGGATGTTGTGAGGGGAAAAGCATGTTCTTCTAAGGGAGGAAGTAAAGGATTGAAAAGGAGTATGAAAGAGTAATAGAAGTCTGCCCTTTCATTCCCCATTCCTATGTGTTTCTACTAGGGTCTTGTTTAAGTCCAGAGCCCAGCTTCTTCCAGGAAAGGTCCTGAGTGCCTGAAAAGCTTAGACATGTCGGCACTGTAAATTGGACTAATTTGGGAACCCGGAGATCAAGCTTTTCTCCCAGGTCTACCATTAATTACCTGGAATTTTATGTGAATTGTGCTTTTGGGCAAAAGAAACATCCACATCAGAAATTGAGGATGAGCTGTATAAATTGTTTACAGTATGGTTTTGAAAGTAAATCTACGTGACTGCAGTTTGGGGACAAGTCCTTTGAAATCACAACTTTGGGACAATTACCAGAGTAGTGTTTGTTGGAATAGTAGATGGTGTGATTCTTTGCTCCCCAGATACATTTTCACAGATACAAAATCAACATATACAAACCCCTAGGGGTCCTAGTACAGTGGTGACGCTCAGGAAATGTAATGCAAACGAGACCTACTAGTTAATATCCAACATTTGGAGATGATCTTTTCCCGAAGCCCATGCTTGAGGCTCTGCTCTTGGCTTTCTTTCTAAATCTCTCTCTCTCTCTCTCTTTTATCTCATTGTTTATTTTCTTTAAGGCAGTTAGGGGAAAGTAGAAACACACCATTTGCCCTCTGGCTGTTGTTTGTGACAACTCTGCCTTTCTGATAAAACCCTTACCAGGAAGCAGCGTATCCTATTCTGTCAGCTTACCTCTTTTTGTATCTCTCTGATCTTAAGAACTCACATTAGTTGGAGCCTGGGGGTGGACCTACCTCGCTGGTTAAGGTCCTCTGCTTCTCAGCCTGTCAACCCTGTGTTTAGACTGGCTGCAGGAGATGGCACAAGATGATTTCAGCCTTAAGGAACTTTCGGGGAAGGCCAAAATTGGGATGGAGGTTATAGGGTGTAACATGATTATGGCTTTGCTGTGCTTTGCAGCCTGGGCCAAATGTCCACACTCAGCTCTTAAATCGGAAGTTTCAAGCACAGTTCAGTATAAAAAAGTCAGCTCAAGTCTTCTAGCACGAGGTAGAACTCTAGTTTGGTACTGAGTGTGCTCAGTTTTACATTTCTCCTGAGAGGCAAATTCATTCTTTACCTCAGGAAAAAAAACCTCACTGATTTTTGTTTTTATTTATTAAAGTAAAAGAATCGCTTGGCTCGTGGGTTGAAGGAGATGGCAGTGTTTTTACGAAGATGGCACTATGGTGTATTTTTATGCTAGGGTATTGAAAATGTTAGAATTCAGATCTAGGGACTAGTAACTATCTGAGATCCAGAAAGGAGCTTAAAAAAAGCCTTTGAAAAATCCAGGGAGGTGCACCCATCTGCACTAAAGGTAGTGCACTTTAATAGTGAAATAGCTCCATTGTTACTGATTTTTACTTTACAGAGCTGCCATGTGCTTAAAGTGGGGAGAGGGACCACCAAGAGATTTTAGCAGTGCAGTGACAGCAGATAGCAGACAAGAAGCAGATTTTAACAAGCAGGCAGAACAAAATTTAAATCACAGCCCATCAGAGACAGGCCAAGGCTAACTTCTTCCTAGGTACTGAGCAGATACCATAGTTAAGTTCATAGGAGGGGTCCTGGTTCATCAAAATGTTCCAGTATGCTTAGGATTTGTCCTTTTGTTTAACCAACACATTCATGGTCCCTTGGGTCCAGACTGAGTGTTGGGGACACAAGGGTGAAGATGCTTGCTCTCCTGAGCTGCTGTTTCAGTGGATGGGACAGACACTAAAAAGAGGGTTTCAGCTGGTGATCAGTGCTGTGGAGAAAATAGAACAGGGGAAGGGCAGGGTGGGGCGGTGTCATCTCTCTGTTAGGTGGTTGGGGAAGGCCTCAGAGAACGTGGTGTCTGGGCTGGGATCTGATAATGAGGAGCCGTTGGTGGGACTGTCATTGATAAGCATGTGAGGTAGAGGGAAGAACTGGTTAAGTTACAGGGCAGCAACCAGCTTAGACAGGAACCTGAGGGTCAGTGAAAGAAAGAGGACAAGGCCAGAGTGTATTGTCTCCTGGAATTTTATGCTAAATCAATTAGGAAGCCTTTGGAGGGTTAGACGGGAAAGAAGGATTGTGTTATGTTCTGAAAAGTTAATTTTGCCTGTCGTGTGGAGAATGGGTTGTAGGGGAGCAAGGAGATGTTAGGAGATGGTCCAAGTGGAGATGAGGGTGGCTGAGACTAGTGTGGTAGCATTGGGGCTGGAGAGAAGGGGATGGTTCAGGACTTAGGCTGGAGTTAAAGATGTGTTGACCGAATGCTCATAGGGGTGAGGCAGAGGAATTAACAATGACTTCTTGGATTTTTTCCTTGAAAGGCAGGGTGGTGGGTCGTGATGTCATTTCTTGAAATGGGGAAAGCTGGAGGAGGAATAGATTTAGGGGGAAGAGGTTAAGTCAGCAGAGATCTGGTTTTGCACAGGAACAAGTGGATGCATCCTTAGCCTTACGCATGTAATGACTTTAAAAAGGAATTGAGAGAAGATTTATATATGAAATGATTACGGTGTTGGAGCTCCCCGAGGGTTCTGGGTAGCTGCGGTTCTACAAATAAACATAATTTTTTTTTTTTTTTACTCACCTGCAAAGTATTTGTATTCTAGGTAATTTCACTTTAAAATGGTACTGTGATTCCTGCAGAGTAGTTCATTTTGCTGGTTAGTGACGGTTCATCAGAACTCTTAGCTGGGTTCCTTGTGTCTTTTGTTAGTAGGTGCAGTACATATTTTTTCCATATTTTTTCTTATATTGTTTGATATGCAGAAGTTAGATGTTCATGTAGTTCAGTCTTTTTTTTTTTTTTTTTCTTTTCTTTCTTTTAGACTTTAGGGTTGTTTTTTCCCCTAAGCTCAGAAAGTTTTATTGCCCTGGAGAGATTTTTTTTTTTTAAGTTACCTTTTTTTTCTGATTCTAGAAAGGGTACAAATCATCTTAGCCTCATTTTTCCCCCAAATGGTACATTGTCTCAGGACCATCTGTTGAATAAGCTCCCATTTCCCTACCAATTTGAAATGCCATCTTCATCATACTCAAAATTCCTGGGTATGTTTTTGGACTTCCTATTTTGTTCCATTGATCTTTCTGTTTGTTCTTGTGCCAGTACCACCCGTTGAAGTTACTGGAGGTTGAATAATATTTTAATATCCGGAAGACAAGTTCCCCTTTGTCACTCTTCTATTTCAAACATTTCTTGGCATATACTTACCTGTTCATGCTTGGAGAGTTTTGATGCTGCTTATACTTTTTTTAATTAATGGTTTGATAAAAAAGAAAAAAGCATCCACGTTTAGCTCTTTAGTCCATTTTTATGCCCAGAACACTAGGTTAATCCAACACCTTTTGTTTATCTTGATTCTTGCCTCCCCTGGGTTGAAAATGGGGAAACTGTTTGTTCTTTCTTTACTTTCTCAGAGGAAAGAGGTAGATGGTTTCCCTTCTTTGCCCCAGGGGCGAGAAAGGGCACCATTAAGGACTCGCATCAGTCTGTAGGGAATTGTGGGAAGAAAGTTTGAGAAACACTAGCTTTAGATAAAGGAATCTTACTGCAGGATTTTTTTTTTTTTTAACCAGTTAATGGCCTTTTCCTAATGCTTTAAATGAAGGTAGACTGCTCCTTTTACCAACCTTAATGAGCAACGCTCAGAGTTCTCTCCTTCTTTCTTGAACTCAGTAAACTATGTTTATCTTGAAACAGTTTAGAGCCATGCTTGCTTTCTCAGGTAGAATTCAATTTGGCAAAAACTTACTGAAAGCCTTCTGTGATCCACATCATCAACCCGGAAGTGAACTTCTGGGGCACAACCCATTTCACGTTATGAATTACGGGTGTGAGAAAACTAGTGAAAATTGCGATCCTGAAGGTGAGTTGAGTGTCACATGTCATGGTTCCAGGTCCTGATGCCTTCAGACAGTTAGAAGTTTCCAAGGACGTCGTAGTTGTCAGTGCGTGATTGTGTTTTCACCGCGTTGGCAGTTTTCACTTCTCCCCGTCCGTTAATAAAGCTGCTGTTTATTGGAAATAGATTAATAATTCCATTCCTGCCGAGTTCATCGTCCAGGGTAGGAAACAGATGATAATCCTGGGTGGTAGGGGCCCACAGGGTGCCTGGACTAGTTACTGTGTGGATATGGAAGAAAGAGGCCTGCACTGACATGAAGGGGCTCCAGGAAGGTCTCATCACTTTCCTACTTACCCCTCTTCCCTTCTTTAGTCTTGAAGGATGAGCAGGAGATTTGGAGGCAGGGACAGGTACATTCCTGGAGACGTGAAATGGTCGGAGGTAGTGGAGGGATAGTGATGAAGGACAGTTCATTGGGGCTGGGGTCTGAGATGCAGCACTTCCTCTAGAAATTTTTCCGAAGCAATTTAAAGATGTGCTCAAGACCAAAGTGGAAATTTCAAGTATCATTGGTGTCCTGCAAAGCTGGGGACCACTGATTCCACTGATTTACCCAGACTGGGATCTGCTTCTCTAACTTTAAAAAATGGTGTGGCTGAAATATGTTTACTGGAATTAATGAGTAGGTTTTAAAGTTGTATACCCAGTATGAGACCGCTTTTGTTTAAAAATTAAGTAAAGTAAAATGTTCGTGTTTATGTGACATAGAAAAGAAGGTGTAAAAGAATACACATGCCATGATGCTGAATGACTTTTCATATTCTCCTTGGCACTTCTCTGTATTTTGAGCCCTTAAATTGTAATAAAGCTACAAACTACAGTTGTTTTTTTTTTTTTTTTTTTTTTTAAAGGAGGTGACAGCTCTTGGGAGGAAATGTGAGTGTAGTTTTGAGTGGTTAAATTGTAGGTACCTGCAGGACTGCTGTGCACAGATGGCATATTGACCTGGGGTTTCCTGGGGGTTCAAGTCAGGGTCGTTCTTGTCTCAGTAACTGACAGTTGCTCCTGCCCCCAAATACAGGGCTAACACTTGTGTTTGATTACTGTAATTGTTTCCTCAGTTACTGTGACTCCCCGCTTCCAGGTGATACTTGGGAGAATCGGGTGGCAGCATTTTTAACGTGAGGGCCCCGGCTGCCACATATTCATGTAAGTGTTCAGCACCTCCACTTATTGTCAGTATCTTTTTGGCTTCTGGTTCTGGGTGGAACTGGAGGAACAAGAAACTTAGTTACGATTTAAAAGTACTGAGGTTGTCCATCTCACCTTAATTCCGTGTCGTTTTCTCAAGTGTTCATAGCTACCGTGTTTACTCTGTAGTTGAGTACGTTTCTTTATGGGTGATTAAAAATAAGGTGTAGTCTGTTCTGAGTTGACATCAACTCTGAACTTGCAAAACTTGAGGATTATTGAAAATGTAGACTTTAATACCATTGAGACAATTGTTTTATAATCTTTACCTAGATACAGAGGCTGATTTTGTGTTAAATTTTGTTCTGTGTGTTTCCAGCCTAATGTCAGAAAATGATTGGGCAGAATTTACAGTAGCAAAGGGACCCAAACACAAAAGGAAGGTTTCAAAGCTAACGTTCGAGTAAAGTCTTCTGACCTTCAGTACCAGCCTAGACTCTGAAGGCGTCCCTGACGGGCAGGGCTTGGCCAGGCAGATGGAATGGGAGGAAGTGGCTGAAGTGGGTGTAAGGCTTCTCTCCTTATCTGTGATGACTCTCTTCTCAGCCTTAGCAGCAGAGGAGGGACTGCAGAAGAAATGTGGGCGATGACCTGGGAGACAGGTGTGGGGATGGACAAGCCAACAGGCTGGCCAGTGTTGGTGTTAAAGTCAGACTTCTCTTGCATCCTGGCTTTGACATTTATTAGCTTTGTCTTCGTGGGCAAATTACTTACCTGGCTTTTGAGCCTCAGTCTTCTCATCTGTAAAATGTGGGTCAGGGGACCTCTCACAGCTCCTGGAGCTGTCATGAGGTTGAGTGTCTGATGCCCTCAGCACAGTGCCCCACATGCCTTAACTCCTCAGTGGCGGGTGGCTGTTGGCAGTTGGGAAGCAGGCTTGCTTCCAGGGAACACCTCAACAGAGGAAGACTGGCTTGCGAAAGAGTTGGCTAAATTGGGTTCAGGCTGGTTTTATTGTTTGCATTAAACAACACTGATTCTTCAAATTTTTTTGCTTAGAATTAGATTTCGAAACTAATTTTGGTTGTGCAGGATTCAGAATTAGTTGCATATTTACACTTTTAAGTGTATAGCAGCAAAATACGAACTGTATACAGTAGCTCTCCAAGACTTGAAGCTTTGGAAATGGATCATAAGGTCAGAATTTGCCTTCTGCCATTAACACTCCAAATTTTAATTCTTGTGTTTCAAAGAGGGCATATTTGTGGTCTCTGCTGATGAGTATTCCCATTGTTTGCTGTGAACCTGGGCTCAGAGGGCAGGTTGCTCTTAGCTCTTAATGCCTTGGAGCTGCCTCCTGGGCTGGTGCCCAGACCATTGTTGAGGTGGGAGGCTGTAATCCACCCCTCAGTAGCTTGATTGAGGGTGAAAAAGGATCTCTAATGCTTGCTCTCACCTTTAGTCTGTTTTTTAGGATTAATGGTAAAGAGTCTAATTTGATTTTTCTTTTAAAAAATTTCCCCACCACTTGTGATCACTGTTATCTTTATCCACCTCCTTCCAAAATGAACATGAGATTGCTCACATCAAAAGGTCATACACAGTGAGACAGAATTTAAAAGAGGAAGCCACATATCCGGAAACCACATAAACAGAAGGGGGAACCTGGAGCTAAGTACTCTGACTGCAGTGCTCCCCACGCCAAAACAAGACCCAGAGATACCGGGCTGAATATGGCTTATAACGTCCTGCCTATCACTGGGGGTGCTCCTTCAGCTCCAGGAGAGGCCTTGAATCCTCCCTGGGGAGCCTGGGAAGCCCTCTGGGTTCTCCCAGGTTCATAGCTGCTCTGCCTGGCAGCATAGAACTGTCCTCTATGTACTTTTTTTGGGAGGATGAGCTAAGATTGCTGCTCCGTCAGTCACACTGTGCTTCCTGTAAGGATACTCGATGAATTTCCCGCACTTCTCTTCCATAGATCAGGGGAGAAATTTTCCTGAGGTCTCAGTACCTGGAATCATCATTTCACTTAACCCCTAAAGAGTGGGACACAGTCTTGTGACTTCTTGGTTGCCAGCTGAAAGACTTACAGCTGAATTTGGCCCCACGTTAGCAGACGCAGAGGCCCCAGGGTGGCTGATAGGTCCTTCCACCAGTGTAGAGCTGAGCGGGCAGCCCCTACCCGGATTCTCCCCTCCCTGCTACAGGCGCCACCTCCACTCCTTCCTCCCACTTTCCTACGCTTGTTTCTCTTTGGCCTGGTTTTCTTGTTTATTCTTTTCATCCTGTATACATTTTGGTTAAGTTGTCTCAAATCCTTTCTGCAATGGGAGTTGACTGAAAAAAAAAAAAGCATAACCAAAAAATTCAAAGATGTTTTATTTGGTAGACTTTCTGAGGACTCAAGCCGGGAAAACGGCTTCTCAGACCTCTCTAAGATACTGCTTGCTCCAAAGAAGCAAGGGAGGAGCCAGGATATACAGGAGTTTTTGCAACAGAGACCAAGTAGTCGGAACATCAAAAGATCACTGTTAATTGAAGAAAACCAGGCATCTCAAGTTAAGGAATTTAGGGCTTTTCTGTGTATGGGAAGGTGCAAAGGTCTGGGCTCATGGAGATCATGCCTTTGATGTGCACCTTAGCTGTCTGGGGCCAGTGTCCTGTTCCTTCCCATCCTGAGTTCCCTCCCTCAAAGGGGGCACCACTGAGGGTGGCAGCAGAGGCTGGGCTGCCTGCTTTTCTCCATCCTGAGTTCCCTCCCATCACTGTCAGGGGTGGTGGTAGCCGCTGATGACTTGCTGGTGGCAGCATCCTTTGTTTACTGACATGGCTGACAGTATTTTCAATTCACATGGGGAAGAATATAAATGTATCCATTTAGTTCTTGTTACCTTTCAGTTCTGCAGGGGGAAACTATTCTCCCTTCCTTTCTTGACTCCACATTCTGAGGTTATTTGATAATTTGAATCCTTTCAAACTTACCACAGTGACCATTAGACCACACACGTAATAGTAACTTGGGGGAACTCAGAAAAATCTCCCCTTCTTATTTATAAAACTTAATATAACTATTGAAGTTTAGAGAATGTGAAAGAACGTACTCAGTCTTCATTTTTTTTTTTTTTTTAGTTTTTGTCCATTGGATAGAGTTTAAAAATTTTTTTATTACGCAAATAAAATTGTCTGTTTGGATGCTTTATAGTTTAAAGCTTTGCCCTAGATTAAAAATAAAATTTCCCCCTAAACTCTAAATACAACTGTTTGTTGCAGAAAACTGAAAAAAAATGAGAAAACATGAAGAAAAGCAAATCTCTTCTGATCGTCTCTCCAAAAATAACCATAGTAAACACTTTGGGGTAGGGTTGTATATTATTTTATTTTATATGTGTGCTCTTGTTCCCATATTAGTCTGTGTCACAAGTATCCTATTGCTTGCTTTTTAAGCTTACCCGTATATTATAAGTGTGTACCCAGGACATTAGTCATGCCATAGATGCAGTTTTGTACAGAAATGTATTTTACGTAGTTTTTCTTAGAGTGACATGAATGGAAGTGGAGACTGTTACTAAATCCTAACTCAGCAAAGGCATTCCCCAGTGAAGCTAATGCTGGCCAGCTGCATTGCTTAACTGTGATTTAACTTGGTGTAGGGAGAGCATTTAGAAGCCCGGAGGAAAGGAAGATTGCTGACTTGGCACTCTCCAATTTCAGTTGTCTTATCTGTGCTTCAGCAAGAGTTGGTTATCAGTCCATTGAAAACTGAAGCTTTCCGGCAACGGCCTTTGCAAATGTTCTGTGGTTTCAATTAAGTGAGAGCTCTTTGCTCCTGGTAACAAATGTGTTGATGGCAAAGTTAACATTTGCTTATGAAAATAAAGAAAGCTGACTGGTTTCTGTCTCAGGAGGGGGGCAGCTTGCACCTTCAGCAGCATTTTCTTCATTTCTTTGAAATCATTGATGCCCTCCCCCTGGTTACCCGGGGATGGTGACTCGTGATTCATGTTCCAGAACTCTTGAACTTAATGGAGCCATTTAAGCTCAAGGTACCCTGAGTAAAAAGATCCTAATTTCTTAAGATTGGAGGATTTACCAAAACTTTACATAGAGAGATTTTCCCCAAATCACCAGTCATTTAAGAACAGAAAAGGGCAACATGAGGTTTTTCCCTGGCTTACCTAAAAAAGAAAAAGATAATAATTGGGTGGAGTGACTGTAAAACTGCAGAGAGGCTTTTAAGGATGGTTTGAGGTTAGATTGTCTGTTTTTAAAATTAATTGGTTTCTCTTCTTGGACGAATTGCACCATTTCAAGTTACAGTTTAGGTATTAAATTGCATCAGTGATGGTGGTACCACTGCTGCTTCCATCACTGTATTCTCTCTGGCATGGCACGTAGGAAACAGGGCCGGACAAGATGAATTTTGATCCTCAGTCTACTATGCAAGATTCTAGTGTTTTTAAGTGAAAACACTTTTAAGGTCTTTTAGACTGACATTGTCTTGAGAGTGATAGTAAAATAGAATTCTCTTATATAGCTTGAGTGTCAGGATTTTAGCCAGAAATCAGAGAAGCAGCATTTTTCCTAGTGCCTTCACTCAGATGTGTAATCTTGAGACTGACGATTCAAGTTCGGCCCACACTTTCCTGTCTCCCTTGTTTTTTTCTTTCAATACCCTATTTTACTTGCAAACTCTTATCTTCCCTAGTAAGTCACACTTAGTAATGCTTGCCTCATGCCAAGCGGACTTCTAAGCACTTTGGATATCGTAATCCATTTCACCCTCACCACAACCCTGTAAGGCAGGTACTAATATTATCCCCACTTTACAGATCAGGAGGGAGAAACACAGAGTAAGTCACCCAGCGTGAAGCCAGGGTTCTCACCCCAGCAGCCTGATTCCGGAGTCCATGCTCTTAAGGATCAAACACTGTATTGTCTTCCCAGCAGCTTGTTCCTCTGAAGGCAGGTGTGTCTCCCCAACCCCAAGCTCTCAGTAATACCATGGTGCTTCCATAGTTCAATGGCTTCTGGGGTTGGCTACTTTAGTACTACTTTGAACTTGTTCTGTTTTATTAATCACTGAAGCGGTTGGGTAGAAGCTAAAGTTAAGTTGATTTTATTCACTATTCTCTTAAAATCAATTGTAAGATCCTCTAGATTATTTAGCATTAAATTTATATTTCAGAAGTACCACGAGTGGTAGTAAGTTTCAACTCTAGCATTCCTGTAGATTTTACCTCTTACTCTGTGTATTCCTGTTGTGTTTTCATTATGTTGGTTTCTTTGCCTGTAAAAATGGTAGGTCTTAGTGCTTACCTGGAAATTTCTCAAAGATACGAGACAGAAAAATTTCTGCCCTTTCGCATACACTCAGCACATGGCGTCTTTAAGTCACTTATTTCGCGTGGATGAGCAGTATTTATTGATCTCTATTACGTGCCAAGCACTAAAATTACTCACGTCTTTCAAAAATTGCTGTGACTGCCAGACAAAAGTCGTTTCTGCATAAAGGGAGGAGTCAGGGGCTCCTTGACTTGGATGAGGGGTTTTCTCTCGGTACAACGTCATCATCGCTGACTTCCCCAGGCTGGGATATGTATGTCTATGATGTTCCTGTGTCAGAAGAGTGTGCTTAGGTTATCATACGGTTTATTGTAGGTGGGGTTCATTCCCATTTTAAAATGGACTTTTCTCTTTATGGCAGGGATTGATTTCTCTTTAAATTAATTGCCCTGTTCCTACTATGTTTACATCTTTTTTTTCAGGAGCATATATCCTTTGTAAAAATGAAGTAAAGTACCCACTACAGCATGTGTAGTGCCTTTGGGTTTCGTATGTGTCAAATTCTTCTTTAAGAGTTCTGAAAGTAGCCTAAGACTCCGTAGGTCCATTTTAAACCCAGGGCATTAAGGGAGAAACGTGACAGCTACTGTGTAACATCCACTCTAAGATGTGCATTTTTTTTTCTCACATGTTAACACTTCTGAAACGAGGATGCATTTTACAGTTGCTGGCATGATGTGATTGTGATTGGCTACACAGGCATACCTCAGAGATATTGTGGGAGTTCCAGATTGCCTCAAAAAAAGCAAGTTATCTCAAGAAAGCAAGTCACACAAATTTTTTTGGCTTCCCAGTGCATATAAAAGTTACATTTAGGCTATACTGTAGTCTGTTAAGTATGCGATAACATTATGTTTAAAAAGCAACGTACATATGTTGTTTAAAAAATACTTTCATTGCTAAAAAAGCTAACCATCATCTGAGCCTTCAGCAAGTGGGACTCTTTTTGCAGTAGTCACATCAAAGATCACCATAACAAATATAATAGTACCGAAAAAGCTTGAAATATTCCTAGAATTACCAGAGTATGACACACAGACATGAAGTGAGCAAATGCTGTTGGAAGAAGTGGTGCTTGTTCCATGCACGGCTACCACAAACCTCCAATTTGTTTAAAGGAAAAAATGCAGTATTTGTGAAGTGCAGTAAAACAAGGTATGCCTGTGTTTTGTTCTTTGTTACTGGTACATAAAACAGTGATGCATCTTATAATGACCATCCTAGAGTTGAGGAAATTGATAGATATTTAATCCTCAGACTTTTTCAGAAGCATGTTTGACAAAAGCTCAGTCTCATTGAATTTTTCCTCTGCTTGGATAAGTTTGAAGTCATTTTGTATTCCTTATATTTGGGTTAGGAAGAGAATTAAAAGCCAGTGATTATTTTTTTGAGTATTTCATTGTAAGTTGTATTTAAAATTACCGGAGTGTTGCCATGCTTCAGAAATTTAGTTTTGCAAGATGAAAAAGTTCTGGAGATGGATTGTAGTGATGATTGCAGGACAGTGTGAATGACTTCATGCCATTGAACATCATACTTTATTTTAAAATGGTTAAAATGATCAATTTTAAGTTATACATATTTTATCACAGTTAAATTTTTTCTCAAAAAAGTAGTATCATGTTTATAAAAGTTTCCCCCAATATAGAGCTACTTGGAATAAAAAGTGAAAGTCATCTTTACCTAATCCCAGCCCCTCCCCATTTCCCTACTTCTGTACCTGTTCCCCAGAGGTTGGTGTATCTTTTCAGGTATTTCTCTCCTAAGGTTTACATAGTGAAGATAGGTATGCTTTTTGTTGGTCCTTCATGTCACTTTTCACTGTAAGAAATACAGTTGTAACAGTTAAGTAAGATAAAAATACATTGGGGAGGCCATCATCTGGGAACTGTGCTTTTTTGATTGCATTAAGGCTAAATGTACTACTTCATTTATTCTCTGTGTTTTTCCCAGGAGCTGTCTGTATATAAATGCATTTTTGTGGCTAGACTACATCAGCTCTCAATACACAGCATAAGAAGGTATCAGGAAAAATGCGGCCTGATGGCCTTAAGGCGGTTGTTTGGCAGCGAGATTCTTCACTCTGTTTCCTCTGAATTGACCACTGATTCCTCTGGCAATGAGATGAGCAAATTCCCCTTTAAACTCTTGTAATTGAGAATACATGGCCCTTCACCTTGACTTCAGTGGCTTGTTGTGGCTTGGAAGCATCAGGGATCAGGGCCCCATCTCTGGGGGTCTGCCAGGCCCTGCAGTCTCCCCCAGCCCCCTCACAACAGCCCCCCCCGCCGCACGCTGCACTCCATCCATTTCTGCTTCTTGTCCCTGGCGTTCACCTCATCTTGGGGAAGCTTTCTCTGCTCCGGGTCTGGTTTGCATTCTTTGTTTGCACGCCTGGCTTTCAGAGCACTTGTCTTCATTCACGATGAGGTGTGCGCTGGTGGGACTCGTGGGTTAATGTCTGGCCCTCCTCGTGGCAGCTCCATGGCAGCTGCAGGGTCTGCATTTTGCTCACCACTCATCCCTGTGGCCTGGCACATACCTGGCACTTGACGAGCATTCAGAGAAAAAGCATCCAATGAACAATTTTATTTTTTAATTTTTGGTTTTACAGAGCCCAGAAATTTGTAGATAAGGAGTTGATAATATCAAAAAATTAACCTGAATGTTTAGTCTTGGTGCCCTGACAATTTGGTTTTCAGCCATAGCTGAAACATAGTTGTCCTGGAAATATGTTAACACATCATCATTTTTTGTTGTTGTTGTTGGGGTTCTTTTGAAAATGAATTAAGACTTTGCAATACCCGGTAACGTGGGTTTCCGTTAAGGGGAAGTAAGCAGATCAAGTAGCTTTTTATTAGCCTTTTGAATGTGCAGTGATTCAACATGAGTAGATATAGGAATTTCTGGAAATGGGATGCTTGGAATAAACTGTTCTCTCGCTGATGTTTATTTTAATTCCAGAACATGGTCCAAGACAATTCCTGGGAAAGTCGAATTCTTCTCTAGTGAGGGTTCAGACACATCGATCCCGATTCCAGTAGTGCCACTGCGGGGCGTGGACGACTCCTACCCACCCCAGAAGAAGTCTTTCATGATGCTCAAGTACATGCATGACCACTACTTGGACAAATATGAATGGTTTATGAGAGCAGATGACGATGTTTACATCAAAGGAGACCGTCTGGAGAATTTTCTGAGGAGTTTGAATAGCAGTGAACCCCTCTTTCTCGGACAGACGGGACTGGGCACCACGGAGGAAATGGGGAAACTGGCTCTGGAACCTGGCGAGAACTTCTGCATGGGGGGCCCTGGTGTGATCATGAGCCGGGAGGTTCTCCGGAGAATGGTACCTCACATTGGCAAGTGCCTCCGGGAAATGTACACGACCCACGAGGATGTGGAGGTGGGAAGGTGTGTCCGGAGGTTTGCTGGGGTGCAGTGTGTCTGGTCTTATGAGGTAAGAACAGAAGAAAATCTGTTACTTTTGTCATTAGTTCTGGACTAGTCGTAGGAAACCATGAGTGATACTATCCTCTCTGAGGCTTAAAAATTGGTCTTAAGTTATTATACATTTTTTTACTTGGTTCTTTTAATTTGAATTCCCTCTTAATACCTTTTCTCTTGGTTTTTAGAACATGCCTTGTGTACATTTGTCCTAATACCTCAGTTAATAAATAATGGTATTCGGGACCCAAAGAAAAGGTTTGCTGCAGGTCACAGTGATGTTTTCATGATTTTTCAGAAAAATTCATCTCATCTGATTTTGCAGATGTGATTGCAAATGTCCCTTTCTCCCGGAGGCCTCATCTGGTCATGTTGACCCACACGGTTTAGAAACTTACATGTTTTGAATTCATAAAATGAGTAATGATGTGAAAAAGCCAATAGTATTTGGCTTTGCATTTATTAAACTTTGACTTTTTTAGAGAGTTATTATGGTCTGTAATTTGTAATATAGTTGTTCGTTTCAGAATAGTCAATTTCTGAGTTATTTTGACACATACATGCAAATTTTTGAAGGAAACCTACTTAGAGATGTTTTCTCTTTAATAGTTCTGGAGAAAATGAGTTAGCTTTTTTGACTTTTGTTTTTATTGGCAGATATGCCCCGCTTGCCTGCAGTTGCAGGATGTGATATTAGTCAGAATGGAAAAAATTATTTAGGTTGTGTCGTGTTTAGATTGATAAACTACCGATAGTTGTGAGGAGCCGAGGGAATTGTTAGACCTTTTTCCAAGAAAGAGAAACTCATTTTCAGATGTAAACTGTTAGCGTTTCTCCTGAGTTAGTTTTCTTAAGTGCTCGTGTGAAGAAATGGAATTCTTGCCTGTACTTGGCTTTTCCCCAGACTTGCTTTTAAATGTCTCTTAATCACTATTTTTTTCATTTGAACTTATAGGGAAGTGGACGTTTTCAAGTGTACAGGAAGTAGTCTACATGTAGTTTCTAATTATAAAAGATACATTTTAGAGCGCAAATGTGATCTGAGCAAACCCTCTGATCTCTGTGTGTGCCCCCCTGCACACGGGCCATTTCATTGCTTACTGGATCTAGGGGAGAATTCTCTTGCCATGGATTTTTGCTACTGGGAAAGCTGTTTGGGGATTTTGTGCAGTTTTAAGCAAAATACAACTGGCAGTATTCCTGCATTTTCCCCGTCTTTAGTTAGTTTTAACCTTTACGTGTTTCATTATGGTTAAAATGTGTGATGCCTTGAATATTTTGGAGTGGCTTATGCTGCCTCCATCCCTGAAAAGCTGGCCTTCCTGCTGGAACTGTAAAGGGTAGGCCTGCCTTTGAGAGAGAATTTTTAAACCTCTGTGTCTGAGTAATACGCTGCTGTTAGATTGTATATGTTGCCAGAGAGATACCAGCAGAGCCAGTATCTTGAGTTTATCAAGGACTTTGACCTAGCGTTTCGCCAAGATAGAGTGAGAAAGTTTTGTCCTGGGGACTTAGGGGTTGGGAGACAGTTTTGAGATTGTTTCCCTTTATTATGATGTAATCGCCCACGTTTTCTAAGGCCCGACGTCGGCGTTCTGGGAATCGTCCTGTCTGCACGCTTGGAGCTGTTGCTTAGACTCGATGCATCTGGTAAATGACCTTATTAGCTAAAGGGATCTGGTCGGGGAGGAAGCTCCTGCCCTGGGTCACTCCCTGGCCCTGCCCAGGATCTCTCGAGTCAGCTTCTCCTGCTGTCCCTGCTGCTTTGCGTTCCTCTAAGTGCCCGATGACCAGGGTTTTTCCTGGATGCTGCTGGCTTGCTCTCCACCCGGCATGTACCAGACGACTGTCCTTCTGTGGGAGAATATCTTCTCCCAGAGAGTGGCTTGTCTTTTCACTTTAAATTGGCATTTTTATTATATGCAGATTGTCGTATCTAAGTGCAGTCTCATTTGTTACTCTTTTCCCATGCAGTTTGTGCTTTTTCTGTCTTGGGACATTCTTCCGTTCCTTGGGGTCACAGGAGTTTTCTATATATTTTTCTGTAAATTTAAAGTTTTGCCTTTCACGTGTAGTTCTTCATCGTTAATCATTTTTTAAAAATCTGTCGGGACATTTACCATTTTATTAACTCTTTAATTTCTCTTCTGTTTCTTTTCTTAATTTTTTTTTTTTTTGTCGGGCTTTAAGTGCTTCTAACCTAAGTTGTCATTAGGATTTATCATTGTGTTCACCACTCAGGCAAGATTAATCCCTCATGTGCATGAGGAACTTCTATTAAACTTCCTGTAAATCTAGCTTCTCCATTAAGGCTCACATTACGAGAAATTATTGAGGTGGAGTCTTATGTTAAAGACAATTAAGTTAAGCTTTGGGTCTTGGAAGGTACTTATTTAGCTCTATTATAAACCTAGCCAGAAGGTGTAATTTTTTTTTTTTTTGCAAGTCGAAATAATACCTTGGGATTACACTTACATAATTAAAGTGGATCCTCAGAAACAGCTGTCATAATCAAAATCCAAATTCATTTCTGAGCTTGTTTTGATTATTATTGGTGGTTAATTATTAATACATGACTTTAAAAACTTTATTTGGAAATCATTTTAATTTCACAGAAACATTACAGAGATTGAAAAAAAAAAAAACCGCAAAGGACAAAGAACATCCATACACACTATACGTAGAGTAACCTGTTAAGGTTTTACTCCATTTGCACTATCATTTGCTTGTGTTCTGAGTGTGCCCCCCCCCCCCCCGAGATGTAGACTTAACCCACCACTACTTTAGGGCAGGTAGTTTACTTTGTGGCCCTTCGCTTTAAATAACATTAATGTATTTTAACTAAGAATAGGAAAAGCCAACCACCACAGTACAGCTTAAGTAAATTTAATCTAACGTCTGCAGACCCACTGAAGTCCCGATAGCAGCTCTTCCTTCTCCATCACAGGCTTCAGCCTGGGGTCAGGTACTGCATTTGGCTGTCATGTCTCTAGCCTCCTTTAATCTGGAACGTTTGCACAGCCTCTTTCTTTGTCTTTTATGACCTTGGGATTTTCGTTAAGTGGCTTTAAAAGCTTCATTTTTATAATGGAAAAATGTGACTGCAATATGGTAAACCAGTAGACAGTTTTTAGTAACGCTCTTCAAGGCTTATTAAAACCGCCTACTCTGAGGACCCAGCAGCAGAGAGAGTGGGGCTTGAGGCCCTTAATACAGCTGGAAAAGAGGAAGGAGGACCTGGCAAGCCTGGTTTCCCCTTGTCACACGGGGTCAGCATTATTAACTCAAGTTATGCCAAGTTTTTTATTTTTTTGAGAACCATTATTGAAATTTTTGGAAATTTTTATTTAGGCAAATATATGAAATATTATGCTACTCTCTTAATAAGAGGGAGAAAAAAGAAAATTGACGTAAGTAATGTATTCATATTTTTAACTTCTTATTGAAGGACATGTATCTATAAGTGTAGAGCTCAGTGGATTTTCACAAACTGGACACAGCTGGGTAGCCAGCATCCAGATCTTGCTTTTATTATTCTGACTCGATGTTTGACTAGTAATGAATGTCTGGAGTAGAAAATAATTGTTACTAATGAAAGTTAGTAATAGGCATAGATAGATTCGGCTACCAAAATTAAAAAAAAAAATTTTAAATAGCTAATGCTGTCACATGGTTCAAAACTGAGAAGTGCAAATGGTTTATAGGGGTAAGTCTTCCCACCTCTGTCTACAGCCACTGGGTTCCCTCATGAGGCAGCCCCTGTAGTGCATCTTTACAGACAGACCTTATGCATACGTAGGCAGTTAAGATTGTGTATCTTCCCCCTTGCGTATGAACCGTAGCACACTTTACATCCTGTGCACATCTTGCTGGTTTTCAGTTCCATGTCTTGGAAGATTTTCCATTTGGAACATAAAGAGCTTCATCTGTGTTACAGACATTCAGGCTATTTCCAGTTCTTTTCAGCAGTGTTTCTCACCAGTCATTTATCCAGCGTTTCCCAGCCTTTTTCATACCATGGCACATGTATTGCGGTGACTGCCCCGAAAAGGCCCCTGCGCCCCAACCCCTGTCCTCTTCCCCCGCCCCCTCCAGACCTGAAAGGATTGTTATCTTGGCGCGTCTAGAACTGTTTGGGATATACCAGCGTACCAGGACCAGTCGGGATGCTCTGAGTTAACCAGTAAGTATTTGTTAAGGGACCGTTAATGGGCCCGGTACTGCCTTCTGAACTGGCAGGAGATCGCAAAAGAAGAAGGAAACGTGAATGGCCTTTTTCTCTGCCTCAAGGACTGTAGTCTAGTTGAAGAGACAAAAACGTGTGTTTGTGAAAAAGTTGAAAAAACTTAAAAGTGTAAAACCCTATGATGCTGATTTTAAATATAAAACATTACAGGGGAGGGTAAGATCTATGATGTTCTTTTAATAGAGAGGTATATCACCAAGGAAATTGGGAGTTTAGAGCAAAATATGTAAAAGGAGAAGTTGTTCCTTATTAGCTAACTGGCTTTCAAAGGAGTATTGAACATCCTTACGTTAGAAGCTTGGGATTTTTTTTTTCTTTAATCGCAGAAGAAATGTGTTAACTGCTAGTTGTGGTAAGTGGATTTGTGTTATGGGGGTGCCATTCCAAGAACCAGGCAGCCCTCTAAGTGACTAGAATAGATGCTTCAATCCTGAGCGCTGATGCTGCCTGAGCCTCATTCTCTTGTTCTGCCAGTTTGGTGGTTCAGTTTCCAAGCCCCTAATAGATTAGAAGGGCAAATTACCACCCCAAAAATGAAGGCTATTATGTAAAGACTGTATCAGTACTGAGTGGAAAGGAGAACTGAGAAGAGAAAGTGAGGCCAGGACCACACAGCAGTCTGAGGCCAACCATTGTGTTACTGATTTCTTTCTAATTTCGTTCCATGTGGTTGGAGGACATACTTTGTATTATTTGTATTATTTCCAATTTTTAAAAATGTATTGAGACTTTTTTATGGCCTCACATTTGGCCCACCTTGGAGAATGTTCCCTTTGCACTGGAGAAGAGTGTGTGTTCTGCTCCTGTTGTGTGGACTGCTGTGTGGACGTCTGTTAGGTCTAGTTGGTTTTTATGTTGATCAAGTCTTCTCTTTCCTTGTCTGTCTGGCTAGTTCTATTCATTATTTAAAAAGTGGGATGTTGAAATCTCCAATATTACTGTTGAATTGTCTGTTTCTCCCTTCTATTATGTCAGTTTTAGCCTCGTGTATTGTGGGGCTCTGTTGTTAGGTGCATTTGTTTTTATAACTGTTACATCTTCCTGATTGATGACCCCTTCTATCGTTATAAAAATTGTCTTTAGGAACAATTTTGGTCTTAGTCTGTTTTGTCTAATATTAGTATAACTACTCCAGTGTTCTTTTTTTTAAATATTTTTTATTGAATTATAATCATTTTACAATGTTGTGTCAAATTCCAGTGTAGAGCACAGTTCTCCATTTATACATGAACATACATAAATATTCATTGTCACTTTTTTTTTTGCTGTGAGCTACCACAAGATCTTGTATACATTTCCCTATGCTATACAGTATAATCTTGTTTATCTAGTCTACATATGCCTGTCAGTATCTACAAATTTTGAACTCCCAGTCTATCCCTTCCCACCCCCCTCCCCCTTGGCAACCACAAGTTTGTATTCTATGTCTATGAGTCTGTTTCTGTTTTGTATTTTTTTTTTTTTTTAGATTCCACATATGAGCGATCTCATGGTATTTTTCTTTCTCTTTCTGGCTTACTTCACTTAGAATGACATTCTCCAGGGACATCCATGTTGCTGCAAATGGCGTTATGCTGTCATTTTTTATGGCTGAGTAGTATTCCATTGTATAAATATACCACTTCTTCTTTATCCAGTCATCTTCTTATGGACATTTAGGCTGTTTCCATGTCTTGGCTGTTGTAAATAGTGCTGCTATGAACATTGGGGTGCAGGTGTCTTTTTGAAGTAGGGTTCCTTCTGGATATAAGCCCAAGAGCGAGATTCCTGGGTCATATGGTAAGTCTATTCCTAGTCTTTTGAGGAATCTCCATACTGTTTTCCACAGTGGCTGCACCAAACTACATTCCTACCAGCAGTGTAGGAGGGTCCCGTTTTCTCCACAGCCTCTCCAGCATTTGTCATTTGTGTCCAGCATTCTTTTGGTTACTTTTGCATATCTTTTTCCATCCTTTTGCTTGTAGCCTATTTGTGTCTTTGAATCTAAAGTGTGTCTTGTAGAAGGCTATAGTTAGATCATTTTTTAATCCATTCTGCTGATTCTACCATTTAACTGGAGTGTTGAATCCATTTACATTTAATGTCATTACTGATAGGGTTGACATCTGTCATTTTGCTGTGTGTTTTCTATGTCATGTCTTTTCTGTTCCTCTACACTGCTTTCTTTTGTATTAAATACATATTTTCTGTACATTTTCACTCTTGTCATTTCTTTTACCTTATTTTTAGTTATTTTCTTAGAAGTCACTCTGAGTGTTACAGTTAACACATTAACTGACGATAATCTAATTCAAATTAAGACCAATTAATAACAATAGTATACAAAATCTTTGCTTCTGTATAGCTCCATTCTCCCCCCAAATACTTGATGCTTATTGTCATACAAATTACATCTTTCTGTATCACATGCCCATCAGCACAGATTTATAATTATTGCTTTATGCAGTTGTCTTTTAAATCAGATTAGAGGAAAAAAGAATTACAAACAGAAAAACTACATTTCTATCATCTTTTCTATTTACCTTTGTGGTTAACCTTACTGGGCTCTTTTTTCATGTGTATTTGAGTTACAGTTTAGTGTTTTCATTTTAATCTGAAAGACTTCCTTCAATATTTCTCAGGGGGCACGTTTGCCCGTGGCAGATTCTCTCAGTTTTTGTTTATCTAGAAATGTCCTAATTTTTCCTTCACTTTTGCAGGATACTTTTGTTCATGAAGAATTCTTGGTTGGCAGTCTTATTCTTTCAGCATTTGGAATGGGGCTTTCTGGTATCCGTGGGTTCTGATGAGAAATCAGCCGTTAATCTTATTAAGGACCCCTCATGTGTGATGCGTTGCTTCTCTTGCTGCTTCTTAATCCTCGCTTGCCTTCACCAGCTTGGCTGTGATGTGTCTGTGATGTGGCTCTTCTTGAGATGATTGTACTTGGAGTTTGTTCAGTTTCTTGGGTGTGTAGATTGTTTTTCATCAAAGTTCGAAAGTTTTCAGCCATTATTTCTTTCAGTCATCTTTCTGCCCCTTTCTCTGCCTGCTCTTCTTCTGGGACTGCCATTGTACGTATGCTCAGGCTCTGTTTGTTTTTCTTTATTCCTTTTTCTTTCTACTCTTCAGATCGGATGATCTCAGTTGACTTTAGGTTTGCTCATTCTTTCTTCTACTTATTAGATGTGTTGTGAATTTTTCATTTCAGTTACTGTAATTTCCAGCTCCAAAAATTCTGTTTGGCTCTTCTTTATAGTTTCCCTTTTTTGGCTGCTTATACTTTGTTTCTTTGCATGTCTCATAACTTCTTGGTGGAAATTGGACCTTTTAAATAATGTAGCAACTTTGGGAATCAGATTCTGCCCCCTCCCCATGGTTTGATGACGTTGCTGTTGTTTAGTGACTTTGCAGAATTAACTCTGTAAGCCTGGTATTATTTTTTGTTTGTTTTTGTTTTTTGAGGGGAGGGAGATAGTTAGGTTCATTTATTTACTTATTTATTTCTTTAATGGCGGGACTGGGGATTGAACCCAGGACCTCATGCAGGTTAAGCACTGGCTCTGCCACTGAGCTATACCCTCCCCTCTAATTCTGTAAGTCTGTCTTCTTTTTGTGTTTGTGGTCACTAAAACCTCTCCTTCGTTTGCTTAGTGGTCAGCTAATGATTGCATGGAGATTTCCTTAGGTGCTGGAACAAATACGTTCCCTAGTCTTCGCTGGGGGGCTCTGTGTACCTGTTGGTGTTTGCCTTCAACACTCACCATGCAGTTTTCAGCTCTTCCTTAGCCTTGCTTCCCGCTTGTGCAGAGCCTCAAGGTCAATCAGAGATGAGAGCTTAGTGCCTTCTCAGGTCTTCCCTGGGCATGCGCACAGCCCCACGCATGTAGATGACCTTCTAGATTTCCAGGAATACGGTAACGCTTTTCAAAGCCCCTTATGGACGTCTCATACCCCAGCTTTTCTCTAAGCTTTTTGGTTAGCCTTGTTTGCCCTGTTAGCCTCCTCTTCCTCTCCAGGCAGATGATACTCAACAATTGCCTGTGATTGTTTTTAACAAGTATCTCCTCTCTTCCCCACCAAGAGGTTGTTTGCAGTGGGAGAGCTCTGGGTCAGGGCAAATAAAGACAGCCTTGCAAGTGGGGTCTTCTAGGAAACCACCAGACAGGTCAGATAATGACAGTTCTCTGGGAATGGGGCTTTGAAGGAGCTCTAGCCTCATTCTGCCCCCTCCCATGGCTGCCAGGCTGCTGGTTTTCACTGTGATTGTGGACTCTTGGTTTTCAAACTTACCACATTGCTGGGGAATCCAGGAAAGGAAATAGGACAAGTTAAAATGTCACAGAGCTCACTGTTTTTACCAAAATTTCACTGTTATTCTTGCACAAATGCTTCCTGGATTACTGCA
Organism: Camelus dromedarius; assembly: GCF_036321535.1. NCBI lineage: Eukaryota > Metazoa > Chordata > Mammalia > Artiodactyla > Camelidae > Camelus > Camelus dromedarius. The sequence goes on from NC_087464.1 coordinate 5,739,517, forward strand.
AGCCTTTGGCTAACATCCAGAGTCCTGAAAAGGTTGCCTGAAACAATTTTTGCCCATGTTATCTTTGCTCTTGTGGAGGAGAGAAGTTTCGGAGGACTGAGACTATCCATTATGTGGCCTTAGCTTCACAGCTTTAATTTTGCTTTTCACAATTAGATATATCACTCTGAGTGTCCTCTAAGAAGTCAGGAAATTGCACCCTAAAAATTAGAAAGACCTCCGACCAATCAGTTACAATAGTCACACACATTCATTTTTCCAGTTACATTTGGACACAACCCAGACACTGCCCTAGATGGAGGCAGCGGGGCAGAAAGGGAAGGCCCTGCTCTCCTCTGTGCTGGAGGGCTGCGCCGGGCGCAAGGGGACATTGTGGCATGGATATATCCTCCTCTTTATCTTAAAATACAGCAGAAGAGCATTTCCTGTATAGTTGAGAAGATTGATGTTATCACTCTGATTCTTGTAATAAGCTGACAGTCTACCTTTTAAATTGGATCTCTGTAGTCAAAGTGTTATATGAGCCATTTTGAGGTAGAAAGAGTAAAATGAGCTCTAAAAACATCAGTATGTGAAAATGGATTGATCTATATGAAAAAATAACCTCACTACCTAATAATAGTTTTAAACCAGCAATAAACCAGGGGAAAACAGCATAAGCCACACAGGAGAGTGTGCAGGGTCTGGGGGGCGGCTGGAGCGGGGTGGGGTGAATTGCTCGGACAGTGTGGAGGAGGCCTGCGTCATCTGGGTCTCCCCCTTCTCTGAAGATGGCTGGGTTTCTGGATTGTTACGAACAGTCAGGACGGTGTCCCATCAGATTTGTAAGAGATCTAGGAATGGCAATAGCAAAGCTTTTTAAAGGTTTTAATGCCCGCGTTTAATTATCTTTTTGAATGGATGAGCCTGTCTGATGTCCAGAAAGTGACAAATGAGGAACACGAGCAAGAATGCATGTGACGTCTGACTGAGGAAGAAGCAGTCAGAGGTAAAGCTGCTGCGTAAGGTTTGGGAGTGTGTTGTAAGTCAGCGTTTCTCAACCTTGAGTGACGTAGGGACCTCTTTCAGTGGGAAAATTGTATGTCTGTTCCTGTTTGTGGGTGTGTGTGCATGCGCACATGTGTGCTTTAAGCAGTAGCATCACGTGTAGGTCTTACACCAGGTTGCTCTTTCTTAAAGGGAGATTCATCTGTAAGAGAATCACCTAAGGTGTTTGTTACAGAGCAGATTTCCGGGCCCAGACCCAGAACTGGCCCCTTGACAGGTGTAGTCTGATGATCTGCACTGTTCGCAGGCTTCTCTGATGATTCTCGTTCTTGCTCGTGTTTAAGAACCATCAGTGCCGTTTATACCCTCACAAAACTTCTCCTGATCCAGTGATGTTTTAGAACTGCGTAGAGGATGCAGTTCTGTTTCGGTTAATTGGCGTCGTCTTATTTAGCACCTGTCCTGTGCAGAGCTTTGTCCTGGGTAGTGGAGGAGACAGAAAAGCAGTTTAGACCTTTGTCTTTATCTGGTAAGGAATGTAGAGTCCAGCTGGTAGGGAAGCCAGACCTGGCACATCCTATCTCTTTGATAGGCTCATGCTTTGTATGTTTCTTCCTTTCTTCTCTCCTCAAAGCCATGTTAATTGCAGTGAGTTGTGTAGCCAGATAAAAGTCAGGGATGATGAGTGCTGGTCAGCAGTAAATCCTGAGTAATGACAGGGGAGGAAGCTCTGTTAGATGCAGTGATGAAAACGAAGAACTTTTGGCCAGATATTAAACTGACAAATACTTTAAAGCTAAAACTAAATGATATTTTAAAATATCTTTTTGTCTCTGCAATTGATGATTTCACAAATGCCTGTTTGTGTGTTCTGGTTATAAATCTTTCTCAAGCCTAAGTTTGCTTCTTCTTTTTCTATTTTAAGCCTCTGCTTTTGCTAGTTGCCATGAACCGTAACTTGAGATTTGTATATCAGACAAATTTCAATTTAAAAAAAGTGGTTACAGTGTATTTATTAATCACTATGATGGTTTTAACTCACAAATTATTTGATAATCTTCCCTTCTGGAGGTGGAACTTAATTTCCCTCACCTTGTGGGCTGGACTTGGTGACTCTTTTTAAATGAATGCAGTAGGGAATGGGAAAAATAATAACTTTATAGTAGACAAATCTGGCGGACACCACCTTCCCATCAGCAGTATTAAGCCGTGTTTATATTCATGCACTCCCAGACGGGACGGCATGGGCTGGGTTGAGGATCGTCACGTCCGCCTGAGTGCTCCCCCAAAGCTGTAACTCCATTCTAGTCACGAGGAAACATTGGATGGGCCCAGGTTGAGAGACAGAACACCTGGCCAGCACTTTTCAGAAGTGCCACGGTCACGAAAAGCGAGGAAAGGCTGAGGAACTGTCCCCAGATGGAAGGAACCAAGGAGACGTGATGACTGAATGTATTGTGAGGTCCTGGGTTGGAAGAGAAAAGGGACATTAGCGGAAAAACTAATGACATCTGAATAAAGTCTATAGTTCAGTTAATAGTGTTGTATTAATGTTACTTTCTTAGTTTTGAGATGTGTCGCTTAGCTACACAAGATGTTAGCACTGAAGGAAGCAGGGTGAAGAGATGGGAACTCTCTCTGCTGCCTTTCCAGCTCTGCTGTAAATCTGAAATTGTTTCAAAATAAAAAGCAGAGAGAACCCAGAGATGATCTAATTGGACACAGAAGCGAGCTTGCTGTCTCTGCCTCTGTATCCCATTGACTGCTCAGTGCCCTGGGGAGCCGGGTGAAGCCGCAGAAGACTGGCTCTTCTGTGGGTCTAAGTGGGTATCATGCAGGATGTGATTTTTAGCTTACTGACTTCTAGGAAATCCAGGACAGAAAGGCCTTTGTTTGAGAGGGCCGCAGACTTTTAACCTTCATAAAGAGCTTATCATTCGAGCAAGCTTATAATGTACCGTGTTATTACTGTAAGAAATTTGTAATGGTACTGTTACAGCAAAAGTTTTCCCTGGCTAAAAAGAAGCTTTCAGCATTCACTCAGCAATTTAACGCTAGCACTCTTGCTAACGTCGCCATGGTTAACCCTGCAGTGTTCTGTCTCTGTGTTTTCTCTCAGTGAACCCTTGCAGGCATAAATCAGTGCGGAGTTACTTCTTTTGATGTCTGGCACTTATTTTCAGAGGTATTTTTAAAATACTGTAGGTGCTGTTTTCCCTTTCATACATGTTAACATCTGTTCATTCCTCTTCACCAGGAACACTCATTTAAAGACATAAAGCTTATTTTTGTTTATCACGATGTGGTTTATTGTAGGCAGAAGGATGAATCCATTCTTAATTCTTTTTTACCACCCAAGGAATACCTGTTTGCTTTTTAGGTTTTTATAAATTGATTCTGTAATAACTCAGAATTCTGGTGGTTTTATTAGGCTCAGGTGGACATGGTAGCCGAGATGATGCAAACATAATTAAAAATTTTTTAAATGATTGATTTAGTTCTGTTTGCATGGCTGCTTTGTAGCAGGCCCTGTTCTAGACACAGACTGCGGCAGGGAGTACAGCACAGCCTGCGCTCATGACACATTTACTTCTCCACGGGGACATCAGAGAATAAAGGGACAAATATATACTGGCAGGTGGTGCTAAGCCATCTAAAGATATACAAGCGTGGTAAGGGGATAGAGTGATGGAGTGTGGGGGAATGCTATGCTAGATGAGAGAGTGAGAAGCGAACCTTGTTATATCCAGGGAGGGTCATTTCCAGTGGTAGGACTGAGGTGTGCAAAGGCCCTAGGGCAGGGAATTGTGTGCTTGATTAGGACAGCAAGGGGGCCGGGTGGCTGGAGCATATGAGCGAGAGAGACCAGATCCTGTAAGGCCTGTCCAAGTTAAGGGCTCTGGGTTCTGAGCTGGGAAGCCACTGGAGGTTGAGGGTAGAGGAATTTGGGGAGCTGATATTTCAAAAGGACCTCTGTGGTTTGTGGACAGAGAAGAAACTGCAGGGGAGCAAGAGTGGGAGCAAGGAGATTGGTGAGCAGGCATGTGTAGTAACTCAGGAAGAGGAAGGGTAGCTTGGCCCAGGGTGGTAGCATTGGAGTAGGGAGAGGTGGTTAGATTGTGGATGAATTTTGAAGATAGCACTGATGGGACTCGTTGAGGGATAAGAGGTGGGGAGAGAAAAGTGGCCTGAGCCACTGAGGGATGGAGAAGTTCAGGCTAGAGATACAAATGTGGGTCATCTGCATCTAGATGTTATTTAAAGCCAAAGGACAGGTGACATCACCTAGGGAGGTAATGGAGATAGAAGAAGGGGCCTAGGGCTGAGCCCAGAGGCTGCCAGGGGTTAGAAGTCAGAGATGGAGAGGGATCCAGCAGAGGAGACTGAGCAGGGGAGGCCAGTGAAATGAGAAGAAGACCTTACCTTTGATGGATGTTTGCATAGTTTGAACCTGCAATGTTTAAACACCGACCATTTGGCACTTGTTACAGTTGGCTTGGAAGGTGGTTATGTGGGAGATTTTTATCAAGAGTGAACATTATCTTCTTTAAAAAGAGAACTTCCTGACATTGGTAGACGGGGTGGGAGGTGTGCTGGCATAACGATGAAGGACTTTTTTATCTGCTGACGACTGGTATGTGGAATAGTACTTAAAACTGATAAACCCCAGGTGCAGCCTAAGGACCAGTGGACCACAGGTGATGGGTGGTCAGCACCTGGTCAGAAGCCAAATACTGTTTGCTTGGAGTAGTAAGCTCTGAGGCTTGTGGCCCTGTGTTATAGAGGTTTTATTCATCATAAAATTGAACATGCACTTACATTGATTTCAAACTGCATGATTGTGCTTATTTTTAAAAAGATAAGCCACTCCATAGAATGACACGTCATCATAGAATCACGTCACAACCCTTAGAAATTGATAGAGAAATGGACCAGGGGCTCAGCCTTCCTGGTATAATTTTTGGCCCATAAAACTCCTGATTGATGGAGAGCTTGCTGATCACCAGGCGAGCTAAGTCATTTTGTAATAATTCTGATAGATCAGTATGGTTTGCGAGTGGGTGCTTAACTTGGCAGAAATCACTGTTAATTTTAGGAGAAAGTTTTAATTGAACATTGATTCACTTACACCTTGTAATAAATAATGTTTTCACGGTGAGGTTTAAAGGATATTTTATTCTTTCAGTACAGAGAGAAAACTCCTTTAAACTATGCTCTCCAAGACTGTTTCCTCTTCTCTGAAACAGGGTTACTTAACTCATCCAGGGCCGTACAGATGGTAAAGCATTCTAACTTCAGAGCCTGCAGTTCTCACTCTGATGAAATTATGTTTTCTTTTTCTGTATAATGCAGTGCACTCTACTTTTTATTATCAATATTGCCAGTATTCATTTGAAAATAACCAATAAAGTTCAGTTGTTAGGAATTTTAGATAAAGGGAAAATTTTCATGGTTCTTAATGTTCTTTTGTTTGGTGGGGTGTTTTTCGCATACTCATGTGTTTAAGACAATATCTTACTGACACCAGTTAAACCTCATTGCACTCTGTCAGTTCTCTTTGCAACTCTTGCTGAGCCAGTGTAAATGGCTAGTTTAAAGCAGTGGTGTAATGGGTTTAAAGTGGTGAACCTCAACCAAAGAACAAACAGAAGAGAAGTTTGATTTCCAGTCCCTAGATTTACTCTTAGGAAATTGTCAATATAAACATAACAGAGCAAACATTCCCAGATCAGTTTCTTGAGAAATCTTTTAGCTAGTCCTAAAATTTCTCAAAAGTCTCAAAAAAAGATGCTGATCAGGATCTTCCAAAACAAGTTCCCTGGATGCTCTGGCTTTGATGAGAGTGTTAACTGTAAGTTGAATTTTAGATCGTTTAGAAGCTGGCAGTATTCCACACTTGCAGTTGATTTTGTATGCTATCCTGTGGTCACCCCTGTAGAAAGAAAACAGCTGACAGATCCTTGGCCAGAAATCTTTATTCTCTGCTATAATTTTATAGGGGAAATCCATTGAATAGCATCCTGACATACAGTATGTGTAGCAGGTTGAATAATGGTCACCCAAAGGCATCAAGCCCCAGTCCCTCAAATTGGTCAGTATTACCTTATTTAGAAAAAGAGTCTTTGCAGATGTAGTCAGACTAAGGATTTTGAGATAAGGAGATTACCCTGGATTATCCAGATGGGTTCCAGATGCCATCACAAGTGTCCTTCTGGGAGAGACGCGAAAGGACGTAACACAGACACACGGAGAAGACAGGCAGAGATTGGAGCTGTGCGGCCTGGAGCCACGAGAAGCCAAGAGGTGAGGACTGAGTGCTCCCCGGAGGAACACGGACGGCCCTGCTGGGCACTTTCAGCCCAGTTTGTGGTAATTGGTTACAGCAGCCTCAGGAGACAAATACAGAATGTTACCCAGAAAAATAGCCCCTCAAGAGGGCAGGTGAAAGGCTCCAGCGTCCCGTCCTGTGACGGTGTGGCCTGGGGATTAGCACTCTCGTGATGTGGGTGTGGTGGAACCGTTCTCACAGGTGCCTTGTGCTAAGTGCCTGCACACCTAGAGCGCTCAGTAACGAATGGCCATTCTGACCGTTTGGTTTGTCCAAAGCAGCAATTCTCAACAGCGTGGTCCCCAGCGCAGCAGCCTGAGCATCACTTGGTTCTCAAGCCCCACCCACTTCCTGCGTCAGAAACCAGAGCCACCTGAGGGGCCTTTCAGAACACAGATTGCCGAGCCGCATCCCAAGAGTGGGCTCAGCTGACCTGGGGTGGGGCCTGAGAGCTCACGTTTCTGACAGGTTTCCAGGTGATGCTGATGCTGCTGGTCCAGGGACCACAGTTTGAGAATCCCTGGTGTGAGGCTCGGTGGATTACAGAATAGTGAGCAGAAAGAGAAAAGGCCGTACTTTAGGCACACGTCCTTGGCTTTTCCTTGCTGCCTTGTTTCTGTCACCCTGTCCCCTTCGGCTTCTCTGCTCTGTGACGGTTTCTCAAGCTTCCCTTGTTTGTGACGACCTTGACAGTTTTGAGCGGTGCTGGTCAGGTATTTTGTAAAATGTCCCCCATTAGGATGGTCCTGTATTTCTCACATTAGACCGAGGTTGGGGTTTTTGAGAGGAAGACCCTGAGGTCTCATGACATGTCCCTCATCGCCTGGCTTATCACTGTAGATTGTGACCTTGATCATCTGGCCGAGGGAGTGTCAGGTTTCTCCTCTAAAAACTCTCTTCTTCCCTTTCCACCCTGTGGTCTGTGGAAGGAAGTCACTCAGCACAGCCCCCACTCTTAAGGCGTGGGGAGTCATGCCCCCCCGGCCTTGAGGTTGCAGTGTGTGTGTATATTATTTAGAATTCTGCACAGATGTGTCTCTTCTGCCATTATTTATTCAGTTACTAATTTATATCCCCTGTGGCCTCATGGGTATTTTGGGTTACATACTGCTTTGGTCGGTTGCTAACATTGTTCCGGGTTCGGCCACTGGGAGTTCTTTCAGTCGGATTCCCTTTCTTACTTTCTGGCGCTAGAAGATGCTGCAGGCTCTTCTTGTAGATTTCCTGCCCCAGCCCTAGAATCAGTCATTTCTTCAAGGAGCCCAGGCTCCTCCTTTTAGAGAACGGTGTTAGAAATCAAGATCAACAGGGGGTGTGCTTGTTGCTGTTGGGGTGTCATTTGCTTTTAGGCCCCTTCTTATGACAGAACAAGGGCATTGGTGCGTGGATGGTGACCCGTGTACACACACAGATCTGTAAATACTTCTGTATATAGCCGCCTGCATCTGATTAGACCAAACATGAGCTGATACTGATGTCTCCAGCTGGAATCAGTACCGGCTGGATCACTCTAGCCTTCTCCCTTTGCTTCACCGTAACCCTCCCACTTCAGCAGTGAGAGACCTGGCTGTCACCATCCACCATCCCTTTGCTTGATTGTTCAATTCCAGGATATATGTGTAGTGCTTTCAGAATTGTCAACATGTATGCCGTGAGAAACGTTACCACCTAGAGTACAGTGCTTACGTACGGTTCCATTTGCCTTTAGTCTTTACTCATTTCCATTGTTGCTTAAGTCAGCACCTTCCCCCCAGCTCCCTTAACTGAGATAGTTTCATGCATTCGTAAAACAGTTTGATTGTTTTGTCATAGGCTATGTTCTATCCCCGGATACCCTGACCCCTCAAATGACTTAAAATTACTTTAAATGCTGTGGAGTTCTGTGGGTTTTAACAAATACGTGGTTTCGTGAATCCGTCATTACGGTATCATATTACCATGTAGAATAGTTTCGCTGCCCTAAAAAAATCCCTGTACTTCACCTGTCTGATGCTCCTCCCTCCCTCCCTCTACCCTCTAAGCCCTTGTTCTTTTTACCATCTGTGTGATTTTACCTTTTCCAGAATGTCATAGAATTGGAATCATACACTATGTAGCTTTTTCAGACTGGCTTCTTCATTTAGGAATATGAATTTAAGATTCCACCCATGTCTTTTTGTGGCTTGACAGCTCAGTTCTCTTTATTGCCGAGTAATATTTCATTGTCTGGATATACCACAGTTAATCTGTCCATTGATTGAAGGGACATCTTGGTTGCTTTTAGCTTAGGGCGATTATGTAGAAAGTGGCTGTAAAACTTGCGTGTGTGTGATTTTCTGTAGACGTAAGTACTTAAGTCAGTTGAGTAAATACCTAGAAGTGTGATTGCAGTAAGAATGTGTTTAGGTTTGTATGAAACTGCCAGACTGTCTTCCAAAGTGGCTGGGGCACTTTGCATCCCCGCTGGCAATGGAGGAGAGTTCCCGCTGCCTTCATCCTTTCCAGCAGTTGGGGTGTCAGTGATTCGGATTTTAGCCATTCTGATAGGTGCGTCCTAATGTCTCGTTGTTGTCTCAGGAAGAGGATTTTAGGACCCTGTGTATAGTTTAGTCCAGGCTGGTGCGCTTTTGTTTGGTACTGTTATTTCTGACTGTTTATATTTCAGGCTCTTTCCATTTCTGTATTTTTATAATATTAAGCTTGGACAGGTTTATGCTTGACTATAGTGAGGATATGGAAAATTGTTGAATTGATCTTCTCTGAGGTTGGGTTTGAATTTTTCCCCATTTTTTTTTAATGTCTGTTCATGTGCCTTAGGCGTTTAGAATATTAATACAGAGCATTTAACCTTAACAATAATGGCAAAAGTTTTTAGAACAAGTCTGAACAGTGTACAGGAGATGATTACCTTCCATGTTTCATACCCAGGTGACTGTTAACAATGTGAGAGGGATATTGAAGAGGCATACAGGAGTTGTTCATCGTTTGTCATTCAATAAGTAATCATGAAATGCCAGCCATGAGGTGGTGGTGCTGTATGACTGGCAGGGGTTCTGCAGGGAGTCACTGTGTCCCCATCCTTGCCGTGTTGGAGTTTTTCTAATGGGAGAGACATGAGGTATAACCTTCTATGATTCATTCAACACTCAGCAAAATTGACACTTTGCAAATGTCTGTGAGCTGGCTCTGTGCCTGGCACTGGGGCTTCCGGGCTGAGCAGTGGGCAAGGCCCTGTCCTCTGCAGTGTGCACCCTTGCCAGGGCACTGTTAGATCAACTGCAGTGATGGTGCCCCTGTGCAGATGAGTGCAGAGAGCTGTGTGCATGGGGCGGGGGCTCTGGGAGAGGTGTCTGAAGGGTGAGTTCTGGTGGGGAGTGTAACCAGCAGGCGGGGGCCAAGTTAAGGGTAGTCAGATGGTCGAGTCTGGAAATGTGCAGTAATAGCGCTCTTCTTTTTGATGTTCCCCCCCGCAGAGGTGGTTTTCATGCTTCACACCCATCCACTTCCCAATAGACAAATAAATTGCCAGCGATATAACTGAGTGCACTTTGCAGAGACTGGATTTTTCTGGATGACAGTTTCACTGTCTAATAGAAGCGGTACAGACTGGTACGGGACTCCTCCTCCTCCTCCTAGCCGGACAGGGGATCAGAGATGAGTGAGACAGAACCCTACTCTCAAGGAGCCCGTGATCCCGCAGGGGAGAGAGCACATGTGTAATCACACATCTCAGCAGGAAGTGCTGACAGAGCTGGGAACAGGGTGTTCAAGGAAACCAAAGACAGACTGCTCGGGGTGGAGGAGTGGGGTGGCAGGGAGAAGTCCGTGTGGGCGAGACTGCTACCCAGAGCCTTCCTGGATGGTCTCGACCTCACATGGGTGGGGCATCCTGTCAAAGGGAACAGTAAGTATGAAGTCATGGGGCGATGGGACAGTCTGACCTGCTGTGGAAACTACACGTGGCGTAGTATGACTGACCAGAGTGGTGGGGAAATTAGACTGGAAAGATGGATGGATTAAAGTGATTAGGTTTTATTTTAGAGGATAAAGGTACCCAGCATGTGGCCTATTCTGTGCAGACTTTCTTGATGTTTCAACAAAAAAACCTTTTACCTGATTAGCTAACAAGTTAACTAATAGGTCTTTGTGTGGAAAACGTAAGCTTTGTGTAACAGATAAAGTAATTACAGTGCAGAGATTAAAGATTTCCACAGTTTATTTGTTCAAAGGGCGTCACATCTGCCCAGTTTACCTTGCCTGGTGTGTCCGAAGGAACTTGTGCAAATCAGAACCATCCCGTGCTGTGATGGAAGTAAGGACTCTAAACTTCCTTCACGTTCCTGACAGTTAACAAAACTCTGTGGAAGACGTCAGTGCAGAGTAGTGTAGTTGAAAAGCTGTGTTGTAGAGTCTTACTGAAGAGGTTTCCTGAGCTGTTTCTGCTCCAGGATAAGAGGACCCTAAACTCTACCACTTAACCTTAACTTCCTGTGGCCAATTGCGTGGAAAAAAACCTAACCGATAAGAGGTTCTGTCTAATGAAACTATTTAATGAGTAATTACAATCAAATCTTGTACCAAGGTTAAAAACAGAGATCTTTTGAGCTTAATTTTTTCCTTTCCATGCTTTTTCCTTGAAGCATCCAGAAAGTTTTACCAGGGTTAGTGAATAGGCAGTGAGAGAGATACTGGACTGAAAGTCCAAGACAAGAACTTTGAGACACTGGATCGGTATTTGAACACCACTAACTCCGTAGTGATCTTAAAGGGTCTAAGCTACAAGGCTGAAGGCACTTTTTGCACTTTCTGTATTGAACTTGCTGTCTAAACGATCTTTTACTGCAGGCCCGTCACACACTGACTGCCTTGTCCTCAGCATCCTGCTACAGCTGGACCTGTGGATGGCATTTTAAATGCTCTTGAGCGTGTGTCTCTTTTTTTCACCTTCAGTCTGAAGTAGGCCCTCGGTCTTTCTTTGGTTGTGGGTGAAATGTCCGTCAGTTTGGACTTGTTATTGTTCCCTCATGATTAAACTCAAGTTACGCATTTAGGGCAGGAATATTACAGAAGTGACGCTGGGTTCTTCTTGTGTTCTGAGAGTTCATGACATTGATTTATTCTGCTCTTGGTGTTATTAACACTGATCACTTGATTGAGGTGTTGTTGGCCAGGTTTCTCTGTAAAGTTACTCTCTTTGTTATTATAATTAAGAAGTGTCATTGTGGAGAGGTACTTTTGGACTATGTAAAGATCCTGTTCCCCATCAAACTCAAACACCCACTAGTTCTAGCAACCATTGATGTTTCTTGGCTGAATAAATGATTACTGTGATGATTGCCACATGGTGCTTTTCTAACTCCAGTCCTTCTTTCCGCCTTTAAAGTTGAACGTAGGGTGAAAGCTTGTTCTTCCCATGAATGCAATCGTGTATGTGTTTGTATGAGGATGGACTCTTCTGTTCCTGTTTTATTCAGTGGGTTATGATCTTTTACTATTATATTTTTCTGTGTCTTTTTGGCATGTCTCTGTCATTCTTTTGAGCAAGTTTCTTGCTTTCTGGCACGAGATATTCCAGGCACTTTTTTTCCTCTCACTGCCCCAGCTCTGCAGTTTGCCATTTCCTAAGAGACCCTGGTTTGTTTTAATGGGAAATACTTAGAAGCCAGTGTGCTGCTGGTTGCTGTCAGGGTATTGCCCCTCTCAGGCCTGTTCAGTGAACTGAACCAGGGATTGTGTGTGCATCTGTCTGTCCATGAGGTTACTTTGATACCCAGAGTCCCATTTCCACACGAAAGGATTCATTCTCTTACCTCCCTTTCCATGCTTAGATCTCCTTTCTCTGATGGTTGAGGAATCTAGCTCCCATTATCCTTTAGCACTGGGCAGGTTTCTGTTGTATGTAGTTAATCTGTTGCTGCAACACCCCCTTTCTTTCATTCTATTCAGGCCCTGACATCCCATGCTGGATACTACCCGCCCCCAACTAGGGCACCCGCCCCCAACTGGGGACCCTACCTTGCTTGGCCTCACTGGTGGCTTTACTTCAGGAGCAAGGTGGAGGGTGGGCCGGAAGCCTGCCTAAATCCATCTTGACATGGGCTTCTGTAGTTTCAGTTACTGGATTCTAGGACGTACCTGACCCTGTCACATGGCAACATAGCCCTCCTTTTAAGATCCTGTTGGCAAATTTAGCGAAGCAGTATTTCTGTTTGATAGTATGTTCCTTGAAGATCTTCTTTTCTGGGATGTTTCTTTGCACCAGATTTTCGACTTTGTTTTTTCCCTAGTAAATTGGGTCTTAACCATTTCTGTATTCCTCTTAGAGGCTAATGTCTTAAGCATTATTAATAATTAATGATAAATTAGCATATATAGGGAATATGATTTTAAAAATTACCTGGAGATTTAAGAAAAGTGGTCTTCTGCCTTTGAGATAAAATACCATATAAAGTGCTGGAGTGTATAGGTGTTGCCAGCCAGCCAGCATCATGAGTTGTTCTCTGAAAATTGGAATGAATAATTTTTAAAATACTGTTAGTTGGCAAAGTTGAGAAGCACTTGGTGATACTAATTCTTCCCATTCTGAAGTTTTTTTTGGTGGGTGTAACTCTTTCCTCTTCTTTTAGCCAAAATTTTTTGTTTCCAAAGATGAAGTATAGAAGAAAAGCCTTTTATTCCCATTTTAGGTAGTGAGTGGTTTCTTTCTTTTCTTTTCTTTTTTTTTTTTTTGACTAAATGCTATGTTAATATAAAATCACATTTGTCAGGAGTGGGACTATTTCTGAATAGACAAGATTTGTTTCAGATATTCCTCTAGGATTTTCCCCCTTTAAGTTTTAATTCTTTGCTGTTGGTTTTGTTTCGTTTTGTCTGGTCTTGTTTCTCTTAAATAAAAATTTAATTTTAGAACTAGGTTTCTCCAAAAGATTATTCAGGTGTGTGCTGAGATGCTAGGGGGGTACCTGGTAGTCAGAAAATAACATGGCTTAAGTCCCTGGAGCATTAATTTTATATCAAGTCCAGGGGGAGGGAGAGACATTTTTACAATGAAACAAACATGGATATCATAGACTATAAGGTAAATTTGTGTGACCTTTTAAGATAAAAAATGAAAAAAGAATTGTAATATTTATTGGAGGACTGCTTTCGGCTAGGCCCCCTCCCCCAAACTGTGGGAACATTCATGCACTCCGTGGGCCAAAGACGAAGAAACTGCGTTTGTTTTCTCATAGGTTATGCAGTCGATTTTACCATTTTCTTTTCTGAAGCCAGTTTGTTGATGTTGTCTTAACACTGTTCCCTTTCCTAGCTTCACAGCTTCCCTAGTTTACTAACTCTCCATAGAACACCATATTCTTTCAGTGAATGATTTGATAACTTCATTTATTTTTCTCAAGTGTCACTTGTATGAAGTTGGGCCACATAAATGCTTCTGTTCCAGACCATTTCCATGGGAAACAAATCTCAGTTGTGACCGTGGCGCTCAGCACACTGCCGCCTTCAGAGCTCCGGGAGCTAAGCCCACGGAGGAGGTGCTGCTTCTCCCCGCCAAGTGTATTGTGAGGTGCCTTCCCCCCGCCCGCTTCTGCCCCCACCCTAGTCTCAGGCGCCTTCGTTGCTTTCTTTAATAGATCATCCGACTCTTCAGAAACAAGCCCGTGGGAAGTGGTTCTCCTGCTGCTCTTAGACCTGTTAAGTTTTCCGTCATCTGGGTAACCTCACGCCTGGCACGTGGGCCTGACTAGGCTCGTGTGGCCTGTCTGTTTCCTAGGTCGTATCTCTTTGCTTGGAGACTGCCGGGGGAGAGAAAGGAGTGCAGACTTGGGGTTGAAATTAAACTTCTTATTTAGTCCTGCAAACACTATGTAACGTTCATCAAAAATCGAATGCCCTTAAATACTATTATTATAAGGATGGAACGTTTTACTGGCCGTGGGCTCTTGAAATAGAAAACAGTACCATACCAGGGGCATGGGAGGTAGAACAAATTATTAAACCACCTTCTGAACATTCCCCACTTGGAGCAGATTAGGAGTGTGGAGGTTTATGTGTCTAAATGTCAGAGTGGCTAGTACTAATAGTCATCAATTGAAGTGTCAGTTTCATAAGTTTTGTTATAATACCATTTAGGTTTCAGTATGTATCTTTCAACAAGTAGCTATAAAAATCTGTAAGAGCTCTGTTTTCTCCAGCTATCAGGAAGGTTTGTAACATCCATGTAGATTGGTATTGATGGCTGCTTTGTTTGTTAAGGGGAAATATAAGGACCAAGCTTTTTCTTAACTGAGGAGTATGCCGGTTCCAGTGGTATATGCTAGCTTTTTTTCCGCCTCTGAATCATCAGTGTGCATGGTGGTAATTTAGTGACTAGGAGGCACTGTAAATTGTTGGTTATAATAAATTGATGTCATACCCACAGCACAGCAGGCAAAAAGGATGAATTAGAGACAGAAATAGTAATGGGTTTTTGTCCAGGAAACCTCAAAGGATATAATGAGGTATTGCCATGTTGATAACTTTTTTTTTTTTAAAGGGGGGGATAATGATCCAAAACACAAAATATCTAAACAATAGATGTAATAAAACTGATCGCAGAAGTACTTTATACTTCGGAAAACCTCTGTGATGAACAGCTGAAGAACCTTTAAGAAATCTCTTACTGTCATTTGTGATTTCTTTGTTGGTGAATGGAGTATTAACAACAGTATTAACAACAATAACAGTACTATTAAGAATAGTATTAACAACAGCAAAAAAACCACCGACATTTTTAACGTATCTTTTTGGTAATTTTTTAAATTTTGAAAAAACTTTAGACTTAGAACAATTTCAAGAATAGTACAGAACACTCCCATATACCCTTTGCCCAGACTCCCTGGTAGTTTACATTTACCACATCAGCTTTATGATTTATTCGTTTTATATATGTATTATATATATATATAAAACGAATAAATATGTATATGGTTAGGGTATGGGTTAGGGTACGGGTTAGGGTTAGGGATATATATTTGAACCACTGGAGAGTAAGTTGCAGACATAATACTCTTTTTTGCTCCTAAATACCTCACTGTGTGTTTTCTAAGAACAAGGACATAATGGGAGTACATGGTGTTATTATGACTCCAACAGGCAGAAGTAATTCTGATCACTTGCCGAGCTTCTGCTGCAAAATTACTATTTTTTCCCTCTGTAATTAATATGTACATATTTTATAGGGCTGTATTTTGAGACCATGAGCTATCCTATTCCTCCTCTAATGCCATCCACTAATTTTAGCATCCATTCATGATTCTTACCTGAACTAATTACTCTGATGTTTGTCAAATGGTGATATTCTTGACTCCACCAGATGGTCATTTTTATGCCCAGCAGCTTTATAACTGGGCCTTTTTGTAATTGTTTATTTTCTTAGAAGTAGTTTAGGTGACTGTAAATGTGAGAAACCTTTGTGTTGAAATTAAGTAGTGTTTCCCTTTTCCTGTGTCATCCTGTTCTCTTGGGTGGTGACCTTGACCTGTGCAGCGGGTGCCCAGGAGGAGGAGGTGTGTGGCCTGTGGGCGTTGTGAGACAGGACCTATTTCATGCTCTCTGGGGACGGCTCTGTCTTATATCTTCCACTCCACCTCGCTTCTCTCTTTCAGGGGCTTGTGGCTTCTGGAACCCAGCATAGTCCATATTAAGGCTTGGTTTCAGGTGTAAACAGTTCTTAACAAAATTGATCTGTGGTTAATTTTGTAGAATGATTTTAATTGGAAATAGATGTTACTGAATCCCGTTATCACATTTTAAAAAATTTTACATGTTAATGATGCTGTTAATGTTTTCTTCTAGAAACAAGTGACCTTTCTATTACAGGGCAAAGTAGATTTGGGGAAAAAAATGGAATCTGGGTCTACATATGGTAATCTCCCCCAAATATAGCTGATACAGGCTGGTGGGGATAAAAAGCCATCTAAAACACAAAAGCAGTTTATCTCACAAATATTTTGGGTTTTTTTTTCTTGCGTGTTTTCTATTAAATAGCTCCCTGTTAAATAAGTTACAGTAAGTATTGGTCCTCAGTTAATGGTCTTTATCATTCAGTCTTCACAACCTCTCCACAACTTCTAAACATGCAAACTACTGTTTGTAAATCAACCTTTTTAAAGTTAAAGAAAAAACCCAACACCCTAAACTGGGGTCACCTTGTCTCACCAGTGAGTGCCACCAGTGGTCACAGAAGCCCTGGCCTAACACTGCAGACTTTACTCCTAAACCCAGATCCCCTTCCAGGCCTGCCGTCTCCTCCCTCCATGGCAGGCTGGGTGGTGACGAGAGCTTGTGGCAGTAGCCCCTGAAGTTGCTGAAGCTCGTGGAATGCAGTCTGACCCATCACATTAACTGGGGTTGAGAGCTGTGGTGCAATCAGAAGTTGTTTCCAGCTGTGGTGATGGCCCTGGCTCGGATGCTGCTGACTTGGAATCATTTCTAACCCCTCCTGTCACCGCTGGAAGGGCCCGAAGGCAGCCTCTAGCACTCTCTTGGGCTCGGTTCAGGAAAGGCGGAAGGTGACACTCTTCCTTTCCTTCCTTTCCGTCTGGTTAGCCTGGTCTTCCTGAGAACACATCCCTCCAATAAAAAGAGAAGGGCAGCCCTTACCAGCCCAGGGCCACCAGAGCTGTCGGGGAACGCCTGTCTGCATTTCTTCCTTGTTGCTGGTGCTTCTAACCTCTTGTCATCTCTCCATGCAGTGACTCACAGCTGCAACCCTCGGCTCAGATTTAGCTCCTTTGACTCGGTGCCTTCTGCCTGCCCTCCCTGCCCGCCCAGTGTCCTGCTGGAAGAGGAGCCCACTGCTCCACCCATTAAATGCTGCAGATTAGCCCCATAAAGGCACAGAGGAGTGAGACTGGGATTGTTAACCAGCCTCCTGTCCACTCTGAGCATCTTTCTTACGCAGTCCTTTCTAGTTCAGTCATTTGCTCCCCACCATGTTCCCTAAGATTAGAGAGATGACCCTTCTCGAGAGTGCCTTCATGTTCGTGTTCTTGGAGGGGGAGGCGGGAGCAACAGGGAACACTTTCTGAGGTTCCTTTCTCCGAACATCAGCCTCCTCATACTCTTCATAGAGTGGATGTTGCCAGGGACAGGTGACACGCATCAGAATCTCGGATGATTCTGCCATGAGTTCCTTGTGGAGAATCACTGCTCTATAAGGAGAATGGAAGGAAACTGATCTTGTCTCGCCTCAAACCTTCCAGCGTGTGCGTGCACTTGTGCACAGACACACACAGGCCCACACACACCCCTACACCTGTGGACACACCCTGGGAGATCTTGTGAGGGAGAGCTGAGAAACAGGCAGCGGGGGATTGTGTGACAGAAAGTGCCCAGGCCTGCTGGGGTCCACAGACTGGCTCAGAGAAGGACTGAGTCCCAGATGGACAGAGTTGATCCCAGAGGCCGACCAAGCCAGGAGATTGGCACGTGGTGGGAGGGGGGTGCAGGCTGCCAGCCCAGCCACAGAGCTGCCATGGAATTGAGCCTGGTTTAGGTGGCTGGGATGTGAGGGGCCCTAGAGCAGTTCTTTCCATGGATTTGATTATTCCCAACAAACAGACATCAGGACAGAGTTCTGCATTTGAAAGACCACTCCAGCAGGTTTAGAGGAAGGTAAGGCTGGGGGCAGGGAGGACAGAAGAGATTTCTGCAGCAGCCAGCTGAGAAATGAGGAGGGTCAGAGCTAAGCAGGGCCTTTGCTGGTGGGCTGCAGAGAGGGAACATGTCTGAGAGACTCAGGCTGCATTTCCCAGTTTGGTCACTGACCAATTTGAGGGTGCAGGCTGGGGACAGGGGGCAACCAGGCATCCTTGTCAGGGCCTGTGCTTATTGTCTTGGAGAACAGTCTTCAAGTGATCCCCCCTAATCTTGTTCATACTATTAATTTGCCCTAAATTTTAACCCTGGAAGGGACTTTTCTTGTTTAACTCCCTGATTCCACAATTAAACTGAGACTTACTAAAGGACAGAGAGCCTGTGAGGAGCAGAGCAGGATCAGCTTCTCAGTCTCCTCTTCGCAGCATCCTCCCCAGTCACATAAGACGTCACAGTACAGCACACCCTCGTAATTTTGTTCATAGCTGGCAATTCGAAGGTCAAGGCTTCTCTTATTTTTTTTAACCTCAAAACTCATGAAAATGAAAATCAAAGAAGAATTCTAGAAGTAAGCTGGCTTATGAAATGACTACATGTGGTAACAGCATTTTGTCTTACTCAGTCTAGGTTGTCACCTGAGTAATGATGAATATTTGAAATTAAAAACTACTCACTTCATGCTGTAGAGTATTGGATAACTGTACAACTGTGCCTGGCATATAATGGGTAATCACAAAATATTTGTTGTGAGAAATGATTTGTCTGAATGAAGTCACTTTTTCTTGTACCTTATTCAGAATGATGTGTCTGAGAGCTTTTGTGACTCATTCATATCCAGTTGCTGATGGCAGCTCTCATGATGGTTAGAAACGGGTAAAATGAGCGTAACTCTGCTGTTCGTGGTCTTTGAGGGTTCTATTTTGGGGAGTACTATGTCTGTTTTTAGTGTCTTGAAACTGCCTTTTATGCACAAAACCAAAGGAGGATGAATGTATACCACAAAGTATAAGGCGTGCAGAATTTGATGCATTGTGTTTTCTGATGTTATTACTTTCAGGTTTTTAATTTAGCTTGACCCAAATGCATTTATTTTTAAGCCACTTATATAAAAATCTAATTTGGAAATTACTTTTTTTGAAGGACTTCTGTTAGCACTGGGAAGGTCGGAAGCCAGGGTCATGACTTCCACGGATGAAACGGAGTGTCTTGTGTTAGGGAAACGCAGCCTGAGTGGTCAGGAGTGGTGGGTTAGGGGGCAGGAGCGGGGAGCCAGGAGACGCGGG
The DNA here is from genome assembly GCF_036321535.1 of Camelus dromedarius. Lineage (NCBI taxonomy): Eukaryota > Metazoa > Chordata > Mammalia > Artiodactyla > Camelidae > Camelus > Camelus dromedarius. The sequence goes on from NC_087464.1 coordinate 5,758,732, forward strand.
CTGCGGCGGGCAGGTGAACCGTGTGGGGAGGACATCACGTTGGGGAACGTGTTTTGTTCGGGCGAAGTCTGCACATGCCTGGATTGCATCTGCGATGGTGAATGACTCCAGATCAGGGGTCAAGGGCCAGAGAGTAGAAATTCTAGACTTTGTGGGCCATAATGTCTCTGTCCCAACAAAAGCAGCCACAGACGACAGCTGAACAAATGAGCCTGCCTGTGTCCACACGAAGCTTTTCACACGCGGCAGGCCAATTTCACCTCTCGGCCCACGGGCGGTAGTTGGCGACCTCTGGCCTAGTTACAGGCACGGGTGTTTTAGACCTTGACTCTGCTGTTACTTGCTGTTTCCTTGTCAGTTCAGCCAGTTTCTCAGAGCTCTTTTTTTCTCCTCTATTAAATGGGAATAATCCCTAGGGCTGGCATGAGACTACATGAAATAACATGCAAAATGCCGCCCAGAAAATAGTTGCTACTGGAATGTTTGTGAGGTGCCATCCTTCAGAGTTGCACTAAATCATGGTTTATGCATTGCTGCACGTGTTGAATATAGTAGACAAAGGGCTTGACACTGTGACGGCCACCTGAGGAATACAGTGGAGATGGACGTTCATTTCTCTCTGGAGTAAACTGCCCAGGGAGGTATGTGTTTCAGGATGGCAGGGACTCTTCCTCACAGTCATTTAGGGTCCCAGGTTCTCCGATTTTGTTTCTCTGCATTGCTCAGCATGGTCCTCAAACACATGGCTATGGTGTTCCTGCTACAGGAGGTGACCAGGGTCTGGGGAGAAAGCCAGGCCTTGAGAACAAGGCACCAGCTGGCAGAGGAGCCCTTTGCTTCCACTCACAGCCCACCGGGGAGAACTTGGCTGTGTGGCCACACCTAACTGGAGTGGGGTAGGAGGCAAGCAGCCAGAGCCAGGCCTAGTTTCGCCACAGAGGAAGGGGGCACAGATTATGGCCATCAGGTCTGTGCCACATGACCCGAAGAAGTCTTTACATCCTGTAGTGAATCCAGAGCAGCCTTTCCTCTCGTTGGGGGACTGGATTTTCGTTTCTCAGGTTGCTGGTGTAAGACATCTGGACATTGGAAGTCATGGCAGTGTACCAAGGTCAGATGTCTAAGAAGTACAGCTGCGTAATGCCATTTAGCTGACCTTTAGGTTAAAAAACTCATAATAGGAGACCCAAATAGGAAATAGGTTTCTAGCAAGCATTTCCATTGGCAAGAATCATTGCCTGTTAGGAACTGGTGATCAGTATGTATTTGTGTTAACGAACCACACTTGGGCCTGCTCACCCATGTGCTGCAAAGCCAGTCTGCTGAATGTGGTGAAAAAATCTACTCGGTTGTGGTGGGGGAAGGTGCAGCATTTATTTGCAGGGCACCAAGCAAGGAGAACGGGCCGCTCATAACCTGAAAGGCCCGAGCTCCCTGATGGCTTTCAGGCAAGGGGATACAGTTTGGGGTGGGAGAGGTTAATCATAAACTTGGCAGGGGGCTCGGTCTTAGAGGGCCTTGGTTTCATTTGTGGTTTGGGCTTCATGTTTGCTGTATGTATGATGCTCTTACAATTTAACTTTATATAAATGCCATAATTCAGAGTGTCCTTAGATACTTCACCTGAATTTTTTTTTTCCCCATGAGAAAGCATTCTGGCTGTAATAGTAGGATATAATAAGGACTTGGGAATAGTCTCAAAATACAGCCTGAAACTGGCAAATCAGTCCAGATGGGAAAGTTCCCTTAGGGTGTCTCCTTTTAAACTTATCTTGTGGCTTTTAGCTTTACCCCTAACTGTAAAATTGGGACTGAAAATGCATTTGTCATGAAACTTGCATTTGGAGGGCATAGAGATGCTTTATTATTGGTTATCGAAGCTTAACATGATGTTTAAAGAAAGAATAATAATTAATGGGCTTTCAGTCAAGCTTATCAATAATTTGAGGGAAAATAAATTGGACTAACAGCACCTTCTTTGGGAAGAAGTAAAGCCGAGTCTCTGATTGTTACGTATTTGCATAGATACACTGCACTTGTAAGGCACGACAAAGACTGAAATAACTAAAGCTAAATGTGCATTGCTCCTCTGTGTCCTAGGAATATCCCTGTGGTTCACTGAGAGTTGGCAGGCTCACACACACCTGGTGTAAGATTGTAGTGCTTTAGACTAATGCATCTGAAAGGACCAGAGCATTCACGTTTAAATTACGGCTTTTTTGCTCACATTGGCTAATGGTTCTGTAGTTTGCAGCCTTACTCATGGATCTCAGCATGTGATCCTCCTTGGTGGCATTATGGTACTGTGGCTTTTCTCAGTTATTTTGACATTCATTGTACTCTGAGATAGTAACAGTGATTATTGCTGGTGAGTAAGAACAGAATTCTTGCTTCCTTCTACCTCTCTTGAGTTTTCCTGGTTTCTGCCAGTGTAATAAACTTCTCCCCTCTTTTTTTTTTGGCAATGGCACAGGACAACCTGACACTTGGACTTAACATCAGAGTGGGACACAGGAAAATGCCTGACCAACAGGCTGAGAAAAAGGTTTTCATTTCTTCTAGTGTAACTCGTATTTATGGGATTTTACGAGTGTTACATTGTTTAGTCAGAGTATGTTTATTTTACATATACATCTACTTTGTGTAGTTAAACATAATTTGTATTGACTAACTTGGGTCAAGATAATACGTAACTTGAATTTGAGTCTACATAAAATTCTCGTTACTTCCCCCTCCTCTCCCCCCCCAGTTTTTTTATGACAGAAATTTGTACTTTTAACCTTTGGTTGATGTATGACTGACTCCTTTACTTTTAGCCTTTAAGCTTTCTCACTTCTATGAAATTTTTGCTTTTCTTGTAGCTTATAATTTTAGTGTCTCTTTTTCTTTGGTTAAAGTCCTGATTGACAAATAGTGGAACAGCTTGATTTTATTTAGCAGTCGGTGTTGTTAACTGTTTCAGGGAAACAAGGTGATCAAAAGTAGAATTATTACTCAGATATGATGTACTTATAAGTATATACGCACTATATAGTTTGCCAAGTACAATTTGATTCTGTAATCTTACATGTAGGTGAATAAAGAAGATATTCATAGGAGTGAATTAGAACGAGTATTTTTCAAATGTCAGCAGGTTTATGAGTGATTCTCTTCTCTGTGTTTTATAATGAATGTATGTTACTTTATAATAACAAAAAAGTTTAAAAATAGTAATTATAAGTGAGTTAAGTGTTTTTGCAAGATGTCATTTTTAAGAGTCACTGGCTTACAGTGCAGTCTTATGAAGTGTTGTGTGTAAGACTACATTCATGAAATCCTCTTTTATTTCACTAGTTGGTCTTTTATAAGACACAAATGTTCAAACTTTGGACAAAGAAGTAGATGACATCTTATTTGTTTTTTTGTTTTTCTGAGTTTTTAGTCTTTTGTTTGTTTGTTTTGCGGGGGGGGGGGGGAAGCTTGGCTTCCTTTTCAGAAGTATACTCTTGAAATAGAATTTTGGCTTTTTCAAGGCACCAATCTTCATCCCCCCCCCCCCCCAACTCCCTTCATGGCTCTCATCTTTTCCCCCAACCAAACCCATGCACACACAGTCGGAGACTGTGACTTGATTTAGAAATAGAGGCAAGATTAGAAGGTGGGGTGTGCATGGACTTGTGCAGTGGTTCTGTTCCAAGCAGGAGCAGAAAGTTCTGGGTGTGATTAAAGACCACTGCATCTGCTGTTTAGAAGCAGTCCTACCAATCTCTTCCTAGTACTTGATTATTTGTTGTATTTAATGGTGCAGAATATTAAGTAGGAAGCAAGGGACATGCGGGTGAAATTGGTGGCTAGAGAGTTGTACTGGCCACAGCATTCAGAGGAAAGTTAATTTAGAAGTTGTTTTAAGTGCAGTTGTTAAAATACATCATTTTGAGATACTTTCAGGTGTTAAGCTAGCCGGCTTAAAGGCAGCTGAGGCCCCATGTGAAATGTGTGGCTGGGTAAGAAACAGGGGAGTAAACCCTTTAACTAGTGGAGATAACTTTACCGTGAATGAACTTTTTTCATTCTGTTTCCTTTTGGTTTGGAGTATTCCAGGCCTATGAGTGATAAATGTTAGTAATAAAACAAAAGTTACCCATTCTTATTTTTAGGAACAGCTTGCTTTTCAGTTTTCTAACTTAAAGATTTTAATTTTTATTATATATATACATATATATATATATATATATATTTTTTTTTTTTTTTTTTTTTTTGGTTTTGGAGGGAGGTGATTAGGTTTATTTATTTATTTTAGTGGAGGCACTGGGGATTGAACCCAGGACCTTGGGCGTGCTAGGCATGCACCCAGCCACTGAGCTGTACCCTCCCCACTTCTAACTTAAAGATTACATAACTTCTATTACTGGCAGTGCCTTTGCTGCCGGAGACCCAGCCGCTCCCTTTCAGAGGGCACTGGGGCAGGGCTGCTGAGTGCTTTGGGTACTTAGCCTTTAACAACCAGCCAGGCTGGCGCTCGGATCCCTCTTTGTTCTGGTGCTGGGCCAGGCCCGGGAGGAGGAAGGAAGTGGGTGGAGAGGGAGGTGTGGAGGTCTGTGCTGGATGCCAGTTGACACGAGCCCTGGAGCGGCCCCTCCTCTCCTGCGCCCCCATTGTTGAGACTCGGCGCCCCCACCTGCTCACTGGTAAGAATGAGCCCACTGTGCTCCCAGCACCCGGGGAGTGACGGTCCCCACTGTCCCAGTGTGGAGGATTGGTGCCGCCACCATATCTTCCCTGGTGCCAGGAATGTTTGTGTTGTGCACACATCAAATAGGGGCTTTTCCACTCTTCTGTTTGCTCTTATGCTGTGTCTGACCAAAATTTGGTTCCACAGTTTATGTATTTGTTCAGAAAGTTTGGGGTAGTCATTTCTAGCTTTTAAACCTTTCATATTTGATTATGCTGTTAAAATTCTCTCTCTCTCTCTCTCTCTCTCTCTCTCTCTCTCTCTCTCTCTCTCTCTCACACACACTCACACACACACACACACACACACACACACACACACGTAAAATGTGTGGATACAGGAGGGTTGGCCCTCGGCTGGTGAGCTCAGGGTGCCCAGCCTTGGCGCCTGCTCCTGGCACAGAGTAGGTGAGCAAATTCGCTGAAGAAAAGACAGTTCTAGGGAGCAGGCCTTCCCTCTGGTCTCTGACCTGCGGTGCCCTCCAGAACACTTCCCTTCCGTGCAGGGCTTGGCTCAGACCCGGAATCAGGTCTTGGCGCAGATTCCCCCTGCCAGAGAGCCTTCCCCTTCCTGAGTCTGTGGAGCTTCCTTCCCCCTTCTGCTGTCTCCCTCGCTTTCTGTTCCTTCAAAGCTCTGTGTCACCTCGTTTCTGTCAACTTCCTGTACCACCTCTGGAGTGTGAGCTCCCCAGAGAGCAGGGCTCGCCCAGCCCCAGCCCAGGCCACCCCTGTCATCACCCCCAGGCCATCCCCATCAGGCATCGGGCAGGCCTCTAAACACCCAAGTCCCCGCTCTGTGGTGCGTGCAGAGTTGCCGGACCCCGTCCTGGGATGCGTGCGCGCGTGCATGGGGGGTGCCCAGCAGAGCCTCCCGGAGATGCTGCTTATCTGTGCTGCACTTCCCTCAGGGCCTTGGGGGAGCCAGCCCTGCTCGTCAAGCCCAGCGTGAAGGGTTAGAGGGCAGACCGCGCGTTCTAACGTGCAACTCACAGGGGGTTCTATTGGGTGGTTGTGTGGCGGAGGGGGTTGTTCTGGAAGTGTCAGGTTGGAGCTCTGTTTCGTGCACTGAAATTCTCATTTATTTGGGGCGGGTGTTTGATAAGGGAATCTTTTATGTGCCAGGCTCTGTGGCCGGCGTGCTGGGGTGAGACCTGCCTTCAAGGAGTCTTACTCGAGGCAAGCAACAGGGACGGGTAGTGTAATGTGTGGGAGCTCCAGCTGAACCTCTGTTAAGGATGCTTTCCCTCTGGCATTTCTCTGAGGGCTAAGTTATTTTCAAGTCCTGTCCTTTCAGCTCTTGTCACCATATTTTGTTGGGAGTCGGAGAGGGGGTGGAGGTCGACAGGGTTCATGTGTCTTGCCTTTGGCTGGTCTGCCCGCCAGGCCCCCTTGGGCTGTCTGGAGTTTGAGGGGAGGGGGCCAGGCGGGCAGATGGCGGTAGGCTCTTTGCTGAGAGTTCTCTTTTCTAAGGTTAGCCTAGCACTGCTCTTCCCTTATAATGTTAAATATTGTCTGGAGCCACGTGCTGTCAGTGGTCAGTCTTTGTCCTCATTTGTAACATGGGAGAAATAATATCTGTTCATTTACTCAGCAAGTGCTGATGGGGCAGTGAGGGTTTTTCCCTCAAAGGGTTTAAAATTGTGAAGAGTGTACATTTATGGAGAGAATCAGAGAGAAAGCCTGGTGTTTCACAGCAGATGGTCAGACACTCAAAAAATATTTCTTCTCCTTCTGTAAGGCTTTGTAGCTGAGAGGACTGCCTTAAAGAGCAAAAAATGACACTTATTGTGAATAATCACTGTTATTTCCACCCACCTCTTTTCACAAAGGATCTGAAGCTTAAGAGTCTTTTATATATTTCTCTAAAGGTTTTGTGAGTGGAAGGATGAATGAAGGAAAGAATGAAAGAATTGATTATAAACAATCCAGAGAAAAAAGATTTACTGTTTTCCCCTAGAATCTACTTTAATTAACGTAAATAATTTGAGGGTTTTTTTCCCCTAATGGGCAGCCTGTATGATTTTTTTAATTAGTAAACTCTAACTTTTTTAGAGTAATTGAGGCAAATCAAAATGTACAGAGAGTTCCCATAATTACCCAAAGTCCATAGTTAACATTAGGGTTCCCTCTTGGTAAATTCTCTGGGTTTTGGCAAATGCATGATGTCTTGTATCCACCGTTACAGTGTCCTAAGTGTAGTTTCACTGCTGTAAACATCCTTGTGCTTCACTTCTTCATCCCCCCTCCCCCCAACCCCCTGGCAACCACTGATCTTTTTATTGTTTCTGTAGTTTTGCCTTTTCCAGAATGTAATACTGTTGGGATTGTATAGTATGAAGCTTTTTCAGATAGGCTTTTTTCACGTAATAATATACATTTAAAGTTCCTCTGTGTTTTTTCATGGCTTGATAGCTCATTTCTTTTTATTGCTGAATAATATTTTGTTTTCTGGATGTACTATTTATTTATCCATTCACCTACTGAAAAGACATCTTGGCTGATCCAAGTTTTGGCATTTATGAATAAAGCTGTTGTAATCATTCGCGCACAGGTTTCTGTGTGGACACAAGTTTTAAGTTCAGTTGGGTAAATACCAAGGAGTGCAATTGCTGGATTTTACTGTAAGAATATATTTCATTTTATAAGAAACTGCCAAAATGTCTTCCAAAGTGGCTGTACCATTTTGCATTCCCACCAGCAACACATGAGGGTTCCTGTTACTCTACATCTCCACCAGCAATTGGTGGTGTTAGTATTTTGTATTTTGGCCATTTTAATAATGAGTGTAGTGGTATCTTATTGTTTAAATTTGCATTTCTCTAATGGCGTATGATGTTGAACGTCTTTTTATATGCTTATTTGCCATCAGTATATCTTCTTTGGTGAGGTGTCTGTTACAGCCTTTGCCCATTTTAAAATAATTTTCTTATTGTTGAGTTTTAAGCATTCTCTGTATATTTTGGATAATAGTCCTCTACCAAATGTGCCTTCTGGAAATATTTCCTCTCTGTCTGTGGTTTGTCTTCTCATTCTCTTGACGTTGTTTTTCTCAGAGCAGAAGTTTTTAATTCTAATGAAGTCCAGTGTATCAGTTATTTCTTTGATGGATTGTGCCTTCAGTGTTGTATCTGAAAAGCCATCTCCATACCCAAGGTCCTCTAGGTTTTCTCTTGTTATCTTCTAGAAGTTTTATAGTTTTGTGTTTTACATTTAGGTCTGGGATCTAGTTGGAGATAATTTTTAGTGAAGAGTTTAAAGTCTTATGTCCAGATTGATTTTTTTTTTTTTTGGCATGTGGATGTCCGATTGTTCCAGCATCATTTGTTGAAAAGACAACCTTTACTCTGTTGTATTGCCTCTCCTCCTTTGTTGGTTGCCTGTATTTGGAAAACGTTTACTTGTATCACTTCTCTAGAAGTTTGACACTATGGAATATAAAGCTTTAGTATCTCCCCTCCCTCGCAAAAAACCCCACTCCCTGTCCTTCCCCATTCTCCTCTCCAGCAGTTTTTCTTCTGATCTTTTTTCTTTCATTTGTTTCAGCCCTGTTTGGAACCAGCCCCCATGCTGTGTAGCAGGTACAAGCGCCGTGAGGACAGCTTCAGTACTGCTGTTCCTCCTTTTACAGCCTCCAAGATCCCAGGGGAGTGGTGTGATCTTCTGTGAATAAAAGCTTTAAGAACTCAAGGCTTTGTATGATAGTTGTGGAGTAAGACTCCCTGCTCAGACTTACACGAGTTGCCTTAACCCCGTAGGGTTCGTTAAGCCCGGGCACCCCCCAGCCCCCCACTGCAGATCCCTCAGCGCCGTGGACGTGGCGGAAATACTGACTTTAACGTGTGAAACAAAGCTGTGATACACACCATTGGGTTCTAAAGTGGTAGCTGCGCTTTACAAGGCTTGTGTGCACAGGAGCTGGGCTGTGCTCTTGTCCCCACCCACCCCCACCCCACCCCATTTGCTCGCTGCCCTCGCCTTGTTGGCCTTGTCTTGTGATAGCAGCTCCAATGGGTTGTCCTAACTCATTAGGCCATCGTCCTTTAAAGTCTGCTGGAATCTTTAGGGATTTGGGGGGTAAGATATTATTTGATAAATGTGGTTAGTTAAAATGGTACAAAATGTCTTTAAATAGAATGAGATTCCACAATGAATCAGGAATAGACTTTTTAAAAATCCTAGAAAGAAGTGAACTTACAGGCCATATTTGACCCCCAGATGTATTTTGGCTCATGTTTCCTTCTCTGTCTGTCTCTTGTTTTATAATTTGAACTGGTTGCTGACATTTAAAAGTTAAGATACTCTATACAAAACAGCCAGATTTCTAGCTTCTCTTTTAAAAAGTCAGAAGATCTGACTGCACTGGGCATGTGACATTCCCGTGTGTCCTGTTCTTCTGACTCCCCAGCCTGGTACACTTGCCCTGTGTTGCCCCTGGACGTGTGTCTTTAGTTTTGCTTTTGTTTGGGTTTGGTTTCTCATGATCCCCTAGACCACTGCTTCACTGGTTTATCATATAGACTTTCAGTCAGGTGCGAGAGCTGGGGTGTGGTCACAGGTCGACTGGAGTTAGGAAACAGCCCGGTCAGGGACACGTCCATGGAGGCTGGTGGGGGCTGGACGCAGGTATCTGTTGTGAGTTGGGTTTTAGAGCCAAGCCCCTCACTGATGTCCTTCGTGAGCAGACCCAGGGCCGGGGTTGTCAGGCTGCCCACTGCTCTGTTGTGTGTGTGTGTGTACACTCATGTGCACTTACCCTTTCTTTGTGGCCTTCTGAATTTTCCCTTCCTGGTACAGTGTCTTTAATGTGAATGTTTAGGAGGTTTTTGGTTCTGCATTTGCATAAGGCTCTGGTCATTTAAAGATAGTGCTGCATACATGACCCTTCACAATCCTGCCATGATACAAAAAAAAAAAAAAATTGATGCCTAAAAAGCTTTAAGTGACTCCCACAAGGTCAGACATTAGTGAAGAGCAGAGCTGAGAGTTCAGTGTCCTGACTGCAGGTAAGGGCCCTCTCCTCTGTCTGCTGTCGCTGTTAACTATTCAAACCATGGAACGTTCATTTGCAAACTCTGGATTTCAGCTTGATCACTTTGCTTATTGTCTTAGGTAGACATCTTAAATTACTGCCAGTAGTTTATGTTTTGCTTTGCCAAGCTTAATTCTCAATTATTTTGAAATGTGTCAGTCTTCTTTAAAAGGTATTTAGATTCCAGAATTTGACACTGATGATTCGAGACACACACACACAAACACACACACAGTTCCCATTTTTCACCACTAGAGATCCAGCTTAATTCCCATGAAAAACTTACTTTTTTGAATGGAGTCTTTAAAATACAAAGCACCTAATCCCTGAACTTAATTGGATAAAAATTGGCAAAGCCTACACAAAACTAATTAGAAGAGACCTAATAGGGACAAGTAGGGTAACCATATGTTTTGAGAGCTGGGGACAGGCCCAATTTATGCCAGTGGTCTTGGCCTAATTATTAACGGATTCCTGTTTCACCTCAGAAGATCCTGCTTCAGACAATAAACTATCTGGAAACCCTACGTGCAGGTATATGACAGTGTTAATTTAAACATTTAAAACTTGGGAATATGGCTATTTTGAAAGTACCGCCAGTTATGGTCTCTTGATACTTGGACAACCCATATTTTCTTGGAACCAATTTTCAGGACAAAAGGATAAGAAAACAAGTTCTCTGCAATGAATTGAAACACCGTATAAATCGGAATTAGAAATGGCTGTCAGTCTGCAGCAGTTACACTCTGTTGATGTTGCTGAAATGTATCCTTAATGAGGACATTAATGTAAACAGTTAATGGGGAGAAACTTTGACTTAATGAGAACGTTGGCCTTCGTTGCAGAGGACAAGGGGGACGTTTGCTAGCGAAGACCGTGGAAGGTATTTGTTAACTGAAAATTAGATGTGGGTAGTTCGTGGTTATTCCCAGCCGGCTGGAAGTTCCTGGGAATAGCGTGACCTCGACATTTATTATCCCCTCTCAGATTTACCATGGAATGACTCAGAGCCCTAGAACATCCTGCAGTGAGGGAGGTGACTTTGCTGGTCTCCAGGATTAGGCGGGTACTTTTTAAAGATTAAGGGCTGTTTTATGGATGGTGGAAATTAAACCATCAGTGGTACTCTGTGCATCTTAGAGAGACTTCTTCAGTGTGTTTTAAACAAGGAATAACCTTGTGGTTATTAAATAACCTATATGCATTGATTTGTGTTTTTTTCTGCAGTGCTTTTTAACTTTTTCCATTTTATAATATTCTTCCAAAGACTGTGCCAGTAGATTACTGAGATTTTTTTTAATAATAAAATCCACATTCTAAACTTGGTACTGTTTAAAGTATATATTCTTTATTTTTAAAATTACATATTTATTACCTCTGGAGTTATTAAAATGAACTGTTACGAATCTCATATTCCTAACTATTTTTATTTATAGCAGAACTAGAGGTTTGTTGTTATGGAATGGAAACGTTTTTTGGGATGTGTTGTTACCCTTTAATACAGTTTGACTCAGCAAAGGTAGAATCCTGTAATGTTCTGCTGTTACACCTTCAGCCGTATCTGGGTGGGTGGGCTGGATAACATCAGGGCATGACTTTAGAGTTATATGTGACCGGTTCTAAAATTAGCACATAAGGTCTTAGAAGTCTTCACCTTGAAAGAGCTTCTGGTACAATACAGTCCGTGTATAAAGGAGAAAACTTGAGACCCAACAAATTCAAGTCACTTGTCCAAGGTCTTATATCTCAGTGGTGGCCTAGAAGCAGCAAATGTCTTTATATAGTCAATTTCTTAACCTTTATTTTTTAAATTGTTATCTTCTAAACTTTCTTCAAGAGAAATAATAGTTTCACTTCTGTTACTAGAAAATTGCTAAACACTTCCTTTAGTCATATGATTATTCCTCTTAGAATAATGAGAGATTGGGAACCTCAGTCCTTTTGAGTCCAGAAAGTTGCCTGGAGTTCAGAAATTAAGTCTTACCTGCATCTTACCTGCCTAACGGGGGACGTTGTAATGAGTGGTGGAATCAGCTATAATATGAGGGAAAGAGGGACGGTAGGTGGAAGGTATAGATGTTCAGCTTCATGATCCATCTATTTCTCATTCAAGTACCTAAGAGTGAAATGGTTCAGTTTCATCCCACCCACAGCATGCCTTCTTAAATGCAACTGGGCACCTTCAGAGAAAAGTAGAAGGTGGGAAGAACCAAATAGCAGCAGAGAAACTAGAAGTTAGTCGAGGGATAAACAAAGATAATTTAAGGAGAACTTTGCCAGGGATTCAAAAATCAAATGCAAATACCTGAAATGATGCAAGGGCAGAAATGAGGGCCGAGAGTGCAAAAGATAACTTGATGTGAACAGTGGACAGGGTGACCTGGGGTAAAAGGGCCATGGGGGTGAATGACAGTGAGTGGGGTGCTGTGCACTTGCAGCCAGGGGCTGGCCCTGGGGATCTGGGCAGAGCACAGGGCCACACAGAGTCGGAGTTTAGCCAGAAGGTGCCTAAAACAACTTTACTATAGCTTAAAATTCTCAGTCTGCAGTGGTTCCAGGGGGTTTTAAGGCTTCTAGAAGCCTGCCAGTCAATAATTTTCTCTTCCCTGTATTTATGCCTTTCTCTGTATTTATACCTTTATTAGCACACTCTGTTTCAGGCAAAGCTTGCCTAGACTTCAGTCGCTATGAAAGTTATGACCACAGATGGTTTCTAAAACATTTCAAGAAATGTATTCCTGAAAATGTTTGGGGACACGGTGTCCTAGCAAGTCTGTAAGAAGTAATCACTCATGCACGGAAGACATGCGTTCGCGGAGGACTCCCAGTGGACCTCATTCTCCACGTGTGGGGTTTTGATAGCCGTGAATAAAATGTACAGTTATATGCTGGTGTTCTGGGCAGTGAAAAACAAATGACAGCTGCTTCCTTTGGTGGCAGAGTACATACTCTTCAAAATGTGCTGCTGATTTTTACATTTTAAAATGTATCCTGGTCAGAGGAACCCGAGTAGTTTGTATTGTGTCTGTCCATGTTAAGTGTGTTCTTCTGCACTGAGGATCATTCAGTTTCTTGATACTTGCTGTGCTTAACGACCTGACTGTTAACCATTCATTCATCAACTCTGAGTTGAGCATCTTGCAGTGTGTCAGGCACTGAGCTGGACTCTGGGGAATACAGGCAGTGAACATCTGTGCCTTTTCCCGTGTGGACTGGCCCCCTCAGCCTGCTGCAAAGTTCTTTGTCTTAGTCTGTTGCGGATGCTAGAAAAAAATACTGTAGACTGAGGGGCTTAGACAGCAGAAAGGTATGGCTCACAATTCTGGAGGCTGGAAGTCCGAGGTCAAGGTGTCAGTGTGGTCGGGTGCTGGTCTGTAAACTCTGCCTGGTTTACAAGTGGCTGCTTTCCTGCTGTGCCCTCTCGTGGTGGGGAGACAGTGCTCTGGTGCTTCACCTCTTCTAAGGGTGCCAATCCCTCGTGGGGGCCCCACTCTCATGGCCTCATCTAAACGCAGTCACTTCCCAAAGGCTCCACCTCCTAATACCATCACACTGGGGACTAGGGTTCCAACATGCAAATCTGGGGGGACCCAAACGCTCCCTAGTACTGCCCTTCTGGGACTTCTTGCATGGTCATTCTGGGGCTTTCTCCGCTCTCCTTCCTTCTGTGTTGAAGCCCTTGTTTCCTGGATCCTGTGTCCTCTTCTTTCTGGATTTATCCTCTCGTTCTAGGTGGGCACATCCTCTAGTAACTACCTGGAATGAATTCAAGGTGAAACCGAGTCCTTGAATATCTGAAACTGTTTCTCCTCCCTCTTACTTGATAGATTGTTTAGTTGGGAAGAGAATTCTATATTGAGAATAATTTTTACTCCTCCCATTTTTTAAATTATTATCTTATAGCCTGTCTGTGTTAGTCCCCATGCACCTCTCCTGCCTGCACAGGAACACACAGATGTTTAAAGGATTCCCACGGTGCATTTCCAGCGACCTTGCAGACCCTTGGTTTTACCCACAGCATGCCCCTCCTGATGGCAGCCGCTTCCTGCGTGTGGATGAATGGCTTTCCTTCTGCTCAGCTCCCTAGAAGCAACATCAATCCTGTGCTCAGGTTGTCCTTCTGGAGCTCTTCTTTTTACTCTACTGATGCAGTTTATTCCTGTGCAGATGGCAGCTCCTGTTGGGCGCCAGGCTTCAGGGAGGGGACCTTGGCTCCTGGGTCCCTTTCGTGGGCTTGGTGGGGACCAGGGGTGGTACTCTCTTCCAGGTATGCTGAGTCGGCACACTGTGAACTCAAGGTTACTCTTTTTCTTTATGGGAAACTTTTTCATAATTCTCTTTGCCTGCAGAATTACATTGGCCAACTGAGGTTACTGATGAAGTCTTATTTCTTTAAGCAGTATATAGCTGTTCATTCTTCCACTCTCACTGGACTGCTGTAGATAGGGCCTTTGGTTAAGCTGTGGCTCATTTAGGAAGATCTCTAACATTTAGGTTTTTTAGAATCTGCAGGTATGTAAGGAACTGTAAGAACAGAGGGCCACTCAGTCACATAATACTAAAGCAGCAATCTTTTATTTTTTCTTCTTTAATAGATGCAGCAGCTTTTTTATGAGAATTACGAACAGAACAAGAAAGGGTACATCAGAGATCTCCACAACAGCAAAATCCACCGAGCCATCACGCTGCACCCCAACAAAAGTCCGCCCTACCAGTACCGGCTGCACAGCTACGTGCTCAGCCGCCGGGTGGCCGAGCTCCGGCACCGCACCATCCAGCTGCACCGGGAGGTCGTCCTCATGAGCAAGTACAGCAGCTCCGAGATTCACAAAGAGGACCTCCAGCTGGGGATTCCGCCCTCCTTCACGCGGTTTCAGCCCCGCCAGCGGGAGGAGATTCTGGAATGGGAGTTCCTGACTGGGAAGTATCTGTACTCGGCCACTGACGGCCAGCCCCCCCGGAGAGGGATGGACTCCGCACAGAGGGAGGCCTTGGATGACATTGTCATGCAGGTCATGGAGATGATCAATGCCAACGCCAAGACCAGAGGGCGCATCATCGACTTTAAGGAGATCCAGTATGGCTATCGCCGGGTGAATCCCATGTACGGGGCCGAGTACATCCTGGACCTGCTGCTTCTGTACAAGAAACACAAAGGGAAGAAGATGACTGTCCCTGTGCGGAGGCACGCCTACCTGCAGCAGACCTTCAGCAAGATCCAGTTTGTGGAGCACGAGGAGCTGGACGCAAAGGATCTGGCCAACAAAATCAACCAGGAATCCGGGTCCTTGTCCTTTCTCTCGAATTCCCTGAAGAAGCTTGTCCCCTTTCAGCTCCCTGGGTCCAAGAGTGAGCACAAAGAACCCAAAGAGAAAAAGATCAACATACTGATTCCTTTGTCTGGACGTTTTGACATGTTTGTGAGGTTTATGGGGAACTTTGAGAAGACGTGTCTCATCCCGAATCAGAACGTCAAGCTCGTTGTTCTGCTCTTCAATTCCGACTCCAACCCCGACAAGGCCAAACAGGTCGAGCTCATGAGAGACTACCGCGTCAAGTACCCGAAGGCCGACATGCAGATTCTGCCTGTGTCTGGAGAGTTTTCAAGAGCTCTGGCCCTGGAGGTAGGATCTTCCCAGTTTAATAACGAGTCTTTGCTCTTCTTCTGTGACGTCGACCTTGTCTTCACTACAGACTTTCTTCAGCGATGTCGAGCAAATACAGTTCTGGGCCAGCAGATCTATTTTCCAATCATCTTCAGCCAGTACGATCCAAAGATTGTTTACAGCGGGAAGAGTCCCAGCGACAACCATTTTGCCTTTACTCAGAAGACTGGCTTCTGGAGGAACTATGGGTTTGGCATCACTTGCATTTATAAAGGCGATCTCGTCCGAGTAGGCGGCTTTGACGTTTCCATCCAAGGCTGGGGGCTCGAGGATGTCGACCTTTTCAACAAGGTTGTCCAGGCAGGTTTGAAGACGTTTAGGAGCCAAGAAGTAGGAGTAGTCCACATCCACCATCCCGTCTTCTGTGATCCCAACCTGGACCCCAAGCAGTACAAAATGTGCTTGGGGTCCAAAGCATCAACGTATGGGTCCACACAGCAGCTGGCTGAAATGTGGCTAGAAAAAAATGACCCAAGTTACAGTAAAAGCAGCAATAATAATGGCTCAGTGAGGACAGCCTAATGTCCAGCTCTGCTGGAAAAGACATTTTTAATTATCTAATTTATTTTTTAAAAATGTTTTTGTATGATCAGTTTTTGAAGTCCACACAAGGGTATATTTTACACAGGATTTTCTTACAAAGGACTCCTTGAAGATTGAGCTTTTTGAACAAAAATGTGATCATGTTTGCCTTTGAACATATTTTCTTGCTAAACATTATGTAGCAGACCTGCTTAATTATGACTTGAAATGTACCTGATGAACAAAACATTTTTTTTTTTTTACACATTTCTTTTTCAGACCTCTTTGCTATAGTCCTATGGCAGAAAACATGAACATTCCTGCAAAGCATTATTGTGACAAAACACTGTAACTCTGGTAAATGTTTTGTTATAACTGTTAACTTTGCACAGATTCTCCCTTTTGTCTTTTTTTTACAGCGATTTTTTTTTAAGCCGTTTGGTGTTCCAGTTGTAAAATAAAGAAATGTGATGGTAGTTGTATCATCTTCCAGAGAGCTTTCCAGAGTTTGATTGTTTCCCCCAAACGTGTCTCCTCTTTGTAGGTTTTTCAAAGCAAGGGGAACAAAGGAAACCCAGTAAAGTAGATGGCTGTTCTTGCTGTAATTAGTGTGGCCTAAATGGACCTGGCATTCAGTTTCGAGAAGGGTCTGGCATCTTCTCTCCTCCTGACCCTTCTTTTTGAAGGTAAAATATTAATATTTAGAAGGGAAAGAAGAATTACCGTAATAAATCTAACGTATGCGAGCTGAAACAAAAATGGAAAAAACCCGCCCTAGTGAAAGCATTGAGGAAAAATGTGTTTGGTTTTGTTCACTTCATCGTGTCTGTGTTATGTTGGTGGAGATGGTTATTTCATTCTTTAATTACTGTTTTTTTTTATCCTTTGTATCTGAAATACCTTTAATTTATTTAATATCCATTGTTTAGGACGCTGCCGTTTCCCGATATCCTGTTAGTTACGAGTATTTATGTGCATCGGGAGTGTTTAGTGTATTTTATTTGCAGTAAACTGATCTCCAAAGAGTTCCTTTTGAAACCGCTTTTCCCCCTCCTGAATTTTTACATTCCTTACTGTTTTACTAAATATTAAGTGTTCTTTGACAATTTTGGTGCTCACATATTTTGGGGACAAAAGTGAAATGAATCTGTCGTTACACCAGAAAGTTTGTTTTAAACTCACAGATCAAATGTGCCTTAATAAATTTTTTTTTTTCATTTAGATTTCCAACAGTAATAGACTTGCCATTTTAATGTACATCATTGGAGATCTGCTTATTTGTAAATAGCCTGCTGCTCATTTGGAAAAATAAACCAGTGGACAGTATTTTTCTATTGTACTTTTCAGACCCGTTTTGTCTCATTACTCCTGTTTTAGCTGAAGAATTGTATTACATTTGGAGAGTAAAGAACTGAAACACTGATTCATAAGGTTTTTCAAGTTATTTGAGGGGAATGTTTATGTGGAGTGCAGTTTGGGAGTGAAATGGAGCTTTCAAGTGCCTCTTCCTCGGTTTTTTGCCCTAAAATGAACTCGTCATCCTCTTTTCCTCTTAAAGAACTTGCTGAATCTGTGTTTTCTAGGACAAAGGGCTTCAGACCAGGTCCAAGCCCCATCTAGCTTCTTGGCACAAATGTACCTTCCAGGCCCCCGTAGTGGACCTGCCGGGGCCCAGCGGAATTTGCATTTTAACAAGTGCCCACGTGATACTGTGCACACGAATATTCCCAGGGTTTTAGAGTAGATCTAGCTACAGGATAGATTGCCTATGGCCGCTGTATAATCCAAGACTCAAAAAAAGTAAGATCTTTGATGCCAAGGTAGCAAGCTCTGTGGATGCGAATTACACTCCCAGGGCAGGTGTTTACCGTGTGATGACAGTGAGGGTCCGGTATGACACTGTGCTCACGGTAGGAATGGCTGTCATTCAGTCTTATTGCCATTTACTTTGTGGGAGTGTTTAGTTTTCCCTTGGGAAAAAGCACATTTTTATTCTTCAGTAAGGAAGCGTATACATCTCGATGACAAAGTCGTTTAAATTCTCTATTTATTGTAACAGGGAGCTGTAGAGATTTAGGACAGGGTGTGAGCAGCTGCTTTACTGAACTTCGATGTTTGTCACATGTCCTGGTGACACTTTGTTAAAACCAGCTGTTTCCTGCCCTGCTCCCGCTCTTGCCCATGTCTGTTCCTCTTCTTGATGCCACTGCTGATGGTGGAGGTGCTGCCTTCACTTCAGCCAGGCTCCATCTCCGGAAATGCCGTCCTACCCCTTCACTCTGATGCCCTCCCTGTAGTGCCCAGGCCTGGACTCTGCCCACTGGCCGCGGGGCTCCTCACCTGTCCACTCCCTCTTCCTAAAGCACTGCTCTAAACGGGCAGCTCTCGTGCCCTCCTGCTGCCTGGAGAGTGGACTCTGTAAGACGCCCCCCTCTAGACTAACTGGGCTTCTGATTTGTGGGGACATTAGTCTCTCGCCTGCCTGTGCTTTCCCTTTGTCTGGAGCTCTCTGCCCACCACAGTCCACTGACCACCTGGACTTATCTTCCAGGGGCCCACTAAAACTCCCCCATCGTCCACCCTGGTGTCATCCTGGGCCCTTCCAGTGTAGGTGAGACACAGTCTCACTGGAGGACAGGCCTGGGTCTCCCGCGCACTGGGCCCTCTGGAATGGCCGGTGGTGCCCCACCCGGCCCCAGTGCTGTGTTCCCCCCATGCACTCCTCCCGGTGGAATGCCCTCTGTCCTGCCTGCCCACTGCTCCCACCTGCCACTGCGTGGCCTGTGACCTTGTCCCCGCCCCCCCCGCATCATAACCCAGAGATAATTCCTTCTTCCTTTAAACTCTTGAACACTTTCTGGTTAAACCTCTTTGCATTGTTACTTTAGACTTTCTCTTAGCTTGCATTACTTTATATTAAATACAGGAAAGTATTAAGAAAATAAAATGGCCCATAACCCCCAAACCAGATAACTCCTGTTAATAATAAAAATTAAGGATAATAAGTGAAGATGGTGAAAGGGAGGGGTGGGGGTCACAATGCACAAAGGTTTCCCTCCTCCCTCCAACTATCCAGCCCTCGGGCCCTTCCTGCACAGCCCAGGTTTGTGGGTACAAGGGAGGTGCCGTCCCTTTCAGAGTCAGAGTGGAAGGGGCCAGGCGATGCTGGTGACCCCTCAGCGGGGCCCTTCCCGAGCCCAAGACAGGAGGAGATCTGACGCTCTGGACCTGGTCTTCCCCTCGCCGCCCCGAACACCATCAGCTCAGACGATCAGGTTCTTGATCTCTGCAGATAAGTCTGGCCTCTCCTCCTTCCTGCCCCGGCCTCTGACCACATCCTACCTCATGACACCCAGCCTCAGCCCGGAGCGGACACGTGCTTGCTCTGCCTTGCTGATGGTGGCCGCAGGGGCACAGGCAACACACCTTCACCCAGTAATACTCACACCATTTGTTGTGATGTGCGGCCAACCTAGGGGACGAGTCACGTTTTGCCTCAGTCCTATGTCCTTGAAGGGTCGCCTGGAGGTTCAGGTATCCTCTGCAGCCACCTCCGTCCACTACTCGGTGTGTCCCCGGGGTAAAACGTATGCCCCAGTGAGCCGAGGACAGTGGTCAGGTTAAGGAGTGGTGGGTTTTCAGAAGCTTTTCTTGCCTTTCAAGGCCCGTCCTCCAGGAAGGTGACATCTTGGGGGCTGCCTGTTCCCTGGAGAGCTTGCTCATGGCTGAGGGGCTCCGCCCTGGCCCCAGACTTCCAAGTGCCTTCTTGTCACGGAAGGAAGCGGGAGCCAGCCCCACCTCCTGGGCACAGGCCCCCGCCCAGGGGATTAGGCTGCACTATTGCGTGTGAACTGCTGTAATCTCGGCCACAAAGGCGCTTACTGCCACAGTGACGGGGCAGCGGGGGACCTGTCTGCTGGCGGAGCCGCACAGGGTGGTACCTGTCTCTGTGGGTCCCACTACTTTCCGAGCCCTCCATTCCGCCTGAAGGAAAAGGCTGCTCACACCAAATCTGCTTAGTCCTAACTGGTTATAAACACAGTGAACATGTAAATGTCACAGTGCAGTGGCTCAAATGACAGCAACTCATTTTGTGTGATTTCCAGTAGGAAAAAACAAATTCTTGTTAGGGTTGCTATGCTTCAGGGTTTTGTTTGTTTTTTAACAGAGATGTGAGAGTGGAGGACGGGATGGAGTATAAAAAATATTCACCAGAAACCATAGGGCCAAACCAGATTAGGGGCTGGCTTGTCATCAGCACAAGCTAAACCACTTAAGTGCCTGTCAGATTTTTTTTTTTAATGCATCCAATTTACCGTTTGTTATATTCCAGTTATGAAGATCCTCTTTTCTTACAAATAGACAAAAACAAAATTTTGTCCTTTAAGAATATTCTAGCAACATTTCCTTTAAAATAATAAGAGTTGGGGGAGGGTATAGCTCAGTGGTAGAGCACCTGCTTAGCATGCACGAGGTCCTGGATTAAATCCCCAGCACTTCCGTTTAAATAAACCCAATTACCCCCCTCCCCAATTTTTTATTTTAAAGCCCAAAAGAAATAAAAAATAAAATAAGGCTGAGTTGTCAGTTATGCCTGGCTAATTTCTAATGAGAAAATACAATAAACTGATTAAATCATTTAATAGTGCAAATTAGGCCAGCTCTGGAATCTACTTGAACAACGCTGATGCACCTGTAATACATTTCTATCCATTACGCAATCATAATTAAGCAGGTGACGCCTCTGGGGTGCCACCTCCTCTCGCTGATTCGCCTCCGCCAGTGTCAGGGCCTAACCCATTGCAAAAAAAGAAACACCTCTAGCCCAACCTCAATGCGACCTTCAAATTCATTCATTCTAAGTTAAGTTTGGGTCTTTCTTTAGGCAGACACCTACTTCCTGTTTCACAGCCAAAGGGGAATTCATTTATGTGCTCAAAATGCCCCCTGCAAACTAGAAATGTACCATTTCTGAAACTGCACATTCGTGCTGGGAAGGAAGCGTTTTGGGTTTTCAGATGAAGCCTGTGTCTTCCACTGTAAATAACAATGCCGTCACAATGCAAATATGTATTTATTGAGAAGTAGAGAAGGAAAAGGAATGGCCTGCGTTACCTCCCTCTTGCACCACCCTGCTCCCGCTTCGGCAGATTCCTCAGGGTTTTTGTAACGTATTTAGGGTTTGATGTACGTGTGCCTCCAATTTGGTGTCTTGCTCCCCCTCCCCACCTTAAAGCTCCTTAATTCCTTAAAATTGCCTTTAAAGGCCATCGTGTCTCCTCGAGTTGAGAACTTCCCTGCTGTTGACCGCCTCAAGTGTCCTGTCCCAGCTTGGATAACACCACAGTTGAGGTCTTCTGCTCAAAGCCCTTTGCATACGTTGGATCATCAAGTAGATTTCCAGAAGTAGGTCACCTCCTTCCTTCTAGGGACCTTGGGTGCTTGGCCACTTCCGGCATAACACTAAGTCATCTGGTATT
Source organism: Camelus dromedarius (assembly GCF_036321535.1). Taxonomy (NCBI): domain Eukaryota; kingdom Metazoa; phylum Chordata; class Mammalia; order Artiodactyla; family Camelidae; genus Camelus; species Camelus dromedarius. Next base: position 5,780,139 of record NC_087464.1, read on the forward strand.
TCGCTTGGTCAACATTGACACTTGTACCTACCAGCCATTCTAATGAAAGCTTTTCAAAATAAACCTGAACAACTAAGTGACCTTCAAGAAATACTATGAGGATATTGCACGCAGTGTCTTGGTTACATCTTCTGGGGAAAATGGAAACCCCACAAACCCAACTCTGTTCTTGCAAAACTTGAGTCACTGCAAAGTGAGAAAAAAGGCAGAAAGTTTTACCAATGACTCAGGGGGTGAGGAGAGGCAAGTTGCAGACAGATGGCCTGTTTGGGAACCAGGGACATTTCCTCACTCCCAGGCCACAGACATTCGTCCCAGGAGATCAAAGCACAGGGTGAGGCACAGAAGTGGCAGCTCAAGATAAGAGGGGCTCTTCCCAGACTTTGAGAGGCAGTGGGGGTCCAGGAGGGTGTGGATGGGCCCAGAGGCACCAGGCTTTGTGCAGCCAGAAGCGAGCCTGCATTTTCCAGACAGAAAAATATACTTTTGAACACAGATGGAAATTAGTTTTACTCTTCAAAGATGAAACCACTGACCCCTTACCTATGTTGTGGGCAGGTTTGGACGGTTCATTATATATTTTAGATAATATAGAAAATATGTATTAGTTATAATTTGTTGTTACTTGGTGTCTGTGCTCCCTGAAAACCAAAGCCCATGAGTAGATTTCAGGATGATATTTGGAGCCCGGGACTTGGGGCCTCTGTAAATGATCCTTTTACAGCAGGAGCAGCAGTGAAGGCAAGATACAGGGCATCTCGTGGTAGCGAAGGGCATCTGGAGACCCCTGTGGGGCCTCAGTAAGCAGGAAGCCTCGGAGAGGGTCTTGGGCTCAGGGATCATGTGGTTATCGCTTGCCTTCCCGACTTCTCTGCAACTGGAGCTGATGGTCTAAGGCAGTCACCACACAGCCCCTGGATAATGAGTAGTTTGGGTTATGATTCACGGGCCGTTTTTAAAATCAGATGTGGGGATGAGCCCTTCCTTCTCCCTAAAGGATGTGCCTTCCAGCAAAAGCTCACCAGGCCCAGGTTCTCTGAGGTGGATTATCAGCGTAGTCCCCAGTGGGCCGCATCCCTGGAGGATGTGAGGCTTGTGTTCACCAGCTCGGTGGTCTTAGGAAGCCCCATCCAGCCCCAGCTGGGGGCCCGCAGTTCTGCAGAGAGGCACAGGGTGGCCTGGCTGCTGTGCCTGCCCAGGGGCTGGGACTCAGCTGCCAGGTGTCCCCCAAGCTGGGAGGACACGTGGCTTCCACTTCTAGCCTCGAGACCCTCCGTTTTTTCAGGCCCTGAAGTGCACCCACCTTGCCTCCAGGCTGCGGGCCAGATACTGCCCATCCCCTCAGAGCCGCTGCTGCCCACTGCCCCCTCGTCGCTTTAGGAGGTGAGTTCATCACAGAATCACTCCATCTCACCTAGAGCCCCTTTCTTCACTCGCAGAAGTGCACGGTCAGCAGGGCTCCGCTTGCCTTAATTCCTGGCTTGGTGTTTGCCTTCCTCTGGCCTCCGCAGCAGTCAGTCCCAAGTTAGAAGGAAAATACCCACAAACCACAAGCCTGGGGACAAAATGTGACACGTGTGGACTTTCGTAAGTGTGGTTCTCAAATGCTGCAGATACTGTCCCAAAAATGAATTGTCTGTGAGGATGCAGCACTGCCAACTCTGAAGCCAGGTGCCGCGTGCGCAGGTGGAACCCACTCGCAGGCTGTGACACCACAACACAATTCCGACTTGGGACAGGAAACCACTGGGTTGGGTTCTGAATGGTAAGCAGGTATCCGGTCCTGCAGGCCCAGGAGTGCTGCCAAGTGCAGCGCCTCAGCGTCCTCCAGACACAACCACGTGCGCGCTCAGCAGAAAGGCCCCTGCGTGAAATCTGCCGCAGTAACGTGGCTCCAGGAGATGTGACCGCCCTGGGCCTCCTGACGCTGCAGGGCCTGGGGGTGGGCGCAGGATGGGGGCGAGTGACCGGCCCTACTGATAGATACTTCCCCAGAACCCTTTTTTTTTAAATTGAAGTATAGTCAGTTTACAATGTTGTGTCAATTTCTGGGGCACAATGCTTCAGTCATACATGAGTATACATATATTCATTTTCATATTCTTTTTCACTGAAGGTATTACAAGATATTGAATATAATTCCCTGTGCTATACAGTATAAGCCTATCTATTTTATATATACCAGTCAGTATCAGCTAATCTCGAATTCCCAGTTTATCCCTTCCCACCCCTTTCCCACTGGTAACCGTAAGTTTGTTTTCTATGTCTGTGAGTCTGTTTCTGTTTTGTAAATAATTTCGTTTGTCTTTTTTTTTTTAGATTCCACATATGAGTGATATCATATGGTATTTTTCTTTCTTTTTTTAATGCACCGATCTGTGGGTATATAAACCCTTGGGAGGTTGGGTGAAGGACAGTGACTGAAATCACAAAGACTGGGTTAGCTGTGAGGTGTCTGGTGGCACTGTGGAGGGAGAGGGGGCCTCGGTACCAGGCAGACGTGGGGTTGTGTCAGTGGTGGGCTGGAGCCGGCTAGGACCGGCTAGGACCGGCTAGGACCGGCTAGTACCTGATGGGACCGGCTAGGCCCAGTATCAGTGCTGGCTGATACCTGACAGGACCTGTTCTCGGCGCTGGCTTGTACAAGCCCTGCCCAACTTCATGCTGAGTGATGGCACACTGGTGGCCTGAAATTGGCCGAGGTGGGAAAAGGAAATGGCAAATGCTTCAAATCAGGTTTCTTTGTTGGCGGGGGGAGAGGGAGCAGGATTTATCTGCGCAACACGGGTTTGCACTGGTTGGGTCCACTCCGTAGACGATGCCTGTGCTCATCTGCCTGCTGCTGTGTGACCTCAGACGAGTTCCCTGCAGCAGAGCCCAGCTTTCTCCTCCAAAAATGGGCATAGTTACGACGACCTCCCAAGACCGATGAGAGAGTTCACAGGCCCTGGCCCTCCTCCTGTCACTGTTTTAGCTAATGTGTCACCCCCACTCCTCCTCCCCACCTAGAAGTCTCAGTTGCTCAAAACGCCTTCCAGACCCACATCCGGTGAGTCATCAGATCTCACAAATCCCTCCTGGATAAAGTCACCAGGGTGGTCCCCCCACCCCCACCCCGGTCTCTCCCCACGGAGCTTACAGACAGAGATGGTCCTGCCCACGTCCTGCTTCTCCAGTCCGGCCTCTCCTCAGTCATCACACTCTTCTTTCTAAAGAAGCAAACCTTATCTGGACTCTGTTTAGACAGGACCCCGGTTCAAGCTCAGCCGTCATGGCTGACTGCCCTAAGCGCTCGACCTGACCTCTGCCTGCCTTTCCAGGCTCATCTGAGCCCTAACCCCTGCCCCCATCACCACCACCCCCCCCGCAACACACAAAGGGAGACAGAAAATCTCTCTTAAAACTCCAAGCTTTGGCCCTGGATCTGGAAGGCCCACCTCCCTGCTCCCTGAGCAAACATGCAGATTCTATGGCGGTGTTACCCTTCAGTCCACCCTTCCCCAGACACTTGGGTGGAGTTTCATCGCCCCTGCTCACCCCATCCCAGGCCCCTTCCTGCTCACCCTTGTAGATTACAGCTCCTTGTTGGGGGCTTCTTGTCTCCGTCTGCTGGGTGCCTGGCTGCCACACCAGACTGGCCACGACCAAGGCTTACTCATGTTTGTGACCCATCAGGGGTCTGGCAGGTCATGATGTGTCACCAACTTTAGTTTCCGTTAATTTCTGGGCTTTTGGCGGGGTTATTGGCCAAGGGAAAATAACTACGATGAAATATATCTATACAGACAGCCTCAGACATCTAGTTTTCAGATGAAACAATCAAACAGCTTTCGCTGTAAGAACATGAACCTTACTTCAGAGACATGGAATGCTTTCCCTATTGAATCATGAAACTAACATTTATGAAACATTTACGGGACAGTTACTAAGTGCCAGTCACTTTATATAAGTTACTTTATTTGCTTAATCCCTGTGAGATCAGTATTCTTGACCTCAGTTTACAGGGGACGAATAGAAGCTCAGAGAGCTTAAGCAACATGGCCAAGGTCACAGAGCTAATAAATGGCAGATCCAAAATTCACACCAGACCAGCCTTTTTTTTTCCAAAATCCATGCCTGGGAGGGAAAAAAGCAGCGTGTCTACTTGTCAGGGAGATTTAAGGCACTCAATTTAAAGCGCTCACAGATTACCAGGAAATGGAAGCCCACTGAACAGGGATGTTTTCAGAACCATAGGAGAATGTCAGAACTCATACTTTGTTTTTCAGATTTTTCTCTGCCTTTTTAAAAGGCTGAATTTTTTTTTGAGATTCCAATACATGCAATTTAATATATAGATGCAGTAAAAACATTTTTTTTTCAAAATACACAGTATGTAGAAGAGTTTTAGTTCCAGTAACAGTGGTGTATCATATATCAGACTAACCATCCCATAGATAGCAGTGATGGACCAAGTAGCAAAAAATAAACACAAACACAAACAAAAAAACAAGGAAAAAACTATTTGAAGCACTGGAGAGTGACCCAAATCAGGCAGATATTGGAGGAGATTTGACCTTTGAAAGAAGAGAATTGCTTATTGTTATGATGATGCGTATTATTTGTCCAGCTCTTTCCTGGAGGGCACTCTCCAGGCCACAGAGCACTGGGGGATTAGGACTGAGAGAGGTTCATCATTACTGACTTGAGGCATCAGAGGATGGAGTTTAGAGCTGACAGAACAGCGGGAAGTAGAAGAAGGAGATCTCAGGAAGCAGGGAGTCATGGAGCAGGGACCCCGAGATTGACAAATCAACTCCCATCCGACCTCAGCTCCTCCTGTACTGTGCTTGCAGCTGTCCTTGTGACTCCAAGGAACACAACAGCAAACAACAGCTGGGAAAGCAAATTAGAAATTTCAGCTGCTTCCCATTGCAGGGAAGTCAGAGTCTGGAGTTAGAATTTCACTAAGTTAGAGGAGCTTCACAAACACCTTGGGATGTCCATTGAAACTCCAAATAGGCTGCATATTAGGAGCAAAGCTTATGTCTCAGATTTATTGTAAAACTAAATGGCAAAATCAAAACAGACTTCCCCTAACAAGTGTGAAAAACAAGTCTCCACAAAATCGAAATGATCAGCCAGGAATTTAACAGTCAGGAATTTCACAAAAATCAACACTCTTTAGAGGAATATAACAAAATCCAGACATTGTACAACAGATCATCTATGAGATACAGAATTTCCCTCTCAGTCAAATCTTTCTTGGCACCTTGGGAAGAATTTTAGTCATGGCTCCCATTCTGATCCTGGACCCTCTTTGCACCGTGCCGTGTTAAATTCTAGCACTTACATGGGGGCTTTGGCCAAGATCTGTATCTGGCTGCCACACCTGACTAGTAACTTCTGATTAGTAGACATGTGAAGAAACAGGGAAATGTGACATATAGTCAAGAGAAAATTCAAGCAATAGAAACAGATCTTGAGAAGAGCCAGGATTTCAAATGATCAGACAAGGTCTTTGAAATAGCTGTTAGAAAAATAGATAAGAAGTGATTCTCTGGAGAATCTTAAGGAGAAATAGAAAACATAAAAAAGAACTTCTTGGATATTCTGAAAAATAAAATATCCGAAATGAAGAATTCACTAGATGGACTTAAAGGCATATTGAAAATTGCAAAAGTCTTTTTTTTTAAGATGAAAGAAATTAGTAAAATCCTAACAGTTTGCACAAGGGGGAAAATAAAGGACAAAACACAAGTTATCAATATTGGAAATGAAAAAGAGGGTATCACTACAGATCCTACAGTAAAAGAGTAATAAGAGATAACTTTATGTCAATGAATTCAATAACAAAGATGAAATGGGCATAGTTAAAAATGCAACTTACCAAAATTGACCCCAGGTGAAACAGAGAATCTGAATAGCCCTACATACACTAAGAAATTAAATTTGTAATAAAAAAAACAACCTGGCCAGAGAAAAAACTCCAGGTCCGGGTGGCTTCACTGGTTAATTATATCAATAATAAATGAAGAACTGATACCAATTTCACAGAAACTCTGTTATGAAATAGAGGAGGAGGAAACACATCTCAATTTCATTTTTGAGGCCAGCATAACCCCAATAAAAAACTTGACAAAGGTATCACAGGAAAAGATCATTGTCTCTTATGAACATAGACACAAAAATCCTTTATAAAATATTTATTAGCAAACTGAGTCTAGCCACGTGGTGGTTGTGTCAGAAATGTAGGGTTGTTACAACATTCAAAGATCAGTCAATAGAATGGATCAGATTAATAGAATAAACTAGAAAATCATATGATCATCTCATATAGTCAGAAAAAACATTTGATAAAATTCAGCATTCATCCATGATATCAACTCCATGAAGCAGGAATAGAGGGAACTTCATCAGGCTGATAAAGGGTGTTTGCAAAATACCCTGAGTGCTGTCATTATGGTGTCATAATGTCACCATTATGACATTAATGCGGACGTATTGACCACTTTACCACATCACTGGAAATAAGGCAAAGAGGTCTGTTCCCACTGCTTCTCTTCAACATTGTGCTGGAGGCTTGGTAAGCAGAGGGGAGTATCTGCTGAAATGTCCTGGGCACAGGACTCTGGCTGTGGTCCCCAAAAGTCACTCTCGTGTCCTCTTACTCCACTGCAAAGCCTGTCTGCAGGGGCACCCTTTCTCAGTTTCAGTGGTGCTGCTTGACACGTTCAGGAAGTATTTGTTCAGGCCTCTTCTGGGCCTCTGCTGCTTCACGCCAGGCACAGAGCTAAATCTGAGGTTTTACCAGTATCCCCAATCCTACTCAGGTTGGGGCATCAGTTCCTTCTTTTAGAGTCCCAATAACGTAAGCAGTCAAGAGAGATGGCCCAGAGACAGGAAGCCTGCCCTCAGCCCTCTCCACCCCTTGCTTCTCCTCCCCCTCCTCTCCAGGGGATCGTTGCCTCATCTTGTGGGTATGAGATGCTCGCTCTGACTTATCTGTATCCTTTTGAAATTCAGAAGTCAAGAATGTGGCTATTCCTCATCTGTGTTCTGCTTCATCAACCATCCCTTGAGGAAATGGATGTCTCATAGGCCAGCTGCTGGAATGAGGGAACAACATGGAAGGTGTGGGGTGGAGGGAACATTTGTTTTCAAAAGGTGATTCTGCCACACTGTTCTGTAAGAGGGGACTCTTAAATAAAGCCTGGGGGCAGAACAGAGAAACAGATCCTTGGGCAAGAGGCCTAGAGAGCTCAGAAACAGGTCTGAGCATACGTGGATACCAAATGTTACAGAGGTTACAGACCCCTGCATGGATCTGTGGGAGAGGATTGACTTTTCAATAATGGTGCTGGGACAAATGGGGAGAATTGGAACCCTACCTTACACTATATGCAAAAAAAAAATACATATATATATATATATATATATAGGTGGATTAAAGACCTGAATGTGAAAGACAAGACAATACAACATTTAGAAAGGAACACAGTAGAATATTTTCTTGATCTTGGGGTTAGGAAGAGTTTTTTTAAACAAGACTCCAAAAATGTGCTAACTATCAAGGCAAAGACTAATAAACTCATGCACATCAAAAGGCATCGTAAAGGAAACCAAAAGACAAGCCATGGGCTGGAAGATTTTGCAACACGTATAGCTGACAAAGGACTTATATTTAGAATATGTAAAGCACTCTCATAAGCCAATAAAAACAAGACGGACAACCCATAGGAAATGAACAAAAAAATCTCAACAAGAACTCCACAGTGAAGGAAATCCAAGTGGCCAATCAATAGGAAAAGAAACTCAGTTTTAGTAGCCATCAGGAGCATGAAAATTAAAACCAAAATGAGATGCTGTCACATACCACTAGACTAGTGAAAATGTTGACCTCAGATGGTCCCTAGTGTTGGTGAAGATGGAGAGACATGAGAACTCCTCCACTGTTGACAGGCGTGTGTATTGGTGTAGACATGTTGGAAACAAGTTTGAGATTATCTAATCAATTTGATGATACACATACTTTGTCTAGGGAGTAATTCCACTCGAAGTGCTTACCCAGCAGAAGTGCATGGCATGTGCCCTAGAATTCATATACACATATGTTCATAATAGCATTGTTCATGGTAGCCAAACACTTGGGGACAACCCAAAGGTCCACAGACAATATAAGTGGATGTATAAAAAAGGGTAAGCATATATTTATACAAGAAATACTATATAGCAACAAAAACTAACAAACGATTGTTACAGGCAACAAAAGATAAATCCACAAACTAAGGAAAGAAGCCAACAGAAAGACATTACTGTATGTTTCCATTCACAAAAACTTAAAAAAAAATCAAACTAAAAATATTGCTTAGAGATGACTCCAAAGATAGTAAAAATACTACTAAGAAAAGCAGGGGAAGAATATTTTAAAGTCAGGATAGTGGTTAAATCCAGGAAGGATTTCTGGGGTGCAGTAAATGTTCTGTTTCTTTACCTGAATGTTCATGTTATAATTATTATTTAAACTGTATATATATTAATGGTCTCTTTTCTATTTATTAGTTATCTCACAAGAGAAATGAGTAAAAACAAAAAACGAACTCTGGCCCTGTATTTCATATCCATTTAAAACTCATCTTCCTAAAGACAATTGTGCAACATGGAAATTGTTCACATGTTAATGAGAATAGAAAGCAAGTTACAAAACCATGTGCACACTATGAGTCCAGCTCAGAGGGGAATGTACATATTCACAGAGAAAAGATTGAATGGAAAAACTTGAAAAATGTTAAAAATGATTATTTTCTTTTGTATACTCTTAAGTAATTCCCAAATTTTAATGAACAGGTGTTGATTTTCTACTTTTAAATAGGAAATCAATACATGTTAGGAAATTCTCTGCAGAAAAGTCTGAAATAAGACTTACCAAATTATTTCTATCAATCAGTCGGGCTTCATGGTGGGAAATGGGAGCCTCTCAAGGCATTTCCAGGAAGGGAATTTAATAGAGGAGATTAGGTGCCTGCTGTGCCATTGGAAGACGAGAGGCAGCCAGAGGCTAACACTGGACTGATCTGTGGGAGAGTGCACCATGTGGCTTTAGTTCAGAGGTCATTGCTGCCCCAGCTGTCACTGCCACACACACCCTCTCATACCCACGAAGCATCTCCAGATGCTGCAGTATGTTGATGTGGGCCACGGACAGCCATGGCCTTGTGTCTGCCAGCAGGAGGAGCAGCCACAGGCTTGCCTGTACCTCAGTCTTACCTTTCAAATCGCACACGAATGCCCCTCCTTGGTGAACCTAACTCATGGGCAGAACCCAGGCGTACGAAAGTCTGGTGAATGGCGTTTAGAGCAGCGTGGCCCCAGCACACCACCCATGGGGGTTACTTCTGTGAACGAAAAACATTGCCAGCCATTTCAGTAAGCAAAGGGTGCTGTGGCCATCAAGTCATCAGCTGCTACTGCCTCCCTTGACAGGGAGCAGAGGGAACTCAGGGTGCAGACAAGCAGGCAGCCTGGACTCTGCTGCCACCCCCAACGGTGCCCCCTCAGGGGCCTCAGGAGGTGGAAGAACAGGGCACTGGCCCGAGACAGCCAGGTGCGTCTCAAAGGAATGATTTCAATGAGCCCAGACCTTTGCACCTTCCCATACACAGAAAAGTGCTCAATTCCTTAACTTGAGATACCTGGTTTTCTTTAATTAACAGTGATTTGATTCCCAACTACTGGTCTTTGTTGCAAAAACTCATATATCCTGGCTTCTTTCTACCTTGCCACTTTGGAGCAGTCCCTCAGAGAGCTCTCAGAGGCTGTCATCCCAAGCTTAAGTCCTCAAAAATGTCTGCTGAATAAAACATAACTCTCAACTTTTTAAAATATATATAAACATTTTTTTATTGAGTTATAGTCATTTTACAATGTTGTGTCATAACTCTCAACTTTTACGCAGTGTATTTTATTTCCGTCGCCACCTCGGAGGGGAATCGGAGGGAAGGGGGCTGAGGGAGCCAGCTTTCCCTTTGTACTTTATACCCTTCTGTGTTTAAGGCTAGGCCTGCCGGAGTGCAACACTATAAGCCAGTGGTTTAAGCGACAGAAAGGCATTGTTTCACAATTCTGGAGGCATCGGAAGTGCCATTTCCCCCTGAGGGCTGGGAAGGAAGGGTCTTTTCCAGACCTCTCTCCTTGGTTTGTAGGCTTTCTTCCTATGTCTTCAAGTGGTCTTCCCTCTATGTGTGTATCTCTGTGTCCAAATTTCCCCTTTCATAAGAACATGGTCTTTCTGGACTAATGGCCACCTTACTCCAGTATGAACTCGTCCCAGCTTGATGAATTACACCTGAAATGGCCCATTTCCAAACATGGGCACTTCCTGAGGTACCAGGCATTAGGACTCCATCAAATGAATTTTAAGGGCCAGGGAGTTACCATTCCACCTGTACGGTATTGTTCAGGCTTTCACAAAAAGCATGTATAATGTGGGGGAGGGGGAGGAAACCTAAGATTCTCTGCTGGTAAGTCATGGAGACTTTGACAATGTCCTGTGCTGGGAAGAGCCTCGTGGAGCCAGGGGAGCACGTCCAAGGCCAAAGTTCAGCACCAAGTGCAGGGACGCTGATCTGAAAATATTCTTCCAAGCGATCACCTCCTTGCCAGCAGAATCCAAGAACTAACGTAAAACCCATCTGTTCCCTGCACCACCAGAGGTCTTCTTTTGTGGGGCAAAGAAGGACCCCTGGCTCTGGCCCCCTCCCATTCGACCTTTCTCTAGGGAAATCCAGCTGCCATCTAGCTGGACTCTCCTTGGAGGGGAAGGAAGGACCAGTGCCCAAGCTCAGGGCTCCCACAGCCTCTTTGTTATTCTGAGCAGAGCTGGGTTTGAGCCTTGGAAAGCATTGGGAGGGCAGAGAAAGGCCCCGTGAGAAACGTACCTCTGATCTCGCCTGGCCAAGACCCTGCCTTAGAGCAGGACCTAGGCCTGCCTCCCGCAGCCGCGGCAGTGTCTCCAAACAAGAATGGCCTCTCCGCTCCAGCGGCAGCGGAAATAGCCAGTGTGAGGCAGGCCTCAGAATGTCTCTCCACCAGGACTGTCCCCTCAAATGATAAGCGGTCATCTGTGGCCAGAGTGTCAGAGCCGAGCCTCTGGGCTCCCAGAGAGGGTTTCGTCTTTCCCTCCCGGCGGCTGTTGGCTGGGACAGCACAGATGCCTTTGTCCCTGCTGGTTGCTCCCAAGCTTGGAGTCTGTCCCTGGCAAGGCACCAGAGATGCCGGCTGGTTTCCTCCAGCGGAAGAAGCTGTTCTTTTTGTGTCTGCAGATGGTCCTGTTGCAAGCCACCTCCGTCAGGGGGGTTCTAGGAGAGCGGGCTGCAAGGAGTTCAAGTTCCCCTTCCATTGAGCGGGGCTGTTGGCCCAGGTGGAAATGGTCCTGCAGTCAGTGGTTTCTGTTCAGTACTTCTCTGGGGATCATTCACACTGTTCTGGAGACCCCTCAACCCTGTCCCCTCCTGACTCGCTCCTCTCTCTCCCACCTCTTCCTCTTGCCCTAAGCCACGTGGATGGCTGGCTGGCTCTGAAACTTCTATCTGCCATCCAACCTTCTATTTGCATCTTGCATAGCCCTGCCCTGAAAACGTCTATGGCTCCCTGTTGCCTACAGTGATGCTTCTCAGACTGGTGTGTGTGCCTCATTTGCCTGTAGCTGATCAAAGATCAGAGCCTCTCGGGTCCCGTCACAGCCCCAGCGATTGGATCACCTGTGGTGGTGCCCAAGGACTGCAGTTTTTAACTCACTCCACAGGAGATCTTTGGGCTTTTTTTCACTTGTGTAATTTTTTTTAACATTCTAGTAAAATACATAGAACATAAAATTGTACCATTTAAACTATTCTGAAGTACACAGTTCGGTGGCACTAATTACTACCGTGGACTGAATGTTTGTGTCCAGCCCCCTCCTCCCAAATCCATATGCACAATCTCTATTGCAGTGGGAGACAGAAGTGGTGTCTGTGGGAACTGATCAAATTTAGATGAGGTCATGAGGGTGGGGATCTGGTGGTGGGATTTGTGCCCTTACAGGAAGCAGAGAAGAGCTCTCTCTCCCTCTCTCTCTTGTTCCATGAGCACCCTCTAAGGAAAGGCCACAAGTGCACAGCAAGGAAGAGGGCTTCCACTAGAACCTGACCGTGCTGACACCCTGATCGTGGGCTCCCAGCCTCCAGAACCGTGAGAAAGTCAGTGTCTGTTGTTTAAGCCTCCTGGTCTGTGGTCTTTTGTTGCAGCATCCTGAGCTGACTAAGACAGGTACCCGCACATCGTCGTGCAGCCGTCACCAGCATCCATCCATGGGGCCCTTCATCTCTCTAAATTCAAACTCTGTATCCATGACACACCAACTCCCCGTGCCCTGCCCCCAGCCCCTGGAAACCATCATTCTACCTTCTGTCCCTATGAATTGGACAATTCTAGGGAACCTCATGTAAATGCAATCATATACTATTTGTCCTTTTGTGTCTGGTTTATTTCACTTAATCTAATGTCTTTAAGGTTCATCCATGTTGTAGCATATGTCAGAATCCCCTTCCTTTTTAAGGTTGAATAATAGTCGTGTGTGTGTGTGTATGGATAAATAAAATGTGGCCTCTCTATATATAAAGGACACATTTTGTTTACCCATTTATCATTCATCTGTCAGTGGACACTTGGGCTGCTTCCACCTTTTGGCTATCATGAATGAGGCTACAATGAATTTAGACTTACAAATATCTCTCTGAGACCCTGCTTGCTATTCTTTTCAGTATACACCCAGAAATATAATTGCTGGATCATATGGTAATTCTATTTTTAATTTTTTTCAGGAGCTGCCATATTGTTTTCCACAGTGGCTGTGCCTTTTAGTAGCCCTACCAACAGTGCACTTGCTTTTCGCAGCAAGAATGTTTTGCTCCAGCTGTATGTTTCCATCTTCTGGGCTTTGTTTATGCCATTCCAACAACTTGGACAGCTGTAGCAGAAAGACTCTTTCTTGTCTGCAGCACCCTTTTCCATCTCCTATTGAAATAGTTCTAGTAGGGCTGTGGGTCACAGTGTCCCTCCCCCTCCTGGCCCAGGCTTGCCCAGTCTTACTGCTTCCATCACCGTAGTATCAGGGGTTGGCTCACGGGGTGGACATGTGAGCCAAGCCAATCTATGTGGCTCTGAGAGAAATGTCTCCCTCTGGTTGGCCTGCCAAGCTGGGATGATATAAGCCTGGGCTACTGGCTTCTTCCTTGACAGCATAGCCCACCTGCAGGGAGAAACAAAAGGTCAACATACCAATGTAAGGTGAGTCAAGACAAGGAAATGAAAAGAGAATGCAGGTAAGAGAGAGAATGATATTATTGTTTGAGTCCCTGTATCCAGCCATACCTGAAACTAGATCCCCCACTGGATATGTCAGGTGCATAAGCCGATAGATTCTCCCTTGCCTAAGCTGGCCTGAATTCAGTTTTTGTCATTGTAACAGAAAACTAATGCAAGTCCCCCTTCCCAGGTCCTTCATCGGTCCCTCCATGCATTCCCCCCTTCCCCGACCTCCCCGGTTCTACCTTTCATCCCACCCAGCTCAGATCTGCCCTATTTTCTTTTATGTCTGGCTGTTCCCTCTAGGGACCTCCAGTAGTCAGGGAATGGGGAGACAGCTTTCCAAGTGCTCTGATTTCCAACTCTCTGCCTGCCCTGTCCCTTAAGAGCCTCTGTGTTATACGTTCGTTGTCTGTACCTTGTGTAACAAGATGAGTATGAGGAAAATCATCCTTGTGGTGGCTGGTGCAGACTTGCTAGGGAGACATTTTGTTACCAAGTCCAAACTTGTTCTGTTCGCTGCATGACAGGCCAATAAATCAGGAGATGAGGTGTTGGGGCAAGGAATAGCGACTTTATTTGCAAAGCCAGCAGACTGAGAAGATGGCAGACTAATGTCCTGGAGAACCATCTTATCCAAGTCAGAATTCAGGCTCCTTTTGTACTAACAAGCAGAGGGGTGTCGTTGGTTGTTGCAAACTTCTTGGTGTAGGAATTCTTTGTTCTTGGAATCCTCTGTTCCTGTAGCTGTCCCCCTGGGTCAGATCATGGTGTCCCTGTAAACCTCCAACAAGACAAGTGTTATTCTCTGGTCTGTAACTTTTTATCTCTGTATGAATGGAAAGCTGTTATACCCTTAAAGGCCAGAGCCTTGAGATTGGGCTCTCCTGTCTATTTCAGGCTCTAGGCAACATTCTTTTACAAAAGGTGCAGAACCAGCAGGACTAAGCCCAGGAAACAGCACAGGGTTAGAGCCAAGGGAGCAGATCTAACATGGAGTCAGCTTTGTTCTTTTCTATTACAATCTGGCATTCCCACCTCCCCCACCCACACCTCGGCACAGCCTTGGGCAGAGGCTCAGCCCCAGCACAGGAAGGAGGAACACAGGGTCTGCAAGGACTCAGAGGGGGAGGGTGTGAAAGGTGAGTCATTGGTGAAAACATGACCTGATGTCTCCTTGTTGTAGGTTTTGAGTGTGTGGCTTTTTCTTTCTGCAGCTGTGCTCTCCCTAGAGGGTTTCCCACCCGCAGCCCAGGAAGGGGAAGCTGCCCCCGGGTGGTGGAAGGGGCTGGGCCAGCCCCATGGGGAGCCATGGGTCTTCGGGTTTCAGTCTTGGGCGGGCAGAGCTGGATGTTGGAGGGAACAGTGTGGAGGGTGGTTCCAGGTGCTGGGCTTCCACTGTGGGGATGTATTCCAGGACAACTTGCTCGAGCAATTATTTGTCTTAGAGGAGGTTCAGAAAGTTTTATTTGAAAAATAAAGAAGTGTTTCTTGAACCTGGGTATGGTGAAGCAGGGTCTTCTGCACTATGCATCCTTATGTCCACAAGTCACGTGGACTTTCCTCTTGCTAGTGCTGCTTGGGGGACTCGTTCTGTGCCTATGCTGTTAAGGCCACTTCCCAGCCATTCTCCTAGAACCCTGCTTCTGGGGTGTGAGTTGCTCACATCCTCTAGAGCCCAGCCTGTGTGAGATGCTCAAAAGGTGTGAAACCAATCATAATAGTAATTATAACAGCTAACAGGTACCAAGGCAGCCGGTAGTTTTAGCACTTTGCAAGTCTTATTTCATTGATCATTGATATTGAGCAAGACCCCAATATTGTGACCTATGCAGGTGTGTGGGGGTCTGTAACCAGGGCTCCCCATTCCCTCCAAAAGCATGCTGAGCCACCCCCAAAATTCTGCACATCTATTCCCAATCTTGTTTATGCCAGTTGCACTTGTTATAATAAGGATGCAATCTAATGAAATATGGTGCAAACCAATGACATGTGAGGGTAACAAGAAGGAATTGTTGTTTCTGGGATGTGTAAGTTGACTGCTCTGGAAATGCTTGATAAGGTGAGTCATTTTAACAAACATTGCTGTCAAACCAGATGTGGGCAGGCAGGGGCAAAGATCAGGAAACCCCCTCTACAGGGACCCTGCCCTCAAGTTACCTGCTTCCCACACTTCTCCCAGTTCTGGCCCCACTTTAAAGGTAACCAAGGTGGAAATTAAAGACCTACGTCATGAAAATGATTTGTGGGGGAAGAAAAGCTGATGTGGAATTCCACTGAGTAGCTTATTCTCAAATAGAGGGCCAGGAACCTACGTCAAAGTGTCGTCGCTGAGTATGTTTTCAGTTAGAAGCTTGAGGCGGGAGGGTGTAACTCAGGGGTAGAGTGGGTGCCTAGCATGCACAAGGTCCTGGGTTCAATCCTCAGACCTCCCTTAAAAAAAAATGAATAAATGAACCTTGAAATGAAATGAATTACCTCACCTCCCAAAACCCCAAACAAACAAAATTGTAAGAGTGGTTTTCCTTCATCGTTCTCCACATTAACCGTCTCTTTCAATTAACCCACCCGCTGGTCAGAGGGTTTTGGCCATGGATCTGTGCAAGTTGAAGAGAGGTCATGTGTCTACCAGTCTTTCTTAGGATAATTTCCAAGACATTCCCTAGTTCAGTTCCTGTCCTCTTGTCAGAAGCAGGGTCTTTCCTTGACCTCCAGCCCCCCAGGTGTCCAGGAATGTCAGGCACAGGTCACCTGGAGGCCCAGGTCATGGGAGAGTTCCCTGTCCACCTCCATCCTACCCACCGACCACTCCAGCTTGTTGCTGAAACATGGCCTTTGTACCCTGCTTACCAAGTTGAGACTTGAGGACAGAATTTTGGATGAAGTAGAAAAGGCAGCTTTATTTCTTTGCCAGGCAAAGGAGGTCACAGTGGGCTAATGCTTCTGAGACTGTGAGCCTGCTGGGGAGAGAAGGCATGGGGTTTCATAGTAAAAGTTCAAGAATTCAAGGGGCAGAGCTAGTTTCCATCAAAATCACATACTGGGTAACAAATTGTTGCAAAGTTGTCCTTGTTTTTGCAGATGCAAGTTCACCTCTGGCTTTGGGACTCAATATTCTTGCACCTAGAACAAAGGATACATAGGAAGGGGGTCCATGGAAAAGAGCTCTAGAGAAAAACGTGTGCAGTTTAAAGTCAGGTTGATAAATGCTTTTAGCCTTTTAAGCAGGCCGAAGCTTCAGACCTCCTACTGCAGGCTGAGGGCTGCAGCTCAAACAACAGGATCCAAGGAAACCACAAGGAGTCAAGAGGAGGGCACTGGGGTCAAAAGCAGGGCACTGAGCATGCTCCCTGCACACAGCACCGCAAGGGGGTTGGGTGGGCCACCCAAGCCTCCCTCCTCTCCAGCAAGACCAGCAAGAGTATGAGAGAAATCCTTTAAACCATCATACAGTTAAGAAGTTACAGACACCATTACAGATATCAGATGGCCACTGATGACAGTAGGGTCCTGCTCAGTTATAAGCTGAACTTCACCTCCCCCTCTTCCCCATCTCTTAGCCTCCGCACCCCCGGCCCTACAGGTGTATATCCAAATTGTTGTGTTTCCTGCTCTTGTACCTTCTATGAGACTTTGTTGTGAACTGAGAGAGGAAAATGGCCCTCAGGGTCCCAGTAAGTGTTAGAGGGGAGGAAAGCTCACAGAAAACACTCAGATTAAAATGGTGTTTGGATGAATGGGTAAACAAGCATGGTCTCTTCCTACAATGAAATCTTATTCAGCCTTAAAAAGGAAGTTGGTTCTGACACCTGCTACAACAGGATGAACCTTGAGGACATTATGCTGAATGAAATAAGTGAGTCACAAAAACAACAAATCCTGTATGATCCCACTTATATGAGGGGATTTGTCTCCCAGAGGAGACAAATTTGTGGAGACAGAAGGTAGAATGGTGGTTTTCAGGAGCTGGGGGAGGGGAGAATGGGTAGTTATTGTCTAAGAGGCTTAGAGTTTCAGTTTGGGAAGATGAAAAAGTTTTGGCAATGATGGGTGGTGATGGTTGTGCAGCAGTGTGAATGTACTTATTTCACTTAAAAATGGCTAAGATGGTAAATTTTGTATATATATAGTTTAGCACACACACGCACGAGCGCGCGCGCGCACACACACACCCCACCTCACCAGGAAGCCCCAAGGTCATTTCTGGTGGGTGGGGCTGTGGACTTCTCAGTGTTCTTCCTGGAGCCTGAATATGTTTTCCCAATTCCCTAAAAGAGAACTTAATACTTTCATAATTGGAGGTGGGGAGAGAAGGACACTTTAAGAATTTAAAAGAAAATTAAAAGTGAGGGAATAGGAAGTTAATTGCCCAGAATCCGCCTCCTCCTACTGTGGCCAGGTGGGTGGAGGTGAGGGACACTTGCCGTCTGAGGAACCAGAAAGGCCTCTCCAGTCCTGATCTCGACGGGAGGTTTGCCGGGGCCTCCTGCAGAACTAAGCCCTGGCCCCCGCCGGAGGTGCCACTGGGGGGGGGGGGGGCTCCTTCATCCACAAAAGAGTGAGGGAGTAGCTTTGGGGACGGGACAGTCCAATGTTCAGCCTTGACAATGACCTGCAACTCGACAGTTGGATAAATAGATAAATTAATAGTTACTACAAATTCTAGACCACCAACTCTGCTCCAGTCACTGAGGAAGGGTGACTTTATAGACCTTATTTTCTAAATCTGCACAGTAATCCTGTGGGTTAGGGATCTCTATTTTAAAAAATTTTCCCTGTAAAATATATCCTACAAATAAAGAAGCATGTAACAGATCTTTGTACATTTATTTGATTTTTTAATAAGAAATTAATCACCTTAATTAAGGTGACCAATGTCACAAATAAGCTCCAAATGCCTAATGGCTAAAACACAAAGACGTTTCCTTCTGCTCATCAAAGCAGGGCAGCAGAGGCAGGGAGTGGAGGGTGGGCAGCTGTTCTCCACACGGTCACTCAGGGATCCAGGCTGCCAGGGGCTGCGCTAGCTTCAGCTCAGGGTTTCTGAGGTTGCCCTTGGCCTTGACACCCAGCCAGCTGGAAGGGAAATGATCTCACATGGTAGAGTTTAACAGGCCAGGCCTGAGCGCCATGACTCAACTTCCACTTACATTCCACTGCCGAGAACTCACTCACAAGGCCAAGCCTAATTGTGGAGCGACTGAGAAATGCTGTCTTGCTTTGTTCTCAAGACAGAGAAGAAATGGATTCGGATTCGGGTGATCCATGTAATTTATTGCTCCAACCAAGACCTTACCAACAGGGAAAGGTATGATTCAATTACGCCAGGACATGCAGGAACTTGCAAAATCTTGGATGCACAAAGCTGGATGGGGACAGATGGTCACCCCGGTTTTGGGAAGCAAGAGCAGGCGAAGACAAACAAACGAAAATGTTTTCTTATTTTCTTCATTTTCTACAGGAAAGGAAGGTGTGTTTCCCACAGCCTGTTTTATACCTTGGTTTTATGTCTCCCATTTAGCCATATATCTGGAAAACTGGTCACACAGCCAGCCTGCTTTGGGGGGTTGTTTTTTGACTTTTGCACCATGACACATGGGGAAGCAATCTATTGAATTGGGATATGTAAGTTACACTGATGGACATGAGCTGTTTTAATCTTTTGCTATTACAAACTATGGTGCAATGAATCATACTGCACAAATGTCATTTCAAGTACATCTTAGATAGCGGTGGTAAGACAAACTCTAGGCTCTTAGCACCCCCATTTGTGTGTGTCTCAAATTAATGCATGGGACAATTTTCCTTATTTTTGTGCTTTACATAAATAAAATGAAATTAAAGTCATTCTTTTTAAATTCTGTGACTCTCTCCCCATTTTTTGCACAAAATGACTTTTTTTTTGAGATTTATCTGGTGAATGAATGGACCACATTTAAAAAGTAGCAGTCTATCTTTTAGGGTTATTTGCACCCTTGCCAGTGTTCTGTGTTTTGGAGGATGGGGTATGAATATTCCCAGGTCCTTAGTGCGCCTGCGCACGAGTTTCCTCTACAACGTACCCCCAACAGTGAATTTGCTCCTTCGCAGGGCAGGTAGGTATTTTCTCATTAGATGCTTCCAGACCGTCTGTGCTGAATCACAGTCCCACAAGCAGAGGATTCCCGGCACTTCACATTCTTAGCTTCACTTTCTTGTGCATTTGAGGTTAAACAACATTTCCTTTCTTTGTAATTTGAGTTTGCTTGTTTACAAATAAATGCCTCTGTGCGTCTTTTTCTCATTTTCCCACTGGCCTGCTTATCTTTTCCCTGTCAGATTGGAGGCATTCTTTCACGCTTTGAATACTAACTGGTTACAATGGTTGTGAATACTCTCAGAGGGTGACTTGTCTTTACTCTCTTCATGATGTCTTTTTGAGACAGGAGGGGAGGGGGCAGGGCACAACCACTGAAGGAATGATACAGCAGGTGAGGACAGGGCACTCTGGTTACAACCAAGATGGCAGGAGAGCTGGCTTCCAGTGGACCTTGAGCCTCCTGGCACACCCACAGGCGCCACGACAGCTCCTAGGCTCACCATAAAAAGTCAAAAAGTGGGCAGGGGCCCAGTTCCTGGGAAGACCCACCCCTTCCCCAAAGGAGTTGGAATAATCCTCCCACTTGTTAGCATATGAAATTCTTGAACCCATGAAAACTGACAACGCTGCACCTCGGTGCTCGCTCCTTCTCTTGCCTTCTGATGGCCCGCGCTCTGTCTACAGAGCATGTCTCTCTCTGAAGGAACTTGCTTTCACTTTACTATGCCTTGCTCCTGAATTCTTTCCTGTGCAAGGCAAGGACTTATTCTCTGGCAACATTTTGATAACGGTTCATAATTCAATGTGGTCAAATGAGTCAATCCTCCACTTACAGTTGGCGCTACTTTTTTCCTGCCCAAGAAGCCTTCCTGGGCCAGAGTCTGGATCCCCGCTTTACACGGGAGCAGACAGTGGTTCAGATGTTTGGGCCATGGGCTCAAGGCCAAGGTCTGGTGCCCAGGCTCTAACCCAGTCTGCTCCTCCTGAGGACTTGTCCGCTCAAGTCCGGTCTCTCAGGGCCAGAGTGAGCTCAGGAGATGCCCCCCTCTCCCCAAACCTTCCAGGAGCAGCCTGGATCCCCCAGGCCCACCCCGTTAACTACTGTCACACACCATCATTAGCTCCTTTTTCGGGCCTGGATTCATTTTTCCATCTAATGTGCTTCCCCATTGCAGGACTGGCTGGAATGACTGAGTGTGACTGGTGCTTGGGACATCAGGGCTCCGGGATGCATCTGTGATGTGACTGCCACGTGGTGCCTTCCAGGGCGGTGTCTCTGGAGCTGGAGTCTCAGGGCAGGGCCTCGGGGAGAATGTGGATTCATCAGGGAGGGTGTTTAAGGTGCCTCCCGCTTCAATGACAGAGGCAATGGTGTGGCTGCTGCTACTTTATTGCTGTTTGGATTCTGCAGGGTCTGAAAAGGCGAGCAAGGATTTGGATGCGACAAGCAAATCTGGGAAGCAGTGTGAGGGCACTTCCTCCTCTTTCCTGGAGGCTCTCATCCCTGCCTCTTGAGGAGTAAACGCCATGTTCCAGATAAAGGAAGGAAGAGAGAATGAAAGGAAGGAAGGAAGGAAGGAGGGAGGGTGGCTGCCTCGCCATCCCCTTGTCCCCACGCACACCTCCTTCTGGGCGACGTGCAAGCACACATCGGTTGGTGTATGTGCCATTTTGTATTCTTTGTCACTTACATGTTTTTCCTTGTGAAACAGACATAATTTTCAACAGCCAGACAGGACGCCATCGAGTTGACAGCCATGCAAGAATACAGCGTCCTTCTGGTGCTGGACAGACAAAGAGGCCATTTCCAGAGTCAGCTTAAATGCCCTGGTCACACCTGCGTGGGCAGCCTTAGCCATTATTTTTCTCTCCCCTTCAACTATTTCCTTAAGCTACTTTCTCAGAAATGAGATTTCTAGGTAAAAGGGGATGGATATTTTTATGTCTTTTTAAAAACAGTGGTAAATTGCTTTTCAAAGATGCTGTGCTAATTTGTTTTTTGTTTTCAAAACAGGAGAAAATCAAAGTTTAATAACATGTGTTCATGGGCGATATCCAGGAAAAATGACTCACTCTGCTGTGCTAATTTGTAAAACCCAAAATAAATTTCTTGCAATTTTTCAAAGATAGAGAGTGGGGCAGGGAAAGCTCACCAGAACATCTCTCCAGTACCTTGGAGGGCTCTGGCCTTAGTGTTTCTGGAAGGTTCTAATCAGCAGCTCTATTTTTGTGGGACCAGGCTGCAGCAGACAGGAAGGCTTCGTGGCTATCTGGACTGATAAAGTTATTTTGGGGACTTTCTGGCCAAGTGCCTGCTGTGCAGGGCTCCAGTCTGGGAATCTGGTGAAGGGTGACAGCGTCTATTTGCAGGGACTCTGTCCCCACCCTCTGGGAACTTGCACTTGAGGTGGGGAGTGAAGCATCTGAGGGGACTGCCAACCATGGTTGGGCAGCCTTGCATATCCAGTGCCCTTGCGTTGCCCTCTCAGGGGTGCAGGCCCGGGTGATTTGGGCCAGGCTCAAGAGTGCCCTGAGGGGGTCTGAACCTTCAGGCTAGCGTCCCAGCTACAGGGGCTGGGCCCTGCGGGTTAGAGCTATGCAGGACCGAACTCAGGCAGAGCAGGGCCCCCAGAGAAACAACAGGAGGGTCCAGGTGGCACTAAAGCCCACAGAGCAGACAAGCAGTGCAGTGGAGCCCCTGCCCCCCAGCCAGAGCCTTTCTTCCTGGTGACTGGGCCTTCCTAGGGACAGGCAAGGACCCATGGCTCAAGGATGAGGGCCACACTCTCTGGGCCACAGACCCACATGTGCCCCCCAGCAGAGGTGGCTAACTTTTCCAACAGTGCCTGTCAAGGCCCACGCTTCTGGCCACCCCTGAGGAAGGCCGAGGCCTGAGCTGGGGCCTGCCCAGGACATGACGGTGGGCATGTTTACTCGGGGAGCTGGGTGCCAGGCTCTGTGGGGACAGGAACCGGAGAAGGCCTGCATCTGAACACTCAGAACAAATGTCAGACAAAACCAAAACCACTTCCTGGGGGGCCAGTGCCTGGGCTCGGTGGGGAGGAGCGGGGCTTGCCGCCCTCCATGCCTGCCACTGCTGAGTTGGACTTCTGGGGTGGGCGGAGTTCAGGACTCTTTCCCCCATTACTGCCTCAGCCACACAGTTTCACAGGCTCCTCCACCCAGGCTGGCGTCATATGGTCATAAAAGCAACAATAAAGATAATAAACGAGCAACAGCTCATACTTACTCAGGGCTTCTCACTTGCCAGCCGCTGTCCTCAGGGCTGACACAGTCTAACTACGCGGTAGGTGCTACTCTCATCATCCCCATTTTACAGATGCCAAAACTGAAGCACAGAGAGGTTAAGAAACTTGTCCCAGGTCACACAGCCAGTGAGTAGGGGAACTGGGAATCGCCCTTAGGCTGTCTGGCTCTGGAGTCTGTGAGTTTACTCACTGCCCTCTACAGTTCTTCAGTGACGTAAAAGGACAAATGCTCACACACCTACTCACCTAAAGAAACTCCAGCCGCTGGGTCTGGAGACAGAGCTGTAGCTTCAAGCATGCACCTGGGCTGTATCCCAGCACTGTGACTTTCCAGCCAGGCAACTTTGGGTAATTACCCCCTTTCTCTTTTTTTTTTTCAATTGAAGTATAGTCAGTTACAATGTGTCAATTTCTGACGTGCAGTACAATGTCCCAGTCATGCATATACATACATATATTCGTTTTCATATTTACCTTTTCTCTTAATCTCAGTTATTTTATTTGTAAAATGGAGGTGTCATCTCTACTTCACAGGGGGGCTGTGAGAATTAAGTGAGATCACACCCCTGAATGTGCACAGCACCGTGGCCCTCTGGCCTGGGTGGATACCTAGGAAATGTGGGCTCCTGACCCTTGTCCTCTTCCTTTTTATATGTCCTTCAAGGGTTTTCTAACTGTTCTGGGTGGAAGGGCAGCATCTCCAAAACAGTGATGAGTCTAGGATGAGGCTCTAAGAAGAGGCAAAAGCACACAATGTAAGACTCCACTGCAAAGGCCATGCTCTGCGGGAGCTCTGAAACTATGAGGGGAAATTATTTTTTCCCAACACTTTCCTGCCTATGGGAGGAATTTGTGTGGTTTAACTACCTGATTGCCTGCTCTCAGTTCTGTCGTTCCATCCAGTGGCCCTTGGGGAGGAGCCAGACTGTAAGTCTGGGGCACGTGCCTCTATTCAGTCATCAGGTGCTCCCTCCAGATTCACCTCTGAATCCCCAAAAGGCCCGTCTGGGAACTTCCATATCTTAACCACCCTATTCTATGGGAAAGTCAGCAAAAGCAAGAGGAAAATATTTACTGAGATCATAAAAATTTAACGCTGATTTAGATCTGTTTTATTTTTTGACTCCACTTAACTAGGTTGGGAGAATTGCAAGTGTAGAGCTCACTGCACCATGAACATCACTGCTGGCATCATTCCTGTTTTGGAAAATGGACGGTTATTAGAAAATGTTTGGCAAGGCCATTTATGTCACTGGGCTGCTGTCTGTGTTTTACCCTCATCCTAACTGAATGGTTACTGTATTGGGGTGATTCAAAACAATAGCTTCATGGGAGATACTGATGTGGCAAGTCCCATGAAAAAGACTGGCAGGAACCCCAGGCAGGGCCACTACTCTCCTGCCAGCACCATCCGGTTCCCTGGCCCTGCGGCATTATCTTGCTTTTTGCCTCTGAAACAGCTTCTAGGAAAGTGGAACTTACCCGTAAGAGTCTATTGGTTCCCTGAGCTAATTCCTGATTGGTCCGTTTGTAGCACTCCAATTGGTCCATTTCTATCATTCCTGATTGGTCTGTTTCTATCACTCCTGACTGGTCCATTTCTACAAAGCTCGTTCCAAATTAGTCAATTTTGTTACAACTTATTTACATGTGATGTAGACTGGCAGCCTATGAAAGCCTGTGTAAACCTATAGACAGGATCCAGTGCTTGGAGTGTTAACTCCTCTGGGCCCACTGGCATAATAAACCTGAGTTCTCCAACTCTCTGAGTGCTGCTTGGTCTCTTGCCCGGATCCAGGTTGCTGTCAAACTGAGCTGTAACACTGAGCTGTAACACACTTTGCTGCAACAATACCCTCTTCACATGCTCTTTTCTGGGGACCCCTCTGTTAGATGGTTCTGGAGAAAGGTTCTTAACAGAAGTTTCTGGCAAAAGACCCTGTGTCTGTCTCAATTGTGTCTCCTGCGACGGCTATAATTTGCAAGCAAGAGCTTCAGTCTGTGGTAAAGAAATTCTGTGTGTGTGTGTGTGTTTAATCCTGTAGGATTCTAAATTCTTGGACTTTCACCCGATTCAGCTTGCAGGCCACTGGGAGTGGCACTTCTCAGCACGGTGACATTCCTTTCCATCACTGCCTGACATCTGACTGTCTCTGCTCTTTTTTTTTAAAACACCTTTACTGTGGTATGATTCCTGTACAGTAAACCACACATATTTCAGATGTACAATTGGATACATTTTGATAGATGTATATACACCAATGAAACCACCACCACAATCAAGATAGCTATCCATCACTCCCCAAGTGGTGCAAATTTTGAATTTCCAATTTATCCCTTCCCACTCCCTCTCCCCACTGGTAACTGAGTTTGTTTCCTATGTCTGTGAGTCTGTTTCTGTTTTGTAGATAAGTTCATTTGTGTCCTTTTTGTTTTTAGATTCCACATATAAGTGATATCATATGGTATTTCTCTTTCTGACTTACTTTACCCAGAATGTGGCTGTCTCTGCTCTTAATACACTCCTCTCTTGTGGAACATTGACCAAAGTGACACTAAGAGCCCCCTTCTGGATTTTTCCTAACATCTTCCCAACTCTACAGCCTCGGTTGGCACTCTATGACCCACCATGCAGCAAGTGACCATTTGGCCAAATGTTTTGCCACTGTGTGACAGAGGTCACCAACAGCCCTTCCTGCAGAGCTGGCGGTTCTCATGATCTGCCCCCCACATCCCTTAGCCCCTTCCTGCAGCACTCCACCGCTAGCTCCTAGATTTGGGCTCAGGAGTGCACCTGGCTGCAAGGAAAACTGCTTAATAGGGAGGGATTTATTGCTTTCATACAACAGGAAGCCTGGAGCAGTCCAGGGATGACCCAACATCCAGGGTGTCAGGGCACTCGGGTTCTTCCTTGCTTTCTGTTCTGCTATTTTTTTCCTCCTATCTTTCTAAAGCAAGCAGGTTTCTTAGTTTGTGCACCAGAAGCTGAGTCAAGATGATTAAACAAAAGAAGAGTTTATGAAGGGGAATTGTGGGAAAGGCTGAAGTAGCAGGCTGGAAACTAAGCCCCAAGGATCAACTACCCACACTATAAAGTCACAGGACTGGCTAGAGAGGAAACCACTGCCGTTGTCCCACAGAACACTAGATGCTACAGCGTGTCTGTTACCTGGAGCATGACCTCACTGCAGTTGCACTGCTGCCACCACCAGTGTCCTTTGGTGCTTGAAGCCCAACTGCTGCTACCCTCTGGAGCCTCCTTCTGGATGGATGTCTTGTGAGGTTGAATCTGATTGGTGGCATCAGGTCATATGCTGAGACTGACTCAGAGGAACTCCTGGGGGAAGGGTCCAAGGTGTGGGGCTGAAGGGGAGGAGGAGGGAGGGCGCCTATTTTTGTGACTCTTAAATGTATATAGTTTTGGGATGTGTCTGCAAGCTTTTGTTCTCTTAATATTGTAAGTTATTTGGTTTCAAACTTTCATTTATAAAAATATTAAGGGATGATTTGTTTTATTTTGATTTGTTTTGCTGTCTGTTTTTTTGGTATAACCATTTTGCTAGCTTTATAAAATGAATTGGAAAACTTTTGTAGTAGATATTTAAGAAAGAACACCTCACTAATTTGCTTTGATGCCAATTAAATAAAAGGAAGTGGCTCTTACCTGGCCTCTTGACTACCCAACTTTGGAAGGAAAAATAAAAGTTGTCATAGATTGAAAACTAAAATGTAATTCTCTATATCTTGTTTTACCTTAACACAGCTATTTTATATTTATATGTTTTCTATGTCTGGAAGCATTATGTGTCATTCTAAGATGTTTACACATTGTGTTTTTCCCAAATAACTACTTTTTTCGTTGATCATTATTACTAGGTTGTGTGGCTGACCATTTAGTTCCATTTTTTTAAATTGAAGTATAATCAGTTACAATGTGTTGATTTCTGGTTTACAGCACAACGTCCCAGTTATGCATATACATACATATATTCACCTTCATATTCTTTTTCATTAAAGGTTATTACAAGATATTGAATATAGTTCCCTGTGCTATACAGAAGAAATTTGATTTTTATCTATTTTCATATGTAGTAGTTAATATTTGCAAATCCTGAACTCACAAATTTATCCCTTCCCACCTCCTTTTCCCTAGTAACCATAAGATTGTTTACTATGTCTGTGAGTCTGTTTCTGTTTTGTAGATGAGTTCATTAGTGTCTTCCTTTTTCCTTTTTTAGATTTCACACATAAGTGATACCATATGGTATTTTTCTTTCTCTGTCTGGCTTACTTAACTTAGAATGATGATCTCTAGGTCCATCCATGTTGCTGAAAATGGCATTATTATATTTTTTATAGCTGAGTAGTAGTCCACTGTATAAATATACCATAGCTTCTTTATCCAGTCATCTGTCAATGGACATGTAAGTCGTTTCCATGTCTTGGCTATCGTATATAGTGCTGCTACAGACATTGGGGTGCACGTATCTAGGACAAAGCTGGGAAGAGATCGTGATGTCTCATTAGGTTGAATCCAACTGAAGGATCCCAGGTCACACACCTGCACCCTGGGTTCAAAGGCGACCAAGAAGAGTTTTCTCCATTCTACTCAGGAACACAGGACCCCTAAGGTACGAAGGGTCCCCAAACTGAGCTGCAGTGTTCTCAAGCTGTAGGGCAGCCAGCAAACATGACAGGTGTCACCCCATCTGCTGTTTGCACTTTCTCATCTGTCCTTCACTCTTCATTCCCCACCCTGCCTGCTGTCCACAGCCCCAATGGAACTGCTCTGGCCAGTCTCCCATGACCTCCCCATGGACTTCCCAGGCAGATCTCGGGGCTCATCTAACTTCTCAGCAGAAGGTACCGTGTTGACTTCCTCCTTCTGAAAGCGCTTCTCTCTAGCCTTCTCTGGCCCCACTTCTGCCTGAGTTTCCTCCTCCTCTGGCCACTCTGTCTTCTCAGCTTGCCCTCCCTCCTCCTCCTGACTTCGCGGTCCGAGGTGTCCTGCTCCACCAGGACAATTTCATCTATGAAGTGATGACCTCACACTTCTATCTCTAGGTCAGATCTCTCCTCTGAGTTCGTGATGCCCGTAGATCACTTGTATTTGGTTGTTCCATGGGCATCTCAAATCATCAGTTTTCACCTGGATTGCTCCAAGGCCTCCTAACAGATCTGCCCCCACTTGAGTTTCTTCTAGTCCATTCTCCACACAGCAACTCAAGCATAAATGTGAGCACGTGGCTCCTCTGGGTTAAGCCTTTCAATAGCTTCTTATTTAACTGAGCATATTCTGTATAGCACAGGGAACTCTATTTAATACCTTGTAGTAATCTAGCATGAAAGAGAATATGAAAATGAATACATATATATGTATGACTGAAACATCATGCTGTACACGAGAAATTGACACACACTGTAAACTAATTATACTACAATAATAATAATTAAGAATAAAACTCATACTCTCTACATTGGTTTCCACGGCCCACGCCATCTATTCCCACCTCCCTTACTGTGCCTGTTTTTCAGGGAGCTGAGCATGGCAAGCTCTTTCCTGCCCCGGGGCATTTGCACATGCTGCTCCCTGTGTGTAATGTTTTTCCTTGCACTCTCCTCATAACTGGCTCATTCTCCATCCTTCTGATCTCAGTGTAAATGTCACGCTATCAAAGAAGCCTCTGATGATCCAGTGCTATTATCATCTCAGTCTTTTTTAAACTTTCTTCACAACACTTGAACACTTGTAATCATTTTCTTTGACTGTTTCCTTATCTGTTCCTCAACATGAATACCAGGGCAGGGACCACTCTTGCCGTATTCATTGACTAGCAGAGTACCTTGAAGAGTAGGCACTCCATAAATAAATGTGGTTTGAATGATGTTATTATCTACCCCTCAAATATAACCCAGCACCCGGCACTCCAGAGATCTTTATTGCCTCATCTGAATTGAACACTTGGGCAAATATCGCCTCTAGGATATGTTCTTGTCAGGGAGAAAGGTTTTGCAAACCTATGGCCCCTTCAGCTCTCTGGCTGCATTTACAACTAATTGAACTGATTTTGAACTTTTTTCATCACCAGCAGTGAAATGCAGCCAACCAGCCCGCCCTCAGGTGTGCACGGGCTCTGTCTACCACCCGCCACGAGTCGAGCCTCTGTGGTTGTTCGCGTGCTTGTAAAAGGCAGTTCTCTGGAGGCCTCAGACTTCCTGGCTGTCTGGCATGTTGACATGTGTGATGAAAATTCTCCAAAGACTCAGTGAAGTGTGTGGCAGGGCAGACCCCCCAGGCACGCCACGGGGTTGTGATTTACGGTCTGTTGTCCTTTCCGGCTGAGTACAGGCCAGAGCCCACGCACAGGATGGCTTTGTCCGGGCTTGTGAAGTTACAGGAATAATCCTAGTGCCTCACATCTCTAGTTCATAGCATCAGAGTGTGTGAGAGTGGAAAGGAAACCCTCCACACATTGTAACCATGTATAGCATTTAGTCGGCACCAGCTGTATGCCAGCCCCCAACTAGGCCTCTATTCACATCAGCTGCAATCCTCACACAGCTCTGCCAGATGAATGAGTCTGCATGTTAGAGCGGGGGCCTCCAAAGCTCTGAGCGAAGCCCTCAGAGAGACAGCAAAGGAGCTGGGACTGCGGCCAGGCCCTGAGAGCGCCTTTTCCAACTCCTCAGAAGGGAAGCCAAAGTCAAAGGGAGCCTTGGCCAGGCTCCTTCGCAGGTGAGGCCGCACCTTGGGAGTTCCTGGGTTTGTTCCTCTTGTGGGAGGAGAGACTTGGCAGCCTGGGAACATGGGGCCACAGGGCAGGCCACCTTGGCTGAGTGACCAGGCCAGAACTAGTCCTGGGGGGTCACTCAGCCCCCACAAGCCTCCCTCAGGGTGTCTGGGGAGGTCCCCAGCATGTGGATTGACAGCCTCAGGCCACCTTGGGAAGCATGGACTCCTTAGAGGAGAGGGGATCTGGGAAGTCTCCTCCCCATTTAGCCAGTGTTTACCGTGAACCGTGTCTCCAGCAGGCCTTCCCTTCACCTCTGTCAGCGCGCCTGTCACAGCACCTAGGCCGACTGGTGTCCCTGTTGTTGCTGTTACTCTTCTAGTTGTCTTCCCAGTGGGGTGGGAGACTGGGGCTCGTTTGTTTTGTACCTACAGTGCCTGGAAAGCAGGAGTGTGGGACAGATGGACGGGCGGGTGGACGAATGGGTGGGTGGACGAGTGGACAGATGAATGGGTGGGTGGGTGGATAAGGAAGCTGAGGGTGGAGCTTTGCCTACATTTGCCCAGTCGGCTACCACAGAGGCTGGCAGCACCCCAGCGGTCCTCACCCTCAGTTCCCTGTCTTCCCCCTTGTCCCTGCTGGTCTCCCCTCCCATACTAGGGGCATTGTAACTTGGCTGGCCTTTGGGCTTTGGCATCAGACAGTGTCCATCCCATTTGTCAGTGTGATGGGACAGGGATGTGGCACTAATCACCAAAGTAGGGACTGTGGTGATGGAAGAATCAGGATCTCTGAATGGAGCCACCACCATAGTTCCCCAAACAGAAGCTTGTGGACTCTGGTCCCTCATCTCTCTGGGGCAGTGCTGTCAACAGAACTTTCTTTGATGATAAAATGTTCTAGATCTGTGCTGTCTGGTATGGTAGGCACGAGCTCCAGGTGGCTACTGAACACTTAAAATGCTGAAATGCTAGTGTGACAGAGGAGCTGACTTTAAAATTTATTTAATTTTTTTGTTTCTTATATTTTCTTTGAGATGTAATTGACATATAACATTATATTAGTTTTAGGTATACAACACAATGATCTGGTATTTGTATTACTGTGAAATGATCACAAGGCTAGTGACCATCCATTGCCATGCCTAGTTAGAAATTTTGTTTTCTTGTGATGAGAACTTTGAAGGTCTATTCTCTTAGCGACTTTCAAATATACAACACTGTCTTATCACCTGTGGCCACCATGATGTACATTCACCCCCAGGCTGATTTATTTTACAGCTCAGGGTTTGTACCTTTTGACCTCCTTCACCCTTTTTGCCCAAACCCCATTCCCTCCCTTCCAGCAAGCAGCAATCAGTTCTCAGTATCTGTGAGTTGAGTGTTATATTTTGTTTTTTAGATTCCACATATAAGTAAGATCGTACAGTATTTGTCTTTTTTTTTTTTTTTTTACTATAAAAATGTTTAAACGGTGGTGTCTGTACAGCATGTGATGTCAAGACAGGAAGAAGAAGAAATACACACAGAGTGAGACCTGGCTATCAGAGAACAGATTGTGAGTGAATAAAGAATTCACATGGCTTGTCTTTGTCTGACTTATTTCACTTAGCATAATGCCCGCAAGTTCTATGCATGTTGTTGCAAATGGCGAGATTTCCTTCTTTTCTCCTGAATAATATTCAGTTGTATATATACACCACAATTTCCACCCATTCATCTATCAATGGACACTTTAGTTGCCTCTGTGTCTTGGCCATTGCAAATAACGCTGCAGCGAACATGGTGGGTGAAGATATTTTTTCAAGGTAGTGTTTTCAGTCCTTCAGCTAGAAACCCAGAAGTGGAATTGCTGGATCATAAGGTAGTTTGAGTTTTAATTTTTAAAGGAACCTCCATACTGTTTTCCATAGTGGTTGCACCAATTTACACTCCTGACTGTGCACAGCTGTTCCCTTTTCTCCACACCAGCATCACCTGTTACTTCCTTTTTTTGATGATGGCTATTCTAACAGGTGTGAGAAGATAGCTCACTGGGGTTTTGATTTGCATTTCCCTGACGATTAGTGATGTTAAGTACCAAAATTTACTTTTTTAATTAATTTAAATTTATATTTCAGCAGCCACAGATGTGTAGTGGCTGTTTGGGGCAGCATAGCTCCGGTGGGCTGAGCCAGCTGTCATTTGTAAAATAGCTTTGTCCAAGGAAGGTCCAGGACAGGGAAGCCCTTGACCTCCTAAACCTGAGAACCCAGAGGGAGAGGGGGGAGGGGTGCCACTACAGCAGAGACGTTGGCAGACACAGCCCTGGGGACTCCTGTGACCTCCACTGTCTTGCCAAGACAGTAATCCTGCAGAGCCGGCTGGGAGCATCTCCTGCCTGGACACACAGTGGCCGAGACCGCGGGTCACTACGCCACATCCCTTCACCATCTCCCAGGTCTTCTGACTGAGCTGGCTCGTGGCCGCTTGAAATAAGACCACATGTGTGCCCAGCCCTCCTGGCACCTGAATGGGGCCGAGTGACCTTTTACTCACCAAAAGGCAGAAGGGCTGTGAGGCAGCGACTGGTTAACAGCTTGAAGACATGTCTGCCTTACAGCCTTTGCCCTCCCTCCCCCTTCCTCCATCTTGATGTTTGGAGCACGGATGTGATGGCTAGAGTCCCATCTCCAGTCCTGAGGACCAGGGACACTCCAGGGACAGTGGAGGGAAAAGCTGTTGGTGGCCTGGGCCCCACGTTTAAGCATGACTAGCTCACCTGCCGCGATGAGAAATGCTGGCGGGAGAGGCTCCCCTGACTCGCGGTCCTCTCCGGAGCTCCGCGGGGTTGTCATGGTCTTCTCCTGCGCATGCGCAGCCTCGGCCGGGGCTGATGGACAGGGATGGGCTGGGTTCGCGCTTCCTGCCATCCGCTCTGTGCTCCTACCCTCCCCATGGACACACTCCGTCTCCTCCAGTGGCGCACTGACTGCCTGCATCCTTTCTTACCCTGCTGGCTATGGTGTTAACCCTTGTCCTCGGAGCTTTTGAGGTCCAACACCAAAACACACAACCAAAACTCTTTTTCGAAAACTGGCTCTTGCAATGTGAAGCCTTGACTCCTACCATCCTTTTCTGAGTCTTAGGCGCCAGCAGTGGAAGTCAGAAGCCTGCTTGTCCGTGCTCTGTGCTCCACTCTGGCCCCACCTTGAGGACAGCCTGTCTAAAATTACCCTCTGTCTGAATGGGCTAAGTGATGGGGTAGCGAAAAGTACAAAAACAAACAAACAAACAAAAAAACCCAACCCAACCCTTTGGTTAATATGTTGAAGTATTATCCTGCCGCAAACAGAAATAGCTCCCTGTGAATTGAGAACAACCCTTTTCTTTATTCTGTTAATGGGGTAGAAGCTTCTTGACTGAAAGGTATTTGGATCCCAGAGGGACAGGTGGGAAGGGCAGAGCAGAGTGGTGGAGTGAACCCAGCTCAAAGGTGGTAGCCTCTTTCAAGTCTTTTAGCCTACTCCTGAAAACAGATGCCACCTTGAGCCAGGTCTCCTGGCACGTGCACACACCCACCCACACACACTCCACCTACCACCATTCTTAGCTGGCCTGATGCTTTCACTCCCTGCCTCTCGACTCTGTAAAAGAATAACATTTCCATTTGTCCCTTGTTGGTCCCTGGAGATGGTGGGGGTTACAAGGGAAAAGGAAACACATGGATTTATTCATGGACCATCATGGGTTCAATGTATTGCAGCCATAAAGGCCCTCGGTGCCCCAGCAGAAGCTAGGGGTTCTGCTTCTAGCCCCAGGGCCCCCCTGGAGGTCTTGGAGGTGCAAGAGGTGATGTATTTTTTGCCCCTAGAGCAGCGGGTGGGCAAGGGGCTGGACCTACCAGACTGTGACACACACTTGTGAGGTAGTGCCTGAACTTAGACAGTCTCCAAAGTCTGTGTAAGTCCCCAGGCCCCTCCCCCATGCAAGGTGGCCCATCCCTCCAACCTTAGGGCTCAGGGACCTCGGGGTTATATCTGTCTCATCAGTGGCATCTGCCCTTGGTAACACCTGAATGTTTAAAGTGAACGCCTCAGGGAGCTTGTTCCTAAATAGAGATCTAAATCTTGACATTTAGGAGTGCATGGTGGAATTTTAGGCACCACTAGTGGGTGGGCAGCTCTATTTCTGTGTTGGGCTTTCCAGTGCCCTTGAACTTACTCATCGTCTGGGGTTAAGGCCCTGACCACAGGGGTGAGACCAAAAATATGAAAAGGACGCTGACAAGGCCTTCCGTGGGCAAACCACAGGCTGTAGGATATACATCTACAACTGACCTACCAGGAAACCTCTCCCACCCCAAAGAGACTGAGTGGAGAGCTGGGGTCTCGGAGTTCAGGCCCCACTCTGCTCCAGCTGCCTGTGGGTTTTGGCTAATCCCTAGCCACTCTCTGATGTCAGATCTTTCTTCTGCACAAGGAAGTGGGTCACCCCCACAGCAGTGAGCACCCCGAGAGCCAGATCCTGGGTTCTAAATCCTGTTTTCACACCAAGGACCCCAGCTGGTCCTAGGTCTGGGGCAGGGACAGCATGAGGTGGGCCCGGGACATCGTCTGCCAGAAAGAAGGAAGTGCTCAAAGATTTCTAGGGCAGCTGGACCATCAAAGAGCATAATGACTATAACTGAACACAGTGAGTGATACATACAAATCCCCGGCCAACTGTGATCATCAAAAACAGAAAAGACAGTGGCAAAGAATGAAAGAGAAGAGGAAAGAAAGGAAGGGAGAAAGCAAGAGGAGAAAGAGAAACCCACTGCTCACCATGGGAGGTGAGCACGACACCTTTTTAGAAGTACTTGTTCACCCCAGGGGATGAGGGAAGTGCTTCTTCTCATAACAGTGTCAATATGGAAAGGAGAGACTCTGAGGCCACTGATCTGCAGCCTTCAGTGAGGGACTCATTCAGCCCAGGACCATTGTGGAGGCTAAAACCACTTAGTGAGAGGTTTCTAGGGACTGGGATATTCACAGGGCATGAAGCCTCACCCTGTTGATAACTTGGCAATTGCAAAAGTAAAGAAGCCCTTTGGGGAGGGAACTAGCACACTCTGAGCCCCTCTCTGGTCGTCAGGAGTGGAGGGCGGTGAGTCTGATCACCCATGTGGCCCAGGGATCAGCAGCAATACCATGTTGTTGGGGACCAGACCCCTAAGAGACGCTTTCCTCTGCACAAAGGGGCTTTTCTCAAGGGTGGTGGGCAAGGCCCTGGGAGTCTGACCTCAGGGAATTAGAAACAAATGGCTGAGGGGCCCTGACAGATGGGGGAGGTGCCTGGCAGCTGGGGCTTAGCCAGACCAAGGACCTGGCCTGCTAGGGTCCTGCCAACCCCTGGAACCTAACGCAGGGATATAGGGCTGGGGAAGAGGAGGGTCAGAGGTCAGGGGGCTGGGGGAAAGGTAGGTGAGCACAGGGCAAATGAAGAACATTTCATGAATGAGTGAATAACGCTGCTGGCCCGCCAGGGCTTCAGTGGTGCTGGCCCGAGGGGCTGGCCTGGCTGCATTCTCACACAGCACCCTGTGGCTGGCCTGGCCCGCCTCCCTAAGTGGGCCCAGCAGGGCCAGCCAAGGGCAACTACATTCATGCTTCAAAGGGAGCCTGTCCACCCCTCATTGCTGAGCCATCTGTTCCTTTGAGCAAGCCTTAAGATTTGTATGTTTTAGCCACAGGGATGCACGAAGCAGCTGTGATGGCCTCTCCCAGCTGGAGCTGGACCTGAGGGAAGCATTTACAAGCCTCTCTGCATGGCCCATGCCACCCACTCCCTGGACTGTGTCTCCTCCGTCCCCACAGCGCCACTCAGAGTGCTCCAGGCTTGTCCCTCGGGCCAAGGTTAGACACGGGCAAGGGTAGTGAGGGACGGCCAGGACGTGGGCCAGGCGGGGGCCAGAACCACCACTCTTACTGACCAGTGGTACCACTGGCTCAATTGTCCTCCTGCACATGGAGTGGGGAGGTGGCCTTCTTGTCGGTGCCCAGGGTCAGGGTTTGATAGCTGTGTCCAGTTTGGGGTCTGATCTGGCCTCTGGAACAATGAAGCCCTGAATGAACCCCTGCCTCGCATAGGAAGAGAGCTCACCTCACACCGGGTTTGTGCAGACAAACATAGGTGTTGTCTGTCCCCCAGGAAGGGCAGTCTATTTGATGACACTGAGGCCACAGGGGTGAGTGGCCCGTCCAATGATAGTCCGGGGCCCTAGGCCCCCGTGTGCCCTGAAGTCCAGGGTTAATTCCCGCAGGAAAGCAGGTGCCTAAGGCGATGCTCTGCTTCTTCCAGCCCAGCCCCTGCCCTTCCAGGGCCAAGCACCACATTCCAATGACCAGTGTGTTATTCTTCCTGCAAATGCATTTTTTAGAAAATTAAATATTTTTGAATTGGCACTAGTTGCACATTGGTACCAAATTCAGAACGTACAAAAAGGCATATGGTGAAACGCTCTGCTTCCAGGGACTCTTCCCTGGAGGCAGGCGGTGGACTCACTCTCCTGGGTGTCTTTCTAGAGATGGTTTTACTTAGTTGAGCAAACACATGTATGGATTCCTTGGACCACTTTTCAACTGAATAGCAGCATATGATACATAACAATTTGTACCTGCCTTTTTTTCATTTATTACAACTATGGAGATTATTCCTTGCGCTTGTATTTTAATGTTTGCATCGCGTTTTGTTGTAGGAGTCAGCACTGCTGTTGGCACAACAACAGGGGATCCCCTTCACATGGTATATGATGTGGCCCGGGAGAGATACACTATCATTTATTTACCCAGTTCCCTATTAATGGATATTTAGCTTTGTGGAGTCAGCTCAAGCTGCCAACAACAAAATGCCACAGACGGGGTGGCTTGAACAACAGACGCTTATTTTCTCACAGTTCCGGAGACTAACGGCCCGAGATCAAGTTGCCCTCAGGGCTGGTTTCTTGTGTTCACTTCCTGGCTGGCAGACAGCTGCCCTCTTGCTGGGTCTTTTTCACATGACCAAGAAAGTAAGCTCTCTCTTCCTCTCCTTAAAAGGACACCAGTCCTGTTGGATGAGGGCCTCACCCATACTTACAACCTCATTTCACCTTAATTACGTCCTTAAAGGCCCTATTTCCTCTTACAGTCACAGCGGGGGTTAAGACTTTAACATCCAAATTTTCGGTGGGGGGGGAACACAGTGCAGTTCGTAAGACCTTGTTTCCACATTTGGCTCTTGTCAAATAAAAAACAAAACCAAGGATTAGGTGACCAAGGGTTGTTCAGCACCTTTGAACCGGAAGCCAGCTCCTGCTGGCCGTGGAGACAAAGCAAGAACTGGTGGCTCGGTGCTCTGGCCTGACCTCTACTTGACACGTTTGCTGCCTCCGGGCTGCCTGGCCCGTGTCCAGCTGGGCTGGGGCAGGGAACAGAGTAACTCTGTCTGTCTAATTAATAGCCCCAGATGCTGCACGGCTTGGATGTGTAGCTTGTTATTTCTGATGAACAGTTGGCCTCTCCAGAAGTCATCTCTCGGATTGTTGGGCCTCGAGTCTCATTTGTTGCAGCAGACACAGAAATGATGTTTTAATGATCGTGGTAAATGAAACTGTAATCTTGACCTTATTAGCTAACTCTTTTCTTAATGAGCTGCTTATGCAAGCATTCTTTTCCGCCTGCAGATACACATCAACAACTTCCAAACCCTCTTTGAACCAACCCACTTTTTTGTCACCTTGCCAATTCCCATGCTGGAGGGTTAATAAACTTCGACATAAGCTCCAGAGCAATTTGTGTTAAGAAATTTTGCTTGGACACAATTCTTAATAATCCTGCAACACCATCAGTCATACATCGTTTCACACATGTGCAAATTTACTGTAGGATGCATTCCCAGAAGCGTGTGTAATGGCTGTGGTTTGGCAGCTAGCATCCTTTGGTGTCCTTCAAAGGCTGGAAGGGGAACAATGGTGTTTCCTGCTTCCCTTGCAGCTAGAGTTCTAGATGTGAACGGTGTTCAGCCTGGTGGTGTGCTGGTCATTAGTGAACAACTAGCTCTCCAGGAGGAAAAAAATTAAAAAGTGCACCTTGGTTTGTAGTGCCTGCTGATTTCCCAGATATAAATACTCCCACCAGGGTCAACTTCAATCAGGCTACTTATATGATGTCACTGAATGTGGAGCCAGAATTGCTGTGCACAGTCCACACTCACGGGAATGAGCTGGCTCCAACATGCTCAGTTCTGCCAGTTAGTTCCGTGTCACTATGATTTGAGGCCAACAGTGTCCCCCTGCTGCTCTGGGCTGTGCCTGCAGTCCGGCAAAGTTGTGGTGGCTGTTTCTCCTGCAGAGGTATTCTGGGGTCCATGCAGCCCCTTCGTGTGGTCAAGAGGCAGGTGCAGAGGCAGCAGTGGTGACCTCCTGACCGCCACCTGGCTGGCAGGGCTGAGGTAGCAGCCCTCGACCAGCCGGTCCCCAGGCATTGTCCTGGGCATCCCTCCAGCAGGCCTGGCCCACGTCTGCCTCTCCAGCCCTTTCAATAAAATTGTAAGCTCCTAATTTCCTGTCTAAACCCCTTTTTGCTGAAAATTGTTAGCTTGGTTTCTGTTTCCTGAAACTAAACCCTGACTGATATACAGTGGAATCTGAAACCATTTTTTTTTCTTCCCCCAAAAGCAGGTATACATTTTTCTCAGGCCTGTTCCCTCATCAATCTGTGCAGAAGGATTTTTAGGGAGTTGTGAGGTCTTGGGGGACAAGAATGAGAAAACTGGCATGTAGAAGCTTGGTACATCCAGCGACTCTGGAGGGGAGCATCTTGGCGCACTGGGAAGGGCAGGACGCGCTTCCAGTGTTTGTGAGATTCTGTTCTCTCCCAGCATCTTCTCCCGGGCCCTGAGGTGATGTGGAAGAAGAGGGATTTATGTACAGATGATCCTGGAACCCTAGTGAGGCTTGTCCTTGGAAACATCTTTTGCTAATTAAGAAGTACCCTCTCTGTTCAAGGCAATACCTCCTGAGAAAGATACCTGTTATCAGTTCTGGACACCTTAGTGTGAATGAATTTCTGGGTTCTTTCTAGGCAGACAGTAGATACTAGGCTGAGTACAGCTTCCCAGGAGTATGGCTGGGGTGAGGCTGACAGCAGCAAGGTGGTTGGTGGATCCACCAATGGCAGCATTAAGAGAGGCCAGTCTGGATGGGGTCCCATGGGTGGGGAGCTGAGCCCCGAACCGGAGTGGCTGAGACCTGGGGTCTGGCAGACCCGACTGCCAGGCTCTGTCCTCTCCAACTAGTCGTTGGACAAGCCACTGACCTCTCTGGGCCTGTCTTTCCTCATTTGTAGAATAACCTCATAAATTTCTCCTGAGGACTAACTAAAATAAAAACTACAAAGCATTAGGGGAACAGAAATTAGAGGTGGTGAATCACGGGCAGGGTGTTGGGAGCCGTCTGCCTGGGTTTGGGCGGTAAAGGGGTGCTGTCTGTAGAGAGATGAAAACTAATGAAATCCGCCAAGCCAGACAGCTATTATTTTTAATCACTTGGTGTGATAAAATACTCCTCCTAGAGACAGTATTTTGTTGGTTTAAATTCTAAGCAATTGCTAGGGTTACTGTGAGTATATATATACACATATATATATGCTACAGATTAGCATGGTTTTATTTCTTATCCTTGAACAGACTTTGTATTCTACACGAAAGTTAATTTGGAGAACTCCCAGCTGTACAGTTGACCCAAAAATGTGTTGTCCAAAGTAAGTTGTCAGAAATTGGAAGCCATTTGGGGCATAACTCCTGTCTCTAACCCTGGGGAACTATGAATTCCTCCATTTAAACTGCGCTTATGAAAAAATGACAATAGTACAATGATTAGAAAGAGGAAGATACAGAATTTGAGTTACTTCCATTCTGCCATTCTTTGTGACCCCTGAAGCTTTTATTTGTGTTTAAAGTTTAAAACAGTATAACCCAGTCGGAACTGGAAGGTGAGTGCAAATTTTTCATATATGAAATATTTTACTAAATTCGAATAGTGCCTTTAAAACTGAAACATGTTCTTTAAAAAGTATGAATTGAAAACTAATAGACAGGGTTCCACATGTTAGGAGTTTGGAAGTTGCTACTCTGCCCTAACAAGGAAAAAGTTGAACAAACCAAAAAATCAACCTCTCTTCTTGTATTCATTAGGGAGGAGAGGACAGAAGGTCAACCCCTGCCCACAAGATTGGAGAGACAGAGATGAACACACTGTCTAGCTTCCCAGGGCAGAGACTCACAGGCGGAAACCACCATGGGAACTAGTGCCAGGGCAGGACATCTGAATATAATTGACGAACTGCTGGAGACCCAGCGTGGGCAAGTCGGAGAATTAAAAACTCCAGGGACCAGTGGTAGAGGGGCCCCCATGGTGACACTGACCTCCAGGAGTTGACCAGGTTCCCATAGTAAGTATCAGAAGAAAAAAATTTTTTCATGCATCTGGTGGGAGAGGGGGAAAAGAACCATTTTGAAATATACCCAGAACATTCTGTTCTTAACAAAATCTGCCCTCAGGGGAAACTAGTTAACCTAGAGCCTAAACTGCTGGGGTATTATCAGAGCCTAACTGACTTGGGGCAAAGGAAATACTCACTCCAGACTACTCCAGCCTTTCTGGAGGGAGGAAAAAAAAAAAAAAACAAAAAACCCTGAGAAACATGTGTGAAGTTCACAGTCAGAGTCACAGGCTCACTGGAAGACTGAGACCTGATCACATGGCTAGAGAGCACTTCCTCCCATCACCCCTCACCACATTACTAAGGCTTATTTATAGCAGTTCTTTTGTTGGGACATTATGCCTGGCTATCAAGAAAAATTACAAGGCATACTAAAAGGCAAAACATACATTTTGAAGAAACAGAGAACCATCAGA
Organism: Camelus dromedarius; assembly: GCF_036321535.1. Classification (NCBI taxonomy): domain Eukaryota; kingdom Metazoa; phylum Chordata; class Mammalia; order Artiodactyla; family Camelidae; genus Camelus; species Camelus dromedarius. Next base: position 5,820,458 of record NC_087464.1, read on the forward strand.
CATCAGAAAGAGAATCATGGCAGGGATGGTGGAATTATCAGACAGGGAATTTAAAACAAGTATGATTAATATGCTAAGAGCTCTAACAAAGAGACAGCATGCAAAAACAAATGGGCAATGGAAGCAGAGGGATGGAAATTCTAAGAAAAGACAGAAAGGAAATGCGAGTGATCAAAAACACTGTAACAGAGATAAAGAATGCTTTTGATGGACTTACTAGTAGACTACATGGCTGAGGAAGGAATCTCTGAGCTCAAGAATATATCGGTAGGAACACTGAAAACCGAAAAACAAAGAAAACAAACCCAGACCTATACAAAGTGTAATATACATGTAATGATACCACCAAAGAGAAGCAAGAGAGAAAGGGCAGAAGAAATATTTGAGACAATAATGACTGAGAATGTCCCCAAATGCATATCAGACACCGAGCCACAGATCAGGAAGTTCAGAGAACACCAAGCAGGATAAATGCAAATGAATGAATGAATGAATGAATGAATCTATACCAATTGCCTATCATTTTCAAACTACAGAAAATCAAAGATAAAGAGAAGAATTCTAAAAGAATTCAGAGAAGACAAAACCCACCATACTTAATAAAGGAACAAAGATAAGAACATTCAACTTCTCCTCAGAAATGATGCAAGCAAGATAGTAGACTGAAATGTTTCAAACTTTGTAGGGAAAAAAATTCTGCAGCCTAGAATTTTGTACTCTGCAAAATTACCTTTCAAAAGTGAGGGAGAAATAAGGAGTGAGGGAGAATGTCTGACTTCCTTAGACAAACAAAAATTGAGGAAATTTATTGCCATTAGACGGGTCTTATAAGAAGTGTTAAAATAATTTCTTTAGAGAGAAGGAAAATTATGTAGGCCAGAAGCTCAGATCTACATAAAGCCAGGAAGAACATTAAAGACGGCGAAAGTGCAGGTAAAGTAAAAACTTCTATTTTTCTGATTTTTAGTTGATCTAACAGGTAACAGTTTGTTCAAGATAATATCAAGAATGTCTTCCACTATGTATGTTTCGGTATATTATATATTTTTAATTACAAATATAAAAATTAGAAAAAAATTTATGAAAAAGATTTATGTCTATGTGTATTTCTAAGAATATTTCAGTTACAGCTCTCACATTTGGGTCTTTGATCCACTTTGAGTTAATTTTTTACATGCTGCGAGTTTGGGGTCCAATTTCTTTCTTTTGTTGGTGCATATTCAGTTGTCCCAACATCATTTTTTGAAAATACCATTCTTTCTTCTATTGACTGGTCTTGGCATCCTTGGTGAAACTCAATTGACCAGAGATGTAGCTATTCGATGTTTTATTTCTGTTTGTCCTTCCTTTCTCATTTTGAAAAATTTAAAAGCAACTTCTAATTTTGAAAAATGTAAGTTGCAGACCTTGACGCTACCCTCTTGTTTCAGTTAGATATTTCTAACAAGCCACCAGGTGGTCCCACTCACTACCTCTGGTTGGGCTGTTGGCCTGGCACCATGGTTCTTCTCCACATGCCTCTCCAGCAGGCTGGCTTGGGCTTCCTCAGAGGCACCTGGGTTCCAAAGGAATGAGAGTGGAAGCTGCAAGTTCTCCTGGTCTCTTGCTTGGAGTCAGTTGGCATCACTTGTACCACACTCTATTGGTCAAAGCAAGTCACAAGTTGGTTCAGATTAGAAGGGTGAGGAAATAGACCGTGACTTTTGATGGAAGAAGCTGCAATGAATCTTCAAAAATCTGTGGCCATTTTTAATTCATAACAATATCTAAACACATCAGCATGTGTCTCCTAAGAATAAGAAAATTCTCCTGGATTGCACATGGATTATGCATGATTGTAAAGTGAGTTTTTTTCAGAGGAGGTGAGATTTGATAGAGATCTGAATGAAGTGAGGAAATGTGGCATGGGGAAGAGTATTTAAAGCAGGAGGAAGAGGATGTGCAAAGGTCCTGGGGCAGGAAAGTGGTGTGTTTGAGAAAGAGCACAGAACAGTGTGGCAGGAGAGAAGGTGGGGCTTTTGTGAACATCAAATGGGACAAAATATGTAACTATGTTATGTTGTGGGATGAAAACAAGGTGAAATATTATTTTTCATCACTGTGATTCTTTCAAGATGTTTCTAGAGGGTTGGAGAAGACAGAAGAGGAAACACCTTCAGGAATAACACCCAGCTAAGTCAGGGGCAGGGACAAGCCTCAAGGATGCCACATCTCTGCTGAGCCTCATTGCTACTAACTCCTGTTACCCAAAACTGGCAGTGCTTCAGGAGCCTGGGCTAGTCCTCCCATGTGGGTGGAACACCTGGCTGGGAGCCCCTTTCTTCCTGGCTGCTCAGCCCTAGCTAGTGCCACAGCCAGCAGGCTCTCCCAGGGCGACTTGGCTTTCAGGGCCCCTCGTTGCAGTGATTCCTAAGGGGAAAGAAGGTTTGAGGATCTGAGCATTGAGAGGGGGCAGTCATCACCCCAAGGAGCTGCTCCAGGTCCTGGAGCCTGTGCCAGGCCCACAGGAGCTCTGTCGTGCTCTGAACCAGGGACCTCACAGAGCCACACTGGCACATCACATGACCTCAGGTGGAAGCAACTTGTGGTCTCTTTTATTTTTTGAATTTTTCAATACAGGGGGGAGAAAAAGAAATAGGAGACAGACAAAACAAGACTGCAAGCACTGAGGTCTATTTTCAATGTATTCACAAATTGACAGCATTTGCACCCACAAGAATACAGTGGAAATCTTTTGTGCTATTCACAACACGGACTTACTGAAAACCTTATTTCATGCTGCAGCCCAGGACTACAGGTACCTGGCAAGCTGCCGCTTTTTCCATCTTGCCTGTGACTCTTGGTTCAACTTCATTTGGAGAGAAGGTTGCCCAGCAAGCTCTCCTGAGCAGGATCAGCCCCCCAGGAGGCGGGGCCTTGGTCTCGAGAAGCCCTGTTCCCACGTGGGCAGGGGCAGAGAAGCCCATCCTGCAGCAGGGCAGTGATGTCTGGTGTCCCGGTGGGGCCTGCGCAGCTGGAGCAAACCCAGGACATGGAGGACGGTCAGGGCGTTTCTCGGGGGCTGCTCACACCCCAGTGCGGGGACAGCGCTCTGGACAGGCTTTCCCTTTCTTGGTCACCTTCTGACCTTCTCTAACCAGTCACTGCTCCCCAAGACACTGGGAAATATGGACATCACAGTGTTTGTCCTCCTCCTGGGCCAGGCCTGGTCCTTCCAGGGCTGGAGGCCCGGGGGTGTCATTGTCCCTGGCGGCTGAGGGAGACAGCGTGCCTCTGAGGCGTGGCCTGGCTCAACTGCACAAATGTGGTGTTTAAATATTTATTTTTAGTGGCCACTGGTTCAATAGCGGCCTTCATTTTGGTGGCGGCAGCCCTGAAAAGTAAAAATATTCAGATCCTTGCCTTGTCAGTCAAGTTTACCAGCTCCTGTTGGGTGGACCCTGGATGCAGGGCCCCAAACTTCCAGGGCGAGCAGCAAGGCCAGGGATTGGAGGGCCCCGCGGGGTGCCAGGCCGCTGGGTAACCACAGCCCCCTGCTGAGAGGACCACAGCCCATCTGCCCCGGCCTCCAGGGCCCGGCCCAGCTCACCTGCCTCGTGCTGGGCCCCTCAGAGGCTGGCAGGCTGTCAGCCGGGACTGGGGGCCTGGGTCTCCTGGGGAAACTCGACCTCCCCGCCCTCAGCCCAGGTCAGGAGTTCCTGGCAGCTCCGAGAGGCACACTTGCTGGGCCTTCCTGCTTGTTCCAAGCTAAACTGGCGCTGGGGGTGGGGGGGTGGCGGCGCCTCCTCCTGCTAGGAGAGGCCGCCAGTGAGGCTGAGTTCACCGTTTGGTTTGGATTTGAGAGAGCTGGGCGGTGGGATCCTTGCCCCACAGGGGAAAGGGCAGCTGATCCTGTTGGGTCTTGGGGGGCCAGTGTGCCCCATCCCCCAGCCAAACCCTCTCCTATCCTGTGGGCAGGGTTCAGGGCACCACGCCCACTCCTGCTCTCCTGAAGTTTTGACTGATGGAGCAAATGTCCAGGTCAGATTTTGCTTAAGGAAAAAGTCTTCTTCAGTGTCAGGGGCCTGGCATTCCCCCGGGAGGAGGGCTTTTCTTGGCTGAAGGTGCTTCTCCAGGGGAGTCTGGGTGGAAGAAGCTCTCCTGCGGAAGGATGACCCTTGGAGGAAAGCGACCTCTTGTCCCGTCTTTTGCTTTTCAGATGTGAAAACTGGCTCAGAGGCACCAAATCCCTTTCCCCACTCGGAGTTCATAAAGGGGTGTGTGTTCAAGCCCAGGGCTGTCCCTGAGCTTTTGACCCTCTTCAGGGCTAGCTCCTTCTTAAATCGATTATTGGCTATTAATACCTCAAAGGGGATGGATGATTTTACCACAGTAAAACCCCTTTTTAGAGGGAAAAATTGCCTTGATTCCCTAGTATTGACTTAAATTATTTTCATTATAATGTTACTTAAATACACAAAGACATGAAAACAGGCATAATCCCCTTTCCACCATTATGTGGTAAGAAGCACGTGGACCTGGCCGTGCATCCGTTCACAGGCTCCCACTGTGTCAGGCCCGGGGCTGGGAGCTGGGCGCACACGGATAAATTACATCCTCCGTTAGGGCCTCAGGCCACTGAGCGGGCAGACCTGAGACCAGTCCATGCTGCCTGGTACTATTAGGGGAAGTTTGATTAGGGAAGCGACTGACTTAGGGAGGGCTTCCCAGAGAAGGTGACATGCGCCTTGAACTTAAGGGAAGGACGGGGTTTTGTTCCAGGGAGAAGAGAGCATGTGGGCACAGGCCAAGCAACTGACAGAATACGGAGTGTGTGAAGAAACCGCAAGCGGGGAGCTGGCAGCCCGGCCTCCCCTGTGCGGGGGGAGGACGGGAGTTGGAAGGGGGGACAGCTGCAGCCCCCACCCTGGCCCCTGCAGGGGCCCCAGGCCCAGCCCTTCTCCCTCTGTCCCTGCCCGGAGTGTTGGCAGGAAGAGACCAGAGGGAAAATTGGGAAGACACGCGTGGTTGAGAGCAGCGGGGAAAGGAGGGGTACAGTCATTTTCTTTCCAGCTCCGAATGGTAAAGAAATGACTTTCCTCCTGGACTTCCTGCAGCTGGAAGAAAATATATTAATGCCATGTTTTTTGAGGCCCTGCCAGGGCTGAGCAGGGCCGGGGAGCAGCCCGGGGTGCTCACAGCTGGCCAGGCTGCCCTTGATAGCACAGCGACTGTCCCGCTGGCTGGCCCCAGGCCCCCAGCCTCCGTGTCCAGGCTGCAGAAACTTGGCTCCGCTGCAGCTTTCCACATAAAGTGGTTTTTATTTCATATTCACCAGAGAGGTTACAAAATATCACTGGGATTGCTGCTTCTCATACTATTTAGGCAATTCTCTCCCGTCTCCCTTCCCAAAAGCGACTCACAAAAAGGTCTTTGTTCTCTGCAAGTTCAAAGTCAGCTCCTCCAACGGGAAACGAATTGGCGATTACAAGGAGGAGGCTGAGTTTTACTGGCTGTCAGACCAGAAATATGGGATGCATCAGGGTTCCGGCAGGAGCCAGGGAGAGTGTGGTCTGCAGGCTGCAGAAGCTGGTGTGAATGGATTTCCAGTGTGTGAGCTGAGGTGGGGGAGGTGGCGGGGGGACAGTGCGGGGCAGGGCAGCCCGCGTCTGCCTCTCTTCTGAGCAGCCTCGCCACACACTCTGCCTACATGGCCTGTTTCCTCATCCGTAGAGTGGGGCACCCATGCTCCGAGCTAAAACTAAATCAGAGGGTTTCATCCCATTCTTCTGAGCTCTGGGGCTTTGCTGAGGGTCTCCAAACAGGGTGAGCAAGGCTCGGGGCACCACGCCAACTCCTGCCCTTATGAGGTTTTCACTGATGGAACCAATGTCCAGGTCAGATTTTGCTTAAGAAAAAAGTTTTTTTCAATGAAAGTTTGCAAAGGACCTACCCGGCTGACCTTGAAGGCCTGGGAGATGCTGGGTGCGAGGAGCTTGTGGGGTTGGAGGCTCAGGGTCTGGGATCCTGGGCAGCTTTGAGCCTTTGTGGGCCTCATATGTTCTTCTGGAAGGTGGTGGACACCTGCCTGAGAGGCCCTGAGCACAGGGCTGGGGGACCACAGTGTTCAGAGGGACAGGGCTCCCTGGTGGCCCTGCCAGGGGGCCTACTGCTGGGCGGGCCGGCCTTGCACAGGCTGGAAAGTTGGCCAGCAGTGCTCGAACCCCTTGGGGCTCAGCAGCGGGCAGCTCAGCCCTGGGCTGCGACTCTGGCTCTCACTCATAGCGGGACACTCCAGCTCAGAGCGCCCTGCGATGGGAGACGCGTTCCCAGGGTCCCGGAGGAAACACCGAGCAGGCAGCACCCCTAGAACTTTGGCTTAGCCGGTCCTCCCCTCACCATGGAGGCCTGGGTAGGGGACAACCCAGGGACCTTGGTTGCTGGGCTAGTTGGGGGCCCAGGACACAGCAGGTCCGCGGGGGTCTTGGGGAGGATGGCCCAGCTTCCTTGGCCACAAAGCTGTTCCAGGCCCCACGCCTGGTTGGGAGTCCTCAAGGCGATGGCCCTGGCCTCGGCTGCTCCCCAGACCCACTCCCCAGTCCCTGATCCCTTCTCTCTCCCGTGGTGGAGCCCTGGAGGTCTGGCCACCAGATCCCAGCACCACAAGCTTTCTGCTTTCATTCCAGCAGTGAGACAGCCTAGGAATATGGGAGTGGGGTCGAGGGAGTGGGGTTGAGGAAGCGGTTTCCCAGCCACATTCCCTGCCATGGGGCTCTTCTAACCCCGGGGAGGGGACAGTTGGAGTGGGAGGGAGGGACACTTGCCTTCCCGTTGGCAGGAGCCAGGGGCTCACGTGAGAAGCCCAAGATGCATTCATGCAGCTCTAGGGCCACTGGGGCGGGGCGGGGCACTGGGCAGGCTCGGGGCATGGGGTGGGGCAGGAGGCGGGGCTTTAGGAAAACATAACTTCCCACCTTCCCTCTGCCTCCTGAGAGATGAGGCTCTTCCTGTGAGATGCTCTGGGAGCAGGGAGCGCAAATGGAGGGGAGGAGAGGGCTCCTGTGTGAACTTCCTGGAAACCAGAAGGAGACGGAGAGTCTCTCCATCTGGCTCGAGGACCCCAGGTCTCCCCAGAGCACTGATCTCAGGGCACTGCAGGCAGAACAGAGGCCAGGCCCCGTTGGAGGCTGACACGGGCAGAGGCCCCCACCAGGCCTGAGGGCTTTTCAGAACCGGCACTTCCTGTGGCTGCCCTCGGTCGCCTCAGGGTCGCGCTGCTGCTGGCCGTTGAGTTCACTGATAAACGTTGGCTCTGGGAGTTGAGACATTGCGGCCCTGGAGAAATTCAGGTTAGAGGCACTCCGCTAAAACCACATCTCGAGATGGCCCCTCCACTCATGCCTTTGTGTAGGAACATGCTATTTCTGCAGCAACGGCTTCCTTGTCGATGGAAGGAGCACCAGTGGCATCGCAGGTTTTCCCTGCAATCATGGGTCCCTGTTCACGCTGGACGCAACGCACTGTGGGAGGCAGGATGCAGAGCCGCCCTGGGTGATGCTCTGATTCACCACAGGGTTTGGATCATGAATCTCCCTATTGTACAGACAGGAGAGGTGAGAAGTGGGGCTGCCGGTCACGTGGGGGTCCACTGGCTCCAATCCCAGGCTGCCTGCAATGTATGATACACATCTCACACTGCATCACAGGGAGCAGACGCTTTCCCTATGTTACCTCATTTGATCCTTGAGCCAAGTCTGAAGGATGGGCAGCGATCCATTTTACAGAGAAGAGACCGAGGATCAGAGAGTTTGAGTTACCTTGTGCCAAAGGAGCTAGGATGACAGGCTTATTTGACCCCAAAGGCCTCACCCACTCCATTCCTGCAGGGCTCTGCTGCCTTCATGCGCTGCCTCCCTTAAAGCTTTCTTTGGCTGTTCCTACATATCCCCTGGGCCTTCCGTGAGCAGCCCCGACCTGCCCAGGAGAGCAGTGGGGGAGCTGGGCTTAGGTCCCAGCCCTATACACCCTGAAGGAAGGGAGTCTGGCCTGGCTAAGTCTTGGCCTCCTTGGATATTCCCCTCTTGGAGTTGGGGTGTCTGCTCCCAATTTTTTCAGTAAGCATGCTGAGTTTAGACCATCTCCTCCAGCCTCCTGTCCACCCAGCCAACATCAGATGCTTTGCTCCAGGCCTCTCTGTGTCCTGCTGGCCCAACGTTCTTCCCACCACATGTCATGCCCCACACGGTCTTTCTCATTTATTTCTTATTATTATTGCTGCTTATTGCTTGTTGATGTCAGTCTCCTCAGGGGGATGGGGCCTCGGCTGTCACATCCATCGTGGTGTCCTGGGCCTGATCCAGAACCTGGCCCATGGAAGGCACCTGACCTAAGTGTGAGGAGCAAATGAATGAATGAGAGAAGAGGGACCCACTCATCAGGGTGCAGATGTCCTGTCTGATTGGAGGCTGAAAAGTCGAGACTCCAGGAACTGAGCTTGTCCTAGGAAACTCTCGGCCCAGTGGGCTGAACTGGAAAAATGCTGGAAGACAAGCCCTCCTGCAGGAGAGGGGTGTATGCTGCCTCCCCCCACCCCCCAGGGGCCCTCTCCCTGTTCCCTCTCTCTGTTGACACTGGAACCAGCCAAGCCAAAGGGGGAGGTCCTCCGAGAGCCTGGGGCCCTGCCCAGGTGGGAAGGGGCTGGCAGATCCCAGACTACTGCCCAGGCTGCTTCCCTCTGAATCCCTGGGACACACCCCACCAAGTGTGGGTCCTTGGCTTCTTGCAGGAAAGAATTCAAGAGCGAGCCACAGTTGAGCAAAGGTAGATTTATTCAGAGAGATATGCACTCCATAGACAGAGAAGGGCAGTCTCACTCAGAAGGGAGAGCAGCCACTAAGTGTGGGGGTTGCTAGTTTTTATGGGCTGGGGAACTTCGTATGCTAACAAGTGGGAGGGTTATTTCAACTACTTTGGGGAAGGGGCTGGAATTCCCAGGAAATGGGCCATCACTCACCCTTTGACCTTTTATGGTCAGCCCTGAAACAGTCCTGGCACCTATAGGAGTGTCAGTTAGCAGCTGTTGTGTTTCAATGAGTGTATATTGAAGCTTGAGGTCTACTGGTAGATGAATGTTCCACCATCTTTTTGCTAATTGCTGTGTCCTGCCCCCTTCCCTCCTGTCTCAGAGATGCGTCTTCATTCTAATCACTATGGGCATGATCCCTTCTGCTAGTGGCTAGCAAGCTGTGCAAAATTGCTAGGACATCTTGAAGATCCATGGGGACACTAGGGTGGAGGTTTGGAAACCAGGATCATCTGCAGAGAGTTAGGGTGTCTGGTGGTCCCCTGCTCAACGTAAATGCCAAGAGTGAGGAGGGACCCCAGTGATGACTGAGATGGGTTTGGGGCGGTCAGGATGGGGGGATGGAGAGTGAACCCAGGTGGAAGGTAAGAGTGTTCTGGAAGGGAGCAGGCTGCATTCAGGGAGGTGCATAAGAATCCTGAAAGTGCAGAAGCCTGAGGCAGACGGTGTGTCCTAGAAGAATCCCCAGGAGAGGCAGGACGTGTTGAGGTGTCAGAGCGGGCAGACAGCTAGATATGAGCAGAGAAAGATGGACACAGGCCAAATGGCAGGAATGGGGCAGAAAGGAGGGACACAGGGCCAAATGCAGGAAACCATACATCATGTAAGCACCAGGGGTCCCTGGGCGAAGAAAGAAAAGCAGGAACCTCTGGGCTGATAAGCTGTCACAACTTTTGGGGTCCTGAGCTGCCTGGAGGCTGACAAAGAAAGGTGTGAAAAGGCAGGAATCTTCAGTGTCTGAATGTAACCTTTTGCTCATTATATCCTCATTACAATAAAATTAGCCTTGCAGATTAGAAGTACCCATCATGCACCAATGCCGTGACACTTCCGATCCAGACAAAATAAGAACAGAAATCCCTCCTCCCTTCAGGAAGGTGGAGCTGGGATGGAAATCAGGGAATAGGACCCCAAACCCTTCCCTCCCCAATGAATATTCTGCCCATTCATTTTTACACTGAATGTAACCAACTTGCAACAAAACAAAACAAAACAAAACATAACAAAACAAATTCAGGGCAGCCCTCACCTGAGCCTGCCTGCTCTTAGAGTGTACACTCTATCGTTTAATAAATCCTCACTTTACCTTCTTAACCTTGTAACCTCTGCGTCTTGTCTCTGAATTCTTTCTGGGATGGGACAAGAGCCCGGACACTGGTTGCATCTACCGGCAACAGAGGGAGGCCTCAGATGCCACATTACAAAGCTGGGATTTTAGGCTGCAGGTAAAGAATCACAGTGGAAATTCCATCCTTATGTGGTTAGGACCCAGGTGCAACCCAAGACTTAGAAGTTGCTTAAGGCTGGCTGGGTTTTGTAACTGGGGCATCTGCTTCAGCATCCAGTGGGGCGATTTGGGCCCAGGGCTGGCTGCCCTCCACAGCACCCAGGGATGCTACAAGGGGCCTCAGAGTAGCTGCTGGCGAGCCTCGAGCCTCCAGCCTCCCCTCACAGCTCCGGATATTCCCAAGCTGTTCTTGTGGGAACATATCATTCAGAGATCTCAGCCAGAACCAAAGAAAAGCAGCCACCAAGAGTGTGTCCCTGGAGCCCCAGCGCCTGGCCAGCCTGATCCACATGGCAATGCATCTCGGGCTTTGGTCCAGGGACCCGGCACCTGGCTGAGGAGGAACCAGCTCCTCAAAGGCTGTGCTGAAAGGCTGCTTCATGAATTGTGCACAAGGCAATTTAGAATGAAGAACTCCCTAGGTACCACTTGGTGGAGATAAGCCCCCTGAATACCAGGGTTTAACTTTTAATGCTGTTTAGTGATGGGGTGGATTATTTTTGTGAGAGGAATGTTGGTTAGAAAGAAAGATGGGAGGAAGGGAGGAAAGGAGGGAGGTGGGGCGGGGGATGGAGAATGGAAGGGAGGAGGAAAGACAGAAAGCAAGCTTAAAACTCTCTCGGAGCCTCCGCGATACTGGTGTGTTAGCACTAAGATTTCCAACGTGCTTTTCATTTTCAGCATATGATTGGGCTCTTCTTCTGTGAAGCAATAGGTCCTGTGTTGTTCCCACCAAGACTATTTTTCTGGGGCTACAGTAACTACTGCTTTGATCCTTGAATTCCTCAGGCTGAGAGCATTGCAAGGATTTCTAAAAATTGCGCAAACAGTGTCACAATTTGTCGGGAAGGCAGTAAATGACTCCCACATTGTTGGCGTTGTGGTCATCAGGCCATTTGTGCAGTCGGTATCATGAGAAGCAAGGCAGCCACAGTACTGGAATTCGCAAGCTGTTTCCGTTTTCTAGGTCGCCTTCATTGTGATCTCAAGCGGATACATCATTTTGACTTTACTAGCTCCTCTTGCTAGACATTTACATGGTTTCCAGTTGAGCCCAGCCTAGATAACACAGCAGTGAACATCTCTGTACCTGTGAATTCAATGTAAATGGGAACATTTCCTAAAACTTCTTAGACTGGAATTGTTGGGTCAAGCAGAAGAGGCATTTTGGGGGCTTTTTAAGCACAATGCCTAGTGGCCTCTACCCAGCATACAGCCCTGAAGACTGTCTTTATGTCTTTACTTAAGAATTGCATGGGGGGTGTATAACTCAGTGGTAGAGTACCTGCTTAGCATGCTTGAGGTCCTGGGTTCAATCCCCAGTACCCCCACTAGGAAATAAATACATACAATAAATAAACCTTATTACCTCCCCAACAAGAAAAAAAAATTTTTTAAGTTTGTTAAAAAAAAAAAAAAAGAATTGCATCCCAAACTAGATTGCCACCAGCAGGCAGACCCTGCACAGCTCTGGGCACAGACGTGCTGGGGAGGTACTCTGGTGCTCCAGCAGGCTCGGGATGGGCACAGCCCCACTGTAGCGCACGCCTCCCTGGGTGGGTGGGAAGGGCTGGCTCTCTTCACTCCAATGACTCCCAGGCATCTCAAACTCAACCCATCCCAACCAGAGCGCACCATCTCCTCACCCAGAGCCTGCTCAGATTCCAACAGTGCCAGCATTCAAACTGGAAGGTGGTGTTTCACTCACCCCAGTAACTCCCCAACATAAATGCACCCCAGATCCCTCACCAAGCCCTTTCAAATGCATCTTCTTTTTTCTTTTTTCTTTTTTTAAATTTTTAAAAATTATTTTAAAATTTAAATTATTTTTAATTTTTAAACTTTTTTTTTGCAGGGGTAGGTTTATTTATTGATTTTTAGAGGAGGTGCTAAGGATTGAAGCTAGGACCTCCTGCTTGCTAAGCCTGTGCCCTACCTCTTGAGCTATGCCCTCCCCCTCAAATGTGTCTTCTGTTTCCCTATATGCATGTTTTACCTCAATTAAAAAGATAATTAAAAAGACCAGATTCCCTGGAATCCATCCCTCCATTCAACTCCTATCAGTAGTTTAGTTCAGACCCTGATCTGAAAGCCTCTAGGCCCTCTTTCCTGGCCTCCTGCCTGCAGCCAGACGGCTGCTTCAGAGTCATCCAGGTGCTTGTGAAACAGGCACACTCCTGCGTCCTGCCAGGTCCGAGAGCTGGGCCTGGGGACACCTCTGCCTGGCTCCCCAGGTGACCTGTGTGTCTCCTGAGGGTGCCAACAGCCCTACGAGAGGATGTCCACGTGTCCTGTCGTGGCCTGACTTCTAGTGGCTACTCACTCATTTTCTGCTAGTTACTTCTTACATTTACTTTCCAGTAACACCAAAGAGCATGTAATTCACACACACACACACACACACACACACACACATGCTTGTGCAGGGTCAGCCACACCTCTGTGACTTTCCTGGCCAAGGAGGTGCCCTTGCCAAGCCCCTCCCTCTGTCCACCTCACTAACTCCACCCCGGGGAGAGTCATCACCCTCCAGGGCCCTGTCCTTTGTCAGGCCTGGCTGGCTGTGATGACATGGGTCTGTGCTCTCAGCCCTCACCAGCTGGAGCCAGACTCTCCCGGGGGAATGGGTAGGAGAGGAGCACTGTGGGTAGCAGAGAAACCCCACACCAGAACGGACAAGGGAGTCGGGATAACTTACCACACCCATCATGTACAAATATGTGTGTGTGTGTGTATACGTGTGTATGTGTGCTACAGACATTAAGTATATACGTGTTTAGAGAGAATAAACACCACCCTTATCTGACAAAATATTTTTTTTCTGATTTGTGACTTTATATAGAAATACGAAAAGTCTCACAAAGGCACCAGATTAGTGTGGTTTGTTCTTCCATCAATGAAACCACTCAAAAGAATAACATGACAGGAACAAAAACTGGAAATACTGCAAGGAAGGCATAGGATATTTGAAAGTTTGAAGTGGGAACCTTACCCCCAGTCCTCACAGCCTGGACAGGCTGAAATCCTCTTGTCTTCAGAATTAGAGGATGGGTCTCAGGGAGGTGGGTGAACCCCACAAGGGCAGCCAGGGAGAGGGTGGGCTTGGGAAAGGGGAGGTTCCCGGGGTGGAGGTGGGGTGCACACCACTTTTCTCCCTGGGTCTCTGTCCATCCTTCAGGGACCCAGCACCAGGCCCGATGCCCTGCTGCTGCCCTGGCAGGATTCACTGCTTAGCAGGGAACACGCCCCAGGGAGTTCATCCAAGGTAGGAATTGCTTCATCTGTGGTACCCACAGCTGCTGAGCAAGGACCCCGAGGGCCAGAAGCACCTACTTGTAAAACATATTAGATTGGGCAACCCACAACTTCCCAGGGATCTTGTTCAGAATTCTGCAGATCGCTGTGGGGCGCCAGCTTGGGCCTGAAGCAGGTGTCAACCCAGGCTCCCTGTTGCCTCTTCTCAGGAGCCCTGGCCAGGGAATCTTGAAGACAACAGAATCTGTCACTGACCTTTCCAGAGCTGGAGAGGTAGTGGTGGAAGGAAGGGAGGGTGGATCTGACGCCCTGAGTCCAGATCGATGCTTCCCAACTGGACACAGGCAGGAAGATGAGGTTCTGGGGTCCCCATCGGGGATGGGGGAGGAGTGGGTGGGGGGCAGCTTGTTGCAAAGCCTTGTGGGAGCTTTCCCTGGAACCCACAGACACAAAGCACCCATGTCCCTTGGGGTGTGGTGTTGCTTCCTCACAGGCCTCCTGCTCTGGGGGACACAAGGGTGCTTCTTCAGCTCCCAGATGGGGACATCAGAGCCCAGGTGCAGCACCTACACCTGTAGGGGTGGGGATGGTGGCGGCAGCATCTGGCAAGGGTGGGTGCGCTGATGGGAGGGGCGGCCAGGATGGGAATCGGGAGGGGAGGGGAGGCTAGAGCTGGCCAGGAGGTTGGGACCAGGGTTCTGGGATCCCAGCTTCATCCCTGCTCCTTTCTCCCACATGGGTCAGACCTGAGGGGCTGCATCTGTCTGTGTTCTGAGCTTCCAGGGTGGGCCCGTGGATGAAAGAAGGAGAGGGGGATGGAGTTCACCCACATTGTAACGTGTGTCAGAATTTCCTTTTTAAAGACTGGCTAATAAAACAGTCCATTGTAGGGATGTATCATTTTTGTATCCTTTCATTTGTCAAGGGACACTTGGGTTTTTCCCAGTGTTTGGCTATCGCGAATAATGCTGCCATGAACATTGGTGTGCTGCTTCCTTTTAAAAAATTATGTCATGAACATTCTCCTTACTGGGGTCTGATTAGAGTGGGGCTCAGGAAGCCGAGGAAGAGAGGTCGTGAGGAGGCCAGGGGTGGGGGGTTCTGTGTCCAGCCTCCGAGCTGTCACCTGTCACGCTGCATCGGCAGGGATCCAGCATTTCCAAAGGGGACAGAGTCAGAAAAGACAGCACAACGGCCTCACGGCTCGAGAGTCTGTCCTGGCATCAGTCCGGTGTGTGTTGAGGGGAAGGGAGTTCCAGCGTTGAGATGTCACACTGAGTGTCTGCAAATGGAGAGTGACAATGTCATTTGGCTGAATCTGGCGTGTAGCAAATTAGCCAGCTGGCAATTGACAGTAAGTGATGGGATTGGTTTTGAAAAAACAGTCCTTTGCTAAAGTGTATTCAGTCAAACAGAAAATGATTGATTTCTTGAATACATTCTGGTCCATGTGAAGGTATGAAGGAGAGAGAATGAAGTAGTGGGGGTGGGGTGGGGAGGGGCGGGGGAAGGGTGAGGACATGTAATATCAATGACTTTTCTTTAAGGTTTCTAAAAAAAGGTTTATTTATTTTACTTTTAGGAGTTTTTTTGGGGGGGGTAGGTAATTAGGTTTATTTATTTGTTTCTAATGGTGGTACTGGGGATTGAACCCAGGACCTCGTGCATCTAAGCACACACTCCCCCACCTTTTTCACATACTGACACACACTCATTCAAAGTGACCAGCTATTAACACATACGTGTCCACACACTGGCTCGTGCTGCCAGGCTAACTCGGCTTAGTGTAAACCTTAGGAGACAACTTCCCCCTCTCTGTGACAAACCTACTAACAGCAATCACTGTTTGCAACCAATTGTCTCTGTGAATCAGAATTTCCTTAATATTCTCTAACCAGAAAAAATCAACAACAACAAATTGGAAAATAAGGCTGATATGAAACCCCATCAACCGTAACTTGCCATTTTTAATTGCATCCAGGCCCAAAGCTGTGTCACACTTCAAGAGACACAGTGCGTGTGGTAATTTCCAACTGTATTTACATCTTTCCAAAACATCGAAGTATTTGGTCCGCAGTGATTTTGGCTCACATCTCCACGAGCCCTCTGACTTGTTAACACTCTGAGATCCCAGGGGAATGCCTGCCTTCCCTCCAGTCCCCGTCCCGTGCCCAGCTCTCCTCTCACCGTGAGCCCCCGCCACGTCGAGGTCCCCGGGCGAGTGGCATCCTCCCCAGAGCACATCCTCCCACCCTCGCTGCTTTCTTTTCCTCCTTTTTGGAAAATCCTTCTTGACTTTGGTCCCTTATGTGAGAGTCAAGGAGCATGAAGGCTGTGCAACCCCGAGTTAATTATTTTCATCCTGTCTCACCACGGTTATACATCAAAATACATAAAATACATAAAATACATTTATGCCTGCAAACTCCTGCATTGTCTGTTGTATATATTGTTGTCATAGATCCTATTTTATTTAAGAGGGGTGGTCACTACTAAACATAGACGAGGAAGTGGGAAGTGGGGGAAGGAAGTGCTTGTCTGGATTTATCCATCAGGCCCAAGGGGATGATGCTGGGTTGGGTCCCACCTGCATCTGGAGGAGGGATTCCCCACACCTCCCCAGCCCTGTGCTCTCAGCACACATGCACACCCGGCACCAACTGTATTTCTTGGCTTTCTGGAAATTCTAGCCAGAAATCCTTCTGGGGATTCAGTTCATTTCAGCTCCTTGAAGAGAGCCCCCCTCTGTGTGAATGAATCATGTGGCAGTTCTGAGTGTAGTCACATGAGTCGGCTTCCCCAAGTCGTCCAGCTGTGACACACGAACACGACGCCAGGCCAGCCAAGAATCACAGCACAGCCCTGGGGAAGCTACCCCAGGGCTTCCTGGGGCGCCATCATGACCACCCATTGCTGACTTTCATCAGCGTGGGATCAGATGATGAAGGACATAAGCGTCAGCTTTAGTTGGTCAGGAAGGGACACTTGTGTGCAATAGCCACCTGGCTCCGAGCCAAACACCACCTGGCAGGTGGGTCTCAGCTTGCCCTTGAGGGAGGGGCCCCGCCTTGTAAGGACCAGTGAGGGTGGCCTCGGACACTTTAGGGGTGTGGTGGTACTGGGTACTCTCCAGGAGGGACTCTGCCTTGGGGAAAATTTCCGTCATCACCCGAGCCGGAATGTCACAGCTTTCCTCCCAGGATGTTTGCTGCCACCAGGTGCTACTTGGTTCTAGCTGTCAAGGGAGTGAGTCCTGAACGACTCTGCAGGCACAGACACTGGAAATGAAGCCAGAGTGTGGACGGATGACCCAGGCCTTCTGGATTATAACTGGAAAAAAACGTGGTTTTAAAAGGTTGGGATATCTGCACATTCTCATCTACTTTTATGACAACTGCAGCGTTGGTTGCCTCAGACCTTGAAAGGGAGCCACCCCTGCGAGTACTCAGCGGGCCGAGGGGCGGAGGGCTGCCTTGTTGTCACTTGCTCTCTGGGCTTTGACATTTGTTGGCAACTCCAAAAGGGATCTGAAAGTGAAGGGATCTGCCTTTAACTTGGAATTGATTGAACATGCCTCCTCAGTTCCTATTAGCTTGTGGGGCTTTGGAAAGAGCTTAAACAATTTCCTAACACTGGCAAGAAATCAACATCCTAATTAGTGTTCAAAGGAGACAGTCATTTCCAAGCAAAACCTCCTGTTCTGGTGTAATCGGCCTGGAGTTTTTAAATTTCCAACCTCTTCTGCAGAGTAATGGCAACGACTGCTTTAAATTGATCAGAGGATCTTTCAAACGTTCAAATGTAATTTGCAGGGGTGGAGACTGTCACTCTGAGTCCAGCTCCTCTGTGTCCCACTGGGCTTTACAGTTCGAAGATGATGGCTCCAGGAGGACTCCAAGGGCAGGCACCTGTCCCATCTCCTCCAGCTCCATGCCTGTGGCAGGCATCGCCAGTCAGTCACAGTCTCTCCCTGACTTGCGTCCCCTTTCAGACACCATACTTCGGGCAGGACTCTCAGTGAGGCTCTTGGCCTGCTTGCCTCTCAGGGCACATTAGTCAATAGCTGTTAAGTGCCAGGCACCAAAGTTGGTGCTGGGAGTACAACGGTGAAAGCAAAAGAGAGAGAGTCCTGGCTCCGGTGGAGTTTCGGCTAAGAGGGGAGTGGTACGGTGAGAGGCCCACGGGAATAAATGCGCGGTTGCGCCGGTGGTAGGAGAGAGGAAAATGCTAGGGCAGCTTATCCTGGGGTCTTGGAGGAGTGACAACCGAGTTCCGGAAGACAGGGAAGTGGGGAGAGGGGGAGGCATGCCCCGTGGCTGGAGGAGGAAGTCGTGTCCAAGGCACAGGAAGGCTGGTGCGGCTGGAGCAGAGGTGGGCGAGGACAGAGCGGGCCGTGCTGAGGACTGCTGTCTTTACCGGGAAAGGGAAGCGCAGCCCCTGGCATCCAGGAGATGGGCCTTGCGGTTGGTGGGGGCTGGCCTGGCACTCCCAGCCCAGCCCCGGGGTCCTGCAGACTCAGACAACCTCATGGGGCATCAACACGGGCGAGATGACCCCGGGGCCGTGATGAAACGCAGTAATAGACCGAGGCCACGTGACAGTCCCGTCTAAGCACAGACATAAGCAAAGCCGAGGTGCAAACACAAAATGGCTCATGTCCTTTTCCCTGGGTTCAAACCAGTGACTGCTTCTTCCCTCCCTCGGCCTAGCCTGCCTCCTGCACACAGCATTTATCATTTATCAGACACCCAATCACAAAACCGTCCCTGCTTCCTGGCAAACCCCATCTCGAGCAGAGTCCCGCTTCCTTGGATGCCCCAAGTCCTGGCACAGCCCCTGCGTAGACGCCCTCGGTCGCCCCGGGCGTCCGCCTCCCTCCCAGTGGTGGGCAATGCATTCACCAGTTTCTGGTTGGGTTCTCAGGAAACCAGGAGCCGGGGAAGGGAGTCACTGGTGTCTCCTCTTCTCCCCGCCCCCTCCTGGTTCCGGCGCTGGTGCTCTCCTGGTCCTGGAGTGGAGAAGGAGAAGAGCGCGGGCCATCCGGAGGCTATTTATTACTTGGCTGGGACTGTCATTAAGACCTCACAGGCTCCCTAGACCAGCCGCATATTCTAAAGGGCTCTCTTTTCCGGGCACTGAGTTCTTCAGGGACCCTATCCCGCACTCGCTGGGCTCTGCTGAGTGCCCTTGACTTAGGTGAGCACATTTCCAGAGGGGCTGGCCCCCCCAGCTTCTCTCTAGCATGTTGGCCCATAACACTTAACCTTTGGACCAGCTTTGGGGTGCAGTCTGCCCGCGCCCCGACTCTGCCATCAAAGCAGTGTGCTGGCCCACAGCGTGGTACTGACCCGCTGTGTGCCAGGGGTCCTCTCAAGGATGAGATTTGAAGGAGGAAGCACCCTCTACACTTCTTCCCCTTTTGGGGGTAGAGAGGGGAACCCAAAGAACACCAATGGCTCTTTTTAAAATTCTGCTCTGTGTCCCCGACTGTCCCTGACGTTTTAGCCCCTCAGCGTTTCAGCTGGAATGTGGAATCTACTGTCTTGGTGCTTCAGAGGAAACCTGTACACTGTTCAGATGCCCTGGGCTCTCAGCACTTCAACCACGGGCTGGTCCAGCCTGAGCAGGTCAGCTCTGGGCAGAAGGGGGGGCCTCCAGAACACTTCCTGTCCCTACTTTCTGCCCTTGCCCCTCAGGGGCACCCTGCCATGGAAAGAATGAGCTCCCATCGCCTACTAAATCCTCATCTCAGGGCAGCTGCCGGTTCTGGCCCTGTTCCCAAGGACCAGAGGGTTTGCATCTGTCTCACTTCCCTGGGTACCGAGGCCCATGGCTGTCAGGATGGAGCAGAGCTCCAGAGACAGTCTTGGTGGTGGGACCCAGCCAAGCCAGGGGCCAGAGTCCCCTGCCAGAGGGCTTCCCCTTGTGAGGAGAAGCTGTGACAGCCACCAGCCCCCTTGGAGCCTGTGTCAGCTTCATTGCAAGTTGAATGGAACCTGGCCATCCTCTTGATAAGTGTGACCATTTAGTCTGGGGGGACAGTGGCATCCTGACCCAAGAGTGGCTAAGTTTTCCAGCTGCCCAGCTGCCCAGCAAGGGAGTCGTGCCAAGTCCCAGATGCAGGAGAGTCTGCAGTTTCTGATGCCATCCTCTTAGAAAGGGTCTTTGCACAGTCAGAGACCTGCACGACGGGGAGGAAGCCCAGTTTTCTTCTTGGATGTTCCAGCCAGATCAGGCTTGTTGAAGCACTTCACCAGATCCCAAGAGAACGACCCTTTGCCTTCAGCCCTGAGTGTAGGAGTTCCGTTCTCATGGGGCTTCTCTTCCAGTGGAATTAGGAGAGAGGCCTAGACGTGGAGCCTTCCACTCCTATGTGATTGCAGACAAGCCGCTCAGCATCTCTGGGCTTCAGTTTTCCAGTCTGCATGGTAGGCAACAGGAAACAAATGTGCAGTGAGCACTTCCTAGACACCAGGCGCTGCAACCGTCAGGCACTCTCCCATGTCTGGCGTTGCTCATGAGCTCTGTGGCTGCCACACAGGTGGTGATAACACCTGCAGTGGTTTGGCTGGCCCTGTGGGTGACTTCTCCTCTTTATTCTGCTGGATCCCAAGCCCCTCAACTGCAGAGATTGCTCCTTCCAGTCATGGGGCTCAGCTCCGTGTTGACTGGTGACTACAGGGGGCCCAGATGGCTGCTAAGTGGGAGGGAGCTAACTTCTGGCTTTGACACGTGAAATTAAATGTTCACAAGGGAATCCACAAGGGAAAATAAGTAACATTTTACCAACCACCTACTATGTCCAGGTGATTTGCATACGTTTTCTCATTTGGTCTTCCTCATTTTACAGGTGGGGAAATTGAGGAAGCTCGGGCCTTGTCAAGATCAGTCAACCCATCGGAGGGAGGGGCAGGATTTGAATCAGAGTGTGACCCCCCTCAGACCGTGCTCTTTGCTTTCCACTGGACTGCCAACAGAAAGACATCTGTTTGACCTGATCTAGTGGGGGCGGAGGGGAGGGAAGGGCGGTGATGAACTCCTGCCCCGTGTCGGAGCAGAAGGCCTGCGGCTCCCACAGGCTCTGGGGATGAAGGACCTGAACCCAAGCTCCAGCCTGGAGACCCCTCCACCTAGACTGCCTTGGCCCCGACCTCAGGCCCAAGGAGGGGATGCTGGGCCTGGGTCTGCTGCCTACCAGCCTGTGGGCCCTGTGGATATTGCATTGCAAAACCACACTCATTTTTTCTGACTTCCTCTTGGGTTCCCAGGAAGTTTATTTACAGAAGTAACATTGTCTTGCAACTTCAAAAACATTGAAGAAACATTGATGGTAAACTATACATAACAGAGAATTTGCTATTTTAACCACTGAACTTAAAAAAGTGCCCAATTCCATGGCGTGAACTCACAATGCACGAAGTCCCCATGTTACACAGCCAGCACGTCTGTTCCCAGAACGCCCCACCTGGAACTCTGTACCTGTTAAACTCTAACTCCCCACGCCTCCCTCTGCCAGGCCCTGGTATGTGCCAGTCCATTTTCTTCCTCCATGGCTTTGACTCCTCCAGGAACCTCCTTTAAGCGCAGTCAGACAGTATTTGTCCTTTTGTGATTGGCTTATTTCACGTAGCACAGTGTCCCTTAAGTTTCATCCACATTGTAGCAGGGGTCAGAATTTTTCTTTTTCAAGGCAGAATATTATTCCATTGTATGTATATATCACATTTTGTGTATCTATTCATCTGCATCTGCCGATGGGCGATGGAAGCTTGAATTGTTTCCATCTTTCAACTATTGTGAGAAATGCTGCTGTGAACACGGTGTGTACAAATATCTGTTCAAGTCCCTACATTCACTTCTTCTAGGAGTGGAGCTGCTGGATCATCTGGAAATTTTCTGTTTAATTTTTGAAGAACCACTACACTATTTTTCACAGCAGCTCTTTTATTACATTCCCACCAACAGTGCCCAAGGGTTCCAATGTCCCCACATCTTAATCAGCCCTTGTTAACTTCAGTTTTTCTTTTAAAGAACAGCCACCCTCAAGGGTGTGGTTTTGTGTCTCCTAAACTTTTAAAACCCAATTTACAAAATTTTAGTGGTCCTGTTTTACCTGATTTATCATTATTTTTTATTATACATGCAATGCCGTGACATATTCTTTAGAGAAAAACATGAAATGGAAGAGTCAGGTCCAAGGGTACGTGGATTTAAAGGCTTAATGGCTACTGTCAAATCGTTCTGCAAGGTGGCTGTTCCTTTCCACTGGCCGTCTGCGAAGGGTGGGATTTCCTCACAGCCTCACTAACATTGGATATCATGGACCTTTCAAAATTTTTACAATCAGTTGTACCTTTAATGACTAGATTTTCGAGATCCCATCCTTGGAGGCATCTCAGGTCCCAGGTGAGGGATCTGGAGAGAGAGCTGCCTATGCCTGGGGGCCACGGTGGGTGCTCAGGACTGATGGGAGGAGAGAACCACCAGCCAGGCCTCTGCTGACTTGGTTCCTTGTAACAAGGGAGGTTGGAATTCTGCCATAATGACCGCGGTTCCTCACAAAGACGCCTGGAGTCATGTCCCGCATAGCTGGATTAATGCTGCTTTTTGGTCTGCTATGACAATTAATGGAATGAGTGTGACCACATGCAATCATGACAAGTGACCCCTCCTCACTGAGATTTCTAACTTCTCAGAGAAGAGAAAATATGGCAGCGGCATCACACTGTGGGCAAACCCCCTACAAACCCCCGATCTTTTCATTTCGTGGCTCGTTGGACAAAGTGGACAAACACCGGCAGGTCGTGCTGGTCTCAGCACTGCGCTCAGGTGGCTGGGCCTCCCCGAGGGCTTCTGCTGGGATGCAGGCAACTCTGCCTGGATCTGCCCCTTCGGGCTGTCTCCAAGCAGCGCCGTGGCCTGGAGCCGCATTTTAAAAAGCTGATTGGGTTTGGGCTTTAAAAAAAATCAAAACAAAACAAACACCCACCCCCGCTGCGAAGAACAACAACCGTTTCTCAGCCTTGGGAGCGCTAGGGCCTGGTTGCCCTTGGTGACGACACATTTTGGGTTGGCTGCTCCTTGGAGCCTTTGTTTCCCCCGGCGTGCACTGTGGGGTCGGAGAAGGTCAAGGTCACTTCCGGCTGTACTGTGTGGGAGGCCAAACCCATACCTCGGGGCCTCTCTCCTGCCCTTAGCCCCCTGGCAGGCATCACGGCAGGGAGAACCCCACCATCTGTGTTGTGGGGTTCCCAGGGCCTCTGGCCTGGGAACAAATCATCTGCTGGCCCTGGAAGGTGGCTGCTGACCGTCCCCGGCCCTGAATGCTGCAGACCACTCGGCCCCTGGAGCTGGGAGCACTTGTCAGGCTGCCCAACCCCCTGCCCAGCCCCTCCTCTGCAGCCACAGGCACCTGCTGCCCTGCTGTTTCTTGGGAAACCTTGGCCCATCCACTCCCAAGCAGTCTGAGTAGCCAATGGAGAGGAAGGCCGAGCCCTGGCCAGGAGCGAGGGGCAAAAGGAAGGCCTGCTCCCCTTCTCAGTTCACCTTTCCTCAGTGGCAGGGCTTTGCTTCCGGCCCCTGGTGAGGACCCTGTTGCTGCAGTAACCCATCACTCCATCCCAAAAGCTCCATTCAGCCACCAGGCTCAAAAAGGCCGAGTGCAGGCGGGCAAATCCCGTCCTGGAGCCCAGCCAGTGTGAACAGCCAGCTCTTGGCCACGGGTGCCTTCCTCGGGCCTGGGAAGACGCAGGCCAGCTCCGCCTGGCAGTGCCTGCTGACTTTGGTTCCCTGGGCCAGGGCCACGGGGGTTCACGGTGAAACTGCCCTGCAGGGGGCAGTTCCCATGGCCCCCGGCCTGGGTCATTATCTGCAGCTCTCCGAAAGACTGGTGGCCTCTTATGTCCTGGCAGTATCCGTGAACGGAGAAGGGGAGGAGGGTTGCCTGACACAGTGTTCAGAACGCCTTCCTTGGCCACCTGCTTCAGTTTCTGTTGCCGCGTAACAAGCCATCCCCAAATTTAGTAGCATAAAACCACTCCCTGTACTTGGAGTTCTGTGGGTCCAGAATTTGGACAGGGCACTGCAGGCTGGCTTGCCTCCACCCCGTGATGTCTGAGGCCTCAGGTGGAATCATCTGAAGGCAACTTCCCTCATGTTTACCCCATCGTATGCTGCCCATTGGCGGGCACCTCAGCCGGGGCTGTCGGCCAGAGCGCCTGCACGTGGCATCTCCACGTGGCTTGGGCTTCCTCACATCATCCGACTTCTTACCTGGTGGCTCAGGGCTTCAGAGGTGATCACCCAGCTCTTCTCCCTTTTCCAGCTGAGCTTGCGAGGTCTCACAGCATCACTCCACAGGCTACAAGCAAGTCATGAGCCTCCCCAGATGGAAGGGTGTGGGCAGAGCCTCCCCTACCTTGATGGGAGGAACGTCAAAGCCAATTGCAGTCAAGCACCCAGATGGGGGACACTGCTCTGGACGTCTTGGGAAAACACAATGGGACACACCCTCATCAGCTTTCCTTCCCACTGTGCCCAGACACAGTCTACAGGTACAGACAGCCTTGGCCAGGCCTCTCCAGTGCCTTCTTCGCTTCCTGACCACCGTGGGACAGGTCCTCACAGGCCCGCCAGTGCGCCGGGCCACATGGCAGGGGAGGCCCCCACACCTCTGCCTTTCTCACTAGGACTGAGCTGAAGAGGCACGTTCAGGGTTAAGAGGAACTCAGAGGGCCACTTAGTTCAGTGGAAGATCCCTGCCTGGCTGCCTGGCTAACCCACCTCTGTCAGGACCCATGGCCCTTCCTGTGGCTTTAGGTCCTGTGTTTCTCGGCTCTAGACCTGCAGCTCTGGAATGAGGGGAGCCAGGCAGAACCTGGGGTGCTAGGAGCCTCCAGTGGCCCAGAGGCTCCTCAGAGGCCGTGGCGTAAGGGGCAGGCTGTGCTTTGTGGAACGGGGCCTGTGGGGCTGAACTGCAGACACGCTCCGCTGCCTTTGGTGGCCGAGAAGCTCGGAGGCGTTTAGCTGAGAGCCATGCAAGGATTCGCAGGTCCCAGCTGTGCGGGCTGTGAGGACGTTGTAGTTCCAGAAGCTGCTTGTTTGAGAGACTCTCTCAGGAGGAGCTTTTGGATTTACAGACTTCTGCTCTTGCCGACTCCCCATGTGTGGCTGACCCTCACCTCGCACAGTCCCCCGGAGGGGACACGGGGCCCTGCTTGGGCCTGCACCTGGCCATGGGGCCACCTGCCAAAGATGAAAGCTTGTGCATGCACACACGCATGCAGACCCACATCCCACACACGCATGCACATCACACCCACCCCCACACTCACACACGCACAGGCACGCACACAGAAAAGACTCTCCACAAGCCTGTGGCATATGCAAAAAAGCCCAGTTGCATTTTAAAAATTTCTAGTGCACAGGGAAAATGTCGATTAGAAAGTTTCAAGAAGCCCAGAGAAGAGTCTGTCCCGCCTCCCCTCCAGCTGGCCCCCCAGGCACGCCAGGGCTCCCCTGGGCCTCTGCCGGCCCCGGCAGCTTGGGTGCCTGTATTTACATACGTTCGCACACAGCCACAAGGGTTCCTTCTTCCCCAGACGGCATCATACTTGGGACTACTTGGTAAAGTAAACTCATCAAGCCCACAAACTCTTCTCAGAGGGCCAGGAGCCCAAGGCCATCTATTTCTCTGCCGGCCGGGTGGCAGCCGGGCCAGCCAGGCAGGCAGGCAGGCAGGCAGGCAGGCAGGCAGGAGGGCAGGGGCTGGGCCTCCTGGAGCGGGGCGCCCTCTGGCCGCAGGTGAGGGAACTGCTCCTGCGAGCCGGGTGAAATTAGAGGAGGGTGGTGGCTGTAAGGAACAGGGGTGGAGAGGTCCCCATCAACTCTTCTCTTTGCCTGGGCTCAGGGAAGGAGAAGAGTTTCTTTAATTTGGGAAACTCCCAAATTTGGCCAAGCTCCCAGCTGCCGGCTACCACAGTTGGCAGAGTTCTTTCTTCGCTGTGAGAGTCAGGGCCCAGCCCTGGGCCTTTACCCAAGGGCGCCACCACGTCCATCTGGGAGCTAATGATGGCTGGGGCAGACTGGCTATCAGAGAGAGGCCTCTGCGCACCAACCTCCACAAGCTGCAGGCCCAGGTCCACCTGCCTGTCTCCCATTAACGTGGAGGTCCTCCAGGTCAGGCCACTGACTTCCGAGGATCAGGAGGGGACAAGGAGGGGACATCCCATCATGACTTTTCACACAGCCAGCCCTGCTTTGAGCAACTGGAATTCCTCTTGAAGGCCTTGTTGCCTGGGGACCTGGGCCCCTCAGTTCTGTGACCAGTGATGGGGACAGCTGCGTGCAGGACTGAAGAGGGGTGAGCCCATGCCGTGCCTCTGGGTCGGTCTCCTTCCTGGCTTGAGCAGAGTGGACAGGAGGACAGACGGGCTCTCCCGCCAGGGGCTGACACCACCCTCAGCCCCTGATGTTGCTGACGTGAAAACAGGTGTGTGAGCTCGTGTGTGTGAGCACATGTCTGTGTTTGGGGGGTTGTGACAGGGGTCTTCAGCTCTGGTCTGTGGATGTCACCCAAGAAGCCTCAACAGGAAAGGCTCAGAGGCCTCTGGCCAGCACTTGGCCCGCATACTTGGGCCAGGGTGGGGCCTGCCGCACCTCCCCAAAGCCTGATCCTCGAGGAGAGCTGTTCCCCGAGGGAGTTTGATGCCCACGCAGTCCTCTCCTCAGCAGAAGGTCAGTCCATAAACACATCCTTACAATCTACTCTTCCAGGCCTCTTTGGGCATCACCCCAGACACACACACACACACGCACTCACACACACGGTAGGACACAGAGATCTTCTCTTTAACATACCCCTGTTGCATGCCTGGAGCTGTCACTAAATCACTTCCTTCTGTGAATGAGGAAATGGGACCTAAGAGCCGGAGAAACTTGCCCTGGGAATTCAGGGCAATTGCAGAGGTGGGATTTGAACGTGGGACTCTATCTCCAGATCCCGCCCTCGCCACCACATTGGGGAACATCAACTCGCTCATTCCTCAACAGCCCTGAGAAGGAGGTTTGGGGCAAAAGCCCTGGTCATCGGCTTGTGGGGTTTAGTGAGGCTGACCACAGGGCCACGCAGGACCCTGTTCCCAGCCACCCCGCCCTGTGCTCAGGGTGTGGTCTTCATGGCCTGAGGGCTCCTCCAACCTCCTCTGCTGGGCTCAGTGATTTATGTGGGTTCTTTGCCAGCTCCGAGGTGGGCCGGGTGGAGGGGCTGCCAGGGGGTGGGGGATGGAGGGAAGGCCCAGTTTTCCTACTCTCGCCCCAGCTACTGCCCAGCACATCGCACTAGCTCAGTGTTCTCTCAGTTCTGATCCCTGAAAATGAAAGTGCATGAAAAGAAAACCACGAGGGGAAGTTTAAAGGTCGGGGGATGGGCCCGCTGGCGGCTGGAAGGGGTCCCAGTCTTTGGCTCCTGGGATCACCAAGGCCCTGGGGCCCCAGCCCGCAGGCCTCCCGGGGAGGGACATCTCGCTCACTGAGGAGTAGTTGGGTTCCAGCCCGTTCTCCCCTCCATGGGCTTCACTGAAGGCCACTGACACTCGGTGTACACTGGATTTAATTTAAGCCATTGTTATAAATAAAATCCAGACAAAATGTTCATTTATTTTCGCTTCTCCAGCTGCACTTGGTTTAAGGCTTCAGTGCCCAGCCATTTCAGAGGTGGTGGTGTTTTCCAGTTCCTTCAGCTCCATCTTCGGCTGAAGCTTCCACCCTCCGCTTACTCCCGCTCCCGGCCCCCTCCTTCCCTTGCCACCCACCGCAGCCCCGGGGGGAGGTTGCGCAGCACAGAGAGTAGACTTGACAGCCGGCCGTGGCTGGGCTTGAAGACGGAGGATTTGTTCGAGGAGGGCAGGAAAGTGGTCGCTTTTGCACAGCACACAGGGCTGGCTGCACAGGAAGTGAGAAGCTGGCTCCTCGTCCCTGGGTCCCTGTGCTGTAGAAGCCAGGCCTCCATGCAGAGCCGCTTAAGGTCCTCATAAGGGACCCGTGTGTTCTTGGAGGCCAGAGGCAAGACCACGGCTCTCCTGGAGAAGCCCCTCCTGGAGAAGCCCCTCCTGGAGACTCCAAACATGTTTGCCCCACCACACCCACATCATTTTTCTTCCCAGCTTTATTGAAGAACAATTGACAAATGAAATTTGTATATATCTAGGTGTACAACGTGTTTTTTTCTTGCATTCTTTTTTGATTGAAGTCTAGTCAGCTTGCAATATTGTGTCAATTTCTGATGCACAGCATAATGTTTCAATCATACATATACAGACATGTTTGTTTTCATATTCTTTTTCATTATAAGTTACTACAGAGATTGAATATAGTTCCCTGGGCTATATAGTAGAGACCTGTTTATCTATTTTATATATAGTTTTATCTGTGAATTTCAAATTCCTAATTTATCTCTTCCCACCCCCTTCCCCCATAGGACCGTAAGCTTGTTCTCTATGTCTGTTAAGTCTACAACATGATGTTTTAATACACGTGCACTTTATGAAATGATCACCACAATGAAGCTAATGAACTTAGCCATCACCTCACACAGCCACCACTTTTTTCCATGTGGTGAGAACACTTAACGGTTTACTCTCTTAGCAAATTTCAAGGACACAGTACATTTTTAATAGCTGTCTTTGCTATGCTGGGCATTAGGTCTCCAGAACTTATTCATCTTATAACTACAAATGTGTATCCTGTGACCAACATCTCCCCATATCCCTCACCGCCCCCCAGCACCCGGTAACTACCGTTCTATTCTCTGTTGCTGGGAGTTTGGCCCTTTTAGAGTCTGTAAGTGAGATCACGCAGTATTTGTCTTTCTGCTTCTGGCTTATTTCCTTTAGCAAATGTCCTCCAGTGTTTACCATCCCTACTGTTGCAAATGCAGAATGTCCTTTTTTCTTTTTAAAGCTAAGTAATATTCCATTGTACATATACAACATTTTATTTATCCGTTCATCTGTTGGTAGACACTTAGGTTGCTTCCATGTCTAGGCTACTAGGAAAAAATGCTGCAATGAACCTGGGGGTGCAGACACCTCTTCAAGACATTGATTATCTTTTCTTTGAATAAATACTCAGGAGTGGAATTGCTGGATCATACAGTAGCTCTATTTTACATGTTTTTGAGGAAACACGATACTGTTTTTCATGATGACTGTACCAATTTACGTTCCTACCAATAGTTTATAAAATGTTCTTTTCTCCACATTCAGGCCGACACTTGTTATCTTTTGACTTTTTATAACAGCCATCCTAAGAGGTGTGAGGTGAAGTCTCACTGTGGTTTTGATTTGCATTTCCTAGTGATCGGTGAGGCTGTGCATCCTTTCATACACCTGATGGCCGTGTGTTTTGCCTGTAGTAGTAGTTGTTGTTTATTTTTGCTTTCGTTGCCTGTGCCTTTCTTGTCAAATTCAAAAATTCATTGCCAAGACCACTGTCAAAGAGATTTTCCCTTACGTTTTCTTCTAGGAGTTTTACTATTTCAGGTCTAACGTTTAAGTCCTAGATTTATTTTGAGTTGATTTTTGTGTACAGTGTAAGACAAGGTGGCAATTTTATTCTTTTGCATGTGGATACTCAGTCTGCCCAACACAATTTACTGAAGAGATGATTCCTTCCCCATTGTGTATTCTTGGTGACTTTGTCAAAGATCAGTTGACCACGTATGAGTGAGTTTACTTCTTGGCTCTCAATTCTGTCCCATTGGTCTGATTTTATGCCAGAATCATACTATTTTGATTTCTATATCTTCATTATATAGTTTGATATCAGGAAATGTGATGCCTCCAGCTTCGTTCTTCTTGCTTAAGATTGCTTTAGCTACTGGGGATCTTTGTTGTTCCATATGAAATTAGGACTGTTTTTCTATCTCTGTGGAAAACACCGTTGGAATTTTGATAAGGGTTGCATTGAATCTGTAGATTGCTTTGGGTAATATTGTTATTTTAGCAATATTAATTCCTCTGATCCATGAACATTGACTATCTTTCCGTTTATTTATGTCTTTTTTCAGTTTCTTTCATCAATGTTTTATAGTTTTCAGTGCACAGATCTTTCACCTCTTTGGTTAAATTTATTCTTAAGTATTTTATTCTTTTAAATGCTATTGTATATGGGGTTATTAATCCCTTTTTGGGGATAGTTTGTTTTTAGTGTACAGTAACAACTGACTTTTATATATTGATTTTGTATCCTGAAACTTTACTGAATTTGATTGATCTGAGTATTATTAAAGCTAATATGATGTGGGCTTGTCATATATAACCTTTGTTATGTTATGGTTCCTTCTATACTAATTTGTTGAGTTTTTTTAATTTTAATCATGATAGGATGTTCAATTTTGTCAAATGCTTTTCATACATCTGTTGAGATGATGATACGATTTTTATCTTTATTCTGTTAATGTGGTGTATGTATCATGTTGATTTGCATATGTTGGACCATCCTTGCACCCCAAGGATAAATCCCATTTGATCATGGTATGTGATCCTTTTAATGTGCTACTAATTTTGGTTTGCCAGTGTCTTGTCAAGGATTTTTACATCTATGTTCATCAGAGATAGTGGCCTGTAATTTTCTTTTCCTTTAGTGTCCTCATCTACCTTTGGTATCAGGGTAATGCTGGCCTGGTAAAATGAATTTGGAAGTGTTCGCTTCTCTTCCGTTTTTTGGGAAAGTTTGGGAAAGTTTGGTTTTAATTCTTTAACTGTTCAGGAGAGTTCACCAGCGAAGCTGTTTTGTCCTGGTCTTCTCTTAGTTGGGAGACTTTTGATTACTGGTTCAGTCCCTTTACAGGCTATTGGTCTGTTCAGATTCTCTATTTCTTCATGATTCAGTCTTCGTAGGTTGTATGTGTCTAGGAATTTATCCACTTCTTCCAGATTATCCAATTTGTTGGGGGTACTGTTGTTCATAGTATTATGATCCTTTGTGTTTCTGTGGTATCAGTTGTAATGTCTCCGCTTTCATTTCCGATTTTGTTTATTTAAGTCTTCTCTTTTTTTCTTAGTCTAGCTAAATATTTGTCAATATTGTTTATTTTTTCAAAAAGCAAGCTCACTTTTGTTGATGTTTTCTGTTTTTTTAGTCTTTTATTTATTTATGCTCTGCTCTTTGTTATTTCCTTCTTTATGCCAACTTTGGTCTGTTTATTTGTCTTTTTCTAGTTCCTTGAGGTATAAAGTTAGGTTGTTTATTTGAGTTATTTTTTTTCTTAATGTAGGCATTTATCACTATAAACTTCCCCCTTAAAACTGCTTTTGTTACATCCCGTAAGTTTTGATACGTTGTGTTTCCAGTTTTGTTTGTTTCAAGATTTTTTTTTATTTCCGCTTTGATTTTTAATTTGACCGATGGTTGTTCAAGCATGTGTTGTTTAATTTCCACATATTTGTGAGTTTTCCAGTTTTCCTTCTCTTACTGATGTCTAGTTTCTTACTATTGTGGTTAGAAAAAATACTTGATATGATTTCAATCTTTTAAATTTGTTATAACTTTGTTTTGTGACTTGATTTTCTGCCTGGGTGTTCTGTCCATTACTGAAAATGAGGTATTGGAACCCCCTACTATTATTGTATTGCTGTCTACTTCCCTTTTCAGATCTGTTAATATTTACTTTATATATTTTGGTGCTCTAGTGTTGAATGTGTATATATTTATAATTGCTATATTCTCTCAATAAATTCACCCCTTTATCATTGTATATGACCTTCTTCATCTCTTGTTACAGTCATCTTAAAGTCTGTTTTGTCTGATATAAGTAAGTATAGCCATCCCTGTTATCTTTTGGTTTCCATTGCATAGAATATCTTTTCTGTCCATTCACTTTCAGTGTACATGTGTCTTTAAAGCTGAAATGAGTTTCTTGTAAGAGTATATAATTGGGTCTTGTGTTTTATTTATTCAGCCACTCATTGTATTTTGACTGGGGAAGTTTGTTTATTTATTTTTATTGACATATAGTTGATATACAATATTCTATGTTACAGTTGCACAATATAGTGATTCACAATTTTAAAAGGTTATATTCCTTCTGTAGTTATTATAAAATATTGTATTTACATTTACAGCGATTATTGACAGGTAAGGACTGTTGCCATCTTGTTAGTTGTTTTCTGCCTCTTTGGTAGTTCTTTCATCTCTTTCTTCCTTTCTCGCTGTCTTCCTTTGTGACCTGATGATTTTCTGTGCTATTATGTTTGGATTCCTTTCTCTTCGTCCTTGTGTATCTATGATAGGTTTTTGCTTTGTAGTTGCCATGAGGCTTACAGAAAACATCTTATAACAATCTATCTTAAGCTGATAAGAACTTAACTTTGATCACATATAAAAACTCTACCTGCAGTGGGCCATGGTACGGACTGTGGGCCTCCCGTCTGGGTCTCCATTTTGCAGTACCTGGGGTTGGGAAGGGAAGTCCTAGAGCTGCATGGACAATGGGATGGTGTCAGGCCATCACCTGGCCTCCCAAAGGGTGGCTATGTCCACCCCTCAAAGGTTTGCCTCTGCAGAATCACACAGGTGTGCCTAGCAAGGCAGCTGTGCTGATCTTTCTTCCCACCATTCAGACTCTTCTGGTTCCTCTGTGGGTGCAGGGGAGGGGGAGGAATGTCTAACCTGGAGAGGGGGTGGTTGTGACCTTTGGAAAAGATGGGAGTAGGATGCTGTCCTCTGGATCTTTCAGGCCAGAAAGATGGGGGACTTGCTGGTACCTTAAGACAGCAAACCCAAAACATCTCCACGGCCATCTCCCTCTGCCTTCAATTAACTCTGGGATTTGTGAGCATTTCCTGGGTACAGGGCTGGGAGCCAGACTGTGAACATGCTACTGGGCTCACCTGTTACTGCCCATACATTGCTGATGCTTGATTTATCTGGCTTATGAATCTATTAAACATGAACCAATGAACCCATCTCTAAGTATTAATACACTCGTTGTATATCTAACACATAACACCTGAGTGTTGACAATTTTCCCCAATTAAACACTGATTTACAATTCTATTGAATTCCTCTTGTAAACATTTAATTAAAATCAAATTCTACAATATTAGACTACCTTCAGTGCTTTGAACATGCAAAGAGGCAAAACATATAAAATGCTACAAAGGTTATACAATCGAGTGCTCTGACTATAAAACTGAGATCCGAATGCTACCTGCTGCCTTAGATTCATATTTTCCTTCCTTGTTCTGCACTAACCTCCTTCTTAGTCATATTCATATTTCTTCCTATGGTTTCTGAGCCTTCCTAGGGTTGCAATGTATACGTTCTGCACTCAGCTCCAATATGGGGGAAAGGGGCTTGTCTGTACCACCAAGTAATTCTCTAACAGCAGCTGGAGGTCTTACAAGTCAACTCAATTCTGACACTGCCTACCCAGAGATAGCGTCAGATTCCATATGTTAAGGGCTCAGTCTTACAGGACTGCTTACTTCCTGCCCCCGACACACACTTCAGATGTCAATTGCAAGTCTAGGTTCTCACCTGTGCATCTGACTGACTGGCTATAGATGGGAGCTTCCAAGGAGCCCCACCTTGGGTTTGACTGATTTGCTAGAGTGATTCACAAAACTCATAGAAACATTTTACTTAATAGATTAACAATTTGCTGTAAAAGGGTATAACTCAGGAACAGCCATGGGGACGAGATGTATAGGGCAAGGCATGGGGGAAAAGTGTGGAGCTTCCCTGCCCTCTCTGGGTGCACCACCCTCCCTGAATCTCCATTGGGTCACCACCCCAAAAGCTCTCCAACCTCGCCCATCCTTTTGGGTTTTTATGGAGACTTCATTCCAAAGGCATGATTGATTAAATCATTGGCCATTCCTGACCAATTCAAACTCCAGCCCCTCCTCCCTTCCTTGGAGGTCAGGAGGTGGGACTGA
The DNA here is from genome assembly GCF_036321535.1 of Camelus dromedarius. Lineage (NCBI taxonomy): Eukaryota > Metazoa > Chordata > Mammalia > Artiodactyla > Camelidae > Camelus > Camelus dromedarius. The sequence goes on from NC_087464.1 coordinate 5,854,002, forward strand.
AAATTCTAACCTTCTAATCAAAAGAATCTCCTGTTGGTTCTCCTGGCAACCAGCATGGGTCCTTAGGTGCATCCAAAAGTCACTCATTATCATAACAAAAGACACCTTGATCCCTCTTATCGCTTAGGAAATTACAGGGGTTTTAGGATCTCTGTGCCAGAAACTGGGATGAAGACCAAATACATATTTCTTATAATAAATCACATCACACAATGATATTTCCAGACCTCAGGGAGAAACAGTCTCAGACGCAGATGGGAAAAGGGCTGAGGATGCAGGGCCCGGGGTGGGGACAGTTCCTTGGAGCAGGGCTTCTGGCAGCAACCCCCCCACCACTCCCCTGTCCAGGTGGAGCCGACCACACCCGAGCCTCTGGCGTCAAGCTGCACATTCTTGCCCACTGTACCCATAAGACCTTTCAAACTCAAGCTTTTCATGAAGCTCTGTGTTTTTTTGCAGTCTGCCTCCCAAAGTGAGGTATTCTTTAACTCCCCTTTGACCCACCCTCAGGCTATGTTGACCTGCTCTGCTAGCATCACGTGAAATACATCTTGGTCACGTCTTCCAGAGAGGCCAACTTAAGGTTCTTTTCTAGAAAAGAGGCCCCTAGTGAACTCTTTTATGAAACAGAAAAAGACTCGCAGACATAGTAAACAATCTTATGGTTACTAGGGGAAAGGGAGTGGGAAGGGATAAATTTGGGAGTCTGAGATTTGCAAATGTTAATCACTATGTATAAAAATAGACAAAAAACTAAATTTCTTCTGTATAGCACAGGGAACTATATTCAGTATCTTGTAATAACCTTTAATGAAAAAGAATATGAAAATGAACATATGTATGTGTATGCATGACCGGGACATTGTGCTGCACACTAGAAACTGACACACTGTAACTGACTATACTTCAATAAAAACAAATAAGAAATGAAATAAAATAAAAGTTTCCTTTCTAGGTAGAAGGAAGTGTGCATCTCTCCCCACGGTAGATCCTCTTTCTAGCTGGTCGTTGAGGGTAACAGTCATCTCCCTCCAAGATGACTTCCCCAATATTAATGTTTTCCTTTTACACAGATAAAAAAAATGTTTTATTAAGTAACACTTACCTTATAATGTAAAGGTAACATATACTTACTGGAAGGAGCCAATACTGGCTTATATAACACTCCTCTAGTCATTAAAAATGATTACAAATTCTACATATCTTTTAAATTACAACTACAATTTACATGCTCTAAACAACTTTTCTTCCTATTGGTATCATTCTAATTTTGTACAACTTGTATTATTTTACTTAACCAGTTAACAAATCATCACAACTCGGCCAGAATGAGTCCCTTTAAGGTGGAAGCCTGTGTCCTTTGGACACTTGTCTCTGAGGTCCTTGGATTCCCAGTCTGCCCCATGCCCATTCTAAATAGTGTGTGTGTGTGGGTGCAATTGTATGTGTGTGTTTGTATGTGCGTATGTTTGTGTGTGTGTCTGTGTGAGTGCGTGTGTAGACGTGGTATCAGCTGCCCTCCAAAGACCCCCTACTTCACTTTGGTGGAGAAGGGTAGTAGGTTCCAGATCAAAGAACTAGAGGCATAATGAACATGGTGATGTATGAAAGGGCTGCTCTATGGGCCACTTTAACCACAGAGCTCGAAAATGTTTTGATGATTTTATATACTATAATTTTGATTTACTTTTTCAATAAGTAACACTCATGATAAAATAGTCCATCCCCAGGGGACGGTATTGCTCAAGCAGTAGAGCGCATGCTTAGCATGCACGAGGTCCTGGGTTCAATCCCCAGTACCTCCTCTAAAAATAAATAAACCTAATTACCTCCCCCAGCCAAAAATTAAAAAAAAAAAAAAAAAAAAAGTCCATCCTAGCCACCTGGGTTCACCTCTCAGGGCATGCAAGGGTCCCATCTCTCGGTCTCCCTTTACACTTTAAGTTTGTGAGATCACGTGGATATTTCCAGTCTCACAGGTTATGGTGCTGTGCCCTCAAGCCTTATGTTTCTTTTAGGATGAGCCTTTTTTTACCTGTTTAGACTTCTCTTCCCTGTCCCTTTCCTCGAGAAGTGTTGGTCTAGGGGGTGACTGAGCTGGGGCCATTTCCTTTTCGCAGGGCAGAGTGGGCAGCACCGTGGTGCCTGGTGCCAAGGGCACCTTCGTGTGAGTGTTCGGGGGCTGAGGGGGGCGGGCATGGAAGATGGTGAGGTGTCGATGTCCTGTATCAATGAGGATGGCCGGGTGAACACTCATGATGGGATAAGACCCTCTGTAACTGTGGCTGCTGCAGGGACCTGATCTGTATGACCGTGCCACACCCAGCTCTCAGGATGCAGGAGTAACTCTTGGGCACATCCGGCCACAAACTGTTCCGGTCACTTGTTGCTCAGGTCTCTCTGCCTGAACTTGAACAGATGTTTGTTAGGGCCAGCTTTAGAGCATCACCTGTTAGCTGTCAGGGTTCTGCTTGGGCTAGTGGAAAATGGGCCTGAACATTTAGGAATTGCACTTGGCTCCTAGTAATGGAAAGCTGAAAAATACTGGCTTAAACAAGAAAGTCGTTTCCTCATCTATGAGGTCACAAGGAAAATGGAGGGAGGAATCCAGGGCTGCCTCCCCATTACAGTCCGAGGGTCCTCCCTGCACCCCCAGTGAGGACCAGGGGGGCAGAGGCAAGGCCAGAGAGGCTCCCGCTGAGTCAGCCCTTTGATGGATCCTCCCCAAGTCCTACTCAGGCATCTCCATGCTGTCCCCCGCGGGCTCAGGCCCAGGACCCCCTCCCTGTAAGGGAGGCTGGGAGCTGATGCACCATCAGAAGCAGGGTCTGTTTCTGAGCAGAAGGGGGTGCAGTAAGCAGTAATCCTCCAAGGGCTGTTATTACGAATACACCCCCAACTCCATCTCCTTTCGATCGCTCTGCTCTGCCCAGGGTGGGAAACAGAGTCAGGCAGTTAGAGTGCAGAGAGCTTGAGACCCCAGGCCCGGACATGCCAGAAGATGGAGATCCTTCCAGGACAGCGTCTCCATGTTTGCTGGTTTTCCCAAGCCTCAGGGGAGTTTCTGTGTCACCTGGCCCCCTCTAGGGCTCCCTGAATGCTTTCTGCAGGATGCACTCCCAGCCCCGGAGGCACTGTGCAGGAGGTAGGGTCTGATGCACATCCCACCCCCCGCCCCCTGCCGCCCCCGGCAGGGTCTTGGCAGCTGTGAGCAATTAGTGACCCTGGCAGGTGATGGCAGTGACCTGTCATCAGAAAGGCTCCTGCCTCCCAGGTGCACGGTGGTGGGCGGGAGGAGGCTGCGTGCCCTCTGCGACGGGAAGGGTCTGATGTGCAATTGGGCTGCACATACTCTCAACCCCAGGGCAAGGGTGGACCAGGGCCTGAGCCCACTGACTTTCATCGCGTGTCCTTCAGGCCTTCACACCTGTCCCTCTGCTTGGACCTCAGCCCGGGACTCTGCCTGCATCCCCACCACAGCCAGGGTGAGTTCTGGTTCAGCAGGGGCTCCAGGGTCAGCAGGACGTGACAGATTGTCGGCCCGGCCCCGAGGCCGGACACCCTCCATGGGGTCATGTGCCTCCCCAGGAGAGAGGGCACATGGTGGGGCGTCTTATTGCCTCTTGACACCAAGGCCAAGGTGTGTCCTTCCTGGGTCCAGCCTGGCTTGCCTTCGTAAGAAGCTAGTTTACAATTCAAATGGTGCAGAGGAAGGTATAAACTAAAACCGAAGGGTCTACTCCTCAACTCTCCTCCCGGGCGGCCACCAATGTCTACCAGATTCCTGGGCATGCTTAAGGGCGTTTCCCTTGTGCACTCAGGCGTAGATGTACATTTAAAAACTGCAGATAGTAACTCTGCAGACATCACACTGCAAGTCGCTTTTTAGAAAAACAATTTATTATAATTCAGAGAACACGCGAGGCTGGCACCATCAGTCTCTGAAAGGTTGCGGAGTATGGCACGCTTGGAGGTACAGGCATCATGTGACTTCCTGATAGAGGTTTAGGTTGTCTCCTTTTGGGGGCCATTATAAACGATGCTACAATGACATCCTTGTCCTGTATCTTTGCAGCTTTCGCAGAATTTAAGGATCAAATACTTAGTGGGACTGCTAGCTCAGAGGGTATGCATGTTTAAAATTTTGGTGGATACGGCCCAAATGCCCTCAGAGAGGAGAGGCCCCCTTGGAGATGACCTCCCCTTTAGTCTGTCCTCCGCTCAGCAGTCAAAGTGGCTTTTAAAGAAAATGAGATCGTTCACTACCACTGATTAAAACTGCCAGTAGCATCAATGGGTACCCACACCTCTAATGCTACGCCCGGTCGGTCCCGAGCTCCCCTCCTTCCGAACGCTCCAGCCACACTGGCTTTTCACCTGTCCCTCCAGCACAGATGCTCATTCCCACCACAGGGCCTTTGCACATGCCAGTCCTGTCTCCTGATGCCCTCAGAGCTCCAGGTGGATGCCAACATGAGGGTTGGTTAACAGTGTTTTACTGTTGTCTTAATGATAATCTCTGTACTATTGGGTGAGTTTGCATTCTATTTAAGTCCCCTACCTGTTGTCCTGTCAGGCTTTCTCTTTCTCATTGGTAGATACAAACTCTGTGTAAAAGATAAATGAACTCTTTGTCTCTCATTTGGGTTACAAATATTTTTTTTCCTGCTTGACTGTCCATTGTTTGACTTTGTGGTAAATTTTCCATTTAAATTTCTAATGTTTAGGTAGTCAGGTTCATTAAACATTTCCCGTCAGGTTTTTAACTTCTGTGAAGCAGCACCTTGAGCTGGCTCTGCCAAGCCATGAGCTGAGCCCCTGCCTCTCCTCGCCGCAGCTTGGTCCTGCTCCAGGGGCTGGGTGAGGTCGGAAGGGCGGGCTGGGACTGGGCCGTGGGGGTCCTGAGTGTCGCATGGTAGCCTGGCTGCAGGTGAATGTGACCAATGGCAGTCACGTGGCAGGAGGCACAGACCCTCAGACCCCTCAGACTCGGTGCCCAGGCCACTAAAAGGAAGTGGGAGACTGACAGAGGCCGTCTCTGCCCACGGGAGCTGCTCCAGAGCAGCCTGTGTGGGGGCAGGCATGGGCTGAAAAGGGGCTGCCACTGCCCCCCGGGCAGGGAGAGGGCCCGGGTCGGGTGGAGCCCGTGCTGTTACTACACACACTCTACAGACGGAAGCCATGACTGCGTTCTTGAGAGAGTGTTTATTTTCAGACAAAAGGACCCACATTTGCCCACATACCTCAGCAAAATCTTAAGTTTGATTTTTATCATTTAATTTTAGAAAAAGATCAAAGACTTGAATTGGTCTCATATTCCAACTCCCATTCTCAGTTTAAGCAGCCTCAAACAGTTACTCTCGGTGACAATGTGAATATGTGTGCTCGCCTGTGTTCACACGTGGGTGTGCATAATTTATAAAAGTTCTTGCCGTGGTACCCAGACATCCCCCGTTAACAATGTTACTTTTTTACTCTGCCATGTGTAGTAAATGTTTAGCAAATACATAATTTGATGTAAGCCCCATAGGATGTGCTTTCCCTACCAGAGGCCGAACCATTGAGATAGGACTTAATTTGTTAAAGTGATAAACAAGATGATTATGTGCAAATAAACAGGGCTTGTGCTCCAGCTGCGTCCAAGTTTATTTCACAAAGCTGTACACACAGGCTCCTTCTCAAGTTCTGCTGATGGAGCCTCTCCTGCCTTTTGTCAGCAGAAGAATACAAAGGCTGGTCGGTGCTCTTGGCCCCGTGCTGGCTCTTGGCTTCCTGGGCCCGTCACTTAAAGGAACTCATTCATTCCCCAGATTGGGCCGTGCTCCTGGCTGGGGTCTTTCTGGGGCTTTTCACACAGAGACTTTCCAGAGCAGGAGACACCTGATCTCAGCCTGCTAGAGTAGGGCCCCAGGCCCCAGGGATTCTGGAGCTTGTGAAATGTGCTGAGAGCCTGGGGGCCACCGGGTGGAAGGGGCAGGGGTCACGGCCCTCCTCCCTCCCTGCCTCGAACTGCTCCCCAACTGAGAGCCTCTAGTGTAATTCCACCCCAGACCTGGGGATGAAGATGGTCAGGCCTATTACACTGGAAAGGCCCAGCCCCCCTTCGTGTGATCTAGCCCAGCATGGGGTCCCTCCCGCACCACATGCCATCCTGAAAGTGGAGAGAGGAGGCAGGAGTTCCTCCCCATCGGACCCCACTATCCTCCCTTGGGCTGTAAAACCAGCACTGGGGGATGGGAGTATTCAGGGAACTCGGCCCTAGAACCAGAGCACTCACTAACCACCGCCAGGGTGGGAACTTCTCAGCACTTCTTAGCAGCAACTGGTTCAGTGGAGAACTCAGTCCGCCTTCTGGGTCCTCAGAGGGCTGCGGACTGCAGGCAGCAGATGGAGGGATCAGGCCACTGGCCCAGGCTGGCCGGGTCTGAGAAGCGCTCATTCCACAGGAATTACCTTCTCTTCCGCATGCAGGCCTCCAGCCGGCCCAGCTCCTCATAGGACTGGTAGAAAACGTCAAACTCCTGGGTGCCCCAGCCCCTCCAGACAGCCAGGCACCACTCCATGTTCTCATTCTCAAAGCCGCACACAACTGTGTCCTTTGCCACCACAGCCGCATCCACGAGCACCCTGGAGAGAGAGAGGGTCTGAGAAAACCCACAGGGGTCCCCACTTGGTCAGGGACCCTCACCCTGCACTGTCTCTGAGAACAAAGCCTGGCTGGGGGGCCCGTGTACCCCAGCCTGGCACTGCCGACATGCTGGGATGCCCTGCTTCTCTCTGGTGGTCCAGCCTGTGGTCAGGGGTCTTCCTAGAGGGGCCAAGAACATCGATTCAGGTTCACAACAGAGCAGGTATCCTCTGTAATGTGACTCAGACCCCAAAGTGTCCAGAAAAAATGGCCAGTCCCCCATGTCCACAGGTTTGGCATCTGTGACTATGGAGGGCCAACTGCATGTACTATGTCATCTTATACACAAGGGACTTGAGCATCCTCAGATTTTGGAATCTGCAGGGGTCCTGGAACCAATCCCCTGCAGATGCTGGAAGACAACAGTGTGATCAACTCTAAGTCATGGGCATCAATGGTCCATGACAGATTTTGAGCTTTAGCTCAGCCCCCTGCCACCCAGCCCCGGTGCAATTCTTCTCCGTTTCTCCGTTTCCACAGGCATAGGAAACACAGGCAGTGTGTTAGTAGAAAACCTGCACCAACAGATCCTAACTACAGACACATTTTTGAGGCTGTGGATTGTTTTGCACGATCTGGGCGTGCACCCCAAGCCTCCCTCCGGCCTCTGCAGGGCTGTGTGGCCCATCTTTGCGCACGCACTGCTTGAACCTTCTCCCTCGGTCCCCAGTGCCCACTGCCTGGCACCGAGCCCGGCATGTCAACTGGGATGCACAGGGGCCTCGGCTTCCTCAGGGCCCTGCATGTCTTGAGCACTTGGTAGCTATTTGCGGAGGGAGCATCTCAGATGCATTTCAAAAAGCCAGCAGGCTCAGGCCAGGCACAGCCTCCCTTTTGCTGGCTGCCGGGCTGCTCTCTCCCTATGGTGAGTGTGCCTGGATCTCGGCAAACCTGCCTACGGGGTGCAAACAGGAAAAACGACACGAGGGGAACATTCAGGGACATGAATGGTGGGCACTCCGAGGTCTACAGACCAGCCTACTCCCCCGGAAGCCTGCCCTGAGATCTGGGAACTCCTGCCACCCACAAACTCAGCAGCAAACTCAGATCTAGTCTCCAGAATCACTGGTGGGGCAAGGTTACTGGCTCCAGTGCCACAGACGTTTCCACTGTCATCCTCCTGCTCTGGGGAGAGCAGGCCGAATGGGATTTCTCCACAAGGGGGGTTAACCGCATGGGGCTCAGTAGACAAAGCGAGGGGTGCGGATGTTGCCGGCTGCCTGACAACTCCAGGAACACGGGCCGGCACCAGCCTCCCATCTCCACACCTGCACGTGGTCCACAGGTGCACTGGGCACCCCAGAAACAGGCAGCCGAGACCCGCGGGTGATGCCTGGTTCAGCTGCTATTTCCTGATCCCCCAGCAGCTGCCTGCAGGGCCCCATCTTGTTCCTCCCCCACCCATGGCCACGGTGGTGGCTGCCATGTCTACTTGTGGAGGACAGAAGGTCAGTGGCCATCATGCAGGGAGCTGGCAGCGGGGCTTCGGTTCCCCATGCCACACCCCAGGTCCTCAAGGAGCTGCCCTCAGTCTTACCCACGCGGAGTCAGTTCGCGGGCTTTTAAGACGGCGATGACGCGGCCCCGCTGGGCGCCTGCATCCTTCTCCAGGCCGATGACGATAACATCTCCACCGCGCCTGAGAAACCAAAACCCAGGAGGGGAAGCGTTTTGTCCAGGGCTGTGCTCTTGGGGGGAAATGGAGCCGGCGTGCCAGAGAGGCACAGCCACAAATGCAGTTTCTGCAAATGGACTGCGTTACCGAGGGGGCCCTGCCGCCGGGCTGAGAAGCCCTTTCCCAGTAGGAAATCTGACCGCGGCTCTCCTCCGTGGAGCCCTGAGCTCTCTGGAGGGCAGACGGGCTTTCGTGCGGCCCTTCTTAGATTTACTAAAGAGATCCCTCCGGTTCTGGAAGAGAGGGAATAGCTCCTGATGGGTCTCAACAGTATCTTAAGGTTCCCCTCACTCTGCCCCCAAAGCAAGAACATGACGGAGCCCCCTGCCGGGAAACCCACCTGGGGACCCAGATGACATCTTTCACAGCAAGGATCTTCACGGCCTGCAGGTGCTGGCTGAACGCCTCGCCGTCCACAGGGCTTAGGTCATGCTCAGACCTGTCAGAGCCTGCGGTGGGCTCAATCAGCCTGCCTGAGTCCTCGCAGTCGGTGGAGAAAGGCACGCTGGAAGAGCTTGCCGGGGAGCAGGGCAGGCTTGAGAGGGATGGGGGTGCCTGGCGGGGTGGGGACGAGGAGTAGGAGGACATGGAGCAGTAGTCGGTCAGCGAGTCCTGGTGGGTCAGGATCTGAGTGCCCAGCTCCTCGCTGTACATGATGCTCACGTCCGCGATACAGTTCTTCTCAGGCTCCGGCAGGCAGATCACAGGGCTGTCCAGGGGCTCCGAGCCCGTCAGGAACACGGGAAACACGTCCCTCAGGGGGCTGGGGTCCCCGCAGAAGTACCGGGCACACAGCTGGTAGGTGGCTGAGTGGTACATCACCAAGCAGTTGGCCCTGTCGTCCAGGCACCAGACGACCTCCTCCCCCCGGCACTCGGAGCTGCACACGACCGAAGTGACCACCGAAGGGGCCGAGTAGGGCTCCAGCCGCCTGCTGATCTCCAGGGCTGCACAGTCGATGACCAGCAGGCCAGGCCCGTTGCTGTACCAGACCTCAGACCCACTGTTGACCACCTCCATGGCCTTCACGGGGTAGGGGTTCTGCCGTGCGTCTTCATCTGGGATGCTGAACTTGGACCTGTTGGCTGTGTGTGAGCACAGGTAGGAGCAGCTGTTGTCCGGGGCTCCCCGCACCACGGGAAACATGGCCACAAGCCCATCAGCCAGGCCCGCCAGCACCAGGTAGGAATTCTGCAGGGAGAGGACAGAGACAGGTGATGCCCTGCGTCTCCCAAATTCCAGGAAACAGTGGGCGCAAGACTCCCGGGTGGGAAGCAGAAGGGAGCTGTCTTCTCCTTCAGGTGACCAGGGCCTCCTTTGGAGGTGGGACGTGTTTCCCTCCCTCCCCTGAACTCTGCTCATTAAGGTGACAGGAGTTGTGGGCACCCTGTGGGTCTGCTCTCGGCTTCCTGCCTGCTACCTCCACTAGGTGGGCGTTCCAGGAGAGCAGGCCTGGGTCTGCGTGCCCACCACTGCCCCCAGGGTGCTGGCCTGCCACCAGGAAGGGTGACATCCCATTCACCTCTGTGACTCCTCTGGTTTTCTGCTCACGTGGGTAAGACGTGCCTGCTGAGCTGATTCTGGAAGAAATCGCTTCCAACCCAACCCTCTCTCGGAGGCACTTGTTGGCCCCTGTGCCACATGCCCTGCTTACCACGTCTACTCTGAAGCGCCTGTGGTCCAGCTGACATAGGTGGGGTCCTTAGGGTCCCCCCTCCCACGCCGATCCCTTCCCTGCCCCCCACAATGAAGCACGTGCTCCTCTACAGCCACCAGAGGTCACCAGGCAGAGGCCAAAGCTGCAGAGACCGCTGAACGCTGGGCCCAGTCCAGGCCTCCCCAGGGCGTCTGCGTAGAGCTGGGAAGGGAGGAGAGTTTGCAGCCTAGATCGGCGAGGCTGCGGTGGGTCAGGGAGAGTTCAGGGGAACAAAGCCGGAGCCAGGACAGAGTGGGGACCCGGGGCTTGTCCCAGTGAGGGTGGGTGTCAGAAAGCCCCGTGTTGGCAGCTGGGGAGTTGGGCTGTCCAGGGTGACAGACGAACCAGCCTCCAGTTCAACAGCAAGGTCAATAAGCCCTAAGAACGTTTATCCAAATCCATCTTTGGGATTCGAGGAAAGAAAGCAGCCAAAGCAAACAGGAGCAAGGTCTCTCTCTATCTGAGTCCTGGCTCCGGGCTCCAGGCAGGAGGTGAGCCCCGCGTCGCGGCTGGGTGTGGACGTGCGCGTGCAAGAATGCAGGGGCTGCCATCCGTGGCCACGGGGCGGCACGGCCTCCGAGAGGCAGGCACCCTGGCAGGGAGGCTCCGCACAGAGCAGGCTTTATTCCCCCTGGTCATGCGGGCGGTGCTGCCCTGGCTTGGGGCTCTGGCCAGCGGTGGCCTTAAATAACGCTTTGTGTCACGTTCTCCTGCCCTCCGGTGCAGACCAGGTCCCGAGCTGCCCAGCCTCGCCCGTGGGGCCACAGTCATAAATGACTCTAAGGTTGATTTAAGACTTTTTTTTCCCTTCCCTAAAGAAATGAAACTGTGGAGGGGTGGAGAGGAGACTGCATGTATTTCACGATTGTCAGGAAGTAGAATAACGCTCGCATTTACCCAGTGCGCCGGCCCAGAGCTTTGGGTTCGTTAAACCCAGTGATCCTTCTCCTGATCCCTTCTGTGTCCATTTTGCAGATGGGAAAACTGGGATTGGATGATGACAGCCAACATTGTTTCAACAAAGCCACACCAACAATGACCCCTTGAGCAGGGAGCTTGCCTACTGCACAAACAGGAGCCTCAGGGCCCACAAAGGGGTTCCGGAGGCCAAAGGAGGCGGGAGGGGATGCCCCTGAACTGCTGGAGCAAGGGAAGGCCAGCTTCTCGGAGTGGGGGTCATGACCTTTGATCTTGAGAACTGAATAGGAAGAGGTGTGAGTGGTGGGGTCATTCCTGGAGGGAAGGGCTGGCTCCGAGTGTGGTGTTTGGGTAGGGAGGGCTGTGAGGGGGCAGCAGGGGGGTAGCCCTGGCTGGCCCTGCAGGTCTGGGTCTCATCCTGAGGGGCTGCAGCACTGTCTGGGCCCTGGGCAGGGGGGATTCACTTGAGAAAGGCAGGGGCTGGAAGCTGAGGACATGGGTCTTTGGGGCCATGCTGGACAAAGAGGGACTGAGGTCTGGGACTGACAGCACTCCAGAGGAGGCAAAGCCGGAGCAGGAGGGGAGCTGGCCACCCAACGTAGGGTTAGGGCTGCCAGGGCCTGGTGACTGAGTGACCGAGGGAGACCCTCAGAAGGGGAAGGACACACACGCAACTGCTCCTTGACACCATTTACACCAAAGAAGCACCCCCCCTGCACCAGGGCTATGGTATCTGCATGCAGAATGCAAGCTTGCCCACTTAGCCCTCAGTTTGACTGGTGGCTAGGTTCTTGGAAACCCCAAAGGCACTCATGATGGCCCAGGTCTTCTGGCTTTCTAAGAGTGACTGTTATCTGGGCTTGGTGGTCCAAGAGGGTGTGGCCTCGCTCCCCTCCCCACCTGCCCAGTGGAACAGGGAAGGGAGAACCAGACAGCTGTGCACCCCCCTTTTCAACCTCACCTTTTTTATAACAGGCACCGCCAAGAAGCAGGTGACGATGGCCGGGGTGTCCAAAGCCCGTTGGGGTGTGTTCAAGGGACACATGCCCTTGAGGTTGTAGATATAGATCTTCTGGTCCTGCAGGGGCAGACAGCCAAGTGAGAGCCGGGCTGGAGCAGGCCCGCCACCTCCCAGGGGCCCACTCGATCTCGGGAGTCCCTCTACACCTTGGAAAGCGACACGTATTGAGGCTTTCTGGTTGGTTGTTTTCCTATTTCTGTTCTTTGCAGATAGTCTGCAAACTACAGAATGGTCTAAAGAAGAAAAATAAAATTGCCCATAATCCATTAACCAGAGCAAATCACCTCTGGGACTCGGGGCACAGACTTTGAGTTTTCTGTGGGTACGTGTGTGTCTGCGTTCCCCCCAACAGCAGGACCACGCTCCTCTGCTGTTTCCACGCTCCTCTTCTCCCGTGATGGTCACTGCAGGCAGGGCCCTGTCCTACCTGGTCCGTGAGGGAGTGATGTGTGTGCCACTCGGGTGAACCAGAATGTGCCTCATCTGTTGTTAGATGTTTGGGCTGTTCCAGTTTTCATGACTATGAGTTAGACTGGAGTGAGCATTCTTATCCACCTGCCTGTCTGAGTGTGTGGGTGTGTCTTGGTTATTCCCTTAGAACGAACTCTTAAAACTGAAATCACTGAGGCTTATGTGTGTGAAGGGTATTTCTGCGACCGGTGATGCCGAGTTGAACCGTACTTCCCAACTGCCATCTGGAAAGGCTGCGTCAACGTGTACCACCCGCCCAGCAGCTTCAGAGCATTTGTTTTCGGACCTTCCTCTCTGGACTTCTCAGAGGGCAGCTCCTCGTGCCTTCTGCTCTTTACACAAAGGCCTCAGAGCGGAGTGGATTTACCGCGAGTGCTTGGCGGTGTTAGAAGAAACCCAGTCACTGCACCAGGCTCCTGGGGTTCTCCTCTTGCTGCGATTCTGCACTTGACGCTTTGCGCAGCTGAAGCCCAGTTGCCAACCAAGGACCAGGCAGGTGTCCCTGGTGAGACGCTACTTTTTCACACGAGGCTGGCATTGCTCTGGGGGGTCTCACAGGTGTAGACTGGGGTTCTATCTGGAATTCGGAGGTACCTGGGTGTCCTGCATGTTTGGTTGCTAAATATGGCCCCCCGGGTGCTGTGCACTGGTGCCACCCCCCTCGATGAGAGCCCTACAGGGGGGTGGTTACCTCGGTGGCCGTCCACAGAGAGCTCTGAATCTTAAGCTGGCAGCTCAGCTTCATTCCCGCACAGCTCATGCGTTGCACTTCCAGAAGGCCCTTCTCCGTGTTCACCACCGTGTAGTTCCTGCAGTCAGCAACTGTGCAGTCAGCTCCCAATGGCCAGGGGCCACCTCCCTCTCCCCGGCCTGGCCTGTGGGTGGCCTTGGAGGAGGACATCAGCCATGGGCCTTATCTATCCTTCGAGCCCAGGGTCCGATTTCTCATGTTCTGACTCAAGGACTGTTCACAGCTGGGGCACAGCCTGGTCCTGCCTGCTTGGTGACACTTGAACATTCAAGCAGAGAAGGACCTTCCCAAAGGGAAGAAAGAGCCTCCTCTTTCTGTGAACTTTGAGGGCCCACAGCATGAAGGGACACCAGGAGGCTTTACCTGCATCAAGGCCACTCCCGGCCCCTCCACTGGCCATATCTGCCCCCCATAGGAAAGTACACCAGGTCAACCAGAGACAAGGTGGGGGGATTTCTAAGTAGACTGGGGGCCTCAAAGCGGATCCCCCAACATGAATGCTCTGAGAACTAACAAGCTGCTGTTTACAGGAGCAGCCGCCCACTCACCACCACACCCCACCACCCTCACCCCAAAGCACCGCTGTCTCCCACCGCCCTCGGGGGGCGCCCAGCCAGCTCACTGCCTGGAGACGAGACTGGCGCTGGGGTGGGGGTCCGTTATTTACCCAGGCCACACAGATCTCTTCCCCAGTCCAGCAGAATAAGTCAAGTGAGTGGACAGCAGTTCTCAATGGAAAACGCCTGCCATCAAATTTGGGAAACCCCTTGCCAGCACTGACTGATCACATGTATTTGCAGATGAGGGAGATGAGTGAAAAATCAGCATCTGAAAACTTCCTTCGAATTTATATTTCCTCCCCCTTTTTTCCAGGCTTTTTCCTACATGTTGAAAAAAAATCAAACTAGGATATTATAAATAGCTTTACATTTCACATCAAAAAAAAATTAAAAATTTAGAGAAATTTAAAGGATAGCATACCCCTGTTCCCTTCAACAAGAATTCTGTTATGGGTGTCCTGCTTTCTGCACATCCGCCCTGCCTTCTCACCCCCTTCCCTTCCTGAATCCATGGATAGTCAACACAGCACAGAGAGAGGCCTCGCCCTTCCCACTGGAGATGAGATTTCAGGGCCCTGAGGGGTATTGTCCCCGGACATCTTGGGTGAGTCTGTAAGACTGAGAAGGTCAAGGAGTGTTCTTGGCAGGTGGAGCAGGGTTTATCCCAGAAGCATCAGTGAGCACCCCAACATCCCTGCATCCTTGGGAAAAGTTCCTAGACATGTAATTACTGGGTCAAAGGATATCAGTATCTCTAAGCCATTTGAGACATACTGCCAAATTGTTTTTTGGACCAATGTGCAAATGTACACGCTCACCAGTAAGGTATGACCCACCCTCAGCAACGTTCATTATTATCTTTGAAAAAAAAAAAAACAACTTTGTCAATATGATAAGCAAAAAAATAAAAAGGAATCTTGTAGATGGAATTTATAACTTTTCGAATTACTGCAGGTTTAAATGTTACAAAATATGTTGATTGTCCCCTGTTGACATTTTTCAAAGCTTATTTATGTTCCTTGCCGATTTTATTATTGAGAGTTTTGTATTTTTCCCATGGATTTGTAAAATTCCTTGAAATCAAAAGATAATAATTTTTAAATTTTCTCTATTTGTTTGAAAGATTTTCCAGAGTCTGTTGAAGAAATAAGCATTGATAGGAAAATTGGGAGATGATACTCAAGTTTTGTTCTTGAACGCACTGGCAAGCATTTATTTTCTGTGTACATTTACACTCTTCATTAGTAAGAGGGCTTTTGTTTCATGATAGAAAATGTGCCTCTATTTCCCAGTCTTCTGAAACTGTGACATTTCACCAAAAGCAATGTGATTTTGGAACGCTGCGCCCATGAAGGAGTTTGAAAACCATGTGTGTCATTCAAACTGGAGGGTCCACGCCCTAGTTATCAACCCTTCCCACCTTCTCGCTTTTCCAGACAGTGAATTTCACAGCCTGGATGCCCATCACATGGTAATTAAGTAATTATCACTGTATGGCCGCGACGGTTCATCTCTGCCCACGTCCACCTTTTCCTCTCCCCAGATTCTTAAGAAGCAAATCCCCCAAATCATCTTTTCCTCTATAATGTCTCTGCACTTATCTGTGACAGATGGTCAGAAACCCAGCCACAATGCACAACCTCAACTAAGAAAAGAGAAAATAATTCCTGTAGCTCATGAATATCCAGTATCCAAACTTCTCCGGCTCTCTCGTCACTGATTTCAGTTTGCTTGAATCAGTGGTGAAAGAATGGCCACGTGTCCACTGGTTTTTATGTCTCTAAGTCTCTTTGGATAGGTCCTCCTTCCCACTTCCTCCTTCTCCCCCACCAGGTCACGTGCGGCCGACACCGGGGGTGTCCGGTGGACTTCTCGCACCAGGGTGTCATCCACCTCCCTCCCTGGCCCCGATCTTGAGTCTTGATCAGATTCTGTTTGATTTTTTTAGGCAAGAATACTTCCTGTGTATTTCTGTCGGGAGGCACAAAACACCTAGTTCTCACTCCGTTGGTGACCATTACCGATCACTGACTACATACATTATTTCCATAGAGACGGCACAATGTGACATTCTAATTCAGCATTTCTTCTTCCTTAACTAGTTTCATTTATGCTAAAAAGGGAAACTTTCTCTGATCACTTCTTTTGCTAACTACCTTGGGGCACAGTTCACATAGGAAAGGCAGAATAAAACCTTAATTCTTTCTGTATAGCCTAGTTTTCAAAATAATGTGTCTGTTTCTCGGGAGCCTCCAGCGATGATCAATGAGGTGCTTCTTGAATTGAAAACAGGTTTTTAAAAAATTGTTATTTTTATTAAGTAGCATTAGAAACTCATGCATTTAAACGATTTGCTGTATCTCAGTCCATTGCTGACATGTTATTCTTACTGATCTTGGTTGCCCTATCTTCGGTCAATGGGAACCTCTTCAGGTTGGCAACCGAGTCCCTATGGTCCACCCTCAGCAGTCTCTGATGACATCCTTGTTTCTGATGTGTTGGATGTTCTCGGCCCACTTCCTGCCCCAGACCTGGACTCAGCCACTTCTCCATTACACAAGCCTTGGTTCCCTTTGGCACTTAAACACCACCATCTGCCTCCCAGGGGTGCTCACTGGTATTTGGCTAGTCGTTGTTTCTAGGTCTCTTCAACGGAGGTAGGAAATGAGTTCATTTTTTCTTAAAGATAAAATACTCAAAAGTCCATCAAATTTAAATTCAGCACTACAGGATTCAACCTATCTTTTATATCCCGCATGCTGAATATCACAAGGTACAATGCATGGCACCAATACAATTGCCCTTTAAGTTTACCCTACAATTATAAGCAGTGCCTTAAAATAACAACACTGCCACCAACATTATAATTACTGACTGCATATATACACATATACACACATATATGTATACACACATATGCACATACATATATATGTATCTATTTTTACATATATTTATTTATTTATATTTATTTAGGTCATGGCTTCTCAGAGCCATCTTATGACGTCTCATGTCAGAAGACTCAGTCCCAGTGGTGTAAAACCTTGTGCAAACCTCACCAACACTGACCACCTAAGGAACATGGAAAAGTCCCTTCCGTTTATCTCATGGCATCTGAAGCTTTCCTTGATTTAAGCCTTATCAGATTTTAGCACCTGCAAGTGTTTGTGCTAGAAGACTATTCATGCCATGAAGTGCCCTCTTGCTTCTGAAGGTGTCACACTAGGTAGGTGGGAGAAGCCACATTTCTGGCCAGAACTGAAGGGTCTCATACAGGATGGTGCTTTTCTGGAGACTGAAAAGTTCTCTATGCTCTCTTTCCAATTTCCTGGCCTTTCTATCATTCTCCTCGAATACGCAAAACCTTTCCCCAACGTCCTTGTCCTTCCTGCCACTTCACTGAGAAAAAGAAATGCACCTAGAAGGGGAGGTCTGTGAATCCTTATTTAAGGGCACCCCTCCTGCTTGGCCCAGGGCCCCTTCCCTCCTCTCTATTCAGCAAGTCCACTCCAATATCCATCCTCTTTCCCCGACCCCCAGCATCATTGACCTCCCCTACCATCAAGCTGCAAGTAACTCCCATTGTAAAACAAAACCCTCCCTTGACCCCCTGCAGCCCTGTGTCCCCCACAGCCCTGTGCCCCCTGCAGCCCTGTGCCCCCAGTAGACACCAGCTTTTCTCTGCTTCTCTTATCCACAAACCCACCCATGCATGTCTGTGTGCAGGTGGACTGTTTTGTCTCTGGAGCAGACTCAATCAAGCTTTAAACCCACTGTCCACTAAACATCTTCCACCATAGTCATCCCTGACTGCCCCCCAAGTCCATGGTCTCCCCCCACCCTGAACCAACGGGGCACGGTAAGCCTCAGACTTACCTGGACTCCTCTTTCCCGTCCCAGAAGATCACCATGTACTCCTGGCCCTGGGATGAGAAGAAGGCCGTCTGCTTCCCGCAGGGCAGCTGGTACATGAAGGTTGCGAAGGTTGGGTCCTTCATCTGGCTCACCACCGCCAGGGCCAGCGGTCGCTGAGGGAGAGAGGCCAACGGGGTGGTGAGCAAGGGTCACTTACAACCACATCGATGCCCATTCTGTCCACAAAACTAACAGCCTTGAACCAGGGAGGAAGAAGTGGAATCTGCTTTTTCAGGACCCAATCACAAAAAGAGGCCAAAACAACTTCAGACACCAGAAACATGGCCTTCCTGGCGTCCGGGTCACTGTTGTCCATGGCCACTCAAAATCAGGTGGTCAGGTCAGCCTAAACTCTGATATTCCAATCCCCATGCCCAGAGGCATAGGATCTTGTAAATAATTTTTCTCAGGCCTCATTTACTCCCAATACATTAAACTAGCACCATCTCATCTGATAAATGAGTTTTAACCTTGAAACCACTGGCCTCTTCCAAAAACGACTAGCTTCAAAATGGTAATATGGGTCCTGCTTCTCATGAGCAGACCTTCTTTCCATTATTTTAAAAAGAGATGCAGACACTCTCTCTGCTCGTGCACGGGGACTGGATCTCTCTAAAGGGTTGTGCTTTATTTGCATGATGATGTCACACAAAAGTGGAGGAGGAAAAGGAACTTCATTTCTCCTGAGAGTGACACCCACACAAAGCAAATGAACTGGGTGTATCAGAAGCAGGAAATATCTGTTTGTAGAAGAAACCAGCAGAGAGAATTGGGTTGCCTCTTTTGTTCTAGACCCTTGCTGAAGGGCGTACCCACCTGGCAGGAGGTGCCAGGCCCCCAGGCTCTGAGCCCCCAGGTACCTTCTCTGGCTTCGTGTCCCAGCACTCCATCATGAGGGCCTGGAGTCGGTGGAATTGCACTTCCTCCGGCTGCCCCAGCACCGGGCGGACGCCCTTGGACAGCTTCTTGGCAATCTGAAGCTGGTGGTGGCCCAGCGCGGGCCGCTGTCCTGACAGCAACTCGTAAAGCACCATCCCGTAGGAAAACATGTCTACCTGGGCAGAGGGGCAAGTCAAGTCAGGTCCCCTGCCTGGGCTCAGCCGACTTTTCAAGCTGGCCCTGATCTGGAGGGAGCTGTGAGACACTTTAGATAAGGAAAATGTGGGCCCTGCCCAAAGGGGGACGATCATCAATTTCACCAATCCATCCATCTCTCGCACCTGTCCAAACATCCCACCAAGCATCTGATCATCCATCCCTCTGTCCAGTTAGACAACCATCTTCCAGTCCTTCTTTTTCCCTTTCTACCTCCCTCCCTCCCATCCATCCCTCCATCCACCTGAATCACCTGTCCTTCTGCATATTTATCTATCTTCTTGTTTCCTATACGAGCATCCATCTGACCGTCTTTCTGTCCATTTAACCATCCATCCTCCCATACTTCCTTCCTTCCTTCCTTCCATCCATCCACTCAATACATACTGAGAACTTGCTATTAGGCACTAATTAAGGGCCCTAAGAATGCCATGGTCCTTTACCTTGGGTATCAGGACAAGGCAGGAGAATGCAGACCCTCGGCTTTAACATGCTTGGCAGTGGGAGAGCAGTACATGCAAATCATAAAAAGGGGAAAGTCTCCCAGATCACAGTATCTTGACTCCTCTAAATGTCATGAAAAGACCCAGACAGGAGAGAGTTACATGGGCCTCCATGAGGGTCAAGAAACAACTTTTTAGCAGGAGAATGGCTGAGACAGATCTGAGAGTTTTCAGTGCGAAGGTTCCTGTTATAAATTTAGTTTTGAGATAAATTGTCTGTCGTCACCTGCTACTAAGAAGCTTATTTTTGTCACTCTGATTTGCCTTTCCTATCTTGGTTAATAGCCACAGGTGCCAAGTTAACCCACACATGCTTGGGTGGTTCTTAAAGCAATTAGTCAATGACCCACCAGCCAATCACCAAATAGTGAGAAATTACAGGCCAGGGGAGTTTCACTGCTGGGCTAACCAGGGCTAACACTGGGGGCAAGAGGAGCCTTGTAAGATGGCTTGAAGTTGTGTGCGTGCCTGGATCTACCAAGCAGTTCTCGGGGCAGAAGGCAAACTTTTAGCCAACATCTCAGCCAAGGCTGGCCTGAAGTTAAGAAGTCACTTGTTCCATTACTAGGAGGACACGGGCCTCTGTGCCCTTCTGGCTCAAGTCAGCGCCTCCTGGTGGATCACGGGACAGGGAAAAAAGTGTGCTTGCCAGCGGTTGTGGGTGAGGAGGTGGAGGGTGCGGGGCAAGGGGCGGGGCGGGGTGGGGCTCGGAGCTCAGAAGCTGCAGGTGTCCTCAGGACTGCCTGGCTGGCCTTGCAGGGGGCCCGGCTGGGCCGGGGTGTGTACCTTCTCATCATACACTATACGAGGCCTGATCTCCGGGGCCTGGTAGCCGGGAGTGCCCTCCACGCCCAGGGCGCCCTCGTGAAACGACTGCCGGGAGATCCCGTAGTCTGACAGCTTGATGTTGATGTGATCCTTGACGTCCAGGGACCAGACCAGGATGTTGTCCGACTTCAGGTCGCAGAAGATGATGTTCTTCTTGTGCAGGTAGGCCAGGCCGGAGGCTATCTGGTAGGCTATTTTTTGGGTGAGCATGTGTCCCAGAGGCATAAAGGAGGAATCTTGCAAAGACAAGAACATCAAAGTATGATTGTAACAACTGTCTTCTTTTCTTACCTCTGTCTCCCCAGATGCTTTACATTCTATGGGCCAGATACCAGAAGAGACACAGAACAGCCTTCTTAAGTAAATGTGATTTAGGTTAGAAATGCTTGTCGTCACAGCTTCATTCACGGTATCTCATGCCTGCAGTGGTTGGTGTTTTTTCTAACAGAGCGAGGCTTCAAAATTCCTAGAGTTCATCTCAGGTCAAGGTTGCCATAAGGTCAAGAGGTGAGTTGCCAGTGTAAGAACTCCATAAAAATTGGGAGTTTGAGATTTGCAAATGTTAACCACTATCCATAAAAATAGATTAAAAAAACAAATTTCTTCTGTGTAGCACAGGGAACTACATTCAGTATCTTGTCATAACCTTTAATGAAAAAGAATATGAAAACGAATATTTGTATGTATATGCATGTCTGGGACATCGTGCTGGACACTGGAAATGGACACACTGTAACTGACTGTACTTCAGTTTAAAAAAAAAAAAAAGAACTCCATTTAAAAAGTTCTCTTCCACTAAGGGAGGCATGATTGATTTTAACTGCATTTTAATTTTTCTTCCTGAGTCAAAAGACAGCTACCTCTCTCCCTCTGGCTGCTCTTTAGTTACCCATTTCTCAAGGTAAATTATTTTAAAATGTGGTTAAAAAATAAGATAGGATAAAACTGACCGCAGGATCTCAGAGTTTTAACAGCGGTGGCCACGTGTATGTGTTTTGGACAAAGAGATTTATGTGGCTGGTGGGCTTTTGGGCTGCTTCTTTTGATGCTCTTGTTTGCCCTCCCAGCGGGGCTATAATCAGTCTCCTTTACAGATGAGTAAATTCAGCAACTTCCTGGATTATGGCAAAGAACCCAGTCTTGGAACACGGTTCTGACTCCAGACTGGGAGCTCCTCCAGCCTTGCCAACACCGGCATTTAGACCTGGTGGGGTCCTTTATCACCCGCAGGGAGTTGGCCAAGTGAGCTGTAGGCAGGTGTGCCTGGCCCCAGATGGCTTCCCCAGGGACCTGCGCCACTCCCTATGGGTCTTGGGCCTCCCAGGGGCTAGACTGGGCTGGCAGCCCCCTGTGGAAGGTTCTGGGCATGGTGGTACCTTTGGCATTCTCGGACAGCACAGTGTTGAGGCTGCCCAGTGGGGCGAGCTCCAGGGCGAAGCAGAGCGGGTGGATGCTGATGCCGATGAGGGACACGATGCAGGGGTGCTGCAGGGCGTGCAGCATGCTGGCCTCCTGACGGAACTCCGAGAAGTTCCTCATGGCGTCCGTGGCCCGCAGGTGCCTGAGCATGGTGTCTGCGGGGAGAGCACGGCTGTCAGCGCTGCCCGGGGAGCCTGTCCAGGGCCACTTGGGGTGGGGGCCCCGTCACTCTCAGAGCTGCCTCGCAGGAACTCGAGGGGCCGGGCGTGGCCAGGATTTACATTTTAGGGCAAACTTACCCTATCCAGGGTTGCAATATCGTCACCCAGAATCTGGCCCCAAATGGTCACATTCCTGAGGCATTCCAGGCTGGTATCAAGTGTGCCCCTGATCAGGTGCCACAGTTGTCCTGACATTCCTGCCCCTCTGTAGAGGGATGCGCACGCCCCCACCCTCATCACTGAGACGTCGTTCTCGTAGTCCTGGCCCCACCCTGCTGTTGGCCACCTGAGAGTCACAGTTTGATCTTATTCTAATTCTCCATCCCTGAGTCACCCAGAACGTGGCTCAGGCCACCATCTGGCATGGAACCAGGCCCCCACTGCTCACCTGCAGGGATGCTGAGGGCTTGGTCCCTGCTGTTCACTTTACTCCCTGCCAGAAGCCAGGACCATGGAAGGCAGAAAGGACCATCCCAGAGAGAAAACTGTGGGGCAGCCGTGGGCCTGGGACCCATCATCTCAGGCCAGAGGAGAAAAGTCTATGGGCTGCAGGTGGGCTGTGCTGTAACCTTCTCCCGATGCCCTCAAAGTGCATCCCCCATGGAAGGCGTCTGCCTGGGCACCCCCCAGGGGCCCTTCCCACCAACTAGAGGGCCAGGATACCACTCATGAGGCTGCAGCCCGTCCTGAGGTCACTGAGCAGTGTCCTGATCTTTCCCTTGCCAAAGTTCAGATTTTAAAGTTCATTGGACATGGAAGTTTAAACAGCATGAAGAAAATCTTGGCAAATGAAATGCATCAACTGTGCCAGAGCTCTCCGTGTGCCAGCCACGTTTGTTTTCTAAGCGTAAAAGTTTTGTTTTTTCACATTCGGTCTTTAACTGGTGAAGAATTTATTTCTGACTATGCTGTGAAGTCTGGCCTGAGGGTCCGCCCCAGTGAGTGAATAGTCAGCCTTTCCCGCTGACTTGCGACGTCACCTCTGTCACGTGCTGGCCTCCCACGCAGGCTCGTCCCGACAGGCCTATCCGCGCCCTGGGAGAAGACCGCCTTAATGCCTGTAGGTGTGTGTAAGTCAGAACGCCTGCTGGGCAGGCCTCTTTCTTTTGTCTTCCACTGTGAAATTTTCTTGGCTGTTCTTGGGTTTTTGTCATTTCATATGCATTTTAGAATCAGGGTTCTCTTTCTCTCTCTCTCATACACACACACACACACACACACACACACACACACACACACACACCCTGCTGGCATTTAGATGAGAACTACATTGAATGATATATATTAATTATTCCTCAATTCCTTAGTTTAATGGCTGCCGTGAAAGGCATTTTCTAGTGGGTCACTGCTGATGAATTTGATGCTGAGCTCATGCCTAGCAACTTTATCTTCCATTGTCCTACAATTCTAATTTTTCTACCCAGAGTGTAAATTCCTTTTGTGAGCATAAAGATGACCAGGCTAAGCCAGGGGCAGTAAGGGGATGTGACATCCACCCTGCTGGAAGTGAGCAGGCCTTCTGGTGCTTGCACCGGCTGAGCTTTAGGTGGTGACGAGTCGCTCCAGAACGTCACTGCACCGCACAGGATGTGTACACCTGAGTGTGCCAAGGTAAGAGGGTGTCCCCTCCTTTGGGGGGTTGGAGGTGGGGGGAGAAGCCAACCACACTGGCTTTCCAGTCCATTCATCTGGCGCTCCCACGGGCCTTCTTTTAGTGGAGATGGCCCAGGGTGAGGGGTCCACCTGAGGTCTGCCTGTGTGCCCACCACATGCCAAGCCTGGACTGGGCACAGAGTGGATGGAAACTGGAATGATGGCCCGTGCTCTTGGGGGCTCGTGTCCAGATAAGAAAGTAATCTCCAAAAGCAATTTCTAGGCCTGGCTCAGTCTGATTCTCGAGCTTGTCCCCCATCCTGCTGGAGCAAAGCAGGGCTGCCCCTGGGCCTCACTGGCTGGACCTACCCTTCTCCCCTGCCCACGAGGCCTCAGGCATCCCCAAGACAATGCAAGTCTGGCCTAAGGGAATGCACATCTGAAAAAAAATGACACAGGGTCCCGTTTACGTTTACCTGCCGGGGCATTAGCGAAGTTCTTGAATTTCTTGATCTGGAATCGCTTCACAGCCACGGGCTGGCCCTGGTACCGGGCCCGGTAGATGACAGTGCCGCTCCCACCTTGGCCCAGGATGGCGCTCTCATCCTCGCTGTGCTCCAGTTTGCTGTTCTCCAGGAAGAGTCTGCGGGAAACACAGTGCCAGGGTCAGAACAGACCCCTAGAGAGGCCACTGGGGTAGGGCAGGTCCTGGGCTAGGCAGGTGCAGGGACAGGCTGGGCCACTGGTTCCCACTGTGGAGGGTCAGGGTTCGAAGCCACCTGTGGGGTCAGCCAGAGCTGGGACACACCCCGGCCCTGGGCAGATCACGCAGCCTCCACAAGCCTTGGTCTCCTCCTCTGTAAAGTGGGCTCATAACAGGAACTGTGTCAGCAGTGTGGCTGGTGACCTACATGGGGTGAAGCCTCTGAAAGTGGTGGACACGGAAGAAGAATTCCCTTAGATGTTTTCCTCCCAAACATTCTGTGCTGTGAGAGCTAGTTTCCATCAGACAAACCTTATTTACTTACTGCTACGTTAGTTGTTCCCTTTTTTTTTTTTTTGAGTGGCTGGAAAATGAAGTCTCATTTCATTATTTAGAAAAGAATTCTTTGATTGAAGTATAGTCAGTTTACAATGTGTCAGTTTCTGGTGTCCAGCATAAAGTTTCCATCCTCATTTCTTTTTATTAAGCAAAGAAGTATATAAACCAGCCATGCAGTGTGTTCCCACAGTCAATGGCTAGGATTTATTTCACCCAAGGGCAGGGAGTTCAGACCTTCTCACCCGTCTGTGTGTTCTAAACCTAGGTAAAAGGGAGGTTTCTGTTAGGCTTTTGGAAACACTGCAAGTCACTCCTGGAAGGGAGGGAAAGGGCAAGGGATGAAGGGAGGGAGAGACAGAGGGAGGGAAGGCAGGTAGCCAGATGCTCTCCCACTTCAGGGCATCCCCCAGCTCTGCTGAGGTCCACCTGGGTTTCTGATCAGTGGCCGCTGCCAGGTGCCCCCTCTGGAGCTCTCCTGGCCCCACAGAGCAACGCCTCGGACCCCCCACCCCACCATGCAGCTGTTTCCCATGCCTTCTAGGAACGGATTCTGCAGCTGCTCAGACTTTGCACAGCTTAACTGCATTACCCTCTGGGCAGATGCAACTGCACCTACTGTAGCCCTTGGTGATGCAGCTGAAGACGAACAAGGCAGTTCTCCAAGTGTCAAATCCAAAGCCGCCTGTTTAGGAAGGGTGGGCACTTGGGAGCCTCCTAGGACAGGCACGGGGACCAGCGGGAATGCTGGGGATCCCTCAGGGCTTTCTGTTAAGACTCCTGTAAACTTGGGGCCACTGGGCAGGGCTCCGTGGATGCCAGATTGTCCCCACCCCCGCCTGCACAAACTCCCACTGGGGGAGTGTGATGCTTTGGGACCATTGGGCCACAGAAGAAGTTTCCAGAGAGTCTCTGCTGAATTATGAATCCTGTTCAGATTTTTGGGCTTTTCAACTCCCAGCCAAGTACTTTAGTCTAAGAGCCATGCTACAGCCTGTGACTAGACCCAACAGGGACAAGTAATCTGGCTTTCCAGATTCCGGACAGTAGATTCCATATCCAGATTCAGAGGGGGCATAAAACATAACAAAGTTCAGCAAATAAATAAAAATTCTAAAATCTGGGGCTGCCTTAATCGGGCACCTGACCATGAAATCTGACTCATACATACACAAAACTCTGCATGTGGTCTCCAAAAAGTGATAACCCTCACGTTAAAGACTTAGGAACAAAGGGAAGTCATTTTGCAGACCAGTGGTATTTAATTGTCATTTCACCAACAAGGTAACTTGTTGGGGGATATTAGAAAGAACTATGGGGGGAAATCTTCCAGCGTAGGCAGTGAATCTTAATTTAACAGACTCTCCCAGAAGCATGCTTTGGAACCCCAATCCTACAACATCTCCAAGAACTCCACATCTCTTTTCTTGGGATGGGGGAGCAATTTGGAAAAATGAGGATGCAAATATTCTTACCCCTCCAAAAGTTTACTTTTCTTTGAAGAAACCAAATAATAGCAATCCTTTGAATAAGAAGACAACAGGACTTCACCACTCCAAAAACGCTGATAACCACCAATGTCAGACTGTCTCCATGGAGACTAGCCATGGCTTCTGGTTTCCATGACTACAGAAGAGTCCATTTTTTACCCAGCACTTGGGTTTTGTGATTCTTTCCTGTCAGATGGGACCACAAAACATCTTCTCTTTTCTCCAGCATTCTCTCCCTCGTTATTATCTAAGATTAATATAGATAGACTCAACTCTAAGTACAGATTCAGAGGACCTAAATGCTAAGTTGCAGGGCAGCAGCGAGGAGTTGGCATTTGGCAAGAAAGGAAAATGAGGCAGTAGGGTCTGGGAGCACCCTCTTCTTGGATGCCAAGGGGTGTCTGTCTTCTATGCCTTGATCTGGCAGCAAAGAAGGAGTTAGGAGGGAAGGAGTGCCAGCTAACGTGAGGGAGAGATGGTGTGGGTTGCCGGAATGACTTCACCCTCCAAGTGCTCTGCCCGGCTGGGCCTGTTGTGGCCTCAAAAACAGAGACCCAACAGCCTGGTTCTCTTCGGGCAGCCTAGGCCCAGAAGCTAAAAGTCACCCAGGGTGGGGTGGAAAGCAGAGGGTCCCAGGCAGGGGTGCTATGATATACCTGGCCGGGAAGTCGGTCATGAACAGCTCGGGGACCAGCTCCTGGAGAGGCACGGGGAGGTCGGGGTGCCTGGGGCAGGAGATGAAGTCCCGCTCGATGGCCGTCAGCACGCAGTCTTCCATGTCGAAGTATTGCACGTGCTCCGGTCTCTCGCTTGGGCCGGCGTGCTGGGCCCAGGAGGTCTCGCAGACCGGGCAGGGCACGTATTGCTCCATGAGTGGGGTCCCGTCGCTTTCTGTGGCCGTCAGAGCTACATGGGGGCAGAGTGGGAGTCCGCTCACCCAAAGGTGGCTGCAGGTGGGTCCCTGGGCAGCACCTGCACCCCCAGGATGGGTGGGCTTTTCACAGGACGGGGTCTGTCTGCCCTGGCCTGGGCCCCCAGGAGTGGCTGAAACGTGACTGCTGCACTCGGGTTCCTTTATGGAAAGCACCATCCTGTGCCTTGAAAGACCCACGCAGGGAGAGGCCAGGGATGCACTGGACAGCCGCTGGGTGGTCCAGACCCTGAGCCGGCTGGCCAAGGAGGGGCTGAGAGTTTGGGAATCCCTTCTGCACAGCTGGGCCCTGACAGGACTCTGCGGGCTGGTTCTGAGCTATGCCAGTCTCCAGTGACAAAAACCACAAGTAAGGAGCCGTCCTTAAAATTAGAAACATAGAGCTTGCAATTACTATGATCCTTCCTAGAAGAGCAATGCTGGAGGAGGAATGAGTACAAATTATAATAAGACAAAACCTAGTCATTTGACATGAGCTCCCCTGGGCAGGAGACACAGCTCTTCTGCACACCTCTGAAAGGAGGCGCAGAGCAATTCCTCCACGCGGCCCATGGAGATGCCCTCCCAGCAAGCTGATGGCTGCTTTGTGCAAGGTGGACTCCTGGCCCTTTCTGGGCACATCTGCTACCTGCAGGCCCATGTGTAACGCATCCTGCCATCTGGCTGGTGGTGCTGTACCTGGGCAGCCCCATCTCGGTCCCTCAGCCCCGTCTTCCTGTCTAATGGACCCCCAGTCAAATCTCCAGCAGCACCTGCTGTGGGAGGACCACTGGTTGATGGGGAGCCACAAAGGGTCTGGAGGGTTCACATGGCCTAGAGGTCCCCCTTGGGTGGCCAAGCACCCTTCAACTGCCACAACCCATGCACCAAACTGCCTTCTCTGAGGCCCCTTTCTAAAATGCATTTTTTCCTTGTAGGTCACCCTTCCCATCAACACCTGAAGGACCCCGGACCCTGGCGTCCAGAGCGTTGATCCGGAGCGCACAAGGCCCGTTTCTTAAGCATTTCCTTAGATGCTCTGCTGGGATGCCAGGATGGCATGTGGGTGAGGAAGCCAGCACAGGAGGCTGGAGGACTGGACTAGCGGATCCCAAACCCGCTCTCTGCTCTCTGGGCCGCCAGCCTTCCAGGGCTGAGGGCTCATGGGGAAGGAGTTTTGCCCGGACAGCCTCCTCCCAGTGGGACGCCCTGTGGGTTTGTCTCCACTCCGGTAGCAAAACAAACAGGGGACCTCAACAGCTTCACTTCAAAAAGTATTTTCTTTAAGTGGACTGTCTATGAAGAAACCGATCAAAGGGGCTGGAAAGGGCCACGTGGGTGGCCGATCGCCGCTGGGATTCAGGGGTCAAGGGCAGGCAGGGCAGGAGAATGGGGACCCTTGGCAGGTGTGGTGCCTTCCCTCTCACCCCTGCACCAGCTGTGGGCTCCCCCCGGATTTCAGCAGCCTTGTCCTCACTGTGTAAACAAGACTGTGTGAGGCGCACACGAGGGTCTTCCTGGACCATGCGTGGTAACAGGAAGCATCTTTCTTCCCACAGACTATGGGCAGCCAGGGGGCCACGTCCCGCACAGGACCTGTGGGTCTGGGCCCGTGTCTCCCCCGCAGCGCCCCAACTCATGCCTACAGCTTGACTCCCCTGGGGCTCAGGACTCTGCCAAAGGGCTGTTAGGATTCCTCTGGTCTCCTTGAGCTGAATCCCAGTGGGATTTCTGTTCTCCAAGTAAGAAACCCTACCCTGATTTATAAAGAAATAGGAACATGAGCAAAGATTTGGTTCAAGAACGTTTTCTTACCGGGAAACCACTGATCAATCAAAGAGTTGACGTGGTCTGTGATAAAAGCCATTGCCGAGAAGTCCCTCATTTCCGATTGGCAGATAATTTTTATTCCTCCACTTTTTTTCTTTTTCCAGTTCACATCTGAGGATTCCACACTGCAACCCAGAAACAAAAAGAGGTCCATTGTGATCGGCCACGAAGGGCCCTGGGAGAATCTCCTTGTCTCCAGGGTGAGGCTGCAACCCCTAGGGGCCCCCAGGTGCCCGGGCAGGACTATCAGGGGTCTCCTGCATTGGTGTCCTTGTGTGCACAGCCCTGCCTTGTCACCCCGCCACCCCCAGGATGGGGATGGGGACATAATGAGGACTTTGCAGTGAGGGATGCTCAGGCTGGGATCTGAGCCTTAGGTGTGACACTGGGGAAGGTTTTGCCCCTTTCTGAACCATAGGATTCTCATCTACCAAGTCGGGGGCTGTGAGCTTTAAGTGGAAACATTGCTATGAAAGCACCAGGTGTCCAGATGGCCCAAATCGGGCCCTCAAAAAAGTTACTTTCTCCTTTTACCCTCTCTTCTCACAGAGCTGAAGAATATCTGAAAAATTCGCTGTAAGTATGAAATAATCTTGTGTGTGCTAAACCTGATAAAAATCAGTTACTAAACTGTTGAGCTGATTTTATCTATCTCAAAAAATAAACAAACAAAGAGAACAGGAAAAGGGATCTAAGGTAGGCATCGCGGGATGTGGGCTAGGGAACCAGTGCCATCGCCAGGACATCATCTCTTAGAACAAAGCGGGTGGGGCTGGATGGATGCAGGTCCCTGCAGGTCCCGCCTAAGTGACCAGGGGGGAGCTGGTTGCTCTCACCCCTGAGCTTAGTGGCTACCCCCTTCCCTCTAGTCCTGGGCTGTAGTCACCACATCTTCCCTTGCCTTTCCTGTCCTGCAAGGGCAGAGCAGGAGGGGTGGGGAGATGGGGAATCTCTGGGACGTTTGCAAGGCAGTTTCTGATTTCTAGCAAGCGTCCATGATGAGCTGCTCTCGGGAGCAGAACTCTGGGCACCACGTGGGCAGTCTCACGGCACTGTGGTGACCCAGATGAGCTCTCAAACGTTCCTACCTGAGGTAGCCCCCGTCAAAGGTGACCAGGAGCCCTTCCTGCCAGTAGATGGTTTGATTTCTTTTCACTCGGAACGTGCTGCAGCGATTTCTCTGGTTTCCCGTAAAACTATAAATGGCGACTTTCCTGTGTCTGCTTTTAGTATTCTTCTTGTTTTCAAAAAGCTGAAAGACAGAGAAAAGGCCCTGCTTAAGTATTCCTGGCTCCTCGCTGGCCCTGGGCAGAGCTCTGAAGAGGCCAGACTGGCCCCCTCGTGATAAATGACCACTGTCTGTCTTCCCACCCCCTCCTCCTGCACCGCTCATCCCGCTGTCAAACGAAATGCTGCTTTATCTGAAGGGGTCTCCCGGATACTCTGGGAACGCATTTCCCCCAGAAGATTGAAAATTGGCTTTTTTTTTTTTTTTTTTTTGCAAATATTTTCCCTCCTTGATTTCACAAGCAAAAAGTTACCTTAGAAAATGTGGCAAATACAAAAAAATATGAGAGAGAAAAAAAGATACCAAGTTAACATACGCAGAAAGATCACGAAGATTTTGGTATACTTCATTCCAGGGTTTTTTTTCCCCCCTATCTAGATGTTTATAAAACAGCTGAGGCCATATTTTGTAATTTCACATTTCTATTTTTTCCCTATCTAGATGTTTATAAAACAATTGAGGTCATGTTTTATAATTTTGTATTTCTAATTTTCTAAATTTCTAGTTGTGTATACTTTAAAAAACTTTGTTTTTCCTGTGCCATTAAAAACTCATAAAATTCATTTTTTTAAAAAGCTCAACATATTTTTCATCGTCACTTTTTTTTTTTTTTTTTGCTGTGAAAGCTCAACATATTTTTAAAGTATAGTAATTTCCTGAATCATTTTTTTCTTCGGACTTTTAGGTTGGTTCCAATTTTTGCTGCTTCTGATAAGCCAGATGAAGAAGAGAAAGCACAAAGCTTTCTCTGATTTCAAACAATTGCCTTAGTTGAGATTTACAGCAGAAGGATTATTGGGTCAAAGGGTCTGAACGTTTTCAGGCTCTGGATTCTTAGTGAGAAATCGCTTTGGAGGCGATCAGGGTGCATCTCCACTGATTCTGGGGCTGGGCGGCCAGCTCTTTGCTGATTTGACAGGTGAAAAGTACTATCTTACCAATGCTTTAATTTGCATGCCTTTGATTACTTTTGAGAATGAATTCCTTTTCTTCCTCTGAATTTCAATAGGACGTCTTCCCTAATTCGGAGTGAGGGATGCTGTGGGAAGGGTGCCTGCCGCCACAGCCAGCTGGGTCCCCACCCCGCCAGCCACTGAGCTCGCTTGGGAGCTCAGGCCTCACACGATGCTGGTGCTCGGTGACCTCCCACTTGGAACGTGGCAGGAGGAAGAGTTCAGAGGGAGGGCAGAGTGGCCAAATGGGAACATTAGGAGAGCCAGCCCCTGCGCCCACTCCTTCCATCCCTCAGTGCACCCTCCTGTGTCACTAACAAGTCTCCCTCCCACTAACACGAGCTGTGAGTTACGATTTTCAGGCTGTTGCATAGATTTTTGAACATTTCAGTAAAATCGGAAGATCAAAGCGTATTTTTATTTAGCCACCAAGTTGTAATTCCATGACGGCGTTTTAATTAGAATGTGGCAAAAGCAAACTCATGCTGAGATTAATGTCAATTATTCAACAGTCCTGGCTTATGTCAGGGGTTCTCACTCTGTCAAGTGGGTCAGAATCCTCTGGAAGGCTTGTGAAAAAACAGAGTCCTGGAGTTTCTGATGCATTGGGTCTGGGGCAGGCTGGAGAATTTGCACTTCTAACAAGTTCCCAGATGAGGCTGATTCTGCTGGTCCAGGAACCCCACATTGAGAACCACCACTCTGGACAATGACTATGTCTATAGTCCTGTCTTGCATGAAATGGATGTTGACTGACAGCCGGGACTCCTTTCAACAACCCCAGGTGAACCCACAGAAAAGAACTCCTTGGGTGAGGTTCTCACTGCTCCCAGACCAAGTTAAAGTTCTATGTCCATGGTTCTCAAGCTTGACTGGACAGTGGGATCACCTGGGGAAGTTTAAAGAATATGGATACCTGGGTGTCACACCCATGGACTGTGATTCAGTAGTCTGGGTCTGGGGTCTGGTCTGTGTCTGTTAGGAGCTCCCCAGGGGAGTCCAGTCACAGCCTGAATGGCAAAGCCCTGGTTCTGAAGCCGTGGTCCTCCCAGGTGTGCGCCCGACCAGCTGTATCACCTGGGGCAGGGACTAGAGAAGTAGACTCTAGAGTCCCAGCCCGCAGCCACCGAGTCAGATCCTGAGTGGGGCCTTGCCATCTGTGTTCTAACGAGCCCTCCTGGGGATGCTGATGTGGGTTAGATTAGAACCCGTGCTCCTGCTGGGCTATTCTGTCCGAGCCAGCTAGGCGCTAATGTGATATTCACAGAATGATTCAAGCGGGTCCGCGGCCCAGAGGGGAGAGGGCAGCTGTGCTGCGCGGGACTCTGGGCCTGATGTCGGCAGGGAAAGGGCCGTCAGCCAGGTCCCTCCAGCAAAGGGCGTCTCCCTCCCTCCCCAGAGGGTGCACCTGCAGGTGCCTCGCGAGCATGCACCAACGGCCCCATTCCAAAACAGCGGCTACCTGGAGGTCCATCTCGGCCAAGCTGATCAGCATCCGTGCTATGAACCTTTGCCAGAAGCCAACGGGAACGAAGCTCATCTTAAACACCCTCTGAATGGTGTTGGCTGCGGGGTGTCGCATGCCGTGGGTATCCAGGCCAGGTTTGGATGGCAGGAGATGTGGCAGGAGATAGCTGAAACACATCAAACGGAGCTTGTGAACCGTGGGCCTGAGCTCTGCTGCAGGGCCCTGACCCCAGCAGATGGCCTGGCCTGGGACAGGCTCTGCTGAAACAGCTCAGGTTGCCTGCATATCTTCCTCCCGGGGTCTTTGGAATCTTATTTTGACTTATTTTTTTTTGGTGGGTGGAGGTAATTAGGTTT
Organism: Camelus dromedarius; assembly: GCF_036321535.1. NCBI lineage: Eukaryota > Metazoa > Chordata > Mammalia > Artiodactyla > Camelidae > Camelus > Camelus dromedarius. The sequence goes on from NC_087464.1 coordinate 5,886,690, forward strand.
ACTTATTTATTTTTAGAGGAGGCACTGGGGATTGAACCCACAACCTCATGAAAACGTCGGTGCGTGTAAACGCAGACACAGCACGTCGCAGCTGATTCTCTGTAAACTGGGTTGTGACTGGGGAAATCACTTAAAATTAACTTTGGATGAAGGAAAAACAAATACAGCTGCACAGTTCCAAGGACAATGTAGATGTTGGGGTCAGAGTAACGTTTCTGGCCTTCGAAGCTCTTTATTGTCCTTGGCCAGTTGAGACAACACAATTGCCTTAGAAGTTGGGGTGAGGCTGTTGGTGCCAAGGAGCTGTGTTTGAGGGGAGCGCTCGTGCTCATCATAAAAATGCTGAACCATCATGTCAGTGAGCTGTTCATGACTGTGGTCATTTGAAAACAGCTGACACAGGGGAGGTCCCTCCAAGAATTCTGTGTGCCCTGGAGCTAAGGCAGCCACGCGCAGAGCCCTGGGTGGACCCTTTTTCTTAAAGGCTTTGCCTTCAGCCCTCCTAATCCTTTAAAAAATGCACCAGTTTAGATCCAATAAAATGTCTTTGGAACTTTCTGGAAGAGAGCCTTGAAAATACTGTAGAAGGAAAACTCAGTGACAGCCCAGTGGACGGAGCTCCTAGGGGTCAGTCCTTGCTCTGTGTCTTCATCACACAACTTAACTTTGTTGGGATTCTGCTTCCCTGACCTGGGGAGAGAAGGGACACCGACCTTGCAGGGTTGGACAAGGTGCAGGTGAGGCCTGGGAGCTGGGGGGCAGATGTGAAGTTTTAGGTCCTTTCCAGCCATTTCAGCTCTTGAGTGAAAAAACCTTCTCAACCACCCCAGCTAGAGTGTCTCTCTCTACAGCCGGGCGCTTTCCAGCAGACGCCCTGATTTAATCCTTCATGTTCTTGAAAAGTCCTTCTTTGTGTCTCTGACCTCCTGAGACAGGAGGCCCTTGTCAGTGCCCAGTGTGATTTATTCTGCTTCTTCTGCCCGCATCTCGCTCAGCTGGGAACTCCTGGGACTCCCTTACAGGGGCTGTGCCCTGTAGCTTCTTTCTATCTTACATGTGTGCCCTACTCGTGGGGAGGGAGCTTGCTGTGCACCCAGGTGACCCTGCCCGCAGCCTGCACAGCGGGTGCTCAATATTTTTGCAGACGGAGATGACTTAGGAGCCAGCATTGCAAATAAAGAGATTCAGAGTGACTGGTAGTGGAAGCTTTTCTCAAGGTGATCAGAGCCCCAGGAGAGACCACCAGCACCTGTTTGAGAGCCATCACCAGTAGGGGGGCTGCCCCGGGGGTGACTTTGGGGAATTAAGAGGTGAGCCCTTCATGTGCCTGTTGAACAGAAAGCCCTGAAGACCCGGGTGAAGCCGGCTCCCGCTACATCCCCGAGGTTGTCTCAGTGGTCGGGCAGGAGCCCTCCCTGAGCAGTGAGAGCCAGGGAGGTTCCACCTGGAAGATGGACAAATGCCCGGAAGAGTACGTATGCTTTTGGGAGGTTCAGAAATGCCCTGAAGGGTTCCCCAGGGACTCGAGGCATTGGCTGACTCCAGGTTGAAAACTGTGCTCTAAAAGGAGAAGCAAATGCCTCTGTTTGCATTGATAGTGCTGTTGACCATATGAAAGCTTATGGTGCAAGGAGCTGGAACTTGCCTGGGGCACAAGGGCACCCTTATACCTGTGCTAAGATGAAAAATACTGGCACACTCATGACTTTAGATGGGCCCAGACACCACTGGCTGTGAGTCCTTAGCACACAACGGTACTGCTAACACCGCATGTCCTGCTCACAGGCGCAGGAGACATCTTCCATACATTATCTAATTTAATCCCCACAATAACACTAGTAGGTAATAGCATTATTCCCATTTTACACATGAGAAAGAAAGGAACTTGGGATTCACACTCAGGAATTCTGGCTCCACGTGCTAACCTGCTACACTATAAGCCTCCAAGAGGACTTGGCAATAATCTGGCTGATTTTACTGTCCAGCCTGACATACATCTGTGTATAACTGGCTTGCTTTTCCTGAGTGCTAATATCTCCCCACTCCTCTAACCTGTTGATAAAATAACTAGAAAATTGTCAGATCCTGGCAATGTGGTAAACTCACAGGCTGCCTCTCATGTCCTTTTTCATGGGCCAAAGTCAAGGACACACCTGGGCCACGGAATGAGGGATCATGTGGATTCTGAATTCCTCTTTGGGGTTTCTCTTTTTAGGACTCACTCATGACCCCCATGGAGCTGCAGCAGGAAGGACTGTGGCCCCCCTCCCACAGTTATAAGGCCAAGTGGAAATCTGGGAGGGGCCCCAGGCAGAGGTGGCCCAGGGCCGGCATCCAGGGGGCCCAGTCTATGCTGGCTGCACATGGTCCAGGCCAACTCTTCAGGAGTCTCCAGTGGGCATCCCCCCAGATCGCTGGGGTTGAGGGGCAGGGTGCTGACATGTTCTACGGCAGGTGCACAGAAAAGATCTACAGATTTGAGATTCTGGATACTGCCTCATGGCCAACAGTACCAGTAGACCTAGGAAGTGGCTAAAACTGAAATTAGGGCCATGGAGGTCCTGAACACCAAGCTGGTGTGGGTCAGAGCTCACTAGATGGAACCCACGTCTCCTTCAGCCCCTGCCCTCCCTGCCGGGCTGTGTAATTAGCACTCACATCTTTGTCACTCCATTTTTTTTCACCAAATACCCAAGCAATCAACCTCCTGATACGTAAACACCCCAAAGTTGTTTTTAACCCCATTCTTACATGTTTTCCTACACCTTTTTAACAAGTGGATTTCTTTGAAGCCCCTGAAAAGAGACACCTTCAGCACAGGAAGAAGCAGTCAGCTGGGGGCTGGCTGAGCCCACCCTTCAGTTCCCTAGCTCATACTGGCAGGTCATTTTCACGCCCCTCCCTGGAAATCTTGCTCAAGCCACCAGCGCCCCCAGCCTCAAAGCCTTCCTCTAGGAAGCAGCCCACCCAGCCTGCTCCGCGGCCTCACCTGTCATTGGCAACGGGCAGGGCGATCTCAAACTTGGCCAGAAACTGAAAATACTGCTCTTCTGTCTGCTTCGTGAAGCCAGTCCCGACCAGTAGCATCCTGAGGTCCTCCGCCTTGATCACCCCGTTCTTGGCCACCGACCTGGAGCCCTTGATGTTGAAGATCCTCTGCAGACACTCGGACAGCCAAATGGGGTCGAGGAAGTAGAGGTTCCTCAGGCCGTGGCTGGTGTCCGGGAAGTGCAGCAGGGTGCCGGTTTCAATGAGGAAGCTGATGGCTGCCCAGGAAAGGGGAGGAGGGGGCAGCGTCAGACAAAGGGCAAAAGGGACTCTGGGTGACTTCCTCCCGAGGAGGCCAGGTCACAAATTCTTCCTAAGAAGCAACAACACTCCCACCACACGGGGCGCTTCACATCAGCCAGCTGCCCCATCACAGGTTCTCAAGCGGCGTCTTGTACTGATCTGACCACAGCTGGATGGAGGGTTATAGCTGATTGATCACCATCATTCATGGATTCTGTCTTTGCAAATTTGCTTACTCATTAATGTTGGCCCCCAAATCCATCCCTGCAGTGGTTTCGCAGTCATCTGCAGACACACGTAGAGCCGTGAAAAACCTGAGTGCCCCTTCCTGGGGGGCCCCGTGCCTGTGCCTGCTGATGCCCCCCCGCGGCCCTCCCGGCCCACCCACCAGACTGCAGGTCCTCGTAGTCCTTGATGTCGTTGCCGGGCATCTGCTCCACCAGCTGCTCCAGCTGCCTGTCCGTCAGGTACTGCACGTCGTCGCTCAGGCTGCGGCGCTGCTGCTCGGCCAGCACGGCCTCCTGGAGGCTCAGGTAGCTCCTGGGGATCTGGGACAAGTGGGGCAGGGCTGGGCCCTCTGGTCCCCAGCGATGCCCGGCCAGCCCTGCCTCCCCTGCCGCCCTCTGGAGGCCTGAGCAGGTGGAATGTTTCCCATCACCGCCCCACCCCTCCCTTCCCCCAGAAACTGCTCACAGGGGGACCACAGAGTCTGAGGACACAGCACACACAGCCCGCGTGTTTTACAGTCGAGGAGGCGTGGATGCCCCGAGATGGGGAAGAGGCCCCTCTGGGTTCAAGTGGCCGAGTGAGGTACCCACCAGCCTCCCCGCAAGTCGCTGGCAGCCGATGGTGCTGCCCACATCCTTCATGTTGCACGTGACGTGGAAAATGAGCTGCCGCAGCCCCTCCTGACCTTCCAGGCTCTTGCAGGAAAGCTCGCTGTGAGAACAAAAAAGAACCGCGCTTACTCCTCGCGCCTCCCCTCTCTGACGAGCACTGTAATGTCTGTTTACCCCAGTGTTTTCTCCCAAACACTGGCAAGTTGAGAACACTGACGAGATGGACGTAAAAATTTACTGAGGCTTATACTTGGTACAAAGCATGGTGCTCGGGACACCACAATGGGCTGCTTTAATCTGTCCTCCAAACATGCCCATTTTACAGAGGAGGAAAGTGAGGCATACACAAGGTGACCCCCAAGGACACAAGCTGGAAAGGAGCAGGCTTGGGTTGGACCCAAGTTTCCGACCCAGAACCAGCACATTCCTAGCGTCACAAGGCCCCAGGGGGCGTTCTCAAGGGCACTAGAGGAATTCCGGAAAGCCCCAGCCTACACTCAGGTGGCATGTCTCCAGGCTGATCCGTGCCCTATGTCTATGGCACCTCACCCAGAGCCACTAGTGTAGCAGCAGCAATGCACTGGATTCCCATCAGAAAGCACGTATTAGCTGAGCCTCAGTTTCACCATCTGCAAAGTGGGTACAACAATCCCCGTACCCTGTAGGGCTGTCGTGAGAATCCAAGGACAGGAGGTGGGAGAACTGACCAAACCAGGACACTGGTCCTAGCAGCACTGGCCTATCCCAGGCCCCACCCTGCGGCATCCTTCTGCATGCATCCCAGCCCTTTGGGACCACTCAGACCCAATGGAAGGACTAGGACCACATCTGGGGTCTATTCTTGATCAGTGATCAACAAATGTGATGGGTGGTGTTTGAATCTCTATCTCCTGGTGCCCTGGCAGCCGTGGACACCCAGAACTGGCCCTGGGGGTGGGGAGACCCAGTAGGAAGTCCTCTGGCAGCTTCTCATCCTCCCCAGGGCTGGGTCAGCTCTGGGGGCTGAGCTGCCACCCTTTACCCTGGACGGGCCCCAGAGGAGCCCAGCCCTGGCTCAGGAGCCCTTTGCAGGCAGAGCTCAGGCGTCCCCAGGAAGACGGACAAGTGAGGGGCCATCAGAAAGCCAAAGGACACTCACTGTAAGTGTTTGAAGGTGATGTCTGGGAAGCCCGTGGCCCTGGACCCGGAGGGCGAGCGGCAGAGCGCCAGCACGTAGGCGCGCAGGGTGGCGATTCTCTCCACTCGGAATTTGGCTTCAATTAAGTCCAGGTGTGTTCCAACCACCAGCACCACGGCATTTGGGGCCTTGGCCTGCGAGAATGAGCCCCAGGTTGAGCACTAGCTCCCCTTGCTCAGACACGGGATGGGGACAGCTCCCCAGGCGGCAGACCCGCAGCCATTCACCCTGCTGTGCCCCAGGCTCCTCCCTGTAAACCTGGAGGACCCGCTGTGCACTGGGGCGGGTGTCAGGGCCTGTGACTTCTCCCCGAGGCTGGATCTTGGATCCCTTCAGACAATGTGTCAGCTCCCAGGGCAGCAGCCTGCATCCTGGCCCACGTCTCCTTTACACTGGAAAGGGGAGCCCTGTTCCTCTTTTGGGTCCAAGATAGGGGGCACTTAAATTTAAGACAGTGGGGGCAGGATATAGATCAGTGGTAGAGCACATGCTTAGCACACACAAGGTTCTGGGTTCAGTCCCCAGTACCTCCTCTAAAAATAAATAAATAAATCTAATTACCTCCCCCTCCTGAAAAAAATTAATTAAATTTAAGGCAGAAGGAAAATACAAGATCATGTGACCAACCATGCGGCCAAGGAGGGTCTGAAGCGCTTCACGGTGACCTATGATTCTGGGGGCCTTTGTGACAGCCCGCCAAAGTGTAAAGCATTTCCCCCTAACCATTTCCTTGTTTTCCTTTCTCCCCCCAGAAGTGGCCGGGCCCCTGTGATGCCCTGAGGACTGAGAACTGAAGGGCTGTCACCTCCTCACCTCGATGTTGAGAAGCCAGAACTGGAGGTTGGCCACAGCCTCCTCCCCCAGCGCCAGGTTCCAGACCACCACGTACAGGGCCTTGTCCGTGAAGAAGCACTGGTTGACGGTGGCCATGCTGGCGGGGCCGCCGATGTCCCACACATTGAATTCCACGGACTCAACCTACTTGAGCAGCAAGGCAGAGACAGGGAGACATTTTAGCAACCAGGGTTTTCGTCCATCAAACTGAGATAACTGATCTCTCTGAGCGCCGTACGTGGGGGCCTGGAAAAGGCACGGCAGTGGGGACAGCACAGGGTCCAGCTGTTCGCCTCAGCTATCTGAGGGAGGGGAGGGGGCCCAGCAGCCTGGAGGGGGCTTCTGGGGGCTTCTATCTACTGCTAAGGGGGCAGGGGCCCTGATGGCTGGCTCCGGTGGGTGGAGGCATCTGTGGAACATTGGCAGGCATTGTCTGCCTCCAGCTAGGCTGCAGATGGTTAGGAGACATCCTGCTGGAGGAAGCCCGGGGCTGACGTCAGTGCTCACACCAGAGCTTAACCTCCATCCGTGCAAGGGCAAGGCCAAGGAGACGGGCCTCCGAACTCTGCAGGTCAGAGGGCGGTGCCCACCAAGGATGATGGGAAACGGCCCTGACATGAGAATCTAACAAAAGATCAGCTGTTGGGCTGCCGGGAAAGGCTGTGTAAGTGGTGGTTTCTCTATCGTTCTGTGAGGTCAGAGCCTGGCCCAAGCAGCCAGAGCTGCAGTTTTCTGTGGCAAAGAATCGTTTCCACGATGCTGCAGTTTGGCCTCCAAGACACAGCATGCTGACCTGCTTTTTTTGGTCTAAAGATGAAAATGGACAGCTGTTCTAAACTGGCTGAAGGCCCAGCCACACAGAGAGAGTTATGGGGCTCAGCGTTCACAAGATTGGGCGATTGTCCGTCAATGAAAGGGGTGGGGGAAACTTGAATGATGGCAGAAAGGAAGTGGAGGGGACTGAAGGTCAGGGAAAATGGAAATACTAATTCACCCCTCAGGCCTTGGACAACTATTTGCTAAAGAACAGCTGGAAGAAAGCGACACTGAATAATTGCTTTAAAAAGCAGGAGAGCGGGGAGGATATTGCTCAAGCGGCAGAGCGCATGCTTGGCGGGCACGGGGTCCTGGGTTCAATCCCTAGCACCTCCTCTAAAAACAAACAAACAAACAAACAAACAAACCAAATTACCCCCTCCAAAAAAATTGAAAACAAGCCAAATAAAGGAGAGAATCCAGAGATTCTGGTTACTTTTGAGAATCTTTGGACATGGGTTAGCTAGATTCACCTCTGGGGTGTTCTGGGTGGGGAGGCAGGGCTGGTATTAAGTATTTGACTGTTCTCACCCTAACAGGCAGGTCTCCATTCTTTAGGGAATTAGTTCAAGAGTCTGTGTTAAAATATACATTTAGCTTAAATGCCTAATGACTCGAGCTGGATTTCCCTGACTTGGAAAGTGATTTTGTGTGAAAGACAGCAACAGAGCTGGTCTCCATTCTGCCCTGTGCTGGAGGCTATGCGGGAAATCTTGCAGCCTCTGGCCTCAGGGCCCCTGGATTTTCCACAAACCAGTCTCCTGGCATCCCTGGGTGGCTATGGGTGCCCTCAAATACGGCAGCAGTTAATTAAGGGAGGCATCATTGGCCCGTGTTCATTCCCTGTGCTTGGAGAAACAGCCAAAGACCCCATGTTATCTTATATCCCACCAGGCTCTTTTCTCTGATTCAAGTGCAAGACCATTTTCATCTTCATTTGTCTCATGCCAAATGGAAAAACAGGATGCTTCATAGGTTCACTGAAGGATTCATTTAAAATAGGTCTTAAAGACCAGACTTGTCAGAACATGGGGTGAGAGCAGGCGTCGAGGAGGACACAGTGCGTTCATTCCAGCCTTCCTGTTAGGGGCAGGGGTTGGCTGTCTCACTCCTACAGTGGTGGTTCATTCTTAGCCCTTTAGGGTCAGGGATGGGGAGGCCTGGGCATTGCTGTCTTGAAAAGCTGATCCAAGAAATCTAACCGCCAGCCAGGGTTAAGAACAACTGGCTCAGAGCCTCACCTTTGCTGTAACAGGAAAGCTACACGGACATGTTAGGAAATTATTCACTGCCCTTGCCAGGACCTGGTTTGAAACAGCACCCAGGGACCCCTGCAAATATACTGGTTCTCAGATACCGGGCTGCGAAAATCCCATGCTTTCCGGAGAGGAGGGAGAAGGGGACCCCTGGAAGCTCCCTCCCACCCCCAGGGACTGCACGCCGACCGTCCTTGACCTTGGCTCTCGAGCCAGCCGGCCTCTGGAGCTCCCACTTGGTGGTCCTGATGGTGGCTTCGCCGTGCACCACCTGGGGGGCCCTCCCCGTCTGTAAGATCTCCAGGAGGGTGGACTTGCCCTGGCGCGGAGGACCCACGATGATCATTTTCATCAGTTTACACTTCTCTGCTTTCCGCAGCTGAGCCCGCAGGTAAGACAGCACTGCTTTGGGGCCTGTGCAAAATCACAGGGGGCGGGGGGAGAGGATGCTGCTGACATGCAGGTGGGCTCACATTCACAGCTCTTGGGAAACAGAGTCCTACCTGGAAGGAACATTTTCTGTGTATTCTGATGGGATGAGTTGAGACTATTGGGTCTGATGGAGGGAAACTGATACGATTCACCCAAAAAGTGAAGTCTAGAAGTTAAAGACCTAAAGGGGCATCTCTGCTGCCTGTGGGGTCATAGATAGTTTTATCATGTGGTCAGTTGCAGGACAACAATCCGCAGCAACTACTGTGTCCTAGCATCTCCACAAACATGGCAGCTGGAGGCGGGCTCCACGGGTCCCCTGGCTGTTTCCACCCCGGGTCCTGAACAATGGGCCTTGAGAGTCTTTCCAAGGAGGTGACGCTTAGGGAGGCCTACCTTCCTTTCTGATCTCCGCTGGCACGTTGCTGATGCTCAGCTCTTCAATGTCCAACTGCCAGAGGTTGCTCAGCCGCCCCAGCTCAGGAGGGAGCTCTCGGAGGCCAGGATTGCTGAGGGCACATACACAGCAGCCCATCAGCCTCCGTGGCCGGCAGCGGGGGCCCCGACAGCCCGCACCCCAGGCCCAACATCTTGGGCCCTGATTTCAAGTATTTCCATTTACATACTATTCCAAAAGCCTTTCTCCCTGGAAAGCCAGAGGTACAAACGGCAACTCCGTCTGCAGCACACCCCCATGGCTTAGAACTGGGTCCCTTCCTCCAACTTTCCCAACTCTTCTGTTAATTACACACTGCCATAAAGATGATCACTATCTCTTCTCAAAAAAGGATACGTGACCTGAATTATTTTCTGTTTTCATCACGTTTGCACACTGTCTCGACCCCCAGGCAGTGTCGGCCAGTGGGCACTCAGTCAGTGAAGGGACGAGTGACTCAGCAGTTCTCATTATAAGTGAGGGAAATAGCGAAGAAGGCATCACTGCACCACTTCTCCCGCCTTCCCTTCCTCCACCTCTTTGACTTAGCTCGGTTCTGAAAATCCTACTGCTGCTTCTTGGGACACAGATGGCTTCTTTCTCCCTGGCTTCTGTGTCCTCAGATGGTTTACACAAGGACACCCTGCCTCCCTGGGCCAGAAGGGCCAGTGCGAGCGCTCTGGCTGCATACTCACTTCCCCAAGTAGAGTTCTGACAAGCTCTTGAGCAGGCAAACTGAGGGAGGGACCGCGTCCAGGTGATTGTCATTCAGACAAAGGACTTCTAAAGACTCACTCAGGAAGGCTGGAAATTCAAGCATACACGCTGCAAAGAAATGGCAAAGCACAATGTATGTTTGAAAATAATTCTGGACCATCACAGCCTGGAGGCCAGGAGAGTGTACACACCGGTGCAAACCCTGGAGGGCATTCTGGTAAGTCCATCAGCATAAGATGCTCATTGCATCGACCCAGGGATTCTAATTCTAGGAAACGGTCCTACAGACATCCTAGCACGTGTGGCAAAGATGTGAGAACAAGTGGTACACTGTTTGTAGCAGCCATGGTAGAAGACAGCTTATACGTCCCCCCACAAGGAGCTGGTTAAATGAGCAGAGGGATAAAATGGAAAGATTACAAAGCCTGGGGCAGGTCTACACGTATGGGTATGAAGTGATTCTCAAGAGCCATTGGTGAAAAAAAAAAAAAGCTGTTGGTGAATCAAAAAAGCAAGGTATGAAATCAAGTATCTAGAAGGCTTGGTTTGTGTATCACAAAACATGTGCAGACATGTGAGCAAACGCCCCCTCATGCATTTATGTATGTTAGTCATGTGTGCACACCACGCATGCACCCACATGTATATCACACGAAGTCACGTGCGTGGACACATATGTGCATGTGCCTATGCTGCAAGTTACATGCCTGGGCACACGCCACACATGCGCACATGCATGCATGTTATATGAAGCTTTGTGCCTGCACACGTGGTGTGTGATGTTACAAGCACACGTACACATACCACCCAGGCACACCTGCATGTATACGTCTCACGTGCTATTATAGGCATGTGTATACACACTGCACAGGCACATATATGTGTATTATGTTACAATGTGTGTCAGACTCAAGCACAATTGTTACCAGAGGCACATGAAATTCCACAGATGTCTCTGGAGAAGGGAGTGACTAGGAGACTGAATATTCACTCCACACCCTTTGGTACTGTTCAAAAATTTGTTTACCGTGAACATGTAGGTAATATACTTCTTCAATCAAAAAAAAGCTAGTTAACTGAAAAATAATAATATGGGCTCAATTTTTATGCCTCCTAAGATGGCATTCTCTGAAAAACAAGCCAATTCTCTCATATCTAAGTGATTTCATTCATGAGGCTAATTATGAGATTACTATTAAAATCATGTCACATCAGCTGTTTCCATGGCACCGGAGTGTGTGAGTTGAGAAAGACTGTGGGCTCGGAAACGCACACATACCGATGGGAATCAGAGGTTTGGATTTCAGCAGAATCTCTGAAGTGCCTTATCCTCCCTCCGAAGGCAGGGAGAAGGCGGTGGGCTAGCACATCCCCAAGGGTCCCTTTTAGCTTGAATTCAAGATAAAACTGGCCTCAAAGCCCTCTCGTTTGGTTCTCTGCCAGACACATGAGATAGGGAGGCTAGGATTCCTCTGTTGGGCTGAGACAATGTTCCGCTGCCCTTGATCACAGCTCCCTTCTTAACTCTGACTTTTCTCCACACATGTAGCCGCAGTCTCAATGGTAACGGGGTAACCTGGCATCAGAGAACATTTTGGGAGAGATGATAACAGAATACTGGTATCAGCGCCTGGAAAATCTGCCCAGCTAGCGCCAGGTGAATGGGACTCAACGCAGTGGCCTCTATGGAAGTAAACGGGCAACACATTTTTACAGACAGCTTTGTACTAGGCTTTGTTCTGTAAGAAACTATTCAAAAAGGGTTTTTTTTTTTGTAGGCATAAGTTAGAGAGATTTTTATTTTGTTTTCTCCATATGATATCTGAAACAGGCTACTTCCAGTTTGGAAAATTCCTCCCAAATATTCCCACCAGAAATACATGAAAGAAATTTTCCCAAAGCTAAGATTGTTTAATGTATTTCTCATGTATTATTGGATAATTTAAAAAAATCTGTTCACTCTGATTATAACTTGGTTGAACAGGGTAGCCTATTTTTAAAAAGTTTTAATTGTTAATTTTTAAAAAATTTTAATTGAAGTATAGTCAGTTACAATGTGTCAATTTCTGGTGTACAGCATAACGTCCCAGTCATGGACCTGGAGATCATCATTTTAAGGGAAGTCAGCCAGAAAGAGAAAGAAAAATACCATACGATATCACTCATATGTGGAATCTAAAAAAGAGAAAGAGAAAAAAGAGGATTCTAATGAACTCATCTACAAAGCAGAAACAGACACCCAGATGTAGTAAACAATCTTATGGTTACTGGGGGAAAGGGGGTGAGAAGGTATAAATTTGGGAGTTTGGGATTTGCAAATGATAACCATTATATATAAAAATGGATAAAAATCAAACTTCCTCTGTATAGCACAGGGAACTATATTCAATATCTTGTAACAACCTTTAATGAAAAAGAATATGAAAACAAATATACGTTTCTATATGCGTGACTGGGGCGCTATGCTGTGCACCAGAAAGGCTGCTTCTTTTTTTTTTTTTTTAATGGAAAAGAATGAATGATCACCTTCAGCTTTCTTCCCAGAGGACCTGTTCGGAACACGTGGGCTCTGTGCTTTCCAGTTTTTACATTTCACCTCGGTGTTTATGAAGCTCCTTAAGTAACAGATGGGTGGACTAAGGCACTCACACTGCAAACAGAGGCAACACCTGTCACAGACCTCCTGGCCCAGAATGGAAACTCTGGAAATTGGGCTGGGCAGAGCACAGCTCGAAGTATTTATGAGCTGTAATTATTTATTCATAAGTTATTTACGACTGGGCTGGCCTGAATTTTACCGTAAAAACGGCCGTCCAAATTATTTTTGGACAAGGCCACTGCCCCAACACGACTACTTGAATGTACATAAATCCACTTGGCATTTTACTACCCATCTGCAAACAAGTTATCTTTTATAGATAATCCTTTGCCCGAGGGTCAACAGCCTGAGAGAATAAACCCACTGAGAAAAAGCGTTCACAGCGGGCTTCCTCCTTTTCACCGGGTGTGGCCTCAGCTTTCTAGACGAAATTGAAAAATCAAGAGGCTTCTGTCAAGTGCCAACAGCACACCCCACCTCTGCCAGGGAAACTCACAGAGGTGTGGCTCCCACTAGGTCTAGACACGCGCCTGTGGGCCACCAGCAAAGCCATTTTGCAGAACATGGACACGTGTTCTGATCACGCTTTTCACTGTGTGCCTTTGGCCTTCCACTCTGGTGGTTTCACAAGAAAGTGGCTGGTTCCGTGGGGTGTTGGGTTCACCTCCTTCTAGACTGGAGACACCTTTCTAGTCCCCAAACCTACAGTGATGGCAGTGCGGCCAGATCTCTAGAAGCAACTTTTTCCCACCCATCATCCCATTTGGGCATCAACGAGAAAGAAGTGTTTGTTTCGCCTTCCTTGCAAGTGAAATCCCTATGTCTGGACTCAAGTTCCAAAGTCTTAAGGCCCTTTGTTTTCAAAAAGGATCAGTTATGAAATTCCAAATTGCATTTCACTAGCAGCGAGATTCAGGGCCTTTCTGTTTTTTTCTGGGCCATCTGGACTGCCTTTCCTGTGAACTGTTTGTATCCATAGCGCACTTTTTTGCCTATTGGGTTGACTTTAAAACAAAAAATCAATTTGTAAGCCATCTTTGTATATTAGGGACTTAAGCCAATTTGTGTTGTAATGATTTGTGTTGCAAATATTCCTTCTTGGTCTGTTTGCACCATGACTTTGTCTGTGATGCTTTTACTGAACAAAGCTTTTCCATTTTTAAAAAGCCCCAAGAGTTTCGTCTTTTTTTTTTTTTTAAATGACTTCTGGATTTCCCACCTAGCTTTTAAAGGTCCCAAATTATACATCTATTCTCTTAAATGTTCTTTACTTTTTCTTTTACGTTTCCAGCTGCCATCCACGTGGAAACGTTTGTAACTGATATAAGGTAGAGCATCTGGTGTTCCTTTTTTCCCTTCCAGCTGGATAAGCAGTTATACCAACACTATTTATTAAAACAACAAAATGTTCTTGTCCCACTAGGTTGAAATGCCACCTCTGTCATATGCTAAATTCCTTGACTTCCTTAGGTCTGTTTTGGGACACTTCTCTGTTCCACTGATGGTGTGTTGCTTTTTCAATCATATGTAAACACATTCATATGTGACTAATACATAAAAATGTATTCTATGTATACACAGCAGCTCATCAGAAAAGGGCAACAGGTGAGCAGACAATGAAGCTCACTTCCTGCAAATGTGTCTTGGCCTCTGTGCCATTTCTTGTTCTCACCTCCCACCATCTAGACTGAAAGAGTACTTGTCAACACAGATCGACCAAGCTGCAGAAAAAGTCGTACTACACTTCAGGTGACCCAAATACTGGTCCCTGTTCTCTGAGACAGTGTCCTGGGGGACACCTCTGTGAGTGATACTGACTTTAGAACTCCTGGCTTTCAGGTTCAAAAGGAGGGCTGGCGGTTGAACTTGAGGGACAGGTTGACACCTCCCCCTGGATCTTACGGAAGATAATGAACAAACAGAACTACTTTATAGAAATATTCTCCGCTGAACTGGCCTGGTTTTGTGACCAGTACAAAGACTCTAAAAAAAGGTTGTTTCTGATGAGTTTAGAGGAAGACCCCAAGCCCCTGAGGAATCTCAGCCCAGCTGGGACAGCCTGCAGGACCGAGGGTGGCTGTGTTTCCACGTGGACCTCACAAGATGCCACAGTGTGTCAGGAAGGACTTGAGAACACTGCCCCCGGGGCTCCAGTGCTGGATCCCACAGTGTGGCTGAAATAAGTCTGGCTCTTCTGAGCAGCCCGAGACCACATCAGTCGACCCCTGTGCTGCAGACTAAGTTGTGTCTCCCCAAATCCACATGTCAAAACCCTGACCCTCAGTGTGATGGCATTCAGAGATGGGGTCTTTGGGAGGTGCTATGTTTAGATGAGGTTATGAGGATGGGGCCCCCATGATGGGGTTAGTGACCATGTAAGCCAGAAAGCTAGCTCTCTCCCTCTCCTTCCCCCCACCCCACCCCCTGGGCCCCATCAAATGAGAACACAGCAAGAAGACAGTCATCTGCAAGCCAGGAAGACAGCCCTCACCAGAAACTGACCAAGCTGGTACCCTGATCTCAGACTTCCAGCCACAGAACAGCAAGAAAGTGTATTTCTGTTGTTTAACCACCTAATTCAGATCTAGAAGAAAATATCACACAATTGAATGCAGATTTTTATCCACAAAGAGTTTTAGTGTTTAGAAATGATAGGACCTACCATTGAGGTTTATAAGACTTAATTTGGATGCAAATCTGTTTTTTAAAACACTCTTTTTAGGAACTTGAGACTTGACATCTGGCATTTGAGTTTAATACAAACTAATGCTTGCATTTGAAAGAGATTTTTTGACTTTATTTCTAAATGCCAGAAGCTCTGAAATGCCTTGATGGAAGGTGTTGAACTACTGGCCTGTTGTACAAAGAAATGTTATGTTGTTGTAAAAAGATTTACTATAAAGTCCCATAAAATAATATGGTGTAAGTTGTGAGTGAAAATTATTTGGAAACGTTGACTGATTTTTATGCCTGTTAATACACTGTAAGAAGCACAGAAGTGTAGTTTTGTTTCAGTAGTCTTGCCTGGCCAGTGGTACTTCGTGATGGAAGCCTGAATTGGAGACCCTCTGGGAGACTTAGTTTCCTCATCTGCAAAATGGGGGACCACAGTCTATACCTCACGCTGTGATGGTTAAGGGGAGACTGGTTAAGGGGAGACTGATATACCTAAGTTATCCAGGGCAGCACACATCTATCCACCTTACCTACTAGTCTTACTGGACTGCAAACAGGAGAGGGGCTTTCAGGACACATGCAGGTCATACGTGTGACGCGGGTCATGGGCTCACTATTTCCAGGGTTTTGAGTCAAGCATGGACATCTCTGGCATTCCCATGGGGCATGGCAGGGAAAAGCCCAACAGGAGGGCCACCTCCCTGCAGGGGAGCAGGGACAGGGGCCGCCCCCCACACACACCTGTCTCCGTCCCTGAGCGCTGGCGGCCTCTGGTGGTGAAAAAGGAAATACGCTTTGTTTTAAGTCCATCTTCATTTCTGTAGAGGGGAAAAAGTCAAAATTTGAGGGAAGCATGGCAAAGACACGACCATTTTGGCCGTGACTATACAATACCACTCAGAGAGAAGAGAGAACATCTCTTCACCTGGGCATCTGGACCCCTGGACCCCTGGAGCCCACAGCGGACGTGTAAGTGTGAACAGCCACTGCTTGTTAATTGCACCAGTTAGGCTCAGAGTCTTTTGGGAACGAAACATGCAGAGAAGGTGTCCTAACCCTGGCATGACTGGTGGTTTCCATTCCTGAGCTTTTCCATTTCAGGCAGGTGCAAGCATTTCTGGGAAGAATGCCCATTCCCGTGGCTGTTAGGCTCCTGGGGAGTTCTTGCAGGGTGTAAGTTCTGCTGAGATGCTGCAGAAGTGGCCTTCAGCAAGTGAGCCAGGGATCTCCAGGGCCCCGAGGGTCTGCTGGGCTCATCCCTGGACTTTTACCTTTTATTAAAAGATCTTGGAGGGTACTTTTAATTCAATCTGTATATATATTGGTTAGTGATTGGCAGAAACTCTTAAACAGAATGACAGGTTAGGCTAACATCAGATTCTCTAGGAGTCCTTAAAAATTAGAAATCGGAGGTCACTGTCATGGGCTGAGTTGTGTCCCCTGCCCCCCCAGACTCAAATGTTGAAATCCTAGCCCCCAGTAGCTCAGAATGGGACTGCATTTGGAGATAGGCTCAAAAGAAAGAGGTAATCAAGTTAAAATGAGGTTGGAGGGTGGGCCCTGATCCAATCTGACTGGTGTCCGTATAAGAGGAGGTGATTAGGACACAGACACACACAGGGACGACCAGGTGAGGACACAGGGAGAAGGTGGCCATCTGCCAGCCACCGGAGAGGCTGCAGGAGAAACCAACCCTGCCGTCACTTCCATCTCAGAATTCCAGCCTCCATAAGGCGGAGGAATAATGCCTGTTTATAAGCCGCCCGGCCTGGGCCCTTGGTAATGGCCGCCCAGCGGGCTTAGAGAGACACCGTGCCATGGGTCTGCCGCCGGTGGTCACACACACATTTTAGAACCTGCCAGGGACAGAGACCCCTGCTTACCTGCCTAATTGGTTCCTGGAGAGATCGAGGGTTTTGAGCTGTCTGCAGGTCCACTTCTCTTGAGGTGGCAGTGTCACCAGCTGGTTCCCCTGTAACTTCAAGAACATGAGGGCCTAGGACAGAGAGAGAGAGGCAGACAATGTCAAAGTCGAATGGCAGAGGAGGAGCTGAAGCGAAAGGCCAGTTCCCTGGCAAAGGGCAGGCAAACGATTATAACCTAGATTCCAGTGCCTTAAAATTCATGAACTTACACCCAGCAGAGCAGATGGGACAGTTTGAAGAAGATCTTTCCCTCCAGATCAATGGGAGGCAGTTATTCCAGAATGAAAGGAATGCAAGTACTTTCTCAGAATTGAGGCTTATTTAGAGTAAGAATTACTGATGGGCCCATCCTGGGAGCACCTGGGGGCCATGGTGTCACCACAGGAGGAGGGGACAGGATGATGCTGGGCCGGCCCAGGTGGCTCCCTGAACAGGGGCAAGGTGGCAGCAGCGACACCCAGGGTGACCGGCCCCAGTCGTGCGTCCTCTGCCGGCCGGGCATCCGGGATCAGCGGTGTGTGTCCGAGGTGCCCTCGCTGACCGCCTTGGCCCCGGGCCCCGACGGCCGCCACCCACACACAGGCCCTGTGGGAAAACCCAGTCACTGAGGGGACCAGTCTCTACCCTCCACCTTGTAATGTGTTTTTACCTTAATAAGAGTACAGGGGGACGATTATAACCTTCTCTTGAGGGTGTCACCAGGAACACCAACTATCCTGTCCACCTTGGGGGTGGCTCAGAAGGGCGAACAGCCTGCCCCACTTTAAATCCCTGTGTGTCTGTCCCGGCGCCCAGGACTTGATGGTCCTCCTTCCTGAGAACGTGCATGTGGAAGGGGCCTCCACTGCCTTTTAGGGATCCCCGAACGTGAGGACATTGCACCAGGCCTTGGAGGAGAGCTGGCGGCCGGCATGGCAGAAGTGGGGGCCCAGGCCTCTGCTCTCTGCCGGGGGCTACCCGGATGCCTTTGGGGTGAGTGAGAACTGCCCATTCTGGGGCTGGTCTTGGGCACCAGGTGGTGAATAGGATCTATGCTGTGCTTTCAAAGGTTCCCACTGGAGTGGGGAAAACAGACAGAACTGCAAACGACCTAAAGCAAGAAGACATCCCCAGGCTGGGACACACACATAGAAGGTTCTGGAAAAAGGCACTTTCTTGAATGCACGCCCAGGATGCCCAGTTCTGCCACCTCCGGGGAGGACGGCAGGGATGTGAAGGCCCGGCCCTGCAGAGCTGCCTGGGCTTCGGACTCTGGCAGGTCCGGCAGGCCCAGCCCGGAGCTGGGGAGGGACAGGGCCAGTGAAGGTCAGGCTGAGGGGCTGCTGGGCTGTGCTTACAACTGTCAACATTAAAGCAAGTTTTGGTGGGGAGGGTATAGCTCAGTGGCAGAGCACATGCTTAGCATGCACAAGGTCCTGGGTTCAAACCCCAGTGCCTCCTCTAAAAATAAATAAATAAGTACAACTAACTATCTCCCCAACAAAGAAATTGAAACAATAAAAAAAAGAAAGTTCTGGAGAATAAAAAAGTCATCATCCCAGAGTTTCCATTCTCCACATTTCCTCCCAATCTTTGTGCCCCACCCTGCCCGTTTTTGACAGTTAGCTTTCTTAACTTTTTTTTTCTTTTTTTTTTTTGGTCTCAGGAGCCCAGGAGAAGGACAACAGATTTTTCCTGGGATGTGGAATGATTTTCTTACAAAAGCTGAAAATGAGAAAGAGAGTGCTGTGAGACTTACATCCAGCTGAAAAAGTCCCAGGGGAACTTCTTTGAGTGCATTTTCCGAGAAGTCCACGTCCTTAAGGTGGTTCTTCCAAAACACAGCCATTTTGTCCGGTAGAGACTCCAGGGCATTTTTGGATGCTTTGCAACATTTCTAGGAGTTTGATGAGAAAGAGAATGAGACACGAATTTGCTTTTTAAATGTGGGCATGTCTCCAAGAAAGACTGTTTCCAAATTTGATGTCAAAAATAAAGCCATTCCAACAAGGCTCTGTAATAAATACAGTTCAGTTAATTAAGGGTTTACAAACTCTTTGTCCTGTTTTCCTGTCCCTGCTCCAAGGAAGGGACAGGAATGGTTGCCAGGGTGGTTCACGGTCCTTTCTCTTCGCTCAGGTACATTTGGCTCATTGTCCTTGAAAAAAATAGGAC
The DNA here is from genome assembly GCF_036321535.1 of Camelus dromedarius. NCBI lineage: Eukaryota > Metazoa > Chordata > Mammalia > Artiodactyla > Camelidae > Camelus > Camelus dromedarius. Next base: position 5,905,842 of record NC_087464.1, read on the forward strand.
AATTCAGGACCAGGCTCTGGAGAAGAGCTGGTTCCCCACACACATACGGTTAAACTAGAAATGTTAATGCGAGGGGTGGAGACTTTCCATGTTCGTTGTTAAACCCAACAGCAACAAAACACAAATATTCTTTATGCTGTTCCATCTATTTTAATAAGCCAACTTCCCAAGAAGTAAAACCACCATGTAATTGGCAGTGCTTTGGGTGCAGACTATATCTTCTTTTCTTCTTAATTCTTATTTAAATCTGTCCTAGAGGAACCGACCCGCCTTTCTGCACAGAATCCATCCTGTGCCAGATGTGCCGGCCGCAGCTGTGGGAAGCCCTGTGGGTACCACAGTGCGAATCTCAGACCCAGAGCCAGGTGGGCTCTCAGGTGAGTTACTGCCTGAGACCCTCAGCTGCTGGATGCTGAGTGACACTGCTCGTCCATAACATGGGGACCACTCTGCTCCCCAGCATGGCCGCCGATAGAAGGACGTGTGGCCAGAGCGCCGGCAGCTCTATGAGGTGAACGCGGATGCGGGACTGAACGCTCCTTTCACGATTTCCGATAAGATACTCACCAAAGGGCAAGCCCAGGCATCTGGAAACACCTTCAGGTTGTTTCTGGATACATTCAGACAGCTGAGTGACTTGAAAGAATGAAGGAAAATCGCGGGGAGTTCTGTCAATTTATTGTCAGAGATATCAAGCTCCTGTAGCTTCCGCAAACCAATCCAGTTTGTGGCTAGGGAAAAAAGGAGGAGGAATTGGTTAAAACAAAACAAAACAAAACCTGAATCAAGAAGGAAATGACAAAGGAAGGCAGGTTACTGGTGAGCAAACCTACCATTTTCTTCTTCGAACAGTTTTTCTAAATAATTTTTGGCAGCTGTCAGTTTTTGAAGTTTTGAGAGGTGCAGGAATCCCGGCGGCAGATGGGACAACTTGTTGCTGGAAATGTCAATTTCGAGGAGCCTGTGGTTGAGGAAGCAGGAAGCCAAGGCATCAGAAGAAAGAGGTAAAGCATCACGGTTACATATTTCCCCATAAATGTGTTCTTTTTCTCCTTGCACAAGGAGAAAGAGTGTGCACTGAAAATGAACAATATGAGTTTTACTCCTTGCCTTAACCATCACCAGGTCCTGCGTAGACCAAGAAAATCAAGTTTCTCTTCGATAGATCCTGGTCTCACTGCTTACACCATCTGTCCATGTCCAGGGTCCTGAGGAGTTAATTTTCTCTGAGGCCCTGCCCACTTTCCCTGGCAGGGGGACCAAAAGCTGGTGTCTCTGGGGCCCCAGTGCTTCCACCAGCCCCCACCTCTGATGCCTGTGTGCTGGACCAAGTCTGGGCATCTTGGCTGTGTGGCTGCCAGCGAGCCGCAGAAACGCGGGCCAGACAAACCACCCCGCTAGACCTCTCTGCATTCACCTGGAAAGGAGGCGGAGATCTCATGTCCAAGGGCTTGCACAAGGGCAGGTGCATCTTCCTTCTCTTATTTTAGCTAAAAAACTGTTTTCAAAAGCACCAGCTACAATCAAAGAGCACAACTACAGGAGGAGGACCATGCAGGAGGGGATGGCGTGGCAGCCAGGGTTCAGTTCCGGGGGCCGAGGGGCAGGAGCCCACCTGGAGCAGATGATTTCATCTGATGACTGCACGCCGGGCAGCTCCCCCAGGTGGTTGTCCGAGAGGTTCAGCTTCCGGAGGTTGATGAGTCCCCAGGGGATGACCGAGGGGAGGGATGCCAGGCAGTTGGCAGACAGGTCCAGCTCCGTGATCTGGCAGGAGATGTCTATGAGCCAGTCCAGATCCACCCAGGGCAGCTTGAGGTGGGACCAATTCACTCGAAGAGCCTGGGTGTGGGAGAAAGGAGAAAAACGCACACTGGCAGTGAGCACAGGGCCCGTGCAGGCGTGGAATGAAGCAATGATTTATTCAAGTGTGAGTCTGCCAGCTCATCTCGGAGGAGGTACCTATTCCCGCCTGCGCCTGCACCTGGGAAGGTCATCTCTGCAGGGCTCCTGCTACGCACTCTCCAGCCTCTAGAGGGAGCACGTGGGTTTCGTGTCACCTCTTGCAGGGCTGATCACCGTTAGGTAGGCAACACATCAGGAATGGTCCCCGCTCCGTACAGAGGAGACCACCCAAGCTTGGAGGAGCCTCCCCAGACTGGAGAAGAAGGCTGAGACTGGAGAAGAAGGCTGACGTGGGCCTTCTCACCTCCCTTCAGGGCTGTCTTCCCTGTGATTAGAGCAGTTGCCGCCTGCAGCCGCTTCCACCACACTGGGTGCTTTGTGCATGGGCTGCTCCCAGAGTGAGAGGATGAATCTACAGACAATGGCCAGATCATATATCAAAAAGAGAACTTTAATCTATAACCTGCAGCGACCTGCCAGGAATCTAACCCCCTTATCTATAATAAACAGTCCAGGAAGCCAGCCTCGCCAGAAGATGTACTGCAATATCTAGTACCAACCCAGGAAGCTAAACAGTGACTTCTATAACAACTGGCCACAAATGGCCAGGACTTGGCTGATAAGTGACAGCTTCCCTAATTCTGTCCCTGCTTCCAACTTAGACTAACTAGAAGAAAGCCAAATGTACTCTCCCAACCAAGCAGAGGACGCCCCCAACCTTTCTAGTTAGCTACCTCCAGCCTCGCCATCAACAGCCTCCAGTTGGGGGCCCCCCTCTTTGGCAGTACAGCTTTCCCATTCTCCTGCCAAAATGCAAGTGACAGTGGATGACTCATTTGCTGGGGCAAGTTCTGAAAAAAAAATCTCCTTTGCTTTTCTCATTTGACTGGGTCAGAAAAGCCAGCAGTCTGCTGGCATACGGTGGTAAAAGAGATCTGTGCAAGAGCAGGGCTCTTCTCTTTTCTTCTTGATTATCGAAGAATCTGGGGCTCAAGTAGGTGTCTGGGGAAAGGAAACTGGCTTATTTGGCTTGTTTCTCTGAAGCATCTGGAAATCCATGTCAGAAAATTAGAGAAACAAAAATAAATGCTTCACTAATGAAAAACTGTAACAACCAGACAGACTGGGAAAGACACCAATAACAGGGGGGTAAATCTGCTTTCAAAATTGGCAGCAACAGGCTGACTTCCTTATCTGGCCACGAGATGGCGATGTGTGCCTGGTCTTTATCTTCTCGACTAACTTGGCTGGGATGCACCAGACAGAGTCTATGACATTTTCTCAAAGCTCTGGTCTTTGAACCAAGGAGATGAGGCACTGTGTCTCTGTCTGTCTGTCCCTCTCTCCATTCCCCTGGATTAAGATGGACAGGTGATGGTATACTGGATTTTGGGTCAAGAGAAAGGCGTTTTAGTTTCAGTTGATTTTTTTCCCCTTAGGCCAGTCATGCTATTGCTGTAGGCTTGTTTTTACATTATTACTTCCCCCCAACAATTTTTTATTTTGAAAAATTTCAAAACTACAGAAATGTTGAACTAGGACACAATGCATACCCATTCATACACCCTTCACCCAGATCTGCAAATTGTTAATATGTTGCCACATCTGCTTTCTCTCCTTTTGCTTGACACAAAATACAAACATGTACACACTTTTCATTTTTTTGGCTGAATCATTTGAAAGTAAATTACAGCTATCGGTGGCACTTCACCCCCCCCCAATATTTCAACATGTATCTCCAAAGAACGAGATTATTTTCCTACCATTCCAAATATTTGACAACCATATATTTATCATTTTCAAGAAATGAAATGAATACAGTATTATCAAATCCACAGTCTATGTTCAAAAATTCCCAAATATGCCAGAAATGTCTTTTATAACTATTTTGTGTCCTGATCCAGGACCCCATCAAGAATCACATGTTGTATTTAGTTGTCATGTTTTCTACTTTCCTTTAATCTGGAAGAGTGTCCTCATGCCTTTTCATGTCTTTTTCAATGCTGGCACTGCAAGTTTTCAAGTCATTCTAGCTGTCTTCTATTTTCTCGATGAGTTCATTAGTGTCCCCTTTATTCTTTTTTTAGATTTAGAAATTTGTTTTTTTATCTATTTTTATATACAGTGGTTAACATTTGCAAATCTCAAACTCTCTAATTTATCCCTTCCCACCCCCTTTCCCCAATAACATTGTTCACTATGTCTGCGAGTCTATTTCTGTTTTGGAGATGAGTTCATTAGTGTCCTCTTTTTTCTTTCTTTTTAGATTCTACATATAAGTGATCTCATATGGTATTTTTCTTTCTCTTTCTGTCTTACTTCACTTAGAATGACAATCTCTAGGTCCATCGATGTTGCTACAAATGGCATTAGTTTATTCTTTTTTATGGCTAAGTAGTATTCTGTTGTATAAATACACCACAGCTTCTTTATCCAGTCACCTGTTGATGGACATTTAGGCTGTTTCCATGTCTTGGCTGTTGTAAATAGTGCTGCTATGAACACTTGCCCCCAGTACTTTTTAACTTTCTGTCTCACTTCTCACTGTCTCTTCCGTGACCTCTGCCTGCCCGCTGCATTCCTGTTGGTGGATATCTTGTGGAGTTAATAATTTGTTCGAGGTGGAAGAAACTGGGGAATGGGCATACTCCCAGAGCAAAGGATTCAAGACCAAGGGGAAATTGCCAATTAAAGCACAGAAACTGCCTGCTCAGAAATGAAACACAGGACTCAGAAAGTGGACCCAATGCTGACATTCACAGGAAGGACATGGGGATCAGGAGGTGTCGCCTCACCTTCAGTAAGTGACTGACCAGTGTACCGAAGGGCGGCCAGGGGGCTGTGGGACTGCGGGAGACACAAGGTTGGTGGTCCTGGAGCTCAGAGAGCTCTATAAATCTTACGCCTGAGAGCCGGCCTCCTTTTGATGGTGGGTGTCATGAGGTCCGTCAAGGACCCCAGATTCTGCAGGCGGGCTGGCCTCTGCCTTCACACTCTCCTGCCACCGCGACAAAGGGGGAGGGGCGCTCCCTGCTCTGCTTTCTCCCCGCTGGAGTCCACGGCCCTCCTCCCTCCTGTCGAAATCCTACTAATCCTGTAAGCTCTGGTGCAAGGATCACCGTCTTCACCTCCAACAAGGGTCTGCCTTATGGCCCCCAGTTACGTAACAGGGACATCATCTTGCTTAACCCGGGCCTGCACGTTCAGCAGTGGTGACTTGAGCACTGCCATGTACAGGCCAGCCTGTCAGGCACTGGGGTGGGTTGAAGATGCGGACGCTGCAGAGGGAACCAACGTTCAGGGAGCTCATGGCTGGAAGGAAGAGCCGTGTGAATTGAACATGCATCGGATCGCCCTAACCTCATGGGTTTCTTGGTTTGCATGGACTAAGAGCATGTGATGTTGACCACAAAGCAAGGAAAGAACACGTGTAGGGAAGCCTCCTGGGCATCTTTGGGGGGCGCTGTTGATCAGAAGTAAATCATCAATGAGAAGTGAGTGGCTGTGTGTGCCACTGAGTTCCCCAGACATGAGAACAAGGAGGAAGCAAATATCACCCACCAGTTCCTAAAATCGAGCTCTTTCTAGGTCTTACACCCACCCGAGTTTCTACAGAGTTGAAGTCTATGAAAGTCAAGCCCTGGGAGAAGTTGTAAAAAGCAGAAGTCTGCAAACACGAGAATACGCACGGAATAGAGACATGCTTGTGAGAAGATTTCTGGGCTGGATGGTGGTTGGAAAGACAGGGAAGGTTTCTACTTGGCCTTGGGGCAGTTTGAAAACTTTCATTTACAAAAGTCATTTTCCTTTTGGTGCACAAACATGAGAGGGTGCCCAGGTGTTTCCAAAGCGGCGGCGAAGAAGGAAGGAGGGCGTATGCACAGCGCACCTGACACTGAAACTTGGCCGGGCAAGCCCTGGGGCCCTCCGTGTTTATTTGTGTGTAGTCCTGACAGCACCACGACAGACCTGGTTCTGAGTGGGAGAAGCCAGCCATCGTAGAATTAAATCCATGCACACTGCGCTGCGAAATCAAAGACAGCTGGATGTGGAGAGCCCACCAGTGCGACAGGATTAGTCTCTTCAGTCGAGAACATGTGTCAAAATGGGGGAGAAACATACAGGATGTTCTAACGTGTATTCACGAATCCTTGGCCCACATAAAACCCAAGCCTTTCTTTTTGTGGGTAAGCAAAGATTCCTGCTTGGTGGCAGAGGGTCGTCTTCTTGTTGAACCAGCCAGGAAGACAAGGGCCACCTTCTGAGATGTGAAGGAGCAGTCCGGGCACCAGGCAGCTGGAGGAGGGAAAAGCCAACGGGGCTCATCTGAAAGAAACCAACTCACTAAAAGGTCTGAAGAGCAAGCCCTAAGAAACCCCCAAAACAAAGATGCTCGGAGCAGCTGAGCCAGCCACAGAATCTGAAGACACATCCCAGGTCACCTGAGTGATGTCACTGCAGAAGGGGGTCTTTGCATGGATGCCAACAAGTTGGGGGTGGATTTCAAGCCTGCAAATGTTCTCCAGGAGCCCAGACCGTCAGAGGGACACTCTAGGGAACAGGGATTCAGCTGGACAGGGGATCAGCACACTGGAGGCAGCCTCTGGCCCAGGCTCCTCGTGCAGGTGGGGGCTACGGCACGTAAGAACTGATATGCCCGACATCCTCAGCCCAGAAAAACTCTCCAAGCGAGGCTTCCAGATGCCTACTGCTCGAGACCCTGCACCCTGGCAGGGACCGGCTCTCAAGGAGGGAAGGGGCATTGAAAAGGGATGAGAAGGAGCCTGGTCCTCGACTGGCCATCTGCCTGTGATGTGAGGCGGCCTGGTGGGTGGACCAGGCCAAAGGCAATGGAGCAACGGCCCACCAGGATGGTGTGACGGACTGAACCATGTCCCTGCAAAAGAGAGGTACAAGCTGGGAAGCACCGAGGACTGCCAGCAACCACCACATGCTAGGAAGGGGCCACGAGGTCCTGCCCTGGAGCTGTGACAGGGAGCACGGCCCTGCCAACACCCGGATGTCAGACTGCCAGCTTCCAGAACTCCAGACAGTACATTTCTGTTATTTTAAGCCAACCAGTGTTTGGTACTTTGTTACGGCAGCACTGAGACAAATGGCAACAAGTCAAGTGAAGATGGGAGAGTCAAGACCTGAGAACACTGCATCACAGAAACCCACAGATTGGGGGAGGGTAGAGCTCAGTGGTAGGGCACCGGCTTAGCATGCATGAGGTCCTGGGTTCAATCCCCAGCACCTCTATTGAAATAAATGAATAAATAACCCAATTATCCCCCCCACCCCAAAATCAAAAAGAAAAGTTTAAAAAAATTAAAAAATAAGAAACCCATGGATGAAGAAAGGAAAAGAAAGAAAGCCAGAAGGATGTCTCTTGAGATAAGTAGGTCAGAAATCTAATAAAGAAGTAAGGAGAAGGGCAGTAAAGCCAGTCATTAAATTAGGGAAAAGCCTGGGAGGACTCGATGGTGTAAAAGGAGAATTTCAGAAAAGACCCGAGAATACTTAAGGGAGTAAGAGAAGAGAGGAAAAAGAGAAAGGGGAGGACAGCTTCCTTCTGAACTCAGAAGGGAGATTAATGACATGACTCAATTATTAAACTAAATGACCAAGAGGAAGACAATGAAACGAGTTCTGACAAACGCATGCCTGCTAAAAATACTGTAAATGCCAGAGTTAGTAGCAGTTAGCTGTCAGTATAACTTAAACACACCCAGAAAAGGGAAACTATTACCAAGGAAGCCAGATCAATGAGAAATGTAAGCACAGAAATAACTTACAAGCAAGCCCATGATGGCATTTTATTTTAATTCTTTTTCGGTGGGGGAGGTAATTAAGTTTTACTTCATTAGTTTTCTTAATGGAGGTACCCCATGCATGCTGAGCATACGCTCTACCACTTGAGCTATATACCCTTCCCTCCCCATGATGGTATTTTAAACAGTCAACCCGGAACAGCCTGCTGCCTTCCAGGGCACACTCAAGCCTGAGCTCTGCGGAAGAACTTTCTGGAAGTTGAGCTGTGATCACATGATAACACCTTCCTGGTGACTCCGCGAAGCTCGCACAGAACTTTTTCAACGATGCTCACAGCAACTGTGTAAGGTTGGGCACTATTTGCACATGAAAAGCCTCAGCGAGATGACCTGTTTGAAGGTAAAAGAACCAGGCTCACGATTCAGGAGCCTGATGCTCCGTCTGGTCCCTTCCTACCCGGCACCATGCTCACATGGCTGTGGAATAGCTGACATGATTTCAAAGGCATGACGAGAGATGACCAAGCCACCTCGAAAGTGATAAAGACACTTAAACAACCATAACCCCCCAATACAACCAAGTTCATCTTTGTTGTTCCAGCCCAGGACAAAAATATGTAATAAACAAATTCATGAAAATTCAAGAAAAATATTAGCACCATACGACAGATCAGATAAAAAAAAAAAAAAAAAAGAAAAGAAAAAAAGAATGAAGGAATGAAAAAGCTCCAGACTACAATAAGCATGGGAGATCACCAAATAGAAGGGGGCAGGAGAATGAGTTTTGTTTTCAAGTCAGTATGAACTTGCACATAAATTGATTAGATTCTGGGTAAGAAGCAAAAGAGAAAGGAAAACAAGAGGGAAAAAAGGCAAGCCTCCTACGTATCTTCTCCCTGGACTAAGGCAAAGTGAAAGGAGAAACCAATGATGGGAGCAGAATTAAAAGGTGTCCAATTATTTGGAATTAAAAATACCCTTTCAAGTAATGCTTGGGTAGGAGAGAAACACTGGTTTACGGCAGCAGAATATATTTTTAGAACAACGAAAGCATCACAAGTAATGGGAAAAAAACCCACCCAACTCTTACCATAGTGACAAAAAGAAAAAAAAAATGAAGCATAATAAAGCAGCCCCACCCTGCTTAGAATGGAAACCTAAAAGAAAGCAAGAAAATGAAAACAAAATTAGACTAAAAATAGAAAAACCAAAAGGAAGCAAAAAAACCAAGGAGGCTGGTGAATCAAACCAATTCTAGAGTCTTCGGGAAAATAATAAAATTGATCATCAATTGACTGAATTAAAAATCAAAGAAAATGTACTTTAATAACCTAAGAATGAAAATGACAATCTAACAGCCGCTTCCAAAACAACGTTTAAGTTGTGGGAGAGATCCTCAGCCAGAGCTCACCCGCCAGACAATGATGCGGAAATGAAAGATCGACTTCCAAAATAAAGAAGTCTCCAAGTCACACAAGAAGAGAAAAACCAAAATAATGTATAAAAGACAAACAAACAAGGGAAAAAACATAAGAATCACTTCCCCAAAGGCTCCTAATTCAATATAATTTTTTTCAACCAAATTTTCAAAGGAAAATAGTTTCTATATTACATACATGATTCCTTAACAGAGGACTCACTTCATTTTATGAGTCAAAATCAGTTACTTTGCAAGAGCCATGAAAATTCTAGGCCACTTATATGTATATACAGGGCTGTGAAAACCATAACAAAATCTTCTAGAATAGAAACCAACAACTAAACTCAAAAATTCAAGTTTTGCAACCAACCAGGATCTATACCAAGAAAACAGCACCGTGGTGGCTTATGGAAAACCACCAATCAGTACATTCTGTTAAAGCAAAGTGGCCTTCCTTTTATTATCTGGATGCCAAAACATTAATAAAACGTATCACTTTTTCTTCACTAAAATCCTTAAAAATAGGTACGTGGGGTTTAAAATCAACACTGGGCTTCCCCCGCCCCCCCCATCATTCCTTTTAAAAATAGGAAGTTTACAAGAAATCTCCCTTCACTAGTTCCAATGTAAGAATTGTGCCAATAGCTATTTGAGAGAGGGAGAGAAAAGCAAGAAATAAAAATACTGTCTTTGCAGTTACTAAGACTTAACTCACTGTTGAGAGAACTTTGTTTCCTCAACTGTTAAATGAAAACAAAAATTTCTGCCTCCCAGGATTGCATAGAAGATTAAAGTGGAATGTTTGGCAACGTACTTTGTTAGCCATGAAGTTCTATGTAAACGGAAGTTTACTGCATATTTAAGACTTTATCCATCCATCCATCCATCCAAGCAACAATCTACTCCTCCTGTTCCAGGCTCTAGACTGAGGCGCAAACACAAAATGAGCAAATTTGGACAAATCCCTGCCCTGGAGAAGCTTCCAGTTAAATGGGGGAATTGACATTAAACAAGAATGTCCCCCAAACCAACAACCCCACACTTAATGTTAAGTGCTATGAATAAAATGGCAGGAGCCTCTAAAAGATGGACGGGGGTGTCTGACCAGGCCTGTGGGTTAAGGAAGGCCTTCCCGAGGATGCTGTGTGGGGCTGAGATGCGGAGGCAGCACTGGCATCAAGGAGAAGTGATGTCCTGAGGGCTGAGGGGACAGGCACGCTCTCTTCTGGCCACAGGATGTCCAGCCTGCAGGGACCACATGGGCAGCAGGGACATTTGGGTTTCTTGCCCCTAGTTTCTTATTATAAATAGCAGTGCTTTGAGCAGTGCAATGGTGGCAATTACTTTTTTTTTTCTTCTTTTGAATTATGTCCTAGAGGTATCTTTCAGGAAGGAAATACCAGATTCAGAACTGTTCTCTGGGAGAAAAGAGTTTTACAGCTTTTGTCACATGATGCCAATTACTTTCCACACATATGGAACCAATTTATAGTGCCAGCAGCAAGGCCCTGGTGCCCCTCTCTCTTTGACCCTGCCAAGTGTCTTACTCAGCATTTATATTAATTTTTGCTAGTTTAATAGGTATGTGACACTACTTTCAAGTCATTTTAATTTGAATTTCTGTAAATTACCAATAAGGTCATACATGTTTCCAGGCCATGATTTACTGTCTGTGTTTTCTCATGTGTAAATTAACTGTTCATTTCTCTTAACTCCTTACTCTTGTGGCTCTGGCTTGGGCGCTGCTGAGTCCGAGCATCTGAACATAATCTATAAACACGGACTGAGTTCAATTCAACGATCAACTGACATATAATTGCCTCAGTGATCTCTTTGGGATTTCAGTCTCTGTCAGTTCTTTTTTCCTCAAGTCTCTTCTACTATTTCTTTTTTACATTTCTTTTTAAAATTGTGTTTTACTGTATTAGTGTAGGATAGTAAAACTGTATTCTATTACATTACAATATTTTACCATAAATAACTTTGATATTTGTCTTATTTGTGGTTATGTGTCTTTATATGTCTTTACATATCTTTAAAATTTTGAAATGCGATCACTTTCTTTTATAACTGGCATGAATGTGCTTTTTAAAAATACATTCTCATGAGTTTCCAGGGATTAACTTTTACATGTCGGGAATTTATCTGCATCCCTCTGAATATTCTTGTCCATGCTGACAGCCAACAGTTTCAATGACAAATGCTGATGTTTCTTCTCCTCTTGTTTTTTTCTTGTGTTTTCTAGTTTGTCACACAAGTTCAAATAATAATTTCGTTATGTCTGCATCTCTATTAATCATTCTCTCCATTTTTAACTAAATACAACTGGTTTACAGAATTGCACCTTCCTATTACGTTTTGTGGTCCAGTGGGACCGTCGGCCGTGAACACGGACCTGAAAGATGATACAGGGCAGTCGCTCACCTGCTCCACCCTGGGACCCTCCCTGACCGTTCTCAGGTTCTAAGAAGCACTGACCGTATGGGAAGCATCACAGAGGTGATTCTGTTCCGCAGGGAAAGCATGTGAACAGGGCGTGGGGGCGGGGAAAGACTTGGTACTTGGGAACTCAAGAAAACAGACACCTGAAGAATAATCGGCTACATTCTTGGGCACGGGAAGAGTGGAGCTGATGGAAGAGGCCTGGGACAGTCCTGAGTCTGATCTCACGACTCTCAGAGGGCAGCTGAAGCCTTCTCTTCCTGTCACACAAGTGAGTGGTGAAAAGGCTGGACCACGGGCGTTCAGTCTGCTTCTAGCGCTGCCTCTTACAGGCCAGGGCCTTGCTGCCCCAGAGACTTAATTCTGGGGAGTCCAGTTCCTCCATCTGCTATGAGACTGCACCCCGCAGTGAGGAGGGGGAGAGAGGAACCGAGAAGGTGCAAGGTGCGTGTGTAGAAATGCTCTGGAAAGCGTAAAATTCTTGAATTAGACCCTTGTGCTAAATGTTAGTCTTAACCGGGGACAGGATGCTTTCCACAGGTCTCAGGGTCCCTTGGGAAAGACTGTTGACCCACAGTGCACCAGGTGCCCTGGGGAGCACGCAGCCCCTCCTCAGCGGCTCCCGAAGTCCCTGGCAAAGACTGACCAGTACGTGCTGCATCCTCCCCCTTCCGAGCATCCCACATTTGCAAATCATCAGACCCACCAGATCACAGGGAAGGAGAAGGGCTGCTTCAGCTCCCAAAATGTGCAGCCAGGAAGTCTGTGCTCGGGCACAGGCAAAGGCACCTGAATGGCCGGTCTCCCGGAATTTTTAAGGTATATCATAAGTCAGAGCTGATCCCAAAAGTGATGGTAATAATAATAATAATAGTAGTAGTAGTAGTAGTAGTAGTAGTAGTAGTAGTAGTAGTAGTAGTAGTAGTAGTAGTAATAAATGATGTTCTCTATGTTAGCTGCAAGATTTGAAATCATGAGGGACTTTTACAAGGACATTAATAATTTCCCAATTGAGCTGTTTCAAAATCAATTTCAGCTCTTGTCTCCTCCCACACTGCAAACAGCCCTCTCACTGCTGGATGGGGACAAACACCATAGTTAGTCCAGGACCTGCTTAGGCCTCTCCTGCCACTTCTGTTTTCCTGCTCCTTCCTGAGTGTGCCAACATCAAAGTGTTATTTCTTATGGCAACAGAGCAAACACTGACAGCACCGTCACCACGAACACCGGCTGTCTCACTGAACATTCAGGCGAGGGTTTGGCGGCTTTCCAGAGGGGCACCCACGAGCCAGAGCCAGGAGTGGCTTTGGCCAGGTCTGATCTGGCTTCGCCTGTAGCTCTTTCAAAAGTGTGTCCAGCCCACGTGGTGTGGGCTCTCAAGACCTTCCTTGCCAAACACCAGCAAAACCTAACTGAGAAGCCGGCCGCTGCCAGTGGAAAATCAACGTGGGCTTCTCAGCGGTTTCCCATCTGCAGGCATGGACAGGTTCTGGCAGCCTGAGAACCAGGCGATGCCTGACACAGAGGCGTGGTGAACCAGGACCAGCCGTGGCTCCCACGGAAGCAGCAATTACATTAAAAAATACCAACCAGCTGATGGGGGAAGCAGAGCAAAAACACCAAAAAAACAAGATGACCACTTCAGCAAGGTTACTGCCACGAATGCCAGCAGTCAAGGGAGTTGTCGGGCTGGGTACACATGGCAGCAACACGCCCTTTTTACGTCTACCTTTGTCTGATATTCTGAATCAAAAATGCCAATTCGATCCCACTGCACACCTGGAAAGGTAGGAGCACTTACCTCTGGTTCCAGGGTCATCGTTCCTGACTGCTGGACCCCTCTGGGCTAACCCTCTCTCTTCTGCCCGCAGCACAGAAGGACAGTGCTGTCGTAGGTTAGAGATCACGGGAGCTAGACACACCCACTGCAACCCTGACTTTGAAATTCACTTGAATAATAATAATAATAAAATACCACCTGCTTTGGGGAAGCTCAAGGAGTCCTTATGACTCAGGCTGCACTATATGTAATTTCACTTTCTGTATCCAAAAGGGCCACAGAAAAGAAAAGCAACATTGTCTTTTCTTTGTCTTCTCATTCGTGGAACACAATAGTAATTTCCAAGCTCTTTCCCTATCTTGGTGAGGGTAGCAGGAGTTACCCGTGGAGAAGGTCACAGACACAGATGTCAACCACTTCTGCTTTTACCCTTAAGCCAAGAAAATGAAAGTCACCGGCTTTCAACCTCAGGTGTGCACTGGAATCACCAGGGGAGTTTTGAAAACTACTGATTTGGGTCCCCATCCCAAAGATTCAGATTTAGCTAGTATACAGTGTGGCCTGGGCCTTGGGATTTTAAAAAGCCCCCAGGGATTCCAATTACACAAAAATGTGAGAACCACTGCTCTACATGAAAGATGGGGGAGGCACAGCTCAGGAATCATGAAATGAGAAAATCCCCCAGGTTAAAGAGACTCAGGTTCTGGTCTGAGCGTCACTGCTGAGTATCTTCTATTCTTGGACAAGTAACAGAATGTCTCGAAACCTCAATATTTTCTTCTGTTAAACAGATTATATTCCTCCCATTTCTTTCTGAGATGTTATACAGATCAAATATGATAAGAAAGTGCTGGGGGAAACACCAGACACCAAACACTGTTACACGTAAGGAGTAGGTGATCATGATTTCCTCTCGTGATGTGAGGCTGATTTAATGATTAATGTTTATTGAGCACTTACTATGTGCCAGGCCCCAGGCTAAGTGCACAGCTGGCCTCCAAGGTGGATACTGTAATTACCCCTGTTTATGACTGAGACCAGCCAAGGCTCAGAGAGGTAACATGATAAGGAAAATAGAATATCAGTGTTCTCTAGAAACTAGGAAACCAGCAAAGGTAAGAAAAAAAATAAAAAGGAAATAGCAGCAAATATAATAAAAAAAGATGGGGGCAGTAAACCGACACGGCAGGTCTCACACAAATGTGAATTACTGGGTGGAGCCCTCTCTCAAAAGAGACGCTGTCAGATGGGAATGAAAACTGAATGCTGTTTACAAGATATACACCCAATACAAAGAAAAAAAAAAAACTAAAAGGCTGGGAAAACTCATACAAGGTTGAGGCAAAGAAAAAGCAGTGTCACAAGGGGAGAGCAAACTCTGGAGGGCAGAAGCATCAGCAGGATTAAAGCGGATATTTGATATCATGAAATAGGTCCAAATGGGTCACAAGGCAATGTTCCAGGTACACAAAGCAAAAACTTCTAGAACTACATGAAGAACGAGATAAAAATCAATACATAGGGCAACCAAGACCCAGAGATGTTCAATAAGCAGGTAGAGGCCCTACAGCAGTGAGGCCTGGAGCCCAGACGAGAGCCAGGAGGTCTCAGGCCAGAGCTTTGCCTTAACCACAACATATCAACAAAACACTTAGTGAAGATGTCGCGAACGTTTTAGAGCAGATAAAAGCCAAAATGAATGAAGGAACAAACACAATCAATTGTAAAAACATAAAATCTACTGGTCCATTGATAGGACCTGATGGGTATAAATCCCCGACTGGTCTAATTAAATTCAGAAGAGAAAAAGTAAAACTGTTTCCCTCATAAATTGGCACCATAAATGGAAATATAACTACAGATATAGAAAAAAGAATTATCAAAAAGCGTAAACGTGATACACCATGATCGCAAATTCAAAAATCTAAAGGAAATGGATGATTTTCTACCAAATATAACCTCTTGAA
The DNA here is from genome assembly GCF_036321535.1 of Camelus dromedarius. Taxonomy (NCBI): domain Eukaryota; kingdom Metazoa; phylum Chordata; class Mammalia; order Artiodactyla; family Camelidae; genus Camelus; species Camelus dromedarius. The sequence continues at coordinate 5,921,130 of NC_087464.1, forward strand.
CTGCACATAAACAAAAGCAGACAACCTGAATTGACCAATGACTCCAAAAGAAGTCCAAAAATAAAGACCTGCTTTATCTAATTAACCTTTAACAATGAATCATTCATATGAAACTTCTCCAGATTATAATAAGATGGAAAGTTCCCCCAAGTCATTCTGAAAATCTAATGTAGCATTTATACCAAAATCTCATAAAGACAATAAAAATAGGAAATTATAGATCAATTCACCTATAAATATAGATGCAAAGTTATAAGGTAAAATATCAACAGATCAAATCCAGTGGTAAAAGCTCCAATTAGCATTTACTACAGGACTTCAAAGTTGGGTCAACATCTATTATCAACAAATAAAATTAGAAAAACTATGTGAATATATCCATAGCTGCCAAAAAGGGATAGGACAATACTCAGCAACCTTTCCTAATAAAAACTCTAAGCAAAAAGAAATACATGGAAACCACCTAAGTATTACAACTGTCTATCTACCAAAATTCTACAGCAAATGCCCATAAACTGCTGATGCCAAGACCTCGAAAACCAGGAACAAGAGAGATACATCTGCCCTTTTGCTGATGATCCAACTTTTGACATTTCTGGTGATACACACATAACCCATGAAATAAAGTAAGTTATATAAATATTAGAAAAGAGGAGACAAACATGCTTTGAATTTGCTGAGGACTTGATAATATATCTAAGAGGCTCAAGGAACTCCTCTAAAAACCACTAGAGTAGTTGGTAAGGGGACCGAATAAACACCTAAACAGAAGAGCTTTCCTCCATACCTGCAACAATAGGCTGGAAACGGGAAAGAACTACATATATTCCAACCAAACAGGGGCAAAATAATCACAGGGAAACAAAATAGGTCCAGGAAACCTTTAGGAGGAAAACAGTAAGATCCCATCAAAGAACACAAATGCTGTACAAACAAAAGAGAGTTGCCATGGGGAATGCACAACACGGAGGAACAGACGTCTAGTAACAGTCGAGATGTTTTTGGAAAAAAAGCAAATAAGGAGTAAAAAACTTGCATTCACAGACTGTAAGGTTGACACGAAATGCCCACAATCAAAGCAGTATGACATTGGAACAGAAACAGACGAGTAGGCAAGTGGACCAGAGCAGAGAATCCCAAAATGTACACAGGTATACAGTAGGGGGAAATGGCAACAGAGGCATTTCAATTCAGAGGGAAAAGGAAGCTTTGTTTTATAAATTGTGCTGGAATAATTGATCATCTATCTAGAAGGGCTTAAAGCTAGACTCCCTCCCTCATGCTACATATCAAATAAATACCAGAAAAATGAAAGCTTAAAGTGTAAAAAAAAAATAATAAAAACAGTGTAAGAGACTCTAGGAGAATGTTTACATAAAACTGAGATGGAAATAACCTTCTTGTATAACCCAAATGCCATCAAGGAAAATACAGGCAAATTTGATTATATATTCTGGTATTTTTGTTACAGCAAAAGATAACAGAAAAAAGAAAAATAGTGGGTTGGGGAAAGTATTGGGAACATATATGATAAACAAAGGCTTAATATCTCTAATGTAAGGAAAGGCACTCCAAAATAAGAAGGAAAAGCTGAGTAATCCTTTAGAAAGCTAACCAACAAACGGTAACAAGCAACTCACACAAGGGCTGATGCAAATAATTTATGATGCTGTGAAAAGATATTCAATATTATTAATGACAGAAATGTGTTTTTTACATATATTCATTTTCATATTCTTTTTCATCATATGTTACTATAAGATATTGACTATAGTTCCCTGTGCTCTACAGTAGAAACTTGTTATTTATCTATTTTATATATATTAGTTAGTATCTGTAAATCTAGAACTCCCAATTTATCCTTTCCAATCCCCTTCCCCTTCGGTCATGATAAGTTTGTTTTCTATGTCTGTGAGTCTGTTTCTGTTTTGTAAATAAGTTTGTCTGTCTTTTTTTTTTTTAGATTCCACATATGAGCGATCTCATATGGTATTTTTCTTTCTCTTTCTGGCTTACTTCACTTAGAATGACAATCTCCAGGTCCATCCATGTTGCTGTGAATGGCATTGTTATTTTTTATGGCTGAGTAGTAGAGAGAAATGTGGACAGTAAAACAAGGAGATACCATTTTTACCCATCAGACTGATGAAAATTAAAAAGCTCCTGAGTAGCTACTGCCAGCCAAGGTGTGGGGACAGAAACCCCCCTGTAATTCCGGTGAAAGTGTGAATCATCACAGCTTTTTGGGGAAGTGATTCCAAAGCAGTCGACCTTTAGAACTCTGATCTACACAAGCAGTGCCCTAGAAAATCACGCTCTGTTACACGGGCAAAAACCCAGAAATAATCCACGTGTCCACTGACAGGAGAAGGGCTTAGTCAACTAAACTACATTCACGCTATAGATTTAAGGCCTGTATTTAAAAGAACGAGTTGTAGCCACATTGATCTAGAGGGACTCAGTGACGGAAGACAAATTTAAAAAGCCAAGTTGAAGATAATGTCAATAATGCAATACTATTTTTGTTATTAAAATGTAAACTAACTAGAACTAATTCCTATATCCCCCCCCCAGTTTTACTGAGATATAACTGACATGTAACATTGTGTACTTTAAGGTGTACAATTACATATTGCAATTACAGATTGCAAACATTTATATACAGCAAAATGATTACCACCTGAGTGTTAGCTAATCCCTGCACTGTGCCACCTAATTACCATTTCTATTTCATGGTGAGAACATTTAAGATTTATCCTCTTGGAAATTTTCAGGCATATAATACAATATTATTAACTATAATCACCATGCTGTACATTAAATCTCCAGAACTTACTCAGCTTATAGCTGAAGTTTGTACACTATGAACAGCAGCTCCCTATTTGCTCCACCCACTGAGGTCTTGGAAAACCATCCACTCTGTTTCTATGGTTCAGCTTTTTTAGATTCTACAAATAAGTGAAAACATACAGTATTAGTCTTTCCCTGTCTGATTTCTTTCACTTAGCACAATGCCCTTGAAGTCCATCCATGGTCTTGCAAATAGCAGGATGTCCTTCTTTCTTGTGGCTGAAAAAAATGTCCCACTGTATACAGACACCACCTCTTCTTTATCTGTTCATCCACACGACTACTCACCATTTTTCCCGGACAACTGCTGGGCAAGGCACTCGCTTCAATGAAATACTTCCTAAGGAGATGCTTGCTGGGGTCAGGGCTGTCCAGCAAGATGTAGGAACAGAAAAAGGCCCCATGCCGAAGCAGGAAGATGGCAATGTCCTCATTCCCTACAGGACAGAAAGCAGAGAGCTCAGGGCATTGGATGCAGGCGCATCACAGGGGTCCAAAACGGCAGACGCCCACGGGGGAAATGGAAACAAAAAGTGTACTGGTGCTGGTTGAACTTCTCTGTTACCTCCCTTGAGGTGCCAGGTTCCCGTCAGCGAGGGACTCTGCCCTTTAGAGTGCCTCCTAGGACGCTCCCACTTGCCACAGCTGGCCTGGCCACTGAAATCCCCTTGCAGGAGTGGGTGGGGGAAGGAGGAAGGTGGAAGCAGGCAGACATTTCAAAAAAGAGGCAAAGGACAGGAGTTGCAGAAACCTTCCCATGGGCGATTTGAGAGCTGGAGGTGAGTGTGAAGGACGGAAGGTCCCGCATCTCTGAAGCGCGGTGGTTCTCGTGGGCGGGGCAGACTGGGGACCCACCGGACTTGATGGCCGCGTACAGCGGCAGGCGCACGATGACAGGGAACTCGTTCTTCCTGACCGCGTAGCTCTCCGGGTCAGCCCCGTGCGTCAGGACCAGGAGCTTCACCAGCGCCAGATGCCCCCGCTGGCAGGCCAGGGCCAGCATCCAGTTCAGCAGCCGCTGGTGGCTGCAGGGACCTGGCAGGGATGACAGGATGAAGGGAAAGTGCCACTGGAGGGACAGGCTGTTCCCGCTCTGAAATCCCCTTTGACCTGAGCAAAATCACGCTGTCCTGTTTCCAGTGGCCAGTCGCTTTGGTCCAGTTGACAGTGTTTTTGAAAAAGTCCCTCTGAATCGCATATGACAGTTCCCCACATAGTTACAAGCCCACCTGCTTGGCAAATAATGCCAAGTGAGGAAAAGGCGCATTCAGAACAGCATGTGCAGTGTGATCGGCCCAGTAAAAAAAATCTATGTGTGGAAATAAGACTAGAAAGAATCAACGCAGTATTGCAGAATTATCTCTGGGTGGTCCAGCAGTGAACATCCCCTTACTGGCTTCTTCATCCTCAGCCCTGACCTCATCCCTAGAGCAGCATTACACACAGAAGTATGGGCTTTGGAGACAGGCAGCTTAGAGTAGAATATTTCAGCTGCATCATCTTGGGCAAATTTCTTAGCCTCTCTGTGACTCAGTTTACTCACCAGTGAAATGGGAATAATAACACCTGTCCTTTCCAAGTGTAATGCGAGGATTACATGACAAAGTACACGTCAAGTGCCTGACTTGATAAACTGTCATCATGTCTGTCACTCATTATGTGATGTCATTATGTTCTTCGAGTAAGAACACCTTTCTGCATTTCCGAATTGTCTGTGATATACATATATTACTTTCATAAGTAAAAAAAAACTTTGATGAAAGAAAACGATTAGCCTAAAACTTAGAGAATTACTCCCTGAAAGAACCGCCTACTTAATTACAGGATGAAATAACATTTAACCCACTGAATGAACAGGGTTAGCGTGGGCTGAACTGTGACAATATCTTCAAGTTCAAAGCAGTGCGATGTCTCTGGGATCTTGCTGCCATGGAAAAATGACCTCATTCACCACATGGACACATCCCAATTGCATCACCGCACTGTCTCATTTTCAGAAGCGGAAAGTCCTCGGGAGCCAAAGTGCTCCGAAGCCCGGAGAGAGTGACCCTCCCCTCTGTGGTAGGAAATTGACCAGGAAATAGGGGTGAGGTCAGAATGGCAGCAATTAAAACCCAACACACAAAGCATCTGGCATCCTGCCCGGGCTGGAGCAGGTGCTGAGTAAGTGTCCCTTCTTCGCCTTCGACTGATAACTAAAACGAACAATTCAAAGGAAGTGGGCGGTGCATGAACAGAAGACAAATTGGTCCCTAACTCAGTTACTACCAGGATATGTGGGTATGAGAAGTCCAGTCGTCATGCTGGTGACTTTTGCTGAGGATGGAAGCGTGGCAGGCTTAGGAAGCAGGCCCTATATTTCACAGTCATGATTTTCAAAGGAGGAAACTGAAGCTCAGAGAGATCTGGGAACTTGCCAAAGGTCCCACAGTTGGTAAATGGCAAAGTCAAGCCTTCAACCCTGCTTTGTCAAAAACCAAAGGGTGCTCTCTTAACCATATTCTCTGAGGCCTGAATCCAGCAACACTCACCGAGCCTGGATTTGCACAGTGTCACCAATCTGAGGCTACAGTGGGAAATCAAAGGAGACCAGGACACCCTGAGTCTACCAGAGAAAAAATTACTTCCTACTCAAAAAGCAACATAGTCTGGTACAACCAGACAATGTCACATTACTCAGTGATTAAAAAAATATATATATATGAACTCTCAAGCCATGAAAAGACATAGAGGAAACTTGAATGCATATTGCTAAGTGAAAGAAGTCAATCTGAACAGGCTACACACTGTATGAATCCAACAATATGATCTTCTGGAAAAGGCAAAGCTACAGAGACAGTAAAGAGATCAGTGGTTCCTAGGGGATGGAGGAGAGAGGGAGGAGAAGGTAGAACGTGGGATTTTTAGGGCAGTGAAATGATTCTGCATGACACAGTCATGGTGGCTCTATGTTGTCACACATTTGTCCACACCCATAAATACACAACCCGAATGTAAACTACGGACTTCAGTTAGTAATAACACATCAATATTGGTTCATCAATTGTAACAGTTGTACTACATGCACACAAAAATGTAAATAATGAGAAGGAAACTGTTGGGGGAGGCGTGGCATGTGAGAATTCTTGGTACTTTCCCATCAGTCCTTCTGTAAACCTAAAACTGCTTTATCCTCGGATTTCTGGATCCCACGATTGGTAATGGTGTAAAGAAATAAACATTTTGGACTACAGCCCCCTCAAATGTCTGTCTGGTTTCTATGAAGAGGGTCTCCGGGAGGTGGTGAAGAGCCCGTGCCCTGGGATTTACCTGACAAGGACTCGAGTAATTCCTGCACGACATCCGTGTGCCCAAACTGTGCTGCCACCACGGCTGGGTTGTCGTCCGTGGGCTCCGTCGGCAGCTCCACCAGCCTCTGGGTGAGAAGATACCGGACGGTCTCCAGATCCCCATAGGCCGCTGAGATGCTCAGGAGCTGGCCCTGGTCAAAACAGAACAGGGACAGGACTTCAGCAAGTCGAGCACTGCTGGGAACTGCCCCCATAATCAACTCTAAATGCTTCACCACGTCCTGGGGCAAGACCACAGGTGTACTGTCCACACGTGGCTGTGGAGTCTTGGAACGTAACTCGTGCAGAGTGAGAGGTGCTGCGTAAAATCACACGTGGTTGCAAAGACTTTTAGTACAAAAAGGGTCTACTATCTTGTCAGTAACTTTTCTACTTGTTACATGTGGAAATGATCATCTTTAATATATTCTGCTGAAATAAAACAGAAGATGAAAATTTCATCTTTCTGTTTCCTTTTTTAATGTGACTACTAGAACATTTGAGATTGTAAATGGCTCATTCTGTTTCTTTGGAACCGCACTGCACTCGGCCACAAGCTTCATGAGGATGGGGACAGTGTCGTAGCCCCACTTGGCACACAGCTGGCGCCCAGTACCCTCACGAAGAGAAGGTAGCCAGGCTCTCTGAAGGACCACCCTACCAGTTATCCATAAATGGATGTGACAGGCGAGGAGACTCCACAGACCTGAAACCAGAGGTAAAGATCTTCAAGCAACATGACACAGGATTCTCAACTTGGTAGCCCGGAGGAAAAGCTTAGGGTGGGAATTGGACCTAAGCCTGAGTTTCGCACATTCCAGTCATTCTGACATTTAAGAGCTCTATGAGGTGGGCAGTATATGAAACCATAGACAAGGACAGGAAGGTTCAGAGTGGTTTCATCACTTGTCCAAGATCACACAGCTAGTAAGTGGCTGTCGTAGACTGATTGTAAAAATGGCCCTGTCTTTTCATGAGCGCCATGAGTCTGCTGAAAGGGTGCTCAGATGAACGCTGGATTGGTGTGTGCGGTGGTTTGACTGCGTGACTGAAACTTTAAGTCCTTCTGGAACTTGGCTGCTTCCTGTGGACTCGGGCATCAGCTTTGTTCAAGGAAGCAGATGCAGAAACCAAGCTGGAATAAGGCAGCCGGTACCACTGTCGACATTTACTGAGGACCTGCTGTGTGTAAGAAGCTGGACAGAACACTGAGGATGCCAGGGTGATTTCTGACCTCCATGAGTTTACAATTAAATCAGGAATTTACACACACAGCCACCAACAACCATATTTTGCTTGCTGAGTAGTTTAGAAAACAAGTGTCTCTGGAGATCACTTTAGGGTGGGATGGGCAGGGATGGGTCAACGGACTCCCAGAGATGGAAACTGATATTTACCACGGCCTCATCAAGTGCCAGAAGCTGTACTGGCTATTTTATTTAATTGATTGCGTTCAATTCAGTTTCTAAACAGGAATGTACCTGTATTTCCATCACGTGGGTGTGGAAACTCCCTTGCCCGCGCGTAGGGAGTTTAGGATCAGCAGAACTACCCAGGATTTGAACTGGAGTCTGTCTGGCTTCAGAGCCCTTGTTCTCTCCATTCCATCCAAGACGTCCCGGGAAACAGGGGTTTGGGAGGGGAGCTTGGGTTCTGCAAGTAGAGAATGGGCTGACACTTGAGGTGTGCCGATGGGTAAGGTAAGGGACGGTCTAACGGACTGGCAGAGAGTCGCATGTTCAATATTCTGCCCAGAGCGGGGCCCACTAGCCCGGCCATTCCAGGAAAGCATTTACATTAGGGAGAAAAGCCACAGGGATTGATTAAGTGATTTACCGCACACAGCCGTCTAGATCCCAGTTGGTAAGAGGTTTCTAAGCACTATCCTTTCAAGGTAGTAAGTGATGTCACAGGAACCAGCCCAACACCAAGAGGGAACCAGAGGGCCAGAAGGGTCAGGGCTGGTTCTCTGGCGAGGGACAGCCTGGGAGGCTCTACAGTACGCGTTTATTTTAATTCAAACAGCCTAGACAAGCATGAAATAAAAGGAGGCCCCCTTCTATGCGTCTACCTCCCAGCCAGCCCCTGCAAAGGAAGCCGCTCTCACCCAGCCTTCCAAAACATGTCTACCCACCCATATACACGGATAATCCAAGTGAAACCAAATGCCTTTTCACTTTGTTAATTGTAACTATGTACTGGCACCTACAGAAAAGTACAAATGTATGTGTCCAGTTTCATGAACTGCCACTAAGTGAACAGATCCGTGTAAGGGGCACTGAGACCAAGGGACAGGAGATGACCTGTATCCACAAGTCCCCTACTGCTCCTTCTAGTCACTGTCCTACCTGGAGTAACCACCATCCTGACTTCAGACACCACATATTCGTTTTTGCCAGTTTCTAAACATCATAAGCTTGGAATTATACTTCACTTAATTTTTAAAAACTCTTGGCTTTGAAATAACAGGTTCACAAGAAGTTGCAAAGACAGTATTGAGAGGACCCATGTTTCTTTGATTTGGTTCCCCCTAATGGTAACATTTTACACAACTGTAGTTCAAGATCAAAACCATTCATTTGCCATTAGTACAATATGTGCAGGCAGTTCTGTCATTTTGTCACATGTGCAGATTTGTGTATCAAGATGCAGAACCCTTACATCACAATGAGAATGAGCATCTTCCTTGAGTCTCTGTTTCCCCATCCCACCCCCCTCCTCCCTTCCACATCCCAACCTCTGGCAACCCCATTTCTCTTCCATCTCTATAATTTTGTCATTTTGCAGATGTTATATGAATGGAATCATATTTTGAGATTGGCTTTTTATTTTCCATTCAGCAAAATGCCCTGAGCCACTGCATATTTCAACAGCATTTCTTTATGTTGCCTATTAGTTATTCCACGGTATGTTTAAACATTCACCTGCTCCGTGTTTCTGGTTGTATCCAGTTTTTGGCTATCACAAATAAAACTGCTATGAACAATCACGCACAGATTTTTATGTGTACATATATTTTCATTTCTCTAGGATGAATGTTTAGGAGTCCAATTGCTGGGACATAATGTATTTTTAGTTATTTAAGAAACTGTCAAACTGTTTCCCAGAATGGCTGAACCATTCTATATTCTCATTAGTAATGTATGAGAGATAGAATTTGGTATTGTCACTATATTTTAATTTTAGCTGTCCTAATAGTTGTGCAGTGATATCTCATTGTGTTTTTAATCAGACATCTTTTTTCATAGGCTTATTTTTATATACGTTTCAGCAAAATGTTTCCTCACCTATTTCACACATTTTCTAATTGGATTGTTTGCTTTTTAATGTTGAGTTTTGAGAGCTCTGTATACATGAACTAGACAGGAGTCCTTTGTCAGATGTGTGGTTTGCAAATGTTTTCTCCAAGTTCGTAGTTTGTCATTTTATCCTCTTAACAATGTCTTTCTCAGAGCGAAGCTTTTAATTTGATGAGGTCCAATTCATCAATTTTTTTTTCTTTTATGGATCATTTCTTTTAAGGATTTTCTATGTATGCTGCCATATTACCTGCAAATAGAGACAGATCTATATGCCTTTTATTTCATTTCTTTGCCTTATTGCATTGTCTCCAAACTAGTAATATATTGAACAGTAATATGTTGAATATAATTATAATTATTCTTGAATTGAACTTCCAGTATTATAAAGAGAGTGAACATTCTTGCCTTGTTCCTTATATTAGGGGGAAAAGGAGTCTTTTCACTGTCAACTATGACGTTAGCTATAGATTTTGTAGGTGTTTTTTATCAAGTCGAGGAATTTCTCCTCTATTCCTAACTTTCTAAGAGTTTTTTTTTTATTGTGAATAGGTATTAAATTTTGTCAAATGCCTTTTCTGCATCAATTGATATAAGTGATTTTTTCTTATTCAGCCCATGTCGATTCCAGAAGCTCTGGCTGGGAGGGGTAGCAGTGTCTCATTACTGGACAGGTACACTAGGTGGGTTTGGCAGCCCAGGCTTCTCACATGGTCTCCACTGATGGGGGCAGGAGAAAGCTCATTACCACCGCTGGAGATTACATCCCAGCTCGCCATGACCTTCTCTGTTGGGGCAAGAGGGGATTGGGGCACTTTGCTACAGCCCGGCAAGGATGGAATCTAAGTTGTCCATGTGACCTCTGCTGGCAAGGAGTAGGGCTGGGGCTGCGGGTGTTTCCGTGGTGCATGGCTGAAGTAGACTGGTTATTATCTCTAAGTTATCTGGCTAGGTTGCTCCGTTGCTGGTACTCTGGTTAGAGAGAGTAGGATGGTCTTGGGGCTTTTTTGTCTGCATTAGTTGGTGATTTCGGGTTGCCAGCTTCTTCAGCATCCAGTCTGGGATTTTTGAGGCAAACAAGAAAACCCCCAAACTCACCACTGTGCTTTCCTTGAATCCCAAGATCTCTCTCCATCTTTCAGAATCTTATGCTTATTTTATAGGTAATGTCCAGGATTTGTAGAGAGGAATAGGAAAAAAAGCATACCTATAGCATCTTCTCTCCATTTTACTGGAGGCAGAAATCCTGCATATATTAATTTAAATTACATTGTAATCCTTCCAAAATAGCTCCTGGGGATTATTTTGTTCTTTTGGAGTGCTGTATGGTATTGCATGGACAGACAGTTTATGTAGCGGTGTCCTCCTGCTGACGAACAGGCATGCAGGCAGTTTCCAGGGTTCTGCTATTGTAAACACAAATGCAGTCAGTATGCTTGTGCATACACCTTGGCAATTTTTTTTCAAATAAATCTGTAAGGGTAAGTCCCTAATAGTAGTTTTGCTGGATCAAAGATGATGGAGTTTTAAATTCTGATAAACATTGGCAGACTGCCTTCCAAAAAAGCTGCACAAATTCATATTCCCACCAGTACTGAACAAGGATGTGTGATTTCCCACAGCTCTGCTAATGTTCATTATAAAACTTTAAGATGTCAATTGGATAAGCTAACAGTGCTGTTTCATTTTTGTTTTGTTTGCTTTGCTTTTCTATAATAAAGTTGAATAGTGTTTCATAGTTTTTCACTGTTTTTTTGAATTTCCTTGTGCGTGTGCACCTTTGTCTAATCATATTCTTTGTCATTTCTGGTACTGTTCTCACCTACTTTTTTATATTCACAATATATTTTTGTGTTATTTTTAAAACTTTAAGATTTTTTTTATTAAAGTATAGTTGATTTACAGTATTATATTAGTTTCAGGTGCACAACATAGTGATTCAAAATTCTTTTATAGATTATAGTTCATTTAAAGTTGTTATAAAATATTGGCTTCCCTGTGCTGAAGAATATATTGTACCTTGTAGTTTATTTATGTTATACATAGTAGCTCGTATCTCTCAGTCCCATACTCCTATCTTGCCCCTGCCCCCTTCCTTCTCCTCTGGTAAGCACTAGTTTGTTCTCTATATCTGTTTTGTTATTTTCATTTGCTTTATTTTTCAGATTCCACTCACAAGTGATTATATCAGTATTTGTCTTTCTCTGTCTGACTTATTTCACTGAGCATAATATCCTCCATATCCAAGTTGTCACAAATGGTAACATTTCATTCTTTTTTGGGGCTGAGTAGTATTCCATTGTATGTACGTATACTACATCTTCTTTATCCTTTCATCTGTTAATGGGCCCTTAGGTTGCTTCCGTATCTTGGCTATTCTAAGTAATGCTGCTATGAATGCTGGGGTGCATGTACCTTTTTGAATTAATGTTTTCATTTTCTTCAGATATATACCCAGGAGTGGAACTGCTGAACCCTATGGTAGTTCTACTTTTAGTTTTTTGAGGAACCTCCATACTGTTTTCCACAGTGGCTGCATCAATTTCCATTCCCACCAACAGTGTAGGAGGGCTCCCTTTTCTCTGCATCTTTGCGAGCGTTTATTATTTGTTGTCTTTTTGATGATGGCCATTCTGACAGGTGTGAGGTGCTGTCTCATTTTGGTTTTGATTTGCATCTCCCTGATGATTAGTGATCTTGAGTATCTTTTCATGTGTCTGTTGGCCATCTGAAATGTTTATTCAGGTCTTCTGCCCATTTTTTAAATCAGGGTGTTTGACGTTTTGATGTTGAGTTGTATGAGCTGTTTATGTATGTTGGATATTAGCCCCTTATTGGTCATTATCATTTGCAAATATTTTCTTCTATTCAGTAGGTTGGCTTTTCATTTTGTTGATGGTTTTCTTTGCTGTGCAAAAGCTTTGAAGTTTAATTAGGTCCCATTTGTTTATTTTTGTTCTCACCTACTCTTGGTACTGAGGTTGTGCAAGCCTCATCAAAGGAACCAGAGAGTGTACACTCTTTCTCCATTCTCTGGACAAATAAATACGTTATTTCATAGAACAACAACACATTAGTGAAGCCATATGAACCTAGGACTTATTTTGTCAAAAGTTTTTACTTATGGATTTATTTCCTTCATTGTTATAAAACTATTCCTGCTTTCTGCTTCCTTTTTTTTTTTTTTTTTTTTTAGTTTTGACAAGTTGATTTTTCCCTTGTATTTGTCCATTTCATCTAAATTTTCAAGTATTTTGTCATAGAGTTGTTGTAAGACTTTTTCACATCATCTCTTTAATGTCTGAATAATCACTACTGAATACTTCCTTTATATTTCTGATAGATTTAGTTATTTCTTCTCTTTTTATCTTAGTCATTCTCACCAGAAATTTTTAAAAATTTTATTAGCCTTTTCAAAGAACCAATTATTGATTTTGTCTGTCTGCTCTACTTCCATGTTTTGCTTTCTATCTCATCCTTTTCTGTTCCTTTTTAAAGTAATTCCATTCCTGCTGTTCTCTTTAGGTGTACTTTGCTGTTGTCCATTTAAAACATCATGTTGTTATTTCATACGGATTTGTGCAATTTCTTTGTCTTATTCCTTCTCCGTTTGCCATTGATCCTTGACTCTTTATTTATGGCTGACCACTTTCGGAACAAATGTTTTATATTTTTATGAAAACACCAAGTTATCCACCATTTTCTTCAACATCTTCTGAAAGTCCAGCCAGCTGGGATTTCAACAGCCCTGGATCTGAGGGAGAAGCAGTCTACTAAAGGCCTTCCCAGTTTTGAGCTGCCACTGGCCACAGTGCCAGGCATAACAGACTTGGCTCTGGTCTCCATTATTTAAATACATGTGCAGTTTCTTAAAATGTCATCTCACTCCTTCGAATGGCTCTCCCAGCCTCCAGATGCCCCTAAGCTCTTCAGGTGACCACCTCTCTTCCTCTTTCCAGCATCTCCCACCACTGCCACCCACATGCCTGAATCCTTTGCTTCAGGCCAGACGGAGCAGCTCACCACCCTGAAATGAGCCTCCATCTCTGGCATCTTGTCCCCTCACCATTTCCCAAGCCACCTGATGGCCAACGCCTCCCTGAGCTCCAGGGTTCAGGCACCGCCTCCACACAGAGGTTTTGGGCTGTCTGATTTCAGCATTGTCTCCCCAGCAACGAGTACAGTGCTGACCCTCTCTTAAAGGTCAGCTGAGGGACTTCATGAATGATGTTTCAAGCAGGGATCAAAATTCTTCATGTTATTTGAATATGCAAGCCGGGGATGCCATCCGGTGCCTTAGGTTTGCCTGACATGTGCCTCTGAGCCCACATGGTGGGCAGTTCCCAGGAGGCCTGGTCTTTTCCCCAGTCGAAGGTCAGCACGTGTCCTGCCTCCCCGCTCACAGTGTTTCCCTGCACAGGAAGGCCTCTGTCACCCTCTCTGTGTAGCTAAAGCCTTCCCTGCTCTCTCATCCAGGCTGCAGTCCTGGTTCCGTGAATGGACACTTCCTCACCTTGCCACACATTTAGGCCTGAACACATGCATTCTTAAATTTTTTTAAAGTCAGGTTTCTTAAGATATAATTTATTTACAGTAAAGGCACCCCTTTTAGGTGCCCTTTGATGAGTTTCAACAAGGTATAACTCAATCACAAGCACCACCATCAAGATACAGACTATTTCTACTGTCCCCACACCAAAGCCATCTTGTATTTGTACATTCCCACCCCCGTGTTTCTGGCTCCTCTCCTAGACTGTGGGCTGCTAGGTCCAGTGACAGGCTGCCTCTCCAAAGAAGAGTCAGCCACAGGACACTGATGTTTTTGTGAGTCCTGGCTCTGCCACTTAATACCCTGTGTCTTTGGACAAGTGCCTGGACAGCACTGTCCTCCAATTCCCTCATAATAGAATGGAGATCATTACGACTCTCCCTAATCTCCTTCACGGTAGGCACTGAGGGAGGTGATGGTTAAAAGGACCCCAGCCATGCTAACGAGTTTGTGAGTAGGCAAACCCCTGAATGCCTAGGCATGAGATCAGGGCCAGGGCAGCCTCTACCAACACAGGCAGAGTAGGGCACAGACTCCAGGCTCTGTCTGCTGAGCACAGGCTCTCCCTGTGGGAGGCCACCCAGTACCAAGCCAAGGGGCCCACAACTCTGATCTGCTCGTGTGTCCAGCCCATCTCTCCCCATTTGGAAGAGTGGCCCTTGGCCATATCTGCTAAGAATTCATAATCAGAGGACTCTAAAATGTCCTTCCTTCAATAATTCATAAGTACATTGTATTTGCCCACCCCTACCCCCCAAAAAACCCTTACAACTTTGAGAATGAACTGGAGGTTCAGGAATTGAATTATTTCTAACTATCAGTCAAATGAAGACCTGTTAAATCTGTGCTAACCAAAGCACTGTACACAAAACATCAGTAAAGTGTCTCCATGGTAACGGTCAATAAGAATTCCCCATAAGGACCGGAATGTAGCAATGGACTCCTCAGACAGTTCCTGGGTAAGAAGGCTGATATCTATGAGCTTTTCGGAAAAGTCTGACATGTGTTTCAAAACTTTAAAAATTTCATACCCACATTCTCCATTCCTGTGCACCTAGGCTAAGAAAATAACCTCACAAGAAAAAGATTAGGCAAAAAAATATTCAATACAGCTTTATCTACAGTAGGAAAAAAACTAGAAACAATCCAAATATCTAACCAAAAGAAATAGCCGGGTAAGTGACTCTGTCTCTACCATATGAAATGTCACGTAGCCATTGAAGGGGAGACACAAGAGGAGTTGATAGTCATTGTGAAAATGGTTGATAAAATATTATGTGAGATAAAGCTGTATGCAAAATCCTACATACAGTATGTCTGTACCTACATTAGAAATAAACAACAACAAAATGTATGCTCAGATCAGCAGCCAAGAAAGTAAATCAAAACTGTTCAGGGGGACTGTTTGGAGGTTTTAGGAAAATGATTACTTTTTTGGTCTTTTTTTCCTCTACTCTTATATATTTTCTAAATTTTTTCTTTTGAGCATGGGCTAGTTTTGTAGTGAAAAAAAGCGTGAAAGAATATAGTAGGTTAAACCTTCAGATGGGCATTTTGTCCTTTACATTTCTGTGACCTCCTCCCCGTCCCCTGGGAAGGCGAGAGCCGTGTGCTTAGGTGGCAGACAGGCTGAGGTGTCGATTCGAAAGGACTGGCACACAAAAGTTTACATGTGAAACGAGGTATTCAGAACACAGTAAAAAAAAAAAAAACCAACCCATTCTGATTATAATGATAACAAGAAAATTATCTGAGTGGTAACCTTTGTCCAGCCCAGGTCCCCAGTTCCGTCCGGAGAGGCTGGCGCAGACCCTACCTTTTCCAGCTGGGACATGCTCTCATCACAAGCTTCTATGAGCAGATGCCGGGCCCTGCTGGGGTCTCCCCGCTTGTATGCAGCATGAATGCCTTCTGTCCCGGGGCTCTGTGCTGGCGGGGCACCGCCTGGCATGGACAGTTTGCCACCCATGTCCCTGGCACCTGGGTGAACAGAAGCACATACGAGGTCACCATCACTGCCGGTGCTGCTCATGGGAATCACTGGAGACAGAGCAAGATGTGCTGTCTGAGACATAAATCTGGGGGCGTTAGCAAGAGGAAAGGGTTTCCCTGAAATGTGGCCAATGTCACCACCCACACCAGACCCCGGGACCTGCACCTTGCTGGAGGGACTTCCTGTGTGCGGCTGTCTGGAAGGCACGGTGCAGCTGAGCACAGCTCAGGAAGTTTCTGCAGCAAGACTGTCGCCTGGAGCGGGTCCAGGGCACCCAGGCCAGCTGCCTGGTGGGGGACTGCCAGGCTGACCTTCTCCAGCAAGGGAGAAGCAGGGGCTTTGGTGGGAGAGCTGGTGGCCCAGCCAAACTGTCCCACTGCTGTCTCCCTCAGACGGATATGGTGTCTAGTGGAGGAAGAAAGGCAGGTCAGATCTTGGTGGGTGTGGAAATCTAGACCCTCTCTGCCTAGAAAACCCCACAAAGGGCATGGAAATTAGAATGGCAGCCCTCTTTCCATACTGTGCTGGGTCTGCAGATCCAGAAGTGAAAATGGTCGGCCCCTGGAGCTTCCAGTCTAGAATGGGTTCGTAATTAGGAGGTCTGTGAGTTCCAAAGGCTTCAGAGACTTCCTGCACATTCTAAAATTGCACACAGAAGTGTGTGTGTGTGTGTGTGTGTGTGTACATTTTTCTGGGGAGAAAATTCAAGGCTTCTAGCAGATTTGCACACATGGTGGTGAACAAGAGTTAAAAGTTCTATCCCTACAGATATCACAGAAAAGATGGCAACGAATGAGGAATTAAATTCTGATTATGTGGAGTGACTGCAGAGAAAGGGACAGGATTCTGTCATCATTGGCCAAGTTTACACAGTCAGTAAGAGGCAAACTGGGACTGAAGCTTGATCCCCCAGCTCTCAGGCTGGGGCTAAACCCACTCCCAAAACAGACCCATATTTTGCTGCTTCTTCCAAGGGCAAAAAACATTTTTTCAAGGGATGCAAAATACATACTTTTTTCATATAAAAATATAAATGCTGAGGAAGGTTGGCTTCCAAACATTCACATCACAAAAGCAAATCACATTATTGCAGCTAACATTTGAAAAAAGAACCCTTTAATTTATTTACAATAGCATAAAAATTACATGCTTAGAAATAAATTTTTAAAAAGATGAACAAGATCTACACCCTGAAAACTACAAACACTCCTGAGATAAATTAAACAAGATCTACCTACACAAATGGAAAGACATCTTATGTTCATGGATTAGGATAATCAATATTTTTAAGATGTCAGTTCTTTCCAGTTTTATCCATACATTCAATGTAATCTCAACCATAATTCCAATAAGCTTTTTTGGGGGGTAGAAATTGACAATCTGATCCTCAATTTGTATGGGAATTCAAAGGACATACAATATCCCAAGCAATCTTAAAAAAGAGGAGTTGGAGGGTGTACACTACCTGAATTCAAGTCTTACTATAAAACTACAACAATCAAGACAGGATGGTACTAGTTTATACAGACAGATCCATGGAACAGAACAGAGTGGAGAAACAGACCCACACCTCTAAATTCAATTAATTTTTGACAAGGATGCCAAAGCAACACAGTGAGAAAAGCAAAAGTCTCTATAATAAATGGCGCTGGAACTGCTGGACATCCATTGAATAAACAGAGTCTGACCCCTACTTCCCACCACACACAAAAACCACACTGAGATGGATCATGGATTTTAACATAAAGGTTAAAACTGTAGGGCTTCTTTGCAGCAACATGGATGGACCTGGAGATCGTCATTCTAAGTGAAGTGGGCCAGAAAGAGAAAGAAAAATACCATATGAGATCAATTACATGTGGAATCTTAAAAAAAAAAAAGACACAAATGAACTACTTATTATTTACAACTTAGATGATTGATTTCTTGCATATGTGTAAGCACATTTGACTTCCCCTTTTGATTAGATTACCACATTCTGTTGATTCTTATTTTTGTGGTTGGTTTTATTCCTTTGATAACTATGTAAGTTTAAAAAGATAAAGCTTTAATCTGTTCTTAAAACAATGAGCAGTACATATATGTAAACTAAAAAAATGTGCAGTATACTGTATATATGTATTTACATACAATATAATGTGTATGTGCAGTTGAACTGTAGTAATTCTACCTAATAAAACTGAAAAAGGAAAAACCAAACCAAACCAAACAAAAACATGTAGAGCTTTTAGGGAAAAAAAATCGCAGGAGAATATCTTCATGATGAGAGTAGGCAAAGCTTTCTTAAATGGGACACAGAAAGAAATAACTATGAAAGGAAAAAAAATTACTAAATTAGACTTTCACCAAAATGTAAAACTTCTGCTCATCAGAACACTGACCCACCATTTAAAAACCATTTAAAAATGAAGAGGCAAGTCATATACTGGAAGAAATTATTTGCAAAACATATATTCAAAAAAGAAATGAGATCCAGAAAACAGAAAGAATTCCTATAACTCAAGAATAAAGGACAAATAACCCAGTTAATAATGAGCAAAGATCTGAACAGTAGAAGATATTCAAAAAGGTCAGTTTCATTAGTCATCAGGGAAATGCAAATTAAAACCACAAGGAGACACCACTACACTCCCACCAGTGTCACTAAAATTTAAAAAGAATGACAATAACTTTCGACTTTTGGCTTGGAGGAGGCCAAGGTGCAACTTTCTTTGGTCATCCCAAATCCAGGTTCATCCGACACCAGCTGCCTCCATCATGCTGCCTAAGTTCGACGCCAACGAGATCAAAGTCATATACCTGATGTGCCCCAGTGAGGAAACTGGTGCCACATCTGCCCTGGCCCCCAAGATCGGTCCCTTGGGTCTGTCTCCAAAAAAAGGTTGGTGATGACATCACCAAGGCACCTGGTGATTGGAAGGGTCTGAAGAGTACAGTGAAACTGACCATTCAGAACAGACCCAGATTGAGCTGGTACCATCTGCCTCTGCCCTGATAATCAAAGCCCTCAAGGAAGCACCAAGAGACAGAAAGAAGCAGAAAAACATCAAGCACAGCGGAAACATCACTTTTGATGAGAGATTGTCAGCATCGCCCGACAGATGCGGCACCAATCTTTAGCTAGAGAGCTCTCTGGAACCATGAAAGAGATCCCAGGGACTGCCCAGCCTGTAGGCTGCAATGCTGGTGGCCACCACCCTCACAGCATCACAGAGGACATCAGCAGTGGTGCCGTGGACTGCCCAGTGAGTTAAGAACTACAAAGAAAAAATGACTTAATAAAGGGTTATTTGACCCAAAAAAAAGACAAAGAAAAAAAAGGGGGGAAAAAAACGACTGACAATACTTGGTGAGGATATGGAGCAACCAGAACACTCACACCTTATCAGCTGCACCTACAATGGTACAACTACTCTGGAAACAAGTCTGGGAGTTTCTTATGAAACTAAGCACACACCTGCCCCACGACTCACTTATTCTACTCTTCAATACCTACCCAAGAGCAATATGTCTAAAAAAATGTATCCAAGAATGTTCACAGCAACTTTATGCATGGTGCTTCCAAACTAAATAGCAACGGTGTCCATCAACAATAAACAAACGTGGTCTAGTAACCACTCAGCGATCAAAAGGGATAAACTGCTAATCCATGGGATGCCTGGTGGGAACCTCAGAACATAATCCTGAGTGAAAGAATGATCGCATGAAATCATCCCATTTACATGCTGTTCTAATCTATGGTGGGAGGAAAAAAAAAATCAGAACATTGGTTCCTGGGGGTGGGGACAGGCATGACGTTTACCAGAGGAGGGACAGGGGGAAATTGCCTGGGGGATGGTTCTATGTCTGGATGGTGTTTTTAGTACGCAGATACTAACGCAGTGTTAGTATCTGTCAAAATGTATCAAATACTCCAGTGAAGATATGTGCATTTTATTTCATATAAATTTTACCTAAAAATTATACACAATATTGAACTACTGTCAATAATATGAATGTTAAAGTATTTGAGGGTGAAAAATACAGATATTTCCAATTTACTCTGAAATGCATTAAAATTAATGGGTTGATGGATGGATAGAAGAATGGACAGACAGAAATGAGAGCAATTTTAGAAACTGTTAAGAGGAGTGGGTATATGGATGTGTAGTGGTTCAATTCTTTCAAATTTACTGTACGTTTGAAATTTTTCGTAACAAAATGTTGGGAGAAGTGCATCAGAGCGTCATGCCCTAAATGCAGGGACCACCACACAGCACACGGAATGGGCTCCATCAGCAGCGCAGAAAACATCCTGCTCCGGAGAAAGAGAAAGACATGCTACTTACAGTCAAGGCCCTTGACGCCACCCAGGGTCTTTGCAGCTCTTGCTAAGCCATGACTGTTTCAAAGGCAAACATCCTGAAAATCCACGTTAAGTGGATTTCATGAGAGTCACACACAATCTGCATCCTTTTGGAAACAAGAGTGTGAGATCGCTGTGTCTGAATGGAGTTTACTGGTTTTTTTTTTTTTTTTAGGCTATGTATTTTTGGAAAGAGGAATCAAAAAAGAGCTCAGTGTGTAAGTGGTTATACATGTGAATAAGGCAGCTTCACTTCCCATCACACACTAACGGTTCCCATGAATTATTTACAGTCAGAGACCCTGAGACATTTGAGAGCTGGCTGAAGGGAGAAAGGCCATTGGCAGGGGCTAGAAGAAGGTGAAACAATGGCCCCGTCATCCATCAGAAGGGGCACTTAATTATGTCACTGCTCATCTTTCAGGGTTAAATAAATCTCTCCCTTATCTCCGTGAAAGACAAGCGTGTGTGTGTGCATGCGTGCGCACGAGGAGGCATAAGGTAACCTCTTCTGTTCACGTTAATAACACAAATAAAAACAGTTCAGCTTTATACCCCACTTAAGCAGCACTGAGAAGGTGGAACCTAGGACACAGGGGGCATGTGAAACCACACGGGTGGTTTTCTTTAACTTGATTTTTAAATGATGGAACGTACTTGGGGTAAATGATGTAACTAGAAACATGATTCTGCTCAGTTCTATTTATAGATACATATATTTTTAATGTTGTGGTGTTTTCACTTTGAATCTGATTTTCTTAAGTTGCATGGACAACACATGTTCGCGCTCACTGACCTAAGAGTTGAGGGGTGCTGGCCCAATCAAGCTGTTGGAAGGACATTAGGGGAAAACATCGATCAATGTAGATGTATTTAATTTGATCTGCCAACTTTATTTAATTTCTTGAAATCGTAAAGAGAATGGATAACATGTATTTAAATTGAAGGGAAAAATAGGACCAAAATACTAATGGTGAGTTTTAAGGATGGGCTTGGGAGAGTAAGTGATAGGATTTGAAAAGATTTTTTTCCTTCTTTATTTCCTAAATCCCCTGTAATGGAATTACATGACTGCTTTATTTAAAACTTTAATTAAGCTACACAAGTAATAAAAGAACAGATTTTCACTGAAAAAAATTAAATACAGAAACACATCATGTAAAAGGCCCATTCTCTCCACCATTAGACACCTTTTCTTAGAGGTAAATATTTACTTTTATAGTAATTTTTTTTTGCAAAAAATAATACAGTTTTATATTTGAGTGTTGGTGACCTCTGACTTAAAATGGGGTAATTTATTTATACTATTTGAGATTTTTCAGTCATTTTTGTCTATTAATCAATCACTCTCCATAATTATATTCTTTTATATGGTAAAACATCACAGTTCTATATTTTGCTCATACAGATTTAAAATTCACACTAAAAAATAAGTCCCCAAACTTAATCTATTTCAATGTTATATTAATGTGGCAAATAAGTAACTAGAACTAATAGGAAAATAATAGAACATTAGAATGAGTCAGTGTCAAATAAAAAATAATCTGTTCTCTATTACAATGTCATTATTTTCCTAAATAGCAATGAAAAATCCATATATATACACAACAAACAGACATCTTCCCTGCTTTTAATGCAAAGTTAGTATGTGTAACAAAAAAATGTAACTAAATAGAGGACTAGAGGAAACCAATTCCTTCTTTTTTTTTTTTTTTTAAGGTTTAGCTGGTGTTGCTTATTTGCTTTTAAAAGAGAGTCAATTAAAACTAGTAATTAATGGATGGCGAGGTTTGCAGATTCGGCATATGTAGACTTACTCAAGAATCCAAGAAATATCGACAATAAGCCGTGAGATGATAAGTGAACATATTCCTGGTTGGTGGGTGATTAATGTTAATATCTACACAGCCTAGTATTTTAAAATGCTGGACCTGGACAGTAAATGAAAGTTCATTACATGAAGAAGTATATAGTTTAAAAACAACATTTGAAAACCCATAGAACCAGAACATCATTTAGTCCTTGATAATCACTTTCAACTTAATATTCTATTTATAAAGAAACACTTTCAGGAACACTGTTTCACATGTTCAGCCATTTCTAGGAGAACTGTTTTTATTGCCAACAACTCCATCTCTAAATGTTATTTCTGTAATTCAGGTTTTGGCAAAACAGATTATTCTGACTACAGAAAAACTAACAGAAATTATTTTCCTCCTTTATTCTGGGAAAGTAATGAAACAGTTTAATGAATATGACAGAGTGATGTCTGGCTGTAAAAGCCATGTCGCTTATACCAATAGTTCACCATGACCTTCACCACCTTAAAGACAGTCCTTCTTTGTCAGTTCTGAGTCTCTTCTGTCCTTACAGCCTAAGGAGACATTCTTACTTTTTCTTCTAGAACAGTATTTGTTAAATCATCCCTTCCGATCTAATAATCAGAATAAAATTCTCTCTCCACTGCTTTTGTCTACGAATCTAGGACAATGGAGAGGTAATATGAAAGTGACGTTAATTGTATCAGTTCTAAATTTTGGTCTCTCATGTATACATCTTGCATATTTAATTCTATCATCGCCATCAAAGAAACACGCGTGACAGAAGGCAAATGCTCTCTGTTGATTCAGTGTCTGTGGCATCCACTGTACATCCTAGAAAAAACACTAACATTTTTTGTGAACATCCATGACATTTTTATTTATCGCATTCACCTCCACCAACAGAGTAGCAAAAAGTAAAACTCTATCACTCGACCCAGAGTTCACTGCAGAATAAACAAGAGTAAACTTTAGGATGCTACTGACCTGGTCATAATTGTTAAACGACTTTCCTGTGCCATCCTCCATTGAGTCCCCATGCGGCCAAACCCTGGGGACAGGGGCCGTCCCTCCCCGGAGGTGACATCCTCCTGGCACTGCAGGGGCTCACCCACTGTCGCCCTGGGTTTACCGGCCTTCAGCAAGAAGGATGCTTCTTTCTTTGCCAGATGTCACTCTACGGTTTTAGCCTCAGCAGCAGTTTTCATCTGTGGGTCGCATTACGGTGAAATCCAACCCTTTATTTCTTCGGGGAAGATGCAGAGGTTGGGGGGTGTGGAGGGTGACATGACCCCCAGGGTGACCCTCAGCGGTAATTCCTCACCAATTCCAGATGGCTGGGGCTCAGCCCCATCAAGCTGGGCCATTTGGACCCATCGGCATCAGAAAAGAAAGCAAAGACAGCAGGTCATTCACCAGGGGCCAGGCTGACAGCTCACGCAGAGCAGAGCTCCAGCCACGGGGGCCGAGCCTTCTCCTAGCAAGGCCTCCCAGCGCAGATGCAAAACTTCTCTGTGGATATTCTCACCAAATCCCTGGAGATGGATTTTTGTTAATAAACGGGGCATAGGTGGTTAGATATACAAGCAGGTTGGGCAGAGGGAAATCGCACATTCTAGTGGAATTTTCTTTAGAAATAAAAAATACAATGAATCATGAGATGCCATGTTATGTCCACCTGACACAGTGACAAATTTAATGAGTTCTAATATTCACTGCTGGCCCGAGTGTGGTGAGATTGGTACATTTGTCATTGTCGGAAGCCTTGCGGATGGTATGACTGTTTCAGAAAGTGACAGGGCGATATGGTAATAATAAGACCCAGGGGGAGTTTCTGCCGTTCACTCATGTTTTTCCCTCTGAGGAATTCACCTGCAAAAACATGGCATGAACAAAAAGAAAGCCTCCTGAGCTGTGACACTGTGCCCTGCAGAGTCACCTACAGCAGCCGAAGGAAGAGCCCACCAACCACGTAAACGGCCAGTGTCAGGGAACGTGGGTTGTACCAGAGGGGAGGGCTGGGTGGCCGGCATTGCTAATGTAACGCTCACAGCAACACCAGAAGTAAGTGTCACGGCTGCCGCTTCACAGATGAGGGAGGTTACGATGAAGACGCTGTTCACCGGGACAGGCTGGCAAGTAGCCGGGGCAAGAGTGACAGCAGCGGGCCTTTGTGACCCCAGAGGCTGTAAAAACTCCACTGCTCTGCTTTCCAGTTCGATCCTTGTGAGACACTGCATGTTTGTGTCCCCACCTCGCACCAAAATGCACGATTTAACCCTAATCCCCACTGTGATGAAACTAGGAGGTGGGCCTCTGGGAGGTGCCTGGGTCATGAAGGTGGAGCCTTCCCAATGGTGGGATTAGCGACCTTCCCGAAGAGACACAGAGAACGTCCTTCTCTCTGCTCTCTGTCCTGTGAGGACGCAAGGGGAGGATGCCGCCTGCAACCAGGAGGTGGGGCCTCACCCGGAACAGAACCTGCCAGCACCTTCCTCCTGGACGTCCCAGCCTCCAGACTGTGAGAAATAAACATCTGTTTTTAAGGCACCTAGTCTGGGCAGATTTTTTTCTAGCAGCCTAAGCCAACCACTGAACCTCAGGATGCTTCAAACTGAGGAACTGCCATGCAGCCATTAAAACCAATAATAATGGAGATGCAGGAGAAATACGAAAAATAGACTGAAAGAGTAAAATGTGGGGCACAGACAGGGAAACACGGAAAAATACGTAATACAGAACAACGGTTGACATCATTTGAAAATACAGAAAGTGAAAGACTTTATTCCAGGTTGATAGATGATGTGTGATTAAAATGCTTTGGAGGGGGGAAAAAGAAGGTTTCTAATGAGTATAATCTATTATTTTTTGTTTATAAAAATTTAGTCTCTTTCTCTCACTTCCTGTTAAGAAAGAAGACCTGAGGGGCCCAGGGAAGTCATAGCAGCGGGTGAAATGACTGAGGTTTTTTCTATTTGTGTTCTTCTGGTTTTCAGCTATCTTTTTCTTTTTCTCATCAAGTTTGTATTAATTTCGCAATTAAGAAAAAGAAAACTTAAAAGATGAAGTGTATCCAGCACAAAGGTGACTACTTTCAACCTGAATTAATGAACTAGTTCTTCGATGGTATTATTTAAATGAAAGCAACTCTTTGCTCTTGGGCATACCAAGTCTTGACTCCGTTGTTTTGGGGGGAAAAAAGACAGAGAATAAGAAATTGTGTTAAAATCTCCTACTGTTACCATCTTCCCATCAATTTCTCCCTTATGCCCATTAGTATGTGTTTTCTGTGTTTACATGCTCCTAGGCTGGGTGCATATATGTTAATGAGTGTAATATCCTCTTCTTGTATTGCTCCTTTTATCATTATAGGGTGTCCTTCTTTATGTTTCTTTATGCCTTTGTTTTAAAGTCTATTTTGTCTCATACGAGTATTGCTACCCCTACATTCTTGTCATTTCCATTTGCATGGAATACCTTTTCCACCGCTCACTTTCAAACTATGTCCGTCCTTCGCCCAAAGGTGGGTCTCTTGTAGGCAGCATGTTGCAGGCTCTTGTTTTATGAAACAATCTGCCACCTTATGTCTTTTGATTGGAGCATTTAGGCCACTGACATTTAAGGTAATTATTGAAAGATATGTGTTTACTGCTATTTGAAACCTTGTTTTTCAGTTGATTTTTGTTATTTCTTCTTTGCTCCTTTCTTTTTCTTTCTGTTTTTCCTTTTGTGGTGTGATGATTTTCTTTTGCATTATGCTTGAGTTCTGTTCTGCTTTGGTTTCTGTGATTCTGTCATATGTTTTTGATTTGTGGTTACCCTGTTTTTCAAGTATGTGAATCCATTACCGTATCTACTTGCTTTAGACTGGCTGGTAATCATATAGGTTCAAACACGCGTTTTATATTATCCCATAGGTCTAATACATTGCTTTGATTTTTTTTCACTTGTTTTTCCGTCTGCTGTTCTGATTGGGTGATTTCCATTATTCTGTCTTCTAGATCACTTATTTACTCTGCTGCATTATTTAGTCTGCTATTTATTGCCTTTAGCTTGGCTTTTGTCTCAGTAATTGATTTTTCTGATTTTAATTGGTCCTCTTTATGGTTACTAGTTCCTGTTTACAGTAATCTGCGTTTCTATCCATAGCCTCTCTTAATTCCTTCAGCACAGAGATGATGGCAGCACCTACCTGAGAGGGGTGGTTGTTCAACGAATCAAAGTAAGGGAAGTGATTAGAACACCTCCTGACCCTCAGTGGGCTCTGGATAAACACTAGCTCTTATTATTGCTATTTGAAATTCAGTTACAAATTGGGACCATGTCTAAAAACTGTCAAGTCTAGGGTTCTCATCTTACTCCCCAGGTCAGTTCAAAGTGACAAGTTGGTGATTTTCTGAATTTTATTTACTGAGCTCTGTGTCAGATGTGAGTGCAGTCCAAATAGTGGAAGACAAAGGGCTTGCCTCTAGCACCCTCACTGGGCTCGCAGGGGTGCAGAGGTACAGACACACCCAAAATGCCCGGGTACCAACTCCAGACAGGACAGCACATGCCACCGGACATAGCCAGGCCCCTGCACACTGCTCAGCACACAGCCAAAGCTCAAAAAACAGTTAGTATGAACACTACCAGCCAAAAGGAAGTGCCCTTATCTAAAGGTGCTGCTGAGTGAGATCAGCCAAGCTTCAAATGAGCGGCCTTAGAGTTCATTTTGGTTAACAGAGCTTCTGGAAACACAGTCTTAGTCCATTAAGGCTGCTATAACAAAATGTCACAGATTGGAGGCTGGAAGTCTGAGATCAGGATGTCAGCATGGTTTTCTGGACATGGTTGACTTCTCATTATATCCTCGGGTGATAAAGGGGCCAGAGAGCTCTGTGGGACCTTTTCTATAAGAGCACAGTCCTATTCCTGAAGGCGCCATCCTTTTGACCTAATCACCTACTAAATGCTCTACCTCCTAATGCCATCACCTTAGGGATTAGGTTTCAACGTATGAATTTTGATGGGATACAAACATTCAGACCATGGCAAAGATCTTGCTTAAAATCATGGGACATGCCCACTAATGTTCCCAAGTAAGAGATAAGCTTATAATTAATGTAGTTTTAAATCCTCAGGGCAGTGTTCAGAACGAATTGTCTGGTTAATCACTATAAAATCCTTGGTGGCAATGATTACTGTGATAAAAAAAAAATGGCTGTAATCAAAAGCCTGACAAGCAACTTGATACTTTCTCCAGGGTGCTAGGACCGAATGCTAACTGTTTCCTCTCAGAGGAGAAAGCATTCTCGTTAGGAGCCAGGCTCATCAACGGCACACCCAAAAGAAGAGCATGTTAATAAATGGAGTGTGTATAACTGGGCAGCCACGGGGGACAGAGACAGTCAGACTCATCACTTGTTATTGTCCATGTTTTTTAAGTTATCTTTTCTAGTGGGTGTGAAGTACTATCTCATTGTGGTTTTGATTTGCATTTCCCTCATGACTAACGGTGTTGAGCACCTTTTCCTGGCCATTGGCCATTTTTATAACTTCTTTGATAGATGTCTATCCAGATCCTCTACTCATTTATTTGTCTTTTTTCAGTTGTCTTTTCACTTTCTTGATTATACCCTTCTAGTACAAAATTAAAAAATTTTTTTTCTTTTGTCACTTGTGCTTTTGGTGTCATACTTAGAAACCACTGCCTGATCCAAGGTCATGGAGATTTAATGCTATGTTTACTTCTGAGAGTTTTTGAATTTTAGCTTATATGTAGGTCTATGATCCATTTTGAGTTATTTTTTGTATATTGTGTAGGTAGGGATCCAACATCATTCTTCAGTTGTCCCAGCACCATCTGTTGAAAAGATTATTATTTTCCCATTGAATTGTATTAGCATCCTTCTAAAAATCATCTGACCATAACTGTATGGGTTTCTTTCTAGATTATTCTGTTCCATTGATCTACATGCCCTTTGCTTATGCCCTATTACACTGTCTTTATTACTGTAGCTTGTAGTACACTTTGAAATCAGGCAGTGCGAATCCTCCAACTTTTGTTCTTTTTTTCAAGATTGTGTTGGCTATTCTGGGTCTCTAGAATTTCCATATGAATTTTAGGATCAGCTTGTCAATATCTATGAAAATTTCAGTTGGGATTATGATAGGAACTGTATCTGCAGATCAACTTGGGATTATTATCATATTAACGTTACTAAGTCTTCCAACTCACGAACACGGGCTGTTTTCCCATTTATGTAGGTCTTCTTTAACTTCTTTGAACAGTGTTTTGTAGTTTTCCATGTATAAATCTTGCACTTCTTTTATTACATTTATTCTCATTTGTTTTATTCTTTTTGATGCTATTATAAATGTAATTAATTTCTTAATTTCATTTTCAGATTGTTGAGAATATATATATATAGCTACGGTTGATTTTTACATTTTGATCTTGCGTGCTGAAGTTGCTGAGCTGATTTTACTATTTCTAATTTTTTGGTTTGTGGATTCCTTATGATATTCTATACACAATATTATGTCATCTATACATGGAGAAATTTTCACTTTTTCCTTTACAATCTGGATGCCTTTTATTTCTTTTTCTTGTCTTATTACCCTGGTGAGACCTTCCAGTATAATGCTGAATAGAAGTGGTGAGAGTGGAAATCCTTGATTTGTTCCTGATGTGAAGAAGATAGAATTCAGTTTTTCATAAATACATACACTGCTAGTTGTGGATTTTTAAGAGATGTCCTTTATCAGGTTGAGGAAGTTCTCTTCTATTACTAGTTTATTGAATTTTTTTTTAATCATCAAAAGGTGTTGAATATTGTCAGACACTTTTTCTGTGCCTGTTGAGATGATCACGTGATTTTTTTCTCCTTTATTCTGTTAATATGATGTATTATGTTCATCGATGTTAAACCAAGCATGCAGTCCTGGGATAAATTCCACTTGACTGTGGTATATAATCCTTTTTATACATTACTGGATTTGCCAGTATTTTGATGAGGATTTTTGCATATATATTCCTAAGAGATACTAGTCTGCAGTTCTCTTGTGCTGTCATTGACTGGTTTAAGTCAGGCTGACACTGGACTCATAGATTGAGTTAGGAAGTGTTCCATCCTCTTACTTTTTGGAAAAGTTTGTGAGGTGAAGGTTAAATTTTCTTTAAACATTTGACAAAATTCACCAATTAAGCCATAAATTGAGCCTGGCTTTTCTTTGTGGGCATGTTTTGATTACTAATTCAGTCTCTCTGTTATATTACAATTCTGTTCAGATTTTCTATTCTTTCCTGAGTCAGCATAGGTAATTCTCGGTGGGTAATTTTCTTTCTAAGAATTTATCCACTTCATCTAAAGTGTTGAATTTGTTGACGTACAATTTTTCATAGTATTCTCTTATAATTCTTTTTATTTCTGTACAGTTGATAGTGATGTCCCCCTTTCATTCCTGATCTTGGTACTTTGAGTCTTATCTCTTATTTTTTTGGTCATTCTTGTCAATATTGTTAATTTTTTCAAAGAACCAACTTTTGGTTTCTCTGATTTTCCTCTATTGTTTTTCTAGTCTCTATTTCATTTATTTTTGTCCTAATCTTTTTTCTTTCCTCTGCTTGCTTTGGGTTTAATTTGTTCTTTTTTTTTTTTCTAGTTTCCTAAGATGGAAGGTTAGATTATTGATTTAAGATCTTTCCCCTTTTTAGTATTGGTGGGTATAGCTTTAAATCTCTTTCTAAGCACTGCTTTATCTGCACTCCCTAAGTTTTAGTGTGTTGTGTTTTTGTTTTTGTTCATCTCAAAGTGTGTTCTAATTTCCCTCGTGATTTCTTCTTGAACTCGCTGGTTATTTCAGAGCATGTTGCTTTGTTTCCACGTATTTGTGAATTTCCCAAATTTCCTCCTGTTATTGATTTCTAATTTTAGACCACTGTGGTCAGAGAACATATTTTGTTCGATTTCAATCATTTTAAATTTACTGAGGCTTGTTTTATAGCCAAACATAAAATTTAAACACATAAGGAAAAAAACTTCACAAAACTCCATGTGTCCCAACACACACAAACTAGATAAAAACATAGCTGACAAATGAGACAAGAAAACTGCAACTTACATCACGGAGTTAATATGATGGAACAGGTGTGCTCTTACACTGCTGGAGCGAATGCAAAATGGCACAACCCCCATGGACGGGAATTTACCAAGACCTAGCAAAATTACATCTGCATTTTCCCTCTTAGCCCAACACTCTGTCTTTTAGAAATTTACACCAAAGACACAGCAGCAAAAATGCAAAACGATGTCTACACAAGACTATTCCCTGCAGCATTATTGCAGGGGAAACGATTCAGATGTCCATCTATAGAGAACTTAAACTATAAGATGTCCATACAAAAGAGTCCTAGGCAGTGGTAAGATAGAAAGAGAAAGAATTCTATATACTTGGGACTCATTCTCTACTGTTATGTGATTCTCAGGGCAGCTCCCATTACCTCCCCCTAGGGTGGTGCACACAACATCCCAGGTCCCAGTGGCCCTGTGTGATGGGTCTTCTCACTCCATCCTAGAGCTCAGAAGACAGAGGCTTAGTTGAGGGCAAATGAGGAGCCTGAACTCCGCCCCCAAGTGGCACCTCTGGTGCAGTACAGTGGAGGAACTGCAGCCTCTGTGCTTGGTTTGGCTCTGACTAGAAAGTGACACTGTTTCATGGAAGAGGGAGAGGTTGGCTCCCTTCCTCCCTGCCACTGTGCCCACGGTCACTGCCAAGGATTCCCCCATGCCCATCCATAATCTCCATGCAACCGTAAGTACTGATGGTGGAGGAGGAACCTGCAAGGAGGTATCCTGCCTCCACCTCCCCTTCCTCCCAGGCAGTCTGGGTGCACTTTCCCAGTGCAAGGTGGGCCAAGCAGGGGTGCTGAGGAGGGCAGACAGACACCAAGACTGGCTGGCTTTGGGGGAATTATCTGGGAATCTCTTGAGAGTCTGAGATTAGAGACCGAGGACAGAGACTGCATTTGTGAACTTCTGGGGAAGATCTGGGCAAAGGAGTTCAGAGGCTTGGCTGTGTGCTTTAAATGGAATTCCCCGTGAATGCCTTGTCAAGAAATTTTAGTAAAGATTTCACCTGCTTTTTGATTCTGTTTTAAGATTCTGGGCTGGAGTTTCCTTGGAATACATCACTGTGCTGACAGAGGCCATGAAGTGGTTCAGATTTCTCTGGATCTCACATAAAGATTCCTTTTTCCTCCTCTTCCTTTTTGACAAATCACTTATACTAGGATATGTTCTGCAACTGGCTTTCCCCACCTAAAACTTCTTCTGTCTTGGCACATGGAGATCCAGCACATCCTTTGCCCTCATTGATGGAAAGTCACGGCATTTCTAGTTCTTTGCATTTCCCTTCAGTGCTGCCCTGGACATCCCTGTGTGTGCATTTCTCACCTGTGAACTGTAGCTCCAGGTGATGTTCCTAGCACTGGGAGAAGGAGAGGATATATTCAGCCTTGATTTTTTGTAAAGATTGCCAATTTGCTTTTCCAAAAATTACACCAATTATACTCTGACTTAACTATCAACTCAGCATTAGTTTAAGATAAAATATCAACAATAGAGCAAAAATTCTATCTTTGCTGTATTCAAGAACATTATGCTATCTGATCGTTTCCAATCTGAAAAGCAAACTGAGACATCTCATAATTGCTTTTGCTTTTCATTTCTTTCCATATGAATTCCATTCAGCATATTTGCATGTTTAGCCATCATGTCTACCTTTTGCAATGAACTAAACTCTCTCATTCTATTTTCTGGTGCATTTGAAGGTTGCAATATTCTTTATTTTCATCATTCATGTGCCAGTGCTCTTTGCGGTATATGTTGAGAATAGTTTTTACCTGTTTGTTGGTTGTCACCTGAGAGGCTTCCCTGCAGAATAGTTCTAATTGTTATGTAATCATGTTTATTAATCTTATCCTCTATGTTATCTGGGTCTTGTGCTTAGGCAAAAGTCCTTTCTCCCTCCCAAATTATTTTATCATTTTTCTTGACTTTTAGTGGTGTTCATTTTTATGTTTACATATTTGACTCATCTGAAATGGACTTTGGTGTGGAAGGAAGGAAGCAAAATGTTATTTTTATCCTGTTATCAAGTCAACGTTCTTTTCTGGACTAATTTGAAATTCTAAGTAGTAAAGCAAAATCAGCATGACTTCAGGTCAGTTTTCGAGTTGCTACTCTGTTCCATTGCTTTCCCTGCCCTTTCCCTCCCCAGCATCTGACACATTTCATTACCATGGCGTCGTAATAAATCCTAACACGTGATGGAACTAACCTCCCCTCCTTCTCTCAACTGACCTCTTCCTCATCTGAATTTTCCTGGCTATTCTCCTATGTTTATTTTTCGAGGTAGAATTGATTATTCTTTGTTCATCTTCCAAAAAGAAATCCTGCTTGTATTTTTGTTGCTATTGCCCTGAATTATAGAATCAACATGTGCAACATGTGGAGAATTGACATATTTACAATGTCGTCTTCTGATACAAGAGGACAATATGTCATTTTCTTAATTGAAGAAGAATTGACTTACAATATTATATTAGTCTCAGCTGTACAACAGAGTGATTCAATATTTTTATAGATTATGCTACATTTATAGTGATTATAAAATATTGGTTATATTCCTTGTGTTGTACATTATATCCTTGTATCTCATTTATTTTATATTTAGTAGTTTGTACCTCTTATTCCCCTTTCCTGATCTGGCTCCTCCCCCATGCCTCTCCTCTGGTAACCACTAGTTTGTACTCTATATCTGTCAATCTTTTTCTGTTTTGTTATATTTATTTGGTTTATTTTTAGATTCCACATATAAGTGAAAACATATAGTATTTGTCTTTTTCCATCTGACTTATTTCACTGAGCATAATACCCTCCAGATCCATCCATGTTGTTGCAAATGGCAAAATTTCATTCTTTTTTATGGCCGAGTAGTATTCCATTGTGTGTGTGTGTGTGTGTGTGTGTGTGTGTGTATCACATCTTTATCCATTCAACTATTGATGGACACTTAAGTTGCTTCCATATCTTGGCTATTATAAATAATAGTACTATGGACACTAATGTGCATCTGTTTTTTGAATTCGTGTTTTCATTTTCTTTGGATATATACCCAGGAGTGGAATTGCTGGATCATATGGCAGTGCTATTTTTAATTATTTGAGGAAACTCCACACTCTTTTTCACAATGGCCGCACTGATTTACACTCCCACCAACAGTGTACTAGGGTTCCCTTTTCTTCACATCCTTGCCAACACTTGTTATTTTTTGTCTTTCTGATGCTAGCGATTCTGCCAGGTGTGGTGATACCTCCCTGTGGCTTTGATTTGCATCTCCCTGATGACTAGCGATGCTGAACACCTTTTCTATTCAAGTGTCTGTTGGCCATCTGTATGTCTTCTTTGGGAAAAAAATATCTATTCAGGTCTTCTGCCCATTCTTAAATTGGGTTGTTTGGTTTTTTCTGATATTGAGTTTTATGAGTTCTTTATATATTTTGATATCAATATGTGGATATTAACCCTTTATCAGATTTACTTAAATTCTTTATGTTCAAGGTTTAAACTTCCCTTCACATGGGCCCTGTATATTTTTCATTATTTCCCCTAGACAGTGTATATTTAATTTATATTAATTTAATAATTAAGGGGAAAAAAGCAGAACATTTCTATTTATAGCCCCTTGTTCGTTCAAAAGTTCTCATTTCAGTTCTTCTGGGCTCATAAGTGGACCCCACTAGGGCTTCTAATTATGTGTTAACACCCATTAGACACGTCAGTTTGAAGTCCTCCTTGAAATCAATAAGGAAAGATCAAAGAGCTCTGAGAGACGGATAAGCAAAAGATATGAGGACAGGGCTCCAAAAAAGTAAATATAACCAGCTCTTGCATACACTAAAACATGCTAATCCTCACTTATCCTAACAGAAATGCATATTAAAACTATACTGAGACACCATTTTTCACACATCAGATAAGCAAAACCCCCAAATGTGATAATAACCACTTCCGTCAGGACTCTGGGGAAACAGGAAGCCCACACCTTGCGGAAAATAGGGGTGAGCAGGAAGAACTCCTGTGGAGCCTGATTTGACAGTACCTGGTAGATTTCCAGAAGCACGTGTCCTTTGACCCTTGATTTTGAGAATTTATTGTGTGGACATGCTTGTATACATGTGAAAAGACATCAGAGCATTATTTGTTATAACAAAAAATGAGCAACAGCCCAAATGCCCATTAAGAGGAGACCGCTTAAGTAAACTGAGCTACATCTGAACAATAAAATGCTATGCAGTTGTCAAAAGAATGATGATGGTTATGATGACAGCCTTTACGTACGAATGTGTGAAAGAAACAGGCAATTTACAGAACAGTGTGTGTAATCAGCAACACGCTGTGTAAAAGAGGGAAAAATAAGAATCTACATTTGTTTTGCTCGTATAGGTACCCAGACATTCTGGAAGGATGTAAAAATCAAAGACTTGTGAATTCATACATGTAGCGTTCTGAGCCGTGTGACTATACTCAAACAACTACAGTTTAAAAGTCTCAGCAAGGAAAAATACATGAAGTCATCATCCTTTCTTTTCGCCTGCACATCTTCAGGCACAGACACACAACCTCAAGTTCAAACAACAAAAATTGACTCCAGCTGATTCGTCTCCATCCTGAGACGGCCAGCTGCCTTCCAAATCCCAAAGCGGGCACACACACAAAAAGCAAAAAAGCCAGGATCAGGGGTCC
This sequence comes from Camelus dromedarius, assembly GCF_036321535.1. Taxonomy (NCBI): domain Eukaryota; kingdom Metazoa; phylum Chordata; class Mammalia; order Artiodactyla; family Camelidae; genus Camelus; species Camelus dromedarius. The sequence continues at coordinate 5,956,106 of NC_087464.1, forward strand.
TTTGTAGCTCCCAGGGTCATAAGTTGATGTTTTGAACCTGTCGGTTTGTGGGGAACGCGATGGGTGATTACAGTGTAGCCTCCCAAAGGGTAAAAGCAAGCGCCCCAAATGCATCTGTGTAAAAGATAATGCTTAAGAGAAGCCTGCAGCCTCGCCCTTTTGCCGGGAGACAGAAACTCTGAGATCTTCAGTCTGAGTGAGAGCTTACATTCCTAGGCACTGCACCCTCTATGGCCAGGTCTGGAGTGTGTGGCAGAGTTGTACTAAAGTGCTCTGTGAGTGTCACTGTCACAGCTGAAAACATTCCTCTGTGGAAATGCTCACTTGAGTACAAACTTCTTCAGTTAATACAAACCCTGGCCAGACAACAGTACGGCTCTTTGTTTTTATGAGTGATATTCTGATTATTAAATCGAGACACTCCATGGTTCCTCAGTAACCACAAACATCCCAAGAATGCCTGGGCCCTGCTGCCATGGCCCTTTGCCCACTGAAACCTGACTCAGCCCTCACTATGTCTCCGTGACCTGTGTTCCAGGCACTCCCTATGGACAGCTTGCGGCTGAGCATTTGAAAGCTACTCATGAATATTAGAACTTCAAGCTTGACAGAGTTATCTTCCATGAGACACACAGATTTTGCTAACTTGGAAAAAAGAAAATGCATTTCGAAGATACAGCAAAGGAAGATTTTGACTTTAATGAGAATATTTTTAATTAGAACTTTAATTAAGCCGTTTTAATTAAAATTATTTTGATGATGGGGTCATCACATTTCAGCTATATATGCATATATGAAAATGAGAACTGGCCACGTTTTAAATTCAATGCTTTTTATTGGCTTCAAACTCAATAAAATCAAAGACCCCCTCATTTTTAAGGGGCTGCCCGTTTTTATCAGTGTGACATTATTATCATTTTCACTAACAGAAATAGAGTCCAGGACAGGCTACATATCTTGTCCAACAAGGAAAGAGAAAGAAATGAACATTTATTGAGGGGCTACCGAGCACACACCCTTGGCGTGGTGCTAAGCCTTCAGCAAACAGATTCTGATCATGCCTGTGTTACAGATGATGACTGAGGTGCCGAGGAACTGGGATTTGAACCCAGCTCCTTTGGACCGCAGAGTCCACATTCTTGGCACTGTCTCTCAGTTTCTCCTGCAAATTGCACACCTCAGGGATGCCCAGGAGTTGCTGGGAGACAGGATCCAGGCAGAAAACTGAGCCCTGGATGTAGCCACCACATCCTGCCCCAGATTCTTAAAAACTATTAAAAGCATTAAAAAAAAAAAAAAAAGCCATATTAGCAGAGAAAACAAGAAGGAGACCTGATCGGGCCAGAAACCACAGTGCACGAGGTGGCAAGGTTCAGGAGTGCTCTGAGGCTGCCTGGAGTGCATTGAGGAAGCAGGAGGGCCCCCAAAGCCACCAGCAGAGGGACTGCGGGAAGGGGAAATCCACAGTGAGCCCCTCTCCAGCCTGGCAGTAGAGGGCAGAGGGCTCTGCCCCTTGTGCACTAGAGAGGGAGTGTGGAGTCTCAGGCGGTGGGTGACACCAAGGCGGCACGTGGAGCACCCCCCAACCCAGAAGACATGCTCCGAGTGCACCCCCCCAGGGCAGCCCACTGCAGGCTCCCTGCCCTCCTCTCTGCAGACTGCGGTGATCAAAGCTGCGTTCTCAGGCAGCTCTGGGAATTCCAAACACCATGATCAACACCCAAGCAGGTACCCACCAACATCTGAGGAGGATGAGCACCGTAAAGGAGAAGCACCCACCTCCACCAACAGCGCCTGTGAGCAGGGCAGGCTGCAGACGGGCAGGCCGGGGATCCCTCCTCACCTCCCACCCCGGCACAGAAAGTAAAGCCAAATTAAGTCCCTGCTCATGCAGCCAAGGACACAGGGCCCTGGGAACCATGCTGATCACCCAAGGCAGGAGAGGACGCGGCCTACCATCCCACCACGGTTTGCCCTGGAGCCTCAGAGTCCCCAGGAGGAAGTGAGCAGCTGACAGTGACAATGCTTGGGCCAGGCAGGGTCTTGCCAGATCTGAGAGCCTCATTTCTTGCTGCACGCTTACTGCACTGCTCAGTGGGGGAACCTACACAGATAACCCAGTCCCCGAGGTAACGGAGTGCGGGCAAACTCTGGACTCTTGGTTGATGACTAAACTTGCTATCAGCAACCACCACCCTCATCTGGGAGGAGAAGACTGAGTCAGCGTCTGAGGTTTCCTGAGCAGAACCTTGGGCTCTGGCTTTCCAGCATCTCAGGGGCCCATTTCCATCTAGAACAGTGTTAGCAAAGCAAGGACAAGACCTCAGGATAAATAGGACTGACGTCTTGGAGGGAGACAGGAGGACGGGGCATCCATGAGCAAGAACTGACTGAAAATTTCGGAAATTAAAACGGAAGAGTTGAGCTGTAAAACACAGTACGTGGGTGGCAGAGCATGATGGATACAGCTGGAGGACAAATCAGCAATCTGGAAGACTGAGCAGAGAGCGCAGCACCGAGAGGTTCAAGGGCAGACAAAAAATTAAGAGACATGGAAGATGATGCTTGAAGCTTTTCAAAATGTGTCTAATCAGGATTCCAGAACAATACACCTAAATTAAAAAAAAAATTCTCAAGTAGAAAAAAGATGAGTTCTCAGAAGTGAGAGCTACTCTTCAAAAATAAAAAAGCTGAAAAGGGGAGAAGTGGATTTAGAAAAAAAGAAGAAAATAAGCAGAAAAGCAAAAATCAATTACATAGAAATCAGAGAGTTTTCCTCCGTCATACTGGCGGTATGGCTGACTCTCCTCCCCGCCATGTCTCATCACAAGACTTTCAGGATCAAGCGATTCCTGGCCAAGAAACAAAAAGCAGAATCGTCCCATTCCCCAATGGGTTCGCTGAAAACTAGTAATAAAATCAGGTACAACTCCAAGAGGAGACATTGGAGAAGAACCAATCTTGGTCTACAAGGAATGGCATGTGAGATGGCACACATTTCTATGCTGTTATCAAGGTCACGTGCATCTTACCGCATCACTCTGAAAACCATTATCCCCTGGACAGCTGGATGTGTCTTATTGGGAAAATAATTCTTTTTGTTTCAGTATTTCTGCACTAGTAGACTGGCTCCGTAATAAGTATGTGAGAGCTTTTGTTGGAAGAAATAATTAGAAACCAAAGAAATTAAAAACAGCAACAGCAAAACTCAAAGCTACTTTTTTTTCAAAGGATTCATGAAACAATCTTATTGAAAGATTGATGAGAAAAGTAAGAGATGGGGGTGCGGGGGTAGCAAAAGTGTGGACAATACCTGGAACAAGAAAGGAGACAAAAATGCACGGTAGAGAATTAAATCAGGAGAAGTGGTAGATGGCAGGTCTGGGACAGGAAGCAGACCACAGGGGCCTGGGATACCTTGTCACATCAGAAAGAAAGGATGCCATCAAAGATCATGGGGCCACATCAAAAGATAAAGCAACCAACCCAAAGGGGCCTCTGCTGACCAAAGATGAATCATTTTAGCATCAAAAGTTTAAAAAGTTAAAATCCATGAGTGAGTAATAATACTAAGAGAAACCTTTCATTGGTCACCTTTGAAAGATGCAGGGAACCTATGATTTTCATAAAGAGAAATAATTAAAATAAGCGATTTATTCTGACTTTCCTATACAGACTGTATCTCAAGGTACTACAGAGTTGATGGGAGAAGGTCCTTCTTTTGAGATAGATTTCAGCTGGAAGATAGACTTAAAATAGCACCACTTCACAACCCTAATGAAATAACTGATCTAAAGCAACGATTGATGACTGATAAAACCACTAGGTGAACAGCTGAGAAACCATTAGGGTCTTTAAGATGAAATATCATGCTGACAACACCCAAAATCATTGAAAAATTTAAACATTGCCAAGACGTCATTTGACTCCTGCGGTGAAGCAACGGGAAATGCACAGCACTGGCTATCTAGTGTTCCTGCCAAATGTCTTACTGAAGGAAATCAAGCCTCTGGATCCACAGAAGCACAGAGAAGAGAGGGACAGCACCACACCGGACACAATCACCAGAATCCAGACTGCGTGAAGCTGCAAAGGACAAGCAATGTGCTTATGCCAACAATTAAATTGCAAGGAAAAAGGAAGGGAGGGAGAAAGATAGAAACTAAGAGACTTCAGAACCACATCAACTCAACAGAATACAGGGACTTTGATTCAACAAATCTGATTCAAGCAAACATAGATGAAAACAAATTATGAGACAATCAAGGTCATTTTAATGCTGACTACATACCTATTTATTAAGGAAATATTTTTATTAGTAATAAAATGTATTGTGGTCAGATTTTTTTTTTAACACTTCTTAACAAATGAAGTCTGGAATTGGGTTCTAAATAATCTAGAGAGGAGGGAAAGGGATATGAATAGATCAAGACTGGCTATTCTCATGTATGTTCGTACGACTCAATAACAAAAAACAACCCAATCCAAAAATGGGCAGAAGACCTACAGACATTTCTCCAGTGAAGACATATAGATGGTTAAATAGGCACATGAAAAAATGCTTAACATTGCTAATTGTTAGAGAAATGCAAACCAAAACTGCAAGGAGGTATCACCTCACACCAGTTAGAATGACCATCACTAACTAGTTCACAAATGCTGGAGACGGTGTGGAGAAAAGGGAACCCTCCTACACCATTGGTGGGAAGGTAGCTTGGTGCAGCCATTATGGAGAACAGTATGGAGGGTCCTTAAAAAACTAAAAAGAGTTAATCTATGATCCAGCAATCCCACTCCTGGGCATATATCTAATTTGAAAAGATACATGCACCTCAATGTTCACAGCAGCACTATTTACAACAGCCAAGACATGGAAACAACCTACATGTCCACTGAAGATGACTGGATAAAGAAGTTGTGTTTATATGTACAATGGAATACTACTCAGCCATAAAAAGAATGAAATAATGCATTTGCAGCAGCATGGATCAACCTAGAGATTATCATACTAAGTGAAGTAAGCCAGAAAGATGAAGAAAAATACCATATGATATCACTTATATGTGGAATCTTAAAAAAAAAGATACAAATAAACTTACTTACAAAACAGAAACAGAATCACAGACAGAAAACAAACTTGTGGTTACAGGGTGAGGGGGAAGAGGGTGGGGAGGGATAAATTGGGAGTTTGAAATTGCAGATACCAACTACTATATATGAAATAGCACACAACAAGGTCCTACTGTATAGCACAAGGAATTATATTCAGTATCTCATAATAACCTATAATGAAAAAGAATATGAAAAGGAATATATATATGTATAACTGAATCACTATGCTGTATACCAGAAACTAATGCAACATTGTAAATTGACTATACTTCAATTAAAAAATAGAATTTGAAAAAAGATTGGCTCTGTGTGGTAATGCTGAAGCTGGGACAATGGATACAGAGAGGTCCATTACAGATTCTACTTCTGTGACAAGTTCAGACTTTTCCATAATATAAAACATAGGAAAAAGAACTAAGATAAAAACATAACATTTCAAAATCCTGCCTAGGCTAAAGATTTATGAAAAGAAAAAAAGCCATTTGAATTTAGGCCTAAGAAACTGGCTTCTGAGAAAACAAAAAGAGAGTGGGAACTATTTTCTCTGATTCTTTGGAAGAAGAAAGGGGAACAGGAAGACCAGGGACCAGGGTAGGAGAGAATACTTTTCATTGTGTTCCCCTTTGTAGTTTTGAATTTTATATTGAGGCTTCAATTTTATATTTATGCTTACCTAAATAAAAAAAATTTATCTAGGAAAAAGAAATAAAATCATCTAAAAACATATTTTAAATCCTGAAGTCACTACGAACTTTATACTAATACATCTGAACATCTAGATTAAATGAACGATGATCTAGAAAAATGTATTGACAAAACTAACTCAAGAAGAAATGGGATGGATGGATGTATGTTCATGTGTGACTGAAAAATTGTGCTGTACGCCAGAAATTGACACGACATTGTAAACTGACTATAACTCAATTTAAAAAAGAAGAAATGGAAACTTTAAATAAATCTGTAGTCTTTAACAAAATAGAATCAACAGCAAAAAAAAAAAAAAAAAAAAAAAATCTACCCATAAAAAAGCACCAAGACCTAGAAGATTCTTTAGGTAAAAGGTTTTTCCAGCCCCTTGGAAAATAAAGCTCTTATGCTATACAAACTTAATGCTGATTGAAAAATTAAATTACAAAAAGATTGGCCCAATATGAAAATATTTATTTAAAAATCTTAAATACGGGTCTCCTATGAAAGGTGCAGTCTTTGCATCCGAAGGTAGAAGAACACCTTTATCACCAGAGATGGGGAACTCAGAGCCAGGAAACCCGTATAAACAAACCTCGTTACTTTATTTTTTTTGCAGGGGGAGGTAATTAGGTTTTTTATATTTGCAACCAGTTGTGTTGTTTTTAAAAAAATTTTTTGTTTTTTCAAATTTTTTGTTTGTTTTGGGAGGGTAATTAGGTTTATTCATTTTAATGGAGGTACTGGGGATTGAACCCAGGACTGTGTGCATGCTAAGCACACACACTTCTACTGAGCTATACCTTTCCCCTCCTTTTTCCCTTGTTATTTCTTTTAATTTACTACCCCACATCCAAACTCTGTGTCGACTCTTCACTAATTAACCACCCAAAACCTAAATTTCTTTGTCCTGTCAATTCCTCACAAATTTATTGTTTCTGTCTAAAAAATACAAAAACAAGAAAGAAAGAAAGAAAGAAAGAAAGAAAGAAAGAAAGAAAGAAAGAAAGAAAGAAAGAAAGAAAGAAAGAAAGAAAGATCTTAAATATGGAAACTATTCTGAAAAGAGCAGGATTGCCCTAATGTGATTCGGGTTGCCACTCCTCAAACATGGCCAGTGAGCCAGCTGAGGGGTGCCCCTTCCTCCTAGGGGAAGGGATGGCACCCCAGCTCGGTTTCCGTAGGTCTAGTGGCTGCAGGCTGTAACATCCCCCAGCCCCAGTGGTCCCCGATACACAAGCAGCACCCACACTGGCACATCATTGACAGGCTACCCTTCTGGGAGGGGAGGCCCATGCTGGACCCTCTGCTGGACTGGAACCTACTCCCCTGTGGCAGTTTCCCTAGCAAGCCTCCCTGCGAGAGGACGAGAGACTGGGGACCACAGGCGACCCATCCTGCAGACCCAGGCTTTGTGATTTCCTCTGCCTCAGTTAAGCCTCTTCCTAACCCTGGCAGGCAATGCTGTGTAATTTATGCTGACCCCTTGTGTACCAGAGAGCAGCCCAGAGAGGACTGCCTGGCAGGACAGAAACAATCCTACATATTTATGGGCACTCATATGTTTAGCAATGGTATAAAACGTGGTAAATGGTCCACACTAACATCTGAATAATGGCTACCTTTGGGGGTTGATGGAGAGCAGTTAATACGGAAAGGTCTAAAGGGGGCTCTAACTGTATTTGTCAGGTTTTATTTCTTAAAATTATTGAAGTGACAATGGAAAAATATTAACCCCAGTTAAATCTGCGTGGTGGGTACATCCTGGATTCCTTTTTCTTTTACACCTCACATCTGATCCATTATCCAACTCTGTGGTGTAGCGTATCAAAGATGGCCACACACGTTTTGCCATTCCTTCCTTTGGGAGCTGGAATTTATTTCCCATCCTGCACGGAATCTGGATGGACCCTCCGACCCATTTTTGACCAACAGGGGGCAGCAGAAACGATGAAGAGACAGTTCCAAGCCTCAGCCTCATATGAGTTTGTTTCCGAGTCAGAACCAGAAACAGGAAATAGAGACCCTTTGGGGAACTGCCCCTGGGGCTGTGCCTTGGAGTCAGCTCTGTATCACTTGCTTCCTTAACCAGGGGTGGGTATTAGCCTGATCATTTTTAATGTGTTTATTCTTTGATCTTGCAAGTCTGCTGGGGGCATGTTCAACTCTTATGGTAATAGGCAAAATGAAGAAAGAATCTAAAAACACTTTAATAGGGGACTGAGTAAATAAATCTTGGAACCATGGAACTTGGTGCAAGTGAAAAAGACTCCATACCAAGTTGCACAATATATGCACAATTGAATGTCATGAGTGTAAAACCAGAAACATATACAAAAATGATTGTGTGTGTGTGTGTGTGCGCGTGTACACGAGTGCAGGAAGGGGATGGAAGGAAACAAATTCAGCTAACTGTGGTCACCTGGGCAGGGGCCAAAGAGGACTGTGGCTTTATTGGTATAATTTTATGTTCTATGAGAATGTGTGTAATTACACACAAGTCAATTTTTAACTTTGGGGAGCTCCCTGCCCACTGTCAGGCAGGGGTTCTCTGCTTGCTTTTTGCTTTTGAGCCCAGAGGTCTTGGTGTTGTTTGCGTGGGCGACCACCCATTGGAGATGTTTGATGCTGACAGCTGAGGGGAGGGGCGAGAACCGCCAGAGGGGCCTTCCCTGGCCTCCTCCACCTCTAACTCCACCTGTGGCCGTCTGCCTGTCTAAGAACCTACAGGGCCACCTGAAGGCCAAAATGAACTACAGAAAGGATCTTTAAGAGTGTCACTCTTGTCCTTTTGTATTCATATCCTAACCCCCAATTTGCCCATAGTTCGACATTCAAAAGAATGGACTAAGGTTTTCAATGCCTTTAACTATCTCTAAATCGCTGATAAATTCAAAGGGCCCAAATGAAGTTACTTTTGGTTTTGGTTCTCCTGAAATGAACAGGGAGGCGATTGATTTTAAGACCAGCACCTGGAGACATGCCCGGCCGCTGATGACAGGAGAGGAGGTAAAAGGTGTGAGGCACCGCCCTAGCACAAATTAGCAAGACGAAGTGCATCCTAAAAAGTTACTTACAATTCAAAACATCATTTCTAACTAACATGTGATTCCTTCCGTAGCATCAGGGCTCAGGAAGGACTCCACTGCTTGAGATACATGTTTCTGTTTTTCGGGTTTTTTTCCTCTTTTCTGCTTTATGACAAATGTCACTCAGTAAAGAACAAGATGGTTAAATAGAATCTGAACGAACTGAACACCAAGGCGGCCAGGATGGTGAAGGGACTCAGAACTGGGATTTCTAAGGAATATTGGAAGCCCCTGTTTTCATTCATCAGGGTTCCTGAAAATATGTGTGAAATTCACACACTAGAGTTTGGACTTAAATGTCATTGAGTGGGATAACTTATATGTTATTTAGTTCTCTCAATTCCCAGAATATTAGAATTTCATAAAAATCTCCAATTATGATTTCTTCAAGGTCTGGCTCACAGGGACCAGGAAACCAGGCAGGTGGGAGAAAAGTCTTTGTCCCTTGCACCAGGACCTGGGGATGTCCATGCAGGTGCCTCCCTACTCATAGGCCACTGACCTCTTTATGGAGGCCAATGCACAGGGCTGGGAAGAAAATCTCCTCTCTTGGCCATAGAATGGCTCCCAGGTGGGCACAAAGGCCATCAGACACAGGGCCTGCCCACCCTGGTAAAGGGAGTCAGGGACAAATGTGGGGAAGGGAGGGCTGAAGCCCTGGGTGAGATTCAGGCTCTGGCCACCTAGAATGGGTAGGGGGATGGGGTGCTCCCAAGAGCTTGCCTATGGCAAGGTGGAGGGTCAGAGTGGGAGGCCCCTCTCCCCATAGGTCGAGGTAGCCATGGCCTAATGCTTAGTCCGCAGACTGAGGAACAAAAGCTCGGTGAGATTCGAGGGAAATGTGTGATGTTGCAGGCAGCCTGCCCTTGAAGGGAGTGGGACAGTTTGCTTATCCTGGAAAGGAATCCACAGGCAGAGCAAGGTGTCTGCTTTAGTTATTTCAAGAAAAGGGTTAAGGGATTCCGACCATCTTGGACCGATGCAGCTGGAGGCAATGAGAGAGGACCGGTCTCTGCACACATCCTTCCTGACAGAGCAGCCCACAGAAGGGCAGGTGTATTGGAGAGGGAGTCAGCACTCTGTTGCTAGAAGTAAGCAAGCCTATTCTGGACAAATAATCAGGAGATCTCAGCCTCAGATGCAGGTTAATGCTAAAAGCCCCATCACAGCCAGAGCTTGTGTAGTTGGGCTGGCTTTGCAGGCACGAAGCACAGCTGTGTTAACTGCTGCCCATGTGGCTGGATGCCCACAGCTGACTCTCCCACCACACGGGCCACCACTCAACCTCCCTCCTCATTCAATAAGGGATTCAGTACTGGACACTGGCTACGGTCCCTGGGGACCCAGTGCTGCTCCTGTAGCCAGGCTGACCATGGTCTCATTCCTCACAAAGCCCCGTCTTCCCCTCCTCCTCTCGCGGTGTAAACACAGCCCAGCAGTCATGAGCAGGACACCCACTCCAGGAGCAGGTGGAAGATGTGGGCTGGTGGCTCCGCTCTGACAGGCCCTCATCACCACGGATCTGTCCCCGGTAGGACCTCTCGCAGCAGCTCACTGAGAAAGCACTCTGCCACCCCAGGGGCACTTACCATTCATGCTGTTTCCTATTTCTATTTCTAGAAGGCAGGAAGAACCCCTCCCTCCCCTTGAGCAAATCCACTTGGCTCTGAAATTAAGAAGTTATTTTTAAGACAGATTTGAAAAAGCCAAAGGAAGAAGAAAAGGACATTGGAAGTAACCTGGGACTTGACGGGCCTCCAGAATGTTCCTTTTCCTCCTTGGGTCCATGCTGGTCCGGTGGAGAACAGCGCTCTGCAGGGCAGGCAGAGGGAGTCAGGACCGCTCACAGAGACCTGGGGGATGCGGACCCCCTCTGGTGATGTCTGTCCCGGGGCCCCTCACCCTCAGGATCCAGGAAAGGCTCGCCGAGTGCTCTGGGCCTGAATTACCTAGAAGTTCCCTCACTTATCTCCTTTCCTGGAGCCTTATCCTGGCTGACAGGACAGGTTTCCCCACTCTGACTTGTGTGAGATTGTCGTGGAAGAATGTCTAATGACATGTTTTCAAACTGGAATGTCCTGGCCCAGTATCTCACTGACCCTAGCTTCACCTCACGCACTCTCTAAACTTCCCTTCTAAAAGTGCCGCCTGCCCCGCAGGCCAGCTGAATGCTGACAGTGCTAAGGAGACGGGGCCAGCAAGGCTGAGACATGCCTTCCCGGGGCCCAGCTGTGCTGCACAAGCACAGGACAGCTGTGCGCAGTCCACTGGGTACCACAGGGCAGCCGGAGAGGCACTCACATGCTCCTGGGCCCTGAAAGGGTTAACACTCCAAATAAGGACAAGGTGAACTGAGCAAGTCAAAGACAGGTAGAGGCATGAACAAACATGCCCAGTACACACACACACATACACAAGACCATTACCCCAAACCCCAAAGTAAAACATGGTTTTTTTTAAGCTAATTTTTAATTAAAGTCTGGATCTTTTTCCAAACTCTATTTGGAAGGATAAGAGTGATGTTATTTCCAAAGCAGGTTATCTTGCAAGGATTTTTTTAAAAAGTGAGTGCGAACTGCTCTCGCACTGAGCACAATTTGAGTATCACTGTTTCACTTTCTGGCTGTCAGCTTTCATTGGGCAGTGCTGGGAATTAGGTCTGCGGTGGTCCTCCCTGGGGTGAGGCTGGTGGATTGGAGGGAGGAAGAGGAGAGGTGGGGCTCCCCTGGGGAGAAGTGGGGCCGAAAAAAATCCATCTTATTTGATGGTGACACAACTCAGAGGGTGGGCCCTGTGGGAGACAGAGCTGCAGGTTCATGGAGTCAAATATTCCCACAATTATTCCGGAAAGAAATTAAGGGGAAAGAGGCCAGTTGAGGCAAATTTGACCTTGGAGATGAGCGCCCACCAAGGGCGGTGTGCCGGTTAGATACTAATTCCGAAACGTCCGCACTTAACAAGACAACAATGTTTAAAACACTCCCTCACACCACACACAGAAATAAACTCAAAATGGATCAAAGACTTAAACATAAGACAAGATGCAATAAACCTCCTAGAAAAAAATATAGGCAAAACATTATCTGACATACATCTCAAAAATGTTCTCCTAGAGCAGTCTACCCAAGCAATAGAAATAAAAGCAAGAATAAACAAATGGGACCTAATTAAACTTACAAGCTTCTGCACAGCAAAGGAAACCGTAAGTAAAACAAAATGACAACCTACGGAATGGGAGAGAATTTTTGCAAATGAAACCGACAAAGGCTTGATCTCCAGAATATACAAGCAGCTCATATGACTTAATAAGAAAAAAACAAACAACCCAATCCAAAAATGGGCAAAAGAGCTAAACAAGCAATTCTCCAAGGAAGAAATACAAATGATCAATAGGCACATGAAAAAATGCTCAGTATCACTAATTATCAGAGTAATACAAATCAAAACTATGATGAGGTATCACCTCACACCAGTCAGAATGGCCATCATTCAAAAATCCACAAATGACAAATGCTGGAGAGGCTGTGGAGAAAAGGGAACCCTCCTACACTGCTGGTGGGAATGCAGTTTGGTGCAGCCACTGTGGAAAACAGTATGGAGATTCCTCAAAAGACTAGGAATAGACTTACCATATGACTCAGGAATCCTGCTCCTGGGCATATATCCAGAAAGAACCCTACTTCAAAATGACACCTGCACCCCAATGTTCATAGCAGCACTATTTACAATAGCCAAGACACGGACACAGCCTAAATGTCTGTCAACAGATGACTGGATAAAGAAGAGGTGGTATATTTATACAATGGAATACTATTCAGCCATAAAAACTGACAACATAACGCCGTTTGCAGCAACATGGATGCTCCTGGAGAATGTCATTCTAAGTGAAGTAAGCCAGAAAGAGAAAGAAAAATACCATATGAGATCGCTCATATGAAGAATCTTAAAGAAAAAAACCAACACATAAATACAAAACAGAAACAGACTGAGACATAGAATACAAACTTGTGGTTGCCAGGGGGGCGGGGGGTGGGAAGGGACAGACTTGAATTTCAAAATGTAGAATAGATAAACAAGACTGTACTATGTAGCACAGGGAAATATATATAGGATCTTGTGGTGGCTCACAGTGAAAGAGACGTGACAATGAATGTATGTATGTTCATGTGTAATGGAAAAATTGTGCTCTACACTGGAATTTGACACAACATTGTAAAATGACTATAACTCAATAAAAAATGTTAAAAAAGTAAAAAACAAACAAACAAAATAAAATAAAACAAATTGCAATATTCTTCTTCTGGCTGCAAAAGTAATATAAAGCAGCAACCACCACCAAAAGGGACACCTGCTCCTGGTAGGAAACATACACCCTACAGATAAGCGAGAGCAGTGGCTACAATCCCCGGTGACTGCAAGTCTGCCACCCGCCCCCAGGCTGTGGTCTTGGTGCATATATTTCTATCGAGTGAAAATGAAATCCAACATGTGACGTTTTTAAAATTGGACCTGCAGAGCTCTGGGATCAAGGTGAAGATCAGCAGTGGGACTCACCCCCCCCCACATCCCCCACCCCATCAAAGCAACCCCACTGTTAGCTGTTACGTGGGCTGGATGGTATCCCGGGAGAAAAGGGCTCTGCTAGCTGCTTCAATACATAAATAAGATACATTTTTTTTAAAAGCACTGAAGCCCACCAACTCCCATCATGGCACGTAGAATGATGGGCACCAATCCTTGCCCTCGGCCTGCGTCCACACCCCAGCCGTGGCCTCCTCGTGGAGGGAGTCTTCCACGAGTCCCAGGGCAGGGAACCCCATGCTCGGCTCCTGGACTACCACCTATGGGCATATATTTCTACTTTCTTCATTGGAGTCCTTCTGAGAATTTGATTACAATGATAATTTCTCAGTAGAGAAGATAACGTTTGTAACGCTGAGTCATAGGGCAGAATTTTCCAATGTACTTCCGGTCACTTTGCTCTCATCTCCCTCAACTCAGTGGTTTACGTGTCTTCCTCCTCACAAACACCTCCCTCAGCATCAGGGTTCACAAGACATCACTTCTCCTGTCGACACCCCCATCCATGGAGCGTCTGGAACAGCACCAGTGGGGGCTGCGGGATTCGCACAGGCTCCCCTAACTTCATGCCTGTCCCAAGGTTCATTCCGGACAGGGAGCCGTGGAGTCCTGGGATTCCACTGGGGAAAGAGGCCCCTGAGGCAGGAAAGACTTTTCTGAGCCTTCTCCCTCCGACCTGGCGATCACAGCTGTCGGGGAGGAGGGAACGTGCTAGAACAGGAGTAGTGTAAGGTTCAGAGCCAGACCGTGAAGGAAAAAAAACGGGGGCTGGGAGTGTCCACGCTTTGGCCTTTCGGTACACTCACTCCAACATCCTCTGGCTCACCCATCCTACCTCAGGCCCGGGGGCACGGCTGGTCCAGGCCTGTCCAGGGTCCTTTGGCCCAGGTCCCTCGGACCCGTAAGAATCAACAGGGATCCCCTCGGGGAACCTTGGAAAGCCCTCATCTCAGCCTTGTTACTTCGTTGGCAAAACAGCAGCACGACCTGGGGGCCTATTAGAACCTCAGACTCTGGGTGCCCCTAGACTCACAGAAGGAGAACCTGCATTGTGCCAGGTCCCCAGGGGACTCAAGTTTCTATTGCAATTTGAGCAATGCTGCTCAACAGGGCCCAGTGCCCCACCCCCAGCATCCCGCTCCAGTCAGTCTAGGACTAGGCAGAGTCCCCTCTGGGGTTTTTTCAGATAATACAATCACCCCTTCAGTGAGCCCCAAAAGGACCCCACGTCCCTGCCCCACTCTCATTCCTGGGGATGGCTGAGGACAGGCAGGTGGGGCAGCGGAGCTGAGGGTGACTTGGAAAGTCAGAGGTGCTATCCGCAATCAGGAAGAGCATTTCCACCACACACATCATCTTGATCTCATGCTAATAAGGCACAGCCTTTCTAACAAGCAACTGAAAAAAGACACACATCCAAAAAAGTAAATAAATACATAACTTTTCAAAAGATGCAAGTCCAACACTCTGGGAACACTGAGTACTGGGCAATGTTAAGAAGCAAATTCTTTTCTCATTTCATAATTTGATTTACGTGCAAAGAAGTCTTCCAGAAACAGCACTCGAGTTAGCCTTTGGGCATTTTTGATGGAGGAAAAACACTCATGGAAGGGACAAAAGGCCCGCCAAGCCAGGTACAACACTGAATCACTAACTCAATTAACGGAGGTACCGACACATGGGTCCTCTCAAACCCCACAGGATGGCCCAGGCTTTAAGGACGAGAGTCAGGGGCAGAGTCGGTGAAGACAGTGTTCAAAAGGCAGTTCTGCCCATTACAAGTTGTTAACATTGACCAGATTTCTACACCTCTCTTAACTCTCGTGTTCCCCGGCTATAAAATGGGGATGAAAGTATCATTTTCAGGTTGTTGTGAGGATTAAATGAGGTTACTTCCTAAGGCACCAAACCAGTGCCCAGTAAGTTCTAAGGGCTGAACAGATACTTATTGTTAATAATATCAGTGAGACCCTACGGGGATAAAAGTGGTGCAACTCTGGTGAACAACCCGGCACTATGTGGAAAGAGGCTTAAAAATATTTAAACCCAACAGTCCCACTTCTGCAAATGCATCTTAAGAGGAAAATCTCAGAACCATGTAAAAAAAGATGGGCGTGGAACGCTTTTGGTCAGAGTCAGCAACTAGAAGCAACCCAGATGTCCCAAAACATCCAGCAGGAGAGTAAGGACCAGGTCCGTCATTTTGCACACTTCTCCCAAGTCAGAGGCTGTTTCATGGGATCACACCGAGCTCGGTGGCTGACACAAAGGCAGGGGGTAAGTAGGATGCTAAAGCATATACCCTGTTATAAGTAGGTAAAGCTAAACCAAAGTCCGGACGCTCAGAGAGGCCACCCAGAAGACAACATGCAAAATGTTCACTGTTGAGGGCAGTGGGACCCTGGGTGATTTTTTTTCCTACTTCTTTTTTGATCTTTTCAGTTTTTCTTTAATAAGCATGCATTATTTTTTTTTTAATAAGAAAGCAGAACTCAATCCCCATTAAAAAAAAAATCTTTTTAACCAACAGGAAATGATGCCCTGAGTCTTAAGATCTTCAGATCCACATAAATTTTGTCCCATGGCCCCTTCAATGTTTGAATTTAAGTGAGAATCCCATGATGTGTTTTATAATGAAAAAAATCACACAATTCACCAAATAACTGGCATTTTATATCCTTTGGTTGAAATCCCCTTGCTCATACATGCAATATTCAAAGCGGGCGTGGCCAGCCCTGCCCTTACCGTTGCTATGGGTCTCCATGGCGCGTCCTGGACACACGGCTGACCCTTCTGGCCCCACACACCAGTACATGCTGGGTGGTCGCCGAGACATGCCAGCCATCAACCCTCCTCGGGGCTGCCGCTCTCCCAAGTCAGAACCAGCTGTGGTCACTGCCGCTGTCGCTTCCCAAAGGGCGGACTAAGTCATGGCTTATAGTCTCATGGTGGACCAAGTCACGGACATGCGGTCATGGCTGAGTGGAAAGCTGTCTGGTCCTGGTGGTGAAAAGGCATCATCGAGTCAGAAAGCTGTTTTAACTGCCACGTCCCTTCCCGCATCCCTCCACATCTTACTATTTACATTGGTGCACTGGCATTCCCCCCTCCTTTTTATTTTTTTCCCCGACATTTCTCTTCACATTCCATCTATCCAGCCACACCCGGTCAGGTGGGGGCAGTGAAAAAACAGAGCTCCCTCCACCCCACCTCGCGGGTGGGCTCCACTAGTGTCTGCCGGAGAAGAGCTCAGAGACCCCAAACAATTGCAGAACGCCTACAGGTAAAGGGCTCCATCCCTGTTCAATCATGGTCATTGTCAGAGTGACACCAAGACAGCGAAATGAGGCTCCAGTGTCCAGTCGGGGTGGGGCAGACACACGTACACAAAACAAGGCTTCCTTTTGCCCAGGACAGACTCTTCTGGAAGCCTGGAGGTGGGCACGTAATGACAAAGAGGCAATCAGGCAACAATCCCAAAGAGAAGGGTCTGGAAGGCATGGGCACTGGCTATGAAGTCAAGTCAGTTTGAGCCCTGGGGGAATGACAGAAAGGAGCCCCCCACATTCTGCCTGCCCCCTACTACCCCAGGGTACATCTGGCAATGTCTGGAGGCATTTTCGGTCATCACAACTCGGGGTGAAGGTGCTTGTAATCACCTAATCAGCCAGGGTCACTGTTGAACATCCTACATTGCTCAGGGCAGCTGCCCACAGCCAAGATTTACCTCGCTCAAAGAGTTCCAGTTATCCAGAGAAATTTTGAGTTGGATTAAGATGCATCTCATCTCCTAAGACTAAAAAGGCTGGGATGAGGCAAGGAGCTGCTGTCTCCCATGCTGAGGTCCCACTGAGCTTGGAGGTCCCCAACATGGGGGTCCAGCCTGCTATGCTGATTAAACGACCAGAAGCACCTTGAGGTATATGGTATGGTAAAATTAGCAACTGTTCTCTGAGACAGGCAACTCTGAAACGGAGGGTGACAGTGCAGTCCAAAATACAAAGTCAAGGTCATGTAAATAATGCCCAAGACAGTATCATAAAAACAGGTACGCCCTCCTGCCCAGGCCACCTGGCAGGGTTACTGTGAGATTTCCAGTAAGGGACCAGCTTCTGCAGTCACTTTCTACAATGGGACCAGAGGTGGTGCTTACTTGAAATTGTCATGGGAGGACTGAGGAGCCAGCAGGGTCTCCCTACTCATCCTCTGATAAATAAGATCGGAATATCCATGCTGGAGGGCAGACCCGCTGTCTCGCCAGTGAGCAGGTTCCAGGTGTCCTGAACAGGGTGGGCACTGAGCAAGCTGTGGAACAAGGCTGTGAGTGCACCGAAGTTTTCTCATCACAGAGCCTGGCCATCGGGCGGGCCCCTGGCCCAGGTGGGCTGCACTCTTACAGGCAGGGGGAGGTGGGGCTGGGAAAACCCTGCTCATTATGAGCCCGCACCTTCCCAACTAAAGAGCCAGAGATGTAGAGAAACCATGAGAGGGAAAATCGTGTTTGAAGTTTGGGAGCCTGAAAAGTCCAAGGCGGAAAGTAGAAATGATCAATCTGGACAAAATTTAGGAGATGATCAAAGCTTTGTAAATTGCAAAACCTGATTAGGAAAATCAACTTGAGAGGGGACAGAAAGAAGCAACAAAACAGAATCTCTGTTTTAAAACAAAGGCTCCAAATCTCAGGGTGACATTCAGAAACCAAGGTGCACAGTTGCTCTCTGCTTTCAAATGCCTCTCACAATCGGCTAGCAAGTACACCCAACAATATTTCAAAAATCCTAATGCTAGATGTCCCTGCTGAAAACAGAAGTGTCTTACCATACAATGTTTTTAGCTTAAAAAAAAAATCTTAAGAATATTTTAGGCCAACCTTCACCCAGCATGTTTTGTTCCCCTTTTTATTTTCAGTTTCCTTTTGAAAATCATTTTACCAATGGAGGACTTTGCCACTGGAGCAGTTTTTCAATTATAACATTTCATTTATATAACACTGTATTTTGGCTTAGATTCTAATGTAGAAGTTTTAAGGTGAAGTAACTCAAGTTTTGCTCAATCTATGCCCTCAAACGGATCTTTGCTTCTTCCTGCTTTTTTTGGGTTCAGACCAATGCAGCAAATCATGGTTGCAAGTCACGTGTTTTCTTTTCATTATAGTCTATGTACCCTAAAGAGGGCTTCAAGAAGTGTTCTGCAATAATAATTATTTTAATAATTTTTAAAACCTCAGCAATTTCCTTTTGCCAACTCTTTATAACTGTAGTAATGAATAAACCCAAATGCATGATGAAAAATTAGAAAAGGAACCGGACATTCATTCTACAAATATTTTTATTGGGCCCTTTCCATGGGGAATGAGCTTCACGAGATCATGAAACTTACAGCTGGTGGAGAGGGTACAGTTAAGTACTTGCTATAAACCTTCTGACAGGCAAGAAACATAGGAGAGCCTAAACCTACTCACCTGCCTTTTCAGGAGGTTTGGAAAGGACTGCCTGTACCAAAGAGCTGGAAGACACTTGCAAGTGGAGTGTGTTAGAAATACTCATCTCATCCAGCTCTTTTTTTGAATCGAAAGCCTGGACGAGATGGTTGGCCCATGGTCCTGGACATCCCTTTGGCACTCTTAGCATCCCGTGACCAACTAGTTTGCTTACAAAATGTGTTTAATGAATTTGTGGACATCAGAATGCTTGAGAGCTGCCAACCGGAGACATGTATAGTTCTCAATCTCAGATGAGAACAGAAGTTCTTCAGAGGTCTAAAGCCACAAACAAGTCAAGGCTGGCCATTCACCAGGCAGTCTCTCTACCTGTATGCGTTTGGTGCCTCCGGGACTGTTCTGGGGGTGAAGAGGCGGCAGCGAGCAAGGCAGGCACATAGGAAGGGTCTTTGACAACGGGAGCTCTGGTGGAGACTTCCAGGTAAATTAAAGGAGTAATTAAACAGATAAAGTAGGAACACGCTGACAGTGGAGACTGCAAGAGGGACACAGAGAAAGGGATGTGAGAGTGAGGCTGGCTTTGGAGAGGGTGGCTGGGTGGAGTGGCAATGGCCAGGCAGCCTGAGATGGCAGAGGTCAGATCAGCTGGGGGGGTGTGGGGGGAAGGAAGTCCCCTGGACTTCACGACAAGTACAAGGAGAAGCTGCTGAAGGCTTCCAAGGAGAGGGATGATATTCTCTTATTTAGGATTTTTGGTTTTTTTTTTAAAGATCACTGTGGCTGCCAAATAGAGAATAGGGGTGGAGGAGTTCTGCAACTGTACTGGAAAGAGATGCTGGGACCTTGGACTAGTGTGAGAAAGATGGGAATGGACCCAGACGCATTAGAGAGGTAGACCCAACATGACTTGCTAACAGTTGAATTCAAGGAGTGAGGGAATGGGGGCTAACTCCCAGGATTAGATCTGAGCAATTATATCTACTGTGGGGCCACTCCCTGAGATGTGGAAACCTGGGGGAGGGTAAGGGTCGGTGGACCCCCAAACCTCCAGTTGGGACAAATCAGGTGTGTGGTTTGTATATCTTTGACTTAATTTTTTATTCCTCCAGGACATGAACAAAGAGAACTAAGTCAAACTACAAAAAGAAATGAATGTGAACATTTTCCAAAATTGTGCATATTCTATTTATGTGTCCGTTTAATGCTCGGGGAATTTTAATCTAATGGGAGTGAGCGGCAAACTCTAAAAATAGTAATTTGGTGAGAGGCCCGCTAAAAAAACCTAAGTGCAATGCTCCTGTCTCTACTTCTCAGACCCCTGCAGGGGTATTTGCTTGTGGGAGAAAAACTTCATGGCCTCAAACTGAAAGGACTGGCTGAGCCGGCCGCAGAGGTCCCCCACTTCTCCCTCACATCTCCCTCCGACCCCCTGCCTCCCCAGGCTCCCTTTCCCCACCCGGGCAGCACTTGTGTCCCGCGCCCCTGCAGGGAAGCTCTGCGCCCAGGGGATGGCGGGTTTTACCAGGACGCGGCGACAGACACAGCCCTGGGGCGGGCGAGAAGCACGCCCGAGACTTGGAGGAGAGCGACCGCGCGCTCGGCCATCCCGTGTCACCAGGCCGCCCTGGGCAGTCCCTTCCCACCGCGCACGCACTCACACTCACGCCCTTGCACTCACACTCGCGCGCTCACACTCACGCTCACGCACACGCGCGCGCTCGCGAGGCCCGCTGCAACTTGAAGGCAGAGGTTTTCTTTCTCCAAAGACGGAGGAAACCTGTAGACATCCTGGTGTGTTTTCCTGCTTCTGCCGCTCGCTTCTGCTCCCTCGGCCCCGGCACCGTCCCGCAGGATTTCGGGATCCCGTCCTGGGCCCCCACAGCCCGCACCCCGCGAGCGCGGCGGGAGGCAGCGGGGGAGTGAGCTCGGGGTGGCCTCGCGCCCCGGGCCTGGGCTGCAGGGCCCAGGGCTCCACGCGGAGCCGCGGTGGGAGGCAGCGGGGCCCCCGGCGGGGCGCGGGCCCGGGCAGCGCTTACCTGCGGCGGCGGCGGCGGCGGCAGTTACGGCCGTGGGCGCCCGGGTCGCGGGGCTGCGCGCGGGCCGGGCCCGGCGGCCACCAGCGGATCGGGACTGGGCGGTCCCACCGCCCTCCGCCCCTGCGCCTCGGGCCCCGCGCCGGGGCCAGGCCGGGCCAGACGCACTTCCTCAATCCTGAGGAGGGCGGGCGGCGGGCGGCGCGAAGAGCGCACAGGGAGAGGGGTCGGCGGCTGCGGGGCCTCCCCGGAACGCGCACGCGGAGCCCGGGCGGCGGCCCGCCTCAGTTTCTCCAGCCGTAAACCCCTGATGATCACACTCACCGCGCCTGCCCGGGAGACCACAGGGTCCCGGGGCCATTCTAGCGCGAGGTCTCCTCCAGGTTTGGGTACCCTGCTCTCCACGCGGGGCAGGCGTAGCCCTCAGATGGTCGGTTCTCTCAGCTTTCCCTGCCCCTCTGTTCCGCTCAGCGGCAAAATCCGCCGAAGAACTTCTGACTCGTATCCCGTAAATATGAAAAAGATGGGACTATTCATTTGTGTACAACTCTTAATAGGGTGGACTACAAATATGTATTTTAAATTTTTAAAAATATTTTGCAAACTGTACCCCTTCCACCACATGAATTTGCTAAATTTAAGTATGAATGTATACAAAGATGTCACTGGTGAATCATTAAACTGTCTGGGCTTTTGGGGGGGAAGGGAGAGTAGATAAACATGGTAGAATGTTAGCAATTTATTACGTTTCAACCTAATGTAAGTATGTTCCTGCCACTGAGGCCATTATCCAAACGCAGATCATAAAGATGCACGTCCATGCCGCAGACAGGCATCAGATTCAGCTCCCCGTGCCCACCGGGGAAAGAGAAACCCGCTTGGAAAAAGCGGATGGTTCTGCACCCTGACAGGAACCTCAACCTAGGCTCCTCTCATGTAATGTTGTATGTGGAACATTCTCAGGATTTACCCCAAAGCACAGAAACTAATCACCAGCACCATCTCTGCTATTTCACAAAAGCTGGGCAGCCGCAGGGTCCCCACACGACCTCGCTGACACTCCAGGCAGTGGCCACTTGGAGCGGCTCCTTGGGCTCCTGGTTGGCGAGGGAACCACGGGGCAGCTTTTCTTTGCCCCCAAGAGGCTGCCCCTCTAGCTCTCCTGGACCCGACGCCCTTCCAATAGGGTGGCTGCAGTTTTGCGATCCTGCCCTCACCACTGCAGAATTAGAAAATTCCAGTATGCAAAAAGCGGCAGTATGGTTGCTATCGAAAAGTCCCTAATAATTTGCAGGGCGTGGCGTCCGCGGTGCTGAGTGGGCGCCGCGATCTCGGGGCGGCCCCTCCAGGGCGCGCGGCCCTGCCATCTAGCGGCACCATGAGGAAGCGCACGCCCAGTTCCCGGGCTGACGGGAGCGGATGTGGCCAACCAGGAACCGGGCGATTCAATTTCCCTTTTAAATGAGCTTGGGAATGGACTTGGAAATGTCTCCACTGTAGAAAACAGCCCGGATACTAGGTACACGGTGGCCAGTCTCAGGCTGGTTAGATTCCAGCATTTACCTCTGCTAGTCATGCGTCATTACAGGTTGGCATGAGGTGACTGTTATCAGTCAGTTAAGATTTCTTTCTCCTCCTTCTTGACCCCAGCGGACTCCCTAGCTTTGTCCTGTATTCAGAGTCTCATCATCTCGTGTCGAAATGACCCCTCCTAAGGTGAGGTCAGCTCAAAACCACCCCTCTGACCTACCCTTTCTAACCTCTGGAGGGTATAGTGATTGCTCCCTTGGTTCTTCCAGTCACCTTCCTTAAGCTGGGTACTCAGTTTCCTCTGACATTTCTCCCTGGATACTTTTTTAAAATGTTCCTCATTATCCACCTTTAAGCTCAAGTCAGCTACATGCTAGAAGCAAGGATATTAAAAGGGATTGGTCCCCCATCAGGAGAAGCCAGTGCATTCCAGAAGGTCCACTTTTAGAGAATGTGCCCACGTTCTGTACCCTACCCCGGCAGGCACACAAGTACACGTGTGCACACACACACACACCACAGCTGGTGTAGGTCCCCAGGATGGTTCCCTTCATGGTAAACCAAATGAAGGAAACGTCATTTTCCTTGAATTTTCTGCTCACATTTCGTTGGGGAAATGGGTTTCTAAATGCATTAATGTATACAAAAATGCATATATTAAGAAGGATAGGATCCAAGCCACCCTTAAGTTTTCTCTGAAACGGTAGAGCTTTGCCTCTGCATGGCCAAAGTGATCTGGTTTCTCAACACGAGATGCATGGTTGAACTTGGTGGAAAGGAATGTACTGGAGCCAACATCAGTGTCAGCATATGACTTGGTGATTGAGGCTTATTGGTCTCAAGCCTTAGAAACTTTAGGTAAGTTAAACCCAAACCCCGGGATCCTCAGGGAGAACGTGACAAAAATGGATGCTGTGCACACAGTCACAGGATGCAGTGTTTTCCATAATCCCCCAGGAAATCCTCCCCACCATTTTCCACACTCACATCCTCATCACTTTATGATGAGAAGAGACTCAGTTCAGATGACAGCTTTAACTTCACCAAGACCACAGCCTCAGGCTGAGCTGGCTGCCTGGTCCACCCTCAAAACAACAGAAGGGAGTTTCACACTCAGGCTAAGTAATGAATGGAGCAAATGTAATTTTATCCTGAAGTGACTGATAACTCCTTTATTCTAAGCCTTTTGTACCAAAGGTCTAAGAAAAAGAAAGGCCGGCCACAGAATTAAAAGGGGTCTGGTCTTTAAATGAAAAAAACATAACGTTTCTCAAATATCCAATTTTATTTTATGGTTGTTGCATTGTTGAACACAATCTGCAGTTAGGATCAGAATTCCCAGGCCAATAGATTTTTAAACCATACCACAGGAGTCAACCTTAAAAGAAGTGAAATCTAATACTATATAGATTTCCATTTCTAAATACAGTATATTACAGAAGGTTAAATACACCACCTCTGTTTACTTACAGCTATAAAAAGATACATTAACTATACCAATTATAAATAATGTAGCATTTCATATTAAAGGCATTATTGTACAATGAAAGAATAAAGAACCCTCTAATGTATTACTATCAAGGTTAGTGTCTATAGTTACTCGAGAAAAAATCCTGAAAATTCAGTGTATGAAGTCAAATCCTGACTGAACAAGTTACTGATTGTCTAAGTGATAAGTGTTAACTGATTTAGAGAAGAAGGTGGATTGCTTATTGCATATTTCCAACAAGAATCAGAACCTCCTTTCACATATGACTTTCTTTATACATACACTGGTTTTAACATAGACCTCTGCTTTCTTGCTGCCCCTCGACTTCATTCTCAGACATAAGCACCATGAGAAAAGTACCAGTTAGTAACTGTAAAAGTATCTGAATAACACAATTGAAGTTTGGTTTGGTTTTGTTTTTTAAAGCTATATGGGAAGGCTTTCAGTTTTCCAAGTTACAACTCGGAATTGCACATCCTTCGGCTACACAAAGAGGAAAAGAAAAGTTCACAACTCGTTTGTGCAATACTCAGGCCACTGTAGCTGGGGACCCAGTTCCTCCATGGAGTCCAGATGTTCTTTGTTAATTAACCACTACTTAAGTTCAAAACAGGACTTTGAAAAACCAGGGCTGTATCAATAACAACAGTCTTCCCAGTTGCGTATGTTTTACTCGTCTAAAATTTTGATAATCAAACTGGAGAAAAGCAAAACTACACAGGTTTATCATAAAACCATTAATGCATAATGGTAGGCGTGCCTAATTGGGCAAAGCAAATTGTGGCTCTGATTTGTAAAATGTGGGACTTAATGATCCTAGGAAGTGTCTGGGTCTTTAACAGCGATGGTGACGCTAGTGACATTTCCTGCCTAAGAAAGTGCCTTGTTTAAGGTAGAACATGACATAGTGTTAGATAAGCTCTTTGGGAGATTGATTCGGTCACATTCCAAAGGCAGTATTGATTTTAAGCTGGTCCTATGGTCAATGTCAAGATGCGGGCCTCGAAGACCCACGTCTGTTCACACCCAAAGGCCTTCAAAACCCCTCCGAGGTACTTGCTGGCTTCCCCAAAGCTCACCACGTCAGATCCTCCTGATCTTGTTCGTTTGTGTTTTTGTTTTTGTTTTTGTTTTTGTTTTTGTTTTTGTTTTTAACTTAGTGCGATTCCTTCCCACTGAATGGTAGGAGGGGCTTGTTCTCTGGACAGGTAACCCTGGGGAACTCACAGGTACAGGGCCCCGTTTGCAGAATGTGCAGGGATTTTTTCCCCCCAAATTCTTACTGGAGTCAGAGTCAGCAAAGCATTTTTAAGAGACTGTGCGATACTTCAAATATCACTTCCTGCTGGCGATGCCCCGAGCCTCCTCACTGTCCCCTGGGATCTGGTGGACAGGGGACACCGGAAATGGCCACTAGTCCCATCCTCAGGCAGGACTGCAATTTCACACACAACATATTGGTCAATAAAACAGGAATGTGAGAGGAAAATAAAAGTTGCTCAGATCCAGTAGATTTAAAGTCCCCAGAAGAAAGTATCCCTGGAAGGGCATAAATGTAGGTTTTTCCTCTGCAGTTTGATCTGCCACATTCAGCCGTCAGATGCTTGTGGAAGGAGCCTGTCTTTCCTTCAGGGGTTCTTGTCATCAAGTTTGATGGTGACAGTTTTCACTTCTGTGTATTCAGCCAGCGCATATTCACCTCTGTGATTACAGAAAAGAGGGAGGTTTAAGATGGGCAGACACTTAGCCGTGCTGTGGGAACTCAGTTCTAATGCTTGATAGGCTAGGACTCCGCTGGGCAGTCTGGGGTCTGTGTAAAGGGCCAAAGAGCGAGGACTTAACAGAGTAATAGCCAGCACTCTAAGGCCATTAGGAAGTTTAAGTACATGGATATGTAACTTAAGGTGAAATATCAAGTTGTGTGTGTGTGATGCTTTTGAAATATTCAGAAGGACTGAGTTTGCCTGTAAAGAATGAAGGGGATTAAAAAAAAAAGAGGTGAATTCCCTGGGTGGCGGAGAATAGAGAGGGCTGCGTGGTGAAGGAGCGGGGTGAGCTGGGGTGAGCACAGAGGACACTGGGTTTGTAAGTTTTGCTGGCCATTTGGAGCCACTTGAAGAGACAAAAGAGGCAGAGACCCAAAGCTATTGACTGGGGATGTGGCCAGAGGGTCCCTGAGGGGCAGGGACGTGGAGGACCTGGAGCTGACCTGGGAGAGCACAGCTGGAGATCAGCTGTAAGAAGAGTGAGGCCAGCATGGAGCAGCACAGAGCGGACGCAGGGGGTCCACAGTGTTTGCGTTAGTGTCTCTGTGTATGTCTTTCTTTCCATCTTGTGGAGCCCAGGGACCCTGCTCGGGCTTCGCAAGTCATCCGCAGGGCAGCTGCCCTTCCCAGAACTGAAAGGCAGCTTTGGATAGATTTAAATGCCTCCTCAACAATGACGTGAATAAGAATGTGTACGAATTTAGGAAAAGAGGTGGAAGCAGCGGTGGCCGCCGAGGCTCTGTGGTTAGCAAGACTTGAGACAGAGTCCCATCTCATCCTTTAGATCAGTGTTTCTCAAAGCAGGGTTCTCAGACCAGAGGCAGCAGCTTCACTGCACAACTTGATGGAAATGCAGATTCTCAGCCCCCAGACTTACTGTGGGAGGCAGAATAATGCCCTCCACTCCTTAAGGTGTCCACATTCTCATCTTCTGAACCCATGGATACTCGGCATAGGGGAATTATAGTTGCAGGTGGAATTAAAATTGCTAATAAGCTGACCTGAAAATAGAGAGATTACCCTGAATTTATCTAGGTGGGCCCAATGTCACCCCAAGGATCCTTAAAAGTGGAAGAGGAAAGCCAGAGAAGAGAGTCAGAGGGAAATGAAACTACAGAAACAGGTTCCGAGAGATGCAACACTGTTGGCCTTAAAGATGGAGGAAGGGGCCACCAGCCAGGGAGCGGGTGAAGCTCTAGAAGCTGGAAAAGGCAAGGAAACAGAGCCTCTCCTTAGAGTCTCCAGAAAGGGATGTAGCCTGGCAAACACCTTGACTTTAGCCCAGGGAGGCCATGTCAGATATTTATCCTACAGAACTCTAAAATGATAAATTCATGTTTTTTAAGCCAGTAATTCTGAGGTAATTTATCTCAGCAGTAATAGAAAATTCATATACCTACTGAGTCTAGGAGTGGGGCTCAGAAATTTGTGTTTTAGCAGCCAGGGGACCAACAAGCCAGGGGATTCTGATGTGGCTCAAACTGGAGAACCATGGGTTTAGATCTATGCAGCTTAGGCAAGATTTTTGCCTTCCCTGAGCCTCAATATAATCATCTGTAAAATGGGAATCTCATCACCTCCTTACAGATATCATGATTAGAGTTAATTCAATAGAGCATCTACTATGCAGTAGATAAAAACTGAATGGTAGAAAGTCATATTATTATTGTATTATTAATATGTCATTGAGATTCTTTGATAGTTTCCTAAAACAAAGTTCAAGAACCCATGATAATGGGTGATTATTCTGTAATCTTTTCTAAACATAATGAAATATAAAAGCCATACACAGAATGCTAAATTCAGCTTTTGTGAACAGAAACTCCAATTTAAAAAATTCGAAGACAAATGACAAATTAGGAAAAAAAATGCATTTGTAACCTTGTGTGAGAAACAGTGTGCTGTCTTCCTTAATATATACAAAGAGCTCTTAAAAACCAATTAAAAAATCCACAAACACCAGATGGAAAAATCAACAAAAGAAATGAATAGTTAGTTTGCAGGAAAAAAAAAAAAAGACTACCAGTAAGTGTTACAAAGATGCTCAATCCCTTACAATTAAAGAAATGCAAACCAAAAGAGTGGGGAGCCCACTTTTCATGTGGTGGATTACTCAATGTGGGGAATTTCTTCTGAAAACAATCTCCCACATCAGCCTGGTTTGTAATAGCAAACCCCCTTAGAAACAACAAAATCCCATCACAGGAAACCACCAATAAAAACGATAGGATATCCAAAGCCTATTCTTAAGAGCAAAAAGTACTTTGTTCCCATTTTATCTGATAACAGGAAAAATAAAAAAAAAACCCATACCCATTTATATCCATTGTATGCATAGGAAATGTATAATAACCTTGAAAAGTGAGCACATAGTGTTGCATTGTAAAAAGTCAAACTGGTTAATGATTTATCAACTTAGCAAAGCAAAGCAAACCAAGTGATGAAATCATGCTGAATTAGTACCTAACTAATAAGTCCAGTATTAAATCATTCCTGTAAGATTAAGTGCATGACTCACCTCATTCTCTCTATTCCTGCAGTCACTGCCCTAGTTCAAGTTCTTGCCGCTCTTATTCGACCTAACTTTTTTTTTCTCACCCAGTCATGGCTGCCTTGGTGTTCAAGGCCATCCATGAGCTCAGCTTTTCTCCCACTGGACCTCACCAGAATGTCGGGGCGTTGGCACTGCTGATAATAGCGTTCACTGCTGTGTGCTCAGAGCCTAGAGCGTGCCTGGTGCATCAAAGGTGCTCACTAAACACATGCCAGTGAGCGCATGAGCAAGTGAACAAAATCAACGACAGAATACTGGTTACCGCTACCAAATGGGATGGAGGGCCTTGACTTTCCACGTGTCTCCACTGTCTGGATTTTTTTGTGACTGCGTTACTTTTATTGCAAAGCGAAACAAAGAATGAAGAAAAGCACCTAGAAGGAAGAGAAATTGCAGGCTTCATCCCAAGATGTGCACAGGAACAGATCCCCGGAGGGGCCCGTGGGTGGGCGGCAGAGAGCCAGCCGGCCTGGGAGGCCGGGGATGGGAATAACCATGGAATCCACCGCGCAGGGCTCCAGCATCAAAAAAGGGAACTTACTGCAACATGAAGACATTAACTAGAGACCACTGACAGCGGAAATGGGTTTTCAAGCCAGTTTCCAGGCTCCTTGTGAATTCTGTTTAAGTACTTTATCAAAAGCTTTTGGAAAATATGTGCCAAGGGTCAAAAAAACAGACATCCAAAAAAAGTCCCGATGGCGGCTCACCAGCAGGATGACACTCGGACCGTGTGCAGCAAATATTCCCTGTCCTGTTCTGCCGCGGGCAGGGGGTGCCATGGAGCCAAAGCACTGGGGTGGTAGGGGAGGTTGGGAGGGAGACGGAGGCAATGAAGGCGAGGAAAGCAGTGAGGGATACTGGGTGTGAGGCAGTAGCCTAGAAGTCAGGCGGGCCCCACGCATCCTTCCTGCAGCTTCGACATCCAAGGACATCAGCTTTGGGAACTGAAGTTCTTGCTGCAGGAGAAGACTGTGTCTGGCTTCTGGGAGGAGGGCCATGCAGAATTCTGGGTCCCCCAGCTGTCACAACCTGACTGGTTGAAGCAGCAGAACAGAGGAGACAAATGACCATGCGTGCTCTGGCTGGCTTCATCCCAGGTGGCTCAGAGACGTGACGCTTGCTGAGCAAGGCCCTGTGGCATGGTGGGTTCAAGGGTTCAATCCCAGCTTTGTCACTCACTGGTGGGGTGACCTGGGGAAAGCACAGCACAGCACCTCCCTGGGTATCCCTGGGTTTCCTCATAGGAAAAGAGGGTTTTTTTGCTTTTTTTCTTGCTCCTTTTATTACACACTCGTCCTTAGAATGAAATGGTTGGATATATAAATGTAAGACATAACGTGAGAAAGTCTAGGGGGAAAAAAATCCTCATTTTAATCTGAGGCTAAGAATATCAGCTTCAATTAGCCTTAATCTGCAATCTACCTATTTCTTTCCCTTACAAACAGAAATAACAGACAAGCTTGATAACTTAACTCTTCATTGGTGGTTAGGGCTCTAGAATGTCCTTAACTTTCTTTTAAAGATCACTTTAAAACCAAAGCACTAATTTGACACAGTAAAAGCATAATACAAATATCCAAATTTCAGATCTGGCTTTTGTGAGATAGAGCCTAAGAATAAAGCAGCAGTGCCCACCGGCAATGGACCAAACGTGTGTGTCCCCCTGAAATTCATATGTCGAAGCCCTAACCCTTTATGTGAAGAAATCCGGAGGTGGGGCCTCCAGGAGGTGATCAGGGCAAGAAGCCCTCATGATCGGAATTAGTGTCCTTATAAAGGAAACCCCAGAGAGCACCCACGTCCCTTCCACTGCATGCGAACACAGAGAACACGGCCACCTATGAACCAGAAAAAGGGTCCTCACCAGACACCTTGATCTCAGACTTCCAGACTCCAGTCCAGACCATGGTATCCTGTACCAGCAGCCTGAAGGGACTCAGACCATCTCACGGACTATTACAAGGAGGACGTGCCTTAACACGCGCAGGGCACTCAGACAGAGTCCACGCTCAGCAAATGCCAGGTGTGGCCAGTGCTACTGGGAGGCCCTGGAGGCAACCCAGGTGAGCCAGTCCAGGTCTCATGTCCCTCTCGGCAGGGCAGGTGGGTGTGAAGAGGCTCACAGAACACAACACAAACAAGCCACTTGGCAGAGGACATGAGTTTTCTGGAGAAGGTCTTCATGGCCAAGAATTTACTGAGGTTCCCTGAGGGGGAAACCAGTCTTCGGAATCAGGGGGACACCAGCGGACACACTCTACTCAGACATCCAGATGGCTCTGGCCCATTTGCCATGAGCCAGGGCTGGACCAGAAAGAAGGACGGAAATGGGGGAGGGACCCAGTTCCCTGGGGAATAGGCAAGGGCATTTGCTTATGGATGAAAGCCAGCCCGGCTCCTCCATAATATCTTTATTAAGAATCTGGAAGGGGAGCTGCCCAAGGCCCCACGAAGGCCCACGCCGAGGGGAAGCACTTGAGTGCTCCCACTGGAAGATGTACAGATAAGTATGAGGCGATGCATTTGTATATAAATAACACAAACTGTTTAAAGAAAAGAAAGAGCTCAGAGTCCTTTGAGATGTCCCAGTAACGACCCTGTGTCTTGTCACAGATGGTTCCCCTGGGAAGATGGATCCTATAAGCTGTTTGTCCAGAAAGGCTAATAAAACCCCAGGCACCACCAGGAAGGACGTGGGAGAGAAGGCAGCATCCGGCTGGAAACCACAGCGTGCCCACCCCCTGGGACACTCCGTCCAGCTCTGGGCCTGGGCCTTTTATCTTGGGCCAGACACAGAGGGCCCACCCATTCGTCGAGGCCTACGAAGCTCATCCTCCCAGAGGGCACAATAAGGGAGTCCGTGGCCGGTTGGAAGGAGCGTGTGTTAAAGCATGCCTCCAAAGAGGCACCGAGAAGGAGCCAAGTCACCACGGTTTGTCCCTGGGACCTCCGCTGGTGGTCAGAAGGGACACAGCCCGACCTGGGAAAGAGCCCATCTTCCTTGCTGAGGGCCAGGGTTTGAGTTGAGGGATTACATCCCCTGTCTGGCAGAAAGTGCACTTTCCAGCTCTGCCCTGTCCTCACGCAGCGAGCAAGCGGATGTCAAGTATCCACGTGGGATGGGTTCGGGGGAGGACATATAAGGTGAGGCGGGGGGTTGGTCCCGGGGTCGGAAGGGGCATGGTGGGAGGATGAAGGTGGGGAAAAGCAGGAGGAGGAGAGGGGATACCCGATCCACACCAGCCCACAGGGAGAGGGCCGCCCACACACAGGAGCGTAGGGAAGGGCTCAGTGGGGTGGAGCCAGGCCACCCCCTGCGCATGCGCGTCTTGTGCATCTTTTATCCTCCCCGCCGACCGGTGTGGAGTGACAGCAGCACTTACAGTTCTCTGCCGTTTCCCGACATTTTAAAGCCACCAAATGGAGCCTGTGCGTAGATGGCGTTGTAGCAGTTGATCCTGGAGAGAAAATAAAGAGAAGCCCAGGGTCACCTGGAGAGGACCCAGCGGACCTCGGGCGTTCCAACCACTGGGCGCTTGGTGCAGAGCGTCGCCTAGCGGATGACTTTTTGTCGAGGTTTTAACTCTGCCTTCTCATTCTTCCCTCCAGAAACTAAAATCTGAATATATTTCAGCATAAAGTTTATCAGTGGGGTAGAAAGGGAATGATAAGGGGAGAAAAAGGAGCAAAATTACGGTGAAGGGAGTATGAATTAGCTCTGAAATGAGACCCTCCTGGCATCAAAGTTCTTCTGCTTCCAGGCTTGTTACTCCGCCTCTCTGAGCCCAATTCCTCTTTATCTTCTAATGTCTTTAAAATGCGACCGGCAGAATTCTTGGGGAAGCAGGAACTTTCATCCATATTTTGCCCAAGAGCAGAATAAGAAATAAAGCCAGAGGGAAGGCGCCACAACACGGTAATCAGGAGCACGGGCAGCAGGGCTGGACGGCTGGCTGGCTGGCTCTGCTCTGCCGCGGGCTAGCTGTGTGACCCCGGGCAAATCACTCAGCCTCTCTGTGTCTTGATTTCCTTCTCTGTACAATGGCGGTGACAACAGTCCCCACCTCAGAAGGTGGTCATGAGAATGGACAAAGTGCTTAGACAGTGCTTGGCATGTGATACACGACTGAAAGCTCTCTGTTAACAGAAGGGTAAGGAAACAGCCTCTCGGGAGAGCCGAGCACACACGTTCTACTCACCAGACAGTTCCGGACTCCAATGCGGAAGCCAGCTTCAGTGCTTTGTCGAGGTTTTTCGTGAACACAGCTGCTGTGAGTCCGTATTCAAGGCTATTTGCTCTTTTTATCACTTCTTCGATATTTTTGAACTTCAGGATTGGCTGCACGGGTCCAAAAATCTATGATTGATGGCAAGAATGGCAGTGAGAGGCTATTCAAATGAAACATGTATGCTCTGGGCAGGCATTTTCCTCTGTCCTGTGCCTTTTTTGTACACCCAAATTGCTCACGCAAACGGAAAGGGTGACGGAAGAGAGAAAGTCCAAAGGTTTTTGAGTTGTGTGATGGCTGAAATCCAAAGGGAAAGATTAAATTAAACAAAAATTAAAAATAACAACCAAAAGATATGTTGGGTCTAAGCCCTCTCACTGGCATCAGGGCTTCTGAGAAGCCCCAGCCGTGAGCCTTGAAGGAGCTCCCTCCACACTGGGACACACAGAAGACAAAATCTTGGAAGTTTTTCTCGAAAAGCTATTGCGAAGGATGTTTGCAGCTGTAGGGCTGTGTGCCCCGACCTCTTGGTGCTGCATTTTCTATCAATGAAGGTCACCTAAAATGTTTTCCTAATAATGAGACAGTGTTCCTCCCAGTCTACAGCACAGCAAAGGAAAAGAAAGGGAAGGAAAGGAAAAGAAAGAGCTACAGGCTGAACATTTAAAGGTAATTTTGAGAGGAGCTGATAACTGATTCAATGTTTGGCACAATAACCCAGCGAGATGGTGTCAGTCTGCCGAAACACCTTCCCTGGTTCCCAGAGAGCTTGCATAGGGAGGTTTAAAGAGCTGAGTCTCATGCTATCATGGAACAGTTAGTAACCCATAAAAATCTCAAGGAGAAAGTCTGTAAAAGGCCTGAACCAGGAAGCCTTTGGCAGTGATTCACTACTTCATGTGCCCCAAAAGACCACATCCTAGGGTCCAAACACTTGGGACCGTCCAGCTTACCAGTGGCCCTGAAAGACACGGTTAGAATTACACTCCAAAGGGGGGGGGGTCTCCTTAATTTCCACTATTTCCAAGGGTGCCCATAATGGAAAACCTCTGAGAGACTTCTAGCCCTGACAAGTTTTTGGAATGAACACATGTCATTTGAGTTCGGTCTTGGGGGGACTGAAGGCAGCTTTGGGCCCCGAATTTGTGGCTTGATTCCTGGCAAAAGCCCCAGGTGGCAACAGCCCTCCACCCTCGGCTAACCCAAGGACATGTTAGAAGACAGAAAAGAGACTGTTGCTCCCCGGAGGCAGTGAGTAACGTGTGAAAATGGGGGTTAGGACAAACTCTGCACCGTCTAACGGTGCTTGAGGTACCCAAGTGCAGGACGGCTTCCCAAAGGACCCCTCAGGAGAGGGGCAAAGTCCCAGGAAAAAGGAAAACGCTCCCCTCACAGAGACTTCTGGGGTCCCTGGGTACTGGAGAAGATTCGTGTTTGAAAGATCCCACCATTCTTTCCCTCAGCCCTTGGGCTCCCAGCTTGGTCCAAGGCCCCATGGGACATAATTTTTCCTGCAGCCCCAGTACCTCCTCTTTGGCAATCCGCATGCTGTCGGTCACTTCTGAGAAGACAGTCGGTTTGATGAAGAGCCCCCCGTCTTCCAGGGCTGAGCCCCCGCATTCCAGCCTGGCTCCCTCCTTCTTCCCACTCTCGATCAGATCCAGGATTTTGTCGAACTGCTTTTGGTCAATCTGCAAAACAGCGAGAGGTAACCCTGGTTTCCTTCGGGGCCATGGCCATCAGCTTTTGTGTCCAACGGCCACCTGTGTGATCAGCTGTCCTACCCCTGATGTTCTGGCTGAGACATAATTCACAGAACAGATGTGCCTTGTATGCAAACATTCCTCTAATGCACAAATCTGGGGTCTTTGGAGCAGGAGAGATGGGCTTTCCTTACCCTCTCCAGGTGTGGGGTTTAATCACACGTCTGACCCATTCCAAGCTGTCAAGCAAATCCATGGGAGATCTGAAGTGGTCCCATTCTTTGCTCTCTTAACTCTTGCATCCTGCTAGGCTTGCCAGATTTAGCAAATAAAACTATAGCAAGCCCAGTTAAATTTAAATTAAAAAAAAACAAGTGATTTTTTTCAAAGCATAAGCACATCCCAAACAATGCTTGGGAGACACTTATGCTAAAAACATATTCATGTTTATTTGAACTTCAACTCCAACTAGGTGTCATGTATTTTATCTGGCAAGACTGTACCATGCTCACAGGGCACCAGGGTGACAGTTACTGGAATTCTCTGTCCATGGTGCAGAGGAGTAGTGAGAAGCCCTTCTGGAAACAGAATAGAGTGAGGCTCGAGGTGGGGTGGAGGGGCTGTCCCCTGGTTGGTGGAGAGCCAGCTCATCAGAAGGGCTCCACTTTCTGCCACATTGTCCAGGGGTCTCCCGGGCTGTATTGTGCCCAGTGCCACCAGTCCAACACCCAGCTTGTGGACATGGTACTCAACCAGCTGTCAAAGGGCACCTCTCTGGGAGACTGTGCTCTAGGCGGGAAGCGCTCTCTCCACCTGAAATGGTCCTTCTCCCCAATCCATAGGAGGCCTATTCTTTGATAGGTTTGCTGTAGCTGAGATTTTCAGACAGAAAAACTTTTTTAAAAGCAAATTTAACTTCAGTGCCACATTTGGATGACTGTCCCAGAGGAGCAGGCTGGCTTTCTCAGAAAGGCTGGCACAAACCAAGTACGCCCCTTGACCTTCATCTCATAAAATGTGGATCCAGTGTTAAAATACAACTGTTGGATCCATTCTTCACATCTTTTATTAGGATAGAATCCAAACAGATCAAAGACTTAACCATGAGAAATGAAAGCATAAAAGCTTCCAAATTCTCTCATCTGAGAGAACCCCTCCATGAATTTAGAGCGCTGAGGGCCTTTTTATGGCTTAAAATCCAGAAGCCAAAAAGGAAAGATTGATAAATGTGAGTATGTAAAAAAAAAAAAAAAAGGCAAAAACATCATATGCAAAGGCAAAGGGCAAAACAACAAATGGGAAAAAACTGACAAGTCATACCACAGAAATAGAGCTAATCTCTAGTATGTAAAAAGTGCTTAGAAGTGGTTTTAAAAATGATCAATAAATTTTTAAAAATATTGAAAACTGAAAAAAATGACCTGTTATACAAGAGAAAAATATGCAAACTACATGTACAGTTGATAGAAAAGGAAATACAAATGGCCTTTAAACATATTATAAGATGTTTTGCCCTATAAGAGATACACACATGTTAAAAACAAATGAGATACCATTTTGAACTATCAGATAGGCAAAACTCCACATTCTATTAGTAAGGTTGGAGGCTTGTAGGAACATAACTTGGTTCATCCTCTTGGAAGGTAATCTGGCAACACCTACAGAAATTACAAAGGTGCTCCCACTCAGCAAACCCACTTGGGGAATCTGACCCATGGATATCCTCGCATGTATGTGGAATGACATACTCTGCGGCACCGTGCACAACCACACACGCCCTCGTCAGAACGTGTTACTGGAATTCTAGTGGATTCATACAGTGGAATTCTAAGTACCTATTAAAAAAAGAGCAAGGCAGGTTCCTATGGTTTGCTATGGAAAGCTCTTCAAAAGTTTCTTGTTAGTGGACAAAAATCAAGGTGCACAACAGCTCTGTGTATAGACATTTTGCGTAAAAACAAGGGAAATCAGAATACATCTTCATTCTTGCTTGTATCTACTTAAAGAAATGCTGGAGAAATTTCTTCTAAGAACTAAGAACCTAAGGTTCCCATAGAGGGATGGGTAACCATGCCTGTGAATGAATGGAAGGGAATTTTTCACTATTGACCCTTTATATGTGTTTTGGGTTTTGACCATATGTATGTGCTCCCACCTAAAAAAGCAATTCCAACTGCAACTGATCCAGTAATATCTCAGGGTTCCCTCAACTTCCCTCCGGGTGAACCAAGTCCTGGGTTAAAAGTGCCAGGATTATTCTTTCCTCCTCCCCGGAGGCCAGGAGGCTAGTGCGGCTTTATCTAACTACAGGCTCTGAATGACCGCTGACCATGCTCTGCCCCGCAGGCTGTGCTGGGTCCCCATGGAAACGCTACCCGCCCAGACTCAACTCTCCCTGGCAAGTCCCTGTGAACACATTGTTTAAATCTAATAATCCTCCATGAATGTCAGCTGGTGCCTCACAGTGCAGGAGAAGAACCTGCCGGAAAGTGACGGCCGAGGGGCACCAGAGCCACAGAAACACGGCCCGAGGATGGCCAAAGGCTGCGCGTGGCTCTGCCCAATAGGATGCGGGACTCGGCCCCCTGCCAGGTGGCGTGCACGAAGTCTGAGCGCCTCTTTGCTCCGTTGCCAAATAAACTTGAATGATTTTGGGGCATTCTGATCATCAACTGCCTGTAGTGGACTCCGATCTAGGTCAGCTCACTGTTTTACAGGCATGAGACAGACAGGACTATTTAGACAGCTGTAAATCCTCTCAGAGTAGAATCTTATTAACGTAGATGACAAAGCACTTTGAGAGGGGGAAAAAAAAAAAAAACCCCAACAGAATCCTAGAATAACATGCTGAGGTTAGAAGGCTTAAGTGAATTTTCAAAAGGACGTTCAGCAGCTGCATCAAAAGCACTGATGAAATCAACACCGTTCTGCCTGGATCTGTTCTCTTGGAAGAGATTCCTATATCTGGCTTCAGAAGTCAAGCCTGACGCCTTGGAAAGAGACTTACAAATGACTGATGGAGCAGAAGAGATTCCTTCGTACGAGATCAGCTCACATATTTCCCACAGATTCCAGATTAGTTTTACAATCACAGCAGATTTGATAATGACTTGTGGTCATGTTTGTATGCAAACCTGAATTCCAACCAAGGCCACTAGACAACTTTTTGTCACTGGCCGCTGGGTTTGGAGCTGAGTCCTGGCGGGATGGGGAGTGTTGGCCACAAGCGGAAATGTTTCTCTCCACCAGGGTCACATGGCATCAGAGCCGTAGAGCATGTGGGCTGGGCCAAGGCGAGGGTGGGCGCCGTGGCCAGAAACACACCTTTTCTATGTGGTCCTCCCTCCTCCCCAGCCAGGGTGTTTCCACAGAATGGTCAAGTAAGACCCAATCGATGTGGCCATCCAGACTGGGGAGCCTGCCATTTCATGCTCCCCCTCTCTTTAAATAAATTAGGTGCTGTGAAATTTTCATAATATTCACAGTTACTCTTTTCCAGATGAGGAAACTGAGGTTTGGAAGGAGCTTGTGGCTTTCACAAAATCACAGAGCCAAACCTGCTCTCAGAATCCATGGTTTCCTGAGTAAACACATGGTGCCAACTCAGTGGGGAAGCCGCCAGCTCCTGGGACAGACACCAGTGGGTGAGTCCTGACATGTGATTTGAAACCTCCTGGCTGGAGCAGGACTTTGGCTACAAGCAAAGTGGGTTGCTGTCGAGCTCCATTTCAATAATGCATGGGATGGCCAGGCTGCCGTCTTTTAAATATTTATCCATCTGCCGCAGTGCATAATTAGTAAGAAAGTGATACAGGATGTGCCCTTTTAAAGAGGTTATTAAACCTCGTGGTTATGAGCATTTTCATCCTGACGTTAGCTTTGAAAACCAGGCCTCCAGAGATGTGTTCCCACTGCCCCATCCTCCGAGCCCTTTCCATGGAGATTATTTGGTTTCTGACTGTCACCTTGTCCTATAACACATGTGGGCTCGAGGGCCTCCAGGCTGAGACCACCTACATACTGATACCGTCCAACCAGGGTTACAACCTGCTTCTGTGGGGCGGCCGGCCAGAGAAGACAGCCTCTGCCCGAGGTGCTCTCCTGGGGACCTTGGTGGCTCAGAGAAGGGATGGTCCTCTGGCTGGATGCAGACAGGTACATTGGCTTATGAACCAGGAATGCCTCCTTTCCGCCAGGGCCCAGTATTATCTGCTGCAAGGAGCAGAGCCTCCATGTGACCATCCCCATTTCATAACCCTGTCAAGACCTGATAGGACTGGACTGTTGATCAGCATATGAACAAAAGCCTCCAGTGGCCAGGCAAGTTGGCAAGGGGGTCCTTGCTTCGAGCGGGACCTTGGAGTCACAGAGCACTAGAGCTGTACAGGGCCAGGGCCAGAGGCCTGCCAGGTCCAGCCCTGCAACGTGCACCGTGGTTCTGACACCTCAGTAGGTTACCTGGGGCCCCTGTTCGGTCCTGACGTCGAAGGGGTCTCCGACGGGCCGTTTCTTGGCGTACTCCACGCTCCGCCTGACAAACTCGCCGTAGACCTGCTCCTCCACGAACACCCTGGAGGCGGCCGTGCAGCACTGGCCTTGGTTGAAGAACACTCCCTGATGGGCGCACTCCACTGCCAAGTCCACTGGAGGGAGGGGGCGGTGGGGGGAGAGGAAGCGATTAAGTCGTTAGGGCAGGACTGGCGACAGCTGCAACTCTAATTGCCCACACGAGAAAACAGGCCCCGGGATGGCTGCATTTCAGAAATTAATTTCGCTCAGCATTTCCCAAACAGAGAGCGGATTTTCGGGTCCACCGAGTCTGGGGTTAAGTGGGTCCCCTGACTGCAGGACTTCTCAGTGTCCTTACTGCATTAACGAGCACAGAGACTTGTCACATTCCCCATCTCACTTGTCCATGGATCCCTCCCCTCCCATTTCTGGAAACTAACATTCTATAGAATAACCTTTGATAAGTATTGATGGCAGCCAGTTGGTGAGAATTTTTTTTATTACTGTATTATTTAAGTATTTTTATTTTGGTGGGGGAGAGGTAGTTAGATTTATTTATTTTTAGAGGAGGTACTGGGGATTGAACCCAGGACCTCATGCATGCTAAGCAGGCGCTCCACCACTTGAGCTATACCCTCCCCACTGAGAATTCTTAAAGGGGCCAAAACTGTCCACCTTGAGTGAAAGAAGGATCTCATTAAGTAGCAACACTATGTATGACTTATAAGGGTTAAAAAAAAGATGCAGATTCTGCCTGACAAAGGCTGAATCTGCCTTGTAGAGCCGACACGGAGTTAAAACCAGTTACACAAACTGAACTAGAAGGGTGCTTAGGAAGAGAGATGGTTGGGGACGTGCTTGAGGGATATGAACACTAAGTGGGGTGTCATTTGCATTCATTGAGGGGCTTCTCAGCCCCGCCTGTCCCCTAACGCCACTGCTAGCTTAAGAAATGCAGCTTTCCTTCACCAAGAGCAAGAGCACGGGCCCTTTGCACGTGCACAGGTGATCCACCAACAGCCAGCCCTGCTCCACGGGCGGCTCCGAGGAACACTGCCCTTGGCTTTGCGAACCAGGCCGTTGTTACCCGGCAAGGTCGTCTGTGTAAGTCGCTATGACAGCAGATCAGCATCACAAGGTTCTTGCCCATCCCTGCACCCCCCATCCTCTCTGTGCCAACTTCAAACTGCCCCTCCTCCAAAGTAACTAATTCATTTCCTGCACCCTGACTGGAGCCGGGGGTGGCAGCTGCGGTGTCGGGGGATGGTGGCGTGTTACTGTTGATATCATGCCTGAGATGCCAGTTTATGTCAGGATTTAATTTTGTGGGATGGCCCTGCCCAGCTGAGGAGTAGGAGATGGCTACAGAGGGTGTTTATGATCCTTGTCAAACTGACCCTCGGACAGGAGTCCTGTATTTTAGCTGCAGTTTCCCTCGCTGGGAGGGAAAGAGCTGAGGTGTAGAAGGGGCACCCAGATACGGAGGCACAAGAATGCAAAACCGGAATCCTGGCTCTTTGGGGTTGGGGTTCGGAACTCCAGATGTGGGTGACACAGGGGCCACACCCAGAACTGCTCCATGTGGCTCCAGAGACCATTAGCAATACTGATGACGCTTCTATTAGGGAACACCAACTTAAGCAAAAAATGAGCGGTCCATTTTCCCACCCAGCCTCCCTTTCCTTCCCTGGCACTTGTTTTCTCATCCAGTCCTCTCTCCCATTGAATGCCAGCTTCAAGGAGAAGAACCGATATCAGTCATTTACACCTTAGTGAGAAATTGTGCAAGGGTCATTTTTCCCAGGGATATTTGCAATTCCAACCTTATCTGAGTGTGGAATGGAAGACTTTGTACTCCATGAAAGTGATTCCTGGCACCAGTGGGCAGGTGGGGGTTCTGTTATTTAAGGCACAGGTGCTTCAGGGAACTTGGGAAGCCATACCTTTTGACAGCTGACCTGTTAGCAGGCCAGTGAATACCCAGTGTGACCCTTTCTTCTCTCTCCTGGACACAGAATAGCATCTATTTTAATATTGTGTCCTAAGGCTCTAGCAAGACACAGACCACCCGCAAGCTGCTGGGCATGGTTGCTTTCCCAGGGAAGAGGTGATGGAACGAGAGACAGTACTCAGGCCAGTGGGATATTTTTAAGGGTCAGCCAATGCTGGCCTCTGATTTACCAGGTCTGAGATGAAGAAGGAAGAAACCCCTCAATTCTGCAAGTCCCACAGGAAGTACTGACTCAGAGGGGAGAGCACTGAATGCCTGTGAGCGGGGGCACTGCCCTGCTCCTCCTTCTCTTGGCCTTCCCTCTGCACAGGGGGCCCTGGAGAAGACCCCAGACCTGCTTGTCATGGCCCTAGCTGTGCAAGGACGGGGAAGGCAAACTTAAACTTGAATGACAGAAACAGGCAGCCTCTCTGGCTACCATGTAAAACATGTCCTCCTCCACCACAGCTGTCTGCCAGCAGAAGATGCTGGCGTGAGGGTCTCTATCTGCCAGTTATTTATGGCAGGATGACCCAAGGTGGAAAACATCCCCATTGTGTGTATGTGTGTGTGTGTTTGTCTGCGTGTATGTGTGTATCTGCATGTATGTGTGTATGTCTTTCTCAGTTGGTTCTGATCTGGGCAAGGAAAGGTTTTTGGATCGCCTAAAGCCCCAGCGACGCCCAGAAGGGGAGAGACTCACGGTCGGCATCAGCACACACGATACAGGGGTTTTTTCCCCCAAGCTCCAGTGTTACCCTCTTCAGGTTGCTCCGGGAGGCGGCTTCTTTAACCAGCTTTCCAACCTTCAGGATAAAAACCAGACCAGATTAAACCTCGGATGTGGCCAGATATGGCCCCAAAGTGGCCAAAATGTTCTGGACAAACCGGGGCGGCAAGAGTGCTGCCATGACCCGGGCCCCTGCCTCTCTGCCCAGGCATCTGTGCCTGGATGCCGCCTCCTCACTCCGCTGGCCTCTCCAGCATCCCCTCTCAGATCAGACCTTGACACAGCTGGATTCCTGGCCCGAGCCCTCCTCATACAGGAGTGGAATGGAGCCTTCGAAGGCCCAGGGGTTCGCCCACGGCCACACAGCTGACTAGTGGTGGAGCTGGCTCCTCACCTGTCCCTCCCAGCAGCAGGCTGGTCCAGCTCAGGGGACCAAGGGGAGGTGGTTTCTGTGTGACCCTTCGATGTAATCTGAGGGAACCTCGGAGAATTAGGGAAATAGCAAAGCTGAACTTCGGGGTGGGAGGGAGCCAGTTCTCGGGAAACACACCCTAAGCCTGAGGCCCCCAGGGGGTAGGGAGACTATAGCTTTGCTGTAAAGCAACCAAAGGACCATTCACCACACCTCCCGCGTGTACCTGAAGGGTCTGTCCTGTCATCCGCCGCACTGCTAGAGGCGGGCTTGGCCCAGCACAAGGCAGGCACTTGCCTTGGGCTGGCACCACCAGTTTAGAGCTGGAAGACTCTCAGAGCCCAGTGCATACAGGGGGCCTAGAGCCAGACGGCCAGCAGGAGGCAGAGCTGGGCTCATCCAGGGCTGAAGCCGTTTGTCCAAAACTAAGGTGAAAGTGCATTTGAAAACACAGCCAGCTCTTGGGGGATGGCCTGAACGAGGTGTGGGATAGACCCTCATGACAAGGACCTTCCCTGGGGGAGCAGCAGAGGCAGACCGCTCTGCCAGGGGCCAGCCATCACTTGTGGGCTTGAGATGTGGCTCTGACAGCCGGCACAGCAGGAGGCCCTCAATGGGAAGTACCCCTGTTATGGAGATGCCCGCCTGGTGAGCAATCCCTGGGTCACAAAAGCCACTTCTTGTGCAGGAGGTTGGCTGCCCAGTGGGAACCCTACCCAGCTGGACCCCCGGGCAGCCCTATTTGGCCTAGAGAGGGAAACTGGGCAGGGCAGGGGCAGGGCAGGGGCAGGGATGATTTGCTGTTGGGTGAAAAGACTGGGAAGATGTGGGAGACGCTGGAGGGTAGGAGCCACACCTGCTGCCTCTCTGCCTCTCCATCCCCCGTCTCCTGGCCATCGAGCCAGGCGTGGAGCTGCTGCTGCTCCATTCGGTGAGCAAAGAACTGCCAGCCAATCTGGTTCTGACTACATTTCGCTGACAACGCTCACCCTGGTGGGCAAAGGAGGGCGGCGGTGATGCTGTCCAGCAGCCGCCGCATGTGGGCTTAGGCTCCCAGCTGGACTAAGCTAGGGAGGAGATGGGGACACTTAACTGCCAGGGGAGCCCGATTCATTTCTTTTTTAAGTACAGAAGAAATATTGTCTCATAGAAATATTTCTAAAATAATTATACACAGATACGTTTAAATTAAAGAAGAAAGTTTTCACCTCCCCTCACCCCATTTGTGCCCCAGGACCTGCCACAGAGGTGGCCACAGTAAGAATTTCTTGGGAGTCCTTCCAGGCAATTTCTATTTCTCTACACACACATTTTTACCAATGGGATCTTATTGTATATACTTTTTTTTAAAAAAAAATCTTTTACTTTTTTTTTTTAATTTAGGAATGTCAGTTTACAATGTTATGTCAATTTCTGGCATACACCACAGTGCTTCAGTCATACATGAATACATATATTCGTTTTCATATTCTTTTTCACTGTAAGCTACCACAAGATACTGAATATAGTTCCCTGTGCTATACAGTATAAACTTGTTTATCTATTTTATATACACCAGTCAGTATCTGCAAATCTTGAACTCCCAATTTGAACTTCCCACGCCCTTCCCCTCTGGTAACAATAAGTTTGTTTTCTATGTTTGTGAGTCTGTTTCTGTTTTATAAATAAGTTCATTTGTCTTTTTTTTTTTTTTAGATTCCACATATGAGTGATATCATATATTTTTCTTTCTCTTTCTGGCTTACTTCACTTAGAATGACAATTTCCAGGGCCACCCATGTTGCTGCAAATGGCATTATTTTATTATTTTTTATGGCTGAGCTGTATTCCATTGTATAAATATACCACAACTTCTTTATCCAGTCAATATCTTTTAGATTGTTATGTTTAAAAGTTTTTTAACAGCAAGAAAAAAAAAGTGAGGA
The DNA here is from genome assembly GCF_036321535.1 of Camelus dromedarius. Taxonomy (NCBI): domain Eukaryota; kingdom Metazoa; phylum Chordata; class Mammalia; order Artiodactyla; family Camelidae; genus Camelus; species Camelus dromedarius. The sequence goes on from NC_087464.1 coordinate 5,999,888, forward strand.
AATTATGTTTCTCACCAGCTTTGAGAGGTCCACTGCTGTAACCATATTTTACTGTTCTTCTCTCTCTTGCCTCCCCTTACTGCTTCAAACTCTGAAGCTACAAAGATACTCAAGTAGGAGTTTGGAACTTCAAAGGTATAGTCTATTTGTCCCCTAACAAATAGATTATTTTTTAAACTGTTTGAATTCTCCTGTGAACTTTTAACTACAAAGCTGTGAGGCAATATTCTTGTTGCCTTCCTATAGTTTGCTTTTCTGTGCTTCAACAATAGATCACGTGATTTTCTTTTTTCTTTTTCTTTTTATCATATCTTTGGTTATGGTTTCAGGGTGATGGTGGACTCATAGAATGCATTTGGAAGTGTTTCTTCCTCTGCAATTTTTTTGGAATAGTTTCAGAAGGGTAAGTGTTAACTGTTCTCTAAATATTCTCTAAATAAATTCTAACTATTTGGTAGAATTCACCTGTGAAGCCATCTGGTTCTAGACTTTTGTTTTGGGGAGTTTTTAAATGACTGATACAATTTCAGTATTGGTAATCGGTCTGTTCATGTTTTCTATTTCATTCTGGTTCAGTCTTGGGATATTATACCTTTCTAAGAATTTGTTCATTTCTTCAAGGTTGTCCATTTTATTGGCATATAGTTCCTTGTAGTGGTCTCTTATGATCCCTTGTATTTCTGTGGTGTTGGTAGTAATGTCTCCTTTTTCATTTCTGATTTTATTGATTTGGGCCCTCTCCCTTTTTTACTTGATGAATCTGGCTAAGGTTTATCAATTTTGTTTATTTTTTCAGAGAACCAGCTTTTAGTTTCATTGACTTTTTCTATTGTTTTTTGAGTCTCTATTTCATTTACTTCTGCTCTGATCTTTATGATTGGTTTCCTTATATTAACTTTGGGTTTTGTCTGTTCTTCTTTCTCTAGTTGCTTTAGGCGTAAGGTTTGGTAGTTTATTTGAGATTGCTCTTGTTTCCTGAGGTAGGCTTGTATTGCTATAAACTTCCTCTTAGAACTGTTTTCGCTGCATTCCATAGGTTTTAGATTGCCATGTTCTTGTTCTGATTTGTCTCTAGGTATTTTTTGATTTCCTTGATTTACTCAATGACCCACTGGTTGTTTAGCCTCCATGTGTTTGTGGGTTTTTTCAAAAAATTTTTTTCTTCTTGTAGTTGATTTCTACCCTCATAGCCTTGTGGTCAGAAAAGATGCTTTTTTAAAAAAGTTTTCTTAAAGTTACTGAGGCTTGCTTTGTGATCCAGTATGTGATCTATCCTGGAGAATATTCCACGTGCATTTGAAAATAATATGTATTCTCCTGCTTTCAGATGGAATGCTCTATAAATATCAACTAAGTCCATCTGGTCTAATGTGTCATTTAAGGCCTGTGTTTCCTTATTGATTTTCTGTCTGGATAATCTGTCCGTCGATGTAAGTGGGGTGTTAAAGTCCCCCACTATTACTGTGTCACTGTCAATTTCTCTTTTTATGTCTGTTTACATTTGCCTTAGATATTGAGGTGCTCCTATGTTGGGTGCATATATATTTACAATTGTTCTATCTTCTTGGATTAATCCTTTGATCCTTATGTACTGTCCTTTGTCTCTTACAACAGTTTTTATTTTAATGTCTATTTTGTCTGATAAAGTATTGTTATTCTGTCTTTTTAAAATTTCTGTTTGCGTGGAATACCTTTCTCCATCCCCTCACTTTCAGTCATATGATCATCTCATAGATGTAGAAAAAGCTTTTGATAAAATTCAACATCCATTATGATAAAAATCTTCAAAAAGTGGGCATACAGGGAACATACCTCAACACAGTAAAGGCCATATATGACAAACTCACAACTAACCTCATACTTGATGGTGAAAAGCTGAAAGTATTTCCTCTAAGATCAGAATGAGCCAAGGATGCCCACTCTCACTGCTTTTATTCAACATAGTTTTGGAAGTCCTAGCCACAGCAATCAGAGAAGAAAAATAAATTTTAAAAATCTAAATTGGAAACAAGCAAGTAAAACTGTCACTATTTGCAGACAACATGATATCATACATAGAAAATCCAGAGATGCTAACAGAGAACTACTAGAGCTCATCAATGAATTTTATAAGTTGCAGGATTCAAAATTAACATGCAGAAATCTGCTGCATTTCTATTCACTAACAAAGAAATATCAGAAAGAGAAATTACAGAAACAATCCCATTTACTGTCACATCAAAAAGAATAAAATACCTAAGAATAAGCCTACCTAGGGAGGCAAAAGATTTGTACTGCAAAAACTATGACACTGATGAAAGAAACTGAAGATGACGCAGACAGATGGAAAGATAAACTGTGTTCTTGGATTGGAAGAATCAATATTGTTAAAATGGCCATACTATCTAAGGCAATCTACAGATTCGATGCAATCTCTATCAAATTACCAATGACATTTTTCACAGAACTAGAACAAAAAAATTTTAAATTTGTATGGAAACACAAAAGACCCTGAATAGCCAAAGCAATCTTGAGAAAGAAGAACAGAGCTAGAGGAATCATGCTGCCTGACTTCAGACTATACTACAAAGCTACAGTAGTCCAAACAGTATGGTACTGGCACAAAAACAGACACACAGATCAATGGAACAGGATAGAAAGCCCAGAAATAAACCCACACACTTATGGTCAATTAGTCTATGACAAAGGAGGCAAGAATACACAATGGAGAAAAGAAAATCTCTTCAATAAGTGGTGCTGGGAAAACTGGAGAGCTATATGTAAAAGAATAAAATTAGAATATTCACTAACACCATATAGAAAAATAAACTCAAAATGGATTAAAGATCTAATGTAAGACCAGATACTCTAAAACTCCTAGAGGAAAACATAGGCAGAACACTCTTTGATGTAAATCACAGCAATATTTTTTTTGATCCATCTTCTAGAGTAATGGGAATAAAAACAAAAGTAAACAAATAGGATCTAGTTAAGCTTAAAAGCTTTTGCATAGCAAAGGAAACTATAAACAAAATGAAAAGACAAACTATGGACTGGGAGAAAATATTTGCAAATGATATGACTGACAAAGGACTAATTTCCAAACTATATAAATATCTCATACAGCTAAATATATATATATATACACCCAAACAACCAATCAGAAAATGGGCAGAAGACCTAAATAGACATTTCTCCAAAGAAGACATGCAGATGGCCAACAGGCACATGAAAAGATGCTCAATACTGCTAATTATTAGAGAAATGCAAACCAAAACTACAATGAGGTATCACATCACACCAGTCAGAATAGCCATCATTAAAAAGTCTACAAATAGTAAATGCTAAAGAAGGTGTGGAGAAAAAGGAACCCTCCTACACTGTGGGTGGGAACAGTAAATTGGTGCAGCCACTATGGTGAACAATACTGAGGCTCCTTAAAAAATGAAAAATAGACATACCATATGATCCAGCAATCCCACTCCTGGGCGTATATCCAGAGAAAACTCTAATTTGAAAAGACACATGCACCCCAGTGTTCATAGTAGCACTATTTACAATAGCCGAGACATGGAAGCAACCTAAATGTTAACAGATGAATGGATAAAGAAGATGTGGTATGTGTACACACACACACACACACACACACACACAAATATTACTCAACCTTTAAAAAGAACAAAATAATGTCATTTGCAGCAACATGGATGGACCTAGAGATGATCATACTGAGTGAAGTAAGTCAGACAGAGAAAGACAAATATCATATATTATCACTTCCATGTAGAATCTAAAAGAATTATACAAATGAGCTTATTTACAAAACAGAAACAGATTCGCAGACATAGAAAACAAACATGGTTACCAAAGTGGCTAGTGGCAGGGGAGATAAATTAGGAATCTGGGATTTACATGTTCACATTACAATATATAAAACAGATAAGCAATAAAGACCTACTGTACAGCACAGGGAACTATATCCAATCTCTTGTAATAACCTATAATGGGGAAGAATATGAAAAAGAGTATCTATTTATGTGTATAACGGACTTCCTTTGCTGTATACCTGTAACTAACACAACATTAACTATAAGTCAATAAAAAACAACAACAAAAGAATTAACCATATGTCAATAAAAAATAAAAAAAATTAAAAGAACTTATACCCCCCCAAAACAAACAATGTTTTTAGAGAAAAAATTAATCAGTGTAACTGCTGCTACATTCACAGCAGTATGGAGTGAATATTATCTAGTCATTGGTGAGAATGATGTCCTAACAGAAATATCTATGCAACATATTGAATCTTAGAATGAAAATGATGAGTCTTAGAAACACAAGTTGAATGGTCTCATAGATGCAAAATAAAAGGAAAACCACCTAAAAAAACCCAAAAGATTATGGATAGCTTTCCTTACTGTATAGACTGTAAAACATCACACAGGACAAATGTAACACACTGGAAAATACTTCCTAGAACGCTTGTGAGAACATTTCTGTAAGTAGTTGCTTCAAAGTGGAATTGCTGAATGGAAAGTGTTACACTTTGAATTTGTGGTCAGCTCTGTAATACAGCTCATCGCCTTGGGTTTTCTTTTAACCTTGATTGTATTGTTTGTCCTGCAGATGTTTGACATTTTAATTTTATCTCATCTACCCATCTTTTCTTCTGAGGCTTCTGAATAAATAAATTCGGTATTTACTTAGTTTGGAAACTGGGCCAGTGACTTTTTTTGTAACTGATTGTTACGTACTCAAATGGGTAATACACCACAGTTTAGCCTTTCAAAGGGAAAGTTCCCAGCGATGGTCACTTTTGCCCATGGCTGGTGAGGAGAGTTACCTCTGTGGACCCAGTGAAGGCTATCTTGTTGATCTGAGGGTGAGAAGAAATTGCAGCTCCCACCGTGGGCCCAAATCCTGGCACGATGTTCACCACACCCGGAGGGAATCCCACCTACGAGGAAGCCGAGATGGCATCTCAGAGAAGAAAAGACCAGCGAGCACGGCAGACCCACGCTTGGGCCAGGAGAGCTGTGGCTGTGTGATGTCCCCGAGCCCCAGGAAGCCTGGGCCTGGGTCCTCCATCCACCCAGGACCCAGACCCAGCTGGCCAGTTGCAGACTGGGCCAAGGCGAGGTGTGTACTCTCCTTCCAGACAGCACCTCCACCCTAAGGGACTTCCGAGTCAGATGGCAGTAGCCCTTCGTAGCAGAGCGCCATCCTGTGTGTGTGTGTGTGTGTCTGTGTGTGTGTCTCTGTGTGTGTCTGTGTGTATCCGTGTGCGTGTATCTGCGTCTGTGTGTCTGTATCTCTGTGTGTGCATATTTGTCTGTATGGGTCTGTGTGTGTGTCTGTGTGTGTGTGTGTGTGTCTATGTGTGTGTGTGTGTGTGTGTGTCTGTCTGTGTACTGGGGGAGAAGGGCCACCTTGGTCACAGCCTCCAAGGCTCAAAGACACCTGCAGAATACCCTTCTCCAGCTTCAACTTTCATTTTTTAAATCTGCCCCATTAATGTTCCAAATGGCAGCATGGTCTCACTCCTTCAAAGTCCCTGCTTGCTACACAGAGCCAGCACATCCCGAAGGCAGGATGGCCATTCCTTTCACACCCACGCCCGGTGCTCTGCATAAGCTGGGTCTTTGTTATTAACCAAGAACACCTCAAATGAACCACGTGGGTGATGCTGGTCCCCACATGACAGTGTCTTCCTTAAAACACATTATTTTAGAAAGGCAAGATTTTAGCCCATGAGGCTTGAGTCTTTAGTTTTTCTAGACACTGTTTTAACAGTTGTGACTTTAGAATCGGTGGTCTCATTACTCTGACGTCATCAGGCTCTCCATCACAGAGAAGAAAAGACCAGCCACCACCAAAGGAAAGGACAGCGGGAAACTGGCTGATGACTGGCTGCTGCAGCTTTACATCTAAGCAACAAAGGTCTTCTTCCCGGTTGTATTAGCCCCGCTGAGAAGTGAAATGAACGGATCTTTCCTCCCATCCCTCTTGCCTTCCTCTTTCTTTGTTAAGCTCTGCGACATACAAGTTGGGGACAGGAAGACTGAAGCATGTTGCCAGGTGTGTCTGGAAGGAGGTGTCCTTTTGGCCTGCTTGTTTCCCTAAGTGGTGGCTGCCAGGGGTGGGACAGTCACCCAAGCGCAGAGCATTAGTGAAGGGGCTTGGGGCTTGGTGGCAGCCACTCTGGCAGGAGCTGGCAGGACCCCCCTCCACGAGACGAATGGACCATTTCGCATACCACACACGCAGGACCCCAGGGATCTTACTCTCAAGTAACCCTCCTGCAAATTCTCTACACAAAACATTTGGTCCTAAGCCACAGGTCTGAGCCCAGAATAAGAGTTCAGTATTCTCATTAGGGAGGAACAGAGTCTCTTCTAGCTCAGTGACCACAAGCAGGACAGGGAGAGCGCAGCTGCCAAGTGAAACACAGGAGTCATTCCCCTCCCACACAGCCGGGAGCCAGCCGGCTCTGTCACGCACAGCGCACTCGACCTGGCAGCTTATCTGGTGATGCTGATGGTGATGGCTTATCTTGCCTGGCTCCTGGGAGTGGGAATGTCAAGAACATATAATATTTTCTCTTTGGACGTCTCACCTCTTTGATCAGAGAGCCCAGATAGAGGGCGGTGAGGGGCGTCTGCTCTGCTGGCTTCACGACCACAGTGTTCCCACAGCAGAGAGCCGGTGCCAGTTTCCACACCAGCATCAGCAGAGGGAAGTTCCACTGCAACAGAACACAGAGGGGTTGGGGGGCCCAGGTCCACCGGCTATGCTGTCCCAGAGGCCCAGCAGTGCCTCGGTGGAGCGTTTCTTTTGCACGATTTCAATGTGGGGTATAGCAGGTAACATAGGAGTGCACAACAATCAGAACTGCATTCCTGCCTGGCGCTTCCTAAACTGCACTCTGGGCAATGCTACTAGGTGGTCATTGCGAAGAGGATTTTGCTATACATGCACGACCTTCTCATCTTGGAGGTTCACAATGCCATCAGCACGTTAACATCTCTGAAAAGTTCTGCAGGAACGAGGCTCACCTCTCCTTAACTCAGATGCCACAGTGTCTCTTTCTTTCCTTATAGGACACATACTAACCCCCACCCCCCACTCCAAATGGCTTTTGATAAACTTCATCTTGGGAAGTACTTTCTTGTGGTTCTTCAACCGCAGAGGCAGGGATACTGAAATCACTGGGACATTATACCCGGCAAGCGCTGGCACCCGCTAGGCGTCCACTCTGTCAGGCGCCGTTTCAAACAGTGAACTCCTGGGATCCCCGCACACCCATGTGGGGCAGTCAGGTTACCCCTCCCATCTACAGATGGGGCAACTGAGGCACACAGGGGTGCAGTCACTGGCCCAAAGTCATAACGAGCAGGCAAAGGCCAGGATTCACAGCCAGACTTGTGTCCTCTGCTACACTGCTGCTTCGGTTGTCATCTTTGATGAGACGAGATGACACCGAGCTTCTCCAAGAGCGCAGGTAGCCTGATTCCAGCTGCCCCTCACCCGCCCCCAAAAAGTCTGTTTGGCTCCTTAAACTCCAAGGACGCCCCACCCCTGCCGGGCTGACCAACAAACAGCTGGATTTCTGCTTCCAGCTCTGTCTGGAATTCCTGCCCCTGGACAACAAACACAAGATCCCCATTCCCAGGGACCTGTGTGCTTGGCTAATGACAGTAGGCATTGTCTTTGGGTCCCCGGCTAGTGATGAGGGTCCTCCCATCCTCCGGACCCCCGCTCCTTAGCACATCAATGCCATCAGCTCTCTTACCCCACAAGCCCACGCCTTCTCCCGGCCTCCACCTCTTCTCCCTCGCAGCTTCCAGCAGGGCCGTGCCCGCTTGCCCAGCTCCCCTTCTGTCAGCCCCAGCTGCACCCAAATTCTCCTGGCACTCCTCTTGGGGAGCTCATCTCACAGCTGCGGTTCTGTCTTTTTGAATTTCTAGATCGGAGATGACCCCACTGACCACAGTCTCTTTCTGGAAACGTATTGCGTCGCTGGGAGGCCCCTGACCCTGGCTGCCCAGACTTCTCAGTGGGACCCCCTGGTGGTATATGGGGTCGGTCTCAGGCCCTCTTCTTTTCTCACTCTACACCCCTCTTTGGGTGACCCCTCCAAGCCTGGTGGTTAGGAGCTCCTCTGGCCTGACCATTGCTCATGAGTGGCTCCAGCCCTGACCACTCTCTCGAGCCCCAGGCTCAAAGAGACAAGCGTCTAACAAGACCCGCTGCTTGGCTGTTCCGTGGGCCCCTCCACCTTGCCTGCCCGGAATGACCTTCGCCTTTCTTGGTCCTCCACCCCCACCTACTTCTCCCCCAGTCTCCCCATCTCACCTATCGGCCATACCACCCTCTCATTTCACATCTTCAGTACCTAGCACCCTAGCACCACGCCTGGCACACAGCAGGCTCTCAAAGCTGGATGCTCCCACAGAGCACTTTTCCAGTCCTCCATCCACGCTGCCGCCTGCCTCCCCAGCTCCTTCCCAGCTGCTGCAGTGGCCCAGGGCGTCCTCCAACTGACAGCAGCATCCTTGTGTTCCTGCCAGCCTTCCACTACCCAGTGAATAAAGTCCTGGGCCCTTGGCGGCCACGGTGCACTGGACGCTGGGCCTGCACGCCTGATGTGTGCCCTTCCTCTTCCTGACTTTGTCCCCTCCTAAGGTCCCACCTCACCAGCTGTCCTTCCAAGTAGCCCAGGCACTTCCACACCCTCACTCAGGCCATTCTTACTGCTCAGAAAACCCTTTTTCCTGTTGAGCAACTCTTTCTTATCCTTCAAGACCCAACTGAGAGGCTACTGCCTGAGGGGAGCTGGCCATTCCTGACGCCTCTGGTTGGAGTCCACAGTGTCGTCTGTTGCACTCCTGGAGCAGTCGGCCCCTTGAGAGCAGGAATGGGGTCTAATCCATCTTGGTGACCTTCAAGCACCAAGCTCCATGCCAGAGAGCAAATGTTCAATTAATGCTGGTGTCATCAAATCAAAACACACTAGAAACTGGTTCAAAAGGCCACAGGGGAGTGGGGTGGGATCGACACTGTTCTATCTAGAAAAGTCACCATACTTACGGGAGTGATGGCCCCACATACACCTATGGGCTCATGCCTGGTGAAACACACAACATTGTCATCTGGAAGAGAGGTTACAAGGAGAGAACACACTTGCATTGATCTAGGTTAAGAATTTTAAGTAGTAAAAAAGACAAAGAAACCCAGAATCCCACCAAGTGTCAGCTCTAAGTCCTATCTGTTCCAAAAGAAGCAATTTTTAACTCAATTGCAAGTACAGGTCTTTAGAGGAAGCATCAGCACGGTGCCGCTTCTTTCCGGGAGCGGAGGAAGATGCTCTGGGGGGAAGACCGCTTCAGGACGCTCTGAAGAGGCTACCTGGAGCAGTGAGAAGACAGAGCCCCCCAGAGACCCCGGACAAGGCTGGGAGTCCTGCATTGGCTCACCTGTGGGGATGGTCCTGCCCTGTATCTTGTCCGCCCACCCTGCAAAGTATCGGAGGGTTTTGATACAGCCCTCCAGGTCGATGAAAAAGGCATGAAGGAATGGCTTCCCCGTGTCCATTGTTTCCAGGGTCTGCAATAACAAGATGAGATCTGTTTTAAACGCAGTTTCCCTTTTAACTATCAGGTTGTTAAAGACATGGGCAGGGAGAGGGAGAGAGCCCTCGGACATTGCTCTTGGGACCTCACAGCCGTGGGTCTCTTCAGAAAGCATGTAAAGTAAGACCTGTCCCCGACCTGTCCCCAACCTGTCAAGGGCTGATTTTCGGCCAAAACACCTCAATTTGGGGGTCTGCCAGAGTATGGGCATGTGTCCCCAGGAGGGACTGAGGGTGCAAGGCTAATGTGGAGCCTCGCTGGAAAGGATATGCCTTAGCGTTTGGTTTTCCATCCTCCGGAGCACAGTTGCCTGGGCTGTGGGACCTGGCCACGTAGGTTTCTGTGCTCCTGGGAAGGTCTCAGGGTTAGCTGGCTTTGGGGTGGCTGGGGAAGGCTCCTCTAACAAAAGAGACAGGGGGACTCGGGTTCTTTCTTCTTGGCCCCACTGACCAGCATGGCTGTGGTAAGAGTGATGGAGCCCCCAGAGGGTCGTGCCACCAGCACAAAGGCACGCTCCTCCTGCAAGGGGCTGCCGGCCGGATGCGCAGTGGGAAGGGAGCAGGCTCGCACTTGACAGCAAGCGATTCCCCAGGGCGAGCGTGCAGCCGCTCAATGGCACGGATTCTTTTCTGTTTCCAGCCAGGCTTCAGAGAACCCCTTTGTCCCTCAGACAAGCGGCTCCAGTGGAGCCCAGCGCCAAAACCGCCTGTCATCCATCTCTGCAGGAAGTGGCCACCCTGACACATCGCCCAGGGCAGGATTCTCATTTTAGAGTTGCTGGAGTGAGATGATAATTTACAGAGGAAGAGAGGCCCCTCCATGGGCACCCGCATGTGCCTCATCTCCAAGCTGGCCGGCTCTGTTCCCACTTCAAGGTGCAGACGCAGAGACTCATGGAGCCGAGGGGCTCGTCTGTGTTACCCAGAGGGTCAGTGGCAAGGCTGGCACTGAATTAAAGAGAGGGACAGCTCTTTAGGCTGCTGCCCCTGGACATTTGCATCTGGAAGGATTGTAGGACGGCCATGAGAAAAGCTGAGGCTACTTTATCTTTGCTTTGGGGATGAACCAAGCATGCTCCGAACAAGAGGCGATCACTTTCCTAGCTGGGTGGCCATGGCAAGTCCCTGAATCTCTCCCTGCCTCAGTTTCCTCTTCTGTGAAAAATAGTAATAATAAATGGTGCCTACCTCATCGGGCTAGTGTGTGGGCTAGAGGAGTTACATACATAAAGCAGTGCCTACCCACGGTAAGAGCTACGTCCGCTGTTCAGATGATGACAGTAACAGCTCTGATGATTGTCATCATTTTCCCTTTTGGGGTCAGACAGGTGCTTGGCAATCCGCATCTGGGGACAGTGAGGAGACAGGGCTGTGTGTTGCTGAACACGATAGAGTTGGTCTGGGTCTGGGGTGTGCCTCAACCCCGGCAGGTGCTACTCAGGGGCCAAGTCAGGCCAACGTGACATTCAGTACACTGTACCTTTGGCTCCTACTGACTTACTTTCCAAGTTGGAACTTTTATTTTCTCAGGGGAAACCCAGCATTTGCAAATAATGCCACCATTCTTCAGGGCCCAGCTGTTCCACAAAGCATCTGCATGTCTGTTGGTGGAACCAGGAGTTTATCCTTGACCCTTTTCAGGGATGGGACAGGGAGAGAAAGGCAGAGGACTGGGGCAGGACATTGTGGGGACGTGCAGGAGCCACTGGAGCCACTGCCCACCTCCAGTCCTGGCTTACCTTCTCTGGCTGGGTAACCTAGGACAGATTACCTAAACTCTCTGGGCCACAGAAATGGGATAATAAATTCTACAGGTCAAGTAACTACACCAAGGCTGATTCCTGGTGAGCATTCAACAAGCACTGACTATCTTTTATTATTAACTTAGGCCTGTTTGTTCACTGGAACGACAACAGGAATTCACCAGGTTGATTTCATGGAATCTGGCCAAGCAAAACCAGGTCACGATAGGTTTAGAAAGGAAGTTCTTAAAAAAAATAAAGATAAAAAAAGATTCGCAGGTGAGGACAAAGACCTGAATGTGAGAAATCAAGTGTTGGCCACTTATTGGAACTTTTAAACCATTACTGTGGCTGGACCATGAGTGAACCACAGCTGCTTCTAAGTTTACTTCCTTTAACATTTTTGGAAATATGCTTTCTGAAAAATTAACACATGGTAACCTTCAGATACTAAAGAATGAAGGGAAAGTGCTGTAGGATCGTGATCCTGGACACCCAGTGCCAAGGCTTAAATGCGGGACCCAGAAGTGGGGGCTTAGCTTGAGAAGAGAGTAAAGAGGGACAACCCCTATCAGGGGGCTCCCCAGATGAACACCCAAAGATCCAGAGTCTGGTCCAGGTGACTTAGGGAGAGAAAGCCAGGGCTGCTGGATCCCCCACATCATCTCCAAACACTGAACACGAAGTAAATTTCCAGTTCCATCAGAGCCACCACGCTGGGAGGAGAATGTGACGGAAAGAGGCACTTGGCTGCGTGAAAATGCAGGAAAAAGCCTATCAGGCTGGAGAGGGAGGTGTGCTTCCCTCTGGCGTGGTCTGGGTTTTAAACACTGCATTGGCCAGACGTACTCTCGTCCCTTTCACGATGTGGCCAAGAGCTGGGTCTTATTTCTTGTGGGCAGCGAGGTCCCGATGGCAGAGGCGACTTGCTCGTGTGCTTTGGTACACAGTCCCGCCAGGACAGCCCAGCAGGCGGAAGGGGCAGGTGGCCCCGCAGCCGCTGCTCCCCGGGATGGTACTGACGCTGGAGGACAGGGTGGGGAGGGTGCCCAGGGCACATCCCCTCCCGCCTGCTATTAGTCCACATGGACATTGCAGACCGATGAGCTCATGCTGGGTGAAAACAGAAATGTTTTTGAAGAAGCCAGTTTGGCAGCTTGAGAGTTGAGGCTGGCTTTCATTGCGGGAAGAATCCAGAGACTCCACGGAGAGAAACAGTGACCCTGGGAGGGAGTGCCCCCTCAGCCAGCTTCGGACTGGCCAACTGGAGAGGAAGGAGGGAGGGCGCAGGTCTCTCTGCGCGGACCCGCCTTCAGGGAAATGCACCAGAAACCAGCACCTGAAATGCAGAGTTTCTCCACCCTCCACCCCAAGACAGACCAGAGCAATTTCAGAGTCCTGGCTGGCACTGTCCTCCACAAGGGTGTCCATCCCCTGGACTACTCATTCCAGACATCAGATCAAGAAAGAAAAGAACCATTTTTCCAAATCAGAGGCCAAAAAGGAGATTTCCTCCCCTGCCAACTGGGCTTCAAGGTCTGGGGTAAGTTTTACTCGGGAGCTGGGCCATGTGAGGGCTGCATGTGTAGGCTGCCAAGGACCTCAAGGCACAAGGGGGCCCCGAGGTTTCCTTCAGTCACACACCGCAAGACCAAAGGAATATCTGAGGATTTCTTTAAATCCTGCATGTACAACTCCTAAATGTCTTCACAGCCCATCTCATGGGAGCAGCCCAACCTCACGCAGTGGGCTAAATAAAAATCCTCAGCTGCAAAGTAAGGTACCCTGAAATTTGTTGGCCAGGAGAACATGTAGCTGACGTTAGAACCTGGCTCTTCAGATAGCATTATTATGAGGACTGCTATTACTAATAATAGTATCATGGAGTTAGTGCTTACTGCATGCCAGGGACTGCTAAGGATTTTAAATGAATCATTCTTACAACACTTAGATATCATTATTAGTAACGTTCTATGAAGAAACATATGCTAAGAGTGGGTAAGCAACTTCTCCAAAGTCACACAGCTAGTTAAGTGGCAAAGCTGGGATTTGAATCAAGGTCTTTGATACTTTGAGATTTCCTATAACCGGGTTACCTCGTCCTCACCATTACTTCACACACAATCATCACTGCGCATTTCAAGGGTGAAACAGGAGATTTTTAAGGTATATGGGGAAACTTTTTCTATGAGAAGTCATGACATTTATTTTAGTAAGTCTTAAAAAATGCATGTGACAATGAGTGTGTATATGTCCATGAATAACTGAAAAATTGTGCTGAACACTGGAATTTGACACAACAATGTAAAATGATTATAAATCAATAAAAAATGTTAAAAAAATGCATCAGCATATTAAACCTGTGATTTCATGGATACTGTCCTTTAGGATGAGGTTAAATTTAAGTTTAAAGGGAGTTCATGGATGACAAAAAGTTAAGTTTGTAACTGTGCAGGTGGGACCCCAGCCCAGCCCGGTTGTTTGGGAGTGTCTCAAGTCTGGGAACCACTAATGTAGCTGAATTTTCTCCAGGCAACTTCTTGGCCAAGAAGCTGAGTTGCAGGGGGCAGAAGTCTGACTTCAAAATGAAAAGGATGAATCCAGGGGCGTGGACATCTGCCGCCCGCCAGAGAGCCACACCTCAAAGGACCAGGCAGACCCATCGCCACCCAAAACCAGCATCCTAGATCCTTTCACCCACATCCTGAGGGGGACAGGCCCTCAGCGAGGCCAGCCGGTCCCACACCTGTCCCGAGTGCATGTACTTACAGCCAGGATGGCGCGGTCCCGCTCCATGAGGTCCGCCAGCTGGTGCAGCAGCCGGCCCCGGCTCAGGGCATCCAGCCGGCGCCAGGCCGAGCCCCTCTGGAAGGCGGCCTGCGCGGCCTCCACAGCCTTGTCCACGTCGGGCTGTACCACCAAAAACAGCAGAGAGCGCATCACCCTTTGCCAAGGGCTCGCTGTCAGTTACAGAGAGAGGGGAGTCCTGCCGCAGAGGAAGGAGGGATGGCGGGCAGGCTGAGAGCGGCAGCAGGGTTCAACGCACCTGAATGGCTGGGGGCTTTCACTTATATCTTAAGTCTTTTTCAAGTTTTCTCAATGGCCAAGGATTACATTTCCTTCTGATTATACAAGCATTTTAAAATAGTCATGGGGTGGGGCGGGCAGGGTATATAGCTCAGTGGGACAGTGGGTGGTTAGCATGAATGAAGTCTTGGGTTTGACCCCCAGGACCTCCATTAAAAAATAAATAAACTTAATTACCTCCACCCCAAATGAAAGAAAAAAAAGAAAAAGAAATAAAAAATAAAAGGAAAGTCCAGAGATGGGGAAAATTAGGGACTTTTTCCTGCCTTCAGCTTCACCTCCCCTCCCCACTGGGGGTAGAACTGTGGCACATTTTTATAGACAAGGAACTGGATCTTCTGTGCCCTGGTAGAATTACCATCAAACCTTCGTACTAGGAAAGAAGTGAGAGCCATTTAGAGTGATGACACCCATTTTTATGTTCAGGAAAATGGGGTTTGAGGCTCTGGTTGCTGATGGACGGCAGCTCACCCCCCAGGCTCCTCTGAGCCTCTCTTCCTTAGCGGGGTACAGCCAGCAGTGGACACCTGAAACCAGTCAAGAGGGACACCCTACCAAGATTCTGCATTTCCAAAGCATGCTTGGAAGTGAGTAAAAGCTTTTGCAAAGGAGATATTAGGACTTTGAATTCCCTGTCCCAGGCTCTGAAGTGGAGGCCACGACCTCTCCAGCTGCAGGGACAGGGCAGCCTCTGCCTTCTGCTGCTCGGAGCTGTCACCCAGACCACAGGAAAAGCCGGAGCCCAGGGCAGGGACCTCGCTCTCCTCCCTGATTCTTGGGAATGAATCCTACTCAGCATCACACCACCCCTCCCCACGGCCTCACATCTCCTCGTGAGCCCCTCCTCAGTGCTAGAGTCTTTGTAAACAGAGCTTCACATGGGACGCTGCACATGAGAGGGTCTGCATCGCAGGAACCTCTGTGCACACCTGTCACAAAACTATGGCTGGTGAGCATAGCTGCCTTCCAAACCTATGGCTGGTGGAATCAAGGTCAAGCCTATTTCATACATGTGTCCTTCACCCTGTTCATGTCCAACATGACCTACACACTTAAGAATGTCAGGTGAGTACTCTAGAGTTTGAGGAGAGGTTTTCTTTCCTCCTTACAAAAGCTGTTCCTATAATTCTTCCCCCAGTGACATTTATATTCAACAGATACTTTATAGCTTTGAAATGTATCAAGTTCACATCCAGGAATCTCTATGCAACATAGCTGAAATAAAATAACATATAATATATAATAATATATATATGTATATATAATAGAGCTTATAAAATATACCTTGTGCCATCAAATAGCATTATAAAGGCTATAGCTTTTATTTATTTTTTTAAATCATTTAAGTTTCTGGTAGAGAAGAAATCTGGCAATTCCCTGGCATCATTAACTCTGCATGACTTAGTCAGCAAGTTTTTCTCCTTCAAGTTTTTTTGTTTCTTTTTAAGTGTCTCCTGCTATTTGGTGAAACACACCAGCCGGAAATGCTTTCTGGAGAGATCCTTTAATGCCTTCAGGTTCAAATAATTGATAAAAACCTTGCCTTTCGCTACATGATGATGACAGCTGAAGTCATCCTCCTAGACGGAGAAACATCTATCAAAGGAGAGTGATCTCTGCAGTGGATCGTCCCTAATTGATCCCATTCTGGGCCGTGTGTCTGAGAAGCAGCTCGCTCAGGTCCAACCCAGTGTGGGCCAGTTCTGTCTCACAGCTCAGCCAAAGCGCTTCCTCATCCCTTAGTTATCTGTAATTGAATTACCGGCGGGTGGAGGTTGGGGGAGAGGGGGGACCCACCTTATCGCCTTCTTCCACTTCACATATTTTTTCTAGAGTTGAAGGGTTATATGTGGCAAACTTTTTTCCACTCTTGGATTCGTTCCATTCATTGTTGATGAATATCTAACCAGGAAAGGAAGTTGTAATGCATTAGGCTTAAATCAAAATCATATAATTCCAACATGCTGAGAACCTTAGGTAACGTCTTTTCCTTCCCTCCCACCAACCCACCCGCCTGCCTTTTTTTCTTTTACAGATGGGGCCTGAAGAGGGGACAGAGTCATATGTCCAGCCAGGAGCACGCTCAGAATTAGAATCTAAGTCTCTTGACTTTTAAGACATTTTCAGAGAATTACATTTTGTCATAATAAAACTAAAGCAATTAAAAATTTTTTTCTAAAATGGTCTCCTTTTTAAAATAACAAGATGAATTCACAGAGGAATAGCTGAGTTAGATAGTTAAATAAAGGGTGTAAGTTAAATTTTATACCCTTATCAAGTTTGGGGGAAAATTAATTATGTTTTATATATGCATATATACACATATATATATTTTATATATGCATATATACACATATACATATTTTATATATTTATGCCAGGCAATCTGTCTGACCCTAAAGGATATGTCAGCAGTGAGGCCCCTCTTCTCCCTCCTTCCTGCTGCAATCTCCAGCTAGATCACCGAGAAACTGGTTTTATACAAGGATCTTACTCTAAGCCTTTAGACGTCATTCATTCACATTAGCATCCCCTCCCCCATTCTCTTTAAAATGTCTATTTTCATATTGGGTTTAATAAAAGCCAGTGCTGGAATACAGAGATAAATTTCTGTGTTAGGAAATGTTCTGATTATATTAACTGATGTAGCAAACAACTGTTTATACCCAGAACCAAAGAATTAACCCACAAAAAAATCACTTAGTTTGGAGACTCAGTTCTCTAGAACGTAGCCAACAATAGAGACATTATGAAGAAAAAGACGTCATGAGCAAACTAAAAAGAATTTATAAAGTCCATGCACTGAAAGATGTGTACTATTTACTCTTAATTTACCCTAAATTCTAACTGTCTTAAAAAGAGCCACATTAAAAGAGAGGGCTTTGGGGAAAGAGCCAGGAACCAAGGTGACATAATACACAAACCAGGCTCTGACTGCATGTAGGTCCTGGCTACCCAGTTGGGTACCCAGAGGACAATCACCTGCCGAACCAGCATGCGACAACCTCGTCGTCACAGCCCATCATGGCGTCAGAGAGACCCCAGTCTCGAACATGGATAAGATGCATTAGAAGCATTTCCATCAAATAAAACACAGTTGAGAATTTCTAAGTACAGACTAGCTCATCAGATTCCATCTCTCTATCTATATGCATAGCTTTTGCTTTTCTTCAAATTATTTCAAGGAAGAATTATGTCCCTGCAAGGGCTAATTTCAATGATCGTGAATTTATTTATTTGGAACACTTGACTCCCCAGTGAGGATGGATGAGAGGGGAGTAATAAAACTTATCCAGTGTCTCTGTCCTGGGCTGTCCTGTAAAAACTCACTGGGAATGAAGCCTGCTCTGGGAAGCCGCTGGCGCACAGTTTGGATAACTCTCCACGGAAAACAGGGATCGTAAGTGCAAGTGCAGTGGGGACAAAGCACAGAAGGCCGGCTAAGAGCAGCCCTCACCCGTGGGCTGTGCCCATTCGACTTCTGGAAGCTCAGCGCCTTCCACGTGAGGCCAGGCCCCCAGGGAAGCGCGCGGAAAAGGCCAGGCTACAATTACAGGTTTATTCTTCCAGCTGAAACCAAATCCAAGAGTTCACTTTTGCCATCCAGCAAGCAATCACTCGGTAACAGTGAGAAATTAATAAGTAGAGAAGAGGAGTTAAGTTAGTGTGGGGAGGAAAGTGCAGCCTGGAAGAGGGGCCCATTTGGCGGAAGATGAGATTTCGTGGGTTAGGTAATAGAGACTACCAGTGAAACTGCTGATTCTGGGTCCTTCCTGGTATCAATTCCAAGGGGGAGGGAAAATGAGAAGGTGGTAAAAGAGAATATAAATAAGGGGATGGAAACAGATTGCAACGATCAGATGTCTGTTATACTTCATCCCCAAGCATGTTCCTCCTGCTCAAAAAAATTTACTTGGTCATTTATGACACTGATCTATCGTCCAGCAACTTAAAAGAAAAATTCAGACTTTCCAACTCTACCTATATTTTCCCATCACCATGTTTCTAATTTTGCAGAATTTTTTTCTCTTTATACTACATTAGTGAGTCATCTTGTAACTGGTTTCTACTGTTGAATTTTCTCTCCAATAAAACAAAACAAAAACACAGATAAGGAAGGGGTCAGAGAGTGAGGTTAATTATGCTGGCTGTATTGTTTTGAACTTCAAATCAGGATAATGGGTCTAGAAAAAAAGTGCTCCCCTTGACTTGTGAATTGGCATGAAACAAAACTCCTACCAGAATAGAATTATGTCACGTTGAGCTGTGGATGGAATTCGCAATTTATGGAAGGAACGGAATGGCGTGTTATCCTGGGTCTGAGCTGGAAAACCACAGCTGTTGTGTTGGGTGCCCCCGCAGAGGTGAAGATGGTGGGCACCCAAGTGTGTTCTACTTTCGCCATTTAGAGTAACTTCCGCTGGCCCTCAGCTAAACTCAAAAGGAGCATGTTTTCAGAAAAGGAGATTTGAGGGAATTTTATTTTTCATAAAAGAGATCATAAAAACCAGTGTTCGAATGCGCCAGAAAATCTTAAAGATAAAGTCTGCTACTGGACGAAATGTGAAGGCAAGGAAGGGGCCCTCTGAAGTGAAGGGGCTCTCTGCAATCTACGTGGAGGTTTTGGAAGGACCCTCCCCTCACCGGAATCACAGAGTAGAGCCCAGTGTTAAAAACAGGAGAACAGACAAAGGAGCTTCATCCTTCCGGAGGCTGGACTTACCCTGGGAAGTGGCAGCCCCAAGGCCGGGGCTCAGATCCACCATTTCCAGCGTGTCCTCCATTAGCAAGAAGCACCATGAGTCAGGTTTGAAACATAACAGACCGTTGCCCTTCACACACTCCACCACCCGGCCCCGTAGTACTGTTTCTCCAGCTTCTTTCCTCGGCCCTCTGCACTGCCTCTCCAGCCAGAGGCTCGCTCAGCATTGCTTGCCTGGGTCGCCCACCCTCAACCACAACTATACGGGCTGCCTGGGCCCCACAAGTGCTGGGCAGAGGCCTTTGCTGAGGTGAGCCTGGCCCAAGGACTGAGAGGCAGAGGCCTTGCCCTCCAGAGGAAAGGAGCATGCAGTGTGACCTGGTGTCAGGCTATCACAGCCATGTTTGCTCCTCCATCTCATGTCCTTCCCTTATCCTTAGTTACACACCAGGTTCCGTTCCAGGAAGAAGAGAGGGGAGACCCAGCAAGACAACAGACACCGGTCACTCTGTGAATGTGCTAAGATCCACCTCTCAGAGTAAGGGCTGCATTTACACTTGCAAAGGGTCATAAAGAATTGCAGAGAAAGAGGTGACTTTCCGTATGTGGCTGCATTGCTCTGACGGCACTCAAAAAGAAAAAAAGGAAAAGGAAAATAATACGCGTAATTTCTGATTTCTACAGCGTTAAAAAAAAAACCCAAAAACCTCATAAAGCAAAAATAAAACAAAAACCCACCACCAGCAATAACAGGTGAGCACCAACAGTGTCAGGTGCTAAAAACATTTAGGTGCTATTTTTACTGTTCCAGAATTTTGCGCTGGAATTTGCACTCTGAAGCTGATACTACTTAGGAAACTACATTAAAAATAATCTGCATCGAAGTGTCTCTGTTGATTACAGAGCCCTCTAAAAAGAGTTAATTTAAATGTCATGTGATCAGAAGTCCAGCCGACAATAAGTGCCAAGAGACTAAAATCTAAAGGCCACACATAGTGGCCTCCAAATTTCTCTGCTTGATTAAAACTGTTTGAGAGATGTAATTGCTACTTTTGAAAGTAAAATTGATGGGGGAATTTTCTAAATGCTGTGTCAGCTGGAGTTGGGGGCAATGGATAAGATGCAAAGATAAAAGGAGACAAAATTGGGGGAAGTGAAGCCTACCGAGGCTCTTGTGCCCCTAAACTGTCCCCCAGCACCAGCCCAACGGCCTCCAAACGGCCTGGGGTGTCCTCCCACGGGGCGGGACCCCACGCACCCCTGGCCGGCCACGGGGCTCCCAGCCCTGCTCAGCCCCGGCTCCAGGCCTCGCCATCTTCCTTCCTGCCCTAGGCAGGTGATCTCACCGCTTTGCCGACGCTCCATCCTCCCAGGCCGCAGCGCAAAAAAGACGAGAGCCTCGGGACTCGGCGGCCCTGCCACCCGCGGTTTCCCAGGCCCAGATCTGAGACCATGATCTGCCAAGACCCAGGCCTCTGGGCTCCAGGACAGTTTCGTCAGTGAGCACCTTCCTACTTGCCCTGGCTCTACTGGTGAGCCGGGACCAGCTAAACACAGGAGGTGCCCGACTTTTCTCTGGTTGCTCGGGATGACGTTTTCGGGGGCTTCCAGTTGCAGACCCGGGCAGCCCGAACTCTCAGACTGGCTCTTGGCGTTCTCGGTCCCCCTCTGACACTCCCGAAGCCCGACCCCTTCAGCCCCGGAAACCATGCTGGAGGGTCTGCGGGGAGACCACCGCGCCCAAGTCACTGCGGCCGCGCACCACCGCTCGCTTTCACAGCGCGCCCTGCAGGGGCACGTCGGGGTCCCATAGGGCTGCAGCTTGGCACCGCGCGGGTGCTGCAGAGGATCCCTCGCCTGGCTTTGAGCCTTAAAG
Organism: Camelus dromedarius; assembly: GCF_036321535.1. Classification (NCBI taxonomy): domain Eukaryota; kingdom Metazoa; phylum Chordata; class Mammalia; order Artiodactyla; family Camelidae; genus Camelus; species Camelus dromedarius. The sequence continues at coordinate 6,020,905 of NC_087464.1, forward strand.
CGCTGAGTCCTGGCACCCGAGAGACCGTCTTGGGGTGCGAGTCCCGGAGTCTCCGCGGTGCGCGGTGGACGCGCACTGGGCGGTCTCCCGCCGGGGATGCCCTGTCCTGGACGCTGCTTCGGGAGGGCCCGGCCCGGCGGAGAGGCAAACTCAGCTGAGGGCGTGCCTCCCCCAGCGCCCCGCACCCTGGGAGCAGAGCAGCCGGGCTCCCGGCCTGCTGGCCCCTCGTCCCCGCCGCCACCCGGGCGGAGCAGCCCAGCGCGGAGCAAGGCGGCCGTCGGGTGGGTGGGAACGGGCGACTGCCTCACCTTGGTGAACTTGACCTCCAGGTTGCGAACCGGGCGCGGTAGGGCGGGCGACTTCCTGTCCGGCTGCCCGTTCTCCAAGGCCCCGTTGGTGGTGGCCATGGCTCCTCCACGCTTCCCGGCCCGAAGCGCCCGAGTCTACGGCGCCCGCTCAGGCCTGGGCTGCGCAGCCTGCTCGCGGGGTGACAGCTCCGCGCCGCTTTATGGAGCGCCCCACGCCTCCCGCCCGAGGGGGCCGTCTAATTGGCTGCAGGACCGGAGGAAGGGAGGAAGGGAGGGCGGGCGGGAGGGGAGGGGGCCGGCCTGCCTCACCCCACCCCGCCCGCCGCCCCTGCGGGAGCCCGGCCACCCCCGGCCCGGCCACCAAGCCGCGCGCTCCCCCGCCCCGGAGGCTGCCCTTGGAGGAGCTCTCCGAAGCGCCGCCGGGCCCCGGAAGTCCCAGGGCTCGGGCAGCCGGCCGGGGCAGGGAGCGGGGGCGCGGGGCCGCAGCGCCGGCTCTCTCCCGGAGGAGGTCGGGCGAGTCCGCCCGCGGCACCTGCCGCCCCCTGCCCGCCGCAGCTCCGCGCACTCGCCCAACTTCGGTCGGCGCGCCGCGCTCGGGGAAGGTGCGCCCGCCTGCCTGCCGCCGGCCCTGCGCCGCGTCCCGGCTCAGGGACCCCGCGGGCCAGCCCCGCGTCGCTGCCCACGTGCCTCGGCCTGGGGTCTGGCCGCACGGTCCCCGCTCGCAGGACAGACGCCCTCTGCGCCCCACTCAGTCCGAGCTGGGACAGCGGGCAGGCGGGCGCGGAATCTCCCCGGCCCTGGGCGTCACAGGCCCAGGGCAGAAAGCGAAGCAAAAGCGCCCGGCCCTTCCTGCCCCGCGCTGTGCGGTGCCCGCACGGCTGGGCCTCTGACCTTCACCAGGCGCGCAGCGGGCCTCCAGTTCGGGGCCCTGGGATACAATTGCTCTAATTTTTAAAATGCATAAATTATACCTCATTTTTTTTTTAAATAAAAAAGAGAGAGAGAGAGAAAGCACGTGAGATCTTTGCAGTTTTAAGAGTTGAAGCGTTAGTCCCATAGGTCATTCGTATCCTCCCAGGGACGAAGAGGCACATTCAGCTCTTCGCAAAAGCTCCACCAACCCCCCGGGACTTGTCCCAGGTCCCACCTGAGACATGGAAGCAGCTTCTCATGCGTGTCATCCCTCAGGTTTCTGGAACAATGATGTGGGGGGATGAACTGTAGGACAAAAGCAGTGGTCTAAACCCCAGAAGCCTCGGCCCCTCAGTCCGTTTACTTCTGTGAGTGATCTCAAGTGACAAGCAACGGGGACACTCCTTACTGTCCTGAGGCTCCTTCTGTTTGTTTTGGGGCTCGCAGTGTCCATCTCTGTCCCCTCTCTCCTTCCTCACTGCAGTGCTGCTGGGTGTCCTAGATAGTGGAGTAAGCTTTTAAACTTTTGCAAACCCCTCATCAGACCCCTTGCCTTCTGGGGGTGGAAGAGTCCTATGCTGTTGTGGCTTAGAATGCACAGGTGAGGCAGGGAAAGGGGACAGTGGGTCCCCTGAATGAGTTAGGGCTGACTGACATCAGTGAGTTCTGTCCCTGATGCCAGGCTCTCTGACACTGATGAGGCCCAGAGCAATGCTGCCTCTTTCCTTAGCTGCTCCTGCAGTCCCTGGGTTCCCTGGCCTGCCTGACTGGTCCTGCGGCCACCACTCAGGTCTCTTGTTAACATGTGGGCAGAGGTCTCAGGTCAGGGCCCCTGCCTGGATGCGGAGCCTCAGCGTCTGGGTGCCTGGGCCCAGAAAGGGCCTGCAGGGTCTGGAGGCAGACCCTCCTGACTGGCAGCAACTGGCCTTGGGGGCCATTTGCAATGATACCAACCACCTCACCTGCAGCTCCTCCTGCTGATACCACCCCACCCCCACGTGATCCTGGAAGCCTGAGTTGGGAGTGGGGCCCTCAGCCGTAGCAGGCGGCTCCTAGAGAGCAGGTCAGGAAGATGGGCCTGGCTTCAGACTTGTCCAGACCAGCAAGCTCCCCCTGCTCGCCTGTCTTGCCACTCAGTGGGAGGGATGAAGGCAAGATGCTCTTCTCCCCATTTTACAGGTGAGTAAACAGAGGCATGCAGATACTTGCCCCAGACATCACCTGCAATGGAAGAATCAAGGCCAGACTCTGTGTGGGTGGATGGTGCAGGGTGTGGAGGAGGGATCTCTCTTATTGTTCCCTGTACCTTCTTTCAACAAGGGGAACACATGTATCTTGTGGGCCCATGTCACCAGGGCAGCAGAGAGCACAGTGAAGAAACAGGTGCAAAATGAGAGCAGCATTCCTCCAGGCTGTGCCTTTCGTAGGCCTTGAATCCCGAGGCCCTGGCCTCAGAGGTGGTGACCTCAGGTGCTAGGGAAGGGAGAAGGGCCACAGGTGCTAGGGAAGGGAGAAGGACCATTTTCTCCCAGTCAGCCGCTGGCTATCTGGGTGGCAGGGGTATTGCCTGAACGTCGCGGTCCCTCTGACCACATCCCTGACCTGGACTGCAGCTGTGTGCTCTTGGGCTGCACACTGCACTCTGAGCTTCAGTTTCTTTTTTCTGTAAAATAATCTCCTTCTTATTTGACAGTGTTTAGGGAAGCTTAGGCAGGAAAATGGTCCTTTATAAACTGCAAAGTGCGGTGTCCATGGCAGTTCCTCATTTTTCTGTTCTTCTTGAAGATTGATTCCTCTTTGTAGGCTTTTCTGTTGGGAAGTTAGCAAGTTCCCCTGGCTTCTCTCTGGCTTGTGGAAACTTCCCTGGTCCACAGTCACTCAGCTAATTTCATTGTGAAAATAATATTTGTATGTCGTATTCAGCTCTGTGGTGCTGCTTTTTGTCTGCTGCTTGGCTTCTTGGCATCTCGGATTATCTGAGTCCAAGAGAGCTCATGCCGAGGGCTTGTTTGTTTGATGGACATTCAGAAAAAATAAGCTTGAATAAAAGACTAAGATAAAATTGAAGTTAGAAATCCCACCCCCTCTGAAAGCTCAAGCTAATTTCATTTTCAAAAGCCTAAACCTTGTGGGAGATTTTGGGGTCTGTAGCAAACGTAGCTAGTAATGATAATGATAATAATGAAATCTTTTTTCATTTCAGGTCTGGTACCTTAGCCTCACTGGGGACTCCCAGAGGCCTTCTGAAGGCCCCAGCACCCCCAAAACTGTTGGCCAGCTGCAAAGCTGCCTCCCACAGGCTACTTACCTCATCCAGTACCCGGGAGTCAAGATCAGGTTCCAGGACTTGGGTGTGTGGAAGTCTGTCATAGATAGCCACACTCCTTGGCTAAAGGCGATTCTCTGAAGGAGGGAAGCAGTGTGGCTCTTCAATGACTCAGGGCAGATGACCTCACCTCGGTTTTTCTTGGCTGTGAAATGGGCTGACAGGTGCCCCTGAGGTGAGGGAAGACTGACCTTACGGCGAGCACCTCCCTGATGGTGTCCATGAAGTAGACACCACATTTCATGTGGGTCGTTCAGCGTTGCCCAAACTTGACTTGAGTAGGGACCTACTTGCCTTTCAGCCTCCCTGTAACTTAAGATCGGGCAAGCCTGCTTGGTGCCGCTACATCATTCCGTCCTCAGGGAACACACAAACAAATCTGTTTTCCTGCCATTTCTGGTGTCCAGTGATGACACCAGAGGCAAGAGTGTCCAGGCCTGAGGAGGATAAGCCAACAGACACCCAGTCCCTTCAGCCCTTCTAGTCCTTTCTGGCCCTGAGAGAAGATCTTCCAAACACAATATCGGTCTGGGGTGAATCAGTTTTAGACCAGGCAGAGGCAGAGAATTAAGTACATAAAAGCAAAGAAGACACTTCAGAATCTTTATGGATCAGGCCTTGGTGAGTCCTCACACCCGCAACCTGACAGTTCATGGCCAGCGGAACCTTCTCCCCAGCCCATCTCCCACCAGGGAGGGCTGTGATTAAGAGTTGTGACAGAGCAAGAGGGAGCAGGGCAAGTGAGGTAGAGACAGCTGGTTGACCACCCAGTCCTCCTCTTCTCTTGCTGCTGGGACTTCACATTATTGAGGACAGTGGGCCTCTCTGGCAGACAGGAGTGAGATGTAGACCAAAACCCTTGGGCTGGGCTTCCAAAGAAGCTTGTTACATGGGGCTGAATCAGCTGAGAGGCTTTTCTTTCTTCCTGCTGCCTGGAACATAAGACACGAGGGCTGGGACTCCAGTAGCCATCTTGTGACCATAAAGCAATGCTGAGAATGGAAGCTGTGTGATAAGGAGGTTGGAACGGGCACACAGGAAGAGCCTGATTACTTGATGACCCTGGTACCAGGCTTTATGCCTTGGATTTCCTTTCTTGGATTTCTTTCATGTGAGCTAACCTCGTCTTGTTTAAGCCTGCTATTTGGGCTTTCTGTTACATGTGGCTGAATACCATACTGACTAAATGATACAGCTGGCTATTTAAACCATGCCCCATCACCATGACCAGAAAAACAAATTTCTAAACTCAAGTGGAATAATTATGTCATATTTGCATAGAAAGAGTAGCACATTTTTAAAAAATCTTCTTATCACCATCTGTACTTTTTTGGCTTTAATCAAATGCTCTGAACATTCTGTGCTTAGGTTTATCATAAAAAGTTTTTAAAAGACAAAACTAATCCTGGGAGGGAATAAACGAAGACAGCCCATTGATTTCAGCTATAGCTTTCATTAGCCTAAACTGGATGGTGAGGTTCTATGGTGTTAGCTGTTGGGGCTTCACCCTCTAGCCTGCTGAGGAAGGTACCAACACTCAGAAAGCTGATGGGACTGCCCAGGTCGTGGGCCACCCAGAGCTGGAAGCTTCTTGGCCAGGCCAGCCCTGCATCCAGGGAGCAAGAAGTCAGACTTTGGGTTTTAAAGTACACAGAGTGGCACTTCCTGAAATCACTGCATCTCACTTGCTAACTCTCTAACTTCTTGAGACCACCACTGGACTTTCTCAGGGACATAAAGCCTTGTTTGTAAACTTTCCAACTCGCTTTAGAATTTGGGGGTTCTGAGTTTTGAGTCAAATTTGAATTATTTGGAGGTTTGAGTTCAATTTTCTCTGACAAAACACACTTCCTGGTTAGAAAGAAAGTCATTTAAGGGGCTTATAAAAGGGTTCTGGAAGATTCTTGGACACAAAGTGGTTCTCACTAAACAATTGTGCTGAGTTCAGCTGAATTGAATCAGAAACACACATATTAAATTTCCCTTGAAATCCACATGGGTATAAAAATGTCGGGAAAGGGGGCTTAGTAAGCTACAGTTTGCCAAACCCAAAACATTTGAAAACGAGTTTGAGTGTGTTCGTTTGGCGCATCACTCCTGGGCTGCTCCATCCTAGCCCCACAGTGACAAGACTGTCCTCCTATCTTTCAGCCCGGACTCCCTGGAAAGGAGCATCAGTTACCCAAGAGTCTTCCTTTGGATTTTTGCCATTACTTGAATCTTGGGGTGGAGACATGGTGGGAGAGGTTGGTCATTAAAATCTGTGTTCTCATGAGATGGCCCAGCAATCCTCTTGTATTTGTGTTTAGGGTGCAAAAGTCACTCAAGCACGCAGTTCTCTTGAGGTTCCCCTGTAAACAGAAAGCCTCTAGAAAGCACATAGTATCTTAGCATATGTTTAGGTATAACAGATGGGAAGCCTATTTATATATTTTTATCTAGCTTTTTTTTTTTGATATGGCATTGCGGTGATCAGAAAACATCCACCCAGCCCAGCCCAGGAGATTAGATTAATTAATTATTAGCATTTTCAAATTCATACTGCTTTTCATTAAGCATGTGTGCAGCATTGAGCTTGTATTATATTATATGTATTCGTTATATTGTATTGATTATATTATTTATATTGGTTATATTATTTGTATAAATTTTATATCTTATCATATTATCCTCAAATACTGCTTATCAGTTAAAACACGATGGATTGGGTAAGATACTTTCCACCAGCAACAGTCAAAAAGCATAAATATTAGGAACAAAAGCTGGAATTGTAGATATTCCATGGTTTAAGTGTGCATCTTATAAATTCCACGGGCACTTCAATTATTATGAATTTCAGCCCCTCTTTTACCCCAGAAAGTGCCAGCCTTTGCACCTGCTAGCAATATTCAGTGACTTCATTGCACTCTTCCAGTTGGCCACTAGATGGGACCAAGTTAAGTAGGAAGTTGCCACTAAAGTTTTTCCCACTGTGAGAAACAGGAATTCCCCAACTTACAAAGAAATGATGTTGCAAAAGCTTATTGATACTAGAGTGCCCCAAACTTCAATTGTATCATAGACACAGTGCTAGAACTGAGATTAGTGCCTAGACGGGCCCACAAAAGCCCGCTCACTTCTCTGTGAGCTTAAAAGCTTTGAGACCAGACACATGAGGGTGTGACTTTCTGCCCAGGGAGCATGTGGACCTGGCACCTTAACTTTTCAAGCCTCCATTTCCTCTTCTGAAAATGGGAGTCACAATTCCTGCCCAGAAAGGGGGTGGCAGGGGTAATGGGAGAGAGCAAGTGTGACATGCCAGGCACACTTGCAGTGAAACAGACAGGAAGCCATCACTGCTGTCCAGCTCATCACTGATCTGACAGTCAGAGTCCCGAGCTGCCCGCCCTCAGCTCCCAGCCATCACGCCCATCTGGGTGCCCCCTAGTCCTCATTGCTTCCTGACCCTCTCCCAGGCAAGACAGCCAAGGACCCTTTAATGGAAATTTGCCAAGAGACTGCGGGAAATAGATTTTCTTTTAATGCTAAAGGATAAATATGCATGAGCCTGGGGGATGGGCCTTGCAATCAGTAGGATTCCTGCTAAGGCATTTTCTAGCCTCCTTATGGAAACCTTCTGGGCCTGTTTCCTTATCTGTCAGAAGGGGATGGTGAGACCTCCCTCACAGCTTCAGAAACCGAACTGAGGTCCCTGACATGGCAGGGCTGGTCTGAGTTGGGGGTGAGGCTTGGGGTCCTGCACCACTAACAGCTACCGACCGGTATCTCAGAAGTGCCCTCTTTAGACTGACAGCATCAACATCTCCTGGGAGCTTTTTAGAAATGCAGACTCTCAGGCCCCGCCCTGCACCCACAGAGACAGAATCTGCACGTTAGCCAGAGCCCCGGGAGTTTCAGGTGCACATGGTGGCAGAAGAAGGGCTGCAGGCTCTGGTCTCTGGTTGATCAATATCTGGCCTCTTGTGAAAAGTGCCCCCACCCCGTGGCCCCAACCTGAAGCCTACTTTCTCAGGGTGGCTGTTATGAGTCCTTCCTCTCTTTCTAGTTCTCTTTCTCTTTCTCTCTTTCTCTGGAGATGACTTCACATTTCATCATCAGCCCAAGGAAATTCCAATACCCGTCCCAGCCAAGAGCCATCTGCCCACACTCTTCAGAGTCTTCCACAGCTGCCCCCAAGGGAATGGCTTTGCAGAATTTTAATCAATACGGTTTTACAAGATCAAAGCCCAGAAGCACCAGGGCAATACTATGGAGAGGTTACATTTTCACTACATGGAGTACAAATTGCTCTTTATACACATCTTGAATTCAGGGGTTGGAGGAAGGCAGGTTTAACAGGAAGAAATCAGGCTTGAGGAAGGTAGAGGGACTTTTAGGGGCACCTTGAGGGTTAGGTCCTGTGTCTGTTGGAGGAGCTGGGCTGGATATGAGCCAAGAGGGCCATAGTGGGACATGAGACTCCCCTCCCCTGGGGGCAACGGGGCACAACAAGGTGTTTGCCTAGAATGGCTGAAGTGGCAACATCCAAGGGGCAATTGTGGCCAGTGGACAGTTGAAGTGGGCAGCGGGAGGCCACAGCAGGGAGATGACATTGAACCTTGGGCTTCTTTGTGAGAACGTCAGTTCGAAGCATGGGGCATATTCCAACTCGGGGTAGCTATGTTATGATAAACATACGATTTTGTGTATACAAAATTATAATTAAGCATCTATTTGTGTAGTCCTTGATTTGATATTGGTCTCCTTTACTAAACTGAGCTCTGTCAAGGAAGGGACACCATCCAGTAACACTGCTATCACCTAGGCAAGCGGCCAACACAGTGGAGGTGCCAAAAAGTATCACTGTATGTGGCGTCGACACGTTGCTTCCAGGTTTTGTTAGGGACTTGGTGAAGAGAAGTAACTACTCTCGGGCGTCCTGGCTCTGGCGGTTGCTGGCTGTGTGACCTGGGGCAGGGCTCTGACCTTCAGCTTCCTACTCCGTGCAATGGGACAGTTTAATAGCACACGGCTGCAGGGAGGGCCTGGTGCTAAGATGCTGGACTGTTCTGGAAATGGCCTTCTCCAGGTGGGGGTGGGTGGTCAGGCTGAGCGTGTGGTCACCCTTCATCTCCTCAAGGAGGGGTTCTCCAACGCCACAGGACATTCACTGGTCAAGGTCAGGGTTGTTCTGCTCCCAGTGGAATGGAATGGAAGGTTGATTAAGGGACGAGAAGTTGTTCGGAGATACCTGAACAAAGGCTGGGCTAGGAAGAAAAACTGTACAAGATAAAGAAGGAAAGATTTCCCCCGAATAACCCGTCTAAAACAGTGTCCCCATCCTTCCCTTACAGCATCTTGCTCTACTGTCTCTAGCGCACTTCTCATGCCTTTCCACGTTGTTGGTTTATTGCCGGGAGCCCTGCTTCGAGAACCTAAGTGCATAACTATAGAGCTCCCCCCACCAGCCACCAGGTGGCGTTGTTGACACAGGACAGCTTGGTACCGGCTAACGCCAGGGGTCCCAAAATATCCAAAATGCAAACGGCCTTTTATGTATTTGGCATCAACTGTGAGGTGCGTAGTTTATTAGTAGGTCTGCAGTGAATTCATCAGGACTACTTCTCTTTCTAGAGCAAATTAAAATGAAGCCTTGGGTTGGAGTAATAAGAACAAATTTTACTTCTCTTCCCTTCTGTTTTTGGGACGCTAATTGATGACATAACATTTCCTATGGTTAGCCTATGTTGGAGACCTGGCAGAGAATTTACAGATCTCCAAAACATTTTTTTTTTCCCATAGGCAAATAAACTCTGGACTTGGAGGGGCAGTGTTTGTCCACAGGCATAGTTGGCTGATTCCCAGTCTGGAATATTTTCTGCTACACCATGTGGAAATCCATGACCCCCAGGCATATATGCCCAAGCACCCTCTTGGTTTGTAGCTTATAAGAAGTAAGCAGGTCAGTCCTGAGCCAAAAAGATTTTACACTTTATTAAAGCATTTTATGAGCTGGTCTTCATGACTACAGAAAAATAGGATATGGTTTTTGCTCTCAAGAAGTTTGTGATTTAGTTGGGGAAATATGTCCAGGCAGAGTAATGATTTATCAATTCAAGGCAGTATGCCATCCTGGAGAGGCAAGCAATGGTACTCTTGGGTACAGGGAAGATTTTTTTTTTTAAGGCAAGAAATCTCCAAAAGGCCATACACTGGGACCTTTCTGTTGTCACCCCACTGGGATAAAATAGGAGCAGGCAGCATTGGCTCAACTCTACTGAAGGTACCAGAGAGACCCAATGTCACATTTGCATGAATCTTGTGTGCACTAAGGGGCTGGTGAGCCTTGACCCAGTGTATTGCCTGGCACCGTCACCTGTTGGGCCTGCCATCTCTGCCTGGCCCTCAGACTCTCCCTCACAAGGCATTCTGGCGTGTGCTTTAAGAATAACAAACTCCTCATGGAGGCCCCCAAATGGCTGCAGAGTGTGGAAGGGCTGAAAAGAAGCATGACTTGGGCATTACTGGGTGGTGTCTCGCCTACATGTGTGGACACCAACTTAGAGCACAGCCCTCTTCCAAAGGAAAGAAAGACAGAGCTCCCCATACTGCCAATCTGTCTCCTCCACCCGGAACTGGCTCTCAGGAAGCTGCGTGGTCAGGTTGTTTCACACACCCATGCTGGGCCCAGTGTTTGGGGTGCTGGTTCTCAAGAGGGAAATCACTTTTCAGTTATGGCTTTTCTTTATTTTTCTGAAAAAAAATTTTTTAAGATCTTTTAAATTTTTTGGTTTCTTTTTTGGGGGGTGGAGAGTAATTAAGTTTATTTACTTATTTATTTTTAGAGGAGGTGCTGGGGATTGAACCTAGGACCTTGTGCGTGCTAAGCATGCGCTCTACCACTTGAGCTGTACCCTCCTCCTTAGTTAACTGCTTTACTTAAAACATAGCAGGCAGCTGTCATATATTGCTGTTTCGGCTCTACCCCATATATAAGGACTAATAGATAACCTTTTCCTCCTCCAGTCATGCTGAATTTAGTGTCTCACATATGCATTCATACAACAAAAGCTGAAGCATAGGTGGTCTGGCAACCCACTGTCTGTAACAACTCTTTCTTACCTATGGTCCTCTCTCATCTTTCAAATGATCTAGCAACTTCCTTTGTGTTAACCTTTGTGATTGAAGGAACTTATTTTTGGTAGCTTTCCCAACCCACAAAGCCAATCCCATTTGCAGGCGGAAAAGTGCAGTGTAACAATGGCATCGCTGTCTTTTTGTTGGTGACGTGAAAATGTCGACCCTAACGCCAGTCACCGTTGAAAGGTACTGCCTTGTACAAAATAACAAACCAAATCCCAAACTGTCTGTTTATGGTCATCACGGTTCACTTCCTTAAGCCATAACTCTGATTGCATTCTTTCTCCTGCCCTACCCTGAGGGCTGAGCTCTGAGGCCAGGGGGCCTGGATGACTCTTCCCTGGGAACTGAGCGTCAAAAAACACATTTGTGTGAAATTGATGCAGGCGGGACAAAGGAAACACTCAAGCTCCATGGGGACGTTACTTCAGGGACTCCTTCTGGTCCTTAGAGTTGTGCTTCCATCACCCCCTTCTTGAGCACCTCCCCCCTCGAGGCCCCGGTTCCTGTTGCACCTGCAGAGATCCCACTGGGACATTCCTGGCTGAGGAGGGAGAGGGTGTGGTAGGTAAGGTGCATGTGGAAATAGATTTTAATCTGCGATAATGATGCACAGGCAGAAATCTTAGAAGAATAGAATGGAGTGGAGGAGGGGAGGGTATAGTTCAGTGGTAGAGTGTGTCTTACCATGCACGAGATCCTGGGTTCAATCCCCAGTGCCTCTAAAAATAAATGAACTTAATTAACTCTCCCTCCACTAAAATAAAATAATACATTAGTAAATAAATAAAATATTTTTTTCTTAGAAAAGAATGGGATGGAGTAGAGGCAGGGAGCCAATGGCTGTGGGGGAGGGGAGGGTGGGGAACCCTAATCCTCTGGGTGCCAGTCCCCCATCAAGTCACCTTTCATCTTGGTGACCTTTCCCCAGGGCCTCTCACTGCTGTAAATGACAGATAGGAAATATGGCTGAGAGTGTCATCCTCCATCCTATGAATGCCACCCTTGACACTGTGTGCTTTGGGAAGAGATCTGACCTTGCAGGCGCCTCAGGAACACCCCTTTGTGTGAGAGGCCAAGCAAAGAAGAGGAGACAGGGCAGGCCGTGGAGGTGGGTTGCCCTGGGTTCCATTCCCTCTCCCAGTGATGGGGGACCTGGGTCAGCCACCCCGCCCCACTCAGCCTAGGTCACCGCAACCGTGACCTACAGATCGTCACACCTACTCACAGTGTGGGTGCAGCAGTGGCAGCCGGTCCCCAAAGATGGCGCCCATGAATGGCGCTTCCTGGGGTTCGCGTCCTTGTGCAGTCCCTCCCACGCTAACTCTGGGTCGGCCCCACCTCTGCCTTAACTTCAGTCTTAACTAAGGTCTGGAAGCTTCTGCCTGTGTATTTTTGGGGGCCTGAGCTACCACGTAAGAAGTCCAGATATTGATCCATCACAGAGACCATGTGGAGAGACTGTAGGGAGAAGGAGAGGCCCTGAGACCCCAGAGAAAGATAAGACCAGTCATCCTAATGTCCCAACTGCCTCCCATGTACCCCTGCTAAGGCTCCAGGCAAGTGAGTGAAGCCATCTTGGACATCCAGTCCTGGCACCATCTTGGACAACCACCCCCTGTGCCATCTTGGATGACCAGCCCCAGCTGCCATCTTTAACATTCAGCCCCAGTGCCATCTGGGACGTTTAGCCCCATTGTCATCTTGGACATTTAACCCTAGTGCCATCTTGGACATTTAGCCCCAGTGCCATCTGGGACGTTTAGCCCCAGTGCCATCTGGGACGTTTAGCCCCATTGTCATCTTGGACATTTAGCCCCAGAGCCATTTTGGATGACCAGCCCCAACCATCTTCTGACCGTAGCTACACGAGAGACCAGCAGAAGGACCTTCTAGCTGAGCCCCTGACAGCACTTAGAATCATGAGAAATAATAAAATGCCTATTATCTTAAGTCACTGAGTTTTGGGGCAGTTTCTTATGTAGCAATAGATCAGAAGACTTGAGGCATACAGTAAAGTAAGAAATGCTAGCTCTCCGCACAGTATCCACTGTGAAGATGGGAAGATTTTCTGATAAACCCCAATGTAGTGCCTAGCACATAGCAGGTACTCAAAAATAGCCATTTTATTGTTATAAATAAATATAAATAGGTGATTTTCCCTCTCTGAGCCCTAATTAGTCTAAACACTGACTTCTCATGGGCTCCTGATATCCTGGAAGCTTGATTAACTCTGTGGAAAGGGGTTCCAAGTGTGCCCACCCACAGGCAGAGGCATATTTCAGGGGTCTTTCATTTGATAAATATTTATAGGGCTGCTACAATGTGCCAGACTCCAAGCCAGGCACAGAGGATCCAGAGGTGAAAAGAACAGATACACTGCTGATCTCATAGCTCTTACAGACCAGGGAGAAGAATCAGAATGACAAATTGCAAGTGAGACTAGTGGTACAGAAAAGTGCAGAAAGAGCAGGGCTTGGTTAGGTTTAGTTCAGCTGCTGGGGACAGAGACTGGAAACCATGGTGACTTAAAAAGAACAGAGGTTTATTTTCCAGTGAAATGCAGAGATGGGAAGTCAAGAGAGCTGAGGAGGTAGCTCCACACTCAGACACCGGAGAGCCAGACATCTTCTGTCTTTCCTTCTGCTCAGCCATTTTAGCTGGACTGTTCCATCCTTAAGCTGGTCCCAAGATGGCTGCTGAAGCTCCAACCATCACGGCTACATTCCAAGGAAAATGGCAAAGAAGACAGCCTCCTCCAGGTTTAATTATCCCCCTTCTGAAGACCTTTCTCTGAAGCACTGCCCCTCTCCAAAAGATCTTTACAGCTCTTTGGCCACAGATGTCTGTAAATTGGGAAATGTAACTTTTTAACCTGGGCCCTGTGCTGCCCTCAACAATATAAGGGTCTGTTAGTCCATAATAAAAAGGAACAGGTATTGGTCAACAACTAGCAGCCTCTGCCACAGGGTCCGTTTCCTGATCACAGAAGACCATCCTGGGGAAGTGACATTTTAAGCTGAGAGAAAGGATACATCAATTAGGCAAAAAGCTTTGCAGAAGCAGAGAATCAACCTTTGCAGAAAGCTGGGAGGTAAGAAATCTCACAGAGACTTCCAGGAACTTATAGGAGTCAAACGTAGACCGTGAGCCCTTAAATATAACTCCCTCTCTGTTTAGCAGGACGTTACTTTAGCTGAAGACCTGTAAACACCTGAGCCTTCCCCTCCATCCTGGGAAAAAGCTGGGGTCACTGCCCTTCATACTTGGCCGTGAGCGAGTTTCCAGTCTGCAGAACAGACTTGCGGGCTGAGAGGATGTGAGGAACTTAGGCCCTGGAATGTGATGTGGAGAGAGGAATGCTCCAAGTTAGGGAGAGTGGACCTTTGCCTCCATCTTCTGGGCTGTGGTGGCCTCTGAGGACGAGGGGCACAGGTGGCCCCCTAAAGCAGCAGCTGGAGAGGTTACAGCCGTAAGACTTCCGGTTACTTCTGAGAGGACTTGGCGCCCTGCTACCTGTTTGCTGATTTTGTATCATGCAGGCACGAAGCAATATTTTTAAATGACAACTTCCTGAGCTCTGGGCCCTAGAGCAAAGGGCTACTCTAAATTCCTTTTGTTCTGATCCCACACATCAATTCAGCATGTGAGGGGGTCTGGAGAGAACTCAGCTAGATATGCAGGCCAGACAAATGTAAAACATGTTGATTTTTTTTCTTTCTTTTCTTTTTTTTTTTGCCTTTCAACAACTGGGCCTGCCAAGCCCACTTCAAGGAAAGAAGCTGCATTTTAAGTTAGCCCCCTTTTCTGGAGCTGGTGGGAATGTCTTCATTTCTGGGTTTTCCGCCTGTGGTTACCTTGTGAGGATTCCCAGTTCCTCTGTGTCCCCTCTCTGGCAGCATCCTGGCTCCTTGGGCTTGAATTCCCATCACATCTGCTGTGGGATGAGTGCCCAGCAATTTTCCATGAAGGCCTCGGTACAGAGAGGCTTCCACAGCTGCACAGCTCGCCATGCTCGGTACCCAGCACAGAACCCCCGCGCCGACTCTGGCCAGAGAGCCATTGGAAACTGGCGTTCACTGGGAAGCGATTTGATTTTGTGATCACACAGCTCAGCTCCTCAGCCAACACAGCCCCAAAGATTCCCTTCTCTGGGGAGCTTCCCGTCCCTCTCAGGATTAAATCAGGAAGAGATGGAGATGGAGATGGAGAAAAATGAAAATGACATTTAGCTTAAGAATCTGTGAGTTATCTGCAAATCAACTTATTTCAAGAGTGGAAGAATTTTGGCTATTTTTTCTAATCTCAAAATGCACACAGGTTTCTCTTTTGAACTTCCTGTACATTTAAAGAGACCCTCACACAGTCTCCTTTTCTCCACATTGTTGCCGTTTGGAAATATGCAGCTCAGAAAGGGACCGAGGAGGTGGGAGCATCGTCATCTGGGAATAAAAGGGTATTTACATACTTTGACGAGAGGTCCATGCCGCTGCACCCATTGGGTGAAATGTTTATCATTGCTCCTTTGAAAAGTGAGCTGTAATTCTTTAAACGTGCCCAAGTCATCACTACCAAGCTCTGATTCTCATCTCTTAGAAGGCATTGCATTGCTTTAATATGCAACAGTCTAGCATAACATTAAATCATTTTTTAAAGTTTCATCTAGCTGAGCCCGAGCCAAGGTATTCTTGGGCTGGGTTGTGCACCGCCACCCTTTTCTTATATAGTTAAAAAGAAACACACGACAAAATACCTATGGAGTGATTTCACTCTTGCCAGCGTCCAAGAGTGATCTGCGTAAGCGGGCCCTCCGGGTCTGCAGGGGCCCCGCGCTGTGGCTTCATCTCGTCAGGTCCAGTTCATGTCCTCCAGTGCCCACCCCGCGCCCCAGGTGGCAAAGCAGGAGGTGGGAGCACGTGGTGGGACGGCTGCAGATTTTAAAAGATGCAGTTTTCCAAGGATGCCAAGGACTTGGTTGGAGAGGCATGCTAACCCAGGGCTGGGAGGAGAGCAAGTGCTTTTGCCCCATTTGTAAGCAATGCTTTTGTGAAGCTGTCCCCTCGCCCTGCTCCATGCCCTCCGCAAACTCCCACTCCTACACCGAGGCCAAGGGAGGGCAGCCCCTATGGGAGGCTTCCTTCCTCCTGCTCCAAACCTTCCTGTTTCCTCCTCCTTCAGGACAATTTTTGAACCTCTGATACAGCCCTCTGTAAACATCACCCTGGGTTTTATTTGATGGTTCACATGTTGATCTCCCTGGTTAGTAAGAGAGGGGCTATGTCTTGGCCACTCTAGAATCTTGGTGGCCTTCCAGAGTCCTTTAGTGACCCAGTGAAGGCAGCAGGACCTCCTCCCAGAGACACAGCCAGAAAGGTGTGGAGCCGTAGCTTCTGTTGTGACCTCCAGCCTCCCCCACCACCCCGACCCCAGGGCTCAGCACGCTGCCCACACCGGGCCCAGGCCCCCTGACACTGTCTCAGTTGCTTCTTGTTTCAGGCCCACCCACCTCGGGGCTCCCGGCCCACTTCTCCCCTCCGCTTCTTCAGAAAAAGCGGCCCGTGGGAGAGGTAAACAGGACAGCAGGTGAGTGTGAAGGGAACTTCCTCCCAGTCTCAGCCACTTCTGGGGAATGGCCTTGGCCCTTGGGACCGGGCGATGGTTCGGAAGAGATGCTGAGATCAGCAGAGGCCAGATGGCTGCCCCGAGTCGTGGTGGACGCTCATCCTCAGGGGCCTAGCAGGGTTCGGAGGACTTTCGGGGTGATCCAGGCTCTGTCCTCATCCAGGGTCCCAGCCTCTTGCAAGCCTCTTCCCTGGCCTTGCACCACCCTGGCCTCTGAGCACATACGGGGTCGCGTCTAGCTCCCCCTGAGACGCCAGGGTCCAGTGTCGCAAGCCCAGTCTCTCCCCCAGACCGGAAAGACAGTCTCCCCGGGCCCAGCTTCTCCTCCCCAGCCGGCTTGGCCAGTCTGGAAACAATGACTGTGGCGAGAAACTGCTTCTCACGGGGGTTTTGGAAACCGCGGCGGGGCCTCGGCAAACAGCTTTTGCACAAGGCTGTGGCTCGGCGTGGAGGAGATGCTTCAGCGCTGGGAGGGTGGAGAGGAAGTGACAGAGACAATGGGCAGCATTGTGTCTTCTCCCAGGAAGCTCTGCTCTGCGTTGCTTTCAGGGAAATTGACTCTGGGGCAGCTCAGTCTGTTCCAAAGCAGCAGCTTTATGTGATTATGTTAGTCCCAGGCTAGGACAAACCCGCCTTTCCTACCTCATTAACAGCAACGCCAGCAGGGACCAGCCATGCCATGGGGGGCTCGGTGCCCTAATTCGTCAGGCAAGGGCCGAAGAACGTAGGAAGTCGTAACAACAATGCATCTTAGAGCAGAAGCTGTCTGTGGAGGGAGTGCGGCTTTGATGTGGGGCCCTGTCCTGATTAGGGCTGATGGCTGGGGCCGCTTCAGCGCTCGGGAAGGTGGCATAAGCCGGGATGGCATGCGGGATGTGGGTTTTTGCACCTGGGTCTGATGAAGTTTGATGGGGTTTAACACATGCAAACAGTGGCTTTTGTTCTGCAGGACAAAGGCCTCCCCGACCTGGGCCCAGGCTGAGACCCCAGTGGCACCCGTTTCCTCCCCGTCGCCTCTTGTCACTCTCCTTGTGGAGGTTTAATTAGGACAACGAGCTTTCACAGGCTCATTTCTCACTCCAGCAACCTTCTAACACTTCCTAACGAGGAGGCTGGAAACTGAAGACAAGCGCAGGAGAGGGGGCTGTAAGGAAGGAGAGGAGGACCGTTGAGGGGCTGGGAGGGGCCGGGCAGGGGGTGTGGAGAGGAGCAGACCAGGCGCAGAGGAAGCTCAAAACCACACCGGATCCTTGGGGAACTGGGGATTGATCTGGGAAGAAAAGAAAAGAAAACAAATCCTAGCAGGCCTTTGTTTTCTGGGTGGCCAGATAGTCATTTCCCCCAAATTCTTTATGGTTCCGGAAAAGAAAGCAAAGGATCAATCAGTGTTGACTCTGTGACTTTCAGAACCAGATCACCCGGGCCGTTAACACCTTCAACGCCTCTAACACGCACGCATTTCCCATCCCCTGGGTTCTAAATGACAAGAGCCGTGGTGACAGTACCCAGCCTCCCAACCCCTCCTGAACCAGACTCAGACGTGAGGAATTGCTACTCCTTGGGTAGATGGTGGGGATCCCACGTTAAGGGTGCAGTCCTGCTGACCTTGGTGGAGATGTCGGCTTCCACCTGCCCAAAGGGTGGGCTGAGCTGGAGCTGGAGGGACAGAGGGGCCCTGTGTATCCTTGCTTGTTTTAGTCAGTATAGTTCCAGTCATGCCGCAGTAACAAACACCCAAAGTGTAGGTACTTAAAGCCCGTGAAGATTTGTTTCTTCTTCTGCTACATGTTTGTGGTCTGTTACCTAACAGTTCTGTGACATGTCACCCCCACTTTTGGCCTTAAGCTGATGAAGCATGGTCCCCTGGTTGGCAACACTGATGACTGGTTCAGTAGAGGGAGAAAGATGGTGACCACACATTGGCTCTTGAAGGGTCCCCCAGCCAGGAGATCCACATCAGTCTTGCTCACATTTCATAAGCCAAAGAAAGTTATACATGCATCTCTAAAACTTCCACAGAGGGAAGATATGTCCTCTTGTCATGCTTCTAGAAGGTAGAACTAGAAATATTTCTAGTATTTCTAAATACTAGATAGATAAAGACTAGATAGATAAATGAATAGTTCTAGCACTACCTTCTAAAAGCATTTCATTATTCATACTAAAAACCTCCTGTTTTAGTTATCTATTATTGTGTAATAGGTCACCCCAAAACTTAGTGTCTTAAGAAATAATTATTTTCTTACTTAGGAATCTGGGAGCAGCCTAGCTGGATGATTCTGGCCCAGGATCTCTCTTGAGGGTGCAGTCAAGATGGGCCAGGGTGGTGTCATCTGAAGCCTTGACTGGGCTGGACAGTCTGCTGCCACGATGGTGCCTCACATGGCTGTTGGCAGGAGGCCTCAGTTCCTTACCACATGGGTCTCTCTACCAGGCTGGCTGGAGTACGCATGGCGTGGCAGCTGGTTTCTCCCGAAGCTGGTGGTCCGAGAGAGAGAGAGAATCAACAAGAAAGAAACTGCAGTGCTTTTAGGACCTAGTCTTGGAGTCACACCCCATCGCTTCTGCTTTCTTCTATTAGTGAAAATGGAAGCATTAAGTCCAGTGGGCACTTAAGGGGAGGGGAATTAAACTCTGCGTCTCAAAGGGAGGACAGTCCAAGGATCTGGGGTCATGTCTTAACACCCCTGCATCTGCATGAGCTCCTTAGGTGACTGTCAGGGTCCTGGGACCAAGCTCCAGGACTGCGAGTCCATCCGGCCCCAGTTTAGCCCTTTTCACTTATCACTGGACCTCCCCATCTGTCCCTGTTCATCACCAACTGGGAGGCGGGTGAGAGCAGAGGAGGGCAGACCTTTCAAAGCTGTCTCCTGGTGAAAAGGGAAAAGAAAGAGGGAAAGGAAAAGCTCTTCTCTGGCTCAACCCAGCTCTGTCTGCTTTGCCACAGGTGGGTATTACTGTTGGAGTCAGGGGTCTGGTCCCAGGAAGAGCGAGATGCCCCTCTGGGCAGAGGTGAATAGATGGCTGGGCTCCCTCACTAGCTAAGCACCTACTAAGCCCATAAGCTTCCAGGGCCGGGGGTTCAACTTCACACTACCCCAGAGTGACGAGCCACTATGCACCGAACCCTTTGAGCACAATTTCAAGGCCAAGGGCCTGCTGAACATCCTGGCATGTGTGGAACTTCCCACAGAGATTTCAACCAGTCAGCCTAGGCTCAAAAGAAAGGAGCAGAAACTCTAAGGGGAAACCCGGCAGGAAGTTGGCAAATGGAGAGATGGAGGTGGGTCATGAGGCAGGCAAGGTCTGCTCAGCCACCGGCCTTGACCCAGAGGCTCTGGGGGCCTTCAAATTCACTCTTTGGCAACCCACACAGATCCTGTTGGTGGGGGACTCTCAGTTTGGAGAGAGAAGAGCAGGAATACTGGATTTTAAAAATGACACTGTGCTAGTTGTGCAAAAAAGTTGCTAGTAAGGGCAACAGTCTCTTATCTGCCTTCATCTCCTTTGTTTCTAGACTTGATTGGGAGCAGTGTTTTGGGTTCCCACCTCCTCTAGGATGCTGGCCTAGTTAGAGCCCAGAGCCCAAAGGCTTGCCCCTTCTCAGGCCCTTTGAGGGTCTGAGTGTAAGTGGGGAGGAGAAGCTGTTGTCTCCAGGGCAGGCAGGACCCACAGAGGGCAGCAGGGCCACTGGGAGTTGGGAGATTGCTGGCCATGAAGGAGGCAGATTTCCTTAAGTCATCCCATTATTTACTTTTTGGTCAATTATGAGAAAGATTCGTGGAAAAAAGAGAACATGGGATTTGGCCCAGATGAGAAAGGCTCAGATGACTTCGCTGGATCAAGTAGGCAAGTCACACACGTGTCACTCCTTGGGGCTGTGAACTGGGCTGGACGGTGCTAAAGGCAGCCTGATCCCAGAAAGCCTTGTTTGCCCAGGGACACCCCAGACACATGTGTGGCCAAAAGCCCTAAGGCTGTGAGCTGCCCAGCCAGCACCACTGGCACTCACTCCCTGACCAGAGTGGGTAGGAATCGGTGCGCCCTAGGGCCCTGGACAGAGCCTAGTAAGCCAGGGCCAGCTTCTCCCCTGGGTGGAGTTTTCAGATTTTGATTTATTTTTTCTTCCCTCTCCCGTTGCTCGGTCTTAGTGACTCTTTCTGGGAACTGTTGAGACTTGGTGTTCAAAGGTGAGACTGCACCCCTTTTTGCTGTTCGAAAAGCATTCAGTGGGTTCCTGTGGCAGGGCTGGTGGATACAACCTCGTTGGAAAGCAGTTTGGCAGAATCTACCAAAGCTGCCCATACTGGATGCCCCAGGAGGAAAACAAACGCTTGCATTCACCCAAAGACATGAACCAGAGCGTTCACATCACCAAAGACGTGGAGAAGGATCTTCACAGCAGCTTTCTTCCCAAGACCTGGGACGTACCCTAATATCCAGCAAAGGTAGATCAGATCAAGTGTGGTATATCCACCCAAAGGAAAACCACACTGCAGTGAAGACGCAGGAGCCCAGCTACGGGGCAGGGTGGATGGGTCGGACACACAACCGTGAGAGGATGAAGCCAGACAGAAAGGGTGTGTCCCACATGGCTCCATTTATGAGAAATCCAGGGACAAGCAAAACCACTCTGGGGGCCTAGAAATCAGGATGGGGGCTCTCTTGGGTGGGGTGTTGACAAGAAGGGGTTAAGAGCCTCAAGAGGGGGAAATGTTATGATTTTTTTTTTTATCTCGGTGGTGGTTACACAGATATACACACAGGTGAGAAATTCATCAAGATATACCTTTCAGGCAGGTGCACTTTACTGTACGTGTGCTATGCCTAGAAAGAAAGACAGCTCAAGTGGTAAACAGGTTTCCTGCGTGTTCTAGCTCTTTCTGAAACTTTTAGAGATATTTCCTTTACCATAAAGAATTGATCGTTCCATTAAAAATAGAACACGTCACTTTGCCTCCTGGACTTTAGAGTCTTTTCAGGAGGAAGTGATCTGGGGGGACTGACATTCTAGTAGTACTTTGTCCCTGTGAGGAGACGAACCCTGCCCCCTCCCTCCATGTCAAGGTTTGTGCTGCGCATAGTTTCAGCTTTCAGATGTCATCCTCCAAGCAAGGAGTTCTCATTATGGTCTAATTACCTTGGCTATTGGAAACAGGAAACGAATGGCTGAGCTATTGAACTTGGGGAAAGAAAAGGAGAGAACCACTTCCTACCAATATTTTTAGTTTCAAAAAGATCACTGCTCCGTCTCTTCGGGGCTATTAGGAACATGAAAAATCTGCCTAATTATGTATTTTAACAGGAAACCCAAGAAAGGACCAACAAAGTACTGTTTCAGTCTTTCAGATAAATAAAAATAAATGTGTGGGTGGAAGCTGTACATAAATACATTTTTATATTTTAAAATGCCTGATCACATATTTGCTTAAGGAAAGTCTGCACGTCATGGTAAAAATAATATACATCATCTGTTTTCCTCTGAAATATATAAACATATGAATAAATATAAAACACTCCATTTAAAAAAATTGTGTAATGAGTTCTGGTCAAATAGGGTTCCTTTTCTTTCATGAATTTTTCTGGTTTGGGTGACCAGGCTGGGAAAAGGAACTTTGTGAAGGAGATGATGGTGACCAGCAAACCCTCAGAAATGGACTGAGGTGCTTGTCTTTCTGCTGAGGGCTCTCTCCCCACCACCCCCATTTCTGCTGCAGAGAGATTTTCTTCTATGGGGACAGAACAAAGTGGATCCTACTGGTTTCTCATTGTTCTTGTAAAATATAGGTTACGCCTACAAGCCCAGAGAATGAGCCCCTATCAGAAGCATTTCTCTGTCTTTCTGCTGCCAACCTCTGTGATATTGGATACTACATGAAAACTAAGAAAGCAAGGAAGACCGACTTGGAAACGCTGGGAAACAAAATCTGTATATTTTATTTCAAAGGGAAAGTCTTCATGAATGTCCCTCCTGGCCCTTTGGAGACACGTTGAACATAGGCGTACTTTTAATCAAGTAAATTAAACTTGCTTTAAAGCAAGATGAAGCAGCCGAATTGCGTCTTGCTGGAGAGATCAGCTTATACGTGCAGAAGCATTCCAGGTCTCTGGAAACAGAACACTGGGCAGGAACTAATGAATAGTGCTCTGACCATTTGAAGGGAATATTCTGCAAACCCTTTATATCAACCGCTAAGGAGTAAAGGAATGCATTTTTAAAGGGTCAACCAGGTGTAGATGCCCAATCACTTTTGTGCAAAGGATGGAGCCTTAAGAGTGGTTTTAACTGGTTTGCTGTCCCTCTCCAAACACATTTGTGCATTTAGCAAAAGTTAATGGTTTTTATTAAAATTGGTTTAAAACAATTAAAAACTGCAATAGTTCAGTGGTCATGCAGTTCCCACTTTTTTGTAAAAAAAAAAAAAGGTGTGTATTTCTCAACCTTGTCTCTCCCCAGTTCCTCATCTGAAGTACTGAGTTGCTTAGATTCATTCTTCATAGTTAAGTGTAAATAATTGAACCAATGACATAAGAATTAGCACAGACATTATTGTTGTTATTTGCTAAGGTGAAAAAAAGCTACATTCATACAAACATCTTAGACACTCAAAGACGGGCATTTTTCCCAAGGATGCAGGAAGTCACCATCATCAGGACATCCCTTTTTAACTCAGCAACCTGAACCAGGAGCTTGTTGGAAAAGTGCTCCTTCAGGCCTGACTCTGTTACTGACTCAGAATCTGCCTTGCACACGAGGTTTTTGTTTGTTGGTTTGTTTATCTTATTTATTTATTTTGGGGGGCTAAGCACTCACTCTACCACTGAGCTCTACCTTCTCCCCTACGTGAGGGTTAGAGAAACTCAGTTCTGGTAACATGGAGTGGCTATGACGTAACTCTTCCAGGCATTGTAAGTGAAGGGGCCCAAAGATGAGTAAAAGCCGATCCCTTCCACACTGGGGAGTGGTCCTGCTCTCTCCATAAGGAGGGGTGAGGCCTTGGTTCCACATCCTGACCCCTACACACCAGCCTTGACTCGCACCTCCAGATGGTCCCGAGCTAGACCCCTTTCTGTGACTGCTGCATCAGCCAGGGCATAATGATCAAAGAAGCAATGCCGTGTTTTTTCCAGAAAGTCAGTGTTTGGAAGCAAATGTGGAAACTCTGGATTTCGTTGGTTTCCGAGGGAAGCCTTTCACAGATGCACCCCCTGACTGATGCCAAGCCCAGTGTCTACCTGCTCTCTCGGACACACAGCCAGCATCCCTATCTGGTAAGGGTGGGAGCAGTCTGGGGGCAGGGGAGTAGGTCCCAAGCCTCTGCATCCCTGACTCCTTAGCCCTTTCTCCTGTGTCTCCTGGAAGTTCTGTGCTCCTCACCAACGTCGTCCTTCCCTGTAGATGCAGGGCTTCCTCTGCCACGTGGCTACAGCCAACCACAAAATCTGATGAAACTGGGCCAAACAGAGCTGGGAGGAAGCTTTGGGAAAGTCAGCCCTCCGCAGGCAGGGGTGTGACTGGGTCCTGGGAGCCCCCGCTCCACTGTGAGCCCAGGGAGGCCCCCGTGGATAACGTGTTCCAGGTGTTCAATCTCAAAACAAAGAGGCTTTTCTCTGTTGCCTGAGAATGAAGAGTCCTCACTAGTTGCATAAAGTTTTTCCGAGATGGAGATGGTAATATTTGGTTACAGCAAGATCTGTGATTTCACAGGAAACCCAGCAGAGGTGCCCGTAATTTGATTCATGCAGTAACTGGGAAAACTCAAAGCAGGGAGCTGGGGTTTAGGGGGGAGACCCCAGCTCATTAATGCAGTGTTTGGTGGGGTCAGTGTTCAGCCCTGTGAGCAGAACCTCACACAATAGACTTCTGAGGTCAAGGTCACCGTGGAAGTTTTGCTGGTATTACTCTTAACTGTAATTCCCCAAACAGTTTCCATGACCTGTGTTACTCCTTTTGATTTAGTCTTTCTAGTGATTGCTAATGTGTAGCTTAAAAGCCAGAACAAATAGCATATGTAACAGAATGAAATCAACATTTAAGAGGGTCAAAAGTTAATTGCTACAAATGTGTCAGGGGGTGCCACAGTATTTGGCACCTGCAGAACATAGTTTTATAAAGTACCCAAGGTGAGTTGAAATAACACCTCAGGTTTTCCTATACATATACAAATTCATATCTTTCCAGGAAGTTTTATTTGAAATACTACTACTACTATATTAATTAAGTAAATCTATGACTTAGTATGAATTAATTAAGATTCATGTCAATTAACAAGAATGAAAGAGGGGAGGGTATAGCTCAAGTGGCAGAGTGCGTGCTTAGCATACAGAAGGTCCTGGGTTCAATCCCCAGTACCGCCTCTAAAAATAAATAATTAAGTAAACCTAATTATCTCCCCCCCAAAAATAAAAAATTTAAAAATTAAAAAGAAATTAATATAATTGGGTGTTCAGTTTAAGATGTGCACAAATGGCTTAAAATCTAATTCATTGGAATGTATTTTCTGTAAGATCACGAGCATTAAGAAACACATACATGCAATGTGAGAGTGATTAAAGGTGCTTATCAGTGCCTGGATCGGATGATGTATTTATGTAAGCACTCATAAAGAGTTAGTGCTTGCTGTCCAGGGCCAGGCTGCAGAATGCTGAAGGGGTGAGAACCTTTTTGGATCAGTTCCACAAGCTTTCAGATTCACTCTTTTTGGGGGGTGGGGTAATTTGGTTGGTCTGTTTGTTTACTTATTTATATACTGAAGGCACTGAGATTGAACCCAGGACCTTGTGCATGCTAAGCATGCACTCTACCACTCTTTCCCGCCTCAGATTCACTCTTGCTACCAGCTCCTGGAGGTGCCCAGGATGCCAGTTTCTCAGATGCAGAGCAGGGACAACATCTGCAGACCCTTAAAATATCCTTTGCATCCAATTATTGGGGAACCAGGGCTGATGAGTGGTGAGCCTTCCTGGTGACCTGTGGTCACCAATTTGGGTGATGAGAGAGAATACTGGGCTTAGGGGTAGCATACATGGGGACTTGAGAAGAGGATGGAAACCACAAATGTGGGGACTTTGGGTTACTGATAACTTTCAGATCATCCTCCCCGTCTCCTACCTCTACCCGGGTCCCCCAGATGGGCACACTCCCAAATGGATGCCAGTACATACAGGACTGATCCAGCCAGAGCACATCTGTCAGGTCACAAAGTTGTCATCTAGAAATACCTGGCTGATGACAACTGAGATGTGCTTTGGCTCATTCATGTTGGACTCAGCTTCCCAGAATTATTTATTGTAGCAAGTGTTGCCTGATTGGTATAAATAAAATGGAAGTACTCAATAAAATCATCACATGCCACCTTCTCTCCACCCCTTTTCCCTAGGTTTTAATACCTTTTGCCTTTCCTCCACTAGAAATGTTTGGACCAAAGCTCAATTTGACCTGCCCCACTTATACTTTTGATAAAGTACCAGTCCTTTCTGTTCTCTGCTTTTGATTTATAACATGGACTGAACACACTCATCACTTACATTTATACTGTGTGATTATCTGTCAATATTACTAACTTATTAAAATTCTTAAACATTCAAAAAATAATTAGGAAAATATTTAGGTGCTTTCTATTTTATTTTTTTCCAGCTTTATCAAAATTGTGAAACCCATTAAAAGGATAAAGAAATACTTAATGGAAATACACTATATTTGAAATAACTATTAAAGATGTTCACTTTCCTCATCTTTAAAATGTGAAGAGTTGAGTGACCAGCTGTCTCAGGTTCCTTCTGTTCCTAAAATGTTATGTTCTAAGATTTTGGCTGGGAGGCTCTTTTGAGTCAGCTCACTCCAAAATAAGCATTGTGAGATACATTTTTTTTCCAACTTAAATTATGAAAAATTTTAAACATACAGAAAAGGTGAAAAAACAGTGCACTGAATACCTGGATACTCACTTCCAAGATCCCACAGCGATGGGCATTGCTGCATCTGCTTGATCTCTTGTCACTGGTGAGTCCTTGTAAAGCAGTTGAAATTAAGTTGCAGACATAGTGATCCTTTACTCTTGAAGACGTCAGCATGCATTTCCTAGAGATAAGGACTTTCTCCTGCATGACACACATAATGATCATCCCTGAGAAAAATGAACATCACTGAGCTATCATATCACTAGAGAACTTGTGATACTGTCACGTCATCTAAGGAGGCACACTGTGCCTTCCTAGTCTCTTTTCATCTGAAACAGCCATCCTTCCTCTTTGTGCTTTGGTTTCCTCATCTGGGGAGGGTGGTAGAATCTTCCTGGAGCTTTGTTGAGAAGACTGACTACATTTTCATATCAGCAAAGTTCTTAGGATAGTGCCTGGCACACGGTAAGCATGGGTTAACACGGGGTTTGGAAAAACATGTATTTAGCCAGGGAAGATCAATCATCAGAAGATGTAAGTGCCTTTCCAACAGCCTCTGTGAAAAGTCCCAATACCTCCACAGCGGGGTTCATCGAGGGCTCTGTGTTGAATGGATACTACATGCTGATTCTGCATGTCCAGCCAAGGGGACAGTTCGGGTAGCCCCGGGGATGGCTGAGGACATTTTTGCGGGACACATGGCTCCCTTCATCACATACCAACTCCACATCTACGTGCATGTTGCATGGGCAGCTCTGGTGCAAGCTGCCAACACTCACCATCCCCAAGTTACACCGCCGAGAAATGTGCAGGTAAATATGATACTGGGAACCTGCTGACTACGGTTAATTATGTTTCATTACTCCTATCCGCCTGCCACTAGGTTTACTGTACTTTTTCTTGAATGGCAAATAAGAAAGCTTTTTATTTTAAATGACAGCAGGGGAAGAATCAGGTTGCTAATTTCCCTGAGACGCATGAGAGTGTAATGACAGAGGCTGGAGAACAAAAGTCATTTTCCTTCAAAGATACGACTTGAAAGTCATTCTTTAAATGACTGGGATCTGACCTAGTGAGTTCCAAGATCCTAATTAAAAACAGAAAGCAGGAGGGAGGAGGAGGAAGGAGAAACGGTGTGGGTAGGGGTCCAAGATACATTTCTTGTTGGGACTCAGAAACTACCTTCAGTAACTTTGATATTTACCACTTGGATTCAAGTCATCAGAAATCACAGGGAAATGTTCAAACTTCTCTTTCAGAGGTTGCTGCCCTGATTTGCGACTTTAGGCAAATGAGTCTCAGATTTTTCATGTGCTAAGTAAAGGATGAGGATGCAGCGTCTCCTGCCTTCCCCTCCCCCTAAGGTCTTTTTAGGCTCTCAAATTCTACGATCAGAATCATGTCTGAACTCGGCTTCATATTACTTTTGATGTTCTATTGTTTTCCACCGCAGTCACTGCAGAAAATATATAACATTTTAAATAGCTAATGATCACACCAATCAATTAGTATGATCTAGAAGGTTGACCCACCTGGGTTCCCAAGGTTGGAATAGAACTGGTATAGCTTGTGTGAGTCGCTGCTACTGGCACTGGGAGTTGGTGCTATACTTTGAGAAAGTAACTTGGTGATATGTATCAGGAATTGTAAAATATTCCATGCTATCTGAGTAATATCCCCCTTGGGAATTTAGCCTAAGATAACCAAAGAAAAATGCTGTATGTATGAAGGTGTTCATTACCATGTAGTATATAATAGTGGAAAAACTGAAAATAACATGTCACTAGGTCAAATTTATAGTACACAACCTAGTGATTAAAAATTATGTAAGTGCTAGAAAGAGGGGACATACTCATGACACAACATTTTTGAAAAAGAAGACAAGAAAGTTACATATACATTGTGACTCTAATTCTGTAAGTATATGTAAGGGAGTGGGCAGAAATAGAAGTAGTTAGGGTAAGGGAGTAAAATTATGAGTAGAGTTGTTTTTATCCATGCATTCTTACCCTTCATCATTTTAAAGTTGTTTTTTTTTAATTACTAGGTTTGTCTCAGGTTTGGCTCACAGTTCTGTTTAGTATAAGGCATGTGTTAAGAAAGTTATTTTTTAAAATACCCAGCAACAAAGAGCATAAAAACAAAAACAAAGTAGTCAGGGCCAAAAAAAAAAAAAAAAAGAAAAAGAAAAAAGAAAGAAAGAAAAAGGAAGGAAGGTGGAGGATATAGCTCAGTGGTAGAGTGCATGCTTAGCATGTACAAGGTCCTGGGTTCAACCCCCAGTACCTCCCCAATACCTCTATTAAAAAATAAATAAATAAACCTAATTACCTCCCCACTATCACCAATAGAAAAGCTAAAGTTAAAAAAAAAAAAACTGTCCATGAGTAAGCCTGTTTTTCCAATACACAGTCTACTCAAAGCAGGTGCAACGGGTGACCAGCATGCCAGCTTTGGGTCAGCTAGAGCTGAGCCTCAGTCCCAGCTTTGACCTTTCTCAGCGGGTAGCCTGTTTGATACAAGCCTCAGTTTCCACAACTGTGTAATGGAAGGATAGCACCTGCCTGTGCAGAGCAGAGATGGGGTTGGTGATCATGTGCCTGGCGAGTGTGGAATCAATAAATAATAGCCTTTCTCTTAGTGAAAAAATTTTAAACGCTATCATTGTAACATTTATCACACATTGTTACATGTTATTTTTCTTATGATGAGAACTTTAAAGATCAATTCTTTTATCAACTTTCAAACATGAAATCCAGGATTTTTAACTACAGTTGCCATGCGGTACATTACATCCCTAGGACTTATTTCTTTTATAACTGGAAGTTTGTAACTTTTGATCACCTTCGCTCATTTCACCCACCCTGCCCTCTGCCTCTGGCAACCACCAATCTGTTCTCTGCAGGTTTTTGTTTTTGTTTTTAATTGCACACATCGGTGAGATTATACAGTAAGTATTTGCCTTTCTCTGTCTGACTTACTTCCCTTAGCATCGTGCCCTCAATGTCCATCCATGTTGCTGCAAATGGCGGGATTTCCTTCTTTTTTGTGGCTGAATAATTTTCCATTGTATATACTATATATTTACACACACCACAGTTTTTCTTTCAGCGCCATTGAAGATGTTTATTTTTCCTCCTTTATTATCATTTGAAAAATAGATTAATATGCACAACACATGGTATGAAGCATGGTTTAGTTATAAAGCATCATCATGCTGACCACTCAGGGAGCACAATCAACTGCCAGACGTGCCCCTGCCCTGCGCAGTGGCCCCTTCTCGCCAGCCCACCCAAGGGGACCTGCTCTCTTCTCATTTTTAAACTAAGTTTAAAATCCCAAATGCACAATATCCATATCGGGAGATATTGCAAAACAGTCTGGAATGTCCACTCCCAGAGGTTATTAAAAAGAGAGAAGCTATTTCTGAGTGAGGCGACCTCAGGAAAGTAGTGGCTTCTAAGTTGAAAAGCAGGTCATTTTATTTATGCATTGGATTAATATATCTTAGGTAAATAAGAAGTTATTCTGATTAGGGTCTTGAACTGAACCTAACAATGAACCCAAAAACAGGAGTGGTCTTAGAGCTTCTGATGTCTCGCTGTCTTTCTGAAACATGCTGCCGGAGGGGTTTGGGCTTCCGCTTCTTGAGGAGGTTGTAAAGCACAAAGCCATGATCAGCTGTCTTCCAGCACCTCCCACCTCTCTCTCCCTTCTATTCTCACTGATGCCAGAGGGCCTCCCTGGGCTGCTGGAATCAGGCACCTGTGACCTGGGCACCTCCAGAATGCGAGTCTTCGAGTCTTCGTCAACAGCTGGAACCCTCTGGAGTGATTCCACGTGAACTTGGGACAGTAGCCCTCAATGATCTTGGGACAGTGGTTCAGTGTGGCTTTAGTCCTGTCCAGATTCAAAGGCTGTTTGGCCCTTTAGGAGGTCAGATTCCAGAGACCTGGCACCAGGGGAACCTGATGTTCGGGGCTTGGACTGCATATCTCACAGGTAGCAACTGAGGCCATGAGGCTGCCCTTTAAAAAAACACTGCCCTCCCACAAGCAGACAAAATTGTCCTGGTAGGAGTGGGCTCTTTGGGGACCAACGCTTCATTCCAGAGATCCAGCCCTGTCCAACATGTCACCGTTCAGCTCAGGGTAGGGGGTACATGATTTTGATTTTCCCATGGGGTCACAAATCTTTGTTTTTTGATGGTGAGTTTCATGTTTGAGATGAATTTTAAAGACATTCAGATCTGGTGAAAAAAATAATCATAGTAGGTAATAACATTTTTCATTTTAAAATAATTTTGCTATCTTAAAAAAAGTAAAGAGACCACTTTTTTGGGTGAGGTGTATGAACTAGTACTTCCAAGAATATTCTAAAACTCCATCATGTCAGTGTGGTGTCCAGGCTGTCAAAGAGGCAGCCCCCAGTTGAACGTGCACATTTGGACTCAGTTCTTTGGGGATCAGTCTGTTTTATTCCCCACGCCTTACGCTCTTCCAACGCAGCTGTGTTCTGCAAGAGACACCCTTCAGCTTAATGTCCACCCTATTTCATAGCATTTCCCCACAGGTCTAGCCACATGCATTTTAGTTGATTCCAGGTTCGAGAAGCATTTATCTGAACAATAAGTTCTATAAATTACTAAATTTATTCAGCCAGAGATCATAGCACTGGAATTATTTGAATTATTTTCTGCTTTCCTTGAAAATACTGTCTCAGGGCTCTTGTAGGCCAGTGACATTTATAAATTATACTTACTTCGAGATTATTTTTAATTCAACAACAACAACAGAAAATTTTTTTTGACTTCTGACTTTATACCAGAACCTTTTGTTACTATTTCCGTGTCACCAACCTCTTTCTGGTTAGTTTCCCATAATCTATGTTAAAGAAACACCATCACGTTCCAATTCAGTGACTGGAGGTTATTTTTATGAACAGAACTCTTGATCCTGAAACAGTCAGGGTAGAGCCAATAGGCCAGCTGTTAAATATAAAAAGTTTCACATTTCTTTTTGTTATACGGTAAAAAATTTCCTTTCTAGAAAGACAGCTAGAGCTCAGTGGTCCAGCTAAACAACTTCTGCATCAGTTGTAAGACACCCCGTTCCCCTCAGAGAGGGTATTTAAACATCTAACTCGCGTTGCTGATTTCAGAGCGGATGTGTATGTATTTGGGGGGATGTGCACAATTTCCTGTATTAGCTGTATTTACGAACAGTATTTACGTCCACCAAGTAGAGAGAGCCCATCTTCAACGATGCAGGCAAGGCTGCCATTGCTCCTGAAAGCATAATTAAGATGGTAGTAAGGGAAAGATGCTCACGTAAGAAGTAAAGCTAGAAACAAGGAATTTAGCCAAAACATGGAAAATATGGGCGCACAATGTGAAATGACCTGGTCCCGAACTGAACAAACCTGGCAGGAAGAAGGCTTTGCCGCTCACAGAGGGCTTAAAGGCTTCCTTCTCTGATCGTTATCTGCTGCTGATTACCTGGTTTTGAAGGTAAAAGTGATAGGCGCTCACACCTCCGAGGATAACATTAATCCCCTCCACCGAAAACCGAGCACCTAATCCAAGTCTGCGCTCTGGCCGGAGCATCTCACTTTTTGCTTTATCTCTGCCGTCCATCTGGCCTGTCAGGCCTGTCGCATACCTGCAGCCTACAGCCTGGAAATCAGGGACTTTGATGTTCCAAAGGACGCTTTATCTTGGGTAATTTTCGCCAATTCTTATGTTATTGTGTAGGACGCTTGGAGATTCAGAGAATGAGCGATGGCTTTGTCTACTAAGATCAGAGCAATTTGCAAGCTTTACTGAGGGACAAGGTCTAATAAAGGGACTTTTGAGCTAGAGTCTGTCAACACCACTGGGGCTGGCATGACATCAAGCCCTGGGATTATTGATAGCTTAAGCCTCAGTGGGCAGAGAGAAAGGCTGTGGGCATGTGGAATTCCTCCTCGCCAGAGCAGGAAAGCTTTCAGCTTATTACTGGCTTAATACTAGATTTATTTGTTTAATTTAAAAAGGAATTCATACACACGGTGGGGAAAAAAGTCAAAATGTACAATGAAAGACAAGTCTCCTTCCATCCTGAGTTCCCAGCTGAGCTTCCCTCTCCGGAGGAGTCATTATTGCCCAATTGATGTGGGTGTAAATATCCTAAGAGTTCACAAAGCATGGTCCTCCCCAGCCTTCTACAACAAAGGGAGTGACCACTTACCCATTTCTGCCTCCTGCTCTTTTTACTTCTCTGTGTATTTTCTGGATTATTCCTTCACTGTACTAACAGCAGGATACCAGCTCTGTGTTGGTCCATATGCTTTTAATCCCCTCAGCATTCTTATGAAGTGGGTACGATGATTTAAACCCATTTTATAGATGTGGAAGCAAAGGCACAAAGGGGACATGCCTTGTCCAAGGCTACCAGTCTGAAGGCTCTGACCCCAGAACCTGCCTACCTTGTTGCCTAGAGCCACTTCGTTCCTTAAAAACAGTTATTATTACCTAATATTCAATGGCTACAATTGAATGTATAAGGACTATGTAGTACTAAGCACAGTAATAAAGCCTAGACCCTTAAGCCCACAAACCCTGCTCAGAACCAGATCCTAACCAAATCCTGCATGCTACCTTTCTTTAAAAAAATCACTTTACTCCATATGTAATAACCTCTAAATAATACTTCATTTAGTTTTGCTTTTTCTCTCCTTTATAAAAATAGAGCTATATTTCCTCATTCATTTCTATAACTGTGTCATTTTCCATTGCCAGGATGTACCATAATTTATGTAACCAGTCTCCTAGCTTATGACCATTTAGTTTGTCTGGATCAAACATCGTGGCCGTGAGCTTTCTTCTGCATGCGTCTTTGCACGTCCCCGTGAGTCTAATGAAGGATAAAATCCTTTGTCAACTGAGTCAAAGGGCAGATAGTGCAAAACTTACCTCCCAAGAAAATTGTACCTGTCACAGCTGGTGAATGACATTCACCATGTATTATTGTGAAATTGCAATTGCAATTTTGAACTCCTTCATAATTGCCAATTTGAAAGGTAGAAGCTTTATACTTTTATATCAAATAAGATTTTTTTAAAAAAAGATTTATTTAATTACGATTAAGGTTGGGCAGTCATTTGTCTTCCTTTGTATGTGGAAATAGTCTTCCTTATTCTCTGTTGTCTTTTCTTAATAACTCTCCACAGATCATGGCATATTATGAAAATTAGCCCTTTTTCTATCTTCTCTGTGACAAATATTTCCCTCTAGGTTGCCATTTTTTTTTTTTGACTCTGCTTATGATCATTTTTCCTAAACAGAATTGTGTGGTCAGATTTATAACTCTTATGATGTTGGGGTATTATGTCTTATGTAGAAAGACCTTTCAAGAACACTCAAGGATATTTATGTTTGTTTGCTTGTTTGTTTATTTATAATATATAATCTGTTGCTTTATTTTTTATGTTATGCTATATTTTTTGAGTTCTTTTTTTAATATTGTGATAGGAATAGTTAGAATGAGATCTAGCCTCTTAACAGAATTTTAAGTAAAATAGTGTTGTTATCTGTAGGCACAGTGTTGTAGAGCAGTTCTCTAGAATTTATTCATCTTGCATAATTGAAATTTTAAACAAGTTCATTAGCAACTCCCCATGTCTCCCTTCCCTCAGCCCCTGGCAACCACCATTCTACGCCACATCTATGAGTTTGACTATTTTAGATTCCTCATATAAGTGGAATCATACCACATTTGCCCTTCTGTGACTGGCTTATTTCACTGAACACAATGTCCTCCAGGTTCATCCATTTTATCACATATTGAAAGATTTCTTTCTTTGTTAAGGCTAGCTAGTATTCCATTATATTGGGACACACCACAGTATCTTTATCCATTTATCCAGGGGTATTTCTTTTAAATGTTTCTGAGCTTTATTGTAATGTTTTGTCTGTTTTATCTTTTGTACGTGTTTGCATTCTTCATCCATTGAGAAGATTGTGGTTAAATGAAATGAGATAAAGAACGCCATTCCATTTTTTGCAGATTGTTACCCTGGTGTCCAAACTCCACTTTTCAATCGGTCTTTTTACCTACTAATGTGAAATGTGGTTTTGATCATAAACCAAATTCCCTTATGCATTTGGCCTGTTTCTGTACTCATTACACAGTTCCATTGATCTTTTTGTCTATTTTTGCACAAAAACTCAACTACAACTTTGTAATATTTTAACATGTGATAGGGCAGACCCACTCTCACTGCTCTTGAGTTTTAAGTTTTTCTGGAAATGATGAACTTTTTTCTGTGATTTTAGAGCTAGGTTATGTAGCCTTTTTTTTTTTTTTTTTTTTTTAAGGAGATCCTGTTGGTATTTTTGAGATCACATTAGTTTAAAACAATTATCATCTTTACAACATTGAATTTTTCTACCTCAAAATAAAGTAGTTTTTCTCATTTTATAGTCTTTCTTGTGTCCATTGGTTTAGTCCCAGGTTCTCTCTCTCTCTCTTTTTTGTAACTCTTCACTTCCATTGTATTTTTTAATGAGTTGTTGCTTGTATATAAAAAAGCTACTGATTTTTGTATACTTTTGTCACCAGTTATCTTACAAAATCCTCATAATGTTTATAATAGTTTTTTAATTGATTCTTGTGTGTGTGTGTGTGTGTGTGTGTGTGTGTGTGTGTGTGCCTGAGGCATACTGTTCTATCACCTGCAAATAATGAAAAATTTACTTTCTTCTCAATTTTTATGCATTTTGTTTCCCTTATCTAATTCCATTGGCTAGTAATTCCAGTATAATTTTGCATAATTGTAGTAATTGTGAGCATCCTTGTCTCTTTCCTGACATCAATTGAAATACTTTGAGTGCTTTCTCATTAAGCAAAATGTTGCTCTGTGTGTATGGGTGTGTAAAATTATAGCTAGTAAGTGCTAGTTTCTATTTTATAAAGATATTAAATTATGAATTATGTTAAATTAATAAATACCTTTTTTAAAGCTATGGATAAATTAATTTAGTTTTTCTCCTTTGGTCTACTCGGTGCTATATTAACAGATTATCCAAACTGGAATAGTCTCAGATTGAATTTTGGGTGGCTGTGGTGTGTTTTTCTTCAAAAGCATGGCTGGATTATTCAGATCTTATATCTTATGTTAGTGAGATTGATCTATATCTCTGTTTTGGGAGGCCTTGTCAAATTTTATTATCAGCATATAATTTTTTTGCCTCATAAAACTAATTTGCTAATTGCAACATAGTATCTTGGAATGGATCCTAGCATAGAAAAAACCATTAGTGAAAAAAAATGGGTGAAATCCCAAATAAAGTCTGTAGTTTATTTAGTTAGCAGCTTTATATCAGTGTTAATTTCCTAGTTTTGACAAATGTACTCTGGTTATGTAAGGGCGACATTAGAAAAAGCATCCTAGGAGAAGGATGAATGAGAACTCTGTACTATCTTTGCAACTTTTCTGTAAATCTAAAAGTATCTTGTAATCAAAATTATGAAATAAAAAGGAATTTGGAAACTTTCCTTCTTTCTTTATGATCCATAGCAGTTTAAAGAGCACTGAAGGAATTTGTACATTAGATATTTGATGGAATTCATCTACAATACCAATTGGACTGGCTGTTTTCTGGAAAGTAACTTCTTGATAATTTAAAAATTTCCACTATGCAAATCATTTTGTTTCTATCTCTTCTGATTTCTATTTTTATTAAGTTATATATTTTTAGAAAATCACTTAGATTTTCACTATCATTTTTGTAGAAGTGAGCAGGGTAATCATCTATTATTTCAAAACTTTCCCTTG
Organism: Camelus dromedarius; assembly: GCF_036321535.1. Taxonomy (NCBI): domain Eukaryota; kingdom Metazoa; phylum Chordata; class Mammalia; order Artiodactyla; family Camelidae; genus Camelus; species Camelus dromedarius. The sequence goes on from NC_087464.1 coordinate 6,056,908, forward strand.
TAGCTAAGATTTTCCCATTTCTATTTTTTTCTTTCTTTTTGTGTTTTTTTTTTTTTTTCCTTGAGTTGGTTAATTGTTTACTGGGGCAGGAAGGGAATAGCTCTTGGATTTGTTTGGAGGTTTTACCATGTTCTTCTCTTTTCTTCTTTTATTATTACTATTTCTCACCCTGCAATAGCCTCAAATACATTTTATTGCTCTCTCCCTAATTTCTTTGAGTGCATATACAATCAATTTAAGTACCTAAGGGTATGAAATTTCCTCGGAGTATTGCTTTAGCTGTATCATATAGTTTCTGATACATATATTTTTATTATTTTTATATTCTAATATTCTTCAGTTCTGTTTCTTGTTCCATTTTGGACCTGAGATTTGTATAGAAGAAAGTTTAACAAATTTCCAGCATCTGTTGCTTTTAAAAGCAGCACATGTAAGACTGATTACATTTATTTGTGAAAAATATTTATTTGTCCTTACAGATGAGTAACCACTGTTAACTTTTTCTCTATGAATATTCTTTGGCCTTGAATATTCATGATAAGTCAAAGGCAATAGAGCAAAACTTTTCTCTTCACCTCTGCCATGCCTCCCCGCACTTTGAGAAGTTCAAATTCTTTTTTTTCTAACTTATTTAAACTTTACTTTCATAATTTACCAGACGTAGGGTTGTGCTTTCAGTACAATGAAAAGAAATACACAGAGAACATCATTTTGAGAGGCTGTATAGGTTTAAAGTTTAGCTTCAGTGAGGATTTAGGGAAAAAATACAGTGATAGAGACACATAGGACACAGAGATGAGAAAGGAGTGATGAAATATGCTCCTAAATCTGCACGTTTCATATTGTAGGAAGCCAAGTGGTTCCAGTCCCCACTGCTAAGCTCGGGTGCTCCTGGAGTCTCTGGCAAATACAATACAGGCTCGTTGGTACAATGCAGCACATTATTTGTATCATCATGTGAGTGGCCAGAGCTTTCAGCTCTATTTCTCAGCTAAGAAAATTGAGAATCTAGCCAAAACCTTAGAATAGATAATTATACAGCCAGCAGATGGGCAATGCTCCCCACTCCACCCTGTGGCCTTCAAGGCGGCCACCCTCCATCCCTTATCTTCTCCACGTGCCACCGCAGAGGTCAGAGCCTCTCCAACAGTTCTACAGTTCGAGGTGCCGCCCACCTCTACCACATGTCTCCAAGGGAAGGCGTTGCTTCAAATCAGTCAGAAACATGGCATGTAAAACCCAAACATGGGTTTTATTAATTTTCACACACAACCTATAAAACCATGACTTTAGCCCTGAATGCTTCCTTAAGTAATGGATTTTGACTTGTTCCCCCAAATCTTCCTGCAATGACTCAATCTGATGAAAAAATGATATCATTCTCAAGGGGTTCATTTGGTTCCATTGCCCACACCATTTGCCATTTCCCACCCTGTCCCAGTGTGGTGGGTCTTTTCTGGCTGTTTCATTTGGCCAATTGCTGGCCACATCTTCTGTGCCAGCGCTCGGGTATGCATTCTTGCTTGAGACACATCACCAAACCCGAATACATAGTGAGCTCCCCCTTCCCCCAGGGTATTTATTTATTTAGGTATAAGGAAAAATGACAAATGAGTTTTGTATTACGTGCTATCAGCTACAGCAGGCTGCAGTTCCACGGGGCTGAGGGGCGTTTTCCATTAACGCTCTAAGTTGCCCCTGTGAGCCAGGCTTTCCTTCCATTGCCAGCTGGCTGCAGTGGCCTGGGTCCCTGGCGTTGGTCAGCTCGAAGTAGGGGACAGAGTACATAACCTGCTATTTCTCCCTTGTACTTTGTTGTCTTTTTGTTTCTCTCTTTTCATAGCTTCTTTTCTTTAGAGCGAACACAGCTATATATGGATTTCAGGGGAGCCTTAATATAAGCTCACATTCCTTATAAATTCCACCACTACTTGACTTCAGGGCCATAGAGTCATAATAATTATTTTATAGTAATTACTATTGTTTTAATTAAGAGCCAGAAAGAAAGCAGGCATTCTTATGCTTAATGGCTTATAATTAAATTCAGTTGTATGTGTTGTGTGTGTGCATGTGTGTGTGTGCATGTGTGTGTGTGAGAGGGAGAATGAGGACGTATTAGTATGACACTAATTAGGTCAACCATCAGCTCATGAAACAACATAGCATTTCCCAAAACGAAGGTTCTCAAGGTATCCTCCATCAGTTGCACCCATGACAATGATGATACTAGCTAAATTCTGTTGAATTTTCGCTCTATGTCAAGTCATTCTTCATCAGGTGGTCCTCACAACAACTCTGTGACAGAGGAAGTTTTATTCCCATTTTACACATGAGGAAAGTAAGGGCTCTCAGCAATTAATTCATCTAAATTGCGAATGAGATAAAAGCCTAGATCATATAACCAGCGACAGGGGAATGCTATAAGGAAGACACAGTCATGATTACTATGGCTTTTTTTTTTTTTAAATACATCTCTTTAAGAGTCTCTTCTCCCCAAAGCGGCAATATACCCCTTTCCAGAGTCAGGTAAAGGATCTCAGGATCCAGAATGGAATGGAAAAATGTGTGAAGCAGCAAATACAGTCCTCTTCTCATCCACCTGTATTTCCTCGCTCTCAGGAGGGTCCTCCTTCCAATCGCATCTACTTTTAGCAAATCAAATTGATATAATTAGAAGATTTAAGGCTATTTTTCCTGGTTATGGATGCAAATTTTTTACAACCTGTTATTCCCTATGTCATCTCATTGAAAAGTACATTACTTTGTTTTCCCTATTTATGAAGTGGAATCTAAGCTTTTAGAGTGTGGCATTATTTTAAAAGCAAAATTTCACTTCGTAGACAATTCACGTACTCAACTGTTTAGTTTACTGGAAGGTCATTCTTTGTTTGCTGAATAAATAGATCAAAGCTAGAAAATGCTTCTTAGAAAGTTTCAGCCTGGAAGTCACCACCAGTTTTCTTGGATGCAAGCCCTTGGTAAACACAGTAAACCTTTTTACCTTACATTAACCTTACAATTAATGCCAGAGAGGTAAAAACTCTTAAACCTCACCAACAGAATTTTTGTTAGGTGCTAAACCTGCCTCATTGACCTCACTCTGAGGCTGGCAGTGTTTGGGAGCAAGTTCGGGGACTCCCATTTTTGAAATCCTTGCTGTAAGTACTTTCATCTCTAAGGATCATTACAGAAAATGACCTTTCATAACAGAAGCATTTCAGAGTGTGCCAAGGAGACGGGATTTTCTTCTTTAATATACAACCAAGAAACATAGGCTCTGCTACTTTGGTAATAACAAGAAAGACAGTTTTAGACTTTCACATGTGCAGTTATAGGTTCAGGATAATATTTCCTGTGGCTGAAAAATCTCAGGAGACAGTGATCTGGAGCAACAGGGAGGTGCAAACAATTACTTTAATGAGAGCCAAGGCGCGCTGCTCGCAGGACGGGATGAAAGCTCCTCCAGCCGCTCCCACGTGAGCGCTGGCGGGCAGCTGTGTGACAAGCACACTGCGGCGCTCGGGCGAGGCTCAGTCTGCAATCCTGCACTGTAATTGCCTGGGCTGCCCTATAATTTAGGGTGCCGAGTGTGATATAAGAGGGTCATTAAATCAGGACATTAACCATGTCAGAAAATAAATGAGCTCCTTTGTTGGATGGGTTCTGTGGTCTTAAAGTCACCGTGGTAAATTGTTCACATGAATACGGCTCCCATGAGGGGTCGGCACAGGCAGAGTCGGGGGTCTGCACGGGAAGACTAGGTTTCTGACCCACCCTGCGTGAGCGCACACGTCCACACACACTTGCACACAAGCTACACTCCACAACTTCTGAGGACAGTTTTCAACCTCAGCTGAAGCCCATGCATTTTAACAGCAGGGCCATCTAACCACTAACTAGAGTGGACAAGGGACCTCATTTCTATAGAAAGATGAGGACATTCTTCTCCAAGAGGGTCTTCAAAGGGGCCACTTTGGAACCAGTAGTCACTGCTTTTCAGTGGCTTTGAGTTAATGCTGCAGACTTTACCTCGTGATTCCAGAATTTAATTTCAGGTGACAGATCTTAGTCTTTGGATTCATTTTGCAATTTTCTGTGCATGTGTGTGTGTGTGTGTGTGTGTGTGTGTATGTATTTTAAACCAATACTTATTTATTTATTTTTCCATGAACCACATGCCAGGTACTGGGCTAGGCCCTTTCACATACAGCTTCTTATTTTAGGTAAGAAAAATGATCCTCAATTTATGGAGAGAAAAATTAATATAAAGAGGGGGTAAAAAATTCATGTTAAAATTGGCCAACAGAACAATTGGACATTCATAGGGAAAAATAAAACATAACCCTAAAAAATCCTTGACCTAAACCTCATTCCTTATAAAAAATTAACTCAAAATAGACCATGTAATGGGGGAAGGAAGAGAGCATCTTCATGTCCTTGGATCAGGCAAAAAGTTCTCACATATGACATCAATAGCATGGTCGGTCAATAAAAGAAAAACTTTGTAAATTGGATTTCATCAAAATTAAAATCTTTTGCTCTACAGAAGGCACTATTAAGAAAATAAAAAGGCAAGCCACAGACTGGGAGAGATGTTTGCAAATCATTTATTAGGTAAAAAACTTATATCCAGAATATATAAAGAACCCTCCAAACTCAGCTGTAGAAAAATAAACAAGTCGATTTTTTAAATAAGCAAAATATCTGAACAGACAGCTTCACCAAAGAAGACGTAAGGATAACAAATAACCCAGAAAAGATGCTCAACATCACTAGAGAAATGCAAATTAGAACCATCATAAGATACGACTCCACACCTATTCTAATGGCTAAACTTTTTAAAAACTGATAATACCAGCTGCTGGTGAGGATGCAAAACAACAGTCACTCTCATAGGCTGCTCTGCTGATATAATTGCAAAATGGTGCGGCTACTCTGGAAAACAACGTGTCCGTATCTTACAAATGTAACAACGTGCTTACCATATGACCCAATAATTTCAGTCCTAAGATATTGTTCTAGAGAAATAGAAATCCATTCAAAATAGTGTTCAAAAACTTATTCATGAACATGTATAGAAACAATATTTATAACTGCCCCAAAGTGAGATAACCCCAGTGTCTTTGGATAGATGAATTGATAAACTATGGAAAGGTACACCGTGGAATAATACTCAGCGATCGGAAGGAATGACCTATTGATACACACGAAGACCTGGATGAGACTCAAAGGCATTGTAATGAGAGAAAGAAATCAGTCTCAATAGGCTACCTACTGTCTGAGTCCATTTATACGCCATCCAGCAAAAGGCAAACCTGTACAGACGGGAAACAGATCAGTGGTTTCCAGGGGCTGGGATGAGGGAAGTTTGACCCTGAAGGAGCAGCATGAGGGAATTGTTTGGGGTGAGGGTGCACTCTGTACCCTAACGGTGGTGGGTAAACAAATCCATACATGGGAAAACTCACAGAAATGTGTCTGAAATAAAAATCAACTTTACTGCATGTAAATTTAAATATTAATAATAAAAGCAAATAAAAGTATTGGCTGGCATTTATTGAGCACTATCTGACTATGTGCTGAGCCCTGTTCTAAGGATGGCTGGTCCAAGTTCATGTAACTCATGCATTTCAGACTTGGTTTCTCTGATTTCAGCTTTCTACCACACCTCAGCTACCCGCCTTTTCAGCTCAACTGGAATAAATCCCAAATCCTAGAACACCTTACTGTTATCACTGATAATTGCTCTAAAAATGACTTTTTCCACTTGCTTTTTTAGTTTCTTCTTCCTTTTCACAAATTGGTGCGTGGGATTTGGTCTCCTACTACCAGACCTGGCTTTCCCGATTCCGACAGGAGTTACAGGGTCAGCAAATAGCATCAAGGTGGACTCAGGTGTGTGCCAGGAGGCTGAGCAGATGGTGGCCATCCCCAGTAGTCCATCCTCTGGGCATGCAGAAAATTCAAAATCTGATTCTTGACTCCCATGTAGTGTGGAAGAGGACCACGCTGGTTCCCTTGAAGGGTTCCCCTGATCAGGACCGCCCAGGGTGCCCCGGTGCTCACTACTCATCACACAAGGTAGGGCTAAGTAAGACGAGCATTGGCCTAACACATTAAATTAAAAGCATTAAAAGCATTCTGCACAAAATCTGTAACTCTTCCAGCAAACTGTGCAGGAGGAGGGCCAGAGTCAGATGTCGATTTCAGAGCCTTAATGTGGTTCAGGGAAAGTTCTGGGGTTGATTTGTGGCTGCAGGTGACTCTGCCCTGACTCTGTGGAATGCAACCAGATGAGGCTGGCTGGGGCTGCCTGGACCATCCAACCCTGAGGGTGGGCAGATGTCGGCGGCCATCCATCTACACGCTACCCTCCTGCTGTGTGTTCGCTGACCTTGCTGGTTGTAACCCCAAGCTCTCCTGGGTGTTCTGCAAATCTCCCAGATCTGCCATGAAGGTTGTGGGGCCCTGACAAGGCGTGTGGAAAAGGTCTGTATTGCCAGACTGGCTGGAAGCTTCTTCTCCGGGCAGACAGAGCACTGCGTGTAGACTGAATGCCTGAGATATATGAAAAAAAAATATACATATATATATAAAAAACACATTTTGTAAATGGAGTGGAATTTCAAAGGCCCGAATTCCAGCAGATACGTCCTTGAAGGGACTTAAGACGTGAGGATTGTTTCTCAAACAGAGTGTGGAGGCAGGACAATTAAGTGCGTTGGGGATGGAGAGGGCCCTGCTTTAATTTATTTCTCAGGGAGAGCCTGGGGTGGATAGGATTACCATGATCACATAGAGCAGAAAATGATGTCATTAGGTGAACAGAGCTCCTTTCGGGCAGACAGGGTGGGCTCACCCGCACTCCTGGCCACCTCTAGAGCATCCAGCCCCCCCATCCCAGGGAGGCGCACAGCTCTGCAGGGCTGCATGCTGAGGCAATCTGGTGCTGTGCGACTTCGTGGGGCATGTGAACCACCAGGAGTCTCAGCTCCCATCTCTATAAATGGAAAGGGAGGGTAATAAGAATGGTGCCTGCTCTGGTGAAAATTCTATAAACATAGGAACAGGCTACGTGCATGTTAAGGCCTAGGTACACACAGGCAGGCTCTGTACAGACTAACACACGTAACACGAATGCAGAGAAAGCAGGCGGGCAGACTGACCTGTGAGCGTCCCAGGCGCCTTCTCCCCGGGGCTCTGCAAGGTAGCTCCCTCGCCCTGGGCCGAAGTGCATCTAAGCCAACATAAAGACCACGGAGCCCACAATTTACGTTTAATGATAAAATGTGCAATACTCTTCCTTGTGCCTTCCACGCAGCCGTTCGATTTTCACAGAATGCTTTCTTCACATTTTGTCCGTAATGCATTTGTGTAGTTCTCACATGACTGTTAGCGGACACTTCCATTTACATTACTGAGCAAGGCAAAAGTGAAACAACGAAGAATTTTTTGGAACTTCATTTGTTTTTTTCCTAAATGATTCAAGCAACTTCTTTGCTGTATCAAATATCAGTTTCCCAGTGCTGGAAGAATAAATACTTCCTCGTTTTGTTCCTGCTATTCACAACATAATGGCGTCAAACATGACACGCCCTAAAGCTTAATCTACGTTCTTAACCATTTCTTCATTCTTTTCTTGAGTACAGACAATCAAAATAATCAATCAAGGCCTGATTTGTAGCTTTTGCCAATCTCCAGGGAGTGAATACTCCCACCCTGGCCAAGTTCAAGCTACCGGTGTGACATCACTGAACACAGAGTTGGGCAGAGATGTGCAAAGCACAGATGACACACTTCTACCATCCATATACAAAAAAAAAAAAAAAATGCAAATAACCTCAGGAACATAAATATTAGCAAAAAGTAGTAAAGTCACTAGAAAGATTTTTAAATCATTTAAAGAAGTGAATTTTGAATCTTTATTGCCTTTGTTTTAAAATAGATTTTAAATATGTTTATATAACGATTTTAAATAATGGCTTCCAAATTTCCTGAATATTACAATCAGCTCCCCGGTACCACGGCGTGATGGAGCCTCGCCCCACCCAGGGACCCCATCTTGCTCCAGTTTTCACAAACAATTCTCCAGGCCTGCTGTGCAGCCCTTGGCCTCACATTTCTTTTCATCATTAGCCCATAGATTCCCTAAATTTAGCTTCTTCTTTCTTGGCTCTCAGTTCCTGGAACCCACATCTTCGTCTTTTTTGCTTTACCCTCTCATTTCTGTGGAACACATCCTCTAGTGGCTCCCTGAGAAAAGGCAACTGGAATTGGTCTTGTCAGATCACCTGGGCACACACTGAATGAAGTGTCACTTTGTCTCAGGTATTGACCATTTGTTTGAGATATGCTTCATTTTCATAATTAGAAGCCATCACTTACCCTTTCTTGCATTTCTGATCATTTTTAAGCAAATATTGGCAATCTGTTGTCTCATATTATGTCTACCCTCTTTTTTTTTTTTTATAGTAATGAACATTCTTCTTCTACTTAAAGTCTTTCACCTGGAAGATTATCCTTTTCAAGTCTTCAGCTTTGATATTTTCACCCTGCAAATTCCACCATCAAACAGCAGTCACCTGAGGCTTGTTTGACTTCATGTTCTTTCCTGTCCCCGTCTCGGAAGCTACACCACGCTTCACTCACCATGATTTGTCGTTGGTGTGATAGCATCTTTAAACACAATGTTAATGTCTGACATTGCATGTAGCTTATGTGCTGGCTTCTAAAATGCGGTTTAGCTGAGACAAGGCATTAATGGATTTGCCCTGTGTTCATGATTTGTGGCCTAATTTCTTCCTGTAAAATGAAGGCATGTGACGATGAATATAGAGACTTCTCACTGTGGAGTTCTAGAATGATACTCTATGAATACTCTGGATGACTTTACCCTGGGAAATCTGTGAAAATGAGGGTGGGGGGGAAGAGGGAGGGGAGAAAGGATGGACAGACTGACGGTGGAGGGAGGATCATTGGAAGCTAATTGCTTGATTTGATATCTGTCATGAAACCAGTGTGTTTTGAAACAAGCTCAAGGAATTCTCATGGATTTCCTGAAATTGTAGAAAAAATCCTCTACATTTCAGAAAATCTACTCTGGGCCTCTGATCGGTCCATTTACTGAGTCACATCCTGATCGGGGACCAATAAGCATTTGAAATGTCAGCATCATTGAACGTCATCCTTAGGGGAAACGCCAGAAGTGTTAAAACAGCCCAGAAAATTTGTACTAGTTTCCTGGGCTCCCTGGAAAAGAAGGCGAGTAGGGGAGGATGAATTTTGTGAGGGTATTTGCCTCCATGCCAGTAAGGCTCCTGGAACTGCCTACAGAGACCTGAAAATTGGCAGTTCCCTGTCCTCTCATCCCTTACTCTCCACTATTTCCTTCCCATCACATCAGTCATCTGGCATCCTCCATATGGGCCACTGAGGCAGCCCAACTGCCGGCCTGACTTCCTCCTGACCCCCATTTCCGGGGGTGCTCTGAGTTTCTTCACCTCCCCCAGGTTGGCAGTACCTGGCTTGTCTTTTTCCTAGCCTCTGGGGCTCTCATGACTCTGCATCCATCATCCCTGCTCCATGTCCTGTTCTAAAGCATTCTGGCCTCAGATCAGATCTCTGTGGATGGAGCTGTGTCCAAACCAGTCTGGGACTTTAGTCCTGTGGGTTCTTGTTGAGGATGTCTGCCTATCCAAGGAGGAGACAGTCCCACCTTTCTGCTTCTCCTTCCTGTGCTCCACTGGTGGCACTGAGGGCTCAGTGGTCGGCCATGCCTCGTTCCTACTGCCACTCCTAAAGCTGATCACAGGACACAGAGGGTGTGGGCTGCCCAGGTGGCCCCATGCCAGAGGGAGATGGAGAACCCCAGGGTGGTTGGCAGTTGACGGGACCAGAAGTGAGGACAGATGAGCACAGGCCAGGCTAGCACAGGAATGGGACAGGGGATGGGGAAACTGGCACAGGTACCATGCAGATGCTGACCCAGTGGCTGTGGCCATGACCTCTTCCAAGTGCCTGGAAGCAACCTAACTAAACAGTCCAGCATTGGAGTGGACAGCTGGGCACCTGTCCTCAGGGGTGCCTGTAGTCAGGGCATCAGGGGGTGGATGTTGGGTCATGTGTCCTTCCCCCTAATCCGGGCCGTGGCATTTCTTGCCCTGTTTTCAAAGGCTGAGCTGACCTTTCCCAGCAAGAGCTCCACTCAGAGGAGGCACTGCACACACTCCAAAGAAAGGTCATAGGACTGTTTCCTCTGTGATCCTCGACACACACCCACGCCCCCTCCCCTTTTCCTCTCATGGGCCCAATGGGCAGGTCGTGCTCTGCAGAGTTCAGCTGGCAACTGCCCTTGTTCTGAGGAGTCTGGGGGTGCTTTTAGCCATGATGCAGACCTCTGATGTTTATACCACTATTGACACATGGCTGTCAAACTTCTCACTCACTCCTGCCGCATCACAAGTTCACCTGGCTCTGTGAGTGGCCTCTTGTCAAGTGGTCACCTGAGAGCCAGCACACTTGGGCCCCTTGCTACCTGAACAGACCATCTCAACCTCCTCAGCTCCTCCCCCTGGGTATGGTCCAGCACTGGTCCCCAGCTTAGCCCAAGATCGCACGGCCCTGGTGTTGGGATACACACACATGAGTGTCCAGACAGTCCCCTAGCCTGTGCTGCCTGCCAGCCACCTCTTGGACTCACTCCTTCTGCCGTGGTCCTGGCCAGAACACAAGAGGGGTCCCTCTCTGACCCGGGTCACAGGCCATCAGGAGGCTCCTTGTCTTGCGTCAGTGGCCCCAGGAGACAATCCTCAAAGACCACAGTCAGAAATCAGGACAATCCCCCGGGTCTGGCTGTCCAGGTTTGCCCATGGCCATCTGATTACATGGTTTACGACATTACAAAGGCCAAGTACCCCTATTACCAGCCTGGTGCTGGAATTCACTTTTCTGTTGATGGAAACTCTGCAGTTTTACATTAATTATAAAGAGAATTCAGGGTTGCTTATGAGAGGTTTTACCCACAAAGAAAAGTTTAAGAACTACAGATGCCCCTAAAATGAGGGGTGACGGTGATGAATTACCAGTCATCAGTGATTTATCTTGGTTTGCTATTAATCCATTTTCTTCACCTCTTTTGAATTTCATCTTTATCTAAGGAGGAGCAAGTAAGTGGACCGAGTTAATGAGTAGAAGCAAGAAGCAATAGGGAGGAGGGTATAGCTCAGTGTAGAGTGTGTGCTTAGCGTGCGTGAGGTCCTGGGTTCAATCCCCAGCGCCTCCATTAACAACAACAACAGCAACAACAGCAACAGCAACAAATCTTTTACCACAACAGTGAATACGTAAAAAATAAAATAAATAAATAAACCTAATTACTCTCCTTCAAAAAATAAGTTAAATAAATAAATAAATCTATTTAAAAAACTGTTAAAAGGTAAGCATGGAAACTAACAAAAAATAAAGTTCAAAACAAGAAGAAGCAATCGGAACATTTCCACCAAAATGAAGAGGTTTTCCTTTGAAAGTCCCCTCCCCTTTACTTTCAAATGCAAAAGGAAAGTTCCAGGGATGAAGAAGAGACTGAAGAGGTGGTAAGAGATTGTCCTGGACTTGAATGGTAATTTTTGAAAGCATTCTGGTCTTGATTTTATGCTTCACTGAAGAGGGACACATTTCCTAATGCCATCTACCTGTAATGACCTACCTTTTTCTAAAAAGAGGGTGTAGAAGATATGAAATGTTATGCACCCCCATATAATCTCAGCCACAAGCCAGAGCCACCAATACTCAGGAAATAGTTACTTTGGGGAATTTCTGGGGAAAGGACAGAGTGAAAGAAAAAGAATTTCCATAAGAGCCAGAGACCAAAGAGTTGCACTGCTGAGGAAGTGAGCCCCGAGCCCACTCCTGAAGTCACATCACCAAGGGAGAGTGTCTCTGGGACCCTGCAGACATTTCCTCCAGGGACTGGCAGTTTCCCAAAAGATCGGCCTGGAGATTCATGAATTATATAAATTCTCCAGAGTTTTGAAGAACGAATCAGTGAACTAGAAGATAGATTAGTGGAAATCACTATTGCAGGACAAAAGAAAAAAGAATGAAAAGAAAACAGGATAGTTTAAGAGAAATCTAGGACAAAATGAAATGTACTAATATTCACATTATAGGGGCTCAGAAAGAGAAGAGAGAGAGAAAGGACCTGAGAAAATTTTTGAAGAGATAATAACCAAAAACTTCCCTTACTTGGGGAAAGAAACAGTCACCCAAATCCAGGAAGCACAAAAAGTTCCACACAGGATCAGCCCAAAGAGGAACACACCAAGGCACATAGTAATCAAACCACAAAAATTAAAGATAGGGAGAAAATATTAAAATTAGCAAGGGAAAAGCAACAAATAACATACAAGGGAACTCCCATAAGGTTATCAGCTGATTTTTCAGCAGAAATTCTGCAGGCCAGAAGGGAGTGGCACGATATATTTAAAGTGATGAAAGGGGAAAATTACAGCCAAGATTACTCTATCCAGCAAGGCTCTCGTTCAGATTTGATGGGGAAATCAAAAACTTCACAGATAAACAAAAGCTAAAAGAATTCAGCACCACCAAACCAGCTTTACAACAAGTGTTAAAGGAACTTCTCTAGTCATCAAACTGTAAGAAAAGAGAACAAAAAAGAAGAAAGAGGGAAAAAAAGACCTACAAATGATTGCTTTGGCAATTTGGGGTCTTTTATGCTTCCATATAAAATTTGGAATTGTTTGTTCTAGTTCTGTGGAAAATGTCGTGAGTATTTTGACAGGGGCTGCATTGGATCTGTGGACTGCTTTAGGTAGTATGGCCATTTTAATAATGTTGATTCTTCCAATCCAAGAGCACAAGATAGCTTTCCATTTGTTTGTATCATCTTTAATTTCCTTCATCAGTGTTTTACAGTTTTCAGAGTATAGGTAATCTCAGTTAAGTTTATTTCCAAGTATTTAGTTGTTTTTGATGCAATGGAAATGTTTATGCCAGTTATAAAATTCTGGTTTTTGAAGTAAAAAAAAGGGGGGGGGGGATGAAGGAGCACGAATGGCAAAATATCCTTCCTTTTTTATAGGTGAGTTGTATTCCATTCCGTTATTTGCTCCATCTTCTTTATCCATTCATCTCTTTATGTGCACTTAGGATGCTTCCATATCTTGGCAATTATGAATAATGTTGTTGTTAACAGTGGGGTGTATGTATCTTTTTGAGTTAATGTTTGTGTTTTTCTCAGATATATGCCCAAGAGTGGAGTTGCTGGGCCATGTGGTGGTTCTATTTTGGGGTTTTTGAGAAACCTCCATATTGTTTTCCAGAGTGGCTGCACCAATTTGCATTCCTACCAACAGCGTACAAGGGTTCCCTTTTCTCCACATCCTTGCCAACATTTGTTATTTGTGTTCTTTTTGATGATGGCCGTTCTGACAGGTGTGAGATGGTATCTCATTGTGGTTTTGTTTGCATTTCCCTGATACTGGTGATGCTGAGCAGCTTCTCATGTTCCTGTTGGCCATCTGCATTTTCTCTTCTGGAAGAATGTCTGTTCAATTCTTCTGCCCATATTTTAAATGGGTTGGTTGATTGATTGTTTGCTTTTTAATTGAAGTACAGTTTATTTAAAATGTTAAAAATAAATAAATAAATAAAAATTCTGCAGATTTTTGAATATCTGATAAGGGCCATTTGGGGAAATAACTTCTCAATCCAATGACTGAAAAAAAAAATCGATGAGATAAAAGAGTACCTCTAGTGATGGTATTGCTGTATAGTTTCCTCTGTGAGAAAATATAATTATGGGAGTCTCACGTGAGCTTTCCTTTTTAAAACAAATACTTCACCACCTAGGTGTGATTTTCCTGCTTTGGAACAAAGATAGAGATAAAGAAACACTGCAGGCACCTCCATTTATAACAATCTGGGGAGTTTATTTTAAGTCAGCAAGTGCTCACAGGGTTGACCTGGCAGCTCTGGGACTGGTTCCTTTTCCTAATTGTTGGCTTTTGCAGTCTCCTGGTATTGAAGGCAGAATTGCAGAAGAGTGCTGTGGCTCAGCTGTGGGGTTCAGGGGATAGAAGGCCTGTGATGAAGACACTGAAGTTGATCCTTGACCCCCACCTCCCAAGCACAGTGAGAGGTTGGCGTCATGCACACAGGCAAGCCAGGATGCCTCTGGTGGCAGAGTCACTTTTGGCCCTGATTGTGGAATCCAGAAAGTGTTCCACGATGGCTCCAAGATGCCTGAGGGCCTTGAACCTTCAAGAGGAGCCATCCCAAGTTGGAAAGCAGCTCACTGAGCCTGGAAAAGTCCAAGACAGTGTGAGGTCCTTCTCACTCAAGTGGTGCCAGCCTCACCACTTCCAAAGATGGTGAGCCAGACAAGATGGGGTAGGCTCACCTTCCTATTCCTCCCATAAGGATGACTAGAAACTCTGGCTATAAACAACAAACACACATAAGAATCCTCTGAACAGTGAAGGGAAGAAGGCAGACTGGCTGGAGATCTCAGGACTTGAGGAACGACAAACTGGTGAGTTTCTGGATTTTCTTTCTGTCTCTCATCTGTCCTGGATTGGGTGCTGGAGAAGCTCACAACCCAGAAACACCAATAGGTCCAGATTTTTAAAAATCCCCAAGAAAAGCCTGCTCTCTCTAAAGGACCAGGAAAAGGGCGGTTTAGCAGAACAGAAATGATTTTGACAATACCACCCGATTGCAGCTCTCCCTCCCCAGCTCCCAAGTATCTGGGGAGGCTGAAAAGTAAGCTAGGATTTCCATCCCCTTGCCCAGCAGTAGCAGGGATCACTCTGAGTCCCATGTCAGGGTGGTGCCCAGAAGTCTGAGTGGGGAGGCTGGGTTTCCATCAACCACTCAGAACTGGCAGATTCGACACCTCATTTCTCAACTATCTAGCTGGGGGGATTTCAGAATGAAGAAAGCTGGAGAAAGGGACTCTTTAAAGCTGTATAATAAGTGACCCTAAGTGACTCACACATGAAACTGACCAGAATTAACATGACTAAAATCTGAGAACTACAGAAGAGAATATCACCCAGTGTTTCAGATTAGCCTGGAGGTAACACTCAAACAAAGCCGACTGAACCTGCATGCTGAGTCTAAACAGAAGACAGCCTGCTAAATAGAAGATTTTAACACTGAGAAGTCAACAGATTTTAGCACTGAGATTATTCAGATGTTGGAATTTTCTCACAAGAATTTTAAAGCAGCCATCATAAAAATGCTCTAATAAGCAATTAGAAACACTTTTGAAACAAATTAAATATAAAAAAAAACTCAGCAAGGAAATAGAAAATATGAAAAGAACCAAGTGGAAGCTATAGAACTGAAAAATATAGTATCCATTTTAAAATTCTAGAAAGAAATAATAGAGGAAGGAATCTCTACTTGAAAACAGATGAACAGAAATTGCCCCCAATTCAACAGAGGACAGAAAATGGACTGAAAGAAATGAACAGAGCCTCAAAAACCTCTGGGACAATAAAAAAATGTCTAACATTTACGTCATTTGAGTTCCAAGAAAAAAGGAGAAAAAGAATGGGGCTGGAAAAATATTTGAAAAATAATGTTTGGAAAGAGGCATAAATCTAGATTCAAGAAGCTGAGTAAATCCCAAACAGAATAAATCCAAGAAATCCCTGCTCAGACTCATGATAATCAAACTTTTGAAAAGTAAGAACATAGGAAAAGCATAGAGAGAAATGATGTATTACCTATACAGGAACAAATATTTGAATGACAGTAGACTTTTCATCAGAAATCACCAAGTCTAGAAGGAAGTGGTATATTTTTCAAATGCTGAAAGAACAGAACTGTCAATCCAGAATTCTATATCTGGCCAAAAAAAAAAAAAAAAATCCTTCAGGAATGAAGAGATAATAAAGTCATTTTAGGATAAAGGAAAACCAGGAGAATTTGTCACTAACAGACCTATCCTAGAAAAATGACAAAAGAAATTTCTTCAAACAGAAAAGAAATGATAATAGAAGGAAACTGGGAACACCAGGAAGGAAGAAGTAATGAAATGGGCAAAATGGAGTTAAATAAAATAGACTCTCCTCCTCAAGAGTTTTTAAATTTAAGTTTGATGGTTGAAGCAAAAATTATAACATAATTCAATGTGGTGCTCAATGTATGTAGAGAACATAATTAAGGCAATTATAAAGTATGGGGAGGATGCTAAAGGGACCCAAATGGTAAGATTTTTACATTTCACTTAAAGTGGTAACATAGTGATACCAGTAGACTGTAGTAAGTTATGTACACATATTTTAATAACTGAAACTACCACTAAGGAAACTACACAAAGAGAGGTAACTAAAATACTTCAGATAAATAAAAATAGAATTCTGGAAAATGTTTAAGTAACTCACAAGAAAGAAAGAAAAGGGAAACAGTGGAATGAGAAACAGAAAACAAACGGCAGACTTAGGCCCTAATACATTAATGATTACATTAAATGTGAATGATCTAAATACACAAGAGATAAGCAGAATGGATTAACAATCATGACCCAACTATATGCTGTCTACAAGAAACTTATTTCAGATACAATGATATAGGTAGGCTAAAAGTAAACAATAGGCAGGGAGATGGGCATTGCCTGGGTGGGCAGGGGACAACCTAATGTCTGATGCTAAGTCAACAAATCAGAGATGTCATCAATTTCAGAATCAAAGTCTGAGGGACAATTCTGAGCTCCCAATGTGAATCAGGTGTTTGACAAATATTGACAAATATTATCCTCAGTGATCACCACTGCCCTGCTATCCAGTTTCACTGATGAGGAAACTATTGCTGTAAGTCTTGACCTAAGACCAAGAAGCTAATAAATAGAGACCAGGGGCATTCACCAAGCGCAGGTAGATTTTTTTTTTTTTTTTTTTCTGTTCTAGACTTAGGGCAGAGCTGGAGGGCAAAGAGAGCGGAACAAAGCAAAGGGACCTGAGTGTTAGAAGAGTGGGTTCTGGCATGGTTGTCAGATTTCTATAATGGCCCCATCCTGAAACTCAGAGCCTGAGCCCTGGCCCATAGCTCTTGTATCCCCCACGCTGGTGTTCACATTGAAGAAATAGCCCATATATTTTACAGCACTTAAAATTTAGATGTGGTAATGATACTGGGCTTACTATTACTTTTTCAAAATGAGTCTTGAACTTTTTGGACATGCATACTTCGTTATTTACAGACAAAATAGTATGATGTCTAGGATTTGCTTTGAAATAAGCCAGGGTGTCCGGGGAGGGAGGAGGAGAGTCAGTGTGTAGACGTAACAAATTTATCTGTGCCTTAATGCTTGTTGAATGCTTATTGGTGCATGTGGGTGCATTCATCTAGCCTCTCTACTTTTGTATTTGCAAATTCCCATCATAAAATACTTCTTAAAAAATGGACCCCAAAGATAAGCTGGAAAGGAAAGAGAAGCATGTTCCAGAGGGAGGAAGGGAGGCTAAGCCAAGTTCTCACAGGGCTGGGTGGGGGGCGAGTGGGAAAAAGGCTGTTGATAGGCTGACTAGGTATAAATGAGCTTTGAGTGTTTCTGGGCATGAACCAGCAGTTTTCCGATCCTTTGTTTCTACACTTGTCCACTTCTCAGTCCAGGATGCCTAGAATCCCAGGCCTACAGACAGCTGTGTCTGCCAGGTGGTCCTTCCAAGAGGCCATCCCCTTTGAGGAGCTGGAGATCTGAGATGGTCACCCCAAATCAAGAGGACATCAAGGGGGCAAGACAGACGCCTGTTCCATCCAGGCTGCATTCTTTTTGAGTTTTGTCCTCCATCCTCCCATCTTGCCTGTATCCACCTGGCACTTAAATATTCAAGCCCTTTATCTTTTCACATTCCGTTCCTGTTCCACCCTTTTGCCAAAGCCACATCTGTGCTGGAATGCCCCCTCCCTGCCAGTTCACTAAAGCACTCTGCTTCTCAGTTCTTAAAACATTTCAGAGATACGTATCCACTAAGAAATTCCCCCAATATTTAGATAAGGGGTGTTGATTTCCCACCACAATTCTTTCCTCACACTTTTCTCCAAAAACACACTGACCCATTTGTTTTTCATTAATGTCAAAATGTAACCCCCCTAGTCTATTAATTGATGTCTGTTTCTAATATTTCAATCCGGCACAGTGTGGTCTGTTCTGATGCGTCAACTGCCAGGAGGCGGGAACCATATGAGTTTTCTTAACTAACTCCATGCGAGCATCTCAAGGAAAGGCACAGTCAGGTAGCCGACAGGTGCATTTTGGGAGAGGAGAGTCATCTCCGTGAAAGGAATGATGACTGTGCTGAGGTGTGTGCGCCCTCACCTGCCCTTTGCTTCTCCCCTTCTCTCAAGCCCCCGGAACATCGATGTAGCCTCCTCCAATGTAGGACCACCCCCGAAGTCCTAGGTTCCAAATGCTTGCTTCCCTGATGTCCAAACTTCTCAGTCTCATCTCCCCGGGGCTCTCCTCCTGGATGGAAGAGCCAACCACTTGGGTGGTGATGACTTAATGGATTACTCCATCCTGGCTAACATTTGCATTTTAGGAACTTGGTCCAAAGGGTAAATATTGGCATTTGGGGCACCTTTGGATGCCAATGGAGGAGGTATTTTGGAGAGTAGGTGGTTTTCAGAAACCTTCTTATCAGTCCATGGGGGTTGTGGCAAGAAGCTGGCGCCGAGTTCAAGTTATAAATCACCCAATAAGCTGTGACAAAACCAAACATTAGCAAGTCATCTGCATCTAGCTGAAGGCTTTATGAAGATAAGATTTGTATCCACTCATGAAGAATGTGGGAGCCTCTTTGAAAAACTGAAATCCCAGGTTGAGTACCATCTCCTATTGCAACTGGATTTGCCTCCGAGGTGCTGGCTTCGAGGGGGCCTTTCACAGTTTGGGTGGGATTTCGGTGTGGGCTCTGCTGGGGAGGAGATAGACTGTTGGAAAGAGGACAAGACAGAAGCCTTTCAGCTCCATAATCCTGGGCTCCTTCCAAAGTACGCACTGGGATTTCTGACTGAACTCCCACATGCTGTGTCGTTGTGAACTGGTTTGAAAAGGTAAAACGTTTCTTATCCTGAGCAGCACGAGTCAAATATCTCCTTCAAGGCAGCCGTGGATCCCGAGAGGAGCCCTTTCTCTCTTCCTCTCCAGTTTCGGCCTCCTGACGTCAGTGAAGGTTTTCCTGGCCTAGAGGCCTTGGCCTTGGACCTAGAAAGCATCGCTGTGGACAGCTCAGACTTGAGGCTGATGGCCCAGATAATTGGATAATCTGGGCCCAAGCGCCAGTTTCCAAAACCAAAGAGATTTCTGGCCTGTTTGACCTATCATTTCAGCCAGACAGAAAAGCGTTGACATTTCTCCCCCATTCCCTCTTTTTAAACAACGTAGAATGCTATCCCACGTCTAATTATACCCAAGAAATGTGACAACTGTAATTTTAGGAACCCAATGCCCACAACAATTTTGTAAAACTCACAGACTCCATTCATCAATAAATTATGTATAATTAAGCATTCTAAAATGATTTTTTTCCTTCGTTTAAAAAATTTCTAGCTCATCGCTAAAAGTTTCATATTACATAATGACTTTCAGATATATACACACACACATATATACATAAAACAGATATATATATAATGTGAAACATATATATAGTTAGTGCTTTAATGTATATACAGTAAAATGAACTTTCCTTTGTGGACAGTTTTGTGAGTTTTTCCATATGCATAGATTCTTATAACCACCATCACAGACAGGATACAGAATCATCGTAGGTTTGCTTTCTCCAGAATGTCATATAAATGGAACCACACAGTAGGTGCTTTAAAAAAAGTATTTCTTTTATTGAATTATACTTGACTTACAATGTTGTGTTAGTTTCTGGTGCACAGCAGAGTGATTCAGATATATGTGTGTATACACACACATACACACACACACACGTGTATTCTCCTTCATATTCTTTATCATTATAGGTCATTACAAGATACTGAATACAGTTCCCTGTGCAAAACAGTAGGACCTTGTTGTTCATCTGTTCTGTCTACAGTAGGTAGGTCCTTTTGGAGAGTGACTTCTTTCACTGACCATAATGCCGCTGAGATGCATCCAAGCTGTTGTGTGTACCCGTGGCTGGTTACCGCTAACTGCTGCTCTCTTTCTCCAAGTGGCTGTACCATCCTGCATTCCCGCCAACAATGCATGTCTGAGAATTTCAGTTGCTTTCCACCCTTGTCAACGTTTGGTATTGTCCATGCTTTCGGTCTTTCGTTTGTTGGTTTTTTGCCATTCTAATATGTGTGTAGTGGTTTTCATTAGCTTTTCCCTAATAGTTTATGATACTGAGCATCCATTCATGTGTTTGTTATCCATCTATTTTCCTTGGCCAAGCGTTTTGCTCATTTTATTTAATTTGCTATTTTTCTTATTGCTGAGAGTTCTTTACAGATTCTGGATACAAGTCCTTTGATACATGACTTGCAACTATTTTCTCCCAATCTGTGGCATGTCTTTTTATTCTTTTAACAATATCCTTTGCAGAGCAAGAGTTTTTGATTTAGATTAGGTTCAATTTATCAATTATTTTTATGGAAAAAAATTTCTTTTTGATGTCATATCTAAGAACTCTTTGACTAATCTAAGGTCATGAAGATTTTTCTCTTAAGAGCTTTATAGTTTTATGTTTTACGTTTTGGTCCATGATCCTATTTGAGTTAACTTTTTCATATAATGTGAGGTGTAGATAGAGGTACTTTTCTTTTTTCACATGCTGTTCAGTGGCTCCAGAACCATGTATCTGTTCTTTCTCAACTTAGCTGCCTTTGCAACTTTGTCAAAATTCAGTTGACCATATTTGTGTGGTCTATTTCTGGATTGTCTTTGTGTTCCATTGATGTGTGTGTCTGTTCTTTTGCCAACACAACACTGTATTGATTACTGAAATTTTATCATGTATTTTCAAATCAGGTAACATGAGTCCTCAAACTTTGTCTTTTTTTTTTTTTTCAATATTATTTTGGCTATTCTAGTTCCTTAAGTTTTGAGTATACACTTTAGAATTAACTTGTCTGTATGTATAAAGAATCTTATTAAGACTAAATCTATAAATCAATTTAGGGAGATTGACACTTTAAGAAAGTCTTCCAATCTGTGAGCACAGTATGTCATTCTATTTATTTAGGTTTCTTTGATCTTTTTCATTGGTGTTTTGTATTTTTTGGCATATAGATCCTGCACACATGTTGCTATATTTATATCTAAGAATTTCATTTTTGGAGAGTATTATAAATGTTACTGTTCTTTAAAATATTGTTTTCCAATTGTTTCTTATCATTATAAAGAATTGCAATTGATTTTGTATATTGCTCTTGAGTGCTGTAACCTTGATAAGCTCAACTGTTAGTTCTAGGAACTTTAAAAAAAAAATAGGCTATTTGGAATCTTCTACATAAAATAATAATGTCATCTCTGAATAAAGTTTTTTTTTTTGAAATTTGAATGTCTTTACTATTAAGAATTCTGTTGCCTGTGGTTGTTTTGCATGTGCTATTTAGCAAATTGAAGAAGCACGTTTCTGCTCTGAGTTGGCCTAGATTATTTTTTAAATCATGCTTTGATGCCTTTTTCCTGCATGTATTGATACGATCATGTGATTTTTCTTGTTAATCCTGTATGATGGGTAATTCTATGTTGTCAACTTGAGGGTGTTTGGGAATGAGATTAACATCTAAATCAGTGAACTTTGGGTAAAGCAGATTGCCCTCTCCAATGTGGGTGGCCCTCTCCAATCAGTTGAAAGTTTGAATAGAACAAAAAGCCTGGCCTCCCTGAGCAAGAGAGAATTCTCCATCAGACTGCCTTTGGACTTCTTCTGACCATTGGCTCTCTGGGGTCACAAGCCTGCAGGCCCACATTGCAGATTTTGGATATTCCAGACTCCATAATCATGTGAGCCAATTCCTTACAATAAATCTCTGTATGTATGTGTGTATATATACATATATGTGTGTGTGCATGTGTGTGTCTACATGTACATGCACATATGTGTATGGTGATACACACACACACACACATATATATATATATAAACACAATATATTTTTGACCAGGCAGGTTAGTCTTTTTGAATAAATCTCTTTACATATCTCCATATAATTTTCAATAGATACGTAAAGAGATTTATTCTAAGGAATTGACTATTTTAGTCTAAGGAAAATAATGTATATTAATCTTATTAATAATTATATAATTATTCATATTATATATAACATACGGTTGACCCTTGAAAAATGCCAGGGTCGGGGATGCTGACCCCTGTTCACCTGCATATAACTTACAGTGGGCCCTCCACATCAGCATTTCTGCATCCACAGATTCGATCACCGTGGATTGTATAGTCCTGTAGTATATACATATTGAAAAAAGCCCGCATATAAGTCAACCCATGCAGTTCAAACTCATGTTGTTCTAGGGTCAACTGTAATGTATATATTGTATCTCCTATGGGTTCTGTTTCTCTGGAGAACTCTTGAGTAATACAGATTTTGGTAACGAGCATGATTCTAGAGGAAAAAAATTTTAAGAATAAATTTTCTTAATTGGTTCCAGGGTTTCTAAAATTAGTTCTCTATTCTGGTTAGATTTAAAGACACTAACAACTTTATTTTTGGTAGTAAAGAGAGTGCTGACAGCCTATGGCACGATCTGGCACTATCTGACACGATCTGGCACTAGAGATGTGCGAGATACCACCACTGGATATTCCTAACCAAACACCTGTAAGAAGCAGAATCTGAATGACCATGTATATGACACTTTCCAACATTTTTGTCAGACTAATGACTGTAATGAGATTGGCTGGTTGCTTCTAACATCAGGGATTCGAATTCCCAGCTCAAGTGCTGAGTAACTGACCTGAAAACTTCCACCAGACCCTGAAACCCTTATCTCTAGTAACCCCAGGGCTAAGATTGCCCAAAAGGAAAGGTAGAATTCTCATCCAGTGAATGGCTGACTTACAATGCAAATGGCATTTCCAAACTGACAGGGTATGCCCTGTTAAAGTAATTCCCGCTGAGAAGGAAGGGTTTCCTAAAAAATCAAATGGGGATGTGAGGGGAGACCCTGATGAACTTAGGGACACTGACCCCCTCAATTCTGATGAGTTTTCTTTGCCAATAAGAAACAGCCGCTCTGCTCCCAGGAGAAGCAGGCTTCCACCCCCCGGCTGAGGGGATTAACCCTACATTGCCAGAGGAAACCATAAGGCCTCCCCTGAGGCAGTTGCAAGGCAATTCTGATTCTCCTGAGGACCCTCCTACCCACCCACCTCCCATCCCTACCAATACACACACACCCTCTTTGCTTCTAGACCTGTGATGAAACTCAAGTTTGGAGCAAGGCCTGCCACTATCTTCAGATAACTACTCTCCTTTTGAGAAACAGCTCTTGGTCTGCTACTGGGCCTTAATGGAGGCTGAACACTTAACCATGGGCCATCAAGTTACCACATGACTTGAGCGGCCTTCCATGAACCCTGTGTTACTGGACATACCAAGTCATAACGTTGAATGTGCACAGCTATACTCCTTCCGATGGAAGTGGTATGATCGGGCAGAGCAGGCCTGAAGGCACACACTAATTACCTGAAGAAGTGGCCCAAGTGCCCGTGTTCCCCACTCCCGTTAGACTACCTTCTCTCTCCCAGTCTGCACCTGTGGCTTCCTGAGGCGTTCCCTACGATCAGTTAACAGAGGAAGAAGAAACTTGGGCCTGGTTTATGGATGGTTCTGCGTGGTATGCACGCATCCCTTGGAAGTGGGCAGCCACAGCTCTACAGCCTCCTTCTGGAATACCCTGCAGGACAGCAGTGGGGGGAAATCCTCCCAGTGGGCAGAACTTCCAACAGTGCACCTGATTGGTACTAGACATGGCTAGATATGTGATCATATACCAGCTCATGGGCTGCGGCCTATGGTTTGGCTTGATGGTCTGGGACTTGGAAGGAATACAATTGGACAACTGATGATAAGGAAGTCTGGGTAAGACAAACATATGGATAGACATCTCTGAATAGTTGAAAAAGGTGAAGATACTTGTGTCTCATATCAATGCCCACCAAAGGGGACATTTCTCAGCAGAGAAATGTTTTGATAATCAAATGGATCAGATGACCTGTTCTGTGGAAACCAGTCAGCCCCTTTCCCCAGTCACCCTGTCATTGTTCAATAGGATCCTGAACAAAGTGGTGTTGGTGGTAGGGATGGAAGTCACACCTGGGCTCAGCAAAAGGGACTTCCATTCACCAGGGCCACGTACAAAATGTGCTAGCAACAGAGACCAGCACTGAGCCCCTGGTCTGGCTCCATTCCTTATGGTGATTAGTCAGCCACCTGTGGCAGGTTGATTACATTGGACCACTTCCATCATGGGAGGCATAGCATTTTGTTCTTACTGGAATAGATGTTTTAGATACAGATTTACCTTTCCTGCACACAATGCTTCTATCAAAACTGCCATCTATGGACTTACAGAATGTCTTACTCATTGTCATGTTATTCCACACAGCATTGCTTCTGATCAAAGAGCTCACTTCATAGCAAATAAAGTGTGACCACGAGCTATGCTCATGGAATTGACTAGTCTTGACATGCCCCTACCCTCCCCCAACCCCCACCAATACTGAATCAGCTGGCTTTATAGAATGGTGAAATGGTCCTTTGAAGACTCAGACTCAGCGCCAGCTGGGTGATAATACCTTGCAGGGTTGGGGCAAATTTCTTCAGAAGGCTGCTTTTGCTCTGAATCAGTGCCCAATATATGATGTGGTTTCCCTCCCCAGCCAGGATCCCTGGGTCCAGGAATCAAAGGGTAGAAATGGAAGTGGAACCTCTCGTTGTTGCCCATAGTGATCCAGTAGCAAAATTTTTGCTTCTTGTCCCCACAACCTTATACTCTGCTGGTCTAGAGGTCTTAGGTCCAGAGGGAGGAATGCTCTCACCAGGAGACACAAGAATGATTCAATTGAACTGGAAGTTAAGGCTGCCAGTCGGCCATTTTTGATTTCTTGTGTCTCTGAATCAACATGCAATGAAGGGAGTTATGATGCTGGCTGGGGCGACTGCTCCTGATGGCCAAGGGGAAATTGGACTGCTGCTGCGCAATGAAGGTAAAGAAGAGTATGTCTGGAATATGGAAGATACCCTACAGTGCCTCTTAGTGTTACTTTGCCCTGTCATGAAGGTCAATGGAAAATTACAACAACCCAATCCAGGCAGGACTACTAATGGCCCACACTCTCCTGGAATTAAGGTCTGGGGTACCCCACCAGGTAAAAAATGACCACCACCTGAGGTTGTGGCT
The DNA here is from genome assembly GCF_036321535.1 of Camelus dromedarius. Taxonomy (NCBI): domain Eukaryota; kingdom Metazoa; phylum Chordata; class Mammalia; order Artiodactyla; family Camelidae; genus Camelus; species Camelus dromedarius. The sequence goes on from NC_087464.1 coordinate 6,082,295, forward strand.
AGCTGAGGGTAAAAGGACTATGGAATGGATAGTGGAGGAAGGTAGCTATGACTGTCAGCTATAACCACGTGACTGGTTACATAAAAGAGGACTGTCATATTTTATCCTTTTTGTTGTTGTTGTGTGTGTGTGTGTGACCAGTTGGTTCTGTTTTTCTGAATAGCCTGCACTAATTTGGTCTGTTAATGTGGTGAATTACATTTATTACTGTTTAAGTGTTGAACCATTTTTATCTCAGGATAAACTCCACTTGATCACAATGTATTATTTTTAATATTCCTGTGTTCAACTTGCTAATATTTTATTGAGCACTTTTGAATCTATATTCATGGGGATATTTGTGGTTTTCTTGTACTTGTCTTTGTCTCGTTTTATTGTGAGAGTAATATTGGTCTCCTAAAATGAGTTATGAAGGATTCCCTCTTTTATTTTTTTTTATTTTCTGGAAGAGTTTGTGAGGAACTGCTGTTATTTCTCCCCTAAATGTTTGGCTAAATTCACCAGTGAAACCATCTGGGCTTAGAGTTTGCATTAGGGAAGGTTTTTAAACTACAATATCAATTTCTTTAATATACATATATAGGACTATTTAGATGATCTATTTCCTCTTGATTTAATTTTGGTAGTCTGTGGCTTTTCAGAAGTTGGTCCATGTCATCTAAATTGTTGAATTTATGTACATAGAGTTATTCATACTATCCCTATATTATCCTTCTGATGTCTTTAAAAGCCCCCCCTTTGCCCCATGTTGTTTCTTCCATCTTTTTTTCTTGGTTAATCTGTCTAAAAGTTAATCAATTTTTATGGACTTTTTCAAAGAACCATATTTGCTTTCAGTGATTCTTTATCTATTGTTTTTCTATTTTCTGTTGCATGGATTCCTGCTCTTGTATTTATTATTTCTGCCCTTTTCCAGTTCCATGGAAAGACTGAACACCAGTAAATCTCAAAATAAATTGTAAAAGCTCTGCTTTTATCTGTAGCCTCAATGACCGTTGTTTTGAAACAAGTTCTGGGATGTGCATTTTCCAGAGTTTCCCAAAGTGAGCAGGTACGATGTATGTTGGCCATGGTGGAGATAGGTGGAAATGTAGGGTGGAGAGCAAGGAATTTTTTTGTCAGGCTCTGAAAAGTGATGTTTAGAAAACAGATTGAGAAAAGCTGTCTTCAGAAGAGCCTTACTATGCACTTTCGGACTCTGGCTTGAAAACAGCACATTTAGTAATATTTTAAATTTCTTCATATTATGCCAGAAAGTTGTGAACTCAGGAAGGTGCTGCTTTGTGCAAGAGATCTGAGACCCAGTGGGCTGGCCATGGAGTGACTATCTCCAGCACTGGCGTATTGGGCCTTCTCCATTATTTCAGCCTCAGTACTCGAGGCCCCGGGGTTGTCATCCACATCTCCCTCACGCTGGACACCTGCTGCAGGAACCACTCCAATTAAAAGGACAGGAAACTCCCCAGTGGCTGTTTACCAGGTCCCCCACGGACTGGGAAGTGAATATTTGATACCTGGCCTGGGGAGGAATAAACTCACTTTCGCCCACGGTCCTGCGTTTTACAGGTTCCTGTGTATTTACTAACCGCGTTCCTCGTTGGTTGGATTTGAGATTAAATCATTGACAGGAAATAATGCCTTCCGGCCTGATATCCCAAGTTCACCCAGAGCCTGAGGGTGGAAACTCAGGCTATGCTTCCCAGGTTAGTTTACTGTCCCTATAAATAAGCATAATGTTTTCATTCATAAAGCACCCACTGCCTCTAAATAGCTGGGGTTTGAATTGACGTCCTTAATAAACACCTAATGAGGTGGAAACAGGCCCCCCACCCCCGCCCTGGAGGCTCTTAGTGACCTCTGGGTGCCTTCAGCCAGGGGTGACCTGGGCTGGACAGACGAGTCCCCTGGCCCCACCATAAGTGCCACGGGAAATCTCAAGCTCACAGATCCCTGTGCACATGTAATTAGCCAGGCAAAGGCTGCAGCCTGTATTCTTAAGCTCTGCTTAAGAAATGGCTTGGGAGAAATGGTCCTAAAAAGCTTCATTAAACCCAAGGTTGGGAACCGCCTAATGAAATCAATAGGTCTTTTGTGTGGTCGGAAAAGGGGGCAGTCAGGGCCCTGAGCGGCTCAGTGCTGTCCTGCTTCAGTGCTTGCTGGGCATGGCCGGGAGCTAGCCCGCCCACTGTGGACACAGAGCCACACTCGACAGTCACTCCCAGCCCGCTCTCCCTGGGGCTTGCTGCTGGGCCATTGCACTGGGGCCTGAGTCATACCCACCTCCATGGTGCAGCCTGAGCATAGCCCAGCTGTGCTGGGAAGGGCCCACTCTAACCCCAGAGCCAAAGTTCCACTCCCCCATCTTGTCTTGCGTGCCCGTCACCTGTTTCCAGAGACAAGTAAGGATCAGAGAACTTCCTGGGCCACTGAAATGGATCTGATCTATTGCTGCTAACCTCAAAGTGGCCACCAGCCCTTGCCGTGAGTAAAGGACAGTGCCACCAAGGGGCAGGGGGTGGGGCACAGCTCACTGCACTGGCGCCTCCTGTCTGGCTGTAAGGACACCTCTCCTTCCTGTTCAAAGCTAACTGACCAGGGAGTGTCCTTGTGTTCCCGGGTACTGTCCAGATATGGGTATTGGCTATTTTCCCCTTTGTTTTGTTTTCTACTTGGTTGTTGTTAAATAAAGGCTGCCTTTTCAGCATCACAGGAAATGCTGCGGCCGAGTTGTAGGGGTAAACATAAAAACAAACCCAGGCAGAGGAGGACACCCGAGGACACCTGAGGCTGTGTAACTTGTACCTATGACTAAGGGGATGTGGGTTCGAGCCTGGCCGCCTTTGATGTGTGGTGGGAAGGAGGCCTGGGCAGCGGGGCCTGTCACACAGGAACGTCTCTGGAGGCCCACGCCACCTCCCTAATTGGGCCCAGGAGACGGTGGTGCTGGAATGGGCTCCTGGAATTCCTGCTCCGTGTCTGGCATCGGCCCGGGCAGGCAGCCGAGTGGCCCACCAGGCGGGGACAGTGGTCCATTGTCTGGTAGAAAACAAACCTGCCGGATTGGGAGTCCTGAGAAGGAAATTGGCGTCTAATCTCCGTCCGCGGTGACCAGGGCACCTGGAGCCCTGTCAGAATCGCTGCTCCCAGGTTTCAGCTGAATGATGCGACAACGCTTACATCCCCTGTGCCCCTGGGGGTGGGTGCCCAAGAGTGGGCTGAAAGCAGAGACGGCTCATGCCGTGTTACTAGACCCCAGGCTTCGGGGCCCGGCTTGTCCCAGGCAGGTTGTGGACAGGTATACATGAGCAGACACCCAACACCACGCAAGGGGGTGCTGGGACACACAGGCATGCACACACACCCTCTGGGCCCTGTTCCTCACAAGTACAAAGCCACTTACTTGGAGGAAATTTTTCACATCTGCCAATGGTGATCATTACAAAGATCATGTAAAAACAATCCTCGGTGGCAGGGTTTCTTGTCAAAGAAAGTTAAGCTCATTCCTGGGCACCAACACCTCTCCTGCAGGTCCGAGGCCAACTGGCTCTGAAGACCAGGGACCTTCTGCGTGGTGAGACTATTCTGGAACTTCTCAGCAGTCCTGAGAGCCCAGATACAGCACAGCCAGAAGGCATGACCAGAGCCGAAAACACCCAGACTTGTGGATAGCAATTATGTCCTCCGCGGGCCCAGGAGTCTTGGTTTGGGGGTGTCATCTGAGGATTCCAGCAACACTCAAACCCCACCCCACCTCCTGCCTCCATGGGGCTGTGGCTGACATTGCCAAATTAACTCTGAGTCCTCACAGATGCCTGGGTTTTATAGCTGTTGTTCCTGGACCCTGGACAGCCACTGGCTCCTTTATATTTTGCTCCAGAAACCCCAGATTTTTGTCTGCAGACCGATTTGTATCTCCAGTTCTCCACTCGCTTGGCACGACAGACCCCTCCTAGGCTGTGCCTGTCTCCCAAGCCCAACCAGGCCTGCCTGGCCGGCCAGACGGGTGGAAGGACGCCCCAGTCCCATGCCCTCTGCCGCAGTGAAGCCCAGACCCTCCTCCTTGCTTCCTGCCGTGTTCATGCCCTGCTCGCCTGTCTGCCTGCTCTCTGCTCAGCCTTCAGATGGGATAACTGAAATGAACAGCCTGAATTTTGACCCCGGATCCTTATTCCATGAGTTGGATTTGCTTATACTCACTCCCTGGCTCCATTCTCCTTGGCTGCCCTGGGTCACACATCTCCCTCTGTCTCACCAGTGCCCCTACCTGTTTGGTCCAACTTGATTCTCCCTTTAGGCAAGAAGGCTGGGTATCTTCTCAGTCCCTTTTACTCTGTTTATCTGTTTGATTCTAGTTCACAGCATGAATGATCTACGCAGAGACAGCCAGGCTCGTTTGAGATCTTACCCCTTCAGCAGACTCATACTTTAAAGGGTCCCACCCCACGTTAAATCAAGCCTAACAATGTACCTCACCCCTCACTAAACACGCTGACACTTGACTACATGAGAGTAGAGTTGCTTCCCAGACGCAGACATGCCATTAACTGGGTAGACACTGGATGGACTGCAGGGTGATTTCTGCTTGCAGCCTTCCTCCCTTATTTTAGAGCAGATCATTTCCCCCTGGTCCTTGCCCTTGAGTGGCAGCAGCTGGTAATTCCCCCGAGTCTGACCTCCACAGACATGAAGGCTCCCATGGAATCTACCCATCTGTGTGCTAAAGTGTAGACAGGTGCCGTATGTATGGGGAAATGCACATGGAAATATACTTGAAACAGTGGCGAGTAAAGAGACAGGAACGCCTTCCTCTTCCTGGACCAGATGCAAACTGGCCCATATGTCCCATCCCTTCTCAAGATCTCCAGAAACTTAGCCCAGAGACCACCCTCTCCCTCTAGTAAGCTTACACTCTGCCTCTCACCTGGGTCCTTCCCACTGTTTTTTTTTGCACTCAGGTCATTAAAAAAAAAAAAGAAAAGCGCAACAAAACAAAACTGCCTTGTTCCCACATCCCCTTCTCACTACTGCCCATCTTTCCTTTCCTTCACAGCATCCATCTGGAATTTGTCTCTTTGTGTCCAAGTGCCAGACATCACGATGCTGCCTCCATCAAACCATGTGTCCTGATAAATGCCCACGCCTCTTTTTGAGCGTCCATTGTATTCCATTGCTCTGCTTGTCAGTATTTGCCCAAGTACCACCCTGATTTTGTAAAATGGCTTAATGTCTGGTAGGGTGAGGTCTTCTTTGATGCCAGTGTTCAAAACTGCTTTAGCTATTGAAATTTCTTTATTGTTTCATGTGAATTATAGAATCTGTTTTCCAAGATGAATCAATAAACCCAAGAATTTTCCCTGGAATTGCACTTAAATACATGTTTACTCGGAGGGAACTTGACTAGATCTTTACAATATTGAGCCTTTCTACATATGAACAGTGAATATCTGACTCTGTTTCCCTCTATCATGTCGTTCAGAGTTTTGTATCTCCATAAAGTCTGCACATTTTTGTAAAGTTTATTTCTGGATATTATATGCCTAGTTTTTGCAATCATGAAATGTTTAATGTTATATTTCTAGTTACTTATTGCACATTTAGAGCAGCATTATTGATTTGTGTAATTTTATTTTGCGTCTCTATACCGCTCTTCACTGTCTCACTAATTCTGTTATTTGATACACTGGTTTTCTTTTCTTTTTTTAACGTAGATGCTTTTATCATCTATAATTTTTGTCTACTTCTCTAATTCTTGTTCTCAGCTTACTGCATCAGTTAGGAACTCCAGTACTATGCTAAACAGTAGTGGTCATAGACATTTTTGTACTAGTAAATATGCTGTTTCACTACTAGGTCTGTCTGCAATAGGTTTTTGATAACTACTAATTGTTATTTTTCAAGACATTTCCTTCTGTGTTCAGGTGCTATAAGCTTTTTTTGTGAATAGGTTTTAAATTTTATTGAATGCTTTTTCTGTATTTTTTTTTAAGAAAACACAAGTTGTAAATTTAATTTCAGATAAAATACAGTTCATGGCCAAAGTACCATATAAGACATACAAAGATTTGTGATATGATTGTGAATATATTTGCAGCCAACAATTCATCCTTAACGTAAATAATTTTTTTCTTGGTTCTTTGTTTTGTCTTTTTTGGAGGGAGGAGGTAAAGTTTTATTTACGTATTTATTTTTTAATAGAGGTACTGGGGCTGGGACCCAGGAATCATGCATGCTAAGCACATGCTGCACCACTCTACAGTCTGCCCCACGCTTTTTCTGTATCTTTTGAGACATCCTTATGATTTTTATCCTTTAACATAGTAATAAGATAAATTATATCTACATTTGTTCTAATGGCAGAACCATCTTTGCATTCCTGGTATAAAGCCTGACTTAGTCATGGCAAATTATTATTTTAGCACACCGCTGGATTAGAGCTGCTGATCTGTCCTGTGAGATTTTTACAATTATATTCCTAAGTGAGATTAGACTGTAATTTTCTCTTTTTTTTTTTGAGATTATCCAGTTCTTATTTTAATCCAGATTATATTTACCTCAGAAATAAGCTAACAGCTTTACTTATTTCCTCTTATGTGAAATGACTTACAGAAATGATCTGTTCTTTGACAATTTGATTAAATTAAAATATACCCCCCAAAATTAGTGAGTTGTGGACTGCCATTTGATTTTCTTAATTGTTACTGATGTATTCAAGTTTTCCATTACTTGTGTCAGTTTTGACAACTCATAGTCTATATTTTCTTTATTTCTGAAAAAAGTTTTAAATGCAATAGTTGTCCATAATATCTTTCTTGATTAATAGTACTTTTCTAAAAAGAAAAATATTTCTCTTTTTAGTTGCCAGAACTTTTTTACCTTCTTTTTCAACTAGTTTGTTCAGTTAAAGCATTTTTCAAAAATCTTATTAGTTTTTCCAAAGAACCTCTGGCTTCACAAATCATCTCTTTTATATATGCTTCTCCCACCCTGATTTTCATTTATTTCATTAATTTCTACCCCTTTATTTATTCTAAGCTCATTTTTTTCAGTCTTTCTTATTTTCTATTAAATATATTCAAAGTGTAAATTTTCTTCTAAGTATTATCTTGGTGTTATTTCACATTTTTGATAGGTAATAGTTTTATTTTCATTTTGTTTGAAAAATTACAATTCTATGATGACTCAATTCATGATTATTTAAAATCTTAGTTTTCCAACATGGGATGTTTTTAGCTAATGTTTTTGATGTTGGTTTCTAACGTTACTGTGTCATGAAGAGGGCATGTTGTCTGCCTGATGCTGGATACTTGGAATTTGTTGAGCCTTTCTATGTGACTAAATGTGTAATCATTTTTATAAACGTTCTATGTGATTTTTGTTTGTTGGGTGCAAAGTTATGTCAAGTTTGTAACTCTATTATTCTTTCTATATCCTGCTGTATTGTATGGTCTAGTTGGTATTGTAGTCTTTGAGAGATGTGCCAAAATCTACCATAATTATGGGGTTGTTTACTTTTCTGTACAGGTGTATTGTTCATTTATTAGTATTAAATGTAACTCTTTGTGCCTTTTTATACTTTTACTTGGCTTTTAAAATTTTATTTTGTGTGATGATATTTCTGTTCTAGCTTTCCTTTTGTTCATATTTGCCCATTTTTAAATTAATTTGTTTGTCTTTCCATGATTAAGTTAGTTATAGGAGTACTTTAAGTGTCCTGCGCACTAGCTTTTTGTCAGATAGAGATTTTCGTAAAACTTTTCTCCCACTCTGTGGCCTGCCTATTCATTTTCCTCACAGCATCTTTTCATGAAAAGATTTTAATTTTGAAGAAGTCTAATTTATCAATTTCTTCTTTTGTTGTTATTGCTTTCTGTTTTGTCTAAGAAACCTCTGCCTGCCCTCACAGCCATGAAGATATTCTATCATATTTTCCTCTAAAAATTGTATGGTCCATTTTAAATTAATTTCTATGTATGGTATAAGACAAGAATCAAGGTTCCTTTTTCTCCCCCCAGATAGATAGCCAATTGTTCCAGCACCAGTTTCTTTTTAACATTTTTTATTGATTTATAATCATTTTACAATGTTGTGTCAAATTCCAGTGCAGAGCACAATTTTTCAGTTATACCTGAACATATATATATTCATTGTCACATTTTTTTTCTCTGTGAGCTACCATAAGATCTTGTATATTTTTCCCTGTGCTGTACAGTATAATCTTGTTTATCTGTTCTACATTTTGAAATCCCAGTCTATCCCTTCCCACCCCCCCGCCCCCTTGGCAACCACAAGTTTGTATTCTATGTCTATGAATCTGTTTCTGTTTTGTATTTATGTTTTGTTTGTTTGTTTGTTTTTAGATTCCACATACAAGCAATCTCATATGGTATTTTTCTTTTTCTTTCTGGCTTACTTCACTTAGAATGACATTCTCCAGGAGCATCCATGTTGCTGCAAAAAGCATTATGTTGTCAGTTTTTATGGCTAAATAGTATTCCATTGTATAAATATACTACATCTTCTTTATCCAGTCATCTGTTGATGTTCCAGCACCAGTTTTGAACAGATTTTCTTTTTCCCATTGGATTACTTGGATGCCTTTGTCAAAAATCAAATGACTAGCTTAATGTGTGTCTACTTTGAACTTGGTTTTGTTCCATGAATCTATATGTGGATATGTGGGCAAGTACCGCATGATTGTGATCTTGAAGGGGTCATTCACTCCTTGCTATACCTGAGCTCTGATGCTCGGAAGCCAGGCACAGTGGGGAATCAGAGCCCTCGTGCCATCGGGGGTCACCTGTTGAAGGCAGGCTTTCCTGGTCAAATGAAATCCCACTGGACTGGTCAGAGCCAAGGGCTGGGAGAAGGAGGAGTTCTGCAGTCAGCCTGTGTGCTTTCACCCTGTTGAGGTGGTCATCCACCCTTCTGGGCAAAGCCAAGCCTGTGGCACAGGCCATTGGGAAGACTCCCTTGGCTGGGCTCTGTCACCCCCTTATTACACTGCTGGGCACATGGCAATCATTCACAAAGTAAGGGCTGTATTTCTGCACAAAGTCCCCTTTGCCTAAGTTCTCTTTTGCCTTTGTCCATTAGGAGGATGGCTCCATCGCCAACCTCCTCCAACCCCCATGGTGAGCGCCTCTAAGCACAATCAGTAGGTGCTCAATAGTTGTCAGCAATGAATGGGTGAGGGCATGGAAGTCAACGGGAAGAGAAAAGTTCACATTTCAAACAGAAGCTGAAAGTAAAACCCTGTGATGTCCTGTGCAGTGGACGTATTTGCAGACATCTCATTCTGGAACACCTCTGTGGCAGCCAGGAGCTGTGTCTGTCCCTGTGTCCACCAGGTCCTGTGCATCTGTTAAGCAACGCTGACTCTGGGCCGTCCACAGTGTCAGAGCAGAGGCAGGTTCAGGTACTGCAGATCCATTCTCTGCGCAGCAGAGAGGGGCCAGAGGGAAGTCACAAGGCCAGTGTGTCCCACAAGAAGTTCCTCTTCTAGATGGCAAGTCAGGTCTTGGAGTGAACTGGATTTTCCCGTGCTGGCAATCATTTCCTCCTGTAACGATTAAGTGTCAGTTGCTCCAGGGTCATTCTGTTCAGCTGTGCAGTTGCGTTGTGCCAAAGCTGGGAGGCAAACTGGCCTTAAAATCCAGCCCACAGCCCTCTTGCCAAACCATGTCTGTATGCTGTTGCCGCCCAGAGGTGCACCTTCTGCAATCCACGCAAAGGCGCTGTCCAGCTCCTTGGCACTGCTGATGTTGCTCCCCACAGTCATCCAGGCTTCTTGACTCCTGGGAGCAAAGATGCAAGGCGTGCAGTGTGCAGTGCCAGCTTGGGGCCCCAGAGCTGCTGCAGGGATGCTCCAAGTGGCCGAGGGAAGGCTGCCACAGCTTCCCACTCCCATCTTGCCCACTGCCCTCAGGTCCCCTCCCTCCTTCCCATCCCAGCCCTGGAGCTTGCTGTGGAATTGGCTGTGACTGAATGGAGGTTCTTAGAAGGAAAAGCAGGAGAGGGAGTTTCCAGAGGTAGGAGGGGAACTGCCGAGGGAGAGTCCCAGGAGGACACCCTTCTTGGCAACATGGGAACCTCCTCAGACAAGTACCGGGAGGGAGATCTTCGGATGCCAAAGGTTGCAAGAAGGGAAAGGGAAAATCAGGAGCAACCACGGTGGTGAGGGCTTCCAGGGACCATGTGTCTCATTTATCCTTGGAGCTGGGCACTGCTGGTCCCACTCTACATAGGAGCAAACTGAGGCTCACCTTTATGAGGCCACTTGGCCCAAAGCACACCTCCAGTAAATGGCAGGCCAAGCTTTAGACCCTGGTCTGTCTGTCTGTCTCCCCCACGCCACCCACACCTCTGTGTGGCCCCGCCCAGCTTGGCTGCCTGCTCCTTTGGGTCGGGGAAGCAGGAACCCAGGAGGCCTCTTCTTTTGGTCTCAGATCTTGCCTTCCCAGAAAGAGCAGCTGCCTTTGTATCACCTGGGCATTTGGGGAAGGAAGCAGACGTGGCCGTGGGAGGGCTCCAAGCCCACGTTCAATCTGCCTGGGGAAGTTGGTTACCACAACAGAAAGGGCACACGAAATCTACCTGAAGAACCAGGTCACGGAGATATTTCTATGGAAAAGTCATATTGATGGTATTGTTTGCCAAGTAAGGATGTAGCAACAGGATGGAGGGGGTCCCACAGGGCCAGCATCAAGAACACGTTGAAATAACACAAAGAGTGGCACCAGGGGAGTGGCGTGGCAGCCACTGAGCACGTAATGTCTCTTTGGAGGAATTCTCAGCTCTCTGGGGAAATTTTAAAAGAAAACACACAAGTCTGGGCCTGATCTTCTGATACCTTGCTTAATTGCTCTAGGTGGATCCAGGCAGGATATGTTTTTGAATCCCATGATTCTTTTTTTTAAATACATATTTTATTTTACTTTTATTTTATTTCTTTTAAATGGAAGCACTGGGGATCAAACCCAGGACCCATGCATGCTAAGCACACGCTCTGCCACTGAGCTGTACCCTCCCCCCGAAGCCCATGATTCTAACAGCTGGAGTTGAAAGTCATGCCCTCTAGCATCATACCACCCTCCCCAGCTTTGCTCCAGCCCCTATCCCTCTGGGACCATTCACTTCAGTGATGGCAGCAGACCTGTGTCACCTCAGGCAAGCCGCTAACCTCCCGGTCTAGAGGTGGAGGTCTGGCCCTGGTGATCTGTGAGGGTCTACATGAGGGTAAAACCCAGCAAGACAGTGGCTTCACGAAGAGTGGGATGGCAAGGATGAGATGTTAACTGGGGAGCCACCTGCTTCCAGGCCTGGAGGACCTGGGTGGACATAATAAAGCACTGTAGCCTGGGGGCTTAAGCAACAGAAATCTATTTTGCACAGATCTGGAGGCTGGAAGTCCAAGGTCACAGGGTTGGCAGGGTTGGTTTCTCCCGGGAAATCTGTGCTTGGCTTGCAGATGCCTTTCTTCTCCCTGTGTCCTTACCTGGTCTTCCTTCTGTGTGTGTCTGTGTCCTGTCTCCTCCTCTTTTACGGACACCAGTCAGATTGGATCCGGGCCCACCTTCACGACCTCAATTTAACTTAATTACCTCTTGACCTGAGCAGAACCATTTCCTCATCTCTTCTGTTATTGGTGGACTTGGGTTATTTCTGGTCTGGCTCTTAGGAACGTCATCCCCATGAGCATCCTTATAGCTGTCACCAGGAGTCCCTGCACCCAGTGTCTGCGGGAAGTGTGACCAGGAGTGGGACTGGCCACAGGGCTGCATTTCTTCACTTTAGCAGGTGCTGCAGACATGTGTGCAGAGTGGCCGCCATGTTTCTCCTCTCCCCAAGAGCCCCCTTTGCTCCACCCTCACCAGCGCTCTAGATGCTCAGCCCTGAGAACAGTGTCCCCAAGGCCACCTCCCTGCTGCCAAAGGCCAGGAGCTCCTTGGGGTCACAGGGCGTCTCGGTCTGCTTGGGCTGCTACAACACATACTCCACAGACAAGTGGCTTAAATAACAAATGTTTATTTCTCACAGTTCTGGAGGCTGGAAAGTCTCACTGTGTCCTCCAGGGTGCAAGGGGTGAGCTTTTATAAGGGCACCAACGTCATTCATGACAGCTCCACCCTCATGACCTAATCACCTCCTAAAGACCCAAAGGGCCACCTCCTAAAGCTATCCCTTTGAGGGTTAGGACTGTAAGATTTAGAGAGCACACAAACATTCAGGCCATAGCAGAGGACCTGAGACCCTGCCCCTTCTGTGCAATGACCAGACTGGAGCACACTCTGCTCAGATCCGGGCCCACCTCCTTTTCTCTCTCCCCTCTGGCTCCCTGTAAGCCAACCTCACCCTTCACAATTCGCAGCCGGGTCTCCTCCTCCTGTCCTCTTAGTGCTGTTCAGTGGGCACCTTTATGGAGCTGCCAGCAATGGCTTCCCACACAGGCCTTATGGGCTGACTGGTCCAGGTCTGACCAGGCCCTCACCATGTCCCCCTAGTTCACCTCATTGAACTCCCTCTTCCCCTGCATCTTGACCCTTCTGTCTACTTGCATCTCTCCGGTTCTTTGATCTCTTGCCCTCGGGCCTCCCTCCTGGTCTTGCTGTGGTCTCCCCTCCAACCCCACCTTCCTAGGGCCTGTAGCCACCAACAAGGGACAGCAGAATTTATCACCTTGGTGAGCACTGCCTGGGGCAGCAGCCATGTGGGACCAAGAGCCCCAGCCACAGCCGAAAGCTCCCTGACCTAGGCCAGGCGCTGGCCCGAGCTTCCATGTGCTCATCCATGCAATGGAAGAACGGTAAGGATTCAGTGAGATGGTCAGAGTGTTTGGGCTGATGTGTTGCGTGACTCAGAATTCCCTGTTGCCATCAACGCCCCCTTTCTAATGCTACATGCTGCCTATCTCCAGCTGATGGGTGTGAAGCACCCGCTACATGCTACATACGATATTATCTCATTCTATCACCTGGAAGGCTTGTAACTGCTCCCTGAGAGGAAGACACTATGATTTCCTCTGCTTTACAGAAAAGGAAACTGAGGTTCAGGAAGCTGACCAGCCTTGCCTGAAATTGCACCACTGGTGAGATGCAGAGCCAGGACTCACCTATGTCGTCTGACTCCGTCATGCATACCATGCATCCCCTGCTGCAGTGAAGGCAGTGTGGTGCGGTGAGTCAAAGGCACTGTGGCAGGAAGGTGATGGGATCAGAATATGCCACCCCCAAAATGTGCCCCTTTGGCATAAGGATTATTTTGAGCTGAAGGCAACAGGTACAGTGAAAGCTCTCTACTCTGCCCCTAACTGCTTAAAGGCAGGGCATACATTTCTTTTTGAGAAGATGTTCCCCTCCTTTCTCCCATACCAGGAAGAGGAGACCACTCTTACTAACAGAGGCTGCTCTGACTTGAATCTGCATAAACAAACCTTACTGAAATATTCTTTTTTTTAATTGAAGTATAGCCAGTTACAATGTGTCAATTTCTGATGTACAGCACAATGTTTCAGTCATACATAAACATACATATATTCGTTTTCATATTCTTTTTCATTATAAAATGTTTCTTATCTTCTATGCGTTTCCCCCATGTATTTACCTTCCCACAATTCATCATCCCTAGAAGCCCCAGATACTTTTCCTTTGTCTTGTCTTTTACCAGTTTTTTGTTAAGGTGGTATACAAGCTTCAAATTTTGCGAGCCTCACTGCATCGCATTTCTTTGTGAAGTCCTGTGCATACATACGTAATTCAATCTGTTCTTTTCTCTTGTTAATATGTCTTTTTTGCAAGTTTAATTTGCACATCTTTGGGTGCAGAACCTAAGAGGGTAGAGGAAAAAGTTTTTCCTTCCCTTACAAAGGCAAGATCCAGAGGAAGGACCCATGACCCTACTTATAGCCCACCATCCCTCAGAGGACATGGCCCCTAGGAGGAACAAGATTACCCCATTACATGTGAACACTGTGCTGTGTACTGAGAGTGTGACCCCCTCAGCCCAGGTGAGCAGGTGACTGCCAACAAGGTCAGTCACATCTATTAAAGAGTCCCCAGTGTCTGAGCCCCGTGAGGAAGCATTTTTGAGCCCCTGCAAGCTTGTTATGATAAGGGCATCATCAGTAGGAGAGCCAGCTGGAGACAGAAGATTCTGGAGGACTTCCCCTGGGCAATGAGGGAGGATAAAATTCCAGAAATTACCTTTAGTTTCCACCCCCTTTTTTCCCCAGGTCCAGCTCATTGGGAGTCATCCAGGAGGTTTTGAAACCTGTCCACAAATTCTTTGACACTTTTCCTACCAAGAGGCAGAGTCTTTTTGGGGGGGGTGGGGGGTGGGAGTAGGTAATTAGGTTTAAAAAAAATTATTTATATATTTATTTAAATGGAGGTACTGGAGATTGAACCCAGGACTGCATACATGCTAGGCATGTGCTCTACCACTGAGCTGTACCCTTCCCCACCCAAGAGGCAGCATCTGACCCCCGTCTCCCTGAACCCAGGCCAGGCTGAATTCCTCCCTTCTGCAAGTAGAAGGAGGTGGGAATGATGCGGCATGACTTGGGAGGCATGGTCATAAAAGTCAAGATAGCTTCCACCAGGCTCCCTTTTGGGACACTTTGTCCTTGGAGACTGGCCGCCATGCTGTGAGGAAGCCCATGTACGTTGGGGAGCTACATGGAGGTGTCCCAGCTGGGGCCCCAGCTGGCAACCAGCATCAGCTGCCAGATATGTGAGTGAAGAGGCCCTTTGAGATGATTCCAGCCCCAGCTACCAGCTCACTGCAACCCCACAAAACACCCTGAGTGAGAACAGCCAACCAGAACTGCCAGGTGGACCTCCAGAACTGTGAGAGATAACAGTGGTAAATGACAGGTGGTTTCAGTCACTGAGTTTTGGGGTGGTTTGTTATAAATAGATAAGCAAATGGCCACTGAGTCCTGTTCCCACAGGCTCTGTCCAACACCCTCTTCAACCACCACTGCTGATTCTGAACTTAATCCAGAGCAGGACTGGGAACCCCCAGCACTGCCTGGTAGAGAGGTGCCTGGGGTGGGCTGGGGCCTGAGAGCCATGAGCTGCCAGTGTGGGGCTGTGGTGCTGGCTGAGGCCACACTACCAAGCTCTCCCCTCGTCTGGTCTCACTCATGGGCCTGAGTGGAGCTGTGGGCGTCGCCTGCATGGTCCTGGCTACAGAACTGGGCCCAGAGCTGGGCTGGGCTGGGCTGGGCTGACACCACATCTGAGTGGCCCCTGGGACTGGTTGCCTCATGGGTTGTGAGGGCAGTGTGTGCTCAGAGCTGAGACGTGGTTCTTAGAGTCAAGTCCAGGAGGAGAAAATGAATCCAAACATGGGGAAACGGGAGATGGGCTGGAAGGGGGGCAATGGAGACTGGGGGTGAGTGCCTGCTTGATGATGAGTGGCTGGGGTGCAGGGATGGGACAGATGGACTGAGACCAAAGGCAGGACCAAAAGCTCTGCATCTGGACCCACATCTGTGCTGAACGCTGCCACCTTGGCCAGGTTCTGCCAGACCTTGGTCCCCCTCTTCTCCCCCAAACCCCAAGGCTGCTCCATTTCCTGCACCCTCACCCTTTGATTAGGATACTGATCCTTTGGAGCCAGGAGCTGTCCCAGTCTGACCCCTGACATTTCTTCATCCTCACCCCAACCCCTAGGAGTCCTGACCCCTGGAGTACCATTGGGGTGGCCAGAACAAGGCCAAGGACATCCAGCCCCTTTGGACACAGGGTATAGGGCTGATGCCCCCCTCTGCTAAAGGCATGTCCCGCAGCAAGATCGGCTCACTCCGGCCAACGGCCGCCCGGATTGGAGGTCCCAGCAGCCGAGCCCCGCCCAGGCTCCCCTCGCAGCGCCTCTGCAGAAGGAGCCAATTCGCCTCGAGGGCACTGTCCCCGCCTCCCTCGATGGCCTCCCTCGATGGCCTCCCTCGCACCCCTCCTGCTCCACTCGCCCACTCCTCCCCTAGTTACGTCTTACACAAGCAAATGCTTTCCAGGAGCGTCAAAGTTCATTAGGGAGATGGAGAGCAGCAACCCCAGGCTGCCCGGAGGAGCCCGGCTGGAGGGGCCGCCCGGCCGGCTGACCACCCACGCTGGTCCGCTGCCTGCTCTCCGGCCGGCCGGCCGAGGGGCGGGGTGGGCAGCGGGGAGAAAGCGCTCGGCGGAGTTAACCTGTCGCTGGCGCAGGGCTGCTCATTTATACCTCTTTAGATAAGCTGTTAGGTAGACGTGTACCTCGATTTGTACATTGTGGGTTTCAACAAAGACAAAACCGGCAGGCCTCTCCCATAGGACATGGGCGGCCGCAGAGGAAGAGGGAGGGTGCGGCCCCCTCACCCCACATGGCTTTCCAGTCCAGAGAGGGGCCTGGGGGATGCAGGATGGGGGGGTTCCTTCCTCCCACCAAGCAGAATTTGGAAGAACACCCCTTCTGAGGGGACTGGGGGAAGGAAGCCCCAGGAGGGGCACAAGGGCGGAGAAAAAGGCACGATTTCCAGAGGGCACTAGGGCCTGCCCTGGTCCCTGGGCCTCTGAACCCTCCCTACTGACCTGCTGTCCCAAAGGCCCAACACACTGTCCAAACAGGCATCACTAAATGAGGTTTCTGGTTCCATGCGGAAGCCATCCACCTTGTAGCTAAAGTCAATTGGTGTTTGTTTTTTTTTTTAAACAGCTTTATTGAGGTAAAATGACATAGACCAAGCCATGCCTATCTCAAGTGCACCATTTGATCGCTTAGACTCAGGTGGGCCTCTGTGAAACCATCACCACCATCAAGACCGTGAGCACATCACTGCCACACACCCCCCCACCCCCACACTTCCCGGATCCCTGCGGACTTTTCCCGCCCTCCTCCCACCTCCTTCACCAGTTCGGAGGCCCCCTACCATCCCCCAAGCCCCGCCTGGGCTTCTTGCTTTTATTGATGTTCTTTTAACTAAAACATTAAATTTCATTGGATGGACTCATATGAGCAGAAATCTGCAGGAGGTAAGAACTGAGGGATGAGCTTCTCCAGTCTGCGGACCGAGGCCAGGGGCAGCCACACACACCTGTGGGGACTTGGCCAGGCTGCTCGCTCCAGTTTTCTGGAAAGCAGGGGAAACGTCGTGTTGAGCGTTGAGCGGTGCTGCGCAGAGTTCCTGGGGGCTGCGGACTCTGTGAGGAGAACTGAGATTCAGGTAACGGGGCTGCCCGGACTGCTCTGAATCACACTCTGAGGTCTCTTTTCCTTTTGGGAAGTTAAAGGGCAGCTCTGGAATGTGATATAAAGTCCTGGTCAGGCCCCAAGCCAAATATGGGGAAGGCTCTTTTCGGTCCGCCTAGTCCCAAGACCTTCTTAATAGGTCCCAGCATAGGGGGTGGTGCACAGGCCCAGGTCAGAAACCACTGAGGGATAAAGGCTGTCAGGCTGGGCCTGGCCCCGGGAGCAGCCCCTGCCCAGCTCTGGCACCACCTGTGAAGATCATCTGATTTTTTCACTCGATGCCAGATAGTTGGATTTTTAAGTACAATATTCTGATTCTTAAGGTTGAAAAATTAATTAATTTATTATTTTAATGAACACTTCAGTAGATGCAGGGCCCAGCCTCTGGCCTCAGTGCCATCAGATGACCTCTCTCCCCTTGTTGCTGGTGGTGACTAGGTTCTTTTCCTGTCGCAGAAAGAATTCAGAGAGGGGACGCAGAGGTTAAGAAAGTAAAGTGAGGGTTTATTAAGGAATAGCCAGTATACTCTCACGGGGAGAGTGGGGAGGCTCAGGTGAGCAGCTGCCCTGAGTTTCTCTGGCAAGCTGGTTACATAGAGTGTAATGAATGAATGGGTGGGATATTCATTGGGGAGGGAAGAATTTGGAGTCGTATTTCCTGATTTTCATCCCAGCTCCACCTTCCCAAAGGGAGGAGGGATTTTTGTCCTTATTTAGTCTGGATCAGAAGTGTCATGGCATCAGTGCATGATGGGTACTTCTAATCTGCAAGGCTAATTGTATTGTAATGAGGGCATAATGAGCAAAAGGTTACATTCGGACTCCCCCAGAGAGTCCTGCCTTTTCCCACCTTTCTTTGTCGGACTCCAGACCACTTGTCACCCCAAAATGTGTGATCTCTTATCAGCCCAGAGGTTCCTGCTTTTCTTTCTCTGCCCAGGGACCCCTGTTGTTTATACAATGTAGGGTTTCCTGCATTTGGCCCCACACCCCTCCTTTTTGTCCAGTTCCTTCCATTTGGCCTGTGTCCCCCTTTCTCTGCTCATATCTAGACACATGCCTGCTCTAACAGCTTCCTTCTATGTGCACCTCCTGCCTGACTGTGATACCATCTCTCTTCCAGCAGACTCTCACTTAATTTCATGCCAATGAATTTCCACTGAGATATAATGTTGCTATTCTGTTCTGGTCTCTGGGTTGGGGAGGAAGCTATGGAGATGGATGGTCCCTGTCCCCACCCTGGGGACATGCTAGATGATGAAGGTTGCCATGGAAGTGCATCCCAGTTCCCGGGCTTCTGGAGCCAAAGGCAATTGCTCTGCTGGGGGACACATGGAAGGCCTCAGGGAGGGGGGACATCAGGGCTGAGACAAGAAGAATAAGGAAAATTCACAGGCAGCCGAGGAAGGGAAGGAGGGCAGCAGAGGGCATGGTGCGCCCTGGGAAAGGCAGGTGGTCTGTCCAGTGGGTCGGAGGGGACCCTGAGGATGCTGGGTGGTTGGGGGAAGAAAAGAGACTCAGCAGGGTCCCCTCTTGGACTTCTTCCAGCCCTCACCCTCTCTCGCCCTCTTGCCACCTCTAAGGCCTCCTAAGGAGGTACCTCTTTCTGGGTTCTAGGAGAGGGGGTCTGCTGAACTTGCTTTAGGGTCCTAGATGCCTAGGATGGAATGACCTCAGATTGTCTCTTGACCGGCATCCAGTGCAGGACCCCACCCTGCTCCCATAGCACTGCCTCTTCCCCCTTCCCACCCCTCCGCCAAATAGGCCAGGCCCCTGCTCTCCCTCCTTCTAACAGAGGCTGGGGGACCCTTGGGTTTTTCCCAGCACAGAGATGGAAGAAAGGGCTGCCAAAAGGCTGCTGGAATCAGAACTCAAGGCACACTGGAGCCGGGAGAGAAGGAGTGAATACAGGCGAGCTTCCTCTGGACAGCTGTGCCTCTACTCTATAAAAATGTGTCGGATTCAATCACCCAGGTTCAGGGGCTGTCGACGCCAAACATCTGGATCTTTGGACAGGCCCTGAGGACGCCAGGATGTTGCACTCCCCACCTGGAAGTCTGCCGGCCTCTAAGTGCGGCGCTGACTCGGGAGAGGGGTGCACCTGGCCAGGCCTCCACTTCCTTGGAGGGGCCTCAGCCCATCTCTCTGCGGACAGGACACACCTGGGGTTGGGGGCAGAGGGCAGAGTCCGTCCTGCCTGCCCTGGGCCTTTCTAGGCGCTGGGCAGCCCTGTGCCCATAACTGGACCCTGACAGCCAGCGTGGCTTTGGTGTTCTTGTGGGTTGTTAGCAGTAGGCAGTCATGGGGCCACGGGTGGATCCACCTCTATCTACCCTGGGAAGGAGGGCAAGTCCCTTAGCCTTTGCTTATGAAGAAAAAAATCCATTTATTTCCATTGTGATGCTCTCCTCCCTCTGAGAATAAACCAAATGGCTAATTCCAAAGGTCTGACTCCCACAGGTGGGATATGTGTGTATGTGTGTATGTGTGTGTGTGAAGTTACTGCTTTAAGCAGTCACAAAACAATGCCAGCCCCACCCAAAATATTTTTTAATGATAAAATGTCACTAATGGGAACCCCTTGCCCCCAACAATCTTTGAAAAAGTCTTATTGTCTAAAGGAGATGGCCAGGGAAGGGCAACCAACTTTTGCGAAAACCAACACCCCCCTCCCTCCCCTGGGCTGGTTTCAAGCAACGGTTCAGGCACAGGTGCAGTTGCTGGAGGGAAATGGCTCGAGATTAATAATGCTGCCTCCTAGTTCCTCACCTGGCTGCTCATGGTGTTACCACGTCCTCAGTAATTCCACTCCTAAGACTATACCCAGGAGAACAGAGAACATAAGTCCACTCAGAAACTTGAATGTGAGTGCTT
The DNA here is from genome assembly GCF_036321535.1 of Camelus dromedarius. Lineage (NCBI taxonomy): Eukaryota > Metazoa > Chordata > Mammalia > Artiodactyla > Camelidae > Camelus > Camelus dromedarius. The sequence continues at coordinate 6,102,395 of NC_087464.1, forward strand.
GCAGCAGCATTTTCACACTAGTCGCAAAGTGGAAGCAACCTAAACATCCAACAACTGATGAATGACTGAATGAATGAAGTGCGATACTTTCATATAATGGACTATTACTTGGCAATACAAAGGAGTGAAGTACTCACACATGTTACAACATGGATGAACCTCAAAAACATGATGGCACAGGAAAGAAGTCATACATAAAGAATAAATATTGTATGATCCCATTTACAGGAAATGTTTAGAATAGGCAAATTCAGAGACAGAAAGTAGATGAATGGTTTCCCAGGCTGGGGCGGGATGGGGGAGGCAATAGGAGGAACTCCTAAAAGGTACAGGGTATCTTTTCCTGGTCATGAAAATGTTCTCAGATTGCCATGACGGAGGCACAACCCCATGAACGCACTAAAAGCCACTGAATTACACACTTTAAGTTGGTGAATTGAATGGTATGTGAATTATAGCTCAATCAAACCATTCATTTAAAAAAAAAGAGAGAAGAAAGGTGCATCCTCAAGATAATCCAGGATTCAGACGTTCACAATTCCCAGCTGGCTGACCACCCAACTGACCCTACACACTGGAGGGGCTTTGGCAGGATTAAATAATTATGTTTTGTCAGTTGCATCCAGATATTTGGAATTGTGGTAAGACAGAATCGATCCCATCCCCTATTCAAAAGATAATAGTATAATAGGATTTTCCTAGACATTTAAGACTTAGAGATAGTCTCACAATTTTGCAGAAGAAGGACTGAATGTTTATTACCCCTGAATCCAGTATTCAGATTCATATAATAGAAAACGATAGGCTGTTGATTTGCTGTGTGACCTTAGGCAAATGACTTACCCTCTCTGGTTTTTAGTTTCTTTGTTAATAAAATGGGGATAATAATAGTACCTCTCTCCTCAAGTTACTGTGAAGATTAAATAAGTAAAATAGTTAAAGCACTGAAAACAGTCCCCATTATTGTGCGCAATGTATTGGCTGTTACTTGATTTCTGTTTCTAGGCCTTAGGATTTTTGTTTCCGCTGCCTAATGTCTTTCCCCTATGCTTACAATCTGCTCAACCCTCACTCTCATCAGACCCCTGCTTGTCTATGACAGACACGATGACGTAGCCCCATGCCTGACCGCCCTAGCTGGGTGGCCTCTCCCACCTCATTGCCCTCCTATATTTTTATTCACAACACTTTTATGACCTGAGATTGCCATGTCTATATCTGCTTGCTATTGAGCATCCCTACACACTGTCTTCTCCACCCTTAATCTTGCCTGAGTCGGAGGTATTTGTCGAGGAATGAATGAGTGATTCAGTGAATGGACTGCCGCTGGGCATGGAATAGAAGCCAGAGACCTATGCCCCTGACCTTGGAGGCCCACACTGAGCAACTAGAGTGTCCTGTATCAATTGAGTGTATGCAGGGGGGCTCTCAGGCCTAGAAGACCCTCTGCTCTGGGAAACAAAGCCTCAGTGGTTGTGTCAGGGGAAGGCAGGTCCGGTTCTGGGAGGAGCAGCTGACAAGTGTGGAGCTGAGCTCCACCCAATTCTTGCTCACCTGTCAGGCGGGAGGGAGGTGAAGGGAGAGCAGGCGGAGGGTCATTCTGGCCCAGCTGGTCACAGGTCTCTCCTCCGGATCTGGACCACATGGACACAGCTTCAGGAGAGCCAGGAAGTGAATACATTTTTTTTTTTTGCTGGGCATATAGATACCTCTAGCAAAATTAGAACGAAACACAGGAATGTCCCTCACTGATACTATAAACGAAATGCCATATCTGTTCATCACAGAGGATTTGGAAAATTCAGAGAACTGTATAGAAGAAAATTAAAATCCCCACCACCCCACCGCTCGGACAGATGCATAGTTACCACGGTGACATCCTTCCTTCTGACTTCTCCCTCCAGCTCCTGAGGGCACTGCAAGCTGGGGCCTCCCCATTGGAATTTATGGCTTGGCTTTTCCCCTGAGTGTGTGTCAACCTTCTCTCTGTAGAAGGTGTTCTGAATCTCAAGAAGCCAGCTCAGAGGCTTAAACAGAGAGGAAAACCACCCCTCTATCTTCCAGCTTCCCTGTCAGGTGCGTACCCATTGTGACTTCCAACCCTGGGTGCGGGAATTGTGTGTTTCTTAAATTACACCGACTGAAGAGCCACGTGGGAAACAAGTGATTCTCCAAATGGGGTTTTTATATGCCTCATGCGGCCAAGAGAGCCTGGGCTTGGGGAAGAGGAAATGCACACGGTTTGCTTCGTGGAAAGACCAGGCAGCTCCAAGTTTGTTTGTTTTTTTTTTAATTCAATTAGCTTGGGTGTGGGGGTGGTCACCAGCTGCATGGTTTGAATCATTTGAATTTTGAGATCTGAACTAGCTGGTTTAGGCAATAGAGTTTTAAGTTTTAAGAGTTTTATTATTATTATTATTATTATTAATTATTATTATTATTATTATTATTATTATTATTATTATTAATATAGTTTCAAATCTGGCCCTGGAGCAGACTGATGATTTCCTCTCAAGATTTCAGATTTAGATCTCGAAGTCTGTAAACAAGGAGGTAATTTGAGGTATCTATGACCTAAATTTGGGGGGTTAAAAGTGAAATTAATATACAGAGAAAAGACTGATTTGGTTTGGCAATGAAGAAAAGACAGAATGAAAAGTCAGTAAACAGTCTACTAACCTCGCAGTGGCCTCGATGACTCTGACTTTGACTCTGAAACCAGGTTGGCTCCCCTATTCTGGCCCCAGGGAAGAGTATTTAAACTGAAACTGTCCCAGAACGTTTGAGGGGCACAATTGCCTTAAATCTTGGCTGTGCGTTACTTTGTTTATTAAATATGTGGCAATAGATTTGAGCTGCCTATTGAGCGTTTTCCATAGGACAAGTGATGATAAGTCAGATGGGAACCTGCACTCTTGGAACTTGATACTTGATTGACAGTCAGTGCTCCCAGGGTGGGGGTCGGGGGTAGAGGAGGTATGCCCTGATTTGTAGTGTTTGCCCAGTGTCTGTGGTGTAAATAATCCTGCCAACTAAACATCATTGAACCCAGAGTTGGGAAGAGATGTGCAGAGCACATGTGGCATGGTATTTCCACCATATAAGCACCATGCAGGTTGTGAAGAGACATAAATAAACTCAATCATAAAGCAGTAAATTCTAACGGCTATCATTAAAAAGTCTATAAATAAGAAATGCTGGAGAGGATGCAGAGAAAAGGAAACCCTCCCATACTGTTGGTGGGAATGTAAATTTGTGCAGCCACTATGGAAAACAGTATGGACGTTCCTTAAAAAACTAAAAATAGAGTGACCATATGGTCCTGCAATCCCACTCCTGAGCATACATCTGAAGAAAACTAATTCAAAAAGATACATGCGCCCCAATATTCATAGCAGCACCATTTACAATAGCCAAAACATGGAAGCAACCTAAATGTCCTTCAACAGATGAATGGATAAAGAAGATGTGGTATACATACACGATAGAATATTACTCAGCCATTAAAAAGAATGAAATAATGCCATTTGCAGCAACATGAATGGACCTAGAGATGATCATACTAAGTGAGGTAAGTCAGAGAAAGACAAATATCATATGGTACCACTTTTATGTGGAATCTTTAAAAGATCATACAAATGAACTTATTTACAAACTGGAAATAGATTCATAGACATAGAAAACAAACTATGGTTACCAAAGGGGAAAGGGGTTGGGGGAGGGATAAATTAAGAGTTTGGGATTAGCAGATACAAACTACCATATATAAAATAGATAAACAACAAGGTCCTACTATATAGCACAGGGAACTATGTTCAGTATCTTGTAATAAACCATAATTGAAAAGAATATGAAAAAGAACATATATATGTATAACTGATTCTCTATGCTGTACACCAGAAACTAACACAAGATTGTAAATCAACTATGCTTCAATAAAAAAATAAAATAAAATAGAGTAAATTAATGAAGAAGTCATGAGTTTGATGAGTTTTGAGTATTATCTTTGTTTTTGATACTCTATTAATTATGTTTCCAATTTAATTTTTAATAAAAGTTATGTTTAATAGCTAGCTCACAAAATTTCTGACAGTTTCACAGCGTTCCCCCTGATCAGGATGAGCCAGGTCCAGGACACTGCTGTCTAATGCCTCTAATGGGGCATCAGTGGTGTAGCTGACCAGGTCTGGGAAGGCCTCCCCCCTGTCAAGGACAGCCTGCCTCCACTTGCTGTCCTCACCCCCAGGGTGCCCAGAGAATATAGCCTCCCAGTTCCTGCCAGTACTGTGGTCTGGTTCTCTGGATGATGGTGACTGATGGTGGCCCAGGGCCACTTCTTGGTTCCCAGGTCTGTTGGGTTTAGAGCTGGTTTCTGAGCCTCAGACCTGCCTGACTCCTCCCAGTTCTGAGATCACTTGTCGTCAGATGGTGCTGGGCATTCTCAGTGTAAAAGCTTGGCTTCGTTCTGTCCTGCTCTGAGTGATATACTTTCTCCCTCCCTCCCTCCCTCTTTCCTTCCCTCCCCTTCCTTCTCCTCCCCTTCCCCTCTCTCCCTTTTCCTCCACCTCCATCTCTCTATAAGTCCAGGAGAGCAAGCCAAGTTACCCCGCTGTGTGCCCTTATTAAACATCATTTATTGGGTGAAAGAGGTTAAGAAGTACCAAATCCCAGCTATACAATAAATAAGTCACGGAGATGTAATGAACAGCACAGGAACTACGGTTAATAACAGTACATTGTGCATTTGAAAGTTGCTAAGAGAGTAAATCTTAAGAGTTTTCAGCACAAGAAAAACACATTTTGTAACCATGCGTGGTGATGGATGTTAACTAGGCTTACTGTGGTGGTCATTTCGCAATATATACAAATATCAAGTCACTATGTTGTACACCTGATACTAGTATGCGACCTGTCAGTTATACCTGAAAAAACATCATTTGTGGAAAGGGCCGGGTGGGGACGTTGGAAAAATCTCACGAGCCCTTGAAAAACAGTGCAAAACGAGAAAGCAGGACCTCCAGTCTAAGCTGGCAACTGGAGTCCTTGGTTCCCTGGCCTTACACTCAGGAAGAGGGAGGTGGCCGCAGGGTCACTGTGTTCCTGGAGCAGCCACCCACACTTTGACCTTGACCTCCCCCAGTCCTCTGGGTCTGAGTGGGCAGAAATGTCAATGCCCCCTGCCCTAGAGAGCAAAAACCAGGTGGCCACTCCACACCGAGCCAGTTCCTTGACTGGTGTAGTCCCTCGGCGTGGGCTGTGTGCAGTGGGGAGGGAAAGGCCTGGCAAAGACTAGTCCTGCAGGAGACACACTCTCATCCTCAGAAACACAAGTCGTGATCACAAAGATGACACTGACTTACTTTTATTGGACAAAATCTTGGGAAATGGACCAAACAGAGGGAAGAAAATGAAGGGGGAAATTGGAAACCTGGAGGTTTTTTTTTTTTAATTGGATAACCTTGACATGTGTTATTTTGATATCTTTATATAATGTAATTTGGTGGTTGTAATGATATTTATCACATGTTTATAGTACAATATTACCCTCTATATTCAATACACCGTACATTAGATCTCAGTGACCTGTTTAGTACTCGTTACAAGCTTGTACCTGTCAGTCTTATCTTCCCACTACCCATCCCCTGGTATTATCACCATTTTACCCTCTGTTTTGCTTACTTTTTTATTTTTTATAGGTTTGACTATTTTAGATTCCATATATAAGTGATATTACACAGCATTTGTTTTAGCTCGCTTAACATAAGGTGCTCAAGGTCTATCCATGTTGTCAAAATCTACAGGATAAGTTCCTTTCTCATAGCTGAATAATATCCCATTGTGTATATATGTGCCACGTCTTTTTTATCCATTCAGCCACTGATGAGCATATAGGCTGCTTCAAAACGTGGCTATTAAGTAGATGCAACTGGACTAATTTTGACGACTTTGGAAAACATAAAGCAACTTGAAGGAATCTAGGAGTTGCCAACTAGCCTCACTTAAGGGGTTGCTTTAAAAAAAAAAGTTAGGAATAATGTATTATTTCCATATGAAGTGTCTGTAAGAAACCATATCTGGTAAAGTGCTATTAGGGTGGATGGGGAGAGTAGGTGAGGAAAGGGCCAGAGGAAAATAGTCCTTAGTTACTGAATTCAGGGCATCTTGAATCCACTGTCTCAATGGGCTGTTAACTCTATGTTTATGAAGATAAAACTATTAGCTGAAAGTGTCTCAATATTGAGTTTTTAGAAAAGAAACTATTTTCTAGAGTTAATTCCATCATTGTAATTTCATTTCATGATTGTTTTCCTATGAACAAGTTTTTTTTAAATTTACTTTTATTGTGGTATGATTCCTGTACAGTAAACTACACGTATTTCAGACGTACACTCTGATGACTTTTGATAGGCATATATATACACCTATGAAACCACCACCTCAATCAAGATACTAAACATTTCCATCACCCCCCAAGTGGTGCAATTTTCGAACTCCTGATTTATCCCTTCCCACCCCCTTTACCCCCTGGTAACCATAAGTTTGTTCTCTATGTCTGTGAGTCTTTCTGTTTTGTAGATAAATTCATTTGTGTCCTTTTTTTTAGATTCCACATATAAGCAATATCATATGGTATTTTTCTTTCTCTTTCTGGCTTACTTCGCTTAGAATGACGATCTCCAGGTCCATCCATATTGCTGCGAATGGCATTATTTCATTCTTTTTTATGGCTGAGTAGTATTTCATTGTCCCCTTGTTGAAGTTTCAAAAGGTCCCTTTTTCCTATTGTCACTTTTACTTCCTTTTATTACAGGACAAGAACTAGGCCTTCTGACCCCCAACCCCCCAACCACTGATGCACACATAAAGCTCTTCCCTCTCCTCTCTGCTCACTGATTTTTCTCAGACAGCCCTCCTCCTCCGAGCCAAACACTCGGCCCCCGGCAGCTTTGCCCCACACACCTCCCAGCTTCCCGTCAGGAACCAGACTGAGGCTCTCTCTGCCTTAAGTTCCCTTCCTGTCCTGGGGAGGCCTCTGATTAGTCCAGCCAGTGTTCCATGCCCATTCCTGACCCCATCATCTGTGGCTAATGGGGAGAGGAGCAGTGACTTCCCCATCAATCCTGGAGGCTGGGGCAGAATCAGGAAGTAGATGAAAACCCCATTGAAGCCTTGAAGAGTTTAGAATGGGACTGCTGTTGTGGGCAGATGAAAAACAGCTGCCCATTAGTGCCTCTGTTGCTTTCCACATGTTCCAAATCATTGCAGATCGGTGAAAGCAACTTGTCCAAAGCTGAAGCCCATCATAGGTCATGGGTCAGTGTGGTGCCATCCATTCTGCAGGGCTGGCTGGGCACCATCAGACGCCTGGCACCTCCCTGAAAATAAACACCGTGGCAGGAGGAGGCGGTGAGGTCAGGAAGGCTCTCCTGATGTTCAGTCCACCTGTTCTGACCGTCTCATCAGCTCTAGGGGGGCAGGCCCACATGAAGGATGCCCGGGGGGCTCTCGGTGGGTTGTGTCAGGAGCGATAATGATAGCTTCTCTCCTCTGGGATCCTGTGAGGTCCCAGCACCCTGCCAGCAACTTGCCAAGCAAGACCAATCCTTGGAAAACCTGCCAGGGCATGCTTCTTACCTGCTTTGTGCCTTGGTTTCCTCTTCTGCAAAATGGAGATGTCACGAGACCCACCACACAGGACTCTCATGAGAATGAATGTAAGCCCTTACAGCAAGTTCCTGGCATCAAGTGAGAATGACATGTAAACATCTGTGACTGTCATCAGCTCTCAGGAGCTGGGACTGGCCCTCAGGCCCACCTGGCCCCTAACTCCCGGGACTGTCACCCACTGGTCCATCTTGGGTCTGGGTAATCCACGGAGGGGCTGGATCCTCAAGGACTCCAGGTTCCTCCAAGGAGGGCTCCCACCCTCAGCAGAGGAGGTGTCTGCACTCTGGCCTTGACTCTGATGGACTGGGCGGGTCGTTCTGGCAGCCCCTCGGGTTGGGGGGCAGGACTCGAGGAGGTGGCTATCGGGCTGGGCAGCTGGCGGCCAACCCAGGAGGGTAGTGCCGTAATGGACTTGGCTGGGTGGCTCAGGCCAAAATGCTGACCTAATGCCTCCACGCTGGACCCACGTGGGACAGGACAACCAAGAGCAACAATAAAGCAGATGAGATTAGAAAGGGGTTAAGTGCCCTCCAACTCACACTCCAGGCTTCCGGGTAGTGGAAGACTGGTCACCCTGGGAGGGGAGGCCAGGGTGCTCGGGGAAGCAGAGTGGGCATTTGCAAAGTCTCCAAAAGGTCCTGCTAAGTCCTTGGGCTGGGAGGGCAGTGTACTGGCTCCTGCCCTGGGGACACAGCTGTCCCTGCAGGTCCCTGAGGACTCTGAGGATGTCCCTCTCCTCCCTTGGCACCCAGGTTCCTGCAGCCCTTTCCCTGGTGTCTGTAAGGAAATCTAAGCTGCACCCCCTCGACCCCACGGCCATCAGGGAGGGAAATTCGCAAAGGGTGCCACGCACACTGGCCGCCCTCCACTGTCACTCGCCTTCAAGGTGGCTCTAATTATCCCCGTTTTATAGAAAACCGATGATCAGAGAATCACTGAGAGCTGGTCCACATGCACCCAGGGTTCAAATGCAGGTCAAGTGAAGTCGGAGGCCTCTATCAGAATCCCAGAGACCCCTCCACCAAGGGGCCCATCTCCTCTGCACTGCAACTTCAGATGAAAGACGCGGATTGGAGGAGAGAGGCTGAGAGTGGGCATCTGAGCAGTTCATCCTGGGTCAGCCCTGGGGTGTGCCCGGAGCCCTCACTTCTCTGAGGGATGACTCATTTCCCTCCAGGCTGCCCTGCGAGCTCCCTCACCCCTCACCAGCTCAGGTGGCTCTGATGTGGAGCAGCAGAGACATCCAGGCCACCTTACAAAAGGGGTGTTAGTGCCCTCATTACTGGATGCCCGGGGCTGGGGCTGGAGCCAGAGGAGCCCGGCCGTTCTCCCCAAAGCTCATGGTGCTGCCCCTCCTTACTCTGTGTCACCTGCCTCCTCCTCTGTCCTGTCAACAAATGAAGGGGGAAACACAGATGAGTGAAAGAAAGAAGACAGGGGGTGGGATGGAGGAGGGGGAGGGAGGGAAGGAGGAAGGAGGGAGGGAGGGAAGAACGGGGAGTAAGTCCCTCTGGTTTCTGGTTTCCTGGTCCCTCTTCTCACTAGCTGAGAGACTCTGGCCAAGGTGCTTAGCCCCTCTGAGCCTCAGTCTCCTCATCTGTGTCAAATGGGGTGACAGGCCTCCCCTGGGGGATGCTCTGGGGAACAGGGAGCAGGCATCTCACTGTCCCCCTGATCCTTAAGGCAGGTAAGACCAGGCTCTCCCACAGGCAGGGCAGGAGTGTGTGTCGGCCCCAGTGGCCTCTAGCTTTTAAAGGGGCATTGCTCAGGTCTCCAGGGAGGAGCGGCCTGGGGCAGTGGGCCCGCCTGCCTGCAGGAGCCACCCCGCTCCCCTCAGCCTGGCTCCTTCCCTGGCTGACTGCAGGGTGGGCTGTGAGGAGCCCAAATAGTGAGGCCCTGTCCAGGGACCAGCTCTGCCGGCCTCACAGAACGTGGTCCATGGTTGTTTTCAGGTGGGAGCAGTCGGGGTGGGCTCTGGGCTGGTGCCCAGCCTGCCTTGCACTGCCTGTTCTCACAAAAGGAACAGGCCAGGCCGGGCCAAGATCTCCCAGACCAGGAACACCCAGACTGCACGTGATCCTCTTAATTTCCATAATCCGCTCATTTTGCAGATACCACGTGTCCCCCTAAATCTGCGGGTTCCCTCTCCATCGCAGTCTCACCCTGTGCATCTGTCTTTGGCTCCCTTTTCCTTTCTCTGTTTCCCTCTGTGCCTGTGTCCCCATCCCCACCCCCACCCCAGCCCGCGTCCCCCGCTTCCCGTCTCACACTCTCGCCCCCTCCCCCGTCGAGCCCTGTCTCACGGGGACAGCTGTGAAGAATTAGGAGCTCGACAGTGAGCATCAGTCCCCAATGGCGCAGGATGATTTATGTCTCCGTGGAGATCAGGCAGGTTTTCTTAATTATTTCACCCAACAGCACATGTCCTGGGGCTCTTGGGGGCTTTCTCTCCTTTCAAAGTCTTGACTCTCACCTGAGCTGGACAGTTAGTTTTTATTTTTAGAACAGCTCCAGGACCCCAGAGCCAGTCACAGCCCCCCGCCCCCTCCCCGGAGAGAGAATCTGCAGCGCGGGGCGTGGGAACCGGCATCCGAGTCTGCGCCCCGCCCCCTCCCCCGCCCCGGCCCCATCGGGAGGCGGGTCCTCCCAGAGTCCCCTCACCCCACCGTCCCCCAGACCCCCAGATGAAGGGGAGGCTCAGAGACAACCCTCCTGAAATGGAGGAGACACCGTATGACTCTGGAACCCGCTAATACCGGTTGTTACTGCCCAGCTTTCCCCAGGGTGTTGCCATCACAGCGACCTGGCCTGCCACTGTCACCTTGGGCAGCTGCCCGCCCTCACTGCGCCTCTGCCTTCTCTATACAACGGGGGTGAGGAAGATGCCTGCCTTATGAGATTGCTGCTGCACTTAGAATAATTCACGGGGCGCTGAGCACGAGCCAGGCACCGTGTTAACCCTTTCCACGTGGATTCCCTCCTTCTTCCTCTCAATGACCAGGGGAGGAAGTATTTGTATGTTCATTTATAGGTAAAGAGACAGAGGCTTAGAGATGTCAAATTTTTCTCCTGCGGCCTGAGTCCGGGAGGAAAGTGGTGTAGTGGAACCCAATCCGCCAGCAGGGCTGTTTTTCCTTATTCCACACACAGGAAGCCCCTGATGTCTTCCGCCTCCACCGCAGGGATATTTTCCACCACAGTGGATGTGTGCCCGCAGGGGCTCCCAGCTCACACAGAAGGAGCGAGCCTGGATGCCCTGGCAGTTTTGCTCCTGGTTAATGTAGGGGGAACTCACATTTCAGTTCTTTCTGAATTGGAAAAGACCTTTGGAAAAAATAACCCTCCTCAACCCCCAGCAACATGTGTTCACAGCTTGTGCATGCCGGCAGGCCTGAGAGTGCCAAGGAGGCACTGGGGAGAGCTGGGGCAGTGGGCAGTGACTGGGCTGTGGAGTTCCCGGAATCCACAAGATCCAGACGACCTTGGGGTCTGAGGCTGGGTGAGCGCGGGGCCACAGGGATTGGCAGTGTGTCCCACAGACAGTGTGGGGCTGATACATGTTGCAGAAGAGTGGGGCCAGGGACCTTGCAGAGAAGAGTGACATTCTCTCTACCAACAGCTCCTTGACTGGAGATCATAGGTGAGTGGTCACGCTGTGGAACAGACACAGGAAAGCTCCATTGTTTCTATTGGCCAAGGGGAAGATGAGGAGAAGGAGGCCTAGCCAGGGGTGCTAAATTAGCCAGAACTTGTCAGGTTCAAATAATAGAAACACAAGTCAAACTGCCTTAAGCAAAAAAGGAAACACATCGATGAATGTAATTAAAAAGTTCAAGGCGTAGCTTCAGGCACGGCTGGATCCAGGTGTTCTAATGAGGCCATTAAGGAGCTATCACTCGTCAGCTTTCTTTGACTTGGCTTCACTCTCAGGCAGATTCTTCCAAGCAACAGACAATCCTGGATGAAGTGGAAGCCGCCACCAGCATTAGGGTGCCCCAGGGAGAAGGATAGAGAAAAGAGACTCCAAACCCATCCACAGGTTAAAGAATTCCAAGAACTGGGGCCTCCATTCTGTTCCACTGATCTGTGAGTCCTGCGGCCAGTTCCACCCATCTTGATTACTGTTGCTCTAGATTAAGCCTTGGTATCAGGCAAGTGATACCTCCCACTTCATTTTTCTTTGACAAGACCGTTTTTCTAGAGTCCTTCCCTTTCCATATGAATTTTAGGGTTGGCTTTTCTGTGTCTGCAGAAACTTTGCTGAGATTTTGAGACACTGCACTGAAATTGTTATCAAAGTGGGTAGAACTGACATCTTTACTATGCTGAGTCTGCCAATCCATGCACACAGGTGCTTCTCCATTTACTTAGGTCTTCTTTGATTTCTGTGATCAGCACTTTGTAATTTTCATCATACAGCTCTTTTATTATTTTTAAATCCACAAAAAGACATACACGGAGCTTTCCAGGGTGATTGTGGCTTTCCTTCTTTGTGCTTTTTCTTGCTCTCTTGCTGAAGTCAGCACCCAGTCCCACCAAGGACATCTCGTTGAGCCCCTAGTCAACACGATCCTAGCCAAGATGTCAGCGTGCACAGACTTAACGCTTTCCACCCCCAGAGGTACTTAACCTGCCAAGGCAGTTCATCTGATTGGGATTCTCACAAATACAGGTTTCTACACTCAGTGGCCCTGGTTCTACCCCCAGATAGAACCACCCATCACAGTTCTAATCCCTGACCATTTCTCTGCTTTGTAGACCTTCCCTCTCTTCCCTAAGACTCAATTCAGAGAACTTTGCTGGGTATCCCTCTGTCCTACCCTGGACCCTCTGCAACGGCAGCAACCCTGGCACTGTCTGTGTGTCTGCCCCCATCTCTTTCACATACACACATACACACGCACACTCATACACGTTCCTTTCTTTTTCCTTCATCTGATCTTCTTTGTTCCTTCCTCTCCTTCCTAGCCTGTCCCGCATCCCTAGCTGCCCACTCGGAGGTGACCACTGAGGTCTGATCCACACCCGGCCAGGGACAAAGCATCTTGTTACTGCCCCATGTGTCCCAAATGAGCCCTGGGGTGAATGGAAACAGACCCCAACTGCTCCTGTCTTTCAGGTGGTGTTGAACAAGGTAGGGGCAAGCAGAGAATGTTCTACACACAGCAGTCTAAACCTGGGTCTCACTTCCTTTTTGTAGCCCGCGTGAATAAGGCTGCCTCCTGGGATGACAGCCTCACTGAGGCTACTCTGACTAGTGGATCTGGCCAAAGTGTTGATGACAACACCACCTACGTCCAACAGCTGGTGACCCAGAAGGAGCTTTGCCGTCTTGCTGCCCTAGCTGTGATTCCCCAGACCAGGTACTTGTCTTTCTGAGTCTGTTTCCTCCTCACAAAATGGGGTACTAATCCCTACCTCCCAGGGACTGGGTGCCTGCTGTGGAGACTGGACTGAGTGCCGAGCTCCAGCTTGGGATGTGGTCATGGTGTCTGTGACCACAGTCGGCACTGGTGTTTTGCAGGGAGGCCATCCAGCCCTGTGGCTCCCCGCCTCTCTGAACGTGCTCACTCATGTGGGCTCCCTGAAGAATGGGCAGTGGTTCCTTCCTCTAGTGAGAACAGTGCTGAATCTGCATGCCTTGCAGATCACCAAATTGCAAACTCCCTCAGCCTATTACCCACAGTTCTCTGGGCAGTTGGGGGAGGGGAAAAGTGATGGGGAGGGTGGCACGGAGGTGGTTGGGGCACCCACCTTCTTGTGCTGCTGCTGGGGGACCGCTGTGCCCATCCACACTTCCGATCCTTTGGAAGGACCAGAGAAGATCAGATGAAGGAAAAAGAAAGGAACGTGTGTGCGTGCACGTGTGTATGTGAGAGAGAGAGGGGCAGACACACAGACAGTGCCAGGGTCGCTGCAGTTGCTGAGGGTCCAGGGTAGGACAGAGGGATACCCATGTAGGGAGGCTTCACCCTCAGCCCAGAGAGACTGGATAATCACCACCAAGGTTCTGGGGCTGCCCTGTCTGATATGGGAACCACTAGCCACAGGGGGCTACTGAGCCCTTGAAATGCAGCTCATCTTGGTTGAGTTGTGCTAAAGTATAAAATCCACACTCGATTTCAAAGACTTAGTACAAAAAAAAAAGAGTATAAAATATCTTATTAATTCTTTTTTAATATTGATGATATATTGAGCTATAATACTTTAGACATATTTGATTACATAAATTTTATTATTAAAATTAATTTTATCTATTTCTTTTTACTTTTTAAAATGTGGCCACTAGAAAATTTGAAATGAAATATGGAACTTATATTTGTAGCTCATATTGTATTGGACAACATTTCTCCAGACACTATGGCCAATATGATATGGCTTGCTTTAAGGACGTGGTCCTGGGAGCCAGGGCTGTCCTCTTTCCTTGGTCTTTACCATCTTAGCCCCACTGCCCTGGTACACATACAACAAAACCCAGAATTATGAGAGGCTTCTGTCTCCTGTGCATCTTTGGATTCCCACTACCCAGAACCATCTACTCAGCACTTTAAGGATAGGTAACATTTTTGTGTAACTGGGAAAAAGGCATCACTTATTCAAGGTACTATACTGGTATCCTCCAGAAAACTGGCACAAGAGACATGCACATCTATTATTTCTACCACATGGATGGTGCCCCTTGTATAAAGCACACTTGTGCAGTGTGCAGCCTTCTCAGCTGTATGTGGCAACCCTGCCATACCTTGCTGCTCAAAATGCATCAGTTGGAGGAATTAATGAAAAAGACAGAATAGGCACCCTACCCCTTCACCTTTTTGTTTTGGGCTGAGGCTCCATCTCTTTTCCAATTATTAACGCTAAAAAGATCAGTAGTGTCTCAGGATTATGGCTTCATCCTCATTGCTCTCTGTATGAAAACCATGTCAGTGTAGATCCCCAGTATTCATCTAGGAGGCTCACAGAGCCATGGGCAGAAGGTAGACTCCTACCAATGCCTCAAGACCCAACCTAAGGGTCTCCTTTGTGAAGAATATCCCCCTTCAGAGCTGTTGATGTCACAGAAGTCCCTAGGGAAGGGGCGCTTGGTGAGTGTAACCTGGTGTTGTTACCACCTTGGATGGAGGACCATTGCTTTACTGAGGGACGGGTGCTGGTACAGACTGGTAGAGGGTTCTGGAATGCTTTTATCAAGGAGTGTTGACACACATCTGCTTAAAATCACTTAAGTTTATCATCTTGACTGACTCATTGGGCAGCATACACAGAAAGGGGGAGGATGAGGTAAGCAGGGAGGGTTGGGTGTGTGGCCTCATGACTTTCACAGTCATCTCCATTTTCACCCCCAGATGCCCTATTTGCTCCCAATGACTTTTGTTAATGGGTAATGTAAATGTGTAGATATTTATCTGCCTGTGTCAAGAATAGTTCTAATCCTGTGCTGCATTACTGTCTCACAATTGTTAAGTATAGTTTTTTTTATAATATGTTTTTATTAATGTCTAACATTTATGATCTCCCCTCACTTTTACACTTTTCTGTTCCGTGGAAATTTATCTGCAGTCCCCCACCCCACCCCCACCCCCGCCAAAATGTAAAGGAGTGTGTTGTGTTTGTTTAGCCACTTTTTTCTTTTGTTTTAAAAATATTTTTTCGCAAATCTGAGTTTGATTGCTTCGGGGGAGCAATAGGAAGTGAGTTAGGGGCCAAGCCAAAAGGGAAAAACAACAACAACAAACAATTTGCAGCCCAGTTTTCCAGAACTCTTTGTGGTTCCTCTAACCAAATGGATGTTTTGTGGATAGTTAGGTTATTTTGTACAGTAAACTTTTTTTTTTCCTTTTCTTTTCAGCTGCTTAATGTGCTATCATGAAAGGAAGATCCACTTCTTAATGAAAAAAAGCTGAGATGGGAGAGGGAGTTGAGCCATCAGGAGTACTTCCAGGCTTACATAAGTAACATTCCTGATGCATAAACATCTTGGCAAATCCAGAGACTAAATCCCCATCCCACACTGCTGGCCTGAACCAAACACTGTATAATATAATTTTTTAAAATCCTGTTGATGGTAACATTTTTCTGTCCAGAAACAAGTCATTAGTTTGGACAAAGGAATCCAAATGCATCTGCTTAGTTCCCCAAAGTTCTAGTGGAAAATATTATCTAGAGAAAAAGTCAGCGAGGGATAAGAGTGGAGGATTGTGATTCCTTAAGAGTAAAATAAAGAGAAATAGCGCTTAAAATCTCATGAAGTTCCTCTCAGCACAGAATAACAAATCCCAAACCAAATTAAGCCATCCTCATTGGGCAAATGCCAACCAGAGAATTAAAAAAATCATTTTAATGAATTATTAATTCTGCTGGAGATCTTAAACAAAATTGAAAGCTTTTTAGTCTAACTCATGAATTGAAATTGAAATATACAATCGGTGATTTGGGGGCCCCAGCGCTTGCTCTTCTGTGATAGGTACACACCCATGTATTCATACAAATTTTTGTTCCCAAGGAAAGAAAGGCCTTAGACAACATTCTCTGTATCATGACATATTATCAACAACATTCTAATTCCAAAAAAATTTAATCCAAATTGTGAGGAAGAACTACTTCTTCTTAATAAGTTTTTGAAACAAACAAAACAGTGTCATATACCAATAAAAGCAGTATCCATGGTTCCTGAGCTAGACAAAGAATATTTTCATTTCTTTCCTCCATTCCTGCAGGGCATAACCTACCAGAAGTGGCCCCTTTTCTTCAAAAAGTCTGAACAGATCAATTAGAAGTAATACAGAAAGTAATTACAATACCCTCCACCAGGGCCCCCAAAGAGCATCAAGCCCAAATGGTTTCTCAGGGGGTTCCTAGCAAACCTTTAAGAATCTGATAATCTCAGTGTTACAGCACAGAAAGAGAGGAAAACCTTCCAGTTATTTATGTAGCCAAGAATACTGCCAATTTGAAAATCTGACAAAGGTTTTTATAAAAAATTAAAACTACAGATCAATCTCACTTATTCATATTGGTATGAAAATATTAAAGAAAATCTAGGCAAAGAGAATCCAACAATATATTAAGATAACACATTATTAGCAAACAGTGTTTATTCCAGGAATGCCAATGTGGTTCAATGTAGGCAATCCAGAAATATGATTCATCATTTATAGAGCTAAGGATAAAAATCATCTGATAATCTCCTTATGATGCAGAAAAGACATTTGAGAAATGCAGCACTCATTCATGCCAAAAATACTTTCCCAGTGAAATCAGAACAAAGACAAAGATGCCCATGATCATCACTACTGTGTAAAGTTGTATTGGAAGTATTACGCAAAGCCACAAAACAAGGATATAATGGAAAGCAGAATTAGGAAAGAAATAATAAAAAAATTTCTCTTGGTGGATGATATAATAATCTATTGGGATAACCCAAAACAATCAATGGAAAAATTAACACAAGCAATAAAAGAATTCAGTAAAGTGGCAGGTTGTAAAATCAATAAGCAAGGGCAATGGCCCACATATCTATAGATAAAAGTCATTTGGAAGAAACAATGGAAGAGAAGATCTCATTCATGATAGGCAGAAAAAGAAGACTGTGAGTACAAACTTAATGAGAAATATCCCAACCTATTCAAGAAAAATATAAAACTTTTATGAATGAAACAAAAGTATACTTTAATAAATGGAGAGATATACTATATTCATAGACAGGAAGACTGAACATCAAAAAGATACTAATTCACCCTAGATTAATTTATGAATGTAACATGATCCCAGTTTTTTTTTTTCCTGGAGCAAGACAAGTTGATTCAAAAGTGCAGCAGAAGAACAAACCAGAAGAAATAGCTAGGATAACCTTGAAAAAGCAATGTGGGGAGACTAACCTTACCAAATATTAAGACATATTTCAAAGTCTTTGTTATTTAAAAAAGCAGTGTATAATTAATACATGGATAGGCAGACTAATAAGACAGATGAAAATCCAAAAATAGACTCAATTCCTTGTAGAAATTTAGTATATTTTAAAGGAGGTATCTCAAAAAATAGACTAATGGTGT
Organism: Camelus dromedarius; assembly: GCF_036321535.1. Taxonomy (NCBI): domain Eukaryota; kingdom Metazoa; phylum Chordata; class Mammalia; order Artiodactyla; family Camelidae; genus Camelus; species Camelus dromedarius. The sequence continues at coordinate 6,120,115 of NC_087464.1, forward strand.
TGGGATAACTGTGTAGCCATAGAGAAAAAGAAAATTAGATCTGCCTCTCACCCTGTATACTAAGATACATTCTAAATAGCCCAGAGATTAAATGGAATATTTAATAATATGGAATAATAATAGAATAAATTATATAAAATATAGGAAAAATGGATGAATTCCTAAAAATTCAGTGAGCAGGGAAAACTCCTAAACTATGACTTGAGATCCAAAAGCAATAAGGAGAAATTTAATAAATCTGACAGTATATAAATAAGAGAAAACTTTTGCATGGCAAAAACAAAGACACAAAAATACCATTAATAAGGAAGAAGGGCAAATGACAAACTATGAAGAAGAGATTCTAAAAAGATATAAGAAAAAGGCCAACAACCTCATAGAAAAATGGGCAAAAGTTATGAACAGGTAGGTCAGAAATGAAATGCAAATGTCTCTCACAAACATATACAATACTCAACCTTTATAGTAAGAGAAATGTAAATGAAACTTATACTGAGTATCATTTCTTATCTATTAGGGGACAAAAATCCAAAAGTTTGATGACAAACTCATTGCTAATGGGAGTGAAAAAAAGGTGCTACAACTGCATGGAAAGACAGAACTATTAGCAAAATTATGTAAGCATTTGACCAGAAAGCTTTCCTCTAGAAATTTATCCTGAAGATATATTACACAAGGCTATTCATAGCAAAAGACAGGAAAGAACTCAATGTCCATCAATGGAACTGTATAAAGTAAATGTATCAACTATAGTACTTCCACTCAATAGAGTACTATGCAGGTATTAAAAAGAAATGAGAAATAAACTAACACAACATTGTAAATCAACAATACTTCAATAAAAGGAGAGAGAAATGAAAAATATATCTATACATTGCTAGAAATGGTCTCCAGAATACATTATATGAAGAAAATTTATTGAAGAATACACTTAAAAAAATTTGAATAGATATGGCTTGGAGAAGGAAGAAATGTGGTGGAAGGGACAAGCATGGAAACTAGACTCTCTGAATGTACCATTTCAAGATTTGACTTTACAACCATGTAAATGTTTCACATGAACATAATATGAAATAAAAGGAATATTTATAAATTAATTTATAAAAATAGAAAAGCAAATTGGAATAAATAAATCTGTGTACTGAGCTGGTGGCTTATTCATACAAAGGGGGATACCTGCAAATGTTTTTAAACACAATAATTTTATCAAACATTTCTTTTGGGATATACCCAAGGACCAAAAGTAACTACATGGAAATCTTAACTGTTAATAATCATGATGTTACTAAATGATTTGGAACTGATACTCTGAAGCATCAGATACTACAGAAGTAATTTAGATGAAGTAAATAATTAATTGTACTAATGTTGTTAAGAATCAAGATTTAATGTAAAATCTTTGTGATCCTAAATTTGAATTTGAAAATATCAGTATAAACTCATTATGTATTTTATTAAAAAAATTTTTTTTCTAGCTCTTGTTCACCAGGAAAGGGCTAGAACCAATAACCAACCAAGGAGCAATAAATTAATGTCCAGATTTTGGTCTCTAAATCTCATTTCCCACCAAAGGAACCAGGCTCCTTGAAAAAAGTGACTGAATCCCGGTGTGTTGCAGAGAATGAACAAGAGAAACCTGGAACATCTTGTTAAGTCTGAGAACAAGGATGTGATCATGGACTACAAGGGTTGGATCAGAAAACTCAGGAACCAACTTGAGAAGGCTCCCACTGACCAAAGATAGTACAAACTGAGCGTCGAGAAGAATAGTGATTACAATTGATCAAAGCATCTCAACCATGTTTAACCCATGAGTTCATAATGACAAACAAACAAACAAACAAAATAAGACAAAACCTTAAACTTATGTTACCTTTTTAGACTAATAGGATGCTAATTCATTATTCTGAAACTGGTAAATAAAGAGAGAGAATCAAACGTTTTTCCTGTGTGTCCTATAGGGACTGTACCTCAGATTAACCAAATCACTGACGAAAGGAACTTTCTCTTTGTAGAAGTATTCCAGCCAATAAAAGAAGAAGGAACAGTAGAAGAAGATCACCATTTTGCACCCTCTACTGATCATTAATGTCTGATAAAACCATTAGGTGAAAAGCTGATAGGGAACTTAATAATGGATGAATCAGGCTGACAACATCTGAAACCACTGATTAATTTTAATAGCATAGAAAGAGAGAACCAGACATTATGTGTCTCCTGATGAAAGTACACACCACCACCTGTGAAGTTTTCTTGCCAAAAAGAAAAAGCCAATCTGTTTATAATCAAGTCATCAGATCTCCCATTTTACAAGAGAGACTACAGACGGAAGAGCATGTTAAATGACACCATGGGGATGCAATCAGCAAAATCTAAAATGTGACAAACAGGATGAATAACTTAGATCTTCGACAGAACAGTTAGAGAAGAGAGGAAGTTTATAGGTGAAAAGAGGCTTAGGAGACTCATCCACCAACGTGACATGTGGACTTTATTTGGATCCTGATTCAAGCCAACCAACCATGAGAAAGAACTATGAGGTAGTGGAGGAAATAAGAACACTGATAATATTAAAATTTTATTGTTAATATTTTTAAGTTTAATAATAGTATTGTGGTTATTTGGGGTTTTTTTTTAAAGCCTTATCTTTTAGATCTATATGCTGAAGTATTTAGAGATTAAAAACCTGCTATCTGGGATTTGTTTCAAAAGAATCCATTTGGGGAATGGAAGGAGAGATGAAATAAGATTGGCAGTGAGGTGATGACTGTTGACGCTCAATGATGGATGTTCATTATACCCTGTATGTAAATTTGAGTATGTTCAAAGTTTTCCTAACAAAATAAAGTTGTTCTTGATATTTCAGCAGCCCCCCCAGATATCTGGTGGGAAGCCACAGAGTTCCCATCTGTTGATAGCACTAGTTATGGCCTATAGAAAGCACTGAGCCATCTGGTCACCTGCCCTCCATCCTTTATGCCAGACCCTCATGGTTATATGAAAGCCAGAAATAGAAGGAGCATCTATGTGGTTCACATACAAGTGGGGATGATACCGTTGCGGAGGTGGACTCATATAGCTAAAGTCCTAGCTAAGATGGGACATGGAATTTAATAGTATAATGGGAACTAACCATAATAAAACTTCCTTTGAATAATGGGAGAAAAATGCTTATGTAGCTTTCAATCTGAAATTCATTATTTTTCTATCAAAAGTCACAGCATGCACAAACACACGTGTGCACACACACACACAAACTTTATTTATTTATTTATTTATTTATTTATTTATTTATTTATTTATTTATTTATTTATTTATTTATTTATTTATATATAAAACCTAAATATATTACCCCCATCTATAAGGTACCATGCTGCAACCAAAGATGAATATGAAATTGTTCATAAGTTGCTATAATGGTCATTTTTTCAGACTACTACCTTAGATTATGGCTAGCGTTGAATAGATCTGTGCAGTGTTTTATATATTAAAGAGTAAGAGCTGCAGAACTAAGATTTATCCAACTTAAAGTATGAACTTTGAAGAAGGCAGAGGATGAAGGACCCTGGTGCATAGAGTGGGCTCAGTAGGCACTTAATTGCATGTCAGAAAGACATCATTGACTTCTACTTTACTCTGATATACTTAGAGACAGAGACATGGGAAATCAGATGCAAGTCACAAAAGTAGACACTCAATAAATGGTACCCATAAGAGAGAGGGAGAGATTAGCTATGGGGCAAAGGAGAGACTCATGACCAAGAACCACCAGCCAAAGAGAACTGAACAGGCTCTTGTCTAACAGCCTCACTGATGTCTTAATGAGAAGTAGTGGGAGCTGGACATGCCATTTAACTGTTGGTGGTTGTGTGACCATTGTCTTTATTAAATCCTTATCAAGACAGGGCATCAGGAACAGTCCCAGAAAAGGACTTGAACTAGAGGACCAGTGGGTCCTGGAAATCAATATTCTGGTGCACAGCTTAAATGAGCAGCACTCCTACAAAGTGGTACTTGATCTACTCCTGCTCCTTTTGGTTTAGTAACATACAAATTCTGATATACAACCATTTGACCATAAAAATAGAAATATCATAGGATTTGACTAAATACCTATATAAGGTGAACATGCAGAAGAGTTGGGGAAGTTAGTCAGACAGAGGTTGCTCAAAGGAGGTGGTTCTCAGCCCCACTAGACAAACACCCTCTTTATAACTAATGCTTTACAATGTCCCCTTTATTATCCTAAAATGAAAGCAGGTAATATAACCCAACCATACATATTTTTCAAAAGTCAATAATATTCTCTGACTTTATTATAAGAGAGAAACTGGATGAAACTGCTTTATAATAAAATAGTGTTGATGGTTAATTTTCTATGTCAATGTGGCTAGGCCACAGTACCCAGATATTTGGTCAAATATCAGTCTAGATGTTGCTGCAAAGGTATTTTTAAGATGAGATTAACTTTTAAATCAGTAGACTTTGAACAAAGTAGATTACCTTTTATAATATATGGGGGCCTCATCCAATCAGTTGAAAGCCTTAAGAGACAAAGACTGAAGTACCATAAAGAAGAAGGAATTCTGCCTCCAGACTGCCTTTGGGCCTGAGTTGCAGTGTCTCCAGCCTGTCATCCTGCCAGGCAGATTTTGGAATTGCCAGTATACACAATTGTGATGATCACAATAGAACAAACCAATTCTATAAAATAAATATGTCTCATGTCTCCCTTTCTTCTCTCTCTCTCTCTCTCTCTCACACACACACACACCCTACTGGTTCTGTTTTCCTGGAAAGCTCTGACTAATACAGTATGTTTTTAAAATAAATTTGGGAGACTTCTGTTTCTGGGAAGATGGAGTACACATACTTTTCCATAGTCCTCACACTAAGTGCAACTAAAAACTCTGGATGTTATATAAAAGAAACAAAAGAAGACTCTGAAAGATGAGGAGAAGACAGACAGGCTTAGTGTCTTGAGACTCAAGGATTGACAACATGGTGAATTTTCCTGGGGGTTCTTTTTGTCTCACATATCCCAGACCTGGAGCTGAAGAAGCTGGAGGCCTTGAAATGCCAACGGGAACAAATAAAAACCACTACCAACAAAAGCCTGTTCTCTCCAACCAGAGGACTAGGAAAGGGGCAGCCCAACAAGACAGAACACTTTTGCACAATAACTGCTCTATTTTAATGAAAAAAGCCACAGCAAACAATACCCAGGCCAGCAAAGACCAAATGGGAAGCCTACATTTCTACATTTGTGAGGCTGTAATTATGTGTCCCAACACTCCCAGAAGGATGGTGTCAGAGACGGCCAAGTGGGAACCTGGGATTTTCATCCTCAGTGACTGGTGTTGAGACCTAATATCTCCAAGCCCCCAAAGGGTCAGTGGTGACCTGCTGGGAAGCTAGAACTCCCCTCTACATGCAGTGATAATGAGGAGACTCAATCTCAGGAGTCAGTGGAGGCTGACTGGTGATCCTGGACTTCTTCTGTCTAACAGTAATAAGGTATCAGCTCTTTCCTTCCCCTGCAGAAGACTGTCAAAGAAAGCCAGCTAAAACAGAAGATTTAAACAAGACCGAGTTTCATAACATAATACAAAAATGTCCAGGTTAAAATGAAAAATCATGCATCATGTCAAGAACCAGGAAGATCTCAAATGGAATGAAAAAGACAGTCTGTAGATGCCAATACAAAGATGACAGAGATATTAAAAATTAATTGAAAAAGATTTTAAAGAAGTTATACTAAAAATGCTTCAGCATGCAATTATGTTCACATGTAAAACAAATTTTAAAAATTCTCAGCAAAGAAATATAAGATATAAAGAAGAACCAAATAGCCAAGACATGGAAAGAGCCTAAATGTCCACCAACAGATGACTGGATAAAGAAGAAGTGGTATATTTATACAATGAAATACTATTCAGCCATAAAAACCGACAACATAACGCCATTTGCAGCAATATGGATGTTACTAGAGAATGTCATTCTAAGTGAAGTAAGCCAGAAAGAGAAAGAAAAATACCATATGAGATCGCTTATATGCAGAATCTAAAAAAAAATATATATATATATATAAATACAAAACAGAAACAGACTCACAGACGTAGAATACAAACTTGTGGTTGCCAGGAGGATGGGTGTGGGAAGAGACAGACTGGGATTTCAAAATGTAGAATAGATAAACAAGACTGTACTGTGTAGCACAGGGAAATATATACAGGATCTTGTGGTGGCTCACAGTGAAAGAGAATGTGACAATGAATGCATATATGTTCATGTACAACTGAAAAATTATGCTCTACACTGGAATTTGACACAACATTGTAAAATGACTATAACTCAATTAAAAAATGTTTTTTAAAAAAAGAACCAAATGAAAATTTTAGAACTGAAAAATACAGTAATTGAAACAGTTTGTTGGGTGGCCTCAATAGAAGAATGGAGGATATAGAGGAAGGAATAAGTTAAACTTGAAGACAGAAAAATAGAAATAATCCATAGAGAGAAAATAGACTAGAAAAAAATTAACAGAGTCTTAGGAACCTACAAGATTATTACAAAAGGTCTAACATTTGTAGCATCAGAATCCCAGAAGGAAGAGAGAAGGGCTGAAAACATCCTTGAAGAAATAATGCAGAAAACTTTCCAAATTTGGCAAGAGATTTGGCCTATAGATTCAAGAAGTGGAGCAAATGCCAAAGAAGATAAATCCAAAGAAATGCAGGCAAAGACACATCAAAATAAAACTCCTGAAAATGAAAAACAAAAACAAAAGAATCTTGAAAGTAGCCAGAGAAAACCAAACCTTATGAACAGGGGAAAAGCAAATTGAATGACTGCAGCAGAAAACATGAAAGCCAGAAAGAAGTAGCATAAAATTTTTCAAGTGTTGAAAGAAAAAAAACTGTCAACCCAAGTTTTATATACAATAAAAATATTCTTCAGGATTGAAGGGGAAATCAAAACATTCTCAGAAGGAAGAAAACCAAGAATGGTGACCAGTAGATCTACCTTAAAATACTAGCTAAAGAAAGATTTTTAATTTAGAGATGAAATGATAAAAGAAGGAATCTTGGAAAGCCTGGAAGGAGCAAACAAATGAGTAAATAAGAGATTTTCCTTTCCTTCTTGAGTTTTTTAAATTGTACTTGATAGTAGAAGCAAAAATTATCACACAATCTGATGTGATTCTAAATGTATATAGAGGAAATTTTAATACAATTATATTACAAATGGGGAGGGTAAAGGGATATAAAGGGAGGCCAGGCTTCTATTCTTCAATGAACTGTTAAAATGACAATACCTATGGACTGTGATAAGTTGTTACATGCAATGTAATATATAAAGCAGCCATTAAAAAGGAAAACAAAGAGATAGACTCAAAAATACTAACGATAAATCAAATTGGAATTGTAAAAAAGTACTCAAGTAACCCACAGGAAGGAAGGAAAAGAAAACAAAGAAAGAAAAACAAAAGAGAAAACAAACAGAAAACAACACAATGGCAGACTTAAATCCTAATATATCAATCATCCCATTAAATGTAAATGATCTAAATACACCAATTATAAGACAGATTGGTCGAGTCTATTAAAAAAAACACAATCCAACTACATGCCATCTAAAATAAATTCACTTTGAATGTAACAATTTAGTCAGGTCAAAAGGAAAAGGATAGAAAAAGATATATTATGCAAACATCAATCAAAGAAAAGTAGAAATGGCTATATAAATATAAGATGAAGTAGGATCAGAGCAAAAAAAACATTGCCAGAGATGGAGAGAGAGATTATATAATAATAAAAGGATCAATAAACCAAGAAGACACAGTAATTCTAAATGTGCGTGCATCAAACAATAGTCACAAAATATGTGAATCAAAAACTGATAAAACTGAAAGAAAAAATAAACAAATTCACAATTATATTTGGAAATTTCAATATCCCTTTCTCAACAGCTGATAGAGAAATGAGACAAAAAGTCATCAAGGATATAGAAGAACTCAACAACAGGACCATCAAACAACAGGATCTAAATGGCTTTCATAGAACACTTCACCAAACAGCAGAACGTGTATTCTTTTCAAGAGTCCACAAAACTTATACCAAAGTAGACCATATCCTGGGCCCTTAAAAAAAAAACTCAATACATTTAAAAGAATTGGTGTCATACAGTATGTTCTCTGACCACAGTGAAATCCAACTACAAATCAATAATGTAAAAAATAACAGGAAATTTTCCAAAAACCTAAACCACAAACTTCTAAATACTCCATGGGCCACACATAATGTTTTAAGGAAAAATTTGAAAATATATTAAAATGAAAGAAAATGAAAATACAATATATCAAAATTTGGGGGAACATAGCTAACCTAGTGCTGAGAGGAAAATTCTAACACCGAATACACACGTTAGAAAATAGGAAAAGCCTCAAATCATTACTCTCAGCTTCTACCTCAGGAACCTAGAAAAAGAAGAGCAAAATGAACCCAAAGGTAGCAGGAGGAAGAAAACAATACAGATAAGAGCAGATATAAGTGAAACTGAAACAAATGGAAAATAATAATTGAGAAAAATCAACCAAAACAAGGAACTGGTTCTTTAAAAAGATCAACAAAATTGACAAATCTCTAGGAAGACTGATAAAAAATAGAGGATACACAAATTATCAGTATCAAGAATGAAACAGGAACATTACTACAGACCCTACAGACATCAAAAGGATAATAAGGGAAGATTAGCAAAAACTCTCAACATGCATAAAATTTACAACTTAGATGAAATTGACCACTACATTAAAATCTATAAACTATCACAACTCACCTAATATGAAATACGTAGGTAATTTTACTTTTAAGGCAATATAATTTGTAATTTAAAAGCTTCCCCCAAAGAAATTTCTAGGCCTACATAGTTGCACAGGTGAATACTACCAAAAGAATCCATCTCTTAAGGAAGAATTAACACTAATTATACACAATCATTTCCAGAAAATAGAAGAGGTGAGAACACATCCCAATTCATTTTATGAGCCTAGTATTATCCTGATACCAAATCCAGATAAAGTTGCCATGTAGGATTTATTCCCCACCTCATGCAAGGGTTGTTCAATAAAAGAAAACTTACCAGTGTACTCCACCATACTAACAATGTAAGGGGGGAAAAATCACATGTTCCTCTCAATCAATGCAGAAAAATCATTTGACAAAAGTCAACAAACACTCATGTTAAAAATTATCAGAAAAGCAGAGATAAGAGGAAAGTTGCTCAACATGATAAAGAGTATCTCCATAAAAACCTACAGGGAACATTATATTTAATGGTTATTGATTTTTAAAATTGAATGCCTTCCCACTAAAATTAGGAACACCACGGATGTTTGCTCTCACCACTCTTATTCAATATAGGTGAAAGTTCTAGCCAGAGCTATAAGTAAGGAAAGAAATAAAGGAAGAAATAAAACTCTATTTTCAAAGGACATGATTATTTACATAGAAAATCCAAAGGAATATTTTTTAAAAACTTCTAGATTTAACAAGTGAGTTCATCAAGGTGGCAGAATACAAGATAAACATACAAAAATCAATTGCATTTCTACGTATACATGGACTATAAATGAATATCCAAATATCGAAATTAAAAATACAACATCATTTACAATCTTTCAACAGAAAATAAAATATTAGGTGTAAACCTAACAAATCATGCATAGGACTTTGTATGCTGAAAACTACACAATGCTAATGAAATAAATCAAAGAACACACAAATAAATGGAGAGGCGTATTATGTTCCTGGATTGGAAGTCTCAACTTAATGAAGATGTCAAATGGATACATAAAGTTAATGCAATTCCTGTTCTTTCTGAACAATCCAGAAAGATCTTTTATAAATAAGGCCACAATTATTCTAAAATTTATATGGAAAAGCAAAGGTACTGGAATAACTAAAGTTTGGAAAGAGAAGAAAAAAGTGGAAGGAATCAGTCTACCCAATTTCAAGACTTATTATGTAGGTACAATAATTAAGACTGTGTAGTATTTGTAGGATAGACAGAGAACCCAGAAATATACTGACACAAATACAATTTTTGACAAAGCAGCAAGAACAATTCAGTGGGGTAAAGGCTCGTAAGGCCAAACAATCAATCAGTCTTTGTTGTTTTGTAAGCAGCACGGATGAGGTTCATAGGAAATTCCAACGAGGCTCTCAGCATCTGGGGAGCATTTGGCATTAGGTGTCAGCAGGCACAAGTATTATCAGGAACTAAGGGGTCCCGGACCATGCGACCGGACCGACACGCAGCTCACAGTGTGGAAGGCTGTGAGTCCAGTTCAATCTGTGGGTATATATTTATTAGTCCCCAACAGAATTTCACTTTTTTAAAAATTTAGTTATAGTTTTTTTAAGTGGGGAAGTTTTACATGAAAATCTGCACTTCTGTTTTCTGAAAAATGGGGAGATTTGACAGCATTAGCCTATATTCCCCAAGGCGACTGGGGGCTGGTGCTGGGGAACCAGCATCCCCTTCAGGTAGAGCAGTGGTCCTCAAAGCCTGGTCCCCAACCAGCAACATCCATTATCATCTAGATACCGGTGAGAAATTCAAACCACGTATGAGTGATATCACATGGTACTTTTCTTTCTCTTTCTGGTTTAATTCATTTAGAATGACCATCTCCAGGTCCATCCATGTTGCTGCAAATGGCATTATTTTATTGTTTTTTATGGCTGAGTAGTACTCCATTGTAGAAATATACCACAATTTCTTTATTCAGTCAAAAGAGGACACTAATGAACTCATCTACAAAACAGAAACAGACTCTCAGACATAGTAAACAATCTTATGGTTACCAGGGGAAAGGGGGTGGGAAGGGATAAATTGGGGGTTTGAGATTTGCAAATGTTAACTGTGTATAAAAATAGATTAAAAAAACAAATTTCTTCTGTATAGCACAGGGAACTATATTCAATACCCTCTAATAACCTTTAATGAAAAAGAATATGAAAACAAATATATGTATATACATCCACGACTGGGACATCATGCTGTACACCAGAAATTGACACACTGTAACTGATTATACTTCAATTAAAGAAAAAAGGAAATTCAAACCAGACCTACTGCATCAGAGACACAGGAGTGGGGCCCAGCATTCTGTGTTCTAACAGCCCTCTAGGGGATTCTGATGCCTGCTAGAGTTTGAGGACCACTGAGGTGGAGCCTGGGCTCTTCATTTCCCACAGTCCCCACCATGCCCTGATGCCCACCTCACTCATTAAGTGCTGCTTCTGTTGGCCTCTGTGGTTGTGACCTCTGGCTTCACACTGCTTTCCTGTTTGGTATTCTGGGTATCCCTGGCAGACTGTCAGCGCACCTCAGCTGGAACAGTTGGCTGCAAGGCAATGTGTCCTGTTCTCTGCAGGCCTGTGTGTGGGGAGGAGGGGGAAGTGGGGGCCTCTGGGCCAGGATATAAAGCCAAGAATCTTAGCGCAGCACCTGAGACTCCAAGCCTGAAGACCTAAGAGGAGCGGAAGAGAGGTGTGCGAGGGGAGGAGGGAGGGAAGGACCCTGGATCAAAGCCACCTGGATCTAGTCACTTTAACCACCTAGGCTCCTTCTCACCCTGGTGGATGTGCTCGGCTCAGCTGTGAGTAGTTATGTGTATTTGTATGTTTCTGACATCTGTCCTGGTTTGTGCATTTTTCTTCTGCTACGGAAGACACCCCCCTCCCCACCACACAGGGCAGGGGTGGGCCCCTTAGCTTCTCCCAGCCCCCGGGAGCCTGGGTACACACTCAGGGTCACCACAAAGAGGGGGTGGAGCACAGAAGGAAAGTGGGCAAAGACCAGGACAGAGGCAGATGGCTGTGGTGTGTCCCCCCAACCCTCCCTCTGCCAACAGCTACTCAGATTGACGGCTGCCTCCGGGAATGTGGGAAATGTGTGCCCAGTGGCTTGGAGGGGGCAGCAGAGCAGGCCAGAACTCTTCCTGCTTAGCTGTGAGCTGCCAAGGTCTTGGGCATGTGGGATTTGTCTTAGTGCCCCAGCCGGGATGGTGCACGGGACAGAGCAGACACGCCCTAGTGTTTGTTGGGCAAAGAGATGAAGCAGCGCTGAGCTGAGGTTGGGAGAGTGGGTCCTCCTCTCATTTGCTCTTATTCCTTCATCCATTCGTTTTATGGTATTTGGCACAGAGGTACCAGGGTGGGGTTCAGTGACTGCTCAGTTTAGAGGTGGAAGCGAGGGGCACATCTACCAAGACCTGAGTGACCAGGTGGGGAGGAGGAAAGGCTACCTGGCGCTCTCAACCAGGAGCCCTCAGCCCTTCCCCTCCTGAACCCGCCAGGAGGCTTATCCCGCCTTGCCTGACCTGGGTTCCTTCTTTTCTCACCAACCCCGCTAAGTATGAGCTGGGCCACCGGCACTTAGAAAAGAAAGGAAAGAGAGAGGGGACACTGAGGGGACACCCTAATCTGTGCAGGTGTGGTGCTAGGAGCCTGAGGCCCTCACCACCCTAAGGGGGAGATGCGCCTGCGTTGGAAAGATGGTCATAGGGATAATGGGCTTGAATACTGACAGTGAATATTATTGTTACAGTAGCAGCAGCCGCACTCACAATGGCTGCTTGGATTTCCCAACTTCTCACTAAGACCTGGAGTCAGGCGTGCTTTCTACATTATGTCATTTACTCATCCCAACAATGGAAGGAGTAGATGTTTTAGCCTAAATTTGCAGATGAGGAAATCTACATTAGGGTGTTTAGGCCTCGGGCAGCTTTTCAAACCCGATGAGGTACTCTAGAAGGTACCTCAGCAGAGAGACAGCCAAAGAAGAGAAATGGAATTAGGGGCCAACAGCCTGGGTCTCACCTGGCTCTGTTAATTATTAGCTACAGAGGCACCACCTACAGCTGCCCAGGTTGTAGACTGCACAACTCCAGGAGGCACCATTCACTTAGACTACAGTGTGAATGTTGCCTGCCCCAGGTTGTGCAATATGGTGGCTATGATCACCAAACCTCCTCTCATGGTTTTGTAAGGGTTCAAAGCAGGTGTCTGCGTGTGGTCCTCAGGAGCAGAGCAGGAAAGTGCTACGCAGATACCTGTCGCTCTAAGGACTCCATACCTGTCATTCCGCAGGATATCCCCTTGATGGAGAACCTTCCATGCATCACCAGGATTAGCCAAGGCTTGGCTGGCAGAAGCAGAATGGCAGTTTCCTGCCTCCTGTGGAATGCACTGGCCCTGGGGACAAGCAGGAACCAGGGCCAAGGACTTGTATCTTTGAGGTGCCAACTCTTCATTGGTAAACGCTCTCTCCAGGACCTTGCTCCAACAGAGAAGCCACGAACAGATGGTTTTGCTTTGCAGCATGATGGAAACTTGGGCTCTACTTTCCTCTCTTTTAAAGTGTGTGCCAGCACCAGCCATCCTTGGGATGAAAGGGTACCCAAGAAGGAGTCGCGAGCCAGGAGTATAATTAATGGTGAGCTGCAAGCATCCTTCCAGCAGGAGCTGCGAATGCCGTGTTGAACTAGGTCGGAACCCAGCACAAAATCCTCACAAGATTCAGTAGCACTGGGCTTGGGAGAAGGCTTTCAAATAGATGAAAAATCAAACGGCAATTGGGCTATTTGTCTTAGGAAATCATATGATAAGTTTTTATGGAAAGAAATCCTTTGCCTCAGGCACGAACGTCAGTCCACCTGGAGAGCCTAACTTAGCCCAGGCTTGAGGAACAGCATATCAGAACCCCAGCCAAGCTCCCTCCCACAGTGCGCTGTCCTATTGCCGTCCTAGAATTCATGCTCAAGCCACTGCGATGCTTTCTCCAGCATCACCTCTTGCTCTTCCAGACATGCCTGTCTTTTTGCATGAGGCCTCAGACGGGGCTCCCTGTTGCTTGGAAAAGCTGTACAGACACTAGGCCTGTCCCTCCATCCCCAGACACTTCCAAGCAGGCTTGGAGGATGCAAACCTCTAACTAAGCGTTAGGCGTCCAGGGTGGACACCTGGGTGGACCACTTGAGGAGTGTCTTGCAGCCCCTTGTCCTGCTGTTCTGAGGACAACTCCGTTGGGAGGGGTGACTGACCCAGCTTGCAAGGGCTGAGCTGGGGCCCCTCCACAGAGCTGGCCTTTGCCCCCCAAGCTGCGCCTGGGGATGTAGGGGTGGGACTTGGAGATGCTTGGCGATCTCTTTTGCTCACCAGAGTGGAAGACATGTCAGCAAGGAAGTTCAAGGCCTGCTGCCTTCTCCTGTGGGCCTGGCCACAAGTCTGCTCAAAAGGCCACATGGAGAGGGAAATGATGAAAGAAGGGAGCCCAGAAAGAAGGGTCCTTCCTGAGGCCACTGCGCTGTCCCATTCCCGGGAATGTCTCCATGGGCCCAGACATGCCTTTGGGTTCCCTGCGCCTTTGTAAGAAATGCACTTCATTTGCACACCTTTCTATCTTTTGCCTATTTGAGTGGGTTTCTGTTAGAGGCCACTGAAAGCTGACTTGCACTCACTCACCACCTGCAGTGGTGCAGAAGAGAATGATGTGGAAGCTGCAATTTCAATTTCTCAACTTTAGGATTAAAATACGGGGAAACTCACATGACCGCCTAATGAAATGAAATGCCTTGTCTCAATTAATCCTTACACTATCCCTTTGGAGCAGTTATTGTTCCTGATTTATAAGTAGAAACATTGAGGCTCAGAGAGGCTAAACACCTTGCCTGCAGTCACACAGCTCCTGCTGATTCAGTGTATTTGTTCCTCACCTCGCTCAATCCATCCCCCAGTGCTGGAGACCCCTGGTCAGAAGGGCTCACAGAATTAACAAACATTAAGCAGAGCACAACTCTGAGGATTTGACTAGTCTCATTAAGGCCCTAACACGTGTTTTAAATTTTATTTTGTCAAGCCCTGGGGAAGACTTGCTAACACAGCCAAGTAGACAGCAGCTGTGGACACAGAGCCCGTCTTAGGGGGCTCAGTCAGTGGCTCTTCCTTTTAGATCGATCCTCTGTGGCTGCGGTCTGGAGAGGAGGAAATGGGCTTGCCTCTGAGAGCCCCCCAGCTCTGCTGCCCAGGCCAAGCGCAGTCTCAGACCCCCTAGGTCAGATCCGCCAGGGACACTTGTTCTGTTGGGCCTGGGATTTGCGGGTTTAAAATCAGATGCAGAGAGTTTTATGCACACTTGGGCTTCAGGCGTGGGCATCGCTTTGGAGACATTGAGGACCATGTGTCCTCCAAGTGAGACAGAAGGCCTCCTCGTGGGAGTTCCCCAAGTGCTTCGCTGACATTCCTTTCCTTCATTAGTGCTTTCGGTTTCCGCTGGAGCCACTGTCTGTCTCAGCCCGGGAGTGCTTGAGAAAGCAGAGGCAGATGCTGCCATCCCAGCATCTTCCAGGAACGCAGGCGGTCGTCTCGGGCAGTTCTGGGAAGTGGGTTGTCCTGCTGACCGAGACAGTGAAGACCCCCAGAAACAACTGGTGGTTTCCAGGGACTGCAAAGGCCCGGGGCCCGAAAGCAGCTCTCCTGACAGCTGCAGAGAATCAGAGCCCCCTGCAGAGGGCCCCCAAGCTGGGGAGGGGGGTGCTGTCCCACTAGAATCATTATAAAGGAGGGTCTGGGCGCAATCGAGTTGTACCGTGGATCTGTGAGGTTGAGTCTGTCTCTCATTTCATGCCTGGCTGAGAAAATTCGAGTGGTCTATCTCAACCTGGGGGGCAGGTGTGCTGACCAAGGAAGGACAAAGGAGTCAGCACCACGGGCCCCGGGGGCCGGGGGCTGAGCCACCACTCAGGTCCAACCCCAGGAGCCACACGGGACTGCAGCCTGGGTTGAAAAGAACATCGGATTTTTTTCTTCCGAAACTGGAAATCCTGATTTCCTGTGAAATCTCCCAATTTTTAATGAAGTGCTGGCAACTAATTTAATTTATAACCCATATTCTATGCTGGCCAAACCAATATATCTGCTGACCGAATGTGGCCCGTGGCTGTGTGTAGCTTCCGCTGTTGGCTTATCTAAGAGGCAATGGCTCTGCGAGGGGTGAGCAGGGGCTTGGGCAGACCGTGCCCCCTGGTGGACAGCCTCACAGGCCCCAGGCCGGGGCTGAAGGCCAGCGTGCGACAGAACCGCCCGGGACACAGGCTGGGGTAGCCCTCGCCTTGGAGGCCCCAGCTGGCCTGGGGGCATCCTTGGCTAGGAACACTCCTTTATTCTTTCAACAAACCTCTGACTCCCTGCTAGGGGCCAGGCAC
This sequence comes from Camelus dromedarius, assembly GCF_036321535.1. Lineage (NCBI taxonomy): Eukaryota > Metazoa > Chordata > Mammalia > Artiodactyla > Camelidae > Camelus > Camelus dromedarius. The sequence continues at coordinate 6,136,386 of NC_087464.1, forward strand.
TGGGATATGGTGGTTATTAACTTTCTGTGGCTACTGCAACAAATCACTATGACCTTGGTGGCTTCAATCAGCAGAAATGTGTTCTTTCACAGTCCTGGAGGCCTGAAGTCGGAAACCAGTATCCCTGGGCTGAAATCAAGTTGTGATGGGGCATGCTCCCTCTGGGGACCCATCCCTCACCTCCTCCAGTTTCTGGCGGCTGCCAGCTTTCCTTGACTTGTGGCCACATCCCTTCCATCCCTTCTTCTCTGGTCACAGGGCCCCCTCCTCTCTTGTGTGCACCCAGTCTCCTCCTGCCTCCCTCTCAGAGGGACACTGGGGATTTGGTTCAGGACTCACCCGGATAAACCAGGATAATCTGTCATCTCAAAATCTTTAATCACATCAGCAATGACCCTTTTTCCTTATCAAGTAACATTTACAGGTTCCCGGGCCTAGGAGCTGATAACTTTAGGGGACAAAGATGATTCAGCCTATTGCCAACAGTAAAGATGGAACGTGAAGCCCCTGGCCTCACAGACCTTACTTCATAGTAGGGTGGCTGGAAAAAGTCAGCAAGCCAGTTAATACCTAAAATAGTGCCATGTGAGGGGAGGGTTATAGCTCAGTGGTAGAGTGTGTGCTTAGCATTCACAAGGTCCTGGGTTCAACTCCCAGTACCTCCACTGAAAATGAATAAATAAGTAAATAAGTAAATAAATAAATAAATAAATAACCTAATTACTGCCCTCCCCCATAACAATAATAATGCTGTGCTGTACAAAGTACTAGGGGACCAACCCAGCTCCTTTGGGCACTGCCCCCAGACCTCAGGGCTGCTCCCTGGGACAGGAGGGGAGCCTGGCTCCATCTGGCTGCCCTGGCGTCCCCCCACCCATGCAGGCAGACCCAGAGTGTCCCTGAGCTGCCAGTCTGTGTTTCTTGGCTCCCTCCTGTTGCAGGTGTTTGCTGGGGCCCTGAGACTTGGTGAATGAGGATGTCATCTGGCGGGTACTGAGCAAGATAGGAACGGGACCTTTCCAGATGGAGGGCACACACAACCCGGTGCAGCCGGGGAAGGGCAGGCTCCCGCAGGCTTACCTGAAGTCTGGGCGCACGTCCCTTCTACGTTCCAAGTCCCACTGGGGAGATTCTGTGGCCCATAGAGGGCATGTGTCAGGGATTCCACACATGCCTGGTACTGAGCAGGTACCAGGGAGGCACAGTGGCGGTGACTTCAGGCTCATGGGAAGGCCTGGCAGCCACTGTGTGAACCCCCTCGAGAGTCACCTCCACCTCCAGCTTTTGGTGTCTGAGCTGGTATAGACATTTAACCAGTCAGCCCAGCCTCGGAGGTACGTTTCAGAAAGGCCTGCGGAGAAGGGACCAGAACAGAGAGCCCTGGACACTCGAGGTCACACGAGGCACTTCAACAAAGAAGTGCTCTCCCCTGTCCCCCTGGCCTCCCCTGTTGGGTGCACACCCATTATTCTGTGTCTCAGGTCTTGTTCTCCTTCTATGAATGAGCAGGGAAAGTGAGGCCCAGGGAGGGACAAAACCCATCCCGAATCCTTCAGGTCCCAGCAGGCCAGCATGCCATGCCTGCTGGCACCTGAATTTAAATGTAACTTGTAAATAAAGCCCCTCAGCCCTTTCCCCTCTTTCCCACCCCCTCCCCACATTCCCCTCACTTCCCACATCCAGCCCTCAGGACACTGGGAAATTCTGGAAGGACTCCAGGTCTTCCCAGCACCCTGAGCAGAACCATGGCCACTCTGGGAGCTGAGACCCCTTCTCCTGCCACCAGGAGTGTAGGCGTCGGCAAGTCAAGCACTTAGCATCTTGGTTGCGAAAGAGCGGGGTCGCCAGGCGCATTTCCTCACCCTCCGTTAGAGGGGAGAGCTGTTGCAGCAGGTCCACCAAAGCTGGAGAGGGCTTTGAACCCTGTCGCAAATGGCTGGAGAGAGACGGCCTGTCCCTGGGCCCCAAGGCACTGCCAGAGGACAGAGAGTCGGGCTGGGAATATTTAGGACCACAGGGCCAGGAAGCATCTGGCTTCGGAGAGGGCGGAACAGAGTTATCTTGCTCGCTCCACCTACCAGCTGCGTGACCTTGACAAGAGCTCCTGTGGGGACTTGGTGTCCCCACCTGGAAAATAGCCTGTCGCACAGGGTTGTTATGAAATAAGAGATGATTTCAGCCTAGCCCCTAACACAGTCGGCACTAATTAAATGGGAGAATATTCCTGTCATTGATGTTACCACGACACGGCTGCAGTGGCTGTTCAAGAGCTCAGAGGCACTGATGCAGGTCCCGGCAGTGCAATGCACTGGGGCCGGCCTGTGGACCACGCAGGGAGGAGGGAACACCCAGACCCTGTGATCCCTGCCAACCTCCCAGGATCCAGATCTCCAGAAAACTGCAGAGAAGAGCCCAGCCCACTGTAAACGGCCCGTGAGGAGACGCCATGCCCAGGTGTTCCCAGGTATGAGCAATTTTCTCCCCTATTTATCCCCGATCCATCTTGGGCTGGCCTGGCTTAGGGGGTTGAGTTTCACCCGTCTTTTGAGGTCTCCAGCCCAGAGACAGCACTGCCCTGTGGTCCCAGGCTGCCCCCGGCCCCTCTTGCTCCTCCCTCTTCTCCAAGCATCACCTGGAAAAGGCTGCTCAGAAAACCGCTTGTTGATTCTGTGGGGGAGCTACCACTGGGTATGTCTGCTTCAACCAGGTCTCTGCCTGCCCGCACTGACAGCTCCCCAGCCCCACTCCTCTCGGCCCAAAGCTTCAGGAGTGCTGGGTTTACTCAGAGAAGAGGGGTCGGCCCTGGACCACTGGAGAGTCCCCTAGCCCACTCGTGGCCCTGGCCTCTGTGATGGATGAAGGTAGAGTGTAGTACAGAGGTCACTGCAGCAGTGTCCTTCAGGGTCCAGGCCCAGGGACAGGCTGTACAGCCACATGCAGGATGCCCAGTAAATGGGATTTACTCTCAGCCTCAAAGTCCCTAGACCAGCCCAATTTCCAGTCTTGCATCTTTAAAGTAATGCTACAGTGTGAAACTGTGTGTGAACACTGCGTGTTGTCTGATTGATAAACTCAGTGCTCTGTGGTCACCGAGCCCCCATCCTGCCCACCCCACCCCCCGCCCCGGGCACACAACTAGACTCTATTTCTCCATCTCTCCCTGCAGTTTGCAGTGTGCCTGACCTGGGACCAATGGAATGTGGGAGGAAGTGATGTGGGCACCTCCCGGCCACCTGGGAAACCACTTACACAACACTCTCTGCCATCTGTCTCCATCCACCCGTGAACAGAGGGCTGGAGAGGGCGAGCACAGGATGGAAGGCTCCCAGATCCCTGAGGTGCCACTGGTGAAGAGCCACCCAGGAAGGCCTTCCAGCCCTGATCGCCTGTGTTGGATCCCTGCCTCAGGGAGGAGAAACTTCCAGAGCTTCAAGCCAGAGTCAGCCAACTGTGGAACACAGGCCAAACCCAGCCTGTGAGCTCCAGATAGTTTTAACATTTGTTTAAAAAAAAAAAAAAAAAGGATTTAAAGAATAGGACTTGGTGAGACATGAAAATTACCTGAAATCAAAATTTCAGTGTCCATCAAAACAGCTCGCATCGAGCACAGCCATGCCCACGCACCCACTGACCTTCCACAACGAGGCACGTCCGCAGCCGGCAAAGCCTGAAACATCTACTCCCTGGCCAGCAGTGAGGGCTTTCCAATCCCTGCTTTCTCTCACTGGGATTTGGGGGTTGTTTGTTATGGACGTTAGCCCACCCGGACAAACACAACTCAGGGACTTTGCTGAAGAGATAAGATGAATAGTTTTAAGACTGTGTTATCAGGCAACATTGCCTTGGGAGGATTATGCTAATTTACATTCCTAATGACCATCATCCCCTCCCTCGCCAATCCCGGGCGTGCCATACACCCTCCCCTGTAAAATGAGGGCTTAAACCAAAAGAACAAAGAGTGTCACTCATCACGCTCTTGTACAAAGGGTTAAGTGGCAACCCACTGCAGTCACCCTCGGGGAAAGAACAGGACGAGGCACTCTGTGCTTTGGGTATGGGCCCCGAGATCGTGCCGATGCTTATCTAAGGAAAAATGGGAAAGACCCCAGATTCTGGCATCTTCCCATACATGGAAAAGCACTAAGAGCATTAACTTGAGATCTTTGTACTTTGTGATTAGCAGTAAGCTTTGGATGTCCAACTACATGTTGGGTTTTAGGTTTTTTTTTCCCAGCAAAATACTCCTATTGTTACTGGCTCCTCCCCCACCTCTTTGGAGCAGTTCCTCTGATCTGAGAGGCTGTCTCCCGGGCTATAGTTCTCAATAAAGTCCCTGAATACAACTGAAAATTATGGGTTTTTTGTTTGTTTTTTTTTTTTCAGTTGACAAGGATGAGATTTCCAACCTCATGGGTTGTGGCACCAGAGTGAAAATAATTGTGAACATAGCTTACCCTTGATAAAGTGTCTACTTTGGGACACCTAGGGGTCCTTATCGTGGTTATCCACAATGACCAACTGTTCAATACTGTTTAGGAGCTTTACCACCCTGTTGTGAAACCCTTGGACTGTTCTGAGACTTGGATGCTTTCAATGCCTGAGGCTGGCCCTGGAAGGAACTTCTCCTGACCAAGTCGGCATTTGGCTTTGAGTGTGTCTGTGGATGGTGCTTTCCTCTTTCTGGCATGTGACAGAGTACCAGAACTGCCTGTGCTTTGCTTCATTCCCTGGGTTTCCATTGCCCCTCCAGACTCTGTTGCAAGTAGAATGCAAATAGATGGTATGATATTGTGACTTATAATAAAAAATACATAGTTGGTCTTCAATCTATTTCTAGCACCCTGTCCTAAAACCTTTAGAATTTTCCAGTGATGAGACTGATAAAGGTTTCTCTTGCTATGCTAATCAGGTGATTTTATACCTTACCTAAGGATGGGGGCTGGCTGCCAGGAGAACCAACCATGCCATTAGAGGGCTGGAACTTTTAGTCTGGGAGGGAAAAGAGACTGGAGGTTGAATCAGTCACCAATGGCCAATGAGTTAATCCATCATGCCTATGTAGTATGGCCTCCATACAACCCCCAAAGGACCGGGTTCAGAGAGCTTCTGGGTTGGTGAACACGTGGAGATTCTGGGAGAGTGATGCCCTGGGAGGGGGCATGGAAGCTCCCCCCGCTTTCTCCGTACGTTGCCCAATTTCTTCCATCTGGCTATTCCTGACTTACATCCTTTTTAATAAGCCAGTAATCTTATGAGCAAATGGGTTTCCTGAGTTCCGTGAGCAAATTAATCAAGCCAAAGGAGGGGCCAGGGGAACCTCTGATCTATAGCCAAGTCATTTGGTCAGAAGCACAGGTGACAACATGGAACTGCAACTGGCATCTGAAGTGTGCAGCAGGGACAGGAGAGGGCAGTCTTTTAGGACTGAACCCTTAACCTGTGGGGTGTGATGTTATCTCTGGGTAGATAGTGTCAGAATTGAGTTGAATTTAGGACACCCCAGCTTGTGTCCAAAAATTTCTTGGTGATATGGGAACCCTCCTGCACACACACACACACACACACACACACACAGATTGGAATTGAGTCCAGAACTGTTCGACGGGGTGTGGGGTGTGGGTGGAAAGCCTGAAATTCTACAGGTAATAATCAGTCCTCAACACTGGTAGAATGAGAACACCCCACTGCAAACGGGAAGGTCCCTGCAGAAAACCAAGAGCCCTCGGTCTCCTTTGAAATTTCCTGCTGGGTTACGGCCAAGGAGGATTCAGGAAGATGGGACGCAGTGGCTAGATGCCCTGAAGCCCTTCACACGCACTGGTCAGGAACTGAAGGAAGGGGAAAAGAAACTATCTTTGGAAGCTGCTTAAATGTAGAAGTATGAGGCACAGATGGAAATTCTATCTGGTAACATCCACGGCACTCTCAGAAAAGTACGGAGAAGAAAGAAGAGAAGGAAGAGGGCAGAGATTCGCTGCAGCGCCCCACCCTCCCACCATCCATGATGACCAACTGTTCCACACTATTTAGGAACTTTACCACCCTGTTGTTAAACCCTTGGTTACTTAACTCAGCCATGGGGGAAGTGGTTACACCCCAGAAATGGACTGAAGCCACAGATCAAGGCTCTGTGATTTTTTTCCCCAGAGATCTAGTTTCCCAACACAGCACTCATTGGGTGTAAGGGGTAGAAGAATGAAAGAAAAAAAGTTTAGAATGAAGGCAGTGTCCCAGCAGAGAAAGCACCTCCACTTAGAGGAGAAGCAGCAGCAGAAAGGAAGTGCAATAGACTTGTGAGCTTAATGTTTTTCCCTTAGGAAACTTTTCAGCTATGACTCAGACAAGTTAAGTAACTTGCCCAAAGTCACACAGCTAGTAAGTGTTAGAGCTAGCATTTGGAACCAAGTGTTTCTGGTTGGGATAGTTTTTGCTTGTTTGTTTGTTTGTTTGTTTGTTTTTGCTCTGCCAATAAAAGGTAATTAGCTACTCTGAAGTGTTTTTATAGGCTACCTAAAAATTTCAGAATCCCTGAGTCAGAATCACATCTTGCTTTTGATCTGATTGCCAATGATTTCATTTTCACAAATGAAATACGCCTTCAGTGAACCCCAATTTGCTAACGTTACGAAGGGTTTCCTGTGTGGCTGCTTCTCCATGTAAAATCCTGGAAGCCAGTTGCAAGAGGGGTTTTGAGAATGCCTTGGTGTCGTCCCTGGAGTCATGCCTTGCCTCTCAAGGAGGCCAACTTTCAAAATCAATACTCATTTAGAGGCAGAAGTCCTGGGATGGTCATCACATCCAGGGATAAGGTGGTGGTTTTGAAGGGAGTGCCTGCCACTGGGAGTCCAGGTTCTGCTGGCTTTCTGGTCCCACTCCTCGGGGAACCCTGGGCAAGCATCTCCAGAGGGAGAAAGAGGTGAGGGAGTTGGAAACTCAGTAGGCTTCTGTTTGCATTTCTTTTGCCAGGGATAGCCACTTGTGTGGACTAGTGTTATTAAGATAACCTACCTGGATTTAGCCAGTCAGGCTAAGTAAAAAATCTTCGTGGCTTTCAAAAGTACTTTTGAATTTTGTAGTAAAGACTTGGTACTTCACCTGCAATCAAGATTCAAAGGGCAAAAACCAATAGTTGGAAGTGATGATTCATTTGTTAAAATAGCATATTCTCTGATTTTGAAATAGCACACAGATCTCTCGGTCCACATAAAACTCATTTTATGTCCCTTTCAGAATTCAGAGTCATCAGGGGACGTAGACCTGAACGGCTCGTTCTGGGCCACGCTCACTGTGTGGTTTGTTGACGTGAGGAGGGGGCGTCCCTCAACGTCAACACTGCTAACTCGTTCTCTGCTTCAGCTGGCTTGACTCTTGACTGCAAATGGTTGTCCCCAGCTGGGTAGAGCCTTTCTTCTGCAAGGTTTATTAGGGCCAATTAGCTCCTCAGAGGGGTATTGCAAAAATACCCACAAAGTTGATTCAGGAGACACCTCCCTTCAAATGGACAAATGTTCTACCAACAGGCTGCAACATGTCCAGAGCAATGACACCCAGAACTCAGTCTTCAGGGCACAGCCTGCAACCTTCCTTCTTTTCCCCAGCTGCATCTGGAAGCATCCTTTCCACTTGGGCAGGGGACGAAAAGGCAGATGGGCTGGAAGGTGGGCACCATGCCATCTGTGAAGGGGTAACTGCCTGGAATTACCCACTTATGGAGTCTACTCTGACCAGGATAGTTAGTTGTGAGGCTTTCCACAATACTGTTTACATATACTGAAACTGTCTCAGTTCTTTGTAGATACTCATCTCTTCTGGAACTTTCATGAGTAATTTGTCTCGGTATCTCTATGTAACTGAGACAGAAGGCTTGGCTCTGCTCACTGAGGGATTAGTCACTTAGATAAATAAGGATGCAAATGACTTGGGGAAATAGGTTCTGTGAGTCTCAAAACGAGATCACTGGGAACTAAAACATACACCCCTGGAGCACATCACGCCACACAGCACGCACCATCTAGGTGTCATTCCATCCGCCCACCTCCCCACCCCCAATGTCAACACCACCAGCAACATCAACAATGAACAATGGAGAAGAATGTGTGTGGCGTGGTACCATCGACGTATCCTCTTTCATGCTAACCAGCGTGGCATCCCTCACGGATTCATTCGAGATTTGTTCATTCATTCCTTAATCTGACCTGACTCGCCATTCCCTCCACACCCCAAACCCTTGGCCAAGCTCTCTAGAACTCTCATCTCCTCAATCTCTTCTCTAAATCTTCCCTTAACTCTTCCCTTAACTGGAACCTGGCTTTCCTTTCCTGGAGGATTCCACTTTTCCTGTGACCTCTAGGGTTGGGGAAGGGGCGCTGGTGTAAGAGGAAGGCGGGGTGGGTTAGAAGGTGGGGAGCTCCCTCTGCTGCTTTGTCACCACTGCCTTTCCTCCTCCAACTCTGTCCTCTCCTTGTCCTTGCTGCTGTGGTCCACCAACCTCGTTCATACAGGACTTGAGGCAGCTTAGTGGCTTCATCTCCTATCACCCACGTGGATGACCAGCTACTTAACTGCCAATCAAATCCTGACCTCCCCTCATCCCTGACGCGGGACCTCCCCATCCCCTCCATCCACCTCACCCATCACTTCCCTCCACCTCACCCGGGATTGCTAAGAATTGCTCTAAGCCTGAAGCCTCCATCTGCAGCACCTCCTCCGTGGCCACCACACTGTGCCCCCTACTCCCTTCCACAGCGTCCCCTCTGCTGTAGTTCACGCTTCTCCCCGAGCCCCCCATCCGCCAGCCTCAGCACTTTCTCACTCCCTTCTCTTCACGTCCCTCCATCATTAAAGTCCTTAACTCCCTGCCCAATCCTGGCCCTGTGGGCACTGCCAGTTGAACCTCAATCTTGGGTGGACCCAACAGTTTGTCTTCTCCATGTGCTTGTCGTTTCCAGACAAAATCTCCCAACCAAGCTGACTGGTTTCACCTCGGTCCATTAGGACAAGATCAGCACCCAGCTTCATCTGCCTGGGGTTGATTGTCTTTCTCTCAAAGCAGGTTCCTGCTCCCTCTCGTCCCACACCCCACTTTCAGGGATGCCCTCACTTCCTACCTCATAGGTGAAAAACTAGCCGTCAGAGGGGACTTCCCTCAGCTTCCCGCCACCCCATGGGAAGGAACACCTGTACAGCCCCCACCTCCCCATCTTCCCTCTGGTGCATCATGGGTGTTTCCTGCTCCCCTCCTCAACTACGTGGCATCCTTCATCCCCACCCTCCAACTGGTCCCTCTCACTCCCTGCTGCCTTCCACTAGATCACTCCTCACAGGGGACACACAGACTCTAGCACATTCCAGGACACACAGTCCTTCTGCCTCATTTCTTCTGTGTCATTTCTCTGCTCTCCTCACCACTGTCTCCAAATTGTCTTGACTCACTGTCTCCACATCTGCCCCCCACCACAATCCACACCTCTTCCACTGTCCCAATCTAGCTGTTGTCTCCTTGCTTCATGGAGACTTCCTTCATTAGGGTCACCAGTGTCTCCTGTGAACAAATCCAAAGGATACTTCCTTCGACCCGACAGCGTTGCAGGCATCGATCCATCCCTGCTAATTGAAGCGCCCTCCTCTCTCGGCTTCCCGGCTCCCTCATCCACCTGGCCTCCTCTCACTGCATTTCCCATCCATGTCTTGACACCATTTCTGGCTCCTCCTTTTCTGACCAACACTCAACACTGCAGCACCGCAGTCCTGGCCCTGGGCGCTCTCCCCTTACCCATCCACTGTCCCTTCCTTGTTGATCACTTCCAGTCTTAACAGTTTTAAATGATCCCTATTTGCCAAAGACTCCAAGGAGACGTCTCCAGCCCTTGCCCCTATCCCTCTGTTCTTATATCCAGCTACCTCCTTGGAATTCCCACTTCTAGGAAACATCTGAAATGGAGTATGACCAAAATGGAGCTGTCCATCTCCTCTTCTATCTGGGAAAACAAAACAAAGAAACAAACACATTTGTTCTCTGGCCTTCTACAGTCCCTCTCTCGGCCTGAATGCCCACTGGTGCAGAGGACGCTCCTGGATGCTCCCCCCAGCAGCTTGCCTAAGTCAGGCTGATCTCAGTCCTTCTGGCCTTCGATGGGGAAGGTTGAGAGGGAAAGCACTTGTGGTGCATTCAGGTGCCATGCTCAGCTTTACGCCCATCCAGGCCTTCAGCATCTCTCTGTTCTGGCCTCCAGCCCCCCGTCCACAGGGGATATCCTGGCCCATCCTGCAACCCTCCACCCTTCTCTGTTTGCAGCACCCTTATTTCCTGGCGGGGAACTCACCTTTCCTCCAAGTTCGGTCTGCCTGTCTCAGCTCAGGATGATTCTGCTTTCCAGTGCTATGACAACGAGCAGGTGAGTCAAGTGTGGCCAACCAATTTATCCCAGGCTAGGACAAAAAGACCAAATTCCAGGACCTTGGAGTTACTGGAAAAGTAAAGCTCTCCAGCTGAGAGAGTCCTGATGACAGTATTTGAGTCCCTGGACCCAGCTAGCCCCAGGTTATTTCACCACCTGTCAGTTATTAGAGTCAATAAATGCCTGACGTTTATTTTTACTGAAGCTAGTTTGAGTTGGGATGATTTTGCTCACTGCTCAAAGGGATATAATTAATGCATCAATTCATTCATTTATTCACTCACTTAACCCCCGCCCACCATCAGGTAACAGACACTAATCTCTCTGCTAGTGACTTGCCTAAATCATGTCACCGAAACCACAAATGCTCCCCTCTCTCTCTGCCTCATTGCTTGTGAGGTCAAGCTCTGGCATTTAAAATTCTGTAACTGGACCTCATCTGATCTCATTTCACAAGATTCTCCTTAAATTAACCTACTATACCAAAGAGGTCAATTGTAGGCCCCTTCAAAAAATCACATTTATTCCATTCTCAAACCCTTTCCTTGCACGCTCCTCATCTGATCCGTCTTCCAGACCCATCTCACAGCCCCTCCCAGGCCCAGCGCTGTGACTCTGGCTCACGCACCACGGACTCTCTCCAGCAGCTCCTGGACCACATCCGCCTGCTGGAACTCAGCCTCCCTGGTCTCAATGCACATGTGTCTTGCTTCTCGAAGAGCAAATGAAGGCAGGGCCTGAGTCTCATACTCCTTTCAGGCCCCAGAGCGTCCGGGGCAGAACAGGACATGCCTATTAATGACAGTGTTTAGAATCTTCCAGGCCCAGTTTCATGTTAATTCTGCTAACTCTCACAATAACCAACAGTTGAGAAACTGAGGCACTCAGGACCACCCCCACCCCCACCCCCACCCCAGCATCACCCAGCTGGAAGGTGTCGGGGCCAGAGTAGGGATGCAGAGCTGCCGTAGCACATGCTGAGGTTTCCTGAGCAGGAGGTTGACATCTCGTCAGCGAGAAAAGGGCAGAAGAGACTTTCGAGGAGAAGGCGTTTCTGAGGCCACCTTTTCTCATCCAGCGCCTCTCCCACCACTTGTGGTGAAGGACCAGCTTGAACCCATCTCTGCCCGGATCCTGTGTTTGGACCTTTCCCCCATGACACACTGCTCCAGACGTTTCTAGACTCCTACTCTCAGCCTTGCACACTAATAACAAAGTGCAGACCAGGCTCCGAGCAGCACACTAAGCCACTGCTTTCCAGGCAGCCTGGTGCCTTTCTCTCCAGCCTGTCTCTTTCAGCCCTGTCCTGTGTGGGTAGCTGCATCTGAGAGCCTGGAGTCCGCATGGACAGAGAAATGAGCAGGGAGGCAGGGAGCCAGCCCAGAGGAGACACCAGGCTGAGTGGAAGCCTGGAAGGGGCACTTCAGAGACAGTGGGGAAAGCAGCATTGCTCGGGCTCCTGCTCCCGGAGCCAGTGGCCACTGGCCAGGCCAGCTCTGTCACTGACCAGTGAGCAGCTGGATTCAGCACCAAAGGCCAGTGGGTCCCCTTGGAAGGACTGATCAGACCACTTGAAGACAGAGGTCAGACCAATGACCTTGACCAGGGGTTAATGGCCTCTGTCCAGTAAACGCTCCAAGTTTCATCAATTCTTTCAACAAATGTTTATTGATTGCCAGGCCCTGTGCCAGTATTTGAGATAGAACCAAGCTGTGTCTCCTGTTAGTCGGGAGACAGACGCCTAGACAAGAGGTCACATGGACAATTGAGGGTGGGCAGACAGGAAAGAAGAAGGGTGATGGAGAGCCCAGCGGCTGGCCTCCCATGCTGTGCTGTGGGAAGATACAGGCAGCTGCCTTTGCCCCCACCTGGCCTGGCTCACTTCTTGGCATCAGATCTGCCCAGGGGCCCCCGGGTTAGCCAGCAAAGGAAAACCTGAGGGCCAAGGGGCAGCACAGGAACAGGAGACCCCTCCCTACTAAGTCCTCCCCCTCCGCCAGCCCCTTTTCCACCCTCCATTCTTTATTGTAGCAGGAACCTGATGTCCTGGGCTGGGATCTGTCACTTCCCAGCAGACATGGGAGGCTGTTAAGAGATGGATGCCCCTTCTCCATCCTGAGAGGCAGCATGGCAGAATCAGGCAGCTGGTCTTTGACTGCAGAAAAATATGGGTTCAAATCCCAGCTTGGCCACTTGGTGAGGATGATGTAAGGTGTTTGAGAGCTTAGACTCTGAGCCAGACTGCCTGAGGCCAAATTCCAGCACTGCTGCACACCAGCTGTGTCCCATTGTGTCCCATTGTATCCCTTAACATTCCTGTGCCTCCCTCAACGTTCACAGCAGCACTATTGACAATAGCCAAGACATGGGAACAAACTAAATGTCCATCTACAGATGACTGGGTAAAGAAGTTGTGGTATATTTATACAATGGAATACTACTCAGCTATAAAAAATAATAAAATAATGCCATTTGCAGCAGCATGGATGGACCTGGAGATCATCATTTTAAGTGAAGTAAGCCAGAAAAAGAAAGAAAAACACCATATATCACTCATATGTGGAATCTAAAAAAAGAAAGAAGAAGACACTAATGAACTCATCTACAAAACAGAAACAGACTCACAGACATAGTAAACAATCTTATGGCTACTTGGGGAGGTATGGGAGTGGGAAGAGATAAAGTTGGGAGTTCAAGATTGGCAAATATTAACTACCATATATAAAAATAGATAAGAAACAAGTTTCTTCTGTATAGCACAGGGAACTCTGTTCAATATCTTGTAGTAACCTTTAATGAAAAGGAATATGAAAATGAATATATGTGTGTATATGCATGACTGGGACATGATGCTGCTCACCAGAGACTGGCCCATTGTAACTGACTGTACTTCAATTAAAAAAATAAATAAGTAGGGAAAAAAAACCTTCTTAGGTAATTCTGAAAAAAACAAAACTAACATTCCTGTACCTCAAAGTCCTCTCCCACAAAGTACAGAATCACCAAAGTACCTGTTGGTGCTCTGCTACTCACTCCTGACTGAGTGAGTGAATTCATGCAAAGTGCTTAAACCAGAGCCAAACTAATCAGAATCACTTCATTAGTGTTAGCTATATTATTTATTGCATGTTAGTTATTGTTAGCTATAGTTATTACACCAACTCACAGGGATCCTGAAAGAACTAAAGGGGCTAATCATGGAAACATGTTGAGTAGGTGCTTGACAAGTATGAGTGCCATTTCTCCCACGTTTTTATGATAAGATAAAGAATGTGAGGAAGGCAGAATCTGCCCTCCCCACAGTGCCAGGGGTCACAGCCCTGCTGTAGGTGGGACTGTCCCAGGGGCTACTCCTGCTGCCCCTTGTGGGGACACCCCCAAGTCCTCTCAAGTGGCTATAAAAGCCTTGAGAAAATATCCATTTAAGTTCACCTCAATGTTTACACATGGTTTTCAAAAGGTAGGTTTTCTAAAAAAGAAGAAGGCAAGCAGAGATGTAGGAGATGCTGACAGCAGTGACCAGCCAGCCATGGGCCTGGGGGAGCACCAGGGTAGAGCCCAGGATGCCCCTGCCCATGACCCTGGGGACAGATGCCAAGGGACCCTCTCCCTGGAACAAAACCTTCACCTTTTTCAGGGAGGGAAGCTGAATGCTGCCCAGAAAAGACAAGGCTTAAAAATGCTGCTTCTTCCCAGAATGAGATTGTCTAGCTGCCTTTTCCTTGTGGAGAAAGGAGGAAAATTTTCAAGAGCCCCTGAGCTGAAGCTTCGGGCCAGAAGTGCCAGTGAGAAGGTGAGAGGGAAGGGCAGAAGCCCGAGAAATAATCTCCCACCAGAAATGCTGCTCTGCCATCTGGACCAAGGGTCAGGGGCCTGGCTCAGCATAAGGCATCCCCAGAGCCCTCCTCTGTGTGGCCATCATGGTGGCCAGACCCTGCCAGTTATCAGGGAGGAGGAAGCCCCCTGACAGAGACCCTGGAGTGGCAGGCTCCCAGGAGGGCTGGAATGGGCCTGACCTTCAACCCCCGCTTCCTGAACCCAGACCAGTGCCCTGTTGTTCTGACTGGACCGTCGAGTTGGGTCAGTAAGTCAGAAAGTCTCCCCGGAAGACTTTGGTTCACACTGGCCATCCCCCGAGCTGCCCCTACAGCTTAGGCTGATATGCGGTCTAAACGGTGACCCAGTCCTTGACCAGGGCCCCATGTTGGGACTCAGTTTCCCCTCTGTCTCTAACCCCTGGCCCCTGTCAGCCTCTCTAGCTGGTGAAGTCCTATCATGCCTGGGCTGAGGGCACCTGCAGACACCCCTGGGCTGGGCTGGGCTGGCTGAGGCGAGACCAGGGGAGCCCCGGGGAGCCCCGGGGAGCCCAGGCCAGACGCAGGCGGGCGGGGCAGGTAGCGTGCGATGAGGTCTCCTCGGGAGAGCGGTGTGGCAGGTGAGTCACTCCTAAGGAATCCTCTGCGTTATAAATAGGCCTGGTGGCAGTGATGGGAAGAAGAATGAAGAACCATTGTCCTTCCTGATAGGCTGTTACTGAATCATAAATAATCCCTTTGAGGGAATTGAGTCTAAAGACAACTCCCAAGACACCAGCACTACGAGGGCACTGGGGGCCTGAGAGCCAGCTGGGGCCGTACGTATTTGATGGTATTTAATGAACCAGGACAACAAACGGCAAGACAAGTGTGCTTATCCCTAATTTAAAGTTGGATCAACAGGCCGGAGAGGTCCCCTGCCCAGGCTTGTGGCTGGGTCTGTGTTGGAACCCGGGACTGCTTGCAGTGAGGTCTCTGCTCCTT
The DNA here is from genome assembly GCF_036321535.1 of Camelus dromedarius. NCBI lineage: Eukaryota > Metazoa > Chordata > Mammalia > Artiodactyla > Camelidae > Camelus > Camelus dromedarius. The sequence continues at coordinate 6,151,582 of NC_087464.1, forward strand.
CAGCCAGGCCATGGGGCTCCCCCAGGCAGTCAGGGTCTGGGAACCCCCAAACAACCAAGGCATGGTCCCACCAACCAAGGAATCCACTGAGGCTCAAGTACAAGTCCAGCTGCGGGAAATCCACCGGTGGAGAAAAGGCATTAGAAATCCATTTAAACAGGACTAGATCTATTGAATTCTTTCATCTTTATTTCCCTTAAAAACAGCAAATAAAGGCCAACACCAGGAAAGACTTCCACTAGGAACTAAGCAAAAGCCTGTTCTCAGCTACAAGGTCATTCTGCTTCCACTGCCAGTGAGGGTCAGATCTCTGTCCCCACGAGACCACCCCAGCCCTTCCTCAGCCATCACACCCACGCCTGCTCCTCCCATGCGCCACTGGGACGGAGCAGGGCTGGGCCTGGCAAGGTGGGCATCAGAGGCCTCAGGTGACCAGGATGTGGTTTGGCTGGGGTGCCATCCAGTTCCTGAGGCACAACACGCAGGAGTCCACACATTCCTGAGATGCCTCGGACCTGGACCTCCGGGCAAGTATCGTCAGAGCCTCAGAAGAGCCTCCTCCCACTGGCTGTGGACTCCTGGGTCTGCTGGGGACGGAGCCTGGAGAGGTTTTGCCCGATCCCCAGGCATAGCAGGTGTACAGAGCTGGAGCAGGCCAAATCCCATCTACACCCGCAAGGTTAGAAGGACACATTGTGGCATCACTAATGCAAGCTGGGAGGGAGGTTGGTTTGCTTATTTTTGTTTTTTTGCAGAAACACCAAAAACCATCTATCTTCCTCTTCTCCAAAGCTGCATGTGAAAGCTCTCAGTGGGGGATGCATTTCAAGAAAGGAGGAAAAGGGGCCGAGTCTGCCTGCGTGTCTGCAGGTCCAGGTCATCTGGGAAGGTCCCTCCCAGAATGGAGATCCTGGATGGAGCTGGCAGCAGCCTGGACACACGGGCTTCACCCAGAGACACCACCTGAAGCCCTCACCTTTTCCCCAATACAATAGGATGCCATAATCCCTAAGCCAGGGTACAGGGTGCTTCCTACCAGGGATTTTCAAGACCTATGGCTTCCTCAAACCCCGGACATCTTACACACAAGTTAGAACCAAGTCCTTTAGGTTAAAATGGACTTCGACTTCTGCAAGTAAAACCCCAAGAAATGGCTCTGTTTCAATGACTGTCAATGAAATATCGCGCCATGTGTGTGGTTTTGTTTCCTATAATGCCTCCTGGTACAGGAACCCAGATTCACAAGCCAAATGTAAGCCCACAGCAAGGACCCCCACCTCGCCATCCACAGCCTTCCTTCTTGACATTGGCACCTGGGGCTGTGATGAGATGTGGGCACATCATCAAAGTTTAAAGAGGCCACATAGGTGCCAGGCACCCTGCTGGGGCCTCTGGCTTTGGCTCCACTAGAGTTGCCAAGACATTTGTCAAACAACCCAAGATGGCAGAGGTCACTGTCAACACGCTGAGGTCAGTACAGCCTGAAGGGCTTGGAGGATAGGAATCTGCTCTGAACACACACCCAGCTGGCATGCAAGCAAGACACCCTTCTGCAAAGCCACTGTCCACTCCTGTGCCAAGCCCAGCTTCCTTAATCCGCCAACCCGAGTCCAGCCAAGGGAATGAGACATAGGACCTGTCACTTACAACCAGCTCACAGATCCTTCCCTGCCAACTGGCTGCCCGTGAGAAACTGAGCCTGACGCATGAACCAGAGGGCAGCAAGTACATTGGGGTTCAGATGGATCTGGGTTGGCACTCCTTCCTGCACTGGACCACTGGATCTTATGCTCAGAATTTTCTGGTAGATGTAGCACACAAGGGACATAGCTGTCCCTGCCCACTATGCTGGTCTAGAAGACCATGACCCAAGCCAGACACCAACCAGCTCTCTTATCTTCACTCCTGCTTACTTTTCCTGTGGTTCCATCTACTTCAGTGGCTGTTGACCCAGATCTATGACCTGCAGCCCGGAGCCCTCCCCTGAGCCCCAGTTCCTACACGGCAGTTCTTCAGGACGCCCTGTGTCTGTTCTGCAGTTGCTTCAAACTCACCACGTCCAAGAGGAGCTGACTCTATTTTCCCACATTCCATCCTGGCCCCAAATCCACCCACCGTCCTTTTACATTCTCTGTCTTGATCAATCCGTCCAGACACCAGGTCAGAAATTTCTGCTACTCCCCACCATCACCACCTCCACTTCCACCATGACCATCACCACCTTCAACATCTCCATCTCCTCCATCACCTCCGTCACCCCCTCCACAACACCCCTAATGGGTCATCCAGTTCTAGGGAACCTTTCTTCTAAATTCCCCCGGGGTCTGCCCCTCCCCTGCAGCCACCCAAACACCACCTGAGCTTAGGCCTAGTCGGTGTCAATGCTGCTACAACCAGCTCTCCATTCTTCAGGTCCTCCCCCTCCCATCTGCCGACACACAGCTGTGAGAGGAAGCTTCCTAAAGCCGTCAGAGCCCTACAGTGGCTCCCTGCCACCTGCTCCCAGACTTCCTCAAACCTGCCCTAAAAAAGATCAAACCGGGGGGATGCTGGACTCAAAACTGAAATGCGTTTCTTTATTGGAAGATTCGTCAGAGCCTTTAATATGAATGAGCATGGAGACACTTCAAGGGGCAGAAGGCAGATGCACTGTGTAGAGCTTCCTGAATTTCTTTAATCACATGACTTCGGCTGGAGTTTCTCAGGGAGGAAGAAGGGAAACTGAGGCACCTATATGGCCCGGGTTTCCCCTTCTCATGATTCCCTCCTGGCTGTTAAATCCTCATAGAAAAGCCCTTCCTTTCCTTCCACACCTTCCAGCGTGGGAATAACCACTCTCCCCACACTCCTTCCTGTCTCCCTGATCTCCCCAGGGGTCCAGTAGCTCCCTAAGGGCAGGGAATAGTGGGGATCCCCTCAGCCAGCACAGCGCTTGGGAGATGGTGGTGCCCATCAGTGCCTGTGGAGTAGCTGTTGGATGCTTACTGGTCTGAGCAAGAGACGTTGCAGCAAACCCACATAGGGTCTGCACACCCCGCCTGCGCTACGCATCCCTCCCCATTCCCGCTCCTCAGCCCGCTGGCCCCTGGAGTCGGCCCCTGCCTCTGCGTCAGCGTGGCTCTCACTCACGTCATCAGCGACTCAAATCACCAAACTCGCCCAGGTGTGTGTCAGTTTTCAATTGACTCAACCTCCAGGCAGATTCTACATTCACGCCTCTGTCTTTCTGAAATGCTCGCACGCACAGCCCCACCAGCCCCTCTGCCCTGGTCCCCTGTACTGGCCCAGCCTCTCCACCCTTCCCCGCAGCACTGCGTTCCCTCAGGCCTGCCGGGCTCTCCTCTCCTGCCCGGGGAGCTCCCCCAGGGGCTTCCCTTGCAGCTGCTCCCATGGCTTTGGCCACTCCGCAGCTTCTAGTAACTTCCTCACGATGTGTCCACCCCCGTCCTCTCCTCTACGCTTCATCTGATTTCACCAACTGCCCACTGACAGATACACTGATGTCTCACCGGTGTCTCAAGCTCTCCTCCTCCCGCTCAAACCTAATCAGCCTCCAGTGTTTTCCCATCTCTATAAATGGCGCCACCATCCAGTGCCATCCACCTGCCTCCTTCAACTCCACAGCTTGGCCGATAGTGCCCCAAATCTGTATTTTTTTAAGTTTAAAAAATTTTTATTTTTATTGTGGCAGAACATTTGACACACGATTCATCCTCTTAAATTTTACGTGTACAATACGGTATAGTTAACTACAGGTACAGTGTTGTACAGCCGACTAACAGAACTTCTTCGTCTTGAATAACTGACACATTCTGCCTGTTGACTCCATTCCCCGTTGCCTGTTTCCCTTCCCTCCAGCCTCTGGCAACCACCTTTCTACTCTCTGCTTCTATGAGTTTGACAATTTTTGATACCTCCTGTAAGTGGAATCATATAGCACTTGTCCTGTGATTGACATTTAGCATCATGTCCTCAAGACTCAACCACATTGTCATATATTGCAAGATCTCCTTCGTTCTTAAGGCTGAATGGTATTCTGCTCTGTGTACGTATGTACTACGTTTTCTTTATCCAGTCGTCCGTTGATGGGCACTGAGGTTGTCTCCACATCTTGGCTAATGTGAGCAGCACTGCAGTGCTCCACTACCACTTCAAGATCTTTATCTGAATTCTTCAAGGGTATATACCCTGAAATGGGATTGCTGGATCATATGGTAATTCTGTTTTTAATTTTTAAGGAACCACCATACTGTTTTCCATAGACGCTGCATCATTTTGCATTCTAACCAACAGTGCACAGGGGTTCCAGTTTCTCCACACTCACCAACACTTGTTTTCTTTTGTTTTTTTAATAGCCGTCCCGCCAGGTACAGGGTGGTACCTCACTGTGGTCTTGACTTGCATTTCCCTGATGACCGGTGACGTTGAGCATCTTTCTTAGTTTACCCGTCTCTCTTGGTCCCCACTGCAGCTACCCAGTCCAGGCGCCATCCTCTCTTGCCCAGATTCTTGCAAGAACCTCATCCACCCTCACCCATCCGCATCTCCACCCACTCTACACAAACAGAGCAATCTTTCCAAACACAAACTGGTCTCTTTCTGAAACCCTCCATTTCCCCCATCACTCTCAGGATAAAAGTGAACACCCTTCGTGTGGTCCTCTCACCTCATCAGCCGTGTTTCCAGCTGCATCTCTGGCTTCCTGCAGGTCAACCACATCCGCTTTAGTGGAATATGCTCCCTACCCCATCATCCTCCTACATCGCTCACCCAAACTCCTACATTTAACTCCTCAACCCCTTTGGAGCTCAGTTCAAATGTTGCTTCATGCCAGACACCTTCCTCTGACCCTTCTGCCTACACATTCTTGTGACACCCCACGCTTCTCCTTCCTAAACTCAGCGGGATTACAATGAAATCTGTAACGCTATAAGGGTCTGTTTCCGATGCCAGAGTGGAAACTGCAAAAGGGCAGGGAGCACAGGCATCCTGTTCTGGCCGTGCTCCCAGGGTTTAGAAAGAGCCTGGCACACCCAGGACTTGGCTGGCACTTCCCGAGTGAATTTGATGAGCTTTGCATATTCGGAGGCAGCATCTCTAACTGTGTTGAAAGCAAAGGTCTTGCAGTCAGATGAATACGGCTCCACCTCTCACTAGCTTTGGGGCTGGTGACTCAGTTTCCCCTTCGGTAAAGCAAGATAACTTCTTGGGGCCTGGCGTGGAGTGTGAGCTCAGGCAATGTCCGCAGCTGTGCTGGGGGGTAGCAGTTTCCTGTTCTGGAGGTTGGAAGTCTGAGATCAAGGTGTTGGCGGCCTTGGCTCCCCCCGAGGCCATGAGGGAGCATTGTCCAGGCCTCTCCCCAGCTTCTGCTGGCTTGCTGGTGATCTCCAGCATCCCTAAGCTGGTAGAAGCATCACCCCCACCTCTGCCTTCATCTTCACGTAGTATTCTCCCTGTGTGTGTGTGTCCAAATGTCCCTTCTTTATACAGATACCAGCCATATAGTATGAGCCCCCCCCCCCGACTCCGGTACACTCCCCTCTTAACTAATTACATCCACAACAATCCTATTTCCAAATAAAGTCACATCTTAAGGTACCAGAGGTTAGGACATTAGCTTCAGTTTAGGAGGGATACCATGCAATGCATAAGAGCCTGTCCACAGGGTCTGAAGGGGAGCCCTGGGTGCCCTGGGTAGGGGACTGGGCGTGGGTGGGGCTTCCTCTGTGTTTGGTGGGTGCCCAATGCGGGACTAGTGTGATGAGCCCCCAGACTTTTTCACTTTTGAATGAAGGGAAATTTTCTCACCTCCAGAGCAAGCAGAGATCCCCCACTACGTCTCCAGTGAGCAGGCTGAGAAGGGGCCTCTCCCGGACTCTCCTGAGACCACGGGCCTACTGCTCCCCAAGTGAGCTCAGCCCCGGGCACCCCATCACCAGCGGGCCTCCTGACCACAGCAGGCAGTGCTCCCACAGCTGGCCTTGTCCCTGTAGAGGAAGGTACCCACGCTGCCCTCCCCTTTCACCCTGTTACCAGGAACCGAGGCGAACCAGAGCCTTCCCATGACCTTTGAGACAAAGGAGGTGAGCACGTTCTGCTGGGAGCCGGGCTTCACGGGAAGGGCTCCTCTGCCTCCCAGGGGTGCTAGAGGGTGCGCCCACCACAAGCACAGCGGGACCCCACAGTCTGTGTGACCCTCAGCTGGAAGGCGCAGTGAACCCTTCACATTCAGCACTTGGTCTATGTGGAAGGTGCAGTGGGGTTCCCGTGGAGGCCGTCCCCGGAGGCTGGGCTGTCCCGGTCATGACCTCCGCTCCACCCCTCTCACACCCACAGATGTAAACCAGTGCCTGAAGCCGGTGGGCGACAGCCCAGGCACATAGTAGGTGCTGGGCAGACATTTCCCGGATGCTTCCCATGCTCTCGACCAGCATTGCCAGCTTCGAAGTGGAATTATCTTTAGCTAAGCTTTCCTCCTCGGCGTCCCCTGCCAGGGTACCAGCACCACAGCTGTCTGGTCGCCTCAGCTAGAATTCCTGTCCCAACCTGTCCGCTAGAGGCCTCTGGCATCCATCTCCCAATTCCAGGCCCACTTCATTTCTCCATCCACACAGCCTCCCATCAGGCCCACACTTGCCTTGCCTCCAACTCCATGACCGTCTTCTCCCTGGTCCCTACTCCCCGCGGTCTCTCTCCTTCCTGTCCATCCTCCTCTTTGCCCTCAGAGCCCCACGACAGCTTGAGACCTGAGTTCCCCTAGGTCTCTAGCCAAGTGTTAAGAGGACGGATTAATTTGTGCATAGAGATGAAGGCACCAACATTTCCCAAGAAGACAAGGTGGGACATATTCCTGGCACACTGCATGATGGGGATGGGCCCTGGGGCGTGGACCATAGGCAGCAGCAAAGGCCATGGGCCTGACATGCTGGCCAGCGGAAGTGCAGGTGGCCAAGGGCAGGGCCTACCCAGAATTCGGTACCCTTGTCTCTGTAATTCAACTTCTGTCAGGTTTGACCGTGCACTGACCTCTGGGCTCTGTCTCACCCACACACTAAGTCATTCGTTCATTTATTCATTCATGCAGCAAATATTCATTGAGAGCCTGCTACACACTGTTACTGCGCTGGGCCTGGAGATACAGGGGTGATAAGATGAGTCTCTACACAAGAGGATTTACAATATTTGAGGGGACAGATAAGCAAGCAGGACTAAGACAAGATAGTAACGCTGGGATGAAAGTTAATTAAAAGTTCTGGAAGGACTTGAGAGATAGAGTATAAAATTGGAGCCTGGCCTTTGCCTGCAATTGGGATAGAAGAGGCCAGTGCCTCCTGTTTCAGGATCAAGGCTTGTCTGGGCACCAAATGCTGCCCTACCTCCCCCAGTCCAGCCCGGGCTCTCTGCAACCTCACCCACTGGCCCCTGAGTCTGCAGACCTGTGGGGGATGTGGTTGGTCAGGAGGACTGAGCAGAGAGGGCAGGAAAGAGCACAGGTGCATAGGTGTGCTGAGAATCTGAAATGAGGACCCTGCCACCCCGACACAGAGATGCAGGGGCAGCTTCCCCGGTTACTAACTGACTTCCTGTGCTAGTCTTTGTGGTGCCCAACTATTCGGGGCTGCTTCCTCTTGGATTTCTGTGAGCCCTTTGTTGTCTTATTTATGAAAACAAATGACATTATTTTATTCTTCTTCATGGCTGAGTAGTATTCCATTGTAAAAATATATCACCACTTCTTTATCCAGTCATCTGTTGATGGACATTTAGGTTGCTTCCATGTCTTGGCTATTGTAGATAGTGCTGCTATGAACACTGGGGTGCATGTATCTTTTCAAATTAGAGTTCCCTCCAGATACATGGATGGACCTGGAGATTGTCATTCTAAATGAGGTAAGCCAGAAAGAGACAGAAAAATACCATATGATAGCACTCATATGTGGAATCTTAAAAAAAAAGAAAGAAAGAAAAAGGAGATACTAATGAACTTATCTATAAAACAGAAACAGACTCACAGACACAGTAAACAAACTTATGGTTACTGGGGAGAAAAGGGGTGGGAAGGGATAAATTGGGAGCTCAAGATTTGCAAATATTAACTAGTATATATAAAATAGATAAACAACAAGTTTCTTCTGTATAGCACAGGGAACTCTATTCAATATCTTGTAGTAACCTCTAATGGAAAAGAATAGGAAAATGAATATATGTATGTATATGTATGACTGAAACATTATGCTGTACCCCAGACATTGACACATGTAACTGTCTATACTTCAATTAAAAAAAGAAGTAAAAATGTCTAGTCAATTATAGCTGCACATAAAGATAATCCCACCTTTATTTCTAATGTTTATATTTTTTATAATTTTTATTTTTATCTTAGTAATGAAAGCATACAGTGAAAAATCAGATAATACTAGAAGACTTGCAGTTTCTTGTCACATTCAATTTTGTTTCTAAGTCCACAGATGCAACCACTTTTGCCTTTTAGCTATTTTTTCTGACATTTTCACAATGCTGTATTTTTAAGTGACATGCTTATACTAGTATATTTTTATTTGTTAGATTTAGATACTACCTATTTGCTTCCAACAATGGAAAATAAGAATTTAAGTCTCTTACAACCATCCTTCACCCACATGTATATTCCCCATTCTCCTAATATAGTTTTGTCACAATAAACCAGTTCACAAAGTCATGGCTTTGTAAATACCATCTATAGATGAGCCATGTACATAATGACTATGATCATCTTTCCTTTACTTAGAGCTTTTCTTTTTCCTGGAGTTAATAATGACTTGGTTTTTTGTTTGTTTCTTTGTTTTAGATGTGTGTGTTTATCTGTCGTCCTCACTATTTTGTTTTGTTTAGTTATTCACAAGTGTCACCTTTTTTTAACATTTTTTATTGATTTATAATCATTTTACAATGTTGTGTCAAATTCCAGTGTTCACAATTTTTCAGTCATTCATGGACATATACACACTCATTGTCACATTTTTTTCTCTGTGAGTTATCATAACATTTTGTGTATATTTCCCTGTGCTATACAGTGTAATCTTGTTTATCTATTCTACAATTTTGAAATCTCAGTCTTTCCCTTCCCACCATCCACCCCTCTGGCAACCACAAGTCTGTATTCTCTGTCTGTGAGTCTATTTCTGTCCTGTATTTATGCTTTGTTTTTGTTTGTTTGTTTGTTTTTGTTTTTTAGATTCCACATATGAGCGATCTCATATGGTATTTTTCTTTCTCTTTCTGGCTTACTTCACTTAGAATGACATTCTCCAGGAGCATCCATGTTGCTGCAAATGGCATTATGTTGTCGGTTTTTATGGCTGAGTAGTATTCCATTGTATAAATATACCACCTCTTCTTTATCCAATCACCTGTTGATGGACATTTAGGCTGTTTCCATGTTTTGGCTATTGTATATAGTGCTGCTATGAACATTGGGGTGCAGGTGTCATCCTGAAGTAGATTTCCTTCTGGATACAAGCCCAGGAGTGGGATTCCTGGGTCATATGGTAAGTCTATTCCTAGTCTTTTGAGGAATCTCCACACTGTTTTCCACAGTGGCTGCACCAAACTGCATTCCCACCAGCAGTGTAGGAGGGTTCCCCTTTCTCCACAGCCTCTCCAGCATTTGTCATTTGTGGATTTTTGAATGACGGCCATTCTGACTGGTGTGAGGTGATACCTCATTGTAGTTTTGATTTGCATTTCTCTGATAATTAGTGATATTGAGCATTTTTTCATGTGCTTTTTGATCATTTGTATGTCTTCCTTGGAGAATTGCTTGTTTAGGTCTTCTGCCCATTTTTGGATTGGGTTGTTTATTTTTTTCTTATTGAGTCATATGAGCTGCTTATATATTCTGGAGATCAAGCCTTTGTCGGTTTCACTTGCAAAAATTTTCTCCCATTCCGTAGGTTTTCTTCTTGTTTTACTTCTGGTTTCCTTTGCTGTGCAGAAGCTTGTAAGTTTCATTAGGTCCCATTTGTTTATTCTTGCTTTTATTTTTTCTAGGAGAAAATTTTTGAAATGTGTGTCAGATAATGTTTTGCCTATGTTTTCCTCTAGGAGGTTTATTGTATCTTGTCTTATGTTTAAGTCTTTAATCCATTATGAGTTGATTTTTGTTTATGGTGTAAGGGAGTGTTCTAGCTTCATTGTTTTACATGCTGCTGTCCAGTTTTCCCAACACCATTTGCTGAAGAGACTGTCTTTATTCCATTGTATATTCTTGCCTCCTTTGTCGAAGATGAGTTGGCCAAAAGTTTGTGGGTTCATTTCTGGGCTCTCTATTCTGTTCCATTGGTCTCTATGTCTGTTTTGGTACCAATACCATGCTGTCTTGATGACTGTAGCTCTATAGTATTGCCTGAAGTCTGGGAGAGTTATTCCTCCAGCCTCTTTCTTTCTCTTCAGTAATACTTTGGCAATTCTAGGTCTTTGATGGTTCCATATGAATTTTATTATGATTTGTTCTAGTTCTGTGAAATATGTCCTGGGTAATTGGATAGGGATTGCATTAAATCTGTAGATTGCCTTGGGCAGTGTGACCATTTTAACAATATTGATTCTTCCAATCCAAGAGCATGGAATACCTTTCCATTTTTTAGTCTTCTTTAATTTCCTTCATCAATGGTTTATAGTTTTCTGTGTATAATTCTTTCACCTCCTTGGTTAGATTTATTCCCAGATATTTTATTACTTTGGGTGCTATTTTAGAGGGGATTGTTTCTTTACTTTCTTCTTCTGTTGATTTATCGTTAGTGTAAAGAAATGCAACTGATTTTTGAACGTTAATTTTGTAACCTGCTACCTTGCTGAATTCTTCAATCAGCTCTAGTAGCTTTTGTGTGGACCTTTTAGGGTTTTCTATATATAGTAACATGTCATCAGCATATAATGACACTTTTACATTAAAAACCTCCCTACAAATAAAAGTCCAGGTCCCGACGGCTTCACCGGGGAATTCTACCAAACATACAAAGAAGAACTCATACCAGTCCTTCTCAAACTCTTCCAGACGATTGAAAAGGAGGGAATACTCCCAAACTCATTCTATGAAGCCACCATCACCTTGATACCAAAACCAGGCAAAGACACTACAAAAAAAGAGAATTATAGGCCAATATCACTGATGAACATAGACGCCAAAATCCTCACCAAAATTTTAGCAAATAGAATCCAACAACACATAAAAAAGATTATACATCATGACCAAGTGGGGTTCATCCCAGGGACACAATTTGGTTCAACATACGCAAATCAATGTAATACATCACATCAACAAGAGAAAGGACAAAAACCACATGATCATCTCAATCGATGCAGAAAAGCATTTGATAAAATTCAACACCCATTTATGATAAAAACTCTCGCCAAAGTGGGTATAGAGGGAACATATCTCAACATAATAAAAGCTATATATGACAAACCTACAGCCAGCATAGTACTCAACGGTGAAAAACTCAAAAGCTTCCAACTAAAATCTGGGACAAGACAAGGATGCCCACTATCACCACTCCTATTCAACATAGTCCTGGAAGTCCTAGCCACAGCAGTCAGGCAAGAGAAAGAAATAAAAGGGATCCAAATTGGAAAAGAAAAAACAAGTGTCACTTTTGATACATTTTCCTCTCCAAACATTTAAACACATCAATAACAATCAATTTTGTTTCCTTTTTGGAGATCTTTTTCCTGTGGCTCTGTTTCCTGCTCCAAATGGGACCAGCTGCTGTTAGCCAACAACACGGCTGCAATCCTGAACTTCCAGTCACATTAGCCTTTCACAACAGCTCTTTGTCTCTCAGCTGTGTGTCCTGTTCATTTATTTCTGGTTTTCCCTCATCTTTCTTTTTTCCTGCTTTACTTCTCTACAGTAGAGAGAAGGTAAAATGTGAGAAAAAGAAGGCTATTCCCACTTGCAGAAAAAAATTTCCAGTGAGGAGAGAAACAAACTGTTAACCAAAAAAAGGCAGAAGAGAAAGAATTAGCTGGAAGAGAGAAATTGTGGTCACCCGAGATAAGGAGATCATCTGTAGAAGAAAGTTTCCAGAGATTACACATGGATGAGCTGGCTTTGGAAAGGGAAATCTTCCCACAACCATCAGCAGGGACAGTTGACAGATAGACTCCATTTCTGGGAATTTGGCAGACTAGATTATTTGGGCCAATCCTCCTGCTGAATATAATTTAAAATGCTGGATTAAATAAAAGAAGCATTGAAAGTCTGGCTAAATATTAGATTTACTAGTTTTGCCTTTTGACGGCCAAAAATGGCCAACTAAGAATAATTCCGTATGTTTCAATCTAATAATAAAGAATTAACAGGACAAAAATGTAGGGGAAAGAGAGAACCCTAGTGCAGTAAGAGCAATACTGGAGCTGCTTTTGCTCCAAGGGCATTTGTTGACCCAAGCAAATCTGAACTTTGATTGTTCTCTTGATGGTAAGAAGGTAGAAGTCAAAAGTGTAATAGAAGACTCTCACAATAGTCTATGAACCTGAAAAGCTATACCCTTAGAATGAAGATGAATCAGGGAACTGAAGAATTGCTGAGGCACAGAGCAGAGCGTGAGGAAGGAATCCTCTAAAGATGTGTAATCATAAGTAGGCCTTTATGGAGATTTGTATCCCAAGTTCACATTTCTAGGATGGTCCCAACGTAATCTCAAATGTGAGTTTAAAGTGGCCTTTGGCTGGTAATGACCCCAGACAACTTGAAGAAACAAATGCAAATCCTAAAGGGAAGCATTCCATCCCACAAATACTTTCTCAAGGAAGAAGAGCAGCATATAAAAAAATAACCAAGCACATAAGGAAAAAGGCACCATGGTGAGATCCAGCAAAATAGTGGATAGCAGAAACAGACCTACAAAAAGTCAGATGTTAGAAACATAAGACATAGACTACAAAATAACTCTATCTATGATGTTAAAAGGTATTTAAAGTTTAAAAATTTCTGCAGAGAAAAGGGAACCATAAAAACTGATGAAGAAATTTTGAAACAGAACCAAATAGAACTTGTAGGAATAATTTTTGAAAGAACAATCAAAATTTTAAATTTAAATCTTTTTTTAGTTGTTATTTTAATTGTGCTAAATATAATGTAACATGAAGGTTACCATTTAAATCATTTTCATTGAAGTATAGTTAGTTACAATGTGTCAATTTCTGGTGTACAGCATAATGTTTCAATCATACATATACATACATATATTTATTTTCATATTGTTTTTCATTAAAAATTACTGCAAGATATTGAATATAGTTCCCTGTGTGTCAATCATTTTTAAGTGTACAATTCGGAGTCATTAAGTATATTCATATTGCCAGGTAGCCATAACCACCATCCAACTCCAGAAACTTTCCAACTTCCCAAAGTGAAACTCTGTACCCTTTAAACACTGACACCCCATTTCCCCCTCCCCCAGCCCCTAGCAACCATCATTCTACTTTGTGTTTCTGTGAATTTGAATACTCGAGGTGCCACATATGAGCGAAACCACACAGTATTTTCCCTTTTGTGTATGGCTTAAATCACTTAGCATAGTGTCTTCAAGGTTAACCCACGTTATACTGTGTATCAGCGTTTCCTTCCTTTAAAAAAAATTCTGTTGTTTTATGTATGCACAACATAAAATTCACCATCTTAACCATTTTAAAGTGTACCATTCAGTGGTTTGAATAGACTCTCACCCTTGTGCAGCCATCACCAACATCTATCACAATGACTCTTCATCTTGTAAGACTGAAACTCTATGCCTATGAAACAGTAATTTCCCATTTTCTCCTCCCTCAGGTCCTGGAAACCACCATTCTACTTTCTATCTCTTTAATTTAACTACTCCAAGTATCTGTTATAAGTGGAATCATACAGTATTTGTCCTGTGACTGGCTTATTTCACTTAGCATAATGTCCATAAGATTCATCCAAGTTGTCACATATTGCAGAATTTTTTTCCTTGTTAAGGCTGGATAATAATCCATTGTATATATATTCCACATTTGGCTTGTCCATTCATCTGTCTGTGGACACTTGGGTTGCTTTCATATATTTGGCTATTGTGAACAATGCTGCTATGAATATGAGTGTACAAATACCTTTTAAGATCCCACTTTCAATTCTTCTGGGAAAATACCCAGAAGTAGAACTGCTGGATTGTATTGTAATTCTATTTTTAATTTTTTGAGGAACCACCATACTGTTTTCCACAATAGCTCTACCATTTTACATCTCCACTAAGTATCCCAGTTTCATCATACCCTCGCCAACACTTGTTTCTGTTCATTTAATAGCAGCCATCCTAATGGGTGTAAGATGGTACCCCATTATAGCTTTGATTTGCATTTCCCTAATGATTACTGATGTCGAGCATCTTTTAGCGTACACATTGGCCATTTGTACCTCTTCTCTGATAAACTGTCCTTTGCTCATTTTTGCATCAGGTTGTTTAGTATTTTGTTTTTGTTTTTGCTTTTAGTTTTAGGAGTTCTCTGTATGTTTCCGATATAGATCAATTACCCATTAGATACATGATTTACAAATATTTTCTCTCATTCTCTGGGTTGCCTCTCTGCTCTTTTGATGTACAAAGTTTTTTAATTTTCATGAAGTCCAATTTGTCTATTTTTTCTTTTGTTATCTTTGCCTTTGCTATATTGAAGAAATCACTGCCAAATCCAATGTCATGAATCTTTCCCCCATTAAGTGGTCTTGGCACCCTTGTCAAAAGTCATTTGATCATATATGCAAAGGTTTATTTCTGGGCTCTCTATTCTATTTCATTGATCTATATCAATGTCTTTATACCAATATCACACTCTTTTGATTACTGTAGCTTTGTAGTCATTTTTGAAATTAGGTAGTATGAGTCCTCTGGTTTTGTTCTTTTTTTTCAAAGATTGTTTTGGCTGTTTGGTGTCCCTTGAGATTCTGTATGAATTTTAAGGTGAGTTTTTCTATTTCTGTAAAATATGTCATTGGGATTTTGATAGGGATTACATTGAATCTGTAGATCACTTTGTGTAGTGTTGACATTTTAACAATATTAAGACTGTCAATTCATGAACATGGGCTGTGTTTCCATTTAGTTATGTATTCTTTTCCTTCTTTCAGCAATGTTTTGTAGTTTTCATTGTACAAGTCTTTCACATCCATGGTCAAATTAATTCCTAAGTATTTCATTCTTTTTGATACTGTTGTAAATGAAATCATTTTTACAATTTCCTTTTCAAATTGTTCATTGCTCACATACAACAATGCAACTAAATTTTTTGTGTTGACTTTGTATCCACTTACTTTGTTGAATTCATTTATTAGGTCTAACAGGTTTTTTTTTTTTGGCATGGAATTTTAGGTTTTCTACATATTAGATCATATCATCTGCAAACAAAGATAATTTTACTTCATTTTTTCTGATTTGGATTCCTTTTATTTCTTTTTCTTGCCTAATTTCTCTGGCTTAAACTTCCAGAACTGTATTGAATAGAAGTGACATAAAGCATCCTTGCTTTGTTCCTGATCTTAGAATAAATGCTTTCAGCCTTTCATCATTGAGTACTATGTTCACTTTGGGTTTTTCACATATGACTTTTAAGATGTGGAGGTAGTTTGTTGATTGTTTTATGACGAAAGCATGTTGAATTTTGTCAAATACTTTTTCAACATCGATTGAGATGATTATGTGGGGTTTTTTTTCCTTCATTCTGTTGATGTGACATATTACACTGATCATTTTTTGTATGTTTAACCATCCTTGCATTCCAGAAAAAAATCCCACTTGGTCACGAATAATACTTTTAATATGCTGCTGAATTCTGTTTGCTAGTATTTTGTTGAGGATTTTTGCAACAATGTTCATAAGAGATATTGATCTGTAGTTTTTTTCCTGTAGTGTCTTAGTTTGACTTTGGTATCAAGGTAATGTTGATCTCATAGAATAGGTTAGAAAGTGTTCCCTCCTCCTTAGTTTTTTGAGGAAGTTTGAGAAGAATGAAGAATTAGTATTTGTTCTTCTTTTTTATATGTTTGGTAGAATTCACCAGTGAAGTCAGCAAGCCATTGACTTTTCTTTGTTGGGATAGTTTTTATTCAGTACCCTTACTAGTTTTTTTCTTTTTTTTTTTCTTTTTTTTTTTTGTCTTCAGATTTTCTAGTTCTTTTTGTGTGTGTGTGATTTGATCTTGGTAAGTGTTGTGTTCCTAGGGATTTGTTCATTGCCGTTAGGTTACCCAATTTTTTGGTATATGGTTTTTCATAGTACTCTCTTATAGTCCTTTTTATTTCTATAGAATTAGTCATAATGTCCTCAGTTTCATTTCTGATTTTAGTAATTTGAGTCTTCTCTCTTTTTTTCTTAGTCCATCTAGCTAAAGGTTTGTCAGTTTTGTCAATCTTTTCAAAGAACCTACTTTTGGTTTCATTGTTTTCTTTATTGTTTTTCTATTCTCTAATTAAGATCTGCTCTAATTTTTATTATTGCCTCCCTTTTGCTAGCTTTAGGTTTAGTTCATTTTTTTCTATTTCCTTAAGTTGAAAAGTTAAGTTGGTGTGAGATCCTTTATGTTTTTTAACAAAATTTTTCAGTTCCAAAATTTCTTTTTGGTTTATTTCTAGGTTCTCCATCTCTTGAGTATTTCTATCTCTTTACTGACATTTTCATTTTGTTCACACAACAGTTGCTTCACTCTCTTCATATCTTCCTTTGGTTCTTTGAGCATCTTTAAGGTTGTTGTTTTAAAGTCTTTGTCTACTATATTTGCCTTTAAGTCTTTCTTAGGGACAGGTTCTGTTGAATTAATTTTTCATTCAAATGAGCTGCACTTTCTTGGGGTTTTTTTTTGGGGGGGGTGGTTGGTATGCCTTGTATTTTTTTGGCTAACAATGAACATTTGAATCTAGTAAAGTGGGAACTCTGGAAAAACAGATTCTCACCCTACCCTGGGATTTGATGATTTTTTGTTACTGGTTTTGTTTACTTGTTTATTTTTAAAATTGTCATAGGCTCTTTGTATGTGGGATCAGCCTGAACTGTACACTTAAGGTCCTCTCAGATCTTTTCTGTTCCTCTCCCTAGGCATGCCTGGTTATTTCCAAATTTTTGTTGTAAATGGAGTTTTTTAGTGTCCTATTCTTTAATGTCTGGCTCCCCAAAAGAGGAAAAGCAAAAATAAAATGGGGAAAAAAGAGGTGGCAGCCCTTGAAACCCCCAGGAAGTCACTTTAGCCGGAAGATAATGAGCTCCCAACAATGGGAAGAGGTGAAAAAAAAATGGCTTATGCCACTTTGCCTGTATCTCTGTGAGGAGAAGCAGCAATAGGTGATCAGACATGGGGCACAGGTCCCTGATACTTGGAGAACAGGAGGAAAGAGTGCTTTCTGCCCACCATGGCTCCTCCAAGCAGTGTGCAAACTTTTCCAGGAACATATACATACTGCCTGCCATGTGACTAGGGTTGGGCAATGGGTAAGCACCTACTGTGCTGAGAGCTGAAATTGACCAAAATTAACCACAATTTGCCATCCCCTGGAAGTTGTAAGCCTTCAACAGATTCCAGAGTTTCAAAATCGTACATCAGACAGATTCTGCTGGTACAACTGTTGTCCAGGTAAGGAGACAGATTCCTGGCACGTCCTACTCCATCATTTTCACAGAATCTTCCTCTAAACTCAGATCTTTTAACAAAAGGTTAGAAAAAGCTAAAGAAGGAATTTGAGAACTAGAAGTAATAGAAATGATCCAGAATGAAACACAGAAACATATTTTTAAAATGGAAAATATGAAAGAGAGGTTAAGAGATATGGAAGATGGAGTTAGAAGATCAATTTGAATCAGAGTAAAGTAGAGAAAGAATAAGGCAAAGTCCGTATTTGAAGAGATAATGGCCAGCAATTTTCAGAACTGATAAAAATTTGGAATATGTTCCTGGGTGGTGTTCCTTGATAAATACAAAACAAAATTTTCTCTGTTATCATACTGTTGTGGGTGTTAGTAGGACTTGGGAAAATGTTAGATTTTTATTAAATTAGGATCCCATCACCCCACCCCCTGAGTTAAAAATCCAGTATCAGTTTAATAACACACTGCAAAATCAGCCCCCATTCTGAATGGGAAATGATGATTTACAGCCCTGTTGAAATGGAGGAAAGGAGGTTCTTTAGAACAATCATCTCAAGTTAGAGTTCCTTTGAATTCTCCCAAAAGAGCCAGGAAGTTTCATTTTTTAAAAATCAGTATTATTGGTGAAAAAGCATAACAACCTCAGAGGAGGAAACAGAAAATCCCATAAGGTTCTACATCAACCATCTAGGCCAAGGCGCCAGAAAAATTTCACATGCTCTGTCTTGTCATGAGTTACAATCATTGTTCTGGGAATTTTCTCAGGGGCTTGGCATTTTTCCTTATAAACAAAAGTACATATCATTCTTGAAGCTGTCTGATAAGTGGAATGCAAGAAGTTGCAGCATCTCTTCCAGGCCAAAGCACGATGCCCGGTGGTCCCGGTGGTAACAGCCAGGGGTTTGGGTTTCACTTTCCACGGCCCCCTCTCAGGACACTAATGTAGACCACCATCTCCTCAGACCTCTCCAATCTGGCCCCAGGCATCTCACATGTGGACCTCAGAGGGCTTCTTCCTCTACCCAACAGAGTCTGTGTTTTTCTCGGCCTGGAGATAAGGGCTAAATTTTCTGAGGACCTATTAGTGTGGACATGAGCTCCTTGAGATGTCTGGATCAAGTACCCATGACTGGTACAGCATGTTCCTTATTTGTAAATTAATTCTGGGATGAAGTTTACAAGATAAAGTTTAATAACCTCTTGGATAAGTGGATGTAGGCTCAGAGACAGTTTAAATAAATCTGACTAAAACGGGAAAGAAATACATTGGCAAGCCCCGCCCCCGGGCATCTTTCTTCTGATTTCCCTTACTCCCGTTCTTCTTTCCACTCAGTTAATACGATCAGGTAGAGTATCTCTTTGTCATATAGTCTTTTTTTTTTTTTTAAAGTATATCCAGTTACAGTGTGTCAGTTTATGGTGTACTGCATAATGTCCCAGTCATACATATATATACATGTATTCATTTTCATATTCTTTTTCATTAAAGGTTATTACAAAATATTGAATATAGTTCCCTGTGCTATACAGAAGAAATTTGTTTTTTATCTATTTGTATATATAGTGGTTAACATTCGCAAATCTCAAACTCCCAAATTTATCCCTCCCCACACTCTTTCCTCCTGTAACCATAAAATTGTTTACTATGTCTGCATTATACAGTCTTGATCCCTACGTGCCCTGAGCACAGAGCTCTCGATTCTTCTGGGGATGGATTAGGGAGTGTCCTTCCCGTCTGTCGTGTTGTCACCCTTGCTGGTTGTGGTGCTGGCCCTTTCTCAGGTTCATACAAGACTGAGGACAATAGGAGAGGTAGCAGGTGACACAGGTGTTCTCAGCTACCTTGTCAATCTTCTCATTTGAGGATGAGATCTCCCCTTCCCTAGTTTCTCCTCCACACCAGTTCCTCCCCTGTTCTTCCCCTCCTACCCTTCTCTGCTCATAAACCTTCAGTAATCACTCCCATCCTCTTGAGAATCCAGGTCAAGCTTGTTCCCCTGGCTTCCAAGGTCTTCCTTAGTCTCATCCCAAATCCTACCCTGATTTCCAACTCTCATCTGCTCTAACAGTTCTCAACCAGAGGTGCCCTAGAGGGTGTTTGGGAATGCGTGCAAGCATTTGGATGTCCCAAGGATGGAGGTGGTGACTGGCATTTAGTGGGCAGGGTGCAAGCATGCAGATTGCAATCCAATGCCCAGGACAGTCCCACACACTGAACCATTGTCCCATCCTGGTGCCAGCAATGCCCCTGTTGAGAAACACTGCTTGATTCTAGCCAAACCTGTTCACTCTCCATCCATCCAACCAGTTGCGTATGTTTGTCCCCACTGTTCCCTCCTTTTCTCTCTGCCTCTCTGAGTTCTACCCATTTTCAAGAATTGCCCTGCTGAGATGCCCTCCTGAAGCCATCATCATCAATGACTGAGAAGCTGGCAGGGTTATGTGGACCCTGAAGTCACGCAGACCTGAGTCTGAGCCTCATTCTGCCACTCCACCCATGTGGCCTGGGGAGAGACACTGCCCCGGCCAAGTCTAATGTAAAGTACAGGTGATAACAGCCCCTCCCTGAGAAGGTTTTGTGAGGATGAGATGCCACACGGTAGCAAAGTGCCCAGCACCACCTGGCATGTGGTGTAGCTCCATTCATGCTACATAATTTTTTTATTCCTTTCAACACAAGGTGCATATTCAATAAACACATGTGGAGTTGCCATTCACCCCTAAGACCATCTGCAAGGAGGAAGCATTAGGTCCTGTCAGTCTAGACACAGACCATGTAGGCAGAGACTCATTTTGGTTCAGCCACATAAAGTGTCTTAGTGTGTGAGCCTCTGAGAAATGGCAAAGGAAGAGGCACCTAGAGGGCGGGGAGCACACCCTGAACCCTGACTTTTCACTGAGTGGGAGTGAGGCACTGCCTCTCTGACTGAAAGAGAAATTGCAATAAAACAAACTCACATCAAGAATGGGAAGGGATAAATTTGGAAGTTTGAGATTTGCCAAGGTTAACCACTGTACTACAAAAATAGACAAAAAAACAAATTTCTTCTGTATTGCATGGGGAACTATATTCAATATCTTACAATAACCTTTAATGAAAAAGAACGTGAAAATGAATATATGTATGTATATGCATGACTGGGACATTGTGCTGTACACCAGAAACTGACACATTGTAAATGACTATACTTCATTTGAAAAATATATATATATATATACACACACACACATAGAAGTCACTTTGTCAATACTGGCAAATGACTTCAAAAAACTAACTTGTGTGTGTGATTTGTATATAAATAGGCTCCAAAGCTAATTCCGAAAAAAGCAGTTTAAAGAATGTTTTGAACCTACCTTCAATTAGAATCCTAAATAATATGAATCTACATAGGCAAATAGAAACCAGATTTTTTTTGTTAAATTTTGAAATTTTTTCCTCTAGTTTTATTGAGGTATAATTGACACACAGTACTACATAAGTTTCAGGTGTACAGTATAATAATTTGACTCACATGCGTCATGAAATGATGGCCACGATGAGTTCAGTGTACATCCATCGTCTCTGATATAGATGCAAAAGAAAAGAAAAAGAAAAAAGAATATACTTAGGGCATAGCAACATCAGCCATCACAAACCAAAATGTTCCTTGCTCTTGTCCCCAGCTGGGAGGCAATCTTAGGATGCTGGCCCTAAAACCATCAAATCCCAAAGGAACCCCCCGACCCATCCAAAGACAGAATCCATTCTGGAGACTCTCACTGATTACCATGGCAGAGAACAAACACATGCATTTCAGATTGTTGACAAGGAAGCAAATGGAAACTTTTTTCTGGTCAATCCTCAGTGAATTAGACAATTTTCTTAACTGATTCTCGAGTATCTCAGCCCCCCCCCCCCGGAATAGTGTGCTGAAATGACATTTGTCAGATATGCAAAGTATTCACTCTTTGCATCCTAACAAAATCAGATCCCTCAAACCCTTTTTGGAAAGGAGATAGAGACTAAAGTATACAAATCTACAAAACAACATGGAAAAGAAAAGGGGACATTGTGATAAGATATTCTTTTGTGGCCCTTTGGAGGCCTGGCAAGGTTACGTGTGTTTTCAGAGCTGTGGCATTGGCTACCTTCCAAAATCTGAGAGGCACCTCAAGGCAGTTGGAAGAAAGTACCATTTGGCTAGGAAACGTGGTACCAAGGGAGGCTTTTGGTCCAGGAATTGCAAAGGAAAGTAACAATAATGTTAATCAAGTGACTAGAATTGGCTTCACACAGGCTGTCGATGCAACAATTGGCAAAGGGTGCCTTTCTGTTTATTTGCACAGTTGACCGAAAATCCTCCTTCCTTCAAATGCATTAACCTCTTGATCTACTTGTTCTTAAAACTGGGGAGGTCAGAGATTCCCTTGCAAACACAAGGACCAAAAATTCCTGCGGGCTCACAATTTGCAAGGAATTTAAAAGGACCCTGAAGTCAATCCACAGACCCTGAACTGGAACCTCTGTGCTAAAGTGGGTTTCATTTGTGACCCGTGAACTCAGGGTGGGTGCAGGTGCCTTTCCCAAGAGCTTCAGTGGCAGGGACCAGCCTTCTCTGGGAGCCAGTGGGACTATTTTGATCACGAGAGAAGGACCTTACAGCTTTCCCATTCGCCTTGTGGACGCACCGCACCCACTGCTTACTGTGGAGGCATCGATCCTAACCCACCCAAAGCCAGTTCTCCCAGGGGCCTTCAGATGTTTAAAGAGTACTGACTGGCATGACCAGCCAGGTGGGCCTAAGCCATGATGACGTAGGAGCACTCAAATCCAGCCCGTCCCCATTGGGTTTCACCCCGTAACTGGTGTGTGAGTGTATGTACGCACGTGGGCACACGTGGCAATCTCAGGCAGTCTCAGTGGCTGGTTGGGCTCATTTCAGCTCAGGTCTACACCTGGACCAATTCTTCACTTTGGAGCATTTCTGCAAATGACTTGTGATAAAGACCAACAGAACCAACAAGTCAGTGATTTGGCCCAGAAGTGATCCAGCTCACCTCCCTCACAGCCCTCGGGCTCAGAGGGGTCCTCTGGCCCTGCCTAAGGAGGCAGGGAGATGTGCCTCCATGTGACCTGAGAGACGGAGTGCTGGGTCCAGACAAATTCAAGGGTCTCCCCCACACACCAGGTAGACTGACAGGCTCCGAGTCACCCATGTAGAAAGATCTTGGCGGAGACCCCAGCCTGGTTTGGTGGTGCTCAGTGTCTGTGCCCCAAATCACAGTCAGAATGAGGCAGTGATCTGGAAAGGGACAGTATAAACCAGTAGATCCCTGCTCTGCATAATGAGCCTGTGACCACTGCCCGCTGTCTGCGTGCTAGGAGATCCCTCCCCCGGGAGATTTTGGGGTCTGCAGGCCTCCCTGATCCTACTCCCGGGGCAAGCACGTGCCTGGTGACATCCTTGTCTTGGAATACTGGCCGTAAGACAAGTGGCTTTTCACCTGACATTTGACTTGGTAATAGGCCACGGCAGCCACATGCCCCTCAGAGCCACCTGGTGGGTTCGAGGCTCGTGGTGCTCCAGCTGCTGGAACAAAATGCCACAGACTGGGCTCAAGTGCCAGATGGTTACTTCTCAGTCCTGGAGGCTGGAAGGCCAAGATCAAGGTGCTGGCAGATCTGGTTCCTGTTGGGGGCCCTCTAACTGGCTTGGAGACGCACGCCTTCCTGCCGTGTCCCCACGTGGTGGAGAGAGAGCAGGCTCTCTGGGGTCCCTTCCGCTGCCATAAGGGCTCCAATACCATCTTGAGGGCCTCACCCTCATGATCTCATCTCGCCTAGTCACCTCCCAAACACCCATCCTTAATACCATCCCACTGGGGGCTAGGACCTCAGCATATGAACTGGGAGGACACAAGCATTTAGGTTTTATGGCATCGGTGTCAGTGGGGTGCACGAAGCACATCTCCCCACTGTCCCAAACCTGCTCTGGCTGCAGACTCCATGCCAATGCAGGGGCCAGGCAGGCAAATGGTGCCTGCCCTTCCTTTCCTGTGGCTTCTTGGGAGGAGTCAGAAGGGCAGGGAGGCAGTGAGGGGTGGGGAAGCGAGACTGGCTTTAGTTGCGAGGTTGAGCGATGTTAGACCTGGTTAGACCTAGACCTTCCTCACAGCTGGGGCTCAGGGTGGAATAACCCAGGCTTCCTGCTCTGGGCCAAAGAGGAGAGCCGGGACTGTTCCGGGGTCAGCATCTCTGCAGGAACACAAAACACGGTAGCACTGGAGGCCCGTGGCGATGGCTGAGCTGGGGCCCTGGCTGGGAGCCTGCGACACTAGCTAAGAAGGCTTCGGACTTGAGCTTCTGCCCCAGGCTGTTGGGGCCGCTGCCTCTCCGGCACCCCTGGTTCAGGGTGCTTGATTTATTCTGAGGGTCCATTTACAGTCAGAGGGCCCGAGCCCCTCACTGCCCCGGGGCTCCCCCTTACTTCTCTGATAGCCTCTCTGTCTCTGACGCTCCCCTTCCCTCGCTGCTGTTGTGACATCTGCCCTGGGAATGCAGCTGGTCTGGTGGGTCATTCCCACCAGACGGGCCCGGCTTGAGGGGGATGCTGGAAGCGTCTGTCAGTAACAGGACTACCTTCTCCACTTGCATCAGCATTAAAAGGCTGCACAACCCACAACTTTTCCTGTAATTTGCTCTTCCCGCTCTCCTAAGCCTGGGCCGAGTGATGTAATGAATGCCTCTCTGTCCACCGCTCCCTGCAAGGATTTCTTTGGCAGGCCACGTGGCGGCCTGAGGTCCCCCAGAAAGTTTCCAGTTTGTTCCTTCCATTTCTTTCTTTCCATCACCCTTTCGGTCCATCCTGAGACTTTCTGAATAAATCCAGAGCAGCAAATGCTTGTCTCTGGCTCCCACGGCTCCAGCTGAAAGCTCACCACGGTTCCCTAGGAACCAAGGAGCCTCGGGTTAAGAATCTCTGAGAAACTTACTCAGTTGATTACAACATTGCTGAATTTTTGGCAGAACATATGTTTATCCATTTAACTATCATTATTAAGTTTCTCTCCCACTCAGACTTTTGGCTTTATGTATTATATCATTTTTGGCTGAGTGTGCGTGATTGGGGGGTGGTGCATGGAAGGGTAAAAAGAAGAAATTTTCTGCTATTGACTATCATATCATGCTGTGTACTTAAATGTTCATTTTTCTCCCAAAGACAGCTATCTAAGAGCGATCCATGGCACTAAGCAAATATTCCTTTCTTTAAATCAATTTCCTTTTGTTTCCTTCAAAAAGTCCCTTTTATCGCTCCTGCCCTCACCGAGACTTACTCATGCTCAATCACTTCCTACTTGGGTTATAGATAGCTTTTTGTTCATGACTGGTCGAAAATGATGTCTTTTGAATATCTCAGAAACCAGACAGACAGCAGAAAAGGCTGAATCTAGGCTCTGGAAAGTAAAGTATTAGTCATCTGTTTTACTCACTCGTGCAAACACGCTGGAGGATTAAAATCCAGCTTGCTCATCGAGATTTCCAAAGTTCTCATCATCCCAGTTACTCCCATAATTCAAATTAGCTTCACCTGTGATAGACACCTTCCTTGCCTCGGTGTATCTGCATTTCCGTGGACCATTTCCGAGGGGAGCAGGGATGACCCTCCATGGGAAACCCAGGCCTGCTCACTTCCCTACTCAGATCCAGGACTCACTTGTCCACGGCCCGGCTGTCTCCAGGGGAGGATCTGTGCTGACACCGCTGAGGACCCTCTCACCTCTGCCCTGAAAGGACCCCCACATTTGGCTCTGCTATAACCACAGTTCTTTAACACATCCCCTCTGTCTCTTGTTTGCCACCAATCCCCACCAGGATTCCCTGCTCTAAATTTGTTCCCTAGGATGTAGGCGCCAGCCCAGGAGGCTGGAGCAGGGCATTAGCCCACAACGCCGGGGTCCGTGCTCTCTCGCCTAGCCCGAGCCTGCGTGGTTGGCACGTCCCCCCACAACTGAGATCCTGATGTTTTCTCCTCTAGTAAGCAGCCCTCAGAGAGCAGCCTTCCCCACCATCACCTGTTTCCCTTCAGGTCGTGTTCCTGCTGTGGCTGAGAGAGCTCCGGGCCCCGCTGGGTGTGGGGTGGTCCCCGGGAGATGCCCCACCAGGGCTACATTTCCCACCTCCCTTGTGTCCGGGCGAGACTTCATGCCTGGTTCTCTTACCGAGTCCAAACTCGTTCTGCTCACCGCACAACAGGGCAATAGATCAGGAGATGAGGTGTTGGGGCAAGGAATCGTGACTTTATTCAGAAAGCCAGCAGACTGAGAAGATAGGGGACTCATGTCCTGGAGAACCGTCTTTTCCAAGTCAGAATTCAGGCTCCTTTTGTTACTAAAAAGAGGAGGGGATGTGGTTGTTGCAAATTTCTTGCAGTCAGAATCCTTTGTTCTTGCAGCTGTCCACGTGGGTCAGGTCACAGTGTCCCCATAAACCTCCAACAAGACAAATGTTATTTTCTATTCTACAACTTGCTATCTTCATATGAATGGAAGTGTTACACCATTAGAGGTCAGAGCCTTGAGAACGGACTGTCCTGTATATTTCAGGCTCTAGGCAACATTCTTTTACAAAAGGTGCAGAACCAGCAAGACAAAGCCTAGGAAACAGAGCTCAGGGTTAACACCAATGGAACAGACCTAATATGGAGTCAGAGTTGTTCTTCTCTATTGCAGTTCTTGTGCCAATGGAACGTAAAGCAGACATGCCGAGCATCACTTCTTAAGGAGCAGACGTGACTTGCCCACCATCTTCTGTTTGTTGGCTAGACAAAGAGTAAGTCAAAGACCCTGGGGACACCAACTATACAGGATGGAGGGGTCCCAGCTCCTGACATAACATATGGGAGAAAAGTTGCCCGCTGACCAAGAATGCCTGCCTTGGATCATTACACAAGTGAGACATGAGGTCTGTTGTGTGAAGCCCCTGCCATGTGGGGGATCGTTTGTTACAGCAGCCAGTGTTCCCATCACTCCTCCACTGAACATTTTTGGCCCCCTCGCCTCTGGGGCAGCCATCCATCCTCCTAAGGGGCTAATTTCCCCCAGTAGTTGAGACCAGCATCCTGAGGGCCAGTGGCAGTCTGGAACCTCCAAATATTTTGGTGAGGTAGCCTCTCCTGTCCCATGAAGGTTATCCCCAGTTTCTCTGTCCCCCAGAAGACGTGGTGAGTGCTGCCAGGGTGCGGGGAGGAGGCTAGGGTTTGCTTCCCACTAGAAGGGAGGCTACCATGAGGTCAGTTCCCCAGGTGCAAAATCTGCACCCTTACCGCACAGTGACCCCACCTGTCTCCACTTCAGTTCTCGCACCTGCTAAACGAGGTAATGACGTCTAACCCACAGGAAAACTGTGACGCATTCAAAGCATCTGCTCCCCTGCGTACCCGGAGCAGAGTGAGGGCTCGGGAAGTGTTAAGCCCTCCCATCTCCGGCCCCCTTCTCGAGGAGGAAATTCACACACAGAACCTTAGCCATTTGCCTGAAAATCACCTGAAGAAGCAAAGAGGGAAAACCCCCTAAAAACCCAAGCTGGCCAGGCCAACTGTGCCCATCCTGGTTGAAGTGAGCTTGGCAGGCCTCCCACATTCCAGGGAGGTGAGTGACCTGGGCCTTGTCAGGAAGGCCACCCCAGACCCAACCTGACTGCTCTGCTCTTCAAACTCCCAGCCACACCCAGAGCCCCAGAAAGGGCCACAGATGCTGCATAGAGCCCCTGGTCCCCTTCACGCCATATCTAGGCCCGCCTTGTGACAGGAAGAAGCTGTCCTTCTTTAAGAGCTCCTTAAAATGGCCCTGCTGGGGGTGTGTTCTCCTCCCACTGCAGATGCAGAATCAGCACTAATCCTCGACTTACAGGGATGCTGCCCAGGGCTTCGCTCTGGAACCCGCACCACTACCTTCCCACAGCTGTCTGACGCGGTGACACGCCGGCTGTCTTCCCGGAGGGCTCCAGCTCTCCATCCTCCGGGCCGGCTCTCCCCTTCCCTGGCGTCACCCTCCACCTCTCCTTGTGCACCTGGGCAGCCAGCTGGGTGTCCTACAGGCCACCTCTCACCCTGAACAACTCAGCCGGAGCATCCGCTGGAAGCCAGGCTCAGTGCCTGCTTGTCATCTGTCACCTTTCCAAGGCCCTGGCCTTTGTCAAAATCCTTCCACCTGAACGCTGCTTTCCCTCCAGAAGGTCAGATCTCAGCAGAACACAGCCAACGAACCAAAGTCCACGGGAACCAAAGTGGTGACACCGAAGAGTGACTCAGAACCTCTCCTTTAAAACGGAATCAGACACTGAATGATTATATCGGACCTCTACCCTCCGCCAAACCCTGAGCCTTCCATCAGCCAAGGGAAGCTCTGTTTGGGGGAGAGGTGGTGGAGGTTTGAATCTGTGAGCTCGTGAGCGGAATCACCATTTCTTTATACACAGGGCACCTGGGGGCTCGGGCTGGCCATCAGCCCTCCCTTCTCAGCAGGGTGGGGGGCCAGGAGTAAGCGGAAACATAAAAACATCACCTCCATTTTTGCCCTGAATACGGGCTTCACTGAGGCAGCTCTTCTCAAAAATACTGGCCTGGGCCCACTCTGCAGCCAGGCCTGAGTACCTCCTGAGGCCAGCTTCCAGAATAAAAAGGGAGAAGCTGACTTCTGATGGCAGACCCCTATTGTCTCCTTCCTGGGGCGAGCCTAGATTGTCTTCCAGAGCCACCTGGCAAGCCAGGAGCATCTGCTGAGGATGGACAGAGGAAATCTTTCCTGTCTTTTCTTCTCTGCAGATAGAAGGACTGTCACTAGTGCCCCAATGCCTCCAAGTGGCCCACACCCCAGCCAGGCCTCCAAAATTAAAGGGGCGGCTCACGTTTTAAACAGGGAAAAGGGAGAGGAAAAAGCTCATGTGGACTGTAGCTCTGCAGGACAGTGTGGGTGTTACCAAGTCCAAACTCATTCTGCTCGCCGCACAAGAGGCCAATAAATTGGGGGACGAGGTGTTGGGGCAAAAAATAGCGACTTTATTTGGAAAGCCAGGAAATGGAGAAGAAGGGGAAGTAATACTCTGGAGAACTGTCTTCACCAAGTCAGAATTCAGGCTCCTTTTATATTAAAAAGGGGAGGAGGCATGGTTAGTTGCTGTAAACATCTTGGCGTCAGAATCCTTTGTTCTTGCAGCTGTCCGCATAGGTCAGGTCATGATGTTCCTGTAAACATCCAACAAGACAAATGTTATTTTCTGTTCTGCAACTTTTTATCTCTATATGAAGGGGAAAAAGTTACACCCTTAAAGGTCAGAATGGGCTCTCCTGTATGTTTCAGGCTATAGGCAACATTCTTTTACAAAAGGTGCAGGACAAGCATGACTAAGCCCAGGAAACAAAGCACAGGGTTAGAGCTAACGGAACAGACCTAATATGGAGTCAGATTTGTTTTTCCCTATTACTTGGGGACAAAAAAGAATTCAGGAATAGAACCAGGACCTGCTCTCCAATGGCCCCGTACTAATTTTTGGTAAAATCTCTACCATAGCTGGGTCCACAGGAATGTGACCCCTGCCTGCCTAGATGAACCTCAAGAGACTTAGATGATTAGACAAGACTCTAGAATCCATAATAAAAGATTTGGCAAAGAAACAAAACTTAGCATTTGAGGCTAGTGCAGTAACTTAGGCTAGAAATGCCAGTTGCTTGTAAAATTACAGATCCAATCTTTCCTGCCTGATGATAAAATGTTAGCAAGCATGGAAAGCATTCTTGATTTGTCAATGCTGCAAAACTGTAACAGAAAATGACAAATCTGACTCCATGTTAGATCGGTTCCTTTGGCTTTGATCCTGTGCCATTTCCTAGGCTTAGTCTCGCTAGCTCTGCACTCACGTAAAGATAACAAGTTGCAGAGTAGAGAATAACATTTGTTCTGTTGGAGGTTTTGCAGGAGCACCATGACCTGGCCCACGTGGACAGCTGCAGGAATAAAGAATTCCTACACTAAGAAGTTTACAACAACCACAGCCCTTCCCCTGTTTTTTTTTGTTTTTTTTTTTTTTTTTGTATAAAAGGAGGGTATGTTCTGATTGCAGCAGGATGGTTCTCCAAGACATTAGTCTGCTGTTCTCTGGGTCTGCTGGCTTTCCAAATAAAGTCACTATTCCTGGCCCCAACACCTCGTCTCCCGATTTATTGGCCTGTCGTGAGGCGAGCAGAACGAGTTTGGACTTGGTAACAAAACTATCAGACTACAGAGTTTTTCAACAAAAACAAAATTCTCAGGTGGCATTTAGGTAGTTCAGTGACATCAACTGCTTCATGACCGAAATCTAATGAAAGAGAAAGGCCTGGTTTGGAGGGAGCCGCACTTGAGCGAGCAGCTCCATTGCTGGTGACTTCCCAAGGCCCCTGGCCGGCTCCTACCCCGACGTCAGGGCCCGAAGGCAGGGCACACGTCTGACACGCCCATGCGGGAGTGGGAATTGACACCCCAGATGGCTGTCTGTGTCCCCGTGTGCAAAGTTTGGCCTAGTGTCTCAAGTTGCTCCCTTTTCAAATGACACAGAGAGGACATTTTGAAAGGACATGCCGTGTGGTCTGTGAAGGAGGCAGGGACCAGCGTCATCCTGGGAACACACACTATGTGAGTCATGGCAGTTAAAAGGAAAGTGGGTGAAGCCTATGATCCCATGACACTTCCTGGACAGTCTCTTCCTCTCTGTCTCCCTTAATTTGATGATGACGTGTGAGGGCTTCTAGAGAATGGATTGTGCCACATTTTAATCACATCTCTTCACTAAGTGTTATAAGCCAGTGCTCATTGTCCATCCACTGTCTGAAGAACTTTGTGTCAGGCACCAGGAGCTGGATGAACAAGACACACGGGGCCCAGGTCTGTGGTGGGAGAGTCCCATCAGCAGGGACTAAAGAGACCCCACCTAGCCTGGGGGTCAGAGAAGGGCTGGGCAGGATGGGAGGTCTCAGCTGAGGCCTGCAGGAGGCACAGGGCTGGACCAAGGGAGGAGAGAGTATGAAGTGCCCGGCACAGAGGGCGGCAAGAGAGGAGGAGGCGTCTGGGGAGGGGGCCAGGATGACGTGGCCTAGAGGAGAGCCAGGCCCAGGCCAACAGGAGTTTGAATGTCACCTCCAAGAGCAATGGCAGGACACACCTGTCACATGATGTCATTTGGATGTCATTGACTCTGAGATGCCATCAACTTTTTTAGCCACAGTCCACTGCAGAAATGTTCAAGTGTAAAACAGTGTGCACATTGGAAGATAAGAAGCAGAAGGCAAGCCAAGCCCCTGTGGGGGTGTGAGGTGGCCCCAGGCGGGCGCAGGTCCGGGGCAGGAGGGGCTGCGGAGACGAGGCCACACTGAGCACCACTTAGGGGCGGTTTGTTCTAGCCCCTCAGTGCTTCTGTCCAGACCAAATCAGAGAAAAGGAAGACTCAAGGCCTGACTTAAGATTTTTTTAAAGTCCAGAAAGTGTCCAAGAGTGGGGTGTGAAGATAAAAGGGGACTGTGTTCTTCCTGAGGGGGCATTTGTCATATGGGCCCCACCCGCACCACAGAGCTGCCTTTCTAACCCCAACTCACAGCACCCCCAAACTGTCCCCAGCTCTGCCCGCACCCCCGCAGGGAGGCAGTGGCTGCCTGCCCTCCCGCCAACGCTCAGCGCTCACCCATATTCCTCTGTTTGCATCTTACCCACATTTTGATGATTCTGAAATCATGATGCCTCTTCCAGTCGATGTGGACCTTGAAGGTGATGGTGTTTTACCCCCTGAGAAGCTGTCACACTGATGGTGCATGTTAGTGTCATCCACAATCTAGCTTTAGACTCTGGAATATTCAGTCACCCACAGGCCCAACAGATCATGCTGAAGGGACTGCGTGACTTACTTTAAAAAAAAAAAAATAGAGCAGTAGTACTTTATTTTTTTAATACTGCCGTCTCCAACTCATCTCTCCTTTTTGCAGATGTGCACAAGAACCACTTATAAACAAATCCCAACCTCTATTGGGTAATTCTTCTTAAAAAGAAAAATATTGAGGAATAGCTGATGCTTACAGGAATTCAGAGTCCCAGATAGTCCGGGGATTGCCTTTTGCACCCACACTGAATAGTCCGGCTTTTGCAGAGGGAGAAATGACACCAGCGAAGCAAGGCTGGGCACTTACTTGGCTCTCTGCAGTTGGCTCTGCTTGCTGGCTGTCAGTTGATGGTGCCCATTGACACCCAGCAGCTTAGTAATCTTCACAGTAACCCGGTGACCACTGTTTGGATGTGAAAACTGAGTCTTGAGGACCGAGGGGGCTGCCTGACCATGCTGCATGGAGGTGTGCAGTCAGGGCTTGAATGCAGGTGCATGTAATTCTGCAGAGTCAGAGATGCCCGAGGGCTCCAGCATCCTCGGTGCTTTAACCCATGATGCAAATCAGCTTTCCTTAATGCTCTTTCTGGGAAGAAATGACATGCATGAGTCACCCACCGCCGCGCGGCACTTCTGCGTTCAGGAGGGTCCCTCTGTGGGTCAGTTCATGAGGCTGTTTTCTTTCTTTCCAACTATGTGCTGGGAACAGCTCCTTGGCAGAGCTTACCACTTTCTGGGGCCTTCCAGATGGTAAACAGTGAAGTCCAGGCTGATAGGTCAGCCTCCCACCCAGCTTGCCTCACCCAGTCCAACCAGCGCGTCTCCGCCTGGAGGTGGAAGGATCTGGAGCCGCCTCAATTTCATCCCTCTGTTACCGAGTTCTGCTCACCGCACGACAGGCCAATAAAATAGGGGATGAGATGTTGGGGCAAGGAATAACGACTTTATTCAGAAAGTCAGCAGACTGAGAAGATGGCAGACCAATGTCCTGGAGAAGCATCTTCCCCAAGTCAGAATTCAGGCTCCTTTTATACTAAAAAGAGGAGGGGGTGTGGTTGGTTGTTGCAAACTTCTCAGTATCAGAATCCTTTGTTCCTGCAGCTGTCTGCACAGGTCAGGTCATGGTGTCCCTGTAAACCTCCGACAAGACTCTACTCTCTGTTCTGCAAATTTTCATCTCTGTATGAATGGGAACGTGTTGTACCCTTAAAGGTCAGAGTTTTGAGAATAGGTTCTCCTGTCTATTTCAGGCTCTAGGCAACATTCTTTTACAAAAGGTGCAGAACCAGCCTGACTAAGCCCAGGAAACAGAGCACAGGGGTAGAGCCAAAGGAACAGATCTAATATGGAATCAGATTTGTTCTGACTAGACCTCCACCTGTCGTCTTTCTCCAGCCCTGGAGGCTGGAGCCAGGGCAACAACCAGGGAGGTATTGGGAACACTCGCTGGTTTGCTCTGCTTCTACCCCTGTGAGGACTGGAATGGGGCAGGGGTGGCCTCCGCCGTCTCCCCAGCCCAGTGTGCCATGACCCTCCCGTCCTCACACAAATCTTAGACCAGAATGGGTTACAATATCTAGGTCAGTACCTCAGCCAGCGCCAGCTGGGCAGAGGGGTGTTTGTCCCCTCTCTCGGGCACCATGGGCTCCAGGAGGAATACCTACCCAGTGTCCACCTCCCTCTCTTGGCTGGGGAGGGAGAGGCACAAAGGCTGCCCCTCCCGCCAGGCTGCCTGCACAACCTTAGCCTTTGCCTCCCGCTCCCAAGTCCTCTCTTCCTACAGACTGAGGGGCAGGGCTGGGGGGACTGGTGTCAGGACACCGATGGTGGTCAGGCAATTCTGGCCACTCTTACGAAGCCTTCAGGGGACTCCCTTTCCACCACGGAGAACCCAGGCCTCCCATTTACAGGAGTGGCCTTGTCCCGAGCCCAGCCCAGGAAAGTCTTCTGCTTGAAAGGAGGGGTTCGGTAGGCAGGGAGCAGAGCTGACTCGCCTCTGTTCCCAGCCAGTAGCTTAGTTCCCAGCCTTCCGCTCTCCTCCGTCTGATCCGAAGCGCGGGTGCGTGCCTACTACTGCGAGGACTGCAGCCCCACTTTTTCACGGCCTCCTATCACTTTGCTGAGCCAGCTTTGAAAGGTGAGCTCTCATCTTTCCCATCTGAATCTGGTGTCGAAAGACACTGTGGAACTTGACTAGACCAAGGAGGCCTCAGACAGGTGAGGTTTAACATGATGACTGTTACGGGCTGATCTGTGTCCCCGACCCCAATTCCTAGGTTGAGGTTCTAACCGCCCCCCGTACCCCAGAATGTAACCTTACTAGGAAACGAGTCTTTGCAGATTTAACCAAGATAGGTTATTAGGGAGGGCCCGAATCCGATGTGACTGGTGTCCTTACACAATGGGAAAATTTGGATGCAGAAAGACAGGCGTACAAGGAGGAGGCCACGTGAAGATGAAGGTGAAAATCAGGGTGATGTTTCTGCCAGCCAAGGATCACCAGAGACGGCCAGCAAACCACCAGAAGCCGGGAGAGACGTCTGGAATAGATGCTGCCCTACGGTCCCCAGAAGGAACCAACCGTCCTGACACCCTGACCTCAGACTTCTGGGCTCCCGAACTATGAGGCAACCCCTTTCTGTTGTTTGTGGCACCCAGGCTGTGGTGCTTTTGTCGTGGCAGCCCTAGCAAACTAGCACAGTGACCAACATCCCGGATTCTCCAGAAAAGCTACAATTACAAGTGTTCTACACTGGGGTCCTCAGAAGCTGCCATGATGTTCCAGAAATTCACATTTCAGCTAGAAAAGATTCTTTCCCGAGCTGCCTCCCAGGCTCCCAAATAGCATACAAACCCACTGAGGGACCATACATTTTGACTGAGGGTTCAGGAAAGATAGACACCTTGTGTGCAGATCCACCCACGCAAGCCTGCCTCATCAGGACTCACCTTCCCCAGCAGGGAAGCAGCCATGCTTCCTCCTGCTCTCCAAACACACTTGACAGTGTCGGGGCTGTTCCATCCCAAGGAAGGCCAGGCACATCCCTGTGCTGTCCATAGACCAGCAAACTCTTTTTAGACAGAAGACTTTTGAAACCCCACAAGAGTGAGCCAGCATGCACAGGGAAGCTTTTGGCTTGGGGTGCCAGTTCCTGCTCTCAGACACTGTCCTCCACACCAGCTGTGTGAGTGCACGGGAGGCCAGCCCCGGATGAAGCGCCACACAGGCCAGTGCCATCAGACCCCTGGAAGGGCTCCTTGTTGTAGGTCACCGCCTCTCTGTGCTTGAACACATCTCGACCCTGCTGGCTGTGATTGGCTCCATCACAGTGACACAGTTAGGATGGCTCTAGTAAAACCAACTATTGGTCTTCTTGGAGGGTGGGAGGGCATGTCCAGAAAACTGAGAGGTGGCATTTATGCACCATGAAGTTTCTCGAGCCGGAAAGCCACAGGCATTTGATTAGGCGGTGCTGCTTGGTTTAGGTGTGGATGCCAGGCTCTCCTGCTGTTGCCTGTCATTTCCCAGATGGGCTGATAAGGAGCTGAACACCTCTGCAATGTGAGCAGTGCCAGAGGGTCAACCAGAAGCCTTGGCGGCCCTGGTCTGAGTGCAGAAAACAATTCTCAGTGATATGTGCCCAGCTGGCTTCCATCAAAACCCAACCCACATTGGCTGGTGCTTTGAGGCACGTCACCTGGGCTCTGGATGAAAGGTTAGAAATGCCCCAGTAACGTCGGCCGAGGACTCAGACCAAATGCTGCTTCACCTGCAGTGGAGACTCCAAGAGTGTCTAAGATGGACAGACACAGGCCACCATCTCACCTCCACCACTTCCCTGCCAGGGGACTTTGGGCAAGTCATTTAGCCCCTCTGGGCCTCAGCTTCCCCATCATCACCCTGTGGTATTAGAGCGCCTACCTCGTAGAGTCATTGTCAAGGGTTCAAAGAAATAGAGAGTAAACAGTAAGCACACACGTGCACATGTGCACACCCAGGCACCAGCCCTGCAGACGGTCTTCAGTAATCACAGCTGTCAGGTCACTGAGCCAGCAGGGCCCCGAGGACTCATGGAGTGTAGGGGGAAGCAACAGCCCGGGGTGGGGGCACACTCAGGGCAAAGTGGACCCCAGCACCCAGCCTCCCTCCCCACCCTGGGGGCCCGGTGCCTTCACACAGAGCAGGGACCCTGCATATCCTCAGGCTTTCTCTTTATTAGGCCCCAATCATTCTCAGTGTCAGGAAAGACAATTTTCTTTAATACATGAGTCTCTTATTACAGGAAGGAAACAATTTAAAAATGGCATCGAGGAAGGGCCATTTAGGTTGGGTGGGAGCCTGGCTATGTAACCATACTCAGTCCTCCGCTTTCCCACCGACATTTTTGTGAGGGTTTTTTTGGGGAATGGGGGTGTGTGTGTGTTTAAACACAAACAAGTCTGAGTCACAGAATTTAAAACCCAAGGAAAGGAATTTTCAAGGGAGTCTCTTCAGTTCCAACTCTGTGGGACCAGCTAACTCGGGCCATCTATTTACTTTGTTATTCTGTTGTTGGCCTGAAAGTTGAAATGTGGGATTAGAGAAAGGGGTGGGGGGAGAAAAAGGAAAAACCACCATGTGTAAAGAAATGAGGAACAGAACCATCCATCCAGACCCAAACAAACAGGCCCACAGGCCTTCCCCTCCACCAGCTGGCCCGTTGCCTCACCTCACTTCAGCCTGGAGTAAACACACAGGGAAGGGAAATGCGCGTCGGATGCAGGGCTGAGCATCACCAAACACCAGCTCAGTCCTGGAGGGGACATAAGAGATTCCCAGCCTCTGCTAAGTGGCCAGATGTTTTCCTCATTAAGGCTCTCCTAGGGTAGAAATGATTCTTGCCTGTTTAACACCATATTAGTAGTCCTTCTGCAAGGCCTAGGAGCTGTCTACTTTCAATTGCCCTTAGAGACAAAACTCTTAAAATGTATGCTCGTACACAGCATCGTCTATGCAATGTTTACCCTGAATCCGGCCTTTCACTGACCTCCAGCTTCCAGGAAATACCAAAGGTAGATGATGAACAAGCCAAATGACACCAGGAATAAACAACAGTCACACAAATCCAGATTATGGGACATTCTCCAAGGCAACTCTTCTAGGCTCTTTAGTCAATCTCATGAGAATAAAAATTAGATAGACAGATAGATAGACAGATAGATAGATAGATAGATAGATAGATAGATAGATAGATAGATAGATAGATAGATAGATAAGGGCGTGGGGCAATGTTCTGGACCAAAATAGATCAAGAGAGAAACAACCGAATGCCATGTGTAAACCTAGATTAGATCCTGATTAAAAATAATATCAGATTAGTTATTACATTAGAATATGAAATCAACATTATTTCCTTAGGAATGGTGTCGACATCATGTTTATATTGAAAAATGTCTTTATTTTTGGATACAGGGTGAAGTATTTTGGCGTGAAGTGTCATGGTGTCTATGACTTGCTCTTAAATGGCACAAAAAAAGGTATGTATGTACGTACACATAGGGATAAAGCAGTGATGTCAAAGCCCCCACAGTTGTTGGATCTACATGGAGGTATTCATTATATAATATTTTTCTACTTTTTTGGTGAAAACATTCAAGCTGAGAAAAGAAAAAAAAAAAGCAAAGTAAAAATAAGAAAGCCAAGACAATAAAAATAAATCAAACGAAAAAAATTTTTAAACAAAAAATTTTAAAAAGGAGGGAGAATTCATTGTAATTAGAAGACACGCATTTCACTACTTTACCTTCTGAAAAAGCACAGTGGAGGAAATATTGCCTGCGGGCACACGTGCAGGACTGAACTATTAGAGTCATCTCCCAGTATCTGTGGAGGGTTGGTTCCAGAACCCTACAAGTACCAAAATTTGTGAATGCACAAGTCCCTTACATAAAATGACATAGTATTTGCATATAACCCACGGCACATCCTCCCATATACTTTAAATCATCTCTAGATTACTTATAATACCTAATACAATGTCAGTATTATGTGAATGGTTGTCAGTAAGATGTAAATATTATGGACGTAGTTGCCTGTGGGCAGCAAATTCAAGTTTTGCTTTCTGAAACTTCCTGGAATTTTTTTCCTGAATATTTTCCATCTGTGATTGGTTGACTCTGCAGACTTGGAACCCGTGGATCTGGAGGACCAAGTATACTAATGAAACAAGGAAAGAGCTGCATTCTAAAATCCCAGGGCAGGTGAGTGGTGACTTCTCAGGAGGAAGGAGGAGCATGGATGTCAATGAACATTATTGTCAGTATTCTAGTTCTTAGGCTGTGCAGAGGCTTGATGTCTGTAACGTATTACAAATAACTGACACAAATAAAATGGGAGAGAGTCATTCACGAACTGTTGAGGAGAGCTCAAATGTCGAATAAAATCAAATATTGCCCAGTTCCTGTTCTTAGTTATGTGGATGATGAGAAAATGTCCTCGTGTAGAAGTTTGCAGTCTTCTGAACACTGATGCAAACAATTATACACATTATGTGGTGTTTCTATTTATCCACTTACTCATTCCACAAATATTTACTGACAGTCTGCTCTATGCCCGATGTGTAGTATGTGTATACACATATATGTAATTTACAGAGGGTCTGCCGTATTCCAGCTACATAATATGTGTGTACCTGATATATACAAATACATAATATATATTTACTGGGGGTTTGCTGCATTCCAGGAATATATACATAGATCGAAGGCTATGAAGAAAAACAAAGGGTATAGAGGGAGCTGGGAGCCTGACCGGGGCGAGCTCTCTGAGAAGGTGACCTTTGGGCAGGCCTGAAATGCCTGATCCAGCTGCCAAGTATTCTCGGGGCAGGAGTATTCCCAGTAGAGAGACAGTAAGTGCAAAGGGGGATTGTGGGACAGGAGGGTGTTTGGTGTCAGGGAACACAGTGGGTCAGAGCAGCTCCAGTGATGTGATAACAAGTCAGAGAAGGTTTTGAAACCATCATAAACACTTCAGATTCAGAGTGTTGAAGTAATCAGTGGGTTTTGAGCAGGGAAGCGATATATCTGATTTGTGTTTTTAAAGGTTAAAGCTGGGTAATTCTCTTGAACAAGTCAACCAGAATATGATTGTGTCCACGAAGGCAGGGGTGACATTCAATACACTGAGCAACCTGCGAGAAAAGGGTGCCGACCAATCAGAGCTGATGCTGGTCTTGCACAAGAGCCAGGAGCTGAGAGCCCCTGCTGGGGCAGGTGGCCAGTCCTGGAGTTGCAGGATCTGGGTGAGGTCTCCAAGGTTGAGGGCAGGGGCAGTGGGGGCAGGGGGCTTTGGTGGGCTCAGGGAATGCCTGATGCCCACCTGCAGGGAAGTGGTCACCATTTTAACAAAAGACTGGGTAAATACACACCTGTATAAGGATATAATGAATAGAAATAAGACTACATCATATCTTTGTCTAAAGCAGCCAGGATGGTGCTGGAAGTTTAAGGAAAGCCAAGCAAGGTCATCAATGAGCAGGTCTGCTTCTTCCCCGGCCCCATTTATCATATAAGAATCATCCATTCACCCAAGTGTCCATTCAGCTACGCATGGACTCAATCAATTTTGAGCTGCTGGTGTATGTCAAACGTTGTTTTCAGTGCTGAGGATGTATCAGTGAA
This sequence comes from Camelus dromedarius, assembly GCF_036321535.1. Classification (NCBI taxonomy): domain Eukaryota; kingdom Metazoa; phylum Chordata; class Mammalia; order Artiodactyla; family Camelidae; genus Camelus; species Camelus dromedarius. The sequence continues at coordinate 6,190,759 of NC_087464.1, forward strand.
CAAGATAGGGAATCTCATCGATTTCATGTTTATATTTTAATGTGGACAATTAAAACATACATATCAAGCAAAATCCAGCCAAAGAAAATGAAAGCTTTTGATGATACAGTGGTTGAGAAGCAGGTTGGATACTTTAGATTATAGAAAGAAATTAGCAAGAAATGGACAATACAAAAAAATGAGTCCCCCAGTCCTTTGAGAAGTGCCTGGCACATGGAAGGGCTTAATACACATGAGTTGAAAGAAACAAATGAATGTAGAATATTATTTAGCCATTAACAAGAATTGGGTATATCTAAATATCACCACGAAAGGGTCTCTATGAGTAGAGATAAGCTTCAGAGAGATCATTTTTTCTGTTTTATTTTTAATTGAAGTATAGTCAGTTTACCATGTTGTGTCAATTTCTGGTGTGCAGCAAAATAGTTCAGTCATACATATATATACATACATTCGTTTTCATATTTTTTTCATTATAGGTTACTGTAAGATATTGAATATAGAGGTCATTTTTTATAAAGCTAAATGCACACATGGATTCACAGAGAAAAGAGCTGTTAGAATCCACACTCCATGGTTAACACCGGGAGGAAGAGAAGAGACTTCCAGTCTTTACTTAATGTATATTTAATGTGCACATTTTAAGAACACACATTTTGAAATAATAAGGACTTTCCATAATATGCATATGTGAATATATGCATCAGGAGGGGTGACCTGGAAATGGAGCATGAAAACTGGCGAATAATCTGATCCAGTCAAGAAAACTTAATACCAGTCACTTTACAAGTGATGACTCTTCAAACGTTTGGGCAAAGCAAACTCACTTGCACTCAATGCCATCACCTAGGCTCCCTGAAGCTCCCCAGACCTGTCAACTGTCCAAGGAAATACTTGCCTAGAACATGTTACATTTTCTAACACATGCCTATGTGCTATCTCAGAAACAAGGAGCAGAAAGCATAGCATAGAAACATAAAATAAAGAAAAGTTTCAAATGACAGCATCCTGGTGGTATCACTGAAACAAAATTGCCACTATCTACTGGTACTTAGATAATCCAGATTGTCACCTTGGAGGAAGATTAGAGTCTCCAACTCGAACTTTCAATCCAGGTGAATTCTGTTACCAGTTTACAAGAAAGAAAGGAAGGAAGGAAGGAGGGAGGGAAGGGGTGGGAAGGGATAAATTGAGAATTCAAGATTTGCAGATACTAACTACTATATGTAAAATAGATAAACAAGTTTCTACTGGATAGCACAGGAAACTATATACAATATCTTGTAGTCACCTGTAATGAAAAAGAATCTGAAATGGAATATATGTATGTACAGGTAGGACTGAACTATTATGCTGTTGCTGTACATCAGAAATTGACACAGCGTTGTAAACTGACTATACTTAAATTAAAAAAAATTTTTTTATTAAAAAAAAAAAAGAAAATGAACTGAGATGGGATAGGCTGTCCTCCTGGTTTCTCAGTCCAGAGAGACCTGTTGCACGATGGGAGTACCAAAAACCTGGAAACAAAGGCATCTTGTGCAGATTCTTGTGGAAGGATTAAAAAACTAACAAGCATGCCCTCCCTAAGTTCTCCTGGGCAGTGGTGGCCCAAGAGCCCCACCATGGAGAGCTGCACACAAAAAACGGGTGGGTGGGATGCCGGCAGGAGAGCGTCCAAGGGTGAGGCTCCCTGACCCTAAAGGCTGAGCAGGAGAATCACGGGGCTCAAGCTCCTAAAAGACCCTGTAATTTTCAGTTGGCTAATGGGGGGGAAATCAACATGTGAATCACCTTTCAAGTATTTAATTTAATTAGACAAGGAAAATGAGGCTTCTTTAAAATTCGTACTCGGTATTAACTTCTGTCACAAAGCAGCCTAGCGTAATTGGTAAAAGTGAAAAAGTGATTACCGAGGCTTAAGCTTATTTATCACAGCTGCTGCACTTTCACAAAGTGAGTTTTTATGTTTGCTAAACCCTCCGCCAGAGCCGTGCAGACCCCAGAGCATGGATTCCAGTCTTTTCATAAACCACCTCTAATAAGCTGCAGCAATCGGGTGGGTGGGGAGGGGAGGGGAGGGGTGGATATTAACAAACACCCCACCCACTGGAGCTCGCAGCTTGGTCTGTTGCCCCGGTGCCGGTTCCTCCCCCTCCTGTCATGTCTGTCACTTTAGAATCAGACAGCGGTGGCAGGTGAAGGAGTCCTTAGCTCAGCACCTCTCATCCTTGGCAGAGGACTTGGCTGGGGCCACACGGCCAGTTACCAGCAAAGCCAGCGAAACCAGGCCGTGTGATGCCCATGTGACAGACCTTTCCTGTCTTCAGCAAGCTAATCAGAAAGAAAGGGGAGCAGGATCCCGAAAGCCAAAGTTAGGCGCGTTCCTCTGCCGCCCTTTATCTGGTGGTCCTCGCTGCTTTTCCAACTGCATCCATCGCTTTCCTTTCTCTCCTCTTCGCCCCAAACCTCTAAAGGTATGGAAGCCAGGTTCCTGACCCCGTTCCTCGTCGATGACTTGAGGGCCGACTGCAGCAGGTAGTAGGCACTGGATACAACTGTGTTGAAAGTGAGAAACCTCTCCACGTTATAACTGATGGGTTTTAGGAGTCACTTTTCTCAGCTCTATAAATAGACTAGAACTTCCACGTAAGGAGTGAACATTTGCCTTGTGCCACCCTCTGTGCTGGAATCCAAAAACTGAGGGAAAAATAGACCCAGCCCACAATGAACCTGTTAACTAGCAGGTGAGAAAATCATTTTTCTTTTCATGTTTAACAAAAATACTAAATGAAGGTTCAGAGAATAATAGCACAGACATCCATATACTTACCACCCGGACATCTAACTTTGTCACATCCATGAGTCTCTCCCACCTCCTAAACAGACAAATAAAACCAATTACAGTTGGCCAGAGATTGCTTGTGATCCTGGACCACTAGGTGGGAGGTTCCACTGCATTTCCCTTTAGAAAAATATTCAGTTAGGTACATTAGGAGACACGGGGTTTGGAGAACAGGACTGCTGAAACCCTAAATACTTTCGTTAAGCACCTTTGTCTGACAAGCACCTTTGTCTCTACCTCCATCTCGCAGCTGCACACTTGCCATAATGGCTGCACCAAACTGCATTCCTACCAGCAGTGTAGGAGGGTTCTCTTTTCTCCACATCCTCTCTAGTATTTACCATGTAGCTGACAGGGAGGGGCAGGGGGATGACTTGCAGCCCTGGTCCCCAGAACCTCCAGGCCGGGCTTTGGAGCCAGGCATAGGCTGGGCCTCTGTCAGGGAGTTCCCTTGGGACCCTTGGGACATCACTATGTACTGTCCTTGCCACGTGGATTCCAACCTGCTCCCCTACCCCAAGGCCATCTGCTCCTTGAGACTGGAACCTTCAGAGTGCCACCTGTTTCTTGTCCCAGGTCCTGGATTATAGGCAGTAGCCCATCACATGTGAAGAGGAACTTTGTACATTCCCTTTCCTTCCAGTTGTCTGTTTTTCCAGTTTCCAATGGGAATGATCAAACCCATCAAATTGCATACATTAAAGATGTGCAATTTTTTGTATCACAATTACACTGTAATAAAACTTTTTTTTAAAGGTAATTGATTCTTTTAGCAGGCAGAGTTCATCCAGAGATGACTCCATGTTGGTGGCTCTCAGCATGGCTCTTGGATGGTAGCAGCAGCTTCGGGCACAAAGCTACATTCATCTCCTAGCTAATTTGTTGTTTTAATGAAATGTAGTCAGTTATAATGTGTCCATTTCTAGTGTACAGCATAATGTCCCAGTCATGCATATATGTATACATATATTCATTTTCATATTCTCTTTCATTAAAGGTTATTACAAGATACTGAATATAGTTCCCTGTGTAATACAGAAGAAATTTGTTTTTTACCTATTTTTATATATAGTGGTTATGATTTGCAAATCTCAAACTCCCAAATTCATCCTTTCCTACCCCTTTTCTCCCGGTAACCATAAGATTGTTTACAATGTCTGCAAGTCTGTTTCTGTTTTGCAGATGAGTTCATTAAGTCCTCTTTCTTCTTTCTTTTTTTTTTTTTTTGAGATTCCACATTTGAGCGATATGTGGTATTTCTCTCTCTCTCTCTCTCTCTGGCTTACTTCACTTAGAATGATGATCTCCAGGTCTATCCATGTTGCTGCAAATGGCATTATTTATTATTTTTCATTGCTGTGTAGTATTCCATCATATAAATACACAACTCCTTTATCCAGTCATCTGTTGATGGACATTTAGGTTGCTTTCATGTCTTGGCTATTGTAAATAGTGCTGCTGTGAACACTGGAGTGCATGTGTCTTTTCAAATTAGAGTTCCCTCTGGATATATGCCCAGAAGTATTATTGCTGGATCTTATGGTAAGTCTATTTTCAGTTTTTTGAGGAATCTCCATACTGTTTTCCATAACGGCTGCACTAAACTACATTCCCACCATCAATGTAGGAGGGTTCCCTTTTCTCCACAGCTTCTCTAGCATTTACCGTTTGTGGACTTTTGAATGATGGCCATTCTGACTGGTGTGAGGTGACACCTCATTATAGTTTTGATTTGCGTTTCTCTGCTGAGTAGTAATATTGAGCATTTTTTCATGTGCCTATTGGCCATTTGTATATCTTCATTGTAGAATTGCTTGTTTAGGTCCTCTGCCATTTCTGAATTGGGTTGTTTGTTTTTTTGTTTGTTAAGTTGTATGAGCTATTTATATATTCTGGAAATTAAACCTTTGTCAGTCACATCATTTGCAAATATTTTCTTCCATTCTGTAGGCTGTTGTTATATTTTATTTTTTCTTAAAGTGGGTAACATCAGCTTAGCCCCCCAAGGGGCCCAGGCTGCACCCATGGGCTGGGAGAGATTGGTGGGTGCTGTGGTTCCCCGGGTGGCTCGGGGCGCTCAGCCTGCACACAGCCTGACGTGGCAAAGGGTCTCCCAGCTGCCGTCAGCACTTGGGGCCATGCTCCCTGTGCATTTCTCCATCTCTGGGACACGTTGTTGGCAGCCTGCCCCGCGGGCAGTGCCAAGGCACAGGCTGGCTGAAGCAGCCAGTCATTGTCTACCCCCACCGCCACCCCCAGCAGCGAGGGCTGTCATCATTAATGTTTGGCAGACGTATTATTTATGAGCTGCTAAACTAGGTTGACGAAGAATAACAGCAGGATAACAGAACTACAGGCTACTGGGTTTGTCTGCGCCCAGCTCAAATTAAGCAGTTGCAAAAGATAATTGGAGACATAAAGGCCCAGACATAGACTCAGCTTATAATGTGGCAGGAGAGACTTGAAGTCTTTGTTCACATAACACATACAGAACCATTCAAAGCTGGCCCATAAAACCCAGGGACGCATTTCATGTGTGGCTTCTGAGAAGCACTAGATCTACTTTACAAACAGCTCATGCACAAGGTAGGCGGTTTCTCTAACAGCTCATAGTAACTTGGATTTTTCTTTTTCCCTCTCTCCTTCACTTGCCATGGAAAAGCCTAAATACCCAAAGGCAGTGGTTTCCGGACCAGCAGTGTCCACATCATCTAGAAATGCAGATTCTCAGGCTCTGCCCAGACCAGCTGCATTAGGAACTCTGGGAGAGGCTCGGTAATATTTTAACAAGCCCTCTAGGGGATTCTGATGCCCCCTCGGGTGAGACCCACTCACACTGATGTATTCAGTGGAGCACCATAATTCCACACTCCAGGAATTGTGTACATTTTGAACTTTGAACGTGGACGTCCTTGGCCAAGTGAGCCCTACCCATGTCCACACACTTGGTCTCCCCACACCAGCCCTGCGTCTTTCCTCTCCCGTCTACGACCCATCGTCATCTGGCTCCCTCGCTGGCCGGCTCCTGATGCTAGAACGTCCATACGGGCGCTCAAAAAATATGTAGTGAACAGGCAAGCGATCCTCAACTGACCATTTCCAAACCTTCCCCAGATTTTGTGACCACCTCCATAAAGAACACATGGGTGGAGTCTGTGGACACTGGATCAGGAACCTGCCAGTCACACAAGCTGGGGTTCCACTGCGTCAGGATGACCAAGGGACTGCTCCCAGGAGATTTATGATGCAGTTGTCAGGGGTCCAGTTGGACCGGAGGAACATCTCGACTTACCTGTCATGTGACGACGACTAAGCAGGCATTTTATTTCTGTCCATTAAAACAGAAGGTGATTAAAGCACTTTTTAATTTATAAAATTTAAGTGAAGAAGGAAGGTACTAATGGTATCAGTTAATCTCAGGTCAGTGTTTCTTTTTTTTTTTTTTTTTTTTGAACCACCTAATAACTTCCTAAACATCAAGCATTTCCATGCAGCGAGCTGGTTAATTACAGGCTTTGTGAGTGAGTGCTCTGGAATTCTCAAAGGAATAGCCAGGACCCTCCCTGTGCACTGGCCTTTTTATCTTAATGCACAAAGGTGTCCAGGAGAGGATGCAAGGAGGGGTTGCACACGCTGGGGAGCCAGCCTGGCTCAAGGATGAGGTAGACTAAAGGCTGGAACCTAGGTGCCTGCCCCCCCCCCAGCCCTGCCCCCTCCCTACTTGCTGCAGGCCACTGCTGGGTCCGCTCTGGTGACACAGCGAACCTCTAGGGGGCCCCTCAGGCAGATGAGCATCCTTGTGGATGGTGACATCACAGCTCATCATCCAAGACACTCAACGTTGCTGTTGTTCCCCTCCCAGCTCTGAGAGTCTTCCTTCAAAGGTAACCCGGGAGCCTGCAGAGGTTGAGCTGACAGCGCCGAGACCTGGAGCCTGGCCAGCATCAACGGCTGTGAGGCTAGGCAAGCCCGCCAGCCTCTCCTCTCCCTGAATGTCATGGGACACCCCAGGTCCCTTCCAGCCTAACAAGTCTCTCTGCTCCCTCAGACTTTCTCACTGGGATGGATGTCCAGGACCCATGTGGAAACAGTTAAGCAAGGAAATGAAAAGGTGGGGGAGAAAGGGGGCTGAGGGAGCAGACTCTGAGCCCCAGCTTTGCTGGGGACAGATGGGGACTGGGTGCCCTGGAGGCAGAAGGAGGTTCACATCCCTGTCACCTGGCTCATTGCCACCGCACAAGCGAGACTCAAGCACAGGGCAGCGCCCCCGAGGCGGGTGGGCAAGTTGCCCACGGTACTGGGTGGCCAGGGAGACAGACGCTCGGCAACGACCACAGGGGTTGGTCAACGTGTTGCTTTAGACACTAGGAAATTAGACCCCTTTGACGACTGGACGGAGACCAGACTCTCCTCCCTGGAAAAGTCATATGTGCACACGTACAACACTGGCACACCCTCCCAGGGGTTTCCTAGTTCTTCACTAAGAACCCAGAGGAACGCAGGGACATAGAGAGAACAAGACAGTGGGTGGTACCTGTGACAAGTGGTGGTGACGACGTCCGGGGAGCCCAGGGAAGATGTGTAAGCGTGGGGAAGCGCCCATGGTGAGGAGGCATGGGAGGGTGGGGTGGCCGGGCCGGGGCAGTGCTCAGCCTGACAGGGGAACTGAAGAGGGGAGGAAGACTGCCTCAGCCTCATCTGTGAAAATGACCAAAATTCCCACCTGGCAGGATGGAGGTGAGAATTACAGGAGAATAAATGTAAAGTAGCTGAGAGTCAGCGCAACAAATCAAAGGTGAGTTCCCTCCCAGCTTTCTTACCTGGCGCCCGGGCTTTGAAGGGGAACTCACGGCCACCCCTCACTCTCCAAACCTCTGGGAGGCCAGTGACGGACTACACGCAGGTGTTGTTCTAGTTGTTGGGCCACAAAGCCTCAGGCCAGATCCCTGCCTCCCAGAGGCTTCTGGCCTGACAGATGGACACAAACAGGCAAGCCAGTTTCCCCTTAGAAAGAGGAACTGCCAGGCATCCTTTCAACTAGGACTTCTCAAAGGAACGGGCAGGCCAAGGGGTGGGATGGGCGTCTGACAAAGGGGTGCCTTGGAGAAGCCGTCCCCACGGGAGCCCGACCACCAGCTGGGTTAGCGCTGAACGCCCAGGAGGATGGGAGCCCTCCCCTGGCCTCCCAGCCGCAGGACTGCCAGCCCACACTCACACCTGAGCTCCCGCCCCTCCATCGCCTCCCTAGTTTCCCGTCTCCTTTCAGACTTGATGAGCCCAAGGTAACTATAAATCCACAGGTCCTCAACACTGAAGCCCTGTTCACAGCATACGACCTCAGCTGACCTCTCTGCAGAGGCACCTCGAGGCCCACCTCCCCTCCCCAGAGAGGAGACAGCCACACTTTCCTCCCTGACATGTTTCTTTCATCAGAACCTCACTGTCATCTAAGGCTTTATTTTAACTTACTGATTCACGCACACCCATCCCTAGGAGGTGGGGAGCAGAGGATAACACACATTTGTCACACATTATGGAGCAGAGATGCCTGAGGACAGATTTTATACGAATCAGGACTAAAGGCGAATGTTCTGAACAGGCTGCAGCGAAGCAGCTGCTTTGCAGGCCCCCAGTGGGTGCAGGACTCAGTGGCAGAGCTGTGCTGGCCCAGGCGAGGCAGCACCCCACATTCTTTAAGGGGCTCCAAGGTAAGGCCGTTACTGCTACCAGCTCCACCCGTCTCAGCTCTAGGCTCCTGGTGCACCTTGCTTGGAGCTGGTCCTCAGACTGTAGCCATGCATCCGGCCCATTTCTCCAGGGGTCCGCTCCCCCTACAGAAGAGGCATGAAGCAAGGGCCTTTTATCTCTCCACCACTGGTCTCACATGAGCTGGTGGAAGCCCTCACCCCCTATACCCCATGCCCTAGGAACACCTGCCTGGGGTGGGGAGGTGGTGACTTTGAAATCCACCCTGTATTGGGTTTGACAGGAAGTTGGAAGAGAAATGGCCACCTTGTTATTGACATGTCCACTGCAATTTTAACCACGGGACCCCAAAATGTTCTGTGGGTAGGAGACGTGAGTTGACAGTACTTTCTGGAATAAAGCATCATTACCTTCATCTCAAGGGCTGATGGTGTAAACTCACCATGTGACATCGTCCAAGTCCACAGCTCCACTCGGCCAACTACACCTAAATCGTCTATTTGCTAGAGATAATGACCTGACAGGTTCATTGAGCAATCAGCTTCTTACAGAAAAACTTGAGGAGAGGCCTCGAGGTAAGAAACATCTGTTTTAAAATACACACAACAAATTAGTTGCTGTTGATCCAAGAATATTTATTTCAATTCAACTTTTAACTTTAAGACAAAATGTCCAAGTTCCTCTCTCGGCTTCTCCACCAGTATCTTTAACTCTGAATGGAAATATCTATTGTGAATGTGAGGGATCATAAAATAGCCATTCCTGAGGGTGCCCTCAGAATCGAAGCTGTTTCCTTTCAGTCAAGATTATTCAAAAAGGTACAGTGGGGACCAAGATGGAACTCTTGGAAAGTGCTTTTAGGAAATTAGAGGCAGTTTTATGGACGTGTGGCTTTAAATCCAGGACGGAGATGTATAAAGAGTCTCACCAACTCTTGCCAAAAGGTATCTCATTCCGTCACTGCTGTTAACAATGGGTCAATTCCTGTTCTGTGGAAAACAGCTGATGCGAGTGAGGACAGAACCACCTGAAGCCAGTTCACTGAAGGACGGATGCAGATGTGGAGGGGGCCTGGCCACCCTGCCCTTTACCACAAGTCACTCCAGGCTGGGCCACAGCTAGCAAGTCCCTTCAGATCTCAACCTGCAAAAGGAAGGCTTCCCTGCCTGTAAAAGAAAGGGTTTCGACTAGATTAATTCACTTGAAAAATACTGACTGAGCACCCGCTGGGTGGAAGGCACTGCGCCACGCAGGCACTGTGGAGAGGAGAAAAGGTTCAAGTAATTTAAGGACCAACTCTGCCCATGCCCCACGACTGCACGTGGGAAGTGAGTGGTGGTAACTGGTGATCAGCCAGAGGCTCCAACTCAGACCCCATCTAGCTGTCCTTAGGACTGAGGAGAGGTCTGTCCAAGGACAGCTGGAACCCACGAGGACCCCAGTGAGCTCGGGCTCCGGGTGGGGAAGCTCTGAGCTGGACAGGCATGGAGGGTCTCCCGCCCCAGAGGTGTAATCCTTCAGAGGCTCCACACGCTGTGGGAGTTCACGGAGGGAGACTCTTGGGAGACGGAACTCCCCACGACCAGACCCAGTGGTCTCTTTGGAAGCCTGCCATCCCAGTGCCCTTGCACCGTTGATAATGTGGGGTCTACTGCCTAGTGACCATGGTGGAGGGAGGGGTGGCGGGGTGAGGGCAGAGGGAAGGTGGAAGAAACAGCAAAAGGCAATCCTGATGGGAATTAGGGAAACGGTATTTACCTGGAATTTGGAGCTGGGAAGTGCTGATCTGTCACCCACCTGGCTCTGGGTTCCTCAGAGGCTTGAAAGAACTAAGTTACTGGCTGAGGACCCATCACCACCTGTACCTATGGCTCTGGAAGACTGATTCTTTCAGCAAATGCTGTTTGAGATTCAGGCAAGCAGGACCCAAGGTCGATCCTCAAGGAGCTTGCCGTGCAATGGACTCAGCAAATGATTTCTTAAGAACACCAGGAAGAAATGCAATTTGTCTCTGTTGCTACCAAAGATGGGAAATGGCTGTAGTCCAGACTCATTTATTAGGCTTCTTAAACGATACTGAGCTAGATTTCCATCCAGGTCAGGCAGGGAAAACAAGCGACATGGGCCCTCGAACATCAGCACCTGAAAGCAACGGGGCAAGGCCCAGGCCTGCCTGCGCACACGTGTGTACTTCACGGAAGGGTTAAGTGGCCAGAACTGAGAGGGAAAATCTAGAAAACCTCTAGAGAAATATAAAATAGTCATGTACAGTTAAGTCCATGCCCTACCAGTGTTCTTTTTTTTGCTAAAGAAAAAGAAAACTGAGCAGTGACCTGACCCAAAACTATCAGAGGAAGAAAAGCAACATTAGCTCAAGACTGAGCAGCAAGAAAAATATGACTCTGTCTGCCAGATAAAATAGGAAATATTTGCAGCTGGACTACCTCTGTGTCAGCCACAAAGGGCCGTCTACTCATTGCACAGTCGAGTTTCTCAGCTTCGACTGAATCTCCTCATCCGAATTTAGCCATCTCATTTCTGATTCATAAAATACTGTTTCACATAAGTTGAGTCACTTCATTACTACTTAATGTAACGTAAAATAAATTACATTTACATTCATTTGAAACGATTTCCTAATTACAAGGAAAAATTACTTTAAAAAGTTCTAAGTATGATTTTTAAGATGCTGGAACAAACCAAGATTTAATTTAAAATAATTTTACAATAACTATGAATGATTACATGATTTTGTTTTTAAGGTCGTATCTTCAACATAAGAGAAAGAACTTGCTTTAGTCTGCTCCTTTATTCCTAATGGTTTATGGGTCTTCAGAACTGATACATCACTTAGCTTGTGGGTGCACAATTGAAACCAAGCACAGGGTGCTCTGGGCAGAGGCGAGCAGGTGAACTGGAAAGAGCCTCCTCTAACACGTGGTGGACAAGAGCCCGAGCACTGCAGGACCGGCACTGGTGCCGCATTTTCTCCACCACAGACGATCTCTTCTAGAACCTTCCGCAGATCACCTCAGTCTTTTCAAATGGGACTAACAGATGTTAACCATCACTCAGGAATCATAGAGTTTTTCTGGAAGATGATGAGATATCTATAAAATGTATCGTGATCTTAGAGAAATATATTACAAAACTTTGAACACTACTTCCCGGCAGCAGACAAGAAGAGTCCTGGGATCCGGTAGGGGTCAAAATGCTGGCTGACCCTCTGTTTTGATTATCAAAGATTTAAGAGATCTTATAGGTAATAACAGAGATAACTAATGATAAAATAAAGACAAACTGCCTTTGTATCTTAGGACAAATCTACATCAACCCTACACAGCAGTATCTGGCCATGGATATTTAAAATCTTTATTGGTATTTAAGCTAATATAAATTATAACATCAAAATTTGTAAGACCTGTTAAAGAGAACACAAAGTTACATTATGTGACATAAATATCAACAGATGATAAAAATCCATTTTCTTTTGTCTTTGAAACTCAACTACAGGGGATGTGGAAATATTTTTTTTATCAAGTGGATAATCTGTTTTATCAATAGCTAGTAAGCCGTTTTTGTAAATTGTCTTTCAGCTGAAAAAACAATATGCTACTTACATCATATTGGAAAAGGAATGACCTCAAGATTTCCAAGCAACACAGCAATTTTTCACATCTGAACTCCCCTGCTGATCATTAGGAACAGTTTCAAATGTCCCATTCTTGGCTTTCGTTTCAAACCCTGAACAAGTCTGTAACAAGGTTATGGTTGCAAAACATCGAATTTCTGCACGGGGCGCTAAATTGTCTGTCCTCCCTTCTCTTAGCACACCATCATTCATATTAGTTTGAGGTCTCTCCTGAATCAAGCTGTGCGTATGACATACAGAGGAAGTATGAAATCTGTTATTTAGCTTCTATCTCTTGCAAGCTAATACACTACCTCCAATTCATTGTTTAACTGAATTTACTGTTCTGTGCTTAGAGATGCTATGGTCCAAACTCTGCCCTCTCAAGGTGAGACAGAGGGGACTATGCCCCCAAGAGGCTCAGTGCTGGATCAACACATTCAAGAATGTGATAGATAGTCTTCTGTTGGCTGGTATTTGCAGAATGCATTAAAAGGCAGTGGCGGAGAGGACACTTCCTTATCTGATCTGAAATGGTGGCATTTTCTGTGCTGCATTCTTACACAATTCCGATGATTTACAATGCTGATGAGTGAAAGACAGAGATCTGTTTCTTTTCACCCAGTAGCTGGAAGTATTAAAAAGTTAAGGTGGACTAGAAATAAAACACAATTCCAATATATTTTAAACCAGATTTAAGTTTTTTTTTTTTTAATTCAAATTGACCCAAAGCAAAACTTACATTACAAAGGAAGAACAAAATACATTATGATAGAACACACTAGGAGTTACATGAAAGCTGAATTTGTGGGCAAAGGGCCTCCTCATCCCAATCACATTCTGGGCGGATGAGAGTTAGAATCTCAGTTTTTGCATGGTCCACTCTCGTAATTAAACTACGCGTTCTCGTCTCTTAGGGTGTGCATCTGACAGATCAGGCTAGACTCCCTCACACTCCAGATGTGTACTCTCGCTACTGCCAGAACTCTGAATTCTCTAGCGGAAATGCTGTTCCAAGCATGACTGATAATGGATTAAAAAAAAAAAAAAAAAAGCCAAGTCCTCCAAACTAACAAGCGTGGATTATTCTGTAGTAAAGAGTTTAGAAATATGGGAATTAAATAATCTAAAAAAACACTCTTACTCTGCTGTACATTTATAAACACAAATATTTACACACACAAAAAAATCTGTTTTCAAAAGATGAGGTTTGCAGTTCATTAATGATCATAATCTTTTTATGAGTTGGTTTCTTTGGTGTACTTGCCAAATATATTTTTATAAAGGTTTAGTAATAGGCTTAAATGATAAATTTCAAAAGAAACATAGAAGGATCAGTGACAAATTTATATTATTCTTAACATATCAGTCAAGATTCTGGAAAAACCAATCGGCTGATTTTCTGAGAATGTCTGTTCTCTATACTCATTCTGTGACCACAGAATGCTTCTCTGCCTATCAAATTCAAGTGTAGACCCACACGTTCGCCCCTATTTCCATCAGTTACCAACGCTGAGACATTTTAGTTATTGTTACATATGATATGTGACTGGGATTTTATTAACAACAAAAAAGAAAACATTCTTTTTAAGCTTCCAGATAAATCAAACCTCAAACAATAAATAATGGAATTACACACTTCTTAATTAAATAGAAATTTCGATTCCGGGAAGAGCTCTCATAATTTTTTTCTTAAGTTGCAGCAGCCTTACAGAACAAAGAATTTACCTTTATCTGATCTTTTTACTTGGAATTCCCTGACTCACACTCAGTGGCTAACTTAGTTCGGAAACCTTCAAGTGGTTGGGGAAAGAAAATCACTTTACACTCACTGAATAAACAGACACACATGAGGAAATGAGCCCTGTGTGAATGTCACACTGACATCACTGCTCAGAGCGCAGGACCCCCGCACCCCCTCCCATCTCCTTGTCTCCCTGCCCAGGGTTTCGGGGAGGAGGAACACTCTGTTCCTTCCTGGCCATGCCATGCCCCTGATGTGACACCGTGTCTTACCTCTGACCCAGGTGTTGGTTTCCAGAACGAGAACACAGCCCGGATCCTAGCTTCCCAAGGGACACTCTCTCTCGGAAGGCAACTTTTTGGAGCTTTTGTTATGGGGAAAGACAGACCACCCATTTCTACTCATCACATACCAGTTACAGTTTGGGGATGGTTACAAAACTGGTCACACTCTCACTAACTCCCTGCAAAAGAGTGTCTGCCCTGTCCATGATCCCCCAAATCATTCCCTTCTCGAAGCTGCCGTTCTTCAGAAACCTATACATAGCCTAGACCCAGCAGAACAGATTCTCTGATGCCACAGCTTTGCTGCATCCAAGAGAACAAATTTGTGCTTGAAATATCACTGCTGGCTCTGAAAAGGGGTAAAGCCAGAGCCGAGTTCTAATTCTGTTGTTATACTTTTCAGGCGAAATAGTTTTATTCTTAATGACTTATAACTAGAAATGCAGACAAGGAAAGCCCTTCATCTTGTAAACTTTTGATAACAATTTTATTACAAGTGTGTAAATATTCTGAAATTTCCCAAAGCACTAAGCACAATACTGGGATATTTTTAAAGCTTCTTCTGAAACTAATATGATGACAACTCAAGCACAGAACTCATTTCTCAGGGCCTCACCGTAGACCCTGAATGCCTCTGGAATCACTGTTATTGACACTTTATCACATCTGTGTTTACACTGCAGAAATATGCCAATCAGCCTAGAAAATAAAGTAACTGTTCTGAAGAGCTTCACTGTGTACATATCCTTACAAATGGATAGGAAATGTTTAATTAGCGTATTAGGAATTAACCAGGCTTACAAATGTGCACCCATTAGAAATTCTTGCCCTTTAGAAATTTTATTTTAACTGGGAAGAAAAAACAAAACAAAACACCAGGAAACCACCCCAAATTATTTAACCATTAAAGCCAAATGGTTTCACAATATTTTGGGCTATTTTTAGGGAATACTCTACCACCAGGATAGGAAATTTTCTGCTTAAAGTGAAGTAAAAAACAAAGCTTAACATGGAAATTGCAACTGACATAACTCTGGTTCTGCAATTAAAATTAAAGTGGCGGCTCCTGTTCTCACAGGTATGTCAAAGCCGGCTGTGGAATGAGGAGCACTGAGTGAAATAATGGATAAAATACACCAGAAAGAGTATTGCACTGGAGGCACTGTTTTAAAAAACAGAACGCATTGGCTTTAGAAAGTTATCTTCTTTCCCATTAATTTTTTTAAAAGCACAGTTCAACTAGAGATAGAAGTTGAGACCCAATGTCTCTGGGTAGTGTACAACAGTTGTTAAAAAAAATAAGTTAAAAACAAGAGCACACCAACAGGAAAGCAGGGGTACTGGATGTATGTCATCCAAAAGCTACATTAATTAGGAAGAGAACAGTTTGAAACAGCCAATTTGTACTCATTAAAAATGAAAAAGGTGACAGCATGACTTTAAAAATTTCTTAGGGCATTTTCCAGTAGAACCCAGGACCCCCTGGGTGAAACTGTGCCTCCCAACTTTAACAAGTGCTCTGCTGGTTCACAACACCATGCACGCCAATGAAACCATAAATTTGGAAAAGGTAAATTCTCCACTCCAAACCTGCTTGTGTCATTTTGGAAAAAACAATTTTTTTTATAAATGCAATATTGTATAGAAAGCTTGGACCTCTTAAACTTGGACCAAGAAACCAAATTAAGACCTTCAAGCATGTGGTGTGTGTGTGTGTGTGTGTTTATATATATAAAAAAAACCCTCCCCTACAATGAAAACCAACCAACCAACCAACCAAACAAACAAAAAGAAACCTAAAAGTGTATACCTGCTTTCTGACTTCACAGCAAATCAGAAATTGCATAGGATATACTTTGTGCAAGGCAAAAAGCCTTTTAAGTATCTGGAATATAACTCCTAATCTTGCTCACAGTTCTGTATATCAGATATCATCAAATTTGTGTTTTAAGTAGTCTTTCATGACCTTGGCAATTGGTAGTTCATCAAGTAGCTTTAGGTTTTGAAGGCCTATACATTGTCGAATTTTAATTCGGCACAGGTCCTGCAAGTTTCTGGGCTGTCCTAAAAAGACAGAAAAAAGAAAATGTTACAAAGCTACAAAGCACAATATTTAAGGCGCGGGCTTTTAGGTTCTGAAAAGAACAGTTGGGTTTCACTGGGAAGTGTCTCTGTGTGGACTTTACGTGCAAAGGATTAGAGAGACTCTAGCTAGAAGGACGCATCCTGGGTACCTTGATGTGGTGTCTTGTGATGGTTTCACATCCCTGGGATGGTCAATATTTTCACCTCCATTTTACAAATTAAGGACACTAAGGATCAGGGATTTAAGTTAGTTGCTCAATGTCAGATGACCAATTAAAAGCTTTTGAGACCGGGACTAAAGCCAGTTCTTCTGATTCTAAGCCTGGTATTCTTACCATTACAAATCAGAATGCCAATTCTCATCCTGCACAGGCCTCTGAGGTGATGGGTTAACACCTGTGTGAGCGAATCACTTCTCTGGGCCTCAGTTTCTCCATCTGAAAAGTGAGGGAACTGAAAGGGACGCCTTCTCACGTGGCTCCTCCTGTCAGCTCACTGTCCAGGGCAGTGACACAATCCTGGGGAGCCTTCTCAAAGGACATCTGCCCACCTGCTCACCATGATTTTGGACAGCAGAGGGGGGAGGGCATAGGCTAGGGGGGCAGGAGTGGGTTGGAAAAGCACCCCAAGCTATTCTGAATCTGTCTCTTCAAACCTCACATCCCAACCATCTGCCAATAAAAACCTCTGCTCTAACACAAACTCAAAAGAAAAATTATAAAATACAATTTTTTCACTTTTGGATATTGTGTTTTACCAAAACAATACAAGTGACCACAAACACAAGCAAAAATTGTATGCAACAGTGCCTCAGATAAAAACAAAACAAAAACAAAAACAAATTTCTTCTGTATAGCACAGGGAACTACATTCAATATCTTGTAATAACCTTTAATGAAAAAGGATATGAAAACGAATATATGCATGTATATGCATGACTGAGACATTGTGTTATACGCCAGAAATTGACACATTGTAACTGACTATATTTCAATAAAATTTTTTTAAAAAGTGCTTGAATTCACATAAATTCTACTTTCATATTAAATGGTAACAATAATACAAACTAACATATGTCGAATGTGTACTCTGCGCTGTGTAGTCTTATAAGCTCCTGACAATATACTAACTCGTTAATCCTTCCCTTTTATGAGGGAAGTACTTTGATCATCATCCTGATTTTACAGACTCTTTGCGTCTCCAAGATTAAGTAACACACTCAAAGTCAAGCAGAATGCCATACTTCAGTGGTTCTCAAACTTCTTGGTCTTAAAACCTCTTCACATTAAAAAAAAAATTATCCAGGACCCCAAAAAATAACTTCCATTTATGTGGGTTATATCTATTGATAATGATCATATCAGAAGTTAAAACAGAAATTTCAGAAATACTTAGTTCATTTAAAATAATAAACTTACTATATGCTAACATAAGTAACACTTATGAAAATAATGGTATTTTCAAAAATGAATCATGAGAAGAATGGAAATCTTTCACATTTCTGCAAAGCTTTTAAAGGTCTGGCTTAACAGATGATCACTGACTTCTCATACATGCTTCTGCATTCAGTCTGCTGTGATGAAACCCCATCATCCCGTCTCTGGACAACTCTATTTCCTCTCACGAAAGAAAGAATGTAGAAATGACAAATAACATCTTAGTATTATCATGGAAATCGGTTTGACCTTAGATGCCCTGAAATGGTCTGGGTTAACTCCAGGGGTCCCCAGGCCATTCGTGGAGGACCGCTGCTATACTTAGTCCTTGATCCTTTACTTGAACTGTACAGGTTTAGAGCGATCACCATTATTCAAAATTAAGTAATTCTTCACGAGTGAAAAAGCATCCTTAAGACGCAGATCTCTGCTCTGTAAGATCTGTATGAACAGGTGCTTTCCAAGAGGTTCTGAACCTTAAAATGTCCATAAACCAGGGGCACGTGTATCTACAGATGTCTGAGCAAGGATCCCTGAGTGGCTGTAACACACACTTGTGTCTCTTGGCAAGAGGGCACTTCATCAGAGATGAGGTCAGGTTCCCCAACAGATACTCTCAGAGCTCCTCTTCTCTGCAGCACTGAATAAGGCTATGAGTTTACATTTATTTGGTGATGATCTATTAATGCCCATCTTCCTCACATGCTCCAAGAGAGCAAGACAATTTCTGGCCGCCAGTGTAAAAGCCCAAGGCCTGAGACAATACGCAACAAATACTAGTTGAATAAATGAATACTTAATAGGCTGGCCCTTGAAGTATTTTATACTGTTTTACAGTCGACTCGTTGCAAAACATACCCATGTCAACAGCAGATCATTTTCTAACCTGTTTTGAATTATTTTTCATCACCATTCATGGGCTACCTTTAGGAAGAGAATAAATTATCACTGTCATTTTTCAACAGATGCTTATAGTATTTGATCTGCAAATGCAAACCAGAATATGAATTAGGTTTGAATCTTCTTTTTTCAAAGAATTTGATTTTCCTAATAGATGGCAGGTTCTTTTCAAGTACAATATTAATGAAAAGGGCAACCACAATGTATTCAGGCAAAAAACACATGAGGATAAAACTGACATAGAGAAGTATATACGTGCATCCTTAAGCGAAAACATGTCATCCAACAATGTGGAAAACAGTATTATTGGAATTTGCTTAGCTGAAGTAGAAGAGCTGGAGACAAAAGGTTCCAAATGGGGTATATCTTCTGATGATCTCGTTTCATAGCAAATTACACTCTCCAAAAATGACTGCAGGAACTCCTAAGCCTTGTGTTCTCTTTACAGCGGGACTGGATACCCCAGCATTGAGACACAGTTTCCAGGTTCCCTCTCCTTGAAAGTGACTAAGTGACTACGATGGGACTCAAAAATCATAGCTTTCTCCTGGCCCTTGGGACATTCACTCTTGGAACACAGCTATCACTATGCCATGAAGGAGACCAAGCAGTCTACAAAAAAAGAACTAACATCCCCACCCCATAGTCCAGGCTGAGCTCCCAGCCCACTGCCCACACCAGCCAGCCAGCTACCAGAGTGAGAGCCCTCTGGAAAGTGGAGGGGCCCCAGTCAAGCAGCTCCAGATGACACTGCCTGGAGCAGAGAAGTAAAATGATCAGCCATTATTATTTCAAGCCAGTAAATTTTGCAGCATTCGATAACCGAGTGAGATTCTGGGATATGGAAATAGGGTGTTGCCATTAAAAAAAAAAAAAAATCCAAAACAGGTGGCTTTGCATAATTCCTGTCCGCAGAATGACCCTGAATGGCAGATGCCCAGTACAATGGTTACAAAGCATCAGCTCCGGAGCCAGAATGGGTGGGTCTGACTGCTGGCCCCCAAACGTACCAGCTATGTGACCCTGGGTGAGCTACTTAGCCTCCTGTCTCAGTTTCCTCATCAGTGAACTGAGGAGAACAACCAACATAATAGAAGCCTCCTGTCTCAGTTTCCTCATCAGTGAACTGAGGAGAACAACCAACATAATAGCCCTTACAAGCACAAGGAGAGTCAGTTTTGGTAAAGTGCTTACAGTAGTATCAGGCATGTAGTAAGAGCTCTGACGTATCTGGTAAATCAATATTAAAACAGTAGTTTTTAAATACTAGTTAGGATAGTTAGTGGTTGCTTCTCCTTCTCAGCAAAGTCGAGGGCCCTTCCTGGTTCTTAACACCAAGTAAGAAAAATAGTTGGCAGATTAACAGTAAAGGAGCAACTGGTCCTGGACGAACTGATGGAAATCACATTCTGGAAATCACTGCCTGACTTGAATGAGGCAGAAATGTGAGAGCTTTTGTATAAGAAGCTGTGCAGCGATGAAGTGAGGGATGTCATTAAACTACTGCTCCACAGAAACACAGATATTCCCTCATCCTGCCCAGTAGCCGCACTGAGTGAAAAGTGGGCTAAAAAATAAAGAGTAACGAAGACTCACTGTAATGACTGTTTTCTGAGACTCAGGAATATCGCTTTAGGAATAGAAGATTATGACTGAAAGCGAAGTACAGGCACACCTCGTTTTACTGTGCTTCACAGATGCTGTGTTTTGTTTGTTTGTTTGTTTGTTTTAACAAATTGAAGAACTGTGGCAGCTCTGCATTGAGCAAGCTTATTGGTACCATTTTTCCAACAGCATCTGCTCACTTCATGTCTCTGTGTCACCATTTTGGTAATTCTCACAACACTTCAAATTTTTTCATTATTATTATATTATAGTGATCTGTGATTGGTGATTTTTTTTTGGTGTTGCTACTACTATGGCTAGCTGAAAGCTCAGATGATGGTTAGACATTTTTAGCAACAAAGTATTTTTTAGTTAACGGATGTAATTTTTTTTTTTTTTAGATATAATGCTATCGCACAATTAACAGATTATGGTACAGTGCAAACATAACTTTTGTACGTGCTGGGACATCGAACAGTTTGTATGACTGGATTTACTGCGAAGTTCGTGTTCCAGGAGTGGTCTGGAACAGAATCTGCAGTATCTCCGAGGTGTGCTTCCATTTATTTTCTTGTTAACAAATTACTGAGCACTTACTATGCGCTCAGAAATGCACTGTCCCAGAGACTAAAGGGGCAAGGGGAAGAAGGAGGCAGTGGCAGAGGAAAAGAAGGCAGAGAAAGATTAAAGGGAACAAGCCAAAAAAATCAACTCACACGCGCACATTGTTTACTAGGCGTCTTAGAAAACCACTCCTGCCCTATTAAACAGCAATCGTCTTGTCCACGGGCTTGTAACAGGGGAGACTGGGGGACACCTCACAAAAGGAGCATAATTTAAGGAATTACAAGCACTACGGGGGATGCAGAAACACTACACGCTATTATTCATACTAATGAATTACAATGGGATTACATAACACTTCAAAGGGTTACCAGTCTTTCCATTTGGTAAAGAAGCCCATAATTAGTAATAATTGGGCTGGTACAAAATAGGAAATCAGCTTTTGAAGGGTCTGGTCTAGGATAAATTACAAAACCAGGGCAGCAGCATTAATTTAGAAAATTAAATATCCTAAACCACCTCCTTTTGACATCAGCACCACTGTGTTTATGATAGGCTAAACTTACTTATTTAGATGAAATATTTGTAAAGGTAGACAGAGAGGCAAAACATTTTTAGATAACCAAAGCGAACAAAATGAAAGTAAAACAAAAGTTCCACATTTTTCTTTGGGGGAAAGGAGGGTAGAGACTGTTTGTAGAGGGGAGGGCATAAAGGAACAAAAAGAAAGATTTAGCCCGTTCTGGATTGCTTTGTATAATCTAACTTGTTCCTTCAAGTACCATTCCATCTTAGGTCAACATCTGGAATGGTCTTCTCTCTGTTTTAATCTCAGATTCCCATTTTAAACTCCTACCGTGAATACATTTTATTCCTTTGCTCCTGCTTCTGAATTCCCTTCACAGGGACTTAGTATGAAATGTGCTAAACAAATCTTACTTTATAGGACAAAGGCAGTTGCTAGCTCACCTTAAAATAAAAACCATAGTACTGTAAAATAAAATGCTTCCACTGATTTAACTCTTAGATGAAATCCAAACGTATACACACATATCAGCCCTGATGACATCTGTCCATTCATTACATTTTTCTTCACAGGCAAAAGAGCCTTGACCTGTATTTCCCATTTGCACTAAGCCAAACAAAACCTTATACTGCTTCCTAACAAATGACAAGAAATATCTAGAAGCCTTTTCATAAAAAATAGAAAGTAATACAGTATGATGGAAAAAGTCCAGAATAAGGTAATACTTTCTATATCATAGGAACTTTTTAATGTGGTATAATTTGACTTAAAACTATGTACTGTTGACTTATTTATTTCTAAAAGTGATTTTAATCATTGGGACTAAAAAAACCTAATTAAGAGTATAAATGTAGATGTTTAGCAAAATCCCCAGTTAGAACAAAAAATCAATACTCAAAAATAACCTTACTTAAAATGTGCTACACAAATTATTTCTCCAAAGAGTTAAATAGTAACATTGTTCTGATAAGTCATACTAAAAGAAAAGAGAGAAAGAAAGAGAAAAAAAATCAAAGAATCTGATTACAGCAGCACTGGAAAGGAATACAGGATGCAAAGGGGCTGCTTTATGTGACTGTCTGCTTACATACTTGGCCTTGTACTGGATTTAGCTGAGAAAGCCAGTCTAAATTTCACTCTCTTAAAATTAAAAGAGTCAGATTATGCTGTACACCAGAAGTTGACACAACATGGTAAACTAACTATACTTCAATTTTAAAAAGTAAAAAAAAAAAAAAGCATGATTTGTATTCTTAATTTTTCAAAGTTTGAAACTCTTCAGCTAAAATATGGTACTTGACTATTACTAAAATAAAAAGAAAACATATTTCAGGTTACTGCAGTGTTTATCAAATAGCATTTTTAAATGCCTGTGACTGATGTTCAAAAAAGTAACAATCTCAAGTACTTGACCAATTAAGTCTCCTGCAACTCATTGCTATCTACCTAATCTTTTTTCTTAGAAATATGAGCCCTTTATTTTAAAAATTCCTTTTATTAACTTAATTAAAATTTTATTTAAATTATTTTAAAATCATGTATAGTATTATTTAAATTATTAAATATTTAAATAGAAGTATTTAAATTTTAAGTAATTAATTCCTTTTATTAATTCCTTTAATTCTTTAAAACACACAAATCAATACAGCCCAGCACTAACTACCTCTGACATACCACTGAAGCATACTGAGTGGTTACTTCAAGTCTTTGAACAGCATCTAACTAGAAACACTGAATTAACTTCGACACCTCTGGATATTAAACACAAACCCAACTGGCATATTCTCTATCTTAAGAGTAATCTATACCAGACCGTGCCATGGGAATAAAAGATGCTGTGTGAAAAAAAGTAAGGTGTTCCATAAACAAAGTCAAGTGGTTAACTCACTCAAGGACTCCTTGGCACCTCTGACATGCTACTGTGCATGGTGAGTCCCTGAAGCTGGGATATAGAATCCAGGGTACTAACCTCCCCAGCAGATATGAATAATGAATCTGTTTTACCACCATAGCATCTGATAAAATAACAATTTTATAGACACAGTTCAGGAATCACTGATCTTTACAGATCCTAACTGGTAAATACACTAGCACAGGGTAAGCAGTAATTTAAAGCATCTCATTTTATCCACAGATTGTAACTGCAGACAGAAACATGTGAAAGAGACCCAACAAACCCTAAAGCACAAGGCCAACAAACAGCGTGTCCTTAAAATTGCGGACGTAGAAATGGTACATCACTAGGTTTCAGCTTTTTAGTTTTAGGACCTCTTCACACTCTTTAAGTTGATGGACCTCAAAGAATTTTTGTTTATGTGTGTTATATCTTTATTTACTGTATTTAGAAATTAAAATTGAGAAATTAAAAAAAAAGTTACTGATTCATTTAAGAATAACAGTAATAAATTCATTATCAGGTGAAATAACTTTTTATGGGGAAAAAAAAAGCTGATTTCCAAGACAGGAAAGATTTCATAAGAAGAGTGGTGCTGTTTCACATCCTTGCATGTATCTCTGAAGGTCTGGCATCAAAGAAGACAGCTGGACTCAGAGATCTGCGTTCGCGTACCACCTGTTACAATATGCTGTTTGACTGAAGTAGCTGAAAAAATTCAGACTCACTCACAGATGTAGTTGGAAAAGAAAGGAATATTTTAATAGCCTTTTTAGATAATCATGGATCTTCTTTGACTTCACCAAAACTCAACAAGTGGTGTGTGTGTGTGTGTTTTTAAGATTAGATACAATATGGAATCTGAAACCAAATAAATGAAAGTTTTGCACTCTTTCACATTAAAATCCATTGGTGTATCGTGCCCTTTGAATGAATCTTTTACCCGTGCATGATTTTGTAACAATATACATCAGTCATTTGGAAATTATTGGTTCACTAGGTCATGCAGATTTTCCAAATGCTGACCCAATTCATGATATGATATCAAAAAAATCACTTTTGTTAATATCTTGGTGGATTTCAAAAAAGCCTTTACTATTGGGAGTCTATGTCCCTGTGGCAAGTACAAGCTTTTCATTTTCTAATTTTCACTTGAAAGCTCAAATTTTATGACTTACTCACTATAAATACTGTCGGTTGTTTTCTTTAAGGTGACAAAGTGAACTTTATTCACTTTCCAGAAAATGTCTGCCAAATACCAAGGACAAAACAGCTATAGTTTGGCTGTCAGTTCATCTTTCAAGTAAAACTGGTATTCCATCAAAAAGCTGCTGGTTCCACTCAAACACATCACAGAAGTGCTCTTCCTCAATTCAATCACAGCACTTTGATCTACAATAAGAATACTTTCAATTTTCATCCCACAGAATACTAAAAAGATACAAACTCAAAGGGAAAAGATTTAATAAAATTAAATTGAAGACGTTCCTAAATGGAACTAGAACATCCTTTCCTAAGATTGGCTCAAACCTTCTGGAGCCGCTGCCCTGATTAATGCGGAGGTGGCTGCCATGTTACCCACCACCACTCTTACACTATCATTGCAGAAGTCAGTGCCGTGAAGAAGGCAGATAGAATCTTAGTATTGTTCTGAAACGAGCTTTGACCTCACGGCACCTAAAAACTGTCTCGAGGACTCCCAGGAGTCCACACTGTTTTACATGAATCCAAAAATAAAATTACTAGCAGCAGGTTATCATCCTCTTTAAGGGTGGTTACTAGGCAAGAATTTTTTAAAAGTTGGAATCCCAAGGACTACAGTCTAATTTCCCCATTTTTCAGAGGAGAAAACTGAGGTCCGTGAGGCGGGCAGAGGCTAAGCAGTCTGCGCAAGTTTATGAGCCCAGTGAGACACTGGGTCAAGAGCCCATTAGCCGCTGTCTCCACACCAGACTCAGCTGATTTCATGGCATCTGTGACACAGAGAGCTTAGGATGACATGCGGGAGATACGTGCCTCTGGATCCAAGTGGGCCCAATACCACTCAGCCCAAGGGACCATGAATAGGATGTTTTTCACATTTTATTTTAGCTTCAACCAATAAAGAATTTGAAATCATCACTCCCATCCTTACAAGAAGAAAAAACAGAACAGACTCAAAATCAACAACTTATCTTGGACCCATCAGTAAACTGACGTCACAGGGCAAACCTCCACTGCAAAACCTGGAGAGAAAAACCAATCCGGAGCGTCACAGCTGAAATCTGTACCTGAAGCAGAAGCCGCTGGGGCCACAAACTGGTAAGAACACAGAAGTGGTCATTTTGATGAGCTGCCAGAAGCTGTGCGCGGGCTGGGCTGAGAGTGAGAGCCGCCATCGTAGGAAGCCCCTGCTCATTTCTGAGTCTTACTTTCAGGAACCCCGCCAGGTTCTCACAGTGAAGAGCCAATACAGATGCGCCCCCCATGGCCCTGGCAGGGGGAGGGTGAGAATAACCAGGGGACACACACCCAGAAGCTTCGTAACAAAGGCCTGTTCTCCAAGGGGAAAGACTTTCCCAGCGTTTAATCCCGCCTGGACAATGAACATTTCTCTGACTCCAGCCACCAAAGCCCTCCAAGGAGGGGGTAGTGGTAGGGAAGAGGGGAGAGTGGGCAAAACTAAGAAACTCTTCTGCAGGTCATAGCCCAGGGACACAGGCCCACTGAGAGACTGAGATTTCATCCTTAGATTCTAGGCCATTCGCCTCCCCCACATCTTAACCACCACACCAACATGCTAACAGTGGATTAGAGCTGAAAGAGTTCCAGGATGCAGACTTGCTGCGGAGCGGCACTGAGGGAAGCCCTAACTCCAGAGGGGAGACCAAAGCAAGGACCCTGGTGGATCTGAAGCCTCTGGCACCTACGGCTGTAGCAGACACAACACACAGCCCAACTCCGAGACAGGTTAACCAAAAACCCAACATTCAGGTCTATTTATCTCAGTTCCTATTCCTGATACATCACATCTGGCTTTGATTAAAAAAAAAAATAAAAATTAAGACACATTAAAAGTCAAGAAAAAACAACAGTCAGAAGAGACAAAGCAAGCATCAGACCAGACTTCCCTATGACAGAGACGCTGGAATTATCGGTCAGGCCATCGAAAATAACTGACTGCTATGTTAAAACTAATGAAAATGTTAGATGGTAACAGAAAAACCTTGCCTATCTTCTGCCAACATGAAATAGCCCTACAGAGGCAGTTTCCATACACAGTGAGTACAGATGGAGATGTCACTGGCAGAGGGAGAAATGGGTGACAAGCTGACCCCTCCAATGCCCTGGACCTTGCCACTTGTCCAAGTCTTTGATGCCACCTTGCCTTGGAAACATTTCCCTTTTCTACATAAAAGATAAAGCCTTACAATTAAAGGGCTTCCTAGGCAGGCAGCATGCAGAGAAACTTCTCTGCAAACAGTCTAGCCAAGCAAATGTGGAAGCTGCCTACTCTTGAGTGGCATTCTCCAACAGGGAGCCGTCTCATTTACTGCTACCTCAGCGTGGACTTGACAGTGTTCCAAGCTGTGTGCACAAGGAACTGCAGGTCCTTTCCGTCCTTCCCCGCTCCTGCAGAGGCGGCTGGCAGAAGGTCCTTACCTACTGTGGGCATAGTCTGTGCTTAAGCATTAAGAAGTGGGCCCCCTCCCAAACTGTAAGTTTTCCACTACTTCTTTCTGAACAAAATCCCAGGCATACAGTTGATTAAAATCCCATCTTTTTTCTTCCCCCCATAAGATTAAGAGTTCTGGCTAGTTACTGCCCACAGCCAGCTTTCTCATGGAATTTCTCTCTTCATCCATATGTTGGCCAGGGAAGTTTATACTGTGGGGCAGGGAGATAAGGGGGAAAGAGCACTAGATTACAGTCTGATTGCTGTCTGGGTGGGTGGGTGGGGGGTGGTAAGAGTTCCATTATTATTCAACCAGACCCTAAAGGCAAGCTTTACTTATGAAACTGTCTTTCTTGAAGACTATTTTAACAACATTTTCTGGTGCTTGTCCGTTTATTGTGCGTAAATGTTAATTTTCTCCTTTGAATTGGGCAAACGTTCCTACAATCTTCTGCTGTTTATCTTCAGCTACAGAATTTTAGCCCATTCCTATATGCCAGAGATACCATGATCCTCCTAGCTCCATAATGGTGTTTGTGCAAACGTTGTGCAGAAATTATTCTACTTTAGTGATAGAATTTGCATGGCCTTCATCAGTGGACCTCCATCAGAGTCCATCAGTGGACCTCCATCAGAACATCTGCTGCTGCCTGTCTTTATCACCATCTCTACCTGTTATCAGTCACACCTTCCTTATTCTCCCTGCTGTTGTCCCTTTGGTTTATTTCCACTCTTTTTTCTTTCAAGTAAAAGAATGAAAAGAACAAAAACTGGCTTCTCTAAGCAGGAAAACATCTTTCCTTCTGCAAGGCAATCCTCAGTCTCCGGGTATGATCTCTGGCTCTTCTGAGCTGCGTTTATTGTTCCAGGGTTAGCAGAGATAAGCTACTTCTTCACTTGAATGGCTTTCTGGAGGAGACCACGCTGAATTCCAGCTATTTTGGAAGGCAGAGATTTTTGCAAGTCTGGCTGTAGAGTAACAAATGCTCTTTGTGGCTTCTCCATCTACTTGTGATCAACAAGGCACTGGCAGATACTACCTTATAAGTAAGCCGCTTGACTTGCTCTGTTTTTATGACGTGTGTATCGAAGTTTTTATGGCAATTTTTCTAAAAAGCCACAGCAGCTTTTAGATTCCAGGATTATGACTGTCTTGGCCTCTTCCAATTTAAATAATTTGCTTTCTAATCTAAATGGTGCACAGAAAAGTAACACGGCCCTGAATAATGACCACCCAGTGGCACTTCTGCTGTCCTGACACCTCAGGAATCTGAGCTCTCAGATTGGAAGCCAATGCCTCAGTGCCTAGAGAGCTCTGGCGCTTGGCAGCATCAAAGACAGGAAAGAGTGCAGGGATTTGATTTGATGCTCCCTGAACCGCCCAACCTTCTTTCACTCTGGTTTCCAAGAGAGCCAGTAGAGAGCTCCAAAGGGCATCAGTTACAGGCGGTCCTTCTAGCACACAGTTATTCACTAGGAAAAGAAAACCTAATAAATAACGTACAAGCGAAGCAGAAATACTCAATTTGCTTTTGGCAGGAAACATCACTGACTATAAAGTCAAGAAGTAATGTCTGTACACCAGAAATTGACACAACATTGTAAACTGACTGTACTTCAATTAAAACAAAAAGGAGTAATGAATTATGTTGCAGTATCTGAAAACATAGGGTAACTGCAGCCTCCAAAGGTCCTGGCTGATGGTCCTTCACTTCTGCAAAGCATACAGTTTGCTCAGCCACTATCCTTTCCGGATGCGGTCCATCAGCCAACCCACACTTACTGAGGACCTACAGGTGCACGGCTCTGCTCTATGTGCAGCTGAGAATTCAACCACAAAGAGGCAGTCCCTGTCGATTTTTCTATCTGCCCTAATTTTAAAGGTACGTGGGAATCTCTTTTAACTCAATATCCTTGCTCTCCATTTGTCTCCACATGCAGGCTATCTAAGAGTCTGCAGAGCTGAAAATAAGAGGCGAGGGTAGAATAAGAGTCTAAGGGATTCACTCTGCTGGTAGCAAGCCAGCCCTCACTGTTCATCCACCCTCATTTAATTATTTTATTAAACACACACACACACACACACACAGCACTTCAATGTGCCAGGTACTCCTTTAACTGCACTACAAATACTAACTCATTCAATCCTCACAACAAGCCTATATAGTTACCCCAATTTTAAGACAAGGACACTGAGGCACAAAGTGGCTATGTAACCCACCCAAGGTCACCGCTAATATGTGGCAGAGTTAGGACTCGAGCTTGGGCGGTCTAGCCCTCGACGATGCCGTCAACCCCTGAGCAGAATATGTAACAAACAGACTGAGGCATTTATGAGTGTAACATGGCTTCCCGAAGGTGATCAGAATAACTTAACCAAGAGCCTCTGGTGTGTAAGTTAAAACAACACGATAGCGACACCAACAAAAAGATGCTCAGCACTGATTAAGAATAAGATGTACTTTCTAGGGGATAGACCATGACAGAGTCCCAACCTCGGGTGAAGAGTAATCTCATCTTTCCCGACACCGGCACCCCTCCCGGTCTATAAATGAAGGCTGTTACAGCGCCTGCTGTGAGAATCAGCACTGGAGCTTTCACTGCAATCTCTTCCCAAAACGCAGCCTGGATCTGAAGAGTCAGAGTCAGCTGGTGAGGAACCAGCACCTCCCAAACATCTCCCGTCTTTTGTATATCGATGTGTCTCAAAAGCTTTCTGCGAGGGTCCACCTACCAGACAGCCCAAAGCATCTCTCCTGGGGCAGATATATCTGTGCTGCAGAACACAGGAGTCATGAGGCACTTGTGGACATTTAAATTAAATTAATACAATTAAGTAAAATTAAAAATTCAGTTCCTACATGGCATCTGCCACATAAAAAGTGCGGAACAGCCAGGTGGGGCTAGTGGCTACCACAGGGGACAGCAAAGTTCTGCTGGGCTGCATGAGTTGACCCTGAGCGTGATTTCTTCTTACGCTTTAGCCGAAAGAAGCTCAGTGGTAAAAAATTCGCCTGTCCCTTCTTATGAATAAACAAAATCCAAATTTCACTTCATTTCTTCCTAAGTTTTCTACTCCCAAAATCAGTTCCAAGGAGGAGCAGATTACTTTTTAGAAGCAGATCAAGTAAACGCCTTACCTTCCAGCATCTGGTACCCAGAATGTGTTTTCTTCTTGCACAATAATGAGTGAACCGTAAAAATCAGGTAAGGAAAAGGGAATTCATGAAAAAGTGCAGTAGACAACAAAATCAAACGTTTTGTTTATAGACTTTAGCTTCATGCTGGATGCTAAGCTCTGAGATGTGTTCTCGACTGGTCACAGGAAGCTGGACAGGAGAGGGTGGCTATGCCACACAAACTAACACCTCTATCAGAAGAACAATGCAAACACAGGCACCACTACACATCGTGGGTCAGACACTTTCTGGCTTAAAAAAAAAGTGCCCACACAAAAAGAGGTCAGTGACACTGTCCTGTGTGGGCCAGGGAGTAGAGGTACCAAATTTTCCAGTGATAGCAAATTTTTCCTTACGACAATTTTTCTCATTTCCAGCATCCTTAACCTGCATTACTAGGATACCTAAATAAATATCACTGCTGTTCCATTTCATGTATGTCCACATCATAATGAAGCAGAAAAGCAACAGTAAGACATGAGCAATAAATAAAGCACAAGTTCCAGGGCCCTTCCACAGCTCTGGTCGCTAAGATCCAAAATTCTCATTCTAATTCTTCAATCTCAAGTCCATGGAGGCCTGGAAAGACTAGCTGGAACTGCCTTTTCTAACATCCATCTTTGTTAATTAAAAAAATTTTAATTTAAAAAATTCTCTGCTCTCTGTCCCTTTCTCCAGTTCTTCTCTCACCATATCTACCCCTGATTCTTTTAGTAAGTGAAATTTTTACAAAATGTTGTGATAGAGAGCATTTCTTTTCATTTCGGATGAAAGAGGTTTTACTTACCAAGCAGGACTAATAGGAATCATTAACGTCTGGTTATTTTAAGTTGTAAAAATACCTTAAGCTCCTCAGAAGATGCAAATTTTGTTAAAAAAAAATATATGTAATAATAATAGTAATAATTAAATTACATACTTGTGACTTCTTGTAAGAAATCCAAACACGGTCGACTACTTCCAGAAATACTTATTGAAACAGCCAGTGGGGTCTGTCCTTCATAGTTCCTTGTGTTCGTGTCCGCTCCGTAATTATATAACATCCGTGCACAAAGCACATCATCCCTAAGGGCAGACAAATGTAAAGGAGTCTGTCCGTCTTCCAAGCGCCCCAAGTTTGTGTCTGCTCCTCTCTGAAGGAACATTCGGCAATAAGAGTGATTGCTTTTGATCACAGCATATCGCAGTAGGAAACCATTCTGAATGTCGATGTTGGCGTTGTGGTCCAGGAGGATTTTCACACAGCTTGACCTCTCTCGGATAATGGCGAGCTGAAGCGGCGTTGTACCTTTATCACTGAGCGGGTCGACCTCAGCCTTGAACTCCAGGAGGAGGCGGACAAATGAGTCCCTACCGTAGTGAGCAGCCACATGGAGGGGAGTCCAGCCATCATTGCTTTTTGCATTAATAATGTCACTCCTGTATTCAGATTCTAGCATCAGGCGTGCAATCCGGGCCCGGCCATGCATGGCTGCGTAATGAAGAGCAGTGAAGCCTCCGATTAAGTCCTTAACTGTGGGATCAGCTAAAGTTAAAACCAAAATGAAAACATTAGCAGACTCTAAGACAAAGCAGTGAACCCTGCCATGGTATATAGCACGTCTTAGCCAATTCCCCTACGAAATGTGAAACGATTAAACATTATAATGAATGTCAAGTACTTCTTTCCTCAGCTTAACTGAAGTATAGTTTTAATGGAAAATCAATTTTCGTAGAAAAGTATCAAACCTGAGTTAACAGGATGAGGATGACTTATAAAGGGTTTAAAAGATATGCACAAAAAACACAGAGTCCAGATCACCACATCCCCTCTGTTTGCTAACTTAACCAACTGCCCTTGGCTTCCCAACTCCCTCCTCTCTGTATTGTTTCATGTTTCTCTTCTGTTTTGAACTTTTTGTTTTATTTTCTCTTGTGCTGCTTCTTGGTCTTAAAGAGAAGCATGTGTAGCAACATCTGCTGCTCTAAATTACGGATGTACTGTGGTCTGGCAGACTGTGTTGTTTTAGGGTGTATTAGGTAAAAAAAAAAAAAAAAAAAAAAAAAGTTTTTCTGTGGTCTGTAAAAATTCCAAAGCATGTAAGATATATGTTAAGTGATGTTGATAAATCATGTTTTCATAAGATAAAAGTCTATTCTGAATTTTTAGTTTTACAAGAACTTTGGAGTTTGTAAGAATTAAGTGGCACACGTTGTGTGAAAAATTGAAAGAGAACTCAGCACCGTAGAAACATTATTTTTTAAAAGCAGTTCTAAAACCCTCTCCTAAATTGACTGATTTCTGAAAGAAAGAAAGAAAGAAAGAAACGAAGGAGAAAGAAACTAAAATGATTTATCTGCTATGTGACTCAAGTCAGACTTTTGTCATCTGCTCCCAATCTTTCCTGAAGGGTCAGCTCTGTGATGCGCTCAACCCACTGGCCTTCCTGGGCAGCAGGCAAAAAAGGGGCAAGAACCCTCATATTATGTAAGTCACTTCCAGGAGGCCAACAATTCCGTGTAAAGATAACTGGTCAGATCTAACTACCTAGGATTAAAATGCTTTCTTCTTACAAAAGTCACCCTTAATTTTTAGTCTGTTCATGAAAAGAGAAAAATTCATGAGTGTTCTTTAAATAAACAAAAACCTCCAAAGTCATGTGATTTAACACTCACATATTGTTTAGTGAAATGTTATTTAGTTCTAAGACATTTTATGACAACTGGGTCTCTTAGGAAAACCTAGGAGGCTGAAAACTACATGCTATATAGTAATAATACTGCAGAGAACACAAACTTCAATTAAGTAGTTGCAACAAAACCTATAAAAAGTTAACACTTTTTAGGTAAGTTGTATCAGCTGAACTTCTAAAATCATTTAATATAAACTAACGTTACACAACAGTAATATTATCTTTATCCATTTAAAGAAAATGAGAGTATCATATCTGTCTTGGTCTTTGCAAAAAGAAAACTATGCAATATCTATTCACTATGTGACTTAGGAAAAAAAAATGAAGGCAAGAACATTTAAACAAAGCATACTGCTGCCATCTACCGGTAAGCCATAAGCATGAGCCGCTAATGTATCCATTTTGACAGGATGCTGAGCACCGGTCTGTCTGCAGATACCTCACTTACCTACAGCAGACTATGTGAAGACAGGCATGAAATTTGAAAGAACCCCTTCTATTCAGATGAAACCGTAAATCTTGCCAAGATGGCCATTTCTAATCTGTACCCGGCCAATCAACTGCTTCCAGACATTCTCTCTTAATGTGTTAGTGAAATTTAAGAATACCTTCTTTCACTTCTCCCACCTTTCACCCACCATGAGTGCCTTTAAAGCTGCCAGTAAACTGTCTTATGAGCATCCTGTACTCACTCTATTTGACAGTAAAACTATGTTATATGAAACTACACTTGCATCTTGGGTTTTCCACTTTAGGTCTTTTTTAGATTCTACTTACATCTTGTTGCTATGCTGAGCTGGGAAAAACAAAGATTAACAAACACAGCAGTGATCTGCTTAGTCTAAGTAAAAACCATTAAAATGCATTAACTGAACACACACTGGAAACACAGCACAGAATGAAGACTGCAGATTAACAACATATGAAATCTGCATAGTTACTTTGCTCAAGGAATTAACAAATGGGAAATATAAGGCAAATAAAGATGAAAACAAAAATTAAGGATTATTATTAACCAATGCAATAGGATAAGAAAAAGATCTTATTTTTAACAGTAATAGAAACTACAAGACACCTAGATATAAATTCTGTAAGAAATGTGCAAGGCACATGTGAAGAAACCGTCTCTGAACTGAATTCACTTCATCTATGTCTGCTCAAATGTTCCTTCATCGGAAAAGCCTTCCTTGGGCACTAACATGGCAGCCCCATCAACCTCCTAACTTTGTCCACTTTAGCAAGCTTCCTCCCCACAGGTGCAACCTATTTTAAACAAGTTGTAGCAGT
Organism: Camelus dromedarius; assembly: GCF_036321535.1. Taxonomy (NCBI): domain Eukaryota; kingdom Metazoa; phylum Chordata; class Mammalia; order Artiodactyla; family Camelidae; genus Camelus; species Camelus dromedarius. The sequence continues at coordinate 6,224,772 of NC_087464.1, forward strand.
CTCAAGAAATCCATTTAAACCTACTGAAAAGTTTAAAAGTATACATAAATAAGAGCAGAGAAACATTCCCTACCGATATGGTTTCTTTCTTTGCAACAGCTTTAATGAGGTACAATAAAACTGACCCACTTTAAATGTACAAGCTGAAATTTGAGGAATTATATAGTCATGTAACTACCACCAAAATCAAAATACTTCCATCATCTCAAAAAGTTCTTTCCTGCTTCTTTATAGTCAATTCCCTGCCAAGACTCTGGGCCCCAGGCAACCACTAAAGTTGTGCCTTTCTAGAGTTTCACATAAATGGAATGATAGAGTATGTGGGCTTTTGTGCTTGACTTATTTCACTTATGATATTTTTGAAATTCATCCATGATGTTGTTCATCAAAAGTGCATCCCTTTGTATTGCTGAATAGTATTCCATAATAAGGATATACAATTTTTTATTTGTATATTCACCAGTACATGGACAAGTGAGTTATTCCCAGTTTGATGCTATAAGGAATAAAGCTACTGCGAACATTCATACATCCAAGTCTGTATGTAGATGGAAATATGTTTTCATTTCACTTGGATAAATACCTAGGAGAGAATTGCTGGGTCACATAAATGTACATTTAACTTCCTAAGAAAGTACCAAACTGTTTTTCTAGGTGACTATACAGTATTACTTTCCCACCAGCAACGTATGAGAATCCTGGATGTTCTACATCTCCACTAATACTCAGCATTATTAGTAATTTTAACGCTACCAATTCAATAGAGTATAAAGTGGTAACTTATTGTTAATTTACACTTCCCCGATGACTAGTGATATTGAGCTTATTCATATACTTTCTTTTGTGAAGTGTCTGCTGAAATCATTTACCCATTTTTATTGTGTTGTTTTTCTCATTATTGAGTTTAAAACTCAATTGTGTCTATATTCTGGATACAAGCCCTTTTGTCAGATATGTTTTGTAAACATCTTCTCCTAGTCTATGCTTGCTTTTTCATTTTCTATTTGAAGGGCAAAAGTTTTCCATTTTGGTAAAGCCACCTGTCATTTGTTTCTTCTGTTTTTTGCTTTTCGTCCTGTTTAAGAAGTCTTTGCCCAACACAATGTCACACAGATTTTGTTTTCTTCTAGTTTTATACATTTAGGGCAATGATCCACTGCTGGTTGATTTCTGTGTACAGTGTGAGGTCAGATCAAGGTTCATTATTTTCCATATAAATATCTACTTGTTGCAGCATAATTTGTTTAAGACTATCTTTTCCTCAATGATTTACCCTGGTACCTTTGCCAAAAAGCAATTTACCATACATGTGTGGGTCTATTTCTGAACTCTATTCTGTTCCACTGATCTAACAGTGTATCCACACCACACACTGTCTTGATTACTGTAGCTTTATAATAAGTTTTCCCAGCAGTTAAAAGACATCCTCAAACCTTCTCTTAAACTGTTTTGGCCAAGAAATTTTAGAACCAATTTCCCAATTTCTTCAAAAAAGCCTGACAGAATTTTGACTGGAACTCTACCAACTCTAAAAATGTAAATCTAATTTACAAAATTATAAAATGATCTAACCAAACCATGAACACAGAATACCTATTTATTTAGGTCTTCTGTCATTTTCCTCAGCAATGTTTTGCACTTTTCAGTGTAAAAGTATTGCACACCTTTCATTACGTTTATTAACAAACATTTAGAGTTTTGTTGCTATCATAATGAATTATTTTTACATTTCATTTTCCAAATGTTAATTGTTGGTATAGAGAAATACAATTGATTTTTGCATACAGATCTGTGTATTCTATAATCTAGCCAAATTCACTTTTTAGTTCCAGCACATTTTGTAGATTTCTTACCATTTTCTACATACACAATTATGTTCTCTGCAAACAAAGACAGCTTGACTTCTTCCTTTCCAATCCACAGGACTCTTACTTGAACAGAATGCTGAAATGTTGTAAAAGCATATACTTTTGCCTCGTTCCTGGTCTTAGAGGGAAAGCATTCAGCAGTTCACCATTTACTATGATGTAAGTCATAGTTTTTCCACAGGTGCCTTTCCTTAGGGCTTGGAAGCTATCTTCAGCTTCTGGTTTGCTGCGAGTCTTTATGATGAACGCATACAGACACACGCATTTTCTGCATCTAGTGAAGTGATCACCTGGTATTTACTCCTATTCTGAACAGGGTAAACTGCTCATCACATTGATTTTCAGGTGTTAAACAAACCTTGCATTCCTGGGATAAGCACTACTTGGAGGTGATGTAATATCTCTTTCTATATAATGATGGATGATATTTGATAGTATTTCATTAAGGATTTTTCTATCTGTAGTCATGAAGGATACTGTTCTGTGGTTTTCAGTGTCTTTTTCTTGCAATGTCTTTATTTGGTTTCAGGGTACGAAAAACCTAATACAGTAAGTTTAGAAGTGTTTCTTCAAAGAGTTTGGCTAGTGTTGTTATTGTTTATTTCTTTAATATCTGAAATAATTTAATAGAGAAGGCAGCTGGGTCTAAAGTTTTCTTAGTGGAAAATTTTAATTATGAACTAAATTTCTTTGATATACGGCTATTAAATTGTTCTGTTTTCCCCTTGGGTCAGTTCTGGCAATTTGTCCATTTCTTCTAAATGGCAGAAAAGTGTTTGGCATATTCCTTATTATCTTCTTAATGTCTATAGGATCTCATGTGAAATGTTTTTTCCATACATGATATTGGTTGTGAGTCTCTTCTCTTGTTTCCTTCATCAGTCTAGCTAGAGATTTATCAATTTTTTTGATCTTTTCAAAGAACAAGCTTTTCCTTGGTTTCATCAATTTTCTCCATCATTTGCCCATTTTCAATTCCACTGATTTCTTTTTATTATTTCATTCCTATTCTTACTTTGGATTTAATCCTATCAGCATACAGAAACTGTTCCAGTACATCCCCATTTCCTCTCCCTTCCTTTGTGCTATTACTGTCAGATGTATTACATCTTTATATAAGCCCAACAACAGTTTCATAATTATTGCTTTATGCTGTTGTCTTTCAAGAGATGGAAAGGGGGAAAATGTATATATATTGTCTATGGCAGAATGATTCTAAGGCGGCCCCTCGCATAATCCCAATCTCTTGATGTTCATGTCTTTGTGCAACCCTCTCCCCTTGAGTATGAGCAAGTCTTGCGACTTCCTTCTAACCAACAGAATCTGGCAAAGGTGATGGAATGTCACTACTGTGGTTATGTTACAATACATGAGACTCCATCCTGCTGGCAGACTCGCTATAGCAACCCTCCTTGCTGCCTTGATGAGCGAAGGAGCCTTGGTGAGAAAGCCTACAGGACAAGAATCTGCAAGTTATCTCTAGGAACTACAGGTAACCTCCAGCCAATAGCCAGCAAGAAGCTTAGGTCCTCAGTCCTACACACCCAAGGGAATTAATCTGCTCACAATATGAGTGAACTTTGAAGCAAATTCTTCTCCCGTCAAACCTACATGTGAGAACAGTCCGGCCAACATCTTAAAAGCTGGAGTAATAAGCATCTGTTTTATTAAGTCATATGTTTCTATAATTTGTTACACAGCAACAGAAAAAGAATATACTGTTTTTTATATGTACCTGAATAATTACCTTTACCAGTGATGCTTTCTTGCTATGTGAATTTGGATTACACGTGGTCCTCTTCTTTCAGTCCAAAGACTTCTTTTAGTACTTCCTGTAAGGCAGGTCTAAGAGCAACAAATTCCCTTCATTTATCTTGGGGTATCTTGATATCACCTTCATTTCTGAAGGACAGTTTTTGCTAGATATAAAATTCTTGGTTGACAGTTGTTTCCAGCAATCAGAATATGTCATCCCACTGCCTTCTGGCCACTGTTGTTTGTTAGGAGAAATCCGCTGTTAATCTTATCTTTGAGGATCCTTTGTATATAATGAGTCACTTCTCTAAGTGCTTTCAGGATTTTTTCCTTTGTTTTTAGCTTTCCACAGTTTGGCTAGTAGGTCTCTTAGATGAATATATCCTACTTAAGAGTTTGCCAAGTTTCTCAGATGTATAGTTAAGCATTTCCTCTCAAATATAGGAAGTTTTTGGCCATTTCTTCTTCAAATACTTTTTTTCTGCCTCTTTCTCTTTCTCCTTGCTTTTTTCTGGCTCCCATTATGCCTCATGCATATGCTGGTATGCTTGACAACGTCCCACAGGTCTCTGGGGCTCTGAGTGAGGCTGTGACACTGCCTGCAGCAAGCAGCAGGGCAGCCTCACCTTTTTACAGGAGACCCGGCAAACGAGACAGCCAGCCACGTGGGCTTTGATAAGCTGCTACAGATTCCTGGGAATCTGGATGGCTGATGCATGCTTAAGAAAGACCAGAGAGGACCCCAGTTATCTATTCATCCCTGGCTGAACATGAGGCCAAAACACGAAAGCTGGGGCATACTTAATAAATTACCTGATTATTGAATGTGTGTCTCAACCTATACACAGATCTCCTTGGCAAAAGGTTGGAAGCCTTACTGGCTCAAGATGCTTAAGCACAACCTCTGACCAGTTACTGGTCAAACATAAGTTATTTTGGCCACAGAATGTCCTGGATATCTTATTGTTGTTGATTTCTTAAAATTCTTTTAAATTTTGATCCATTGATCAATTTTCAAGGTCACTGATTCCTTCTTTTGCCAGCTCAAATCCATTATTAACCGCTGTAATGAATTCTTCATTTTAGTTATTGTAGATTCAATTCTAGAATTTTTATTTTTATTTATATATATTTCCATTTATATCTATAAGATATATGTGTGTGTGTGTGTGTGTGTGTGTGTGTATTCTCTTTATTGATCATCTCTATTTGATGAGTCACTGTCATTTTTAATTATTTGAACATGGTTCCCTTAGTTCTTTGAACACATTTATAATAGCTATTCTGAAGTTTTGTTAACTAAGGGTAACATCTGGGCCCCTTCAGAGACACTTGCTATTAGCTGGTTTTACTCCTGTGTATGAGCAACACGTTTCTGTTTCTTAGCATATCTCCTAATTTTACTGAAAATTGAAGTTTTTAGACTACATCATAGCAACCCTGGATTTTGATTCTCACCTCTTCCAGGTCGGTTGCTGTTGCTATTTTAGTGAATTGCCTAAACGAATTCTACGCGGACTGTCTCCCTTGCAGTACACAGCCACTTCTGTTTCTGCTCAGTTGTTACTGTTAAAGTCTGGTTTCTAGGGGCTGCTCCTAGGAATAACTTGTTTGACCAATAACTGGTCAGAGGTTGTGCTTAAGCATCTTGAGCCAGTAAGGCTTCCAACCTTTTGCCAAGGAGATCTGTGTATAGGTTGAGCACAACATTCAATAATCAGATAATTTATTAAGTATGCCCCAGCTTTCGTGTTTTGGCCTCAAGTTCAGCCAGGGATGAGTAGATAACTGGGGTCCTCTCTGGTCTTTCTTAAGCACGCATCAGCCATCCAGATGCCCAGGAATCTGCAGCAGCTTATCAAAGCCCACGTGGCTGGCTGTCTCGTTTGCCAGGTCTCCTGTTCAAGGTGAGGTTGCCCTGCTGCTTGCTTCAAGCTTCAGTCAAGCAGCTGTTGGCCTTTCCAGATTGGCTTACACTTACATCAAGAGCACTGTTACTTTCAATGATGCTCCAGGCTTGGGGCATTTCCACTGGGCTCCAAAATCAGGTCAGTCTCCTCAAGTAGCAAGGAGGATTCCTGCTCTAATGATAACGTGCCACAGAGATTGTTGGGGAGCAGAGAGGGTAAATGAGAACATCCACTCTGGGCTCAATTTCTTCTTTTTCAAGTATCTTAAGGTAAACCCTTAAATAATTGAGTTAAGATTGTTTTTTTCTACTCAAACACTTAAAGCTATACATTCCTCTCTAAGCGCTGCTCTAGTACATCCCACAAATTTTGATATATTGTATTTTCACTATCATTCAGCTCAAAATTTGTTTGATTTCCAAATATCTGAGGCCGTCCTAGGTATCTTATGGTTGATTTCTAAAAGAATCCCACTGCAGTTAGGGATCATACCCTTAAGATTTCAGCCTTTTAAAATTTACTGACACTTACTTCGTGGCCAGCATGCGGTTTATCCTAGTGGCCATATAATTCACACATAAAAAGAATGTATATTCTGTAGGCACTGGGTGCAATTTTCAAAAATATCAACTATGCTAACATGTTTGATAATGGTTTTCAGATTTTCTCTAGTTCTTGATTTTTTTTTAATCTAGTTCTATCAACTGCTGAGATATGTCAGGATCTCCAACTACAATTGTGAAACTGTTCATTTCTCCCCTTAACTGTCAATTTTTTGCCTCACATATTTTGAAGTTGCCTTTCTAGGTGTGGATGCACATTTTATGACTATTATTCCTCCTAATGAACTGCCTAATTGGTCACTGTGAAATGTCTCTTTTTAGTTCTGGTAACAGTCTATATCCTGAAATCTATTTCATACGACATTAATGTAGCCACTCCGGCCTTCAGATACTTGCCATCTGCATGATATATCCCCAACCATTCATCTACTTTCAACCTGCCTGTACCTTTCTATTTAAAGTGTATTTTTGGAGGCAGCATCTAACTGAGTTTTGTCTACTTACCTTTCTGACAATTTCTAGCTTTTACCTGGAGACTTTAGTCCAGTATTAGTTAATGAAACTATTGACATAGCTCAGTTTAGATTCACAATTTGTTTTCTACTAGCCTCCTCTATCCTCCTCTTCTTCCCTTTACTACCTTTTTCTTTTGTATTATTAGAACATTTTTTAGCATTCCATTTTAATTTCACCACGGACTTTTTAGTGATACTTCTTTGCACCATCTTTTTTTTACCGGTTGCGCTAAGGACTGGAATATACACTAACCTGGTCAAAAGTATTACCAGGATTTGTACAGAGGTACTACTATATGCTTCCCATTTGTTTCAAGGGCTTAAATACTTCTGGACATTACAAAATCCTAAAAGCAGTTAAGTTAGAGTTTTACGAAATATATGCATAAGTGTTGTACCCTAATTTGCTATTTGTGTGATTACTCTTTGAAAAAATTTTAGAAAACACCAAATGCAATTACATTTGCAGACACAGGCACTGCTTGGAGGTCTAAAAAAAAAAATGCATTGTGCCGTAAGTATTATCATAGGCAAACAGAGCAACAGTGACAAAGGAAAAACAAAATCTAGACAAAAACCTAAAACTTGTCTAATAATTCACCACAAAATAGAGTTGGAAAGTCAGATGGTATGTGTCTAAACAGGATTTCCCCTAGAAAAATGTTCTCATTAACAAAAAACTGAAAATTCAGAAAAGCAGCAAGACAAAAAACAGCATTTCCTAATGACTACTGTCAACAATGATAGACTTTCAGCTTTCTTTCTATACATTTAAAACAATTATACATAATTTTAATCATAATCTAATTACTTAACTTTTCCTCTATATTTGGGCACTGAAAATGCCTCCATTTTAAAAATTATATATAATAAAGGGTAAAATTTTCATTCAGAAAAAAAATGCCTGTATTTAATACTGCTTCCTTGGAATAAACTAACAGAAGTAGATTGATTGGCAAAAAGCTCTCCCATTTCTGAGGGTCTAACACAAACTGCTACACTTCCTTCCACAAGTGCTTTCATAATTTCCTAACATTAATGTCTCTGTTTCATGACACTTGGGATTATCATTTGCAAAATTTCATTTTTGAAAAGCTAAAAGTGATTTCTCACCATTTTGCAATGAATTTGATTAATCCCTTATCTCCCTCATTCACTTTCTTGGGTTTCACCAAGAGGATTTTACCTACTGCATCAAGAGGAGACCTGAGACACCTTTTCTCAGGTTCCTCTGGGGATTTGCTTTATGGAATTAACTTCTGGAGCTTCAGCTGGCTGTCCTCCAGGTCAGTTTGCATAAACACTGAATCTGAAGATAAATTAATGCACTAACTAATATAGGGTCTCTTAATGTTACTATCTTAAAACGTCCAGCATGGTCTTAGAATTTTTAGAAAGATTCAAAATGGGAAGATGAAGATATAATAACTGTGGGCTTCTTAAAATTCCCACTCTTATAATAGAAACTCTTCCCCATAACCCCAACAGCACTGTATCCTGGTCAGAAAGCTTACCAGGCTTTGGACAGAGGTACTATTATACGGATCACATTTGTGTTTAGAAACACTAATATTTTGGGACATTATTAAACCCTAAGCGTTCATCGCCTTGAAGCGGGATGTTTGAAAATAAAGCAGCAAAATATCATTTATCTGCACAGGCCAATGTTTTCTATCTGTGAGGTCTAATACGGTGGCTGCCAGTCACATGTGACTATTGAGCACTTGAAACATGGCTAGTGTGACTGCAGAACTGAATGTTTTATTTAACATGAATGTAAATTCAGGCTTACCTCATTTTATTGCACTTTACTTTTTTTTTTTTAAAACAAATTGAAGGTTCGTGGCAACCTTGCCTAGGGCAAGTCTATGCCATTTTACAACAGCATTTGCTCACTTCATGTCTCTGTATCACATTTTAGTAATTCTTAAAACACTGCAAACTTTTTAATCATTATTATACCTGTTATGGTAATCAGTGATCTTTGATGTTACTACTTTAATTATTTAGGCTTGCCATGAATCCAGCTCATTATAAGACAGAGAATTTAACTGATAAATGTTGCGTGTGTTCTGACTGCTCCACCAACCGACCCATCTCTCTCCCTCTCCTAGGGCCTCCCTATTCCCTGAGACACAACAATACTGAAATTAGGTCAGCAAATAACCTTACAATGCCTTTAACTGTTCAAATGAGCAGTCACATGTCTGTTGCTTTAAATTAAAAGCTAGAAATCATTACGCTTAGTGAGGAAGGCATGCTGAAAACTGAGACAGGCCAAAGGCTAGGCTTCTTGTGCAGAACAGTTAGCCAAGTTGTAAATGCAAAGGAAAAGTTCTTGAAGGAAATTCAAAGTGCTACTCCAGTGAACATAGGAATAATAAGAAAGCAGAATAGCCTTTTTGCTGATACGCAGAAAGTCTGAGTGGTCTGGATAGAAGATCAAACCAGCCACAGCATTCCCTTAAGCCAAAGCCTCATCCAGAGCCAGGCCCTAACTCTCTTCAGTTCTATGAGGGCTGGGAGAGGTGAGGAAGCTTCAAAAGAAAAGTTTGAAGCTAGCAGAGGTTGATTCATCAGGTTTCAGGAAAGAAGCCATCTTCATAACATCAAAATGCAAAGTGAAGCAGCAAATGCTGATGTAGAAGCTGCAGCAAATTATCCAGAAGATGTAGCTCAGACAAGGAATGAACGTGGCTACACTACACAGCAGTGTTTCAATGTAGGCAGAATAACCTTTATTGGAAGAAGATGGCATCTGGAACTTTCATAGCTAGAGAGGAGAAGTCAGTGCCTCAAAGCTTCAAAGGACAGACCAACTCTCTTGTTAGGGGCTAATACGGCTGGTGACTTAAGTTGAAGCTAGTGCTCATTTACCACTTCAAATATCCAGGGCTCTTGACAATTGTGCCAAATCTACTCGGTCCATGCTCTATAAATGGAACAACAAAATCTGGATGACAGCACATCTGATTAAAACATGGTTTACTGGATATATGAAGCCCACTGTTGAGACCTACTGCTCAAAAAAGATTCCTTTCAAAATATTACTGCTCGCTGACAATGCACCTGGTCATCCAAGAGTTCTGATGGGGATTAATGTTGTTCTCAAGCCTGCTAACACAACATCCATCCTGCAGCCCAGGGATCAAGGAGTAATTTCGACTTTGAGGTCTTATTATTGAGGAAATACATTTTCTAATGCTATGGCTGTCATAGATAGTGATTTATCTGATGAATTTGGACAAAGTACACTGAAAACTTTTTGGAAAGGATTCACCATTCTAGATGCCATTAGGAATATTTGTAATTCATGGGAAGAGGTCAAAAGATCAATATTAATAGGAGTTTGGAGGAAGTTGATTCCAACCATCCTGGATGACTCTGAGGAGTTCAAGACTTCAGTGCAGGAAGTAACTGCAGACTACTCAGCAAAAGAACTAGAATTAGAAGTGGAGGCTGAAGATATGACTGAATTGCTACAGTCTCAGGATGAAATTTTAACAGGTGAGGGGCTGCTTCCTATAGACGAGCAAAGAAAGTGGTTTCTTGAGATGGGATCTACTCCTGGAAAGGATACTGTGGAGGCTGTTGAAATCACAACAAAGGATTTAGAATATTACATTAACTTAGTTGAAAAAGCAGCAGCAGGGTTTGACAGAATTGACTCCAGTTTTGAAAGCAGTTGTGCCGTGAGTAAAATGCTATCAAACAGCACTGTGTGCTACAGAGAAATCATTTGTGAAAGGAAGAGTCAATTGATGTAGCAAACTTCATTGTTGTAAGATCCTCCACCAACAAAAAGACTATGACTCACCGAAGGCTCAGATAATGGTTAGAAATTTTTTAGCAATAAAATGTTTTAAATTAAGGTATGCACATTGTTTTTTGGCATAATGCTTGTGCACAGATTACTAGACGACAGCATAAACATAACTTTTCTATGCACTGGGAAACCAAAAGTTTCCGGTGATTTCCTTTGTTGCAATATTCACTTCATTGTGGTGGTCTGGAACTGAACCCCAATGTCTCTAAGGGTGCCTGCTGATGCACATGCTACAGACAGCACAGGTTTAGATTAAACTAAAGAGAGCCTCACTGCTTTCTTTTCCTTTTGGAATATAGACAGCATTAGAAATTCAAGTCAAACTTGCTCATTTTCTCAAAGAAACCGGATTTCTCCCATAGCAGCAGCAAGTATGGCTTCACAGAGCTGCTCCCCAACCAGGCTTTCCTCTGTGGTCACATCACTGTCACCGCAGCACACTCACAGGCATGCTCCTGGCTCTGGGTTTTGACAGGTCTGTGAGATCACACATTGGTGGTTTTACTGTGCAGGTGTACAGATTTAACCGTAAGATCCGATCCAATCCTTTCATGTACTTGAGATAAAAAATTTCTGGTAGGATAAGTGATTTGTATTAAACATCTACATTCCCCTCCCCCACCTTTTTAAAAAATTGCTTTTGCTAACTTTCCCCCACTCATTCAGTAAATGACAACTCTTTTCTTCCTGGTCTTTAGCCCCCAAACTTCAGTTATTCTTTTTTTTTTTCACTCTCACCTTACAGCCAATCTATCAGGATATCTTGTCTCCACTTTCAAAACAGATCCAGAATCAGATCACTTCTCAACACATCCCTTGCTATGGTGGAGACCAAGCCCACAAGTTTCTCTTGCTGAGCTATCCAAAAGCTTCCTGGCAGGCTTGCCCATCTCTCCTTGGCTCCTCCATAATCTACCTTCTTCAGAGTAGCCAGGGTGAGTAAGTTCCTATCATTCTTCAGCTGAGAAGCAGTCAGCGGCTCCCCATTCTCACTTAGAATGACGTCCAAAGTCTCTTCCGTGCCTTCTAGGATGGACAGCACGCGTCAGCTGACTATCCCTTTGGCCCGGTCTGCCCCTGTCTCCCCCTGTCTCCCCTCATGATGCTCTAGCCCCCGTCTTCTTAGATTTGTCTAAGGGCTACGGATGTCCCCATCCTAGAGTTTCTCCAGCACTTGCCTTTCCCTTCCCCTTTACCACTTTTCTCCCAGATGTTCACATGGTTTGGGCTTCCCTTCTTCCAGGCCCCAGCTAACACGGTACATTAGAGGCCTTCCTTGAATTCCTAATTTAAAACAAAACCCTGCACCTCTCTTATCCTTTCTCTGCTTCATTTTTCTTCATGACCTGACATCGTATATTTAGTCAGCTTCCTCCACTCAGAAATGTAAGTGCCACGACAGCAGGGACTCGACTTGGTTCCTGTATTCCCAGCCCTCAGAACAGCGCCTGGCACGTAGTAGGTGCTCCGTAAATCCACGTGAGGGGCAGGGAGAGGGTCAGCGGTGCCTGAGATCTTGGATCTCTTCACTAAATTCACACAGTCACTAGTGAACTTTCTAAAGTTTCTGTTTCTCTCACTCCTCTCTGTTGAATGGCTCACCCCTGGCCCCAAGACAAATTCCTGGGTATGCTCCAATCATATTGACTTTTTTTCAGTCCCTAAAACCGAACATGCTCCCTGTCTTCTTCAACCCTTCACTGGGTGTCCTCTGTGCCTGGAACAACCCCATACCTCCATCCTTCCAGCACCCCATGCCCGCCTCCCCTTTCAAGACCTCAGCGCAAACCATGCTCTCTCTGGCGAGACTTCCTTGCCACTGCCTCACCTCCACCCCAACAACAATCGCTGCTATTTTATACACGGCGCTTAGCTCACTGGTGGGGCTGCACTGTTTTCTTCCAGGTCATACAGAATCACGGTTAAGACAATGGGTTTGAATCCGAGCTCCACAATTTATGAGATGAAGGACCTTGAGCAAATTACTTACCATTCTGTGGCTCAGTTTTCTCAATGGAAAAAAATACGATTTACCCTCATAGAATAGTTGTGAAGAACATGGCTTATCCGAAATGCTCAACAAATGTTGGCTATAAATCCATCCACCCACTGGACTATGAAGCACCAGAAGGTGAGCACGATGCTTGCTTACGTCCATATCTCAGGGCCTGGCCAGAGCCCGGCATGTGTTAGGTGCTTGATAAACATTTGCTGAATAAATATATGAATAAGTGACCAACTGGCTGCCTCATCCTCATCTAACCGTCTATATGAATTCTCTATCTCACGCACAGGGGTGGAGGGGGAGGGAAGAAGAGGGGAGGGAAGAAAGTAAACCCTGGTTTCTGGTGCATGACTTCACTCACTTTCCCATATTTGAATCTTTGACTTCATTTCACCTAATGTCTCTCCCAAAATAAGCTTATTAACAGGTGGGGACCAACGTGACTGGAAGTTTACAAGCCCTTAAAAAACTTTGGTTTAAGGAAAAGTGCAGGTATGATGCATTCAGGTGCTTTTCTAATCCCACCATAAGACTGGCCCATTTTCAATCAATATTTTTTAATAAAAAAAAAGGATCAGTCTTGTCTCTGTAAGGCTGGAGAACAATCATCTTAGGTAACTGGTGTTTGCTACCCCCCCCCACCTGCTTCATTTAGATCAAAACAGATATGCGTTCTAGCCTCATGAAGCTTTGGACTAACGAGCAATATAGACATTAAATAGAATATTACAAAAATAAGCTATGGTGCTTGTGACAGCAGCCAGAACAAGAAGGTACAGAGCACAGCGGTATCATCTGATGGAGGGATCTGACCAAGTCCAGAGGGTAAAGGAAGACTCCCCTGAGAAAGCGGGAGGGGGGGTGAGGGAGATGCAGGCGTGAGTGAGGTAAAGGTGGCAGAAGTCGGGTGAGCAGAGTGACCCAGGTGGGTCCTGGGCAGACCTCTGAGCTCAGTGAATCTGAAAGATCAGAGGGGCTGTGGCTCAAAGATGAAGCTGGAACGGGATCGCAGAGGAGCAGACGCTGCCGGGCCATGTAGGTCACACTGAGGACTGACTATTACCCTGAGAGAGATGGGAAACCACTGATGGAGTTTAAAAGGAAATATTTTCATTCTCATTTTTATCAGATCACTCCACTCAGAGACTGGCTGGGGCAAGGAAGACTGGAAACAGAAGGAGACCCAGTAACAGTCCTGGTGAGGAAGGAGGTTTCCTCGCCCAAAGGCGGGGCAGTGCCTCCAATGAAACGAAGTGAAAAGCTGTGACAACTATTTAGGAAGAAGAAAGTCAAGGGCACTTTCTAGATCTCTGGCACAGCAGTCATAGGCTACAGTGCCATTTACTGCCAAAAAATAAAAAAGTTGAAGCAGCAGCTGCGAACCCTGAAAATGGAGATCCTGAACAGGCAGCTGGGTACCAGTCTAAAGATCAGAAGCTGAGCCTAGACTAAACACAGAGCATGTCGAAGCATCACACTGGCCGAGAGGGGTGGGGAGGAGGCTTCCTCTCCTATTAATATTTCCAAATTGATGCATAATGTGCTATTAAAAATACTCCCTAAATCTCTTATTCTACAAGGGTAAAACGAGCAAGTACAAGATGCTAAACAAGAATAAATGAGGGGCTTCTCCAAAATATGTGATTTTATTGTTCTAAAATTTTACACAGAAATGTAAAGTGCTAAGAGCTAATATATCCTTAAAGGAGAGACGTGCCCCACCAGATACCCAAACTTACTAGCGAACAACAGTAATTTACAACAATGTTACACTGACCCAGAGATACACCAACAGACAACAGAACCAATGGAACCACGCATATATGAAACCTTCATACCAGAGCTGGCAGCACATAGCAATGAGGAAAGAAGGGATGATTCAGGCTACCTTTATGGGGGAAAAATATGAAGTTGTAGCCAATCACTTCATATTGCAAACAAAACCCAATTCTGGATTGATTAAAAACCTAATTGCCACAAAACTTTTTAGAATATAGGCAAATAATGATCCTGTGATATGACATTCAAGACACAAAAAGCACAAACCATAAGCCAAAAGAAAAATACAATTCACCTACATTAATATGCAGACTTCTGCCCCCTCTTAAAAAACCCCAAAACATCAAGAATGTGAAAAAGCTACACACTAGGAGAAGACTGTTGCCACATATCACAACAGGGAGTATATAAACAACTCCTACAAGCCAATAAGAAAAAGACAGACAAAGCAGTGCTGCCTTGCAATGCTTTGATACTCATATGTCATTTGAGGGGGGACAGGCAAGCAAACCACACAGAGGAAAAGCAAGCCTCATGGTGACTTGAACCACTGCTGGCAAAGGCTGGGGACTGGGCGCTCTCCCACCTGCTAAGGACAGAGCCATCAACAATGTCTTTGGAGGACAATGTGTTAATATCCATCAAAAGAAAAAAAAAAATCTAACATCCCTTTGATGTGGCAATTGTACTTCTAGAAATTATCCAAGAGACACTCACTCACATATGGAAAAATATTAGTCAAGGACATTCTCTGTAATAATGTTTCTAGTAGCAGAAGTACAAATGTCCAACAACAGGGAATAAGATTAAGTAAATTACATTCATATAATGGAATCTGAGATAATGTCATCTAGTGACAAGGAACTATGACTTAGCTAAATTGTTTCATGAAAAAAAAAATCAAGATGCAGAACAAACTATTAATAAAAGGGAAGCAAGTTAGAAGGTGGAAGGTGGAAAAGTATGCACACTCATATGCACAGACTATCCCTGCAGGGACACAAAAGAAACCAGAAGAGTGAGTGCCTCTGGGAAGGGGATGAAAGGACTGGTGTAAGGAGTGGATGTTTCTGTAACACTTTCTGCTTTGTTTTTAATCGTGTATATATATGTATGTGCTACCTTCTCAACAAATGAAATCTCCTGCTGGAAAAATTTCAGCCACTCTCAAAAAACAAAAAAGGAAGAATGGTTTAGACAAATGATGGTATATCCATACTAATACATACCATACCCAGAAATTGAAAAGAACAGAGTAAATCTACATGTATTAATATGGAACAGGTACAAGGTTTCTTTTCAGGGTAATAAAAATGTTTTAAAATTGGGTGTGGTGATGGATGCCCAACTCTATGAATATATGAAGAGCCACTGAATTGTACACTTAAAATGGGTGGATTGTAAAGTATGTGAATTCTATCTCAATAAAAGCTGTTAAAATAACTGTACACACATATACAAATATATTTACACACACACAGAAGGGGTGGTGCTGACGAAATAGGGTTCAGCCAACTGGGGTGCAGAGGCCAAATCTAGCACACTCCTGGGTTTTCAATAAATAAAGTTTTATCACCACACGGCCACAGTCATTCATTCACACATCGTCTATGTCTGCTTTCTGGCTACAAAAGCAGAATCAAGAAGTTAACAGAGACAGGAGGGCTCACAAAGCCTAAAATACTTACTCTCTGGCCTTTTACAGAAAAAGTTTGCCAACCCCTGATATTAAAAAAGTCTTCATAGTCAACAGTCTTGTGGTTACCAGGGGAAAGTGGGTGGGAAGGGATAGACTTGGGAATTCGAGATTTGTAGATATTAACCACTATATATAAAAAACTAAATTTCTCCTGTATAGCACAGGGAACTGTATTCACTATCTTGTAGTAACCTTTAGTGGAAAAGGATATGAAAACAAATATATGTATGTATATGTATGACTGGGACATTATGCTGTACACCAGAAACTAACACACTGTAACTGACTATGCTTCAATAAAAAAATAATAATAATAAAATCCATATCCCCCCTTAAAAAAGTCTTAAGTTAAATAGTTGAGAAAAAATAACAGCTATAGAATAATATGGTCGGTATGATATCGTTTATGCTCTAAAACCACACACACAACACAATATGACATATTTTCTATGAGCACATTAGGAAGTGATTTAGAAAGATAAGGACCAAACCAGACTCAAACCCATTGCTTACTTCTGGGGCAGAGGTAGGCAGATAAAGACTGGGAGTTGTCCAAAGGGGACTTCGGCTTTATCTGCAATTTATTTGCAAATGTGTTTTATTTGTTTTAAAGAGACAAGTTCATATATTAACCGAGTAACTGAACTTTTTTTTTTTTAGTTATTTTTTTAAAAGCAAGGTTGGCAGAAGCAGAAAGTAACTGGACTAGGTGGAATTAACACATAGGAGCTCGGATTTGGTCTTAATTTTACTAAGCACTGGCAGAATTTAAGCATTCTGCTCTTACGCCCACCTCTTAGATTTTTTCAGGTCTCTCTCCTGGCATTTCTCATACACTTCCCCTTCATGACCTTCAGAACTGAGGTCTTCAAGCGTCAAGGTGAAATAAAGTAGAAGCAAGGGCGGTCGGGAGGGACAGAAAAGAGCCACAGGCCAGCAAATGAATGGCTGAGTCCTGTCAACAGTCCCCCGTTTCAGGGGTATAAGTGCTGTTTCAGGGCCACTCGGACGTGCGACGATTCCTAGCCTCAGGCTGAACCTGCAGTAGGTCCATGCTCGCAGCCTTCGTGTGCATACTTCACAAGACCCTAATGGGAGCTGTGTGACTTCTAACATTTTCTGTACTTGAAGTCAGTTTGCAAGAAAGTTGGACTAGTAACAAAGTTCACCTCAGAAATGAAACTACATGACTGCTCATAAGCAATCCAGGACTTAGAATGGTTCATAATGGACCCTGAGTCCCAATCAAGCTGTTTTACATCATAAGTTACAAAAATAATTTGGGTACAAATGATAAAATATATTTGTGCCTCTTTAGGAAAATAAATTAAGTGGAAATCTAACTGGAGAAAAAGGTAAATCAGTTTAAGGCAATTATTAGTTATTAATTAAGGGAACGGATAGTTTTTCAAAGCAAAAGCATAAAATGTCATAAAATGTCAAATGCAGTTTCCAACTGCATATATTAACACAAAATTAGAACTCAGATAACCAATCCTGTAGGAGACCTAGAACCTATATACAATTCTGGAAGAGGCAAGTGCTCTAAAACAGTAATAAAAGCTTTTTATTTAACTTTTTCTTAAAAAGAGGTAAACTGAAAAGACATGGTACTGTTAAGGCCATGATATTTAAAGGGACCTGTGCTAGCTCTGTCTGCTTAAGCAATTACCAGCAGGGGAAACTTGAGCAACTCTCTAATTGTTGGTACCACGGCCACTTCCGCTTCTGAAACAAAGCAACTGGACAACCTGGAGAAAGGCTGCTGTTAGCTGAAATAATCTGGGAAAATCTGGCTGTATATAAACTATGGTTAAAAGGGGGAAAAAGCATGTTCAACAAACTGATTTTTTTAGATATCTGGCTTTAAACAAAACTCAACATAATTACAATAAATCTTCACAAAGGAGAGAAAACAAGAAGTTCAATATTAACAGAGAAGCATTAAAAATTACATACACACTCCCACATATGTTTTAGACAAACATAATTTCATTTTAAGTTCCTCCTTGGGAAAAAAAAGAAAGGTTTACTCCCAGTGAACTCACCTCCATGTTCCAGAAATACTCGAACACATCTTTCCTTTCCTCTTGCTGCAGAGAAATGAAGCAGGGTCCAGCCATTAGCATCTCGGCCATTTGGAGAATAGCCTTGTTCTAACATCTTTCGTACGGTGTGAACATCCCCGGCAGCCACTGCAGCCTGAATCTGCAACTCTTCCTGGAGTTCAGGGTTCCTTCGACAATGGTGGTGTAACATCCTAGCTGAGTCCACTTTTTACTAAGGATTCATTAGGTCACAGGGATCAGCCTTGAATGGTAGAATACATAAAATTTAGAATCCTTGACTCCTGACAGTGTGTTCATTAAATATCACAGAATTTTCCATTGCTAAATCATGTAAACCTGAGTAATGGCAGTTCATATATGACACCTAATTAACATGCATGCATCTGTTATAACCAAAGCTTTCAGTAATTTCCCTAAGATTCGAAAAGATTGCAAAAAGAAAGCGAGGCATTGCAAAAAGAAAGCGAGGCATAAAGCCTTCAATGGCTGAAATAGGAAATTTCTTCTGCAACCTTTTGTAAACTCAAAGCAAACATCAATGAACATAACATTTATTTTAGGCAAAATGGAAGGTGAGGCTGGGCAGCTGAAGATGGGAGACAACAGAGGAGACAGATGAGTCTCAGGAGTTTGCATTTACCTGATGCACACGGAGGAAATTTCAGTTAAAAACCATTCAAGGATTCTAGCACAGATCAGTGCGTAAATAGCGAGTATCAAAAGGACAATTCACAGACGGTGAGGACTAAAGACCTCTAACTATGACAAGTAGCTTCAAATTTAAAAAAAGCAAAAGATTTAGGCTGGCTCCCTAAAGTATTTCAACAATATTTTATTTTTGGCTCCAAAGAGTGGAAAGTTGGGGGGGAGAGGAAGCAGATTTAAGTAAATTAGAGAAAAAGGTGTAGATTTATTTACTTTCCTTTTGTTTATTTCTGTTTCTCTTTCTATCCTCCCCTCTTTGTTATCTGATGCACGATTTACTCCTCTTTTTCTGCCACCTCCTCTACACTTTCTTGATGTCAGTTTTCCAAAAGTTTTATTTTACAAATACTCCAAGTAGCAAGACCATATAAAAATATTTAAAAACTTCAAGAATCTAAACAACCTGTTGATTAACTACAAGAAAAAAGTAAAAGTAGTACATACACTGAATTCCCACATTCTCTAATAAATCACAAAAGAGGTGTGTACTCAAACTCAAAATAAAATGAGATCTCCTTCATGCATATAGGAAAGGTCCAAACTAAATTGGTGAAAAGTCATATCTTATATACGTGTACACAAAAACTTTTTTTTTAAGCTTTTAAATACATACGGAAACTTTAACATGCTTCTAGGAAACCATTCCATCTGGGCTAATTTTAAGGAATAGATTAGACTCATTTCCTAATTAGTAGCTTCCATTTCTAAAAATTAAAAAAAAAAAATATGTGATAAAGTCCTTAAAGACATTCTGGCCTCATATGTAGGTTAAACATCTTGGGATAATCTTTGATACCAATAATAATTTACCTTGTAAAACTTCTCATTATAGACCGTACAAAGGTCAACTTAAGCCTGACTTAGGTCGTACTGTCACAGCTTAATAGTATAATCAAATATCCTATCTTGTTTTAGACAGAGAAAATGGAATTACAAACTTCAAAGTATCACTAATAATATAATTTAAAAATATTACACTATTGCTACAAAGAACTATTTCTTAGAGAAAACTGGGAAATGAGAAATTTCCTGACAATTTGTTTTCTTAATAAACATGATTTCCCCATCTCTTCACTTAATTACTCTTTCAACTGACACTAAAATTAAGTCTTTTTTGTCTTAGAAATTTTAAAGCCAAGAATCCTTTTGGAATAGGTTTTTGCTTATTTTTAGCATTGTCAGAGAAGATGAAGATCATCAGAAGAAATTATTAGAAACTACGACCATATACTCAAAACAATCATCTTTAACAGATTTTTTTTTAATGAGACAAGTACCTTGGCACTTAAACGAAGTATACAATGCAAGGAAAAAGAGACAGAGTATCAAAACAAACCTGGGTTTTCTTTTAGCAAGTGCTGTATTTTGTGTATATTAGGTGATCTGAAGGAGAAAAATAAAAGCTAAATGGGTTTTCCCCAGAACAGCACAGATGACCTATGACCCTTAGTCACTTACCTTACAGAAGAATGCCCCTTTTCCTGGTCTGTGGATTGCCTAATAACCATTGTGCACATACAGCATCGTGAGTGCGGGCGCTCAGAGTCTGTCCAGATTCTGGTGTCAATGAGCTCTTTCTTAACCTAAAGACAAATGAAATAATCATCATGGGAAATTTTCTAAAAACAATAAAGCACCATAGCTGCCTGAATAGTCTACCTTTTAATGAGCTTACATTTCAGCACTTTACAACAAACTTACAGATGAGAGAAAACTCAAATCAACTCAGAGGAAATGATCTCAATATCCACATTAGTCTCCAAGGTGGCAGAACATAGGATTCAGGAATTTTTTTTTCTTAAAAAGACAGTGTTTTTTGTTTTTAATGAATAAAGAAAATAATAAATCACACATTTGGAATCTGGACACAAAGACAAATTCTTCTTTTTGCTGTATTCAGAATATACCTCCAGAATTGAATTACTTTCTGACACCATAAGTTTCTTGCTCTTTCCAAACGACCAGAATGAGAACATATGTGCGTTCAATACAATGGGTAGCCAGGGTCAAAAATGGAACCTGTGACAGCTTAAAGGAGATTGTCTCTATGTGCCAGTTCTTTGTGTACATAACAAGCATCGCGTTAATAATCTTGAAATTGTTAACCCTTTGTGCAAACACCAAACTAGGCAGAAGAAGAACAACAGTCTTGCCACCTATTCCATGTGAATTCTGAAAAAATTCTCTACAACTTAAAAGAAAAGGAATCTTTCCCCATGTCAATTAAATCTTAGATCTGTATATTCCACTAAGGTTAAGAACACATACAAAGTAACTTCTACACATGACACCAGAATCCCTCTAGGAATGACTGACTGGGAGAACTGCCACTCCTTCCTGGTGGGGGTGGATGTGCTAAGCCCTCCATCACTTAAACAAGGAAAGGTCGGGCTGCCTGGCAACCTGATGAGCTACGGGGAAAGTGCAGTCATGGGTGGTGCTGGCTGCAGACCAAAATTTTCAACCACTCCAAATTTAGTATGACCCTTTCCTCTTCTCACATCTTATTTTTCCTTGTCAAATTTCTTCAAGGAAGGCCAAAGACTTTGCCAACATGCACTTGGAAATACCTAATATTTGGTTTAAAACTCTGCCTGTTACTTCTAAATAAGTAACTAGGCATGATCGGAATACACATCAAGCTGTAAAAATGTGGAACTATCCCTACAGAAATGGCTGATGCTAAGACTGGGGCAGGAAAGATACAAGATGAGCACGGAGCACCTGCCAGTGTCAAAAAGGAAGGAAGTACTCGAAGAAAACTGCAATGGTGGAGGTATGTCAAGGAGACACGGGGGCCAACTAAAAGAGCTCTCAACAGCCAAGGCAGAACAGTTCAAACAAAAAGATAAAGTACTACTGGATTCTAGCCTGATGTACAGAATAAATACCAGTAAGTCTGCATTGATAAAAATAACTGATTGAATAAATTAAAGATGGAGAAGAAACAAATCTCCTGTGCAGAATTCCAAATAAATCCTGTAGCTTCTCTGCCCTCAAGGAAGTAGAGCACAACTCCCCATCCTTAAGAGTGACTTCCATCCAAAGAGGACAGTATGGAGGAAGGAGAAGGGGAGAGACAGTCTACAGTGGGAAACCTGGAAAGCACTGCCTCAGCCAGGCGATCACTGTCAATATCAAGAGTGTCAATTCATGTTGTTAGTGTGACAAGGTGAGGATGGCAATTCACCTCTGACCTTTCTCCCCCAAACCCATAACCCTAGTCTAATCATGAGGAAAATACCAGACTAGTTCTGACTGAGGAACATTCTACAAAATACCTGACCAGTACTCTTCAAAAGGTCAAGGTCACCAAAAACAAGGAGACAAAGAAGTCTGAGAAACTGTCACGGCCAAGAGGAGCCTAAGAAGTCAAGATGACTAAATGTAATGTGAGATCCTGAACGGGATCCTAGAACAGAAAATAGGTATTAGGTAAAAGCTGAATACAGCTGAAAAGAAAGCTGAATACTGTATGGGTTTTAGTTACTAAGAACAGTTTCTGGTTTATTAACTGTGGCAAATGTATCTATTAATATAGGATGTTAATTAGGGGAAACTGATTGTATGGAATTCCGTACTATCTTTGCAACTTTTCCATAAATATAAAACTGTATTTAAAATAAAGAATGAAAACCAATGTCTCTGACCCTGAGATTCCAACATTTCCACAGAGGAACGTGTGATTATTTTCCAAATGAGTTTCATCTACATTTTAAGAATGAACACCAACACACTTCTAAGTGTATCCTCAGTATCCCCTGCCTCCCAGAAAAAGTGGAGATTACCCTCCAGGGTCCTGAGCCTTTAAGGACACTCATTTCTGGGGGGAGGGTAGAGCTCAGTGGTAGAGTGCATCCTTAGCATGCACAAGGTCCTGGGGGAGGGTTCAATCCCTGGTACCTCCATTAAAATAAATAAATAAACAAACCTAATTACCTCTCCTCAACCTGCCGGCCCCCCTAAATCTTTCTTTTATTGTCGTTGCCCATATCCCCATCACCATTTCCATGGAGGCAGTGGGAGGGGTGGGAATGACATATGAGGTGGGGGTTGGTCAAGAATATGAAATGGAATTAATTTATCCATAATATCATAAAGGCTTTGTGCTAAAAGTCAAAGTGACAATTATTTCTCTCAACTGGAAAGACGCACAGACACCAGCAACTTGTGATGCCCTGCGCGGACTACTTCAGTCAGACAAATGAAAGTCTCCCGAGTGCCTGACATGTGCCTGCCACACTGCTAGGCTTTGGCCACTGGTATTACCCTGAGTAGAGCTTTAACAGAGAGCTCTGCATACTTAAGATGAATCAAACAATCCTAGAACAGTTAAGATCATTTTTCTCTTTTCTGACAATACCAAGCACTATAAATAACCATAGGTCTAAACCCCCCCCCCAAAAAAAAACACCCAAAAAACACTCTTTATATGCTTCAGCCTTTATAGGAAAAACACACACAGACACACACACCATGCACTCATCATTTGTCAGCTATATCCTTTACGTTATGACTTATTACCAAAATATCCTAATAGTCCAAAGCATCAGCCAAGTAATTAATGTCATCTTGGGGTAATTTTATCAGAGTTTACACTTAATAGGGTATAACCATACATGTACGTATGAATAAAGGGAAAAAAGACTATTGAACTTAAAAGTAAATGTAATATCCAGTGGTAAAGGTTACCTATTAAAACCTAGAGAGGAAGTCCAGAGATGAGAATGGCAAAAAGTCTATTTCCCCAAGGAATGCCAACTTTCAAAATCTGATAGCTCATGGAAGTCACCTATAAAATAAAATAATATGGCAAAGGAGGCAATTTTCTAAATCTATATATATATGTACAATGTGCAATATGTGTAAATTGACTCAGAATGACTAAAACTCTGAGGGTGCAATCTTTAGAAATTCCATTCTAGGTTTCACAGTCAGAAAGAAGAAAAAAATAACATACTAACAAGGAAGATTTCAAAACTGTATCTTAAAATGAGCTGCTTCCCCAGTGCATATCACTCTTAATATAAGATTTTCCTGCCTAACGTTAACCATGTATTTAAATTTCAGGAAGTCACCTTTCCTTCACATGGGTTCAAAAGAAAACAACCTAGGTCTCCGAGCTTTGATCCTGTTGACCATATTAGAAACTATCAATTTAGGAGTTAAAATGTTGTCATCTAATTTTCAAGCAGATGCCAAGTGAACCTCACTAAGTTAAAAACCAAAGCTTCTTGCTTCACATAATCAAAAGAAATCTATATCCAAAGAATAAAGAATAAAATAGTTATAAGACAAAATATATTTAAGATCTGTCTAACATTATGTAACTTTCACCAAATTTGCCCACATGTCCCCAGTTTCCTTTGGCATAAACGATTAGTCATCAATGGCTTTTTGCATATTATTTTTACTAAAAGTCCACACTTTTTTTGATTAAGTGACACAAATTAGAACTGTGCTTTCAGATTTCACACAAACTAAAAACAAGGTAACAGCTTGCTACTCAAAAAAAGAAATAAGCATTTCCTTGCAGAGTAAATAGAAATATAGGCTGGAAAGGAAATACAAGCAGCAACTCCAAGGAGACTGGCTCTGAGGAAAAAAAAATAAAAAAAACACCAATAGCTCACAAGTCCTAAGAGGGAAGATGGATGCAAAAAGACTACAATGCCCGAAGCGTGCAACATGGCGGAGATGCATGTTGACGAGGTCTACTTGTATGCCCAAGAGCCTGGAACCCAAAATAAAGTGTTATTTAAGTATCACTCAACACAGCAGCATAGTGTTTATATTCCAAAACAAGTAAGGGTATTTCTATTTCCTCCCAATTCCTGGGCCTTTGTATAACACAAGGATTTATTAGCATGCACAGTTTATCTATAAGTCTCCTAAATTCCAGCAGAAAGATCAACAATTTAGATCATGAAATGTGGACAAGGCAACAGAGGAAATTTTATAATTCACTTACCCAGACCCCCCCTCACAGCTTAAATGACAGCTATTATAAATGATGAAGTCTTGTCAACCTTATTAACCCAGGTCTGGCATAGCAGCCTCATGGTAGTACCTAGAAAGTTCGTAAAAAAGGAGACAAGCATTCTGCGTAGGGCACACCTTCAGTTGAGAGTGAAATGAAAGGCTGAAAGTCAGGTATTAGATATGCTTATAGAAACTTTACCTGACTTTAGACTTTTCAAGGACAGTATGAACAATGTAAGTATTGGCTAAAGCATACTCAAAATGCATTGGTGAATATCTTCCAAAAAAGCAGAAAGTGATTCTCCCTATGTAATTATAAATCTTCTTTGGTTATCAAATTAATCAAGTGTCTTTTGATTTTTTTTTCCTTGCAAAATCATGTGACTGGCAATAGAATGAACACAAAGTTAACCACCAGGCTGAAAAAGATAAACTACCTAACTGGCCACGTTGGTAACAAAGTACTCAAATGAAATATTTTAAATGTTTGGCATAATCCTGACCAAATACTCTCAATCATGCTAATATTAGGAGCAGATGCTGAAAATTTATATATGTATATATAAATTATATTCCCTAATCTTAGAAAAACCATTAAAAGTTGAGGAGATCAATGAAATATTATTTAGCTAATGAGAATAAACTGACTGGAAACCAGAGAAAAGCAGGGTCCTCTACCTTATATAGTCAACTCAGCACAGGTGATAATACCCCTCAGAAATGAAACCATGCTAGAGTTCAATCGAAAGCAGAAAAAAATATTTAACTGAGAAGGCCTGAGTAGAAAACACATAATTCATTTTTACCTTAAAAACATACCTCAAGTTTTTAGCATTTTTAAAAAACTCCTAAAGTAATCATTAGGCATTTCTCTGGTGATTCACATATTTAAATAATGAAAACTGCCTTTAATGTTACAGACTCCCGCCTAGATTTTACTGAAGTGAAGTGGACCCTATATACACATACAAGGGTGTCCTGAACATTAGGACCATAGAACAGTCATCGGTAGATACTGATTCTAAATCCCATTCAGT
This sequence comes from Camelus dromedarius, assembly GCF_036321535.1. NCBI lineage: Eukaryota > Metazoa > Chordata > Mammalia > Artiodactyla > Camelidae > Camelus > Camelus dromedarius. Next base: position 6,250,485 of record NC_087464.1, read on the forward strand.
AGCAAATACTCTCCTTTGGTGTCCAGTTCCAGGTCTCCAGAATATGCAAACCCTCAGAGCCCCTTAAAAGTATCTTGCTGTGCCTTGACAATTAGAAGAATCAGGAAAGACATTAATGTCTTCTTCTGAAAAGCAGAAAGTCCAGTGGAACAGAATAAATCAATGATTTCCTAACAACTTCTGCTATTTTAAGTACTTCTTTGTACCTAAAATTCCCTAAACAATCTGAGATATTAAAATAACTCCGAGATTAACAAGTCACTTTATACTCCTGTTATTGGATGTGAGAGAAGTTATTCACTTGGCTAATTTCTGAATTAACTCGTATAATTTCCCTGATCATATCCCCTCTTTGGGAATTACACGAATGTCCTAAACTTACCTTTGGCGCATTTGCAGATGCAGCAACAAAATACAGCAGAAGTGTGATCACATGAATTAGATGCTTAAATTTCAATCTAACAAATTCTCTGTAGGGGTTTTGAAATGAGAACTCTTATGAAGAGTGCAAAAATAAAACCCTTGATTCGAAACACAACAAAACATTCTTTTGTTTTTAAATTCCTGAGTGTCAAATGATTAACAAGATACTGTGTAAAGTTTTATAAGTTCTAGAAAACTGAAGTATAACAAATACGATTCATCTTTTTATAACAGTTTCAGATTCTATCAACATCTGCCACACAGAAACACACAAAACCCAAAGAGTTAATTATACATAAGTGCTTCAGGAGGGAGTATTGCTTTACACCATTCACACTACTAAGATACACAGATTCACTTTTTACTAGAAAGAAAAAGTCATGTTATTTTCTGAAACTCATAAATTTCAAGCTATTGCTCTACCTTCCCCTACCAACCCCTTGTTAGGTAAGTAACTCCAAAGATTTTCTGATACAGGTAGAGGAAAAGTGACAGGAAGGAATAAGAGGAAAACAGAAAATTGTGGTTTAATTAAAGAGCAGAGTCATTCAGAATTAACAAGCAATTAACAAGGAATTGAGAAATTCCTGTGAGACCAAGAGGGGCAAGGGGAGCTACAAAAGGTCTCAGAGTCTCCGAGCTGGGTAAATGGTATAGTGTACCAAAAGATAATGCAAAATACGGAAACACACTGTAGAGAGAGAAAGGGGAAAAATACGTTTCTGGGGTAGAGAAGTTATTAAAATGTTAAAGACTGGGGCACGGGCAGTGTTTTTGCTTTTGCTAGGAAACTGGGGTTGCAGTCCCAGGTATCACCCAGAAAATAAAGCACTGGTTAATGAGAAGGGGCCAGGAATAAACAATGGGGGAAGGGAGGGCTGCCTTATTACCTCTATGGAGGGTGCTGATAAGAGGCTCTCTCCTGCTTCTCTGGTGAGTGGGCAGACCCCTTCCTGTTCTCTCCTCTCCTCTAGCCAGCTCAACCTGGAAATCAGAAATCAGTGAGTGGTGCAGTGCCCCGGGGGCGAGCAAGGAGGGGGCTCTGAGGAAGGGGGAGCAGAGGAAGAGAGTGGTAAGGGCAGGCAGGAAAAAGCAGTGATTCTCCTCCCTCCCAGGCCAGCCCCCTTCCCCACAGAGGAGGTAACTGACTTTACCTGTCTGCTCAGCTGCTGCTTTTCTCCTTCCTTTCCTCCTCCTCCACACTCACCAACTTCTCCATTGAAGAAACAGCCCAGGCAGGGCCGGACACGGGTGTTCCTGATCCTCCTCGGTGCCTCACGGCCCCAGTCCGGCGAGCACCCAGACAGCCGAGGAGACTGGAGGCGGCAGTCCTGGCCGCCGGGCAGCCTCGGGGCAGGGGTGCAGAGAGGAAGTCCCGGCTTGGGTGGGGGGGCAGTCCGGGTCTGAGGGCTCGGAGCGGGGGGCTGCCGCGCTCCGGGCCGGAGGCTCCCAGCTACGGCGGAACACAGGAGGTCTCGGGGCAGTGAGGTCTCAGGTCATACAGGGTCCGAAGTGCCAGCTGCCGAGGCTCCAGGCTGGGGGCTTTCGGGATGCACTTTGCACTGGGCCACCCCCGCCCCCTCCCTCCAGCACTTTGGGGTCACTGGGATGGGACCAAGCCTTCAGCAGCCAATCAGCGGCCGCACTGGAGCCTGAGACCGGAGCCGTAAACCAGGTCCGGGGTGGGTGGGGGTGGGGGGGTGGGGCGACTTGGTTGGTTGGTTGCTTCCTTCTCTCTTCCTTACCCCTAGCGGCCCCCACCCCTTGCCTGCCGTAAAGCCACCTGCGCATTCGCGACAGTTAGAGGAGGCGGGCCGATCGAGGCTAGGACTCGTCTCCGATTGGCCTCACTCACTTCCCCGCCTCCGTGGCCTCCGATGCTCCGCCCCCGGCGGAGGGACTCGTAGCGGTTGCTAAGAGACACTGTACGCCGAATAGGACGTCTGCGCATGCGAGAGGAGGGACCACCTTGTACTTTCCGTGAACTACGGTGGCCGGGAAGGGGCCGGTGTTCGCTGGAATGGCGGTGCGAAGGTGGTGTGGCTGGAGTCACATCTCTGGCAGGTAATTGGGAGCGGCCGCTACCCTCGGCGGCGGGGGAGGCGTGTGTGCGGCCGACTGAGAGGCTGTCCTCTTAAGACTTAAGACTGGGGGGTGGGGGGCGACAGTCCCTAGAAAGCGAAGAGAGAGGCGCCTTGTCCCGCCGCCCCTTCTCAGCGCTTTTCAGACCAGTGCCGGCTCCTTGGCTGGTCTTTGGGTCCCTGAGGCTCGGCTAGCTACCAGGCTGGGCGTACCTCGCCTAGCATGGACGAGAGGACTCTCTTTGGGATGGCAGTGACGCTTCAAGGGCTTTCCTGCAAGGATAGCAACCTTCACGAATTCCTGCGATTGAAGGGGGAAAGAGTGGAAAATATGGGATATGGGCGTGTTAAGTGCGTTTTTTCATTTAGCAAGTATTTGGCGGACGGACACTGTGCTGTTTGGGAGACAACGGTGAGCAAAGCAGATGCTATCACTTGCCCTCGTGGAGCTTTCTTTTTAAAAAGGGAGGCTGACAAACAAAATGATTTTTCGGGTAGGGATAGGTTATAGAAGGAAAAGCAAGCAGAATAATGGGATCGAGTTGACTAGGACGTGATGGCTATTTTCGATAGGAAGGATCTGTGAGGAAGTGACATTAGAGCAGCGATCTGAGTGAGGAGGAGCCAGCCATGCCAAGACGTGGAGGCGGGGGTCGGGGGAGATTTTGCAGGCAGAGACAACCAAAAGTGTAAAAAATGCAAAGCCTCTGTTGCTGGAATGACCTTTGCTGTTGACTGGAACTGCCAAGAGGAAGACCAGGTAGACAAGCAGAGTAAGAGGGAGAATGGCTGGTAATGAATTTGGAGGGCGGGGAGGACAGACCGCAGACTGCAGATCTTGCGGGACATTGTAGCCATGATTAGGAAGTTATAGTATCTTATTTGTGTTTTGAAAAGATCTCTGGCTACTCAGTGGCGAAGACTGTAGCCGGGAGTAGGAGTTACTGCAAATGTGGAAGACTATTGTAGTAGTCCAGGCAAGAGTTGACATTATTTTAAACTAGGTCGCCCAATAAACTGGACATTTGACTACTACCAGTGCCCTCAAGTAAAGGCCTATCTAATTGTATAAAGTTATTATGTATTTTGGCATTTCAAATGCTTTTATGTAGTAACACATATGAAGAAAAATTTGTGGCAGATGGGGGTCACTGCAAACACTTTAAATTGACTCCCTGATGTTTTCTTTTACATTATCATTCACTGATTATTTTGGTGCCTTTCATATGAGCCACCTATTGGCTTAGGTACTGAAACTGGGCTCAGTCCTACTCAGGGAAGCTTGTGACCAAATTAGAAAATAGTTTCGCGGTGAGATAGATACTGTGCTATAGGCTGAGGGAGCACTTGGCAGGGCTCTCTAACCCTGACTTGGATATTCCAGGCCTGGAAATTTCCAAGTTGAAGGCTGAGAGTGGGAAGGGTTGAGTGTGATTTAGAAGGAAAGGGCTGAGCAAAGCTTGGGAATCCCTAAAGTGCACAGAGTTCCTGAGGACCTCAGAAGAAAGCCTGGAGCTTAGTTTGTGGGGCATAGAGGTGAGAAGACCCCAAGAGTCAGATCTCCAAGGGCCTGCTAAGCCCTTTTCAGGGGTTTGGACTTTATCCTAAGGAAAGTGGAGAAGCTTTTCAGAAGTGGGAGTATAGTGGGCCAAGAACAACCACTCAGCAAGGACCCCATTGGGGTTGTCCAGGGTAGAAGTGGGGAACTCTAATAGTGGCAGTGAGGATAGGGTGAAGTGAGGTGAGGAAGGGTCCAGGAAGATAACCAGGTTTCTTGATTGGGTGACTAGGAGATAGAGGTGCCGTATATTGAAATGAACAGTGTAGAAGAAAACAAGTTCGAGGGGTCATAGAGTGAGTTGAATTTGTGCTGAAGGTGCCTGTGGAACCTCCAAATGGAGCTCTCTGCTGGCATTTAGACACTGGAGTACAGAACACAGAAGAGAGCTTGACCCTGACTGTGAATTCTGGAGTTGTTAGCATGGTGATATTAATTGAAGACATTGAGAGTCCTTGAAATTGCTCTGAGAGAGGGGCTATATAGGACTGTACCCTGACATGTCCCAACATTTAAGGGACTACAATCAGCTCTCTGTATTCTCAGACTCCATGTCCATGGATTCAGCCAACCTCAGATCAAAAATATTTGTAAAAAGAAAAAAATTCCAGAAAGTTCTAAAAAGCAAAACTTGAATTTGCCGCTAGCCCAGCAACTATTTGCATAGTATTTACATTGTATTAGATGTTAAGCTAGAGGTGATGTAGAGTATAGGGGAGGATGTGCATAGGCTATTTGCAAATACAACACCACTTTATACAAAGGACTTGAGCATCCATAGATTTTGTGAGGGGATCTGGAACCATAGATATGTGAGGGGTCCTGGAACCAGTCTTATACCCAGAGATGACTGTAGGAGAAAGAGGTGGAGTCTGAGAAAGAACCTACAGAGCGGGAGAAGGAACTCCAAGAGAAATTGACTTGTCAAGGATTGGTGTGCGTTTAGAAAAAGGCAAGAATATTTTTAATGGAAGGACCACCCAGTTATCTGTGTGAACATGTGCCCATTTTTCCTTTAAAGAATATGCCCCTTTGGCCAGCAATTCTGCTGATGAAGTTGTAAGAAGCCCCTTTTACAAAAAAAACTTAAAACTTCCTGGGGGCTAGGGGAGGAGGGAGTGAAAAGATATATTTTAAAGTAAGAACCCTCCTGTATGATAGAGAAGGCACTGAAATAGTATGGATTGATAATTTAATTAATATTCACATCTGGTGAGCTCTAATAACTTCTTTCCCTTATTCTGTGTAAGGCTTTTCAGAAAATACAAATTCTTAAAAGAACATCCTTGATAAATATTTGCTTAGACTAGAAAAAAAAAAAGTTTTGTTTTTTTTAAGAGCCAGGCTGCAAATTATACAAGAAAAGTTTTTAATCACTCCTGGCTGTTTCTTTAAGCCAGATCCATCCAGAAAGTATAGTATCTTATTATATATTCAAAAGAATGTATGCCAAACTCTGCAAGCAGTTTCCAAAGGGATTTCAACAAGAGTCTGGAACAATGGTACTCTGTTTGGAGGTAATTCTTCCTAAAAAAAAAACTATTTTGAAGGCTGCCACATATTTTTGGATGTACAGGTTCCAATTAAAAAAAAATCAACTATTTTATTTTTATTCCATTGTACTTCTCAGCAATCATATTTCACAATTTCAGATTTCCAAATTTCCCTCTCTCCTTAAAGTACATAGCTGGATTACAATTAGAAACCAGTTGTGTTCAGACGGTATTAAATGGTGTTCTATATTAGCAACTTTAGATCTTTCAGTTCTGCCATGATTTCTTCCTGATTTATTATAAAAACAAAATAACATCACAAAAAGCTTGAGAAATAACTTATAATACCTTAACCAGTACAACTACCACTTAATTTTCACACATTCTTTTTGTTTTCAGATGTATCATGAAGTTCCAACAATACTTGTACTTATCTGTACATTCTGCCTAAAGTTATTACTGCCTCCTTCGTGGGGACCTGGATTTGCCACCTGACCTCTCTGGTCCTCTTGGGTTCTCAAATTGCAGGGAGGCCTTAGGAATCATCTAATCCAGTGATCTTTTAATTTTCTTCGCAGTGGGACGCTGATGTAAAAAAAAATCTATTGAAAGTGCTGTTTAATTAGTACGAATGTAATTTACAAATTCAGTTTTATAATATGTACTGATTATAGAAACAGGCAATTATGAACTCCAGGAAGAGTGAAAGAAAGAAACTATGCAGTTTATGGAGAACATGTTCAGGCCTAACAGCAGCCTCAGTGAATAGTGTGTTTGCTAAATGCTGAGTCAACCAAGACATGAAGGTCTACAAGATTCCTAGCGAGAATCTGGTAACTGAGTTGTGTCCCAATTCCCAGCCCTTCCATTTCTCTGGCCACTTATTTTTCGCTTGAAATCCTTTGTTCGAGTTGTAACAATTTTTAAGATTACTAAGAGACATAATTATATTACAACCAGGGAACATTGTATTACCACACTTTCACAGAATATGCTACTAGATAATTCTGAATTGCTATATTGTATTGACACCATCAAAATGGATAATTCTTAAATTATCACTTTTCATTGATTCCAAAGCGGTTTAGATTGCACAATATTTTTTAACAAGTTCAAATTGATTAGATTTCACCAGACATACTTAATTTCCCAATCATTTAGGTGATAATCAAATTCACACAATGGAAACACAGAAATGGAGTAATTCAGGATCAATGTTTATGGTATTTTAGCTCATAAAACCCTGACTCAACTGGAATGAGTTCATTCCCTGAGCAGAAGTGGACTTTACTGTTGGAAACATGCTCCAGTCCCATGACAGCAGCTCTGATTCAGTTAGTGCCCAGGGCTCAGGGCTTTTTCCTAGTGCCCTACTGATTTCAATGTGTGACTGAAATCAAGAATATTGCCTGGTGGGGAGGGGTGTAGAGTACAGCTCAAATGGTAGAGCACATACTTACCATGCACGAGGTCCTGGGTTCAATTTCCCGGTACCTTCATTTAAAAAAAAATCAAAAAACTTAACTAATAATACATAAATAGACCTAATGACCCCCCCCCCAAAAAAAAGAAGAATCATTGCCCAGGAGGCCATGTCTCAGTCCTTAAAGCACATGGTGCTGGTGGTGGAGAGAATGAGCAGTTAATGCCCCGGCTGACAGCAGGCTCCTTTTTTAGGACTGTGGGGGGATCAGGGACCTGGATGCTGTAAATAGGACTAGCAGATACACAGGCACACCATCTGCCTTTTAGCCTTTTAGTCTGCAGTACCTGGCAGGAAAGGAGGATGGGGCTGGAAAGAGAAATTCTACTTTAGACTTTGGCCCCATGGTCCCAATAAAAAAGTTGCTCAAAGAGAGGAAGCTCTTGAGCTGCTAATTTAAGGGATTTTTTTTCCCCCTTCAAGGGTAGTTTTAATTTGCACTTAATTGTGACTTCGATCTGTGCAGCTTCTACTGAGCCCATGGTGAGGTCTAATACAGTAAAGACTGAATGAGCTCAGAACTCAGCCCCTGCTATGGAAACTACTATATTTACAATTTTTTGACATGAAATTTTTATTGTAATTTAAAATTCAGAAGCTAAAAATTACACAGCATTTATATACTTTTTGAGCTCAAAACTATTAAAATTAACTTTGGAACTGATTTTAAGATTATTTTAGACACACACACTACTGATTGACACTAAATGAATAGTTAATGAATCTCTTGACAACTTGACTGAAACAGAATATTCAGGCACGAACACATTCAATAAATATTGATTAATACCTACTGTGTATCTGGCACTGACTGGAAGCTGGGGAAGAAGTGATAAACCAGACACCTCTATGGCATTACAGTCTAGGCAGGAGACATACAAATCATTGCACAGATAATTGAAAGTATGTTTGTGACACATTCTGTAAGACAGAGCAGTGGTGCGAGGAGACTGGGAATACCTCAGGAGGACCTGACCTCGCTAGAGAAAGTCATTATGTTAGTTTCAGGTGAACAACGTAATGATTCAATATTTGTATATACTGCAAAATGGTCACCACGGTAAGTCTAGTTAACATCCATCACCACACATAGTTACACAGTTTTTTTGTGCTGAGAATTTTTAAGATCCACTCTCTTAGCAACTTTGAAAGTTGCTAATAGTATTATTAGTTGCTAGTAATACTGTACAATACAGTATTAATAACTATAGTTACCATGCTGTACATGGCACCCCATGAGTGTTTTATAATTGGATGATTATACCTTTTGACCATCTTCACCCATTTTGCCCACACCCCACACCCTGCCTCTGGCAAGCACCAGTCCATTCTCTGTATGTATGCATTCTTTGGGTTTGTTTTGTTTTTTAGATTCCACATATCATTGAGATCACATGATAGTTGTCTTTCTCTGTCTGACTTATTTCACTTAGCATAATGCTCTCCAAGTCCATCCATGTTGCTGCAAATGGCAAAATGTCATTCTTTTTTTATGGCTGAGTGATGAGATGTGTATCTATAGATGTATGTATTACACATACCATGTTTTCTTTATGCATTCATCAACTGATGGACACTTAGGTTGTTTCCTTATCTTGGCTATTGTGAATATACTGCAGTGAACATGGAGGTGTATGTATGCCGTCTGGAGTCAAACCTGCCATGCGTTGTCATGTTTAACAGGGCCATCTGGGGCATAAGGAATACTGACAGATGTTCACTAGGGGTTATTACAGAGACAATCACATTTAGTTTAACCCTCCCAGCGCCCTGTGGGCTGGGTAGTCATTGTGCCCCGTGAACATAGGAGGAGACTGAGGCTTAGATGGTGGCTTGCCCCATGGTGACCCTGATGTGGCGGAGACACATGACTCTAGATCCCAGGTCCCAGGCTCTTACCAGAATACCGCTTCGACAGAAAAACACTTTTAAGTATTGCCTTCATCATACATTTTAAGTCTTCTATCTGTAACTTAATTGTCAGGCTTTTTCTTCATGCTAAAATAAAATTCCCTGACCTCTATCAGAGTCCTGCCAAGAGTTTAGTAAGAGGACAGTTTACAAACATGAGGCAGGGTCTCCGGGTCTTCAGTGTGCTTAATGTTTTAGCAATATCCCAGAAACTTATTGGAAATAAAAGTGATTGGGCCCCATCCCAGAACTACTGTATCCGAAACTTCTTGGGTAAGGCCTGCCGTCTGCCTTTACATGCCTTTCAAGTGATTCTGAGGCAGCTAAAATTTGTTTTAAGGACCTGAGAGAGGGATGGTGTACCCTAGGGGGCTGGTAACTGCTAGTACCTGCTCTAGGCTTGAAGGTAAGTAGAGAGAGCAGTTCCTGGAACTGTGAAAAACAGCACCCTCTCCTGCCCTCGCACCGCCCCGGTTGGAGCATGTTGGGTCGTGGGGAAAGGGGGAGGGGAGAACTTGCCCATCTGGGGCTGGCACCTGTTGTCTTCATTTGTTATCTTACTGGCATCTGTGACCCCAGTTGATGCTTTTTTTTTTCTCTGTCTATAAAGCATCGTTTTGAATCTCTGTATCTTAAAGTTTCTAACTTTTCAATCTGATTTCTCACAAACACTCTTATCAAAGAACTTGGGTCCCACAGTGATAGAAAACAGCCCATCCCCCCACCAAATGCTTGCTTGTTTATTTATTTATTTATTAGCTTTCAGTTTAGTTTTATGTGCTGAAATGATTGAACCATTTGAAATGGTCTTTTTTATAAGTTGAGAATGGTTGAAATACAGCAGTCTTATTCTCATTTGTGGTAAAAATTAAGGATTTAAAAGATTTATAGAAATATTTTTAGAAGTTTTTTTATTGCTATAGCTTTGAAATAAAAATAATTCCATTTGTGGCTGAAAATTATGAATTCAATTGATCATATATTAGTTAAAACCTAATTAGTTGAGTTTACTGATTAGTTTAAAAATAAAATGTTGGAATATTTTACATATAAAAATGTCAATAGTCTTAATTGGGAAGAAATATTATAACTAAAACATAAAGTAAAATACAATGAAATTAGTCTTTGAAGTAGGATATGAAACTAATTTTTAATGTCTGGCAGATGAAATACACCAGACAATTAACGAGATGGTTTTATTCAAGCTATTGCAACAGGGCAAATGTTTATTCATGGGAAACCTCTCAAAGAAGGAGAAGATGTGGGGTTTTATAAAACTAGGGAGTCGATGAGGAAGGGTGAAGGTAGGTGTTCTGTGGGAATGTGATCAGCCCTTTCTTGGGACACAAGAGGGGCAGTTCTTCTTACCCACGGCCACTTTCTGGGAGCACAGGGCTTAGGTAAATTTTAACACTGTCAATTTAACAAGGTTACCGATATTTACTTATGTTTACTAATCACATGAGGTACACACTACACTTTGAAAACAGAATTCAGTGAAAACTTAACAAAAGTTTCATCTAGAACTTTAAATTAAAATCTATAGATTTCTTAATGTTTATCACTGCATTAGAGACCTAGAACAGGGCAGCTTTGTCTTGTCTTGGGTGACCAGGAATTGAAATTCCTTAGAAGCTAAGCAAGGGGAGGAAACCAGTGAAGAAGGAGGTTTGAAGACCAAGGGCAGGCCAGTGGGCCCTAGAGTAGATGTGACAGCCCTCCAAGGTCTCTTCCTGTGAGGAAGGAAGGAGGTTAAGATGGGCAGGGCATTTAAAAGTGGATCAAAGTGGAGGAGCGAAGTCCGTGGATTTTGTTAAAGGATAAATTTTCAAGATGACAGAATCATGACCCATATAAAATGAACACATATCAACCATTTTATTTAACTCAATGAAAGAACCAGAGAAATGTCACAACCATTTTAAAGGAAAAATTGACGCCATGAATTTAGAGTAAAGAAAGGAATGTTGAAATGAGTTTACACATGGAAGCAAAACTGGCTTCTTCCCACTGCGGGGAGAGCTGCCCCTCCACCAGACAATTATTTACATGTCCGTAGACAAGGATTATTTGCATTGCTGTCAGTCTACCTACAATTTCCAGAAGTCTCAAAGGCAGTGAAAGGAGCTAGCCCTATAGGATCATACCATTTCCAGAGGTTCCAGTATTCCAGTAAAAGGGCATGCAATAATTTCTTTGGCTTGGGCCAAAATCTTAAATGTTTCCTAGCCATGCTTGCTCTGCAGTAACTACGTGCTTCGTCTAATAATCACCTGTCACTTGATTGCCCATATTCTCTGCTTTAAAGGCCATGTCTGGCCCTACATGTCCTTTCCTTTCTCCCCACTCTTTCCGGTCTCCATCAGGTCAAAGGAATCTGAGGCAACGAGAATGTCTAAGTTTAAATCCAGTTTCAAATACAGTTTGCTCATGTTTGGATTGCTTTTGCTTAATATCTTGTTTTGTTGGGTTTTTTCCCCCTTGGGATGGCATCTAAAATTGTTTTATTTTATGTTATAAATGATGACCAAGGTTTCTTTATGTTATCATATAATTTAAAATTGGGATTAATCCAGCAATAGCCATAATAGTTTGACCATAACAAGCTAACTTTAGGCTTTCATATGTAAGTTGAAAGTGAAAGTTAACGAATTTGAGTTATTAGCCCAGTGGTTCTCAACCTGGATGATTTAGCCCCCCAGGGGGTGCTACTGGCATCTAATGGGTAGAGGCCGGGAATGCTACAGAACTTCCTACAGGGCACCAGACAGCTCCCCGCAGCACAAGTACCCAGTTCCTACCGTTAATAGTGCCAAGGTTGAGAAACCGTGACAGCCCATTGAAAAATGTTGGAGGAAAGCTGAAGTCTTTGTTGTGATAAAATTAAAAATAACTATGGTCTTAAATCTATAGGAAGAGCATAATTTTGTTTTTATGGTTTTGAAGTAATGTTATTACCAGTATCCCATTTTAGAAATTAAGCAATCAGTATTACCCTTAACTTGAGACTAAATGATTAAGTGGAAACAAATGCCTTTCCCTTGTAATATGATAACACTTAATCACTTTAAAATTATTTTTCCTAGTTTAGGTTTTACTGAAGAAACGGCTTAGAGGTTCATCGCTTTTCTAAGATTAATATTTGCAGTTTGAAGTTGTCAGCCTTCTCATAAGATGTATTTCGGCCATCAAAATGAAAGCTTTCCTTGACATTTTAGAGCAATTATACAGGAAGATACTTCTTGGCGCCACACTTGAAAATGACAGCCATGATTACGTCTTTTATCTCAGCCTGGCATTTTCAGATCAAGACTGTTCAGACTGCTCAGACAACCTTGATGTCGAGGGTGTGCATCGGCCATCCTCTGTCCATTTGGCTACCGTTTCCGTAGCACCTGTGTGTTTGAAGAGGCACTCTCAGATGAGCAGTACCCGAGAAGTAATGCTCCTTCAGTTAACAGTGATCAAAGTAATGATAACCAGAACATTGTCTGTTGAAACTGAATTCCATGCAAAGGAGAAATACAGAGATATAATTAAAATCCTTTTAAAATCATCTGACATCGATTCTAAATTAGTAAGCCCATTTGTTTTTGTGTTTTTTTTTTAAGATCTAGATTTTTAAAATAAAAGTTTTAAAACATTCAGCAACAGTGGGTAAATTTATTTGTTTTCCTGTAGACCTGTATGTTCCAAAACTCGGATAAATTGTTGTCTCACATGGCTGCAAAGTGCCTTGCACTACTTCTGTATTTCCAATTGAGAGAAAAGGTAAGATAATCAAATTATGTTATTATTTCTTTTATAGTTTATTTAAAATTGCTCTGTGGCATTCAGTTTTTTATCAATAAAATGTTTGTTCACATAATGACATGTAAATTCACTGAAGTATAAGAATGGAATAATGTGATGGTGAATTCTATCAAGAGTTAAAGACTTAATTAAATATGTTGTAAATCATTACAAAATCACATTCTTAACCCAAAAGATGGGTTTCAAGTCAGAGTCCATAACTTTCTTCAGATTCTCAAAGGAGAAGGTAGGTCTCCTTCCTCCCCTCCAAAAAAGTTTTAGGAACCCCTGCTTGAGACTAAGACCATTTTCACAGGTTTAATAGAAACAGATTCTAAGAATGGTCTTCAGCATAATGAAAAAAATGTGAACAAATTATCAGATTTTTCTCTTATCTCTGAATTAGTTAATAAGCAAATCTAAGCATTTACTGACTTCTTTTAGCCATCAGTGCTTGTTCCTTTCTTAAAATAACTTTTTTCCAGAATACAAAAAGGTGATATTTGCAGTAGAAAATTTGGAAACAGACAAAATGTATAAAGACCAAAATAAAAATTTTAGACATCATTCCAGCCACTTAAGAGATAACCACTGCTAATATCTTCATGTTTTCTTTTGATCTTTTATTTGTATGCCATATTGAATATTTTGACTTAATTATTAGGATATTTGTGTCCTTGTTTTACCAAATATTTTCACTTTTTTTTTGCACAAGATTTAACAGGGTTCTATAGGGTTGTATATAATAGGTAATTTGTAACTGTAAAGACAATTTATTGTATATAGCTTACTACTTTTAAATCTTTTCTCACTTGTAGATAACATTAAGTAATTCCTGGATTGCTTTTTGCCAGAAAAATCTTTCTGAATATCCTGAAAGAGATAAAGCATTGTATTGCCTCTCAACTCTTACCATTGTAATGAAAGAAATCTTAAAAGATACGTGTTCACAAAAAACAGGTATGAATTATGTTCCCCCATAAACAGCTGTCATTATCGTGTTCACAAGGAGCATTCTATTTATATAATGAAGAATAAAATTTATTTTATAACATCTGATCCATCCATAAGCATGGAAAACTATTTTTTGATTGAGAATACCTTTTTAAAAGAAAAAAAATTAAACTTCATTATTATTAAAAATTGAAATTAAAAGCTTTTCACTTTTATATATACTTTGCATCATCTGATGATATTAATATTTGTAAAATGGGCATTAACCATGGTTATTAGCTGTTAGTTTGTGTATCTTCATTTGTTCATTTTAGAGGTAAATAAGTCAAATCCATTTTTTCATCTTATAAAGTGATAATAATTACAAAACTCGAATTGTAAAATTATGCTTTAAGACTTGTTTTTCCTGTTGCTTATAACTACTATTTTTATAATTGCAGAAATTTTAAAGCAGTTCCTGACTCCTTTTAACACCATTTTTGAAGTCTTTTACAATTCCTTGTTTTCTCAGCATTTTGAAAACCACCAAGATTTTTCTAAAATCGTGAACAGCTTGATATGTTTCCTGGAATTGCTTGAACTTCTTATCGCCTCCAGAATCCACCTGAAGTTACATTTCACTTGCCAGAGGATTTTATTTTTGAAGCCTTCTTGTGTGTTAGACGTTATCTCCTGGCCTGTTCAGGCTTTTGTCAAAAGGAAGTTCATCATATTTATCAAAAAGTGCCTTCTCTGCAAAGTGGGTGAAGACCTTTGTCGGGGGTCTGTCCCTGCCTTAATGCCGCCAGATGATCACTTAGATGTGGACATGTTGGCTTTAGCTGACGCTGTTTTGCAAGCTGTGGATTTGGGCTTGTTGAGGACATTGTCTGTCCATGGAAAACCTTCCCACTTTGGAGGCGATGAAGTTCAGCCTGGTTGGGAGCATGTCCCTGGTCCAGATTATGTGATCCTCAGAGCAGCAAGTTTACCTATCATTAGATCCTTAGAAATCAAGTTTCAAAATTGTGCTTCAGCAGACGAAATGAAAGGTAATGCTCTGAACTCCTTTTGTATGCAAAGTAATAGGCAATTATGTACTGAAGTGTATTTATTCACAGTTAACAAATCTCAGGACTATAATTCCACTAATTTTAGCTATATGTTGTTCTAGTTGTAATTTACCAAATTTTCTTCCAAAAACAAAAAAAGAGAGAGAGAGAAAACTAGAATTACCCATAAGGGAAAAAGTTTCAGTTTTGTGGGCTAAGCTGAATTTGCCTAGCACAGTGAAAGACTTCGTTTAAAAGAAAAGGTGGCGTTGAGTCACTTCAAAGTAAGCAATGTAAGTCCATTCATATTAAGATATTTGTAGTATAGTAATTGATAATTAGGAATTGAAACTAATATGTGAGAAGTTACATTGATGAAAAAATTGTTGCATAAAATTTCCAGGATATTAACTTAAAAGTCCAAAGATAGCTGTTTAAAGTGGGACGTTCAGTGTAGGTGTTGGGGAAGACACGTCCTCCGTTTCATTTGAGAAAAATGAATAGTAGACGTCTCTAAACAAGCAGCATATAGTTTCAGTGAAAAGTTTGAATTGTAAGCAGTGACTTCCCTGAATCGCTTTGGATAACATTTAGCTCATAATAATTACATACAAGATACACTTCTGTGCAGTTATAATTTACAACACTAGATGGCATGTGGTATATGATTCAAGAGTTTTAAACTGCAGTTAAAACTCCTTGAAACCTTTTTGATTTTTGTGCTTAATAGTAGTGCTTTCTTTTAATGCTTTAAACAAACAAAAACCTTTTTTTCTGTTATTTGGAAAGCACATTGTTTTGTTGGTAGCATTGTTGCCTCTCGTAACAGACACGTTGACATCCAGTGAAGTGATTTCTGTTGTCTGCTACTCATTTATATGCTTTTGGCAAACATTCATGTAACTTTTATTTCTCGGAGATAATTAGTGTTTGGCGGTGTGGCACATAGATGGTCTGGCTATATACATTTTAACTGTATCTTACTGACTGAGTCATTTTTTTCTCTAAACTCAGAGATAATCCCTGACTCACAAACTTTTTGAAAATGTAAATCATAATGCATTTTGAAGGACTTTAGATATTAGAAATTTATATATAGGCAAGTTATTAATGCATTCGTAAACCCTTACCTGCTCTTTGAAATTTGCATTTTTTTTTTGAAGTTGATTTACAGAGGTTTATGTCTGAGTTGCTGACCTTCTTAAAGCGTCACCTTCAGCCCTCTCTGCAGTCACACAATCTTTGTGAGTGGTTATCTAGGGTCTTCGTAGAGCAAGACGATGACATGCTGGAGGCTGCCAAAGCATTGCTGGGCATCTACCTAAAGCTGACCAGGTTCGTGTATTTTAAAGTAATTGTACTAACCACGTGCCAAGAAAGCAGAAAACATTTTTAATAATGCGCTGGACCTACTATTTACTTTCCATCATTAGGGGAGAAAAAAATCCCGAACCATCTTGTGGTTTCCTTTTAAGTTCCAATTCCGTGCTTTAACCCTGCCCTACATGAAAATGAGATTACATTTGCGTTCTCATTGTGAAGACTTGGCTAGGTAGGCAGATCTACGGAGCAGAGCTAGACTGGGTTTAGTCAACGTGGGTTCCGGTTGCGTCTCCATCTTTGTTAATGCACTTGTCTAAATCTTAATTTCATTGACGTTTAAGAACTCTTTTCACCTCTAACACTAACTTTTCTATGTTGAACTTCTATAAGGTGATTTTTGCCTTTGTGAAGGTGAGTACAAACTTGGAAGTAATCAAAGGAGCCGTGCTAGATTTTCATTTTAATACACGGTTGAACTGGGACTGGTACCATCTTGAGGCGGATAACTGAAATTGATTATGAAGTTACACTGCTGATGGCATTTCATGCTGATCCTATTTCGGTTTTATTAAAACAGCTGCACTTGGGTCATATCTTCTTGTGGCAAATATCTGTAATTGGTTATGAAGTTAATAACTGATGACCTTTTACACCATTTCTGCTTCTGCTTTATTAAAACCTTAGAGTGTTTGCTTTATTTCCACTTCTTTCTTGGCTTTGGAGACAGGGAGTTCTTACTAATGGTCGTCGGGGCAGCACTGTGCTGCCAGTTCTTACTTGTGTTATGACACTGCTGGCAGTGGCTGCTTTCAGACTGTAAGTATTTGGGGCCAATTTTCAAAAGGACCTAATCAAGAACACAGAATTCCTGCATGTGATTTGAATTAGGCTCAGAAACGGTCAAAGACAAATTCAGTCTGAATGCACATAGCTGCTAGAATATATCTTAGTTGTGCTCACAGCTGACTTCTTACTCCTCGGGAAAGAGGAAGCCTCTGAACTAAATTCACTTTGTATGTGAATTCCTAACTTTCTTGGCTCCAGTTTAGTGTGCACGTGCTCATGTCAAATGTATTTTTCCTAATGTTACTGTATTAGTTAAGAGTGGCTGGTTGTAAATGGTAGAAACCAACATAAACTAGTCAAAGTGAAAAATAAAAAGAAAGAAATTTATTGACTCTTAATTGGGATTTCTAAGGGGTCAGGTTGGCATCAGGTATACTGTATATACAGGGATTCAACTCATGTCGTTGGTTATGTCGCTTTGTTTCTATGTCACAGCTCTGAATTCATTCTCAGGCAGGGCCACCAGCCAGTGCCAGGCCTCCAGCAGCCTTATGGTTATGTTCTTTAATAGCGCCAGCAGAAGTCCCAGGCAAGGTCTGATTAGCTCGCTAGGGTCATAGATTGGTCAGTCTGGGTCCTGTGCCCACCCCTGGGGAGGAGAGTGTGGAAGTTAAGGGAAGAGGCCAGGCTCTAGACCCACCTTACCACGTGGAATTAGTCACTGGAGGAACAAGGAACTCCGATGTCAGGAGGCAGACAGAGGACTTTGTTGGGCAGAAAAAACTAGAGCTACCAAAGTCAATGGGTTTTGTTTATTTTATTGAATCAGATTTATATAGAGTTTGTGGAGAAAGAGGTTGGTTTGAAAATGTTTTTCTTTTTAAAATAATGCATGGATTAAAAAGTAATCTGATAAGAGAATTTCTGGCACGTGAATTGTATCTGTCAAAACTATTATTTTTGTAAAGAGTCATTAATCTAGGGTCTCCACTATCTTTGTTTTCAGGAAATGTGAAGCTACTGAAAGCTTGACCCAAGAAAAAGAAATGTGGAACCATCACACACATGAAAATGGCTACAATCCACACTGTATTTTCTTATTCTTATTGAAAACTATAGTATTTGACTCTACAGTTCTTCTTGATTTTTTGATTTCATCAGAAACATGTTTTCTTGAATATTTTGTTAGATATTTAAAATTATTGCAAAAGGACTGGGATCATTTTTTCACTGTTTGCAAGTACTTTGATGTAACTGAATCTAAAGATAGCGTAAATATTTATTGTTGTATCTCTTCACTTGTCCAAGACAGTAGCAGCAACTGGACAGAACCTGGTCCTTTGGCTGTTCTTAGTCATCACAGAAATGCTCATGCTTGCGTCTGCCATGCTTCCGATGCTTCTTCAGAACCACTGAACCAGATCGTGTTGTCCAAGGAAGCTTACACCACACTCCCGGCTAATAGTCTGTCTCCCTGCAGAGCTTCTCCAAGTCTGGTAGATTATGACAGCTCTGATGATTCTGAAGAAGAATCCACAAACCAGCGTTTAGCAAACAGTAGACTGACATCTTTCCACCAAGAAGCAGTGAAGAAAATTCAGGACAGAATTGGGACAAGTAGGGGTGAAAAAGAACTTAGCCTGAAGCCTCAGTCACGGCCTCTGGTTCCTAAAGAATCCAACACTCCCTTCTCTGTGGATTGTGACCTAGCCTCAGATAGCACTGCCTCTCAAGTAGGAATATGTTACAGGACAGTAAAGTGCTTTGAAGAGCTTCGAGGTGCCATTTACCGTTTACAGAAGAAAAATCTGTTCCCGTATAATCCGACAGCGCTTTTGAAGTTGTTAAAACATGTCGAGGCAATATATAATAAAAGTTTGAACCCTTTGTACAACAGTGGCATTTTATTTCCACTAACTGTCTTTCCCTAATATAAATTGTGCCTTAATGAGACAATAGTTATTAAAAAAAAAAAAAAACCTCAAAAGAAGGGTTTTCTAAATCATGTCTTTTTTGCCTTTTAAAAGCAGCCTAGTGGCTAAAAAAGATAAATCAGATGGCAAATCACCTGATACAGTTGTACAGCACTAGAAATTCATGGTAGTTCAAACTTACACAAATGTGGGATGGTTATTGTATCCGTTTTCTAGGGCTGCTGTTACCAATTACCTTGAACTTGGTGGCATAAAACAACAGAAATTTATTCTCTCACAGTTCTGGAGGCTAAAAGTTCAAAATCAAGACGTCAGCAGAGCCATGGGACACTAGGGAGAAGTCTTCCCTGCCTCCTCCTAGCTTCTGGCCATTGCTGGCAAGCCTTGGTATTCCTTGACTGGTACGTGCATCACTCTAACCTTTCTCCATTGTCTTGTGACATTTCCCCTGTGTGTCTACCTGTATCCAGTTTCCCTCTTACAAAGATGTCAGTCATTGGATGGGGGCCCGCTCTCATCCAGGATGACCTCAGCTTAATTATATCAGCAAGGACCCTATGTCCAAATAAGGTCACATTCACAGGTTCTGGGAAGACATGAATTTGGGGAGGGACACTGTTTAAGCCAGTACAGATATTTAGGTGTAATGTGATAACATAAAAACCTTAAAATCTTAGCAGTTTTTAAAAGAGAGATGATTAGCTCTATGTATATGTATGTGTGTAGCCTATGGACATGAGTCTCCTTTAAAAAGATTTTTTAATGGGCAATTTTCCTATTTAATATTGTGATACAGATAATTACATTCTGTCTTTTTGAGGGGAGGCAGTAAATTGAAGTTTCAATGTGATTACAGGTGTACCTCTCTTTATTGTGCTCTGCAGGTACTTCATTTTTTTTTTAACAGACTGAAGGTTTGTGGCAATCCTGTGTCCCCGGGTCTATTGGTGCCATTTTTCCAACAGCTTTTGCTCACTTTGTGTCTCTGTGTCAGTTGGGTAATTGCAGTATTTCAAATGTTTTTCATTATTATATTTGTTATAAATATAAAACTTTAATGGATAAGGAGTTGCTTCTTACAGCTGAGCAAAGAAAGTGGTTTCTCGAGATTAATTCTACTCCCAGTTCTAAGATGCTGTGAAGATTGCTGAACGACAACAGAGGATTAAGAATATTACATAAACCTAGTTGACAAAGCAGTGAAAGAGTTTCGAAGGATTGACTCCAAATTTGAAAGCAATTATACTGTAGGTAAGCTGCTATCAAACACATCGCATCACAGGCTTCAGAGAAAGAGTTCATGAAAGGATGAGTCAGTGGATGTGGCAAAGTTCATTATTGTCTTATTTTAAGAAATTGCAACAACCACCCCAGCCTTCAGCTGCCACCACCCTGATCAGTCAGCAGCCATCAACATCAAAGCAAGACCTTCCACCAGCAAAAAGACTACAACTTGCTGAAGGCTCAGATGATGGTTAGCATTTTAAAGTATTTCTTAATTAGGGTATGTACATTGTTTTTTTAAGCATAATGCCATTGCACACTTACTAGACTACAGTATAGGGTAAATGTAACTTTTATATTCACTGGGAAACAAAAACCTGTGTGTGACTCACCTTAATTGTGATACTTGCTCTGTTGTGGTGGCCTAGAACTGAACCCACAGTCTTTCTGAGGTCTGCCTGTGATGGATTTGTGTAGAGCATAACTGTATTGTGCTAGTGAGTCTGTCATTAAGGCAGTCTGAAATGTTGTCCTTAAAATACTTTTTAAGTGATCCTTTTATAGAGAAATACAAGGAAGACTGAACTTACCAGACCTTAAAATATATTTTAAGGCTGTGGTAATCAAAACAAGTTAGTACTCATTCAGGTAGAAATGGAAAAATCAGTGGAACTAAATAGAGGGTTGCTAATTAAAATAACACTGAGATGCTAATGTAACAGAGTTGGGGGTATACATTAGGGCAGTTTCTACATAAATTAAAAAGTATGTGAAAGAATATATATACAAGGATTTTCAAGGCCACATTTATAAAAGCAAAAGACTACAAATACCTGGTTAAATAATTCATAAGATATATACTCAGTGGAATACTATAAAAGAATGAGCTGTATCAATGTTTATAGATATGAAACATCTGCAGTAAAAAATAAAAGTGAATATACAGGGCCCCCATTTGTTTAAGAAAAGAAGGTGCAAAAGGAATAATACACACACGTATATTTATATATGCTTTTGTGTGTTTATAAAATACTTATGTAAGAGCATATAGGAAAGTGGTTGCATTGGGAAAGATCTGAAGTAGAAGATTTGACTTCTCATTGTATATCTTTTTCTGCTCTTATTTGTTTTTAACTGGGTACTTTTTTTGGGGGGGTAGTTAAAAATTCCTTTTTTTAAAGAGAGAAAAAACATCTGATTTTTTTATAGTCCTAAGGGTACATATGAGACAGCCTGGGACCTGAGACCCTGGGACCCAGGGCTGCAGTGCTTGTACAGGGATGAATGTCTCCTCAAGCAACAGAATACAAAGAAACTATAAGGGGCTAGAATTAACTGTGTGAACGCACACTTGGGGCCAATCATGAACAATAAGAAACCAAAAGACCAAAAACACAACTGCCACTTCTGAGATATCAGGAACAAAAGCAGGATATTGTGCATGATACCTGCACACAGCACCACCAAGGGGGTGGGCAGCCCACCTAAGCCACCCCTCCGGCCCAACCCTTGGACCTGCCCCTACCTTCACCCCATTTAAGGGATCAGCTCACCCCACCACTGGGAGCGAGCAAGGCAACCTGTTGCTGGTTTCACTCCCTCGTGCTGCAGCACAAGGCCCTATAAAGCCTTGCCTGAATTTCTCATCTGGCCTCTCATCAGACTGATTGGGGAGTCCAAGAATCCTGGCTGGTAACACATAAATGTGAAATGCATTAAACGTCATGCTTAACAGATGTATTTTTGACCTCTGTTTATAAGGTTAATAAGGAGCCATCAGCCCCTTGTTAAATCTAAAATGAAGAAAAGGCAATCTTATATGTATGCTGAGTGTTGATGTTTCAGAGACTCTGCATACATAACTAACCCTTAGGTATAAGCCAATTTGTCCAACCCTCACTGAAGCCCTACTGTTGGTGAAAGTAGCTACCCTGGCTATGTGATAACTTTAATTGGCCAGAGTATCCAAGAGCTGTTCTCAGTTGTCCACAAAGGACCACTAAACTAGTGTTATTTGCACCTGTTCCTAGTCTGTCTCTCCACCTCTTCTCCAGGTAAAAGCATATGTGCGTCCAAATGAGCATAAAGTGTCATGAATCTAATTGTTCTAACTTTTAACAGATACAGCAAAGTATACGACCTGATGAATTTTCACAAACAACATACTTGTGAAACCAGTACCCAGATCAAGAAGCAGTTCTGGCGCCCAGGAGTCACCTTGGGTCCCTTTCCAGTCACTACCGGTGTTGATAACTACACCCCAAATTGGGACAAACTAGGTTTAACTGGGTTAATTTTGCCTGGTTTTGTTCTTCACATAAATGGAATCATACACTATGTGTTCTTTGCATCTGGCTTCTTCAACATTATTTTGGGACTGTGCTCTAATTTATTTTTAAAATAGTTGCCAAGTAGCTGCATTTCAGCTATCATTAAAATGTACTCAAATACTTGGTGCATAACTCCTTAAAACTGTCTATGGCACTCCCAGTGTGCTAGGATGGTGCAACTGACAACAGCGGTTGAAACAAAATAGACTCAAACAGGTTATGCAGGGCCTTGTGCAATTGGCCCCAACCTGTTTCTCTCGCCTCACCTGTAGCTCTCCCCCGCCCATTGCCTTAGGAGCATCATCTCTTGCCTTATGTATTCATTCTTCAAGCCCACTTTAAATGTTGCCTCTGTGAAGCCTTCCCCATCTGTTTTGAATCTTTAGATCTTAACACGCTGTGCTCTTTCCTGTATTGTAGCATTTGTCACATTGTGTTTTAACCTTTAGTCAACAGTCTCCATTTGCCAAGTTCTTTTTATATTGTCCCTAGTGAATATGCACCCGTGTCTGCCCCATTATAATAAACACATCACAAATACTGAGTAAATAAGAGCCTCTCCAAAGACTTGATAAGCTACTGGGGCAGACAGGTGTGCAGAGACATAAAGTCTTGAATGCATTCGTACTTCCTGTATGCCAGCTGCTGTTCTAAGTCCTCCTCTACTCGTCCTCACAGCAATGCTGGAGCGCAGGTACTATTAAGATCATCTGCCTGTTTGGCAAATGAGATTAACTCACCCCAACTGGTGAAGTGGCAGAGCCGGGACAATGGATCTAGGACATCTAGTTCCAAACTTAATTGACTGCCTGGCTTCCAGACAATGTGATACATGTGCACTATTGTAACTAACATCATTGCAGCTTTGGGTATGGGTGGTGGGTGGTGTGGAAAGTCATGCTACCAAGCTATGTTGGGGTCAGCTCCTCTAAGACCTCGTGTGCTGTGCTAAGGAGTTTTGACTGCTCTGTAGCAGTGGAGAGCCAATGAGGTATTCAAGTAAGTTGACTGGTTCTGTGTTTGAAGAAAGTGACTTCAATACCAACAGAGTGACTACACAGACAAGTAGAAAAGATTGGAAGGAATCCCGTAGAAGTCGCACTGGAGTCGGGGCAAAGGGAATGGAAAAGGGAGAGCAAGGCCTTCTTGCTGAATGCCTGCCTCAGGCTCCCTCCCTCCACAGACCCACTAAGATATGAATAAAGGGGCTGAAATCAGAGCAATGAGACACACAAGGACTTGTTAGAGCAGGCAGGTAGCTAGATATGAGCAGAGAAAGGGGGACACGGGCAAATGGCAGGAATTGGGCAGAAAGGAGGGGCACAGGCCAAATGCAGGAAACCCTACATCATGTAAGCACCAGGGGTCCCTGGGCAGAAAAGGAACAGCAGGAACCTCTGGGCTGATAAGTGGTCACACGTTTTGAGGTGGTAAGTAGCCTGGAGGCCAACAAAGAAAGGTGGGATAAGGCAGGAATTTCCAGTCTCCAAATGTAACCTTTTGCTTATCATGACCTCATTTCAATATAATTAGCCTTGCAGATTAGAAGTAGCCATCATATCCCAATGCCATGACGCTTCGATCTAGACTAAATAAGGAAAAAAATCCCTCCTCCCTTGTGGAAGGTGGAGCTGGGATGAAAATCAGGGAATGTGACCCCAAACCCTTCCCTCCCCATTGAATATTCTGCCCATTCATTTTTACACTCTATGTAACCAACTTGCCAAAAACCTCAGGGCAGCCCCTCACCTGAGCCTGCCCAATCTCCCCTTGAGAGCAACCTATCCCTTAATAAATCCTCTCTACTTTCTTAACCTCTGTGTCTTGTCTTTGAATTCTTTCTGGGATGGGACAAGAACCTGGATACCAGCTACATCTACTGGCAACAGACTGACTTAGCAGTTTAAGAAAGCCAAATCCTCAGCGAGTCTTTGGGCTGGGGGACACTGGGCACAGCTGAGGGCAGGGATACCACACTGAAAATGGGATTAATTCGACACAGGCTGAATGTCGAGAACCACCACCATCCACAACCCTTTTCTCAAGGAAACTAGAAAAGATTTCTGTGGAATCTGACCAACTTAAGAGAAAATATCTAAAGATACACTGGGGGGGGGTTCCCCAAAGAAATTACTCAACAAGTCTCGCTACAAAGCCCACAGTCTCCACCTTCACCCAGGGCAGAGTTTCTAAACGTCATTTCAGTGCCCAGCTCTTGCATAGGAGTGACCAGCCAATGATCACCACATATTTGAGGGAAGTCTCCTAACATGAAAGACAGAGGTCAAAACAAACCCAAGACAGATTAAGTAAGGAGGAAGTGAATCTAATAATATCTTCAGAGATAAATGATTATAAATGATACTACATTAAAAAGAATATTCAGGGGGAGAAACAAACTTCTTATAAATGAATAATGCAATAGCAGAAATGAAAAACTCAATAGGAATGTAGCTAAAGTCAGTTGAGAAAATCTCCTCAAAAGTATAACCACAGGACATAAAAATTGGAAAATAGGAGAGAGAAATGACGAGAAAATCTGAAGACCAGTTCCCAAGGTTCAAGAACAGAACAGCAGAAGTTCTAGACAGAGAGAAAAGTGGAAATGGAGAAGGAAAAGTACTAAAGCAATCCAGGAAAAATTTCCAGAACTGAAAGACCGAATCTTTAAACAATGTGTAAATATATAACTCAGGGGAAAAACAAATCCTAAATTTTACAAAGGAGGGAGAGGATCAACCTGAGACAGGAGCTGTTTTTTCACTTTCCTGGGGAAACTGCTGCTGTTTCTGGAAATGGAAGATGGGGAGGAAAATGAGTTCCCTGTCATCCAGACGACTTAGGCACTGTCTTCTGCACACGCTGACATCCAGCAGACAGACAGAGATCCTGTGTTAAAAATCAGAAAGACACCATTAGGGCAAAACATAGGAGTCATTTGCATGTGGGTATTATGAAAATCAGAGGGGAGGTCTGATTGCCCTGAGGCTAGGGAGAGGCGGGGAAAGAGGCCTGGATGGAAAAAGGAAAGGGAGAGAAATTGCAGAGGCAGGAGAACCAGAAGTACTGTGCGGAGACTAGGGTTAAATAAGGCTTTGAGCAGGGAAATGTATCACAGAGTATGGTATCTGAGAAGAAGCCACTGGGCACTCTGACCATTAGGAGGCTGTTGGTCATGTCTAAGAGAGCAGCTTCCATTGGAGCCAAGCATGCACGGAAGAGGAAATAGAAACTATGATAAGGATAGTGGTTTTCAACTTGTGTTCTCTATGCCATCTGAATGCTGGAATTTGTCAGGGCTCCTGTGACATGACAGAAAGGCTGAGAACACACCATCCAAGTCAGCACCAATGTGAACACCATCCCCAAAGGCAGTGTTCCGATCCCCATGCACCACCTCGGGCTCTGGCCTGAGCTGCTCTTGCCTCTTCTCAGGGGCCAGGGGCCCACTCTCAAGCCACCTGACACACCCCGCTTGGACTGCCCAGGGGTTTGGAAACTTGACCTGAACATTGAACTTCAATTGATCTTTTATGACATCGTCATTTAGGACAGCTTATAAAGTTGCCTCGTTTTAAAGTACTTATTTGAAAGTCATGGTTGATGAAATCCCTTTTCCTGACTATATAATCACAGGTCAAACTAGCAAACCAATACTAAGTGTTTCTGATTATTTTAAGGAAGGTGGAACTGAGCAAAGCAGATCAAAGCCTTTACGGTTAACACCATGTACCCCTCCTAATTACAAACTCACTAGTACGTTTCTTAAGATACAGGAAAAACAGGGATTTCCCCCTAAATTTGCTGTTGACATTAACCTTTCCAAGTAGTTTGACTAAACTGTAGTGCAGTTACTCACTGTATTGGGTAAAATACACGTTTCTCAATACACTGGATTGCTTGCATCTTTCACCCCTTTGGGACTTGTGCTATTTTTTCAAAGAAAGTACAGTTCTCTGATATTTAGAAGAACTGAGAAATGGAATGTGATCGGGTTATGATTTCCTATCCAGTGAGAAAGTTCAGATGAGAAAAGTTCAGGTGTTTTTAGTCTGGTTTGAGACAGGAATCTACCTAATCAGTGAAAGCTGTAGAGTTTAAAACATGAGTTTCCATTAAAGGTATTTTCTAGGAGTGGCAGTTGGGATTATCTGTGGCATCTGACAACAGGTGAGGTTTTTTTAAATTGCTTTAGACCAACTGTCAGACACACTTCTCCCTTGAGGCCCAAAGTGAACCCGCCAGTGACGCATTTATGATTGCTAACGACTTTGTTTAAGTTTTTTAGCTATAATAAGGGAACACAGGTCTTTCCTGCAGCTAAACTTGTATTTGCTAAGAAGGGAAGAGTTTCTTTTCCATCTCTAAATTGTTGAGTATTTTTGTTTATTCATTCATTTCTGTAAACCATAAGAGGAGTACAGCCTACTCGTGTAAAACAGAGCTGGATTTTTGCTGTCAGTTTTCCTGTAAATTGTCTTTGTAAATTTGTTCTGACTTTGCTATATTTTTCTGTAAGAAAGCAAAAAGATTTCCCTTACTCACTAGATTGCTGACAAGTAAATCCTTTTTGGTGTCATGTCGCTCTCTTTGCTTAAATATGGCATATGCCCTCTTTATATAAAGTGTGTCAATTTTAATATATATAAGGAATGATTTGATGATTCCACGAGTGGTGAACTAGAAAATAAAACTAGTTGGAGGAGTTTTATTACAAACTAATAGTGGCAAGACATGGAAATAATCTAAATGTCCACCAACAGATGACTGGATAAAGAAACTGTGACATATTTATACAATAGAATACTACCCAACCATAAAAAATAATAAAATAATGCCGAGAAAGAAAAATACCACATAATATCACTCATATGTGGAATCTAAAAAAAAAAAAATGACAAACTTATTCATAAAACAGAAACAGATTTACAGACATAGAAAACAAACTTACGGTTACTGGGGCGGGGAAGGGGGTAGGAAGTGATAAATAAGGAATTTGAGATTTGCGGGTACTAACTAATATATATAAAATAGATAAACAAGCTCATACTGTATAGCACAGGGAACTATATTAAATATCTTATAGTAACTTGTGGTGAAAGAATGAAAACTAATACATGTATGTTCATGTATGACAGAAGCATTGTGCTGGACAGTAGAAACTGACACCACATTGTAAACTGGCTATACTTCAATATATATATAAAACAAATAGTGGACTCAGAGTATCATTTGGGAGTAAATCACAAACAGCCTGATTCTCTGAAAGGTACCTATGAGCAAAAAATTATGTCAGCACACCTCCTGTTGAGGATTTAGAAACGAATCTTGAACGGCTCCTGCACTTCCTGGATCAGCATGGAGAGAGATGAAACCACCAGGATTCTATCAGCAATATTTCTTTTAACAGTGTGGTAAAAAGTCAGTTAATAGTATATTTATTTATTTACATATATTGTCTTTAATAGTCTGTTATGGAGGGTGGCAAATGCCCATCTCCAGCGAAGGTGTGTCATTCTACTCGTTATAGGTCAGCGGTGACATACCCACCGTGGGAGGCTGGACGCACAAACACAGCAGCGTGCCATTCAGAATAGTGGTAAGTGGAACAGATGATGCTAGAACTCTTGGGTAGTCGGTGTCATCCATCCTGGCTATACTATTGATTTGTGAACCAGCTGCTGAAAAAAATCACTGTCGTATCTAAAGAAAAGAGCTTTGGGACCATCCAAGACCAGGGTTTAAGGTTTCCCAACTGTATGATGTGACTTTTAATCTAAACTTTTGGATATGAATTCTTTGGTCTGGTCAGGTACAAGGAGCAGATAATAAACAAATGGACTTTATATTATAAACACAATAAAAATGTTTTTCCTTTTTAATAGTCAAAAAAAGTTATCAATTTTTATTGAAGTATAGCATATACAGTTTTAACCTCAAAATGATTTTTCTTGTCATAAATTAGCTATTTGCCATGTTCGTTTATTCTTTCTTGGTATTTCCTTGGTTTTCTCTTGGGTTGCAGATGGGTTGTTAATAATTGGTACTTATGTCTTATAGTTATTTGGAAGACATACCTACTTTTTTTTTAACTATACAAATCATTGTCTTTTCTACTTTCAAAAAACCTGTTTGAAAATTCCTTTTTCTAATCATCCAAGTCAAGATTCAAGCCCTAAGTATAGATTCCACTCTGTGTCAAATTTTGTTCACTTTCTTTTTCCTGATTGTGCTTACTGGCCATGATAATTTCATCTGAATTTGTAAGCCGAATAGAAATTCCCTCCCAAATTTGTACATATATAGCTTCTCCAAATTTTACTTTTGCCTTTTACATTCCATTTTATTACCACCATTATATTTATTACTTAGTCTTAACTCAGTTTCACAATGTGTCCAATAATCTCAATTTTGGTTTCTCTCGAGTAATGTATCCAGGAAGGGTGGCTGAGGTGTGCCTCTCAGCATTTTTCCTCGGAAGAGGGATGTGTTTTCTGAGACCTTGTATATCAGTGTCTTTTGGTTGCCACTCCTTTTGTTGACCTGAATGACAACTTGTCTGGGAACACTTTTAGTGTTACAACTTTTCTTGAACTGCTGCCATTTTGCTCTATTATTTTCTATCCTTAGCTTTTGGAGGAGAAAGCTGAGATTATTCTCATTTGAGTATTTTTAGGTTCACTGATTTTCTGATGGATGTGTCTAAAATAATTTATTTGTCCTGGAAATCTAAAAATTCCCTGAGGTTTTAACTAGATCTGGTTCTCTTTTGAGTATTCTTTCCTAGAACATGATGAGTCATATACATCCCAGCTGTGTCTTCTGAGCTCTCTTTTGCCATTCCTTCAGTATTCTTTAGATTTAGTTTTAAATCATCATTTACAGGTTGAGTTTCTGCTTTCTATTCTCCATGCTTACCTTCCTCTCTTAGCAACTTCTTCTTTGTTTGTGTATTGTGGAAGAATATCTGAACTCTTTACTGCTTCATACCTGATTTTATTTTCTCCATTGTCAGTTCTACTTATCATCACCTCCAAAGCAGGTGTTAAATTATGATTACTTTTCTACTTCCTTGCACTCTCCTTTCATCCATCTCTGTTCAAATATTACCTGCATCCCAACTCCTAGTTTTCTTATCTCACCCTGAGAACTCCTTGATGTCTTTTTGTTTTTATTTCATGGTAAACTTATTAAAACTTAACACTTAATAAGATTTAATTAAGTTGCTTGTTATTAAGAACATAGTTTTCTAAATTCTTGTGCTCACGAATAGTAAAACTAACTGTCATTTTCTGTGTGCTTAATTTTTTAACAGATATTATGCTAGATAACGTTTTTCTCATTTAATCCTCAGGATACCTTGCAAGGAGGAATTATTATCTTTATTTCATTCATGAGGAAAATAGCATTTAAAAAGACTATTAAAAAGCCTGAGGTCACACATCCCAAAGTTAGTAAATTAAAGAGTCATAGTTTAAACCCAGGGCTGTCTGGCTCCAAAGTCTGTTTTCCCTACTACACTATACTATCTCCTCTATAAATGATTTTCATAGGTTTGTATTTTAATAAAATATTCAAAGAAATAATACTCCCCCCTTTTACTAGAGGTTTTTGGTTTTTTTTTTTCCATTGCCCCATTTTATTTATCTTCTATTTATCAGTCAGTCTCTGTTTATTCTACCTTGTAATGAGAAATCACTGCAGACCCGGGTCTATGTAATTATTTTAGAAGTCCTCTCCCTTCCCTCCATCCCAAGTTGTCAACAGTCTGTCGGCAAGTTACGATGTAATTTGCCCCCCTGAAGACGTTGTGGAGGGAGTGGCAAGGTCGTGGGTTCAGAATCATAAAAAAAGCAGATCGAAGCCCAACCGTGCTGTGTACCAGCCCTGCAGCTCGGGCTAGTTACTTAAGCAATTAGGAGAAGCGCAGCCCAGGTAAACTACTTGCCATCAGGAGGAAGCTGTTGTCATTACGTGCAGCGTGGTGGCCAGTGGGGACCCCCTCGGCCCCACCCAGGGGGCCCGCGCGCCGGGGGCCTCGAGCGGCCGGCGTCCCAGGATGCACCGCTGCGCGGACCGCCCGCCTCGGCTCGGCGACGGGAGCCCGCGCCTCAGCACAGCGGAGACAGGTGCGGGCCGGGCGGGCTCAGGGGCGCTGGGCACGGGTGTGCGCGGGGCGGGCGCGACCTCACCTCCAGGAGTGGGCGCCGTGCAGGCCGAGGCAGAGTCCGGGTCCCTGTCCCCGCGCGGGCCGAGGCCGGGTCCCTGTCCCCACGCAGGCCGAGGCCGGATCTCTGTCCCCACGCGGGCCTTGCCCTGAGCCCCTGTCCCCACACAGGCCGAGGCCGAGGCCGGGTCCCTGTCCCCACGCAGGCCGAGGCCGGGTCCCTGTCCCTGCGCGGGCCTTGCCCTGAGCCCCTGTCCCCACACAGGCCGAGGCCGAGGCCGAGGCCGGGTCCCTGTCCCCACGCAGGCTGTGTGCCGGGCCCCTTCCTTGCACAGGTCAAGGCCATGTCTGGGTCCCTGCCCCTGTGCAGACCTAGTGACCAAGCCACTGTCCCCACGCAAGCCTTGTCCAGAGCCCAGCCCTCAGCAGGCCGAGGCCGCATTCCAGACCGAGCCTCCGCCTCTCCTGCTGCAGCCCCTGCTCATCCAGCCTTGCAGAGTCAGTTAGGCCCGTCCCAGGGCTACTTTGCATCTTTGCTTTCAGGGGTTTTGTGAATTGCTGGGTTGGCTCCATCTTCCCTGGATATTAACCCCACTCCGGTGAATAGAGGTCTAGCTCGGATTTCTGCCGAGTTCGAGGTAAGGGTGCCCCGGAAACTGTCTGGAACTGGACTGAAGGCCTAGACTTGATTCCACAAGCCACCATGGCCTTTGTACCCCTGACCCTGATGCTTTGGGCTTTGTTTTTCTCAGGTGAAAGTTATTATCCCTATGTAACTTTAAACAAATAGTAAGATTACCCTTTTATTTACTCTAAAATTCAACCATTTATCAAGGACTTAGTACATGCTCAGACCAGTATGACATCTAGGTGCTGGAACCTCAGAGATGAAAAAGGCACCCACCCTATTCCATGTAGTCATGGTTTGGAGGCCTAAATTACCCTCTGATATTTGATGCTGGCCCCAATTTTTCTTTTACCCCATCAGAAAATGCCTAAATCAAAGTGGAATGGGAGGCGGGGCAGAATCTAAGTAGTATGTGGTGTTGTAGAAGGGGCTGAAGTGATCCAGTTAGGTTGGTTTGGTCAGTGTAAATTGTGCCTTGTCATCCATCAATGGGTCAGTAAACAGATTTAGTAGGTCCAGACCAGAATTTTTAAAAGATTAGAAAGATAATAAAGCACATTGCAAATAATATGGATAAGTATAGTTTTATGAAACTTTGGTTTCAGTCATGTATGTCTACAGGTATATTTGGTACTAGGTCATGATGTAACGTATTTTTTGTGAATTACGTTTAAAAATTAAGTTACAGGTTTAGACCAGGACAAATATGTTACCTCTATAGAAAGTACCCTTGCAGCAGGAATAATCTGTCTTGATAACAATCCTTTACATGATTAAAACTATGAAAGAGTCAAATGGTATCTCTGCCCTAATTAGCTTCATGGTTTAGATTTAGTGTACATGGTATTAGCATGGCATGTGTTTGGGTATCTGATCCATCACAATCATTATAGGTCATTGGTGATGTGTAAGGAATGGAATGGCAGAATCACTCCAGCGTAGGAGGTCAGTCACTCTGGTGGTTGCCGATCATGGAAGCCACAAGCCATCGTTGTTACTGTGAAAATATACATGACTTATAGGTTAGGTCTGCTGTTGCCACGTGTGACCATATGAGGATCTTTGCTTTACACTGTCCCTGCCGATACCAGTGATGAAGTTTTAATAGTTCAAGAGTTTTCTGGTCTGTTCTAGTTACGTTACTTTCTCTGAAAACTTGATACAGAGTATATCTGAAGCCAAAGGGGTTTTGCTGTTAACAGATGATTTTCTTTTCAGCTTTGATATCAGATTTTTAAAATTTTTAACTAAAATTTAAAACCCTTAATGCTTACTGTGCTAAGTATTTTTTATATTTTGTATGTGTACTTGTTTGTTGAATGATTGGCTTGTTGAATTTTAAGGATTTAAATAACTGAAAGTTTGGACTACAGTTGCTGAAGATAATTTCCCAGGGTATAATTTCTCCTCTAATATTTAGGCCAGACATTTAATTGTAAATGGCTAGTATTTTATTTTGCAAATGGGCCTTGCAGACAGTTTAACATGATCAAGCAAACTATTTTTATTTTAACCATACTTCCTGGTGGCGTAACTGCTATGATAGGAACTCCATAAATGTACAAATGAATGAACATTATAGTTATGAATTATTCACATAAACATTTGGTGATACATATTATTCATTTTTAGTAAAACAATTTTTATACCTTAGTAAGACAATTTTTATAGCTGGGTTCTTTGAAGAGAAACTAATATTTGGCAGGTTTATTTCAGAGACATTATGAGGCATCTGTTTGAAAAGAGATAAGTGAATAGAAATTATCCTGTCTGGGGTGGAGGTATATAGCTCAAGTGGTAGAGTGCATGCTTAGCATGCACAAGGTCCTGGGTTCAATCCCCAATATACCTCTAAAAATAAATAAATAATTCTAATTGCTTCCCTCCCCCTCAAAAAATAAATTAAAAAAAAAACTATCCTGTCCTATAGGACACTTTCAAATAGCACCCAACAGTGAAACAAGTTGCATGACATCTGAATTTCTAATTCAAAACTAGCCTAATGCAAAAGAAGCAGGGAAAAAAAGGATTATTTTCCTTATTTGAGATCTCAGTAGAAGCCAGTGAAGGACATTTATTTTATAATCAACTTGCTATGTGATATTTTGCTCATATCCCTTTAGTATCTTCCATGTGAGACTCCAGCACGTGCTGTGTGGTTTGGCTCAGTTCACCTATTGATAGTTTCCTACAGAGAGAGAGCAAATGACTGGCGACATTCAGGGAATGTGCTTGCTAGGAAACAGGGACCATAGCTGCCGTGTTCACTGTGATTTCCCATTTTCAGGCACCTAGGAGGTGCTCAGTAAATAATTGTTGAAGGAATGAAAATACCATGGAAGGAGGGAGAGCAGCAGCAGAAGGTACACACAGCTTAAAACCTAGGGGGAAGAGTGTTATCAGATCCTTAACTAATATTTTTTGAGGGTCTCCTGTGGACCTGGTAGTGTTTCTGGGGTGAGATCTGGGCTCATGGGGTGTTTATAGCCTAGTGGAGACAAGCTGCATGCCTGCATGTGTAAGCGTACACACATACACACATGCTCTGATCAAGTGGTGTTACAGAAGGATTTTGTCCTGTGCTATTAAATGATGGGGCTGCATATAAAATAGGGCTAATGGTGTGATTTGGTAATAAGTATAAAGAGGAAGAGAAAGGTTGATTCAGGTTGATTCAAGGCAGTTTCCCAGAGGAAATGGATGGGGCTTGGATAAGGAGGGATCCCAGCTACTGGCTCAGCCCAAGGGGAGATTGGTATTGGGGTACAGTGGAGAGGAAAGTGGGATAGCCTGGGTTGGGGTTATATTTTGGAGGAGAGTTTAGGAACTAGACAGTCATGGAAGTTCAGGTTTCATGTAACCAGCATAAAGAAGCCATAAATTCTGGAGCAAAGAAGTACTTTGATGAGGGCTGTATTTTGAGATTACTTGGTAGCAGTGAGCAGGAGGGCAGCTCTCCCTCAGGGACCCGAAAGGGACGGGAAACAGCCGCCACCAGGACTGGAATCTCAGCACCACTTTCAGTCACACCAGGATGTTCCGGTCACTGTGGCACAAGAGCAACAGATGAAGGGACTTGCATTTGGTTTAGAACCTTAGGAGGGGCTGGAAATGACCAAAGGGTGACCATGCCTGTCCAACAGCCACAAACCCACACACACTCATTCTCAACCTCAATCCTGGTCTGTGTTTCTAATGCCCTGTGGCATAACCAAGTCTTTTGTGAATAAGAAGGCAGAAGTGTCTTGTTCTTGGGGCTGTCTCAGTTGCTAACGTCATGAAATTTAGTCCAGCTTGTGTTTTTCAGAGAGCACTCCATCCTGTTTTTGTTTTTTTTTTTTTTTTTTAATCACACCCAGAAATTCACAAACTTAAGAGAGAGGTGCCCATCCTTGGGTGTCTCAGGTTAGCCAAGCATATCTTCTCCCACTTCTTTGCTGGCAGGTGGCATGTAGGGTATGGGATAGGAGGCAGAATGGGAGTAAGAGGGAAAAGGTAGACAGAAAGTTCCTTGAGGTCGGGAACTTTGTCTTCTTTGTATTTCGATCAGCTTATACAACACACGTGTTGAATAAATGACAGCTGGATGGATGAGGGGCTTTTGTACTCCTCATTGTCTTGTCACATGTAACATGGTATTGATGGCTCAGATATGTATTCAAACACTCATCTCCTTCTTACCTCTTATTTCTTCCTACCTGTTTAGTGCTGGTGCAACTCATATAAGTCCATTCAAAGTGCATGGAATATTTACTTCAATGCTCCAGCACAATGTTGGGTATAGGAGAGTAGATGTTAAAGCTACGGAGTCCAGCTTGCATAGGCTGAGACAGACAGTCTGGGGATTGGTGATTTTGAGGATGAAAAGTTTATCTGTCCACTTCAGTCTGTTTCCTGATGCCGTACTGTGTAGTCTGAGCTCCTCATATGAAACCCACAGATTATGCTCACATGCATGAAGGAGATAAAACAGTAAATGTTTGAGGTCAGTCTCCGCTGTGGTCCCAGTTTGTACCTGTGTGGAGCACGTAAATACACCCACACTGCATACACATGTGTGTATTTCCGTCTGCACTCTGTATAGTAGGGTTTGTGAACACTTCTGCTCAACTGTGTGCGTATGCGTCTGTGTCAGTTTGGGCAGCCGTGCTGTATTTTTATTGCTGAGATCCTTAGCTCCTTCAAAAGACATGACGTGATGCGCCTGGCACATAGTATGAACCCAATAAATAATTGCTGAGTGAGTTAATGAATAAATACTATGTTCAGGTGATGGATGCTACTTGGGGACTTTACACAGTCCTTATACTCAAGATTTAATTGGAGAAACTGTCTATGTACAAGAAATAAAGTCTACTACAAAGTAACATGGGAATAAAGCCTATAGATTAAGTATATTAAAAATAGTTGTTATAATCATAGCTGACATTCACAGAGTGCTTACTATATGCCAGGTACTCTCCTAAGTGCTTTTATGTCTATTAACTCATCTAATGTATTCCCAACTCCATATGATATTACTGTTATCGTCCCCATTTTGCAGTTGAGAAACCTGAGGAACTGAGAAGTTAAGTAACTTGCCTGGCGTCACACAGCCAATGAGAATAAGATCCCATAGTGAGCACAAAGTGGGACTGGGGTTTAGCAACAAAAACTTTCTGAAAGAGGCGAGTTGAGACATCCCCTTACCCTGTCACTGAGACCACAGTGGAGGCCAGGGCCCAATGCACAGACCGCCTGGCGGGCCCTCCCTGGGGTGATGAACGGGGCTGTTGAGAGCCGGCTCACAGACAGTGTGCGATGTGGCACTGCAAGCCTTCCCAGAGTACATGCCAGATAGTCTAAAAACCCTTTGCTTCACGTACTCAGTAAATGACAGACCTAAGTCTGCTAGACTTAAGTCAGCTCCTAGTTCTCTGCTTCCTGCCGGGCTCCACATCCATTTCCCCATGTCCGGCTTGCTCTGTTTCCCTCCCGTGAGTTCCTAAGTGGCCCTCCAGGATCTTGATTGGATTTGCCTGGGTGCCCACTGCTCTTTTTTTTCCTCCCCGCCCCTCTTTTTCTCTGTGAAATATCCCTAGTAGGTGCTTTATACTCTTTCCTGCTTTGGTAACACTTAGTAACAAGATTGCTCTGTGTGTAAAACTCATCTGTTTTGCGATGTACCCCCTATTGCTCCCCTCAAAACCGCTCCACTTTTATCAGGCTTAACTGCCTACACTGAATTGTCAGAGGTAATATCCGCTTTTCAAAAAGCCACAAATCGTTAATATTTTAGGAAGTGACTTAATATTTACTAATGAAGATCCAACAGATGCAAAACTGATTTAATGTCTTAACTCCTAAGGTTTTCTCATAAAATGAAACAGTTAAGTATTGCCTCCAAGAAGTGATTCCCACAGATGCATCTTGCCCTGTCATTGTCGCTCTGGGCTTCTCTCTTTTCTCTTAGCAATGAGCTGATACATTTATCTTGAGGCACAAGTGAAAAAGAGAAAAAGAAAGGCATTTGCTGTAGGAGCCCTGGAAAGAACCATATTTGTATTTATCTGCCTTCCTCAAAGGAGTCGTGCCCAGACACAGGAGGCTGACGTGGAGGTATGCAGCTCCCCCGAGACACAACCAGCAAACCTCTGGAACCCCTCACTTCCACCTCTGTAGCTGTTGTCCCCTGTTGCATAGGTTTTTCCCTCTGTCCCTGAAAAAGGAGGAGCTACACCTTGATGCTGATTCAGAAATACAGCGATGATAATGGGGGTCTTATTATAATAGAGGAGGTACTGGGCTGTGTATAAATACTTCACATTTAATGTGAACATTGTATCTCATCAGTGGATGGCATGTATTTCGGCATACAAGTGACATAAGAAATGTAGTCCTGCAATAGTCTTCTGGCTTGTTTGATTCTGAGGAAGAGAATCCTGAACTCTGGTTCAAGAGTTTCCTCTTCCCCAGACATCCCCAGAATTAAATGCTCACAATTTGGGGCTAGTGTTGAACAGCTTGGCACTGGGCTGAGCTCCAGGGATATCAGAATGTCTAAGGCCTGTCGCAGAGGGATTCCCAGTGTAGTGGGGCAGCAGATACGAAACCAGTTAAGTTATAATAGTGGAGTAAGTGTTGTGGCATAGCCACACACACAGAACAGGGAGGGCTGGGAGCTGTGGGACTCGGCGGGGGAGTCAGACAAATCAGGCAGAGAGGGCCGCGAGCCGCCAAGGGAAGGGCACAGGCGCTGGCTGTTTGTTATGCCTGGAAAGTAGTGGAAAGGGGCAAGGGGAGATTCTGGAGGAGTAGCTGTCCCCCATGCCGAGGAGTCCCATAGGAAAAGGTGGCTGCGAGAGCCGCTATAAAGCAAAAACTTAATTAGGAAAGTAAGTGAGGTGGCAATTGGAGGACGACAGACTAGAAATGGGCAGCGTGGGGTCAGAAAGGCAGGGCAATTCTATATGGTCTCCTGGCAAGATCTGAAGAGGGTCTGTGCATTTAGCGCCTGCTCTGCTGGACGTTCACCACCTGCCAGATGAGCCTTAACGTGTATAAACCCCTTAATAGAAAGAAAGAGAGTCTGGGAAGAGAGAACCAGACTAGGAAGGACTGCGTGAGCAAGCGTTGAGTGAAAGGGCCGTGACCAGTCTTCCCTGTTTGAACTAAATTCATCAGTGAAACGTGAGAAACTGTGGAGCACCAGAGAATTTCCCCTTCTCTGCCTCTGGCCAGCTTTCATTTTGCCGTTGTCTGTTAAGCTGACAGAGGAGGAGAGCTGTCTCTCAGCCGCTGAAGTCAGCCAATGAGAAGAGCTTGGAGTCAGGCTTTCCGAACAGGCAGTGCCGCCTGGGCCTCCCGGGAGGCGAGGTCTGGCTTATAGGGGTGCAGGAATCAACTTGTTGAAGCTTCCTTGCTTGTCAGAGCACCTTTAAATTACCCACGCCTGCAGCTGTTTCATCTTCAAATGAGAGAAAGTGAAAATGGCCCCAAACGGTGCAGCGTCTCAGATAAACGCGGTGCAGCGGAGACATGCCTGCCTGTGACACTGAAGTGTCTCAGACAGACGCGGACAAGCGACACGTACATCTTGCTGCGGATAGGTTTGTCTTCCCTTGTCCGTGGTGATTGTTCTCTGAGGCAGACACAGATAAAAACAATGAATTATATATGACTATTCTAAAAGGAAAAGGTGGCCTGATTATTTTATTTTTTGGTCGGTTTATGGTTCGAGAAGGCAATTTTTTTCAATTGCTAGGAGACAGAAAAAGCACGTGTCCAAGACTGATGCTCCTCAGCTGACGAGTTCTGCGGCGTGGCCGTGGTGGTGGTGAACGCCCAGTTAGCAGAACGCCCTGCCGGTCCTCCTGGCTTCTGGAGAGTGCGTTAGCGGGCAGACCAGCTCGGGTGCTGATGCCGGGTTGTCAGCAGCGTTTCAAGTTTCTCTCCGCCACGTAAACCCCTTCCTTTTAATACAAACAGCAAAGACTGTCCTGTTCGGTAGTTGACTAATGAGTGTGTGCACTGAAATGCAGCGACAATGAAGCAGTTAGTGCGTCTGTGACTCTGCATATGACTGAGTTCCAGTTTTCTCCCTGCCAAGCGGTGAAACAGGAAACATCCCGTCAGGAAGAACCTGCAGGTGCCATCCAGTAGTTGCACCTCACGTCACGGAATTGCCCAAAGTCAAAAATCTTGACTTGCAACTTTGGAGGGCGGGTCTCTGAAAGAATTTCGGGCGCTCGCACGGAGATGAGGTGTGTCGTTCTCTGATGAGAAGGACGCTGGCTGCAAGGCTGCAAGGCTGGCTCTGGCTGCTCTTCACAAGCCCGGGGGCATCTTCTGTGGACTGAAGTCTCAGAGAGGTGGGCACCATTTTGTTGATGTTGTTGTTATTTGAGAGCCTTCGAAACCAAGTTGGCTTTGACTCTGTGTGTGTGTGTGTGTGTGTGTGTGTGTGTGAGAGAGAGAGAGAGAGAGAGAGAGAGAGAGAGAGAGGGAGAGGGAGAGGGAGAGAGACAGGGAGAGAGGTGATCAAAATGTTTGTTTTCAGCCTGATGTTTTGGGAGAGAATCAGAAGAGAGAGATCTGAAGCCCTCTGCTTGCTGAGTTTTACCTCAGAAGTCTTTAGTAGTGGAGAGTAAAAGTTGGATCCAAACTTCGACTTCTGACCCGTGTCACTCACTCTTTGACAAGTTTAAACTGATTTATTGGTGGACGGGAAGCATTGTTCAGAGAGGGAGATTGCACGAGGCTGAGCGCCCAGTCGGCAGAGCCAGGTTCACTAGGAAAGCCTCGGCTCCAGCTGAGTGAGAATGTCGACCTCGGGTCTCCAGGCAGCAGGACGAAGGCCATTTCAGACCATTTCAGAAGGGCTCACATTTGGAACAAGGCAGGAACTGCTCGCCTCTCAGGGGGCAGGCTTTTCTAAGCTTCTTCTGTCTTGAGGGAGATTGTCTCAACGTCATGTCCAGAAGACATTAGCTGATTAGTTCTAAGACTGCCAGCTTGGTGCAGAAAAATGAAACAAAACTAAACAATTTTTTGCTAACCCATGCTTAGGGAAGAGGTTCTTTGAAGTAATTTTATTTTATTTCCTGAAAAGCCTTACACAGAGCAAGGGGAAGAAACCTCTGGGACTCACCAGATGATTATTAATTTATTCATTAATCTGTAATGTTCAGGGTCCTTCTTTACCCCAAGTGAGGGTTCAGACTCTAAATAGCACCTTTCGTTCCTCTCCACTACAAGCTTTTTTAAGGGGTTTCCACTTAAAATTTCATCAGTAGAATTGCTGGACAAAGGGACTGTTTCTTTAAGGGGAAAATAGACACTTGTTCATACAGGAAATAATTGCAGAGCCTTCCAATTAAAAATAGTTCTGTCTTTTCTAAAAACAATCAAATTAATTGACATAAAATTGCTGATAATTCTGGGTTAGTAATAATCTACATTTATTGAGTCCTTGCTGAGTTTATGTGCATTGCTCATTTAATTCAATGAGACAAGACTCATATTATGCAGTTTTCAGATAAGGAAATGGAGACTTAGTGAGATTTATAGCAGCAGGGCAGGAAAGTGGGAAAGCCAGAACTCTTGCCTTTTTGCACACAGATATATACATATATATATATTAATATATATGTAAATATATATATACACATTTTTATATATACATATATATATGTATGTATGGATATGGATTGGAGCCTTCTCTATTCCTGTCCTATTCTGTCAGCCTTTTACTTAGTCCCTGTCACGTGGAGGAGTTTCTGAATCCATGGCAATATACAGGTATGTTACTTTGGTATCTTATAGCTAAAGACCAAGAGTCAATCTCTAATTTTCTTCGGCTGTTGGGGTGAAGGCAGGGTGTGGTGGACTGAACATGGGCTAGGAAGGCAGACAGACCTAGACTTGAATCCCTGCTTCCTGCTTACTAATTGTGTGGCCTAGGCAAGTCAGTGAAAGTCTTCAAACCTCAGTTTCCTGATTTATAAGCTAATTATCATAATGTCCATCACACGGCATTGTTTCAAGGAACAGAGGGACAAGGTATGCAAAGTGCCTTCCACATGACTGAAAACGGGTGGGCTTTCAGTAAAGAGTAGCCATTTCTCCGACTCTTTGCTGATGCTTTGGCATGCTCGATTCTGTTCTGGGCACGGGGTATCAGCAGCGAATAACAGAGGCAAGCTAGTGTATTCCACGCAATACACAACTTTCTTTGAAAACCACGTTGTGATTCTTGAGATCCTTTATGGTGGATATGTTTCAGTTTTGACATAGCCTCTGAAGCAGGGGAGTGGAAGTCCTATGCTAAGATTTCCCTAAAGTTCTGTAAAATGAGGCAAAAAGCAAGAACATCAGATATCTCTCTTACAAAAGCAGTTTGTTGTGTTAATTATTGCAGAGTTAGAGGTCAAGACAGGTGTGTTTTTATGCACGCATTCATGGACACACACACACAGATTCATCTGAGTTTTCCTGGGCTCCCAAAGCCATAGCAGAAGCATTGCTGGCAGGATGTGTGTGGGAGGAGGGTCTGGCTCCAAGAACTCACGGAACACAGAGTGTAGTGTGGCAACCATTCATTTGCGTTGGAACGCAGGCCTTCTACTCAAGAGCCTTGGGCTTTCCAGGGCTTCCCCAATGTGAATTTAGGGATGCAATACGAAGATTGAACTGGAGACAATATGCTTTTATAAAGACAGATTCAGGACAAGAGTGACTGGCTTATTTACTGGCTAAAAGCCTGGAGGCAGTTGTATCAGATAGGCCACTTGGCATCAAGAGTGGTATTTTGGCATCTGACCTTAACTTTGAATCCTGATGAGCTGCAGATCATAGCAGAGAGATCAGAGGGGAGCACAGGGAAGCTCCCTCTGGAATCAAATGCAGTTGTCTTCTTCCTGTTCCTGGAAACATCTGCACACCCAATACTCCGATCTTACTCGTCTTACACACCCTGAGTCTGTTTTTTATCTAGTGATAGACCCAGAATGATTTAAGAAATCTTTGTGTCAACCCAGACAGACTAGACAATTGGTGCTATGAAAGAAGACATTGTAAAGTTAGCAGGACTTCCTTTCCTAAGCCTTATGCAACAGTCAACCTCATCATTTTATGGATCATACTATATATATTGCCTTAAGATTGTGTCATGCAGGGAGGATTTTAAATGATGCAAATATAAACTGGGTTAAAAGCTTAATTAAAATAAATTAAGGCTGAGGCATAAAAACCTCAAGTGGCCAGTGAATGGAGAGATTAAGACCCTTTGACCTTATACGACACTGAAACAG
The DNA here is from genome assembly GCF_036321535.1 of Camelus dromedarius. Classification (NCBI taxonomy): domain Eukaryota; kingdom Metazoa; phylum Chordata; class Mammalia; order Artiodactyla; family Camelidae; genus Camelus; species Camelus dromedarius. The sequence continues at coordinate 6,292,393 of NC_087464.1, forward strand.
CCTAAAATTCTCCCCAGGGGTTTCTGTTGATGGTGGACAGATGTTTGCTTGTAAATAGATGTCAGCAATCACTGTATTTAAATTATTTCCAAATTTCTTCATCGTCAGACCTTAAAGTCTGAGGAAACCCGTTAACAAATGAAAGACAGCCGCAGTGAGCAGGCGTTTGACCTTGAGACACGTTTCACCTTTCCCAAGTAGGAGGATGTAAAATTTCTCAGGCAGTGAGTGTCTTCATGCTGCTCAAATATAAAGTTAAAGGGTTTTGGTTCATTTTAATAACCATTTCCTCTTTTTTTGCCCACTGGTTACTGGAAAGCCTGTGGGGGGGCATTTGCGCAGCGTTCTAAAGAGGGCAAACTGAGCAGAGCGGAGGCCTGACACACAGCTGGCATTTGGTTTATAGACTTTCCAATTCAACAGAAAGTTTCCTTTTTATTGTTTCCTGAATTTTATCTTCAGGAAATACCAGGAAACTAACATGTTTAACCAAAATCTCCAAATCTCTCTGCTCAGGATTGGTACACACATATCACATAGACACACACACACATACCACAGACATTACACATGCAGACACACACATATACACACATACCACATAGATACACACACACACACACACACACTGCACAGACACACACACACCACAGACACACATACCACAGACACACACACACCACACAGACACATGCACACACACACACTGTGCACACACCACACAGACACACATACATACCACACTGACACACACACGCACCACAGACACACACACACATTCACACATACACACACACTAGACACACACACCACACAGATACATTCACACACACACACTGTGCACACACCACACAGACACACAGACACACCACATAGACACAGATACGCACACACACACACTCGTGCACGTGCACAATATAAAACTAAAATCAGAAGATACATACTTCTTGTGTGTGCACGCAACAAAGCTTGTTCTCCTGTCGTAGACTGAGCTGCCTTCTTCCGTCTGGCAGCTCTGCCTTCTGAAGCAAGTGACGTGTGACCGCTGGGTGTGGAGAAAGGAGAAATGGAAGCCGTTTTTTAGATTTTTAAAAAACTGAGGTATAATTGACATATATTAGTTTCAGGTGTTGTTATATAACGATCTGCTGTTTGGACGTATTGTGGAATAATCACCAAATACAATTCTCATTAATGGGAAAACTGTAAAATTCACTGCTAATACATATAATTAGGTTATTTGAAAAGATAAAATATTACTTTAAGGGATTTGAAATCATTTTTATTTATATTTCCATGTTCTAAAATGAAGTAATTAGTGAGGAAAAATCACACGCCGTAATCCATTTGCTCTTCAGAGAGTACTTGTGTGCAAGACCAAAGCCTGTTTCTTTTATTTTGATTCATTTGCCAGACATATTTTAGCTGATAGTCAATAAATACTTGCTGGTTAGATTGCTCCTGACACAGGCTGATTAATAATCATTTCACGATTCAAGCAAAAATTCTGAGAGCATTTTCCACTATAATGAAGATTACTTGACATCATTTAATAACTAAATTGGCTTCAATTTCTTCCCCTCAAATTTTGTTTTCTTGCTCGACATCTGATTAAAACTTTTAAAAACGTAAAACATGCTGATGCTGGAGAAACGTCACATTGCACAGATGAGCAATTTTCCTTTGTGACGTTCCCACCAGAGGCTCCCTATCACTCTGACCTCAGGTCAGCGTTCCAGGGCCTCGTAATGAGCATCTCCTGTTCTGTTAGCTGTTAAGTGGCTCTTTCTGACCTGTTTCCAAGGGAGATCTGCTTTCTGTGGAATTCTTGTCTATAACCAATTGTGGGAGAGAAAAGCTTCAGAGCATTACTAGATGATGACTGTAAAATAATACTCAAGTTGGATTTTCCTGTGATTGTTTGACAGATGACACTACTGCAGTGGTCTTCCAACTTTTTCTGACAATCACTGATGGTAAATATTTTTTAGATCTCATCATAGAACACTCGCACACATTAACTGAAATAAAAGTTTCACAAGACAATACTTGATATGTATTGATGTTTTCCCTTCTACTCCATTGCACTTTTATAAAATTTCTGGTCATGACCTACTAGTTAATTTTGTAGCTGGTAGTGGCTCTCAATACTGGCTGAAAGTGAGAACCAACTAGGAAAGTTTTAAAAAATGCTAAAGCCAAAGGCAGAAGAGACCGGTGAAATGGACTAGAGATTCCAGAAATAAACCTCCACTTTATATACTAGACACAATACACTTACTCTGAAACAGATTGGACCCTTGATTTGTGACAATGTTGATAGTATAAGAAAAGGATGGCCATTTGAATATCCATGTGGAAAAAAGTGAATTTTGTTTCTAACCTCAAAATGTATACAGATCTGAATGTTAATATGGATGTGACAGGTAACACAATATAACTTCTAGATGTGTACTGTTCAATACAGTAGCCGCAAACCGCACGTGGTTACTGAGTCCTTGAACTCTGGCTGGTCCAATAGCGATATGCCCTAAGTGTAAAATACACACCAAATTTCAAACACTCCCTGTAGAGAAAGAATTCAAAATATGTCATTAATAACTTTTATATTCATCATGTGTTGAAATGATAATATTTTGGGTATATTGGGTTAAATAAAATATATTCTATTTTGTCATCTGGAATGATGTTGTCCCATAGAAAAATAGTAGGAGCCAAATATGTAATTTAAAATTTTCTAATAGCCGCATTTTAAAAAGTAAAAAGCAACAGTAAAATTAATTTTAATAGTATATTTTATTAAAAACATCCCACTGTTTTTCTATTGAACAACATACCTCTAGATGACAAAATAAAATATATCAGTGCCCTTGAGATAAGGCAGTAAAATTACTACTATAATAAAAATATCTATAAATGGGGCCATATTAAAACTAAGAACTTCTTTCCATCAGAGCATACCATTAAAAGAGTAAAAAACAAGCTGCAGAGGGGAGAAGACATTTGCCATGCATGCAACCAATGAGGAGTCGTATCCAGAGCCAATAAACAAGTCCGTTTAAAAAGATGGACCAACGTGGTAGGAAAACAGGCAAGAGATTTGAACAGCCACTTTACCAAAGAGCATATCCAAATGGCCAGGAAACATGAAACATGTTCAACAGTATTAGTTATCAGAGGACTGCAAATTAAAACCACAATGGAGTACCACTATACACTCGCCAGACAGACTAACATTTAAAAGACAATGGAAGTGTTGGTGAGGATGGACAGCAGCTGGAACTCTCATGTACTGATGTAGGAGTGTGAATGGGTACAACAGCTGTGGAAGGCTATTCAATAATGCCTGTTAAGCCTAAGTATACGTATACCTCACGGCCTGGTGTCTCCACTCATAGGTACATGCCTCATAGAAATGCATGCATATATTTACCAAAAGGCAGGTTCAAGAGTGTTCATAGATAGCAGCATTATTTGTTATTGCCCCAAACTTGAAATTGAAGTAGAATTGGACAATAGATTGAAACAGTAGAACTGAAAAATAGACTGTGATATGGAATACTAAACACCAGTGAAAATGAGTCAACTACTGTTACATGCATCCACTTGGGTACAACTCAGTCATAAACGCTGAGGGAAAGAATTCAGATGCAAAGGAATGCGCTCAGCATGATTCCATTTGTATAAAGTTAAAGAACAGCACCATTAAACTGTGATGTTAAAAGTTAGGATGAGGTAGTTGGGGAAGGTTGGGTAGCGGCCAGGAGGGGCCGCGAAGGGTGGCTCTTTGGTACTGGTGATTTTCTGTTTCTTGGTCTGGCTGCTGGTTATGACATAGGTATGTTCACTCTTATGATCTGTTACTTTGCTGTTAGTCTCCTATGTTTCTTAAGCAGCACTAACAACAGTACTGATGCCAGGTGAGCACATTCAGAGATTCTGATCTAATTGGTCCAGACAGGGGAGAGCATGGCTTAAAATTCTCTCCTAGGTAATCCCCATGTAGAGACAGGGTTGAGAACCAGTGCAAAATGGGTCACAACTGGCCCTTTGAAAAACCACGTGCTGTGATATAACCATAATTGTTAAACTGGGCTGTGCTAGGCCCTTATTATCTTGACTCAAGTTACACTGAATTTGAAAACATGATTCACATTGATAAATCTTAGAGACATAAGGAGGCACAGAGTTAAATGCCTTAGAAAGTCAATCAGATAACTGAAATTAACAGTGGGCCAGGCTGGTAAACTTAATGCCCCACTTGAGGCCTGTAGCTCCTGTGATCATTACCAGAGCGGATTTTTCCAGTGAAGCTGCAAATCTGGATTTTTATGTGAATTTTAATGTTGGTTCAAGTTGTTTGAAAGCACTGTGCAGGTTAAATAAAATGGAATAGTAGGCCCAATCTGACCGTCACCAAGTTCTACCACGGGTTTGTAACTCTGACTTGAAGCTTTAGAGTTAGAAGGAAACTTATCGGTTAATTGTGTATTCTTTTGATTAATTTCCCCCTTTCTTCTTCTGCAGAATTGTTGTGAAAATAAACACAGTGCTTTTACATATATTTATGTACCCCCCCCCCCACACACACACACACATACACATATACACGTAGCACTTGAATTCTTTGGTAGTAAACTATTATATACATTCAAGGTAATTATCATTATTTACATTTTATTTTATCTTACTTCCGTTGTGTTTTCTTAATTGTGATGTTGGGAAATTACACCTGTGACTCAAAAGTTTATTATATGGTATTATTTTTCATGTTCTGGGGAGGAGTGGTATTTGGGGAAGGAAAATAACGTGTTATTCTCTATGAAATACTATAGAACCATGTTCTTTCTTTTTGAAAGGGGGAAGGCTGAGTGGCAGTTTCACTGGGCAGCCCCAAGGTGAGGAGCTCCATAGCTTAGCTGGTATTTGCCATCTGTGCTCTGATCTCACCCCCCTGTCTCTCATTCCCATCCCCCCAGCACCTGCCGCTCTGATCAGGAGGAAGAGTTGGCTCTGTCCTGCTGGTTTACAGCTTCCAATTTCTCACCTGTAAGAGAGGAATTTTCAAAATCAGTTCCTTCGAAATTATCAAAAGTGGCAATCAAATATGATCATGTGTATGAAGAGTTATTCACAAGGCATGTTCACAGATGTTGACTTGATGAAAGGCAAAATCCAGTATGTAAAGAGGCGAAGCTCTTTTACCCTCAGTGTCTGAATTTGAGTGGGGCTCTTTGTCATCTTTAGCAAGTCTTTTTAATCCTTCTCAACATCCTTTTTCACCAGTAAATTGGCAGTAGTGATAATTACCATTGTTAGGATTCAATGAGAGAATGCTTGTAGAAGAATCTTTGTAATCTTTATAATTGTTAGTTTTAATTTTAGTCATCTCAGTAATTTCTGTAATTGTCTGTGAAAAAGTGGTGTTATGGTTCCCAATTTTCAGCTGCAAAACCAGATGTCAGTGCTGCTGGTCATCTGGATCACATCTCTTATGCTTCTGCACCAGTGGTCCTTGCTTTGCCCCACCTCTCAACCCTCTCAGTGTAACCATTTCTTAGTGGGTCAGTAGAGAACTCAGAAGGAGTTCATGACGAAAACCTATAATTTTCTGTACCTTCTTATAAACCCAAAGGTTTGCTAAATGCAAAACCCAGTCGATCACAAATGTATTTCCCCTGCCTACTTTCTAGTCAGGCGAGAGTAGATAGTGAAGAGGCAGCATGCTGGTGAGGAGGACTGGGAAGCATCCGTAAGCCAAAGTGAATAACCTTGCTAACCAGGAAGTCACTTTCTCTGGGAAGGAGCAGTTTGGTTGGGCAGACAGGAGTTATGTGAGGATGCCACCAGCCCTTCTGGTGGTTGCACAGCCTGAACAAAGCCTGCGCTTTCAGAACTCCCAGGACTTCTGGATCCACTCTGCAGATCTACTCTGAGGCCCTGTGGACAGGCCCACCCGTAGCGGTGGAGGGGCCCAGGGCAAGAGTACATTTGGCAGTATCTGGCTCTCAGACGGGACCTAGCCCTCCTCCCAGTGCCAGTCCTGTCCTGCTCAGCTAGGAGCCTGGTACACACATGTGCAGACGCCCAGCAAACGTGCCTCCTCCCCAGCAGTCTCCTTTTGGTCATTCCTGAGGCCTAAGGGTACCTTGCGCTGTCACTTTTAGGAGGACAGACATGGAGAACGGCCCATGAAGCTCTTGAAAATGGTCTCAGAGCTGTTTGGGCGGGGAATCCTAGGGTCCTGGGTCCTAGGTTGCTAGCAAGCCTAGGAAGTGGGCGTGGGGTGTGGGCGGGCACGTCCCCATGGGCCTACAGACTGCTCAGCCCATGGGAGAGAGGTGTGGCCAGAGGAGGGCCAGAGTGGGGTCTTTTAAAATAAGGCCAGAGTCTAAGGGTGGGGTTGCTTGGGGGCATCAAGTTCAGTGCCCTTGGTACATAATTGATAGTTAATGGTATCACTGACTAATGACAGAGTGACAAAGGCTGGGCAATTTCAGAATTGCATGTACATAAATGTGACTCCTGCCGCCACATTCCATGAACATCCACCTAGCAGCCTGGCAAAGATGAAATTGCTTAGAATGTATAAGGCGGCAGATGAGAAACATTCCCAACCTGGTAAACTAACAGGAAGAAAAATTTACTGAGAAGCAGTTTCACTTGGCAGAGAAGAGAAGCAATCCGGGCTCTCGCTCTTGCTGAACAAAAGGACTTCCCTGAGGCTCACGTTATCTATCCCTTGGCCTATTTTAAGAGAATTCACGAAGGCTGAGAGTTGTGTCTCATATATATTTCAGACAATACTTACACCTGGGATATTTGGAGTTGAATAATCATATGACTCTTTTGTTCACTTTCAGAGCATCCCTTTCTTTTAGCTCAATCATAAGGCGTTTATAGTTAAATTTCACTAACATGAATGACTCAGGGAACTCTGAATTCCCTCCTACAGCCCGTGTAGCCGGCAGCCTGCCCTGCGGGTCAGCCAGCCTCCAGCTCCGCCACTCTCCTCTGGGTTCACAAGGGGAAATGCTTCACAGCATCAGAGCAGTCATTCACAGTGGCCCTTCTGCCAACTGTTTGTTTTGACAGAAAAAAAATTTGAGGAAATATCCAATAAAATATCCAAAACAAAAAGAAGAAGAAGAAGAAGGCTTAGAAGCTAACAGACCCCAAGATCAATAGAGGAGTAGCCAGCAAGCCACACTGGCACGTGTTAGACCTCCCTCCTCCGCCACGGGAAAAAGGAGTTGGCACTGTGCCTGACGTGGCATTGACCTGCGACACTTGGGATGTGTCAGCATGGTGTTTTCTCTGATTCATAGCAATAATAGGCAGAAATCAGAGAGACAAATGAAAATCATAGAAATGTCTATTGAACAGGGATTTAAGGATGCCCCCTTTGGAAAGAATGTATATTTGAAAATTCTGGAAACCCAGGGAAATTTTTATTTTTAAATGTTGCATTTTCATAAAATATACCCAGGAGGTTTTTTTCTTCCAGTTACTTCTGCAGGCAAAAGATCTCTAAATTTAAAGCCATGGATTTAGTCATTAATCCCCCACAAAAAAAGAATAATTAAGAAATCAAATAATTTCTCTATGTTCCAGGCTTCTTAGATTTCCTGTATGTCTTTCCGTGTCTCTCTCTCTCTCCTATCTGTTTAAAATCTGGGTGTTATATTTTTTTTGTCTTTAAGGGGCTTCTTGTTTTCGTTGGAGCTGGATGGAAATGACTAGTTCTTTTTAGTTTTGAGACCGTGTGAGTTATTTTCTCTTGGTGAATAAACAGCCCAGGCCGGTGGCCATGGGCAGAAGAAGCAGCTGCTTTGGCTGAGGAAGGGAAATGACCCATCCCTGTTTGCTCAAGGGAGGAGACAGTGACTGTCCCAGCAGGTGCCCAGTTTCCCAGTCTCATGCCACTTCTTGCCAGAAGAAGCCTTCCCTTTTAATTGTTCTCACTTTTTTATGATTTCAGAGTTGGAGAAGGAAGCCGTTGGGAGCGTGTAATTGAGACTATTTTTCTGCACCTTCACGGCTTCCCTGCCTTCTCTTGTAGGTTCTCACACCCACCGCACCCCACCCTCATCTGAAGATGACTAGAATCTTTGTCATCTGGTTCTTTTCCAAGGGGTGCTTCCTTCAGTGGGGGCAGCAGGAAACCCTGCCTTGAAACATTACATGAGCATGTATTTTAAAATATTAAAATTGGTGGCTTGCTTCATCAGTGTGCCCTAATAACCCCACGTCCTTCCCTAAAAGTAACTTGGCGTCCTCTTCATCTGTGAGAGACGGATGTTCCAAATTCCTTCTTGATCAAGATGCAGCTCCACACCCTCCTGTAGGTCTCACTCTTTCATAAAATGATTCCTTTGGTGACACTGCCCACAAGGGTGCCAGGATGTATGAAATCCTGCTGTCACTGAGGACATGAATCACCCTGTCAAGTGACACATCCCTCAGAAAAGCTGCTCGCCCACCAACACTTGGTCTGGGTAACCTCAGTGCTGAGCAGGGGGTAGAAGGAAATCAATGAGGGAAGACTGGCCGTCATGCAACCTGGAAGTCCACAGCACCATTGATAGGGAGATGTAAACAGTGACCACAGTTCTGACACCTGCAGCTTGCTGGGCACTTACTATACCAAGCATTACAAAAAGTGACTTAGACACACGACCTTATTTAATCCTGACCTAAACTTTACAAACGTAAAAATGATGTTTTTTACGTTTGTAAAGTCTAGCTGGAAAGGGAGGAAGGATGGACATTCAGATTCCCACACATTTATTCTTGACAAGCCAGTAGGCCTTGGGTTCCTACATGTCCTGTCCTGAAATTCTACCCTAGTGTGTTCTGGGGGAAGGTCCGGGCATCCCCCTCAGGTAGTCTGACTGTTGGAAGGTCAGAACTAGGTGACACTACGCAATAAAGCCTCTCCAGGACTTGTCTCCGGGTTTTCTGTTTAGCAGTTTGTACCTGTTATGTGGGCTTCCCTTAACCAAACGAAAATATGAAACTAGTTATCTTTTCCCAGCAGTGAGAGATGTGGACATCGTTGGGGGAGGGCAGCTGTGAAGGAGCAGAAAGGTGTCCCATTACTCCCCCTTGGGGAGTCTTTTTAAATTTAGTATTTAATCTTACTATTTAAACCAGCCTGCCATTGGATTCTAGCTCTTACCCAGTAAGGTCAGGATAATAAGATAATATTCCTAGATAACATTGATTCCGCACTTTATTGCGTTCAGGTATTTTTATGTATCTGCTCACCCTTAATCCACAACAGGTCTTTGCAGCGGGTAAAATTAGCGTCATTTAACAGGTGAGCAGGAGAAGACTCAGGGAGACTGAGTTGCGCAAGACCACTTAGCTGCTCAGTGACCGGTCCGGCCTTTGAAACTGGGCTGTCTAACTCCAGAGCCATAGTTTTTCAGCTGTTTGAAAGGCAATGAGCTACTTGAGGTGGAGTCTAAAGCACCGCGTTCTTTGTTTTTCAATTCATCAGTTTCAGGTTTGCGGCATGGTGGTCTTCCTGGTGCCTTTAACCTGGGACTCGGTGGGGGGAGAGTGCCGGCAGCCACAGCAGGGCACAGGAGGGCCCCGCAGGCAGCCAGCCAGCCCTCCAGTCTCTCCAGCGGGATCACTTGAGACAGCATCAGGGCCTTGCCTCGGGCTCCTCTGTGAGTCACTGGCAGCGAGGTTCCCAACTCCCTTGTTTTTGCTACATCACTCACTGTACCTGAGACTAATAACAGGGTAATTTGTGAAGCAAGATGTGTGACTCACCAGGCAAGGGAGGAGCGCGTGCAAGGAAGGACGTGGTGGAAAGGAACAAAATATTTAACAGCAGTTGGAAAGGAAATGCTGACGTCGTGCTAATTGGGTTAAAATTTCTTTACGTTGCAACACCATTGCCTGGTTACTCAGCTATTAATTTACATTTTAGACGTGGAGAGTTAACTAAAAGAAAAAAGGGCAGGGGGAAAGACGGGAGGGAATTCTACTTTTGAAGGCAGAATTATCAATTCTGTGTAACTTTCTCATAGATTTCTTCCCAATCATCTTGGACCCCTTTTCTTTGAATCCCAGGATTTGCATTCTTCTAAGATGGGTCTGTTGTGTAACTTTGCTTTACAGCCTTCTCATTTCAGTCATACCTGTTTTTCTGCAAGTTCCTACCCATATTACCAATCTGAGTAAAATTCCTCAGTCACTTACCTCTGTCTTGGTCCTGAGCTGACCTTTAGCAAGTTTTGTCAGTTTGACCAGGGCAGAGGTAGCCAGAGACTCAATAAGGTGAAAAGGCACCCAGGAGAATTACTTTTTGGTGAATATTGCCTCCCTAAATGGCTTTTTCTGCCTTATCTTTATTATCTCCAGCATCTAAAGTCAGTTTATAGGTAGATCTCAAGAGCCTGTCTTCCTATTTACGAAGGAAGCACGTTTTAGATTTTCAGTTAACAGTTTGTGTGTGTAAAAAGGCTGTGGTCAGTTTTACATAGGTAGCAAACTTGCCGTACTTCAAATCAGCTATTAGTTTTTGTATGTGAAACATTAACTTAAAAAAATTAGCCTTGGGGGAGGGCATAGCTCAAGTGTTACAGAGCGCATGCTTAACATGCGAGAGGTCCTGGGCCCAATCCCCAGTACCTCCTCTAAAAGTAAAGAAATAAATAAAGCTAACTACCTGCCCCCCTAAAAAAACCCCAAACAAACAAAAATAAATAAAACTTTAAAAAAATTAGCCTCTTAAAAATGTATGAATGTGAAATAAATCACCTTAATAATACCTTTTAGGAAGCTGGGTGCATATTGGGAAAACAATAATGTAAAAAATCTTAAACACAGAATTTTACCATTTTAGCATGTCAGTTATTTTTTCATGTTTCCTTCTAGTTTCTGTCTTCACACACATACGTGTGTGTGTATAAAATAGTATATGGAATTATATACCATCATATGATCAAAGTATAATTTTTAATTTTCTTTTTTAAACAAGTCATAAACACTTTTCATGTTGACAAACTTCATAATTTTTATCATTAACTGAATATTATTACATAGAGTTAACATTTCAAAATGCACTTAAGCATTCCAGATTTTTAAAAGCCACTATTACTAATACTGAAGTGTCCTTTATTAACTATAGTTTAAAATTTTTTTGTCCGGTTTTACATGTCTTTCTAGGTAGGCTTGAACGTCTTAATGACTCCTAAAATTCATTATCTGGTTCCAGAAGGGCAGTATCACTTTCATTGCCACTAGTAACATAGGAATGTAATGGTTTTACATTTATATGTAAATTTATGTATGATACATTTATAGCATATTTAGCACTGAATAATATTTTTAAATAATACCTTCTAATTTAATAGGTGTCAATAATAGAATTTTAGGATCTGAAAGGTCATTTAGTTCGTCTCTTTAGAAGGGCACCATGGTATTTAGTAGCTTGACTCCAGTTTACCACTTAACAGGAATGTAATACAGTGATTTACAAATATTTACTCAGTTTGCCATTTAAAAAAATCTCATCAGGGTGCTACAATTACTATTATCTCCATTTTGTAGATGGGGAAACTGATGTTAAGTTAGTTGTCCGAGGGCACACAGCTAGTTAAGTGTCAGAACTAGGCTTCAGACCCAGGCAGTCTGGCTCCAAAGTCCATGTGCTTGACCACTGTGTTACACTGGCTCCCCTGTTATTTATTGAGCACTTACTGTTTGTATGCTTGCCGTATGCCAACTTACGGGTGCTCTTGTGAGCACAACAAATTTAGTCCATGCCCTCATGGATCTTGAAGTCTGGGGAGGGAGCCAGACTTTAATCAAATCAACATACAAATATATACTGATATATATTTAAGTTAGGAACAGAGTGATGGTGGCATCTAACAAGAGTCCTTCATTTAGCTGTCGGCGGGATAGGGGGCCAGGGGTCATGGAAAATCTGGATGAAGATCTTAGAGACACTTAGATTGAGACTTGAAGGATAAGGAGGAGAGATTGGGGTGAAGACGGGAGAAAAGAGCATTCTAGGCAGAAGGAAGAGTATGTATATGTCCCGAGGCTGGAAAGGACTCTGCCTTTTGCTCTGAGGGTCAGAAAGCAGACCCGGTTTGCGTGTGGAATCCCAAAGTGAGGAGAAGGATGGCACAAGTGAGCCTGGAAAAGCAGACGGGGGTTCAGCGTGGTCCTGGGCCGTGTACAAGCTTCCCACTTCCAGAAGGGTGTGCACCGGGAGCGGGCAGTGGGAGCTGCCCCCAGACGCGGCTGGAGTTGCTTTGGACAGTAAGCCCCTGGCAGAGGCTTCCTCAGGTGGGGCTTCTTCTACACACAACAGCAAACAGTGGCTCTGCCTGTGCCCTTCTGGGAAGTGAACTTCACAGGCTCATTATTTCAGTTAGGAAGGGGCTATTTAAGTCAGGAACCTAGATCAAGGCGTAACGTGAAGTTTTATTACAGAGCCAAGAGAAACACAGCCTGAAGAGACAGCACCAGGGGGAGCTCTGGCTTGAGAGAGAACATGACCCCGTACAGATGCCAAGTGCCTAGTTGGCATTGTTTTGCTGGGAAATTTTCCATTATGTTTACTAACAATGAAAAAGTATTATCCTAGTAGAAAGTGGTAGCTGGCTCACGGGGACATTAATCTATGCTTTGAAGTCAGTGGAAGCAAAAAGGCAGAGGTACATCTTCCTGAAATCTCAAGTCACCTTTTAATCTATAAGCAAACTCTTCATACAGTATTAGAAGAGGAAAATGAGAAGGCCCTTTATTCTGATTTCAATTTCAGGAGCCTTTTTGACTTGCTCAGAATAACTTAGTTTTTGTTAATTAGTCTTAGAATAAGTGCATAAAGTTGGTTGGACTTTTCTATCAAGTCAATCAGGATTGGAGAATGGATGGGCCAGTAGGAAGAGCTCTAAAGAGAACAGGGATCACAGCTGTAGGAGGCAGTCCCCACTCCTGGGGCTGAGACAGAGCCCAGGGAAGAGGCCCCCAGGACGGCTGTGCAGACCCTGGTGGAGGGGCACAGAGGAGTCACTATGAAACCAGCCCTCAGGAGCTTGCTGGATATCTGCCCTCTAGGGTGCTGCAGGGAGCTGTTCACTGGGAGGGGACGTGTCTCACTGGAGCACTCTGCCCCAGAACTCCCCAGGAAGGTGCTGGTGGGATCTGCTGGGGGCTGCTGGAGCCAGTGCCGGGAGCACACCAGAGCCAAAACAAAACTCCTTCCTCCTGCGATGTCTTTCAACCACCCTCTACTGACAAAGCTCCCGGGCTGCTGGCAAAGGGAAATAGGTAAAGGGACCAGACTCATTTCACAGAGCAGGCAAACAGGGTGAAATTGGAGTTGAGAGGCAATAAATTTGTAATTGGCACAAGCTCCATACAGGAGGTGCAGTAGGCAGAGCAGATGCTTGGGGTGCTTCTCACCAGGCAAAATATGAATGGAAATCCAGGCCCCCACAGGACTTATTATGGAAGAAGTCCCTTGACTTATTTTTTATTCAGTTGCAGGAGTTTTTTTTTTTTTAATATTCTAGATACAAGTCCTTTGTATTGCAAATATTGCAAATACTTTCTCCAGGATTGTAGCTTGCCTTCTTACTCTCTTAATTAAAGTATTTTTTTTGATGAGCAGATGTCTCCAGAATTTATAATCTACCTAGCAGCAAATATAGTTCTTATTTACTTCTCCTTTATATTATTCCCTATGTATTAATTGGAGCTACAGTCTAAGCTGTTATAACAAAAAGAATTCAAAATTCGATGACTTATATGAGATAGAAGTTTATTTCTCTTGCACATAACGCTCCAGATATGGGTGGACCAGGGCTAATGTGCTAATTGGCTTCGAAGATTGCTCCAGCTCTGTCATCCCCATTTTCAGCTGTCAGGAAGGAAGACAGGGAGAAACCAGGACATGCAGCTTGATCTTTAGGGAGGTTACCCAGATCAGTTCTACTCCTGTGTCATTGACCCAGACATTGTGACTCATGCCACATCTAGGCATGCCATCGGGAGGTTGGGAAATGTTGTCTCACATGGCAGGGCAGCCACGTGCCCAGGTTAAACTTGGGGTGCAGGCCTGTAACTAAAAGAATGAATGGATACCTAGGACTTCCTGATACTCCTCAATGACATCGTTGAGGCCATACCAGGTTTTTGCTACAGATAACCTGAATTTTTCTGTTTAGTCTCTGAATCTGTTCTGAATTTCTTCAAAACTTTAAATTGATGTAATTGTAAAATTCAGTATGAGAGAATTAAATTTTTTTTATCTTGTAAGTTAATTAACTTCTTTACCTAGAGTTTAGGGTTTTTCCCTTCTTCTCTTCAGTCTTCTGAAGCTGTAAGTCCAGGCATTTATAAGCTTTTTATGCACTTAGTCATAAGAAATATCCTTCAGAATTAAATTGCTCTATCATTTGCATTGTCTTATCCATTTGAAATGGCAAAACTTAAAATGCTTTTGGAATTGGAATCTGCAGTTGGCCTAGTCCTTAATACTGTTCACAGGAGGCAAGTAGCTGCTAATGTTTTCCTTTGAGTTTTATCTTGAAGCCATAAACCAGTTTTTTTGGCTGAGTTAGTAGAGTTAGTTCCAAAGAAAACACAAATAAACTAAATATAGATAAACACGTTTACCTGACCCCCTGCACCAAATTTTTAAAATTGTTTTGCAACTAGTGAAAATGGAGTCGTAGATAATTAAATTAGATTATCATTTTTGGCCAGAGTATCACTCCTTGATTGTTCAAAACTCCATTCCAGCCTCAGCAAACCTTCTATCCATCCATTCAGCAAACACTTATTTAGTGTCTACTGTGTGGCAAGCTGTGGGTAGACAGTAATGTATGAGCCAGGCAAGGTCCTTGCTTTTCTGGAGCTGACTTTCTCTTCACCAGAGAACCCTGTCCCACTGTGACCCAGCTGGTCACCCAGTCTCCAAAACTGTCACCAACTCTCACATCCCCAACCTTAATGATATTTAGAGGTTGTGAACATTGATTCAAGGGTGTCTTTCTTTCACTTCATGGCTCAGGAATATACCTTTACTTCGATTTATTGAACTTGTCTTCCTAACTTCTCATCACTGTCCTCTATCTGAGAGAGATTTTCAGTTCTGTAGAGAGATTTTCTTGTCACTCCTCTCAATGCAAGCGGTATGTTCTGGAGAGTTACTTCTTTTAAAAAAAATTGTTTTTAATTGAAGTACAGTCAGTTACAATGTGTCACTTTCTGGTGTGCAGCGCAGTGTCTGGAGAGTTATCTTCTAAGCTGATGCAGTGTTTATGGTAAGGGTTGCATGGTTAGTTAACCAGAGCCTCAGCCTGACTTGGAGTTCTTAGAACCTCAGCAATAGTTCCAGTATCACATTTTTAAAGTATGCTACAAAAATGTTGCTTCAAATAGTGATAAACGTGTAACCCAGATGACTTTATTTCTTAAGTCCTAAGGTCAGATTTAATGGTGTGCATCTGAGAAAGTAGCTCATCAGGCATCCTTCACCCTGTTGGGTTCTGTATCCATGAGGTCAGAAAATGATGAGTCATTAAAAACCTACATTGGTTAGATTGTCTTCCTGCAAACTACTGGCAGCTGGAGTTGAAAATAGAGTTTACAATTTCCACAGTGTTAGGTGGGAAAACACAGCTGGGCTATGATGCCACCTCCATTACCGAATTTCCTCAGAGTGAAAAGAAATAGCTGCAGGCATTTTTCTTATAGATATTTCCTATTTTAAAAAATAGCTTCAGTTTTTTTACACAAATAAAAATTGTAGTTCCTTTGGGTTTTTTTTAATGTAAGTAGGAATTGCAGTACTTAGAGGATATGCAAAGGATGGGAAAGAAGGCTTTGAATAGCTGATGATCAAAAAAGGGACTAAGAATGGTCAAGGAGTAAAGAAATACATTTGCTTCCAAGAGAACACCAAACAGAGACTGAAGAGTTGTCAACACAGTTGACAGTGTTCAGTTGCCAGAAGGGCCTAGAGTTCAGCCAAATGAATAAGACAGATGGGTTGTGAGTTTACTGTGGGAATCAGTGTGCTTCTCAGACTGTTTGAAAGTGATTGACTCATAAGCAGGGCCCTTGAATGACAGATTCATTGTTGGAAATGCTCAGGATACACAGAGAAAGCATTAACTTGCCAGGTTTTAAAAACACAGGTATCTCTCCATCTCAATATCTTCTAATTCTTTTTCCACCTGGGGGTTGTTTAAATGTTGCGATAGTCAGACAGTTAACACAGCATACAGGTTCTGTTCCACTCACTGTGCAGGTAGCATCTGTCACCCACCAAATGTCTGGTCAAGGCTGTGTCAGGGAGGCCAGCAGACTCCTTCACCTTGAACAACAACAACAACAACAACAACAACAACAACAACAACAACAACAACAACAAAAACCCTCAAGTACTGACTGACTGACACTATCAGATTTGAAATTTAGGCAGAGCAGGAGCGAAAATGGGAGAGAAAGAAAGGAAAAGGGACAAACGAGTGCCCACTGTGTGCAAGATGAGCTCAGAGTCTAAACAGAGGGAGAGACTGACAGACGCTATAGCTGCTGGCCCCTCCTCAGTTCTCCAAGGGAGTTCCTGCTTCTCCATTCAACCTTTAGAAAGAAATCCCAAGAATAGGCACTTCTGCTAAATTGAACGTTCAGACAGCTGAACTGGAGCTGGCAGTTTCTCCTGAAGGTGGGCAGGGGAAACGCTCCGTGTATCAGCCAGTGCTCTTGATTGCAGGCAACGGAATCCACCTCTTTCTTACTTTCTTAAACAAAAGACTTCACTGGAAGTGACTCACAGCACCAAAGGACGGGTGGTGGGCTAGACTTGGATGCAGTAGAAACCAAGAGACCAAGGCGATCAGGAAGGCCAAGAAGCTGAGAGATGACAACTGTCCTCTCAGTGGCAGCAGCCTAGGCAGGATGCCATCTGCTGCTGCTGCTTGTCCCTGTCTGCCCCAGATTCAGAGTCCTAGGCAAAGCATCCATTTGGCCAAGCCCAGGCCATCCCAGGCTGACCGCCAGCAGATGGAGAATTGTCCACCTTGGCTTTTGCAGTGGGAAAAGCACGGCACCACACACGGTGGTGATTTCCCCTGCTCCTCTGAGGGCTGGATGCTGGGCTACCTCCCAAATGGCACATCCTGTGCACTAGGGTCAGGGTAAGGTAACTCTAAAGGATGCCAGATGTCTTGGAACAAGCTTGTGGCCTTAAGACAGCTATTGAAAGGCTAAGAGAATGTGGCCTGTTTCTTGCTAATAGATTGAAATCACAGAAGGGAAGAGAGGAGAGTGCCGGTCCCAGTTCCCTCTGTGCTTGGCCTCTGATCTCATCTCGAGAGAAAGTATGGTAGAGGGGCTGGCTGGAGGGAGAGCCTGGATCAGTCAAGCCCACCGCCTGGAGCTAACATGGTGGTCTGGGATGTCTGTTGAACACCCTGTACCCCAGGGCTATCCCCTGGGAGAGCCACTTCTCTTCAGGGGAGCTGGTCTGCTTTTACTTTTTAAAGCATGCAATTTTTTTTTTCTCCCAGAAAGTCGTGAACTTTAAAATCTATGCTGAAGTCTGAATCTGAATATAGTCTTCCCTTCATTCATGTATTTTTCTGGATTCACAGACACAGTCTTGACTCAGGTGATCCTGGGAGGTAAAACTGAAGCCCCTTAAATGAGATAATAGGAGCTTTAGCATGAAGTTCAGGCTGGGCCATGGATTAAAAGATGTAAAGGTTAAAGGGGATGAAGCTGAGAAGGAGACTTTTAAACTTTTTTTTTTTTTTTGATATAACTCACATACCATATAATTCACTCATTTAAAGTGTGCAATTTAATGGTTTTTAGAATATTCACAGAGTTGTGCAGCCAACACCATATTCAATTTATGAACATTCTCATCACCCCCAAACAAAACCCTGTACCTCTTAGCAGTCACTCCCCAGTTCCCCCCACACCACATTGTACGCCCTAAGGAACTACTAACCTACTTTCTGTCTCCATAGATTTGCCTATTCTGGACATTTCACATAAGTGGAGTCATACAATATGTGTCTTTTGTGTCTGGCTTCTTTCACTTTGCAAGTTTTCAAGAGCCATCCATGTTGTAGCATGAATGCTTTCCATGCCCTTGAGCACACACCGAGGAGTAGATGGCTGGGTCATGTGGTAACTTTACGTTTAGCATTTCAAGGAACCGCCAGGCTGTTTTCCACAGCAGCTGCACCATTTTACTTTCCCTCCAGCACTGAATGAGGGTTCCAACTTCTCCACATCCTGCCAACACTTGTCATCTCTGATTATAGCCATCCTCGTGGGCGTGAAGGATCTCTCTGGGTTTCTTTCTTATTTGCATTTCCCTCATGGCTAATGATGTTGAGCATTGTTTCATGTGCCTGTTGGCCATTTGTGTATCTTCTTTGGTGAAATGTGTATTCAGATCCTTTGCCTGTTTTTAAATTGTGTGGTTTGTGCTTTCATTATTGAGTTCTAGGTGTTCATATATTCTAAATACAAGTCCTTTATCAGATATATAATTTTCAAATATTTCCTTCCATTCTGTGGGTTGTCTTTGAACTTTCTTGATGCTATCGATTGAAACACAAAAAGGTTTTAGTTTTGATGAAGTCCAATTTATCTATATTTTATTTTGTCATTTGTGCTTTGGGTGTCATATGTAAGAAGGCTTTGCCTAACCTAAGGTCATGAAGATTTACTCCTATATAATCTTCTAAGAGTATTATGTTTGCCCTTATATTTGAGTCTGTGCTTCATTTTGGGTTAATTTTTGTGTATGGTGTGAAGACGAGATTCTTAACTCTTTTGAAAGCAGCAATAATTGATGTTTATCAGCAGCTTATTAAGAAAGAGTAAATAATGTAGATTTTTTTTCTCAGTTTGAACTACATTTTCCAGAGGGCCACCCCCAACTTTTGGATTCTTTCTTTCTCCCTTTATACATTTTTTGGTTGCTGGGTGTTAAAGTTACCATGGCTTTCAACAGATCTTGTCTCATTGCTTGCATATGATGAACAAGGGCACTGTTTAGAGGGGCAACCCCTATATAACCATTGAAACCTATTTATTTAGTTTTATTTCACACTGGACAGCATAATCTGTACTGCCTGGAGTTGCATTTTAGGCGTGGGCAAGCTATTTTATATAACAGTTATTTAAATAATACCAAAACCGACTCACTGCCACTGCTGTT
Organism: Camelus dromedarius; assembly: GCF_036321535.1. Taxonomy (NCBI): domain Eukaryota; kingdom Metazoa; phylum Chordata; class Mammalia; order Artiodactyla; family Camelidae; genus Camelus; species Camelus dromedarius. The sequence continues at coordinate 6,311,621 of NC_087464.1, forward strand.
TGTTCTGTGAATCCTAGTCTGTTAAATTTGGAGCCAATAAAGTATTGAACATGCTGAGGCAAACTTTAAGGAAGAAATATCTTTGCCCTTGCAAGAGCAGCTCATTCTGATGCGGTGAGGGACACAGGACAGGTGCACGGTTTGTCTATTACAGGAGAGACCTCTGTGGCCTTGGCTGGCTTTTAAGATCTGCAGGAAGTTTGAAATTTAGCTGTAGCCTCCCAAAACTTGCACCTGCTCTTGTTCTGAGCCATATCGGGCTGTGTGTACTGTCTTACTTCCCTCTTTTGGTCAGTTATGTCGGATGGCCCAGGTAGCTGGGCGTGAACCCTCAGTTCCCTCCCCAGAGTGAGTTCCTTCTTCCTTCCTAGCAACCCTTTCAGCTCTCTCACTGCCTCCTCCCGAGTCCAGAGCTGCACCAGTCCTGACTCAGCCGTGAGCTCCCTGAGCCCAGGATCATCCCTTCCTTTCTGTGGCCTGATAGACAGGAAGCATTCAGGAAGTCTTTCTTGATGATCTTTGTTCCACCGAACTTATACAATTTTGTGACCATATTAATGCTGCTTACCCTCCCTTCGGGTAGAAATTACAGTAAAACGATTAATACAAGAAAAAGAAGGCAGCCTCCCTCCTTCTCCACACAAGCCTTGCAGGGGTGAGTGTGACTGGGATGCGCACGTCTCTGAACAGGGGGTGAGAGATGAAATCAAGTGGGGAATGTCTTACCAAGGGTCAGTTACTGGTTTTGGTGTGGATTTTTCTGAAGGACGTTGGGGTCCATACTCTGGAACTCTTCCTCATCTGCAGTCAGAAATCTGTAATGTCAGTATCCCGCTCTCGAGCCTCACCTCTAACTGAGCCTTCCCTCTCTCTCAGGTCCTTCGCTCCGCGCCCACCACTCTTGTCCTTTGACCTCCAGCCCCTTGAGTTTTCTATTTCTCCTCCATCTCACTTCTCTCTTGGCCTCTCTTCATTCTCCACCTGTTTGGATCTCATGTGTGACCTCACGGACGGCGTTACTATCAGGATGTTCAGCTCCCCGATGCCGCTGCTCTCTGCAGCTTCCCATTTCTGACCACGTCCGGTGCGTCAAGCTCCTAGTAGCTCTCGTCTTTCTGTCTCCCGAAATGTGCTCCATACCACTGCCAGACAGCAGCCATGTATCTGCTGGGCCGGGGCCTTCTGGGGTTTGAAACTCAGCTCCCATTCTGCTGGGTAGAGGGGCTGTGTCTGCTCAGAGAGGACACCGTCCTCTACTTGGCAGAAAGACACCATATGGGCTCACAGAGGACCTGGCTGACCTTTCTTAAATGTCTGATCATTTTATCCTCTGCCATAACACCCTTCATGGGTTCCATTAGCTAAAGCCCAAGCTCCTCAGCATGGATTGCAGACCCTCTGTGGCCAAGTTCTACTGTCTGACCAGGTTTTTTATGAGAATCACCATGTGATTTATTGCCCAAACTGGGACACTTCTGAAAGGAAGGGGCACTATTAATAATTATGCCAGGACAATAAACTGAGACTCTGGCCCCTGTGTGTAACCCACCAGCCCCCACCTTGGATTCTTAAACTCTGGTGGAACCAAACTGCTGGTAGTGTTCCAAGGGCACTGTGTTATTTACAAATCGCGAGGTTCTAATGGAGTTATTCTGACCACCTTGTTGTAAACCTGAGGACATTTGGACTTCTTTTCTCTGATTAACTATTTAAAAAAATTTTTGAACAACTTTATTGTGGTATAATTTCTGTACAGTAAACTACACATATTTCAGGTGTATAATTCGATGGATTTTGATAGATGTATGCATCTTTGAAGCCACCACCGCACTTAAGATACCTAACATGATTACCTCTTAAAAGAGGAAATCAAAACATCCTCAAGATCAAACTGTCAGGATTAACATTGTCATGGCCTAAATGATGAGGTTAGGACATCTCAGTGCTATTCTGTTTCTGGTCACTTTCCCTCCTTAAAGCTTCCACTCCGTCTTTTGCATTTCCTTGCCTTTCCCTGGTTTACTTCCCCTCACTGTCTAAGACACCTCAAGGATCATCTGTTCCAGTGACCTTCCCCGACGCTTCCTGGCTGGGCTCAGTGCTGAGCACCCTCTACATACCTTTCTCATTGTGCCTACAAGAAGCTGCGTAGGAGTCATCTGTTCAGGCCTGTCTTGCCCACAGAATATATGGTTCTTAAGGCAAGAATGCTGTCTTTTTCATCTTTGCATCGTTAGTGCCTTGCACAGCACTTGACAAATAATCAAATCTCAATAAATATTTGTAGACATGGACTAACTTGAACTCCTTATTGTAATATGAAGTTGAATATGCTTGTCCTTTATCTCCTAAAGAAGTTCTTAGGATACTAGTAAAGATTTGTACATACTTGGAGCTTTCATGAGGTTGACCTTTGGAATGTTGAAGTTGTAGAGTTTATTGTTAAATTATTTTTCATACTATAGAATCATATAAGAGGAAGATACATATCCATAATATTAACTTATGTTTTGCCAACAATGTAAACAGTGGTGTGTTAAACTTCAGTTTGCCGTGTCACAGCCAAAATTGTTCTGAGCGTGATGGCATTAAAATTCTTGTTGAATGCAACAAAGAGCCACGAAGCCCAGTAAATAATAGTACCTCATTCTTGCCCTCTTTTCAAAACCCTCTGGTTTAGGTATTTTGAGTAAAGGTATCAGTGTTATCTCAACTTTAAGTATTTGTTTTATAAGTCTAATGTATTCTTTTTCCATCTCTCTCTAGAATGTTTCAGACGTTTAAAGAATGGTTTTGGTTGGAAAGATTCTGGCTCCCTCCAACAATAAAGTGGTCAGATCTTGAAGACCACGATGGACTCGTCTTTGCGAAACCCTCTCATTTATATATAACCATCCCGTGTGCTTTTGGCTTGATGATTCTCAGACATTTCTTTGAAAAGTAAGTAGTGTTTGTATGTCTGTCCTTCCCATTCCCCTTCTTTGCCCTAACTCTAGAATAAAGAATCTTGGTAAGATCCTTAAAGAATCTGTTGTTCAGAAGTTGCCACTCATGGGCTACAGACTCTTCAGGGAGTTCATGAAATCAAATGCACACTAAACATTATCTAGAAGCTGAATGAATAAAAATTAGAAACACAGTCTCCTCAAGTGCTTTAGTTTTACAGTGAAGGAAATTGAGTAAAGAGAGGTTAAGGATCACAGATCTTATTAGTGTCGATGACAGTACAAGAACACAGCTCATCTTCCAAGTACTGTGGTGTCTGATGAAGGACACGCATCCCTGTGTCCTTTGCCAGCAGTATTAGGAGAGTCTGTGGCTAGGGGATGTGTTATCATTTTAGAATGCCTATAAAATAGCAAAAATGGCTCATTAAAGGCCAAACTTAATATTGCTTTATAGCATGTTTATTTTAAAGGTTTATTGAAAGTTTTAATAGCAGGCCTTCATTCCAAAGTGTAAGGAAATCAAAGAAAAAATATCAGTTTGCTTTCTCAGAATTAAACTTCTTTTCTTTCTCTTAATTTAAGTAGATATTACTTCCAACCTTTTTATTAAAACTGTACTAGTGTTATGATAACAGGAGATAAATGTTCATCTATAATCTCTATAGTTATCTCTATTTCAAAAAACTGTTATTAGCACATTAATTTTTTTTGGAGCAAAAAGAATATTCAAATGTCAAGAGTTGGAAAAACTTAAGACAAAATCTGATAAAGATCATTTTGTCCAAGACTAACTGTAATGCAGATCATATGTTTATAACCATTTGCAGGGTCCTTATCTTGAGAGCTAGTTTGACCAGCTCTGTTTCATGGATTCTCCAAAAGGTTCTTGTACAAATGACAACTTTACTTGGGTCAACGATGTGCTATTGCTGTTGGGAGGAAGAGAAAGCCCCTCAATACCACTGAACTCTAGCTGAGAACATTTGAAAGTGTTCTTCCTTTTTGACAGTTAACTCTACTTTTACTCACGTTTGGACTTGTCAAAGAATGCATAAATAAAATAGAATTTTGCCACCATACTGCCATATTAGCAAATTACTCTTTGCTATCCTGAAATGCTTGTTTTTCTTGCATAGTGTCTGGTGATCCTTGAATTTGATGTCCAGGTCCTCTGCTGCAGATTTACTACTTCTTGGTGGACAACTCCATCTTTTACATTTTGATTGACAGTCAACTAGAAATTTTTTTTGGTTGCCAAAGCAGCACAGCTGTGGAGGACCAACTTGTTATGTCCTAGTCTTGGCCTCTCCAACAATAATCAGGAAAGAATCCAATCCTCTTTTAATTCCTAGGACCATTCTTGTTTCTTCTCTAGGGATTGTAGTCTATATCATCTTTCCTACCTCCTTATAACTTTAACTCCCAATAGCTTACCCTTAGCTTTTTCCATTCCATGACACTGCAGAACACTGTGTGTTGCTCCACTAATCTTATATCTCTTTTTTCCCCCCATATCTCTCTTAATGCAATAGAAAGAAAGAAAACTTAACATGGGAGAGAAATCATGCTTTTTGAAGTATAAGCTAATTTTTTTTCAGGACTTCTGTATCATTTGCATTAGATTAAACCACTTAGATCATAAATAAAATTCTACTTACGCCTTGCGTTTGAATAAAAATTATATAGAGCTACATAAAATCATAAGTGGTGTGATCTCAGTCAAGAAAATGAGAAGTAAGTGACCTGGCCAAGGCCACATGGTTAGTATATAAGGAATAGACCTGGGACTTGAACCCACATATTATGGCACCAGGTTCAGGGTTGTTGGGTTTGTTTTTCCCTCTATACCAGTATTTCTTGGACTTTCACAGTGAAATACTCCTGATGGAAAAAAAGTAAATGAATGTTTCTTGGGATGATAGCAAGGGATGAACTTTTCTGAACTATCATAAAAATTTGTGTAAATCTGACACCGTGTTTCAGCATATCCTGTTATATATTTATCACAAGAAAACTTCCTTTTGTCCTGGACTGTGTTTGTGTTACACCTCCTCATTCTAGGAAATGACCAGGAGTTGTGATTTTTTTCGCTGGCTCATTTCTGTCCTTTAGCACTAGCCAGGAGCTGTTTGTGATGAGGAAGGAAGTCCCTTCCTAGAAAGGAGTGGAGAGACAACTGCTGAAGAACAAACAAGTAGCTCATTTGAAAGTAACTGACATTTGCTTTGTATTTAGGATTCCCTTTCCTTACAAGTTTTGGTTTGTGCCTCATGTTTTGATTTTTTTTTTTTTTTTGGTCTAGAGTAACCATTTCTAACTAGTATATCCAGACTTCTGTACAGTCTTTTATGTGTCTGAAGTATGATTTAAAGGGGATCTAAGCTACTCATATTTAAGCACTTCAGAAGTAAAGCACGTTATGTCAGAGTAAATTATGGCCCAGAAGAGTCCAAGGCAGGGGTGGGGATGGTAAAATCAGAAGGTAATCTTTTTTTCTTTTACTTAATGGTACAATGAGTAGATTCCTCCCTCTACCATTTCCACTGAACAACATAAGGGCACAGTGGGGTTCTTTAAAGAAGGGGAGGTGTAGCAATTTACAAGAGTTGAAAAAGGATTATTACTAATTGTCCTCAACTGGAGCAGTCTCCAAATACATTCATTGGACTTAAGTATTGCTCCAGATGTTTTGGTCTCTCATATAAAACCCTCTGATTAAACTCTGGTCAAAGAGCCTTTCAATCCTTAGGAACTGGGAATCAGCCTTAAGGCAGGATAGGTTATTATTTCTGTTTAGGAAGCGTATTTAAACTTCACATGCTTAATGTCTGCCTAGGCTTGCCTTCTTTTTATTCTGCAAAAGAAGTGTGTGTCGGGGAGTGCCCTGGGACTGCTAGGCTTTGGGTCACAGGTGAGGGATGCAGTGCTAAACCAACAGGTCGGCTGTCTGGGTGTCTGAATAGGCCCATGTGAGGGCTCAGTTCTACAACAGTAGCAAACCGGAGATTCATTCCCTGGGAACTAATCTAACTGGGAACCATTTACTTGGGAGCAGAAGTGCACATTCTTTTTTTCCCCCCCGGACTTTTCTCATCTATTCCGTATCAGTAAAATAAAAGTACAGGCAAGTTCATTTCTAAGGTCCTTCTAGAGCTAAGGCCTGGCATTTCCCTTCAGTTTATCAAATATTTATTGTGCTTCTTTATTCTCTCCTTTCTCAAGATAGATTTTTAATTAAGTACCTATTCCTATGTGTGTACACTTACATTAGATGCAGTGATTGGTTCTCTAGATTTATTTGAAAAGAAAAAATAATGCTGAAATAGAAAACTGTACTTATGTACTTGCTCTGTTCTATTGAAAATGTTATTTCTGTCCTTGAAGCCTGGACATGTTAACAATCAGGACCATATTTCTTTCTCCTTTAAGTTAGTGATTTGACTGTAGATGTGTTCCTCAGATCAGCAAGCAGGCTATGAGTATGCGTATTTATCCACTGCGCATTCTTATCCACGCACTCGATCTCTCACATGACCCTCTAGAGGAGAATGCTATACTTCATTTGGCTTTGAGATTGGTTGTATTCTCTTGCTGAGTAAATCTTCTTTTCTTAACCCTGCTTTGCTGTTTTATTTTTACTAATTTCTTCATTTCTCACGTTTGAGGCGATAGCATTGAGTGAATATGACTGAGAACACCGCCATATTAAACCATTTTGTTTTCGTATTATCCTACTAGTAAAAACCATGAGTGTTTTCTCCAATAAAATTTTTCAACTGGTAGGTTAGATAATGACCCAATTCCATTATTTATCCAAAACCCTGTTGAATATGTTTTTGAGACTGTGTTAGTTTTAACGTCATCTTAGTTTTTATTTGGAACTTTTATGCAAAGCGGGAATTAATTAATCGCATTTCTCAAATCATAGCATGGTCTCTTTGGTCTGTATAAGATCTCTATTGATTGATTTGACTGATTTGAATTAACTTTTTCATTAATTTATCTTTTACCCTCATTTCCTAGTCCTTTCCCCATTCCTGCTATATGTATTTGATGGCTTTTTCTTTGTATGACCCAGTAAAACATGAGTATAAACATAAAGTGCATGTATTGTTAATTGACATAAATGGTATGGTGATAAGACCTTCCAGTTCTTCTTCTTTTTTAAATATAGCACTGGCTTTATGATCTATCCGCATTGCTCTGTGTACATCTGGTGCCTAATAAGTTTGTTTTTATATGTCTCTGAAATATATGGGTTATTTCCAGGAAAACTTAGTCCATCTGGAAGTTGGCATATACTTTTTATATTTTAGGGGTATTTTAGGAAAATTTTTGTTCAACTCCATGGTTATAAAAATGAATTTAAGGACTAAGTGATCATTCATAACTAGAATTTCCAGAATTTAATTAAACACAGAAACTGCTAAGTGAGTGCTAGAATAGACTGACCTTGCAGACAATGGAGACTTTGTTAGGACTGAAGGAAGAATAGGGACATAACCGTGATTTATAAAAATCAGCTTTACTGAGGTATGATTTACATATAAGAAAGTTCATCCAAAATTTGATGCTTTTTGACAAATGTATACAGCCATGTAGCCATCACCACATTTATGATACAGATTTCCATTGGCTGAAAAAAAATCCCCCATACCCCATTCAGTTAACCCCCTTTTTACCTGCTATCTCCTTGCAGTCACTGAAATGCTTTCTGTCAGTGTAATTTTGCTTTTCCTAGGATGTCCTATAAATGGAATCATCTCGATTATAGTCTCTCATGTCTTTTTTCACTTAGCATAATGCTTTTGAGATTTTTTTCATGTTATGTGTGTCAATGATTTTTTTCCTTTTCTTTTCTTTTTTTTTTAAACTTTTTTTTATTGAGTATAGTCATTTTACAATGTGTCAAATTCCAGTGTAGAGCACAATTTTTCAGTTATACATGAACATACATATATTCATTGTCACATTTTTTTTCACTGTGAGCTACCACAAGATCTTGTATATATTTCCCTGTGCTATACAGTATAATATTGTTTGTCTATTCTATATATGCCTGTCAGTATCTACAAATTTTGAGATCCCAGTCTGTCTCTTCCCACCCTCCTCTGCCCCCTTGGCAACCACAAGTTTGTATTCTGTGTCTACGAATCTGTTTCTGTTTTGTATTTACATTCTTTTTTTTTAAATTCCACATATGAGTGATCTCATATGGTATTTTTCTTTCTCTTTCTGGCTTACTTCACTTAGGATGACATTCTCCAGGAACATCCATGTTGCTGCAAATGGCGTTATGTTGTCATTTTTATGGCCAAATAGTATTCCATTGTATAAATATACCACATCTTCTTTATCCAGTCATCTGTTGATGGACATTTAGGCTTTTTCCATATCTTGGCTATTGTAAATAGTGCTGCTATGAACATTGGGGTGTAGGTATCTTTTTGAAGTAGGGTTCCTTCTGGATATATGCCCAGGAGCGGGATTACTGGGTCACATGGTAAGTCTATTCCTAGTCTTTTGAGGAATTTCCATACTGTTTTCCACAGTGGCTGCACCAAACTGATTTCTTGTCATTGCTGAATAGTCTTTCAACATATTGATATACTACAATTGATTATCCTTTAACTAGTTGATAGAAATTTGGATCATTTACAAATTTCTTTTGGGCTGTTACAAATAAAGCTTCTGTGAACATTTGAGTAGATGAATTTGTGTGGGTATATGCTTTTATTTCTCTTGGTAAATTACTAAAATGTTTGTTCTTCAAAAGACATTGTTAATGTATGCATATCTATACAGTAGATTATTATTTGACAATAAAACGGAATGAACTCTAAATATCCAAAAACATGGATGGATCTCAAAAACATTAATACTCAATGAAAGAAGCCAGACACAAGCAACCACATATTGTATGATTTCATTATATTAAATATCCAGAAGAGGCATAGGTATAAAGACAGAAAATAGATTAGCGATTGCCTGTGGCAGGACTGACAGGGAACAGGGATTAAAGTAAATATGCATGAGGTATTATATTGGGATGATGAAAATTTCTAAAGCTGATTCATGGTGATGATTGTACAATGTGGTATATTTACTAAAAAAAGGTCACTGAATAGCATAATTAAAAATGGTGAATTATATATAAAAATGCATTAATAATTATTTTTAAAAGATGTATACAAATGAAAAGGTAATACAGACTAGGAGAAAATATATACAAAACATGTATCTGATGAGAGATTTAAATTCAGAATATATAAAGAACTCATAACTCAATAAACAACAACAACAACAACAACAACAACCACCTTGATTTTTAAAAAGGGAAAAATGAGCAGAAACCTCCACAAAGAAGACATACAAATAGCAAATAAACACGTAAGAAGATGTTCCACATCTTTAGTCACTGGCAAAATTCAAGTTAAAAAAAACTGCACACTGGAACGTAACAAAAATGTCAGAATAAGGACCTCTGAAAATTCTCTCCTTTACAAAATCAGAAAACTAGCAAAAATTGTCAAAATCAACTTTCCAGAATTCAGAATTAACCAAAGGCTTACAGCAATCCAGAGAGTGTTATTTAAGAAAAACAGCTGACTGTTGGAAAGAGCAGCAAGGTTTGTAGACTTTTTAACTTGCCCTGTTTCTATGCTTCCCTCTCCACCTCTGTGATAGCCTTGAAAAACCAACGGCCCACAATTTCAGTGGAAAACAGCATCCTGGAAGCCATTGAAGGAAGTAGAACAGAGATGGAAGTCCTTCAAAGCATCATTCCTGGAGAATTGTCACTATCTGAACTGTCTGGTGGTGCCCTGTAAGGGCATTACTCATAAGCTGTCTTTATTTGCCTTTTCCCATGGTGGGGTGGTGTTGCTTGTCTAAAACAGTTAGAGGCAATTAAGTTTGGAACTGCTTGAGGTAGTAGATAACAATTGGGGCAAACAATAAACTAACCAAAAAGCTTTTCCTTTTAAAGGATAAGCTGGTAAATGGGATGTCCATTGGGCGTTTTGAAAAGCTCTGGCATATTCTTGGAAGTCAGAAGGCCTCTTGAATTAGTAGAGCTTTGGACATGCCGATAGCCATCCACTTGCTTGGGAAAGACCTGAGTAGGCCCTAATCTCTCACCTCTGGATGACTTTGGGCTCTGTGCAAACAGGAAGTTAAGGCTAAGGCAGAGTTATCACCTGCCTGGCTGAGTGTTGAAGGTGTGCCCCAAAATGTCTACAGAGCCCTTTAGCAAACACTGGAAAACTTACTGGTTCCAGGCATTTAAGGAAATCTCTGTCTAATCATTAGGAGACCACTATTCCAAATAGAGACAAGCATAGCAAGAATTCCAGAAGACGAGAAGAAAATGAACAGGATAGAAAATATTTGAAGGAATAAATGGCTAAAAATTTTCCCCAAATTTGACAACAAACATTAATCTATATATCCAAGAAGCTAAACAAACTCCAAGTAGGGTAAACTTAAAGAGATCCGTATCTTAATACAACACAAGCAAACGGTTGAAAGACAGAGTCTTGAAAGCAGCAAGAGAGGAGCATCTCATCACACAAAAGGGATCCTCAGTAAGACTGAATTGATTTCTCATCAGCGACCATGGAAGCCAAAGACAATGGGAGAACAAATATAAAGAAAGAAAAAACTGTCAACCAAGCAAAACTATCCTTCAAAATGAAAGGAAAAGTAAGACATTCCCAGGTGAATGAAAACTGGAAGAGTTTGTTGCTAGCAGACCTACCCTGTGAGAAATACCAAAGGGAGCCCTTTTGACTGAAATTAGAGAGCACAGCCAGTAATGTGCGTGCACATGAAGAAACAAAGAGGACCAGTAAAGGTGCCTACTTAAGAAATAAAAAGAAAGTATAAATGCATTTTTTGCTTGTAACACATTTTCTTCTATCTGATTTAAAAGGCAACTGCATAAAATAATAATCATAAATGTATGTTGATTAGAGCACAGTTTATAAATATATAATTTACATGACAGTAACAGCACAGAGAGGGGAGGTAATGGAGTTTTGTATAGTGCTGAAATTATTTTGGTATTAATCTGAACTAGGGGGTTATAAATTAAGATACTAATTATAATCTCTAGGTAATCACTAAGAAGATAATTTTTTAAATAGTAAAAAAATAAGAGAATTTAAAAGGTACACTAGAAAATATCTATTTAACACAAAGAAAATAGTAATGGAAGGATAGAGAAGCAAAAAGGCATAAGATATAATATAGAAGACAAATAGCAAAATGGCAGGTATAGATCCTGTCTTATCAGTAATTAAATGCAATTTATATTAAATGTAAATGGATTAAATACTGCAACTAAAAGGCATAGATAGGAGGAATTGATAGAAATATATGATCCAACTATCTGGTTTCTACAAGAGACACACTTTAGATTTAAAGATATAAACAAGTCAGAAGTAAAAGGATGGGAAAATACATACTATGCAAGCAGTAACCAAAAGGGGGCTGGAGTGGCTGTACTAATATCAGACAACTTTGTCTTTAGCAGCCTTTAAATTATTACTAGAGACAAAGGACATTTTATACTATAAAAGGGTAAATCTATCAGAAGAGAAATCACAAGGTAAAATAGAAAGTACTTTGAGATGAATGAAAAAGAAAGCACCATACCAAAGTTTATGAGTTTCAGCAAAAGCAGTACTTAGCAGGAAATTTACAGTAAACACCTGTATTTTAAAAAAAGAAAGCTCTCAAATCAGTAATCTAACCTTCTACCTTAAGAAACTAGAAGAAAAACAAACTAAATTTATAACAAGCAGAAGTTTGGAAATAATAAAACTTAGAGTGGAAAATCAGTAAAAACCCCTACACACCCAGTAGAATTGCTAAAATTAAAAAGACTGGCATTACTAACTATTGGCAGGGATCTGGAGTAACTGGGACTTTGGCACATTATTGATTGGAATGTAAAATGGCACAGTCACTTTGGAAAACAATTTGCCAATTTCTTATAAAGTTAAATGTATGCTTGCCATACTACCCATCCATCCCATTCCTAGGTGTTTACCTAAGAGTTATGCCATTTTTTCATAAGTTAGAAGTTCAAATAGAGACATATTAATGTCTTTAAGGTCATATCACCCCATAAAACTTTTAATAGCAAAACTATTATTTATTTTAACCCCCGGTAGTCTATAAAATGAAACTCTAAGTGGAATGGCTTATCTCAGTTCCTGGATCTTGTATATAAATGTATTTGGATTTACATAAAATGTGTTTTAGAACTGTGCAAGGACAGTTGACCTTTGAACAACAAGGATTTGGTCTACAGGTTCCACTTATAAGCAGATTTCTTCAATTGGAAATACTACAGTACTAGATCTGTGGCTGTTTGAATCCACGGATGGGGAACATCAGGTACAGAGGAACCACCTACGTGGGGCTGACTATTAGTTACAGGAGGAGAATTTTCAACAGGGCTCCTGTGGTGCCCCCAACCACTGTGTTGTTAGTCAACTGTATTTTATTATATTAAGTTGTTTCTTGTATAAGAGTTCTCAAAATTTGCTCTCTTTGAACTTCTCTAAGGCAGATATCGGCTTTAGGTAGCCCAATGATTGATCTTTCATTTGGAATCTAAAGTTACAGCTTGAGTTTTTTGGTAACATTGTGGATTCATTGTCAGATTTTGAGCTTCTTTTATATTTTTGTAGGTTTATTGCTTCACCTCTAGCAAAAACATTGGGCATTAAAGAGGAAGTTCGAAAGAAGATTATGCCAAATACCGTCTTAGAGAATTTTTTTAAACATTCCACAAGACAACCATCTCAAGTAAGTACAAACTCTCTGTTTTTGAATTTTAAAATCTTCTTAATGTTTTAATCATCTGTGACTTACCTCAATCTGTGCAAGAAATCTGCTCTAGTTGACCAGCATGTGTTTTGATTCATTTGGATTTTTTCCCTCTGTTGCTAGGTTATACAACATTCCAAGCATAATATAAAATGATAAATAAATATTACAATATAAAATAGCAAACGTTACTAGTTGAACTGCTGTGTTCAACTACAGTATTGAGCACTAACAATCAATGCCGTAATTCGGGTGCAAAGATCAAAATTTAATTTTTAATGGTAGGATATATACGAAGTATACTAATTTAAAAAATTGTTAAGGCAGAGTAGCCCATCTCTGACACTTTTGATGATTATGGCACCATCAATATACACAACACACACTATAAAACTGTCTATTGAGTGGCTTTCCTGAGCAGGATAATTTATTTTATCTAAGGCCTCAAAACACTCAGAAATATACTGTGCCTCTGCTCGCTGCCCAGAGATGGAACTGTCAGAGAGTCACAGTTCTCGTCTCAGTCTGATATGTACTTGATGAAGTGTTGTAGCACCCTGCATGTTTGCATACCATAGGAAAAGGTTTTAACCTGATAGTTGTAACAAAGAATGGTGTCTAGGCAGGTCTAGTTTCATTATACCGCCATATATAAATGGGAGATGAAATAAAAACTTCTCCAAAAGTTGCACGCCATCTATGATAAAGATACACAGCTCTCATGAGTAATTTTTAAAGTCAAGAGTATATGCTAACACAGTTTTAGGATAGGTAGATTTTTTTAAGGTCCTGAACTTAATTGCTGAATTCATTGCTTCTCCCACGACCATTTCTATCATTGGTCCGGTGGGCTTTCTCCTGCACAAGGAGGCCATGTTGAGATCTGACCACACAGGATGAGGCGTCATGTCCACAATTGCTTGTGGCCAGCCATCACTGCCTCTAACTTCTTCTGCCTTCAGCTTCTGTATTTGACTTTTTCCCTAAAATGAGGACAGCCTGACCAGCTGTCTCCCCATGTTCTTTATCTGCACGTGCTCTAAAAGACTGCAGTTATTCATTGAAATACTGTTGTTACCACTTGGTGATAAGAATGCCTAAGCATCTTGTAAAGTTTTTCAGAGGGGAAATTATTTAGCTGTGTTTATGAAAAGTTGGGACGCTTCTAGAGAGTCTTTACTATCCTTCCCTGTTTCTGTCTGAGAATAACTGACCTTGGCAACGCCGTGTATAAAACGTGAAGGACAGTGCTCGCTGTCAGTTACATGCTGTGCTTGCTGTAGCAAGAGCTTCCAGTCAGCTTTTTTAGAGTATTTAAAACTAAATAGAAAGTTTGGTTCTTATCAGGTTTCCCTGTGATGGAGAGAAATAGCCATATGACAGTTTAAAAAAAAAAAAAACTACGGAAAGCTGAAAGAGATTTAGAGATTAGATCGTTTTTCCTCTTTATGACTTGAGATGTGGAAACTGACTCAACAGAAGAAATGAGCTGTCCAGGGTCAAGCAGCTGATTAGTGGCTGAATCCAAAGCTGGACCCTGGCCTTTGGCTCCCTATCCAGTGTTGTTTCTACTATGCCCAAGGGACATCTTTACTTGTGAATAGAATGTTAAAAACGTATTGCAAAGGCTGGAGCTGTGTTTGTAAGTAAGTGTTCCAAGTCAATTGGCAGTGTGCTGTAGCTTAATGTAGATATAATTTGGACATCTGCATTAGGTGGAAGAAGAAATGTTGTATATCAGCCCCAAAGTATTAGAAAGCTTCATCTACTAAACCAAGACGATGAATGAACAACATCGAGACTCCTAACTTACATTGCTCGTCGATTACAAAATTGAGGCAGTAATTGTATAACAGATCAAGATGACAGTAAGCTGACCAGTAAAATGCCCTCAGATGCAAAGTACCAGAACTTAGGAAGATAGAATATAAGAGAGGAAGGCAAAGTGCATGACTTAATAGTGATTGCAGATGTGGAAATGAAATAATGTCACAGTGCCTCCAACACACGTAACTTGACCAGTGTCATACAGATAGCATTTTGCTTAATTTATAGCTGAGGTAAGACAGGTTGCTGAGAGGGCTGAAAAAAGTTTTGTGCTGGTTGAAGAGATGGGTATTACCTCTAACAAAGTATTTCACACCTGCAATGACAGGACACTGCTGTGGTGATACAGGTACGTGACACCTGACTTTACTAAAACAGTGAGGACAGGAGTCTGCGGGTGCTTCTTTAGCTGCTTTGGATGGCACCAATAAAAACAAAAACATTCCAGTATATACAGAGTCACTTCCAGGCGGGTCGGCACAGAAAGGTATAACATGGTATTGATGAGGGAGGTCCAAAACACTGTACACGTGAACCGCCGGGGAAAGTTTTGATCTGTGATTTCTCACACTTCTTTCGTGACTGTATAGGTGCAGCTCTGCGCCCACTGTTTGTACAAGTGTGTCTCTCTCTCTGTATGGATATCCCAGTCACAACTTCAAGATGTACTGAGAGAGAACCGTGATAACAGACCAACAGCCCTAACCAGCAGGTCGCTTTTCCTGCTGTCAGTAAAATGAAGTAACAACAGAACTCGTCTAGCCCTTTTCTTCAGCAAAAACACAGTGAGAACCGATACACGACAAACAAGTGTGTAGTTCTGGAGGAGAGCTAAAGAAAACGTGGCACTGGGAGACTGGCGCAAAGCAGGTTTTGTGGTCCACGGGTGCGTTCCAGTTTGCGAGCTTGTCTCAACCGTAGATTCAAACATTTGTAGAGCAAAAAACTGTCTAGCCCAGTTTATTTTACAGGCGAGACATGTAAGCCAAAGACGGCGAGTGGGTCCTCCGTGGTCCCAGGGGATTGGTTTTTGCGTCAAGGAGCCAGGCCTCGTGGCCTCACTCAGGGCTCTTCCTCCAGGCCACATAACTCCCCCCCTTTACTCTCTGTAGTGTCCAGGCCATACACACAGATTGTGAGGACAGACTGTGTGCTCCAGGCTCTGGCTCTGTTGCAGACTGTGTGTGGAGGTGGACAGGTTAACCCCAGCCTCCCCCTCTGTGAATTGAGTTTGTTAACAACGCTTACCTCACAGGGCTCTTGCGAGGACTGAGTTGAGTACTCAGAATAGTGCCCAGCACACGGTAAAGGTCAGCTGTTGTTATCTGTCGTCTGTGTTTATACTGACTTCTTCAATTATCCCGAGGGAACATCACTTGTTTCCTAATTATGCTTGTTTCTATTCCCTTAACGTCAATTTTCTGTGCATTTTAGGTGTTCAATAAATGCTTCTTTTACATATTAATGAGCAAATACTACTGGAGACTTCTGTTTGCAAGATAATTTCTATCCCAATAATATTGTAGCGTGTGAGGCCAGCATTGCCAAGGCTGAGTTTCAACCAGCTTCCTCTGAGCTCCAAAGCAGAAAAAAACGCTTCAGATCACGTTTGATTGGTATCTTCCAGAAGCATTTATTCAGCAGGTGTCTGTAGAAATGATGGGATAATAAAATTGGATTGTTCTCAGACCTGGGAAGATTCCACTATGGGGAGGACTTTGTTCTGCTGCCTACTGTCTTGCTCTGCAGTGCCCAGAACAGCAGAATAGCCTGGTGCTAGTGAGCAAAGGCTCACTAAATGTTTGTGAATGAATAAAACCTTTCAGTCAAGCTAGACCCCGAGCCATTTTCATCTAAGAGCTCACAGAACACAGGGCCACCACATTTCAGAATACGTCCTGCTGTGGACTAGGCAACAGGATTTGAATTATATCCTCTGTTTGCGGGATCTGTTCATGTTTACAGGTTTTATTGGATGTAAAGGGATAGTTTTTTCTTAAAAGATTTTCAGTCCACGGTCTCTTTCTGGGTTCAGCCATAATCTCCAGCACTGACCTAGCACGTGATAGAATGTTAGACTGAGCGCCCAGATCCTCAAACCACTCCCTTGAGGCAGGAAGCAAACACTCTTGTTGCCGATATATCACTTCCCACAGCGGGTCAGACACAGTGCTCGAGGCAGCAGAACTGGACCTTCCGTTTTCAGTTCCCTGCCATTCCTCCCGCATTCTGTAGCCCCAGGACCTGCTGTGCCCTCTTCCTGCGGTAGGAGTGTGATGACCACCTGCTGCCTGGATTAGTGGACCCAAACCTCCAAATTTGTCCAGCCTGGAGTGCAGGGTCCTCACTACAGGAGAAAAGGGCAAAGTGAACGCTGTCTCCACCTCCACTCTCACTCCTGGTGCTTCGTTCTTTACAGGCTGCAAGGTGGGTGGGGGGACTTCACAATGCAAACATCCTGTAATCTACAAGATAAATTCCACCCCACGCCCCCCTTTGTGTGGCCCTAGCCACATCTTTCCTCGTCACTTCTCTGTATGTTTCTACCTTGCAAGGCTTCTTTCTGTTCCTCAGATGCTCCCAGTTCCCCCAGGCTCTCATCTCCAGACCACTTGCTGGTCCTCCTGCCAGGGCACTTTCCTTCTTCATCCTCTCCTTCGTGGGGCATTTTTCAGGGTTCGGTCTAACTGTGACTTCCAGGAACTGCCTACATAAATTTAGGTCCCATGGTACCCCGATTCTCCCCTGTCTCAGCACTCGTCACATTTTATTAGAATGCTATGTCGTATTTTCTGACTTCCTTGCCCGACAGGCTTTATTCTGTGAAGAGGAGGCCCATACCAGTCCCGTTCATTTAGATCTCTGAAGGCAGCACAGTGTCTGCAGAGTAGACACCGATCAATGGTTGCCTACTGAGTCTCGTCAGAGACACAAAAGCAAAAGGAGACAAAACAACAAAAACAGCAGGTGAACCCTTGGCCTATGGAAGAGTAGGTATTAGGGCGATTTACAGAGAAACATGGGCTGTATCTTGTTTTGCTTTGCTTTCTTTCTCTTCAGATTACGTAGCCGGCTGGCAACTCAGTAGATATGTAGAAGCTGCCATTAGCCCTTCGCCTGTCTTCAGCATGAGCGCTCCTTTAGGCATTTTACCTGCTGTTACCCTACGCACCCGACCAGTTACGTAAACCGTACGCAGTAACATAGCTGATGCCCCACAGCTGGTCACACACGGCTGAGTGTCCAGCCCTCTGGTCCACACCCAGGCTTTGTTTGGCCCTCACAGTCTTGGTCCACGACTGTTTTAAATTCACTTTGAGGTATTGGCCAACATTTTTTTTAAAAACTGGCAATTTCCCATCAAATTCGTGGGACTGCACTTTCTGGGGGCCCGCGGCAGTGAGCCAGCTCTGGAGAGCGAGCATGTGCTTTTCTGTTTGCTGCATCCGTATGGCGCCTGCCTGTTTCCTTACAGCTGAGGCAGACGGTCAGTTATCTGCAATTTTATTTTTCTCATAGTACAGTTAGAAATAAACTAAAATATTTCTTGCACTCAACTGGTGTTGCCAAAAAAAAATTGTGGAGCTTATTTCTTTGTGGAAGTGGAAAGTAGTACAGGTGTAACATATAAAACATGCCTGTGTTGAAAGAATACAGCTTAAAACCCCACCTTGAAGCAGACCTGGTCCACCCAGTGATTTCTGTTTCTTGTCTGGCCCGGGGAGAGCTTCACGTTTGTGACCTTTGAGCTAATCCAACCTCTGTATTGTTTTCAATTTAAAATCATAACCTACAACTTTTGCTTCCCAGAAGAGAAGCAATCATCATTATAGTCTGGCAATCCTTATTCCTTAATGATCGGAATTGTTTTGGATTAGTTTGAAATAGGCTGTACATCTGATTAAATGTGAATGTGATGGCCAGCACCTGTTTGAGTTTTCCCTGTACGATCTTTTGGAGCTGCTAGAAAGATCACGCGAAATAACAGAAAGTGCACCAGCCTAATTTCTTATCCTCACTTTGCTACTAATTTTAGGCCTTGGACAAGTTATTAAAAACTCTCAGGGTTCCATGTCCCTCATAGGAAAAATGAAGAGGTTGGATTTGATAG
The DNA here is from genome assembly GCF_036321535.1 of Camelus dromedarius. Classification (NCBI taxonomy): domain Eukaryota; kingdom Metazoa; phylum Chordata; class Mammalia; order Artiodactyla; family Camelidae; genus Camelus; species Camelus dromedarius. The sequence continues at coordinate 6,330,347 of NC_087464.1, forward strand.
CTATCTTAAACCATACGACTCTACATGGAACCTAGGAGGCCCTGAATAAAATTGGCTGAATGAGTGAGCCACATATGCAACTTGAACATATGAGTTGCTACCAACTTATGGAGATTTGGTCTTTCTTACTAACTCAGAGTTCTGGGAACTGACCGTCTCTCCGTTTTGGGGTGTACGAATGTGATTCCATGAGCAAAAGAGGTAAGTGCGCTGGCTCATGGTCTAATGCAGACTCCTTCCCCTCTTTGGTGCATGAGCTCTCCTAACCCAGTCTCCCTGTCTCTTGACTGCCTGCCAGCCTGACCCTGCTCTTAGGCGCTCATTCATTTGTTTCATCCCCTTTCAGACTGATATTTATGGACTGGCAAAGAAGTGTAACTTGACAGAGCGCCACGTTGAACGATGGTTTAGGAGTCGGCGGAATCAAGATAAGCCTTGCAGGATGAAGAAATTCCAGGAAGCTTGGTAAGAAGGGTTGTCAAAGGTTTTGAAATGGTGCAGTTTTACGTGGAGCAGGATAGTCATCTCAGAAAGAATCCTGAGATTGGAGCAGAAGAGGGGTTTGAACGCGCTCTGTCACTTACCAGTCAGGAGTTTTATGCTAGTCGTTCATTTACCTTTAGTGCTTCTGTTTCCTTCTCGATGAAACAGGATAAGTTATGAACGCCTTCAGAGGAACAGGAGACATTATGTATGTATCTTGAAGTGCAGAAAAATCATTAAAACGTCTTAACCGGTGTTTATCTTTTCTAGGGTACAGGTTGGCTCTAGCTCACGCAGTCACATCATAATTATTCTATCACGTTGTAAGAGCAGAGAGTGTCTGAGAGGGCATGGGTCTCCTCCCTCAACACTAATGGAGAGGACTTCTTCCTGTCTCTCTTGGTTCTCTCCCCACCCCTGCCCATGGACGGGGCAGCCACTTCCTCTGGGTTTCCCGAGTGGTTTAGCAGGGGGTCAGAATGGATTTGCCACTCCCTTGGCGGCAAAAACTGACATCCATGTCAAAAAGATGGCCTCGGTCATTGCTCTTATTCTGTTCCTCTTCTTTACATCCAGACAAGTGCACGTCACTTGGGTTGGTTTGATGCCACGTTCTACCTGCCAATAGCATTCCTTCTTTTTGCCTGTTTCTTAAGGTCTTGATGTTGCCTAGTGGCTTTCACCAGCTATTTTTGTCCTGATGGTGAAATGGACAGGGAGCTGGTATAAGACTCTCAAATAAAGAAATGGAGGCTGCGGAAAGCTAAACTTTAACGAATTCCTTTACTCAGGTGTTGCCACGCACTGTCATCCAGCGGTGACACCAGTGATGTTTAGAGGCGCAGACCAAGTCTTCAGAGGGTCTCCAAACGGCCGTTTACGTCTCATCACAGGCTTCCGCTGCCTTTCCGCAGTGGCGGGAGGCGTATGACCTGGTCTCTGCTTTCTAACTGCTTCGCTCAGAGTTTTAGCTCTTGACAGATTGGTTAATGTTGTGTTGCCGCTGCGTCAGCTTGGCCCGAGTGAACCTCTCTGAACCATCACCACAAAACTCTACAAAGTGGAGCTGTTTTCATATCACATCTTCTGTTTTCCTGCGATCATTCATTTGTTCATTCTTTCTAGCAAATGATTCTAATCCTAAATAAAGTCCCCAGGCAGGGACTAACTCTACCTCTGAGCTGAATCATACTCCAGTTAAATTTCTGGTAATTTCTTATACATTATAGTACCTTATAGTTTATAAATAATTTTTTTGTTTAATTCTCCCAGCAACAGTGTGAGGCAGTCAGGGAATGTGAGGTTGGTCCTTTTTAAGAAATGAGAAACTACACGTCATCTAGTTTTAAGGAACTTGCTCAAGGTCACCTGTCTGTTGGGAGGCTGTTCCCCTCAGGTCTTCTGACTCCTTTTCTGATACCCTTCCTGCTCAACTGTACTGCCCCAGCCACCTAATGCTGACCTCTTAGAAGCAGGGAACCTCCTATGTCAAGTAACTGGGTCAGAAGGGCCAACACTGGGAATCTGGTTGTCAGTGAGTCCGCTGAAGTTCAGCCGCAGAGTTCAGGCTTAGAGAATGGAATTTCAAGCTGCCATTATCGGTCTGCAGAGGGTTACGCTGACCATCCTCTCTACACGTGGCACGCCCTACATTGCGTGGAGTTCTAGATTTTAAGAGGGAAGTATGATCACTGGCCTTAAAGTGGCCAACCGAGGAGACGAGACTGTCACTTATGAAACCACAGCATTTAATGTTGTTCCATCCCACCCAGCAGCACGTGGGCCTGTGGTCCATGGTTATGTTCAGATGTGCTCTGGGCCTTCAGAGGAGATGGCATCAGTAGGGCTGGATGCGTTAGAGAAAGGAGTTTGAGAGTCAGACACAAACTAGAGCTTGAGGAAGGAACGAGCTGGATTTCCATAAGAAAAGAAAGCATGAGTTGAGGGCAGCATGTTTGAAGGAAGGCAAAGGCAGGAAGAAGGAAATTATACAATGTATTCAGAAGATGGGAGTGAACCCACAAATAAAATTTAAGCTTTATCTTATTCTTTAGCAATATCAAAAATTTCCTGTAAGTCAGATAACTGTTAAAAGTTATTATGGACTAAATAAGGAGATTAAAGTAAAATGCCAAGCTATTTAATTGTGTAGGGACTGCACTGTATTCCCTCAGCTATGGAATGTGCGCAGGAGTCAGCGAGAGGTACCCAGCTCCACTGGAAATCTCAGAAACGTATCTCCCAGCACAGAGCAAACAGATTACTCTCCAGCAGGCAGAAACTCCTCCAAGATATCGGGATGGATTTCTGAGCCCCTCAAATTCAGTGTGTGGTTTCCTTGGTTACTTTCTTTAAGGATGACCCCTAAACACTGTTTCACCAGCCTTCAGGATTTTAATCCATAGTGAATCCTTTATTTTTCAATCAGATTCCGTATTAGCTGATCCCTTTTTAAAATAAGCATTTCCATTGAGGAATGAGAAGCTTAATTAAAAACACCAGGTGATTTCCAAGTACCTGGTGTGCACAGCAGGGCTGCTCCCCTAGTGCTGGAGAGAGGCGTCTGCTCTCCTCCCGCTGGGTGGACTGCCACTTGCCCAGCAGGCCCTGGTGCAGGTCCACCGCCTGCTCCACTCAGTCCCCCGTCCCGTGTTGAGCCCCACGTCTGTCCTGTCAGCTTCCCTCATGTTGCACGAGTCCACTCTGTCCAGTTCCTCCCTCATCCCACCCAGCAGTCTGATCTTCTTTCAACATCACCATCAACTTCTGGATTTTTTTCCCCAAGAGTTTTTGTGCTCTTACAATTTCATTTGTCTCAGCCCTTCCTGGAAAAAAAAAAGGACGTTTTACTGCCTTAGGTTCATTTGAGGAAAGGAAGACTGCGTTGACAAGAATGTCATCATTCATCTCGTAATTAGTGAAGCCCAGCAGCTCCCAACCTTTTTGGTTTCAGGACCCCTCCCTTTGTTCTCTTAAAAACTATTACAGATTCCAAAGAGCATCTGCTCATGTGTGTTATACCTGTTGACAGAAATTAAAACTGAGACATGTATGAAACGTCAGACCACACAGGCACACGTTTCATCAGCTGCCAGAGCAGCAGCGCCGTCACAGGTCATGTAGCCCCTGGAGAACGCTGCTGCACACTTGAGAAGGGATGAGTGAGGAAAAGGCGAAGAGCGTTTCAGTGTTCTTCTCAGAGTATTTTGATGTCGGGGCCCCTGGCTTTGAGAAGCCCTGGTATAGTGAAGTGGACCCGGTGGGAGTGGTCCCGACGGACGTGAAACTGGGATTGCACTCTTGCACTGGTTATTGCTGTACAGCCTTGGGTGAGTTCTGTAAGCTCTCTCACCCTCAGCACCTTTGAGTGTTCCTCTTACCTACCTGTTAGGGTTGCTGTGAGAACCAAGCAACATCCATAAAAAGGGGCTAATGATAGAGCCTACCTACTTCAGAACTTTGTTCTGAAGAAGAAAATGTGACGTCGCACAGGCGTGCTTAGCACAGGGCCGGGCTCAGGGTCAAGAGGTCAGTCCGTGTTTGAGACACAAGTAATACGAGATGTGCCACCCAGACTCATCTCTTTTTTGTGCTTCTTGTTTGGCCCCCTAGTCAGGGACCAGGGAAATGCTCTCCACATCTAAGTGTGGGGCTTTGCTGGACCAACTATAAAAAAAAAAAACCACACAAGTGTGAACAGGTCTCAACTGGCTCATTTTATAAAATTCCCCTTGGGTATTTTTCTGGTTCAACTGTCTGAGGAAGAAAAACTGTCATCCAGCTCAGAGACAGTGACAATATCCAGGCAATACCACTGGACTCAGAGTCCAAAGACCTGTGCTTCTGCCGCAGCTGTGTTACCGCTCAGCCGTGTGAGCTGGGGGTCGGCCCAGCCTTCACGAGCCTGGTTTTCATCTACGAAGTGGGAATATTCCTATATCCCTCTTTCTTATTTATCTTACAGGCATGTTGAGGAAACTACTTTAAGGCATTATACAAACGTAAGGAACAAATATTATTAATATCATTGTTGCTTTGGCAATCATTAGGTAAAATAAGCACTGATTTTTTTAAAAAAGCTTTTACTTTACAAAGCCACAAACATAGACAGTAGAAAGACTAGCTTAATGAACTGTGTGTGATATGTTTCCATCACCAGCTTTAATAATTATCAGCTCAAGGCAATCCTGTGTCATCTCTGCCCCCGTCTACTTCTCTCCCCCTCCACAGATTCCTTTTTTGTATGTGGATGGTTTTTTTTTTTTTCAGTTTCATTGAGATGTATTTGAAATACAGCACTGGATAAATTTAAGCTGTAGAGCATAATGACTTATGAATATTGTGAAATGATTGCCACAATAAATTTAGTTTATCTGTCATCTCACATAGATACATGAAGAAAAAGGGGGAAAAAAAGGCTTTTTTTTCTCATGATGAGAACTTTTAGTACCTAGTCTCTTAGCAGCTGTCAAATATGCCACACAGCAGTGCTAACTACAGTCACCATGTTGTACGTCACATCCCCAGTATTTATTTATCCTATCACTAGAAGTTTGTACCTTTCCATCACCTTCATCCATTTATTATTGAAGACCACTTTCGAAGCAAATATCAGACATTGTATGATTTTGTTTGTAAGTATTTTAGTGGGTATCTCTAAAAGATAAGGACTGTTTTAAATATAACTGCAATACCAGTGTCATACCTTAAAATTTTTATTTAGTAACAGCAAATATCTAATTAGTGTTCAGATTCCCTTGATTGTTTCATAATTTTCTTTGCAGTTTGTTTATTTGAATGAGGATCTAAATAAGACCTACGCGTTATGATTGGCCTTTTAAATCTCTTAATTTAATAAGGTCTTTCGCCATACGTGAGAAAAAAATATTCTTTCAAAGTCTGCTTTTCAGAGAAATGACTGAAGTGTGCTCATAGAGAAACCTTTTTCGGTGGGAATTAAGTTGGTATAAAATGAGTGATTAAATACTACTACTATCAAACCATTGTTTACTGTGTGTCAGGAGGCAGGCTAGGCATATTAGTAATAGTAACAGCCACCACTTAGTTCATGCTAGGTACTGTGATCAACACCTGTCGTGAATTATCTTCGGTTCTCTTTACATTTTGAGGTAAGTTTTATTATTCCCATTTTACTGATGAAGAAACGAAGGCTCCCTGAGCTAAGTGACTTACCTGAACTTGTAGCCATCTAACAAGTGACAAATTAAGGATATCAATTTAGATCTTTCAGACTCCAGAATATGCATTCTTTCCAAACCACTATGTCAAATGTTTTTCTCCCCAGATGTCAGTCGCCTTTACAAGACTTTTCTTTCTTTTGGCAGCTGGCGTTTTACGTTTTACTTGCTGATCACTATTGCCGGAATTGCATTTCTTTATGATGTGAGTTGTCTTTTTGATATCTTTGATTGGAATTTGTCTTTAATTTTTAAAATTCCTGCCTGTGAATTCCTTGGGATATAATACTTTCAATACAATAACCAGCTTTTAAATCTCTACTCACTGTAATACCTTGAGAAGTAACAACTCCTCAGTCTGTCTTTCAAAGCCTTCATGAAGCCTTTGCATTTGTAAAATTGTTTTTTAAACCTAATCTCTCCCTATTTCCACTCATGCAGCCCGTGCACCAACTAAACGGGACCACTGACAAGCCACTGAACATACCCGGTACATCCTCACTTTTGGGTCTCAGCACATTTTATGCCCTCTGCCAGAAATGCCTTGCCCTCCCCCTCTCTCTACCTGTCAGATTCCATCCGGTCCCATGGCAAAGGCCATTTGTTTATAAAGACTTTTATTACTCACCCATCAGAAATCAAATCTCTCTTTATCATATTCATTTTGCTTTGTCTAAATAATTATTAAATGATTACCTCATTAAGTGATATATAAACTTAATAGAAAATAGAAAAAAAAGATAACTGGTTTTTAGAGACTTCTCTTAAGATTTTTCTTAAGATATTTTATTGCTACAGATTTTTCAAGATATTTTTATTGCTCTAAAAGCAGTAATCTAATTGGTTCAGAAATAATTTCATTAGAAGAGGCACTTGTTTAAAATAAATAATTTCCTCTGTGAGACAGGACTGCTTCTGGCCCCAGATTCACTAGAAGCTGTGAATGTCACAGGGGTGTTGTATGGGAACAAGTATGAACACCTGCAGAGGGAGAGGTGTGCAGCCGGAGCAGCAGGAATGTGACCAACGTGTGTCTTCCTGTGCGTGTTTGGTCCCTATCAGTGACCTCAGGAAGGGCTTATGTCTCTGCTGAAATCAGCTTTTGACTTTCTCTTGGTTCCTTGTTGTTGTTGTTTTTTTTTCCAGAAACCTTGGGTGTATGACCTATGGGAGGTTTGGAACGGCTATCCCAGACAGGTGAGTCCCTGTGGTCTGGTCCCTCCTCTGCTTCAGCAACCAAGCTCCTCACCTTGTCTCCTGAGCTGGGTCTGAGTCCCTTCCTGCTCTCTGGCCACTTCCATGCCCTCCCTTGGCTCTTTCCCTGCTGGAGCTCACTCATACTTGTTCCTTATTCACCCAAACTTGTCTCACTCCTTTCGTTTGCTTATCATTAATATAATTATGCATTTGAGTTTAAATTTACCATCTTACCATTTATATTCTACTTGTACCACCTGACACATTTCCTTTTTTGGTACTCTCTTCTTTCTTTTTTATGGTGCAGTGAAGTTTTTAAGAAGTTATGATTCTGTTTCTTCCCTTATATTAGCTTTTCAGTTATGCATGTTTTTAATTCTGTTAGTAATTATCCTAGAGATTACTGTATACTTCCAGCAATTATTAGAGTCTAGTACAAATTAAAACTCTTACCTCTTACCAGTCACTGAAAGGTCATCAGCCTACTCCTATCCCATCCTTCAGATATTTAAAACCCGACAGATCGCTACCGTCACTGGTTTATGAATCACTCAAGTTGCCCTTCCCATGGTGTTCCCTGCCTCCTGCATTTCCACGCTGCCATCTGGAACTATGATACTTCTGGCTGAAGAAGGCCCTTTGGTTTGCTTTTTTGGAAATGTTATTGTTTTACCTTCATTTTTTTTTGAAACGATATTTTTTGCTGGGCATAGGCATAAATAGGCATAAACAATAGTTTTAATCCCTAAAATAAGTTGTTTATATGGTGACATTAAAGTAGTGAATACTCTTGCTTTCCTCAGGCCTTGCTGCCATCCCAGTACTGGTACTACGTTTTGGAGATGAGTTTTTATTGGTCTCTCTTATTTAGCCTTGGCTCTGATATCAAGAGGAAGGTAAGTGTCTTATTTATAAAGCTTCTTTATCCAGTTTTTCAAAAATTTTCATCCCCTTGGTCCAAATCTATTCTTTAAATTGTATTTTTGTGTGTGTTTAATTCCAGCTCATAGTTTTTTAAACTTTTTTAGCACATAGAATAGTACAGATATGTCCATGCTCTGGTAAGTATTTGTAGTGAAATATTTCTATTTCTGTAGAAACTTTAATTTTGAAGCTCCACTCTTATTCAATACAAAAAGAATTCTCCTTTTTGATATCTTTTTTTTTCCCCTTTGGTTTTGGAATTTAGTGTTCTTCAGTGCAAAGAAGAAAGTGCTAGTAGTTTTAATTCTACTGTCACATCTTTTAGTTGATTACAAACCCCTTTATAGAATTCTTTTGATATATTCAGTGACTTTGAACACATTTTCCTTAATTCATCTAAGATCCTTGTCAGGAAACATTGCTTCAGGCACTATTGGGTTTGCTTTATTTGCAGGGAAACTGAGTCACAGGCATGCTAAGTGCATCCTCTGAAGTCACAAAGTGAGATGTTTTAGGAATTGTTTGGTCTATACTGACTCCTGTTTGCTGGTACAGAAAATATTAGACTCTCAGTACAGTCACAAGGTTTCATGATATATGTTAGCAGTACAGATCAGATGACAAATACTCTTGGCATAAACTTCTATATAAAAGGTCAGTTTGTAGCAAAATTTATATGATAAATAAAATTAAGTTGAATTCAGTATTAAGGAGCTAAAACCAACTTGGCTTGACTAAACGATGTTTGCGTGAGTGATAGAGTACGTTAGCCATCACGAAGGGGCCCAATCTACTGCCGTCAACTGAAGATTTTAAATTTACAGAATCGAAGCATAAAAACATACTGTGAAAAATCTGATAAAAATGAACTCATTTTTCAGAAAATTTAATAAAGGCTATAAATTAACTTGTTAACTTTAATCTGAGACTGTATCACAATATAATTAATTGAGTCATTTTTCTCAAGGGATAGAATTGAAAAGTCATTATTTAGAAGGTCTTCCTAGATACACTCAGGTAGGTTAATCCTGTAATGATCTTATCTTTTTTCCACTTTTGATCCTTTGATTTTTCAGTAGTTTGGTTTCTCTTCATTATTTACAGGTGCATTGGGCACCTTTTCAAGCATGAAATGTAGATATATGTCCCATGTTTGTAAAGACATACCTTTGGAGACATAAACTATCAGGAGGTGGGTGAAGCACAGGCTCAGGTCAGATTGCCCAGGTTTGGGTCCCTGTCTGCACCACTCATTAGCATCTCGAGCTAGTTGGTTAAATTCCCTCTACTTGATCTTCTCATCCTTAGGGTGAAGCTAAAAACAGTTCTTATCTCCTCTGGTGGTTGTGAGGATTAAGCAAGTTAATCCATATAAAGCACTTCCCGGTGTATAGACAGTACTCAGTAAATCAGGCTGTTAGTATCATGTTTACTATTTTCCTTTGGCTACAAGGAAACTGAAATCTTTAAATTCTTAAAAACATTTTAATCAAGATACTCACATCTCATACAATTCATCTATCTAAAGTGCATAATTCAGTGGTTTTGAGTATATTCACAGAATTCTGCAGTCATCACCATGGGCAGTTATATTTCCGTCACCTCGAGTAGAAACTCTATGCCCTCTCGCAGTCACTCCCCACTTCTCCCAACCTCTGCAGCCCTGGGCAGCCGCTGATCTACTTCTGTCTCCGTGGGTTTGCCTCTTCTGCATGTTTCATTTAAATAGAGTCATACAGTACGTGGGGTTTTGTATCTGGCTTCTTTCACTTGGCATAATGTTTTCAAGGTTCATTCACGTTGTAGCATGTGTCAGTACTCCATTCCTTTTTACTGCTGAATAATAGTCCACCATACAAATATACTACATTTTGTTTATCCATTTATCAATTGAAGGATATTTGGGTTGTTTCTACCTTTTTGGCTATTATAAATAAATAATGCCACTATGAACACTCATATACAAATTTTGGCATGAACATGAATTTTTATTTCTCCCAGGTGTTTATCTAGGGATAGAATTGTAGGACTATCTAGTAGTTCTATGTATAAACTTTTGGAGAATTGCCAGACTATTTAACAAAACAGCTACAGCATTTTACATTCTTACCATCAATATGTAAGGATTCCAACACCTCCACATCCTTGCCAACACTTGTTATTGTCTGTCTTTTTTATTACAGCTATCCTGGTAGGTGTGGTATATATTTGCTGATACAGTTATTCCATTTTCATTTGTTACTTATTTTATATGCAGTAACTCTGATTTTAATGGTTGTGTAGTTCTGTTGTATCTGTCTTGTTTCTTTTTTGGAAATAAACATGGAATAAACAATAAATGTAAATGTGCACAGGAATATGCTTGTCTGTGTGTGTGTGTGTGTGTGTGTGTGTGTGTGTGTGTGTATGTATGTGTGTATCCACTGTAGGGGAGTGGGAAGAACAGTGGATGTTAGGACTTAGGTGACAGCTGTTCAGTGCTGTCTCCAAGTTAAGCGACTTCAGTGAGGATAAAACTTGCTCTATCTCCCTCACAAGGATTGTGTTTAAGACTTAAATTGAAAGCATTTTACAAATTTCAAAATACGCAAATGTAAGTTGTTAGTTTTAAAATTGTTGTTGTTGTTATTATTATTATCATTATTATTATCATTATCATTATTATTATCTCTTTCAGTGATTGGGAAATAACTGCATTTGCTCAATGGTATCCATTTCCCCTCATTATGTAGGACTTTCTAGCTCATGTCATCCACCACCTGGCTGCGATTAGTTTGATGAGCTTCTCTTGGTGTGCTAATTATATTCGCAGTGGGACCCTTGTGATGATTGTGCACGATGTGGCTGACTTTTGGCTGGAGGTAAGCGTCTGCCATTAGACAACTAATAACAATACTGTGTCCTGTGTTTCTGCGACTTGTCACAGGAAGAATTGCCTGTGAGTGATTTAGCAGAGCTCTCCGTCCTGAAAGCACCCAGAGTCTGTAGATGTCTCTAGGTTCCCAGATCCCTCAAGCTCAAAGACAGGAAAGCTTTCAGTTTTTAGTTTCCAGCCTTCCTTCTCCATGGTGCTCGAGAGAGAGGTTAACTTGTGGGATTCCATTTATGCAAGTTTCATGCAGAGACTAGCTCAGAAAGTAAGCTGAGGTATCCGAAGAAGGAATGGACTCTAATCTTTTAAAAGGAAAACGTAAGTCCTATGGCATGGTGGAGTCTTAATGCTGGATGGCACCATACGTTCACTTAAGCCGAGGCTGAACACCCACTGGATGCTTGCACTGTCCTGCAGGGATCCTCCCCCAGCTTTAAGGAACGAGAGCTGATGTTTATTTAAGTAACACTGATTTTCTAAGGAAGGAATGTTTCGGAGCAGGGGACATTACAACAAGAGTCTTCCCAATCCCACACCACACAAAATGTGAGGAACAAAACGAAATTAGGATTATTTTCCCTACATATTTCTGTTGTGTGTTTGTTCCTGTTTACCCTGAGGCAGTGGGTCTCTTAACGGCAGCAGCCCTCTCGCTGTACTTAGGGCCACATTTCCCAGGGCCACTTGGCTCACCATTTAAATATACCTATTTATAATGTAATTGTAAAAATTAAAAAACTGGCCCATTTTGCATTCAGAATTGCCTCTTGAAGGGCTTAATAAATGGAATGTAAGTTGATATGGAAGAAATTTAATTTAATTTAATAGGATCTTGTTCTTCTAGATCAGGGTTCAGCAAACTTTTTAGTAAAAGGTGAGGTAAGGTCTCTTGTTACATATTCTTTCCTTGCTGTTGTTTTTTCTTTTCTTTTATACCCCTTTAAATATGTGAAAACCATTTTTAACTCAAGGGCTGACTGGCTTTAGCCCATAGGCTGAACTGTAATTTGCCCAATCCCATTCTAGACGTAACCAGAAATCATTTGAAGCCATTTAAAGCAACTGACTCTTGTTAAAATACTAGCTGTGGACAGAATTTTCTTTCTTGTATGTGATCGTAATTAGACATCTAAATCAAATTCTAAAGGTCGAGGTTACTGTGTGTGCTTCAGGGCAGCCAATGGCTTAGCAAAAGAGGGATTGTGCCAGTTTTTCCACGTGTTGCCCTCTGAAAGTAGCCATCTCTGTTATAATTACTGCCTTCTCTGATCATATCTCAGTAACCTTGTCTGAAAATTAAAACCACATTGGCCATAACTTAAGAATTTTATGCTGCTCTATGCTTCTGACCCTCTAGTTCGGTTGCCTTTGGTGTGAGTCCACTGTAAAAACTGCTTCATCGTGTTACTGAGAGGGAGAGTGAGATGTTGGGACTGGGAATAAGCACCGTCTCGCTGTCCACCTGTCACTGACATGACATGACATTGCTAGGTGACTTGGACAGATCACTTAGTGCTTTCTTTTCTGTCCTCAGCTGTAACATGAGAAGTCATACCTACCCCTTAGGGTATATTGTAATGTTTAGCTCTTTACCGTTTGAAAATATTCTGAGGTCTTTACATTAAAAAAAAAAACACAGAAGAAAAGTGAGATGTCAAACTCAGGTCCCTTCATGGGTGAACTATGTGAACAGCTTTGTGTTATTAGTGATCATGAATCATTCTTGATTCACAAGTCATGATTTAACTTGAGGTTCAATGAGCAAGGCCAGTACCTTCCATCAGCTGGTGGAGACAGCGTTATGGAGCGGCTGGAGCCTCTCTGATATCCTCCAGGAGAGCCTGTTCCACAGCTTCCCTGAGTGGTTTGTTTTAGTATTTATCCTCTCAGTCAGGTTCTTACTGAACTCAGACATGGTACAACTCTTGACTCTGTTTAGACCTTCCTAAAGATGGAGACTATTAATCTTCCATGTTCCTCAGGATAGTTGGTGGGTCAATTCTTAGCAAGGAAGAACAGCTTCGGCATCTGTAATTTTTACTCATAAGCAGCCTTTTGCCTTCTTCATGCATCTTCTTGATGCTTTCTAGTATCCTGCACGTTCAAGTTTGGATCCAGGACCCAGCACTTTAAGAGTGTCTTGACTGATCCTTAGCAAAGGACAGGGGTTACTGTCTGATATCCATGTTTGCATAGCCCAGAATCGGCTGCAAGTGTATTTGCCCAAAAGAGTGCTACTCTGCCCTCGCACGTGGGCTGCCTTCACACCTGTGCACATCTCTAGCTACCCACCCTGGCCTGACCTCTGACCCTTGAAACAGCTCCCCGCTCCATTCCAAGCCCTCTAAACTTCTGGCACCACCTGGCATGCTAGCCTTCTGTCTCAGAACGGAGGCTACTCCCTTTAGGGCCTCCTGCCTACCCCACGGTCTGATCATATCCTTAGCCCATGGGAAGTATGGAAAATACAATGTAAACCGTTCCTGATGGTGTAATACACTGCCTCTCTTGTACTAGATGGGCCTGGAGCCTCTGGGGTGACTTCAGTTCTGAACTGGCAGGCCGAAGCCACACTCCCTAGAGAGATGGTCTACACTCAGCAGCCTCCGACCGCTTCCCACCCCCTCTTAAATAACTTTTAGTACCACATTAAATGACACTTTCTGTTATTCTTTTTACTCAACACAGATAATATGAGCAGTACAGACTAGCATAAAGTAAGTAGGGAAAATCGAGCACTTAAAACTTTATCTCAACCAGGACAAGGCTCTGCCTCTTCTGTCATCGGCCTTAAAGTAGCCACCTTGATTGCAAAGTGCCAGCTCTCCTCCCGGTTAAATGGAGGAAGTCAGCAAATACCCAGATGAGATGCATGCCAAAATTATGCTAATTTGTAGGGCTTGTGAAAGACAGGAGTAATATTAGAGTCGTTTTTAACTATTTTTTAACATTGCATTATAGCAAATTTCAAACATATCACAAGATAAGGAGAAGAGTATACAGACCTAGTGGAGCCACAGTCCAGCATTAACAGTTATCAGCACAGCCGGTCTTGTTGCACCTACTTCCCATCCATAACCCGCCCCCCACTGAGACCTTGAAGCAAATCCAATACACCATTCCATTCATAAGTATTAAATGTGAGGATTTTATTCTAGTATCATGCTCTCTGAATGCAATTTCTTTCTTTTTTTCTCAGTCTGCTAAGATGTTTTCTTATGCCAGATGGAAGCAAACCTGTAACATTCTGTTTTTCATCTTCTCCACCGTATTTCTCATCAGCCGCCTCATCATCTTTCCCTTCTGGTGAGTAGACAAGGTGCTGTGTGTGCCTCTGGTCACGGTGCTGGGGTGGCCTCGCATGTTGTTAAGGTCAGAGCATCGCCCTTTCTTTCTCACACTGATCTCAGCTATTGATGCCAAGTTCAGTTGGAAAAAAAAATGTCAAGAGGCCATTTTTATAAATAGTTAAAACCACACCTTCCAGCTTAGAAAGGCTTATTACAAAGGGAGATTAAAAGTGTGTGACCCAATGGGAAGCAGCAACTCATATTCTGTGTCTTATTTCATCAATGTGGATCTTTCTTTGTGATTAACAGCTTTTCCAGTTATTCAGTGAAATGTCATCGGCCAGTTATCAGGTCTTTAAAAGAGAAGCATGTTCTGTGTTAAAATTACAATAATTATAACCACCATTAATTGAATGCCTGACACTGGGTTAGGCCCTTTATACATCTTGGCACTAATCTACACAACAAATCATAAAGATAGGTGTTATCACTTCCACTTCGCAGGTGAGGAAACTGATACTCATTTCATTCTCCATGATCACTGGTCCTAACAGTGGTTTGTTGATTGGCTATTGATCAGTCTGTTGATTTTCTTTAGCCAAAGGCTGGCAGTGTATACTGCGTCTCCCTCTGAGGATCATTCCTTCGGCAAGCATAATTTTCCATGCGTTGATTGACAGAAACCAGGGGGAAAATTTGGGGAAGACTTTGATGGTTTGGAAAGAACAGCTGAAAACTAATGGTAGTTTGGAGCTAGTCTAGCAGTTTCAGATCCTCTTCACAAAAAAATTAGTGCTAATCAAGGTCCTAGGTTTCAGGGGAAAGAGATGGAGACCCAGGTCCCAGTCCTGATTCCTAGTGGATGGACAGCACCCTTGGCAGGCACCCAGGGAAGTCTGGTCAGGGAGGTCAAAGGGTGCTGCCCTCCCTAGGGAAGCCAGCTGTGTTCTTTGACTCAGGGCTGGATGTCTTGATTAGACATTTTGTTTTTCTGGAGAGGAGCAGCAGAGTGCAGTCATTAATTTCACAGAGGCAAGTCAGTCCTGACTCCACACTTACTACCCGTGTGATCTTGGACCAGTTTGATCATTTCTCTGTGCCTCAGTTTTCCCATCCGTAAAATGTAAATAAGGGTTGTCATGAGGCTTAACTGAAATAATACATATGAAATAGCTTAGAACAGTGTCTGGAACTTAGTAAAGACTCAGTAAATGCTAGTTGTTATTACTAAAATTATTGAGTCCCTCAGAATTTGGAGTTTAATCTAGAATCAAATCTGAGACACATGTCTAAGGTACTCTTCGTGGGTGATGAATGATATTACCGTCACTTTTGCTTTGGCTGATCAAGTGTGTTTGTGAAATTAGAATATTGTACAGTAGCAATCATTGGTAGGATAAGTGTTGACTTGCAGAGAGCAGTTGGGTTGTGGCTTTTCAGTGTGACCTTCCTGGTGCTCTAAATCCAGCATCTGCCCATCAATGACACTTATTTTGTTCCAAAGGCACCATGTGTTCCAGTTATCTGTAGCTGCATAACAAACCATCTGAAAACTTTAGTGGCTTACGACAGTAGTGAGCAAATTTTTTCTTTAAAGGGCCATAACTATTTTAGGCTTTGAGGACCATAAATGGTCTCTTTTACAAATTTTTCTTTGTTTTGTCTTGTTCTGTTTCTTTTACAACCCTTTAAAAATGTACCAAATCCAGCTTAGCTCACTGGCTGTAGAAAAATGGGCTGCAGGCTAGATTCTACCAACAGGCCACAGTTTGCAGACCTCTTTTAAAACAACACTTGTTGATTTTTATTCTCTCTTGTGATTCTGTGAGTTGACTGGCCTCATCTACATGATTTTCACTCCTGTGGTCACAGTCAAATGGTGGCTGGGCGGTAAGAGCTGGCATTTTCTTGAGGGCTTCCTCACTCACGTGGTTGAGGTAGCACACATAAGATTAGTTGTTCAATGCTGATTGTGGGCTGGGACCTCAGCTGGACCTATCGGCTGGAACACCTGCCCGTGTCCCCCATTGGCCTGGCCTCCTCCTCACAGCACAGCAGCTGGAGTTCAAGTGTGAGCAGCTCAAGAGAGAGCCTGGCAGGTGCTGTACGTCCTGTTATAACCCAGCTTCAGAAGTCACAGCAGGTCACTTCCAGCCTCATTTTCTTCATTGGATCCAGGTCACTAAGTCCAGCTCACATTTAAGGGAAGGAAAATTAGACTCTGTTTCTTGATGGGAGTAGTTTCAAAGAATTTGTGGACATATTTTAAAAGCACACACCATGGGAGTTCTCAGCCTGGGGAACTCTCTGAGAAGCTCTACCTGCTGTAGCTGACTTCTAATTCAGCAGCGAAGGACATTCACCTCAGACCTGCTCGTGACGTCTCAAAAGTCACAAACTAGCTTACTCTTGCCCCGTAGACAGTCAAGCGTTGTGCTGGGGTTGAGTGATTGGGAGGTGGCGTTTCACTTTCCCCCACAACCTCCACTTTAAAAATCCTAGATTTAAGAACTCATTCTCTTGCCAGCATTTCTGGATTTCAAAGAGTATTAGTTATATGCATTTGGCATCTGCTTGATCTTGATACTTTGCTGAATTCACAGCCCACTGCAGAGGGCCACCAACATCACTGTTTGCTGTCTTTAGGGAGATGGGCTGCAAATAAACTAGTACTAACAGACTTGACTGTAAACACTTTATGTGGGTAAAAATTTTTCTGTCCTGACATTGATTGATTTTCATTGTTTGGAAAGTTAAGGAAAACCTTACCAAGATATTACAAGTTTAAGAGAGAGGTTTTCCGTGGTTATTGAAAATCAGTTGCAGTGTATTACTCTGGCTTACGTAGCCTTCCCATCAGCTTGGTTGTGTTACACAACCATCTCGCGTTGCCAGAGAGGAAAACTCAGTTCCTTGTTGTTAGCCTGGCTCCAACCATCTGTCTAAAACTTGCAACTCTGCAGACTCACTTTTCAAGGACATTTTATTAGTCCAGATTTGATAGGAATTTACCATGGACCAAACAACGTGTAGACAGCAGGCCTGCATCAGGCCTCAGGCACTGAAGAGCTGCTGTGGTTTGCAGTCTGTCACTCTGTTCTCAGCGGCCTTTGTTGCACATTTTGTGCTGAGACAAGGGGCTGGGCGGGGTGGGAAACATGTCTGAAAACCTCGAGGAGGAGAGCTGGAGTCTTACCCCGCGCTTGTCTTTCTCTCCCTCTTCCCTCCGCCTCAAGCAGATTTGCTTTCCCCTCGTGAGTCCCCTTTTGTGTCTGTACAACTGTGTCCTCCTTTCTCCTATCCTTCTGCTCTTTTCGGGGATCTTATTTAGCCGATTCTCAGTCATGTCAGCAAGAGTTAATTACCTCGATTTTCTAAACATTGTTACTGTCAGTATTAGGTAGAATTTCCAAATGGCATTGGCCAAACTGCTTTAACCTAATTGCCTGGTTTCCCCATTTATTTGCATTTTAATTCAGAACCATTTAAATCTCAGGCTTATGTTTTTCACATTGTATTCCCAACTGCTGTATTAAAATAAGGGTTTCTATATTTTTGAGTTATTGGATGTGTCTATCACTTGAATGTTACACAAATACCATCTGAGAATCATTCGACTAGAAGGACCCCCCGAAGGTCAGGTGAACGGCTTCTCTGACTCCTGACAGCTTTCCTTCATAAATAAAGGAGCCAATCATGATTGAGTGCAGGCTGCTTGGTCTGAAGGGAAGGGGCACTGTTTCAGCTGCAGTCTACAGGGGTCAGTGCTGGCCGATGGCCCCGGTTCTGGAACTCAGCACCGCTAGACGTTGTGAGGGGCCCATGGGTGGGTGAGACGCAGCTCCTTGCCTGCAGGTGTTCATAACGGCAGTAGAAGAGATCTTTGTATCCATCACCTTATTCATATATTTGAAGACTATTAATACTGATCCGTGTTTTTTGATTGTTCCAAAGAATGAATGAATGAATGAATGAATGAATGAATGAATGAATAAATAAATAAATAAATAAATAAATAAATAAATAAATAAATAAATAAATAAAACATTTCCAACTGTGAATAATAAATAAATAGCTTCCTTACTTCCAAGGGTGTCTGTGCTAGTGGTAACTTAGTTTCCCCCCACAACGGTTCACAGGACTTAGGGCTTCATCTTTTGATGATCCAGGTCTCTCTGGTCCTGGAAAAATGGTACCTTGAAAAGCCTCCTGTGAAGGGGAATTTTGCACGCAGTGAGACCGTGGAGGCACTTGACATGGCTGTCGGAGAAGACATTTTAAAGAGGAGAAAATACAAGCTCCAGCCGTGCTCTGAGCTGGTGTTCATCAGAGGGAGACAAGAGTGGGGCCTCGGTTCTGAGCGGTGGGTCTCAGGCTGCTAGGCGGGCTGCCCTGCCTCCGGGGATGGCGCCGTGCCCGCCAGTCCCCAGCGGAGGGCGGCCCCTGGAGCCTCTGCTGGAGGCACATATCTGGGAACGAGACTTTCCAGTCCCGCAGCTGATGGCGGAGACGGCGAATGTCACCACAAGTGTTTGTTCAGCGTCTTGTCCCACAGGGAGTCCTCAGGGCGGCTCCCCCCTGCACGCACACACCAGGCACTGCTGTGGCTGCTTGTCCACCTGGGGAAGACGGTTACATCAGGCCCTGCCTTCCAACCGCAGGGTTTAGAATGAGGGGCCTTATTCATAATTTAGTCCCACCCCTTTATTCATTTATTTGTTTGGAAATAATTTCAAGCTTGCAGGATAATTTCAACTATATCCCAGAGAACTCTTACATGTTTCCTTTATTTACCAGTTAGTGTTTCCCCTGTTTGCTTTGTTTTTTTTTTTTCTTTTTCTGTTTCTCTTTCTTTCTATCTCAACACAAACACACACACACACATGTGCTCACATGTGCGTGTATATGTATATATATACATTTTTTGGGAACCATTTGAAAGTTGCAACCATCATGTCCTTTTAATCGTTCATACTTCAGTGTGTATTTCCTAAGGACAAGGACATTCTTTTACAGAATCACAGTAGAGTTACCAGTTCCAGGAACCATAGCAGTCTGCCATCGTGCCTCAGTGTTGTCAGTTGATCCAATAATTCCTTTTGCTGCCTTCTTCCTTCTCTGCTGGATCTGGCCCAGGATCACACTCTGCGTTCAGCTGTCACCTGCCTGGAGCAGTTCTTGCTCCTTCTTGCCTTTCCTGTCATAGACATTGTTGCAGCGTTTAGACCCTGTTTGGTTTTCAAGTGAGGAGTTGAGATATTTCCAGGATCACACAGCTAGTTATTAGAGAACCAAAACTAGAAACAGGACATTTGAAACACAACACAGATATGTTTCCAATTAAGTTACTAAATTGGGTGACTAAGAGCAGGCATCGTTTGCCTTCCCTAAGTATTTATTATGTTTTCTTCAATGACACAGTCACTTTGAAATATGACATCTCTAAAATAAAGGTGGGCCGTTACTCGCCAGTAGAACCAATGTTTGTCATTCTGACAAGGCTTAATGTTCACACCTACAGTTAACAAGTTAAAAGGACCCTTACCTTTCATTAGAAAAAAATAAACGTTTTGGTGGCCGCAAAACCAACTACTGTTTATACCAACATTGTAATTTTTTTCAAACCACGTAAACTCCAGCAATTGAAAGTGTGAAGATGGGAGACAAAACCCCAAATAAGGAAAAGGCCGAGGTTTGCAGCCCATAGCCTGGTAGTCACGTATCCGTTTGGACAGATTAAAGGCCAGTGGATGGAGCAGAGCTATCCTAGGCACTGAGGGATATTCTCTGTGAAAGGAGAGATTCCACAGGGTCTGTAACTGTACAAGCGTTTGTGTGTTCACACGTGTGCCGGCACACATCATGCACATGTGCCTGGGCCAGAATTGAAAAGGGCAGATATATTTTGTTTTTTGTCTTCCAATTCTTCTTTTAGCAAAGGAGGAGAAGAAATTGAGGTTGAGAAATTGGACCATTCTTTAGTGAGGACAGTCAGACTCATAGAAGGAAGTCCTGAAAATGTAACTGCAGCCCCTTAACCGCCGTCCCCAGGGCCGCGATGGCTACTCCCTCCCAGGAGTAACTCCTCTCCGCTTCCTAGACCTCCCATCCCTTCTGTCCTCACGCAGAACAGGGTCCCAACTCCTGCTGAGCCTGCTCCCCCTCTCCAAATCCACTTCCTCCTTCTCCCTGCCAAGCAGAAAATCCAGCCAGCTCAGCAGCACCCTCCCTGGCTTTTGCCCTCCCGGTGTTACTACCTGTGCCCTCTGCAGTAGGAAGGGGCATGGAGGGGGAAGGTCGTCACCGCCTTCGTGGTGGTAATGGTAATGTCTTGACTACCATTTTTGAGTGCTTCCACCTTGCTGAGCTCTTCCCATTTGTCAACTCACTTAACCCTCCCAACAACCTGACGAGGTGAATGCTGTTTTCATTTTACTGAAGAAACTGAAGCCCAGAGAGGCTATGCAACTTGCTGAAGACCGTGGGGAAGCCACGGTCCAAATCCCGCTGGCTCTGGTGCCTGTGCCCTTGACCTCTCCTCTCTGCCAGGGCTCAGCTCTCTCTGAAGGCGTTCTATCTTAATGGCAGTCGCTTCCATTTCTAGGACACTACAGTTTGCAAAGCTGGCTGTGTGTTTCTCTGCAGCCTCCCAGTCGGAAAGGTGGGGTTAGTTCTACCCAGGGAACTGGAGGTGGTACAGGTTACCAGGAGAGGAGACAGCAGCCTCAGCCCTGAAGCCCAGCTCTGATGATTCTTTGTAAGACCAGCAAAGCTTCCCAAAGCTCTTCCAAGGAAGGCTGCGCCCCTGACCTTGACTTTCAAGGTCAGCAGGAGATGGCTGCATTCACCTCTCCAGCTTCACCTTACATCACCCTCCCGGCCACTCCTGTCCCTGAAGCCACACTGGTCTTCTTTTAGCCCTTGACTTTTCTGCGATGCATCCGCCTGACGGCTTTGTACATGTCGGCCCCTCCACCTGGAACCCTCTTTTCTGTGTCTTCCCTTCAGCTGGAGGGAAGAAGGAAACCTCAGTTCACTCAGCACCCTGAAATATGCTCCCTGTCCTTTTCTTTCTTTCTTTGCACGGACCACCGTGAGCTTGATTATATGTTTAGGTAATTATTTGCATTCTCTGGTAGAATATGTAAAGGACATATTTTTAAGTATGTTCCTTTGTTAATTTTGACACTGACAAATTCCAAGTAGGGGACCTAGTAAGGGGCCAGGCCCTGGACCAGGTGATGGGAGGATACAGAGATGCAGGCATCATGGTCACTGCCTTTGTAAAGCTTGCCAGCTAGTGAGGAGTCAGCTCGTACAACAGCTGTCACTGCCGAACGCTCTAAGGAAGCTGGTAGCAGGGAGGCCCAGAGGCAAGTTATAAATTCAGAGGTGATCAGAATAGCACAGAGATTTTGTTGTGGAGGGGTCCATGCTCTGATAGACGAGAAGAGTTTCAGTTGAAGGGGAGAGGAAGGAGATTCTAGACTGAGAGAGTACAGAAAAAGGCACTCATTGCTTAAAGCCCCAGCAAATCAGAACGGCCAATGTGCTTTATGTATATTATTTTCTTTAATCCCTGGGAATGTGGGCATCAGAATGTAATGCCCTGCTAGTTCAGGAATTTCAGTCTGTCTTATTCAATGCTATATTTTTGGCTCCCACAGAGTGCTAGGTAGCGCTATGGCAGATGCTTAATAAATGTCTATTGAATGAATAAATAGGTATTCATTGCTTCCATTTGACAACTGAGAAAATGAGCAAGGAAATGACTCAAGGTTACACAGAGCCAGGAGTTTAAGTGATAGAGCCATGGTTTTAGGAAACTATATTTTATAGCATTGAGGGTGAGAAAGACCTCTTAAAGCATGACACAGAGGCTAGCTATAAAGGAAGCAATTGATAAATCTGGTTACAAAAATATTAAAAAATTGATTTGCCAAAAAAAACATACATAAAGATTGAAAGAACCAGACTATGTGATGTTACTGAACATGATTACAAAATAACGTCGTTGCCCTTAATACATAAAAAGCACATGGGAATCAACAGGAAATATAAACACCCCAAGAGAAAAATGGATAAATATCATGAAGAAGCAATTCACAAAAGTATAAATCACAGTATAAAAGTATAAATCACCAACGCCCCCATATATATATGTATCTTCACAAGAAATTAAAATATAAATATAAACAATGTGATGCTGTTTTAGGCAGAGGCTGACAAAGTGCAGTGTTGGTCAAGATCTGGGGAAGGAGACGCTCTCATCCACTGGGCGCAAGACTGTGAATTGGTACAGTCTTGCTGGAAAGCAGTCTGGCAGTATACTCCAAAGTGTAAAGTGAATATTCTCTTTGATTCAGAATTTTAGCTGCTCTAAGGAAGTAATCGAACGATGTTATCAAAATGTCTTTTACAAGTAATTCTCACAGTGTTCTTTACAACGTAGTGAAAATTTGGAAACAACTTGAATGTCTATCAGTATAAGGGATTAGTTAAGTAAGCTGTGATATCTATAAATGGATTTCTGTGCAGCTGTTGCATAGGAGGCTATATGATAAGGGTTAGCAAACCATGGCTCACAGGCCAAATCCAGTTCACTGACTGTTTTTGTTAGTATAGTTTTATTGACACACTGTGACACCCACTAATTGATATATACTGTCTATAGCTGGTTTCCCACTACAATGGCCAGCTGAATAGTTGCAACTGAGACTAAGTGGCCCAGAGGCCTGAAATATTTACTATCTGTGCCTTTACGGAGATATTTGCTGACCACTGGTTTATAAATATATTCATTGACATGGAAAGCTCTCTGTAACATATTATTAAGTGATAAAAGCAGGGTACAAAATCACAAGCATAGTGTGATCTCTGTTATATAAAATCACACGGTAATGGGGAAGAGGAAGGAAAAAACACCTTAGAGAATGTATTTTTAGGAAAGATGTCTTAAATTATATTCACCAAACACAGTATGTACTGGGTCACCTGTGAGTTGTGAGGTTTTTGGTGATGTTTACTTAACCTCTTTATATTATCTGTAATTCCAAAGTTTCTAAAAAATATTTACATAAGTAAAATGGGTAAATGGCTGTTATCTTTGTTATATTGTGCTCAGAGTTCATATCGTTGCTTTTAAAATTGATGAAGATCTTGAACTGATAACTCAAAAAAAAGGAAACAGAGCTACTAAGTGGACTGTCAAAGGGAACGGCCAAAGATTGCAAATAATGCAAATTGAAATAGTTGTTTTTTTAATTAGCAAATTTTAAAACTCCTTGATACAGGTTGGGGATTCAATGAAACTCTTCTCTCGAAAATTGCTGGTAGCCTTGTAAATTGTTACAATTTTGGAAAATAATCTGGCAAAGTCTTAACAGCTTTTAATATAACCTTGAATTTATATACATTTAACATACACCTTGGAACAGTAATCTCAGATTTAGGAATATACACTAATTGTGGTGATGGTTACACAAATCTATGCATATAATTCAAAGAACTGCACACCAAAATAGCCAATTTTACTAGACATTTAATTTTAAACATAAAATAAATATATATATGAAAAAACTAGAAGATAATACACAAAAATTGCAGTATTGTTTGTTTAAAATGGTGGTCTCATGAGCAACTTTCTTTCTTACTTTCCCTATTAAATAAATAAATTATTTTTATAATTGGGATAATATACTTTAAAACAAACCAATCCAGGAACCCTAAAATCGTAGTAGTGTATGTATGAAGTCTGGGGAGACAACAGATAGCCCTTCATCCTGCAGTTGTAGCTGAAGGCACTGTGGATCCTGGCCACTGAGGGCAGGTCAAATTGTATCCAGAAGTCTGTTTGTGACATTAATAAAGTATGCAATTCACTTTAGAAAGTGGAAGTAATAATAGAAACTTTGCTTCTTTAAAAGCCTCTTTTGTCTGGAAAATGTACTCCTGTAGAATTCCCATTCACTTTTGATGCCAAATAAATGAGATGGTGTCAAAAGGCAGTAATAACCCCATGTCCACGTGCACGGTCTCGTGTTCTGCAGCCCCGGAAGGGCTAGGGCACACTCTTCTCTTTGCGGGGAGGAAACCGAGGTAGAGAAACACTGGAGCGTAGGCAGTGTGGCAGTGAAAATTCCATTTACTTTAACTTTTCTCCCAGGAGGCAGACTGTATTTGTGTGTGTGTGTGTGTGTGTGTGGCTTGCCAATAATGATATAAAAGATAATATTTTATTTTCTCTTGAGACCTTCCTGGACAGCCTTAGAAATGAAATAAATGTTACATACCTTGGGAATAAAATGAGTGTTCTCATTGAAAATTCACAAGTCCTTTGACTGTAATGAAGTGCTCTCATCTGTTTGGTTTTCAGGATTTTATATTGCACGCTGATCCTGCCTCTACACTACCTTGAGCCTTTCTTTTCATACATCTTCCTCAACCTACACCTCATGATCCTGCAAGTCCTTCATGTTTACTGGGGTTACTTCATCCTGAAGATGCTCAAAAGATGTATATTCATGAAGGTAAGGGCTGTCCAAGCCTTATTGCTCTTAACAAATAGATTTCATTGCCACATTGAGGTGAGGCCTACGTGGTGGAATATTCTTGTTAATTTAGAATTAACCAAGTTTTTTTCTTGATTTGATCATTCTTAATGAAAATTTCTCCAAAATATAGCTAGATTCTTCATTAAGCAGGTCTCTAAGGTGCTGTTAAGAAATTGCTCTTATTAGAAGACAATTTTTTAAAATTTTTATCCAAAAATTGATGGCTGCTTCTTAAAGAATGTCCTAACAAGTCTAAATTTGCTCCAGTTTGGGACAAGCTTTATGGTGATGGTCGGGTGCTGTTTCAGAGCATTAGGTTACCTTTGCTGAGCATCCAGTTTGCATGTAGTGCTCCCGCCTTGAGCTTTCGTCTCCTCTCTGACATTTTGTCCATCATTTTGCTATCCTTTTTTTATGAAAACATCTTCGTCTCTAACAAATTAATACTACATTTTAAACAATAGAAGGTTTTTTGTTTGTTTTCTTTTGAATTCAGTTCTAGGTTTTAATTCCAAAACAGGGAAGAGGAGGGCTTCAGAAATAAATAAGACATAATCACTGCATTTGGGAAAACAGCCCAGCATCTGATATTCACCTACTAGCAACTACCTATATTGCACAGAGTGTTCTGTGCTGAAGGGAGGGCCCAGGAACTTGCTGTGGATGACAAAAGAGAAATCAGCTGACTCATGAGGACCAGGGGAAATTTCATTGAATTGATGGAATTTGACTGGAACCTCTTAGGCAAGTAAAAAAAAAAAAAAAAAAAAATCAGATCACAGCTCCTTCCTTATCTAGAAATCATTCATGTGAGGGAATTTTAATTAAGAATCAACCTTTCAAGGTGAATGCTACCGCCAGCCCCCTTTTGAATGTTACCTAACCCACATGTAACACAGCATTGTATCACGATCAGAACGAGTGACTTGTGTGTAACACGTATGCTGGTAATTTAGCTGATAAGGTCATTTTTTAAGAACTCTCTGATTAATTCATTTTCCTATCTTAGTGATTGTGTCTCAAAGGTCATTGTAAAGTTGACAAATGAAAGGGACATCACAATAACTGACCTCTGGGTTTTCCACCTTTTCTTAGCTTCTAGATCCAGACAGAGGTGTGGGAAATTGGGCTGTGTCTGGATTAATCTCAAACCAAATCCTGAAATTTTTTAATTTTTTAAACTAAATTACTGACTTGAGCTTGCTTTCCCAAGAGTAGATTCTTCCCTTCAAAGTTGTAGTGCCAAAAAAAAAAAAACAAAACAAAAAACTTTCATTGAACAGTTCTAGTTTATTAACACTCTAAATAGCTTTTCTGTAATCTCTGCAAAAGTTACTTTATCCCTAAATGATGGATGCAGTTGGAGTCACTGAGATAAGGTTAAGAATTTGAGCAGTTAGTTTGCACATCCAGGAATTAGACAGAAGGAAGGTCACTGAACTGAGCCTGTCCTACCTTTGGGTCCAGCCTTCCTGGCGCTGCTGTCCCTAGGCAGGAACTGTTCCCTTATTAACTGGTGAGTGACAATCATTTCAGGCTTGGAAGGGATCCAGGCAGAACAAAACTTGGAAACCAGAAGATACTCTTGTTTGGTTTCATCATGATTTTCGTATTTCTGATCTCTAATGGGTTGTACCAAGCCTGATTAAAAACCCAGCGGGTTGGAGAGCTGTGGACAGGAATTCCTGATTTCTCATGCCGTACTTTGGAAAAGCTGTTTCCAATTGCAATTTGACAGCAGCAGTGGAGGCCCCCACGGCCCTGATCCTTGCAGTCCGCATGACTTCAGCTGGCTTGCATGTGCACTCTGTTTTCCATAGCAGTGGCAAAACTGGCTGTGAAATCAGCCTCTTCCTCCAAAACCATAAAGCCTCCTTTTAAAGAATGCTATTTGAAGGCATAGTTGCATTGCAAAGGGGAGGAGAGGGGCAGAGGAGGGAGTTGACATTTTTAGAGCAACAACGAACAAGTCAGTTTTCAGTTCTATTTAATAAATATCTGCATTTAATACACGCCACAATTGTTACTAAGATGGCTATTTTTTGATATTTAAAAAATAGAATTGCAGAGGTTGGTAGGCCTTCAAAACCTTTTTTTTTTTTTTCAATCTTATAGCAGAGATGGAGAATTTGTCTTTTCAAGTTCTTTGTGCCTGGCAGGCCCCTGATAAGTAGTTTTGAATATGCAAATTAATAAATAATTTGGGGGAAGAAACCACACTGTTTGGGGTGGAAAGTTACCAAATAATTTATTAATCTTTATGGTCTCCATGCATTTGCGCAGCAGACTGGAAAAACAGAAGTGATTATACTTCTTAAAAAACAGCGATTTTCGGAAATATTCACATCTCATTTTCCCTAAACAATAGGATTGTTGCATGCATCTGATGAATGAGGACCTTCCACCCTTTGCTTCTGTTGTTGAATACCTTAGAATAACAATATCACTGTAATTTCAGGACACTAACACATACACATCATGGTTAGCTGGCATCTTGCTGTGTGAGAACAAGAGTTGGCACTGAAACTTAACTGGTTCCTATAAACTGGATGATTTTGTGATGAACTACCAGCCCACACATCGCATCGGGAAGGATGACGGGCTGACACGTTCAAGTTGTCATTCTCTTTGCAAATATGAGAAGTGCTTTCAGAGGAAATTAGAAGCAGCATAGCATGCTTTTGTTTAATATTACTTAAGAGAACATGATTATCCTTAGGTTTATATTTTCTTCTTTCTAAATATCCTGGGTGCTGGCCAACTCAAGCATGTTCTGTGACCTCCTAGACTGGTGCATCGCCAAGACGTGGAGGAGGAGCTGTAGCATGCAGCCCTTAAAGCCAGGCTGGAGAAAGCAGCCCCTTGGCCACGGGCCCTAGCCATCTGCTCTTCCAGGCAGCGTCTCTTAAGTTCGCAGAATGACACTTCACACACGCTGAACTGTGTTAGTTAAAGAAAGGAACCTCTAATAAACAGGAGGAAGCTGAGGCCTCAACCAAATTCACTCAGTAATTTCATGGCAAAGCCAAGACTAGAAGAACCTCAGTCTCATACTTCACCTTTTCTAATTATTCTTTATTCAGATTCAGGGAAGAAAATAAATAACCGGAAAATTTATTTAAAATACTTGTATGGAGTAAAAACTAGTGAGTACAGAAACAAATCGAGTCATCAGGATTATAGATTAAAACACAGCCCAGATCCCTTACTGTTGAACTTTTTAAAAGCTTAAAAAATTATTTTGTAATCATTTTTAAGTAATTTTTTATTTTTAATAATTTTTACTTCCAAATAAAGCAACTAGGGTAATTGCTAAGAGTACATGCTCTGTGTGGATTCAGATCTCCGCCCCCTCACTTGTGGCTGTGTGACCTTGGGCGTATTACTTCTGTTCGCTGCCTCAGTGTGCTCACCTGTAAAGTGGGGCTGATGATATTAGTGCCTGCCTGGTACTAAGGATAGGGCTGAATCTTTGTCTAAGGATAAACAGTGTCTGGCACACAGTTAAGCACGTGATAAATATTAGCTGCCGTTATCCCGATCGCTATTACAGGTTACTCAGGTTCCTTGTGCCAAATCCCAGAGAGCCCGTGAATTCCAAGTGGCCTGGCAGTTCTGCTCAGTCACGCCCTCTCTTTTGCTTAGATAATGCTGCAACTGACGTCAGGTGTCAGAGTGCCTGACCCGCAGCCGGCGGCTCCAGTGAGTTTCCTAAACTGTTTTCTGCCAGTTGACTTTCACGGCTCACGTTCTAGATGATCCTTTTTGACACAGTCTCTCATATCGTAGCATGCTGGGGAAGAAATAGAAAATCTGTAACTTCTAAGACGCCTTCAAGTCTCTTCTGTTAGTAGATAATAGTGGATGTAAAAACTGCCCTTTGCGGAATGAGACGTTATAAAAATACCGCAAAGACAGACTACTGACATAGTGTAATAAAAATGCTATCAGTTCATGTTTCCACGTTTCTGAATATTTATATAGATTAGTTTAACAATCTGTTCAAGAAACCATAGTGGAATTTGTAAATTTGCAGTGATAACAATTAAAACATTGCAAAGTTGCCGGGCTCAAAGAATTTCAAATTTGGACATCCTTCCACACTACACCTTCAGCTCAGCCACAAAAACAGAGAATCCCACGGGGTTTTAGAGCTGGGAGAGACCACTAAATGTCCATGAGGACAGCAGGACCCTCCTCCAGGCCTTCCTGCTGTTCTGCAGCTCACCACTCACCCCCACAGAGAAGGTGGCCTCTCGCAGGAGGAAGAGAGACGAATGAGGAAGGACATGACTCCCCCGAGGTCACACAGGAGTGGGGGCTCCTGAGGCATCCCAGCCCCTGTGGCTAATGCCGGCCTTTCCGCCTCCCCAGCAGTCGTCTGTGTGCGTTCACGTGCTTCTCTGTGTGTGTCTAGTGCGGCGTAGCTCAGTTCTCACAAACGGCATCATCTTCCCATTGACTTTGCTCAATTACCTTGCAAGTAATCAGTTAATTCCAGCTCTTCCTAGAGGGTGCTCTTTAGAGAATCTCATTAAGGATGTTCTCATTGGGGGATTTTCTGGCTTAAATCAGTCATAAACCTGACTTGTTTTTATAAACCTGAAAGGGTAGAGTTGTTTAAAGAAATCAAAGTCAACCAGGCAACCATCTGAATGGCTCTAAGATAATAGAAGAGGAAATGCACCATGAGTGAGAGGCAGGCCCACACATAAACTGGCCTCTCCCAGCTCCCTGCCACCAGCAGAGCTCCTGTTGCCTTGCCCTCCCCTGGGAGGCAGATAGTAAACCCGCCAGTACAGCCAGGGCACCAGGGTGGTTGCTTGGGAGGAGACCCAATCTCACACCCACAGTTTCAGTTGGAAGCGGCACAGAACTGGAAAGAGGGGTTCACCTGCCAAAAGGGGAAACGGAGGCTCCGGGGGAGAGAGGGACTTCCCAAGGCCAAGCCGGTCAGGACCGCAGCCCACACAGGGACCTTCTCAGTAAATACCTCTTTTCTACACCAGGACAACATTATCCAGGCATTTTCTTATATTGCTGTAATCAGTATCTTTTCCCAGGCTATGTGGAAATGCCTCTGTTGTCTTTTTCTAAAATGCTGCTGCTTCCTGTCGGCATAGTCATTGTGATGCCCACCCCCAGATGCTGCAGCACCTCGTCCTGTGGCTGATGACAACAGCGTGTCTTTCCAGCTCTTAATTCCAAGCACTCAGACCTCTGATGGAGAAAGATGATGTTAGGATTTTTAAATAAGTGAAAGAGGATTTTATTTCAGTTCTCTTCAGTCCATCCTCTGTTCCTTTGGAACTCAGCATGGAAAGCAGCTGGGTGCCAGCAGCTGAGTGGGGACTTCCCTCCAGGAGATTTTAGCTGCTCGGTGTCAGTGTAGGAAGGACAAACCACCTCCCCTGCAATTGCCCATGAATTATTTAATTATATGGTGATTTTCCATACTTACATTGTCACATATTGGCTTCCTTTGTACATACTCTTAAATTTTGTGTCTTAAGCGTTTTCTAACAATGGTTTCCAAGATCCTATTCTTAGAGGTACTGGCCTGCTCAGGCCATTTGATTGACAAGAAATTAACTGAAGCTGTTGTAAAATAAAGGGACTTGTTCAGATGAGGGCTGGCCTGTGAAAGCATTTTTGAGGATAGCAATGGCCTTTTTTCACCCCAAATATCGACTCTCATGCTCTCCTGACCGTATTTTGCTGAAGCTGAAAAGGAAGGTGAGGAACAGGGAAGATCCAAGTAAAAAAGAGATGAAAGGAACTCTGACATCTGCTGTACCCATGTTTTTCAAAATAATTTCACACACTCAAAAAATGGAATGAGTTTTTATATAATCCTGAAAGGAACGGATATTCTTCATTTTATTAGTAGAGAAACAGACATGCACACGTGTGCATGTAAACACACGCACACACACATTTCACATGGAACTTGAGTTTCTGTATCTGTATCTGCCTCAACAAGGGGACAAGCACAATTCATGGCTCATTAATAAATCTAC
Source organism: Camelus dromedarius (assembly GCF_036321535.1). Classification (NCBI taxonomy): domain Eukaryota; kingdom Metazoa; phylum Chordata; class Mammalia; order Artiodactyla; family Camelidae; genus Camelus; species Camelus dromedarius. The sequence continues at coordinate 6,360,884 of NC_087464.1, forward strand.
ACATTTACACCAGAATGTGAAAATTTTATTAATGGGCTCTTGGGCCAGAGGGATCGGTGAGAGCAGGTGTGGGGGCAGAGCGCAGCCTGGTCCACACTGTCCCTGTTAACCTCCCACAGGTTTCCGGGGCTGTGCCCCTCCCTGTAACCACCGCCCACCCCTCCTGCTCATAAGAGAGCTTTCTGTAGCACAAAAGAAGCCTTATTCCTGAAAACTCATTCCATTTGTAGGTAGAGGTAAAACAAATTCGTTTTTAAAATGTTTTCATTTTGATTTATCACATGGGCTTTAGCGCCCGAATGATTTACGACGCAGGTGACTTTATCCACGTTCTGTTTGGGGAGAAGCAAGCATGCCATCTGTGGGACTCTGACTCTCAGCGCGGCTATGTTCTGCAAATGGTGTCTCCTTGCCACCTGTGGCAGACTCAGGAAATCTTACGGTGAGCAGCCCTGGGCACACGCACTCTTCCCGTGGCTCTGAAGCGCGCTTCGCGGGCCTGCCCTGCGAACATCTCCTCAGGGTTGCTCCTGGCAGCTTGGGCCTGTATGTACGCGTCTGTAATATGTTCAGCGTGAACCTCGAATCCCTGGCCAGGTCTTCTAAGGGAATGGGGTTGGCTATTGTTACTCATTTGGCTGGGTCAGGACCCCTGACCCATCTGTGGAGTGCCCCACCGAGACCTGGCCACAGTGGGGACACAGGCCAAACTCCAGGCTGGTCTACATGGTAGCCACAACAGGTGACCACTTACGTCATGATTTGATAGAAGCCAGTCAGCCTCCCTGCACGCCCAGCAATCTCTGTACTCGCTTCTCTGGGTGCAGGCTGGTATGAAGGGAGTGGAGAAGGCCCAGCCCCTGGTTGGCCCCAGGATCTCGACTGTCCAGGAGGAGGAAAAAAAGAAAAGAATAATGGGGGAGGGCAAACCTCAGTGCAGGCCTGGAGGACACCTGAACCAAACTTTGCCTACTTTCTGTAGCCATTGTTTCTTCCCCATATCAGTTGTGAGTGTGTGTGTGTGTGTGTGTGTGCGCGCGCGTGAGTGTACATGCATACATAGGAGGCTTTCGGGGACACTCTGGGATTCCACACATGTGAGGAAGTGAAGGAAGCTGGGCTGGGCAGAGGGAGAAGTTAAACTGTGATGCAGTTGCAACAAAGGCCTCATCCAACCCTGCAGGGAGCTGAGAACTGGGTTGGCCCTTCAGAGATATCCCAAGTGGAGCAGAGGGGCTGGATCTCTGTGCCCCAGCCTTAACCTGTCACTGGATGTGGGTTGCCCTCTGGGGAGGGGGCATAACTCTGGGCAATGGAGCTCCCTTCAGCCAAGGATAACACCAGAGAGAGACACAGCTGGACGCTCCCGCAGCTGGGCAGTAAATTGCCATGGTCCTGAAGGGGCTTCTGGGCTGAGCACCATGGTGTCCATGCAGCCTCCTTTCTCTGCCTCCCCTGTCCCCAACCTAACGCCTGCCCCTGCAAGGAGGCTCGCATTTACCCTCCGTAGGGAGGCAGACTAGGGGTCAGAGGGTACAGGTTCCCAAACATTTAGATGTGAGGCCTTGGAAAAGTCATTTGTTTGTTTATTTTTTTCACTGTGTTTTCTTTCTTTCTTTTCAATTGAAGAATAGTTGATTTACAATATTATGTTAATTTCAGGTATACAGTAAGGTGATTCAATGTGTTTAATAAGCTTATACTCCATTTAAAGTTATCACAGAGTAATAGCTCTGTTTTCCTCGGCTGTGGAATACATCACTGTCGCTCATTTATTTTATACATAGTAGTTTGTGTGTCTTACCCACACACCCCATCTCACCTCTCCTCCCTTCCCTCCCCCCACTGGTGACCACTAGTTTGCTCTGTCTGCGGTCTATTTCTATTTTGTTATATATATATATTTTTTCATTTGTTTTATTTTTTAGATTCCATATGTAAGTGATAACATAGAGTATTTGTCTTTCTGTCTGACTTACTTCACTAAGCATAACGCTCTCTAGGTCCATCCATGTTGCTGCAAATGGCCGCATTTCTTGTATTTCTTTCTTTTCTGCAGGATCCTAACTTTTACTCTCCTGTTTCCTTCTTCCCCTTCACTGCTCGTCCCCAGGCACCACTCTCCCTGTACACCTGGGTGTCTCCCACAAGCTCTGCGTCTCTGAGGCTGACACTTCCTGTCTTGCAAACTTTGGGGCCCCTTCTCTTTATCAGCGGCTGTGAACTGCAGGTCATTTACAGCTTAACTTTCTTTTCCTGGGGCTGAGTTTGTCTGTGCTTCTTCTAAGTACTCCCACCTTGCTTATTTTTTCCAACCTCCCCTTCCCCACTTTCCCGGCCATAGGCTAGAAGGCTGTGGGCTCACTGGAATTTGTACATTTTTTTCTTCTTCTTAAAGATAAGTGAACAGTGTTCTCTTTTCTCAGTGTTCTCTGTTTCCCAGGAAAATGGAAGGTGTGGTCCCTGTTGGCTCTATAGTTGTTTTGAAGAGTGAGGGAGAAATTTGGAATCAGGCTGCCCTCGTTTTTCAAACCCAGAAGTCCTCAAATACATCATTTGCAAAGTTAGGTACCTAAAGTGTATTTAGTAATAGATTTCTTACCACAAACCGTGCAAGTAGTCTTGTTATTGTCTCAGTTATGAGCGCCGCACAGTGTGGCGCAGAAGCACATGGTAGCCCTTGATACCGAGCATCATTCCCTAACACCACCCCCGCGACTCTCTGTTACTGCAGCCAAACGTCTCGGGTCCTTTCAGCCTTACCCCCTAAGGTGCGCAGCCGAGTCTTTTCACCTGACCACTCTCCTGTTTCACTTTATCCAGCTTCTCCTGTAAGTGAGCACTGGTTTCCAGATACGGTCTGACTGATACAAAGTCAAGCAGGTCTGGTGTCTCTTTCTGTGAAAAGTATGCTTCCTAGTTTGGTATTGAGCTGCTGGTGGTCACGTTATGTTGTTCATACTGAGCCTGAAAGTGATTAAACCCTCTAAGCCTTTTTCACGTGAGCCAAGCCACAGTTCCTCTGGGGACTGTCTGGTGACAGGCGTGACTTTTGTGGGAGTTACATTCCCTCTTGTTAAACTTCATTTTGCTTGATCAGCTTATCAAGTCTTTTATTTAAAGAATGGGAAAGCATGACATTTGGTGACAGTGCCTACACGTTTCAGAGGACCTTTTGTCTAAAAGGCCTATTAAAGGAATTTAGGATTTTTCTATTATGGAAAAAGTCTTTTTTTTTTTTGCCTGATAATATATTTTAATCAGAGGATTAAATCATATTTAATCATATTTGAGTCTAATACAGAATAAGGTGTACTGCTCACACCCAGAAGAAGATCTCTCCAGATTTCCATTCTTTGTTTCACATCAGCTTGCTACATACTGGCTACATAGTTGACTGCAACTATGTTGACTAGAATGGCCTGTAGAGCCTTAAAAAAATACTCACAGCCAGGTTCTAGTTCAGACAAATTAAATCAGAACCTACAGGGACTAGATCCAGACACTGGGATTTTTGACAGTCCTCTTCTTCCCCCAGCTTAAGTGATTCTACTTTGCTTGTCGGGTTTAGAGCCACTAGAGCGAGTGGGGAAACCCAGCTGTATGTTGGGGTGTGTGGGTGTGGGTGTCCTCTCTGCACAAGTGTCCATGGATTTCCCTCCGATTGCTGGGTCTGCTTTCTAAAACGCAGAGAGAGCTACACTCTTCCCCGCACTGTGGCAGTTGCTGATGTGATTTCAACAAATGCCCTCATCTTGCGAATTTTAGCAAGAGCAGTAGACTTCCTGTTACAGAGATGCTCTCTGCTGAAAAATCCTTACAAATGAAAAGTCAGACTGTTGAAACAGCACTTTGGGATTCTTTCCTTTGTAGAAAAACAGAATGCTTGGGAGAATTAAAGACATGACTCATTTTACAAGATGACTTACTAATTATTTTTACACAACCATCCATTATGCAAAATGAGACATATCAGTAATTTTCTGTTGCCCTTCTGGACTAAAAAGACTTATGACCTAGAGTTAAGGAAGTCAAAATTGTTTGAAATCATGGGATTTTAAAACATGAAAGACTCATAGGCAACCCTCTGCTTCAACTTCTTTTTACAGAGAGCAGCAATCTAGAAAGGGTCTGCGGCCTCACTAGCCACCTGCTGATCGCAGAGTGGCACCTGCCTGTCAGCCTAGGCATCACCCAGGGCTGGTTAGACACGCAGCCTCTCAGGCGCCTCCAGAGACATTGCAAATGAAGGTCCAAGAACCCTAGGTGATTCAGGTGCACGTGAATGTTTGAGAAACACTGGTCTAGAAATTTCGTATTCCAGGTAACAGGAAATGTCCACGTATAGCCAGGTTTCAGAGAATCCAATTTAAATTCAGTGCAACTCCTTTGAGGAGGGGAAAAAAAAGGAAGAACTCAGCTATTTTTTTTTCACTATGACCCTGTCAACTTGGATAATAGGAACTAATACAACAGAAAGGAATGTATTTTGATAGTAGTTCAGAAAATTGAACCTTTGACTGAATGCATTTCTTTTTTTCCCCCTACAGTTAAAGCTAAAAGTTTGCTTTCAAAACAGCATAAAGTGCTTATTATATTGTTCTTTGTTTCATTGCCAACTGTGGATTTAGATGTGGAGCCATTCAAAAAGCAGTGGGACATCATGAGTCATTCACGACCTCCTGGGCTTTTGACATTACTGTAAAGCCACAGATTCCCGATCATGGAGTTTAGTTCAGGCATTTCAAAAGCACGGCTCTGCAATTCTATAGACGGCATGGCTGCAGATGTCATCCCCAGAGTGTGTGAAAGTGCTGTGGCAGAGATTATTCATAATTTTATCCTATTAGCATTAGTATGTTTTTTTCTTGGTGTCAAAGTTTATTTTGTTTGGTAATCTTTGCAATAATTTTTTGAGGGCTGCTGACCAGGGCCAGCTACTTACTTTCACTACTAGGCAAATCATGATTAATTGATAAAGATATATATATGTATACATGTGTATGTATATATGTGTATATGTGTGTGTATATATATATATAGTGGGATCTTAAAATATAAGAAAAAATTACACAAAATAAAGCTGAAAGCATAGGTATCATCAGGGCTTGCCTTTAAATTTACTGTGCTCCCTTTTTCTGTGAAAGTGGTAAGTTGTGTATTAACTGAGTGATGCTGACAATGTTACACACATGCATCACAATGCAGTGCAGTGACTGCCGATGGAAATATGTTCTCATAAGATCCACAAGATAGTGACAGGTTTTGGTGCCATGTCATATGAGGATCAACTAAAGGAAATGAGAATATTTAGCTTGAAGAGGAATTAACTTCAGTGTTTGAAGGAAGGACACAGACCCCTTTTGGATAAGAAGGCAGATTTTCTCACCATATAAAAAAAAGGAAGCAGATAATGGATTACTGGAAATGCACAGGTAGGAGAATGTGCATCGTTTCCGCTGCTTATTAAACATGTCATGTCAGTATCAAGTAGAAACTAGACTGGCTGCACTTACAAGTCCCCCCAAACCTGGAGGCCTGTGGGCGCTGTTCTTCCCTGGGTAACAGCCCCTCTACATCTCAGATGCTGCCCCTCCAGTCCCATTTCTGCCATTTCTCTTCTGGACTGTGGCCACAGCCTCCTACATGCTCTGCCTCTGATCACCCTGGATTCTTTCTGACCATTTCCACGCTGCAGCAGAGAATCCTGTTATATACAAACCAGTCTCCCCATGAGACCAGATGTTTTCTGAGGATAGGCGCTTTGTCTTTTTTTTCACTGATATGTTCCCAGTGCTTTGAACAGTGGTACCTAATGGCTTCCATTGGAACTTAGAAGTAACTTGGAACCTCTGACCATCACCTATTAAATCCATCGTCTGGTCCATGCTGACTCCCTGACCTCGTCTTAGGTCATGCTCCTTCTTTCCTGCCATGTTTTAGCTGCACTGGCCTTGCTGCTCCCTGAGCATGCCCTTTGTACATCCTGTGTCTTCTTCTTGAAATGTCCTTTACTCCATCGTCCATGACCATTTCTCCTTAACCTTCAGGTTACAACCTTTGAGTTCCATTTCCTTAGCAAGGCCTTCCTGGTATCACCCCCATCTAAATGAGATCTCCAATTTACACGTCTTGGTATTCTCTACTTCATAGTGCTTATAAATGCATGATTACATGTTTATTATGGGTTTGATCTCTTAGGGTTTGGCTCTTTCAATAGAATGTAAGTTATTTGAAAACAGAGATCATTGTATCTCCATGCCTTACAGAATGCACAGGGACTCAAGAAATAATTTTTGAACTAGTGGTCTTCACTTGGGATGATTTTGCCCCCCACCCCCCAGGGACATTTGATGATCTCTGGAGACATTTCTGGTGGTCACAACTGACATCTAGTGTACAGAGACCAGGAACACTTACTACTAACCCTCCCACAGTGGGCAGAACAGTCCACACAGAATTAACTGGCCAACAATGGAAAGAGTGCCCAGGCTGAGATCTCTGAAACGAATGAGTGAACTCCTCTCTCTTTGGTTAATTTCACTTTGAGATTGGTGATGTTCCTAAATTATTCCTTGCTTTCCCACCTGACAGTGTCATCCTACACAAAGAGAGGTTAGGTTTATGCAAGAACAACCCAGCACACTATTTCTTGAGGATCCAAGCTTGCCATAATGAACCCGTTAGCATTTCTTCAGATGGAAATATTGGCAATCTGTATTACTCAGGTGATCATCAGAAATGGTTGTCAGCCATTTCCTTTAGAAATAAGACAACTGCATTTGGAAAGTTCTGCTGGATTGAGAGAATGAGATTGTAGCTAATTGTCCCATTGTCACTGAGAGAAAACGATGGCTTTGATGGCATGCTCCTGCCAGTGGCTTCATGGCCATGTGAAGTGTGGGCTGGGACAGGCACTCCGGGGGCGGCAGGTGGACCGAGCCGGACAGTCGTTCTCCATTCACACTACTTCACCTAGTGACTCTTCCTCTCTCGCTGCTCCTTCATCTCTGTAAATGTCGGGTCTAAGCCTGCAGAACCGTCCATATGCTGAAAGCAGTCGATTCTCACCTCCTGCCCTGTGCGCACACCTTTCTCTCCCAGGGGCTGCACAGCTTCTCATCTCTGGTTCAAGCCGGGCATTTATGAGGAAGTCTTCCAAGGTTGCTACTTATTGAAACACTGCCTTCAGCTCTGTAGACAGTCTAGGACACTGTTTCCTAAGCTTCATCACCTCAGGCACCAGAGAAATCGGTATTTGTACTGCACACTGGGATAAACAGGTGGGGCTCCCCAAAGCAGGAGCAGACTGGGGCTGTGCTGGTTGCCCCAAGGCCTGAGAAGATCAGTATCTCAGCATGTCTTTGAACCCTTTCCTGGCACGTCAGTTGGGAAACACTGGTGTGGAACAGCCCCACATACTATGGCTGTGCAGCTGTGACCAGTTAAGTATTTCCTTTTGAAAGTGGGCTGTTGAATGGAGTTGTCTAAGAGCAAAGCAATTGTCTATCCCGAGAGAAGGGCAGGCAAGATATTTTTGAATTTTCCTTAATCAGAAGTCTTGCCAACAATGGCAGCCCAGCTCCTCTGAGCCATGGGATGGACACTGTCTGGCTGGAGCTGTCTGGAGGGGCCATCACAAGCCTTGCAGGGCAGTGCTGCAGGGCACCGTGGGTCAGGAGGAGTCTTTTGAGACCCAGCCCTGTGCGGCTGCATCTCCAAGGGCCAGCTGGGAGGCACAGCCCGGCTGACTGCCGTGCTTCTGGGCTCTGAGGCCCTGGGCGGGGACTTGTCAACAGGCCAGTTCAGCTCAGAGTCTGAATGTGACCGGAGAGATTAGATGCTGCCTGGAGATCGCTGAAGACAAGAGCACAGGGGTCTGCATCAGACGGCCCCTCTGCGTGCGATAAGCTGGGAAACAAGGTCTCCCACAAAGAGCAGGACCGAGGTGGCCTGGTGGTGTTTGCCCATAGGAGCTGCGTGAATGGTAGTGCCCTGCTGGAGTGCCAGGCTGGGGCTATTTGGTGATGAGGGAGCTCTAAAGCCTTTTTTAAGACCAGTAACAAAGTGTCTCTTCCACAAGTGACTTGTTCCTCATTCTTTTCACCATCATTTTGTGTAACCAAGGGGAGTTGCTGGGGGGAGAAGGGAGGTACTTTTAAAACACCTTGCAAAAATTTATATTCATGCATTTCCAGTTGCAGAATGAATAATACTGTTAATAACGTATTCCAGAGGACCCAGGTCATTTCTGGAGAACGTTCAGTTGAAAACTAGGTATCTTTGCTAATTCCAGAAAGAAAGTTATCTAAAGTTATGAGAACAGTAATACACCGTCTGTAACGGTGCTGCTGACCCTTCCGCGGGGGAAGCGGGGTGAGTGGACAGTGGGGAGCACGTGCACTGTAGTGAGCCATGGCCTGTGTGAGGACCCTGAGGACCATGAGGACTGTGGCCTGGAGCTGCAGCCCTCTGGCTCCTGAAGCCCAGATCCACACTCCACTCTTCAAAGGAGATTTTGGATCCTTCTTTTTGCATGCATTTTCTTAGGCCCTTAAAGATTTGTGGAAGGGTTCAGGGCCAGCAATTCGCACTAGACCAGTTCTACAGGCCCAGGGACGACTAAGAAGTGGGGAGGGGAGGGGAGGGTGCTGCTGTGCGGAGACCGAAGGGAAGGGCAGAGCAAGGAGAGAAGCTGGCTGACTCCGGGAGGGAGGCTCTCTGCCGCCTGTGCCGGCCAAGTCTCGGCAGCCCATCAAAGCCGGCAGGTAGAGTTCCAGAAAACACTGTGGCCTGCCCTTTGGCAGCTATTTAGATTCCTTGCTCCCCTAGAGCAAGCTTGACTTGTTTTTTATTTCTGTTAAGTGTTGTAATTACTGGGAAAGGTTTGCCATTGTGAAAAGGTACTTTGCTGAATACGGGTTGTGGTTTACATCTTAAATTTTTCTGATTTCAGCTGATTAGATAGCCGTATTTTTTCTAGCACAGCTTAGCCAGTGTTTTTTCAAAACTGTGGGTTGCAAATCATTCATAGGTTGCTAAATTAGTTTCGTAGCTCTTCTCTTAAACAACATGGAATAGAATAAAACACGTCAGTGTTTGCCTCACCCCTAGGTGCCCTTTCTCTCCCAGTACTTGCACAGACAGCTCCGGCAGGGGTTTGTAGAGCACTGTGGTTCAAGGTGTCTAAGCTTAGATCAGGGTTTTCATCCTGTCTGTCTCTCATAGCTGTGTGGCCTTGTAAAAGTTACTTAACCCCTTTGAGCCTCATTCTCTTCTAAGTACACAGAATGGCAAATACGTCCTGGGGTTGGAAATGATGTCGTTCATACTACTTAGTTCAGTGCCTGGCACATGGACATTTATAGCACGGATGTTTGTAGCAGCTTCGTTTATAACTGCCAAAACTTGGAAGCAACCGAGATGTCCTCCAGCAGGTGAGTAGATACATAAACTGGGGTACGTGCATCCAGACAATGAAATATTCTTAAACAAAAAGAAATGAGCTACGAAGCCGTGAAAAGACAGAGAGGAACCTTACATGTATATTACTAAGTGAAAGGAGCTGATCTTAAAAGGCTAAATACTGTATGATTCCAACTATATAACATTCTGGAAAAGACAAAACTATGGCAACAACAACAAGAAAATGTCAGTGATCATCAGGGGTTGGGAGGGATGAACAGAAGAGCACAGAGGACTTTTAGGGCAGTGAAAAAAACCCTTTAAGGGTGTCATTGTTGTTACTGTTATGTTATAGATAGCACATACAAGATGGAATTGAATATAATGTGAGGTTTTTAAATATTTGAATACCATTCAATGTCCAGTTCACATATTCAAGTTTGTATCATATGCAACCAGCTCTACCCCATCCGACAAACTCTTACTACCAGGACATCCTTTCTGAGCCTGACTCATCACCTCGGGCAGTGGTTCTCTGTCCTGCTGGACCCACGTCTCCTTCACTAGCCTGAAATTAACTTCCTGGGTAGTATCACTTACCTATAACCATAATTTCGGAAAGCAATATAATGCCACGACTATAGTAAAAAAGAAGTAAGATGAAAGTCATTTCTGATAAAACACGCGTTTCGTGTAACATGTGCGTGACTACACTAGACAACGTGCTGAAGTCGACCAGTGCTGTGCTTGCTGGCATGTAGACTCATTCCGATTGGGGCAGCTGCGAATGCAGACGGACACAGACGTGTCGTGCTGCAGACTCGCATGCCACCAGGAGGGTTGCCATTAGTGGCGTGGTTTTCTGATACTGTGATGTTCTGAACAAAATGAAGTATAGTCTTCCTTTGATTCAGGTACATGGTTGCATTCCTGGAAAATTGAGAATATATTAAAACCATGCAAGAATTCCTGTGCTTGAAGGTAAAATGGAATTAGGTTGTAGGCTTGGATAATTAAAAAGGCAGGTCTGGCAGGACACCTGGGTGTCATATGCATTATAGGATGAATGGCATCCCTGGCCAATGGTCACTAAAAGTCGTGCCCCCCAACGTCTGTGACCATGAGGATGCCATGCATTTCCAAAAGCCTCCATACGGTCCAGGATCTCTTCTTAGAGGTGACAGTGCAGTGCTGGAGGAGGCTTGGGACAATGAGGAGCATCCTTTAGGACGAGTTTATTTGTCAGCTAACACAGCTCTTCGGGTCCTTGGAGAAATGAGTGGAAAGATGCTAGTGTGCCTTTCTGGAGAGAAATTAGTTTCTTTGTTCTAATCAAATTTCCCCTTGTTCCCTACAAAAATCTTTTGAGGAAACAAAAGGAGACCCAAGGGTCATGGTCCTGAAAGCAAACATCAGCCAAGCATGACCCTTCCCTGAAAGGCTTTGTCTGCAGGAGGAGCGCTCTGATCCTGGCTCCCAGAAAATCACGGAAAGATTGCCTTTCTTTGTTTCATCTCAGCCAGTGAGATGCCAAGTTTATTCCTTGTGTTTACAGTGAGCCTTGTTTATTTTGAGACCCTTTCTGTGTTGCTGTGGAAAAGAGCAGAATGTACAGAAAAGAGCCCATGAAGTTGCATTACCATGATGAGGACAGCAGAATGTGTGTACGTTGTTTTCTGCTTTTAAGCTACATTGGCATGAAGATTGTACACAAGGAGGAATTTGGCTTCATACACCCCACGACTCTGCTGAGGTGGTCAGTTTTAGTCTGCAGGTCGCAAAAGGGAAAAGTTAAGCTTGTGGTTATGGATGTCAGCTTGAAAAATGATGTGTGAGGAAAGCAGCCTTCACTGTCTGTATTCTTCCTTCTTTTCTAGCTGGGTCTAATAGAGATGTTTGTGAACTGGCTTAGTGGGTGAGAGGTGACGTCCAACAGTGCCTTGCACACAGCTTGTGTTCTTGGTGTTGTTTCAATAATTCATACCATCTTTAATTTTGCAATGAAGTCTGATCTGTAGCATCTGGCATCATGTACCTTCCTCAGGGACAGTGTTATTCTTCTGGGAGTTTTCCTCACAAAATTCCTTTGAGATCACCTTGAAGAAGAGGAGAAGTGTGTAGCTCTTAATTAAGGGACTTGAAGGAGTCCTTGCATAGAGAAAATAGGAAATGGTCTATTCCCAACAAAAAAGCTGTCCTGACAACCAGAGGGACACACGAGTAATACTTCACGTAACAGGTGTTTATTGGGAAAACCATAGTGGTTTTAAAAATACTTCTTTAAGTTTTATTTTTGAACTTATCACTAGTCAAATTTATTTTTTTTTCTGTTGGTATACAGGCCTCTGAATTTTAACACCTGTGCAGATTTTTTTTATATAGTAGTGTGCACCTGTTAATTGCGAACTCCTGATTTGTCCCTCTCCCCACCACTTCACCTTTGGTAACTATAAATTTGTTTTCTACTTCTGAGAGTCTGTTTCTATTTTGTGAATAAGTTCATTGTATCATTTGTTTAGATTCCACATTTAAGTGATAGCATATGATACTTGTCAGACTTACTTCACTTACTATGATAATCTCTAGGTCCACAAGTATAGGTTTGTGTAGCCATCACCGTAATCAGGACACAGAACAGTTCTGTCACCCCCCAAACTCCTTCCTCCACCCCAGCTCCTGACAGCCTCTTAGCTGTTTGCCATCCCTAGAGTCTAGTCTTTTCAAGATTGTCATGAAAATGACATTAATATGTCACACAGTAGGTAACCTTTTGAAACTCACTATTTTCATTCAGCATAATGCCTTTGAGAGTCATCCAACTTCTTACAAATGTCAACAGTTTGTTGCTATTTATTAGGAAGTAGTATTTCATTGTAAGGATGTACTATGTTTATTTTTTTACTGGGTGAAGGACATTGGGGTTGTTTCCAATTTTGGGCAATTATGAATAGAGCTTTTGTAAGCATTTGTTCTGTGTGAATATAGATGTTCATTTTTCTAGAGTAAATACTCGGGGCAGGATTTCTGAGACATACAGTCTGTGTATGTTTAACTTTATAAGTAACTGCCAAACTGTTTTCCAAGGTGTCTATACCGTTACACATTTCCATCAGCACGGTATGAGAGCTTCTGCCGGTCACTCTGCCTCCTTGTCAGCACTTGCTATTCTCAGTATTTTTAATTTTAACTATTCTAGTGGGTTTGTACCTGTATCTGATCATGATTTTAAGTTGTATTTTGCTAATGGCTAATGATGTTGAACATCTTTTCATATGCTCATTTGACATCCTGTATCCTTCTAGAAGTTTCTATTTTTTTATCTTTAGCCCATTTTAAAATTAGTTTGGTTTTTTTCTTATTATTGAGTTTTGAGAATTCCTTATTATCCACACAAATCGGATAGGGGATTTGCAAATATTATCTCTCAGTTTGCAATTTATCTTTCTATTCTCTAAATAGTGTCTTTCACAGAGCAAAAGTTTTTCATTTTGATGCGGTCCAGCTTACCAATTTTTTTTATGGAGTATGCTTTTTTGTGCCATGGCTAAGAAGTCGTCACTCAGCCCAAAGCCATGGGTTTTCTTCTGAAAGTTTTATACTTTACATTTAGATCTATGATCCATTTTGTGTTAACTTTTGTATAAATTTACTTTTTTGCCTATGGATTTCTAATTTTTTTCCAGCACCATTTGTTAAAAAGACTGTCCTTTCTCCACTGAATTGCTTTTGCACTTTTGTCAAAACTCAACTGGCCATATTGGTATGGGTCTACTTCTAGATTTTCTCTTCTGTTCCATCGATCTATGTTCTTACCCCTTTGCTAACGCCACTCAGTCTTAATTACTGTGACTTTATAACAAGTATTAATATTGAGTAGTTTGAGCTTTTCAATTTTATTCTTTTTCGGACGAGACCGGGCACGTTCAGGGTGGTCTGGCCGTAGGCTTATTCTTCTTTTTCAGAATTGCTTCAGCCATTCTAGCTCCTTTCCCTCTTCATATAAATTTCAGCTTGTCTCTATCTCTAAAGAATTTTGCTAAGATTTTAACTGGTATTGTATGTAATTTATAGAACAATTTAGGGATCATTAATATTTTTATTATATTGAAACGTCCAGCCCTTGAATATAGTATATATCTCTTTGGTTATGTAGATCCTTGATTTCTTTCATCAGAGTTCTGTAGGTTTTACATGCAGATCCTATGCACTTTTGTTTTTTGAAACTATTGTAATTGTTACTGATTTTTAAATTTCAGGTTTAGTTGGACATTTCTAGTCGTGTTATTTTCCTAGGGCTGCTGTGACAAACTACTGCAAACTTGGTGGCTTGAAACAATAGAAACTTACTCTTTTACAGTTCTGGAGGCCAGAAGTCTATAATCAGTTTTGAGCAAAAATCAAAGTGTGGCAGGTCTGTGTTCCCACCACACACAGGGGAGAATCTGTTCTTTGCCTCTTCCAGCTGTTGGTGGCTACCAGCATTCCTTGGCTTGTAGCTACATTGCCCCAGTCTCTACCGCTGTCTTCATATTGCCTCTACTGTGTGTCGAATTTACCTCCACCACTCTTATACAGACGCTCGGGATTGCACTTAGGGCCACCTGGATAATCCATGATAATCCCTCATCTTCATCGAATCTGCAAAAACTTTACCATGTAACATGCACAAGTTCCAGGGATTAGGACCTAATATTTTTGAGGACAGTTTTCAGCCTACTATAGTAGTGTTTAGAAATCAAGGGGTTTTTGTGTGTGCGTGTGTGTGTGTGTGTGTGTGTGCGCGTGCGCGCGTGTGTGTGTGTGAGAGAGAGAGAGAGATTTTATATATTAACCTTTTATCCTGCAGCCTTAGTGCTAAACTCACATTAATTCTAGGAGTTTTTTGGTTGGTTCTTTGGGATTTTCTGCATAGATAATTATGTCATCTGCAAATAGGGACATTTTTATTTTTTTTCTTTTCAATCCATATGACTTTTATTTCTTCTTTTCTTGCCGTATTACGTTGACTAGTCTCTCCAATATGATGTGAATAGTAACAGTGAAAGTGGACAGCCTTCCCTTGTTCCTAACCTTAGGGGTAAAGCATTCAGTCATTCACTCTTAAATATGATACTAGCTTCTATTCCTTCTTTGCTGAGAAGTTTTAAAAAATGTTTTTTCATGTCATATGAGGCTACTATGTGCAACTATACACCAACAAAATGGACAACTTGGAAGAAATGGACAATTTCTTAGAAAGGTACAATTTACCAAGACTGAACCAGAAAGAAATAGTAAATATGAACAGACCAATTACCAGCACTGAAATTGAATCAGTAATTTTAAAACTCCCAACAAACAAAAGTCCAGGAGCAGATGGCTTCACAGGGGAATTCTGCCAAACATTTAGAGAAAAGTTAATGCCTATCCTTCTGAAACTATCCTGAAAAATTCCAGAGGAAGGAATACTTCCAAATTCATCCTATGAGGCCACCACTAGCCTGATACCAAAACCAGACAAAGATATCACAGACAATAAAGTTACAGGCCAATAGATCTTATGAATATAGATGCAAAAATCCCCAACAAAATACTACCAAATTGATTCCAACAATACATTGAAAGGATCATACACCATGATCAAATGGGATTTATCCCAGGGTTTCAGGCATGCAAGGATTTTTCAGTATCCCAAAATCAATCAATGTGATACATACCACATTAACAAATTGAAGAATAAAAACCATATGATCGTCTCAACAGATGCAGAAATAGCTTTTGATAAAATTCAACATCCATTTATGATAAAAACTCTCCAGAAAGTGGGCACAGAGGGAACATATGTCAACATAATAAAGGCCATATATGACAAGTCCACAGCTCACATTATACTTAATGGTGAAAAGTTGAAAGCATTTCCTCTAAGATCAGGAACAAGACAAGGATGCCCACTCTTGCCACTTTTATTCAACATAATTTTGGAAGTCCTAGCCAGAGCAATCACAGAAGAAAAGGAAATAAAAGGAATCCAAATTGGGAAAGAAGAAGTAAAACTGTCACTGTTTGTGGATGACATGATACTATGCATATAGTAAATCCTAAAGATGCCACCAGAAAACTACTAGAGCTTCACCAAATCAATGGATTTGGTGAAGTTGCAGGATACAAAATTAGTCTGCAGAAATCAGTTGCAATTCTACACACTAACAACAAAAGAGCAGAAAAAGAAATTGAGGGAAAATCCATTTACCATCACATCAAAAGGAATAAAATACCTAGGAATCTACCTACCCAAGGAGGCAAAGGACCTGTACTCTGAAAACTTTAAGACACTGATGAAATTGAAGATGACACAAACACATGGAAAGATATATCATGTTCCTGGATTGAAGAATCAATATTGTTAAAATGCCCATACTACCCAAGGCAATATACAGGTCCAATGCAATCCTTATCAAATTACCAGTGACATTTTTCACAGAACTGGATCAAAAAATGTTAAAATACATATAGAAACACAAAAGACCCCAAATAGCCAAAACAGTCTTGAGAAAGAAGAACAGAACTGGGGGATCACACTCCTTGACTTCAGACTACACTATAAAACTACAGTAATCAAAACAGTATGATAACAGGCACAAAAACAGACCCATAGATCAATGGAACAGGATAGAAAGTCTGGAAATAAACCCACACACTTATGGTCAGTTAATCTGCGACAATGGAGGCAGGCAAATACAATGGAGAAAAAGTCTCCTCAGTAAGTGGTGCTGGGAAAACTGGACAACTGCATGTACAAGAATGAAATTAGAACCTTCTCTGACATCATGCACAAAAATAAACTCAAAATGGATTAAAAACGTAAATGTAAGACTTGATGCAAAAAAAACTCCTAGAGGAAAACATAGAAAGAACATTTCTTGACATGAATCACAGCAGTATGTTTTTGGCTCCACCTCCTAGAGTAATGGAAATAAAAGCAAAAATAAATAAGTGGGACCTAATTAAACTTAAAAGCTTTTGGACACTAAAGGAAAGCATAAACAAAACTAAAAAAGATAACCTACAGAATGGGAGAAAATATTTGCAAATGATACAACTGGCAAGGGGCTGATTTCCAAACTATACAAACAGTACAGCTTAATAGCAAAAAACAAACAAACAAACAAAAACCAACCCAATCAAAAAGTGGGCAGAAAAGCTAAACAGACATTTCTCCAAAGAAGACATCCAGATGGCCAACAGGCACACGAAAAGATGCTCAGTATCATTAATTACGAGAGAAATGCAAGTCAAAACTACAATGAAATACCACCTCACACCAGTCAGAGTAATAACATACCATGATAAAGAGATGTTTGTCTCAGTAATGCAAAGCTGGTTCAAAATTTAGAGATCAATGAATGTAATTCATCATATTAATAATCTAAACAAGGGGAAAATAGATGCATTATATCAACCTATACAGAAAAATCGTATGACAAAATTCAACATCCATGTTGATTTCTAGTTTAATTTCATTATGACCTGAAACATACATTGCATGATTTCAATTCTTTAAGCTTGTTAAGGTTTGTTTTATGATCCATGATATGTTCTATCTTGGTGAGTGTTTGGGCATTTAAATACTGGGTTATCTCTGAAGGGAGGTATACCTCTAACCCGGGCCATTTGTTTGCTTATTAGCTCAAGAGTGTTTCTGGAAGGTTGTCACTCACAGAGCATTGATCCTTTGTCTAGGAGATCAAGGATGTGAGGAGTGATGCTGAGGATGAAGAGGAAGAGGAAGAGGAGGAAGAGGAGGAGGAGGAGGAAAAGGAAGAAGTCACCAAAAGCAAAGAGAGAAACTGTCTGAAGAACGGCCTCGGGGCCACCAAGCACCTCATTCCCAATGGTCAGCATGGCCGTTAGCTTGAAGCCCACGCAGCTCCCAGGGCACAGGGCGCTGGAGGGCTGCTGGGAGCCGGAAGTGCTCCTTCCTCCGCTGCCGTGGCCTCGGGACCCACAGGGACCCCAGATTTCGTCCCTTTTTCCAACCACCACCTTGCCCCCTCCTAAGATGTATTTAACAAAATGTTGTTAATTTGTGTTAAAATGTTAAATATAAGCATCCTTGTGGATTTTTACTGCAGTTAGGACTCAGACTGGTCAGAGGGTTCAGAGGTTTCTCTAGAGGACCGCTCCAGTTCTGACTGTGCCCATTCATGCACTTGACACGTTTGGAGCTCACTTTTTGGTAGGTCCTCCCCTTCCCATCTTGTTTCTCAGGATGGTTTAAGAAGTACTAAGTTAACCCTCTTTTTCCAGGCGTGTTTGGCCACGGAGAGCCGCTCCTTTCCCTGCAATGAGCTAGAGCGGCAATGGAAGCAGGGGTCAGGCCCGCAGGGCACACGGGCCCCTCTGTGCCGTGGGCCATGTTTAAACCTCCCATGCTGTGTGCTTCTTCTCTCCAGTGGGAATACTCGGCCCTGCCCTGTCCCCATGGGGTCACATGGGATCATCCTGGAGGAGGAAGTGCACACTGTCGGCTGTGGTGTTCCTGCTGCCTGCCCCTCTCTTCACGGTGATTCCTGCTCACTCTTCTGGGAGAGAAACCTGGCAAAACTTGGCACTGAATGGGCCTGAATGAAAGGCCCAGTCTTGAAATATTCCTTTCAAATGTGTCTGGAGATAGATAGCTAGAAATGCAAATACCCAGAAAGCTGTTTCCACTTTATTTGTATTTGTTAGCTCCCCAAGGGTAATTCTCCAGTCCTCCGGGTTTTCCTCCCTCAGGCCCCATGGCCAGGGGGAGTGAGTTTGAGCCCTGTTCCTTCTTATCTTTTCCGGGTCTCTCTCTTATTTCTTTTCTGAGAGGGAAGCTTCCTTGCTGTGGCCCTGAGCCCCTCCTTCAGGCCAGCAGAGCTACCCAGTGGGCAGTGGGGTGCACCTGAGGACCCCTCTGGGGGACAGGACCCAGGTCAGGTGGCTCACCCAGCCACTATCACCCAGGAAGCCGAGCCTCTGGGAACTGGCGTGTGTCTGAGCTCCTGCCAAGGGGCATCTAGGGAACAGAAAGGGACGCTACACTGTAAATGTCTGCTACCCAACCAGACCGCGTAATAGTAAAGCAGAACAAAGAAAGGGCTGGAAAATACCCCTGAGAAACGTCCAGTGACAGCTGCTTGAGTCAGCGACAGCTCCTGGAGCTGCCTACCTCCTGGGAGGATGGAGCTGCTGGGTCAGGAGCCAGGCTTGTACCCCCACAGGGCACGTCTCCTGAGGCCAGCGTGCAGGGCCAATCTCAGAGACTTCTCGGTTTCTGCTGACTGAGGAGAGGTAGAGCCTTGCAGAGGAAGAGCCCGAGCAGACCGTGTGACATGTCCTCACCTCACCCAGTCTCCTGGTCTTTTTTGGCTGCATTTTGCACCTTCAGTCTGTTTTGCCCAGGGCCCATGTTATAAAGCCAAGTGAGTGGGAGCCAAGACCATGGGGGCTGGTAAAGCCCGTACAGGCCCCACCGACAGGGCCGAGAAGCGCCCTGCACAGTAAAGCTGTCTGCATTCTTTTGTTTGTCAATAAGAAGATACTTTAAAAACCTTTAGGCTAAACAAAAACAAAATCAAAAAAACCTTCAGAATTTCTTGCCATCAAAATCTCTTTTTGAGGATTTGTTAGAACAACAGAAAAACGTGTCAAGTTTCTCTACGTAATACTTGCTTTTATGGGTACAGTAACGTGCATTATATGTTTAATGTTACAACTCCCAAATGCCTCTACTCACTTTAGAGTGTAGCTTTTGAATTATTATTGATATTATATACTTTTTTATTTTTGGTGGAAGATCACACTGAGATATTATTTTTTATGTTTCCAGTTAACAGACTTTTTTTCCCCCTTGATTTATTTTGGTCTTGTCTCTGTACCAAATATGTTCTTGCTTGAGGTGGAAAATTGTTTATTTGCCACTCTATCCCCCAGTTCTTTTTTTCTTATTTGAATATTGAAGGTAAAGTTGTTATGCCAATTTCAACTATCTCCGATACAGCCAGAAGCACTAAACTACCTCAGAAGAGGCAGATATGCATTTTTGTGACATCTTTTAGGGCTTTTGTGGTTAAATTTTAAGGGTAACCTCTCTTTCTACAGGAAACAAGGGCTCATACCACACCAGATGACCTTATAAAAATATTACTGTAATGGTAATGACTTACAATAAAATAAAGGCAGAACCCAGCCTGTGTGATGATTGGGTAGATTGGGCACATACATTGCTTGGCTTCTTAGGGATCATTACCAGTCTTACTGAGTGGTGGAAGGAAAGATTTGCCAGTCCTCTAGAAACACCCCATGGGGGTCTGGAGGAGCAGTGAGGAGAACAGAGCCCAGTTAGGACATCACGGCTGCTGGCCTTGGGGTGCAAGACACCAGACAGTGAGAGGCAGTGGGTCCGGCCCGGCTGGGGTGAGCCCCTTGGCTGTGCACTGTGTAGATGACACCTGTGAGCTGGAGACTAACCTCGGTCACAGCACCGGGGCCCTGCAGCACAAGGCCCTGTAGAGGTGCTAAGTAAGGGCGGTGAGCCTAGAGGTATTGTCTCAGCCACCTTTTCCATACCTACCCTTCACATGTGGAGGAGGAAGCAGGGCCTACTGGTGGCTCTACTGGCTGTCCATCAGAATTAACCTGCAGAGCTTAAGGAACACACCTTGCCTGTTGCCTGCTTCACATTTTGATTCAGTACTTCTAAGGTGAGAAAAAGAAATCTGCATCTTAACCAAGTCCAGGTGCTTCTGAAGAGCAGTCAGGACTCTGTGTGGCCCCATCTGGTTTTATTCTTACCAGCAGTTTTATATGCTAATAGATGAGAATGTGCAGAATATTTACTCCAAAAATAAATCCAAATCAAGTAATAAAGGAGAAAAAGAAACAAAGAATAGTCAAGACAAATAGAAAACATTGTAAGAGCTTTATCCTAGTTGGTCTAACAGTAGTACTAATTACCAACTCCAGATTTACCAGTGATTACATCCAATGTAAAATAAAGAGTACTTGATCGGATTTTTAAAAATCCCAACTATATACTGCTTAGCAGAGATAACACTGTAAGTATAAGCAAAAAGAAACGTTGAAAAGTCAAAGGAGGGAGGAAGGTATACCATGCAAACCAGACCCCACGAAAACTGACATAGCTGTTCTAATTTCAGACAAAGCCAAGAAGAACTAGTGGGTATTAAAGGAGATGTTTCATAACAGTGAAAGGAATCAATCCACTGGGAAAATATTTAAACATTAAATCTGTGTATTCTGAATAATATACCTTTAAAATAGAACTATAAAAGAAAAATTTTTACAGAATTAAAAAGAGTAACAAAGTCATAATTATGTTTTGGTGACTTTAACGCACCTTTCAGTACCTGAGAGAACAAGCAGACCAAAAGACACTAAGAATATAGAAGATTTGAACAATGACATGAACAAAATTGACCTATTTGACACACGTAGAACACTGTGCCCAACAATTGACACACATTCTTTTCAGCTGCACGTGAACATTTACCCAAATGAACCACATGATGGGCCTTAAAACAAATCCCAAAACATTTCAAAAGTTTTAGATCAGAGTATGATCACTGATCACAGTGAAATCAGACTAGAAATCCATAGCAGAAAGGTAAATAAAAAATCACGTATTTTTAAATTAAGCAATGCTTCTTCTAAATAACTTACATAGCAAAGAAGAAATCACAATGGAAATGAAACATTTTAAACTGAATTATGATAAAAAATAATAAAACACCTGTGGGATTCAACTAATGACAAATTTATAGGAAAACTTGTAATATTAAAAGCTTTTATAAGTAAAGAATGCTGATGAAAATCAACGATATAAATATCAAAAAAATTAAGAAAGGAAAGTAATAAAATAGGAAACAAATATATAATAGAGAATATATTAAAAAGAAGTCGGTTCTTTAAAAGAAAACAAAATGTAAAATCCTAGCAAGACTGATCAAGAAAGACACAAACCAGTATTAGGAATGAAAAGGATCTGTCACTATGGATCAAGCAGACATTGAACGAATAATAAGAGGCTGTTACGAGCAACTTTATGTCAATAGACTTGAAGATGCAAAAAAAAGTGTAATTTCCTAGAATGATACAACTTATCAAAATGGGCACAAAAAGAAATAGATATCTAAATAATCTCCTATACAAAACAAAATTAAATCTGAAATACTAAAATTTGCCCCTCCCCCCCCAAAATCTTTAGGCCCAAATGGCTTATCCAGTGAGTTCTTCCAATATTTACAGAAGAAGTAACACGAGTATTGCAGAGACTTTTCCAGAGACAAAAGGAACACTTCCATGCTTGTTTGACAAGGCCAGCGTAATCCTGATACTAAAATCTATCAAGAGCACTAGGAGGAAAACCCCAACAACTACAGGCCTGCGTCATTTATGAACACAGGTGCAAAGTTTCTAAATAAAAGCAAACTGAATTCAGCAATGCGGAGAACGATAGTGCATGACAAACAAGTTGGGTTAATTTCAGGAATCTGTGGTTGATTTACTATTTGAAAATCAGTAGTATTCATCATTTTAAAAGAAAGCAAAAAGTCATATCTTCAAAAGCCTTAGATAAAATTCAACATCCATTTATTTAAAAAAAAAAACCTCACAGTAAAGAAAGAAGGAATTTCTTTTATCTGATTAATAGCATCTTCAAAATGTGCAATGCCAGCATTTTAAAATGCTATAATGGTGAAATAATGAGAGATTTACCCCCTGGGATTATCACCAGAACAGGGATGTTCATTATCTTCAAGGACACCCATCATCCTGAATCTATTCAACGTTGTACTTTTCATCCCAGCCAATATAATATTTAATGAGTAAATAAAATTGCAAGGCTCAAAAGAAAGAAATAAAACTGTGATTGCAAATGTAAATGCAAAAAAAAAAAAAAACCCACACATGGTGTGTGGGTGTGAGTGTAAATTTATACAAACATGCCAAGGATTAAGACTAAGACAATCTTATAATGAACAAAGTGGGAGAATTCATTCTACTAAACACCAAGACTGATTATAAAGAGGCAGTGTGAAATTGGTAAAAGGATAGACAAATAGAACAATAAATTTGTATGAAGTCCAGGAACAGACTTGTGCATTTATGGATAGTTGGATATATTTAAGGGTAAATATTAAACTTGACCCCTGCTTAACACTATACAAAACAAATTCCAGATTTTTTTGGCAAGTGTCAAAAGGACACTTCTCAATGTCCATCAAGAGTAGGATGGAGAAGTAAACTGTGGTCTGTTTATACTGTGGGATACTGTATAGAAACAAAAATGAACAAGCTGCTACTTGCAACAATATAGCTTCCTCTTAGAAACTTAAAGTTTTGCAGAAGCATCTAGTGGAAAAATGAATACATAGTTTGTTTCCATTTTTTAAATAAAGTTCCAAAACAGACAAAAATCAACCTATGATGTTTGTAAAGGTCAGGATAGTGGTTACACCTTTACGGAGAGGAGAGGGACTCGGTCTGGATGGGGCCCCAGGGGGCTTCAGGTGAATAGTGAGACTCTGCTTCTTGACCGTGTGTTTGTGTTTGTGTGTGTGTGTGTGTGTGTGTGTGTGTGTGTGACATGACTGTGTTCAGTTTGTGAGAAATCATCAAGCTGTACACTTAGGATTCATATGCTGTTCTGTACGTATAATTTTTTCAGTTGTTAGAATGAAAAAGGAAAAGCTAGCAACTTTTAAGTCCTTAGCTTTCTAAGACAGCTAATGTCGCAGTCTCTTCTTCTTTATAAAAACTTTAAATGCCAAAACTATCTTTAAGATATACATAAAAGCCCATAATCTTACTCCCACATAATCCTTACTGGCATTTAAAATAAAAGTAATAAAAGTCACACATGTGCATAATTAGAGCATTCAAATAATGCAAAAATAATGTAAACATGCACCAGATGAAAACTGAAAAGCTCCCTGCAAAGGGAAACACTCTTAATGTTCACTGTGATACCATCCAGAAACATTCTCCTGCCTATTTTAGCCTGAATCTGCTGTGGAATGCCAGCGTCCCAGACAGCCCCAACACAGCCTGTTTTTGTGACAGAGCTGAGTGCCCAGGGCAGGGAGACAGAGCACCTAGAGAAGCTTGGGAATGCTCAGTGAGGGAAGGGCGAGGTCACATTGTTTTTTGAGAATTTGAAGTTTGTTTTATGAGTCTTTCAATGCCAAGACATAATTGGGATCAGCTAAGGATGGTAATATAGCCGTTTAGGACTGGTGACAGCAAGGGAGAGATTTTGAGATGAGAGGTTCAAAGAGTTGTGTAAGTTTCTTATGCAATAAACTATCTGTTGATGTTTTCTATTGAGAAGTTGACGGGTCTTGTGAGAAGGTTCTGAAATCAACAGTACAATTATTTTCCTGGCAAAAGCCTTCTGGAATAGTAAAGTTATGCTAATGAAGACAATGGAATAGTCAAGTTATGTAAACTGGGGACAGCGAGCTGTGTGGGGTAGATGGTTTTGGGTTCTCAGTACATCCTTATGTTACCTTTATCCCTGTAAACTCTGCTCTAATGGGCTCAGAGAGAGGGGAATGAAAACATAGAAAGAAGCACCTTCTGTGTCTGCCCCTGGGACTGAACATCCAGAGGGGACACCTTTAGCTAATTTGCACTAAAGCTCCATATACATTCTTGGCTGCTCTATACAATATACTTTTTAAAAATGAAAATCTGCAGAGTCTACACATTGATCTGCCCCTTGCTTTCTTCTCATCAATGCGGTGTAGAGATCTTTCCATATCAGCACAGAGTTCACTGTCATTTCTGTAAGAGCTGCCCAGCTCCTTAGAAATTCATCACCAGGTGTTTAACCAGTCTCATATTGTTGGACACTTGAATTGTTCCTCATTTTTAGCTCCTCTAATATTGCCATGAACATCCTTGGGAGGAAATAACTAACCCCGTCTGTGTGGGTTAAAATCTCTACTCTGTTACTTACTGTGTAACCTTGAGCAAGTCTCTTGATCTGTTCGCCTTTAGTTTATTCATCTGTAAAATGGGCACAGAACCTTCTTCATTATGTCATTTTGGGGATTAAATGAGATGATTCACATAAAACATTTTTCACCCCACCTTCACATAGTAAGCACTTGATAGGTGTTAATTCTTCTTATTCAGAATTCCCATAAGGTAAATTTCTACTAGTAAATTTCTACTAGTAGGGTCAACGCACATGAAGTTTGGGTTGTTTTTTTTTTTTCACGTGCAGTTTTAATTTTAATAGATACAAATTGCCTTCCAAAAAAGGTGTACAAATTTAAGTTCTACTGACAGTGTTTGAGAGTGGCCATTTCTCTGGAAAGGGCATGGTTAACCTTTGATCTTTACTCCAGTCTGGGTTTTCATCTCTTACTGTTGGCTTGAAGGTATCTCTTCAATGTGAATGAGATGGGACATGTGTGCTTCTTGCTTCTGCTCATGCACTTTCCTACTGGGTACACTAGTGTTCTTCTCTTTAGGTTTCTGTGAGCTCACTCTAAATTCAGGTGATTAGCTTCTTTTCTGTCCTCTGTCATACAAAATTTTCTGTTTGCCTTTGGTCTTATGATTTTATATGTAATATTTTGGGGGAGCCCCCACATGAATTTTAAGTTTTTCTGTAGTACAATATATCAATCTTTTCCTTAACAGGCTCTGGACTGTTCCCTAAACAAAATTATACATAAAAATCATTCATGCTGCTGCTTTTTTTTTTTTTCAGAGAGAAATTTATTTTTTATTTTTAAATTTATTTTACATTCTTTAGTTTATCACAACATGCTTCTTTTTACAGGTTCCATGGATTCATTGATTCTCTGCTCCAGCTGGCATTTATTTTGATGTAAGAAGTAAAATGGGAAGGGATTTTTTTTTTTTTTAAATTTGTTGGTTGTCCCCCAACACATTTGCTGAATTCTCTTTCTTTGTGTGTGTGTGTTTGAAATGCCACCCTTAAGTTCCCATACGTATTTTGTGTTTCTGGTCTCTCTGCCCATTCCACTCTGTTTTGGTGAAGTACTTAGCCTATACCAAATGGTTTTAATTTGAATACCTTTATAATAGGTTTTAATATGGTTCGATCAGTGACCCAACTTTACTCTTTTATTTCTGAATTTCTGGTCCATCTCACATTTTAATTTTATTTTATCTCCAACATTTCTTTTACTCCAAACTAGAAACTAGATGAATTCTAAAGTTTTTTCATTAGGTTTCCCCCCAAATCCTGATGGTATGTTCTTTTGAGATTGCTTTGAATTTATAATAATTTATGAACATATCTATTATGTTCAAGAGTTTGATCCTTTTTTCAAAGAGATTGCACGTCTTCAAATTCTCCGTTTCATATCTGTTTCAGGGATTTTTTTTTTTCTTAATTTTAATGGAAGTACTGGGGATTGAATTCAGGCCCTTACCCACGCTAAGCACACCATCTACCACTGAGCTATACCCACTCCTTTCTATTTACTTTAGGTCAACACTTTTCCTTAGAGATTATTCTGGAGTGCCTGTGGACATGTGCTTTCCTTTTGCTTGTTTGGAGGGTTAACAGTGTGTTAATTTCCTAATGATTATCTTCATATCTCCGTTATGCAGGAGGTGATCATTTCAGATATTAACTGGAGTCTCCTAGTTTCCAGTCTTATTAGAGCTCTGGCTCGTACCAGGGAGCTGGGGGGAGCTGTCTGCTCAGGGTGGCCCAGACCAGGGGTTACAGGGGAACATTTGGCTCTGGCAGGGCCTTAAAGACATGTGAAATGTCTTCCTACCCAGAGTAGCTGCGGAAGGGAAGGGAAATCTGGTTCAAATTTCTAACACGGAATCCTTGGTGTCTACTTAACAGAGGAGGCTCTCCTTTGGGAGAAGAGAGGATCAATGTGGCTGAACAATAGATATTTTAAAATAATATAAATGGGACATTTTTCTTCTATTTTACACAATCCATGACCCTTTAGAAATACTTTTGTGCAGCTAGGTTTGGTTTTCTACTGGAAACCCCCATATGTTCTGAAATTACAGAGGGGAAACCAAAGCCCTGAGCGAGGCCCTCAGATTCCCACCAACCCTCTGGGGGAGCTGGCTGCACCCACTCCTGCTGGTTTCGCAGAAGGGAACACTTTATCTTTCCATCTTCCACTGCCCTCACCAATGGGAGGAATTTTTTTGAGCTTTACCTTTTGCACCTGGCATTAGGAAAACAAAAGGCCTTCACTGAGGGTCACTGCAGGGGGGGATTTTTAAATAAGAAAACCAAAGCCCATGAGGAAAAGGGACTGGCCCAGGACTGCTTGTCACACTTGCTGCCATCTGGGCATCACTTGCTTTAGCAGCAGGGTCCTGGTCAGAACAGGGGATTGGTGAAGTCTGTGCAAAACGGA
Source organism: Camelus dromedarius (assembly GCF_036321535.1). Classification (NCBI taxonomy): domain Eukaryota; kingdom Metazoa; phylum Chordata; class Mammalia; order Artiodactyla; family Camelidae; genus Camelus; species Camelus dromedarius. Next base: position 6,387,694 of record NC_087464.1, read on the forward strand.
TGAAGTTTTCCCACTTGAAATTTGAATAGGAACCTCCATACCTCGCCCTCAAGGCCTGGCTCTGAAGCCCCACCCTGCAAGCAGCCTGCTAGCTTGGGCAGTTTTCTTGGCGCTCTGCCTCTCCCATCCCCCACCAGTGATATCCTAGCCCCGCCCCGGCAGAGCCTCCTCTACCAGCATCCCTGGGTCCCTGAGAACTGCCACGGCTCAGCCCCAGGACTTGTGCGCAAGTGAGTGACTCTGCTTCAGCCCATCTCACTCAGTGAGCAAAGGCTTCTGGTCCGGGGAGTGTTAAGCGGTCCATAAGTAAATGTGTCCTGCCTCCGGGGAAGCAGGACCTGCCTCTCTCCCGGGCTGTTGTCTCAGCTGCCTGGTGCACACAACCTGTTGCTTTAAAGAGGCCCTTGGCCAAGTTGCCAAACTCTCTTTTGTCCCTGCAAATAAAACTTTCCACCAGGTGGCCCTCAAGTTCCTGTTAAAGGAAAAATCAGAAAAAGAGAAAGTCCATAGGTTTTTAAAGAGAGAGAGCAAGTAGGGACCAGAGAACCACAGATAAATGAGAGCCCCTGGTCTCAAACAGGGATGCTCTGGGAGGACACCTGTCCCTGGGCAGCTGCTTTGGGCGCCCAGCAATTAGTCTGGGATTTGGGACCCAAAAGGGCTTGGCCAGTGGTTCTTCTGGGCTGGGCATTGCCTCACATGTCCTGTTCCACTGGTTTCTGTGAGTCGTGGAAGGGTCCCCGGAACTCACCACTAACAACAGGTCTGCCTTGCTCCCTGGATAACTGTCAGGTCCCTGGTTCCTGTAATTGGTCTTTCACGGGCGCCCTTTCTCTTTATGACAATCACGTCAGTGAACAAGCCCAGTGATAGACAGGACACACTGGGCCACGTGTGTCTTCTTCTGCACCAGCCCATTTGGGTTAAAGCAAACTTGTACACACTTCTCCCGCCCTCCCCCAGCTGCCAGGTTGGGGCTCAAGTCTCTCCCCATCCCAGGCTTTCTGACACTGTGCTTCTGAGGAAGGGGAAGGCCTTTGGAACATTTATACTGGGGCCCTAGAATATGAACTTGATCTTGGAAGACCGAGCTCAGTGCTTCTCACCCCAGGCTGCCAAGTACAACTTAAGGGTCCAGATGCCACTGGACTTCGTATCCAGCACACTCAGGAGTGGGAGCCCTTAACCTGCCCAGCAAGTTGTCCTCTGCAGAGGCAGAGGAACCTGGCCCCTTGGGCATCTGAAGACAGCCATGCTGGGGTCAGAGGGCAACAGGTCAGTCGGCCAGGGCAACATAAAGAGACTGTTGCAAATGGCCAACAAGGAATGGCTGGGGAAGGCCAGGCCCACCAGTAGGATCATTGCTTGGAATTTGTTATCTGCAGGTAATTTTTTTTTTTTTTAAAAAGAGTGAATTCAAATTTATTTCTATAATTTAATGTATGACGTTTCTTATCATGTCATCCAACGATGAATTCCATGTCATCAGTCTGCAGAAAGGAGACGGGGGCTAGTCAGGAGCCAGGTGAAAGGCACAAGGCGTGGTTTCTGGAGTCCAGCAGCCCCCGGCTGGAGTCACAGCCCACAGCTTCGGAGACATGCCGCCTGGGGAAGCTTCTTCATCCTTCAGAGCCTCTAATTCCTTGTTGGTAAGAATGTCTTCTTCTGAGACATGTTGTAAGGTTTAAATGAGATCTATAAGCACCCAACACAGAAACACTACTCAGCAAATACCAGCGTCACTTCCCAAATACAGACCAAAGTCACCCCACTTGTAAATGGCAGAGCTTTGGTTTAAATCTATACTTTCGGCTGATCTCCAATACCTTTTGCACTGATGTGATTAAAACATCTTGTGGTCCACAATGTGTCAGTCCAAGGGGTTAAAATGTACAGCAAGACACACCAGATCTAGTGGTTTCATGGGTGAATTCTACCAAATATTTAGGAAATAAATAATGGCATTCAATACATACTCTTACAGAGAATAGAAAAAGAGAAACCACTCCCCAATTTACTTTATGAGACCATAACAATCTTGATTATCTCTCAAAAAAACATCACGAGAAAGGAAAATTACAGGTCCATCTCACTCATGGACATGAACACACCTAAACAAATTATGAACAAACTGATTCCAAAAATGTATTTTAAAATACATCATACTAAGTTAAGTTTATTCTAGAAAAGCAAGGCTGGCTTTTAACATGAAAAAAAATAATGTCCAACAATTGGTTTTGGAACAATTGATATCCACATGCAAAAAAAAAAACCAGACAACAAAAGAACTTGGATCCATATCTCACACCATATACAAACATTAACTCCAAATGATCATAAATCTAAATGTGAAACTGAAAACGATAAAATGTCTAGAAGAAAACATAGAAGAAAATCTTCGTGACCTTGGACTAGGCAAGTATCTTTTCGGTACAACATGGAAAGTAGGATCTATAAAAGAAAAAATGATGAAGCTGATTCCGTCACAATTAAGAATATTTACCCTTCAAAAGACATTGTTAAGAAGATGAAACATTAAGAATCCGAAAAGAAAAAAAAATGTGTGTAACTGAATCACTTTGCTGTACATTGAAACTAACATTGTAAATCAACTACCCCCACCACCCAGCGGTGCCCCCCAAGGGAACTCAGGCTAGGAAAAAACAGAATACTGGCCCTAGATTGCTAGGTGTGGCTCAAAGGAATGATTTCCATGACCCCAGACCTTTGCACCTTCACTTTGCATAGAAAAGTGCTATGTTTCTTAACTTGAGATAAATTTTTTTTAATTAACAGTAATTTAATGGTCTGACTACCTAGTCTTTGTGGCAAAACTCCATATATCCTGGGTCCTCCCTTGCCTCGGCGGAACAGTCTCTTTGAGCGATCTGAGAGGCCGCCTCCTGGGCTTGGATGCTCAGAAAGTTCACCGAGTAAAACGTAACTCTCAGCTTTTAGGTTGTGCATTTTTCTCATTCGACATGGTTATGTTCTATTCCTTAGCCTAGGTGATAATAGGTTCATGGCTATTCATTTTCTTATTATTAGTTAAATATACATATACCTTTTATGTGCTCATACTCTTCTGTACCTGGGATATATTCTACGGCTTAAAAATAAAGTGGGCAAGAATGAGTGTGTGGAGGTTTGGAGTCGGGAAAACCTAACGTCTGCTCTCCACTGTCCGGGGCCTTGGTGGGTTCCTCTTACCCTGCTGAAGCTCGGCTTTTTGTTGTTGTTGTTGTTATAAATTGGGAATAACTGTAAATGCAGTACAGCCGTCAAGTCTGAGCAGAGGCTGGGATTCTGGCAGGGTAAATAATGACAGGGAAGTTTGGCTCCTTCCCTTCCCCGCAGTGTAATTCAGTTTAAGATGACAAAATAGATAGGATGAATGATGGCTGTTTTTTAATCCCTGATTGTCTTAAATGGGCCATGACAGCGATCGCATTATACCTGATTCTAACAGGAAAAAACAAAACTCTGGAACAATTGAATAAAGCAAGTCAAATTATGGGCTTTGGGTCAAGAAGGGACATCCAAGAATACAGTGGTCAGTGTGGTCACTCTGAATAGACCTCTCAGGGAAAATGCCTGGCCAGGGCCACTGCTTGGAAGGAGTCTGTGGTCTCCTGTGGGGGTCAGCTCAGCCTGGCAGGCACCATGTGGTTGGGGAGGAGGTGTGGGAGGGGGGTTGGGGAGAAGGAGCGAGTAGAAGGGGAGAGCCAGGGAGATCGCAGAGGTCTGAATGGAGTGGGTCCTCTTTTCCCTTCCCCCTCTCTGGCTCTTCCTAACTCACCCCACCCCAGCCCACCACCATTTCTTCTCCCTCGTAACCCCACCCCCACCCGCAGTCCCTGACCACCCCCAGCTCCCCGACCCTTTCACTTTAGTGACGCAGTTTGTCCCTAGCTCTACCTGCTGGTGGCTCTGTCCACCTGAAGAGCCCCACCTTTGCTTGGGGAACCTCCTCTCATCATAGTAAAACATTTCCCTTTAAAGGATGGGATTGGCAGATGCCTCGGAGAGAGTGCAAGGCCTCGCTTCCCCGCCCCTTCCCGCTCCCCAGCACCCCCAAGCCAGGCGGGACGCCAACCGCCTGCCCTGGGCCAGGTGGAGTCGGGCTGTGAAAAACGCTCTCAGAGAGGCGGCGTCCAGGCTGCCGGGTGGCTGTGACCTTCCTGCCCTGCGGACCCGCGGGCCGAGCGGGTGGGAGGCGCGTGGAGGGGGGCCCCGGTCGGCCAGGGAGCTCCCCGCCCCGGCGACCCTGCTCTCGATGACCCCCGCCCAAGCAGGAGCGCCAGGGCGCAGGAGGGGCACGGGCCGCGCCCGGTCTCCTCTCCCCCGGGCGCCCGGGAAAGGGAGGAAAGGAGGCGAGGGACCCTGCGCACCTGGCCCCAAGCCTCTTAGGAAATGGCTTTGAGCGGGGCCTGGGTTCCCACTCGGCCTGGAGGGCCTCTTGGCGGCTTTGTGAAACCCGGGTACCAAGCGCCTTTTCTGCATCCCACGCTTTGCCCAACTCCCGCGTCTCACCCCGTCCGTCCGCAGCAAGGGCTGGAGGGTCCCCGGAGAGAAATAAGGCAAGGAAACACGAAATCGGGTCCAACGGAGTAAACAGAGACAAAGAGATGGATTTCCCCCTTCTGTTCTTGGCAAGGACTTCCAGAGGCTGCAGGGAAGGGGAACTTGATAACCATGTAACTTCGATGGCCCAGGCCTTGTCTGGCCCTTAGCCGAGTGCGTGTTTGCAAAGCCAAACTGTGAGGGTCACTTCTACAAAATCCATTCATCTTTCAGCTTGATGTGTCTATCTGTCCCTCCCACCCCTCTCTTTTTCCCTTTAGTTTTCTGCCTTCCTCCCTTCAGGTCTCCTCTCTCCCCCTCCCTGCAGCATCAACCCTCCCATCTCCCAGGACCTTAGACAGATTTGATCTAATCATTCTCTGCATGTTATCATCACAGGGCCTCCCAAGACCCTTCTTTGTTCTCTTGCATGATTTTCCCTGTGACCCTTCACCTTCCACTCCTCAAAGAGGAACCCAATCTACATATTTAATGTATGTTTTCCTAGTCCACTTTCTGTCTTCAAAACAGTGTTGTTTGAGATTTTATTACATAAAAGTATTGTTAAAATTTAACTCATTATTTGCATTTTAAATTCAACATGTACATGGCTTTTTTTTTAAAAAGTATAGTTGATTTACAATGTTTCAGGTGTACAGCAAAGTGATTCATTTAGACATACATATATGTATTCTTTTCCATTATAGGTTATCACAAGATACTGAATATAGTTCCCTGTGCTATCCAGTAGGTCCTTGTTGTTAATCTATTTTTATATATAGTAGTGTGTATCTGTTAATCCTAATTTATTCTTCCCCCCTCCCCTTTGATAACCATAAGTTTGTTTTCTATGTCTGAGTCTGTTCCTCTTTTGTAAGTAAGTTTATTTGTATCATTTTTTTGATTCTACATGTAAGTGATATCATGTGCTATTTGTCTTTCTCTTTCTGACTTAGTACGTTTAGTATGATAATCTCTAGGTCTGTCCGTGTTGCTGCAAATTGATGGCATTATTTCATTCTTTTTTATGACTGAGTAATATTTCATTGTATATTTATACCACATCTTCTTTGTCCATTCATCTGTCAATGGACATTTAGGTTGCTTCCATGTCTTGGCTATTGTAAATACTGCTACTATGAATATTGGGGTGCATGTATTTTTTCGAATTAGAGTTTTTGTCTTTCTCAGACATATGCCCAGGAGTGGGATTGCTGGATCATGTAGTAAGTCTGTTTTCTGTTTTCCATAGTGGCTATTCCAAACTACATTCCCACCAACAGTGTAGGAGGGTTCCCTTTTCTCCACACCCTCTCCAGCATTTATTTGCAGACTTTTTAATGATGGCCATTCTGATTGGTATGAGGTGATAACCTCACTGTAGTTTTGACTTGCATTTCTCCAATAATTAGCAATGTTGAGCATCTTTTCATGTAGCTGTTGGTCACCTGCACAACATGGCTTTTGAAACAAATTGAGCTATAGTTGACATACAGCAAACTGCAGGTATTTAAAGTGTACCATTTGATAAGTTTTGACATACTATATACACTCATGAAACAGTCACTGCAATCAATATAGTGAACATATTCAAAAGTTTCCTCCTGTCCCTTTGTAATTCCTTACCCATACACCTCCCTGCACCTGTCCCTTCCCACAGGCAACAGCTGATCTGTCACCACAAATTAGTTTGCATTTCTAGAATTTTATATGACTAGAATCCCACGCTATCCTCTTTCTAGTGTGTGTGGCTTCCTCTCCTCAGTAACTGAGATCTATTAATATCATCAGATGTAATCAATAGTTCACTCTTGTTTATTGTCAAATACTATTTCATTATATCTACCATTGTGTATTGTGATTTCTATAATTTTGTTTATCCGTTCATCTGTTGATGGGCATTTGGGTTGTTCCTAGTTTTTGGCTATTACAGATAAAACTGTCGTGGTCATTCATTTACAAATCTTTATACAAACATATACTTTCATACCTGAATAGAATGGCTGGGTATGTTTGTGTTTAACTTTAAGGAAATTGCTAAGGATGGCAACATATGAACTTACCTCCTCCAATAGACACACTGAATCTATAGCCACACACAGGGCAATTCCTTCTGAAAGAAATGCAGAAGCCAGCTGAGTGACTCCTACATATTGGGCAAGTGTCAAAATGCAAAGGAAAGGCTGAGACACATTCTCACCGTAAACCCCCTCCCCTGACATAGCAACAGCGTGTTTCCTTATTATTGACTTTTATTTTTATTGTGGTAAACTATATGGAACATAAAACTTACCATTTTAGCCATTTTAAATGTATCATTTAGTATCATTAAGTATGCTTACAATGTTGTGCAACCATCACCACTATCTATTTCTGCAATGTTTTCATCATCAAATCTACACACTCTATACCCGATAAGCAGTAACTCTCCAACTCCATAACCTCTATTTTATATGCTGAGCCATATGGTAGTTCTATGTTTAACTTTTTAAGGAACCGCCACATTTTTCTACAGAGGCTGCGCCATCTACATTCCCATCAGCAATGTATGAGGCCTCCAATTTCTCCACATCTTCACCAACAATTACTAATTTCCATTGTTTTTGGTAGTAGCCATTGCAATGAGTATGAAGTGGTGTTTCATTGTGGTTTTGATTTTCATTTCCCAGATAATTAGCCATGTTGAGTATCTGTTCATGTCTTTTTGACCATTTGTGTGTCTTCTTTGGAGAAATGTCTATTCAAGTCCTTTGCTTATTTTTGATTCAGGTTATTATTGAGTTTTGAGAGTTCTTTATATATTTTGGATACAAGTACTCTATCAGATACATTCTCTGAAAATAGGTCTTCCAGCCTGTGTGTTGTCTTTTCATTCCTTAAGTGGTTTTTTTTTTTTTTTGTAGAGCAAAAGTTTTTAATTTCCATGAAATCCAGTCTATCAATATTGCTCTTTAATGAATTATTCTTTTGTTGTTGTATCTAAGAAATTTTTGCCTAAAAGTAGTCATAAAGATTTTCTCCTGTGTTTTCTTTTGAAAGTTTTATAGTTTTATGTTTTACATTTAGGTCTATGATCCATTTTGAGTTAATTTTATATATGATGTAAGTTATACATGTTAACTTTTTCCCTATGGATGTCCAATTTTTCTAATCCCATTTTTGAAAGCCCATGCTTTCTGCACTGGATTACCTTTGCACCTTTTCCAAAATCCATTGCCCACTATTGTTGTAGATTTATAATGAATCCTGAAATCAGATAGTCCACCAAACTGTTCTTTTTCACAGTTGTTTTCTAGGATTTTGCATTTCCATATAAATTTTAGACTCAGCTTATCCAACTCCTCCAAAAATATGATGGGATTTATTTTGGATGCATTGGATGTGGTTGTCAGTTGGGAGAAAACTGACATTTTAGTAATACTGAGTCTTATGAACTTTGTATATTTCCTCAAATATTTAAGTGTTCTTTAATTTTGCTCAGTGATGTTTTGTAGTTTTCAGTATACAGTTCTTTTGCATCATTTGTCAGACTTATCCCTAAGTATTTTATAGTTTTTAATGCTATTATAAGTGGCATTGTTTTTTAATTTAAATTTCTGGTTGTTCATTGCTAGTATATAGGAATACAATTGGAATTTTTATTTTGGTCTTCTGAATTTATTAGTCTTAATAACTTTTGTTCTTATAGATTCCATAGGATTTTTTATAAAGATGATCATCTTGTCTGTGAAAAAAGGCAATTTTACTTCTCTTTTACAACCTGGATTATTTTTATTTTCTTGCCTGATTGCATCAGCTTGAGCGTCTAGTACAGTGTTGAAAAGAAATGGTGAAACCAGCTGTCGCTCACTCTTTCCTGATCTTAGGAAGAAAGTATTTAAGTCTTTTACCATTAAGTAGGTGTTATCTGTAGGTTACCTGTCCTTTATGAGGTTGCTAATTTGCTGTGAGATTGTTTTTAAAAATCAGGAATAGATGTTGGAGTGTGTCAAAGGCTTTTTCTATGTCTACTGAGATGATTATAGGATTTTTTTCCTCTTCAGCTTAATATTATGAGTTGCAATGATTGATTTTAGAATATTAAATAAATACCTTGTAACAAACACCTTCTTTGTGCTCACTTGAGCTCAGTGGGGTTTCTGATACTACCAAACAAATGTTTTTGACCAATATAATCTGATTATTGAGATCTGGTTATAGTTTCTCTGGCAAGCTTTGTATTTCAAAGTTGAATATTCGAAGATAGTTCTGGATGACATATAAGAATGGGGAGAAACCCTTAAACTGTGGGTGATTTCACAAATATCTATCGAGTGCCTTCGAAATGTTGAGCAGTGTCTTAGATGTTGGTTGCTGAAGTACACACTCATGAGATGTGATGACCACTTAGGGATTGTTGTGAAGAACTCCCAGTATTATTCAAACAAGGAAGGCCTTCCTACCCCTTCCTTTTTTAGCTAGCATGGGAAATTTTTTGACATCTCAGCCTTTTTCTTTTTTTTTTTAATTAAACCTATATGAACCTGGTGAATTAAAATTACTCCAGGGAGGAACGACTGTGAGTAAATCTAGAGACTGAGATGGCTTTGATGCTTCATTATCTCTGATCACCTACCAAATCTTACAGTCTTCAGAAATCTCTGATTTTATAGAACTGTTTTCTTCATTCATATATTCAATAAACATAACCCAGTCCCTTAATGTACCAGGACACTCCTGGGCCTTTGTTTCCATTTCCAAGGATTATCTGAATTGCTAGGCTAAAATCAAGTTCAAGTTTGACAGGGAGATGACCTAGATCACTCTCTTCTTTTACAGATGAGAAAACTGAGGATCTGAGAAGAGAAATTCACAGGCAGTTGGAATTCCTGTTTCCTCCTATTTCCCCCTATAGTGACAGAGGGCATGACCCTGGTGCCCCAGTATTGAGTCACATCCCGCCGCTGACCATCCGTGTGACCTTGGTGAGCACAGCACTTGTTCTCTGGCCCTATCTGTAGAAAGTGGGTAACAGTAATACCAACGTCAGAAGGAAATTGTGAGACCTTTGCCCCTTGCCCGCTTCCTCTTGTTTCCAGCTTCCAGATACAAGTGTTGATGGTCACCACTTCCTACAGAGAAAGCAACAAAGCAGGAAAGAAGTGGGAACCACGCTCATCTACTACATCCTTGGGATCCGGGAGTAAGTTACTTATCTTTGTTGCCATTAGATTTTCATCTATACAGGACTCTTTACCTCAGGGGATTTGTGTGAGAAATTGTCAATGTTTTAAGAGTTTATAATTATTAAGACAATAACTCATTAAATCATCTCGGGCAAATCATTAGTATTTCTCAGCTCACTTTCCCTATTTCATAACAAGAGATAATATTTTTTCCCTTACAGGGTTTTTGTAAGGTTTAAGTAGTTTATTTGTGAATGTTATGTTATACACATGCACCCTATTTGAAAAAAACAAAGGCAGTATGTAAGTCTAGTAAAGGTGGAAAGACATCGTAATTTTTTAAAAGATTCGACTTTTTCGAAATACTGCATTCAGTAGTAAAAGCAAATGATAAAGTTCTTGAAATGTGAGGCAATGACACATGCCCCAACTCTCTATAACCCTAGACTCATTCCCTTTTAACTATGTCTGTTTTTAGTTCTGATGGCTTCCTTCACATCATTAAAAAACTATTATTATACCAATAATTTTTATATATCAAGATTAGATAAACCAATTGATTACCCATAAGATGGGTAAGACTTTATCTCACTTTTATCACATTCCTGTCCCAATATGAGAGATTTTTACTTCTTTTATTGGTTACCTTTTTACATTCAAAAAATACATGTATTTCTCATTTTATCAACCATAGGCGATTTGGAAGATGAGGGTACTTGCCCTCTACACTTTTCTTCGTCTTTTGTTTGCTTTCCATCTCTCTTTTCTTATCTATTATTTTATTTTTATGTTATCAAGGGTGATAACTTTTATAGTTGGTTCTGGAGCCAGATTGATTTCTTCTGGCATCTCTTTCTTGTTAATTTGAACAGTTGAAAACCATCTCACATTGTTGCATTATGACTGTGTGAAAGTTATTCTCTGCAGAGCCAAGCACATATTATGATATATATTTCCTTCTTGTATGGCATTTTTTAAAAAAGTGTTTCTGCTAACCTTCTGGGTACTGGGACTCCCAGTTTCTCACATGTGCTCATTAATCCAAGCATCACATTCATTTTTTTCCCAGGCAAGCTGGTTGGTCTCATCCCTGGTCCTGAGTCAAGGCTTGATGTAGAAGCCATGCACAGGGACCAACCAGCTGTCTGGCCGCTCTTGTGACTGTAATCAGCTTGCTCACCCTGCATTTTGCTTCCAGGTACGCTGACCTCTTGATGGCCACCTCCTACATTCATATGAATGTTTGCATATAAATTTTTTAATTGAAGTATAGTCCGTTTACAATGTTGTGTCAATTTCTGATGTGCAGCATGTTTCAGTCATAAATACACATACATATATGCCTTTTTATATTCTTTTTCATTATAGGTTACTACAAGATATTGAATATAGTTCCTTGTGCTATACAGAGAAAATTGTTGTTTATCTATTTTATGTATAGTAGTTAGTATCGCACATCCCAAACTCCCAATTTATCCCTTCCCACCCCTTTCCCCCCGGTCACTATAAGTTTGTTTTCTATGTCTGTGAGTCTGTTTCTGTTTTGTAAATAAGTTCATTTGTATCTTTTTTTAGATTCTACATATAAGTGGTATCATATGGTATTTTTCTTTCTCTTTCTGGCTTACTTCGCTTAGAATGACAATCTCCAGGTCTAACCATGTTGCTGCAAATGACATTATTTTATTTTTTATGGCTGAGTAGTATTCCATTACACACACACACACACACACACACACACACACACAAACACGCACATACATATACACACACCACATCTTTATCCAATCATCTGTCGATGGACATTTAGGTTGTTTCCATGTCTTGGCTATTGTAAATAGTGCTGCTATAAACACTGGGGTGCATGTATCTTTTTGAATTAGAGTTTACTACAGATATATGCCCAGGAGTGGGATTGCTGAATAAATATATATTTATATTTATATTTATATTTATATTCATATTCATATTTATATTTATATACCACAATTTATTTAACAATCATCTGTTGATGGATAGTTAGGACATTATGGAAAATAGTATGGAGATTCCTCAAAAAAACTAAAAACAGACTTACCATATGATCCAGCAATCCTACATCTGGGCATATATCCAGAGGGAACTCTATTTTGAAAAGATACATGCACCCCAATGTTCACAGCAGCACTATTTACAATAGCCAAGACATAGAAGCAACCTAAATGTCTTCATACAAATCTTTACTCTATCTTGGAATTAATTTTAGTATGTGTTATGAATCTGTTTTAGTTAGCTATCACTGCACAACCAATTACACCCCTCAAAAAAACTTAGTGCCTTAAAAAGTAATTATAATTTACTCTCTCTTGGTGTTTGTTGGGGACAGATTCAGCCAGGGCACAGTGAAGATGTCTTGTTTCTGCTCATAATGTTTGGGGAAGACTTTTAAGGCTGGGGACTGAAATCATCTAAAAGGTTGACTGAGGCTGGAGGATCTGCTTCCAAAGTGACTCCGTCACTTGGCTAGTCAGTTGATTCTGGCGTATCGGTTTCCTTTTCATGGGCGTTTCCACAGGGCTGCTTGAGTGTCCTCATGACATGGTCACTGGTTTCCACCAAAGTAACTGATCTGAGAGAGAGAGGGAGGGAGGGAGAGAGATAGGCAGAGGTGTATTCTTATAATGTAGCCCCAGAAATCACAAAGCTTTACTCCCACTACATTCTGTTCGTTAGAAGCAAGTCAGTGAGCCTTTACACTTCCCCTACACTTTCTAAGCAGAAGAGTTAGGTTCCACCTGTTGAAGGGAAGAGGGTCATAATTAGCAGACCTATTTTAAAACCATCACAGAATAACTAACCTAGGTTTTGTCCATGTTTATAGACAGCCATCCAACCTGAGCCCTCACACCAGTTTGAGCCATCAGTATTTGCATTTACTAAAATCAAATACGAATTTGTGTCTATCCCATTTTTTTCAGCCTCTCCTTGCATGATGTATTTAACCTATTATTCCAGACAAGGTGCTTTCCTTGAGCAAAGGAAGGACTAGGAGAGACCGAGGGCTCTGGAACCGCAAGGGGCAATGCTGAAAGAGGAGGAAGACATGGAAGAAGGGAAAGGTGTGCTGCAGAAGAATGAAACATATGTTACTTTTCTCAATTGTCCTTGGGCAAGAGAAGTTGGTTTGGATGAGCTCTGAGCTCAAATTTGGCACTAAATTAGGCCGTTTTCCTGATAATTCAGACACGAGGGCTGTAAGGGCTGCCTCCTGGCCAGATGGTGCCTCTGGTGACCTTCAGAAGCACGCGAGGATGGAGTTGTCTTTTCAAAAATGGGGACACTTGAAAGCCAGGGACACTCAGCTCAAAGGCAGGCTGAGACCTTGGGGGCACAGCCGTGGGGAGGGGAAGAGCCAGGATGCTGGGAAAGGGTAGGGCTCAAAATACCTTAGTAAAAACCCTGATTGAGCAAGTAACAGCTCAGCTGAAAACTTAGCAGTCAAAGGAGAGGTGACCTGGACTTGTTCTGGTGAGCGGGAGTGGGGGCAGCACGAATTTCCAGACAGGGGCCGTTCCTGGACTCAGCACCCATTCCTGGTGAACGGATGCTGCCGGGAACCCTGGAACCAGGGAGGGGCCTGCAGACCCCGCAGGGAGAGGTTGGTCAGATTCACTCAGGGGATGGGGATGCTGGCCAAGTGGCTGAATTTTGGGCCAAGATCCAGGTTCAGCAGGGAAAGGGTAAAATATAAATCAGAAAAACGGCCTTTGGAGCAGGAAGGGAACTGGGGCCTGTGTTTCCCACCAATTCTGGTTTATTTAGGAAGACAAGACTGATGCTGGACTCCCCCTGCTGGAGAGGATGTTGCAGCTTATTGGCTTCCAGGAAGGAGGGTTGCTTGCTTAAAGAACCAAGGGTATTTAGCTTCAAAGAGGAGGTTGTCATGTGGAATCCACTCAGACCCCCTCTCTCCTTACCACCACACTAATGCTTGGTGATATTCAGGGCACAGAGCCTCCCTCCACCTATGCACGGATCAGGTTTATTACACACGCGTCTTGGCACCTGGACCCATCAATTATCAGCTCAAGAAAGCTCTGAGTGGGGGGATTAAGGAAGGTCACGTTTGGCTTACGTGCCTGCAGTCCTCTTTAGGCTCTGCCCCGTCTGTGTCTTCAGCCCTCTAGTTCTGTTTGGCATTTGCACGTGGTGTCTCTTGGCAGAGTCTGTGCTGCGTTGGGGACTGTCTGTTTTTTTTTTTTAGGGGACTGTCTTGCTTTCACTAACAATTGTAGTAACAGTCATGATGACGGCGACCAGCATCCAAACAGGAAGCATCCAAGAGAGGCCAAGAGAGGCAAGGTATCCGACCTGCAGGGAGTCAGTCCCAGACAACAGGTTCACAAAAGGTCACTGACCACCAGAATGAAGCGTTTCACAAAAAGCAGCCAATACGCTAAAGAGCTGAGGCGCCTTCTCATCTGTGGGCGCAACAAACTGGATGCCCAGGCAAGGAAGGGGGGCTTCCCTTACTTCAGAGTCAGACCTCTGCTGCCACCTGTAGGGCTTTGCTCTGTTTGTTTGTCTTGGTTTTAATCCCCTCTGCCAGCCCTCACTCTTCCATCTGTGAAATGGGATTAAGCCCTGCCCTTCCACCAAATTAAGAGCAGGCATTTATGTGGGTTAAAATGAAATGGGATCACAGCAAATAGTAATGATTTCCCTTTTTTAAACAATTTTTTTTATTGTGGGAAAATGTACATAACATAAAATGTACTATTTTAACCATTTTAAGGGTACAGTTCCGTGGCATTAAATACATTCACACTGTTGTGCAACTGTCACCACCATCCACCTCCAGAGCTTTCTCATCTTCCTCAGCTAAAACTTTGTACTCATTAAACACTAATTTCTCACTCCCTCCTCCCCCGCCCACCTCTCATAACCACCATTCTCTCTTCTCTTTCTATGAATTTGACTACGCTAGGTCCCTCATAGAAGTGAAGTCATACAGTATTTGTCTTTTTTTTTCGACTGACTTATTTCACTTAGCTTAATATCTTCCTTCAGATACATACCAGCAGTGGGATTGCTGGATCATAGGGTAGTTTCATTGAAAAATTTTTGAGGAACCTCTATACTGTTCTCCATAGTGGTTGCACCAATTTAGATTCCCTCCAGCAGGGCACAAGGGTTCCTCTTTGTCCACATCCTCTCCAGCACCTGTAATCGCTTGTCTCTTTGATAACAGACATCCTAACAGGTGGGAGGTGATGTCTCACTGCGGTTTTGATGAGCATCTCCCTGAAGATTAGTGATCTTGAACACCTTTTCATGCACCTGTTGGCCATGTGCGTGTCTTTGGAAAAAATGTCTTGTTCAGGTGTTTTCCCATTTTTAAATTGGCTTATTATTTTTTTTCAATGCGTTGTATGCGTTCTCTATATATTTTGGATATTAACCCTTTGTCAGATATATGGTTTGCAAATATTTTCTCCCACTCTGTAGGCAGCCTTTGCATTTTGTTGACGGTTTCCTTTGCTGCACAGAAACTCTTAGATTTGATGAAGTCTCACTTGTTGATTTTGGCTTTGTTGCTCATGCTTTGGTTGTCATCCCCAAAATCGTTGCCAAGACCAGTGTCAAGGAGCTTTCTCCCTGTGTTTTCTTCTGCAAGTTTTACAATTTCAAGTTTGACATTTGTCTTTAACCCATCTGAAGCTGATTTTTGTGAGTGGTGGAAGATAAGGTTCCAAGGTTTTGCATGTGGATATCCAGTTTTCCCACCACCGTTTACTAAAGAGATTATCTTTTCTCCTTGAGTATTCTTGGCTCCTTTGTCAAATATTAGTTGACTGTATATGTGTGGGTTTATTTCTGAGCTCCATTAGCCATTTATCTAATGATGGACATTCAGGTTTTCACAATGTTTTTTGGCTCTTAGTAACAAGGTGTGGTGAACATTCTTGTACAGGGTCCAGTCTGTCTGTGGTAGTTAACCAGAAGTGGTAGAGTAGGGTTTGTAGGGTGTGCACCTTCTAAACTTTACTACAGTTTGCCCAAATGTCCTTCAAAGACGCAATGCCAATTTACACACTCACCCATGGGCAGGGGAGTGTCCTCTTCAGTGCTTGAGCTTTTCAAGCTCTTTCGTTTTGGACGGGCTGGGAGATGAAATAGCATCTTGCTGTCATTTCAGTTGGCATGATCCTACAGACCAACGCACATGAGCTTCATCGGGTAGGTTGATGATGGCTACTTCGGGCAGACTCCAAGGGCAGAAGCAACTATTCCTGCAAGGCAGTGTGGTTGCTGCTTTCTGGCTCTCAGTGGCAGGCCTTGGAGCTGGGTCTTTGGCCAACAAAGCTGCACCAAAAGCTCACCACGAATTCTTGTTCCACTAGAGGATGCTGCTGATCCTTCAGTTGGCTGAGGCTGCTGTCAAGGGGGAGGAAAAATCCCCAAACCTGGCCATGAGCAGGATGTGTGCAGAGACTTCCAGGAACTTCAGATGCCCAGCAGTGAGTGGCAGCCCCTGGAGCGGTGGTGGGCAGGGTGGACAGAGCAGAAAAGGATTCCACCAGCCACACCTGGGGGGACACACAGAGCAGCCAGTTTGAAGTAATGAGGATAGTGAGCTTTATTGACAATCACTGACACAATCCACACTCAGGGTTAATTAAATGTCATGACAGCTGGACAGTGTTCACCTCTGGATTCCTTTGATGACATGTAATCCTGTGACGAATCTTAGATCCTGAGAGGCCCTAAACAGAGTCCAGTAGGAGTGTTGTAGCCCCTCTACCTTGAGGAAACAGAACAAGGAGGGAAGGGGAGAGACCTGAGAATGGTTACACTTCAGTTAATTGTTTCATTTCCTACAAGATGCTCCTCAGGAAGCTAAAGGAATCAATTTTCCTGCAGACCAGTTATATGCTGATGGGGAAACAATGAACTCACTCTGTTGCTGGAAGACTTGGGTTCAAGGCCAGGCTTTGCCAGTTTGTGCCCGTTCCCTAACCTGTAAAACGGGGTAAATATTTCTTCCTGCCCGCCTTAGAGAGCTCTTACTCTTTGTAGTGAGCAGCACCGGGCCGTAAATCAGAACCACAAATTCTAGCCTCTTGCTCTGCCAGAAACTCTCTGGGTAACTTAACAAGCTTCTTAAGCTCTCTCTCCTTCAGTCTCTCAGTGTGCGAGAGGGTGTGATCGCGCCTGTTCCACTGGCTTCTGTGAGGATAAAGATGACAGGCGGTGTGAAGGGTTTGCATAAACATGGCTACCTTGGATGTAGCCATCCGCTGCAAACTTGCACACCTTGTGTAAGAAAGTGCCTAGCCACAAACAACCAGAACTGGTTTTATTTTAGATGCAGAGAGAATAGGGGTATAATAGGTTGGCCAGGACGATTTCTGGTCTGTCTTCTTGGGAAGCTGAACGGCAGGGTCAGAGACGGTTTTGAAAAGGAGGACCAACCGTGAAGACCAGGCAGGTGTCCTCCTGGGTCCTCCGGGATCGTGCGGCTCCAGACGGCTTCCTTGCGCCACCTGGTGTCCACTCCGCGCCACTGCCCAGAAACCACGTGTAAGAAAGTGCTTACAACCTAACTACGCACCCTGGTTTAGACCCGTCCTAGCCAATAGGAAAGGGGGAGGCGGGGCAGGGGAAAGCAAAAGTCCAATCATCTTCTGTTTTCCGAGGAGAAGGAGGGGCTTGGGATTTACCACGTTGGGTTTGTCCGCAGCGCTAATTACTTTTTCCAAAGGCTGGAGGGCTTCACTCCGGCTGGCGCCGCCGCCTCGCGCTCTCCTGCTCCGCCGCGACCGTCCGGGGGGCTGCTCCTCCCAAGTACCATGTGTGACGGCGCCCTGCTGCCTCCTCTCGTCCTGCCCTTGCTGCTGCTGCTGGTTTGGGGACTGGACCCGGGCACAGGTAGCGCTCCCTCTCCCACCGCCCCTTCTTCTCCCGTGCCTCTCGCGGCCACCTTCCTTCCGCCGTCCCGAGGCATCCTGGCGGCCTCCGCCTGCCCGCGCGGCCCGGGTCTCGCGGCGGACCGCTGACAGCGCCCGGGGTCGAGGGCGCGCGGGCCGCGCGCGGCCAGAGAACTGGGCTCCGGGTGGCTCCCGAGCCGCCGCTTCGCCGCGGGTTCTCCGGTCGCCGACGCTGCCGCTGCATCCCTGGAGGTGCTCAGCGGCCGCGCCGGAGACCTTTCCCGGGTGGCGCGAGGCCCGGCGGAGGCGATGGCTGGCATGGAGGTGCCGGGGCGATGGAAGGGAAGAGAGCGCCGGCTCCGGGTCGCGTTGTCTCCGGGCTGGCGCGGGATGCCCAGAGCTGGACCCCGCGGGCAGCGGGCGGGAGGGCGGGCAGCCGGGCGGGCCCCGCGGCGCTGACGCGTCTGCTCTCTCCCCTCAGCTGTCGGCGACGCGGCGGCCGACGTGGAGGTCGTGCTCCCGCGGCGGGTGCGTCCCGACGACGTGCACCTGCCGCCGCTTCCGGGCGCCCCCGGGCCCCGAAGGCGCCGGCGCCCCCGCACGCCCCCCGCCGCCCCGCGCGCCCGGCCCGGCGAGCGCGCCCTGCTGCTGCACCTGCCGGCCTTCGGGCGCGACCTGTACCTGCAGCTGCGCCGCGACCTGCGCTTCCTGTCCGGCGGCTTCGAGGTGGAGGAGGCCGGTGCAGCCGGGCGCCGTGGACGCCCCACCGAGCTGTGCTTCTACTCGGGCCGCGTGCTGGGCCACCCCGGCTCTCTCGTCTCACTCAGCGCCTGCGGCGCCGCCGGCGGCCTGGTACTGCCCGCGCCCCCTCCCGGTCTGCCTGGCGATCTGTCGGGGCTCCCGGGGGTGGTCCCCGGGGAAGGCTGGGATGGGGGTGGAGCCACCAGGGGTGCCCTGCCGCTGGCAGGCTGGAACCTCTCCTACCCCTTCCCCCCACCCCCCTTTCCCCTTACCTTCCGAAGGGTCTAGGAGCAGAGGGCGTGAAAGGGGAAGCGTCCAATTATCCAGTGCCTTCCACTGACTGTCCTAAGACTCATCGGTGCGCCAGGACAGCGTCTGTCTGGGAGCAGCCCACCCAGGGCCTAGCAGGGATGAAACTTGTTAAGTCCCTAGACTGAGAGGTGCACTTGGCCCAGGTGTAGAGAGAACCCTGTTTGCATCTGTACAGGTGTGTATGTGTGCTTTTCCTAGGGAACACCTGTATGTGTGTAGCTCATCTATTTTAGATGTGGAGATGGACTCTTGAGCACTGATCTCCTTTCTGTCCTTTTGAGTCTTTCTGTATTTGGAAAAGGAAGTTTGGAGAGGTCTTCTGACAGGCCACTAACCTACTCTTCAAAGTTGAAACTTGAGAACTAGGAAAGGGAGGATGTCCCTATTATCTTCCTCTTACAGGGCGAGCAGGCGTTGTGTGGGGCACCCAGCCTCAGCCAGGCCTGAGGGATGCTGACATTGGTGACAAGACCTGCTCCCCTCAGTGTGGCAGTACTCCCCTCCCCATGCCGGCTGCATGTGAGGCCCCTGTGGACGGTGCTGCGAGGGGCAGAGGAGGTTCTTGAGCACCTCCGCCTTGCCTGTGCTCACACGAGGTCACTTGCCTACCCTGGTGCCCACACCACCTCTTCTCTGTTTCTCCACTGTACCCCTGAGGAGTGCACATGGCTGGCAGATGGGCTGCCCCAACCCAGCAAAGCTTGGGATGGGCTCAGAGCGTGTTTCTCTATCTTCCAGGCAAGTGGTTTCTGATATTCTTTGTGTCTGCCCTTCCCTGGCACAAGAAACTGCTTCCCCTACCTCTGCCTTATCTTGCTGTGCCGTCTAGAATTCTCTAGCCCTTACCCACACAGTGTGCAACAAATTGGCACAAGTCTGCAGCAAAGCCAGAAAGCCTGGGAATCCAAGTCTTTTTAAGAGACTTCTGCCCTCTTCCCAGCAGTGTAGGGGGACTTCGGGGGGTAATTCCCAAGAATTGGCCTTCACCAGTTCCCCTTTCAGGACGTTTTAGAGTCCCGATCAGAATGTGATCTCCTTTTGCTGGGCCGGGAGAAATTGACTTCTTTGGTTAAACAAGGAAAATGGACCGTGGAGGGGGCCTGTTAGGAGCTAATGTGGAACAGGGGCAGAGAATGTGGGCTGTGGGTAAGGAGGCTTAAGCAGGAGTGAGAACGGCTCAGATCACCGTAGGACTTGGGTCAAGGCTGTATCATGTTCTGGGAGGGACTGGAAGGCCCACATCATTTTTCCTGTTTTTGCCAAAGTGTTTAAAGTCTAGGTCACATCACTGTACTGAACATGGAAACATCTGAATCCCATTTGCTGCGGTTTAGTGAGTTTCTGCAGAGGTCAGAGTTTATACTTCTTGGTGTAAAGTTTCCAGTGAGGAGCTGTCTGCGAAGGAGCTGAGGGTGGAAACCTGGACAACATTGATTGAAAATCCTCTCAGAGTGAGTTCTGGGCCCTCTCACAGATGGCATCTGAGCCGTGAGAGAGTTCACTTCAGTCCTCCAGATTTTCAGGAAGACTGTCCTTCCCTTCGGCACCATGTGAGGGCGCTGTGCTTTAGATAAAGGAACCCGGCCAAGAGGCTGAGTTCGGTGTGTGCCAGCGGCGGGTGGACCTCTAGGATGTTAGCTTTTAAATTCCTGCTTGAGTAGACACTCCTGTTGTTTAGTCTGCCTTGCTCATCCCATTCGTGTAAGCTGGACAGCGGACACGTCCTCCTGGGTACACCTTACGGAGGAAGGGCGGAAGGCCGGGAGGAGGGAGGAGGGAGCCGGCCAGGTGACTTGCAGCGGGCCTCTCCGTGGGAAGGCGGTCCTGCCTCTCTAGAAAGAAAAGCAGCAGGCACGTAGGTCAGCCAGGTTTGCGTCGCACTCCACCTGACTCTGATTTTGGTTCTCAGATGTGCTTGAGACGGTTCAGCTGGGTGGTCACGTTGTGCTAGTCCCTCTGGACCGCGCTGGAAGCACCGTGGAGATGTGGCCCATATGCTGTGTGTGTGTGGTTTTTTTTTTTTAATTGAAGTATAGTCAGTGACAATGTGTCGGTTTCTGGTGTGCAGCGTTATGTGGTGTGTTTTGGGGGATGGGCTCAACTATGAGGTGGGAGGGGAGTGCTGCCCAGGGGATGAGTTTTCGTGTCCACAGATGAGAGCATTCCAAAGCCTCCTTGTAGCTAAAGAATCATGTAGAGCAGGGGTTGGCAAGTTATTTTTTCTGTAAAGAACCAAGTAGTAAATGTCTTAGGCTTTGCAGGTTGTGGGGTCCTGTCACAGTTCCTCAAATACGCCCTTTTAGTGCAAAAGCGACCACAGACGGTAAAGGAACAGACGGACATGGCTGTGTTCAATAAAACTTTATTCTGATGTCGAGTATGAATTAAATGCTGCTGCACCAACATCTCCAAAACAGTTTAGTGAGGAGGGCTGCGTGCAGGGGCAGGGGACACGGGCCCTGTTCCCGGTTGCGTGGAAACTGCCATCTCCAGAGACGTTTGGTGTCTGTTTAAAGGAGATGCAGGCTTAGAAGAGATCGTTACTTAATTATTTATGGGGCAGGGAGAGTAAATCTCTAGCCCCTGGCCCCCGGCTTTTGGCCTGGGCAGAGGTGTGTTTCTCTGGTATTTCCCGTCTCTCTCTGTGTCTTGTCCTGAAAAGCTGTTCAAGCTACACTTTTCGGACCTTCAGAGACCACAGGCTCAAGTATTACTTGTTTTTTGTTTATGCATCTTCATTTTATTTACATTTCAGGGAGTCTTTAGACATAACGTAGGTTTTTTGGAAGAGTTTCTCTGACCATAGGACTTCAAAGGGATGAACTTTGGGCGTGTGAGGAAGGTATTTTCCCTCCCAGGGGATTTACGTGAGTCTGGACCTGCCGCCTCGCGTGAATGGGACAGATCATGGAGGGCCAGCACACTTGGAATAAACTTTGGGTGGAAGTTTACCGGCGAGGCAGCGAAGGGGCAACTTGAGAGGTAGAATGAATGTCGGTCTTGGCAAAGACTCTCTCTGCTCCTTGTCTGAAATGAGTGGACAGAGGCTGGTTTCACCCTGACTCCTGAGGGGAGGCGGGCAGAGAGGAGGGGCGGCCCCTGCTGCTGGATTTGGTCATTGTTCCTTAAAGAACGCCAAGCTCGGGGGAGTCCAGCACCCAAAATCTGTTCACCCCTCCTGGGCTGAGGCCATGGCCTGCAGGGGTACGCTGTGGGTGAGATGTTGGGACCAGACAGGACACCCAGGAGCTCTGGGCTGTGGAACGTTGGAAAGCTGTGCCCGTTTTCCAGGCCCCCCTGGAGGGCCAGGGATTCTCCCGGCATGCCTTCTGTGGAGTCACAGCCACACTTCACTGGATGCTTGCTTGTGGCCGCTCTTACCCAGGCAGCTTACGCGGGGACCCAATGGCCCAGCTGCCCTGTCTCTGGCTGGCCAGCCCGGCCACCATAGGTGGCCATTGTAGTAGCCCATCATTCGTGGTGCTTCTTACAGTCTTAGTTCTGATAGCTCGTCCTCCCAGTCTGCTCAGGGGCTTTTGTGAGAATGCGCACCTTCCCTGTAGGGGAGGAAGGGTAGTCCAGATGAGAACAGAGGGGGCCGAGGTCAGCCAGTCAGTGAGCAAGTGGCTTAGAAGAGTTGGGAGACCCCGTTCTCCAGAGGGTGGCCTGACTTCAGCGGCGCACAGGCGGGTTTGGGAGGTTGCCGCCTCTCCCTTGAGAATTAACCAAGCTCTGTCCTCACTGACCATGATGTCACCCAGTCTTTTAATGCAGCGTCACTTGATCACATACAGCTGAGCAGGAATTAGTCTTGGCAAAGAGTATCTGGTGTGGAGACCATTTGGAAGGGACCAACTCGACCAAACCCTATTATGATGCATCATTGTGTTGACCCAGGTGTGGGGGAGGCACACAGTCCTTAGTCATTCATCAGTTCATGTTACTGAAGAACTTAGCACGCACAGGATAAATATATTTGGAAAATGCGAAGCATGTTTTTTAAAACTTTGTGAAAAGAAACAAATTGAATGGATGTTAAGGAAAGTAAGAAGAAGGGGAAAAACAGTTGTGAAATTTGGAGGTGTGGAGGAATTAAAGGGAAGAACTTGGAGCAGGGAATTCTAAGGCCTCCTGCCACCTCCTCTGGAAGGTCATTCACTCTCTCATATGGTGACTTTCTGCACCCCCTGCTCATGGACATCAGGCTGCCCGTGACCATCACCTAGGACACGAAACCCTACCTGGTGACTTACCTAGGGTACCTAACCAGATTTTCCCATCTGAACTTTTATTTAGTTTGGCAGCATCTTAAAAAAAAACATACAAGATGGGATGATGCACTGAAGACATCTTCTTAGACTGATTGCATTCTTGGAGCTGATTCCCTGAACTCTGAGATGCTGCAGCTGCCTGACCTCGGATGTGTGCAACCAGAGATGTTTTTGCAGCCAGTACGTCGGGGGGAACCACGCAGAGTCGGTGGTTGACCTTTCCCCGGGCACGCTGCTGCACACGGGCGCACAGATGCACGGTCACACCCGTGTTCTTTAGGAAGTGAGATGGCACAGCTGGTCGGGGCTGTGATCCCGAGCGAGGCGCTTACCTCCTTTGAACCTCCCCGTCTGCAGCTTCGCATGGCTGTTGATAGAATGAAGTAGGATAGTCTGAAACCATTTAGCAAGAGCCTGGCACATTAAGGCATTGAAAACATTTCTTCTCTTGACCCCACAGGCCGCTCCCAGACTTTTCCAGTTATAAATCAACCCATCAGTCAACACCGTTGACTAAATGAGTAGATCGTTATCACACACCTGCCTTGCATGGGACCCTCTGGTTGGCTCCCAGCGAACCTCAGAGAAACACAGGGCGGGACTGCTCGGAAGGCAGTCTGGTCCGCAGAGGAAGGAAGATGTGCTGGAGCTGCAGGGGGTGGCTCTGGGGTCTGATGCGGGCCTTCTGGGAGGAGGAGGGTGGTTGAAGCTGGAGGGGTGGGCCTCCACGGGGAGGAGTGATGGCAAAGCCTCCAAGCGGGTCCTTCTCGAGATCAGGGGCCCGCAAGTTGGCTGTGGGATAGAGGTGGGAGTTGAACCGAATGGACAAGTGTGTGGATTCGATGAGGCAGGGCCCTGGGTGCCAACTTAAGGCTTTTGGAATTTATCTTGGACCAGTGGCTCTCAACCCTGAGCTGGCATTAGCGTTCCTTGTGGGGTTTGCTTTGCCGACTGCTGGGCCCCACCTCCCAAGTTTCTGATCCAGCTGATCTGGGGTGGGCCCCGGGCGCTTGAATTTCTGACAGGTCTGGGACCACATTTTGAGGATGTCTGACCTAGAGGCAGTGGGGGTTATTTCTGTTGACTGGGGAGTCCCCGGCGAGAGCAGCTTGGGGAGGACCAGGGGAGGAGAGCATTTGGAGATGCGAGGAGATGGGTCTCAAGCCTCGGGTGGTGGAAATGGAAAGGAAGGAGGATTGACAGTCTTTGTGACTGTCTAGTGATGGGAAGAGGGGAGGAGCCTGCAAGTATGGGGGTGAGGGAGAAGGCTGACTTTGGAATGAAGACCAGGAATCTGTGTTCAGGCATTTGACATTTGTAGAGGCAGCAGTGGGACTTTGAAAGGGGGACTCTGGGTGGCGCTCTGCAGGGGTAGGGGGTGGGATGGTGGTGGGACTCCCTGTGGAGGCTGGGAAGCCCATCACGCCTGTGCTGGCCCAGGGATGCTCCTGAGGCCCCCAAGAGGGTTGGTGCAGAAGGGCCTGCAGTCACAGGATGGTTTTTCTTTCTTGGGAGCAGACTTGCTCATGGAAGCAGACTCACAAGCCCATTTGCTCCATCCTCTCAAACCACCTGCTCTAACCCATCAACAGAAGGAGACCTAAGACCCGCTCCAGTTAACCCAGGAGCCGCAGCCTCCTAAAAAGAGAGGCTTGGAGGGTTCCCTGAGCACTGGAATTCCAGTGTGGTCTTTGTAGGATGGCGAGGTCACCAGTCAGGAGGCAGGCCCCCTCGGACAGAGGAGAGAGCATCAAACAGTTGCAGAGCATGGAAAAGACAGGTTTTCTTTGCATTAACTTGAAAGTATTTCCTACGTTACACTGAGAGGTTGTGCTAATGTTAGGAAGTGGTACAGACCTTTCTGTCCATGCTTTTTCCAGCTACAGGGAGAGCTAGTCTTGCTTTAGGGAGTGGGGTTGGGGTAGTTAACAATATCCAGTTTGTAAAGCTCTCTTAAAGCAGCACAGAAGCCCTTCAAAGCAAGCTTCTGGAACAAAGAGAATTGAAAGGGAACCACTCAGAACTGTCGGAGTATCAGGTTACACCTGGTACGTTTTCTTCCACCCAAACTCCTTTAGTAGGAGATCACGTCTCAGAGGATGTAAGATTTCTCTTTTGAGAGCAGCATCTCACTGAGGATTGTTCTATGCGTTAAAACCAAGTGGCCTCAGGGCCTCCAGGCGCATCTGCCAGAGGCGTCTGGTCCCCTCAGTTCTGCCCCTCTGGCTGGTGTTTGCAGCCTCTTGCGTCTGATGTCAGCTGAGGCTCATTCCTGGTGCCTCCTTGCTGCCATCCATGGAACAGGAAGAGCGTTTCCCTGCATCTCACCTCTCAGCAGAGGTGGTGACCTGAGGAATAATGCAGATCCAAATAGCCCTGCTCAGCTCTTGGGGCCACAGGGCAGCAACAGGCTGGAAGCCGGGGCAGAGCCCCATAGTCAGAGGAAGGCCTGGCTCGTGCAGGCGGTCCAAATCCAGGGTACTGCTAGTCAGTGGAATCAGGCAGGAGGTGGCTAGCATCTCTGGCACCCAGTTAAAAGCAAGGAGAGTGGTTCTCACCCCTGGCTGAATGTCAGAATCTCCTGGGGAGCTTTTAAAAGATATCAGGGACTGAGTTTCTCCCCTCGGGATTTGAATTCAGTTGGCCTGGAGTGGGGCCAGCACCTCGGGAGTTTTCAAAGCTTGCGCAGTGACCCCGGGGGCAGCCAGGGATGGGAACCCCCGAGCCAGGGTGGGGGGACGCTGGAGAGCCGTGCCGGTGCCTTCTCTTCCAACACCCCCACCCCCAAGGCCAGTCCAGTCAATTTCAGTTTCCAGCTCATTCCATTCTAGTCCAGTCCAGTCCCGTCCAGTTCACTCACATTTTCTTGAGTGACTATTAATGGCAGAGACTGGAAAAATAAGGAGGCATTATTCCGTTCCTGCCTTAGAGGAATAAACTGCTTATTAGGTTGTGACAGATGCCTCGTAACAACAGGGGATGGCGGGCTGGAACACGGTGTCGGGGAGGGGCAGGGAGCAGGAAGGTTAGGGAGAGATCAGGGGGGCTGATGAGTTTTTATTCTGGGCTGAGATCCCATGTCGGGGGTGGGGGGCAGGGGGCGGGAGGGGACACAGAGGCACTTTTCAACAGGATATTTTCTCACTGGTACATTTTCTCGCCAGGATGACAGGGTGAGCGTTAGTGACACTTCATGGTGCCGAGTGCCAGCGAGACTGAGACCGCGGAGGGGCAGGGTGAGGTCCTTCCTAGCGCTGTCTCCCAAGGGTGAGGGCTGTGCCCTGCCGCCCCCTGCCCCTGCCAGGTGCTGGTCCAGGCCACATCCCTCTTGAAAGCCCTGTCCCAAGAGGGCAGGGGGCGGCCAGGCAGAGTCTAGACCATCAATCCCTTTATCCGTCTCTCGACACTGTTGCCATTTTCTTTCCGGATTGGTTGGAAACCAGCATGGGGGTCCCTCCAACAAAGACCTTCTAAAGCCAGACCTTCCCCGAGGGGCTGGACTGCGCCGGTGTGAGTGTGTTTGTACGAGGTTTTCTCCCCAAGGTGGGATTCTCCCTGTGTCGTGTCCCATGAGAACTGCTGAGAACTGGCCCTTTACCCTGTGGCTTATGAATGCAAACACTAGGCTGAATGAATGATAACTGGTTTTGGAAGTGCTAGACCCAGGAGGGCCTTTGACCTCCACAGGCAGCGCATCTCAAGAAGACTGGGGCCCCTCATCAGTTGAGCGCATCCCCCAGGGAGCGTGGACCTCTTTCCACGTGGGGCCCACCCCACGCCCTGTGTCACCGCGGCCCACTTCATTTTAACCGTGGAAGTTTTCACTGACGGTTGTCGAGGTGTTCTGCATGGAGGCCTTTACGCACAGCTCCGGTGGGGAGCTGCTTGTCCACCCCAGCCACCCTCTGCTGCCACTTCTTCAGTCTCCCCAAAGTATCATAGAGAATGAACTCAAGTTTTCACTTCAAAGGCAAGGAGAGAAGGCCATGCTTTCTGGCAGGTAATGCATTGCCACTTTAAGACAGTTTTATTTGGGCAGTAAAACTTCAGAGTTGTTCTTGGCCGAAGTTCTAATGAAATGGAAACCTCGAAATCTGCTTGGAGCAGTAAGTACAGTCTCACCCCATGTTTCAAGGACTAAAGGTTGTAGGCGATCTTATGAGTTGATGTGATTTATTTTCATAGAGGATTGTGATTGATGCCTCCTTTCAGAAGGCAGAGGAGGCTGTATCATTTGGTTTGAGGGAGCTCTGTACCTGAGATGGGAGGGGCTGGAGAGCAGTGCTTCTCAAAGTGTGGTCCACAGGCCTGCAGCATCAGTATCACCTGGGGACTTGTTAGCGCTGCGCATTCTCGGCGAACATCCAAGACCGCCGGGTGATTCTGATGCACACTGGAATTTGAGAACCACTGCTTCAGTATGTCCTGGCTTTTAGGAAATAGTGTTGGGAGAGAGAGAAGAAAGGATGTTGGTGACAGCCGAGGACAGATCAGCCCAATTTACTGAATCTGTGCTAGCAAGGGCAGTCTTGAGCATGGACCCAGAGGAGGGGCAACGGACTGCAGGGCTCAGGGAGCAAACAGACGGTCCCCCAGCGCTGGCCCCGTGGGGTTCCTCATGGGAGGTCTACTTTGTTTGCTTCTCAGACGGGTAGTTAGCAAGTATCCTGGGGAAGGAGGGCAAATTGTTTTAATGCTGTTAGCATTGGTTTCAAATGAGGAGAGAAGTTCTCTGCATTGTATGTATATTTTTTAGAATTAATAGTCATTCCACTAAAGCAACGAATTAAAGATCCTAGTCCTTAAGTTTTTCATTCAATTTACAAATCATGTTCTATTTATAATCTGGCAAGTTTTTTATAATCCCTTTTAAGGGGCCTTTGGACAACGTTTGATCCTGTTTATAAATTTGGTGATTAACAACATTTAAACTTTTAAAAGCGAGTTTAGAAATGTAACACTCCATTTCATTTTCAAGGTCTTGCTGCCTGGGTAAAAAATAAACCCTTTGCAAGTACTTAAATGATTCTCATCCATAATGAGCCGCTTGTCTTCTAAACGTGTACGTTCTGATACTGCTTATGAACCTGACACAATTTTAAAATCACAGGTGTAACTCATTGCTGCACTTTAAATTAGAATTACAAATCGAAACCATTAGGTACTCTGCCAAGTTCTCTTAAACACTACAAGTTCTGAAAAAAGTACAAATCCCCCATCACAAAACTGTTCCCACTTCAGGTCTGACTTCATGTTTATTTAATTCTGAGTTTCCCAGGGGTAAGATGCGTTTTCCTCAGGTGGGCTTTTGGGGGATGATTAAAAAATAATTTAAAAAATTAATAAGAAAGGAATACATCTTTGAACGTGAACCCAGAAAAGGGGTGCTGTTGCACCCCTGGACCCGCTGCCTTCTGTCACCCCCTTCCCAACACAACTGCTGGGCGGGATGTTTCAAGTCCCACATTAGTTTTATTCTTGGGCTCCGTGAATCGGTGCAACCCGCAGAGAGAAAGCCTAGGCAGGGAGCCGGGCCAGAGCTAGGTGGCCTTTCTGCCCTCTGGCTGCTGGGGTCTCGGGCAAGTGTGAACGAGGATGACTGACATCCGTTTTCCTCTTTCTGGGCAGGTTGGCCTCATCCAGCTTGGGCAGGAGCAGGTGCTAATCCAGCCCCTCAACAGTTCCCAGGGACAAGAGCATCTGATCAGGCGCAAATGGTCCTTGACACCCAGTCCCTCTGCCGAGGCCCAGCTGCCCGGGCAGCTCTGCCAGGTCCTAACAGGTGAGTCTGGGAAGCAGCCTGAGTGGCTCACAGCACATGCCCGTTTGGCACCATTGCATGTGCCCAGACCATCCCCACTGGTGCGCTGCCAAATGCCCTGAAGTCATGTGAGCAGGAACCTTCCTTTCCCTTTATTTTGAAAGCATTTTCTTTTATTGCCCGTAAGGTTGCTTGCTTTTCCTTTCTATGTGTATTAATGGCAGCATTTCATGTGTGGCAGCCCCTTTGAAAAAGGCATTTCTGCAAAGAATCTAGGATCCCTTTCGTGCAGTGTCTCAATTTTATAGACCAGGAGCAAACTGAGGCCTAAAAAATCTCAGTGGCTTCTTGTTATCAACCCCGAGGTTGGTGGCAGAGCTCGGATGAGAATTCCTTCTCCTGGCACCCCGGGCGGAGCGTGCTCTCCTAATACAGTGGTGCTCAGTCCTGGCTGTGCTAATTCAAGTCACCTGGGGTGGGGGGTAATGAAGCAGTGGTTCTCAAAGTGTGTCCCCTGGGCGAGCAGCATCAGCAGCCCCTGGGAGCTTGTTAGACCTGTGTGCTCCTGGCCGCCCCCCCCCCCCCCCGAGTCAGAAACTATGGCGGTGGGTCCAGTAATCAGTAGCTTCACAGGCCATCCACATAAATCTGATCGTGCTTAAGTGTGAGAGCCACTGCTTTAAAAATGCCACATGCAGCTGAACCGCTCGAAATCCTGATATAATTGATCTGGGGTGTGACTTGGGTGTGTTTTTAAAGGTGGTTCTGAGAAGCAGCTCGGGCTGGGAACCTGGGGTTCTTCTGTTCTGTGCCTCTATTTGAGATTATCTGTCAGGAGTTTGAGGACGTTTCATGGTGCTGTGTCACGAGCAGTCTTGCCCGGAAGTGTCCCCTGATAATAGCCTGCTGCTCATGAGTGGCACTTCCCCCCTGGAGAGCAGGGGACCCCATGGCTGACCTGTGGGAGCTGGGCTTTTGCAGCATAAAGACTTACCTTTGTGTAAACATATAGCGTGTCTCAGTGGAGTATTCCAGTGACCTTGGGAGTAAATCGATTCTGACTCTCCTTTAGAGCCACTTTGTTATTTATAAGCCAGCCTTACAGCTCGGCTCAGCTGGTCCCTGCAGTCCTGTCCACGTAGTCACCCTCCTTAGCCTAGTCTGCAATCAGCAGGGAGGTATTGGAGGTGATTTGCTGGATCAGGGTCACCTCTGCAACCCCAGGAGAGAGAATGCCACATTAGGGTTTTGCTCTGTTCCTTCCCGCACCCTTACAAAAAGCGGGAGAGAGAGACCCCAGCATAAAATTACTCACAGCTGAAAATTACCCTTTACTAGGAAGCAGGGGTTTTGTTAAGTCTCACGGTTTGGCTATGCATTCGGGCTTGATGTTGGTGTGTTATTTTAAACGTTAGGCTCCGACTTTACCTGGGTCAGTCTTGGTGGATCGTTTTTTTTCTTTATCTGCTTTCAGAGTAAAGGACTATTGGTGCATTTTCTGCAGCTGATCTGAACATACTGTTTCCGAGGCAGGGGCATGACTGTAAGGCAGAGGTTCTTAGCCCTGGCTGTCCTGGGCATCACTGGAGGGGGGCGGCTTTAACAACTACTCATACCCCAGTCTTGCCCCCAGAAAGCCACTTTTATTGGTCTAGGGTGCAGCCTGGGCATCTGGTGATTTAAAACCTCCCCAGGTGGTTCTAAGTTTAGCTGGTGCTGAGAGCCGCTGTGCTAAGACGCTTAGCACATGAGTAATAGCACCTGTGGGCCAGCCGAAGCGGGTTTTCTCGGATGAGAACCACCAAGCAGGGCCATGAGGTAAAACGCAAAGGCAAATATATTTTATTCTCCCTTTTCCCTCCACTCAGGTCAGTGCTTGTCAAGGGCTAGTCGGTGACCAGAAACCCAGGGTGCCGGATGATGATCTCATGGAATATTTGTCTAATTACCAGCTGCCAACCTCTTCAGGGGCGGGTACCAAGGATTGCTGACAAAATGATAAATTGTGCTTGTGTTTGCATTTTTGTCCCTAGAGCGATTTTGGAGGCACTCTTTTGATGGACTGTTTAGCCTTTAGTGAAGGAAATAAAATGAGCAAAACCAGGGTAGGGAGAATGTGCTGGAAATTAAGTACAAACAAGAGCAGCCATGCCAGGCTGCAGGGAAGAATGCCTGAATTTGCTTACAAACCAGCCCCCTCTCAGAGCCCCCCAAGTCTCACGTCAGCTGCTCGGCCACGCGGGAGCAAGGTGTCTGTTTAAGGTGGTGGCAACGCAGGCTCTGTCCTGGGTGAGAACACAGACACAGGAACAAAGTGTGTATTTTGCTGTTGGCCCTTCTTGCTTTGTTGAACCCCTGAGTAAATTTTATTGCTGTCTTGAGAAAGACAGTGGGCCTTCTAAGAGGCTTAGCTAATAAGCATTCAATTAGGCCCTATGTAGTTTGGATTAACTTTCACACATGGTGGGGTTTAGAAACTGGGAAACTTAATTTATGAAGACACCAGCGAAATACATTCTTGAAGTTTCCCAGAAAACGGAATCAGAGTAATCCAAGATTTCCCAGGGGAACGTGTTTTTTTATGGCAGAACGTGGCAGCCAGAGATGTCCTTGATCTTGTGTTACCCCCGACCTTGGTCGTGGCCCGGGGCAGCCAGCTGGCTCGTGCAGGTGGGGGGAGTCTGAGAACTCTTCCTCCTCCGTGAAGCACTCAGTTTACCTGCCAGTTGAGTCTCGGCAAGCTGCCACGTTCTTTGGGCGGAGAGAGGGACTGACACAGCGAAGGCCATTTGGAAGGAATCGCGGCCTTCTCTTGGGTGTTACAGAAGTTGCAATCTAAAATCTTCCGGGCTCCCGGAGAGGGATCAGGCAGATCCTATTTCCTTTATAGCTCCTAATTTTAGGACCTTATAAACTAATTCATAAAATATCACTCCAGCTTGGAACTTGGCATGAAAATATGGAGTCTGGGAACCTTTTTTCTTTTTCTTTTCTTTCTTTCTTTCTTTCTTTTTTTTTTTTTTTTTTTTTTTTGGTGAGCATGAGTTTTTGAAGTTTTTTTTTTTGAGGGAGGACTGTTCTCAACAACTAAATTGTACTTTGGATATTTTGAAATGTTTCTTGATTTTTTTTTGAGTGGATATTTTGATTTCAAAACTTTTTGCGATTCCTGTTTTAGTTTCTCCATTCAAATTATGCAAGAATTTGCATCTGTAATATCTGTATGTACTCTGTAATGAATAATTGGTGGGGACTGTGCCTTGTATCAGTGAAGATTCATTTGAGTGGAAATGACAGAAATCAAACTGGCTTAAACACTAATGTCATCACTGCTTCGGGCTCCTGGGACTGAGGACGAGAGCGGGAGGCTGGACATCAGGTGGGCTTCTCAGCAGTTCCTTATCTGGCACCTTTGTCTTCAGCTGGCTTCTCTCCTGGTGACAAAGAGGCAGCTGGGCTGAGGATATAAACTCTTGTGTTAATCAGGAGTTGAAGTGGGTTGACTTGGATCACAACTTTAATTCCTTTCAGTTCACCACTGGTTTCAGATGTCTTGAGGCAGGAGCAGAAGAGCTTAGCTCAGTTCCCACACGACTGTGGAGATATTACTCTGCGTGCCGTTCCACTCTTGTCCTGACTTCCTGCAAGGTACCACTTACTTAGCGGGGGGCATAGCTCAGAGGTAGAGAGTGCTTAGCGTGCATGAGATCTTGGGTTCAATCCCCAGTACCTCCGTTAAAAAAAAAGAGACACCACTTACTTGGTGAAAGTCTGGTGGAGTAGGTTTGGGACACCTCTAATCCGGGTCTGATCTATCATTCCAGCCCATGCGGTTGATAACGTCACAGTTCTGTTCTTATCCTTACAGTCTGTTCACGTAGAGATTTGGGTATAGTTAATATGCAGAATTTGGGGCTTTCCTTTTTTGGATCTCTCTTTCTAGCATGTCCAGAGTTAGTTTCTAGTTACTTCTTTGCCCTGAAGTCTGTCCTTTGATTCTTCAGGCTTGCGGATCGCAGGCTTTCTGCTGGAGCACCAGCCGCCCTGTGTTGCACTGACTCAGTCTGTCTGCAGCCCTCTGTGCTGCTCTTTTCTTCCAGTCTTTGACTCCCCACCAAAATCTCCTGCACTGACTGACTTTCCCAGTAATGCAGTCATTGGGCTTTTGTACTTGGTGTAAGTTTGCAGTTGCTCCCTGCAGGGGATTCAGGTCTGTTAGGAGCTTGTTGGCCATGCAGCGTTCCACGTGAGAGTGGGTCTTTGGGAATGGCTGAAATTTGCATTGTGGTTTAGAACATAGGCCTTTTTGTTTTAATAAATGTTTTATGTGTAATTTAAAAGAATATGTATTCTTTAATTGTTCTGAACAGTGTTCTGTGCATGTTCATTAGTCGGAATTGTTGTGATGTCAAATCATTCATATCCTCATTATTTTTGGCTTGCTTGATTTGTTTGTTTTAATTAGAGGTGTATTAAAAATCTCATAACTTATTGTGGTTTGACCTATTTCACCTTTGAATTCTGTCAGTGTTTTCTTTATAGGTTCTTAGGCAGTATTGTTTGGTGTATAAGGGCCTAGGAGCCGTATTTCTTTTATTTTTATTATTATGTCCTGGGCCATTTTTTATCCCTGGTAAAGCTTTTGACCTCCTATCTGCCTTCATCTGATACTAACATTGCCAGGCAGTTTTTATTTTGGTCAACATTTACCTGTTTTTTCTTTTCCCTTAGTTTTATTTGCAACCTTTCTCTATCAGGGTATTTTATATGTTTCTTAAAAGTAGTAAGTATCTGAATTTTTTTTTAAATGTCCAATTTGAGAGCATCTGTCTTTTCATTGGAAAAGTTAGTATTTTTATACTTACGGTGTTACTGATACAATTACATTTATTTCTACCCTGTTGTAGAAATAACATTTCTACATTTATAATACTGTGCTTTTTCCTGGCTTCTGTTTGCTGAGAGTTAAATGAACTAATGTAGAGGGGTTTTCATTAAGTAGAAAGTATTATTACAACATTAAGGTGTCATGTCTATATAGAAAAGACACATAGAGTGGATTCCCTAAAGCCAAGCCTGAGGTGAAGACTTGGGTGCAGGGGGTTAGTTTAGGGCAGGGAGGGGAGGGTCCCAGGAGGCAGGGTGGAGAGAGAGACAGGGAAGGGCAGAAACCAGTGGAAGGTGAGTGTGTGCCGGGGTGTTGCTCTGGGCACTGGTGGAGTCTGAGAAGTGCATGGAAGCTTCCATAACTGTCGTGAGGCTGCACGTGGTGGGGAGCTGGAGTGTTTCTGGTGGCTCGTTTCTCAAATTTCTGGGCTGCTCTTGTGTAGGCCAAGGGGGCATTAAGGGCTAAGAGCCTGTGAAAAAGATAAGGCCAGGGTCCAATGCTTGGGGAGGGCACGGGTTGCCCACCACAGCGGAGGCAGAGGTGGGCGACATGAGGTGCCACAGGAGGGCCTGCACCGAAAGGGGCTCCTGTATGCGTCCTGGCTTGGAGATAGTGCCCAGCAGGAGGGATCACTAACCATTTAAAAATGCTAACAATTTAAGAAAACTTGTTACTTCTAAACATTCCTGTGTATTCAGTTAAAAAAATTCTTCCTGTGTGAACAATTAATCGATCTATGGTAAATCCCTACCTTCCCTCTTCATCCTTCCTTCCTTTTAAACTTTCAGTCATCCAGCAAAAGAAGCTCTGAGCTCTCTGAAGGAGTGGCCAGAGCACTGCACCCCCGGCCCCCCAGAGGCTTGGTGAGGGCCATCTGGAAGGAAGCTCCCTCTTGCCTGGTAGGGGGCCCACCTGGCCCCTTGTGGTTCCCTCCAGAGGTTCTGCTTTCTGGACTGATGGCTGGAGAATCGGGAGAAATGGAGAAGCCAGGCCTGGGGGCAGTGTTTGAATGAATCTTTATGTAACTATTATTTTTATTCTATCTGCTCAGCGACTGTGTGTGTGTGTGTGTGTGTGTGTGTGTGTGTGTGTGTGTGTGTTTTCTCTAAATTGATGTGATATATTTTATTTTGGGATCTCAGTATTTAAACTTGTAATGTGCCCTGTTATTCAAGGCAGTCATTTATTTGCCCAGCCAGTGTTTACTTGATGCTGACTGTGTGTCAGGCCCAGTCCCGGACGTGGGACACCCTTCAGTGGACAAGAGATCAAAGTCCCCATTCTCACGAAGCCTTCATTCTAGTGGGTGATTGCTTACGGCCAGCCTCGTTTTGGATGAGCTCTGGGGAAGAGGGTTCCCAGTCCCCTGGTCATCCCTTCCTTCTGTGCCCACCTCCAGGGAGTCCAGGTTGGAAGGACTTTCTGATTCCCAGTGGAGTTCAGAGAAGAAAGGGGATGAGAACCAAGCCACTGGATGGATAGCTGTGACTTTGCAGCGTGAAGCAGGTGTGTCCAGACACAGGATGGGGGTGTTCTGAGTGGCACTTTGCTTTTGTGCAGGGGCGGGAGTCTCGCTTCCCACACTGCCTGCCACCACCTGCTGGCCTCCGGCACGGCCTTCTAGCATCCTCTTAGAATTCTCTGCTTTCCTTTACCTCTGGGACCAGCAGGTGGGTTCAGTGAGACTGGAGAGTCCCCCTCAGAACCTGACTGCAGTTCCGGCCATGGGAGCATTTTCTCAACTGGGCTTCGAGCATCATGGAAGCATTCCTGCAGGGAACCGTCACTCTGTGTGCTCTCTCCTGGCACCACCCGGCTTCCCTTCCTTCCCGGCCTCCAGATGCTAACACTTCCCAGGGTGCACTTGTGGCCAATGCTGCTCTTTTATTTTATTTTTAATGAAAAATATTTTTTAAATGGGGAGAGGTAATTAGGTTTATTTACTTATACATTTGTTTATCTATTTATTTGAATGGAGGTCCTGGGGATTGAACCCGGGACCTTGTGCATGCTAAGCACATAGTTTATCACTAGCCTCCCCCTACCGCTGCTCTTTTATTTGCTCTCTTGGGGTCCTCATCTGGTTCTACCCTGGAGCAGCACTGCTCCCCGCTCGCTATCTTCCCAGTCTGTCTCGAGCCCCTCATCTTCCCGTGTTCTGTCCGCACGTCTCCAGTGACTGTCTGGAATGGTGGCCTCTCCCATCACTTGGTGGTTCTGAACCAAATCCTTATCTGAGGATGTCTGTCTCCACCAGCCTGATACCAGTGTTCTAACCCAATTTTTTCCCAGCCACCTAAACTCAAAATTACCTGTTTACTCGCTGATCCTTGTGTCCTTGTATTCACCATCTTTTTGTTAGCTTATTTTGTTATAGCTGCAAAGGACTTTTGTATTACCCAGACTGACCAATTGTTCACATTTTCCTCCTGTAGCTCTAGTTTTCTTTCTTGCTCTTTCCCTCCCCTCCTTCCTTCCAGCCTCCCCAACCCTCTCCCCCTCCACACGCACTTTTTTTCGTCAATCACTTGAGAGCAATTTGCAGACATATTCCTTTATCATTAAACACATTTATTTATTTATATTTCCTAAGAGCTCTTACTACCCACTGTATGTTTGTCAAACCTAGGATGTGAGGGGGTGAGAGTAGAGCTCAGTGGTAGAGTGCGTGCTGAGCATGCCCAAGGTCCTGGGTCCAGTCCCCAGTACCTCCAGTAAATAATAAGTAAATAAATAAATAAACCTAATTACCTCCTCCCTGCCAAAAAATAACCTAGGATATGAAACATTGACATGGTACTATTATCTGTTTATACCATGTGTATATAAATTTTGCTGGTAGTCCCAGTAATGTCTTCTACAGCTTTCTTTTCTTGGTCCAGATTCTAATCTAGACTCACACATTGCATTGACTTGTCAAGTCTCCTTAATCTCTCCCAGTCTGGCTCAGTGACTGGGTATTCTTCTTTTCTGATCATCACATTTCTTCAAAAATACGAGGTCAGTCTAGTTATTTTGTAGGAGGTCTCTACATTTGGTTTTGTCTGATGTTTCTTCACGGTTGAACTTAGATTCTGCGTGTTTGGCAGGAATAGCGCAGAAGGGATGCTGTATCCTTGTCAGTGCCTCTTATCAGGAGGCACCTGCTGCCAGTTTGTCTCATTATTGGGGATGTCAACTTCTATTACTTGGTTCAGGTTGTAATCTGCTGTAGAATCATTATCTTTCCATGTGTAATTGGTGAGTAACGTGTGGGCTATTTTGAAGGCACGTATAAATATCCTGTTCTTCGTTAAACTTTAACTCACTTCATTTTAGCATCTCTTGATTCTTGGCAGACTCAGTTTTTTAGTGCAATGGCTTCAAAATGGTGCTTTTCTAACCATTTCCTCCACATTTTAAATTGGTGTTCTCCTGCAAAGAGAGCTCCCCCCTTTTCCCCATTTATTTCAGTGTGGACTTAATCGACTCTTCATGGGTACTATTTATTTACTTACTTCTTTTGATGTTCAGATGGTTTCAGATTTGGCCTTGGTGAGAGTAACTTTTGAAATCAGATATGGTTATTAGATTTTCTAGAGGCTTTTGCAGCATTGTGGAGACGTGTGTGTGATTGGTCTTTTTAGATAGAAAAGTATTGTACATTATGTAAATGAATTTCCTAATATTATACCAACCTTGAATTCCTGGTGTAAATCTCAGTTGTGGTCCATCAGTTCCTTAAAGTGAGTTGCATTCTATTTGCTAATGTTTTGTTTAGGCTTTTTGCATCCGTATTCCTATATGATGTTACTCTGTAATTTCCTTTTTTATGTATGTGTTATCACTGTCAGTTATCAAAGTCATACTAGCTTTTAAAAAAAATGTGGAAATTTTCCTTTGTTTTCAGTGCTGTGGAACAACCTATGAATCACTGAGGCTGTCTGGCCTGTGAAGGTTTGGTAGAATTCCCTGTGGACTCATCTTAGCCTGATGTTTTTTTGTGGCTGTAGTTCCTTTCTGACTTTCTCTGTTTCTTCTATAAAAATCGGCCTGCTTAAGTTTTATATTAGTAATGGGATCAATTTTGGTAAATTGTATTTTTCTAGCAAATCTCATCTAGGTTTTCAAATTGATGTGCAGAGAGGTCCCCCCCTCCTTACTTGATGTATTAAATAATTATTTTTCAATGTGGATCAAACTTGATGGCATATTCCTAGGTCACAGAGCCTTGGGTCTATTAAAGGTGTATTTTGGCTTATGGAATTATATGGGATGATCTTTTTGTTGTCTTTCTCTTTATTGCTCTTGAAAATCCATTTTGCTTTTGGAGGCCCAACTTAGATGTCACCTCTTCCAGGAAGTCCACCCTAATTTCCTCACTTAGTTTCTGGAATCCCAAGGTGCCTTGTCTGCATTCTGAATATCACATTTATCTCTGTCTGCTGTTTGTGTCTAAGGCACTCTGGGTGGAAGGCAAGACTCTGCTTGCTGCTGTAACAAATTACCATAAACTTAGTGGCTTAAAACAACACAAATGTGTTATCTTGCAGTGCTGGAAGTCAGAAGTCTCCAATCAGTTTTACTGGGCTAAAGTCAAGATGTCAGCAGGCCTTCACTCCTTCTGGAGGCTCTAGGGGAGAATCTATTTCCTTGCCTTTTCCAGCTTCTAGAGGCCCCTTCCTCCATCTTCAGAGCCAGCTGTGGGGAGTGGAGACTTTCTCATGCTGCATCACTCTGACAGCTTTGTAGTCAGATCTCTCTCTACCTCCCTCAGATAAGAACATGCATGATTACATCAGGCCCACCTGGGTCATCCAGTCTAATTCCCCATCTCCAGACCCTTAATCACATCTGCAAAGCCCCTCTCACCATGTAAGTTAACACATTCACAAGTTCAGGGGATTAGGACGTGGACATCTTTGGGGGACCATTATTCAGCTTACCACATTCATAAGTGTATTTCCTATGTTTCCCAAGAAACATATCTCATAAATAGGTTTCTTCCAAAAGTCCAAGCATTGCAATCACAGTCAGTATTGAATAATTCTTTTTTTTTTCCCCTCTTCTGGTTATCTTTCAGACGTGTTCTCTGTGAGAGCACAGAAAATTCATCACAGGGCAAGCACATTAGCCCGTCTCTTGAATATTGATTGAGAAAGAAAATCTAAAAGTCAAGCACAGAGACAAGTAAGAAAAGGACAGCATGATATTTTTTTGTACGTGTGTGTCTGAGTCCTTTTTCCCACATGCAGTTCCACCAGGCAGAGGACTTGGAAGAGAAGTGGGGCTGTCCTTTCCCAGTTCTCTCCTGTGCTCTTATGCAACACACACCCGCCCTACTTTAGTAACTCAAAGCAGAGGAGGCCGCCAGCTTAAATAGGAAAAACTGTCTCCAGCTGCAGACGGATCAAGAATGCATAGTTTATTATTTAAAGTCCACGCTGGCTGGGGCTGGCCAGGTGGCTCAAGGAAGCTCCCGGCAGCTGGCCCAAGCCTGAGGCCAGGGGAGGGCTGGTGGCCCCCAGAAGGCGCGGGCCAGGGGGCTGAGCGCGCGCGCGGCCGGCGGAGCTGCTGACTCGGTGTTCCCGGGGCGGTGGGGGTGGAGAGCGCGGCCCCTGCCAGCTCCCGCAGAAGTGTCTGATTTTTGAATCAGCAGCCTTCCTGTTCCCTCCAAGGGAGAAAGTGGGAGAGAACGTGTGACTGAGCGAAGGAGCCCGGCTTCCCTCCCAGCAGGAGGACCTGGGCCAGGAAGTCCGACACCAAGAAAGGGAAGGGGAACAGGCACTCTGTTTTGAGGGACTGTTTGTTTTTTTGGTTTTTTGGTTTTTTTTTTAAAGAAAGGCCTCTAGGGTTGCCTTTGCCTCCCCTCCGCAGAAAGGTCTCGCTTTTTCAGTGCGCTGATTTCTCATGGAAAAGCCCAGCAGAGAGAAGTCTCAGGACATCTGCTGCCCAGTTTTCTTGGGTGTTTTCCAGCCACGAATGCAGCGGGTTCATTTTGCACAGCCTTCTTTCAAAGCAACGGGCAATTTCTTGTGCACGACCAGACAGGGAATTCGCTCGCTGGAACCGGTATGGGGTTGCATAAACTGCCTTCGGGCTGAAGGAGCGGATACCTTTCTCAATCCATTAGCAAGTCGTAGATCAAACTCCCTGTCACTGGGTTTGGACAGAGCTGGACAGTGAACCATAGGGGAAAAGCCCAAGAAAGCTGGGAGTGTTCCCGCCCAGCTGAGCAGAAAATGTCAGGCGTCATTGGTGGTCGGTGATGTTGGTGCGGATATAATCTGGGGCCAGCTGTGAAGGGCAGAGCCCCCATGGATGTTGACGCCACCCCCTTGCTCAGGGCCGCTCAGGGCTTGGGGAGGGGACAAGAGGCGTTTCTCCTTTCCAGGGAGACTGCAGACAGAGCTTGTAGGCCAGGGTCCCATGGATCCCTTAAGGAGTCTGTGCTCGGCCATGTGGGCTCCCAAAAAGGGAACGAGCATTCTTTCTGTCAGCGTTGAAAGAAGTACAACTTTCTCCCAGAAAATAAACTGTTATCCATCACTGCCAAGGGCGGCTGCTGCTTTTTGGACTCTGCTTTTAGGGGAATTTTGATTCCCTCGACCGTCCCTCACCTCCTGACCTTGACACGGAGGTGCCTCTTCCTTGCGAGGGGCTGACCGTCGACGGCCAGGAGCTGAGTGTTCAGGTTTCATGCCCGCTGTGTCCCCGGGGGCTGTCATCTGAGTCGCCCTTGGACTGGTGGTTCCGTTTCTGTGCAGCAGTTAATCATTGTGTCGGTGTGGAGTCTTCAGAGCAGGATAGAGGCAGAGGCCCTCAATTAATTTCTGTCAGGGCCTTGTTGGCTTGTCTCTGAGTTTGAAAAACTGCCTTCTCCAGTATAAATATGCATTTCCCGGCGGCGACGGACGTCTTGCTGTTCCAGAGATGTGAGCGTCCACGTTCCAAACCCTGGAGGGAAAGTGTCCCTTGCCAGCAGGCTCTCTGCTCCCGGATCTCCCTTGTTTCCTCTCCCTGACGCTTCTCCCTCCCCAAACCTGCTCCTGAAAGGGTCTCCGGGTCCCTGCACGTCCCGCATGAAGACGGAGCTCTTCCACTTGATCACCTGAAGACTCTGAGGAGCAGCAGGGTTATTCTTTTCTCCAGTTCTAATGGCACACGACCTCCCGAAGCACTTAGGAGGGCCATTCCACAGCCCATCTGAAGATGCTTCAAGCGCTTTTCCTCTCCCTCCGTGTTCGCGCTGTCCCGTGAGTACCAGGCCCTCTCTGGCCCCCGTGGTGGATGGCGGGGGAGTGTGGAGAAAGAGCTCCAAGAAACGGCTGAGCCACACAGACTCCGGGCATCCTGACCCAGGGCGGGCTGGGAGGGGCCCAGGGCTTTGGGTGGGGAAGGTTGGGAATGCTCACAGGGGAACAGGGTGGGGCCGTGAAGGCTGCTGGGCTTCAGTAGATTTGCAGAGTAGATCATTCCAGAGAAGGGGGACAGCTCATGTTGTCTTTCCCTTCAAACACTGTCACACACCTGGCACCTTCTAGGGCTCGGTGATCTCATGCAGCTGTGGAGGGGGCTTAACGGTGGCCAGGATGGTGAGTGCAGAGCCCAGAGTCAGGCTCGAAATGCACATGTACCACGTGATCTTGAGCAGGGACCTCACCTCCAGACTGCTGTCTCCTTCTGAAGTGGTTGCAGATGCCCCGTCATGGGGCAGACCACTGGCATGGTCTGGCGGACTGGCAGATAGCCATGGGGCAGCAGCAGCAGCTGGAGGGCAGTTCCATTGGCATCCGGCTTCCGGCTATGGTAGAAACAGGGATCACGTGATTAAAAACATAGCTCCCCGCGGAGGAGGGTATAGCCCAGTGGTAGAGCGCATGCTTAGCATGCACGAGGTCCTGGGTTCAATCCCCAGTACCTCCATTTAAAAAAATAATTAAATAAATAAACCTAATCCCCCTATCAAAAAAATAAAAAATAAAAACATAGCTTCCCTTGGGACATCCATGTTGTAAAAAATCACAGTGTGCCCCAGCGAAATGCCCTGCTTGTGGTCGAGGCCAGGTACTTGCTAGGTTTGGGGACACAGTGACTTGGGAAGAAACAAGAACAGGAACTCATGGCCCGGAATCCAGCGTGGCTTCCTCACCTCATCTGGCTGACCAGGGTGTTGAGCCCCTAAGATGTGTGTGCAGGGAGACGAGACTCATCCCTGCATCCTGCGGTGGCCTTTCCTGCTGCCCCGCCAGGCTCCCGGGGGATTCCAGGCTGGATCATGCAGTGGAGAAAGCAAGCTGGGAGGGGAAGCCAGAGCAGAGCTGGGTCGCTAAGCCAGGGACTCTGTTTTCCTTTCCCATGCCTTTTTTCTTTTTCTTCCTAATTCCAATGCTGACAGTACAGACTTCTTGAAGATAGTCCAGTTTCAACCATATTAAAGAGTAGTTACTTGGAGTTCTGATACACCAGTAACTACCTAAAAAGGGAAAGTATTTAGCAATAGCAAAAAAGAAAAAAAAAGAAAAAGAAAGAAAGAAAAAGAAGGAAACTCTTCAAGCTGCAGGAGGAATATAACTGATTGACTTACCGCCAGGGTGAGTGACGTGGGCACTTCCTTCAGGAGGCCGAGACCGCGAGCAGCATTGAACGGTGGCATTCGGCCACTCGCTTTGTCTTTGGGGATCCTGAGATTTACAGCTGTCCTCTTCTGCTGGTTTCCCTTCCAGTTTTCTGGGACAGGCAGCCTCTAGCAGCCTGTGTTCCAGACAACCGAACATCATTTCTGGCTGCCAGATAAAATAAAATGTTTTAAAATAACTTTTTTTTGACAGGGCTCCACTATAAAACATTTGTGGGGTGTGTGTGTGTGTGTGCGTGTGCGTGTGCGGGGCCGGGTGGGGGGTTAGATTATGTGAGAATTGTCTGTGTGTGTGGAGGGAAATAATAGAGTTTGTTCTCCTCCAGGGTGTCATGTTTTTGGTAACACACGTCACTGAAAAGTTGTTTAAAAAAGTGAAATTTTTGCAAAGTGAACCAAATACTAAATTAAGTATGTAGACTCATCATTTTAAGGAAATCTGGAGTGAATCCTGTAAAGGGGAGAAATTTTTGGCAGGACGTGGACCGGCTTCTCAAAATGTACTTGTCGGTTGCTTCTGTATTTTTCATAAAAGAGCATAACTGTGTGTCTAGATCAGATCTCTGGTTACTGGACCCTCTGAGTGGAACACTCTCATGCATGGGCAGCAAGACCACCACCCAGGTGTGGCCACGGTGGGTGTGCATGGCTGGGTGCTTGGTTTAACAGGTAGCAAAAAAAAAAAAAAAAAAAAAAATTGGCTCATGTGAAAAGTCTTTTGGAATATGAGCTTCAGTCATGACTGGACCCAGGATTTTTTAGTGACATGTCTGAAACTTTGTTGCTTTCTTCTGCCAGCTGGTGACTCTGTTTCCCTCTCTCTTGGCTTCATTCTCAGGCAGGTTCCTGGCAGTAGCCAGGGTGGCTCCTGGCAGCTGCTACTTCTGTGATTCTTCATGCTGAGGAGCTCAGTCACATCAGACTTTGTGAAATGGCTGGCACGGTCTTGCTTGGGTCACATCCCTGGACCAGCCACTCTGAAGAGTAGGAGTTCTCGCTTCTGTCCACAGAGCGTGGTAGTAGGGAGGGGCTGCTGATGGAAGTTCTGTGATTCTGTGTGGTCCCACGTGGCCAGGGGACATTCTGTTGTCACAATGGGGCAAAGCAACAGATGCCCCCGAAGGTGGTGTGGACTGCTGTGTCAGTCTCTGCCTTTTTCTCCTGGGCAGATTCCTGGGGTGGCCTTTGCCCAGGGGAATCTGTAAAGCACTGCTCAGTCTCTGACACTGTCCCCTCTTGGCCGCCTTCTCCCTTCTTCTGAGGGCAGTGGAGGAAATAAGTCATGTTCAAGCCGCAGGCTGTGCTTGGGCAAGAGGCCGTTATAAGATGCTTCGGGTCTGTGCTCTCATCAGGTAAGCCCAGGCTGGCTCACGTATTGCAGGTAGGTGCTTTGGAAGCGTGGCAAGACTTACAAGTTTCTACCTAGCACAGCATGAGAGAAAGCCAGCAAGTTTGCTGCATTTGCCTCAGTATCAGTTACTATTGCTGTGTAACAAATTATTCCAAAGCACAGAGGAGCCAGCTTGTCTTTGCTTCATTGTGTCCGAACCTCACCTGGGAAGACCTGAGGTCTGGGGGCCGGAGTGCTGTGGAAACTCCTTCACTCATGTGTCTGGCACTGGGGGTGAGTGGCTTGAACTGTGTGTATCAATGGTTTATTCCTTCTTCTTGCTAAGGAGTAGTCTGCTGTGTGGATAATCCACAGTTTTGTTTATACATTCACCTATTGATCAGCGTTTGGGTTGTTTCCAGCTCTTAGCTATAACAAAGCTACTATGAATATTTGTGTAAGAGTCTCTTCTAATGGGCTTAAGCAAATTCCTGGATAAATATGTTATTGAGGAATGGCTGGCTCATAAAGTAAGTGTATGTTAACCTTTTTAAGAACTGCCAAACCGTGTTCCAAGGTAGTTGTACCCTGTTACATTCCCACCAG
This sequence comes from Camelus dromedarius, assembly GCF_036321535.1. NCBI lineage: Eukaryota > Metazoa > Chordata > Mammalia > Artiodactyla > Camelidae > Camelus > Camelus dromedarius. The sequence goes on from NC_087464.1 coordinate 6,431,858, forward strand.
CGCCGTAGGAGAATTCCAGCTCCAGATCTTTGCAACACTCGGGATCGTCAGTCTTTCACGTTCAGCCGTTCTAATAGGTTTGTAGTGGTATCGCATGTGAATGTAACGAAGTTCTTTGGCAACGTGTCTGCGTAAATATTTTGCACATTTTTTTTTTCTTGTTGAGTTTTGGAAGTTCTTCGGATATTCTGTATACAAGTCGTGTATCAGATAAATGTGTGGCAGATATTTTTCTGAGTTCATACAATTTTTCTCCTTTTATTTTGGTAGATTTTTAAATAACGGCTTTTAAAATATAACTTATATACCATCGTTCACCCATTTAAAGTGTAAAATTCAATATATGCACCGAGTTGTGCAACCATAACCATAACTAATTTTAGAACATTTCCATCATTCCAAAAAGAAACTCTATATCTATTAAGTGTCACTCCTCATTACCCCTAACTCCCTCAGCTTTAGGAAACCGATCTACTTTCTGTCTTAACGGATTTGTCTGTTCTGGAAATTTCGTGTAAGTGGAATCACACAATACGTGGTCCTTTGAGACAGGCTTCTTTCACTTACGATAATGTTTCAAGGTTTATCCATGTTGAAATATGTAATAGTACTTCATTTTTATTGCCGAATAATACTCCATTAAAGGAATAGACCACATTTTGTTTATCCATTCATCAGTGATGGATGTTTGGGTTGCTTAAACTTTCAGACTGTTATGAATAATGCTGCTATGAACATTCTTGTATAAGTTTTTGCACGGGCATATGTTTTTATTTCTCGTGGGTATATGCGCAGGCATGGAATTGCTGGGTCCTATGGTAACTCTGCATTTAAACTTTTGAGGAACCATCAGATTGTTTTCCAAGGTGGCTGCACCATTTTACATTCCCTCTGCAATGAATGAGGGTTCTTGTTATCATCCATCTTTTTCATCATGGGCAATCTAGTGGGTATGAAATGGTAGCTCACCGTGGTTTTGATTCGTATTTCCTTGATATGTAATGATGTTGAACATCTTTTCATGTATCATTGGCTATTTGCATATGTTCTTTGAAGAACTGTCTATTTAGACCCTTTGCAACATTTTAAAATTGGGTTGTCATCTTATTGTTGAGCTGTAGTTCTTTATGTGTTCCAGGTGCAAGTTCTTTATTATGTACAGTTGAATTTCATTACTCATGGTAGTTATGGCCTATAAAGTTGCTGTGAACATTGAATTACCACTTCTCCTGGGGGAGATACAGAGTTAGGTTCCTGCAAGCTTGTGGTCACAACATCTTCATCAGCCGGTCCATAAATAACGTGGTTATAGGTGTTTTTCTGTTTAAAGAGACTTTATTTAATAATTCTTCATTTGTTAATATTGAACTCACAGACTATAGCACCATAGCTCGTGTCTGAATGAAGTTTATCCATAAGGCACAACCCAGCCTTCTTGCACTTAGGAACCTTAGGTAGCTCTTCAGTTCTACCCTTGTGGACCATTTGAAACAGTGAAATACGAAGGCACAGCATTGCTTTGTTTGACCTCAGCAGGAAATGTGCATGTTGGGCACTCAAATTTTTTTTGCCACTCCGCACAGGTCAGTGAATGACTGTGAAAGTTTTATGATATTGATTTGGGGGTTACTTACAGGTTTTAGCGAATAGGTAAATTTGCAAATACGGAATACATAAACAATGAAAAGTGTGTGTGATCTACAAAGATTTTCCAATCTCTACTTTCTTTTTACATTCTTGTTGGGTTGTATCCTCTGAGGCTCCCAGATTTAATTTTGATGAAGTCTAATCTACCTAGTTTTTCCTTGCTTGTTTGTGCTTCTGGTATCGTATCTAAGAAACCATTACCTAATCCAGGGTCACAAAGATTTGTGTTTATGTTTGATAATTTAGCTTTTACAGTTAGGTTTTTTCAGTTAATTTTTATATATAATGTAAGGAAGGGGTCCAGCTTTCTTCTCTTGCATGTTGATATCCTGGTGTCCCAGCACCACTTTTTGTAAAGACTGTTCTTTTCCCATTGAGTCATATGGCACTCTTGTCAAAATTAATTGCCTCTAAATGTGTGGATTTACTTCTGGTCTCTCAGTTCTCTTCTGCTGATCTATGTGCCTAGACTTACAACAGTACCACATGGTTTTAATCACTTAAGATGTGCAGTAAGATTTGAAATGGGAAGTGTGAGTCCTCCAATTTTTTTGGGGGGGGGTTATCCTGGGTCCCTTGAATTTCCATATGAATTTTAGGATCAGCTTTTCAATTTCTGTAAAGAAGGCAGGTGGCATTTTGATAGGGATTGCATTAAATCTGTAGACCAGTTTGGGAAGTTTTGCCATTCTAACAATACTAAGTCTTCTGATTCATAAAGATATGTCCTTTTCCATTCATTTAAGTATTCTTTAATTTCTTTGAACAGTGCTTTGCTGTTTTCAAAGTATAATGTTTTCACTTCTTTTGTTAAATTTATTCCTAAGCATTTTATTCTTTTTGATGCTAATATAAATACTTCTTAATTTCATTTCTGGTTTGTTCATTGCTGCTCTATAGAAATGCAGTTGATTTTGTTTATTCATCTTGCATTTTCAAGCTTATTGAACTCATTACAACTCAAATAGTTGTGACAGATTCCTTAGAGGTGTCTATATACCCATCTGTGAATAGGGATGGTTTTACTTCTTCCTTTTCAATCTGGATACCTTTTATTTCTTTTTCTTGCCTAATTGCCCTGGATAGAACCTTCAACCCAATGCTGAGTAGAAATGACAAGGAGTGACACCCTTTCTTATTCCTGGTCTTAGGGGGAAAGGATTCAGTCTTTCACCATTGAGGATGATGTTAGCTGTTACTATTTTGTACTCTTTTTCAGGTTGAAGACATTTTCTAGACATTTCTAGTTTGAGTGTTTTTTGTTTGTTTTTATCACTGAAAGGTGTTCAATTTTGTCAAATGTTTTTTCTGCATCTATTGAGATGTCTTGTCCTTTATTGATATAACATTACTATTGCATTTTTGATTTTTGGATGTTAAATCAATTTTGCACTCCCGGGGAAAATCCCAATTTGTCATATTCCTTTTTATAAATTGCTGGATTCAGTTTATTAATATTTTGTTGAAAATACTTGCATTTGTATTTGTAAGAGATTTTAGTCTGTAGTTTAGTTTTTCTTGTGATGCCTTTGTCTGGTTTTGATACTAGGGTAACACTGGCCTTGTAGAACATGTAGATATGTGTTTCTTCCTCTTCTATTTTTTGGTAGAGTTTATGAAGAATTGGTATTAATTTCTGTTTAACAATGTTTGGCAGGATTTACCACTAAGCTATCTTTACCTAGCTTTTCTTTGTGGGTAGTTTTACAATTACTAATTCAATCTCTTTACATATAATAGGTCTATTCAGATTGTCTGTTTCTTCTTGAGTCAGTTTTTGTAGTTTGTGTCTTTCTGGGAATTTGTCCATTCCATCTGTTATCTAATTGGTTGGCATTGTTGTTCATAGTATTCCTTTGTAAGGTTTTGTATTTCTGTAAGATAAATGGTGATGTTCCTTCTTTCATACCTGATTTAATATTTTGGTTCTTTTATTTTTTTCTCCCTTGGCCAGTGTAACTAAATGTTGTTAATTTTATTGATCTTTTTAAGGAACAAATATTTGGTTTAGTTGATTTTTCTCTTTTGTTATTCTGTTGTTTGTTTCATTCATCTTCTTCTCTAATTTTAGTTTTCTTTCTGCGTCCTTTGGATTTTGTTTGCTCTTTTTTTTTTCTTGTGCCTTAGGATAAAAGGTTAAGTTTTTTATTTGGAGTCTCTAAGTATTTTTGTTGAATTATCTCTTTCTACCTTCAATTTTGTTTTGTTTTGTTTTTACTTCATGTATTTTAGGGCCCTGTAAGGTACACATAAGTTAATAATTGTTCCATCTCCCTGATGAGTTGACTCTTTCATCATTAATAATGTCCACTTTATCTTCAATAATATTTTGTTTTAATGTCTATCTTGTCAGATATTAATACGGCCACTCCAGCTTTCTTATGGTTGCTGTTTACATGATATGTTTTTTCCATTCATTTTCTTTCATCCTGTTTGTTTCATTGAATGTAAAGTGTGTCTGTTGTCTACAGCATATGGTTGAATTTTCTAAATTTTGCCAATCCCTGTCTTCTGATTTCATTGGTTAATCCACTCACATCTAATGTTATTACTAATATAGTTGAATTTATGTCTGCCATTAAAATTTTTGTTTTCTATGTCTGTTTTCTTTTCTGTTCCTCCAGACCTCCTGTTCTACCTTTTTAAATTAAGTGAACATTTTCTAGTATAAAATTTTAGTGCTTTTAATTACTATGTCACTGTATATTTTTGAAATATTTTCCTAATGGTTGTTATAGAAATTACCATATTATGTCTTATCAGAATCTACTTCGTACATCAGAAAGAGAAAGAAAAATACCATATGGTATCACTTACGTGTGGAATCTGAAAAAAAAGGACACAAATGAACTTATCTACAAAACAGAGACAGACTCATAGACATAGAGAAGAAACTTACGGTTACCAGGGGATTAACGGGGTGGGGCAGGATTAATTGGGAATTAGAAATTTTCACCTCTTCAGGAGTAATAGAAATGTTAACTGTCTTGATTGTGGTGATTTCATGGGTACATACATCTATCAAAATTCATCAGATTGTCCTTCTGAAATATGTATAGTTTACTGTATAGGAATCATACCATAATAAAGGTGTTTTAAAAAAAGAATCTGCTTCAGATTTACTAACTTAATTCTAGTGAGACAGACAAACATTACTCCTATATAGGTCCCCTTCTGTGAGCTATTATTGTTTAGAAATACATTCATATAAATCAAAATATATATTTTATATTTGTATATTGTATTTGTATCACAAACCCAACAATATATTGTTCTTAGTACAATTTATCTTAATTTATATAACTCTTACTTTCTATAATTCAGTGTGTATTAAAGAAGCTGAGAATGGAAAATTGAGTGAGTCTGTAGAGTTTGTTATATCATTCTTCCTTTTCAGCATTTCTGCTTCTCTTCATTTCTGCCTGTGGATTTGAGTTTCCATCTGGTATCATTTTCTTACCCAAGATAACTTTACTCTCACCCCTCTCTTTTGTGCTGGTATTGTCAAGCACGTTCTATTTCTCTATGTGAAAGGTCTGACACTTTCTTTTAAAACCAGTTAAGAGAAGAGGGGGAAGAAATATGGCAGTGACATTGTTTCTTACCCTTACACGTTCTCTTTTATTATTTGTGTGTGTGTGTGTGTGCACGCATGAATTTGAATTGTCATCTGGGTCACTTGCTTTCAGTCTGAACAACTTGTTTTAATGTTTCTTGCGGGGAAGGTCTGCTAGGAACAAATTCTCTCAGTTACTGCTTGTCATAGAGTATCCATTTCATATTTGTTTTTGAAAGATAGTTTTGCTAAATACAAGATTATTGGTTGACAGTTTTTTCTTTCAGCACCTTGAGTGTGTCATCCCACTGTCTCTGGCCTGTATGGTTTCTGGTAAGTCTAATAAGTTAATCCTATTCAGATTCCTTTGTACATGATGAGACTTTTTCTCTTGCTGTTTCAAGGTTTTCTCTTTCCTTGGCTTTCAGCTTTGTTTGCCATACGCTTAGATGTGGATCTTTTTATATTGTATTCTACTCGGAGCTTGTTGAGCATCTTGGATGTGTCAGTTCGTGTTTTTCATTATATTTAGGAACTTTTCAGCTATTATTTCTTTAAATACGTTTTCTGTTGCTTTCTCTTCTTCCTCTCCTTGCTGTGTTCACATCGCAGTATGTTTTTGTGCTGCATGGTGGCCTACATGTCTTTGAGGCTTTGTTCATTTCCCCCATTCTTCAGATTGTATATAACCTCTATCAATGTAGCCTTATATTTGCTGATTCTTCTTCTAGTTTAAATATATTTTTAGCTCCTATAATGAAGTTTTCATTTTGCTTATTGTGCTTTTCAAATCCAGAATTTCAATTGATTCTTCAAAAAAAATTTCTGTGTCTTTATTGATACTCTCTATTCGAGACACAGTCATTCTGGCTTTCTTTACTTCTTTAAGCATGGTATCTTTTAGTTCTTTGAACATTTTTCTTGTGGCTGCTTTGAAGCCTGCTTGTTGAATCTGTCATCTGGACTCTCTCACAGGCAGTTTCTCTTATCTGCCATTTTTCCCTTTTCTGGGTCACACTTTCCTGCTTCTGTTTTATGTCTCAAAATTTTTGTTGAAAATTGGACATTTAATACTAATTGTAGGAACATAGATACTGGTTCCCCATCACTTCTTCAGATCTTCCTATGTTGTTGTTTATTTGTTTAGTGACTCAGACTATTTTGGTGATGTCTTTTTCCCTTCCTTTAGTGTCACTCTCAGAAGGCGCAGCCTTGGGCGTGGGTACAGTCACTCTGCATGTCAGTGGTTTAATTAGGGTTCTCTTTGACTGTCTCTTTCCCTGATAAGCTGTCTGCCTCACTTGGTATCACACCCAGCTGGCAGGCTTCACTAATTGCTCACTGATTGCTCTGTTGTTTTCAACAGCGTCCTGGGACATACCTGGCTGCACAGTTTGATCCAACTAAATTCAGTTTGGGGTCTTTTTTGTGGCAAGTCTTTGAGGTCTGTTCTAAACCCAGGAGGGCTCTCCTTCACTGTACTCTCTGATGAACGACCTGGCCGACCATTTAGCTGATTGCTCTTAATTAAGAGAAGCTGCCAGCCTCACATTCGCTTTTCACTAAAACTTCATTGTTTTTGAGAGTGTCCTTAGACTTGAGCTTCCCGCACTTTATTTCAAATAACTCCCGTTCTTTTGGGGAGCACATGGGAGTTCCTTGTTCTCATGGGCAACCTCTGTCCTTGGTGAAAATCTCTGAGACACTACTTTGGACAGTAGGCAGGGTTGGTAGTCTGGGCTTCTCAGCTTGCTTCTCCTGGCATGGAATATCTGCCCTGTGAGCTAGCTGATAGGAAGGTGATTGGGTCCCCCAGCATTTTCCTGGGTTGGAACCTCCTTCTCTACATGGGAGCTGGGGGAGGAGTGGAACCTTGACCTTTTGGACGCACTCATCGGGAAATTGGACTCTTCAATTTGGACTCGGAGGGCTTGAGCAATGCTGGTGACCTGTTCCTCCTGGCGAAGTATCCTATCCCTTGATTGGCACCTGAGGGGCGGGGAAGCCCTGTCTTCTTTGTCCGCTTCTTTGATGGAGTGGAGCTTCCATGAAACTGAGCTAGGATGGGAAGGAGTGCATAGTAACTGAAATGTCAGTTTTCGCTCTTGTTCCAGACGTGGAATACAGATAGCTGCTTTCTCACAGCTCATGGGCTGAAAGGGGAAAGCGGTCAGGTTGAGACCCACGGTTGTCATAAAATTGGCTCTTCTGTACTGTGGCAGGAACTGTAACTTCTAGAAATCTGAGGTTAGCTTGCCTGTGGCGTGTCATTGTGAAGGTGATGACTCAATTTGGACAGCATTGAAGTAGATCTTCTGGGAGTACAGTCTGTGATCTGAGATTCCTCGAAGATTTCTCAAAGCAAAAGAAGTCCACTACAGGGTATGCCAGGGAGTCTGGGCTTTTTCTGTGGTGAGCAGGATGACTGGCCCTGGAAAGGGGGCATTCCAGAAAGAAAAGTAATTGGTATCCTTCTCAGAGCTGGGAAGCAGGTTGGTCATGGCAATAGTAGCTGACCTCTGGATTTCCATGGCTGGACTGTCATCTTCTCTCCTGCAGCACCCAGGCAGGGAGTGGGTTGACCTGTGGTGGGACCAAGCCCACAAGTGGTGGGCTCATGTCGCTGCTGGTGCCCTGCCCAAGGCTCCTGCTGGGCACATGGAGGCAGACGAGATTTCAAATCAAAGGCATATCCAGAGTGGATCTCAGACCCCTGTGGTGACTGATGACACAGTGTGGTCACTGCAGGTCAGGATCCTGCTGCAGGTGACCAGGGTTCTATGGCGGCAGAATGTGCCCTGGAAGATTGCCTGCTGGGCTGGTGACGTTTATGTTGGTCTGCTCTTACACTCTTTTGGAGGAGAAACTCAGCGTGGTGGGTCTGGTTTCCAGGGATTCAAGTGACTGGAATCACATCAGACAAGGAAATTGACCCTGTACCTCGTGGAGGGTGCCCTCTTGCAACAAGACGGTCCCAGGGTCACTCGGTATGAGACAGTCTTGTGCAGGGGATGGTTGGCGCAGGTATGCCAGGATCTGAGAGAAAGTGACGTGAGCCTGGCTCAGGAAGGGTGTGCAAAAAATAGTGGGGGGAAGGACGTGGAAGTGGGGGAGGGAGGACACAAAACGGCTACCCTGTCTCTAAAAGATATGGCAGAGCAGTACCACAAAAAAGAGTGACATGACACAAATGAACTGATTTGCAAAGCAGAAACAGACTCACAGACGTAGAGAACAAACTTATGGTTACCAGGGGCACAGGGGGTGGGAAGGGATATGGGAGTTCGAGATTTGCAGGTACTAACTACTATATATTAAATACATAAACAAGTTTCTACTGTAGAGCACAGGGAGCTCTATTCGGTGTCTTGTAGTAACGTATAATGAAAAAGAAAATGAAAAGGAATATGTGTATGTATATATAGGACTGAAACATAATGCTGTACACCAGAAATTGGCACATTGTAAGCTGATTATACTTCAATTTAAAAAAAAAAAAGAGAACACGTGACTCCTAAATGTCCTGAAGAGGAACTGAGGCATCTCAGCTCCCAGCATGTTGTCAGTGTCTGGAATTGCCATGTGGGAGTGTTGCCTCTCGGGAATTGAATGTTAAGACTGTTGGACTTACGGCTCATTGAGCTTCTTGTAAAGGCTGTGCTATAGAGCTTAGCACAGTCCGAATGAGTTTGTAACAGGAGACCACGCAGTGGCAGCAGATTAAAATAAACCACCCAGGAAGTGATGACACAGTCAGGTCTCTCATTCAGCGCTGGATGACTAGGGCACCGAGGGCACTGCAAAACACGCTTGCAGCATGACCTTGGCTTCCCACCTTAACTGGCAAGCAGTTCTTTCACCAAAATCCAGGTGAAGACAGAAAAAGACAAAAACACATTTAGAAAAATAAAGGAACTGGGTTATCTGTTGTCAAAACTGGCAAGGACTTCCCTTTAACTATAGAGAACAGTGGGCCTGGATTGGAAAGGGTGGTCAGTGGCCTTTCCAGAATGGCCAAACTCTGCGGAAAGAGAGCAGAAGAAATATTTTCCCACCTCCACTTGTTTGTCCCTGGCTCTGAATTTCAGAGGATTTATGATACTTAGGAAACTGGTTGGCTGTTCCTCTTGGTTTGGCGTTTGTTGTACGGCTATCCTGCAGCTGACTTCAGGGCAGCCCTGTGGCAGGAGTTTGTTGCTAGCACTTTGTGTCTAGTATTGCCCTGTGGACAGAAGGAAGCCTGTAGATCTGTATTTAAGTGTCCCGTTAGGTCTGAATGTGCAGTAACACCCCCTGGGGAGGCACAGGATCCCACCACAGCCGGGCAGAGCTGACTACTGGACATCATGCCTGTCCACCTGCCCTCCAGCAGCAGACCTCAGATGGGACGCTGCCCAGTGTGATCAGGGAGACCTGTTCACCCCAGGTCTTGGCACTGGCTTTAGGTAGACTTCTTCTCATTGGAATTTGAGTAAATAGAGAAAACCACCTGAGAACCTGAGTACAAATAGTACAAACTGTCAGGGAAAGGATAGGCAGAGAAAACATATCTTTGGAAAGAATTTAGTTCATGACCACTGTAAGTTTTACAAAACTGGTATCCTAAATGAGATATAAGAAGATAGGGCTTTACTATGGAATAACGGTATGAAGTATCCTTAAAAAACTAAAAATAGAACTACCATATGATCTAGTGATCCCACTCTTGGGCATATATCCGGAAAAGGCAAAAACTCTTAAGTTGAAAAGATACATGCACCACTGCCCCCTCAATGTTCATATCAGCCCTATTTACAATAGCCGAGACGTGGAAGTAACCCAAGTGCCCAACAACAGATGAATGGATAAAGAAGATGTGGTATATGTATGCAATGGAGTATTACCCGGCCACAAATGAATTTAATAGTGCCGTTTGCACCAACATGGATGGACCTAAAGAATATCATACTAAGCAAAGTAAGCCAGACAGAGAAAGACAAATGTTATGTGCTATCACTTATATGTATATTGTAAAAAATAATACAAATGAATTTATCTAAAAAACAGAAGCAGACTCACAGGCATAGGAAACAAACTTATGGTTACCAAGGGGGAAAGGGAGGGAATAAACTAGAAGTATGGGATTAACATATACACAGTACTATATATAAAACAGATAAACAACAAGACCTACCGTATAGCACAGGGAACTATATCCAATATCTTGTAATAGCTTATAATGAAAAATAATCTAAAAAAATGTATAACTGAATCATTTTGCTGTATACCTAAAATGAACACAATATTGTAAATCAACTAGTTTAAAGAAAAAGAATATCTCGTCATAAACAAATTTCGGAAGTCATTAAAAAAAGAAGATAGTGCTTTAAAGAAGCAAAAGCCATAAGGATTGCAGAATGAGATGTAAAAACAGTAAGCTGAAAATAAAAGGGAGCTGGTGAAATAATGAAAGCTTAAAAAGCTAGTTTGCTGTAGCAAAATTAAAATCTGCAAAGGTGGCAGTACAGCATAGAAATGACCTCACACGTGTGAGTTAGTAATGCACAGAATAAATGTGAGATGCTTCTCTGGGAGCAAAGGAAGGACAGAAGAGAGCTTCATTTTTGGGTGATGAAAATGTTTTATTGCTGTGACGATGGTTGTGTAACTCTGGGGATATACTGAAAGTCATTGAATTGTAGGCTTAAAATGGATAAATTGTATAGTATGTAAATCATATCTCAACAAAGCTGTTGTAAAAATTAAGGGAAGATGTAAAATATCAAGTATTTTAATAATGCCCTGTACCTCAAATTTAAGAAATATTTACGAATCAGAAAAAGTAGAAAGGAAAGTGGAGGAAAAAAAATGATGCTGAATTCTTTGTACAGAGGGGAAAGCCAAAGTTCTGCTATATTCTTGACATTGATCATCAGAAAGCAATACAGGGTAAAGGATGTGTCTTAAGATTGTGAGGATAGCTTACTAGTAGAATTGCCTCCTCAGTGCTAGAGATGATAAACTCAATGAAATGTAGTTCCCACAGGAAAACAGAGAAAAGGAACTAAAAGCATGACAGAAGATCAAACATTGTCAATCTTGATAGTAAACATGAAAGCTTCAAAATTCTCTATTCAATGACAAGGACTCACAAATGACACCAGAAGTCACTGGAAAAGCCTGGGTAAAGATTTAAACATCAAACACAATTAAAAGGTGAAATTGAGACATACTTCTCAGAGTACTACAAAAGTCTTCAATATGCTTTTTATTCACTAATTGTAAAACTATTAAAGACCTACTATGTGCTGGGCACTAGTTGTTATTGAAGACCTACTGTGTGCTAGGCACTAGGTATGGAGCGATGAATAAAACTAGAATGGTTCCCTTTCTCACTGAGCTTCCTGTATAGTAGAAGAGACTGTCATTAAACACAGAACAATTAAATAGTTACACATTGTGGTAAGTACTCCAAGGAAAAGAAAAGTGTGCTCTGGTGACTTAGGTGAAGGGATCCAAGGAAAGCCTTTTGGAGGAAGTGACATTTGAGTTGTGAGTACCAGTTAGTCAGGTGACTTCTGGGGAAAAGAATTTTCCAGATGCAGTTATTGCAGGTTCAGAGGCCAGGGTGTGGGAAGGAGATAAGGTGCTTGAACTCGTGAAGGTCAGTGTGATTATGTGGTGGCCTCCAGCTTGGATTTTAGAAGAAGCCACAGGACAACAGAGGGAGGCTATAGGAAACTGGGAGTGGAAGGGGGCAATCTTAGTGAATTTATAATTTGGCATAAGAAGGGTTTCCATCCTCTCTGCTACTTGGCTGGTTTGCTCCTTGTGGTGGAACCCAAGGCTACTTGACATGTGTAAGCGCAAGAAATGGCTGACTTGGCCATCAAGGAACGTCTCACCTCTTGGTGACCTGGTGGGGGCCCTGGAAGATTGTGAGCAGGAGCCCCACGAGGGGGCCATGGTGTCAGGGGGACTGTGGCCATACTCAGATGAGTGCACCTTTCTGCGGCCATACTCAGATGACTGTCCTTTTGCCCTGGAGTGCCTTTGGCATTTGGGAAGGGCATTCTTTGGGAAAAAATCATAGTCTAGTGACTGGGTCTAGGTCAGACGAGGAGCACTTGATTTATTTCCCCACCTGTAGACCTGTCAGTGGGTTCTTTGAGCTCTCCCTCTAGGTGTTAGGGGACATCTGGGCCTCTGTGAAAGTCCAGGGGCCTTTGGAAGAGTGAAGGGCATCTGATTGTTAACTGCTCTGGGAATATGTAGGCATTTAATACGTTTGGAAGAACCCCTGACATCCAACACAAAACCAAAGAGACTTGTTCTCCCTGAGTTTCTAAAAAAAAGGGCAGAGAATTTTTGGAGCTTTTTGTCCATTGTTTACGGACTTCATTCTCTCATTCACTTAGACATTTTTAAATAATGACTGAATGCCAGCTACGTACCAGGTGCCCTTCTCAGTGTGGGAGATTCAGAGGCGAGGCGGGCAGTCCCCACATTCAAGGCCCAGATGCTTGGGGCGATGTCGAGCCCACCACCTGGGGCTGTGCTGAGTGCTTCTGGGGGATCAGGGGAGGAGTGGAAGGACAAAGCCTTCCCCTGTATTTTAGTTCTGTGTTAAAGCAACAAAGTAGAGTTCTAGTCCAAAGAATAGCCTGCCCTCCTTGCAAAGGTGGAGGAGTATCTGAGCTGTCTGAAGTTTCTTGTACTTCCTTGTCAAAGATGAAACACCACCTGTCAAAAGAAACAATACCCAGGATCCGTCTGGGGGATTCCAGGTGCGGAAGACAGGTCCGTTTCTTTTCAGTCTTTTGTTTGTCCTGTCTTGCTCCGGCTGAAACATGAGCACAGCACATTCATTAATTTCTTCCCCCAAGCTGTGTGTTGGGAGAATGTTCTTCTTTTTTTTTTCTTCCCTCTTCCATCAGTTTAGGAGATAAAACCAACAAGCTGTAGTAGGCTAGTGTAATCTTTCAGCAGTAGGCGTAGCTGATAAGTGGTGGTGAAAAGCACACGATAATTCCAAGCATTTGCATTCGTTTTCTTGAATTTGCCAAACGTATCTTGATGGACCTCCAGGATGATTGTCCTTCCTGGGAATCACACGTTGTCCTGACTGTCCTGACCACATGGCTAGACACACGCTGACCCATGTGAAGGTGACCTGCCCCATCTATGCTGCTGCTGCTGCTTTTTTAAATTTTTATTGAAGTATAGTCAGTTTACAATGTTGTATCAATTTCTCATGTACAGCACAATGCTTCAGTCATACATGAACATACATATATTCGTTTTTGTATTTTTCACAATAAGTTATTATAAGATATTGAATATAGTTCCCTGTGCTATACAGTATGAATTTATTTTTAATCTATTTTATATATATTAGTATCTGCAAATCTCGAATTCTCAATTTATCCCTTCTCACCTTCTTCCCCCTCTGGTAACCATAAGTTTTTTTTTCTATGTCTATGAGTCTGTTTCTGTTTTGTAAATAAGTTAATTTGTGTCTTTTTTTTTTTTAAATTCCACATATGAGTGATATCATATGATATTTTTCTTTCTCTTTCTGGTTTGCTTCATTTAGAATGACAATCTCCAGGTCCATCCATGTTGCTGCAAATGGCATTATTTTACTCTTTTTCATGGCTGAGTAGTATTCCATTGTATATATACATACCACAACTTCTTTATCCAGTCATCTGTCGATGGACATTTGGGTTGTTGTTTCCATGTCGTGGCTATTATAAATAGTGCTGCTGTGAACTTTGGGGTGCATGTGTCTTTTTGAATTAAGGTTCCCTCTGGATATATGCCCAGGAGTGGGATTGCTGGATCATATGGTAAATCTATTTTTTGTTTTTTGAGGACTCTCCATACTGTTTTCCATAGTGGCTGCACCAAACTACATTCCCACCAGCAGTGTAGGAGGGTTCCCTTTTCTCCACACCCTCTCCAGCATTTTGTTTTGTGGACTTTTGAATGATGGCCATTCTGGCTGGTGTGAGGTGATAACCTCAAGAAGAGGAAGTTTGGACATAGATGAGTACAGAGGGAAGACCTGTGAAGATGCAGGGAGAAGACAGCCATCTGCAAGTCAAGAAGAGGGACCTCGGAAGAAACCAACCCTGCTGACACCTCAGTCTTGGGCTTCCAGTCTCCAGAGCTGTGAAAAAATAAATGTTCATCGTTTAAGCCACCTAATCTGTGTTCCTTTGTAATGGCAACCCTAGCTGACTAATACAGTATCTTTTACAAGTACATTTAATGTTTAAGAGAGGTTGAGACAAAGTTTTAAACTGACATGAAATTAACCAGAAAACGCAGTCTCACCCCAGGGGGACCTATGACAGCCAATTTGAAGCCTTCTTGGAATAGACCCGGCATCTCCTATACGGTGCTGCCTTGCATTTTCCATTTTCTCTGCTGCTTTTTCCCTGGTTGTACTGCTCTGTCCTTTCCTGATACGACAAATGTGCTTTTCATCCTCTTCTCCTTCCAGGCGGAAGCCTGCTTTCCTTAGGAGGTCTGTGCTGTTTCCTTGACGGGTTCTTTCATCTGTGGGGTTTTTGTAAGAATGTTAAGTTGTTACTTGCTTTTCTTTTCTCCCTTGAGGGGAGCATCCAGCACAGGACCAGCCACAGACTCAGGATTTGACTTGTGCCTGTTGAACAGTTGTCTCTTCTCTGTTGGTCTAAGCTGGGCGTTTGAGAAGCCGTGTTCTTCGTAGCGGGCAGTCTGTGGACTTGTGTTCGTAAACATGACTGGACGGGGAGAGCGGTAGAAACCAGGTGAAGACCACAGGCCTCCTTGAGTCTGGGTTTTCTCATTGGATGTGTGAGTTCTTCCATCTCAAGGAAAGCTTCTATCAGTTCTAGTACTTCCCAGCGGCATGCCCGTGGCCTCTCCTCCCCAAGACCTCTCCAAAGCCGGCACCATTTCCTCGCCTCTGACTGTCTCACCCTTCCCTGGCCTGCACTCAGCTCCCCTGTCCTCCCTCGGTAGCCCTTTTGTGAAGACCCCACCGGGGTCCTGTCCGTGCCATCTGCTGTGCTGGACACGCTAGGCCACTCTTCCTCCTGAGACTTTCCTTTCCCCCGGCCCCTGTGACTCCAGGCTCTGCTGTCCCTGCACCTCGGCACTGCCCCCGGCTCCCAGCCCTGTGTGGGTTCCTTTTCTTCTTTCCAGCCATGCAGTTTGAGGTCCTAGAAGGATCGGTCTAAGACTGTTGATTCCTAAATGCCTGTCTCTGATGCCTCTCTCTTGAGTGCCAAGTCTGCATGTCTGACAGCCAACTTGACCTCTTCACTTGGCTGCTTTAAAAGCACCTGAAACTTAACTAGGCCAAAGCTCACGGTGCTTCCCCCCCTCCCCCACACCTGGCCCAGTTCCAGCGGTCCCTAATTCAGTGATTAGCACGACCACAGAAACCAGGACTTTTCCCCGAAGGCCCTTCTTCTGTCCTCACCCAAATATCTCCATTCTTGTCGATCTCACCTAAGTACCTCCTGAATCTCTCTACTTCCTTCACCAGCAGTGGCCTCTCTGGTCCAACTCGGGGCCCCATTTTCCTGAGCTCCTGTATAAATACTCAAGGGGGAACAGTAAGTTGGACAGGAGGTGGGTCGTTTGTAGTTGTCCAGCTGGTACCCCTGCTTCCATGCTGGCCCCTGAAATCTGTTCTGCTCCCAACAGCCAGGGTGACACATTCAGAACACAAGCCCTAGCTGGCTCCACTTGCTCCAGGGATAAAGAAGCCAACCCTGAGCATGCGGCATGTGACCCTCCAAGTCTGTCCCTGCCTGTTGCTCAGGCCACTTTGCCAGCCACACTCCCTCTTGCTCTTTGATCCTCAGTTTCTAGAGCATTCCGTGCTTTCTTCTATCCCCCGGGCCTGTGCACCTGCTGCTCCTGCCTCCTCTCTTCTCGCCCCCACTGGCAAACTCTTACTTATCCTTCCAGTCTTGGCCCAGGTGTCACTCGCTAATGGAACACCATCTCAGTTAGAACACCCTCCCTAGTATCCTCTTGTTGCATTATCTGTTCTTTCTTGCAAATTTGTTATATTTATAATTTTTTATATATTCATCTGTTCATTGAGTTACCTTTATTCTTTCTAGGTGGTCACCTGCATGACCCAGCACACAGTAGGTTCTCAATCAACATTGTTGACTCAATGAGTATCTTTCCACCCCATCCACAGGCCCTGGCGCCTGGCTGCTTGGTGTCTACGTGGCTCTGACCACAGGTGGAAAGGTCCAGCAGGGCCAGCCCAGCTTTCTTATCTCTGGCCCTGCTGCCTCCCAGGGAGAGGTGGGGGACACCTTCTGCCCAGCGTAGGGACTCATTTTGGACTCCAAGGTTGATCAGTGTTTCATTCAGGATCTTAACCATAAAAAAAGAAAAAAAACCCCAAACCTTATTTTCCACCTTTCTTTGTAAGGAATTTACATGAAAAATATGCCTTTTATAAAAATGACTTGGCCTTGGGGGAAGTTATTTAAAAAATTCATACTTGGAAAGCAAAACTTATTTTTTTCCTTTTTGAAAAAAATAAGAGAGAGAAGGCCATTATTTTTCAAGGATGTTGGATTTATTCAGCTGCCGAAAAGTTCACCTGGCTGGGAGCTCTTCTGCCCACGTGGACCCATCGTTTCCAGTTGAAAAGGTAGTTTTTTTGTTTTGTTGGGTTTTTTTGTGTGTGTGTTTTTTTTTAGTAAGCAGATATTTTGCTTTGGTTGAAGAAGAAAAATGATCAGAAAATAGTTTTTTTTGGACCCGACAATTTTGTTGGAAAGCATGGTGTTTGTAAGTCTGTGTGTGTGCAAACTTAGAAACTAGACCTGTTGTTCACGGTTCCTCCCCCAGTACTTTCCCCATATTGACTCTGAATCTGTGAGGTGCGGTCCCCAGGTCTTTGGATGTGGTAGGAATAGGATGTTGAGTGATCTGTGGCATTTCCTTCACGGGACCCCCCATTGGTTGTTTTCTGTTCAATGGTGACTTAGAATATAGGGCTGCATTCCTGTCTGTGGCAGCATTCTGCAGTGTAGAAGTGTACATCCAATATCTTAATTATTTCCATGGTGGAACAAATAACTCCTTAGTTCCAGAACTGGGAGGAGTCCTTGAAGCTTGAATGAAATATAGAAAGTAGTTTAAGGACGGAGCCTCTCATTTTAGGCTGTCTAGTCAGGAAAACGGAGACCATGCTAGGTATTTCTAACCGAGGGATTTAACACAGGGAATTAATTGGTGACATCAGTGTCAAAGTCTGAATGAGCAGAAGGGGAGCTGAGGTAACCCAGGAAATAGCTATCCCCACCAGGGCTAGGGAAAGAAAAAAAGAGAGGGGCATTTCCGGGACCACAGAGTTTGGGGCAGGGGTCTGTAGGGCTGGGGCTCAGACCCTATCAGGGCATCAGATGGCCAAGGAGACACAGCCAAGCTGGTGTCCCTGTGGATGTACTTCTGAGGGAGATGGAGAGGCTGACTGGGAGTTCCCCAGCAGCTGGAGGATGGAGCCACAGCTGTCCATGACTGCTGGAACAGGGCCACCCTGAGCTGAAACACAGGACCATCTCCTGCCTTCTGGTCTCCGTCTGAACTCCCCCTGTTGGCAGAGCTGAGCAGGAAGCCAGCTGGCAAGGGAGTCTGGAAATACAGTGTGCAGGCTCCCAGCCCCCGAGCAGAGCACAGAAGAGAGGGCTGGGAGGAAAAGGGCAAATAGCTGGTGCACGGGAAATGGAGACCTTTCTGTTAAGTGGCACCTTCAAGGGCACGGAGGTCAGCCCCAGGTGAATATCCAGAGTTCCCTATTCCCAGCCTGACGGTATTGTTATTACACCTCATGGCTGCTTATTTGGGGAAAGTTAATGACAAAAGTTAATGGGCGTGCAGTGGAAACCACTCATCTTACTATTTTTCGTGCTGTGCCCGTGGTGGCTTTGGTGCCTTGGAAATGGGTTGCTATGGCGGTGGGGGTCTGTGCACAGAAATCCCGCTGGAGGCCATGGTTAGTCTCTCCCCCAGGGAGATGGACTCACACTGTCTGTTTTCCATCTTAACGAGAAGCATTCGATTTCCACTCTTCCATCCTGTGTGGAATGTCATTGCTGTTTCACGGTTTAAATAGCTGATTTCATGTGCAATCGTGTATTGTGGTCTGTCATGCTTCTGATGATCAAAATACTCCCCCCTCTGGAATGTTGGGAGGTGACAATGGGCTGTTGAACGTGAATTACAAGCCCCTCTCCTTCTCCTCTTGAAACTGGTATTTTTGTATAATTTTAATCTATTGTTGCATGATTGAGGATGGCCTTAGAGAAATTCTTTCATGCCCCCACCAGTAAGAAATGTCAAAGGCAACAAGCTGGTTGGTGAGTGTCTAGACTAGAGGTCCTGGTCAGACCCTGTAGAGTGCATAAAAACATCCTCTCGGTGGTTCTGGCTCATAGTGCAAAGTTTAAAACTCAATTACAGCAACAGTAATTGTAACTTGTAATTGTTACAGTAACTTGTAAGAGTAACAGTAATGTAATGATAAGGATAGAAATCAGACTGGACGCATGATTCGAGCGTGTTTACTGTATACCTGACCCTGTGTTGGTTACTCCACATCCACCGTAAGAGAGCAGAATAATTATCACCTTGTTTTATAGAAGAGGAAGCTTGCCCACGGTCACCCGAAGATGGACGGACCCTGGCCAGCTCTGCGGACGTCACAGCTGGGCTTCTCATGACTAACGTTGCCGCCGCCTCCTTAGGTGGAGGGGAGCGCTTTGGGAGAATTTAATTTCAGGACATTCACGTGAAGTTCCCTGAAACTTCATCTTGTTATTTATTAGGGATTTCAAAGAGTTAAAAAAAAAATCACTCAACTAAGTCTAATTCTTGAGTTCTGCTTTACCCCAGGCTGGACTAGGCACTGTGAGCAGTCCCGAGGTTGGTGCTTGGGTCCTTAAGTTCAGAGTCTAGCCTAGAAGGCAAGCATCGACCCATGTGAGATGGTAACGTAGATGGGAGTTTGGAGTTTGCAGGATTGCTGAGGAGCCGGGGATTCGGGGGGCACTCCAGGCACCTCGCGGTGGACTGTCCAGGTCCTCTAGCTGTAGTGGGCTGTCTGGCGTCTCACGGGCAAGCTGGGTGCTCCAGCCTCCTGCTTTGTCTGGTCTGAGAGCTTTTACTGTTTCCATGGTTACTTCTGTTTTCTAGGTTTGAATTAGTTTTTGATGGGGCAGGTCCAGAAAAGAAGAGAAAGTCCCATCCACATGTCCTGCATGGCTGACCCTTGGTGCCCTGGGTGGGCTGTGCCCCCCAGTGACTATGGGTGCCCTGCCTGCTCAGTGGCACCCCTCTTAACGGGAAGCCAGTGCCGCCGTCTGTGCTGTCGCCTCTTCTTTCTATCCCAGGCCACCTGTCATTCCCCTCGGTGGCTGTGCTGCTCCTCTCTGCCTCCCCCCACAAGCCCCACTGGTCGCTGGACCCTTGCACCTCTTCCTGGTGTTCTCACTGCCCTCCCTGGACCAAGGGCCACCTGAGGCTGGAACAAGCAGTGGGAGTTCTTTGGAATTCCCCTTGATGAGTGTTTTAATTTTAGATTCTTCAGTGTCATAGAAGGTTCCTGTAAGATAGAAATAATTAAAATTCATGATCACGTCTGCCACGAAGTGGGGAAAATACGGCCTCGTGCATCCCCGAGGGGCCCCTGGACGAAGCCTGACTTGGTATTTTTATTTTGGAAGTTGGTGTTAGCAAAAGACTCTCCCTGAGGAATGGTATCCTTCCTCCTGTTGGAGGACAGTGTAAAACTGACCATACAGCGTGTTTACCTTCAAAATGTTTTCCCCTTGGTTTCGGGAAACTCAGAACCAAATTTGAGGGCAGAATGGGCTGTGGTTAGACAGCAGGGGCTGGAGCCCCAGTCACCTGGGTTAGTGCCCCCCCAGCAAGATGCCTCAGTCTGCTCCTCTGTGGGCGAGGATGACAGTTCGTGGCTCCTCGGCTGAGGGGAGAGGAAGTCAGCATAGGGTGGAGGCTGGGGGTCACAGCCGCAGCTTCGGGAGCACAAGGGGACCTTCCCACGAGGCTGTGTTCCTTCAGGTGCTGGCGTCGCAGGTGACTTCACCTGTCCCCAGCACTCTCACGTGGCCCATGCATTTCATCCACGAAGGCTTCAGAAGGAATAACTGCTCCCTAGAAACAACTTTCCAGAGTGTGTCCTCAGCCCAAGGGGCCATTTGTTTCCATAGGAATAAGGTGTGAAAATGAGGGTTCTAACCAAAGTGACTCCCTCGAAGGGACCTCATCTAAAAACTCAAATCCTCTACACCCAAATTATGGGTTGGAGGACTGTTTTACCACTTTTGAAGGTTTCTCCCCAGGTCAGATGTGTCTCTGAGCCCGTCTCCTGCTTGCAGCGTCGGCTGTGCACTTGCTCCTGCTGTATGCTCTTCTGAGCTTCCCAGGACTGACTTGTTTCCTCCTTTAGAGGGAGGTGTAGATGACCTGCCGGGTCATGTGGCCGGGACACCCTAGCTGAGGCTCCAGGACAAGAGTGATCCTCGGTCTCCATGGAGAACAACAGTCGGTGATCAGCGGAGCTAAGCTTTACTGAGCACTTACTATAAGCCAGGAGCTCTGCTAAGGGCTTACATCAGGGACCTCCTTTAAGCCTGACAGCAGCCCATGTGGGAGGAGCTGCTAGTCCCTCTCCTTCATTGATAAGTGATCTGAGGCCAGAAGAGGCCAAGTGATTGTCCCCAGGTCAGACAGAACAGTCAGGGAGCCAGGATTAGAATCCAGGCATTCTGTCTCTAAAACTCTGCTTAACCACTGGGCATCCTGGCTGCTGCCAGCGTCATAATCATCATCGTAATTAAGGTGCCATGTATTGAAGAGTCAGAGTCATTACATGGCAGAGAATAAACTAAGTGCACAGGAAGCATTTCATTTAATCACCGTGCCAACCTGTGTGGTGGGTATGATTATTCTGATTTTGAAGACAGTCCCATAAGGCTTGGGGAGCTCCTGAGGCTTCTGGCTATGGCTGACCTGTGCACCCCCTCTGGTCTGCCCCAAGTCACAGCCCTGTTTTGAATTCTTGTCATCAGCTGCTGCTCTTCTGGAGGCCTCCATAGCCCCTCGGGGTGAAGAGCTCCTGGCCTCCTGTGCTCACTCCGGGCACTGGGGCCTGTCCTGACATGGCCAGCCACAGTCTTGCCAGTGTAGACCCCCTCTCCCAGCACCAGAAGGGACTGAGAAAGATCTCTTGTAAAGATCTCAGGGGTTGGATACAAATCACTGTGTCTGTGATTTGTACCCAAGGTGAGAATGCAGGACAGTGGCTTGCGTCTGACTGCAGGTGGCCTCTTTGCAGCACATCACAGTGGTGCCCAGGGCTTCTGGCCCCTACTGGGGACCACAGGTTTTTGTGGTTTTCTGACCCGTGGGGACCATGGGTTTCTGTAGTCAGTGCAGCTCAGAGATTGCCGGGTTCTGAAGTCTTCCCCGGTGCCGAGGGGGTTCTGGTTGTCCACTGTGCCACTGTGGCCAGGTGGGGATGTTCTTGTACCTGGACCTAGAGTGTCGTGTGTGGGAAACGTTTACATTTCTGGCTTGAATGGCAAGTTTAGGTCTAGTCTTTGTCTTGCCATTAACGCTTTAAGTCTGCTGGACACCTGCTCCCTGGTTCCTAGTGGTCGAGTTGTCTCCATGTCCTTGACCTGAAGCATCCTCTGCCTTCCCCTCGAGGTGCCCAGGGCTCTTGGGCAGCTGTCTGCATTGCCTCCCCCATGTCTGTTTTCCCTCTAATTTACTTCTGCAGCTGGCAATGCTCCTTGGGCACAAAGAGTAGCCTGAGGTCTTCTCTGGAGATGACATTATAGAATCAGACATGCAAGGATCCCCCTGGTGAAGCTGGACAGAGAGTAATTTAGGGATGGCTTCCGGCTGCTAAACTCTCACACCAAATATTTTATGGTCTGTTCATTGGTTTTCCCTAGTAAATACCTAAATACTCTCGTTAAACTGAAGAAATGCCTGTTCTGTAGAGAGCTTGGTAATTCATAACTGAGATTATTTTTTAGTTTTTACTGAGAGCAAAACTAGTAACTACAGTAAGTTATGTTATATGAACAGTATTTTCAGTAGTCCCCAGACTCTTAGAATAAATAATAATTTGAATATGCTAAAAGCCCAGCATTTAAAATGCCCTTGTGTTTTTCTTTTCCTCATCTTGTTCCAAACAAACTTCAGGGTAACTCGCATAAACGCACACAATTTTCTTTTTTAATGGATAACTGGGGCAAAGGGAAAAATAAATGTAAGAAAAATATTTTGAAGCCAGAGATTGAAAATCTACCAAGTCAGCACCAAACCCCAGCAATGTGCTGGCAGAAGAAACTGCTGGGCTGGACTTGGGAACGATCCCCGGCGTCTGTGACAACAGGAGAGGGCCTGGGGCCTCACAGGCTGTGGTCTGTCCTCATCAGTGGGGTGAGTGCCGCCTCCTTGTTCCCACAGTGGAGGGACACACTGATCACCAAGTGAGCTTGGAGGGCCCCCGGGTGGCCACACGCCTGCCTGGCCTGAACTTTGACCTCTCCCGTGAGGTCGCAGTCCAGCACCCATGGTATTCTGATGTGGGTGTGTTCCTTCTTTTCAAGATGCTTATAATCTGTGAACATTGGTATTGATGAAGGGGGGAGGGTGTAGCTCAGGGTAGAGTGCATGCTTATCATGCATGAGGTCCTGAGTTTAATTCCCAGTACCTCCATTAAAAAAAGAAAGAGAATATTGGTATTGATGCAAGTTTGTTTAATGTGGTTTATTTATATAGTTCATGGAGTGAAAGGTACAATTATATTATGGTTCTGTTCTCCCCGCAGGAAAGGAATGATCATCAAAGGTGATGGCTGCAGAGCTCTGCTGGGGGAGTGGTTGCTGGGAGCAGGGAGTGGGAGGACGGCGAGCTTCCCTCTCCCCTCCCACCCTGGTTGCCACCTGCCACCACTCACCTGCAGGGGGAGGGAATACAGGTCCTGGGTCTCTTACCTGCAGTTCCCCAATCCAGCATTTTGGACACTCATTTCCTGGCAGGGCCTGCCTTGCACTGACATGAGACCGTGGAGCATCTTTCTTTATCCTCTTCCTCATTTCACTGCAGAAAGAGGGCTGCCTTTGATTAGGCCTTACTGCCCTAGACCTCACTGAAAGGAGTGTCCCATAGGCGTCAAGGCGCCATATTGCCTGGCGAAATCTGACAGATTCTGATTTTCTGAGACCCATCTGGCCTTGGGGGTTTGAATCAAGGCTTAGGTGCTTGGGACGGGACAGAGTACTGGAGTGTGCCTGGGAGTCACCAGCCAGCCTAGCGTGATTGCGGCGTGACAGCCCCAGTTAGCCGTGCTCGATGAAGAGGATGCAGGCAGGAGCATGCCTGTCCTGGGAGCTGGACCGGATAGTCACACTGTAGTTGCTAAAGGGCCTGGAGCAAGCAAGCTGGGGGCCATCTGAGCAGAGGGAGCACTGTCACCAAAGACTGCTCTTCCTGGTGGGGTCCTGCAGCAGCCAAGTCAAGTTCCTTATGCGTCCTTTCCTGCTGAGTTTCCTGTGGCCCTTCCCGTCCCTTTGTTCTAAGATCAGCCGACAACAAGGGAGCATGTTTGCACCTAAAACCAGTGCAGGTGGGGAGAGTCAGAGCTGTGGGGTGAAGCACAGGTTCTAGGGCCAGATTCAACCCTGCCCAGTGCTTGACTTCAGCTTTGTTATGTGGGAACAGAGATTCCACTCACTCATTCATCCGTGCATTCATCCTCTCACTCATGCATGCATTTATTCGGTGAGTGTTTACTTCAGACCATCTGCTATGCCAGGGGCTGGGGGCAGTGAAAAAGACAAATGGGGTAATTGTAGTGAAAACCCTTTAAAAACCACAGAGCACTGGACCATTGTGTTTTACCTGTATGACTTAGCATTCTGGGCATATGTTAATCCGTAGCTGTTAGTTTCAGCTCCTGTTAATTTCACCCTTCATGCCGCCCAGTGTATCAGCTCTCCAAGGTCCATCAGGGAGGGAGGGGCAGGCCTTATTAGTCCTGAAAGGCTGATGACCAGTGCAGCATTTTGATGTGTTAAATGTCCAGGAGCCACTTGCTCCTCGGTCTGGGAGCACTGGGCTCCTTTTTTAGAGGGCTCTTGCTTCTTATGTGTTTAAGCTTGCTATCTCCCAGAGAGATACTCCTAACGCATTTTTTAGGCTGTGCTAAAAATACAGCTGTTTTCATACAGGAACCAGAAAATATAGGCAAGGTGTGGAAATAAGCAGCCAGTGTGGGGAACAGCTGCAGAGGGGAAAACGAGTTGGGGACATTGAGAAATGGTAATAAATACCGACTTCGGGAGGAGCCGAAGCACCGTTTGGCTCGTGGTCGCCTGGGAGAATGTGGGTGTGCTGGTTACAGCAAAGTTCCTGCTTGGGTGGCCCTTCACTTCTGCGGCTTCAAAATGGGAGTGACATTGCTCATCACAAATTCCAGGCTGGACAGGTTGGCCCGATCCAGGCAGTGAGGCCCACCCAGCAAGCGTGCTGAGCCCAGGATTTGGAGATCACCCATGTTCTGCCTCCGCGTGTTCAGAGATGACCCGGTTGGTGAATGTGGGTGTAGGTCCATAGAGAGACCTCTGTTCTGCCCAAGCGCAAAGGCACTGCCAACTGAGAGCTCACCTTTTATCTTAGACCCTTCCTTCTCCTGTTCCTCTGAGGCCTGAAAGTCTCCACAGGAGGTAGGCCGGGCTCTGGGGAGGAGAGAACCATCCTGCAGGTCAACCAGACATTCTCGCCTTTTGTCTTGCGTTTCTGTGATAAATCAGATGACATACTTTGCCCCCCCAGGCCTTCTGTCTTATGGCTTAGAGGTTAGAAATGACTTCTGTGTTTTTCTCAAACTCACTGATAACAGTTGAAATAAATAAAGTAATACTTGTTCATCGTTTACATTTGGAAAGTACAGAGGGAAAAAGGAAAATGAAGATCACACATCACCGACCATTCAGATTTTGGTTAAGCTCTTCCTAAAGTTACTTGTTTATTTATTTGCTGTCCCTGGGGCCTGAAGACACTTGTGTGTAAAATCTTTGCAAAACTGGGACTTAACAGTATGTAGAGATTTATATCTGCTTCCCTCTACATCACTAATTAATCTTCACAATTGTGCCTTTCATGGCTTCCTTCTGATTTACCATGGTCGGCTTTCTCCGGGGTTTGAATTTTGGGTTGTTTTTCAGTTTTTCACAATTGTAAATCTCACCGCACAGTCTGTCCTTGTTTGTGCACTAGGACCCATGTCTCAGGTTGCTGTACAGTGTGTGCAGTGTGTGCATCTTTGGCTCTGGACTGATTGGGTCACTGGGTGAAGCCAGTTTGTACACGTGTGGGCCTGGGTTTACTGCACGGAAGTTGGAGCAGACCTGGTTTCTGTGTGGGCTGGTGCTAAACGTGGAAATAATAGCTATCAAATTAAGGACCTGCCTTTCTATTCACATTTGGATTCTGAAAGTGCATGTTATTTATATCAACCTTTGGTGTTGGTCGGAAGTGTCTGCACCCACAAATCTATGTTAGTCCTTCCATGGCAGCTTTGAGTGTCCAGACATCGCAGCGTGGGCTCAGGTTAATGACGATAGCTGTTTAGCAAAGTAAGGTCTTCTAGGGAATCCGTTGATCTGAAGAGTCAGCAGAGGGTTACTCACCGTTGACTAATGACCATTCCCTGTGGTGAGGAAAGAACAAACTGGCATCTTGGCCTAGATGTGTGTGTCGTGTGATTTTCTTTCTTTTTTTTTTTTCTTTCTGGTTATGTTTTGGATTTTTTTTTTTTTTTTTTTTTTGGAATTACTGCTTTAGTGCCTGCTAACGTTTATGGCTTCTTATTTATGACTCTCAGAACAGACTCTGGAATGCCAGCTTCCCAGGCCCCTGCTGGCTCGGCCCCAGGTACCAGCAGTGAGTTGTTGCACTGTCAGAAAGCCTTGTGGGTCTGTGTCATGATCCCACCCCAGCAGGCCCAGGCTCTGGGATACTTGGCCCCATCGGCCCCCTCTACTGTGGTGGAGGACGGGCGTGAGCCCTCTGGACATCTGGTCTCCCGAGCACTCAGGCTCAGCCTGTGACCATGGAGGGCAATGGATGCTCGGTCCATCTACAGGCCGGTGGAGAATGACCATTCTCTTGGGGAGGCTCAGTGGAAAGCCTGTTCATGGGGTGGCTTTGGAAACCAGTATGCCAAGGGCTGCATGAAAGTCTCTGTTGTTTTCTAGAAAAGAAAAAGCCAAGGAGGGGCCAGTCTTCGAGGGACCGGCGGGAGCGGAGGAACGCCATCCGGCTCACCAACGAGCACACGGTAGAGACGCTGGTGGTGGCCGACGCTGACATGGTGCAGTACCACGGGGCGGAGGCCGCTCAGAGGTTCATCCTCACCGTCATGAACATGGTGAGTCCGGGGCCAGGGGCCTGACCTTGGGCTCTGTTTCTCCTTGGATGAGGGCTCTGGAATCCTCAGTTGAGGAAGAGGCTGGGTTGGGGGATGGAGACATCTGCAGACTTGTGATGCCTGGGCTGCGGGAGGGCAGGGGGCTGGAGAGGCCTGACCTGCCGACCTGTGTGGGTATGCGTGTCAGAGCCTGAGTCTGTCCAGTGATCGGAGTTTGTACTCCTGACCAGGGCCCCCCCAGGACCCTCACCTCCTTACCAGGGCCCCCCAAGACCCTCACCCTCCTGACCAGGGCCCCCCAAGACCCTCACCCTCCTGACCAGTGCCCCCTAAGACCCTCACCCTTCTGACCAGAGGCCGCCCAAGACCCTCACCCTTCTGACCAGTGCCCCCCAAAACCCTCACCCTCCTGACCAAGGACCCCCAAGACCCTCACCCTCCTGACCAGTGTCCCCCAAGACCCTCACCCTCCTGACCAGTGCCCCGCAAGGCCCTTACTGTGGGTGAGGGCTCCTCCAAAGGGATTCAGTGCTGAGTGAGTCAGCCCCTGCTCTAGGAAGCCAACAGTCTAGTAGGAGGAATCAAGATCAAACTTTAATGTAAAACAGAGCTTGTTATGTGCAAGGAGGGCCTAGTAGGAAGTGGGGGGAGAGCTTATCTGGTTCAGAGAACCAGAAGGAGCCTGTGTATACATCTTATTTGATAACTGAGGAGCAAGGGAGACCTTCACTTGATGGGGGAGGGGGGAGGGGCTGCACACCTCAAACTTTAGATGCAAAAGGATTTTTGCATGCAGCATACCTCCGCCCATCCCTCCACTCTCCCGCAAGCATCACTGAAGGCCTCCTGGCATTGTGTTAGGTGCCGGGGATGCAAATGCAAAAAGGCCTGGTCCTTCTCTCAGAAGGCAGTGGTATCAACAGATGAGTAAAGCAACTGTGCTACGGAAGAAATCTCCGCAGGGAGCACCGGGGGCCGGGGGAGGCTGGGTAGTGATCATCCTGCAGCGTGGGGCATCATGAAAGAGTTGACGAGAGTGTTTGCAGACTGAGGGAGCGGTGGTGCAGGGGGTGCAGCAGGGCTGCGTTTGGGGAAGGGCGGGCGATGTGATGTGGCTGCAGCCACCTTAGGGCTGTGGGTGGAGACGTGGACAGGGTCAGGGTGGGGAGGGTGGGTCAGGCATCCCAAGGGTGGGGACCACTGAAGGGGAGGGGAGAAGCGTGTCTGGAGCGAGGTTTGGAAGAACACCCCCAGCAGCTGTGGACCAGAGTGGGGAAAAGGCAAGAAGGAGCAGTGGGAATGGCGTGTGTGTGGGAAGAGGGTCCAAATTATAAGGGGCAGGAGTGAGGATGGAGGAGTGGTCCTGCAGCGAGGAGGGCGTCCTGGGAGGGAGGACCCACAGGAAGGGATGACTGGCTTAAGGAAGGAGGATGAGGTGAGAGAAATTCAGGGGACCTCCCCCCACCGGGCTATAATCTGGGAAACCTGGGGGAATGGTTCAGCCACTGGCTGGGAAAAGGAGGAGCAGAGCATCTGGGGGACAAAGAGAGCAGTTCTGTTCTGGACAAGCTGGATTCGAGTTCCCCATGGGAGATCAGGGTGAAGGGCATGGCTGGAAAATAGGGATTGGGGCTTATTGGCATCGCACTGGGAGCTGCAGCTGTTGGAGTGGCTGGCCTTGTCCAGGTGGGGAACTTCGGGGGAGCAGAGAAGCTGGCCACAGACAGCCCACTGGAACACCAGTCCCGGTGGGGGAGTGTCGGGGGGCAGAGGATAGGGATGTGGGAGCTGGCAGAAAGGCAAGACAGAGACTGGGAAGAAGTCGTCTCTAAGGAAAGAGGTGAAAGGTGCAGGAAGGGGGTGGTTAACAATGCCAGATGCTGCAGGGTCCCTGAGGGAATCGCTTTAGGGGTTGTGGGGGTGGGAGCCAGGTAGGGGCCGGCTGAAATGAGACCAGGAAGTGAAGAAGTAGAAACAACATTGCGGAAGATCTTGGCTGAAGGATAGAAGAGAGAAGAGACTCACTAGGTGGAATCGGGGTCAAGGAGGATTCTGTAGAGGGAAAGGGGTCATCAGGGGTTACAAGCGTGGGGTTTCAGCCCAGGCAAGCCTGGACCAGGACCCCCACTCTGCCGCAATCACAGAGCTGACAGGCAGCATCAGAACCTCTCTGAGCCTGCTCGTCCTGCAAAAGGAGACAAAAGGCAGGGGCTTGGCCACCACGAGAGCTCTGTGCCTCGCAGCAAAGGCGTATAGAAAGGGAGTGGGTGGCGAGGGCAAGGCCCTGGTCTGTGCTGTGGGGGGTGAGAGATGGCTGGAGGAGGCCCAAGAGCAAGGAGGCTGGAGACATCGCCAGAGTCACACAGGAAGTCACTGGCGGGTCTGGGACCATCAGGCTAAGCCTCTCCATAACTGACCACGGGGGAGTAGATGGTGAACCCCACTGCGATCCTGCCTCCTGTGAAGACAAGACTGTGGGACCTCATCCTCTGTTTGCCATGTTGACTGCCCAGTGCTTGGTCTCAGGACACATACCGATTTGCAGGAAATTCCTTCTGTCTGGTCCACACCCTCTCAGATGCCCTGCCCTAAAGCCAGGGCTGCTTTGGTGGTGCTTTGGGATTAGTCTTCATGTTGAATTACTGTTTGGACCCACGGTCTTCTCCACATGGCAGGCTCTTCTGCAAAAGCCAACCAGTGATGTGGACCCCCTGGGGGCACTGGTTCATTTTCAAGATGTGAGCCTCTGTGAGCACGACATGAGGCCCCTAGTCACTTTCCTGTGCAAAGTCATAAAATCTGGGGAGTTCCATTAACTTCTCTTCCTTCCTTCCTTCTTTTTTTTTTTTTTAAAAGGCATTTATAATGGCATTTATTTTAGTAATGACAACATTCTTAGGAAAGCATAATTTTAATAGGCTTATTTGCTCAGGTACTTTAATTAGCAGCTGTCACATGCACAGATTTATGATTTATGAATTGTCATTGGTACTCTAGGAGCCTATAGAAGGGATAACAACATATAGAGAGATGTAGTTAAGTTGAAGCTTGAAAGAGATCACATGAAAGCATCTGGCTTCTGCCTTAGCTTTTCCTAAATTGACCATAAATAAGCCATCTGCAGTAGCTGCCCTGAGACCTTCCTCCTTCATTCCTCCCTCCCGATGTTTCACATTGTGGTTAAAAAAAAAAAAAAAGTAACATAAAATTGACTCTCTCAGCCATTTTAAGTGTACAGTTCTATGACATTAAGCACATCCCCACTGTGCAGTCATCATCATCATCCCTCCTTGTCTTACAAAACCGAAACTGTGCACGTTAAACCTAACACCCTCTTATCCCCTCCCCCAGCCCCTGGCAACCACCATTCTACTTTCTGTCTCTGAATTTGACACCTCTAGGGACCTTGTATAAGTGGAGTCACCCAGCATTTGTTCTTTTGTGACTGGCTTACTTCACTCCACATAGTGTCCTCAAGGTTCATCCATGTTGCAGCAGGTGTCAGACTTTCCTTCCTTTTGGGCTGCGTAATATTCCATTGTATGGAGAGACCCCATCTTGTTTGTCCATTCTTCCATTGATGAACATGCAGGTTGCTTTCTCCTTTAGGCTGTTGGGAATAGTGCGGTTGTGAACCATGGGTGTACAGTGTGTTTGAGTCCTCGCTTTCACTTTTTTTGGGTGTGTACCCAGAAGGGGAATTTCTTCTGTTAACTTTTAATGGTGCTTGGCCCTGATTTCTGAGAAATATTTCTGTGTTCTCCATTTGCATGAAGCCTGGTCTCCCTGGTGGCAGGTTAATGATGGGTTGCCATCTGTCCAGAGGAAACCCAGGAGGAGGGCTGGTGGGGCCTGGCTCTGCACCAGACTCTTCCACCTGCAGATCATTTCATCTCATTTTTTTTTTTTAATTGTCCAGGGCCCGGGTCCAAGGAATAAACATTCATTACAACAACGAAAGCTGTAATAAGGCAAAGCTCTTGCTTTGATATTTGCTTTCATAATGTCATCATCTGAACAAAGGCAGCTGTTTTATCCCAGGTGGCGGGGAGGGCTGTACATGGGAACCTTGACCTCCCCACGCGCCATCCGCTGTCAGGACTGAACGGCGGGGGCTGAGCGGGTGTGATGCTTGACTTGAATTCGACACTCTTCACTCCTATTCGGCTGCTTGTACATGTTGTACAAGTTGTCGGAGGCTCCAGATCCTGCTGCTGAGGGCAAATCTGGGACCAATGACATCAGTTTGGGATTTAGATGTTTCCTAACGAGGCCTGCCTAATAAGGGCACATGGCGTTTGTACTTAACACTTAGCCTTCAGTTGTCTGCCCTTGGGGTTTCTTGGCCAGTCTCACACAGACTCTCGCCGCTAGTCGTGGGTCACTATTCAGCAAACTTAAAAACAAGTTACATTCAGACACTGCACCTTGCTTTAAACAAACCACCAACCGTCAATTTCTCAAGCCCTAGTGTTGAAAGTCCAAGGAATTCTGTCCTGCCTGTGGCTGTTTCAGAAAGGGGATTTCTATTAGTAAGGAAAATCATCTTTAAGCCAGGAGGATGGGAAAGGATTATGGCTGGGATGAGGCACCCTGTTATTAGACAAGGCCTCCAGGTGCAGCGGGCAGGAAGGCGAGGCCAGCCAGACCCCCTCTCTCCCCTGCCAGACCGTGTTTCCTGTGGGCCTGCAGGATTGAAGTGGCTCTGTCTCCTCAGCTCCCCTGGACTTGGGAGGAAATCTCTTGGAGTGGTTGCCACCTTCATTCCAACGTGTTTTCTCTCCAGCAGCATTTTACGCTGATGTTCAGGCGCCCAGCCCGCCCTGCCCTACCCCTTGGGTCTCTGTAGGCGGGGTACTGACTCACTCTTGTGTGCCACTCTGACCCCAGAGGCTAGACCAGACAGGCCCCTGTTCCCAAGGCAGGCCAGGGGCCTGGCAGGGCCCGGGTGTGTGACCACGCGTCTGTAGCTGGGAGCTTTTGGTGTCAAGCACTCACAGGTTTCATGACGTCTCAACAGTTGGGATGTATTAGATCAGCGTCTGTCAGTGGCCCGACAGCCCATGTTTGAGAGGAAGGAAAGAAATGTGTGTTTCTGATGATTGGTCCAGATGGAAGCTTGCTGATTTCATGTCATTTTCCCCTTTTACGTGATGGGTCTTATCATTCCCATTTTACAGAGAAGGAAATAGAGGTTAGTGGAGAGTACCAGGTGCAGAGCCAGTGAGTACGTGGCAGGCTGAGGACTCAAACCAGGGCTGAGGGACCCCCGTACCACCTTATCAAGGTGACAAGCATGTCTCGAGTCTGTCCTTTCTCTCCATCTCTGCCCGGGCCTGTCTGCCGTTACTTCTGGCCTTGACAACTGCAGGGGTTTCTTGCTGGGCTCCTTACTTCCATTTTCTTTCCCCTTGAGTCCTTGCTGCAGCAAGATCTTCCAACAGGGTTAGGATTTTGTCACTAAGCAGAGCTGAGTCCTTTGTGACTTACCCCGCAGTTAACGTGGAAATCCTTCCACTTCTGCTTCCGCGTCCGCGTCCCCCTCCCAGGCCATGTGACTGCTTCACCTGGGCTTCATCCCCTTCTCCACGTCGGCACGGACCCCACCACTGTTTCCTAGGGGCCCCGACTCCTCTCTGACTTGGGGTCTTTCCTTGAGGTGCTCTTCTCCCCAAGTCTTGTCGAGCTAGCCCCTCTGTCTTTTAGGTCTCTGTGTAAATGTCCCCTTGGGGGGACCCTCTTTGCTGACTCCTCTGAAAAGGCCACCTGTTTTCTTTACCACAGCTGTCTGGTTTTTACTTGGTGGTTCTTATCTTGATTTATAATTTCATATTTATTTGCTTTTTAAAAACCGTTTTGCTGCAGAGTTTTTTCTTTTTCTTTTTGCTGTTGAATTGAAGCTGGTAAAAATTCAAATTAGAGTGCTATTACTTTAGGATGGTAAATGTAATGCTCATAGTAACCACAAAGAAAATAGCCATAAAATATACACAATAGGAAATGGGAAGGGAATTTAAAAGTTTCACCATAAAAAAAAAAAAACACTTAAAACATAAAAACATTGGCAATGCAGGAAATGAGGGACCAAAAAAGCAATAAAGCATAAGGAAAACAAACAGAAAAATGCAGATGTAAGTACCTCCTTGTCTGTAATTATCTTAAATGTAAATGGATTAAACTCTTTAATCACAAGACAGAGACGACAGAATGAATATTAAAAAAATCCTCCAGTGTGTACATGAGACTCACTTTATTTCCAGAGACATACATAAATTGAAAGCAAAAGAATGGAAAGATATTCCATGCAAATAATAACCATAAGAGATCAGGAGTTGTTATACTGATATGATACAAAATAGACTTTAATAAAAAAAAAAAGTTGTAAGAGATGAAGGATACTGTGTATGAATAAAAAGGTTTAATACAGCAAGAAGATAACAATTACAAGTATTTATGTACCTATTAATAGACCATTAAAATATATGAAGCAGAAATTGGTAGAATTATAGGGGGAAATATGCAGTTCTGTAATAATTAGAAATGTCACCCCCCCATACACACCCCAATTGTGGATAGGACAGCTAGACAGGACATAAGTAATTAATGGAGGACTTGAACAGCACAATAAGCCAACTGCATCTAACCAGTATACAAAACGCTCTACCCAACAACAACAGAATATTCCTTTTTTTCAAATGCAGGTAGGATACACTCTAGGATTTATCATATATTAGCTCACAAGTTAAATCTTAACAGATTTAAAAGATACCATATAGAGTATCTTCTCCAGCCACAATAGGATTAAATTAGAAATCAGTAACAGAAAGAGAAGTGGAGAGTTCACAAATACGTGGAGATTAAACAACATACTCTTAAACAACCAATGGGTCAAGGGAGACATCCAAGGGGAAATGAGAAAACACATAAAGCTGAATAAAAATGAAAACCCAACATACCAAAACTTATGAAACACAGTGAAGACAGTGCTTAGAGGGAAATGTGTAGCTATAAATGCTTACATTAAAAAAAGAAAGATCTCAAATCAACAGCTTAACTCTATACCTTAAGGAGCTAGAAGAGCAAACTAAAATTAAAACTAGCAGAAGGAAGGAAATAATAAAGATTAAAGCAGAAATAAAGAGTAGGAAAACAATAGAGAAAATCAACATCAAAAATTGATTCAAAAAAATTGAAATTGATGACTAGTTAGACTGATTAATAAAAAACCCTGAAATTACTAAAATCAGAACTGAGAGTGGGGACATGACTACCAATTCCATAGAAACAAAAAGGATTCTATTTTTTTTTTATTGAAGTGTAGTAAGTTTGCAGTGTGTCAATTTCTGGTGTACAGCACAATGTTCCAGTCATACATTAATATACCTGTATTTGTTTTCATATTTTCACCATAAGCTATAAGATATCAAATATAGTTCCCTGTGGTATACAGTATAAACTTGTTTATCTATTTTTTATATACCAGTAAGTATCTGCAAATCTCAAACTCCCAATTTATCCCTTCCTACTCTATTCCCCTGATAACCATAAATTTGTTTTCTATGTCTATGAGTCTGTTTCTGTTTTATATATAAGTTCATTTGTCTTTTTTGAAAAAATGATTCTAAAAGAATACTATATATCATTGTACACCAACAGATAACCTAGATGAACTTGGCAAATTCCCAGGAACACAAAGTTTACCAAGACGTAGTCAAAAAGATAGAAAATCTGAGTAGACCTATAACTAGTAAGGAGACTGAATCAAAAATCTTCTAACAAGAGGTAAAAGTGTCATTATATGCTGATGACATGTTACTATATATAGAAAACCCTAAAAGGTCCACACAAAAGCTACTAGAGCTGATTGAAGAATTCGGTAGCAGGTTACAAAATTAACGTTCAAAAATCAGTTGCATTTCTTTACACTAACGATAAATCAACAGAAAAAGAAAGTAAAGAAACAATCCCCTTTAAAATAGCACCCAAAGTAATAAAATATCTGGGAATAAATCTAACCAAAGAGGTGAAAGAATTATATACAGAAAACTGTAAACCATTGATGAAGGAAATTAAAGAAGACTTTAAAAAATGGAAAGGTATTCCATGCTCTTGGATTGGAAGAATCAATATT
Organism: Camelus dromedarius; assembly: GCF_036321535.1. Taxonomy (NCBI): domain Eukaryota; kingdom Metazoa; phylum Chordata; class Mammalia; order Artiodactyla; family Camelidae; genus Camelus; species Camelus dromedarius. The sequence goes on from NC_087464.1 coordinate 6,466,671, forward strand.
GTTAAAATGGTCACACTGCCCAAGGCAATCTACAGATTTAATGCAATCCCTATCCAATTACCCAGGACATATTTCACAGAACTAGAACAAATCATAATAAAATTCATATGGAACCATCAAAGACCTAGAATTGCCAAAGCATTACTGAAGAGAAAGAAAGAGGCTGGAGGAATAATTCTCCCAGACTTCAGGCAATACTATAGAGCTACAGTCATCAAGACAGCATGGTATTGGTACCAAAACAGACATATAGACCAATGGAACAGAATAGAGAGCCCAGAAATGAACCCACAAACTTTTGGTCAACTCATCTTTGACAAAGGAAGTCAACTCATCTTTGACAAAGACTATACAATGGAATAAAGACAGTCTCTTCAGCAAATGGTGTTGGGAAAACTGGACAGCAGCATGTAAAACAGTGAAGCTAGAACACTCCCTTACACCGTATACAAAAATCAACTCAAAATGGATTAAAGACTTAAACATAAGACAAGATACAATAAACCTCCTAGAGGAAAACAGGCAAAACATTATCTGACATACATTTCAAAAATTTTCTCCTAGAAGAAATAAAAGCAAGAATAAACAAATGGGACCTAATGAAACTTACAAGCTTCTGCACAGCAAAGGAAACCAGAAGTAAAACAAGAAGACAACCTACGGAATGGGAGAAAATTTTTTGCAAGTGAAACCGACAAAGGCTTGATCTCCAGAATATATAAGCAGCTCATACGACTCAATAAGAAAAAAATAAACAGCCCAATCCAAAAATGGGCAGAAGACCTAAACAAGCAATTCTCCAAGGAAGACATACAAATGATCAAAAGGCACATGAAAAAATGCTCAATATCACTAATTATCAGAGAAATGCAAATCAAAACTACAATGAGGTATCACCTCACACCAGTCAGAATGGCCGTCATTCAAAAATCCACAAATGACAAATGCTGGAGAGGCTGTGGAGAAAGGGGAACCCTCCTACACTGCTGGTGGGAATGCAGTTTGGTGCAGCCACTATGGAAAACAGTGTGGAGATTCCTCAAAAGACTAGGAATAGACTTACCATATGACCCAGGAATCCCACTCCTGGGCTTGTATCCAGAAGGAAATCTACTTCAGGATGACACCTGCACCCCAATGTTCATAGCAGCACTATTTACAATAGCCAAAACATGGAAACAGCCTAAATGTCCGTCAACAGGTGACTGGATAAAGAAGAGGTGGTATATTTATACAATGGAATACTACTCAGCCATAAAAACTGACAACATAATGCTATTTGCAGCAACATGGATGCTCCTGGAGAATGTCATTCTAAGTGAAGTAAGCCAGAAAGAGAAAGAAAAATACCATATGAGATCGCTCATATGTGGAATCTAAAAAACAAAAACAAAAACAAACAAACAAACAAAAACAAAGTGTAAATAAAGGACAGAAATAGACTCACAGACAGAGAATACAGACTTGTGGTTACCAGGGGTGTGGAGGGTGGGAAGGGATAGACTGGGATTTCAAAATTGTAGAATAGATAAACAAGATTACACTGTATAGCACAGGGAAATATACACAAAATGTTATGATAACTCACAGAGAAACAGATGTGGGAATGAGTGTGTATATGTTCATGAATGACTGAAAAATTGTGCTGAACACTGGAATTTGACACAACATTGTAAAATGATTATAAATCAATAAAAAATGTTAAAAAAAAAAAAAGATTCAAATGGAAAAAAAAAAAATCTTCTAACAAAGAAAAGCCCTGAGCTTGACAGCTTAACTGGTGAGTTATACCAAACATTTAAAGAAGAACTAATGAACCAATCCTCCTCAAACTCTTCCAAAAAAACTGAAGAGGAGAGAATGCTTTCTAACTTTCCTATGAGGCTAGAATTGCCCTCATACTAAAGCCAGATAAAGACACTACAAGAAAACTCTAGTTCATTATGAATAAGAAAACAGTTTCCCTTATGAACATTATTGCAGAATTCTCAACAGAATACTAGTAAACCAAACCAGATTATGCACCTTGACAAAGGTTTATTTCTGGAATGCAAGGATGGTTCAACATACAAAAGTTTATCAATGTAATATACCACATTAACAGAAGGAAGGAAAGAACACATAATCATCTCAATTGATGCAGAAAAAGCATATAATATCACCCACCTTTTATGATAAAAGACACTCAGTAAACTAGGAATAGATGAAAACTACCTCAGTGTCATAAAACTACATATGAAGAGCTCATCAAGAATGTTGTTACTCGCGTGGTGAAAGAGTGAAAGCTTCTCTAAGGTCAGGAACAAACCAAGGATGCTTTCTTTCACTGTATCTATCCAACAACATAGTGCTGGAAGTCCTAGTTAGAGCAGTTAGGCCAGAAAAAGAAAGAAAAAGCATCCAAATAGGAAAAGAAGTAAAACTATCTGTTTACAGATGACACGAGCCATGTAGAAAACCATGAAATTCTATGCACAAAAATAAAAACTAATAAAAGAATTCAGCAAAGTAGCAGAATACAAAACCAACACACACAAATCAGTTGCATTTCTCTACCTAACACTGAACAGTCGGAAAAGGAAGTTAAGAAAACCATTCCATTTACAATATTGTCACAAAGAATAAAATCCTGAGGAGTTAATTTAATCAAGGGGTGAAAGACTTGTACATTGCAAACTATAAAACATTGTTCAAAGAAATGAAAGAAGACATAAACCAATGGAAAGACACTGATGTTACTGGATTGGAAGTCTTATTATTAAGATGTTAGTACTACACAAAGCAATCTACAGATTCAGTGCAGTCTCTAGTAAAGTCCTAACAACATTTTTAAATTTATTTTTTAAACTTTTTTTTTTGTGGGGGAGGTAACAAGGTTTATTTTTCGGTGAAGGTACTGGGGATTGAACGCAGGACCTCATGCATGCAGGGCATGCACTCTACCACTGAGCTGTGCCCTCCCCTTAACATTTTTTTCTTGCCACAATTGAGAAATCCATTCTAAAATTTGCATGAGATGTCAAGAGACCCTAAATAGGCAAAACAATCTTGGAAAAGAAAGAGTTGGAAGACCCATATTTCCTGATTTCAAAATTAACTGCAAAAGTGTAGTAATCAAAACACTGTGATATTGGCATAAGACAAATGTATAGACCAATGGACTAGACTAGAAAACCCAGAGATACATTCTGACATACATGGTCAAATGATTTTCAACCAGACCAAGACCATTCAGTGGGGAAGTGACAGTCTTTTGAATAAATGGTGATGGGAAGACTGGATATGTACATGTGAAGGAATGAAGTTGGACCCTTATCTGAGCGTCATATACAAAAATTCATTCAAAATGGATTAAAGACCTGAACGTAAGAGCTAAAACTATAAACCTCCTAGAAGAAAACATAGGGAAAAACTTCATGATGTTGGATTTGACAGTGATTTCTTGGATAGTACACCAAAGGCGCAGGCAACAAAAGAAAAAATCGACCAATTGGTCTTTACCAAATTTAAGTACTTTCTGCATCAAAGGACACTATCAACAGTAAAAAGGCACCTCACAAAATGGGAGAAAATATTTGTAAATTACGTATCTGATAATATCCAGAATATCTAGAGAACTTCTAAAATTCAACAGCAACAACAACAGCAAAACCCCAAGCAACCTGATTTAAAAATGAGCAAAGGACTTGAATAGACATTTCTCCAAGGAAGATATACAGATGGTCAGTAATCACAAGATGGGGTGCTCATTAGGGACATGCAAGTCAAAAGTACAGTGAGGTATCACTTCATCCCCACTAGAATGCTATTATTAAAAAATGTGAAATAGGAAGTGTTGGCAAGGATATGGAGAAATGGACGCTGTTGTGCACCGTTCTTGGGACCACAGAATGTTGCAGCTCCTTTGGAAAACAGTATGATGGTTCTTCAAAAAAAATAGAATTACAACATGATCCACTTCTGGGTATATACCCCAGAGAAGTGAAAGCAGGGTCATCATGTTCATAGCAGCGTCATTCACAATATAGTCAAAAGGCAGAAGCAACCCAAGTGTCCACTGAAGGATGAATGGATAGACAAAATGTGGTGTAGACACTTGACTATTACTCAGTCTTAAAAAGGAAGGAAATTCTGACACATGCTACAACATGGATGAACCTTGAGGATATTCTGTTAAATGAAATACGCCAGCCACAAAAGGATAAATACTGTATGAATACATTTATAGGAGGCACCTGGAGGAGTCAAATTCATAGACACAGAAAGTAGAATGGTGATTGTCAGGGGCTGGAGGGGGCAGGGAGTGAGGCGTTATTAGTGTTTAATAGCTGCAGAGTTTCAATTGGGAAAAATGAAAAAGTTCTGTAGACGGGTGGTAGTGATTGTTCCACAACAATGTGAATGTACTTCATGCCACTAAACCATGTAAAAATGTGTAAAGTGGTAATTTTCATATTATGCATATTTTACAGAATTTTAAAAAAACCCACCCTGATTATTATCTGTCTTTGCACCATCTGTGAGTTCATCGGGGTGGGACTATGTATACACACACCTTCATCATTTACCTCCTTACCTTATTGCCTGGTGTAGGTGCAGACGATCAAAACTATTTATGGGGTCTGTGACCTCATACATGAGCGACTAATGTAATAGTCCAACATCCTTTGCAAGGGATTTAGCCCTGAAGCTGTGTAAACACTGACTTTCCTTTTTTAATCCCTCAGTTAATTTACTTTTGAAAAGCCTTTTGTATTCCCAGCATATCACACAGAGGTGGTGTCCTAAACTGTCCTAGAAAGTATTTCTACATAACACACTTACGTGTTTCCACCTCCCACACAGCCCACCGTGCTATGGGCGGTCCCCTTCAGCCCCACTCAGCTCATCCTGTCCTTCAGGGAGGAGGTATCACAGTGGAGCAGATGAAGGAAGTGCTGTGGGAAAGAACTATGCTGAAAACATGCTTGCCTGCTACAGACGACTTCACCTCTGAGTCCTGTTGAATCAGTCCTCAGAGTTAAAGAAATGGCTGCACTGAGAGCAGAACCCCTTTGGTAATTTTTGAGGACTTGTGAAGCATGGAAGGGGTACCAAGACAACCCTGGCATCACGCAGAGCGGTTTTGTTTTAAAATAAGGAAGAAAGGGTTTTTTTTAAACCACAGCGCAGCGAGCTTGGCTCTCATCTCAGCCAGGGGTTTTGATTATAAGCAGTAGAACCTGGATCTGGGTGAACTGAAGCAGACAAGGAATCATATTTTTGGAGGTGTGTATGGAGGAGCCCCCAGAATCAAAAGGCTAGCTCACCAGCCTCAGAACTGGGGGGAAGCTAAGAGACAGGAGACTCAAGGGAGTCCAGGCAGCAGGAGAGAGCAAGGTCAAGTTCCGGCCAGGAGCGTGGGCTGGTCTCTCATGGCTGGAGTCCTGCTGCTGCTTCTGTGTCCTGGGAACGTCTCCCCACTGCCTTGGCTTCTTTCTCCAGGGTTTCTGTGACAGGCAGAGTGAGTTTCCACCCGCCTTGGTTCCTGCAGTGGAAAGAGGGTTCCTTCCTTTCTCCAGAGCTCACTCAGAGGGCTCACCCAGTATTTCCCCCAAAGAAAACAGCATCTTTAGCCAAAAAAGAAAAAGAAATTTAAAAAGTGCCAGCGAAGTGTTCAGCCGCTACACAGACCAGAGCATAAACGAGGTTCATTCACATGACATATGATTCTGTGGTTCTGCTCTGGGTATGCACACAGCATGAATTGAAAGCAGGGTCTCCAAGAGATACGTGTTCACGCACGTTCACAGCAGCATTATTCACAACAGCCAAAAGGGGGAAGCAACCCAGATGTCCATCGAAGGGTAAACAGAATAGGGTGTGTGTGTATGTGTGTGTGCGTGTAATTGATGATTAACTCAGCATTAAGCAGAAAGAAATTCTGACACCCGCTACAACACAGATGAACCTTGAGGACATTACATTAAGGAAATAAGCCATTCACAAAAGGACAAGTTCTGTATGAGTCCCCTCACAAGAGGTGCTTGGAGTAGTCCAATTCATAGAGCAGAAAGTACAATGGTGGTTGCCACGGGCTGGGGAGGATGGAGGGAAGAATGAGTTATTGTTTAATTGGTGCAGAGGTTCAGTTTGGGAACGTATTTAATACTCCTGAACTGTATACTTAAAAATGGTTAGGGTGTAAATTTTATGTTGTATGTATTTTAACACAACTGAAAATAAAAATAAATTTAAGTGAGATTGACTCACCTAATTCCATTCAGTTGTGTTTATTGGGCACCTAATGTGGGACTGGGGACTCTTCTAGGGACTGGGGATAGAGTAGGGACCATGACGGGCCCCATCCTCTTGGAGTTCATCGGATGAGAGTGACAGACAGTCCTCAGCACACAAATCAGTGAAGTTTGTGCAAATGTTATTAAGTGCTATGCAAAGATCCAGGTGATAGCAGGTGACTGGGGTGGTCAGGGAAGCCTATGATGAGTGACTCTCCACTTAGATGGGACGGCGTTAAGCTGACCTAAGGAGCCAGCCAGTGGGGGTCAGTCTGCCACTTGGGAGGCACAGAAAGGTGGTTCCTGGTGTGTGATGAGGAGGATGGGGCACAGGGGCCAGGGCATGGAGAGCGGATTTCAAGGCATGTGAAATGGGAAACTGCTGCAGAAAAGTGGCATACACTGATTTGTGTTTTCAAAGATCCCTCCCCCTGGCTCTTGCTGCAGAAACTAGAGTCCTGCTGGGCTCTGTGTCCCCAGCAGACCGCTCACCTGTGCAGGTACACTGTGGAAGGAGGAGCTTCCGCCTGACTTGGGGCTCCGAGTGGGCAGCACTCCCCGGGGGGTGCCCTGACTTGGCTCTGCTTGGTTTCCCAAGTATGCTATAGTGCTTTTCATGTACATAACTTGATTTTCCTTTGGTTGGGAGGGCACATGGTGACACAGGAGCAGGAATATTTTAAAGAACAAATTGCAGATGGAAACAGGTGGTGCTGAGACTAGAAACCCTGGACTTGGGCAGCCAAATTGGAAAATGGGGCCCCTTGACAGAACTTTGGTTGTTTTCAGCTTCCCTAACAACTACGGTGGAATGAAAACCTGAGCCATTCCAGGTTTTTCCTCCTTTGGAGGAAGAATGACATCAATTTGACTCAATTACCACGTGAAGCAGACAACAAGCCTGCCTCTCTCTGGTGTTTACTAGCAGGGTGTTTAGAGCACTCACTGGCTCTCCCACCCCGGGGTGCTTGTTGAAGGCAGATGGCCAGGCCCACCCCGAGTGTATCTGATTTAGTGGGTCTAGGATGGGCTCCAGAATGCATTTCCAACAGGTGCCCAAGCGATGTGGGTGCTGCTGCTTCAGTGACCCCACTCAGAAGGACTGTGCTGGAGAACAGGGTCCCCTCCAGGGTAGGGGTCTGACTAGGTCAGATGGTAGGGTGTCTACTGTACTGTGGATTCCATCTGTCCTTGGGGCGGCCCTGAGTCACGCAGGTAGGTTATGCTCTTGTGAAAACCTTGCCTGGCTTTGCAAACAGCTCCTCCCTTAGAGTCCCCATTGCTTACTTCTTCTCTGGTCCCTGTCTGCCCTTCTCTGGCTGTGTCCCCAAGTCGCCCAGCCAGGGGAGCCCTGCAGTGTGCCGCTGGCAGCGGGTCCACCCGGCTCAGCCCCCAGGCTGCCAAGGAAATGTGACACATGCAGCCAGGGCTCTGAACACTGTCCAGGACTCAACCAGGGCTGGATGTTGGAGACAGAATTTCCAGACGATTGGTTGTGCTGTTCCCTGCCTAACCAGGTGTCTCCCTAAACATCCTATGGCCGCCACCTGCAAGACGACTCCTGAGTGTAAATTTCCATGGGAAAGAAAGACAAGGAGACTCTGTTACGTGTCTTTGAGGCCGGCTGCTTTGTGTTCTGTGGCTGTTGTTGGATTTTTGTCTGGCTCGCCTGGCTTGGAGCTGGGCCCCGAGGGAGATGCTGTGTGTCGCCTGCCCCTGCCCACGCCCTGCTGAGCTTAGTGGGACTGTGGGATGCTCAGGTGACAAGACACTTTAACCATGGTCAGGCTCCCATCCCCAATCCCCCGAACATGAGCATCCTAATTACACGTCAAGGGGGGCGTGCCTTCCTCCAGGCTTATTAGAGAACTGTGTTTTTAGATCAGGAAGCTTTTTATTTTTAATTAATTCAATAATTTTAATCTGGTAAAATACGCATAATGGAATTGGCCATCTTAGTCATCTTTAAGTGTTCAGTATCATTAAGTATATTCACACTGTTGTATGACCAATCTTTAGAACTTTGTCATCTTGTAAGACTGAAACTCTTCACCCGTTTAACAACTCCCCTCTCGCCCTCCGTCCCCGCCCCTGGAGCATGGAGCTTTTCTCTCCTCCAGCTCACAACTTTTTTGTGTATTTGCTCCAAGAAAATTTCTCCTGGGTCTCTGGGGTCCTGGTTCACGGATGCCCTGAACTGCCCTCAGCTCAGCCAGGAGAAAACGGGCAGAGTTTGTTCCTACAGTTTTGTTCTCCCTGAAGCTTGCATCATTCCGTGCGGGTTCTGTTTTTCATGCTGCTTTCAGGGGGCTTATCAGATCACCACTGAGGATTGCTTTCCTGCGTTATTCCTTTAAACCTGCAGTGGTCTTAAATGTCTTTGGCTGGTGTCACCATTCCAGGCAGTGTTTAGACTGCACCTTGAAACCCCATGCAACTTGAATTTTCTCCCTCAGGATTTCAAGTTCTCATTCTTCCTAGCTTTCATGTTTTGAATTGAGGTTTTCCAGTTTGGGCCCAGTCCGAAGGCTGAATATTTCTGGAAAAATTTGATTTACAGCCATTGGGTGGTTCTCAAAATCTGAAAACAAGGAAAAAGTTATGTGCTTTCCCCTTCTTCAAGCAGGTTTGGGGATAGGTAATTAAGACATGACTTCAGAATTGGCCTACAGATGGTCCAGCATTAAAAAAAAAAAAAAAAAAGACTGCTATTTTGTTCTTGACGAAAGAAAAATTTTTCGTGGTGGGGGAGTGGATGAATGAGAACAGAACAACTGAATGTGTTGTATTTTTCCTGTGGGAAAGAATATTAAATTACAGAAAGATTCTATTTTGCTTTAATAATAGTTTTCAAAGAGTAAAATCCAAGCACTGACACAGCTAATTCCTCTGTCACACAGATGCTGAAACGCTGTGTGTGCCTGGCCTCTGATGCCTGCGTGCCAGACACTGTCCAGTTTCACATGGCCTGAATTAACTGTGGCCACGGTCACCGCTTTATGTTGCTGCTGATGTACTGAAGAGAAACTTTTAATGCCCCTGCTGCAAAAGTCTCCCTGTAGAGCCTGTCTATCAGGAAAAAAACAGCAGCTTATCCAACACCAAGTGAAAAAAGGCAGACAGAGGAAAACAAACGCTATATGATCTCACTCATATGTGGAATCTAAAAAAATACTGAACTCGGAGGGGGAGGGTAGAGCTCAGTGGTAGAGCACGTGCTTGGCAAGCACAAGGTCCCGGGTTCAATCCCCAGTACCTCCATTAAAATATAAATAACTCTAATCTACCCCCCCCACCAGAAAAATAAAATAAAATAAAGTGAAATAAAATAACTGAACTCACAGAGAACAGATTGGTGGCTGCTGGAGGCGGTGGGTGGGGGGCATGGGAGAAGGTGATCAAAAGGTACACACTTTTAGTTATAAGGAAGTTCTGGGGATGTAATGTACAGCATGGTGACTGTAGTTAATCGTTCTGTGTGGTGTATTTGAAAGTTGCTAAAAGAGTGCTTAAAAATTCTTTCACGAGGAAAACAGTTGTACCTATGTGAGGTGATGGATGTTAACGAAACTTACCGTGGTAATCATTCTGAGATATGTATATATTATATATCAGATTTGAGATATATATATATCTGTACACCTGAACCTATTACAATATTATATATCAACATTATCTCAGTAACTTTGGGGGAAAAAGGACATAATGAAACAAAAGTATTTCCTCAATTAAGAAAAAGAATATTTGAAAGGTTCTCATCTCTTCCTTCTGTATCTTACACTACTACCTTCATCACCTGCTCCATTGGAATTCCCTGCATCCTGCTCTCCATACTATAGAAAAAGGATCTCAAGGGGAGTGTAATAATCTGGGGGTCCTCGAGTCCAATGGGTTTTTTTCCTGTCTCTGTCAACTTTCATTCCTCCACCTTATTTGGGGTTTCCTATCTCGCTTCCTCTTGAAACACTTGTCTCTGGTGTCCTGATATGGAGAACGTTATAAAAAAGTTCTACCAGCGAGAGGAACCTACCCTTTTCTGTCACTGTAACTTTATCTCATTGACAGACTTTCTCTGGAATGAGGACTTCAGGGAATAAAGGAATATGGCCTCTTTGGACAAGCCTGGATTTGGATTGGGGTCATGGTTGACTGTCCGTGGGTCCTGAGAGGGTGGCTTTATCTCGTTGAGTGGAGGTTGGTGGAGATACCAACCGTGAGGGGTTGTGATGAGGGTTAGAGATGGCCCACAGGCGTGGACCTCCCCACGTCCCTCCATAAAGATCCCCTTCAGCCTCCCGCAGGAAACCCAGAATCATCTGACATCCATTTCTTTTTTTTCAAAATCAATGGTCCTATACAGTTTTTCCCAAGCATCTGATTTCCAGCTGATCTTTGCATGTATATGTATGTATGCACACATGTGTGTGATTCCAGAGTTTTCCCATCACATGCAGGTTCCTTGGGGGGAATTCATATTTATGGGAGCTTTTCAGTCTCAGAAGGCCTTTTTAAATAAAATCTGGGTTATATATCTCACATATATATATATTTTGTTCCAGTGAGACTTTATGAAGATCGATAATTGAATTTCACATAATTATTCTTCTTTAGATTTCTTTTTAATACTGGAGTAACACAGTTTATTATTTAAAAGATTTTAGTTAATGTAATTTTTAATGAGTAGAATTTATTTTTTATTTCTAAATTAATGCATTTATATTTTATTCAATTATATATTAGATTTATAGAAAAATTAAATAGATAGTACAGAGAGTTCCCATACAGTTTCATCTATTACTGACATCTTACGTTAGTGTGGTATGTTTGAATTAAGTAATGGACCAATATTGCTACATTATTATTAACTCAAATTGCTAGTTTATTCCGATGTCCTTAGTTCTTACCTAATATCTTTCTTTTGTTCTATGATTCCATCCAGGATGCCCATAGTTTTTAAAATTTGTGTATTTATATCTTTATTTCTTTTCTTCTCTCTTGACAGGTATACAATATGTTTCAGCACCAGAGCCTTGGAATTAAAGTTAACATTCAAGTCACCAAGCTTGTCCTGCTGCGACAACGCCCTGTAAGTCCCCATTGGCATAGTTACGGGAAACGTCACTGGTCTCCAGGCTTCCTAGTTACTGTTGAGTGTGGAGGAGGAGTCCAAGTGTTGTCTGTCTTACCGACTCCCTGGGTCGGCACATGGCAACAGTGTGCCCTGGGCCAGGAACCTGGTGAGAGGAGGACAGGCACCGTCCCTGGAGCTTGCTGTGCATGTAATCTTAGAACCTGTGGGGAACCCTGAGCCGCAGGCTTGCGTGCCTCCCTCCTTCACTCCCGCACGTCTTGTGTGGACAAAGTGGATGGCGAGGTCTCGGGGATCGTGGCTACCTTTCTGGAGCTATACCCCAGCTCCAGGCCAAATTTGGATTCACCATAGCGTTGTTTTCTGGTCTTTCGATTGAGTGCATTTCCTCCTGACAGTGTTACCTGCAGAGTCAAGCAGTGAATGTGAGACCGAGGGTCCCGTGCCCGGTTGGGTACACTGTTCAGTTTGCTGAAAAGGAGAAAACTTTTCTTTAATAATGTAGTCTCCATTTGAACTTTTAAATAAGGCCCCTGATGGCCTTTCTCTGGGTCTCTGCATCTGCCTACCAGCGCGAGGGCAGCACAACATTGAGTGATGTCCCCCCTACCCCAGCGACTATCTCTACATTAATGTCCACGCTGTGGTCTGAGCATAAACTCGGGCTTCCCTGGGCGTTTGCTTCTGTAACTGGCCCACTGATTTCTTTTAGGCCAAGTTGTCCATTGGGCACCACGGTGAGCGGTCCCTGGAGAGCTTCTGTCACTGGCAGAACGAGGAATACGGAGGTGCACGGTACCTCGGCAACAATCAGGTTCCAGGAGCCAAGGACGACACGCCGCCCGTGGATGCCGCTGTGTTCGTGACCAGGTAAAGCTGGCTTCAGCCTGGAGCTGCAGACATGTGAGGGAAGACATTTCCTGGAGAGGCCAGAGGGTTATTTGCTAGGAATTCAGGCTTGGAAATCAGACTTGGGGCCACCTGTCTGAACCTTGGTTTTCTTCATCAGTAAGATAGGGATAAATGATAGTCGTCCCTCCGAGGCGAAAGGATTAAATGACCATAGGAAGCACTTCTCAGTGCCTGACCCAGAGTAAGGACATGAGTGTTGGCCACTATTGTTGCTCTTGTTATAAATAAAAAAGTACTCAAATCCTAGTTATCCAAGAGTGTTAAAATTTCCAAGAGAATTCATCTACTTCCTCTCCCAAACACCAAACAGAATGCTGGCTGGAAAGAGCTCACCTGTGTTGCAGGCTGCTTCCAAACCGGCTTAAGCGCACTATTGGGCAGGGAGCCAGTACCCCAAATGTCCTGTCCACGCAGGACTGTGTGTGCTGTGCACAGCCCCACCCACGTGCACTCTAGGGACAACAGTGGTGGACGGAGATGCCCGTGGAATCCATGTGGAGACTCTGAAGTAAGGAGCTAAGTTTCTTCCTATGCCGCAGAGCTGGAGTTTCTGACTGAGAGGGAGACCAGAGGCCCGGCAGTGGGCGGTAGTAACCAAAGGCAGCTTTCCTTGCAGACAGCAGCAGTGTTATTTCCATTTCCTAGGGACTACCACAAACTGGGTGGCTTAAAACAACAGAAAACGATTTTCTCACAGTGTTGGAGGCCAGAAGTCTGAAATAAAGGTGTGGGTGGGGCTGTGCTCTCTCTGAAGGCTCCGAAGAGGAGGGTCCCTGCATCCTTCCTCACTTCGGGTGGTTGCTGCAATCCTTGGCACCCCTTGCCTTGTAGATGTGTGACTTAAGTCTCCTCCATTGTCACATAGAGTTCTCTCTGTGTCCAAATTTCCCTCTTCGCGTTAAGGACACCAGTCATTGTATTGGAGCCCGGCTTAATCCAGGGTGACCTTATCTTAAATTGCTGACATCTGCAGTGACCCTCTTTCCAAATAAGATCACACTCACCAGTCCGGGGGGGTAGGATTTGAGCATATCTTTTGGGGGACACACAGTTCAACCCACAGTAGGTACAGACGTGGCTATTTCATTTTTCCCCCGTGTCTCCAACCTCTCTGAGAAAAGCTTCCTCGGTTGTTTTACTTCAGTAACATAAATAAAATGTGTTATGTGTTGACACCAGAATTCCCCCTTAGAAAATATGAGGAAATGTTTCTTGATAATTTAATCTGTTAGATTAAAATACAAAAATTTTATTAGAGCTGCTATGAATGTATCAATTTTGAATTAATAAAATTTTTTTTTCAATTTGAGGAAATTACTTCCAAAATGACATGTTTTCTTTTTCTCTGAGTTCAGAGGTAAAGTTGTGAAGGGGAATACCTTACCATATCTTTAGCTTAAAGACAGCCTGCCCCTCTAAGAAGAGTTAAATCTGGTTTAAGACTTTGGTCTTGAGTCTGGAAAGGTTCTTTGGTTGTATGTCTTGGGCCATGTATGACAAGCCCTTGGTCTTATGACATCCCAGTGGTAGCTGGGGAAGTTCTGTGACCTCAGCCTCGGGCAGCAGGCACCAGACAATGCAGCTCCTTGACCTTCTCTTTAAAAACCCAGGACATACGTGTTGCCCCCACCAGACACCAAAGAGATGCCTCACCACTCTTGTAGATGGTTTATCAGTTGCCAGGCCTAAAGGGTTAAATGTGACCTGAAGCACACTGATCCCTTATGTGAACACTCGCTGCTCCTTCAGGATGCGATTAAATGTATAATGGGACATTTGAGAAGTCTGTTCAGTAATTCGTATTGCCAGCAATGAGGTGCACTACCAGGCACCAAGGACAGGGATGAACATGACCTTGCACTTGCTTTAGACCTCGGTTTGCCCACCGCAGTGAGTGCTGGGAACCTCTAGGTGCCACCTCTGCCGGCAGCTCTGGTCCCCACACTCACTGGCCGGAGGCTGCCGGGGTTCAAGCACTTTGAGATGGCTTTTAGAGCCTGTGGGTCTTTCTGTAAAGCACCCTGAGATTGTGGTGTTGGGATTATGGGTACCACCCATTGAGAGTGGATTTGGTTTAGGCAACAGGTGGGAGTCCTTGGGAACCGCGTCTACATGTGACTGTGAATTAATGTGACTGATTTTCTGAATGACAGTTACATTGAGGTCTAGAGACCTTTCCTCTAGGAGCTCTAGATAACATCACCTTTGGAAAATGCAGCTAAACTTCCAGGGTCACTTCTTTGAAAGCGGTTTGCATAAATCCTGTATAAATTCTGATGTTTTGTTAAAAAAAACCAAAAAACAAAACGGAATGTTCCCTATACTGTTTATTGGTCTTCCTGCTGTTTCCTTTCCTGCCTGCCTAGAGAGAGAAAATGCGTGCAGGTAGCCTTGGTTTGGGAACAAATAGCCCTTTTTCCCAGAGGCGATAGGTGTTACTGAAATTGGTGTTGACAAAGCTTCTGGATCAGCCCTTTTACAAAATACCGTCAGAGACATGAATGCACCCTTGGTCTGAGGGTGCTGCCGGTTGGGCTTTTTTTCTTTTTCCTGTCTCCTAACAGCTTATTTACCATACTGGAATATTTTGCATAAAAGTATTCTTTTTTACACCTCACACCTGTTAGGATGGCTACTATTGAAAAAAAAAAGTGTTGGCGAGGATGTAGAGAGATTGGAACCCTTGTGCACTGTTGGTAGGAATGTAAAATGGTGCAGCCCCTGTGGAAAACAGGTTGGCAATTCCTCAAAAAATTAAAAATAGAATTACCATGTGACCCAGCAGTTACACATCTGGGTATATACCGAAAAGCATTGAAAGCAGGATTTTAAAGAGATATTCATACACCTATATTCACAGCAGAATTACTTTTAACAGTTAAAACGTGGAAGCAACCCAAGTGTCCATCAGTGGATAAATGGATAAACAAAATGTGGTGTTTCAATACAAATGGAATATTATTCAGCCTTAAGAAGGAAGGAAATTCTAATACTACTTACAGCATGAATGAACCTGGAGGACATTATGCTGAGTGAAATAAGCCAGTCACAAAAGGACAAACCCTGTGTGATTTCCACTTGTATGACTTATCTGGAATAGTTAAGTTCGTTGCGACAGAAATGATGGCAAGGGGGTAGAAAGGGATAAATTTGAGAGTTTGAGATTTTCAGATGTTAACCACTTTATATAAAAATAGATAAACTAATTTCTTCCGTATAGCACAGGGAACTGTGTTCAAAATCTTGTAATAACCTTTAGTGAAAAAGAATATGAAAATGAATATATGTATGTATATGCATGTAGGGACATTATGCTGCACACCAGAAATTGACACATTGTGACTGACTGTGCTTCAATTAAAAAAAAAGGAATGGTGGCCAGGAGCTGCAGGGAGGAAGGAGGAGGGAGTTATCTGATGGATCTAGAGTTTCAGTTTTGCAAGATGAGAAGAGTTCTGGAGATTGGTTGCATGACAGTGTGACTGTACTCGACACTACTGAACATCATACTTAAAAATGGTTAAGATGGTACATTTTATGTGGATTGTAGCGCAATAAAAAACTTTAAAGATGTTCTTTTTTAACCAAGCACATCGAAAGGGGTAGTCCTGACCGCAAGCGGGTGTTTCTGCGTGCGGGTCCTGGAGGTGGGGCTGGCGACCTGGAAAAAAAGGCTCCTTCAGCTGCTGTGACCTGTGCCACCTTGTCTTTCTCCATTTCGTGTAGACACCTCGTGAGCTACCTGAGCAATCATGGTTCCTCTCACCTGCTTCAGTGGTGGGTCCTCAGAGATGTTAAACTGAAGCCCTCCCATGAGGATGGTGGGGGGCAGCGTTGGAGTCAGGGCTGGAAGCCAAGTTGGCCGAGAAGCACTGTTTAATCATTAGAGGCTGAGAGCTGCAGTCCCCTTAGGTTGGCGTAATAATGGGCTGATGTTTTTGCAGGGAAATTGGGTGCGAGGCAGCTGCTGCTCCGAGGGGTGGTCCTTCACCCCCGGGAGTAATCCGAGCTGAGGGTCTAACTGGAGGCTGCCTGGGCCAGTGGTGTTTAGGGGCCGGTGTCCTCAGGCCCTGGGACTGGGGCTGGCCAACGGGCGGGTCTCTTCTCGTTTTATTCTCTGTGTCGGCTGTGGCTGAGCCTGAGAGTGTATTCTCCTGGACGCCCACCAACCATACAGATGGCCGGCTGCCGAGCTGTGAGCATGACATCACGTCCAGCAGAAGCTGCCGAGCCAGGAGCCGCAGAAGCTGGATACCCGGCAGCTGCTGCCGCGGGTAGGGCCAGCAAGGACCTCTGAGTAGACCGAGTCTGGGGGCCACACAGGACCCACACAGACTGGCCTTCGGGGATTTCAGCCCCTGGCATGGCCGTACCTTTGGCTCTGCATCTCCTCCAGAAAGCCAGGACAGTGGGACTTCCCCCACTCCCCGAAACCAAGTCTGTGCTCCTGGGAGACTCCAGGAGCAACATGCATGGCCAGCCCGGAGGGAAACTCCAGTTGTCCCTCAACCTTCCCTTCCTGTGTGACTCCACCCAGTCACCAGGAACGGTCTTCCCTTTGACCTGTGTTCTTGCTCCTGTGAGAGCTCAGTGGGTATCTGGGGACCGTGGTGTTTCTGTGTTTCTAGGGAGAGAGACAAATATTGGGGAGAGACGAGGCCACCCATGGGCTTACAGGGCACGTCGAAAGTGGTCTGGAAATGTACATCACTCATTCAGCAAGGGAGCCAGTATTTATTAAGCCCCAACTGTATGCCAGGCAATTGGTTATGCACAGGACTAGCTACGTAACTTGTGGGGTGCCCTGCAGGATGAAAACATGGGACCCCGTGTTGAAGAATTCTCAGACGGCTATGGCAGAGCGTTAAAGCAGGTTGGGGGGTGGGGGGTCCACGTGTGGGGCCCGCATGACTGCACTTCTCACACATCCACGAAGCCCACCCTGGCCTGTAGCTCCACGCAGCTTTCCTTCTCTTGAGGGACAAACAGTGGGGTGTGAATGTGAACGGACTTGGAGGCTGGAGAGCTGCGTTGGGAACCTCATTTTGTTTTTCACTCCCTAGTTGACCCCTGCAGCCCCCATGTGTGGGTTCGGTGTGGGTTTGCAGGGGGAGCCGGATTATCTGGAGATGAAGCTGCCCTTGCAGACAGATGGCTTGCTTTTCCTTTTCTGAGAGAGGACTGGGATGCCAAGAGTCCTCATCTTTGCCCTAATTGTTGCTAATTCTCTATGTGATTTTGAGACCACCAGCCTGACACTAATTTTTCCATCTGTAAAATGGGAGGCTTGTACGAACTTCAACATATATTCAAAAATCTCTTTCTAGTTAGTATTAATCTTTAGCATCCCACACAAATTTCCATCCCTGGCTCTGCATTTGCCGAGAGTTAATTCAGGCGTCTGACTGAGCCTAGTTTTCCACAAGCTGACCAGACCTCCCCCAGCTTACGCAGGAGAAGCAACACGGGTGATGCTGCGGGGCCCATCATTTGAGGCCACCTGTTTCCCGCCAGGGAAGCCCAGGGATGAGTGAACTCACAATGCCCTGTCAGTCAATAGGGTTGGCCTTCTCCAAGATGGCACCTGTGAAGGGGGCGCCATCTTCCATCAGTCTGTTCAGTTCTTGTCTGTAGCACTGATGGCCATGCACCCTTTCCCCATTTGCCCAGGTGAGGCAATGGATTTAAGCTTTCAACACTTTCAGTTGCTCACTCTGGGAAGCCCTGGAGTGGGGTCTTGGTTCAGTCTGGTCTTCATTGTGTGTGTGTGTGTGTGTGTGTGTGTGTGTGTGTGTGTGTGTGTGACATGCCCAAAACATTCAGATGGGAAGAGTGTCAGATCAAGAATGTTCAGCTGGAGTTAGATAGATACTAGACCAATAAGCAGATTTTTGTCCCTAATTTTATCTGTTTGGTTTCCTCTCTGCCAGTGCTTCTTCCTTGCTACCCTCTACTGCCTGTGAATTAGTCTCCTAGTGTTGCAGCAAAGTGTGTTACAGCTCAGTGTTATAGCTCAGTTGTGACAGCAACCTGGATCCGGGCAAGAGACCAAGCAGCACTCGGAGGGTTGGAGAACTCAGGTTTATTATGCCAGCAGGCCCAGAGGAGTTAATACTCCAAGCTCTGAACCCCGTCTGTAGGTTTACACAGGCTTTTATAGGCTACCAGGCTAGACTTTGCAACATTTTGTAACACCATATGCAAATAAGGTATAACAAAGGTGACTAATTAGGAGCAAGCTTTGTAGAAATGGACCAATCAGGAGTGAGAGAAATGGACCAATCAGGAGTGAGGGAAATGGACCAATCAGGAGTTAGCTCAGGGAACCAATAGAATCTTAGGGGTAAGTTCTGCTTTCCTAGAAGTAAGCCGTTTCAGAGTTTAAGAAGCAAGATAGTGCCGCAGGGCCAGGCAACCGAATGGTGCTGGCGGGAGGGTAGTGGCCCTGCCTGGGGGTCCTGCCGTCTTTTTCATGGGGCTTCCCACCTCACTAAAAGATCAACTTTGATGGAAAAATCAAGTCACAAGGCTTTGTTTTCCTGTGGTTACTCCCCCTCCATTTCCATGGCAGTTTCCTTGGTTTTGGAGGGGGGTTATGAAAAGCCTGGGACTCTTGAAGGCTTTCTTTTTTCCTTTGTTAAAATTATTTTAAAATTGATTACCAAAATATATGTGTTCGTTATGAAAAAATTAGAAACTTGCAGGCAGCCAAACCCAGGTGGGTTGCTGACCAGATTGGCCCCAGTCTTCTTTGCTGTCCCTCTGGCCAGCTTCAGGGCCACACCTTCGGAGCTGTCACCCCCATGCCAGCCGCCCGTCTGCCCTCTCCTCTGGGCTTGCAGGATATCCAGGGTGCCTGGCAGGACTTCTTGTTCTGAGGCAATGGGCCTGGACCAAGGAATTGTGTATGTCAGAACCCCAGGTGTAGAATCTGCAGGTGTAGAATCTGTGGGTCTAGTGGACAGGTAGAATTTTTTTTTAATTGAGTTAAAGTCAGTTACATTGCGTCAATTTCTGGCGTATAGCCTAATGTCCCAGTCATGCATCTTTGACAGCTTTCAGGTCAGCCTGAAGCAGAGCCAGGGTCAGGAACTTGCAGGCTTTGCTCCACTCAAGTGAACGTACAAAGTTGTGCGGAGAGGTGTGAGACGTGGGTTACGTTATGTAGGCAAATCGGGCAGAATGGGCCGTGGATTGGAGTGGAGGGAAAAGGAAAGCTGACTGTGAGATACCAGAATTCAAAGTAACATGTTGCCTGTCAGTGGGGTGTCAGATCCTTCCCTGAGAATAGATTTTGACAGAGGGAAGGAGAGGGGTTGAGAACTCTAACTTCCAGGGTGGGAATGAAATGTCAGAAAGAGGGAGGGAGGTATCACCCTGCGAGGGGAGGCCAGGTGTGGCCCAGCCAGGACCTGTGGCTTCTGTTCACAACCTTGCTCACTGCCCACCTTGTTGGGCCGGGCCCTGTTTCCCTTCCCAGAGAACTTTTAAAACTAAAATGGGAAGAGGGACTTCAGAACACACCTTTTCAGCTTTCTCCGGGACCCCAGGGGCCCCCATGAGAAGATGCTCATGGGCTGGGCACTGGTCTCCTCACCCAGTCCTGGGCGTGATGCTCCCCCAGGCAGTGCTCTGGTCAGTCCCCCCACTGTGGGAACTTGCAGGCAGAATCATTGGAATGCTCTAGTTTTGGAAGAGAAGGGCCCAGACCTCTCATTTCATAACTCACAGGCCATAGGGAGCCCCTTGTACCTGCACAACTGGGGCTGGACCAGATTTCAAGCATCTTTGCTGTGTCATTTGTATCCACAGCCACACACCTGGGGGATCCTAGGGAACTCTAAAGAATATAACTTTTAGAAGTAACTTTTTTGGTGTGTTCGCATATAAGTGAGCTGGTCATGCCAACATCTAAAACCAGTCGCTGCCCAAGGAGATGAACTCAGGAAGTCACTCTAGTTTGATGATATTGACTAATAGCCATCTCTGATAGATGTCTTGGTAAACGTCTTCTGCGACCTTTTCAGCTTTGAAAGGGAGTCCCTCTAGCAGCCAAGTGTTAAGTATGGAATAGGTGAGCTATGAAAGGAAGGTCTTATGTTGGGCAACTGGGCCTACCTGTTGGAAATATGGTTAATCTTGGCTAACACTGCTAGTTGTTATTAATATGACCTGTGACAACTAAAGCGATTACGTTGTTATGGGCAGAATGAGTAACTGACAGTGTTCTCTTATTCTTGGGGGTACTGCACACACCTGACTATGTGTTTTTCTTTTAGGACAGATTTCTGCGTACACAAAGATGAACCTTGCGACACCGTTGGTAAGTTTAGAGTTAAAATAGTAATCTAAGGGGCTGATACACCCTGTGATAATGTGGAGACTTGACAACACTTCCAGTCTGGAGGAGCCGTCCTCAAACAAACTCTTTTCTGTTGCTTTTTTTTTTTTTTTTGTAAATTTGGTATTATTTTATTTTATTTTATTTTATTTTATTTTATTTTATTTTATTCTTTCCTGAAAAGTTTTGCAATTGCTTATGACAGAAGGCATCTAGACAAAGAGTTAATAAGGAAGATATGAAAAGTTAAAACCAAGGGGAGGAGCCCCCAGGCTGCACTGAGGTGACTGCAGTTGGGCGGTGTTTGGCTCTGAGCCTCTGGGCCACCAGTGCGGGGGTTGGGAGGCTTTACTGATTTGCACGGTTTACGTGATAGTCATGAGACAGAAGTTTCACCAAGTGTCCTAAGAGGTGAAGAGTGACAGGTCTCCTCCCCCAGCCTTGGCACCAGGCTCACTGCCTTCTGATCAGACCGTAGTGATGCCAACATGCAGAACTGGGAAACCGTTTCCCTCTCGCCTGCCCCCTCTCCTCCGCCTCTTCCCCCGCCCTCCCCTTCGCTTGCCATTTCCTTTCTCTCGTATCCCTAGTTGTATCTGGCTTGCTTTTGACCTCTCAGACTGTTACTGAGTCCAAGCTCGTTCTGCTCGCCACATGACAGGCCAGTAAATCGTGAGACAAGGTGTTGGGGCAAGGAATAGCGACTTTATTCGGAAAGCCAGCAGACCAAGAAGATGGTCGCCTAACGTCCTGGAGAACCATCTTTCCCAAGTCAGAATTCAGGCTCCTTTTGTACTAAAAATGGGGAAGAGGGTATGCTTGGTTGTTGCGAACTTCTTATTGCAGGAATTCTTTGTTCTTGCAGCTGTCCACATGGGTCAGGTCATGGTGCCCCTGGAAAACCTCTAACAAAACAAATGTTATTTTCTATTCTGCAACTTGTTATCTTTATATAAGTGCAAAAGCGTTAATATCCTTAAAGATCAGAGCCTTGAGAATAGGCTCTCCTGTATATTTCAGGCTAAAGGCAACATTCTTTTACAAAAGGTGCAGAGCCAGCAAGACTGAGCCTAGAAAACAGGGCCCAGGATTAAAGCCAAAGAAGGAGATATAATATGGAGTCAGATTTGTTCTTTTCTATTACAGAATTACTACACCAATGCAGTGTCAAGTAGGCTTTGGATAGAGGGTTAGCTGACGCAGGTCTGAGTCTGGTTGGGGCTGTGGGGGACTAGTATATGTCAATCTCTGTCCGCTGACAGGGCTGCCGAGGCACGTGCTATCTGGAGGAGGGGCTGCTCCTTCCTGGTGGTCACAAGTCAGCTCTGACACCCACCGCCCTTCCCAAGAAGGGCTTCTACTCCATGCTCTCCTGCTCCCTGTCTTTGCCCCCATGGATTCATGGATCCGTCTTCTTACCCTTGCCTGCGCATCTTCCCTGGAAGACTTTGCAGTGCACAGAGCAGAGTCTGGCTTTAACCTGTACGTCGTGTCCTTCAGTGCCTGGCACAGGGCTGGAGAGGCTCGGTCACCACTGTTGATGGAATGAAGGAACGGATGGACGAATGCGGGTGGAGGAACTCCAGGGTTTTTGAACAACATCCATCTGAGGACATGGTTTCCTTTCACGTGATATAGAGCCGGCTTTTAAATTTTCTGCCATGAATTGCCATTATGTATTTCAGACTCCTTGCAGAAAAGCAGGCAGATCGCTCTCTCGAGCATCCTTCCCTCGTGTCAACCACGTCATCACACTAATTGTGTTTGTCTGCTGGGGCAGCCATAACGGAACACCAGAGACTGGGTGGCTTAAACAACAGAGGGTTATTGTCTCTCAGTTCTGGAGGCTAGAAGTTCAAGATCAAGGTGTCAGCAAGTGCTGGTTTCTCCTGAGGCCTCTCTCCTTGGCTTGCAGGTGGCCAGCTTCTCCCTGTGTCCTCACCTGGCCTTCCTTCTGTATGTGCCTGGATCCTAATCTCCTCTTTATAAGAATATCAGTTATATTGGACCAGATCTCTACACATGACCTCATTTAACCTGAATGACTTCTTTAAATTTCCCATCTTCAAATACATTCACACTGGGAGTTAGGGCTTCAACTTACAGATTTGGGGGTACATAATACAGTTCTTAACATTACTTGTTTGATACTTGACCACATACTTTTGGCGACATCTGGTCTCCTGATCTGACCTCCCTGGTGTGTGTGTCTCTCACATCCGGAACATGAAGGT
Organism: Camelus dromedarius; assembly: GCF_036321535.1. Classification (NCBI taxonomy): domain Eukaryota; kingdom Metazoa; phylum Chordata; class Mammalia; order Artiodactyla; family Camelidae; genus Camelus; species Camelus dromedarius. Next base: position 6,489,525 of record NC_087464.1, read on the forward strand.
CTTTAAATGGTGTGGACCAGATGTACTGATTCTTTACATGACTGCTGGTTAGCTCAGGGATGAACCAGCCCCGTCTCCTGCTTTGTATTGCATGTTCTTTCCAATATCTCAGTGAGCTTCAGCTTTCACAAAGGAACTGAATCAACTCCTTTAAAAAAAAAAAGCTGTAAAACCTACATGGTATTTGATTAGTACACATTTGTCTTACTGTCATAATATCCTTATACATATTATCAAGTCAGTAAGAACAGTGGGTGATTCGATGAAAATAATAATTTGGAAGGTGGGATTAGAGCAGTCTTAAAGCAGACTCATCCTATTTATTTCTGTTTTTTTTTAACCTTTATATTTTGGAAATGATAGAATTGCTGAAAACTGTCAAAATAGTGCAGGGAAGTCTCTGGTACCAGTCATCCAGCTTCCTCTGATGATAACATCTTATGTAACTGTAGTGCATTTCCCAAACCAGGAAACTGATTGGCACAGTGCAATGAACTAGACTCCAGATCTTACTCAGGTTTCAGTGGTTTTTGTATGCACTCATTTTTGGTTATGTTTTAACATGTAGTTCTGTGGCATTTTATCACGTGTAGATTTATCCATCCACCACAGCAATCGGGAACAAAACTGGTCTCTCACCTCCAAGCAGTCCCTCGGGCTGCCTCTGTAGAATCACCTCCTCCCCACCACCTCTCTCTCTTGCCCTAACCCTGGCTACCACTTATCTGTAACCCAGCTCTATAATTTTGTCATTCCAGCATCCAATCTATTTTTGTATTTTGGTTTGATTCCACTGGTTGGAAAAGGAATCTGAATCCCATAGACATGGGGTTGCCATTGCTAAGAGATTTTGAACATCTGCCTTCAAATCTCTGGATCCAGCTCTCGCAGGAGGGGTTGCACCCTAAGTTCTGCAGAAAATGAGATAATCTGGTACCTTGAGCTTGGGTGTCACCAGTGTTTTATATTCGGCATATAATAGTGTTTTTTGTTTGCTTTGTTGTTTTAATTAGGGTCTAACTTACAGATAGTAAAGAGTACCAGTCTTGATGGTCTGTTTTTTTTTCTATTTATGGCTATTCTTGTTTTTAGTATTTATCTTATTTATAAATAGTTTTAAGGCAGTGTTTTGAATTGTTTTAATCAATTTTTTTTAATTGTGGTAAAATATATATAACATAAAATTTACCATCCTAGCCATTTTTAAGTGGACAGTTCCCTGGCATTAAGTACCTCTACATTGTTGTGTAATCATATGCCTGTATTCTCAAAACCACTTCTCAGATTAAGATATGGAATGTTCTTGGCTCCCCGAAGGTTCACGCATGCCTCCTCCAAGCCCCCAGACATACGTCCCCAAAGGTAACCTACTGTTATAAATGTTTTAATTACTCCTTTTTAAATAGTTTAATTTTAAAAAATAGTTGATTTCAAAGGTAATTTGAACAATTCATTTGAAGAACCTCTGAGGTACTGAGTAGAGTTTGGGGTTCCATGAAAAAACTTGCCTTCTGTACTGCCTCGAGGGCATTAGCCAATTTCATCCAACGGGATGTCTGATTGTTGAAACAAGCAAAAAGGGCATTTATCAGAAGAGTGACTGTCCCTGAGGCTGGAGGACCAGGTTGGAAACAGACAGCACCCGAGGGAGCCCCGGAGGGCAAGGCCGCAGACTCCACCCAGAGGTCGGCATCAGGGCTGTGGTGAATGGTCTCCGATGGCCCCCGCTGCCACCATGTCACCAGCTCCCAGTTCCAAGTCCTGCCCTCGGTCACATGGCCTGCCCCTCTGTCTGCGCCCCTGTATGAGGGTGAGGGAGTGTTGCCCTTTGGGCTTCCGTGGGGGAGGCTGTGGTACCTCCCACAAAGGGCATGAGAAGGGGGTTCTCCAGAGAGGGCCTGGGTGCTTTAGCTGGGGAAGGTCAGATGCTGGACGGCCCAGAACGACCAGTGTCCCCTACGCCCTTGACCTTGTAGTACAGAATGGAACACAAGGCTGCAACATGTCCTTTGTGCACATTACGGGGGTCCTGCTGACATAGGTGAGGGGGCTTCCTTGGCCCTGATTTTGAGGCGATCCTGCCTCCTGCGGGGGAGGAGTCCCTGTGTCCCCACCTCACCAGGCTCCTCCACGCTGGCAGGGGCCAGACTGAAGAGCCGCGCGCATGCCCTTTGGGAGAATCACAGCGGACACACCCTCCTTGCCTCCTGGGCCGCTATGGAAGGGGAAGGGGTGACACCTAGGGGTCCTGCTGGTCTCCACTTTGGGGGAGGACACACACAAGGAGAAAGGCAACTCTTGGGGCAGGAGGATCTGGGAAATACAGGCTTCTGCCCTCGCAGAAGTAGCTGCTCCCTCGCTGTGGTCCCCATGGTGCACGTCTCAGACCCGGCCTTTGGGGGAGAGGGCTTTTCCTCTGTTGAATTGCTTCCTCCTGCGTGATGTGCCTTCCTGCCACCATCCTGATGAGGAAGCCGTCCTAGGTGAGGAGAGGGTGATGGGGGTACAAGATCAAGGAAGTGGGAGCCTTGCTGGCCCTTTGCCGTCCTGGTCCTGACACACGCCTCTGGGCCCCTCCCAGGTGCTTCCTGAGCACCCACGTCTCTCCCTGTGGCCTGGCTGCCCAGACATGCCTTAGTTACAGCCAGGGGACAGGGGACGTTTGTCCTGTTTCTGTCCTCAGCCGTCAGCTGAGTTGTGGTGTTTTTGTTGTTGGTTTTTTTTTTTTTTTTTTTTTTTGACTGCCTGATTCAAGCTTTATGAACTTAGTTTGAATTACCGGGATTTTTTTTTCCTTCCTTCGTCTTATAGTAGTTTTTTTTTTTTAATAAGTTGTCTTTATTTTTTTCTTTTGCTCTTTTCTTTTGGAGGGGGAGTTACTTAGATTTACTTACTTATTTATTTAATGGAGTACTGGAGATTGAGCCCGACACCTCGTGCATGCTAAGCATGCAGCTCTACCGCTGGGCTGTATACCTTCCCCACCTCATAACAGTTTTTAATTAGCAGAAAAGCCTCCCTTTTCCTCCCCCAGAAGAGAGATGTGATGGCCCTGCACAAAGGAAAATGGAAATTTTCCGCAGCCTCGTGACATGTTTCACACAGAAGGCCAGGGAGAGGCTGCTGGGGGGCCTTCAGCCAGGGGGTGTCCTGGGGTCCTGCTGCTCCAGCCCGAGGGTCCCTTCCCATGGCTGCCCCTGATCTTGGGTGGAAGGACCCTTCACTGTGTGGCCCACAGCACCGGCCCTGAGCTCCCCATAGGCCTGGCCGGACCAGAGGGAGCTTCATAGATGTGGCCCCTGACCTCCAGGCAGTGGGTCCCTCTGGGAGGGAGGAAAGGAGCATCACCCCGGGAGTCTGTTTCAGGTCAGCCCTCCGGGAGGCCATGGAAGGAAACGTGCTAGGGGCCGGCGAGAGGCAGGGGCGGGGGGGCTACGGTGTCGTGCTGTTGCATCTGCTGGGTTGTTGTTCACAGAATGTGTCAGGGAGGAAGAGAAGTTTGTGTACATGTAATTTAGGGCTCAGGCAAGAAGGTAAGGCCATCTTTTATATATAAAAACAAGCATCCAAATGTACTCCTCTGGCTGTACATTACCCGCTTCTCATAGTCACCCTGGAGGACCACCTGCTTACTCCAGCCCCGGTGCTGTGGCTGGAGAGTGTGGGACCTGCCTTGTGGATCTCCTTCAGAGTGAGCCTTCACCTCCTGTGTTTTGTGGTGTTGGTCACTCTTCATTCTGCAAGAGTGGTTGTTGAATTGTGGGAGTGTCCAAGGTTCTGTTCAAATGAGGCTGGAAAGTGTTGTTTGAGGTTAGAAACACAAAAGTTTTATGAGTCAGACTAAGTTTTGCGTGCCTTTGTTTCTGAAGACCTTCCTTTTTGCTCATTTGGTTTTATTTTGTTATTCCTTGGGACCTCACGGAAGTCAAGGTTCAGTTGTGCTTCAGGATTGTTTGTTAGAAGTCATCTCAGAAGATCGCCTTGAGGGGAAGCTGCCCCACTGAATGAACAAGTTCTGATGCGTCCATTTCCTTACCTCATACCTGTCCCACATTGGGCACAGTGCCTGCTGCTCCCGTTTCAGGCTCATCCACACCCACGTCTTTTGTGTCTACGCTGCGAGGCTTACAAAGGAGAAGACTTCACATTCAATGACACATAAGTTGTCCCAAATCAGACAGCCTGAGATCTTCAGCAAATTCATCTGGTTGTCAGAAGTTATATTGGTATTGATAATTATACTCTTGACTATTCTGTGATTTTTGAGAGATTTGATGAAAGGTTTCAATTTGGGGAATAAATATGCATACATATAGCCATTAGGGTTCAGACTATTTGGGCAAATGCTACCATACTCATCATATAATAAAAAAAAAAAAAAAGGTCATTCTTTTTAGAGAGTTAAGAAAGTCACAAATCAATGTTAGGACTTTACTCCCTGTAAATCCAGCTTGGATTTCCCAGCTAATAGAGTTACTGGGAAAGGTAAAAAGGACATCCAGTCTTCCCTCAGTATCCATGGGATTGACTCCAGGATACCAAAATCTGCAGGCGCTCAGGTCCCTTCTGTAAAGTTGCACAGTACACTCGGCCCTCCCATCCGGGGATTTGCATCCATAGATTCAGTCAACCACAGAGGGAGGGGCTGAGTGTACTTGAGTAAACTAGCTCCGTCTCTCACCCATTCAGCTTTAACCTCAGGTAGAGAGTGTTTTCTGAAAGATGCCAATTAAGATGTGTCTGGATGTCGGAGACAATCTTCTAAAAGACCCTTTGTAGGAACTGCTGTTGGCTGAGAGGAACAGATGAGGGCAAGAATGGGGTGGCCACGGAGTGTCCTGCTTTTGCCTTGTATGACTGTCCTGTAGCGTGACTTGAAGATACTAACTGGTGAATAAAAATGGGAGTGAGTGTGTGAGTTTTTGCATCTACATGTGTACACCCACACACACCTAGGTGTGTGCGTGCAGGTGGATGTGTGCAGTGTTTATATTTCCTTACCTCAAAGTCTGGAGGGGCTTCCTTTGCACCCACAAAATTCTATAAGTTCCCCAGAAGGGAGCCCCCCCGAGAAGGGGTACCACTACCAGAACCCAGGGAAGAATGTTTCTTACTGGGACTTGGCAGAAAGTCCACACTGAAACCAGTGGCCCCAGGGGACCAACTTTTCCTCTTCTTCCTGCCAGGATCCTGTTTAAGATAATGTAATGGCAGAAATACATGTAAGAATGGTGAAAATACATGGTATGTCTTTGCGTGGGTAGGCATCTACCAGCCCAGTGGAGATGGGAACTGCACTGGTTTTGGAACTGCATGGAGACCAGCCCTGCTTGACTGCCTTTTGGGCTGGAGACCAAGAGGGCCAAACAAGAAGGGACCTGGCCCCTGTGGGGTGTCCAGCTATGGTCCTTCAGATGTAGGCTTTGGAGCCCCCTCCTGCCTTCACGAGCTCTGTGGTCAGGTGGCCTGCAGTGGCTGGGAGGGGGAACTGTGAAGATGATGTCCTCTGGTTAGGTGGTCCCTAACCTGCATGAGACTTCGGTGACATCAGTGTCAGGCCACAGCCCACTGCCCTCTCATTCAGCACAGGCCTCAGCGTGACATCGGCAGAGAGACTCTGCCTCCGTGGTTCCCACTGTTTCCATCCTGCAGCCCACGGAGCATGTTATGATTGGCTGGGAATGAAGCAGGACACCTCTCTTCCTTGCTGAGGGGCTCAGGCTCCAGTCCTGCGATGCAGAGACAGTCCTGACCTTATTAGGTTTGCTAGGTACACAAACCAACCCCCTGCCGGAAGGATGGGGAAAATGAATTATAAATGAGAAACTGGGTCTTTCTGAGATGACTTTGTGTAATTGTGAGTCCCGAAGCCCTCCTGGCACCTTCGGGCAGCCTCTCCTTGGGAGGCAGAGGGGTGGGCAGGAGAGGTGAGGGGCCAGGCTCCTCTGCAGTGGGTCCTGTCCTGGCTGGTGAGGGCCAACAGCTGGAGAAGTGCCGCCACCATAGCTTCCTTTCCAGTGGTCCGTTTCACCCCATCATCTCCATGGTGAACTGAACCATCCTCTGTTTTCTCTATAAATGAGGATGATAATACCCAGGGTTATTGTGAAGGTTAAGTGAGTCACAACCATTAGGATGGATATTGTCATTAACCACAGCAGCAGCAACAAAATCTGCAGAAAGTAACGTGTTGGTGACGATGTGGAGAGACGGGAACACTTGGGTACTGCGGGGAAAATAGTATGATGGTTCTTCAAGGAATAAAAATATGATCCAGGGGTTCCACTTCTAGGTATATACCCCCAGAGAAATGGGACTTGAACAGGTATTTGTACATCCGTGTTCATAGCAGCATTATTCATAATAGCCAAAAGGTGGAAGCAGCCCAAGTGTACTTTTACACATACATGGAATAATACTCAGCCTTAAAAAAGAGGGGAACTCTGAGACATGCTATTACATGGGTAAAACTTGAATATGTTATGCTAAATGAAATAAGCCAGTCACAAAAAGAAAAGTAGAGTGTAATTCCACCTTTAAAGTTCCTGGAGGAGTCAAATTCATAGAGACAAAAAATAGATTAGCGCTTCCCGGGGTTTGGAGGGCGAGGGTAGATAATGAAGAATTAGTGTTCAGTGATGCAGAGGTTCCGTTTGGGAAGATAAGGAAGTTCTGGAGATGCTGGTGGTGATGGTTGCATCACAATGTGAATGTATTTCATGCCGTCGAACTGTATACCTCAGAATGGTTTCAGTGGTCAATTTTATGTTGTATATACTTTGCCACAATTTTTAAAAAAATGAGATGACCAAGAAAACAAAGTTACTTCATTTTATTAACTAGAACTTCTCAAAGACTTCTTCCTAGAAAAATGGTCAGGATGTGAGAAAAAAGTATGATTCCCAAGAAAGCATCCTCAGGCTTGTCTCCCTGAGGGGTAGCGTGGGGGTGGTGAGTTCCAGGAGCTGCAGTGCAGCTCAGGCCTGGGAGAGAGTGGAGAGAGGGGAGGGCATTTGAAGAAGTGTTGCCGGGGGGCTGAATTAGAGAGCCCTTTCTAATGTTCTTTGAGAGATGCAAGCAGGAACTAGGAGACCCTTTGCTAGTTTCTTTTTTGGTTGCTAGGCAGTGCTGCTTTGGCTTAGGTTCCAGGCCCACATTGGACCTTGCAGGCAGTGAGACTTAGGGTTAACCACTGATATTTTTGGACCGTGGACTATCCTCATCTGCAGCTGGCATTAAAAATCATCGCTTTAGAGTCTGAGCCAAGAGTTCTGTTTCCCTATCAGTTGTTGGACTCCTGGTATATAGAGCTGGGGCTGGTCATGCTCAAGTCATGTGGTGCTCAGAATTAACCAGAGATGCAGGACATGTGGAACCCTCCGAGGTAGAAATGCAGTCAGGAGGAGAGTGCTTGTTTGCTGCTTGCGTATTTCAGGCCGTTCACTGGGATTTGGTGGTGTTTGTGAGCTTATTAAATTGCAGAACCACCAATCCTCCCATGTGAAGTTGAGAGTTGCCTCTGAGTTTTTAACCTCAGTTTCTACAGATACGCAAATGAAGACAGAGGAGTACTGTCTTAGGAAGGTGAATGGAGGTGACGTCAGGCCAACCTACTGGTCTATTCTGTTGCACAGAGACCACATCTAGGCCTAGCTGTTATTTAGGGTTTGGGTTCAAAATGCCTTGCGAATTACTGGTATAGACAGCTTGGATCAGAAATTCCTGACACGTGCTATTGTAGGGAGAGAGCGTTTCACTGATGTACAGGAAAGGGCTGAAGCGAGATAAGGAGAGGCTGAGTCTTGGTCAGGAAGGGCTGAGTCGTGGTCAGGAAGGACTGAGTCGTGCTGAGGCAGGGGCTGAGTCATGGTCAGGAAGGGCTAAGTCATGGTTAGGAAGGGGCTGAGTCATGGCCAGGAGAGGCTGAAACATGGTCAGGAAGGGGTTGAGTCATGGCCGGGATGGGGCTGAGTCATGGTCAGGAAGGGGCTGAGTCATGGGCAGGAAGGGGCAAGTCATGTTCAGGATAGGGCTGAGTGTGGCCAGGAATGCTGAATCATGGTCAGGAAGGGCTGAGTCATGGTCAGGAAGGGCTGAGTCGTGCTGAGGCAGGGGCTGAGTCACGGTCAGGAAGGGCTAAGTCATGGTTAGGAAGGGGCTGAGTCATGGCCAGGAGAGGCTGAAACATGGTCAGGAAGGGGCTGAGTCATGGCCGGGATGGGGCTGAGTCATGGTCAGGAAGGGGGCAAGTCATGGTCAGGAAGGGGCTGATCAAGGTGACAACCCACTGGGTGTCTGGGGTGCAGATGGCTGCTGCATCCTCACGTGGTGGAGGGCGAGCGAGCTCTGATCTCTATGCCTCTTCTTACAAGGACACTAATCCCATTGTGAGGGCTCGCCCATGATGCATTAAATCAGATGACCTCTGAGGACCACCCTGTTTGGGGTTTAGGTCATCAACACATGAACCTAGAGGGGCACAAACCTGTAGTCCACAGCAGTCCTGGGCTGGTGCAGAATCTGAGCCTTCTTTGCACTCAGCCTTGGAAAGATGAAGCGCTTTGCCTTCGGCAGAGCCACTGCTGCACCCTCTACCTGTCCCCATGGATGGATCATATCGGAGTCGCTCTTTGTCCTCTTGTCCTGGGTGGTGATGGAGGTGGCACTGTTGAGAACTCCAGCATCAGATACTTCCTGTTTTTAACTCATGTGATCTTCACAGTTCCATGAAAAAGTGCTGTTGCCACCTCTGTTTTACTTGTGGGGAGTTGGAGGTACAGAACGGTAAATAACTTGCCCGAAGCCATAAAGCTTGTAAGTGGCAGAGGACTGGAGCCCAGAGAATCCAGCTTCCGTCTTTCGTCTTAACTTTTCTCCTAACTGGATCTTGCCTTTCAGTAACCTTTTAAGTGAGGTTTTACTCCTGTTAGCAGACGGGGAAACCGAGGCTCCGAAAGGATCCAATTCTTGTCTGAAAATTATGCCATTAATGAGTGACAGCTGGTACTGAACCCGCTCACAGTAAAGCCGGAGGGCTTGGCTGCTACTGGTCCTGCCAGATCTGTGCCCGTTTGTGTTTCTTTCTTCAAGTGTATATTGCCGTCGTTCTTTTGACCCAGTATTTTATTCATTTCCCAGTCTTTATCATATGTACTGTTTTCAGAATAGACCTTTGTGCTTATAGACAACTTGCTTTTCTAGCATTCACGCTCGTAAGTAGTCTTTGAGGACCTACTGTGTGCCAAGCACTGCTCCAACCCTGGGGACACTTGATGTGCAAAACAAACGTCCCTGTCTTTCTGGAGCTGACGTTCTAGTGGAGGGGACGGGTATGTATGATCGTAAGTGAAGTGTAGAGTAGGCCTAGAGGTAACGTGATTAAGCAGGAAAACAAAGCAGGCAAGGCCGTAGGAAGTTGATGGGGTTGGATGTCACACTTCAGCTTGAATGACCAAAGGCTTTACTGAGACATTTGGAAGTCAGACTCTCCACCTGTAGCGCCTTTGGTGGGCCAGGGCTTCTAGAAGTGCCGAGGTTAGCTCTGCTGTCAGCATGCGTCTCCCCAGGGTGGGCAGCCGGGTGCACAGCTGTCCCACAGCGAGAACAAGTAGGGTGTCCCCTGGTCTGCTCCATCGTTCCTTTCCCTCTGTAGGACTCCTCGCTCTGCTTCTCAGCCACAGTCAGACCTGGGTTTGAGTCCTCCCGCTGCCACGTACTTGGCCTTGGGCTTACCACTTAATAAACTCGGCAGTCCACGGGTCCCCAGTTTGAGTGAGAGATCAGCATTCTCCCTGCAGGCCTGCTCCGAGCAAATGCCGGTGGAACCTGGAATGCACGGTGACTGCTCCGTGCATCTTGTCTCTGCTTCCTCTCAGTGGCCCCCGGACATCGTGGCCAGCCTCGCCCTCCCCACATCGTGTGGGTCTTCTGGAAAGGGCGCTGGGGTGGGGCTTCAGCTGCAGGACGGGGTGAAGGCTCTCCAGGCAGGAGTCCTAGTGTGAGCAAAGACAGACAGGCAGAAGGCAGAGGCCGAGGGGCCTGATGTTTTCTAGGGGCCTCCCACCTGCCAGGGGCTGCGCTGGGACCTTGTGTGGAAGGTACGGTTTCCAATTTACAGAGGAAGAAACCAAGGCTGAGTCACTCACCTAAAGTTGCCCAGTGTGTGTGGGCAGGCTGCCCTGACACCCAGCTTATTTTTGTGCCAGAAGGGGTACGATGACTTCGGGGCCAGATAGGGGGCAGAGAGGGGTGCTCGCAAGTATGAATTTGAGTCTGGTGGTGACAGGAGCCACTGAAGTGAGCTTAACCCACGTCCTCTGCAGAGAGGAGGAGAGAAATTGGAGCTGGGATCCAGGCATCCTGTGACAAAGTTCCCTCCTGTGACAGAGCCAGGTTTGGCTCAGTTCCTGGGGAAGGATGGGGTAAAAGCATGGGACAGGCAGTTGGTATTTTTTATGTAATAAAGATTTAAAGAAGGTCCGTATAAACTAACTTAATAGACCTCTTAGGTCAGCCTGCATCAGAATCACTTGGGGGTCTCCTTAGAAGGCAGATGTCTGGGCCTCCCCACCCAGGGGTGGACTCAGTGGGTCTGGGGATGGAGGGTGCTGACACTTGGTCTGGGGACCACGTTTGGAGAACAGCTGCCTCATGATTGTGGCTGGGTTCCTTGATTTTCTTGTGATGATTTATAACTTAAAAAAAAAAAAAAGACAGTGACGTGAATGTAGAGTAGCTCTCTCAGTGTTTATGGTCATTCTGTTATTACTTGTGTAAACATCTTAAACATTTACTCTGGTACAAAAAGCTGTGACATTGTGGGTTTCTGAGTTACCTCCTGTGTTCTCTTGGTTTGAGCCTGCAGAATTCTAACAGCTGACCCGCGTTAGGGATGGCAGTTGAGTTGGTCACTGGGGACCGTGGACACTTGTGATAATTAGGATATTGACTGTCATCCAAGGAATCAGGCTTGTCCCAAATCAGATTTTCCATGAACTCGGTGTTGATTGTCAAGAGGGGCAGGAGGGAGTGGAGGTTTCCAGCACAGCTCCCAGTTTCCCCCTGCCTGGTTCCAGTCCCAGCTCTGCTGCTCCCAGTGGAGCCCTGGGCAGTTCTCTTGTCCTCTGATTTCAGTTTCCTAATCTGTAAAATGGGGATAATAGTGATTCCTACTTGTGTGGTGTGGTGGCTGTGCAAAGGAAGTGGGGCCCTCACTGCAGGCAGAGGGCCTGGACCTCATGGTAAATGCTCCATCAACGCTGGCCGTGGTGTTCTTGTTTCAGTGCCCCCTGCCCAACAGGTGTCAGGAGAGGACCCTGGAAGTCCTCGGTCACGCTGTTCAGGAAAAGAGTTGCTCAAAACTGATGGTTCTCCATGGATTATCCCGGGCCAGCAGCAGCGCCAATGGGGAAGGTGCTAGAAATGCACATTCTCTGCCCTTTGCCAAGCCCTTCTGCGTCAGCATCTCTGCACAATCTATATTTTCATGAGCTCTCGGGGGATTCCGATGTGCACTTAAGTTTGAGTGCCACTGATCTAAGCCTTGGCGGTACCGGAGAAAGGGGAGGACCTCATTCTCCTGGCTCTGAGCATGCGAGTGGAGTGTGGGAGGGGGCCAGGGGAGCTTTACTCGTGAGCTTGGAGAAGCTGAGACGCCCAGCAGCTGCATGAAGTAACCGGGGCGGCAGCGCTGTGGACCTCCAGCCCCGCCGTTAGCTCTGAGGACTTCCTGCCCAGGCTCCAGGCGTGGCTTTTCTGACAAACGGAATCTTGGCCATGTCACTGCTGACGGAAGAGACCATCCTGGAATATCTTTTCTCCCTTCCATTTCCCCCCGAGGATCTCCTGGCCTCCTGTCTCACCGTGGGGTGGTGTGGGAAGAGGAAGCTCATCTCAAATGCCTAAAGGTGCTGCTTGTAAGGCGCAGGCCTCCTTTGACTTTTCCCACGGCCATTCCAGGGTTTTATTCCATGAAAATGATTAGTGGGTTTTTTTGTTTTTAAGAAGCCAATTCAGTTGAATGCTTCCTCCCTTCAAGTTCCCACTGCTTTTCTCTTGTTTGGTTTCATAACATTCCACATCTTTTCTATTGTATCCTGTACCCCCGAGTTACAAAATCAAACAGGACTCAACAGCTGTGCAGGGGCTGCGGCGAGATGGCCCACTCCCCTCCACCTTGGCTGAGCCACTGATTAGGTGGAAGGGTTCCCGGAGAAGCAGGACGGGAGGGAGCCCCTGGGGTTGGACTTACGGGCTGGTTGTAGCATTTCCTTTGCCACAGAGCTGCAACTGCCAAGATAAACATACGTTTTGAGATAAGGGGAACCCCCCAGAGGTCTTCATCTTGGAAAAAGAAATCAATAAGACAGTCTCTGTGTTGGGCCAAGAAGTCCTTCTCCTCCACACCCAGATTTGCATGGCCGGCTGTGAAGGTGGGAGGGAGCTGGGATGCAGGGATTGTGGCCGGTGCCAAGGAGGCCGGTCCGGGAGCAGAAGGAGGGGCCCTGGGGCGCTGGCTCTGCTCCCTGCCAGCTGGGGCTTTGCTCATCAGCGGGATGGGATGGGACTGCCGCACACCTGTCTGTGTGGTCAGGATTAAGCATGTGAACAACTGTAAAGTGCTGGGCACAGCCCCTGCCTGCCTTGTGGGAAATGGTGGCTCTGATTTTTATTAGCAATTTCTAGAAGTCGACTGACCTTTGCATGGTCTTTGTTTTGGAAGATGCCTGATACTTCTTATCCACCAACAATTCCCACCCATTCTGCCTTCAAAACATATTCTTTTCTTTTTTTTATATATAAATTGAAGTATAGTCAGTTCACAGTGTTGGGTCAATTTCCAGTGTACAGCATAATGTCTCAGTCTTACATATACATACATATATTCGTTTTCATATTCTTTTTCATTGTAGGTTACTATGAGATACTGAATATAGTTCCCAGTGTTGAATAAAAGAAACTTGTTGTTTACCTATTTTATATACAGTAGTTAATACCTACAAATCTCAAACTCCCAGTTTATCCCTTCCCACCCCCTTTCCCCCAGTAACCATAAGTTTGTTTTCTATGTCTGTGAGTCTGTTTCTGTCAAAACATGGTCTTAATCAGACCTCTTATAACTACACCTGCCATTCCCCCTGCGGTCCAGGCCTCTGCCACCCTCACCTGCGGGGTCTCCAAGCCTCCTGGACCACATGTTCTTACATGACAGCCAGAGGGTTACCTCATGTGAGTTCCTTGCTCAACTTCTCCAACGGCTCCCAGAACACGTGGCCCTCGGCTTTCTACTTACCTCACCTCCCAAGGCTTTCACTGTCACTTGCCCGCACCAGCCGTGCAGGCCTCTGCCTTGGGGCCTCACACTTGCTGTCCCTGGACCTGGCATGCTCTCCCCCTGACATCTCTATGGCTCCCTCCCTCACTTCCCTCCAGCCTCTGTTCCAGTAGCATCTCCTCAAAGAGGTAGATGCAGCCTCTTTCCCTCCTTGGCTGTCACTGCCCAAAATTACACACTTATCTGTGTCCAGCCGTCCTCTGCAATAGGAACGCAGACCCTGTGAAGAAACTTGTTTGTCTTTATGTCCTCCCCTTGAGTTCCCGGCACCAGCATGTGATCGACGCTTGATGAATGCTTATTACGTGAATGAATGAATGAATAAATGAATGAATGAAAAAATATGTTAAGTATGTTTCTGGTGATGCTGGAGCAGCTAAAGGCTCAGGTCCCACTGCTGGGGAGTTTTCAGTTCCATTTATGACTCTAATTTACTGTCTTAAAAAAGGATGAGCAGTGTAACTTCCCAAAGGCTTAATTAATCACCAGTACTTTTAAAACCATTTTATCTGTGCAATGGGTGAAGGCGCTTCAGATTTAATCAGCATTTATTAAATGTATAGATACTCCACTTTTCAGAAACCAAATTAGGCAGTGGGCCTTGGAGATTGAGAATAGCCTTCCTCCAGTGAGGTGGCCCTCCTGCCTGCGAGACCGCGGGCAGTTGGGTAAACACGCGTGGCCTCAAAGGTAGGTCTTACAACGCGAATAAAATGGAATCTCGCGTGGAACTTTGGTGAGGATGAAATGAGATAAAGCCAGGGTGTGCTGTCTGGCAGGTAGTGAGCGCTCCGTCCACGCTAGCCTGTGCCGCCCCACCGCTTCGTGGCAGCAGCTGGTCGGAAGGTGGGCTGGGAGGAGTCAGGTGACTTGGTCAGGTACCCAGCGAGAGGAAAGATGCGGTTCTGGTGACTCCGAGTCCAGCATTTTCCGATAAAGCTCTCTGTAGCTGCACGAAGTTTTCCAGAACAAATAGGCAGGGGTGCAGCCATTGGACCACCTATGTCCCCACCACCCCCAGAATGTTTTTGATTAAGAAGAAAGCAGGCTTACTGAGAGAGTGGACAACCTCTCTGTATGACCTGATGTGAGTCTAGGAATACCAGAGTATTTGTTCTATATCTGGCACGATTTTCATATCCCCCAGGCTTCCAAAGCTCATGGATGTGTCCACACCCAGAACTTGAATGTCACCTCTGCCTCTGGGGGGGATGATGTGTGCTGGGGGCTGGGGAGGTGGCTGCAGAGGGGAAGCCAAGCCTTCCACCCTGACTGCCCCACAAGCAGGGGTCCCACCTGGAGGGACTGGCTTCCCATGCGATCTGGGGCCACATTGGCTCTGCTGAGGAAAGCTTTACCTTCTGAGATTTGTAATGAAATCTGAAACTGCCTTCTGGCCAGGTATCCCCAGTCCAAACTGAGTTTTCTGCTTATCTTATTCTGAGTATAAATTTCTTCATTACTTCAGCTGTTGGAAAACAAGTCTCGACTCTTAAAATAATCCAAGTGGGTCTAAAATCTCCTTGATTCATTTCTGATAATCTGTTATGTTCTCACGTAATTGTAATTTATAAGGAAAATGAAGATTAAGGAATTAGACGTGGAGACTAAGAAAGGAGAATCGTGCCAAAGATTTATTCTGTGTCTGTGCTCAGCCCAAATTTGGGCTCAAAAGAAGAAAAATAGTGAGGAATTACTACACATCATTCAAGTCTCCAGGGGATTACGGTAGGATTACATAATATAATCATGATGAGTCTAAGGCCAGAAAATGTGCACTCAAAGCTCAGAGGAAAGCAATTGAAGACACCTTTGGACAAGATTTAGTGAGTTCAGGAAAAGCTGGCACCTGACCAGCCAAGCAAGTGATTCCAAACACCTCCAGCCCCGAGGAAGCTGGGCATACTGGGAAATTCCCCATCGTGTGACGTCAGCTCTGGAGAAGGCCTTTTAATGCCAACTAAGAGATCCGGCCAACAAGAGGTGCCGGTCATTCTGGTAAGAATTTGATTATGGTCTGCGCACTTCCAGTGGCTGCTTTATGAAGTAAGAAGCTTAGGCACCCTGGGTCACGTCTTTAATGAAATGAGAATTAGCCGGAGAGTTCGAGGTCGGGGTCATTGCCAAGAGTCGATTACCTTGAAGCCTCAATTAAACTTTCCATTGGATTATCTGATGATAAGTAGTTCTGCCTTTGGGATTTTATTATCCTTGACAAATGGCTTGAATTCAGAATTCAAAGCAACACAGGCCCTAACAGAACACAGTGCTGTAAATAGCGAGGCACGCCATCACTGGATACACAGCACTTCAGTTACCCTGATGGAAGTATTTATCTTAAAGACTGCTTTGGAGTATTGACCCCCATCCCTCCAGGATGTGCAGGCTCTCTGTCTGTGCTCTGATGGGGAGAATTTCCAACTTCGAAATTCCTTTTGGTGCCAGCAGAGTTCCCAGTGCTGAAAGGAAGCAGTGGCTCTCTTCCAGGACCTGCGTTGTCACAATGAACTCCCCTCCTCTTCCTGCACACTGTTCTTGTCCCATGGCTGCTGGGAGGCAGCATTTGTGATGGCCCCCAATTGGGTCACCAGGCAGAGCCAAAATACCTGCATCTGGAGATGTTTGATGGAAACAGGCACTTTGCTTCTCCTATTGAGATATGTTTCCATGTGTATGTAGTTTTGAATCTGTTTTTGTCATTATCTTTCTTCTGCAAGCTATCGTTACCCGAGAGCTACCTTCATTTAAACAATTAAGATCTTCTATGAAAAATCCAATACTTCCTAAGCTTTTGCTGAATGGCTGAAGCTGACGGAAATGTTAAATGTCAGTCTCTTCTGTGTTAACCTGGTGGCCAGGTGTGAAATAGACACTAAGAAGATGCTCCGGACAGTTGGACCCTCTGTCTCTCAGGAGCTTTCAGGCGGGCATGCTATTGCCCTTTGAGATCATTCCATCGAAACCATTTTCCTCTCCCCTCGGTCTCCTCTTGAGCCATCACTGACCTTAGGTCCCTCCCACTGGTAGGTTGGAAATTCACTCCTGTGCTTGCCTGGCACACATTCTTCTCCTCCAATTCTGTACCAATTTCAGTGCCTGCCCTAGGCCCTAGGTACCCATCTGCTGGGCTCTTAGCCAGTAGAGATCACTGTGAGGGCATCAGAAGGCGGTGGCCAGCAAGTTCAGGCAGCCTCGGCCCGCCGTGGGTGTCATTTCTGGTATGTTTCTGCTCCTCTTCAAATATTGAAGGTTTTTCTCAGTTAACACTCCTGAGCTCTCCATAAACGCCTCACTTCGGTTATGCACCTGCAGGCTTGACCAGGAAGCCTCTAGAACTCCAGCATGGGCGGGGCAGTTGGAGGTGGGAGCAGAGTGAGCTCGAGCCCTGGGAGCCAGCCCCCTGTTGTGCTGCCAGCCCGTCTGCCTTGTCCGGTGAGGGAGGCAGGCATAGCTGTTTCCTGGCGCTGGTCACTTCTGGCGACTTTGCCCAGAGATGTCACGCTGGTCAGGTGGCCACCGTCGGCCTTTTGTCTCAGCCCTGCACCTGCTCGCGGGAGCTCAGTTCAGCACTGCCTCAAGGCAGTTGTGTGTATTTGTTGGGTGGAGGGCACGCTCTGCTTGGTTCTCCCAGGCTCTGCTGGAGTGGCAGGAGGTCAGGAAGGGTCAGCAGCTTCATGGTTGCGTGCAGCCTAAGGGACATCGTGTGGTTCTGTGTGGTCAACACAGGTGGACTATTTGGACTGCAGGCCAGGAGACTGGTGCCTGTTCAATTTAGTGGGCCACCGTCGCTGTGCCTCCCAATCTGGGGACCATCCCTGCACACATGAGGTCGGGATCCTCGTCAACACGGATGCCGTGTACTTAAGAAAGCAAAGGGCACAGAGGTTGGAGTGACCGTGCTGCAGACCAGGGCGGCCACGGAGATTCACCAGGCAGGGATTGCAAGGGACAGCGTCAGCCAGACTCACATTTCAGGTCAGAGGTGCAGGGCCTGATACGATATAATACAATACAACACAGTGGGCCTGGGACGCTTGGCCCACGTCCATCTCTTCAGTCATCACTGGGAACGGGCGGGGAGAGGTAAGGCACTTAGGAGAGAAAGTGTTTTGATAGCCTGAACCAGTCTTTCAGGTTCTGTTCTCAAGCTGTTGGACTGCACAGGACTTAAAACTGTTGGCGCCTCATCGCTGGTCAAATAAGTGGTAAACAGCTGAGTTGGAGTCTTCAGGGCTCGTTCCCAATAGCCATCTTCCCCTCACCAGCTTAGAGCCTGTGGGAATCACAGCTCCTGCTCATGAAGGAATTGGGGAAGGAGCCCTGAGTGTCACTGGGTTTCCCTCAAGAATTGCCCATTTTGGCCCCTGAGATTTCACCCAAGAATTTCTCCTGCAGCCGTCGTGGGCAGGGCTGGAGGGTGAGGGCTCCCTACAGGGCAGGCAGTGCTGAGTGACGAGCCCACCTCAGGGCCCTCATCTTCCCGCAGGTGGGCAGGCAGAGGAACCAGAGGGGCTGGTGAGCACGCCAGCTCCTTTCCCCAGACCCTCAGGCAGACCAGTCAGTCCCCCCTGACTGGGTAGAGTCTTACTGCATCTGAGGTCTGTCCACATGGAAACCTGAGGGGTGGAGAATGACATTCTATGAAATACACTGAGCGTGACATTCAGAGTTCCATACCTGTCCCTGCCTGATCTGTTCCATGATTTTTGGTCTCTGCTGTCAAGACCTCAACTTCAGCCGAGCCAGTGTTCTAGAACTTGCCTTCCTGCAGAGTGTACCCTATCCACTGTCACACTTGAGGCTTCCTCTTCCCCTTGGGCTGGGCCATCCTTAAAGGACCAGTTGGTTTATTCATTAATTAACCCATCATGAATTCAGTCGTGTTCACCAGGAGCTGCCACGAGTCAGGCGGGAGCCCAGTGCTGTGGTTAGAATGGCGGGAAGACTCCAGAAGATTCCTTCCTTCAGGATGCTTACAGGCGAATCGAGCAGACAGACCTAAAAGAAATGGACTACCAACCGTGGAAGGTCCGTGAGGGCAAAGGTCAGGGTGCTAGAGGGAGTCCTGACGGGGACTTTGAGAAAGTCTCGTGAGGGCTGGGACCTGAGTGTGAGAAGGAGTGAGCCGTGGAAACGTTTTGGGGAGGAATGTTCTG
The DNA here is from genome assembly GCF_036321535.1 of Camelus dromedarius. Classification (NCBI taxonomy): domain Eukaryota; kingdom Metazoa; phylum Chordata; class Mammalia; order Artiodactyla; family Camelidae; genus Camelus; species Camelus dromedarius. The sequence goes on from NC_087464.1 coordinate 6,508,014, forward strand.
GGAGAGCAGATGGCCCCTTCTGAAGGCCGTGGGGCAAGAAAAAGCTTACTGCCTTCAGCAGACAAGATGGAGCCCAGGGGGTGAGAAATACGGCTTAGAGGGACGCCAGGCCGTGCCATGTGAGGCCTTGTGGGCTCTGCGGGGGGTGTGGGCTTTACCCCGTGCAGTGGTTCCTCGATGAAGAGCCTCGGGCAGAACAGCATGCCCTTGTTTATGTTGTGGGTGGGGATGTGGTCGGGGATGGAAGCCCTTTTGTTCTGAGATGACGGTGGGTGCCGCCCGCGTGTCCATCCTCAGGTGAGGAATCCAGTCCTGGCGATCTCATTTTCTTTTTTCTCCTTTTCACTTTCTTTTAAAAATTGAAGTATAGGTTCTTTGTTGTTTTTTTGTTTATTTTGTTTTGTTTTAGGGGGAAGGTAATTAGGTTTATTTATTTGATTGTTTATTTCAGTGGAGGTACGGGGGATCGAACCGAGGACCTTGTACATGCTGAGCATGCGCTCTACTACTGAGCTCTCCCCTCTCCCCTTGAAGTATAGCTGACGTACAATATTATATGAGTTACAAGTGTACAGTACAGTGACTCGACACTTTAAAGGTTATACTCCATTTATAGTTATTATAAAATATGCGCTATGTTCCCTGTGTTGAACTAGGACTTCCAAAACTGCGTTAAATAAAAATGGCGAGAATGGGCATCCTTGTCTTGTTCCTGATCTTAGAGGGGGTGCTTTCAGCTTTCACCATTGAATGTGACGTTAATTGTTAAACACGACCTGTATTATGTTGAGGTATGTTCCCTCTATGCCCACTTTCTGGGGAGTTTTTTTTAAATCATAAATGGATGTGTACTTTTTCTGCATCTATTGAGATAATTATGTGGTTTTTAGTCTTTAGTTTCTTAATGTGGGGTATGACACGGTTAGATTTGTGGATATTGAGAAATCCTTGTATCCCTGGGATAAATCTCACTTGAGCATGGTGTGTGAGCCTGTTAATGCCTTGTTGGATTTGGTTTGCTCATATTGTGTTGAGGGTTTTCACATCTGTGTTCATCAATGATAGTGGCCTGTAATTTTTTTTTGTGATATCTTTGTCTAGTCTGTTAATATTTGCTTTATGTATTTAAGTGCTCCTGTGTTGGGTTCATGTATATTTGTAATTATTGTATTTTCTTCCTGGATTGATCCCTTGATCATTGTGTAGTGTCCTTCTTTGTTTCTTGTAACAGTCTTGATTTTAAAGTCTGTTTTGTCTGATGCAAATATCGCTACTCTGGCTTTCTTTGATTTCAATTTGTATGGGATACCTTTGTCCATCCTCTCACTGTCAGTCTCTGTGTGTCTTTAGGTCTGAAGTGAGTCTCTCGCAGGCAGCATATATATATAGGCCTTGCTTTTGTATCTAGGTAGCCACTCTACGTCTTTTTTTTTTTTTTTTGGAACATTTAGTCCATTTATATTTAAAGTTAATTATTGATATGTATTCATTGCCATTATTGATTGTTTTGGGGTTTTTTCCTTAGGTCTTTTTTCTTTTCTTCTTCTTTTGTTCTCTTCTCTTGTGATTCAGTGATTACCTTTAGTGTTAGGTTTGAATTTTTTTTTCTTTTTTTGTGTGTATATCTGTTACAGATTTTTGATTTGCGGTTCCCATGAGGTTTTAATACCACGTTCCACATATGTGTGTGGTTGTTTTAAGTTGCTAATCTCTCTCAATCCCAAATGCATTTTAAAAATCCTGCATTGGTACTCTCCTCTAGTCATGATGACTGTTTTATATTTTACATCTAATTGTTTTGTGTATCCCTTAACTGCTTGCTGTAGATAGAGGTGACTTTACTGCTTTCGTCTTTCAACATTCCTGCTGGCTCTGTGCGTGGGTGATTTCCTGTTTCTGTGGTATATTTGCCTTTACCAGTGAGCTTTTTCATTTTGTAATTTTCTTGTTTCTAGTTGTGGCACTTTCTTTTTCTTTCAGAGACGTTCCTTTGACATTTGTTGTAAAGCTGGTTTGGTAGTGCTGAACTCCTTGAGCTTTTGCTTGAGCGTAAAGCTTTTGGTCTCTCTGTCAAATCTGAACGAGAGCCTTGCTGGGTAGAGTATTTGTGTAGGTTTTTCTCTTTCACCACTTTAAATATATCGTGCCCCTCCCTTCTGGCCTGTAGACTTTTTCCTGATAAAGCAGCTGATACCCTCATGGGAGCTCCCTTGGATATTATTTGTTGCTTTTCCTTTGCTGCTTTTAATTTTCTCTCTTTATCTTGAATGTTTGTCATTTTAATTACATTGTGTTTCGGTGTGTTCCTCTTTGGGCTAATCCTGTATGGGACTCTCTGCACGTCCTGGACTTTGATGACTGTTTCCTTTCCCAGGTTAGCACAGTTTTCAGGTGTTATGTCCTCAAATATGTTCTCAGCCCCTCTGTCTCTCTCTTCTACCTTTGGGACTACTGTAAGGTGAATATTAGTGTGCTTGATGTTGTCCCAGAGGTCCCTGAAACGCTTCTCATTTCTCTTCATTCTTTTTTCTTTTTTTTTTTCTTCAGCATCAGTGGTTTCCACTACTCTGCCTTCCAGCCTGCTGGTCCATTCCTCTCAGTCATTTGCCTGCTGTTGACATCTTCTAATGTATTTTTCACTTCTGCTATTATGTTCTTCATCTCTGTTTGTTTGTTCTAAATTTTCTAGCTCTTTGTTAAAATCTTCTAACTTCTCTCTCTGTGCTTCTGTTCTTCTCCCAAGTTCTTTGATCATCTTTACAATCACTACCCTGAACTCTTTCTCAGGTAGATTTCCTATCTCAACTCCGCTTAGTTGTTCTTCTGGGATTTTATCTTGTTCCTTCATCTGGAACATGTTCCTCTGTTGCCTCATCTTGCCTAAGTTGCTGTTTGTATTTTTATGTATCTACTAGGTTAGTTATGTTTCTCGACCTTGAAGAAGTGGCCCTCTGTAGGAGACGTCCTGTGTGTCCCTGCAGCCCACTCCCCTCTCATCACCTGAGCTATATGCTCTGGGGGTTCCTCCAGGAGGGCTGTGTAGGTCCTTCTGTTGTGCTGGGCTGGCTGTGTTTGGTGGTCTGATAGGCTTGGTTGGCTCCTAGCCAAGTTATTGCCGGGCCCTGCCTTGTGCAGACGCTGCCAGCCACTGGTTCGTGGGGCCTTGCTGTGAAGTGGCTGACTGCAGAACTCCAGGGGGCCCCAGGGCTAGCGCTGGCTCGTTGATCCGCCTAGCCAGGGTCTGGTCGATTCCAGGGCTGTTGCCTGCGGGCAGGTGAAGCCAGATCCAGGTAGTGCCAGACTACTGGCAGGCGGGGCTAGTTCCTGGAGTCTGACTGCAGGGCCCAGGGATCCCAGAGCTGGTGTCAGATCCCCGCTGGTAGGGGGGCAGTTTCTGACACAGTATGGGGTATGGGGTTTGGGGTGTCGTGAAGCTTGGTTGGCCTGCTAGTGAGCAGAACCAGGGACCACAGAGCAGGGCCTGGCCTTCTGTGGGCAGGCTGGTCCATAGGCTGCCATCTGGTATCTGCCCCCTAGTGAGGCTGGTCCTGAGGCTGGTGCAGGCTTCCTGGGATGGCGGCAGAGCCAGTACCCGCCCACAGGTGGGCGGAGTTGTGTCTTGGCCCTCTGGTGGGCAGTACCATGTCTAGAGGCATATCTAGGGGAAACCGTAGGCTCAGAAAGTCTTCAGGCAGCCTGGCTGCTGATGAGTGAGGCTGTGTCCCCAGCCAGGTAGTTGTTTGACCTGAGACATCCCAGCACTGGTGCCTCTAGGCTCTTGGGTGGGGCCTCGTCTTGTCACTAATGAGCTAGAGGGAGCATTCAACAATGCCACCTGCCAGCACCAGTGTCCTCGTGGTAGAAGGAGCTCCCAAGAATGGCTGCCATCAGTGTCTGGGTGAGCCACAGCCACCCCACTGCCACTGCCTCCCTCCAGCCCCCTATCTTTCCAGGAGACCCTCCAAGACCAGCAGGTGGGTCTGGCCCAGGCTCCTATCAAATGACTGCTTTTGCCCTGGGTCCCAGAGCGTGTGAGATTTTGTGTCCACTCTTAAAGAGTGAAGTCTCTGTTTCCCTCAATGCTGTGGGACTTCTGAAATTAAGCCCTACTGGCCTTCAAAGCAAAATGCTATGGGGCCTTGTCTTCCTAATGCAGGACCCCTGGGCTGAGGAGCCTAACGTGGGGTTCAGAACTCTCACTCCTGTGGGAGAACCTCTGCAACATATTCTCCAGTTTGTGGGTTACCCACCCCCATTTTCTTTGGCTGGGTCATCATTTGTCCAGCCTTCCTTGTAGCAGTGTGTCATGTGACCACATTTGGCCCAGGAAGCCTAAAGGAAGGCCTGCTAGGAGCTTCAGAGAAAGATTTTCTTCCCTGGGAAGCTGCTGTGTGAAGATGGTAGCTGGCACTGCAGCAGCCATCTTGGGACCATGAGGGAAAGGCCATAAGTCACAACGTTGTCCATCCAGAGCTGTGCCATCACTGGTCTGTCTCATCAATCCCAAATCACCCATCTCCAGACCTCTGTTTTGTGTGATGGTTGTTGCCTCTGTGATTAAGCTTCAGTTAGCCAGGTTTTCTATTACTTGCAGCCAAGTGCATCCTAATTTATATGTCAGGAAGAATGAAAAAAGAGGCTGGGTCTAAGATATCCAAATTGCTATGTCTTAGTACTGAATTAGCAGTGAATGGGGAGGGATGGAGGGGATACTAGCATGAACAGAAGGGTAGGTGGGAGGTGGGAGACTGAAGGACATCTGTTTTGTTCACCAGCTGGAACCTAACACAGCTTCCAGCACAGTAGACAGTAATTATTTGGGTTGGGGTGAAATAGCTTTGATCTGGAGCTGGGGCTGAGGCTGAGATTGTTTTAGACACTGAGAATTCCAGGCGGTGGGGTCCAAGAAGTGTAATACGGGTATGGATTTTCAAAGAGAGGATGGGTTGAGATGGCAGTTGGAGCTCATTCGCGCTCAGACAGGACTGAAGCCCGGACTGAAGCCCTGGGAAGGTGTTGGATTTTATTTTTTGTTTTTTGTTTTTTTTTTTTAATTTTGTGTTGCTTTTAGTTTATGAAAAAGCTGATTTCAAATCTCCATTAAACTAAGATGAGTACAAAGTCTTAGTGAAGAAGGCCTATTATGGTTGTTTATGAAAACATAGCCACTGTCCTTTCGCTGTAAAGCTTTAGGAAGGACACTTCAGACGGCTTCGTCTTTGCGTGTTTCCGCGCTGGAGTGAAGGAGTAGAGTCTGGTGTCCACCATCAGATGTTCTGCAAGCCCCAGAGCATCTTCTTGTCCATAGGAGCCAGATGGGCGAGGAGATGTCCAGGTGCAGACGGCCCCTGCTTTTCTGATCAGTCCTCCTGGTGTCTTCATTTTGGTGTCCTTCGAAAGGACAGGTGTTCCCTATTTGTCACTTAATTACATCAAAGCACATATGTTAGATTGAACCAAGTGAAACTGTCATTTTTATAGGTCAAAACCACTGACTATCCAATGTCGGATGATATCTAATATTCTTGGTACCACCTCTGATTTTCTATTTAGATTTACTCACGTGCTCCCCCTGCGTAAGACTCACCCCGGGCTTCCTCTGTGTCTGCAGGGTGAACATTCTGCTTAGATTATCCTCTGAGGCTTTTTGTCATCCACCCCTCACCCACCTCTCCAGACTCACCTTTTGCCGAAAACCTCCCGCACTTTACTCTTCAGCCAGATCATGCCCCAGATTTGCAAAGGCGGCAGCGGGGTTCCACGATTTCTTTAGCATCCCATTTCCATTGGGCGTCTTGTCTTTCTTGGGCAGTTCTTCGTAGCACAAGTTCAGATGCACTGAGAGTCTTCTTTTCACTTGATGGTTTAGCGGTGGTTGGTACCCATTTGTGCTTTTGGTGTTGTAATGGTCGCTTAGGTTACAGTTGGTTCCATTTTTCGAGTTTCTGGGCTTCTGGCCTGACAGGTCCCACCCCCTTGTACCCCTGGCTGATTTCAGCTTGTCTTTGGAGCTCAGCACCAAGGAGCTTGTCCTTCTCTATCTCTGAACCTCCCACCCTGGGCTGACACTGCTCCCTGCCCTGCCTCCAGGTGCAGCAGCCTTCAGGTTTGTTGCTGAACCAGCCAAGAGGATCCTCTGTGTCCCCTCTATCTGTCTTGGGTCCTAGTGTTGGCCATGCTCTGGCAATAGACTGTTCTAATGCACCCATATGCATTTTCTGCCGAGATAGAGAAATAGTTTTTTATAATCCTCCCTAACCATTCAACACAGAAAGGGAATTTTTCAGACCCCTGTGTAATAAAACTTTTGCTCTGCCCCTCTGGAGGCTTTTGCTAAGATGGTTAAACGTGTTTCCAACAATGGAGCAGTAGTGACTGCATGTTATGCTGCGAACGGAAGAACATTGATTTCTCATGGAATTCAGGCTACAAAAGTCATGTTCCCCAGGGTCCTGAAGTTGGTGGATTTTCCCTGCAAGGAAGGGGGAGGTGAGGCTGAGTCTGCCTTGTAGACCCACACCCCACCTGGGACCAGGTGATCAGGGTGCTCCCGGGCCCGAGCAGAACTTTGGTGGTAAAGTTGGTGGGATGCTTGAAGTTGCCTGCCCAGTCTCACAGCTTCCTTTGCTGCCCCTAACCCCAAAACCTGCGGGTGGCCCTGTCCCTGACAAAGAGCAGAACTGTCAAGAGCCATGGGGTCGCACCCCCCGGCTCTCTCTGGAACTGAAGAGGGGCCCACTCCCGAGAATGTCAGTGCCTGAGGCGGCCAGGGCCGGACAAAGAGCTTTCTGTGTCCCTCTCTGCTGCTTCGGAGATGTAAGCCTAGAAGAAGGCTGGGGCAGATCAGAGGGGAGGCTGGGAAAACAAGGCCCTTTCGTAGCCTGTGCATTTGGGGTGAAGAGCGGGGATGTTATAAGAAAGGAGAATTTTGTGTCTCTTCATAACGGCAAGCGTTTTCTCTCTCACATTGAGTCACCTCCTCAGAACGTGTGATGACCGAGTAATTAAGGACACAGTAACCATGTCTGTATCTCAGCCACTTCTTTTACCCTCATCAGCATCTGCTGCAGAAGTCGCAGGTGGCTGCAGAGGAGGACACCACCGCCCACAGAAACCTCCCCACCTGTGGCAGCCCCGCTCAGGTGCACTGTGCTCACCCCACTTGGACCCTCGCAGCTAACGTGTCTCTGCTGTGTGACTGCTGAGAGGGACTGCAGGGCTGTGGTCAGAGTGGCCATCCGCACTTACATGGTCACTGGGACAGAAGCCGCTGCGGTTCTTGTGGGTCTCCTCTTTCGGGGCTGGGTCCCTGCCTCCTCTGCCCTGTTCCTTACCCCTTAGGGATGGAGGGTCCAGCCGTTGGCCTCATGGGTGCCTCTCAGAGCCAATGTGGGTGGACAGCACTTTGAACTGTGGTCTTGGATCCCATGCACAGGTAACAAACTCATCACCTAGGGGCTGCATCTGGCTTCAAACTTCTCTTTTTTTTCAGATTTTTCTTATTAGTTTTCCAATATTTACCAAAGAAAACACTGTGCTTTTCCCTTCCCTGACTCTCTGGCTTTTCTTGGGTAGAAGGGCAACTCCAGGCCCACATCCCTGCATGACAGCAGTCTGCTGGAGCTGAGTGGTGGCTGCTCCCTTTAGACACTTTTCAGTTTGCCACAGTCCCCAGCATGCCCTCTTGTCTCTCTCCTCTGGTCCTAAGTGGCAAGTGCCGTTCAGATTTCTGCTTTTGCTTTCTTTGTGGTGCAGTTAAGAGGAGATGGAAATGTTTCTCTACCCACATCTTTATAAAAAGTGGGAAAATGAAAAATAGGGTAAGAGTGTTTCAAGGAAAAAAAAGTGAAAGAGTACATTCTTTGTAGAATTAAATCACAGAAAATATCCCTTTGTGATTAAAATGCCAACAAAGTGTGTGTCAAAGAACACAATTCAGACGGCCATTTTAAGGGAGCCTGCCTCACCCTTAGGATGCCTGCCTGGTCCTCTCTGGCATTTGAGTTTGTGAGTCTGGTCCTAAAAGGGCCATTTCTCAGTGGCCCCCGTATTGGCCTCATGGGCAGAATGGTTTCTTCCTGTGCGGGACTGTCTGGTGTGCCTCAGAGCATGACCCATCAGTCATGGAGACCTGAGATTTTCGAACATTCCCAGTGGAGAAACACAGCCCTCCAGGGCTTGCAGGCAGAAAGGGACAGAACATGGATGAGTGTACCTGGGACAGCCATGGGCAAGACTGGATGGACCAAACCCTTGCACCTTGGAATGGAGAAGGCTCAGAGGTTGCCCAGGTGTGCAGTGGCCCTGCGATTTCCCGGCTCAGCGCTGAGGCCTGTCAGGTAGGGCAGCTGGGCTTTTTCCAGAAGATCCAGCAGAACAAAGGCACATTTGTTCTTATCACACCTTTCTGCTCAAACATGCTGCAATCCCTTTGATCCGTGTGGGCTGGCAGGAGTGACTGGCTCATCCTCCACCATAGTATTAAGAGTGATCCAAAGCCGGATGGATGCACAGACTTAAGACAGAGAATTACCTGCACCGAATAGACCACCTCAGTGGTTACCCGGCCCTCTGCTTCCTTCCTGGGATCTATTCTGGTGTTTATGCTGCAGCCTACATTGTTCTGTGTGGACGAGTCTGCAGCCGCCACAAGGAAACAGTCACAGCGCAAATTGTTGGGTTGATTGTAGGGTGAGGTCAAACCGTGGGCAGAGGGGCCAGCTTGGGGGCTGAAGAAGTCTCTTGGTTGGGCAGCCCTGAGCACAAACCCTTAATTCAAGCCCTGTTCATGGCTGCTGAGGTCCTTAAAAGCAGATGGAATTCTGGATAATTGCACACCAACTCTCAGACCATCCCACCAACCTACAGAGACACTCTTTTCCCACCTCTTTTAGACACAACCCTCCGGAAGGACTTGTGATCTCCTTGACAATTATATGGAGGTTTGGACAAGTACTGGGTTCAGCAGGTAGTCATGACTGATCCGGTATATGATAGATTTTGGAATAACTATGTTTAAAAGGAGAGATGTAAGTCCAATGGGATATTTGTTATCTCGGGGTAATGCTTCTGTGACCTCAAATGGACAATCAAAAATGTAGCATAAAATTTTTACAATGGCTGTAATTGTAGATAGCTCGTGCGAACAATCACAGTTACCTTATATGACTGACTGTGTGTGCTGTTGATTGCTACAACCAAATATTTTTTTAATTTTCCCTCCTTTAAAACATACATACACACACTTCATCCAGGATTCAAAAGTCTTCAGGCAGTGAGACAAACTTGTGCCACTGTTGTAAAAAATAAAACAAGCTAGAGTTCATTGGTTTCTGCGGGCAAAAATCATTTCCAGCATATTTTTGTGTTTATCAAGAAGCCATTTATGTTGTTTAAATTGAGAAGATTGATAAACATCTTGTAGGCCACCCTTTTAAGAAAAACACATGCATTTACCCATTAAATTGGTGGAATTAAATTGGAAATCAAGAAGCATTGCTCACTTCCTCAAAAGGTTCAACACAGAGTTGCTGTATGACCCAGCAATGCCACTCCTAGGTATATACCCAAGAGAACTGAAAACATATGTCCTCACAAAAACTTGTACATGAATGTTCACAGTAGCATTGTTTATAAGTAACCCAAGAGTAGAAATTACCCAAATGTTACACAAATTGAGGTCTACCATATAATAGAATATTTTTTGGCAATAAGAAAAAGAAGTACTAACACAAGCTACAGAATGGATGGCTCTTGAAAAGTCATACAAAGTCAAAGAAGCCAGGCATAAAAGATCACATATTGTATGATTCTATTCAGAGGAAATGTCTAGAATATAGCAGAGTCAGTAAGTAGATTAGACGTTGCTTCGAGCTGGAAGAAGAAAGGGTGATTTCTGATGAGTACATGGTTATTTTGGGATGATGAAAATGTTCTAAAATTGGATCACGGATCATGGTGATGGTTGTACAACTTTGTGAATATCCCCCAAACTACTGAAATGCACACTTTTAGGAATGAACTTTACGATATGTGAACTGTCTCTCAAGAAATAGAGGCTAAATAAAGCAAAAAGAAATGTGATCAGTTATTGATTCTAGTAGAAGGAACAGAGCTGATCATATGAGTGTTCTTTCAACTTTTCCATGTTGGAATATATTCACAGTGAGTGGTTCGGGGGGGGGAACCCCCCCCTCCAAAGAAAGAAGAGAAAGAAAGAAAAAGCAAAGACAAGATACCATATGCCTTCACTGCAGTGGCTGGGGTAGCCCCATTTGGGATGGATTTATTTGAATTGAGAAAAAAGACATGGGAGGAACTGGTCAACCCTCAGGCAACTGAAAGTTTCCCATTTTCGTTAGGGATTCGTCTGACCCTGGTTGACAAGTCTCCTGGTAGAGCGGCCTGATTTGGACACATGTTTGTTGTCCATTGTGAAGAGTGTTCAAGACCACATTCTCGGGTCATTCTTGGTTAAATAAGTGAATGGATGGATGGATGGGCTGTAAGACTCTGTGCATCAGAGATTATCATGGCACTGCCATGAGGAATAGATTATGATCCCTGAACATAAGGACATGGACACAGGTCTCAGTTTCCCCCTCTGCACAATGGAAATAATAATTGTTCTGCCTTGTAAACGTGTGAGGCAACATGTATAAAGTGTTACCATAATTTCTGGCACACATTACTTAAAAGTTGTTTTGTACTCATGTTCAGTGGGAGACGCTTTCAAAAGAAAGGGCTGGGGGGAGAAAGGGACCTAGAGGAATGAACAGAGTGGCTCATATCTTGCATGAAAGGAGCATTTGTGACTTCAAAATACTTCTGGCTCTCTGGTGCCCCCAGGTTAGATGGAGACCTTTTACTTCTGCCTGGAACAGTCAGAACTGTTCATTCATTGGCCAGCTCCTGAGAATGAAGCTGCCATGATTTCTCCCTGGCTTCTCTCCTTATCTGCCTCCTCCCACCCACAGGAAGACAGGGACGGAGCCCACCTAAAAGACACAGTTCCAGGACTCACTTGGGGCAGACTGGGAGCTAGTTTGCTTCTATCTGCCATCAAGACACTGGGTTTGAATGGAAAAAGCCCTCTCTTGGGACAGTAAAGCTATCTCCTTATATCGGGGCAGGATTATGAGTGCTTTTTATTTTTCTGGTTCTTCAGTGTTTCTGTGAATGTCTACTATACGGTATACTTTTTTAATTAGGGAAAAATGGTTTTTAAGAAAATGTTGACATTGACTTTGGGGTCACATTTTACAAGAAGCTTTATTGATGAAATTTGTAAACCATAAAGTTCACCTTTTAAAGTATATATTTCAGTGCTTTTTAGTGTATTTATCGAGTTGTGCAACCATCACCATAATTTCATTTTAGAGCATTTTCGTCACCCTAAAAACAAACCCTGGGCCCATTAGAAATTACTCCGCATTCCCTCCCCACCCTCACCCTCAGCCAACCACTAATTTACTTTTTGACTCCATGGATTTCTTTATTCTGGACATTTCATCTAAATGCAACCATATACCATGTGGCTTTTTGTGCCTGGCTTCTTCATTTAGCATAATGTTTTCAGGGTTAACTCATGTTTTAGCATGTATTAGAATTTCATTCATTTTTACCACCGAGTCATATTCCATTGCTTGGATATACCACATTTTGTTTCTCTATCCTCAGTTGATGGCTGTTTGGGTTATTTCTACTTTGGGGCTGTTGTGAATAACGCTTCTGTGAACATTCTTGTGCGAGTTTTTATGGGGACAAGTTTTCAGTTCTCTTGCTTGTATCACTAGGCGTGGCATTGCTAAGTCACATGGTAACTGTACGTTAAACATTTTGAGAAACTGTCAAATTGTTTTCCAAAGTGTCTGCACCGTTTTACATCCCTGCCAGCAATCTCTGAAGATTCTAATTTCTCTTCATCATTAAAAAATTTTTTTAAAATATATTTTTAAATTTTTTAGGGGGGGATTTAGGTTTATTTATTATTTTTAGTTAGTTAGTTTGTTTGTTTATACGCACGTACTCTACCACTAACCTATTACCCTCCCCTCTCTTCATCCTTGACAATACCTGTCTTTAAAATTATAGTCACTCTGGTGGGTGTGAAGCACTGGCTTATTGTGGCTTTGATTTGAATTCCCCTGATAGCTAGTGACGTCAAATATCTTTTCATGTGCTTATTGGCCGTTTGTGTATCTTTGAAAAAATGTCTTCTTAGCTCCTTTGCCCATTTTAAGTAGGGTTGTTTTCTTTTTATTATTGAGTTGTAAGAATTCTTTATATATTCTAGATACAAACACCTTATCAGGTAAGCACTTTGCCAGTATGTTCTCCCCCTGTGGGGGCTGTCTTCTCACTTTAGTCGTTGTATACGTTGAGGCACGAAAGATTTTGACTTTGATGAAGTTCAGCTTATCAGTCTTCTCACTTGCACTTTTGTTGTCAGACCTAAGAAATCATTGCCTAACTCAAGGTCATGAAGATTTACTCCATGTTTTCTTCTATGAGTTTTATCATTTTAACTCTTATAATTATGTCTCTGATCTGCTTTGAGTTAACCTTTGTGTATGAATGAGGTGAGGATCTAAATTCATTTTCTTGCGTGTGGTTGTCCAGTTGGCCTAGCACCATTTGTTAAAAAGGCTTTTCTTTTTCCCATTGAATTGTCTTGGCCTGGATGACAATTTGGTGGGAAAACCCAGACAGCCCTTTTCTCTAGTGGAAGACAAGGCATCCGATTTCTTTTTCCCTTTCAAAAAGTTGTTTTGGAAATGTAACATTCACCCCCATTGTCTAGTTTTAAATTTAATAATCACTCTTCCTCTTGAAAATAGCATTTTCTGACTCAGGAAATGAGTTTTATTAATTTTTAGAATCGTGTTTGATCAACATGACCTTGGAAGAGAACAGAAGAACGTGGTGTTTCCAAAGAGTGTGTTCAGTGGGCGGTGTAGAGTTAATCTTAGTAACTATCTTTGTTCAATTTTTATGAATTCGCCCATTTCTACTTCCAAATGTCATGTTGTAAAACCGTTCAAAGACTCAGCACATCTTTCCTAAACTGGCAACTAAAGCTGTCGATAATTGTGAGATTGTTATATGCTGCTTGGCACAGAGTTCTTGCTGATAAATACTTTTTGTTAAACTTTTTTTTTTTTTGAACTTGGACTTGGTCGAAATAATTGCAGTGATAGATAATATTTGTTCAGTGTGTACTAAATGAAAAGTGCTTGACTTGCATTATCCATTTAATCCTCAACCCCATGAGGTAGGCATTAGTCTCATCTTACAAATGGGGAAAAAGGCTTGGGGAGATTAAGTAATTGCCATAATCACCCAGGTGGTAAGTGGTGGAGTGGGATTCAGACACGGACATCAGTCCAGAGCCTGCCTGCCTCACCCCTTCAGAATGTGCTGGCCCAAAGAGAAATTTACCCATGGTTCACATCCCTAAGAGGGACCAAGGGAGCCTGTATATGTTGGAAGCTGTGGCTTCTAAGTCAGCTCTGCTCGAATAAGCACAATCCTGGTTCTCTGGGAGGGAGTCAGGCAACACCCTTAGTTGTGAATTCAGAGCTCTGAGCCCGAGACCAATCCTTGGGGGAATGGGATTTCTTGTGGGGTTCTCATGACAAATCTGACATCTGAGTCTTTGAGCAGGAGAATGGAAATGCCCTAGAAGCTCCTTTAAGGGAGGTCCATTCGCCCTCAGTTGTAGAGCAGCCCAGGGGCCTGGTGGACCATCCTTGACATCTGGGGAGGGACCTCTGCTGCCTTTGTCACGCACACCAGAGCAGCCACAGACTTCCCTGGCTGTCAGATGAAAGGACAGCGATGACCAGTGCAGGTCTCCTAGAGGCCTCCGCGTTCTCTGATGGCTGTGTCAAGACTCCCTGTGGATTTATCTTTGCTGGAGGAGCTCAGATCATGAAGGAGGAGAGTCAGTCTTGATCTGAAATCAAGGCTAGAAGGGAGGTTCCCACTGCCGTGCCATTGGGGCAGTCACAGGGCTGGAGTTACAAAAGGAATCCCAGATATTTGGGCCTGATTCCATTTGGTAGATGTTCCAGACAAGATCCAGACATGAAATCTGAAAAGGAGTCCAGGAAAATCGTCACCTCATCTCATGAACAGCTGGTCCTCTGCATCAACATCTTGCTTTGCTTTGGGAAACTTGCCCCACCACCTTCTGGTGTGATTCTCGTGTTCACCAGTCCCTCTGATTTACTGTTGCCTCGGCATTCCCAGCACGGTCTTCAGCAATAGCAGAGCCTGCCCAGCACTGTGCAGGGGTCAGGAAATAGCAATTCACATTCTTGGGTTATTATGTTCTTGAATGGAAGATCTGGTTTTGAGAGGATAGGAATTAATTTGTTTTGTTTTGTTTTGTTTGATGCTAAGTTTTTTTTTATTTTTAAAATTTTTTTTGGAGGGGTGAGTAATTAGGTTTATTTATTAATTTGTCTTTAGAGGAGGTGCTGGGGATTGAACCCAGGACCTTGTGCATGCTAAGCATGTGCTCTGCCACTTGAGTTATACCCTTCCCCCAAGAGGGTTGGTATTAATATTTATTCCATGATACCAAATGGAGATGCAAGAAGATCAGTGGGGGATGGAATGGAATGAGGCAGCTCTCTCCCCCTAAGAGACAGATTTGCGGGTGAGTCATGAACTTGCTGTGGGACAGGTATCACAACGAACCTACCCTTCTCCGTGGTGTCATTGTTCCCATGGTGATTATCAAGGCCCAACTCAGAGGAACCCTGAAGCGTATTTGGTCTTGGGGTGACTGGTTAAGGGAGATGCTATTAAGAATGATTTCAGGGTCCTCTGTGGGGGGTGGGCAAGGCAGATGCACCTAGAACAGTCTGCGGCTTTCAGTGCCGGGAAGAGGGGATGATAGCCAGGCCAACAGTTTGCTTCAGAGACGCCTAAAAAAAAATGTGTGCACCATGCCATACTCTCTCAGAAGATGGTCTTGAAGGATGTATCTGTTTTTAGAGGGATTCCCCTGCCTTGTCTCCAAGTTTTGTTTGGCGGTTTCTGTTAGACCAAGATTGAGAATGATTTATGGAAGAACAAAGCTTTGCTCAGCTTTGGGCTGGGGGGCACTGGTGTGAGATGTCCTCAAGCTGTGTGTGCTGCAGACAGGATGAAGCAGGGTAAACGTCCCTTTGACCTTAGACTTGAAGCTGACCGAGTGGAAGTTGACATACATTTTCTGAATGAGATGGCAGTTTGTCAATATCCTGCAAGTGAAGAACACAATCAGTGAATGGCCTTTACATTGTTTATACTTTTATTAACCCATGACACATCCATTTTTAAAGAAATACTCCTTTGCAGAAAACAAAGACAATTTATAACAAACGCTGTGCTGTGTGAAGTCCACTTCCACATTTAATTCCCAGACTCCAATAAAAAAAAAAACTAGATACGATAAAGGTCTACAGTTAAATGCAAGGGGAGAGGTTGTGGGGGAGGTGGATTGTCAAAACGGAAGAGTGGTTTCTTTTTAAAGTTCGTATTACATTGTAATGCTCAGGATTATATATTTGTAAACCAGTAAGCACATATCCCATCTCCCTCAGCTATTTTTCTTTTCTTTTTCATTTTTAGGTTCTTTACAACCAGTGTCCAATTTAAGTTGAGTACTTAATTCAAGATGTTTTTCTCGATAAAGTGCATGCACCTAATTGACAAAATTCACCTTTCACCCTAAATGTTACCTCAGCTGCTACTTTGAAAGTAACACTGTGGGTGAGTAAATGGTAGTTAGACCCTCACTCGTTTAACTCTGTGAGTCAGTCAGCTGAGATCCGGCAAAGAAAAGCACGTTCTGCAAAAAGTTGTTGGTTATCACCTTCTCTGAGGAATGTTTGGGTAATCCCTGGGGGCTGATGGTTAATTTTCCCAGGATCTTTTGGGCGGACTTGGCTGTCCAGAGAGGATTTTTTCCTAGGGAATGTCCTTGATTATATTCTGGGATTCCTGTGTTCAGTGTTTTTAACTTTTTTGAGGTTGTGGACCCCTTTGGAAATTTGATGAAAGCTATCAGCCTTCTTTCAAAAACTACATACATACATACCGAATTTTGCACAGTTTTCAAGGGTTAAAGACATCTGTGTTGGAGTCTTTTCAGTTTATGTTTGTTTTAATAGAAAACTCCCTAGGCTTTGAACAGTAGTTGGCAGACTTCTCCTATGGCCCCTGGAATGCATTAGGCACAGTCCTGGCTGTGTGTCTGTCTCCCCTGCCTGCCTTCCGTTCCCTGAGGCAGAGCCCTCCTTAGCTTAGCAGTGGTTAGAGGAGGGTCTTCAGCCAGATAGCCTGGTTCAACAGGTCATCCTTTTTGGTTGCAGCGCAAGCCTGGGAAAGTGACACCCCTTCTTCATGCCTCAGTGTTCTCACCTGTAATGCTAATGAGATGATATATGTAATTTAATGAAATGAAATGAAAATGAGATGATACATGTAACTTAATGAAATGAAATGAAAATGAGACGATAACAGTGTCTCTTTACTGTGGTAGCTCCATGTGTGCATGCATGCCTGTGTGCCTCTGTGTAATGACATATGTAATGTAATGTAATGTAATGCCATGAAATGAGTTGACAATAGTGTCTTTTCGTACAGTGGTGGTTAGATACGTGCACACGTGCTTGCGTGCATGGGGTATGTGCACGTCGAGGGTTGCACACATTCCCATCCACGGGGCCAGTGGGCTGGGGCACGCCAGTGCAGAAGTACAGCTGGGTACTTCCAGGGGTATAGCCACTTCTCAATGCCTCCACAGCTTGCAGTTTTTCTAGACAAGCCAGATTGCATTCTGAAACGGCCTTTATGCTAATTCGTACTCGAATCATTCACAGCATCTGAGAGTCTTCAGTCTTGGTAACCTTTAGGCTCTGCCACCATGCTGAGGGTGAGTTGCTGTTTCCTAGTGATTTTACCCTGCTCTCTTCTGACTGCTAGTACGGAGGGGTAGCTTTCTAACCTCTGTTTGGTCATACGAGTTGAAAATAACTTCGTCCTGTCTGTCCTTTGTCTTTAACTTTGTTTATGACTTTTGTCACATAGACATTTTCTGTGTGGATTTAGCTAGATACCTCAGCCTTTCCTGATTTCCGCTCTTTAGGTCTTGTTTGAAAGTACCTTTACTATTTGAAGATCATGATGACATTTTAGCTACATTTTCTTCTGACCCTCTCAAAAGTTTTTTCATACTTGCCCCTTTGCTCTATTTAGAGTTTATTTTCATGTGTCTGATTGAGGTGGGGAATTTGTTTCTCTGTGGATCACCTGTTGTCCCAGCACCATTTAGTGACTAGTCTGTCATTTTCTGATATTTTAAGAAGAGTCAGGAAATCTGAATTTTATGTAGATTCTCCTAATTTTTAATTGTTGATGACTAGTTGATTTTTTTCTTTTTGGCATACTCAGTGATCCAAACAGAACATTTCTTCCATCCAAATCCTTCTGTGGCCACCAGCTTGCAGCCTCTGGTGTGAGTTTAGGGTGAATTTAGGACAAGGCCTCTGGTCCAAAAGACCTAAGGTCGAATCCAAGCTCCATCACTCACTGTTTGACCTTAGATGACCTGTTTTCTTTTTAAATTTATTTTGGAGGGGGAGGTAAGTAGGTTTCTATTCATGTATTTATTTATTTTTCTGGAGGGACTGGGGATTGAAGCCAGGAGCTTGTGCATGCTAAGCATGCATTCTACCACTGAGCTACATTCTGCCCCTCCAGATGACCTGTTGATTTCTTAGGGCCTTAGTTTCTCATCAGTACTGTGGGGTCAGTACCGTGGGAATAATAGTATTTACCTCACTAGGTGATTGTAAGTATAAAATGAGACAATGCAGGGAGATCTGTAGCATGGGGCCTGGTACACGTGTGGTCAGTGTTTGTCATCAGCATCCTCATCCTCATCATTTATTCCTTTCTGTTCCAGTCGACTCCTTAAGCAGCAGAGGGTGGTGTTTTATGAAGATTAAGTTGGTAGGGCTGACATGCATGTTCATTCATGAAACTTATTGAGGACATGTTCAGCCCACACTATCCCATGTCAGTTATGGGACAGTGTAGGGGTCCCAGCTCAGAGATGCTTAGCATCCATGCAGACATAAGATTTGTTCAGATGCCTGGGCCGCAGGGAAAATGGGGCTTATGGTGCAGGAAAGTATCACGATGGGCTCTGGGCACCTCGAGCGGGGAAGGGAGTAAGTCCTGCAGGACCAGGGGACAGTCAGTGCAAGAGGGGACATTTGGATCTGGACTTTAAAGGACTCATTGGAGTGGAGAGAAACAGGAGCGATGGCCCTTGAGGGGATATCACAATAATCCAGACTTAAAGTGGTGACAGGGTCCTGGACTTGGGACCAAAGAGGCAGGAACAAATTCCAGAATCTGTGAGCAGCAGGAAGTGGCAGTACTTGATGGCTACAGAGACGGGGTGGGACGGAAGAGAGGGAGAGAGACAGATAGACAGGCAGACAGAGAGGTTGACTGGGTCTGCTAGCTTTTGAACCGTGAGGGGTGGAAAAGTTGAGAGGGTTCAGTTTGGGGTAGCAAGTCCTGTTTGGTGTGGCCTGAGCCTGGGGCAAGTGCAGGACAGCTGGCTGGCCAGCCTCGCTGGAATGCCACAGCAGAGCTTGAAGGAGAACCCGGTCCTGGGGATGGAACTGGGGACCATCATCATCACAGAGGCCAAAGGGAAATGTATGAAGTTGCTTAAAAGACGAAGAAAATTTCTTTATACTCTGCCTTTGACATTTCAAAGACAGACATTGATGTTCACACTAGTTCTACGTCCGAGATAGTCTTCAAATCCAAGGTAGCTGCTGTGAGCTGGATATTTATGTCTCCCCCAAAATCCTTATGTTGAAATCCTAAGCTCTAAGGTCATGGGGTTAAGAAGTCGGGCATTTGGGAGTTGATTAGGTAATAAGAATGGAGCCCTCATGATTGAGATTGTGAGAGGGACCCCACAGAGCTCCTGCTCCTTCTGCCGTACGAGGATACAGCAGGAACACTGTGACCCAGAGGAGAGCCCTCACCCCAGCCTTGCAGCACCCTGATCTCAGACTTCCAGCCTTCAGAAGTGAGTCATACATTTCTGTTGTCGATAAGCCACTCACTCTGTGGTATTTTGTTTCAGCATCTTGAAGGGACTGAGACAGTAGCCTCTTGGTAATGAGCTGTAGCCCCTAAGTTTGGAGCAGTGAAATGACTTCAACCCAAAGGCAAGGCATACCTGCCACATCCCAGGGACAATTCCCAAGGCTGAGCATCTTTCTTTTCTCTCTTTTTTCCTTTTTTTTCCTTGATTCAGCGACTTACTTTATTTTTAGCCTTATTTTTTTAGACTATTTTTTTAAGTGAGGTATAGTCAGTTTCCAGTGTGGTGTCAATTTCTGGGCCGTCTTCCTTATCGGCCGCCTGTCCCACCGCAGGTTCGCTGGTTTCCTCTCAGTGCATGTGGCGCCCACCTGACTTCATGGCGCTGCTCTGTCAAATTCTACTAGCTTTGGTTTGGTTTTGTCTTTAGGTAAAATGGAATGTCGTCATTTTTGCATCCTGCCAGCAGAGGCAGAGCACTACCCAGGCCTCTCTTGGCCATTAGAAAGTGGGGGCTTGTCACGGTGGATTGACTTTAGCTCATGGACACTGAGTCAACATCCAGATGACAGCCAGCTTCCTGTGTGAGGGTGACTTCTTTAGTTGAGGGGCTGCTGTGTACTGCCAACAGGGGATTTCCAGACTTGTGCTCAGAAGCTGGTGCCCAGTGCTGCCCTGGGGCCTGGCCTGACCTCCCCTCCCCCGCCCCCGCCCCCAGCCGGAGAGCCAGCCCACCCTAGAAGGGCCTAGAACAAAGCACAGATTGGAAGTGCCCTCTGTGCCGCCGTTGACCCTCATCCCATGGTCTCACGGATGTTCCACATTTCATCCCCAAGAGAATGATTTTGCTGGGCTAAGCATTTAGCAAGAAATGTGGTTTATTAATTATTCTGAGAAAGTTTCTCTTTTTCTTTGCTAGCTTGGCAACTCTCTCTCTGCGTGGCCTTGTATTTTATTCTTCGTGTAGAAATGCAGCTATTTGTATGAGAAGGAGTAAAGTTATTTATCAGGGCTATTTCAGGCAAGTTTCAAGAACACACCATTGCAAGGTTCTTCGGAGGACAGTAAAGAATTCTAGAAGCAGCTTATATGGTCTAAGAAATGCAGGTAATACAGGTAAAACCTGGTGATACAGACAAAAGCAGACCTTGGCTGGTTAATAGCACTTTAATGAGTAGCACTGTGATTTCATCAACCAATGACCCTTGACTCCTCTTAAGACAAACTCTATTCTTTCTCAGTGTTGTTGATGTATCATTAACAAATAAAATTATAAAATATTTAAAGTGTACAACTTGGTAATGTGTGAAAGGATTCCCCCCATGGAGTTTATTAACATATTCACCACCTCATATGTTTACTTTCTGGCCGGGGACGGCGAGGGGAGAACATGTACGTTCCACTCCCTCGACAGACTTTAATTATGCCACACAGTGTTACCAACTACAGTCACCACGTTATACATTAGCTCCTCAGATGAGACAAACTCCTGTCTCTAAACTGGCCGGTAATCTTGACCATTCCCAGAATGTCAAACCAGGTCCACTCTCTCCCATTTCACTTGGGTGTACACCTCTTTTATTTTTAAAATTTTAATGGAAGCAGAATTTACATAAAGGTAAGATATCAGCGACTACTGCTCAGTGAACATCTGCAAACTGAGTGCTCTGTGTAACCATAACCCAGACCCAGGGACCAGACAGGACCAGCCCCTGGGGAGACTCACGCATGCCAGTTTCGTGCCCACTCCCTCCGGGGTAACCACGACCCGAGCGTTATTTAATCACAAGGTGGGCATCTCTGTGACTGCCACCCGGCGCAAGCACTCGAGTCCATCAGCCGTGCAGATGCCCCTCGCCGGGCACCGCCCCCTCCACCCCGCCTTCCTTCCTCCCCACCCCTCTCCTCCCAAAGGAAACTCTGGACATTTGCAGTGACAGCCCCCTTGGGTGTTGTGTGCTTTGTGTACTTGTGATTTTTGAATGCGTCCAGGTGTTTGTGTTCCCTGGGTTGCTGAGTTTGGTCCTGCACACCCAGAATGCCTGTCGCTGCTGGTTCTGCTTTTGTTGACAGTCTCGAGCAGAACCAGCAGCGATGCTCCCTTTCACTTGTTTGACAGCAATCTGGGGGCCTCGTGTGCTCCTGGTGAGGCTCCCGGGTTCCCACCAGATCCAGAAGATGGATTCACCACCCTCTCAAGGACCTCTCACCACCCCCTGGCATTCCTTGGAATTCTTTGGAAACTGGCTCCTCCCTCAAAGGCTATGTTAATGAGCTTTTTTAGAACATATCCTGGGGACTGGGGATTTTCAAGGAAACCCCTGCAAATAGAGTGGCTGGTGCTGGGAGTGACGTGCGTCTCCATGTGACATGGCCTCATCTGTCCACGTCTCTCCCAGGTGTCTCCATTCCCCAGTCAGATCCTCACTCCAAATTGTGTGGCACCCTGCTGCCACATGGCTGAGAGCGTCACCTCTGTTTCATCCGAATGCACGGGTTGAGATGTTTTATGATATTAAATACAGAGCCATCAACACGTCTCTGACTCCCAGAGCTTCTCCCTAGGACTCCTCTACCGTGTGTTTTTGTAACTGTGTCAGTCAGATGCTTGTACGTCTTTCCAGATCAGTTTCTTGTTATTAAACTATGTTCTAAACAGCCAGCCTGGTCCCATGGCGTGTAGGGTGGCCTTGGTGTCATGCAGCACATGAGGAGGGAGAGTTCCAGTGGTCCTTGTCCTTGTCTGCTCCCCACGTGAGCAAGGGGGACACAGAGAGCTTCCATCTGAACCCCGGTTACACCCTGCGTGACTGAGCAGCTCAGGCAGCCATAACCAATACCCTAGACGGGGTGGCCTATGCGACAGACATTTGTTTTCTCAGTTCTGGAGGCTGGAAGTCCAAGATCAAGGTGGCACTGGGGTCAGTTTCTGGTGAAGCCTCTCTTCCCGTGGTCACTGTGGCCATCACCTGTGCTCTCTGGGCGTGGGCGGTGGGAAGGTCGGGGGGAGATCACTGATGTCTCTTCTTCTTATAAGGACACCAGTCATACTGGATTTGAGCCCCACCCTTATGACCTCATTTAACCTCAGGTACCTCTTTAAAGGCTCCAACTCCAGATAGAGTCACACTGAGGGTTAGGGCTTCAGCATCTCAGTCTGGGGTGGGGGGGACACCGTGCAGCCCACTTAGGCATGGTTAAAATGCGTGACATCACTCTTACCAGCCTCCAGCCACCTCACCTTCTTCCTGGCTCTTCTCTCCTGCCCTGCCTGTGGCTGCTTCCATAAATTTAATTCAAACAGGACTGTTGAGAGAGATCATGGCTCAAGGCACACACTTTGGCCACGAGAAGGCTGGGTCTGAGTATGCCCCTCTTTTCGGGTAACACTTGGATTTCCACAGGGAGCACTTACACCCACTCTCAGACCCACACTGGGGATGTCTGGCCATGTGGAAGTCGTGGTTGTCTCATTTCCCACATACCACGTGACGGAGATATTTTTAGGCAAAACACATCATCCTTCCTCCCAACCTCCCCACCTAAAACCCCAACTTTTCCCCGGGGAGAGGGAGGGTGTCCAAAATGCCAGTGAAGAAAAACATTATGGCGAGACAGTAAGACAGAGGAGGCTTAAAGCTGTTGATGGAGGACGTGCAAAGTTCCTTTATGAGTTACTGACCAAAATAAATGCTAAGCAATGAAGTCGGTGAGGAAACATGAACGTGTTAAAACTTTCAAAGTTCACTAGGGTCTCTTACTACAGGAGTGTGGGCATCCACCTCATGCCACGGGCTTACGGGAAGATGGTCCTGTGTTGGCTGCCCAGGACCGTGTCCATGCACACACACTCATGCACGCACATGCAGAAAGCCTCACGTGTGCAAGTGCATACACAGGAGAGGCTGCAGAGGTGCAGACACTGGGCAGCCTTGTTAGTGTCATCTTGTGGGCTGGCAAATGGTCGAAGATGGGTCTGTTTCCCTCTGTGATGCTCAGGGAGCAACGCAAGGGTTCAGAGATCTTGGGAATGGAACTTGAAGGCTCGCATCACCTGCTGCGCTCACCTGGGTGCTGCCAGCAAACTCCCACCCTAGGAGCTAACTGTGGCCAGGGTGCCCAGAGATGTCTGCCAAGAGAATGGGAGTGAGAATGATGATGTGGCTCTCTGGGGGGTCCTCTGCTCTGACAGGCGACCCAGAGCCTGGAACCGAGGGTACATGGGGGCAGCAGGGGACTGGGATAAGGCCCGTCTCCAGTCCCCCTTGTCTGCTCTCCTAAGAGCCTGGATCTGGATGTGGGTCACTGAGGCAGCGGTCGTCCAGAGATCCCGGAGCCCACCTCCTGGGCCCTGAGCTTGATTGTGAAAGTCTCTTCTTACCATCCCACCTGCCTCCCTGTCTTCTTGCTGGGATGCTGTTCTCAGGGCTGTTTTCCCTTGGCCTCCGCTGTGTTTATTCAACGTGGGCTCTCACGCCTGGCAGAATGCTGTGATGTACGGGCGATCAGGAAACACTGCGTGAAGTTATTTGTCAAAATAAGAGGGTTCCAAGGATCTCTTCACGGACCACCCTCCTTTGACGCCCTGAGGTGGACCTGCTGGGGGCCCTTTTTGGTGGGCGTCTGGACCTGTTGCCAAAGCCCCTGAGCCTCAGTGGGGTCCCTCAGGGAGAAGCACCTCGATCATTTGAGGAACATTAAGTCTGCTCCCCAGAGATCCCCTCCGCCCAGACACAAGTGCCATCTCGCCTGGAGGGAAGGAAATCTGCATGATGTCTCTGTGCACTTGGCTCCAGCTGGCCGTGGTCTGTTGAATGTCAACAATTATTTATTTCCCTTCCCTCCTCCTCTCCCAGCATGTTTGGGTTTCCACAGAGTACAGCAAACTATTGGGATAAACTTCGTCGCTTCCAATTTGTAAATCCCAGGGGGATTTGACTCCTTCGTTTACACTTCGCTGACTTAACTCATCCTGCAGGAGCCACGGCTTTAGCCCAGGGCCCCTCGAGTCCTCTGTGGGGTCTTGTGTGAGCTTCCCTCCCCAGGGGTGGCATCTCTTCCTGAAGCCCCAGATCCCGGAGGTGCCTGGGAAACCCGGAGTGAGGGCATGCTTGTTCTAAAGGGGAGCGCGGCGCACACGGTCTGTCTGGACCCTGACCATAATCGAGAATCCCCACCGCGGAGCAACAGCCGATGTGACATTTGAATTGGCTCAGTGAGGAGCCTGCGACACAGAGGCTGCTGGGGTGGCTCCCAGTTAGCTGGAGACCGTAATGGGGTGAGGGGTGGCTGGGCAGCTTGCCTGGGGCTGAATGAACACATTCATCGCTTGGCTTGGTGACTCCCCACCTCCCCGCCTCACTCCCAGCACTCACCCAGCCGCGCTCCTTTTTTAGGGGGGTCGAAGGGACCCCGTCTGCACTGGTGAACACACTGACGTGAGGTTTGTTTTTCCTCACTCACGGTTTTGATGTTATATCTCAGAAGGCTTTACATCATATCCTTTTGCGTGTGGGTGTCCATTTGTCTCAGCACCGTTTGTTGAAGACACTCTTCTCCACTCCGCCCCATTGGATGGTCTTGGCACCCTTGTCAAAAGTCAGTCCACTGTAAATGTGAAGGTTGATTTCTGGGCTCTCAGTTTAGTTGATCCAAGTGTCTTTTTATGCGTGTACCACACTAATTTGATCACTCGAACTTGGTAGTAAGTTTCAAAATTGAGGATGTGAGCCCTTCAGTGATCAGACTTGGACACTCATATCTTCACACTTTGTCAGACTTCATTTAACCTTAGTAAGTCGCTGAGTCTTCCGTTCGCCTGTGTTCTCCTGGGTTAGATGGGTATCAGGCGTGGGCATTTCTGAATTCCGGTGGCGGCTTCTGTAGTGCTCATGTTTAAGGAAGGAACGAACACCCCTCTCTCAGCCATTGCGCACTTCCGCCTCCCCGTCCATGATGTAGGGATAAAGACCTTGGCTAACTCATCTTCCATCCACTGTGACTGACCCCAAGGGACCCGGAAGAGAAGTGGGGAAACGGGAATTCCTACTGGTGGTGCAATTGCTAAGACAAGGCTCGGTCTGGAAGGGGTTACCCAGCTGTGCTCCCAGGGGCAGAAAGCCATGGCCAGGGCCCGTCTGCAGAGCAGTGCTCCCCCGAGCAGTGGGGCCAAGCCACCCTGGCCACCTCTCCTGCCGTTACCGCCTCTCCAGAACCTCACCATTAACGTTCTTTCCCAGTTTGTTAGAAGCTCTATTTGTCCTTCAGCATATATGGGGCTCTGTCCACTCCGTGCAGAACCCCTTGGGGGGGGTCAGTGACTTACAGTCGCCCTGTGCACTGACCTCAGAGAACACGGGGGCAAAACTGCGGAGGAGAACTGGGCCTGAATTAGTTAAATAATTTAGATAGTACAGAGTTAGGACATATAAGCAGGGCATATAGGAATGTAAGCTGAAATGAAAACTGAGTTTCCTTATTGCAGCTGATAAGGACTTCAGTCTGCCTGAGAATGGGGCGTGGTTTTTTAGAATTCAGTTGATTTTTCTCATTCATGGACTCTGCATTTGTGAATTTACCTAGTCACTCACATTTATTTCTAACTCCAGAATCAATATTTGCGACACTTCTGTGGTCACTTGCAAACATATGCAGAGCAGCGAAATATTCAGTCACCCAAGAGGCACGGTCCCAGATGAGGTCAAACAAGGTCGTGTTCTGCCTTCTGGTGTCAGCACTCATGCTGTAAACAAACATCCTTTTTGAGGTCTTTCTGGTACCATGTTTTTCACATTTCTATGCTTTTTGTAGTGATTTTGCTATTTTGAATGGCCTCCAGGGATGGAGCTGAAGTGCTGTTTAGTGTTTTGAAGCCAAAGAAGGCTGCCACGTGCTTTGCAGAGAAAACACTCGATAAGCTTCATTCAGGCGTGAGTTATAGGACCACTGGCCGTGAGTTCAGTGATAACGAATCAACAATGTATGTTGAATTAAGGTGCCTTTAAACAGAAACATGCATAAAACAAGGTTATTTATCAGTTGACAAAACGTGTCCAGAGGCTCGCAGGAACCAAACCCTGTATTTCTCCTAGGAGCAATGGTTCTATATTCAAGAATTCAGAGTTCACAGCGACTTTTTTTTTTAAGAGTCTCGTGACCGTGAATGACAAGAAGTAACTATAACTACTTTTCAGTTGTCACATCCTGGGACATAAGACATTTGCTCTTAAATGCCATACACAAATTCAAATCACACCTCCAACCGCTTAACTGAGTTTCCAAGAGCACAAGGACTTGTCCATGAGCCGGAGTGTGAAGCTCAGTCTTAGCCCCTGTGATCGCCGAGAGGCTGGGTGTTAAGTTGGTTTCTCGTAGTTGGCAGCGCGGTGTGCCGGTGCTAACCGTGATGGGGTGGGCGCGTGGAGCGGTTGGTGGGAGAAGGTTGATGTCTCTCCCAGCGGCAGAGCCCAAGAAGGTCTGAGTAATGGGCAGCAGGGCCGACAGCTGTAAACTGTTTACACAGACAATTTGCTGGATAAACCAGAGTTTATACAGTCGTGTGTTGTTTACTCCTTAAATCTAGAAAGGATCATATGGTCCACTCTGAGTTGAAGAATTATGTGCTTAGACCACGCAGTTTTCTACTGAAAAAGAAAATAATTAGACCTCCTCACCCAGTTGGCTCCCCCAGCTTGTGCTCCTACCAAGCAAAAGAAAAGAACAGAGCAGCGAGTGTCTACACTGAGCTGATGTGGCTGGGAGATAGGTCTGAAGGCTCTGGTCAGATGTGATCTGTTTTGGGGGATGAAGTGGGCATATTTCTCTGGGCATGAGAAAAACTCTTTACATGGTTTTCATCATTTCTATGCTCGGTATTTCAGATTGTTAAAAATGTATTTCGCTTCCCTAATCTGTGCCAGGGGTGCAGCGGAGATGGAGTGAGCGGCCGCTAGGATGCAGGCACACACTCAGTTATGTGCTGGCTCTGAACGTCCCTCATCTGCTGCCTAAGAGACTGTACATGCAGAATCAAAATCGGGAGGGTTTTGTTTTTTTTTTTTTTTTTGGTCTTCCATCTCTGCCTCTGCTACATGTCACCTTGAATAAATGAAATAAAACTAATAACTTTAATTTTCATAGCAAATACATATTCGTTGCTCTAGGTTTAAGCCAAAAATAGGGGAACAAAAATTTAAAGATCTGTAATGATTTCACCATGTCCTAGGGGCAACGCTTGTTCACGTGGCTGCATCTATCCCTCGAGTCTTTTTATCTTCAGGATTAAAAACATTTGGACTTAAACACACAAAACTTCTCCTCCATCCCACCCACATCTCAGCCTAAGCACGCGTTAACATTTATGAAAATCTTCTAAATCCTCCAGGCTTATCATTGCTGTTGGTTACCGAAGCTTCCACGAGGGAGGCCTGGGGTTTGCCTGAAGGAGTATGGGCGTTGGAGAAAGACAGCCTTGCGTTTGTACCCGAGTCTGGGCCCTGATCAGCCATAAAACAGGTTGCTGAACCTCCATTTACCTGTCTGTAAAATGGGGCCAGTATACGTTCCAGATATGGGAGAGCCAAGCCCGAGAAGTGTGCCTGCCCATGTCAGTTGCCTTTCTGCTTCCCTTTTGTTCTAAGGAGCTCTGCAAACATGTGGAATCAATGGGTTTTTTTTTTTAATTTCAAAAATAAGTTCTATTCTGATTTCTTTGGTGGAGAATTTTCAATCACGGAAGGCTGAAACCATTGAAAGCATTACCCTTGGGGTCTGAGAAACCCTTGCTCTCTGGGTGGGGGATTCCAGTTACACAAGAAGGTCCCTCTGGTTCTACCGCGTCAGGACTGACAGGAGCAGAACTTGTGTTTACAGACTTCACTTTTTTTTAATTAAAAAGAAATCAGTGCAGAGAAAACTGGTTTTTCCTCATTTCTTGACAAGTGCCTAGGTGGAGGTTGGGCAGGGTTTCGGGGGTTGGTGCCTTTGCAGCCTGAGGTGTTGGGGTGTCTCTGTGTGTCTCCAACATACCCGCCTCTGTAGACTGCTGTTTCTTTCCAGAAAACCCCAAATAGTGGTGAGCTTTGTTTTCCGAGGCCACTCCTGGCTTAATTACCATTCATTCCCTGCAGGCCTTTCTTTTACAGCAACTGGGATCCCCTCCCGACTTTGTTTTGTGAGTTCTCAGTATTTCCTCACCGACGCTCAGAAATGCACCAGCCCCTGTGCTCCATTATTGGGCCAGTTTTGTTGACATGTTTTTTTTTTTTTCTTTCTTTCGCCTTGCTTGGTTTTATGACCTGGCTGCTCACGATTGGAAGAAATCATTAAAAGCATTAGACCTTAATCCACCTTTGTGTGAGAGCATTTTGTGTAAATAAACGGATGCTTTGTTTTTTAGTTGAAAGAAAAAAAAAGAAAAGAAAGAAAGAAAAGGTCATCTGCGCCTTGGAAGAATTAAAATGAGATTATTGGAAGGCTCTCTGCTTAGCTGTTCCCCTGGTGGTGCGTGTTTCCTAATTAGAGTGGAAAGTCAGGACTGCCCGTTCCGGGTGCTGAGCGTGGCCCAGGCCAGGGGACGAGTTTCTGTGGCGTTTAGTCGGCTGGGTCAGCAGGCGCTGTTGGGACTGCAGGCTCGGCACTGCTGGCCTTAGATGTCTCCCTTTCCCCCTCACCAGACGGCTCCTCCCAGGCCTGCACCTCGGATTGTTTCTGATCCATTCATAGACCCAGGAGGCGGAGGCCTGGGCGGGGCGGCCGTGGCTGGGTGTGCATTTGAGTGTGTGCGTGTATGCGGTATATACGTACCACCCGTGCCATGTAGGAGCGTTCCTCCTGCTCACTGCTGGACTCTTTGCAGCAAGCCAAAAAGCGTTTTTAAACAAAACCAGAATAATGACCTTGAAGGCACTGAAAAGCCAGATCCGGTCCTTTCTGGTTGTCATTTTCTTCCTTCCTGTAGTCTGCATGGCTGGATTATGATGCCCATGTGCAACAAACACATCTTTAGGCCAAATAGCCTTTCCTTTTTTCCCTTATCTTTCTTGTTTTTTAAAAATTCTTCAGCCTTGGTCAAGCACGTTGCATGTTTCCAAATAAAAATAGACCTACCGTGGTGCCTGGTTTGGTGTGCCAAATGTGAGTTGAGCCCCCCGACTGCTAATTCGGGATGTGTGAGCTCTGTCTGCCCCATTGCAAGGGTCAGGGGGGTGGGGAGTGCCCTGTGCGTGGCTGAGGTCCGCCCCAGTTTGATTTGGATGTCAACACACAGGATGTTGGTTTGGCTCTTTGGGAGCAGGGAGGGAGGTTCATTTTTAATGAATTAATTCCCCCTGCTCAGTCTCCTCTGCCAACTCTTTCCCTCCCCGGCTCCTGTGGCAGCAGGGCCACCGTCAGCTCCTGAGACACCTTGTGCACTTTAGAGAAAGGAAGCAGCGTGCAGCCTGGCGGTGGGCAGTGTCTGCGGGTGGAGAACAGGTGCCCCTCATTTGGGTGCCCCCAGCCCTTCCCAGGGCACAGGGCTGGTGACCAGAGCCTCCATCCATCTGGCCACCAGGCGCCACTGGGTCATGTACACCTGGCTCGGGGCCAGTAGAGCCACTACCTGCCCCACACCCCTGTGGGCTCAGTGAGGGGAGCATTGAGCCTCCTCGGGTGTGTGACCCACCAGCCACTGTGCCACCAGCCCCTCATTGATTTCACAGTGAGGAATCAGACGCCACCAGCAATGGGAAGGCTGACATGTCTTCACTCAAGTTCTGTCCCAAGCTTTGGGGGTCCATGGACTCCCGCTTTTGTTAAGATAAGCCCTGGGGGCACTTGGATCGTGAGGCTGTCCTCCCTGGGTGCAGAGGTTAGTGAAACCTATGATGCAGCGCCAGCCTGGAGACGTGTGGCCTGTGCGTGGCTGACTGCCCAGTGTTCCTCCGCCCAAGCCCCCAGACTGGTCACACACACCTCTGCCAGTACAGCCTTTGTCCTTGGAAATCTCCCGTCGTCCACCGGAGGCCGCAGCCTCCTGTCCTCTGTACTTGGCCCCTTTGCAGACACCGTCCTCCCGTGTCTGGTTCCTCCGGGTTGCGCTGGTTCAGTGTTCCTGTCTCAGGGAAGGTCCTGGTGCCCCACCGAGTGTGTGTGGAGATGAGCGAGCTGGGCCGTGGGTCCCATCCTCCCTGAGGGCTTCCAGGCCCTGCTCCTCCAGTGTTCTCTCCGTGCTTCCGGGCCCCAGTCTCATTCTCTCCTGGGCTCCTACCCATTTTTTGGAACATGCTGCACAGTCTTCCTTGGCTTGCTCTCTGTGAGCCCCAGTCCTGATCCAAGCTCATACCCCAAGAGCATTGACCCTCACAGGGCCGGGACTGGGGTGAGGGGGAGGAGGAGGTGCCCAGGGAGTGAAATTTGAGGAGGCGCTCCCTCCCTCTGAGGGTCAGCCCCTGAGAGGGAGACCCTCCCTGAACCTGGCACCCTGGGTGCCTTGCCTCATGGGCCTCGCCTGGTCCCTAGCCCTGGATGCCGAAGTTGGGCAGATCTGGTCCAGCGTCCCAGCACCAGGTGCCAATCCAAGTGACCTCGGGAACGTTTCCTTTCCTCTCTGAACCTCAGTTTCGCTGTTCCCTCTCCATCCTTGGTGATGGGGACCATGTTAGACAGTATGTATAAACCGCTCAGCACGCTGCCTGACGTGTATCAAATGCTTGATAGACGTTTGCGGTTGTTACTTCTACTCCTATTAGTATTATTATCATTAGGTGAATACAGAGCCTCGTGCACCAGCCAGTCCTCCTCGTGAGTGCTGGAATGACAGACCCAGCCCGTGGTCACGGTCGTCCTCATTCCCGCCTGCCTCTCTCTTGACCGTGTGTGATGCTGACCATGCGGATGTGCCCTGCGAGGTCAGGGCCTCCCACGTTCTGAAGAGGATGTGTTTTGTGTCTCTGCTGCAGGAATTGCTTACTTAGGAGGTGTGTGCAGTGCTAAGAGGAAATGTGTGCTTGCCGAAGACAATGGTCTCAATTTGGCCTTTACCATCGCTCATGAGCTGGGCCACAAGTAAGTATCAGACTCTGTATTGTTCTGCCTCTTTAAATTCATTTCTGAATACATATATATATATATATTTTTTTTCACTCCAAGTGTGCAAGTTCTAAAACCGTGCTGCTGTATGCCTGTGCTTCCTCCAGAGTAAGGACTTAGGGCAGCAAGCCTGGGTCCCACCCCTTCAGGGAACCCCAGAGAAGACTGAACAGACTGGCTCTGAGAGTGGACATGCGCATTTGGTGTTTGTGTCTATTCTTAAAGCACACGCTGTAAAGGGAGGAGGTTTTTCTCAGCATTGTCTTGAGTTGTATCGTCTTCTGGGATCAGCATGATCTTTTTTTTTTAGTTCAAGTGTAGTCAATTACAACATGTCAACTTCTGGTGTCCAGCACAATGTCCCAGTCATGCATCTACGTATATATATTCATCTTCATATTCTTTTTCATTAAAGGTTATTATAAGATACTGAATATGGTTCCCTGTGCTATACAGAAGAAATTTGGTTTTTTTAATCTATTTTTATATATAGTGGCTAACATTTGTAAATCTCAAACTCCCAAATTTATCTGTTCCCATGCCCTTTCCCCTGGTAACCTTAAGATTGTTTACTATGTCTGTGAGTCTGTTTCTGTTTTGTAGATGAGTTCATTAGTGTCCTCTTTTCTTCTTTTTTTAGATTCCACACATGAGTGATATCATATGGTATTTTTCTTTCTCTCTCTGGTTTACTTCACTTAGAATGACAATCTCTACATCCATCCACATTGCTGCAAATGGCATTATTTTGTTCTTTTTCATGGCTGAGTAGCATGATCTTTGATTCACTCTAAATATGTCACTCAAAGAATGAGTTTTATCTTTGTGCTGCTGAATTTCTGTTTTCTTTTCAGCCGGTGGCAAAGTCCAACTTTCTGAAGGTAGAAATGTCAGTGTCTCAGTTTCAGCTACTGCCTTTGCACATGGAAGTTCTTCCCTTGAGGAGGGAAGAACCAGAGAACCCTAGAGCCCCAGGGCGATGTAGAGAGAATCTGAGGAAGCCTCCTTGGCTGTTCAGATGGGGAAACAAGGTCCGAGGGGTTGAGGGGCTGGTGCAAGGTTGAGTTCACCTGCAGGACGTCTCACTCAGGTGGCAGAAAGCCAGCTGACTCTCAGACCATGGCCCGAGAGTTTCCTCTCTCTTCAGGAGTGTCTGCTTTATGTTTCTCTGAAGGAAAAATTATGATCTGACTGCTTCAGAACTTTGCATAAATAAATTGAAGAGGCCAGAACATGCAAAACAATGGGAAAATTTATATTGGACTGAAGAGAACAGAATTCAATGGAAATATAGTTCTTGGGGGAAAAATAGATACTATAAAGGTTTTCTAATGACCTACATTAAGATACCTGGAACCTTAAATGTGAACTTGAGCTTCAGCAAGAGTAGAGCCAATGTACAAGGGGTATAAAAGCAATTTTGTCCTCTAGTATCAGCCATATCTGTGGCTTTATCGTTTTGCCTTGTTTATCTGGTCCCATTTTGATTTTTTTCACTCCTGCAGGCGGGTTTGGTAGTTGACTTTTCTGTACCTGTTGGTTATCATGATGTGAGTACAGTGAACGAGAATAATCTGTGTATTTCCTGGGATTAAGGAGAAAATAGCATGTTACTGGCCAAGAGAAGCAAGATGAGCAGTTATCTCTACGTACCCAGTTATTTCATCTTATAAACAATTTTAAAATGTTGGTGACAACACTTTGCCCATACTATTTTGCTGACACAGCTAGAAAATAATTTTTTAAATTAATTATAATCAAATTTGTGTTCATCTCTCTGATTTGTTAAGGAAAAAACTCGTACCCAAGAGTGGCCGCCGAAAGAAAAGTGTAAATCAGTGTGGCTTTGGCTAACATTATCTCACTGTTTCACTTCTCACTGACCCACTTGGCACATTGTAGTGCCTCGAAATCAACTAGCCGACAGTTGTGAGGATGCAGAGTTGTCAAAACATCTCCCAGCACTCGGGTGTTGTGAGCTTTGAAGAGATATATCTGTATGAACAGCCACGTCCACCCCTGCGCGTGAGCACACACGTGCTGCCATTTCTCCCTGGACATTAAGAACCCAGAGCACCCCTCCCCCCCATGCCCTGTGCAATTGTGCCGGGTCGAACACTGGCGTCGTAACACGGCAGGTCTGCAGAGATGAATGGTTAGATTCAGTCATGCTGCAGTAGCCTTTAGCTACAGCCTGTTTAGAATTTCTTGGAGGACTCTTTATAGCTTGCTGCTGAAGTCTAATTACCTGCAAAAACAAACACCTTCTTGTTAATCAGAGCCAATAAATCCTGCTAACATTTGGCCCTGCCACTAATGGGGATGATGATGGCTTTCCCAGAGAAGTCTGGTGTCTCTGATGATTTGCCAGCACCAGGAAGCAGAGCCACCCAAGGGTGCAGCCTCGGTCTCCCCATCCGTGGGGCCCTCTGGCCAGCAAGCTCAGAGCAGTCGGTGAGGCTGTGAGAAGGCTTGGAAAGGTGGAGGCCAGCCTGCCCTATCAGGGTAGCCACTGGCCAGGCTACTTCCCCAGTGTGACGCTGGAGGATGATCCATATTTGGAAATAGAAACAGTTTAACTCCACGTTCCTTAAGTGTGCGTGAACAAAGATAGTATGGACGGTATTCTCAGTGGATCTGGGAATACCATCTCTGCAACAAATTTCTTGGTGACAGTTTTAGAAAACGATAAAGAGCACCCCTGGAAAATCCCCAGAGGGCTCACCCACCAGTCCCTAACCAGTTAATACCAAAAAGTGAAGCCTCTCTTTTGGAGGATGGGTGTGTGTGCCTCCCTCTGCACGTGGGCACACGTGGGCGTGGCCTTTCTGCTGTGTGCCCAGCATCCCTCGTGTGAGGAGCAGTGTGAGCCTTTACCCTCCGATCCAGATGTTAGGAGAAAAAGTCATTTTTCACAGGAGCTCCACATTCCACTTATCAGAGGATGAGAGTCACAGAAGTTAGCACGATGTTCATTTTGGCTTCCTGAAAACACAAAGCCAAGCTTAAGGCTCATCTTAAGCATTTAACTCAGCGGAGTCCTGGAATGGTGTTTTTCTCCCACTTTCTAGCATCTCTTGGGATGCATGGTTTTATTTCAAATATCATCATTCAAAAGCCATTTATTTGGTGTCATAAATGGGCACCAAGCCAATTTGCAATCAAATAAGTGCTGAATTATAAATTAAATGAGAAATTCTTGCCATGCAAACATCCGTAATGCTGCTTTGGGCGTAAATTAATAACGACGTGCTGATGTTTAAGTCAAATTAGATCTGATTTATTGAGCATCTATTATGTGCCAGGTGCTGTGTTAGATGCTGTGCATTCATTATATGCCGCTGAAT
This sequence comes from Camelus dromedarius, assembly GCF_036321535.1. Classification (NCBI taxonomy): domain Eukaryota; kingdom Metazoa; phylum Chordata; class Mammalia; order Artiodactyla; family Camelidae; genus Camelus; species Camelus dromedarius. The sequence goes on from NC_087464.1 coordinate 6,542,558, forward strand.
CAGCCCTATGAGGCAAGTATTATTAGCTTTTACTTTATAGATTAGGCAACTAGTATTACTTTAAAAAAAATTTCTAGTCTCTACCTAAAATGATTTGGAATCCCTTGTGTGTTAATATACCCATGCAAGAGGGCCATTAAAATAAGGATCCAAATTGCAAAAGATAGGCAGTAGAGAAAAGAGCTTGTTATGTGTCCAAAAAACCAAGGTGCCTTCAGTTTGCCAGCAGCCAAGGCAAAGAGGACAAAAAGTGGCATGGCACGGCCAGCGGAAGAGAGCCGGTGTGTCCTCCAGAGGGTCTTCCCTGGGGATCTCAAGCACCGTAGATGAGATTGACAGTTTTCTGATGGTCTATCCTGGTAAAGAAGTAGGGCAGAAAAGACTCCAGCCCTGACTTTAGACAGGAACTGAAGGACGTGTAGTTCCTGTTGGGAGTTGCAGGGGAGACCCGGGGAGAAGGGGCTATTCTGTGTTCCCACCCAGAGGATGAGTTGGATCTGTGTAGCCGTCATGCTGACAGCAGCTTTGGGGTTTTTAAATGAGCACCCATGACCTTGGTTGCCTTCTTGCTTATGAAAGGCTGCCTGGTAGGCAGCTACCTGGTACCTCAGGGTTCACCTGGTGCATAGAAATGCGTGAGTTTTAGAAGGAAGCTGTTTCCCTGTCCTGTCATGGTAGTTTGAGAAACCAAGCTGAAAATGAGGCTGTTTTGTGCTGTTCTTCATCCTGCAGTGACCATGAGAAAGTGATGGTCCAGAGCATGAGCCTCTTTGAGTTTTGAGGGCCCTGGTTGCCGGCTGCTGTTGGTTATGATGGAATAGATGACATTTAGGGTCCAGGAGCTTTCTTGAGAGAAACAGCCCAGCTAGGCCAACTCTGCCCAGGTTTCTTCCCTCAAGGAACCAAGACAGGGTGCCTTGTGATGGACCTCAGGGCCCAAGATGTTTATCAATATTTGGTTTTAGAGAGAAAAAGAGAGAGTTAGAAGCATTTGTTCCTCTCAGGGAAGCTCATTGTTTTGAGACTCAACCTTGATTACTCACGGGAGGGGCTCTCCTCTGACTGAGGGTTAGAAGCTCAGGTCCAAGCCGACTGCCCATGAGAAAAACAAACAAAATCAGGTGACACCTAATGATTACGGAGAGCACGGGTAGTGATGTTACCATAGCGTTGAAGTGACTGTGTGTAATTCATCTGCTGGATTTTTAGAGGATATTGTTTGCTGTGATTTGGAATTTTTAGTTTAAGAAAGAAGGTAAATAGTTCTATGAAAACTGGTCGGAGTGCTTTTTATTGGGGGGAAAGTAGGTATAATATGCCTGATTAGGCCCAGAGGAAGCATTTGATTGACAGGAGCTCCCCCTAGTTCAGCTGGAGGTCAGGAGGGCTCAGAACCCAGTCCTATCTGGACGTGTGGGGCCCCGGGAGGCCCGGAACCCTGTGCACACAACGTGCTTCTCAGTCAGGTAAGACCGCTCCCGGGAAGTGTCTAAACACAGGGCTTCTAGGCAGGGTGCTGAGAGGAGGGGAGGGAAACCACTTCGTGCATACTTGGCCACCCACTCAGAGAAACAGAGTGCTTCTCTTGCAGAAAATAAATCTCTGCCTCTGTTGGATTTAGGAGGCTCTGTTAGATAAGCCTGCGCCAGGCCAATGCCTGCCTAAAGAGTCCGCCCAAACCACGTGACCTCTCCACCCCGCATGAGTCTGCAGGAAGGTGCTCCCACCAGGCCCGAGAGCCACGCCCACAAGCAAGCTCTCGCTGCCTGTGCTTGGGGCCTGCCCTTCCTGGGGTTTTTCCTGACTTCTATATGCCCTTTCTTGGATCCTTCCGCCAGTGGCCTCTGAAAAATGCTATCTTTGTGGAAGCTTGGGAACCCAGCATAGGTGACATCTCGGCTGAGCTGCATATGAGGAGTGGCTGAGGCATTGCAAGTGTTAGTGACCAAGCCTCAGCCTGATCAGATCAGCTAAACCCCAGCCTCTGGGGGAGGAAGCCCCTGGGACTCTCTCCAGGACAGGCCAGGTGCAGCCAGATGGAGAGCCACTGCGGGCATGCGTCTCAGACGTTTTGTCCTTGCTCTCGGCCTCCCTCATCCACCTTCCCATCTCCCATCTCTTGCTCCCCAGTCCTGTCCCTTCAGATCACTCTCTTGGTTGAGCCACAGTGGTGCTGACTAGGGTCCTGCTCTCCCAGCTCCTGCTTGCCCCTCTCTCGGTCTCCCTGGAGCCCATGCCTTTGGCTGCATCCCCAGCGCTGCAGACATCCCAGCACGCCAGGATGGGAAAAGCCCAGCCTTCCTGAAAGGTGCCACCACAGGAAGGTGTAGTCCCACCTTCTCTCACCTGCCACCTCCCGGAAGACCTGACAGTGGAAGGGGAGGAGGGACAAGGGACAGGCAGGGCACCCGGGAGACTCACCCTCATAGAGGATCAACATACTAAATACATGGACGCTCCCAAATGAAAAGAAAGACAGGGCTGAGGTTTAGAGATACGAACGCCCTGATAATCAGGAGCTGTGCTTGGTGACACGGTAGTCGTGTGTGCCTGCAGACATGCACTTAGTTATAGATGGACTCGGTCACAGCAGTGTGTGCTGGGTTCTCACACCTGCACAAGCGCCCCTCGCCCACTGGAACCGTGCCCGCCAGTGTGGAAGCACCGTCCTGGCTGGTGTCACTCAGAGGAGGGCCTTTATTCCCCTGCTCTGTCCTGCAAGGACAGAGGTCAGGTGAGAGGCCGCCTCATGCCCTGAAGTGACACGTGGGATCCACGGCCCACGCAGGTTGCAGGTGAAGCTTGTCTCTCCTCTGATAAAGACACCTGTCAAAAGCCAGGTCCAGGCACTTTGGATGTTTCCAGCTAGGACGTGATGCTGTGCAAATGAATTCAGGGCAGCAGACGTGGGAAGGATGTCCCATTCACGAGCACCTGGGGACACGCTTGTTTGGTGTGTAGCAATGAACATGGACCGAGTCCGGTCCCTCGGCTTCATGGCTTATGGGCAAAGGGTGGGCAGATGTCTAGGGAGTGGAGGGAAAGGTTGGGGACAGCTCGTTTGGGGTAAATGTTCTCGTAACTGGAGTCAACACAGTTCAGACTGAAAAGAATGGTCTACATCCCAGAACGGGAAGCAAGGAAAGCCATTATCCAGATGTGTGAAGAAGGGGAGTGTTTGTCTGTGATCTGGGTTAAGAATGAGCTACCCGGTGTGGTGCAGGGAGTCACAGCGGGCATGCAGGGGGGATGGGAGCGGGCAGGTAGCCCCCAGTGGATGGTACGTGGCAGCTGCTGCTCTCACTGAGGCCTTTGCCTGGGCGCCCAACCTGGACATCAGATGGACCAGCCTTATAGGGAAAGTACAGTGGAGCGAGGATTTCTGGAAATGTAACGGTTTAGAAATCCCAGGGGAAAGGACAAGTGTGCTTTTGTTCTAGTTGGAATCAGGGCAGTTGTGTTCACATAAGGGTCGGCCTTTCTTGCAGAACAGGAAGGGGGGCACCTTCCCCCAGGAGATCTCTTGGGTCTAGTTCTAGGGCAGGCAAGTCCCTCTCTGGGTTTCCAGACGGACTCCTCTCTGGTGCACTGGGCCTTAGCCTTCATCCCTTCTTAGCTCCTACGGTCTCCTGCAGCCTCCCCTCCCAGACAGAAGCCGCACTGGTGGTGCTAGCAGTGTTCAGGGCTCTCAGGTTTTATGCAGAGGTGCTTGGAGCGATTCCTGAGTTAAGATTTCCTTGGCGTTCGGCCCCTGGATCAAAACATCCAGGGCTTTGTGTGAGCATCTGCTGGGCATGGCTCAATTGATCCGAATTCCAGAGTCGTATAAAGCACACAGGCCTCGTTTACTTTAGTTATTATTTTTAAAAAGGTGCTGCTGAAAATTGCAAGGTCTCTCACATTAATTTGTGGGCCGCCCTCCTCCTCGCGTCTTCGATGAGCTAGAATGACTTGTGACTTCTGGAGGGGACAGCAGGGCGGCCTCAGGGGGGCCTGCGCCTTGCACAGCGTCTCAGTCCCGATCAGTGTTGCCCTGAGTGAATCGTTCCTAACAGCTCTGCCTTTCCTTTTTCTCTTCCCCCTCCTGGACAAATAGATGCAGAATTTCCTTCTGGCCCCTCCTAGGTGGGTGATTTTGAATGGGAGGTGCTGTGTCCTTACCTGCAAGGGACTCTGTCACCGATGGCCCTGTTTGAATGGCTTCTCTGCCTTAAGCAGGGACTTCAGGGAGACGATCGTGATTTCCTTTGGAGTCTTACCCTTGACTCGGAGCAAGGCGAGAACACTTCTCTCTTTTGCCTGGAAAGCCCAGAGCCGCTGTCCTTAAGAGGACCTTGACCACAGTCTTCCCAAGTCTGCCCCGGCCAGGCCTGGGAGGGAACACAAACAAAGGGAAAACCATTAAAAGCTCTTCAGCAAGCAGACGGATGGCGTCCCACCTGCATTCTGAGCAGCCAGGCCGAGCAGCTATGCGCTGGGTGTTATCGCCGTGATGGGAAATCCAGCTGGATCTGGGGCGTCTGCTGCTCCCAGAGTTTCGTTCCTGTAATGGGGAAGGTCACACAAGCTGTGTGGGTGTTTGTCTCGACCCCAGGAATTCTTTGCATTTAATGATTGGTGGGTTTCCTTACCTGAAACAATGTGGTCTGAGATGGTGTTTGAAGAGCAGAGGGAGGGAAGTTGAATTTGGCTGAAGAATCAAATTCTGAAATTCCCTCAGAACTTCCTTACCGGACAGACTTTTCCAGGAATTAGATGGGATCTGATTTTCTTGTTCAATTACCTGTGCCTCTGGCAGCCTCCCTGAAGTGGCTTTTCTCGTGGTCCTCAGAGCTGGAAGGGACGCCTGAAGTCATCTCAGCCTCATTTTGCAGACGGCCTCCCTTCCCCCGGCTCTGAGTGGCCCAGAGGAGGCTCAGACCAGAGTCTTGGGCTGGAGCCTCTTACGCAAGTGAACCGAACTTGTGCGGAGGCCAAGCCCTTCCCACGTGGCTCTTCTGGTAATGGGGTTACTCACCTTCTCTGGGAAGATGCTTTCTGCTCACTCAGTTAGGGTTTCATAAGTACCATGGAAGGTGGCCGGCGGGTGACAGGATGCACGTTTCTTCACAAATGAAGTGCCCTGTTATGGGCTGAATGTTTGTTTCCCCCTAAATTCATATGTTGCAGTTTAACCCCTCACTGCGATGGTGTTTGGAGGCCGGGCCTTTGGGAGGTAATTAGCTCAAGAGGGTGGAGCCCTCAACATGAGATTAGTGCCCTTATAAGAAGAGGTTGGAGAGCTATGAGCTCTTTCTGCCATGTGGGGACAGTGGGACGCAGCCTCTGTAACCTAGGGACAGGCCTTCACCAGAGCCTGGCCAAGCTGGCACCCTGATCTCGGACTTCCAGCCTCTGGAACCGCGAGCAAGAAATACCTGTGGCTGAGAAGCCGCCCAGTTTACAGCATTTTGTTATGGCTCAGACATGCCCCCCTTCTCCCAAGGTGTTTGGTTTCATGCCTGAAATCCTTGTTCATCTACTGCCGACTGCTGGTGGAAAATGCCAAAGACCTGAGGGCAGCTGGATGTTCTCTGAGCCCCTGGGAGCTTTGCCACCAGTGTGACCAATGGCACATTCTGGGAGGCAGCGAGCCCTCCTCCCCGATCCACTTTTAGGCACAGAGGACACACCCCCACCTTGCCTGGTGTGGTAGTTTTGCCAGATGATGGTGGTGGCAGACAGGACCAGCACTGCATTACCTGGGAGCCTGTTTGAAATGCAGGGTCCAAGTCCAGCTGGAGGACTCCTATGTAGGTGATACTCTGGAGGGGTCCAGGGGAGCCATGAAATCATGTACTTTGTTCCTGACATCAGAGCAGAGCACAGTAATTGCCAGGGGCCTGTGTGAGGATCTGGGAATGGCCTTTCTTGGCAAAAACAGAAATAAGTAGATGGATGTAGAATGTGGGAAGTGATAATGTTCCTAGTGAGTCACTGGAAGCACGACAGAGACATCCTCTTGTTCATCACAGCCTCTTCTGTGGTGCAGAGAAGGGGCAGGTGTTACATGAGCCTGGTGGTTCACTGACGCTCACTCACGATTATCAGGAGCAAAGAGACAAGAAGAATGCAGGTTGGTCAGCTCTGAACCGGGCCAGGAAAAATCTTGGGGTTGTCAGAGTCCCGAGAGGTGGGGCTGACAGCCACTGGAGAAGCTGGGCCCTGAGATGCTAGAAAGTGTTGCTCTGGGGGCTGGATGTGCACCTATGTATAGCGGGGCCACAGCTTCCCCAGCTTATAACCCGTTGGGTTGTTAAAGAGAGGAGAGGGCAGGGAAATAGCGGTGGTCTTTCCAAGTGAAACTTGATAAAGTGTCCTCCCACACCAAGGACATGGTGGGTCCAATAGGACCCCTGCCACGAGGCAGCTTCTGACATACCGGGGACCAAACGACGGGTCCCCTACTGATGTCCACAAGGCACACACAGGTTGCTTTGTGGTCAGAGGAGCCTTCCAGGCAGGAGCACGTGCTTCCTGGGCAAATGACACCTAATGAACCTATGATTGGCTGCCCTGGAGGCTCTGTGGTAGGGGGACACCTGGTTTAACTAAGAGCCTCTGCATCTTTGTGGTGTGCACTCTGCCATCACCAAGGGGTGGCAGAAACTGGTCTGGCAGCAGGAGAGAGCTACAATGAAGAGAGAGGTGGCCAGCTTGCTGCTGGTTCCTGGGTCCACATAGACATTGGCTTACTCAGTGGAGCCAACTCCCAGAACCCGTCTCCTTTCCTGCCCCCCACCCCCGACCCCAACCTGAACTGTCCTTACTGACCTGCCAGTTATCACCTGGAACTCTCCTATGCCACGCCCAGTTCCGGATCTGGCAAAGAAAAGTGAGGCAGCCCCACATGCAGAGCTGCACCAGGGATGGACTGAAAAACACACTGAAACTGCCCCGAGCACCTTGCTCTTCAGACCAGGGCAGCCCCAAAATGCTGTGTGGAAGCAGCTGGGAATACGAGAGTTTAGAGTGAGCCTGAAAGTCCAGGGCCTTTGGTGAAATTCTGGCTGTAACAGGAATTGGATCATGTGGTCTTGGGGGCTGGTCTACCCTGGGAGCTCAAGCCTGGTGATTGCCTGGCACTGGTCTTCAGGACTCTCGTTCTGTGGTCCTTGTTGTCTAAATAGCAACTCCAGCAAAGTGATTATAAAATCCATTTCCTCATGAAAAATAGCTCAGGAAAGAGAACTATGAAGACTGGTAACCAAAGTGGAAAGAAGGTTGAAGAGCCCCCCCAGGGTGATCCTGTTTTCCAACCTATAGATTTGCAGAGGGTTGTAAGGATACCCCTTTTGAAGACCAAGAGCACTTTGTGTTTTGAAGAACCAGACTCCGAGGCACGCTGCCTTTGGTGACTCAGTTGCCTTCATCACTGGGTGCACTCACCATGACCTGGCTGTCCAGCAAGTCCCACCTGAGTTTCATGCTCGCTTCAGAGGTTGTACACTACACCTTGTACCCATAGGAACCAAAGACCCAGGTGATGGAGGAAGTGTTGAGGGATCAGGCTCTCTTGGCCCAGATTGCAAATAAGAGCATGAGCCCACTTTGATAATCGTGGAGAAGCAATGAAGGGAAAGTAAGGAGTGATAAAGACCAAAGTAGACAAATGCCGTCTTACAAAAGGAAATGGAGCCATTGGCATATTCATTAGACTTATGATATTAATATTCTTTGTAGGGAAAATGCCGGAATTGCTCACCAAACAGATTTGTGAGTGCTCAGAATTAAAAGAGGCAGTCCTAGAAGTTAGCGGAGAATCTGCTGACACGTTACACCCCAGCATGTGGCTCAAAGGCAGGGAGTGTGGATTTCACCGAGGTTTCTGCAAAACTCTTAACACTCCTGATAGGAAGTATGGGAAACAGTGGGCTGGAGATGGTAATTTAAACCTTATTCAAAGCTCAGTTACTTGTAGAGAGATACCTACCTGGGAGAGTGGCTTCTGTCTGCCACAGGGCTCACTGATTTAACATTTCCATCGTGACCTGCATGCTCATCAGACACTAAGGTAGCACAAAGATGGGAGGGGGACGGTGTACAAAAATTAAGAGTACACGACATTCTTGACCCCCTGGAAAAGTGGCCAAAGGGCAGCACTTCATGATCGCATTTCATTTTCACCCCAGTCCTTTGATGCTTTTATTATTTGCAATTGACAGAGAGGACATTGAGGCCCAGGGGCACCCCACTGGTAAGTGACAGAGCCAGGCTTCAAGCCCTTTGTCAGTGTTGAAGTCTGTGCATTAACCATCTGCCTTGCAGCTTCCCAGATGGTATTTAGTATGAGTTAGGTCCCAGATGAACCAGATGTACTGCACAGGATGGTGGAAACATGGCTTGATGGCAGCATGTTTGCGAAGATTTCAGTCACTGCCAGCAAACACACGTGTCTCTACTTCTGTATCGTACTCCGCTGACAGACATTACTAATCGATCCCAGGACCCTTTCCCACTGAGCCTCCGCTCATAATCCTCCCTAACTGTGCGGCAGCCAGTGGATCAGGGTTAGCACAAGAGATGAAGCTGGTTTCCTGTATGTAAGGGGTTAAGGTTAGCTGCATACTCATAAAGCCAGTGAGTTCTCAAGCCCCAGGAACTGGAGCCTCATCTCCAGAAATGAAGGAGGCACTGGGAGCTCTGCCCTTTACAGGTTCGGGGGCACCAGGAGTCTTGTATTCAGGATTGGGTGGTCTGTCTTAAGAAGGACTTCAGGAGCCAGGACGATGCCCTTATGAAAGGGAGGGGTGATGAAGGAAACACCTGAAAGAATGGAGTGTCTTGATGTTGAAGAGTTGGGCAAAGGAGCAAGCACTTGGGGGCACACTAGAGGCTGCCAGCCCCTGACGGCAGAGCAGACCCACTTGTGCTCAAGACACAGGGAAAGAGGCTTCAACTCAGTGGAGGGAAGAAAGTTCTTAAAAGTAGAGCTCTCTGGAGACACGCAAGACAAGGTTACTTCCTCACGCTGGGACATTTGCACAGAGCTAGTTCCTTTCAGCCTGAGGGTTGAAGGAGAGATCCTTCAACCTTGGAGGGTGAGGAGGGTTGGACTGATCTCTGAGCTTGCATCAGACCCTCCCTTTGTTGATCCCGTGACCTCTGCACAACGTAGGGACCAGGGTCTGGAAAGTACACAAACCCCTTACAGCATGGAGACACCCCCACTGAACAGTGGTCGATCTCGCGGGTTTATCACACACACTTGTTTTCAGTGTTTCGCGTCTGTGAGTTCATTCAGTTGTCCCAACCGTCCCATGAGGTAAGCACTGTCATTCTCCCCATTATGCAGGTAAGGAAACTGAGGCACAGAGAGGTTAAGCAGCTCACCACAGCCCTGGAACGTGTAAGTGATGGAATCAGAACTATCCTGATACAGTGTTACAGTGCATTTGAAGTAGGTTATTGTGTAATAGGCTATTTGTCGTGGAGTGTGCTATGTGGGGTGCAGAGCAGGCAACCCCAGAGATGGGCTATGTTAAGAGTCCCCAGAGAGGAGGCAGGAGGGTGGGAACAGGCACCGAAGAAGGGATCTGCTCTGGAGGAGCTGGCACTGGCTAGAGGTGGCAGAGAGGGCAGGTGAGCCAGGGACGGTGCCAGACAAGCCCCCTCAGACCTGCCACAGGCCAGGCCTCAGCAGGAAGTGACCATGATGGGGACTTGGGGAGACCTCACCTGATGGTGTCAGTGGCAGCTTGCTGGACAGAGAGAAGTGGTGACAGAGCAGAGAGGGAGGGACGTGTACCCGGATGTCTGTGCAGCCAGCGACTGTCACGGGGCACAGGGGAGTGACGGGGCCCATGCTGTCCCCGAGGCCTCCGAGGTTCTGCCCAAGCGCGTAGCCCAAGCCTGCAGCTTTAATTCAGGCCCTCAAGGAGGAAATCCCAAAGTCGGCTTGCCGCAGGTTAAGCAAGTCACTTAATCCCCCTGTGCCCCGGCTTCCCCATCTTTATGATGGGCACACTGACTTGCTGTCCCTCGGGGCGTGGTTAGGGGGGTTCAAGGAGACAGTGCTGGGGTGCTACTGGATTGAGCTGGTGCCGACTCAACTTGCCCCTGCTCCCCTCCTTTATAAATACAACCAAATACTTTGGAAATTACTCAACAAACAATAGTAAAGGGGCCATGAAAGCTGGAAAGGAGAAGGATGGTTGGCTGGGACCTTCAGATTCCAGGAACGACAGCATGATGAGTTCCAGGGCTTTCTTGTTACCTCCCCTATATCCTGGACTGGGAACCTAGAAGCCTGTGACCTGGAACCATCAACAAATGGAGACACAAACCTCTCCCCGCCCTCTGCCGCCAGACAGTCTGCTCCCTGGCCAAGGGACTGGGAAAAGCAAAGCCCAGCAGAGACCTTGTGGGGAAGCCCTGTATACCTGCTCCGTACACAGGGCGCAGTGGGCGGGCTGCCGTGCCTGAGCCACGGAAGTGCCTTCTACCTCACAGATGTCACCAGCAGGGAATGAACAGGAGCCCTGACAGCATTCGTTTCAGGGGCCCACAGAACACTCACGTAGTTAGCGATGATGCCGAACACTGGCCAGGATGCACAGAAACCAAGTCACTCATGCGTTGCTGGTGGGAAAGTGAAATGGTGTGGCCACTCTGGAAAGTAGTTTGGCAGTTCCTTTTTAAACTAAAACTTACCATGAGACCCAGTGGTTGGTTGCATTCTTAGGCATTTATTTCAGAGAAAGAAAACCTTATTTGGGGGGTGGGGGGCGGCGGTAACTAGGTTTATTTATTTTTTAATGGCTGTACTGGGGATTGAACCCAGGACCTCATGCAGGCTAAGCACACGTTCTAACATTTGAGCTATAACCAACCTCCACAAAACCTTATTTTTACACAGAATCTTGTAGATGAACGTTTATGGGAGCTTTTAGTCATAACAGCCCAAAACTTGAAACTACCCAACTATCTTTCAGTGGGTGAGTGGTTACAAACGGTGATACATCCAGACCATGGAATACTCCTCTGCAATAAAAAAAAAAAAATGACAGGCTGTGGACATACACAGCCACTTGGATGAACTTCGAGGAAATGATACTGAGTGAAAAAAGGCAATCCCAGAAGGATGTATACCTCATGATTCCATGTATATAGCATGCATGAAATAACATAATTATACAGATGGGGGACTGAGCAGTGGTTGTTAGGGTTTAACGGATCGGGGGAGGCTGGGAGTGGCCATAATGGGTAGCCTTGTGATGCTACAATTTCTTGATTGTGGTTACAAGAAGCCACATGTGTGGTAAAACTGCCTAGAAACACACACACACACACACGCACACACACACACGCACACACACACACATAGAGCTTGTGGTTGAGATCTGAGTAAACACTATGGGTGGTACCCGTGTTAATGCCCTGGTTTTGATATTGGACTGAAGTTATTCTACAAGATGTAACCATCGAGGGGAGCTGGGTGGGAGGTGCACAGAATCTCCCTGGATTTTTCTTGTCAGCTTCCTGTGCATCTATAATTATTTCAAAATGAGAAGTTTAAAATAAGAAAGAGAAGGCCTCAAGGGTCTTCTAGAAATGCTGATGTCAGGCCACACGAGTGAAGTCAGGATTTCTGCAGGTGGGATTCGGGCATCTGTATTTTTCTGAAGGTGATTTGCACAGAGCCACGTGTGCGGGGTGAGTGGTTGTCGTCATCCTCCTGGTCGTCATTACAGCCGCCGGGGGAGAGCCCTCCTCTTTCCCTGAGCCCTTTGAAGCACTCTGCACCCAGCACCTCATTCCACCATTGATAATGACCACTGTGCTTTATTCAGGGCCGTCAAGAGGCCTCCTTCCCCGTTGTGGGTGGTCACCATCTGGTGACTCTGGAATCCCAGAAGATGCTTTCCTTCCTTCCTCATCCTTAGGCAGCGGCGCTCACCTCATTTTGAAAAGGAGCCTGCATGGTCCTGGGTCCCGGTTTGGCACCATCTCCATGACTTCACCCTGTGATGAAAGAGAAAAGGCCCTTGGGATTGGAGGGGTGGGGGGTGTGATTGGAGGGGTGGGGGGTGTGATTGGAGGGGTGGGGGGTGTGATTGGCTGTGTGTCCTGCTTCTGGAGAGCCTTCTCCTGCTTCAGAAGCGGGTCGGAATGAGGGGCCTTGGGAAGCCTTGGGTCCTTGTGGTCTTTGAGGTTCTGCATTTGTCTTCCTCCCACCTGGAGAGGGTCCTTCCTGGTTTGGACACGTCTGTGCTGATGGGGGACGGTGCCACCTGCCACCAGGGCAGATGGAACAGGGGAGGTGGGGAGCAAGAGCATGGACGCCAGGTCCCAGGGACCTGACTGGCCACTGATCCTGCTTGTAGGAAACGCTAGGGCAGGTGGCATTCAGGGACACTTAGGGCGACACAGAGAGAAGTCACAAGGTGGAAGCAGAGAAAGTCCACACCTGTGTGGCTCGGTTTGCCTTTGTTTGGCCTCACGGCCCAGGCAGCGGGGCCTGGGGGGCCAATCACAGGGCAGCCGTTGTCCAGGTTGGTCCTGGTGTCGTCTTGTTGCAGGACCACAAAGTCTTGTTCCCGGGAACATTCAGGATAACGGGCCAGTCTGTTACTGTTCCCACTACATTCAGGGCTCGCTCTCCCTGGCATCCTATGAAGAAAATCCTCGACTGAGAAAAATCAAGATTTAGATGCCCGTGACCTTGACAGGAATGGACCTGCGCTGGGGCTGGAGGGGCAGGAAGGGGCAGGAAGCGGGGGAGACCCTGCGCAGCAGCAAGCCCTGCTCCCCTCCGGGGGCACCGACAGCGATGCCGCCCCGGACCTCCTAGAATCGGTGCTGACGTGACGTCAGGAGGGCTGAAAGAGGACTGGTGGCTTCGTGAGGCTGAGACTCAAGTGGCCGAAGTGATCGGAGGGCTGAGGGCCACAGGCTTCCGGTGAGGTGACCCCCGGGGTCTCGCGTGTCCCTCCGGCCTGTGCACGTGCCTGCCCCATCCCCCACGGGCCTGCCGTCACCCTGTGTCTGGGTCTCCTTCTGTGCATTCAGGATTGGAGTGTTGCTTCCCTTTTCCTAAGGAATGGGGATTCTCTTGAAGATCTCCAAATGGAGGAGGGAGAAACCTATGTATGGTCTTTGTCGTACAGGAGCCCTCTGCTGCCTTCAGCTCAGCGCAATCTCCCTGACATCCCACCTGGAGGAAAAGCCTCTGGTTGTGGGAGCGGCCAAAGATGAGGGCAGCCTTTGACAGCTCACAGCTCAGACTGGCCAGTCTCTGCTCTCTCCATCAGGGTTGCCAGATGTGACACTAATCTCTTCTGCAAACACAAGTTGAAGGCAGGCATGTCAGAAAAGGCCAGTATCAAGATTATTTTTAAAGAAGGAACAGGGATGGCAGGGCACTGGTACTCTTGCCATTTCGGGCTCCTCCTTCACCCTGAAGGTGCAGCAGAGCACCCCCGCCTCCCCCGCACAGGGGGCTCCTGCGGCTGTGAGGGGAGGGTGTGTGGGCAGCGGCGTGGAGACCCGAAACAGGCGGGCTCCTTCCCTCCGCTGCTCTCTGCCTGGGGCCGCACATTCTGGAAGAGATGGGGCCAGCTGGAACCACCCTGTGTCGACACTGGGAGGCTTTCTGTTTGGAACACCTTTTCCTTTTACCTCTCAGATGGGATTCTGTGGGGAGGGCCCCTTTTCCTGTTTTAATAACCCATTATCAGCTTCAAAGTGGCCGCTGGTAAAAAATATCAATTATCGCTTATGCAATACTCTGGCATCACTTGAAACCGCATTCCATCCTCTTAACATGATAGTTGTTCCAAGCCAGAATTCAGAGAGGGTTTGAGGACAAGTGGTGTACACAGTCATTGAGACGGCCAAGTGAATATATTTTTATCCTGTAAATTGAATGCCAGCTCAGCAGTAGTGATTACTGCAAGAAGCTATAATTTACATGAGGGGAAGTGAAGTTTTTTTTTTTTAAGATAAAAAGCATGGCTTAAGAAGAGCCTCAGAGAAATAAAAGGAGGAAGAAGAAGCAGTGACAAAGCCCCCGAAGTCTCAGTTGTGTGGAAATAGCAAAAACAAACCCTTGGTGTTAGAGACACAGTGAGTCCGTGTGCATAACACCCAGGATATTTCTTCGAGAGTCACACAAACTAGCATTTAATAATTCAGCCGTAGCGTGATGCCTGTTCCTGAAAGTTGTTCCTTAGAACATTGACTGTCAGAGGAGAATTAGTAGATGAAACATTTGGGCTTTTTACTTTGTGTGTGTCCAGAATCTGCTAACAGTGATGCCCTGTCTGGACTCGCCCCCTAATTGAGAACCTGAGCAGAAATGAAGAGTGTCAGGATTTTGACTTTGACTCACCAAGAAGTGATGGTCCTAAATCTTTTGCTTGACTGACAGCTTGATGAGAACATCCACCCTTTGTTATGAACGTGGACTTCTCCCTAAAATTTGCGGACAGAAGGAGAGTCGAGTGAAGGAGGCCAAGAGAGTGATCTCAAATATTTGAACACCGTCACATCAGGAAGGGAGGGGTCTTGATCAGTGCGAAGCAGACAGGCCCCGGTCCCGGCAGACGTGAAGGCCAGTCTCAGCTCTCAGTGAGCGCTGGCCCCTGCTGAGGCGTGGATGGACACCTGTTTCTAGACACTGTGCTCTTAGCCCTGGAAGTACGTTAGACTCACCTGGGAGCCCCTGTAAAATACAGGGACCTGGCTCCTCCTCCTGAAATCCTGGTTTACATGGTGCGAGGTGGGCCCCGGGTATTGGTATGTTCAGAGTTTCCCAGGCGACACTCGCCTGCAGCCAAGGTGGGTTGCTTATGAGTAAAGCCATCAGTGAGGGCTCTCAGGTGTGCTCCCTAGGCTAGCAGCTTCAGCATCCCTTGGAAACTTAATAGAAATGCAAATTCTTATCCTACCCCTGACCCCCTCACCCCTTAGACCTGCTCTATTAAGACTCCGGGGCAGAGCCCAGCCCACTGAGCTTTCATAGGCCCACCAGGGGTTCCGGTGGGCACTGCAGTCTGAGAACCACTGATCAGCGCTGTAGCAGCGGTTTTCAGACATTGATGGAATTTAGAGTCACCTTTCAAAAATCCAGATGCTGCAGGTCATCCCTGGCACCCATGACATCAGAACCTCTGGTGGTGAGAGCCCGGCATCGCATCAGTGCTTTCTCCCCAGGAGGTCCCAGGAGAGCACGTTTGAGAACCAGTGCTTTACAGAGGTTGAGCTACCTCCCTCGTCATCTGAAGACTGCAGAGTTTGCCTTTAAAATTCTGTCCTGTCTCCCTAGTGTTGAGTTACGTTAGGCCGGACATAACTACCTTAGATCCGGGAAGGGGTGACAGTCCCTTCTGTTTTGATGGATGGCGGGGCTGTTTGCTTCTGGTTTATTACTGCTTAGAGACGGGGTTCATGGGAATTCTATCATCAGGTGCAGCCCTCAGCTCACCCTGTCACCTAAGTGATACAGGCAAAGAGCCCACAGAGCCACGGGGGTGAAACCTTTTGAGAGGAAGACTTAGATACGGCCCAGCTGGTTTCATTTTGTTCAGTCTGTGCTGTCCATTTACGAACAGCCCTCAGCACTTCTGTGTGGTCAGCACTGGGCCAGGCTGCGGGGAGGGCCTGGGCTGTTGAGGCGTAAAGAATGGCAAGTCCTGCCCTTGGGGAGGCCTTGAGAGAAGCCCTTGCGCTTGGAAGGGATCCCTCTCAGCCGGAAAGGGCTGAGGCTGCTGCAGAGACGGGGGGACCTGTAGTCTGGGCCTTACAGAGGGGGATTTCGGCCAGCGGGGAGCGTGGGAAGGGGTATCCACACCGAGGCAGCGGACAGGCAGAGGCACTGGTTGGTGGGGTCCTGCGGGCATCGCACAAGCACCTGCCATGGGGCTGGAGGTGGGTCGCTTGGGGTGACGCCCCCTCAGGCCTGCTGACCATTTCACAGCGGGGAGGTGGGGTAGAGTACACCCCCCCTCCCTCCAACCCACCCTACCCCTCCCACCCCGGTTCCTGGGCAAAGAGGAAAAGGCAGAGTCCACATAATGAGGCCATAAAGCCACTCCTGATGTGTGGTTTCAGGGAAGGAAGGGGTGATGGTCATTAGGAGCAGGAAGCTGCCTGTCCTCAGGGCTTCTGCCGTCTGGGGCATCCCATGCTCTTTGATGTCCCTGAGGGGTCTTTGAACTTTGAGAAGCTACAGGTTCTCTCTGAGCAGAGGTCCCCCTGCAGGCCAGCTAATACCCTCCTCTGCGCTGCCTTTGAAGGGGGTAGGGAGTGCCGGGGGCTGGTTTCCATGGCCCATTAAAGCAGCAGCCCCTGGGAGAATGGGGGACAGAGATGGCTTCTGGGTGGGGGCTGGGGGTGCAGGGGGCCTAGGAAACTATTGTGGGGAAGGGGTGACTCAGGTGTCACCTTGTACCCCTTTGTCTCTTTAAATTTCTACCATACACTTACTTTAGCTGCTCCAAGCCAGGCCTTCTCCTGCTGGCTGAGAAAACCCTCCCTGAGCAATCAGGCAGTTGCTGTTGTCTGTGAGTCGAAGACTTGTTACATCGTCACTTCCAAGCAAACAAAGTTGTTCAGTCTAGGTGTGACTGAAAACAGTCTTCTCTGTTTAAGGGATGCCAATTGATAAAAAGGAAAAAAGCCTCACCGTGTTTTTTTTTCTTTGGAGGGGAAAAGGCCAATTTAAAACCAGTGGATTTAGAGCATTTGTTTTAAGTAAATACTTCCTGGGCTGGGGGAGGGAGTAGCTCAGTGATAGAGCGTCTGCCTAGCATGCACAGGGTCCTGGGTTCAATCCACAGCACCTCCATCAAGAAATAAATAAGTAAACCTAGTTACCATCCCCTCAAAGAAATATTTTTAATGCTTGTAAAAGATGAGCTTCTTGAGAGTTGACTGTGAGGTTTTCCAAAACCAAAACAAATTTCATCTTGAAGTCCACCAACAACATTTGGATGATTTCCAATCTGCTGTCTTCTCAAGCCTCTAGACCCTGGTCCTGTCCCCACTGACAGGGGAGACGAAGGCAGCACCTGTGAAGTAGACCAGAAGTCTGATTTCAGACCAGATTTCAGACACACGAGATCCTGGGTTCCTGACAGCACTTGCCACAGCTGGGTGTGAGGTGCTGGGTGGTCCCCTCTCCCTGGGCTCCCGTTTCCACATGGGAGCTGACAGAGGGGCTGCACAAGCCCTTCAGGTCTCAACTAGAAAAGGAGTTAATATCCTGAGCAGCAATCTCCTGGTGGTAAGTTTTCAATGTGCAAATTTTCAAGTACCAAAAGAGGAGAGGGCGGGTAAATATTACAAAGCACTTCAAGGTTCCCAGCCCTGACCCCACGCTCCCAGCATTATTTCCACGCTGCACCCGCCCAGCATCTCCTGGACCCAGTTCTTCTGCCTCCCTCTCCCACCTTGGCCCTCCTAGCCTCAGGTGTAGATGGAAGCTGGGAGGGCGGGCTGATGCTAGTGATGTCTGACACGTGCTTCAGATTAGGCATCTGGGGGGCATCCATGGTGAAGGGAGGCATCCATGGTGAAGGGGACCACGGCTGAACCCCATTCCTGAAGTCTCAGGGGCTCCAAATGCCCCCAGGTCCAGTTCCCAGAGAATAGAAGTGTGATTCCAGGAAAGCTCTCGGCTGCTCCCCAGAGCCATGTCCACACTCTTTAGGCCCCCTTCTCTCTCCACACTGTCTGCCGGCAAGTCCCAGTGCCTGGAGAGCAGACCTTGAGCCCCTCCAGTGCCCCCTGCTCTCAGCTGCTAACCCAAGAGGGATTTTCCCTGCTGTCCATGGTCTCCTGAAGGCTCCTGCTGGCCCCCAACCTCTAAAACAGCCACTCCTGCAAGGATTAGCAGGTCCCCGTCCTTTGCACTCCTTTGGGTCTGGGGGCAGATTCATCCTCAAAGAGCCAGGCGCTGCGTGAGGGTTCGGAGTATTGACTACCCAGGCTCAAGTTAATACTTGACCTTTTACCAGCTCTTTAACCTTGAGTGAGTGTCTCAACCTCCTTGCCTCAGTTCCCTTGTCTGTGAAGTGGGGATGATGGTGGTGACTTAATGGACGTAACGTCTGTTGAGGGAGGGACCCATCTTGATCTGTGCCTTAGATGCGTGTCCCAGATGCCCTGCCTGGCACGTTACAGGAAGCAGAGTCGATGTGGGTGGCTGACTAAGGGCACGAATAGAAGGGATTAGGTTAGTGGCTCAGACGCTCTGAATCTCCCGGCTTCCCCAGCTCAGCCCCGAGAACACGGCAGCCTCCTGCAGATGCACCAGTGTGAGAATCCCCACCCCTGAGGACAGACGTAGCCCGTGGTAGTGAGACCGACGTCCTTCTGTCCCTCTTTGCCCTGTCTGTTACCACGGTGCCTGGCACACCTGCCAGTATATCACTCCTCTGGACAGATGTGCTGAGGCCGATGGTGTTAAAATGCGAAGTGCTTCAGGGGCAAGGAAGGGGCTGTTCCCCTGCACCAGGGACATCACGAGGAGGCGGGAGCAGACAGGTAACCCTGGAGCCGTGGACCAGGCAGGGACCTGTTACTGGTGACAGGAAGGGAAGGAATCACTCCCTCTCTCCTTTTCCACCTCACCGCCGGGCTCTGCTTGTGGGCCCCGCAGGGACCGGGAGATTTGGCCTTAACCTTCTGAAGCACTCCATGAGATGGCTCTGGAGGACTCGTGGTGGCTGTAAATTTCCCTAAAACTGAGAATCACTCTCCATTTACAGACACATCATTTTTCCTTCCATTGTGCCTGGAAAGTTCCTTCTTGATGCCTGGAGGGTAGGGTAGGCAAGCCCAGGATTCACATCTTTGGAAGATTTTAGCCGTCTTTCCATTCCCTGCCCTATTCCAGTCTGCTACCTACAGCATCGTCAGACAAATTACTCTGCAGACTAAGAAGCAGAAAGCATCTTCTCACTCCCACCCAATCTCCCGCGTTCCTTCAACAAACTAAGTGCTGTGGTACCCACCGCCCTCCATTCGGCAGAACCTCGGGAGCGCAAAGGGAAACCCTTTGCACTCTTCCACTCCCTTGCTGTGTTCTTGCTCAATAAACTGGGCACATGGTCTTCTCGCACAGTGACCCAGGAACCAAAATTCAGGGCTGGTCCCACATCCCTGCCGGACACCTTCAGCTGACCGGGGTCAGGGTGGGGGGCCGGAGTGTAGCCACAAGCTCAGACCCACTTACGCTGCATCAGCCTGGGTCCTCAGAACCCTCCCTGTGCCCCCTGGGGGCCTCCATCAAGTGCAGTTGAGCCTAAAAGAGGGCCCACCACAGCCTTGGAGGAGACCAGGAGTCCCAGGGAATCACCGTGTGATTTGGGAGGGTGGGGGGCACGTCCCAGGGGCTCAGCCGTGGTGGTCTGTATGTCTGTAACCCTGCTGTAGCATCTACACGGGTTTCATGGCACTCCGGACACCAGCAGGCCGCAGAAGGGATGGCACTGTGGGGCTGGGATGACATTCATCGTGTCAGGGGCTAATTATAGAAGAGCTTAGAGCTTTCGTGAAGTCTTCTTTTGAAATAAAAATAACATTTCCTCAATCAGTTGTCTTCCTTTAAAAGACAAGGAAAGCCACAATGAACTTTTTTTGCTTTTGAAATACCTCCTCTGTTCTGCCTTCTTACAACCCACCACTCACTTCTTCAGTTAGTGAAGGCACAGGATCTTACGCCCTAGACCACATTCACTTGAAATTGAGAATGTTCCAGAGTGAACTGCACGCAGGAGGCCTCCCTGGGAAGGCATTTAGAGAATCTCTCTTTTCAGACTTCATTGTCTGAAGCAGGATAGGCTGATGTTCTTTCATTTTCTTTGGTGTTCTAGAAAGCCTCTGTCTCCAGTCCTTCACATCTAGAACGTTGCACCGCAGCCCTGAGACGTGGAGGGCTCAGCACAGGTGGCACCATCAGCACAACCCATTTTGGAGGAAAAAATCGGTCATATAGTCAATGCGAGATAACACGTGAGAGTCTCCCTTCTCTGAATGCCCACAGCTTTCAGCTTCTGAGGTCTTACCCTCGGCTACAAGTTCTTTTCCAGTTGTGCCATCAGGGTGTCTTATTTCTCTGTAAGTGATTTGTGGGCCTGAGTGTACTCCTGTACCAGGGTGATGCCACCCACAGTTCCTGGCACAGTGGTGGTACTCAAGTCCATTGAATCAGATTCTTGCCCACGCCCGTATGGTTCAGCATGGTAGCAGTTAGCCGCACAGGAGTCTTTAAATTTATCTCAATTAAAATCTAATAAAATCAAAACTTCAGTTCTTCAGTCACACGTGCACATTCCAAGCACACTGAATAGCCACACGTGGCCGGGGGCTGCCATGTTGGATGGTCACACAGGGAGCATCTTCACAGGAAGCTTCACTGGACAGCGCTGGTCGGCACTTAACTGACTTGTCCGTCATCCCAGCCAGACGGGGGGCTTCGTGCAGGCAGGGCTGCGTGTGCCACTCACTGCTGTGTCCCTGGGGCCCTGAGAGTGCTGGTGCCAGGTGGTGCTCACCCAGCTCTTGTTGAAAGAATGAACAGCAACTCTGCCTTATGTAGTGCCCAGTCTTCTACATGGAGTCACAAAATTATTCCATTTTGACCTGGAAGACCTTTTAATAGTCATCTGGTTGAAGCCTCCCACTTCCCAGCTAAGAGAACAGGCCTGGGAAGTTAGGAGCTTTGCCTCGGCTCCCCAAAATAATGCAGGCAAGTCTTTAACAAAAACCATGGCCTCTGTCTTTTTGGGCCATTGCTCTGACCACAGTATCAGACTGCCTTTAGTGTTTACTTTGAGATGGTAGCAAGGAAGGCCTCTTAGAATGATTATTTAGAAGAAGGTGTCCTTAAGCTGACCAAGTTTACCTACCAGCCAGCCATCTAGCGCAGATGCTTTCAGTGTGCAAATCTTAGTAGCATTTCCATGAGTTTTGGGAACAGGATAAAGGTGCCCATGTTCTAAGTGATATTTTACATTGTTTTGGAAGTCTGTCAAATGTCACAGGGCAAGAAGTGAGGTATAAATGTTGAAACAGAAGAGGCAAAATGGTTGTTGTCTGCATAATGTAAGAGAAGCATCTGAAAAGCTATTGGAACCAGTGAGTGTTCATCATGTTACAAATCACAAGAGCAACATACAGTGATCTGCAGTTTTCTTATGCACAAGCAGTAATTAGTTACAGAAGAATGAAAAGCAGGCCTTGTTCAGCAGCCAAAGAAGTGGAATACTCAGGAATGATGCTAATAAGAAAAGTAAGACCTAGTAATGTAAACTACAAAACTTAGCCAAAGGTCATTCAAAAAAGCCTGGAAAGAATGGTCATCATTAAAAAGTCTACGAACGATAAATGCTGGAGAGGGTGTGGAGAAAAGGGAACCTTCCTACACTGTTGGTGGGAATGTAGTTTGGTGCAGCCATTATGGAAAACAGTATAGAGATCCCTCAAAAAACTAAAAATAGACTTATCATATGATCCAGCAATCCCACTCCTGGGCATATATCCAGAGGGAACTTGAATTTGAAAAGATACATGTACCCCAATGTTCACAGCAGCTCTATTTACAATAGCCAAGATATGGAAACAACCTAAATGTCCATGGACAGATGACTGGCTAAAGAAGCTGTGGTATATTTATACAATGGAATACTACTCAGCCATAAAAAAGAGTAAAATAATGCCATTGCAGCAGCATGGATGATCCTTCATTTGGAGATCATCATTCTAAGTGAAGTAAGCCAGAAAGAAAAAGAAAAAGAAAAATACCATCTGATATCACTCATCTGTGAAATCTGAAAAAAGAAAAAAGTAGACACTAATGAACTAATCTACAAAACAGAACAGACTTGCAGACATAGTAAACAATCTTATGGTTACCAGAGGGGAAAAGGAGGGGGAAGAGATGAATTTGGAAGTTCAAGATTTGCAAATATTAACTACCATATATAAAAATTTCTTCTGTACAGCACAGGGAACTATATTCAATATCTTGTAGTAACCTATAATGAAGAAGAATATGAAAACAAATATATGTATGTATGTGTGTGACTGGGATGTTATGCTGTATACCAGAAATTGGCACATTGTAACTGACTATATTTCAATTAAAAAAAAGAAAAAAGAAAAGAAAGCCTGAAAAAATGAAAGTATGCTCTAATGTCCCAGGGTGGCAAGACTCAAAACTTCAGTGGTTCCAGCCTCCCCAGATTAATCAATGTATTCAGTGCAACCCTAAACTAAAAGGAGTTCTTGTGGAACTTGACAAACCCAAATCGTATAGAAGAGTTAAGTTCCCAAAATACCTGAGATAATTCTGGAACAGCAACAACAAAAGACTGAGGAGAGGAAGGAAGGAGAATTGGCTTATTCCATCCACTCATTCAACTTGCCTTGGCAGAGGCAGAGTTTTTTCTTAACACCGTACAACCTTTTCATCTGAATCAGTATTGTCCCCTTGGAAATAGTCACTCACCTTGGGAGTCTCCATCCTTATATTATCAGTGTAGCTATCTATCATTCTAAACTTCTTTGGAATTGCTATCTGGAAACAGCTTCAGACACTCCTTCCCCTCTTCTATAGAATGTTTTCCCAGGTCAGAAATCAGCATGGCTTTATGGATCTTTTCTTCAGTGAAATTTGCACATGTCATTTGACTTCAAATCTGTGGAAGTAACGGCACCCACCGTTTGCGTGCATGGGCTCTGGATGTGCTCAGGGAGTGCTCTGAGCAGTGGGGGCATTGTAGGAGGAGGTGCCACTGGTTTGTTCATGTGCTTGTGTTGGGGACCATCCCGCCATGGAGGCCCTCACGCTAATGAGGCTGTGGGAGGAAGGATGCCAAAGGTAGCCTCCGCTCTGGGTGCTGTGCATGGGCTGTCATGTAGACCTAGGTGCTCCTGCCCTGCTTCTGCTTCACGGCCATTTACTGAGCCCTGCCACGGGTGGCGTGGAGGAGGGCAAGCCCATCTCACTGTGTTGGGACCAGCCTTGTCTCGTGGAAGCAGGACCAGAGCAGCAGGGGCTGGTGAGCCAGTGGGAGCTCTCTGTGCCAGGAGACAGCTTTTCACCGAGATGGCCATAGCTTCAGCCCTGGGGCCTGTGTGCCTCCAGCCTTTACCAACCCTGGGCTGCTGCATGCACAGGGTGCTGAACAAGAGAGTGGCCCCCTGCATTCAAACCTAGATCTGCTGCTGATGGAGAAAAGGAAACAGGAGGCTACGCCACAGGCCACTGTCGTCACTCTCTTCCTGTGAAGGCAGCACACGGTCACCCTGATTACCTTCGCAGATGTCCTGGGTGGGATGACCGCTTGCCAAGAGCGGTTGGGTTTCTAAGGCTTCCATGAAGCGTCTGTTCAGGGGTCCCATCCTCTCAGTCCCTGGGCCATATCTGCCAGAAGAGGTGTGGTCTGTTCAGTTAGCTCATTGCAGAAAAGAAATGGAATTAAAAAAATTTTTTTAAGACTGCTTATTTTTATTTATTTATTTGTAGTTAGCCTTTTTTAAAAAAATGTAAGTATAGTCAATTTATAATGTGTTAGTTTCTGGTGTATAGCATAGTGATTCAGTTATGTGTGTATATATATATATCCCTTTTCATATTCTTTTTCATTATAGGCTATTATAAGGTATTGAATCTAATTCCTTGTGCTGTACAGTAGGGCCTTGTTGTTTGTCTATTTTAAATACAATAGTTAGAATGCTTTTTTTTAAAACTTGAAATTATGTAATGGTAGCTTTTAAAAATATATTTCCCTCCAGTTTTTTTAATATGCCATACTTAAAAAAATAATTTTCTTTTTTAGTATGTAAAGTTTTTTTTTTTAATTCAAGTACAGTCAGTTACAATGTGATTTCTGGTGCACAGCATAACGTCCCAGTCATGTATATACATACATGTATTTGTTTTCATATTCTTTTTTCATTAAAAGTTATTGCAAGATATTGAATATAGTTCCCTGTGCTATACAGAAGTTTGTTTTGATTTATTTTCATATATAGTAGTTAATATTTGCAAATTTCAAACTCCCAAAGTTATCCCGTCCCACCCCCTTTCTCCCCAGTAACTGTAAGATTGTTTACTATGTCTGTGAGTCTGTTTCTGTTTTGTAGATGAGTTCATTAGTGTCTTCTCTTTTCTTTTTTCAGATTCCATGCATGAGTGATATAATATGGCATTTTTCTTTCTTTTTCTGGCTTACTTCACTTAGAATGATGATCTCCAGGTCCATCCATGTTGCTGCAAATAGCATTGTTTTGTTATTTTTTATGGCTGATTAGTATTCCATTGTATAAATATACCACACTTTCTTTACCCAGACAGTACTACAGAGAAATGGAATATAAAACATGTAATAGGGTAGAAACTCTTCAGTTTGCTGTGAGCCTCCGTTCTCTTTTGTGTGAAGTCACTCCACTCCCTGTATTAACTCTGCAGCTCTCTGAGAGCCCCTGAGTTTGCACCTTGGCGGTGACCAGCATATCCTCCCTGGGCCATGTGCTCAGAAGAAGCCCAGTTGTCATCTCTTCCAGACCCCACTCCTTGCCAGGCGCTTTGGTGTCTGTTTTCCCATGTAATCCTCATCTCTACTCCTTTAGAATGTAAAATTCTGTGGAGAAACGGGCCCAACCTTTGCCAACACCTGGAACAGTGTCTGGTCATAGAAAGCATTTGACACATATTTGTTGAATGAATGAATGAGTGAATGACATTAAGTAACAGGATCCCTGCTGAATCAGAGGTGAGGAGCAGAGGCTTGGAAGTGTAACGCTGCTCTCTCAAGAGGCAGAGCTGGAATTCTCATCCAGGTCGGTCTGAGCGCTCTGCCTCTGGATGAGAAGGGGGATTTTGTACCATCCTCTTTGACTGTTTATACATTTTCATCAAAACTATTAGAAAATTGGAGAGTGGCTGGGACTCAGAGGTGGCGGCTGTGTGTGCAGGTGTCGGAGCAGAGTGGGATCTTGGTGATGGGGGCACTTGGGGAGAGAAGGTGCTGAATGAACAAGAGAAGCCTCAGCCATGAGAGGCATGGTGTCTGCTCTTATCCACGTGGCCCGGAAAGATGGTTTTGGAGACTAAGCTGGTGGGTGACCGTAAGCCAACGACTGCAGTTTGACAGCCCCCAAAGGTGCTCATCGAAACAGAGGGAAATGGTGGGGCTGCTCCCTTGCTTGTTCCCTCTGGAGGCTGTGGAGACACAGTGGTGATGTGAAGTGAAGACACTTATGTAAAAATCACAACCCAGTGTCACTGGTGCTGCATTTTGTAGAGTCAGGTTTGTGGAAGAGCATAAAAGTTGAAAAGAGTTCATCAAAATTATCTCCGAAAATTATCACTTAGGAAAGTCCACACCAGACACCTGACACTGTCTCTCTAGGTCTGTCACCCCAACCTTCCCACCATGGTTGGAACTGGCAGCTGTTTTGCTGAGCATCAAATAAAACATAAAATAAACAACAAGTTCTTTCTGTATAGCACAGGGAGCTCTATTCAGTATCTTGCAATAGCCTGTAATGAAAAAGAATATGAAAGCAAATATATGTGTGTGTGTGTGTGTGTGTGTGTGTGTGTGTATAACTGAATCACTATGCTGTACACCAGAAATTAACCGACTATTCTTTAGTTAAAAAAAAGTAAACTTCACATATCAAGACCCTACACCTTATGCCCTTGTTGCATGAAAAATGTATATTGTGAAACACCAGAATCACACTCTGTGTGATGCTGTGTTTACAGAGAGAGGCCCCCAGACCCAGAGAGGCCCCCAGTCCCAGACAGACCCCAGTTCTCTCTCTCTCCTCTCCAGGGTGTACAGTCACATGTGTGCAGGTTTGCGCGCACACACACACACACACACACACACAAGCTCGTTGACCAGACTAGGTGATAAAATCCCCATGCTTTTTTTTTTCTTTTTTCTCTCTTTATCTGTATCTCTCATCCCAGAAGTTGAATTTTTGTTAAATTAAAAGTTGAAAGCCTATTTGAAGTGGGTCGTGTGTGTGTGTGTACATTTCTACACACACACTTGCAATCTCAGGCAAGGCTACTTGCCTATAATCCCATCTATATAAACCCAAGGATGTGAGGGTTTTATACATTTCAGTGCTCTGGTTAGCCAAGAGGGACAATATGTATTGTAACATACTTGTTCATTCTCACCTACTATGATATTATCCATCGTAGCAAAACGCAGTTAACACCAGCACTGTATTGTTATTTACTCATTAGTGATTCAGAATTCCACGGTGTTTTAGGATTATATGTATTGTGATGGTCCTGTGTGTGGTGGAGGTGGAGACCCTCAGTCTACTCTGGTATTTGCAGTGTTGCTGAATCCCTGCAAACTGGGGGGCTCATTTTCCTGTATAAAAATAAAAACAAAAACTTCTCTGGAGTGAGAGAATATATTTTTTTAATTGAAGTATCATCAGTTACCATGTGTCAATTTCTGGTGTGCAGCTTAACGTCCCAGTCGTACATATACATACATATGTTTGTTTTCATATTCTTTTTCGTTAAAGGTTATTACAGGACACTGAATATTCCCTGTGCTATACAGAAAAAATTTGGTTTTTTAATCTATTTTTATATGTAACGGTTAACATTTGCAAATCTCAATGGATTGAGAGGATATTGATGTTATGTTCCCTATAAAGGGGGTTATTGATGGTCGTGACAATGAACCCTATTGTTCAACCTGTATAAATGAGTGGAGCCTGGTGGCCTTAACCCTTATAGATAAAGTCTGAGTAGTTAAAGTTAAGGGCACAGTCTGGTTCTTGGCAAGCAAGAGGTAGTAACAGTAGAGTTTCCCTTCTAGAGGAATGCAGGCGTGTTAATTATTATTATGTTAATTAACAATAACTAACACAAACCTGCCTGTCATTTCCCAGAAACTGCCATAGGCCATTCCTGTTATTACAGAGTCAGTAAACATTTAGTGAAGAGGGACGGGCAGGCAGCGTTGCCCCCAGGCCAGCCCCGACCCCCTCCACTGGAGAGCCTACCCTCATGGGAGCCGTTTCCCGGCTTTTTCATTCCACTCCAAGCATTCGTTTCACAAGTCCAGCCAAGAGTACTTTGAGGGGAGGCAGACCTCGTTCACAAGCCTGACATCAAAACACCAAAGCTTAGAGACAGACAGACAGGCTCAGAGCCAGGTAAAGCTGAAGCTTCCAGAATGACACATGTACCAGGCCCAGAACACTTAGTATCTCCCAGGCCCTCCAGGATTTGGGGTGAAGCTAGGACAGGTTGAGCATCGCCTTTTAGAATCCCCACATGGTATGTGGTGGATTTCTCGAAGCAAATACAGAAGCAATGTGTTCTTTTACTTTAAGATAAAATCTACTCAAGGCCATTAAGTTATGATCGTGTCTGATAAATCTGAACCACATGTGACACGAGGCCATCTGTGTCCTTAATCTAAAAGTCACTTGAAGTTAAAATAACTCCGTGTGCCTAATGCTACTTGTTCGTGTTCTATATAATGTTACCGCAGACGTAAACCTAAAATAACCTGAATTTTTCCGTCAAGCAATCCTTAATTTAAAAGTAGCCTGTACCGTAGTTTATATAGACCTCAAATGATAAGACTCTCACCCCAATGCTAGTTCATCAAACTGTAAATTTATGAGGCACTTAGCATTAGAATTTTTAAAACCAGATCAAACGTGATCCATATCCTGCCGTCTGGAACATTCCTTAGGGAATTTCTTCTCTGGGGGCCAAGCAGAGTGAGTCGCTAATATGACACCCTGCGGGCACACGGTGGTCACAGTCAGGGCACAGTCAGCTTTTCTGAGCACTTTTGTAAACATGGTTTTGTCTCCAGAGAGACCAGGTTCTCTGGCCAGCAGAGTCTGCCACGTGGGCCAGAGAGCCTCTCTGATTTTACAAGCAGCTTGACCACCAGAGAAAAGTTGGACGAGGTCACAGCTGAAACATTCCTCAGTACGTGGCGAGGCCGTTCTGCCAGGGCTTGGCTCTCCTCCGACTGTGGTTTTGCAAACAACAAGGAGCATCTGGTGGCTGCTCAGGACATCCCATCTCGGGACAGTGGGAGGTGGTTGCCATCGTGTTTTGACTCTCTGTGGGACTGAATATCCCAGGATTGGTGACAGCGCAGTTTGACCTGCTCCATGTGCTCTGCTAACACTTTGTCCTTAGAGCCACTTTTCTGATGAGACACTTTATTTCTACGCATAGAGCTGAGTTCCCTGAAAGCCGCCAGAATTTTCAGATTTACCTATTTGAAAACCCTATTTTTTTGTACTAGTGCTTTTTTTTTTTATTGAAGTGTAGTCAGTTTACAATAATGTGTCAATTTCTGGTGTACAGTATCATGTTTCATTTATACACACACACGTATATATTCGTTTTCATATTCTTTTTCATTATAGTTTTATTTACATATATCAAATCAAACCCTAGATCGAATTTAAGGTGACTTTTAATATCCTTTGCTAAATGCAGTTGAAAAAACTATTCAGTTCCCATCTTTTCCAAAACAAAGAGATAGGAAAAGAGCCATAGGTACAGATACAGATACAGATATAAATAATAGGCAGGAAAAGGTAAAAGGCTGAGTAATGGATTTGAAAAACTATTCTTCTTGGTCAGATTTATCTGATAATTTCTTGGTTCTCTATTTAACCCTAATTGGATGGATGCCTGACTTTGACGCGGGAGAGCAAGAGTGAATCTCCCCAGAGATGGTTTCATTGTTCTGTTGAACAAGCTGCCCCCTAGAACTAGCACCCTTATCGTGCATACAGATCCTCCGATTTTGGGATGCTTTCTCCTGCATTAGATAGATAATCCATTCGGTAAACATTTACACAGTGCTTGTGCTGTGCCCGTCTCTGGTGGACAGGCTGGGATGGAAAGCTGCCCTGGGGAACCTGGTGGTTGGACAAGCCCGTGGGAAATCCTGACAGCGAGCATGTTTCAGGGGGTGGTTTGGCCAAAGATGTCTGGACCGAGGGGAAGGGGGGCCACCAACGTGTAGGCAGCGCTGCAGAAGCTTGTTTTTCCTGACAGGATGGTAGGGTAGTCGGTCGGCTGACCAATTAACCAAAAAATTGGTTCAAATAGGGAAATGTAAAAAAATTGTGCTTAGATTCTCAAACATTTTGTTTTAACTTAAGCCATGAAAACGTTCATTTTTTTTTTTTTTCACCAGTTTTGTGGTTGGGGGTGGAAGCCTTTTCTCTGAAGGAGTTTGAATTCCAGCTTCTTTTTTTTTTTTCTTTTCTTTTTTTTTTTTTTTTTTTTAGATTCAGCGGAACTTGAAAGACCCTTGTGAAGCTGTCAAAGAGGGCAGATTTTTAGGATTTTTTTCCCCTCATCTTTTACAGTTGTCTTGCCCACACCCCATTTGGCAGCAGCCTGTTTTAGCTACCAGCTAAAATTGTTGTCATGAAAACAGCTTTACTTTTGTTCTCATGTTTCATCGATTAACACAACGTGTAACCACATGTATTAATTGAAGGAACAAGTATTACTGACAGAAATAGGCTTGAGAAGAAAAACAACTGACCCTTGGGAGGGGTGCCCGCCACTGCTGGGAACGGACGCTTGTGGGCGGTGAGGGCTGGCCCCGCCCGCCAGGAGCAGCAGCCCAGGCGCCAGGCAGTGCTGTACCAGGGGCGGGGTGGCATCGGCTAATCCGACTCCACATGGGGGTCCGGAGTAGCCTGGGGGTGTGCAGGCGGGAACACAGGGGAGTTGATGAAAGATGGTCACAGACCTATGAGGGGAACTAGGGAAATGTAGCGTGTTTAGAACCTCTTTTTTTTTTTTTAGGGTTGTTTTTTTTTTTTTTTTTGGTGTGGGAGGGAGGTAATTAGCTTTATTCATTTGGGGACTGCACCCAGGACCTTTTGCGTGCTAAGCATGCGCTCTACCACTTTGAGCTTTACCCTCCCCCTAGAACCTCTTTCCGTAACTATCTCCATTGGTGTCCGTCTCCTCTCCCAGGCTGACCTGAGGTCAGGGATGGCCTGCTGTGCGCTGCTGTATCTTCCCTTTCCAGTCCATTACCAGCCTTTGGGAAACGTCTCGTAACAATCTTGGAACGAGTGAAAGTGTGTGTGTTTTCCACGGGGCTGTTGATGAAGAGTGGGCCACGCTGGTGCACAGAGACTCTCTCCCCTGAAGATCATGGGTTGGCAGACTGTGGGCCACCTGATCTCGTGTGTTCTGTGTCCCACCCTCCCCCCTAGTGACAGCATGTGTGGGAACTAAGGTCATCGTTCAGCTCACGTTTCATGTCAGCCGCCCACATCTAGGCCAGCATTCCAGGGTCTTTCAGATGCATCTGAGCGGGGAATGTAACAGCTCTGATCTTGGTGGACCCCGGTACTGTGATGTGAAAGCAAAGCCATGACTTATCATGAGTTTTTTCCCAAGTCAAAGCCTTGGTTGGTTCCCACTTGCCCTTTGCACAGTGACTTCTCTCCAGGCAACAGAACGCTTAGATCATTAACACTAGGATATTTTAGATAGAAAATCAAGTCTAATCATCAGAAGAACTATAATATCACAGTTAATACAATTTGTTCATTCGGTTATTATTTATTGGTTTGGCGATGCCATTAGTGTCTGTTGGGTGCTTGATCAGACTCCGTTCACTGAGTAAGCAAGTCAGCACCCTCCCCCTTACTCTCTAAGCTCGTGACTGTTGATCTGCTCTGTGAGAGTAAGCAGAGTGCCAGGTGTCATCTTGCGCCACCTTTTGTATTTAAGACTCGATCGAGGTTAACCTTGTCTGCTAGATCCTGGACCGGGAGATAAGCCTGTAATGTGTGTCCCTCTCCGCCCTCTCCCTCGGGCAGCTTGGGGATGAACCACGACGATGACCACTCCTCCTGCGCCGGCAGGTCCCACATCATGTCGGGAGAGTGGGTGAAAGGCCGGAATCCCAGCGACCTCTCCTGGTCCTCCTGCAGTCGAGAGGACCTCGAAAACTTCCTCAAGTAAGTCCTTGAATCAGTCTGTACCATCAGTAGAAAGTTATGCATTACTTCCGAAAGACAGAGTCATTGGAGTCTTGGCCAGTATGAGCAGGAGTGAACCTCTCAGAAGTCTCAGGACCAGACCTCCTCCCAGGTGCACAGCTGGTGTGATGTTGGGTACCCAGCTGGTGACCATAAATGCTTATCGATTGACATGTCAATGCAGTGACTGTATCTTGAAAGGATTCCATTTCATTTCTCTGCATTATTTTGATGGGGCGTGGATGCCACCTTAGCGGTAACCCTTGGCTTCTGGAGAACAGGGCACTTCCTCTGTGCTCAGTGTGCTTCCCTTGATAGGAGTCCATTTGCTGGGGAAGAGGGCTTGCTTGCTCACTTCCTTCATTTGTGGGGCTCAGGTGGGTTTATCTGACTGCCACTTACTTGCCAGAATATGTTGGCATCACTCCATTCCTGGATGTCTGTGGAAGAGTTGGCCATCTGATTTCAGACCTTTGTCCAACAGAGTCTGTGGTCACATACAGTGTGGGTCCCTTAGTGTAAAGACCTCAGGGCTGGACTTACAGATTTGATAGGGTCAGACCCCCATTGCTTCACAACTTACTGGTATCATCTGTACACCCCGTGGAGATGGAAGGGGGTCAGTGAGTCCCACATACAGATGGAGCTTTGTAGTTCAATAACACAGTAAAGGGTCGGGTGAATTCAGAAGGAGCAGCAAAGGCATCACACTGGCTTCTGTCCTCATCCTGGATCTTCTTTCATGATGTTTCCTGTGGATGGGGAAAGTAAGTGGTACACAGGGCTTAAGAACAGACTCACTAGATTTAATGTAGTCTTATTTCCTACTGAGTACTTGTTATCACCGAGTCTAATTTAAGCGTTGGAAGCCACCTGACATGATTTCATTTTACCCATAAGGGTCAGTAAATCAAGGCAGGGTATTTTCATTGGCTCACGAACACAGTGCTGGACCCACTGCCTTCGTTAAAGTGGCCCGTGTGTCTGAGCCCAGGGGAGGTGAACCAGCGTCAACCTGCGTGTTCTTGCGGGCGTGCAACTCTTTTCTTCAAGAATCTTGGCAAGAGGCCAGATTTTCTTTTTACTACCCTCTGCCTTGTTTTAGGAGTGAAAAATAAAAACATTCAAGTACTTAACCTCTTCGCAGAGCCGCAGCCTCACAACCCCCAGTTCGGTTTTTCAGAGCTGTTTTCAGCATCTCTGAACATTTCCATCCTGGTTGAAATCCTGAGGTCCTTTGCAGGATGTGCTACCAGCCAGCTTTCCTGGCCGGAGGGAGGTACAGTCAGGGGGCCACCTGGACCAGCCAGCGGCCATGGCCTGACAGGCCCTCCAAGAGAATCCACGGAATTGGAAATAAGCACTTTTATTTAAAATAGGGCAAATCAACCCTAACTCCTATTTTTTTTCTTTATTCTTAGTGACTTTCGCCAAAGCCATATTCTAAGAAAATAACATAGGAATCTATTTCTTTGAAATTGAATGAAAATGCCTTTCAAGAATACTCTCAGACTCCCCGAGAAGAGTACACGAGCCACGTGGGTGTTACTCCCAGGCCCTTTCATAGCTGTCCAGCTCGCGTGGCCTTCGGAGTAAAGCTCTGTGTTCAGCTGTGTAGAAAAAGAGCAAAAAGTGCCGCCCGTGTGTCTGGTACCTAGGTCATCTCCCCGTAAATAATATGGAGCTTCCTCCTCCTGACAAAGCAGAACAAAAACCCAGGCAGTACGTTTACAGGCCAACTTGCCTCTTGGCTGTTTCAGGTCGAAAGTCAGCACCTGTTTGCTGGTCACGGACCCCCGGAGCCATCACGCGGTGCGCCTCCCGCACAAGCTGCCGGGCATGCACTACAGTGCCAACGAGCAGTGCCAGATCTTGTTCGGCACCAACGCCACCTTCTGCAGAAACATGGAGGTAAGCGGGATGGGGAGGGCTGGCTCAGGACGGAGCATCTGGCTTCTGTTTGAGGATGCATGCATGCACACACACACACACCCCTACATACACAGACGTGTGTTTGCACACACGCATGCACAGACATGGACATGCATATACACATACCTCATGGGCATCTGCATGGGGCACCCGGAGAGAGCCCCGCACACACACACACGCATGCACACCCCCATACATAGGCAGTTTTGCAGGGGGATGGGTCAGAGTTACTACTGACACCAATAGTCTAATGTTTTGTTTTGTTTTTTAATCCAAAGGTATTTCTTTCTTTCTTGGTAGCCAAATGCCTTAACCTGAAAACTTTGAGACATTAGGGGTAAGAAAATTAACCCATCCTTCGTGGAGGTGAGGTGATGTGATGTGATGTGATGTGATGGAGGTGATATCACACCTTGCACAGATGGCTAAGACAGCTTAAAGCTGCTAACATTGGAGAGTGTCATACGGAGAACTTCAAACAGATAATAAAGTGATTGTATGATAATAGTGCTAATAACGCCATTAAAATGTTACACTTTACTGAGCAGTGCCCACAGGTTGTGCCCTAAAGCTTCCAAGGTGCCTGATCTTAATTACCCGTCACCACACTGGCTAGGTTATTCTCCCCAGGGCCCAGATGACGACCCCAAACTCAGAGATTAAGGGATCATTTGAAACGGCTTGGTCAGTAGTTGGTAGAGGAAGGAGTTGACTCAGTCTGTTCACCTGCAGAGCGCACGCTTTCTCACTGTGCTGCAAACGGCTCGGCCGGCCACCTCTGTGTGTGGAGGTGCCGAAGGGACATGCTTGGACCTGGGGCAGGGCAGTCTCCTGGCTGTGGCCCCAGGGGAAGGCTGGAGCAGCCTGCAGTCTGGCAGGCTCAGAGAGCGGACCAGAGCCTCCGCCCTCATGGGGCAGGAGGACAGAAGCAGGAGAAGCAGCTGGGGATGTGTGGGACTCAGGAGCCACCCAGCAACAGCCAAGTGCTGACGCTCAGGACAGCACTGAGTCCCAGGGAGGAGCCTGGAGGGCTGGGTGGGTTCCCAGAGCAAGAACTCAGGACGGAAGCAACTCCAAGACAGGCAGGTAGACCAGGACTGCGCCTTCAGAAGGTGACCCGGGGATCCGGGCCAGCAGAACAGGTCAGCCTGGACTCTGGGGGTGGGTGCTCCCTTTTGAGTAATTCCCGGCTGTGTGTGAAGCTGGTTCAGGACATCAAGGTGGAGTCTGCAGGTGGGGCCCACCTGCCACTGTTTGGGGTGGAGAAAAGGGCGGTACCTCACAAGCAGCCTAGCACCTCCCCTGTTTCCTCAAAGGGCATTTATCCAAAGAGCTGTCCTGAATCTTCCTCTCCCGTTCCCCTGCGGAAGTGCCAGCAAGGGCCCCTTCCGGGCCTTGGTAACAGAAGCCATCTCTCACTTCACACCCATCAGTGGCAGGGTTGAAGAATGCCTCCCTGGGTAGAGGGGATGAGCCCCAGGGTCTGATGATTCCCAGTGGTCTGCCACGATGCCCGGTGCTCCCCATCAGCCTTGACCATTAAGGCTTGACCACTGAGGCTGTCATTTCTGTACCATATGATAGTGTAGAGGCGTCCTATTTGCCTATCCCAGTCTTCAGTCCCTTAAAGTGGGTGATAGCCCAGAACTATCAGAGAGGGCAGGTTTCAGAGGGTCCTTGGATGGTGTGGTGACAGCAAGAGATCCATGTGGATGGTACCCAAGAGGAGGATGCTGAGTGTTCGGGAAGAGCAGAAGGGCCCTGGGCACCCAGGGTGGAGAAGAGGGAAGCACCCAGCTGAGTCAGTGGACACAGTGGGAGCTGGACAGAGGCTGCCTGCCCCCGGGAGCTGCAGCCGTTTTGCCTTCCAGGAGCCAGGCCATTGCACACCTGAGGAGGGATGGACAGAGTGGGGATACAGGTATTGCGGGCTCCTGATCCCCCAGGCTAAACTTCCCATGGACCGTCACACGAAACCCTGACTGCAACCCTCGAGGGCAGGGGCTTTGAACCCCACTTAACAGATGAAAAAATGGAGGCTGAGAGAGGCTGGGTCATGGGCCAGTGTAGCTCAGCCAGAAAGAGAAGGGCTGGAGACCAAGTCCCGGGGTGACTGTTGATGAGGGAGGAAGGGCAGGCTCTGCTCATTCAGGGACAGACTCCAAAGCGGAGGAAGGGGACCTGGTATTTTATTTTCCTTCCTTAGCATCTTTTTGTTTGACGAGGACCACGAGAGAGCAGCCAGTCATGATCAGCTCAACAGTGCTGCTCCTTTCTCCCCAGAAGCTCAAAATACAAATATATAAAGTGAAATCTGTTTGTTTTGTAAATTACGGTGCAGCTGAATGTTGATTCCTCCAGCTCACCAGGAGCCACAAAATACGCTTTCCTGTTTGCCTTTTCCTTGAGAGTTCCCCCAGTACTAAAGCAGAGCTGGCATCTTCCTCCCCCAAATCCTAGCAGGAGTGACTCCTTAGGGGAGGAAGGAGCGCCCATGGTTGCTTTCTTCTCCCCTGTGACACTGACTCTCTGGTGCCGGTCTGAGCCTCCTCCCCTTCCTCCTGGTCTTCCTCCTGGTCCTCCTCCTCTTGTTCACTCCCTTTCACCCACTCTGTTCCAGTTCTCCTTGTCTTCCTTCTCTCTCTTGGATCCACAAGGTGAGCTCCTGGCAGGGACACACTCTGCTTCCTGCTGGCTGTTTCCTTTATCTAAACACTCTTTCCTCAGTTTGTCCATGTGACTAAGTCCCTCATCTTTTTTGAGTTTTTTGGGGTTCCTTTTCTTTTTCAGATGTAACCTTCTCAAGGAAGCCTATCCTGACCACCCTATTTAAAATTTGAATCTGGTAACCCTCCCCCATCCACCCTTGAGGCACCCAGATCGCCTGATCCCCTAAGGGAAAACCCTGCTTTCATAAACTTACCATCTTTTAACATGCTCTAGAAGTCACTTGTTTACATGACTGTTGCTTTGATAATCTCCCTATTCTAGGTTATAAACCCTCAAGGGCAGGAATCTTGGCTTCTGCTCACCAATGTTTTCCAGCTGCCTTGGCCAGTGCCTGACACATAGTAGGTGCTCAACAAGTATGTGTTGCTCTGAGGTCCATTCATGAGCCTAAGAGCAAATTGAAGTTCTTATGTGACTTCACCCAACTGCTGATGACACTGTAGACAAGTTCGCAGTCTTTGAAGAAACCCTTACAGCTCTCCGCATATCATATACTGACTCTCGAAGCCCAAGTTCATGTTTCTCCACCCAGTTCACCCACACACATGTGAGACTCTGTCAAATGTCTTGCAAGGGTTCATACAAACCTTTCCTGTGGCTTCCTCTCAGGACAGCACAATGAGTCTGGTCGTGGGGGACTGCAGGCTGCTTCCTAGTGGTCATCTCTCTCCCTCCATCCCTCCCTCCCTCCCTCTCTGTGCCTTAGTGCCCTCGTGGGTAAAACCTTAGACTCCTGGTGAGTTAATACACGTAAGGCGCTGAGAACTGGGTCTGTCACAAAGTAAGCACCCAGTCATTTGAGCTGATATGTGTGTTGTTATTACCTTGCTGGATAACACTGGCTCCCATCTGTGGGGCCACAGAACCAGTCTGTCTGTGTCCACTTCTAGGATCGGCAGTGTTCTATACTGAATTCCTCAGGGCCCTGAAAAATTAAGCTTTATGTAAAATACGTACCCTTCAGGTAGCCAGAGACATCTGGAACCAACCAGGAAGCTCCTGTAATCCAGTGCCAAATGGATCTTTATAACTGTTACTATTCTTTAATGCCCTCGAGGAGTGAAGTGGATGCCATGTAATGAAATGATGATGGTTCCAACATTGCCTTCAGATTTCTTATCCCAACATCTGTCTTTGGCCCAGATGGAGTAACAGGGACCGGAATACCTTCCCACCTGAAGCAACTAAGAAATAAGATGAAACATATGGCACTGATTTTAGGACAGTGACCATCAAGTCAGGAAGGACTGTGGTCCTTGGGAGATGTGAACAAATGAGGTCTCTGATTGTCCTGCCTGGGCGGACTCCAGGCTGTGACATGGGGAGTGCTGCGAAGAAGTAGCAATCTTCTGGAGTCAAAGAAACAGAGCCAGGTGTACAGGGAGGCTGAGGCAGCTGGAGTTCACTGGACAGAGTGACACAGAAGAAAGAGCTTTACAAAGGGAGAACCTCAGAAATCAGCACAGGGTCTCCATGAGTCTTCAGCTTAGTACTAAGAAATATGCATGTGTGTGAGGAAACCACCCAAGGCCAGGAAGAGAACCATGTGAAACAGTCACTGGGCTCACATGAGCATCAGCTGGAGGACATGGAAGGGAGTGGTGTCAATCGCATGGCAAAACTAGCCCCACACTAAATGCTGATCTGGTCCCACCCAATAAAGCTGGAAAAGCAAAATCTGAAAGGATGAAACTGTTTCCAAGTTACTTAGCCACAGCTCAGAAGGAGTTACAGAAATGCAAAACCAGCCCTGAATAAAGTAACATTCACAATGTCTAGTATCAAATCAAAAATTACCAGGCCTTCAAAGGAGCAGGAAAATGCATCCGTAATGAGGAGAAAAGTCAATCAAAACTGACCTAGGAATGAGAGAGATGACAGAATTAGTGGACAGAGATGTTAAAACAGTCATTGTGACCATATTCCAGGTTCAAGAAGGTACAGAAAGACAGACGGGACATGTTAAGGAGAGACAGGAGAGATACAAAGAGAATCCTAATGGGACTTCCAGGAATGAAGACTGCAGTGTCTGAGATGAAAGATACCCTGCGTGAGGCTGCTGGCAAAGGAGAGCTTGCAGGAGGGATGATTGCTGAAGACAGGCAATGGGAACTAGGCAAAGTGAAACACAAGAAGAGACTGAAAGCAAACCGAGCTACAAGGACTTCAGGTGACCTCAGATGTATGTGATTCATGCCCCAAAGGAGGTGAGAGAGGACTGAAATCATATTTGAAAAAATAATGGCTGAAAATTTTCCAAAGTTGATGAAATCATGAGCTCACAGATCCAAGAACTCAGTGAGCCCCGAGAAACATGAAGAAATCCAGACCAAAGTTTATCATAATCAAATTGCTTAAAAGTGGTGATGAAGAGAAAAATCTTAAAAGAGCCAGAGGAAAAACGACAAGTTATGTAGAGATAAACAAAGGTAGAAATGACAACATATTTCTCATTAGAAACAATGCAAGCAAAAAACCCCCAAAACCAAAAACCAAAACAAAAACACCATGGAAAAGCATCTTTTAAGCACAGAAAGAAAAGAAGCCTGTTACCTTAGAATTCTACAGCCAGCAAAAATCTCTTTGATTTTTGAAGGTGAAACAGAGTTTTTCTGTTATATAAAGGCTGAAAAAATTCAGCACCAGTAGACCCATGCTAAAAGACATATTAAAAGAAGTTTTTCGGGCAGAAAGAAAATGATAATACATGGAAATACAGACCTATCCAAAGGAATGAAGGGCCCTGGAAGTAGTAACTATGTGAGTAAATATACGATCTTTTGAAATATACTCAAATGTCTTTGAAAGAACATTGACCATTTAAACAACGGTTTTACCAAAAAAAGTAAGAATATAGTTGTGGATGTCCAGACCCTGTGAGCTTTCCCTTCTATGGTAGAAGGTACTTTGCATGTGTAATTTTTCAGGGATCTTGAGATGGGGAGATTTCCTGGATAATCTGGGTGGGCCTGATGCAATCAAAATGATCCATACTAAGGCAAGAGGTCAGGATGGGTACAGATGTGACAATAGAAAGAAGAGGTTGGAGTGATGCTGGGAAGGGGCCGCGAACAGAGGGATGCAGGCAGTCTTGGGAAGCTGGAAAGCACAGGGAAACAGATTCTCCCCTTAGAGCCTACAGAAGGAATTGGCCCTGCTGTATCCCTGACTTAAGCCCAGAGAGACTGAGTTTGGACTTCTAACCAAGATAATAAGATAACAAGATAATAAATCTGTGTTATTTTAAGTTGCTAAAGTGCATGGCAGTTTCTTACATCAGCAAAGGGAAATTCTTGCAGATTTGCCATTGAAACTAACACAGCAGTGTGGGGTTCAGGACACATGTAAAAGTAAATGATATTCACATAAAAGCTAGAAAAGGAGAAACGGTAGTGTATGCTATCATAAGGTTTTTATACTGCATGTGAGATGGAATAATTTCATGTGAAGATGAAGTGATAGGTTCAAGATGTATAATATCAACCGTAACTCAAACCAATAAATAACACAATAGAGTTATAGCTTATAAACCAGCAAAGAAAATAAAATGTGATCATACATTGTTTAGTCTTCTGATTCCTAAGTGTTAGAAGTAGATTATGTTAGGATGGATTGGTGCTGTATATTAGTCATTCACACTCCATTCTGCTAAGATGCAACCATAAGCAAAACAAAAAGACAGCCTACGGAATGGGAGAAAATACTTGCAAATGATGCAACTGACGAAGATTTAATTTCCAGAATATATAAATAGCTCATACAACTTAATAACAAAAAAACAAAAACCCAATCCAAAAATGGGCAGAAGACCTAAACAAGCAATTCTCCAATAAAGACATATAAATGGCCAATAGGCACATGAAAAAAAAAGCTCAATATTGCTAATTATCAGAGAATTGCAAATCAAAACTACAATCAGGTATGACCTCACACCAGTCAGAATGGCCATCATTAAAAAGTCCACAAATGATAAATGCTGGAGAGACTGTGGAGAAAAGGGAATCCTCCTACACTGCTGGTGGGAATATAGTTTGGTGCAGCCATTATGGAAAACAGTATGGAGGCTCCTCAAAAAACTAAAAATGAATTTACCATATGATCCAACAATCCCACTCCTGGGCATATATGCAGAGGGAACCTTAATTCAAAAAGATACACGCACCCCAATGCTCTTGGCAGCACTATTTACAATAGCCAAGACACAGAAACAACCTAAATGTCCATGGACAGATGACTGGATAAAGAAACTGTGGTACATTTATATAATGGAATACTACTCAGCCATAAAAAAGAATAAAATAATGCATTTGCAGCAACATGGATGGACCTGGAGATAGTCATTCTAAATGAAGTAAGCCAGAAAGAAAAATACCATATGATATCACTCATATATGGAATCTAAGAAAAAAAAAAAGACATAAAGTTATTCACAAAACAGAAACAGACTCACAGACATAGAAAACAAACTTATGGTTACCAGAGGGGAAAGAGAGTGGGAAGGGATAAATTGGAAGTTGGAGATTAGCAGATACTAGCTACTGTATATAAAATAGATAAACAACAGCTTTATACTGTATAGCATAGAGAGCTATACTCAGTATCTTGTTGTAACCTATAATGAAAAGAAATATATGTATGTATATGTATGACTAAAACATTATGCTGTACACCAGAAATTGATATAACATTATAAACTGACTCTACTATAATTTAAAAATTGTTGCAGTTTACATTTTGTTAGGGTCAGTGACATAGTCCATTTAGATGTGGGTCTCCTTGATACCCCAGTGCCCCTCCCACATCTCCAAATAGACAGCACCAGTTGTCCAATCCTTCACAAGGATAATCACACCAGTGACATCATATGACATCTCAAGGTGTCTCCAGTTATTTCAGAGGGAATCGTGGTGCTGAATTCTCAAAAAATTCCAAATCACCTTTTGTCCCCTTTAACAAGGGAAAAAATACCTACTGGATGCCCTGGAAAAGAAAGAAAACACTTGTAGCCAGGAGTTTTAAGGGAATGAATATTGTGACGGCATTGCAACTCCAAAAGTCTGGAGGAATCTCTTAAAAACCACACTCGTGCATGGATGGCAGTTGGGAACTTTGTCCACGTTCCCAAGGCTGTGTCCATGAGGAAAGCGTCCTGGGCAAGTCCCTCAGCCTGCATTCCTGTGCAGGGCCTTGTTGGGGGGAGTCATTGAGAAAAGCACTGAAACATTAATGAGGCAAGTTGGGGGGGATGTGCCAGTGCATGTGTGTGAATCTTTTGTCTTAAAAATTTCTAGAACTTTAAGCCTATTACAGAAAAAAAATAATACTGACGTGTAACAGCTTGGACGTTGCCAAGGGAATAAAACCACGAAACACATTGGTGATGAGTTGAACAGTTTCTTGTTCTTTTTCTGGAATACAGACCATAAAAATAAGAAGAAAAGAGACTGGATAGATTATATTTTGAGAAAACTAGTAGCCACTATGACTACACAGTGGGGAGTTTTCATTTGGCTGCAGCTTCTTAGGAGGAACAAAAGCTCATCCTTGGCAGAAGGAGAGGCCAGTGTCTCAGGGGATGACGTTTCTCATAGACGCATCTTTGCTGTTGTGTAAAAGCCGGGTTTCTTAGCTAGGGTCCACAGATAGGTTTCAGAGGATTTGTGGACAGGGACAGGAAGAAGATCACATCTTTATTTTTCTCCAACCTGTAACTGAAATGAGTATTTCCTTCAATTCTGAGGGTCGGCGATAAGCCACAGCGGTCTTCACAATACCTGTGACTGTCATGTGATTAGGGTATTTTTCATACTACATGACACTTTTAGCAGCAATTTCGAATTATCATTTA
Organism: Camelus dromedarius; assembly: GCF_036321535.1. NCBI lineage: Eukaryota > Metazoa > Chordata > Mammalia > Artiodactyla > Camelidae > Camelus > Camelus dromedarius. The sequence continues at coordinate 6,584,097 of NC_087464.1, forward strand.
CACTGACCGCTCCTTCAAAATTACAATGGTTATTAGACATAGGGCCAGATCTTCTTACATAATGTGTTGACAAGGAAACACGTGTATGACTATGTTACAGATTTGTATTTTGAATTATATTTGAATGGTTTCATTGCTAATCCTGTGTACTTTATAATTATACATTGACCGGTATTACTCTGAGAAGGAGTTCCCAGGCTCTACCAGATGCTTCAGAGCACAAGGCCAGGTGCTGGGCAGTGGCCGGTCAGCCTCTCCCCCCTGAGGGAAGGGCTGGCTTTCTGTGAACATTTACTCTTCTTTTGGTGAAATTTCCAACACGGAACCTCCTTCAGATGCATGTTCTTTTGGCATTCCCAATTCGTAGCCTCTCTAAGACCATTCAAAATTAAAAGCCATTTCTGTACTCAAAGGTATAGGGTAAATCACTTTGGGAAAACATTGCTTTGGGAGCAGCCTAGCTTCCAGTATTTCTGCTTTCTTAAACATGTACACTCGAGAATGAAGAAAAATTAAAAACAGTCCATTTTTGTTTCTAGGGCTCTGGAGAGCCCCACGCCATCCCCATTGCATCTTTCATGTCTGTCTGCAGAATGCTGGTATTGTACAGCTCAGAGCTGTCTGTGGAAATACGAACTACCAAAAGAAAAAAATTGGCATCAATACCTGGCATTTGTTGCCGAAGTTACTGGCAAATAGAGCTGTCTCCTCTTTTAGCCAATGGTAATGTGATGTTTTTAATTCAATCAAGCATTTCAAGAAAGTCCAAACATAAAAGTTATAAACATTGGATGGTAAATATTTATGAGAAAGGGGAAATGAACTTTATACAATTAGCCCAATCCATCCTTTTTTATGATTACAAGTTCCTCCTGTCTCCGTCAGCAAAGTCACTTGGAAAGCAAAGTCATTATTTAATAAGACCTGAAAGCTACTTAAGCTCAGATATTCTGCCAGGTGAAACAGAGGGTGAGGAGGCCAGAAATAGGTATTGTCAGCTGAAGGGAAGAGTGTGCCATTGCTACTGGAGACAGAAACAAGAAGCGGGGAGATCGGGTGACATTCTGCCAATGATCACAAAGCCCTCTTCCCTTTTCAGCATTAAGGAGAGGTTTATCTGTCCCCCCTCACACCCTAGTTCCTGGAGATTCTCAGTGGAAAGATGCTATGTAATGACCACTCATCCCTCAACCGTTCCTGCATCTCAGCAACACATTCCACCATTGCTGCTCCGAAGCCCATGACCCATGTGGAAAGGAAACTACTGGGAAGTGATGGACACCAGCCTCATTGGTTGACTTGAGCAAGGGCGTGCGCAATGGACTGAGATCTGCATATTACGCTATTTTTTTAAATATCGAGCGCAGAAGCTGTAAGCCAATTATTTCAAGAAGGTAACAGTGGCTAGAATGGTGATAGGCATTAGAGGGTCTTATGCATTCTTTTCTACCTAACATTCACTCCTTTGCTCTTTTCCATTGAATTCTCTTGGCTTTTCAGCACAGCCTGGAGGTGTGGTTCAGAAGGTGGGTTCTCCAGTCATGCTGCTCAGGGTCATGACCTGCTTCTACCTCTTGAGCATGTTACATAGTCTCTCTATGCCTCAGTTTTCTAATCTGCAAAATGGGAAAAATAATTCTACTTACACAGCATAGGGTGGTTATGAGAGTTAAGTAACAAATGAATTAGTGCACTTAGCACATAGTAGGTGCTCAGTAAATGTTGGCTATATCATTTTTTCCCCATCAACTTATTTCCTAGAGTCAGTGATGGAGGAGATGCTGTCTAGCTGATAGTCTCACTGGCTTGTCCCTTTCCACCTCTGTCCCTCAGCTGTCCTCACCCAACGTCCTGCCATTTTTGGAGCCTGTAACCCCCAGGAGTTGCTCTCTAGTGTCCAGTATCTCTCTTGGCATGCCCCCCAGCCCCTAGGCTGGAAGCCTTTCTCTGTCCTTTTCCTAAGTCCCACGGAGACTCTCCTGCTCTTGATGGATGGAGATCCCGTGGTGTCCAGGAAGCTCAGGGTGTATAAGAATTACACCTTGGAACCAACCATGTTTTTTCTCTGATGTTGGTCATTTCTCAGCCTGGCAGGTCATTAGAATCTCCTCCAGAGAACGGCCCCACTCCATAGACTGTGCGCCCCCTTCCAGGTCTCCTGTGTTAGAATCTCTGGGGGATAAGCTAGCGGATTTTTTGGTATACAGCTTCCCCGATTCTCACACTCAGCCTGGTCTGGGGACTGCTGATCTAAATGAAACCTGCCCCTTTAATGCCGGCGTACCTGGCCAGGGCAGGTGGCCAGCCAAACAGGAGCCTCGCCTTGCCCCTCTCAGACAGACAGGGCTGTTCAGTAGGACGTCGTGTTGGATGCCAGGTCCAAAGCCGTCTTGCCTGCCTCAGTCTCAGCTTCCTGCCCAGCCTCTCTGAAAGCTGTTGGACTTTGGCAGCAGATGGCCCCAATTTTCCAGAAGTGTTTGAAAGTTTACAGTAGACTGCCTCCTTGGAGAGCTCTCCAGCCTTTGCGAGTTGTGTGTTATCCTACATTTTCACCTGGCCCTCGTGCCAGCTGAGTGCCTGGGTGTCCCCGCCCTGCCCTCACCCAGCAGCATGCGCCCCAGGTGTCCCCAGCCAGGGGACAGTCTCTGCAACCTTGAGGAACATGGAAGGGGTGACCGGCCTTCCAGAAGCAGGGGGTGGGCATGCTAGCCTGGGGAAGGCTTCAAACTGCAGTAGTGTGTGTGGAAAATGTGGATTAGTCACTTTTTCATCCAGCTCTGAGCATTTTATTTTATCTCCATCTTGGCCTGTGTGATCAGCAACACATTTCTGAGGCTTTTTACACCACCGTTCCCTTCAGCATTGTTTTGAGTCAGAGCTGCTTTCCAAACACTTTCTGATCAAAATAACCATCAGAGACACCTAAGAGGGACACCACGCAGGGAGGAAAACGATAAGGCCTTGAAGGCATGAACAGCGGTGTCTTTGGAGAACTCAGACCTTCCCCGTCTTTCCGTGGCGCTCCAGGGAGGGAAGCTTGGCTCCAGCTTCTTTGTCAGGTGACACCTTAAGGAAAGGTTCATGGTACGACTTTCACCGAACCTTAAATGTAGCCAGTGAGGGAACAGTTGCTAGAATCCGGGAGCTGTTGCTTTTTCCTTGCTCTTTGCACTGAAGCCAGGGCTCCCCCCGCTATCCCAGGACTGCTGCTGGGGGCAGCTGGGGGACTGTGGGCTTGAGCAACTTCACCTTTATCTGTGTTCACGCTGTTTCGTGTACATGTCACTTAAGCCAAATCTTGTGCCCCCTAGTAGTGCCTGCGGATAGAACACGGCGGGCGGAGGGAACGGAGCAGTCCATTCCACTGCAAATATGAGACAGTGATGAACACTCAGGATGCAAGATCAGAGGAGAAGGAAGTGAGTGAGGAAATTGGGGACCCACAGAGAGGCAGTATAACCAATGGGTGAGAGTGTGCTCTGGGGTCAGGGCAGGTCCCGGACCTGCGGCTTGGGCGGGTCACTTAATTCTGTTTCCTCATCTGCAAAATATGTGTGGTGGTAGTTTCTGTTTCATGGGGTGGTGTGAGTGGTCATGAGAGAATTCTGGTAAAGCACTTAGCCTGATGCCCGGATGGGTGGATGCCCAGAGGATGTCAGCTTTTTTCTCACTGTACTGAAGGGGCGCATTGCTTTCTGTGTGAATGTATTTATTTGCTCATTTGTTCATTCAGTCAGTTGCTCAAGTCTTCTTGGGGTCTGGACCATGTGCTGCTGGGTGTGTGGTAATGATCTGAGGAGGTGGTAAGACATGGCCGCTGGCCCCCAGGGGTTCAGGATGGAGGCGCAGGAGGTGAGAGCCATGGGGCTGTTACCCAGAGGACCAGTTAGGCTGGAGCGCTCTTAGAACCTTGATGGGTTCTTCGAATTGGGAACAGAGAGAAGGAGGAAAGACTTCTCAAGGGTGGGGCTCTTGGACTTGGCCTTGAAGAATGTGGCAGGTGACTTACTTCCTCTCTGTTAAGATCATTTATTTCAGTTCTAGTCCCTTCCCTGGCCTGAGCTCTCTGAGGGCAAGCAGCAGGGTCCCCTAATGTCTCCAGGAGGGTGTAGAACAGCCTGCAGAGAGGCGGGCCTGGGCCAGGGCCAGGGAGGGCCCTGGAGGCAGCAGCAGGAGGCTTTGCAGGGGCACGGAGGGTCTGTGGGATGTGGGATGTCAGATGCAGGTAGGACAGGGGTCCGTGGAGATGGCAGAGAGAGGAGGGGGCAGGAGCTAAATAATGTGGGGCTGTGCTGTTGCGGTTTTAACTGAGTCCTGGGGGAGAGTGGATGGTTTAAGTGGAGATCTGTGTTTTCGGAAGATTTTGCAGGCATGTTGAGCATGAAAAAAGATTGCAATCAAGATCTGTGAGAAACTATTGCAGTTGTCCAGCTCAGAGAGGAAGAGGCTGTAACGGCAGTGGCATTGAGGATGGAGAGGAAGAATTCACTCTGGAAGAGCCACATTTGCTACTTTTAATTCCTCTGATCGATTCTCTGTCAATATGTGCTCTGGGCACTGAGTAATTATAGCAAAGATCAGTTCTACCAAAGACATTTGGTCATCAGTGTGATTTTTCAGAAGGATTTTGTTTCCTGAATAAGCCATCTTCTTTATCCAATCATTTGTCAATGGATATTTAAGTTACTTCCATGTCTTGGCTATTGTAAATAGTGCTGCTATGAACATTGGGGTTTATGTACCTTTTTGAATTGGAGTTCCCTAAAAACTTCCTAGAAGAAAACATAGGCAAAACATTCTTGACATAAATCTTAGCAACGTTCTCCTAGGGCCATCTACCCACGCAATAGAAATAAAAGCAAAAATAAACAAATGGGACCTAATTAAACTTACAAGCTTTTGCACAGCAAAGGAAACCATAAGCAAAACAAAACGACAACCTACAGAGAAGGAGAAAATACTTGCAAATGATGCGACTGGCAAAAGTTAAACTTCCAGAATGATAACAACAAGAAGAACAAAAAATGTGCAGAGGACCTAAACAACAAAAGAATGCTTCCAAAGTAGACATACAAATGGCTAACAGGCACATGAAAAAACACTCAATATTGCTAATTATTAGAGAAATGCAAATCAAAACTCTCAGTCTTTCAGATCTGCGCTTGTCTGAATGCTTCAGAAATGAGCCTGTGGCAGGTTGAATGGCATTTCTCTGTTAGTAAGTTGAAGCACTTCTTCACATATTAAAAAGCCAGTTGTGTTCAATTTTCTGTGATCTGTCATCTTAAATCTTTTGTATCTTGGATTATTGATTTTTTTAAAGTAATTTATTAGAAGTTTTGCATATTAAGGAAGTTGGCCCTTTAGCTGAAATATGAATTGTAAATGTTCTTTTTTTCCCCCGGTTCATTTATTTTTTAACTTTGTTTATCATTTTATGTCAGGCAGAAGTGTGTATGTGTGCGTGCAGAGTGAAATACATCAATCCGTTTTAAGGCTTCTGGGTTTTGTGCCATGTTTAGAAAAGTCATTCCCACTCTGAAACTGTAAATAAACCTAATTCTGATGGTTTCTTCTCGTACCTTTATGGTTTAATTTTTATGTTTAAATCCTTAATCCAGCAGTCATTTATTTTAGTGTAAGGTGTGAGGTAGGGATCCAGCCTCACTTTACTTCCATCTCTTTTGTTCCAGCCACTTTGGTGGGTATGAAGAGGTAACTGGTTGGTTTTAACTTGCTTTTCTCTGATGAGAAACTGAGCACCTTTTCATGTATTTTCTCCCAGTCCTGTATGTTTGGATATCCTTTACTGTGAAGTGTTGAAGTCTTTTGCCAGTTTTTGTTTGTTTGTTTGTTTGTTGGATTTTTTTAAAATTCAGGTATAATCAGTTTACAACATTGTGTCTGTTTCTAGTGCACAGCATAATAGTTTAGGCACACATATACATACATATGTTCGATTTCATATTCTTTTGCCGTTTTTCTATTGGGTCTTTTTCGTAATTGATCTGTAGGAGTTTTTGGCTTTTTGTTTTTTTGTATATATTCTGGATACAAATCCTTTGTTGGTTCCATGCCTTACAAATCTCTCTCCCATGTATTGCAAATATCTTCTCTCACTTTCCCGCAGTTGTTTTTGGATAAACTTGAGGTTCTTCATTTTAACGATTCCCCACCCCAGCTCATTTTAATATTTAATACAGTATAATTCATTAATCTTTTTTCCTTTCTAGTTAGTAATTTGGGGGTTCTGTTTAAGAAATCTTTGCCCGACCTCATTCTCCTTTTCCTTGGTGATTAGAAAAGCTATCAGAAAGCACTGTCTATAACGTGCATATTAGACAGTTTGCACCACCGTCTTCCTCTCTCTCCTAAGGGGCAGTTGGGTCTCCTAATCTCAAGCATTCCTGCCCCATAAATGGTCCTCCCAGGTCCGCCTGGGCTCCTGAACACGTGTCCACACACTGACACCACGCTCTGAAAGAGCTCCTGGGTCAAAGTGCAGAAGATCAAACACTTCATGAAGTGCAGTCAGTCTTTGTGGGACCAGCTGGTGCGATGCTCCAGCCTCTCGTCTTGTTGCCGCTCTGTCGAGAGGCAGACAATAACGGGAACGTGGGGCTTTTCTGAACCCAAATGCGCAAAATTCCACTTGACTCATCAACTTCTTTAAGGGCACAGAGCAGCTCCAACATACTTGAAAAATGAGAAGGAGCTGTGGGCTTCTCTGAACTCATTGTCGAGCCCTCGGGCTCTGCCTTCCCTCCCCTTTGCTCCTTTGTTTCTGTCTCTTCAGCATCTAAACATCCTCCGACTTTGGACAGCACAGTTGCACTTCTCCTCTGTGCAGGTGTTTGTGATTACTTGGAACAGCAAGCCTCTGTCCTGAGCCCCCACACCCTCGTGAGCCCCGCGGGGACCACTCTGAGCTGTGCACGGGGACCCTTGGCCTCCCCCTGCCCGACCTGTACTGCGGTCCCCCGGCTGCGCCCTGGAGGATGACATCTCCTCCTCCGCCTCAGACCTTTTCACCGTGATTGGGTTTGGCATCCTGGAAGTACTGCGTCTTTCAAAGGGCCTGAAATACATCTGTTCTCAATTTTCAGACCACGAGGCAAGGATTTGGGTGCAAGGAGTTTATCTGGGAAGTGATCCCAGGAAGCACTGGGAGGGGGCTAGGAAGTGAGGGGGTGTCGAGAAAGGTGCGCTGATGGGCAGGCGGACTGTGGACAACTGGGCTGCCCTGGGACCTTCTGAGAGACATGTGCAACTTGCCTCACAGCCATCCCACCCAAGTGATGGGCGTCCAGCCCCCACCCCTGCGGTTGAGGTTGCTTCCCAGCCAGAGGACGGCTTCCAGAAAGGAGACCAGGGAAGCAGCAGTCAGTGTGTGCGTGGATGGTGTCTGCCCTGAGGCTGCAGGGGAGACCGAGGCAGATGGGGAGGACACGGGTCACGCCTGCTTCCAGTTATTTTGATACATTGTCTCATTCTGAGCACTTTGCCCATTTCCAAGTTTCCTGTTAATACCAATGGAAGTCTGTGTTTTTAAATGCCTATTCCTGTTTTAGAAGAATTATTTTAATTGTGGATGGTAAGAAACTCTCTGGATGAAATACCATAAGAGATCACGACCTTCCATGCTTGCTCTGACCTTAAGGCTAAAGAAGGAGGCTTTGCTGCTGTGGCAGTGGTCCAGCCTCGTGTCCACTGTGCTGAGCAGGATGAGAGACAGGGAGGAGAAATCAGAGATACCCAGAGCAACACCTCGATCCACCTTCGAAGATGCCGAGAGTGTCTGGAGACAGAAATAAACTGACAAGAGGCCGGGAAGAGAGGGGGCTGGGCTGGTACTGGTTGAGCTGGTTGAGGGAGAACTGAGAGAACAGAGGACAGAGGTCAAGGGTGGCGTGTCTGTTGAGCCACATAAGAAATAGAGGAAAGGAAGGTGGTGAAAGGGGATTTTCAGAGAGTTGGTTGAATGAGATGAATGATCCCCGTGGTACTTTCCAAGGGAATTCAATAGAAGTTTACATTTCTTGCAAAAAAAAAGAAAGAAAAGAAATTGAGTAGCTCAACTGAGCTAGAAGGCAGGTGGCCCCGGGGAGGATTGAGCCCCTTTAACCCCATGGGGGGCTCTCACTTCGGAGGCTGCGTAAAGCTGCCCCAGCCTCAGCTCCAGAGCAAGCGCTCCCTGAGGCGGCTTGGGTGGTGAGGGTCTTTCCCACGTGCTCTGTACGACCTCTGGGAAGCCACCTTGTACGTCCCTACAGTAAATGGCAGCTGTCTGCTTGTTAATGGCTCCCCGGCTGCAACCTGCCTTGGACACCTCCTAAGCCCTCAATAGCTAATGCTGGAACCGCTGAGCCAAATCCCCGTGGCACAGGGCTTCTAGGAGTAAATGCACGGAATTTTGCTGAGCTGAATAGACTAGTTGACATGATGCATGTGTTTTTTTTTATGACATCCAGATTCATGACCCTCCTTTCTTCCTCTCATGTTTCAAATCCCACACCGGTCTTTGGGCCCCACCTTCCAACCCCACTGTAACCTGTGTGCGGGGTTCTTGGCAGTTACGCTCCTTCCCTTGTCAGCAGCATCTGATGTGCGCTGGACTGTGGTGCCTGGTGGAAGGAGATACGTCCTGCAAGACCAAACTGGACCCTCCCCTGGACGGCACAGAGTGTGGGGCAGACAAGGTAACCTCGCTTCCCACTGTCCCCAGCAGGCAGCCCATGTCCCCTGGGCGTTGGGCACCTCTCCTGAAAGGTGGTCTGCACTGCACTGAGGAGCTCCTGAAGCGCCCCCTGGGCCACCCCAGAAATGCTTGGGGAGCCCACTCCGGGCACAGAGTGACACCTATATCACCTCTCTCCTTTTTTTCTTATAAGATATAAGAATCATTGAGTTAATATTTTTGTTAAATTAACTCCTTTTGTTACATATGTGAATTTACTTGAAACTTTTGTATCAGTGGATCATAAATGGAGAAACAGGATCTTTAACGTACACAAAAGGTATCATAAAACAATTTTAATGAGAACACTGCTATCCAATTCTAGCTAGAGGTTGAGAGAGTGAGCCTTTGGCGTGCTCTTCACTAACAAGAGAGTTTGGCCAGTGTTTGAAGAGGTGTTCAGAGCCAACAGCCACAGTCCAAGACTTTTGTCTTTAGTCTTTAAGGGTTGAGAGAGATGCTGTGATTGGGAACCACTGAATCACGTCTCCTGCCCCAGGGTTTGTGCCACACACACTGGGAACTTGTTTTAGAGGACTGGCTTTCTCTTATACACAGCAAGGGCAAGGTTCCCCCACATGGAGCCAGCTGTGTCATCTCCAGGGACCAAACTCAACCCTGAAGTTCAAAACTGCAGAGCCAGGAAATACTGCCTTCCAGAGAGAGACTCACATTAAACAGTTTGCAGAAGATCAGGTCTCTCCATGAGCCATGTGGATGAATCCTTTTTCTTGGAATTTAGAGACTCTCCATTGAGCACATCCATGTGGAAGTTTAGGGCAAAATCCAAACCCCAGAGGGACAGAGATGTCAGGTTGGTATGTAACGAATGTCGCCGGAGTGAGCAAACTGGCACACCCTGAAATAGTCTACTTTTGTGTAAATTACAAAAATCAGGTTTGGGCGGCACGGCGATTTTTCGCATGGAGGGAATCGCAGCTACGAGCGGGCGGGTGAGCAGGTTTGCCGCGGAGCTGAGTGCCCCCCCGGCCGCCCTGCTGTGTTTCAGTGGTGCCGCGCGGGGGAGTGCGTGAGCAAGACGCCCATCCCGGAGCACGTGGACGGAGACTGGAGCCTGTGGGGCGCCTGGAGCATGTGCAGCCGCACGTGCGGGACGGGAGCCCGCTTCCGGCAGAGGAAATGCGACAACCCTCCGTAAGTCCCCCTTCTCCAGGGAGCCTCGATCCATTGGGGTGTCCAAACTGCGGCTCTCACTGCCTTAGTAAAGCAGTCTCTGTCTCCCACTGAGACTCTTGAGTGGAGGGAAAGTGAACTTGAACCACAGGTCCAGTGCAGGGGCCTGGTGTGCATCCAAGCATCTCGGCTTAAACAGACCTCGTTCTGTAACAGACGCGGTAAGTGATGCAGGGAGCTGGCTCCTTCCTCTTCCTTGCGTGGGCCTTGGGAGACTGGTTTCCCGAGACGGCTGCATGACAGTTCCTCCTGTCCTGATTCACAGCAGCCTTAGATGAGAGTCAGCCCAGGGCAGCCTGCAGACCATCAGGAAAATGAAACTGACCTTCAAATGAGCTGGTTTGGGCGCAGCCTGGCGGTTGATGAGTCACAAGCATTTGTGGGTTCCATTCTCTTTTATCCAAGTATCTTTCACCTGTCCTGTTAGAAATGTTAGGCAGAGCATAGTTTTTTGCTTTTTTTCACCATAGGCTTTTTTTGTTTTAATTGATTGTGATGACACCATGACCCTTGTTCACCTTTACACATTTGCTCCAAAAAACTCAGGGCTAGATCTTATGCCCAATTGTAATAATTTCTTTATCACAGATTTTTTTTTTCTCTTCGTCTCCTGAAATTCCCCATTTTCGACATTTCTTAGAATAATCTCTTTTTACATCTTGTGTGCTATCAGCCACACCACGTTAATTTTGAAAATGAGTGAATTATAAATTGACTAAAAGGATATGATTTCTATCCACAATTAACTCGTATTGATGAATAATTCGCAAACCCATCTTGTGTTTTAAAATGCTGATGCCTCAGCTATATCCCAGACCAGTTAAATCACAAACTCCAGGGGTGGCACCCAGGAATCAGAGGTGTCGAATCTCCCCAGACAAATTCCAATGCCCAGCCAAGGTTGAGAACCTCCGGATTAAAGGAAAATGCAGGCTCACAATTTAGTCAAGGCCAAGAACACCGTGTTTGCTGACAGTGCTCTAAGAATTGGCACTATGTATTGTGTCTTATTAAAACGTTTCCCTCCAGCACCCAGCAGAGTGCCTGACACCTCGTGGGTGGGTATTTAATCTTTTTTTTCTTTTAACATTTTTTATTGATTTATAATCATTTTACAATGTTGTGTCAAATTCCAGCGTTCAGCACAATTTTTCAGTTATTCATGGACATATACACACTCATTGTCACATTTTTTTCTCTGTGAGTTATCATAACATTTTGTGTATATTTCCCTGTGCTATACAGTGTAGTCTATTCTACAATTTTGAAATCCCAGTCTATCCCTTCCCACCCTCCACCCCCCTGGTAACCACAAGTCTGTATTCTCTGTCTGTGAGTCTATTTCTGTCCTGTATTTACGCTTTGTTTTTGTTTGTTTGTTTGTTTTTGTTCTTGTATTTTAGATTCCACATATGAGTGATCTCATATGGTATTTTTCTTTCTCTTTCTGGCTTACTTCACTTAGAATGACATTCTCCAGGAGCATCCATGTTGCTGCAAATGGCATTATGTTGTCGGTTTTTATGGCTGAGTAGTATTCCATTGTATAAATATACCACCTCTTCTTTATCCAGTCACCTGTTGACGGACATTTAGGCTGTTTCCATGTTTTGGCTATTGTAAATAGTGCTGCTATGAACATTGGGGTGCAGGTGTCATCCTGAAGTAGATTTCCTTCTGGATACAAGCCCAGGAGTGGGATTCCTGGGTCATATGGTAAGTCTATTCCTAGTCTTTTGAGGAGTCTCCACACTGTTTTCCATAGTGGCTGCACCAAACTGCATTCCCACCAGCAATGTAGGAGGGTTCCCCTTTCTCCACAGCCTCTCCAGCATTTGTCATTTGTGGATTTTTGAATGACGGCCATTCTGACTGGTGTGAGGTGATACCTCATTGTAGTTTTGATTTGCATTTCTCTGATAATTAGTGATATTGAGCATTTTTTCATGTGCTTTTTGATCATTTGTATGTCTTCCTTGGAGAATTGCTTGTTTAGGTCTTCTGCCCATTTTTGGATTGGGTTGTTTATTTTTTTCTTGTTGAGTCGTATGAGCTGCTTATATATTCTGGAGATCAAGCCTTTGTCGGTTTCACTTGCAAAAATTTTCTCCCATTCCGTAGGTTTTCTTCTTGTTTTATTTCTGGTTTCCTTTGCTGTGCAGAAGCTTGTAAGTTTCATTAGGTCCCATTTGTTTATTCTTGCTTTTATTTCTTCTAGGAGAAAATTTTTGAAATGTATGTCAGATAATGTTTTGCCTATGTTTTCCTCTAGGAGGTTTATTGTATCTTGTCTTATGTTTAAGTCTTTAATCCATTTTGAGTTGATTTTTGTATATGGTGTAAGGGAGTGTTCTAGCTTCATTGTTTTACATGCTGCTGTCCAGTTTCCCCAACACCATTTGCTGAAGAGACTGTCTTTATTCCAATGTATATTCTTGCCTCCTTTGTCAAAGATGAGTTGACCAAAAGTTTGTGGGTTCATTTCTGGGCTCTCTATTCTGTTCCATTGGTCTATATGTCTGTTTTGGTACCAATACCATGCTGTCTTGATGACTGTAGCTCTATAGTATTGTCTGAAGTCTGGGAGAGTTATTCCTCCAGCCTCTTTCTTTCTCTTCAGTAATACTTTGGCAATTCTAGGTCTTTGATGGTTCCATATGAATTTTATTATGATTTGTTCTAGTTCTGTGAAATATGTCCTGGGTAATTGGATAGGGATTGCATTAAATCTGTAGATTGCCTTGGGCAGTGTGACCATTTTAACAATATTGATTCTTCCAATCCAAGAGCATGGAATATCTTTCCATTTTTTAAAGTCTTCTTTAATTTCCTTCATTAATGGTTTAGTTTTCTGTGTATAATTCTTTCACCTCCTTGGTTAGATTTATTCCCAGATATTTTATTACTTTGGGTGCTATTTTAAAGGGGATTGTTTCTTTACTTTCTTCTTCTGTTGATTTATTGTTAGTGTAAAGTAATGCAACTGATTTTTGAACGTTAATTTTGTAACCTGCTACCTTGCTGAATTCTTCAATCAGCTCTAGTAGCTTTTGTGTGGACCTTTTAGGGTTTTCTATATATAGTAACATGTCATCAGCATATAATGACACTTTTACCTCTTCTTTTCCAATTTGGATCCCTTTTATTTCTTTATCTTGCCTGACTGCTGTGGCTAGGACTTCCAGGACTATGTTGAATAGGAGTGGTGATAGTGGGCATCCTTGTCTTGTCCCAGATTTTAGTGGGAAGCTTTTGAGTTTTTCACCGTTGAGTACTATGCTGGCTGTAGGTTTGTCATATATAGCTTTTATTATGTTGAGATATGTTCCCTCTATACCCACTTTGGCAAGAGTTTTTATCATAAATGGGTGTTGAATTTTATCAAATGTTTTTTCTGCATCGATTGAGATGATCATGTGGTTTTTGTCCTTTCTCTTGTTGATGTGATGTATTACACTGATTGATTTGCGTATGTTGAACCAGCCTTGTGTCCCTGGGATGAACCCCACTTGGTCATGATGTATAATCTTTTTTATGTGTTGTTGGATTCTATTTGCTAAAATTTTGGTGAGGATTTTGGTGTCTATGTTCATCAGTGATATTGGCCTATAATTCTCTTTTTTTGTAGTGTCTTTGCCTGGTTTTGGTATCAGGGTGATGGTGGCTTCACAGAATGAGTTTGGGAGTATTCCCTCCTTTTCAATCGTCTGGAAGAGTTTGAGAAGGACTGGTATGAGTTCTTCTTTGTATGTTTGGTAGAATTCCCCGATGAAGCCGTCCGGTCCTGGACTTTTATTTGTAGGGAGGTTTTTAATTGCTATTTCTATTTCCTTTCTAGTGATCGGATTGTTCAAGTGTTCAGATTCTTCTTGATTCAGTTTTGGTGGACAGTATGTTTCCAGAAACTTGTCCATCTCCTCTAGGTTATCCAGTTTGGTTCCATATAGTTTTTCATAATATTCTCATATGATATTCTGTATTTCTATTTTGTTTGTTGTAATTTCTCCATTTTCCTTTCTTATTTTGCTAATTTGTGCTCTCTCTTTTTTCTTCTTTGTGAGTTTGGCCAGAGGTTTGTCGATTTTATTTACTTTTTCAAAAAACCAGCTTTTGGTTTGGTTGATTTTTTCTATGGTCTTGTTAATCTCTATTGTATTTAATTCCTCTCTGATCTTTATTATTTCCTTCCTTCTGCTGCTTTTTGGGGCTTTTTGTTCTTCTTTTTCTAATTCAGTCAGGTGGTGGGTTAAATTGTTTCTTTGAGATTGTTCTTCTTTTTTGAGGAAGGCCTGTATCGCTATAAACTTCCCTCTTAGCACTGCTTTTGCTGTGTCCCATAGGTTTTAAGTGGTTGTGCTTTCATTATCATTTGTCTCAAGGTATTTTTTAATTTCAGCTTTGATTTCCTCATTGATCCATTGTTTTTTCAATAACATATTGTTTAATCTCCATGCCTTCCTTTTTTTCTCCTTTGTTTCTCTGTTGTTGATTTCCAGTTTCATGGCATTGTGGTCAGTAAAGATGCTTGAGATAATTTCTGTCTTCTTAAAATTGTTGAGGTTTCTTTTGTGCCCAAGTACATGATCGATCCTGGAAAATGTTCCATGTGCACTTGAAAAGAATGTATATCCTATTTTTTGGGGGTGTAATGTTCTGAAAATATCCACCAAATCTAGTTTTTCTATTGTAGTATTTAATTTCTCTGTTGCCTTGTTTATTTTCTGTCTGGAAGATCTGTCTAGTGATGTTAATGCAGTGTTAAAATCTCCAACTATGATTGTATTCCCATCAATATCCCCCTTTATCTCTGTTAGTAATTCTTGTATGTACTTAGGTGCTCCTATATTGGGTGCATATATATTAACGAGTGTAATATCCTCATCATGTATCACTCCTTTAATCATTATAAAATGTCCTTCTTTATCTTTCTTTATGGCCTTTGTTTTAAAGTCTATTTTGTCTGAAATCAGTACTGCAACACCTGCTTTTTTGGCTTTTCCATTTGCATGGAATATCCTTTTCCATCCTTTCACTCTCAATCTATATGTGTCCTTCTCCCTAAAGTGGGTCTCTTGTATGCAGCATATTGAAGGTTCTTGCTTTATTATCCAGTCTGCCACTCTGTGTCTTTTGACTGGAGCATTTAGTCCATTAACATTTACAGTAATTAATGATAGATGTGTGTTTATTGCCATTTTGAACTTATCTTTGCAGTTGAATTGGTATATCCTCTTTGTTCCTTTCTTCTTCCTTTTGTGGTTTGGTAATTTTCCTTTGTATTATCATGGATTTTATTTAATTTTTGTGACTCCTTTGTAAATTTTTGGCTTGTGGTTACCCTTTTTTGTAAATCTATCAACCCATTACTATAACTGTTTTTATTAAACTGATAGTAACATGATCTCAAACCCATCCTACTGTTAAAAAAAATTAAAAAAGAAAAAAATATTCTATATTTCCCTGCCTCTCTCTCCCACTCTCAGTGATTTGTATGTCTTCTTTTATAATTTCATGTTTACTTTATTTGTAATTCATGAGTTATCACCTTTCCAGTTGTGCGTTTCTCATTTCTGTAGCATCCTGCTGCTTTTCTATTTAGAGTAGCCCTTTCAATATTTCTTTTAGCATGGGCTTAGTGTTGCTAAACTCCTGCAGCTTTTTTTTGTCTGTGAAACTCTTTATTTCTCCTTCTATCCTCAAGGATAGCCTTGCTGGATAAAGGATCCTAGGCTGCATCTTTTTTTCATTCAGGGCTTTGAATATATCTTGCCACTCCCTTCTGGCCTGTAGTGTTTGTGTAGAGAAATCAGCTGAGAGCCTTATGGGGGTTCCCTTGTAACTTACTCTTTGCTTTTCTCTTGCTGCCTTTAGAATCATTTCTTTATCCTTGACTCTGGCCATCTTGATTATATGTCTTGGTGTGGGTCTATTTGGGTTCTTCCTGTTTGGGACCCTGTGAGCTTCCTGTACTTGGATACCTGATTCCTTCTTTAAGTTTGGGAAGTTTTCAGTCATGATTTCTTCAAAAACCTTTTCAATCCCCTTTGATCTTTCTTCTCCTTCTGGGACCCCTATTATGTGAAGATTGGGACGCTTTATATTATCCCATAGGTCCCTTATGCTATTTTCATTATTTTTTATTTGCTTCTCTTGTAGTTCTTCTGAATGGGTGCTTTCTATTGCCCTGTCTTCTAGATCACTAATTCGTTCCTCTGCATTATCTAGTCGGCTTTGCACAGCTGTTAGATCATTCCTCATCTCTCTCAATGAGTTTAACCATTCTACTTGGCTCTTCTTTATAGCTTCAATTTCATTTTTGGCCTATTTTATATTTCTAAACACTATCTCTTTTAATTCCTTCAGCAATTCAATCACTCCTTTTTTGAAATCTTGATCTAGTAGGCTATCGATGTCTATTTCGTTGATCTTTCTTTCAGGGGATTTCTCTTGTTCTTTTAATTGGGAAAGGTTTTTCTGCTTCTCCATCTTGCTCATACCTCTTTGGCACTGTGGTTTATGGAGTATCAGTTGTTTATTTTGGTCCTTAAGGATTTTATCTATCTAATGCCTATTTAGGAATAGAACTTAGGAAAAAAAGAAAAAAAAATAGAGAGAGAGAAAGAATTTTAAAAGAAGGGAGAAAGAGGGTTTGAAAACAGTGTATAATGAATAATAGAAGAGTGAGTTGAAGCAGAGTATTAATCGGGTTGAGACGTCCTTTTAAAACCTTTACAAAAAAAGGGGGGGGGAGATGAATAGATGTATTTGAAACCTGTGTCTAATCAATAGCAGGACATCAAAACCCAAGAGAAATAGAAATGAATTAAGAAGTAAAGATTAAGAGAGTAATAGAAAATAGAACAGGTAAAAACAGATTTAAAAAAAAGGGGGGGGGGTTGTCGGTGTTCTCCTGGAGTCTGTGTGCTTTTAATGTGAAGTCTTTCTGTCTTCGTCCTGTTTTGGAAGCTCAGCTTGCTGTTTTCAGAGGCCCTCCGTTGGCGCCCTCTTCTGTGCTGCTCCCAGCACCTGTCGGCAAGCAGATCGCGCCTCCTCCTAACACTGGGTCAGGTGCAGCTCTCTGCTGTGGGTGGGCGGGTCGCTGCCCCTCCGGTTGCCGCAGTCAGATGTTGCAGACTGGCCGGGTAGGAGGGCGGGTCGTGCCCCCTCCCAGCACCTCGGCCAGGGGCTGTGTTCCTGCCCGAAAGGCGGCGGGGGGGGGGGGGGGGCCCGCTCTCCCTCTACCTGCGCCGCCGGTAGTTCCGCTCTCTGTGTGGCTGCGCGCTCCGCCCTGGTCGGCGCTCCGTAGGTGGGCTCGGGGAAGACCTGTCCCTGCTCCGAGCCAAAACCCAGCTCCTTGTTTGTCTTTGTGGAGCAAGTTCTCTGAGGGACCAGGATGGAAGGATCCTATCTGCCCCGGGCTGCAGGCCAGTCTCAGTCTGGCCTTTGAGGCTGCTAAGCCCTTCGGTACGGATGCAGGTTTCGCACCCGCCCCCGCCTGAGTGCTCAGCGCGGAGGATATGGCGGCTGTGCCTGAGCCCCGCCTCTCTTCCCCCGAAAACTTTCCGCGGGTTTTCAGAGATGGGGGTGTGCACCCTTCCCCCGAGAGCACATCAACCTTGCTGTTTTATGGAGGGCCCAGGTTGTTCTGCCCTATGCACCCACAGTCACAGCGTGCAGCCCCTTGCAGTCCCCCGGGGCTGCCTCTGTGCAGCCGCCCCCGTCCTCCGCCTGGCTTGTGCAGCCTGGCCCTGCCCGCCGCTGCCGGCCCGCGTCTCAGGCTGGGTGTCGGGGGGACGCTCTGTGCCCGTTTAACTTAGTTCTGTTAGTCAAGGGCTGCTCTGTACAGATCCGAGCCTCGGAGGCTCCCCCTCCGTCCCGCTGGCCTCTCAGTTGGAGAGGGGAGACCCAGCGAGCGAGCGCCAGTCCTCCTTTGCCGCTCCCTCCCCGCGGGACCCGCCCCGCGCTGCTTTGCCTTTTGTTCTTTCTTTTTTCCTTTTCTCCTACCAGATTTTTGGCGTCCTTATCTTTTGAAGAGGGCGATGTTCTGTCGGAGCTCCACAGGTGCTCTGGTTGGCTGAGTGAGTCTGCAGATGTGGGTCTTGGTGTATCCGTGGGAGAGGGTGACCTGCGAGCGTCCTTCAACTCCGCCATCTTCTCCGTCGCCTCGGGTATTTAATCTTTTAGAAGTGAATTCTCAATGGAAAGCGTAGGTGGTGTGTTAGGATTTATAGGATTTAAAGAGACACGAACTATTATAAGGAATCGGGTCACGTGGTTATGAAGGCTGAAAAGCCCCACCACACCCGCTGGAGGCCCATGTATGATGCAGTCTGAGTCTGAAGGCCTGAGAACCAGGGGAGCCCAGGGGATGAATGTCCAAGCTGTGCCCAGTCCAAGGGCCAGAGGAGATGAGACGAGACGTCCCAGCTCAAACAGAGAGGCCTCCTTCTGCCTTTTGTTCTCTTCAGGTCCTGGGCAGGTTGGAAGGGACCCACCCACACTGGGGAGGGTGCCTGCTTTAGGAGTCCACCCATCCAGATGCTAATCTCCTCCAGAAACACCCTCCCAGACACACCCAGAAATAACTTACAGTCTGGGCACCCGTGGCCAGTCAACACATAAAATTAGCCACCGTAGGTGATTAGATAACCTATTTAGCTAAGTGGTAAGAAATTAATCGTGGTTTCAGTTTTTCCATTGCTCTGTGATGAAGTTCCAGTAGTTCCACCTCTGGGCCCAAGAAGAGAGCTCTGGGATTGGAATCACGGTGCAGAGATTTGGGCTTGGCTTGGTTGGTTATTGGTCATGTGACCTCAAGAAAGACCCTTCTCTCTCTGGGCCTCAGTTTCCCCCATTAGAGGGTGCTGGCGTGGTATCGTAGGAGCCAGGCTTCAGAGCCAGAACAAGATGGTCAGCAGTGGGATTGTGTTCAGGTGATGGCAACCCTTGCAAGAATAAGATGTTATCAGTGCTGAGCAGGTGTGACCATGGCTTCTGAATGAGCTCCCTGTGGCTGCTGTAATAAAGTACCACAACGTGGTGTCATAAAATAACAGAAGTGTGTCCTCTCACCATTCTGGAAACCAGAAGTCTGAAATCAAGATTTCACAGGACTGGTTCCTCCTTGAAACTCTGAAGGAGAATCTGTTCCTTGCCTGTCCACTGGCTTCTGGTGGCTGCGGCCACCTCCGCCCCATAGACTGACCGCTCCCGCTTCCGCCTCCTTCCTCACTGGTGTCTTCTCTGTGCCCTTACACCCTCTCTCCTCTTCCCAGGACACTTGCCATGGGGTCTAGGGCCCACCCTAATCCAGGCTGATCTCATCTCATCATTAAGAGATCCTTAATTATGTCTACCTGGTCACATTTGCAGGTTCTGGGTAGGTTTATCTTCCCCTCATTCAACCCACTGAACCTCCTTTCTGTTCCCAGACACAATGCTCCCGCCTCCAGACCTTGGTCGGTGCTTCTTCCCCTCTTTGTGTCTCCTCCTGGGACAGGCCTCCTCCCCTGAGCCCCTGGCCAGCGGCAGATGCCTGCTCCCCACTCTCACTCTGTGCCCTAACGTTACACGTATCAGGATGGTTTGTGATTACTCACATGGATTTGCTCACTTGTTTTCACTGCGTCCTCCCCCTCTGGCCTCTGAGCTCCAGGAAAGCCACACCTTCTGGGCCCCATCCTCCCTCCATGCCTGCAGCAGACCAGTCCCCGAAACACGTGCCTGACCACCTTCCCGTCTGGACACGTGCGTCTGAGAGAACGCCATCCCTCTGCTTCTCCAGTGCCTCAAAACACACACCTAATATTGTCTTTTCCTCTTAAACACAAAGGTGATTGTAATTTATTATGCCAGGAAGGTGGATTACCAGGTAGACCCCTTCCCTTGTGGATTTTGCCTCCCCGAGGCCCACAGGCTGTGAGCAGCCAGGGATGGGGGCCGGGTCCCCCTGCGCATCAGGGCCATCTCTGCCGGTGCCCGCCCTGCCCCAGCGAGGCTGTGCTCACAGCTAGAGGTGTTCGGTGCCCTCTCAAGAGCATCCAGCCTTGTTTATTCCGAGTGAGAGGAACAAGATGTTTTAGCTCCTATAGTATTTACGCCTTGGTAGTCTTTCTTTCAGTCCAGTCTTTCACAATAACTGCGTAGCTGCATTTCCTTTTCTGAACAGAAGTGACAGGCTCTCTTTCCCCTGTAGTTTTCTGCAAGGTTTCTCACCTTCGAGAACCACCCAGAGGAATGGGAGGAGAAGGGGCTGGCCTTGAGGGGCGGGGGGTTGCTTCGCAGTGGTCCCGGTGCTTCCTGTGGAGATGCAGGAGGCAGACAAGCTTTTATGAAGTCCAGGCTGCAGTTGTCAGC
Organism: Camelus dromedarius; assembly: GCF_036321535.1. Taxonomy (NCBI): domain Eukaryota; kingdom Metazoa; phylum Chordata; class Mammalia; order Artiodactyla; family Camelidae; genus Camelus; species Camelus dromedarius. Next base: position 6,604,384 of record NC_087464.1, read on the forward strand.
CTGCTTTTGCAGAATGGCCTGATGTGGTGATTGTTACAAAGCACAGCTGATGGAGGCCCCAGAGCCAAGCACTGACCAAAACAGCGTCCTCTCCCCGGCTCACTCTTTAAATCACCAGGCTCGCTGCCTTGAAATTTCCCAAGGATGTCCAAATCTCACCGCTACGTACATCTTGGACTTGGAAGGCTCCCACCACCTTCTCCCCACCCCCTTCACTTTATATTCCTGGCTCCTTTCCCGTCTCCTGCAGCTGGTTTATTCACTGTCCAAAAATACTGGCAAGAGAGTCCCCCGCCCTCTGTTTTTTTTCTCTAGTCTTGGGCTTTACAGCTATTGGAATTTTTGTTTCTTGCCAGCTGACATCAAGGCTTTGGGGACCATCCATGTTTTTAATGCAGCTTCCTAAGCTTGTCCTTTCCTGCCATAATTTGTGTCGCTGTCGATGGAAGTTTTCGCTAAAAGACTGCAAGGCAGAGAGTTTGTCTCTAATGCCAATTCTGGTACCCATCAGGAGGCTTGTGTAGGGCAGGCTGGGAAGTAGGGGGTGGGAGAAAAGGCTCCGGTGATCTCGTGTGACAAGCCAGCTCTGTCAGAACACAAGAAGTATGAGAAGGTGAGCAGATCTTAGAAGCAGGGATGCATCAGGGTCCCGACCCAGGGTCACACCCTGAGCATCAGAAAGGAAGGCATCCCACCTTCTAAGACTGGGGGAAATGAAATTATGTGCTTGTAATCCCACAGTGAAACCCCCGTAGGTGTGTTTTCAACGTACCTGGCGTTCACATGGATAGCTTTTAGAAATTACAGTCTTCTATGCTTGAGTCTAAGTTATATGAGTTACTTGGGCACCTTTCAGAGGACATCTGCTGCCCTGCAGGGGTGTTAGCAGCCCTGAACCACTTCTGAAATCCTGAGTGTGTGCCCTGCTCGCTCCTTGGAGCTCTTGGTGCAGGATCAGGAGGCGTAACTGCCGGCTCTCAGCTGAAGTCACTGTGTCTCTGGATGGCGAGGTGGTCTGAACCGCTTGCTGACTTTTATCTCCTGATCTGTCTGCATTCAGTAGAGCAGAGCAAAAAAAGAAAAAGTGCTACTCAGCTGGTCTCTTGCTCTTCCTCCCACCTGATGCTGCCTGTCATCCGCTCCCAACGAAAGCGGCAGATCTGCTGCCTGTGGTCCTGTTCATCTCAGCAAACCTTTGTGCTTCCCTGCTCTGCTGGGGGTGCCCCAGGCACTTGGGACCCCTGGCTGGAGCCGATCCTGCCACAGGAGCTCGGAGAGACTCAACTGTCTGTCTACAGAAAGGACATCTATCCTAGAGTGTGTGTTTCCCGAGCGCGTGTGCTGGGTGTGCGTGCAGGTACGTGTTGGCTCCCAGCGCGTGTGTGACCGAACGTGGGCCAGGTTTTTTGGAGCAGTCATGCCACTGGCGCTGCCGTGACAGCAGCGAGCTTCCACCTGCTCCCAGCCTCCCCGGAGCTCGATGCTGTCCGTCTTTTCCGCTTTAGCCCTTCTGATGGGTGTGTAGCGATATCTCGGTGAGGTTTTCATTTGCGTTTCTGTCATAAGCAATGAGGCCACGCATCTGTGTCTGTGGTTGCCATGTGGGTGTCCTTTCCTGTGAAGTACCTGTCCTAGTCACTGGATTTATATCTAAACTTCTGCTTTGTTTGTGTTTTAGAAAGTCCCGATGGAGTACAGATAGAAATTGGGGATTGATATTGGAGAAGCATCTTGAAAATCCATCACACCCCGGATGGCTGCCTCAGTGGGTCAGCCTGGCCTCACGATATCCGAGGGTAGCCCCCTTCCCCAGTCTGCTCCTGCTTGTGAGTCATACTCTTTCTTAACCTCCACCTCTTACCTCCCCACTGAGAGGTTATTTAACGTATTAGAGCTTCGGTCTCCTCATCAGGACACAGTCAGGATCCCCCTCTGATTCTTCGTGCCGCCGACTAAACCAGGTAATGTTATAGAGAGCAGGAGGCGTGTAAGCCCCCTGGGCATGATAGCCTGTGCTCACTACGGATGTGACCCTGGTGCCTCTGTCTGGGCCTGTGTCCTCAAGGGACCATCCCTCATTTCAGGACGAGATTTCAACTTGCTGCCCCGCCCCCTCCCATTTTCATGACCTACTTCTAGCTCTCAAAAATGGACAACTCTGTTCTTCCACAAATTCTATTATGTTAACCATCCTCCATTTTAGCCATGACAGGCTTGGTTTCTGTTACTGTAGCCTTCCTAGGGGCTTTTTATTTGATCCACATTGCATAACTCAGGGTGAAATCAGAACCCCAGCCCCCTGCTCCTCAGACTTTGGGAGGGTGATCTCTCCCGCCTGTGTTTGCAGCACCAACGCAGCATCTTCTGAAGGCCCTGTGTCCATGCAACTCAAGCTTGGCCTACTCGCCTGGTGTAGGCTCCTTAGTAAAGCTGTTCCCGCCTCCAAGTCCTCCCATAGAACTTATGCTCACAAGGTCTTGTGGACCTTCCCATCAGACATGTCCTCCCCAGGCGAAGATTCTCCTCCATCTTCTTTTTTTGAATTTTTTTTTGAATTTTTTTTTAAATTTTGGGGGGAGGTAATTAGATTTTCATTTATTTATTTACTTTAATGGAGGTACTGGGGATTGACCCCAGGATCTTGTGCATATTAGGCACACACTCTACCCCAGAGCTATACCCTCCCCCTTCCTCTGTCTTTTTTATGGTACATGTAGAGGCCTTTCTGTTGTCTAAGCACTGGTGTATATGCAGGAGGCCCTCGCTGGTGTCACGGTAACACTCAGATGACCTGTGTTATTGACAGTCTTAGAGTGAATGTGCTGAGTGCGGGGTCCTTCTGCAGACTGACATATGGAAACTGGGCTGATCTGGGTAGCAAATCATGCTGCTTGTGGATTGCCTCTCCCTTTTCTCAAAGTAGTGACCCAAAGGAAAACTGAAAAAAAAAAATCAATTCTTTCGGTCATTCTTTTTCTGTTTTTTTTTTTTTCCTGTTTGTCAGTCATTTGTCCCTGTTTTTATCATGTCTCATGAATTTTGAACAGATGCCAAACATCATGTATTAAAAACTGTAGAGGCTCTGGTCAGTGTTATTTTGGTCAGATAGAATGACCATCAATCACTTTCTTTCTGTCCAGGCTGGACTTGAGGCTTGGTTAAGACTTTGTCCTGAATTTTACATTTGTATTATAGCCATTTTAGTTATCTATTGCTATTATCTATTTATTTATTACCTATTACTATTTAATATTACTCCAGAACTTACTCGTTTAAACAACGTTGGTCATTTTTTTTGAATAGGGAAAGTTTAATGTAAAAAAGCATTAGCCGTAACAGCTGATTAGAGTAAAGGGGAATTAGCTGCTAAGAGGTGACAAGAACTCTAAAGACACAGAAAGAGCAGATACAGGAAGCAGCCGGTATCTTCAGGTCAGAGGCAGAGCACCCAAGGAAGGAATAGACATGGATGAGGGTGCCCCCTGTCCATTGCACACACACCCAGGGCTGAAGTTCCTTGGTTGGAGAGGTTACAACCTGGGGCTGGATGAAGAAGAAGTTTGCCGAGGTGCTGCACTGGTGGAACTTTCTGGGAGGTCCCACTTAGGGGTGTCAGAGAAAGCTGTCCAATGGAGAAACTGCATCTGAGACCAGACTTAGAGTTTTCCCAAAGTGCTGGTGTGCCCAGAAGCTGCCGTCTGGGATGAATGCTGCCTGGAGGGAGGTGGCAGGCATCATGGGCCATCACAGAAGTCTGCTGAGAGAAATCACACTTCTTGTAGGACAAGTCTGATGGTAAAAAACTTCCTCAACTTTTGCTTATCTGGGAATGTCTTAATTTCTCTCTCATTTTTGAATAACAGTTTTGCTGGGTATAGAATTCGTAGTTGATAGGTTTTTATCCTTAAGGATTTTGAATGTATCTACCCACTGACTTCAGGCCTCCAGGGTTTCTGATTAGAAACAGGCTTGTGATTTCCTGAGGATCTCTTGTATGTGATGTGTTGCTTCGCTCTTGCTGCTTTCAAGCTTCTTTCTTTGTCCTTTGACAGTTTGATTACAGTGCATCTCAGTGAATTTATCCTTTTTGAATTGTAGATTCCTGTCTTTCTTCAAATTTGGGAAGTTTTCAGCCATTATTTCTTGAAATAATCTCTCCTCTTTCTTCTCTGTCTGAGGCTCCTGTAATGCATATATTAGTCCCCTTAGTGGTTTCCCACAGATCCCCTCTGTTTCCTTTTCTTCATTCTTTTTTCTTTTCCCTCCCCAGACTCAATAGTTCAGTTGTCCTGTAGTCAAACTCATAGGACAAATTTATATTCCTGATTTTTCTTCTGCCTGCTCAAACCTGCTTTTGAGCCCACCTGGTCAATTTTTCATTTCAGTGATTGTACTTCTCAACTTCAGAGATTTTGTTTCCTTTTTATAATTTCTAACTCTTTATTGATAGTCTCACTTTTCTCATGTATCATTTTCCTGTCCTTGTGTCTTCCTTCAGCACTTTGAGCATCTTTAAGACCACTGTTTTATAGTCTTTGTCTAGTAAACCCATCCCAACCTCTGGACTTCCTTGGACACAGTTTTTACCAATGTATTTTGTTCCTTTGAATGAGTTGTCCTTTCTTGTCTCTTTGTATGCCTTAGTAATTGTTTTGTTGAAAATTGGACATTTGAACCTTATAATGCAACTCTGGAAATCAGCTTCTCCCCCATCACAGGACTTGTTATTTCTTTGCTGTTGAAAGGTTTCTCTGTGCTGAGGATCAACCTGAAGTGCAAGGTCTCCTCTGGCTTTTTCTGAGCCTTCCTCATTCCCTGGGCATACCTTGTAGCTTTCTAAATGTTCCCATATGTGCAGTTGCTTCTGAGTGACCTGATCCTTAAATATCTGGCTCCCAAAAGAGGAAAAAGAACTTTTAAACGTGTGTTGCTTAGTGAAATTCCCTGGAAGCCACTTTAGCTGGTGGGGGTTGCAACAGTGGTGGCCCCTGCACCTTAGAAATCGAAAGCATCGCTGAGCAGCCAGAACACAGAGCTCCAGTATCTGGAGGACAAAGTCTTTATTGTCCACCCTGACTCCAGCAAGCCACACCAGGAATGTAGGCACCGCCACCTGCCATGGGGCTGGGGGAGGGGGGACAGTTGCCACTACCACCGTCAAGATTGAAATTGATCAGCAGTAACCACCCCTTACCAGCCAAGCTTTCTCCTGGAGGCTACCAGCTTTCAGATAGACTCCAGAGTTTCAAAACTGTTACTTCAGGCAGTTTTTGCCAATACAATTGTTGTCCAGGTGGGTTTCTAGTGCTCCCTACCTGATTTTTCCTGACATTGCTTTCTTTTTTTTTGGTCGTTTTAAGATAACCTCTGATAATAGAGTTCAATTCAGTCTAATGACTGTTTGTTAAAGACCAGCCTGTGCCAGGTTCTCTTGCTTGAGGCTGCAGAGGAATAGGAGGAAGGCCGGAGCTCAGCTCGCCGTTTCAGAAGGTCGGTAATGAGCAGCACAGCAGAGACCCAAGGAGGGTCAGGAGAGGCTCCAGGTGGGAAAGAAAACTAGGCAGCAGGGTGGAGGTAGCCTTCAGGGTGTGCGGAGAGTTAGGGATGGGGGATGGGGAAGATGGGGCAGCGAGCCAGACGGGGGCCGAAAGGGGACTTGCCTGTGGGAGGAGACCAGACATGGAGAAGAAACCAGATAAACAGAATTCAGGAGGGAAACACCCTGAGGCATGTGCGGTATTGCATGGGCTGCCGCCTGGAGTTTGCTTCTGTCACATCTGATCACCTCTCCACCTACCCGCTGTGAGGCCATTGGTATACGAGGGTCAGTCAGTCAGACATAAATCTGGAAAACCAACTGATGGCAGTGGATGTAAAGGAAGCTAAAACAAAGCTTGATGACAACTCAGGAAGTTAATTCCATGACCCGCACAAATCTTAGTTCACACCCTAAGGTGTGTAGGAAACAGTAGCTTCCTTTATTTTTGTACAAGCCAATCCAGTTTGTATGTCTGAACTCCACTCTAGTCCATGTTGGCTTCCTAATCTCTTCAAGGACTTTTTCCCTTTTCCCTGAGTCTGCATCTAAGTTCAGTTGAGGATGCATCAGGTCATTGGGTTATCTGGTGTATTCTTCTTCTAAGAGTTGCCATGACAACCTGCCTCAGCTGGGTGCCATTTAAGCAGCAGAGATTTACTCTCCCAGTTCTGGAGGCTCAAAGTCCAAGATCAAGACTCCGGAAGGGTTGGAAGGGCTGTGAGGGAGACTCTGGTGGTTTGCTGGCAATCTTTGGCATTCCTTCGAGTGTAGAATCATCACCCTGATTTCTGTCTTCATCTTCACATGGCATTCTCCTTGTGGGTGTCTGTCCCCAGATTTCCCCTTTCTTTATAATAGCACCAGTTGTATTGGTTTAAGAGCTCACCCTAGTCTAGTATGATCTCATCTCAACTATTATGTCTGCAATGGTCCTATTTCCAAATAAGGTCATGTTCTGAGCCTCCAGGGATTAGGACCTCAGCCTATGAATTTTAGGCAGGACACAACTGAACCCTCAGCTTCTTACCCTAGAACTTCTCTGCCTCACCATCCCTTCTCTGGTCCCAGCCGTGGGACATGCAACTCGTCTGTTGCAGAAAAGGTGTCCCTTCTGCTGGTCCACGTGGTTCTTCAGGGCCAGCCCCTCTCTGTTCCTTCCACACTGTGGTTTGTGGCACAGAAATACATTCACCTGTCCACACCTGGCACTCAGGCCCGGGGCTCCTGGGAGGCTGTCTGAGACTCCATCTCTCCAAACACGCCATGCAGTCACTTCCCTGGGCTCTAGCTGCCTCCCTGGGACTCTGGGCAGGAAAAAGAACAAAAAGGTGCCTCTTTTCTCAGGTCAGTTAGAGAAGTCTCGCCATTTCCTAACTTTGAGATCAAAACTCAGAACCCGCTATGGAGCCACCAAGGGATATAATCTTTCAAGGCTGCCTCTCCTCCCAGGTAAGGCAGTGTATGAAGTGGACATGGAGGTATGAGGGGGGCCTTTCCTCTGACTCCAGATGTTTCCTCCAACATATTTTTCTAGACCAGGGACTGGCACACTATGGCCCATGGACCAAATCTGGCCCACCGCTGGTTTTGTAAATAAAGCTTTTTGGCACACAGCCACGCTGTTTTGTTTACACTTTGTCTCTGGCTGCTTTTGTGCTGCAGTGGCAGGGCTGAGTAGTTGCGACAGAGACTTCATGCCGCACAAAGCCAAACAAATGGACAGTCTCGCCCTTTGCAGAGAAAGTTTGGTGTAGACTGTTGTGACACAAAAGCCTAAAGACTTTTGCCACCTTCTGCTGTCACGTCTCTTCCATAAGGCCGTGGTCTCAAGGTGGCCTCACTGTCTGAACACAAGAAGTGGCAAAGGGAAGAAAAGAAATGAAATGTAGCAAAAAGGTCACCCTGCCAGCAAGTGTGTACAATTTGGGAAAAGCCACTGAGCAGAACAGTTGTGATTTGTGCGGGGGACTTGGGGAACTGTCTTACTCCATCATGGAGGTGAAAGGAACCATTGAGGTTGCCCAGGTCATAGTCCTACAAGGACATCCGGGGCCTCGTGGAAGAGCTGGGCAGAGCCACACGTCAGCTGGCCAGGCCAGGGTCCTGCTGCTTCTCTTTGATACCCCTCGTGTGCGGATGTGGTCAAAGAACACAGCTGGGTCTCCAGAACTGGTTCAAACCCCAGCCTAAGCATAGAGCATCTAGGACCCAAGACCACATCACTGAGCACGTGTATTCTCACTCTTACCCAGGAAAAGGGTGCAGCTGGTCTCTACCCAGAGCCCATGAAAAGTGAATTAATCATTCTGATTCTTTTCATTATAGAGTTATTTATTTACTCATTCTGAAACTTAGTGACGTCTGGAGCGTATCTAGGAGCCATTTAAAGGTCTTCATTTTATGCTGGAGAGAGTGTGGAGGAAAGGGAACCCTCCTACACTGTTGGTAGGAATTTAGTTTGATGCAGCCACTATGGAAAACAGTATAGAGATTGCTTAAAAAAACTAAAACTTGACTTACCATATGATCCAGCAATCCCACTCCTGGGCATATATCCAGAGGGAAACTTTATTCAAAAAGATGCATGTGCCCCAATGTTCATAGCAGCACTATTTACAATAGCCAAGACACGGAAGCAACCTAAATGTCCATCGACAGATGACTGGATGAAGAAGTTGTGGTATATTTATACAATGGAATACTACTCAGCCACAGAAAAGAATGAAATAATGCCATTTGCAGCAATATGAATGGACCTAGAGATTATCATACTAAGTGAAGTGAGTCAGAAAGAGAAAGAAAAACATCATATAATATCACTTATATGTGGAATCTTTAAAAATGACTAAAATGAACTTATTTACAAAACAGAAACAGACTCTCAGACATAGAAAGCAAACTTATGGTTACTGGGGGAAAGGAGAAGAGGGATAAATTGGAAGTTTGGGGTTTGCAGATAAACACTACTATATTTATAACAGATAAACAACAAGGTCCTACCATATAGCACAGGGAACTATATTCAGTATCTGGTAGTAAACTATAATGAAAAAGAATATATATATTGTATAACTGAATCACCATGCTGTACACCATAGACTAACATAACATCATAAACTGACTATACTTCAATTAAAAATTTTAAAAAGTCTTCATTTTATAGAAGACGAAAAAAACAAACAACCTACACACACTAAAAATTCCTCTTGGAGTTTTTAGTGTTACAGATGGTCAAGTTTTAAGTTCCGATGAAAGACACAATTTGTGGATCTTGCTGAACTGGCACTCATCATATTCTATTTCCAGATGACCTTGATTTACAGTTCTTGGCTGAACTTTCCTGATGACTCATTTAACACGCCATCAGCGGGGGGCTGCTGTTGCTGAGAGACGGTGTGTAAGAGCAGAGCGGGGTTAGTTTGGATACCTTGCCCGCCCCTTCCCCATCCTGGAAAGAGAGGCCAAACCTGAGCACCCCTGCTGTTTCCGAGGCCTGTCTGGTTAACACCACCGCTCTCTTCCTCCTAGCCCGGGGCCTGGAGGCGCGCACTGCCTGGGCGCCAGCGTGGAGCACGCGGTCTGTGAGAACCTGCCCTGCCCCAAGGGCCTGCCCAGCTTCCGGGACCAGCAGTGCCAGACGCACGACCGGCTGAGCAGCAAGAAGAAGGGCCTGCTGACAGCGGTGGTGGTTGATGGTAAAGGCACCTAGCACATCCTTTCACTGCGGCCTCCCTCCCTGCCCCGCAGACCGTAAATACCTCCTAGGAAAACCCACAGGGCACCCCTACCTCTGCGATCCACCCAATAGGAAGCTCCAGTCCTGCCCAACTCAGCCGTGGACCCACTTCTTGAGCAGTAGGTTGAACTGGGTTGACCCAGCTCCGTGGGATTTCCCCAAAGCAGCTGCGAGCAAGGCAGACAGAGGGCCAGGTTCCTCCCGCACCCCCGTTTGCAGCAGGGTGGGTGTGCTGGTAGCCTGTCGTCTAGTGCCGGTGCTGATGGGCCCCGGGCGGCGTTGAAAGCAAGGCTCTGCAGGTGCAGGACAGGGTTTGCGCCTCTGCTGTTTCTCTCTCCAGTGTTGATACGTTCTTGCATGTCTTTTCTTGGTTCATCTTGGGTTGACTCTTACTCCTTGACAGGAGTGTTCGGGGAAACATTTGTTTTTTTTTGTTTTAATTGAGGTAACATTGGTTTATAACATTATGTAAGTTTCATGCGTACAACACTCTATTTCGACCTGTCTGTACACTACAATGTGCTCACCAGTGGAAGTTAGTTTTCATCCGTCACTGTACAGTTGACTCCCCTTTACCCAAATCACCCTCCCCCCATCCCCCTTCCCCTCTGGTAACCACTACTCTGTTCATCGTATCTATGTATTTGCATTCGTTTTGTTCAATGACCGTTTACAACTTCGTGCAGATAACAATAAGCACGTCTTCTTTCCCAGAGCTTTCTCCCAAATCAAGAGTCTCTGCCCACAGGGCCACTGCAAGCACTTACAATGACTGATAAAATCCTAGGTGGGGCATCATGTCCGAAAGGATTCATGGTGCCTGTTTATTATCCATAAGGATCCCCCAGAGCCGAGTTCAGGGTGTTTTACACATAAAATTCTGTTCCTCTTCAGGAAACAAGGGTGTGCTATACTGATGACAACATTTATGTTGTTCCATTTACGGAGTGTACACCATGTGCTGGGCTCAGGGTAGCTCTGCACACATCATCTCATTTAATATGCAAGACAAGTTGTGCCGAAGGTGAGAGGTTACAGGTTACATGACACATCTGAGCTCCTGCAGCTGGTGAATAGCAAGGAGGGGGCTGACCCCAGTTCCGGACTTGCTGACTCAGAAAATAACCATCTGGCTTCCAGTACTGGAGTAAGATAGAAAGCATGATTTCGCGAGTGCCGAGTGAGGGAGCTTTAATAAGAACTCGAGCAACTGGGCCTGATTTTTACACAGCCTCTGAAGTTTTTTTTTTGCAGAAGAATGAGGTTCCTGTGCCAGGACTTGGGTTTCTGCCCTGGGATCGGAAGAACCTCTGAAATCGACATTCTGCTGTTATAAGTTCAAGTGTGCACAGCTGGTCCGGGGATAGGACCAGGCGGCACAGGGAATAATGGCCTCAGACCCTCAGCTTTGAACGCCCTGACCCATCCGCTTTGAACTGACTCATAGAGCGACATGGGATGTTCTAAGTAGTAGCAGCGAATACCAGCCCACCCAGCCGTGGGCTCATTTTAAAGCTCTGGGGAGCTCCCCCAGACAGTTTCCTTTTTCACAAAGACCAGCATCTTTTGTGTGATTATGTGATTGTGGCCGCCCTGTCACCCAGTCAGCAAACTTCCAGGGAAGTGCAGCCTTTATACCTTCAGCTTTCCCTGCAGACCAGGGAGGAGCCCTGCACCCCTAACAGGAAGACAGGCAGCTGGAAGCAGACTCACCCGGACACTCACGGCCCTGCCTGGCTGTTCATCTGATGCAGAAAGACACGGGAGGCTTCCCCATGTACCAGGCGCACTTGGACCCCTAATCAGGAGGGAGATAGCACCGAGGGGCTGCCGTGTTTCCAGCGCAGTGGCTGGTTTTGATGAAAAGCAGCTTCGTCTCCAAGCCTTCAGCCGAGCCCAGACCGCCAGATAAAGATGTTTGAGGTCCCCTGCCTGTCCTCTCCCACATGTCGGGAGCACGAAGAGGTCAGGTCTCAGACAGACTCTCCCTGCTCTCATTCCGCCTCTGCTGTGTGCACGGCCTTGTTATTCTGTCCTTGGTGTCTTGCTCCAGTTTTCAGTTCTCCTGCCTTGTTTCTTCTATGCAGAAATCCCACTGAAATGTCTGTTTTCCCAAAGATTTCTCCAAGTCCAGATCCAGCTTCTATTTGACTTCTAACCACTTTTGGATCACTGAGCTCCTTGTTCCTTATCATCACAGTGGCTGCAGCCAATGTCTGCCCAGATGCCCCCTCCAGGGAGCCTCCAAGTGCAGCTATTTGGGGAAGCTCACTGAGTTCAGAATGTGTTTTCACCCACTTGCTTTTTCTTTCTGCCAAAGCAGTAAATAATTATAAGCCAGAGTGCCACCGCCTTTGATCCGAAAAGTGCAACCCTACTTGATAAGCACATTCAGCCCTCGGCCTTTGAAGAAGAGACCCCAAGTTCAGGGCTTTGCAAAGGTCCTCCTCCGGAGTGGAATCGTCATGACTTCATTGGTTTCATTGCCTTTTCAATTATAAACAGAAGCAGTTTTTTTTTTTTTTTAAAGAGCGTTTCTCAAGGATAAAAACAAAATAATAAATGGCCAATTCAGAGGGTAGGGGGAGAATACAGATTATAAGTGTTCTTCTCCCAACTCAGTTTATAAAAGGCACAATTCTAGCTCCGCCGTGAGAGGAACGATTCCTGTGGTTGGGCTCTGGGTTCTTCTGCAGCCCATTATGACTGCCCTATTCATAGCACTGCTATCGCTGTGGAATTCTTTGGCGAGTGACACACAGTTCAAGAAGGGGGAAGCTGTATTTTTTTTTCTTTTTTCTCTCATTGAAAAAAAAAAAAAGGAATTCTTGCAGAGGTAGATTTTCCAAGGGAGGACTCAGGACCACAAATCCACACCACCTCCAAAAGAAGACAAAGACTCTCCTTAGCAAATATTTCTCTGTGGAAAAGCCTTTCGACAGAAACCCATTGAGATGGCCCATTGCCAAACCCACCCCCTTTCTGCTCTCCCTGTGGAATCTCATTTAAGTGGAAACCTTCAAGGGTTCCGTCTTCCCTGCCCAGGCCAGCAGGCCACGTGCCCACTGAAGTGTCGGAGGCCTTGGCGAAGGTCGTGTCTGGATGTGGAGTGCTTTCCCAGCTCCCTCTCCCCAGCATGGCGAAACCTTCTTCCAGTCTGCATCTTCCAGGGGATGGAGGGTCTGATGGTCAGGGCTGTCTGACTCCAGCGTGGCCATGCTGGCTGGAGTTGCGTAATGAAAGGAGAGAGTGGTTGCCAAGATGCAGAGTGTCTCAGGGGTCCCAAGGGCCAGGATGTAGGTCTGGGGCCAGGGCCCTGAAGATGTCAGGATCTCCTCTCCATGTTCGACCACAGCTTGTGTGTGTGAGCCGTTTCTTCCTGCCCGCCCCGCACTGGCTTTCTCACAGCTTGTCCACACGCAGGCCAAAGGGCAGTACACAGTGCCTTTTATACACGTCCTCATCCCGTGTCCAAATCCTTTGGGGCCAGATGTAGTTCGGAGTTCAGAGCATTTTAGGTGCTAGAAAGGTAACAACAGGGTGTCGACCATATATTACTTAATACCCCCAGTGGGGTCCTGGGAATCACCCCACAGTCAGACACATGGACATCTCTACCAGGTAACTCACAAACAGTCTACAAGTGGGATACTAAACCCCACCAACAGCTAGTCAAGGCTAGTTTTGCTGCCAAATGTGTTTGGCACAAATGTAAAAACCAAACCAAATCAAACCAATGTTTGCGGTTTTCAGAGCTTTTGGATTCCTGAATTGTGGGTAAGGAAGTGTAGACTTATTTGGGGTTCATCAACCATGAGCAGACACAACCTCTCTAGCTAAATTTCAGGTCTACTTTCCCAGAGGGAGACTCTGATTGGTCCAGCTGTGATCAGGTGTCTGTTCTTGGTCCAATCAGCTGAGGCCTTGTGAGGCCTGACTATGAGGGTGTGGTGGGGGAGAAAGACTCTGATTGGTCCAGCTACAGTCAGGTGCCCCCTAATGGTCCAATCAACTGAGGCCTGGCTATGGGGTCATGGCGGGCAGCTTTGGGGATAGGGAAGTGAGCAGTTTTCTCAGCGTGTATACCCGACAGAGGGCCAGACAGGGCTGGGGTGAGCGCTTGTGATGTCCTCAAAAATTAAATAGTGTCTCCACCTTAGTAAGACCTTGTAACCACTGGCAGAGAGAGAACAACAGGTGCTCTAAGAGCCACACGGTGGAGCAGCAGGGGAACCCTCCAAGCCTCCACCAAGCACATGTGATCACATGGCTCCCAAGACCCCAAGCCCATCTCGGCTGCCCTGTGTGTGGCTTCCCCATCCAAGCGCTAAGTCCTGATGACAAGTGAACTAATGAGAGGCTGGGACGCACCCCAAAGAGTCCAGCCTCAATCTGGATTTCATCTCGGCACACATCAGCCGGGCGAGAGGGGTGTTCCAGGCTTCTTTGCTTACAGTGTGTGGTTGTATAACTTTTTAGAAGATTGGACCTCCTGTACAACAAGGATGTAAGAGTGTTGACGAAAGATGGAAGTTTGGTTCCTTGCCCTCCAAGGGCTCCCATTCCCATCAGTTCTTCAGTCTAAAGGTAATTGCAGTCTATCCCTTTCACATTCCTTTAGCAACAGGACCCACCTTATAGGAGATCCCCTTGTATGTGGGAGTTGCTCAGACAATTACAGAACAGCAGGATTTGGAAGCTTTAATGGAAGTGTGTGCAAAATGCAGGTGGAGACTCCAAGTCAGAGGTGGCATGAGAAGAAGGCTCTGCAGTAGAAGCTGCCGGGGTAACAGGCATCTTCCAGAAAGGAGGGGGAACAGTCTAGGCAAAAGCGTGAGGTCTTGGCATTTTCTGGGCACTCGCTTGGTTCCAACAACAGCAGAAACCAGGGTTCTCATCCTGCCTGGGGACAGGGCCCTTACCTGTTGTCCTAGAGGCTTCTGTGTCCCCTTTCTGTACCTTATTCCTGCTCAGTTTCTTCCAGGCCCTTCTTGCCACTTACCACAGCCCTGCAGCTTTTGTCCAGCAACGGGGGACCACTAAGGCTTTAGCAAAAGCTGCTGCCACGGCGACACCCCTGAGACCTGCCCCCCTCATCCCTTCCCCACCCCAGGCTCATCCCTGATACCTGTTCAGCTTGCTTAGAGGTTAGCACAAAACGTGTTTGTTTGGCCTATTTTCTTTAATACCTTAAGGAAAAGGAAATTCTATTTCTGTGCAAAGGAGAAAGAACAAGATGAAGAAAAGCCCACGGTGCTCTCACCTGTGTGCCATTCCCCTGAGCCGGAGGGTCTTTCTCCACGTGCTGTGCCAGGTGTTCCTAGGGGTGGGTGCAGCAGGTGCCGAGACCTTTATTCCATGCCGACTTCTGGTCCCTCGGGCTGGCCCATCGCCCGCGCCCCTTCCCACGACATGCACCCCCTTTCCCTCCTCAGATAAGCCGTGTGAACTCTACTGCTCGCCCCTCGGGAAGGAGTCCCCGCTGCTGGTGGCCGACAGAGTCCTGGATGGCACGCCCTGCGGGCCCTACGAGACCGACCTCTGCGTGCACGGCAGGTGCCAGGTGACGTATTCTCTTTGCGTCCTTGGCAGGGCTTTGGAAGGGAGGCTCCCTCTCCACAGAAGGGCCAGGGGTGGGCGGAGGCCTCAGGGGGCCGGAGTGAGGAGACTTTCCCTAGAAGGCACTGGTGGTGCTGCCTCCTGCAGCCTGGGCCCCTCCCTTCTTTCCTCCCTCCTTCCCCCCCTCCTCCCCTCCCTCCTCATCTCAGAAGTCTTAGAGTAACTTTAGACATCGTGACAGCAGGAGGAGCACGTAGATTACCAAGGTGGGACTGGAAAAGGTACAGGAGCATGTGTTTGGGGACAAGCTATGCTCCGTTTAGCTGTAAAAGATGTAGTAGGACCAAGCAGACTCCTTCCTGGGTAGTACCTGGGAGGTGACTGTGCCAGGCTTTTGGGGGTCGCTCCACCCACCCACCGTAAGATGATCCTCAAAGCCATCGTGACGTTGGATGTCTGTGACTCCTTAGCACGATGGTAGATGTCAGTTAAGAAGACATAAAAAGAAGGAGTGGGGGACGGAAGCTCACATTCCACCTGCATTAAATATGCCTGAGCTGGGGGGTCACCTGTAGCTGAGCCCTCCCAAGGCCTCGTTCCCAGCCTAGGTAACCAGTGACTGCTTGTCCGTCAGGATGGGTACCCTCCTGCTGTGGAGCGGCAGCTGGGATGGGGGGGGGGCAGGTCTAAAAGCTGCATATTTCCAGTCCCTAAGGGGCGTGGCTCAGGCGATGCAATGCTCGACTCTGCCACACAGGCCCTATTTCCTGACGCCCTGGTCTGGTCTGAGCCTGTCGTGAGAGAGCCCCCCTCAGCCGTGGATACGGGCTCTCATCACAAGGCCAGGCTCCCTCAGCAGGTGAGCCCGCAGAGAACTGGAGGAGACTGCGGCTCCCACAGCCCTGAGTGGGCGGATGGGTGTGAGGATGGCTGTGCACTTGGCATAGAAAGGAAAACCCGGCATTTCCTCCTGTTTTCACTTTTCCCTGTTTGGCCTCCATTGCCCAGCATCTATGTGAGACTAAGCAAGCAGTCCACAGCAGGGCTTCTGACTTTACTGGGAAAAGGGAATCAGCTTCCTAAAAGCCCTGTGGCTGTGGATGCTTCAGGAACCCCCACCCACCTCCCGAAGTTGACACCATCTCTACTGCTCAGTTTCAGGGAAATATTAAAAACATTTGAAAAATTATAAATCCCAGGGGTCATGTGGAAAAGAAACCATCATCCCCCCTCAATTGTCATTGTGCCTGAACCTTGACCCCCAATCCTGGGGCCCCCTGGCCTCATGGGGCAGCCGGTCTCCCCAGATGCCTGGCCCTGGGCGTGGGCGGTGAGGTTTCACTGAGTGAGTGAAAGACAGAGTAAGAGGGAGAAAGGCAGGAAGACATGGACACAACGACAACTTCTAGGATGATTCCGGCCGCCAACCATTCCAACCCTAGTGGATTTCTTTTCCCCTGCAAAGTCCAGACTAGGATTTTTCAGGGAAAAACTTGACAGTGTCCAGGCTCCTTTGGCACTGCCTGGCTTTGTTATCAAATACAGTATGTGGGGGGGAAAGATGCTTGGTGCCCAAGAGTCTTGGCCAGGTCTCCTCCCAGAGAAGGAGTGGGTGATGGTGGGAAAGCTGGGCCCTCAGGCCTGCTGCGTCATAGCAACGAATGTGCAATGTCAGGCGGTGTGGACAAAGATCTGGTCACTGTCACTGAAATGAGAAATTGCTAATGGTTCTGGTTCTCCGTAAATCTGCTAGCCAGCCAAGTGCAAGATTTGTTTTCATCCTAAATGATACATTTGCACGGGCCTTGGTGCAGCCCCAAAACGTACATTCCTTTAGCAACAGTGTCCCAAGTAAAGCACTTGTACTGTTCCGAGCAGCACCTGAGCCATCTCCAGCCTCTCACCAGTGTCTTCTGTGGTGTTCTTACCAATGTGGAAACATTTCTGAGACTCCTAAAATTTTCCGGCCTGTGGGGTCCCTAGTAAGTGGCCAGACCTGATTTCAGCTCTAACTGATCCGGGCCAACGTGCCCCTTCCATGACCTTGGTTCTTATTGCAGCTTCTTCAATTAGGGAATCTCTCCCACACCATGACAGCAAAACTCTCAGTCCTTGAGTAAGTACAGCAGGGTATTTGAGATGCCACTCAAGGTCTTTTAATAGCCTTAAGTCTGCGGTCATCCGAGCACCAGTGAGCCAGAGCCTGCCCTGCACGGGGTATGGTGGGAATAACATGTGTACACTCGCCTTCTCATTCCCAGATGCCACTCGGTTCCCACCCGGCAGCCAATCTCAAATGCCTCCACCACCATCTTCATCGTTGCATTTACTCACCCTGCACTGAGGCTAACACTAACCAGGTGTGAGCCCTCAAGGCAGGGGCACCTTTCACGGTGCTTTATAGCAGGCGGGCAGGCTCATGCTCCCTGGAGCCTCACCCTGACAGTGGGAGGCCTCCCCCTTGCCCCCGTCAGCTCTTGGAAGTACCATCCCTTCCACATGGGTGCATCCCAGTGACCCACTGCCTCCAGGCAGCCCACCAGTCCTAGCAGAAGGACCACTCTCCTGGTAGGTAGTGATGGCACTTCATGAGACTAAAACCCTGAGAAACAACTCGCTTCCTGAAGGAACTTAAAAATACCCTCTATACTTCTAACCTTGTGCATTCTCCAGAGAGAATCCATGAAGGTTAACTTCAGCCCATGGAGAATTTAAGTCAATTTCACAAAAATCCAAATTAGTCAAGGCATAGTTAATCAAGTTTCATAATAACGCTGAGCATACTTAAATAAGATTATAAGAAATTAAATACAAATACAGTATTTATGCCCAGTTACAGCGATTGCCGGAGTGGAGTGTTCTGGATTCCTGTGGTACTTGTGGATGAGTAAGGCAAGGGGTATTGATTATAGAGCAGAGCGTAATAGTGATTAAAAAAAAAATCTCAGGGATTTGGTGAGCAGAGGGTCTGTACCTGTTCATCAGTATCATCATCTAATTATAATTGATAAAAGGTAGGAACATCTGTATTCTGTATAAGACAACACATACAAAAATACAGCCACTGTTCAGCTTTACCACCGTCCCCTTCAGCTATGAATTTTGCTATTTTGGAGGTAGCAGAAGGAGTTCTGGGAAAGTTTGAGAAACCTAGGGACTAGTTGGTGGGGAATGGTGGGGACGAGAGGCTCCGAAATGGCATTTTGAGAAGATTCCCCTAAGCTCCAAATAGCAGGCTGATTCAAACCATAACACGCAACATGGAAATACCATTTCACCCTGTTTTTACGAGGACCGCGTTGAGTTTCATTTCAGTGAGTCACCAATTACTTAACATGCTGAAATGAAACTTAACAGCACTCATAAAAGTGGAGTGAGTGAGGGGAAGAAACACAAACATTGTCTATTTTTTAGCACGTCCCTATAAATCAGGAGCCCCATCATTAATGATTCCTACTGTTGACCTCCGGAAGCCAAGAAATCAAGTTAATATGCCTCTAATGTGCAGCTTGCGTCAGAGCTGCTGACCAGCAGTGGGTGAGTGAGATGGATGGACGGAGCTGAACGTACCTGGGACCAGACATGCCTGGCTTTTCTCTAACGCCTCATCAGCTTATGTCACTTGTAGCCAACATACTTCATTATGGTCCCACTTCCTTGGGACCCTAACTTGTGCATGTACCGCTGGCTTGATGAACATCAAAACCAAACACCTTCGGGGCCTGTAAGCTTCATCAGTGGAGGGATTGTGTCTGATTATCTGCGTTCCCCAAGGAGCTGGCTTGAAGGACAGACGGCCTTACTGCATTTTGCAAAGAAAAAAAAGGAAATGGGTGCGTGAACGGATGGGCCACCCGCTCTTAGGACTTCAGTGATTCTGGAGTCTAGAGCCCATGTCAGTGGATCATCTTCATTGTCCAGAATTTATTGGCGTCTTTGTGTGCGGTGGTCTGTTAGGCCAGTGGAATTACTGGTGGAATTTAGGAGAATTGTCAGAGACTCTGGCCTCAGAGGCCCCCGTATAAAGTAGGGGTAACAAGCATGCAGGAACCTCTACTGGTTATTTACGCTCACGCGAGCCTGTGTTTCAACCACGCCCACCTGGTTGCTGCTTTTCCCCACATCGTGACCCTGAAGTGTGTGACTGTTGGTGCTGAACCTTGACCCACGGCAGGGCCTAAAACTCTGAAGTCAGACACTCTACCCCTTTCACCCAATTAACCTGCCATAGCAACTTCCAGGTTAAGCCAGCATTCTGAGCCCCGTGTTCACTCCTCTTCCATCCGGGGACTCCACTCAGCGACATTAAGGCAGCGTAGCACAGACCATAGTGAAGAGGAGAAGCCGAGGCCACCCTTGGACAAGAGGGCAGAGTGGGTGGAAGTTTCACTGAAGGAGCAGAGCAGCAGAGGCCAGAACTGGAACAAGTGGAGAGTCACAACCAGAAGTAACGCCGGATGCTTGAGGGAGTCTCGGATGGGGGAGCAGAGGGTGGAGAGAGGAGCTGGCTGCAAGTAATGAGCCAACATCCCTGACCGCGCCCGGCCTGGCACATGGAGCTTGATGAGTTGCTGGGAAATTATCCTCAGAGTCTTTCCCAAAGTTGCGTGATAAACTGTTGAGGGACATCCGGGGCAGGTGAGTGGCATTGGTGCTTGAACACAGCACTTCCCTCCCACCATCCTGAATGGAAGCCTGCCACCCTCATGGCTAGAGCCCCCCTCTGGCCCTTCTGTGCCTCATTCTCAAACACATGAACAGTCAACCAGGGATCATCAGCTCTTTGAGGCAAACCAGCAGCAGGAATGAGAAAGACCAAGGAAAACAAACAAAAACTGATCCTGGCGGAAAATTGAGATAATTACAGAATCCCGTATGCAGCCAAATGAGCAACCAAGCATGGAGGTGAAATAAAGGAATTTTGAGACATGGGAGAACTCAGAAATTTTATTTTCCATGCATCCATTCTGAAGCCGTGACATGTAGTTTAGCAAGACAAGGGTGAATTCCAGAAGAAGGAAGACAAGCCTGGCAGGACTTGGTGGAGCTGACCCAGGAGCCCAGGAGATGTGGGGTTGGGGGTCCTGTTGCTGGCTGAAAGCATCAGTTAAATATAAAACAGTAAGTCAGTGGAATCCCTGTAACAGCAGAGAGAGCGGGAGGCAGTCGTCGGAAGGTAGCTATTAGGTAGGAAGAAAGCAATAAAGAAAAATAAACAAAAACAAGGACCATCAAAACCTGCATGAGGACGTCCCAGTTCAAAAAAGAGCAAACTCAACTGCCCTGTGGGGGAAGGGGTTGCTGTCCAGCAGGGGCACAGAAGACAGAGGCAGAGGACCCGTTTTGAAAACCAGAGTCTTCTGTCCTCACTTTTACCCAGTGTCCAACTTGATGAGAGTTCAGTGTTTTTATGCATTTCTTTACCATTCTGAGCTTGGCACCATGCTGGCCGCTGTGTTTGGGGGTGGGGGACAAGGATACAAAGGATTGTAAGACCCCACCTCCACGTGCTTACAGTCTGTCGGGAAGATGAGACTTGATGTGAAACCCCAATAACCACAGGCGAAGGCATCATTGAGAGCCGGTGAGAGGCTGGGTTTAGAGCGGAAAGAGCTTTCATTCCACGTGCTGGGCGCTGTAACGTGTGCTGGGCACCCCGTGGTCAGCAGCACCGAGGGGATCCCTTTCCCTGTGCAATGTACAGACAAGGAATAGATAAACTCCCAAACCTGATCATTCCGGGGACTGGTGTGTGTAAGGAAGAAAATGATGTCAGAGAGAGATGGAGCAGGGCTATCGCTGAGGGAGACAGTGGCGTGGCAGGTGTCTCCGAGGAGACAGCATTAGTGTGAGAGCCAGCCCGTAGGGGTGAACACGTAGGGGCAGAATGCCCCAGGCAGAGGTCAGCAGGGGCCAGGCTGGTGTGTTCCAGAAACAGGAGGGTGGAGGACAGATGCTGGTGGGGCAGAGGCGTCAGGACCCAGGCCATGCAGGGCCTGGCGGACTGCGGTGGGAATCTGGATTTATTCTGGCTGCAGTGGAGAGGTTGAAGCAGGGAACCAAGTGAGCTTGTTTATAGAGAACTGGTGATGGGGCCTGACTGGAACCCGGGAAACAGGATTCACTGGCGTGATTCGTCTTGCTGAGAGGTGATGGGCTGGCAGGAGCAGAGCTGGCGGTGGTTGGACTCAGCGTGCACTTGGAGGAAGAGGAGGGAGGGAAGCTGAGGTGGTGAGTGATTGGATGAGACCAGGGAGGGCCTTGGGTTCTGAAGTGTGAGCATATTCCATAGGCAGTGGGGCACACGGTCACGGACTGTCCTGTCTTCCCAGGTGAAGACTGATCTGGAGCAGCGGGGAGAAAACCAGTGTGATTGGTCACATGCAAAGTGATGCGGGGCTAGACTGGGCAGTGGCCACGAGCACAGAGAGGAAATAGATACTAGAGAGGTTTCAGGATGCAAAACCACCAGGCTTGGCACCTAACCAAACACAGCAAGAAGAGGAAGAGTCGGAATGGCCCGGAGGTCTCAGGCTCCGGTGCCGTGTCTGTCAGTTCCAAGAGGGCGGAAGGAGGACCACCTGTAGAACTGAGAAGTCAGGAGTGAGCAGCTTCAGAGGAGGAGCTGGTGGGCCCCCTGAGTCCGGTGTCCGGGCCAGAGTGTCCGGGGAGGTTGTCGGCAGACACGCACCTGCGAGCCCGGGTGGGAGGGAGAGGACTGGGTGTAAGAGCTGTCAGTGTGCAAGTGGGTGTTGGAGTTTAAGGAGCAGGTGAAATTAACAAGACAAAGCAGCGAGAAGCAGGAGGGGCAGGAGAGCTGCCCCCTTCCAGGGAGTCAGGGACGCGCGACCTCTTCTTGACTTCTGGCGTCCTCAGGCACCTGTCACAGCGTGTGCTCCGTGCACCACCCCATCTCCCCGTGGGCTTCTCCTGTCCTACATGTCCCTTGTTCCAGGTTAGGCACATGCAGGCCAAGCGTCACAGAGCAGCAGTGTGCCCCGCAGCCCCGCAGACATCAGGGCCTTGCTGGGCTCCCAGCTGATGGTGACTTCATCCCCCTTCCAAAAAAGGGGATCAATTCCAAGCATTGCATCTGCTTAAGTTTTGGATCCCGGGAGGTCTAACTCAGTGTGGGTTGGGGCCTTGCCACAGAGCAAGTGTGTGCGTGTTCTTTATGTCATGTTTTAGGAGTGATGCTGAGAGTCACAGTGAGGGGAGAAAATTGCCCCCCCCCCACCTGCCTCTGCTTTCTTGTCTAGGCAACAGCATTTCCTGCCGGGGCCCCGAGGCCAGGAGGACACCTAATGCTGATCTGGCTCTGCAGGGCTTTGTAGGCACGTAGGCCACTGCCCTTCCTCCTCCTCTTTTCTCTTTCCCACCAAGATCCTTCTTTCAGGGGACTCTTTGGAGGAAGAGCAGTTTCCCATCTAGGAAGGTATGTGATCTCCTCCTAAAGGCCCCTCTTCCTGTGGGTCCTGGTCCTGCTTTTCCCTGAAGCACCTCGCATGCCTTTCCTTCCTGCGTCCAGGTGAATTCCTGGTCTGGCAGATTTCAGACACAGGCTCTGCCTCCCCACCCTGATCTCAGCCAGACAACAGGTGGCCTTTTGAAATTCTAGTGTGGATTCTCCCCTCCCATCTCCTTTCCCCAAGGGTAGCATTTCTGGTGTTCTTTTTTTTTTTAATTGAAGTATAGTCAGTTACAATGTGTCAATTTCTGGTGTATAGCATGTTTTAGTCATACATACACATATATACTTGTTTTCATATTCTTTTTCTAATATTAACTAGTATATATAAAATAGATAAACAACAAGTTTCTTTTGTAAAGCACAGGGGTCTGATTAAGTTGAGGAGCTGTGAGGCCAAGCATTCACCTCCAGGAAGTCTGCCATTCGGCCAACTCTGCCCAGTGCCCTGCTCCTGTCCGAGTAGGGTGTAAGGGTGGAAAACACCTTGCTAGCACCCATCCAGACATCACAGGAAAGAGCACAATCACCTCGGCCTGGGTTATCTGGCTGTAGAATCCTTTGCAGCATGAACCACAAGTATGCAATGCAGGGTACAGGGCAGTGGGGAAAACCTTGTTCTTGTCCTAGATTTATTCTCTTGATGGGCAGAACTACAGAGAGACATGGTAGCAATTTAGCAAATAATTCAACACACTAGTGTTTACCGTAATGTAAACTTAGGTGTGTTGTTTTGCAGACTGTAAAGTTCTTGTGCATTTTTAAAAGGGAAAAACAGGAGTTCACAACCTTTTCCCACTTTTTTATGAATGACGTGGCTACGCTGCCCAGAGCCACCCTGGGTTGGGGCAGCCTTCCTCCCCCCTCAGACATGGCCTGTTGAGAAAATTTGGTGGGGTTTCTTCTTGGGCCAGATCTCCCCAACTGAGAAATGGGGGGTTCCTTCCCAGCCATGCCTCAGTGAGCTCTGGGCTTCCCGACTTCAGCAGAAAAGTCAGTGTGGTCTCTTCTGAAACTGTTGGCTGTTCCAACCGAGATTCATCCAAAAACCCACGCAGCTCTGAAGGGGATACAAATCTAGTGAAGTTGCGGCTACACCAGGAGGTACGGGAGCCGGCTTCCCTCCCTCCCCTCCCCCCTGCCTCAGGCGGCTCTGGAAGGGCCAGGGTTTGGGCCTCAGTGTGACTTCCGTAGGCACTGTGGCCTTCGTGGGCCCCTTCCTCCATAACAAATACTAAAACGTGTATTTGATGACTCTGTGGATATAAAGACAAATGTAATACGAGCTGAATTCTATTCATTTTTTTCTTTTCTGATTTTAAAATAAATCAAGAGATTTGCTCAGGCCGCTGAAGGTATCGTGAGCCCGCAGGCATGATGCCCACCTGGAGGAGTCAGCCCTGCAGGGTGTCATCTCCGAAAAGCCCTGTGAGTCCTGCACACAGACTAACCCAGCCCTCTGGTTGTTTAGAAAATCGGCTGCGATGGCATCATTGGGTCTGCGGCCAAAGAAGACCGGTGCGGGGTCTGCAGCGGGGACGGCAAGACCTGCCGCGTGGTGAAGGGAGACTTCAGCCACTCCCGGGGCACAGGTGAGTGTGGGCCGAGGAGAGGTGACCCTGGCCGCTGCTGGGGCCCGGCGAGCGCTGGGCCAGACAACAGACAAGTGCTGTATATTTTATTGCCCCAAAGTCAATTTTCTCATATATTGTGTTGCCCCAAAGCCCACAGTTTCACGTCTTCCCTGCATCTCATATTTAAGGGATAGTTGATCATAAGTAACGGACCTGGCACTTTGTTTCTATGGTTTCCGAAAGGCAGAGAAAGACATTTTAGCTAGAATGACGCCTTTAGGTTCTGGGAAGTGAATATCTGCCTGTGGCGTCAGGGTTCAGCCCCGAGTTCCATCATCACGCAGCGGCTGCCCCGCCTGACCGGCTTCCCCTGCCGCTGCGAGCCCGCCCAGCTGCTGTCGTGCACACAGAGATGGCAGCAAAGACGCTTTGCTACGTTGTTTTTACCTATAGATGGAAGAGATTTTCTCTGTTTCTGAGCCTTCTGTCCGTGAAAGTAGAATAGCTTTTACACACATCCCTAAAACGTGCACGAAGCCTTATGTTCCGGGAAGTCTGCGATGCCTCTGCCGAGTGTGACCGCAGAGTTACTGTCTCCCACGTCCAGGACGCAGCCCTCCCCTGACTGGGCTCGGAAAGGCCCTGCAGAGTTCAGCTGAGGGCTTCGCAGTCTTTCTCCTGGAAGCATCTTCACAGCTGTGGGCTGCTTTGGCCAGAGGTTGGAGATGGTTTTCGATCTCCTGTCCCAGTGGACACCCACTTATGATGTCCAGGGAAGTATCTGCTTGATACTAACGAGGGGTGCATGAGGCAGGCAGGGTGAGCTCCCCTCGAAGCCTTAGTGAGTGTCCCCTTAGCCAACGTCACCAAGAGTGAGGCTACCCAAGATAACTCGTTGGGCGGAGCTGAGCTGAAAAGCTTCTGTTCTAATTTCTGCACTTGCTTTGGATAGAAGCATTTCAGTCCAGTTCCACCCATGGAGAGGAGAGGATCCTGGTTTGTCCTCCCTGTCCCACGGAGCAGCCTCTGGGATAAGGCAGAGAAGAGATGTCAGTGAACGTCATCCTTTTCTCTGTTTGGATAAAAGACTGGTCTAGAGGAAGCGTTCCTTCTGGATCGCCTGGTGGAAAGGGCAGCGTGTTGCAAACGCTTCTCAGGTTCCTGTGAAAGCAAAACCAGAGGCAAGTGCAAGTCCAAAATGACATTTAGAAACTACATTTCAGGCCCAGTAAGGGCTGGTTTCAGGATTTTAAAGACAGGTGTCCCGCCTGCGAAACAGGAAGCTTATGTGGGAATCTGCTGCGCAGCTTTGAGGAAACCCAAGGAAGCTGGTGCTGGAGCACGTCGATTTTGGGGAAAGCGCACCATCCGGTACAGTAGCCACAGACCACTTGAGTCCATTCAAGTTTTAATTATAATTAATTAAAATTAAACAGGCTTAGAAGCTCCAGCCCTGAGTCCCACATCAGGTGCTCTGTTGCCTCAGGTGACAGGGCTCCGGTGTTGGACAGGCGAGAGAGAACTTGTCCGTCATTGCAGAACGTTCTCTTGGACCTTTGGTCACGGCTGCTCTCTTGACATGTGTGTTGCCACTGGCTGTGTTTGCACCGTGAGACTTGGGTCTTGCCTGCTGCGACTGTTCAGCAAGGGCATCTGGTAACAAGAGCTGTGCAGCTGGCAAGTGTTTGCTATTGATTTTTTTTTCAAGGCTGCGTTAGACCCTTTATTTAAATTGATTGTTGTGCTAAGCTCCAATAAACTGAGCTGACTACAACAGCTCCCTTCTATGGAAGGCAGGTGGAGGAGAGCCGTGATAACCTCAGCCGCTTGGGCAATTCTGTAGAACACTAAGGAAGGTTCCACCACACACCTTTGAAAACTTTGAAAACTGTATGGGACCTAGCCGCTGACTTCAAGAGAACCCATTCAGGGCAAAAGCAATTCTCTTTTTTTCCCCAGAGTCTAAACAGTTTGTTGGCCTTTGACCTTGGCATGAGCAGATCCATTCCTTCGATCGCAGCAATGACCTTTTCATCTGCTGTCCATCCTCCATCCCACCATGTGCCTGGCCCCACCATACCCAGGGGGGAGATGGGTATGAATGTGTAGCCATCCTTCTGGGGAGATCAGGCCTCTGGGGCTGTGGTGGCCAGTGGGGCTGTAGCATGGCAGACAGTGCTGGAAACCTCCTGGTGGGGGTAGTGGTCCCCATCCTGGCGTGTGGCTTAGTGCTCCTTCCCGCTTCTTGGGCACAAGAGCCTTAGCAAACCTTCAGGGAAAGATGAGCACAGGTAGCCTCACCCACCTATAAAAGTTCTGACGTTCTAAACGATTGCCAGATGTCACATCTTCATGTTAAATTCTGAAGCTGTTTTTTTCCAAATCTTTGGGCTGGGGTCTGTGAGCATAAGCTCACATCAGTGTGGATTCTGTTTATTGAAGATGTGCATAGAATGCTCACTCACACCTGAATGAATCACTGTCTAATACAGTTTCATCAAACACAGACCTGTAATCCTGGTCTGATGTTCTGGAATGCACAGAGGCACTGGCATGTGGTCACCCATGCATCCAGCCACCCAGTAAACATTTATTTAGCACCACTGCATTTTAAGCATGAGGTGTCCAGATATAAAGGTCAACTGTCACCAAGTCGGCCCCAGTCGAGGGCGGGGACCCCCCACCCCAGGCAGGCAACTTGAGTCCCTGTGTGACGTGGAAGCCGCTCAATGTGGGGTGCTGTGGGACCCTAAATTCTAGTGGAGCTCCTTGCCTGGGCCTGTGGGCAGATGAGGGTGGCCCCCGAGCCCTAAAGGACAAGTCGAAATGAACTGACCATAGAGGTGGGTAAAGGACATTTCAGGCTGAAGGAAGAAGCCCAACCTGGAAATGGTGCAAAGCCCCCAGGTGATGTGACATGTGGGCGACCCCATGTGCGGCTGGATGGATTCGCAAATCCTGTCGGTTTAGATTGGAAGGTAACTTTCATCTCGGCCCAGCTCGAAAGATGGGGAAAGGAGGAATGCCTTATCACCCCGAGGGTGAATGTCCAAGAAAATACTGTCCAGAAAGAGAAAGCGGAATCAAATGCAGGATTTTTGCCCACTTAGATCAAGTCCTGACCCTTGCCTGAACTCTTCTGGGTCCTTTCACCCAAGTACTTGAGCTGGGAGTGCAGAGCAGACCCACACAGGGACAGTGTCCGCACCCCAGGATGTCCCACTCTGGTGTCCTCGAGAGGTCCCAGTGCAGCGAGTAGGGATGTGGACCATACTGAGCTTCAGTTGAGCCTCTGGCCTGTTGCCTCCTGACTTTGAACAAATGAGGCCCTTGGCCTCTTAGCTATAGGAGGAATCGACTTGAGCTGGCTGGCGTATTACTTCTGTGATGGGTGGGCTTCAAAGTGCCCAAGCTTTTGGTCAAGTTGAAACAACTAAGTTTTTTTTTTTTAATTTAGTAATTTGAAAATTCTTGATATGATGCCTTCGTTTCATTCACTGGATTGTCATTTCCACATGATTAATTCTGTGCTGCTCCTCAGCATGAGAAAGGTGACTGGGGTCCATGGCCACCCAGCCCAGGACACACTTGGACTGAATTCTCTCCCCAGAACCAGCCATGGTGCCCCATGGGCTCTGAATCTCCAAGAGAACCTTCTCAAACAATTGATTCTTCAAAGGGAAGGTGATGTGATTGATCCCTTTTGAATGTGGTTAGATCCACACATCACACATTTATTCAATAATTACCTTTAGAGCCTCTGCCACGTGCCACGTTCTGTGTCCCTGCCTCTAGGTGTGGGGTAGGGAGGTTCATGGGGAAAGGTGCCACTGTGTGGTGGTGACACATGACTCTCTCTGCACCATGATTAAAAGCTGTAGTCTCAGTTCCTGAAATGTGCATGTAAACCCATTACAACCTATTTCTTTTTCTCAGTCAAGAATAACCTTTGTACGAAGGTGTCCACCTGTGTGATGGCAAAGGCCGTTCCCCAGTGTTTCTCATGTAAGAGGTTTGGCTGTGACGTGCAGAACTAGCGGTGACATGCCTGGTGTGGGGCTTTCCTCGCTTGCGTGCCTGAGTGTTTTCGGAGGAGAGTCAGTGGTGGGATGAGTCATGCACGAAGCCATGGATTAACACTAAGGCCATTTATCACTGATGTGTAATTGATGTTTAAGGCCGATTGCCAAAAAGAAAAACTGTAGAATAAAACCAATTTTAGAGCTATAAAAGATGAAGAGGCATGGAATTAGAGGCCAGACAGAAACACGTGATAGCATGCCAGAGATATGTCTTCATTCTCCTCACCCCACCTGGAGCTCAGGCAGAAAGGGCTAAGTCGTGCCAGAGAATTTAGCCACACATGGCACTTTTACAAGGCAGTTGCCATATTACAGGGTTGGGTTTCCCAAAGCACAGAGGGCATTTGGTAAGACCCTCCTGGTCTTCATGCTGGAGATAAAGGTCACAGCCTCACTTTGGCCCACCTGTGCTGACCTCGCATTCAGAGAGCTGAACCAGAGTATCAGTCGAGTCTCGTGGGCTTCCCAAATAACTTTCATTTGGAACCAGAACAACCTTTAGGGATAAATGTAAGGACAGTGATATTCTCATAAATAATCTTTGTAAAAAGAGAAGACTGTAAACTTACACAAAGCCTCCCCAGGCATTTTTAAAGATTATTACCCCAAAAAAAGGACTTTGTTTATATATATATATATTTGATACAACCTTGTGAAAATGTTCCAGTCAACATAGCCAGGGTTTTACTTGTTTCCATCATGGTCCCTTACTAGCTCAATGGTTTTCTGCCAAAGAAAGTTAATGCTACTGAAAACACAAGGGGAAAATGTGGCCAAGTCAACTACAAGCATATCTACTTGGGAAATTCAGACAAAAAGTATTTTGCAGGGAGGTGTGCTTTTAGTCTGGTGATATTAATTATTCAGAAGATTTGAGGCAGGTGTAAAGCCAACATCCCTTTCAAGTTCGTTCTGATTGCTTGTCCTTATGGCAAAAATGACCTGCTCTCTTAGAGCAATGGCAACAGTGTTGAATTTTATCCGTGGCTTCCTCATGAAACCAAATCGTGCCCCTCTAACTGGATTTCTCCCGCTAGATGGCAGAGACTAGAATGGAAAATTTTTCCAACGATAAAGTCTTGCTGTCTTACCTAAAGTGTGACTCTGTCTTGTGAATTCTTACAGCAAATCCCCCCTTAATTATATTTCATTCCCCATCAACCTGGTGGTGTCTGGCATCTGCATGGGGGACATCTGGTACGAGGGGTGACAGGGTGCTTTGGGACTTGGTGATGGGAGTCTTTCCCTTGCTGGTCCCCCTTCTCACCATCCTTGGGGTGGCTTTGTGCTCTGGGTAGGGTAGGGGCCATCGTAAAGAGGACAGTAACTTAGAGGTTGTTTTCTTAGTTTATGTACAGGGAGCTTGTTTCTCATTTCAGGGTTTTTGTTCATTAGTTCCCTCCATATGGTGAGCTGAAGAGCTCATCTGAGGTGGAAGGGTTAGCAGAGCCCGGCACACCAGTGACTCCCCGGCCCCATTATTCAGGGGTCACCTGAGCAGGAGCCTCTCCTGAGTTGCGCGTCTCCCCTGAGCTCTTTACTGCTCATCTGCCCCTGCCCCTGAGGGTACGTGAGAAAGGAGAGGAAGCAGGTGCAGCAGGTGCCTTTTCAGTGTTGCTGCTTGTGCTGAAGTTAAGCTTCAAAATAGGCGTGGTGAGCAGGCACTGACTGCAAATGCCCCTTGCTGTGGAATGTGGAAAATTACCTTATTTGGGTGCGTCTGCTTCTGCATCCTGGTGATGCTAACGCCAAGGTTTGTTAGTTCCCACATAGGAAGAGTTCGTGTAACAGCAGCAGCTTTCAGAGACTAATTCAACCCCCACAAGCAGATCCTGTTCCCAGGTCAGTTTTGTGGTTGAAATGGAGATTCCTCCGACAGAGGTTTTAATCGCCACTGACCCCGAGCAATTTTGTCTCCGTTTTTGACACTTTACTATCTCGTACACCTGGAATCCAATAATTCTTCAAACTCTTCCAGAAGGAGTGAATTTCTCTAAAAGAAATTTGTGGTGTGTAATCCTGTGCTATGATCCTCAAAGATGCTTTTTTTTTTTTTTGTGGTCACATTTTCCAAGTAAAGAAGCATTCTTAGAGCAAAAACTATTTTTAATCAAAAAAAAAAAAAACAATAACAAAAACAAAAACCTCACCTCGCCCTATAAGGACCAGACAGAGGAGGGGCTGTGTGGGCTGCCCTGGGCAAGTCAGTGCCGCTGTTCCCGAGTCGAGCGTTCGGAGGGGATCCACCTGGAGGACCACAGCCCAGCTGCTTCAAGGAGTCGTCCTGCCTGGGAACACGAGCAGATCAGGGTACAAGAAGTAGACAATTCAAACTGGAGTACGTTTTCATCTGTGATGTCTCCCTAAGCATCAAGTAGAACATTTCTTTGTAAGCATCTGAGGCTGATCTATAGTAACAGTGCCAGAGCATTTGCTGTCAAGACTAAAGGACCCTGCAGGATGGCTGGTTGAACACAGGTGCTGATCTCCTTGGCTTCCCAAGATCACCCTAAAATGAATGAACAGGAACTTACTTAAAGGCGTAGGGAGAACGAGGACATCTCGGGTGAACGTTCGGACCTGGCTGAATCAGAACAAACAGACTTGGTTTTGTGCAGTAAACAAACAATACACAATGCCTGCCTCCATCCCCCCAAATCAAGGGTTTGACACCAGAGTGTGTTCTTCGCTCACGCTGCATGTCCGACATGGGTTGGCAGGAGAGTCCGCCTGCAGTAGCCGCTCACAGAACTAGACTGACGGGATTTTATTGTTTACGTCACCTCGGCAGGAAGAAGGGAACACGGCAAATCAGGTCCTCTTACATATGCATCACTTTCACTCACACTTTCAGGGTCAGAGTGAGTCACATGGTTGCACAGTTTTAAGAGCAGGGAATCGCATGGCTACCGTGATTCCAGAGAGAGACCTGGAAATGTCTGGTGGCCAGCAGCACGACACAGCACCTATAGCAAACTTCCTTGCACTCTGGTGTCTTGGTTGCCAGCACATAAAAACTGTCCCTGCCCCTTAACTGAAAGCCAGTCCTGACCATCAGGAAACCACAGTCCCCTTCATCTGTGGGGGAATACTCTCCATGACCCCCAGTGGATGCCTGAAGCCGCAGACAGTACCAAATGCTATGTCTACTATATTTTTCTACATATGCATACCTGTGATAAAGTTTAATTTATCAATTAAGCACAGTAAGAGATTAACAACAATAACTAATAATAGAACAATTATAACAATATACTATAATAAAAGTTATATGAATTATGGGTGAATGTCTCTCAGAATATCTTACCTTATGCATTTAATGTCTTTATCACACACTGTGGCCATACATTTTGCAGTTTGAGGTTCAACAGTAAAACTAATATGAATTTATTTTTCCTTCACACTTTCATGGATAGAAGGTTCTTTCTTACCATAGATCTTAGCAGCCTCAGCATATGATTTTTTTCTTTGCTGAAGTCAAGAACTTTTACCACTCCCCTTAAAGAAGTAACTTACAGCTTCTCTTTGGCACCCCCAAATTGCCAGCATCACTACTTTAGTGCTTTGGGGGCATTAAGTAAAATAAGGGTCACTTGAACAGAAGCCCTCTGATACCACAACCATTGGTCTGACAACCGAGATGGCTGCTAAGTGACTAATGGATGGGATACACCGGACAAAGGGGTGATTCACATCCTGGGCCGGATAGAGTGGGGTGGCGCAGGATTTCATCATGCTACGCAGAACAGCACGCGATTTAAAACGTATGAATCGCTTACTTCTGGAATTTTCCATTTAATATTTTCAGACTGTGGTTGACCACAGATAACTCAAACTATGGAGGGTATGGAGGGGCTACTGCATACAGAGACACCCCATCTATGGCATCGTTCTCAAAAGAGTCTGCACACAAATGAGACAGACCAAGATAACCCGAAAAGATGACCCATGGGGAAAAGCAAGATAACTCAAATAATAGAAGTTTAAAATCTCTAGTAACTATTCTTAGAAAGATTTGAGAAGTGATTTTTATCCATAAAACAAGTGCAGAATGCCATGAGAAGAAGCAGTAAGAAAACAAAAAGGAGCTCTCAAATAGTAAAACTATGACTGTCAAAAACCTGCGATAACGGAGGTGGGTATAGCTCAGTGGTAGAGCGTGTGCTTAGCATGCGTGAGGTCCAGGGTTCAATCCCCAGTACCTCCATCAAAATAAATAAATAAACCTAATTGCCCCCCCAAACAAAAACAAAAAAGAAATCGAAAATAAATAAATAAAATATTTTTTAAACCCTGTGATGAAAGTCACCATAAACAAAAAAATGACAAATGACAGAAAAAAAATGTGCAAGTCTAGTACATAAAGGGCTTGAGTCCAAAATATATTAGATGTTATAGTTACTAAAATATATTTTAAGACTGCTGTTTATCAAATAAAAGCAAAAGCCAGTGGGAAAAAGGGCAACACTCAGGAACCAGGCAGTTAACTGCAGAAGAGAGGCAATGACCAGTAAGTGTGTACTAGGACACAGAACAACATTGATAATGAGAGAAATGCAAGTTAAGTCTATGTCACAACACTGTTTCACCTCTTGGATTAGCACATATTAAGAGGATTGATAATATCAAGTGCTTAGACGTCTGCAGATAAACATGTATTCTCATGTAGTGTTGGTTTGACTTCTGTATTAGTCAAGCCATTATGGAGGGTAATTTAGGTGTACATTTAGAATTTAAACTGCATGTATGTTTGAACCAGTAACGCTCACAGTTGGCCCGGGAATTCACTGTACCTACGCTCAAGAAGACACATACAGAACTGTCCACTGCACAACTATCTTCTAGCACCTTTGTAGAGATACAGTTTACCCACCATAAAATTCATTCACTTAATAAAGTGTGCAATTCGGGGTGTTTAAATACATGCACAGAGTTCTGCAGCCGTGACCATGGTCATCCCAGAAAGAAACCACACACCCAAACTGAAATAACTGCAGGAATTATCTTAGCAAAAGATAAACGTTATAAACAAACACAGTGTAGGGAATGATATAGTAAAAGTTGAAGTGGGATGTAGGAAAGTGAAGGGCAGTGTAGTTACTCTGATTTCCTCATCTTTTAATATCCAGAGATTAAAATATTTCACTTATGGCTGGTGAGTCACATAATAGAGGTGTGAATGTAATTAAAGGTTGATGGGAAAACATCAGAATAAAGAAGAAATAATGATTCGCTAAAATGTAGTGATGAAAGAAGGATGAAGCTAAGATACTGACCCACACACCATATTAGCCGTGATGGGTGTGATGACAGGTAAGCTGCTCTGAGGTCTTTGTTTTGTTTGGGAGAAAAACAATATGATCTCAATAGATGCAAAAAAGCACCTGATGAGCTTCAGTACCTCTTCATAACAAAAGCTCGTAACAAACTGTGGTGAAAGGAAACTTACCTAGTAAATGATACCCGTCGCATCCTCACAGCCGACATCATTTTCAGTGGGGACGTTTTGGAGGATTCCTGTGAGCATAATGAATGTGACAAGGATGCCACTCCCATGTGGCACACAACATGGTTTTGTAAGTTTCCACCAGAATGATGGAAAGAGAAGAAATTCAAGGCATAAAGGTCAGAAAGGAAGAAACAAAACTGACAGGTGGACACATTTCAGTTACCTATGTAGAAACCCAGCCGAAATAGGCGACTTACTATAAATGACAAGAGTGTTAGAAAGATGGCCAACTGTAGGCTGTATCTTACAAGATCAGTATACTTTCTATTGTATCCTTTAATAGCTTTTGAATTTTTGCACCTTGGGCACATGTGGCTCAGCAAAACTTTATTTTAAAGTTGTCCTGGATCTTTTAAAACCACGTATGATATCCTCTTTGCCTGAAATGGTGTGAGTGTGTTTACATGCATTAAGAGAGGCTGAAAAGGCTGGTCACCCAAATAATACTTTCTTAAGGGTAATTTTCTCGGTGCAGTGTTGTATAGGTTGGTTATAGTTTTTCCCCTTTTGTGGTTTGAATTATCGTCTACTGTATTTATATTGAAAGTAAAGCCATTTTTACTGTGAGAAAAGGAGGAAATAAATAAATCTCTCATTTTTAAAGCTCCCCTGCTGATTCTGATGAGCGCATTTGGGAACCACAGAGGCAACATTCATAATCTAATTTGGGACCATCATCTAAATTGCCGAAGCAAACGCGTATCACCCTTGTCTAAAACCCAAATGGAAATCAAAACAAAATGATTACCAGCCTGCGTTTCAGAATCTCACCATAACGCTGGGCCCATTAATTGACACAGTTGCCCAGTTAACCAGCCATCGGCCTGCCACTGACCCCCTCCCTGGCAGCCTCAGTCATTTCCTCCCAAATCTCCACTGACCACCTGCTGTTCTGGGCACGTGTTGGGTCAGAGCATGGGCAGAAGGCCCTGGCCTCTGGAGGACCCCAGTATACTTGGAAATACTCAAGGAAATGGACACAAGTACATACTGTGATCATTGCAGAAATGCCCCCAGGGCAGTGAAAACGGGAAATGATACACAGCATTGAGGCATTGGCTCTGTCACAGGGCAGGTAGCCCAGCTTCTGCTGGCCTCCCCTGGAATCAGGGAAAGTACAAAATACAACAGAGAGCCAAGGAGTCCAGTAGATGAAGCCTCCAGGGGCGTCCCACACCCATGCTCCAGGGAAGTGCTGTTTACTCCGAATTCCAGGCTGTCTTCATTTGCCAGAGCGGTTGTAACCAAGTACACAAACCAGGTGGCAGGCACCACAGTGCTGGAGGCCAGCAGTCTGAGATCACGCTGTGGGCAGGGCTGGTTCTTTGTGAAGGTGAGGAAGAGCCTGCCCCATGCTTCTCTCCTCGCTTCTGGTGGTGGTGTGCTGGCAATCTGGCTTGTAGATGCACCGTGCGGATCTCCGCTTAATGTTTCCGTGGCATTCTCCCCGGGTACATGTCTGTGTCCAAAGAACCCCTTTTTATAAGAGCACCAGTCATGTTGGATTAAGGACCCACCCTACTCCAGTATGACCTCATCTGAACTAATTACATCGGCAACAGCCAATTTCCAGATAAAGTCACATTTTGAGATATTGGGGGTTAGGACTGCAGCATATAAATTTGGGGGTGGGAAGGACACAGTTCAACTCATCACACATGCAAATGGTGCTCTTTGGAATTAGGGCAGCCAGGAGATTCTGGCCATAGAAGAACACTCTTTGTTACTCGACCATCTTGATTTCTCACAGCTCTGCTAGCCCCGCGGCTCTGAAATCACCTTCGGGCAGGGAGGGGGGCTATGGGGGTTGGGGGGAAGCTGTGGGGCCTCTGGTGCAGGGTGAATGTGTGACTCACCTGTGTGTTATTCGTCACTGCAGGTTATATTGAAGCTGCTGTCATCCCAGCTGGAGCTCGAAGGATCCGTGTGGTGGAGGATAAACCCGCCCACAGTTTTCTGGGTAAAACAAAAATGATTTGACTCACGATCGATGTTCTGAAATTTGATTTGGACGATCAGACTGGTAATCTGGTTCAGCAAAATGCTGAAGAATGCTCTTGGGCCATTGGATTTACATTCCAGTTTTAGGTGTGATAACATAAGTAATCAGAGTGGACCAAACAGTGCTTTCATGTTTGGCTAAAGTGTAGCCACCCCCAAAGTGGATGAGAGGTGAGGGGAGAGGTCAGGAGGAACCACCAGCTTTGGACAGGAAGGAAGGAGACAGAAGAGGGAGCGAAAGAAGTTGTGAGGAATTGAGGGAGTGTAAGTCCCCCAAAGTAATCCCAGAAATGTTCAGCAGCCTCAGCCTGGGCAGCAGCGGAGCATCACCCCACCTGCAGGGAGCCCCTGTAGGTCGTCAGTGGCTCTGGTGATGACTATTTCTCTGGAAAAAGAATAATAGCTCTCAATCTAATGGAAACTCAAAAGAGCACTGATTTTCACTGAGTACTGTATACCCCAAATTCCCAGTGGCCAACTCCATTGACTTAAGACGTAAACACCTGTTTCTTCCTATGGAAGGGTTGAGTTCTAGTCCAGTGAAGGTCTTCATTGCCTTCGACAGACCGCACTTAAAGCCCAGGAAGAGTCATTTAGTTTAACCCCTTCTCAGCCACAGGAAACCCTCTGAATGCGTTCAGACTCAATCCCTGCCTTCTTCATCGGCCCCCACAAAGGTCACCAGGGTAGATCCAGTGCTGAGCTGACACGTAACTGTTCTTAATGCTGCCACAGGGCCAGCGTAAAGGGGGGTGCCCAGGGCCTGCCTCTGCTCAGTTCACTGGGGTGGGGCATGCTACAACCCATGTTTCCCCCTCCAGCCGTACCCCCACATTCCTGTCTTGGGTTAAATTTCATACTGGCAGTAGCTGACCTCCTACCCGGGCACCCCTCTCCTGAGCTTCCTCATGTTGTGATCCTGCATCTATGTTGCAAGGTGCTGTTTGAGTTTTTTGGGTTTTTTTAAATGTAAAACATGGTATTTCTCTGGCTGCCACCTTAAGAATTCAGTTATTTTGACTAAAATGAAGTTTACTCATGAAATGCTTTTATTTCAACTTTTATCACTGATGTTTTCTTTTTTTGTATATATGTATATATTTTTAATTGAACTATAGTCAGTTTTCAATGTTGTGTCAATTTCTGGTAGACAGCACAAAGCTTCAGTCATACATGAGCATACGTATATTTGTTTTCATATTCTTTTTCATCATAAGTTACTACAAGATATTGAATATAGTTCCCTGCACTTGTTGTTTATCTATTTTATATACATCAGTTAGTATCTGCAAATCTCTAACTCCCAATTTATCCCTTCCCACCCACCTCCCTACTAGTAACCACAAGTTTGTTCTCTATGTCTGAGAGTCTGTTTCTGTTTTGCAAATAAGTCCTTTTTTTTTTTTTTAAGATTTCACATATAAGTTATATCATATGGCATTTTTCTTTCTCTTTCTGGCTTATTTCACTTATAATGACATTCTCCAGGTCCATCCATGTTGCTGTAAATGGTATTATTTTATTCTTTTTTATGGCTGAGTAGTGTTCCATTATATAAATATACCACAGCTTCTTTATCCAGTCATCTGTTGATGGACATTTAGGTTGTTTCCATGTCTTGGCTATTGTAAATAGTGCTGCTGTGAACATTGGGGTGCATGTATCTCTTTGAATTAAGGTTTCCTCTGGATATATGCCCAGGAGTGGGATTACTGGGTCATATGATAAGTCTATTTTTTAGTCTTTTGAGAAATCTCCATACTGTTTTCCATAATGGCTACACCAAACTACATTCCCACCAGCAGTGTAGGAGGGTTCCCTTTTCTCCACACCCTCTCCAGCATTTATCATTTGTGGACTTCTGAATGATGGCCGTTCTGACTGGTGTAAGGTGATACCTCATTGTAGTTTTGATTTGATGATTAGCGACACTGAGCATTTTCTCATGTATCACTTGATGTTTTCAAACCCATGCCTTTGTCCAAAATCCTGCCTCTGTAGATACAAAAGTAAGTCTTTTTCTAAATGATCTCTACTTGAAAAACCCACAGTCTAATAAGATGGACGCCAAACAAACCTCTAACAGGAAAGTTGACAGTGAAGACTGCCATCCTGTCATTGAAGGGTTAGGAGCCACTTACAGATACTAAGATAATCCTCACACACCTGCCTCAGAGAGAGGCAGGAGTGGGCACAGAAGCTCTTGTTTCTAAGTGGCCACACCAGGCTCACAGGCAGGTGGCCCCCTGGGGGTCCCTATGTGTCCCAGGCAGCCCTGCCCCCTCCTCCCAGCTCTCCCACCTGCTGTCCATCCAGCAGCCTCCCTGAGGCTGTAACAGCCACTGCTGTGGCCACTGCTGGATTAGCACCTTGCCGTCCCTCAGGTTGACACCCTCATTCTCTTCATCAGCCCTGTGGCTTTGCCCACCTCCTGGCTTGGAAGCTGGCCTGGTCCAGCCTGGCACTCTTCTCTGCAGCTGTCCCAGCTGTCACTCTACAAATAGAACAGTGCTTCTAAATCCTTTCCAAAATGGGGCTTTGTGCTGCCCTTGGCAGCTTATTCAGAGGGACAGCCTTTTTACTAAATTCTCAAAGAGCCCGCCTCCTCTCTGCCCACCGAAGGGAATGGGGGCGACTTTACCAGTATGTGCTTCGGAAGCCCCATCACCCAGTGTCACCCCCAAAGTTACCCTTTCCAGTGGGTCCATTGGTTCTCCCTCCCTACCTGGAGAGGACATTTCTGCTCCCTGGAGGCACTGGGTCTCTGTGGGAGGCTGACATTGCCTCTGACCCTTCTTCAAAACTCATTATTCCAGTACCCCAGGTGCTGGCTCACTTCCAAAGTCGGCTCACTGGTTCTGCCATAAAGCACCAGCAGGCAGGCGCCCTGCAGGTAAGTTCTGAGACTTCCTAGCACCTTCCTTCCAGCCCCAGGTATCTGGGGAAGATAGAAACGTTCCCTTGACTTCAGCTTTTCTGTGTGAAAGAAGAATGACAGAGGGA
The DNA here is from genome assembly GCF_036321535.1 of Camelus dromedarius. Lineage (NCBI taxonomy): Eukaryota > Metazoa > Chordata > Mammalia > Artiodactyla > Camelidae > Camelus > Camelus dromedarius. The sequence continues at coordinate 6,642,855 of NC_087464.1, forward strand.
TGTCAGAATCCTTGAGATCACTCAACATCTAATTGCTGTAGGGAAAATGACTTTTCTCCAGAACCCATCTTAGGGCCAACAAGTGACAGGATGCCACCCAGGGGAGCTGGCTCTCGTGATGGTCCTTCTCAGCTCCGGAAGCCTGAGGACCACACGGCCAAATGATAGCACGGACATTGACATTAGTGACTCCCAGTCATTGAGTCCTGCTGTACTTTGAAACCTGACCCCTAGTCCCGCCTAGAAACTGTACTGCAGAGCATGGTCATGCCTGTTTCACGGAGGAGCAAACTGAGGCTGTAGGAGGTCAGTAGCTTGTCGGAGGTCCTCACTTCCTCTGGGCCTGCTGCAGGTCAGAGTCTCCCAGCATTCCTCTGAGGCATCAATCGTGGTCAGAGATCAATTGATGGGGACAGTTTTTCATCGGAGGACACATGTGAAACGTGTCCATTGGAAACCTACTTCGGTGTGTGGATTTCAGAGAAGCAGACCTCCATTCTGAGGAGATTGGTTCAATGTCTCAGGGCAAATGCTCAGCCCCCCGGAAGCGCTGGACCTCCCTGGGCGGTTGGGACTCTGCCACCTCATCTTATCCACAGATCAGAATCCCAGTGTTCCAGGGCCTGGTGTGTGCACGAGGGAAATCCAAAGGTGGTCCACGACTGTTACATTTCTAAAGTTAGTTCCAGTGAGCCTTGTTTCCACTCGGGGCTGGGTGCTTTGGAAGTCAACCCTGTGTAACTTTGAATTGCTCTCACATTTGCTGGGAGCAGTTCCTGAAGAATTTCACCCCACCTACCTTCAACCCACGCTGCCTGGCTTTCTGCTCAAAACCACCTGGAACAGGAAATGCCTCTGCAGTTTGCATCCAGAGCTGAGAATGGAGCTGGCAGAACTCCGAGTGGAAATAAAAGGAGCTGACTCCATGCCAGGACGAGAAGTAGGTTGAATGTGGGTCAAGTCGTCCAGTGGAATCTGCGCGGGAAAGAGACAGAAAGGAGCCTGGCTTCTTCACGTGCAAGAGGAGGGCGTGTGGGCAGGTCTGCCCTCCTGCCTCTGCCTCCAGCCAGCTCCAAGGAGGAGCTGGGCCCTCCCAGCAGGAACGCCCCCTCTTCGTTCCTAGGAAGGGCTTACAGGCTTCTCCCACAGTGTCCGGAAGCCCACTGACAACGTGTAGGTGTCCACAGAGAGACAGAAGGGCCCTGATGGAAACACGTTCGCCACATGGCCTCACGTTCTGGGTCGTCGAAGAGGTTTTGTTCTGCTGTGGTAGCAAGGGAGGGTGGGTACCCATCCTCACCCCAGACAGTTGCTCTAACTGCCGAGAGGCTTCTAATGGCTTCTTAGCAGAATGCACAAACACAAGCACTGTTCTATTTGAGACAGAGTTTCAAACATCCAACTTCTGGCCGAAGCAGGATCAGCAAGCGAAAACCTCCTCCCCAAATCAGAACTTCAGACATCACAGGTAGAAGAATCAAGTCGCTCAGAAATTCCCTTTGTTCTTAACTCTAGTATTTCTCCATCAAAGCAGAGCATTTGTCATCATCTTAATAACTGCTGCTGAGTTTCGAGGCCCCCAAATCCTGATTTTAAGTACAAGCAAGTCTCAAAATGCTTACAGATGAAGAAAGCTTGCATATACCCTTGATGCCCAAGGAGTGAGAGGAACGGGAGCTTAGAGGACGCAAAATGTACTTACTCTGGGGGAGCCTTCCGTAAGAAAAAGATTACCTTATATACAGGGCCTTGGAAAGGACTCAAGCACGCGAGGGGCCCCGGAGCAATGGCCTCCCTGCTTCTCGCAAACCCTGCTTTGTGAAGCTCGCTCTGGGGTGGGGGATCCTGCAGACGAGCCGGGAGTGATCTGCTCTCTCGCTGCCTGGAGCTGACACGGCCCCACAGGTGGTTTTCTCATCACACTCCACACTGAACCTGTGTATTCACCATCAGTAGTGACCTTGATGTTCCAACAGACCCTCTGAGGCTGCAGTCTTGCCCTTTGGAAGGACTGTCAGGTGCTAAATTCTGATTTTCGCAGGAAGTCCCGATTTCTCAGCATGGACCACAGTGCCCTGCAAAGGTTGTATCTTGCTCACCAAATTTCTCACACCAGAGTCAGTAGTTTTGAAGTGATTCCCATGCTTCTTGGAACTGCTGATCTCATTGTAATTCTGCCTCTGAGTTTTCCTCCCACTGCAAAATACGTGAGATTGTCACCGCGATCAGACTGTTCTGACGAGGGGGTGCTGGCTTTCAGACTGGGTGCCGATGGCAGTTGTAAAGCTGTATTTACAGTGCCTGGAAGCTGGCAGCCGCCATGGAGGTGGCCACAGCAGAGCCTGGCACACAAAGTTTATTCTTTCTGGGGCCATCAGAGCCCCCCACACCCAGACCCTGAACTCGTGACCGTGTGAGATTTCACCAGTTCAGCTCCAGACTGGGACCTCCAAAGCAAAGACAGGTGCCTTCAGAAGTCCTGGGAGTGCTCTGGCGGCGGTGTGTGGATGGTAGAGCTAACTGTTCTCATCTCTTCCCAGCTCTGCGTTCACTGAGCTCAGGTGGATAACTTGAAAAACTTGAAATCCACCACGGGGATGCATTTACTCCTGGCATAGTGACAGACACCGTAAATCTAGGCTGCTTTGCCCAGAGAGCTGGCCACCAGCTCTGCACTGACTGGCATGTTCCTCCCAGTCCCGCTGTTGGCCTTTTCTGGAGGAACCAGTGAGCCACAGCCTGCCTCTCTCACTTCCCCTTCCCTGTTCCTTGTCCACACTCACTCCTCCACGGCCTCTCCCGCCCACCCTGCAGACCACCTCCCTCAGCCCTCCCCCTACTGACAAGCAGGACCCTGCTCTGGGGATGAGGAGGTGGCACGTCCCCATCCTCAGCCGGCTTTGCATCTGTCCCATGTCTCGCCCGCAGCAGGCGCCTCCATCGGCAGAAGTGAGGTTTCCCCTGCGGCCCCCACACCTCTGCACAACATTTCTGTGGATGGTTTTATAATCGGCTCCAGGTGTGCCCTCCTGCACTTTTTCCAGTCCTTCCCTCTCCTGACCTCCCAGATGTTTGACTTTTGGCATGGTGGTGGGGTGGTTTTCAGTTTATAATCCAGTAAGTCCTTTTAAAGCACCTTCAAAACAAGGCCAAGTGAGAGCCACTTCATCCTGAATGAGGTGCTGGACAGGAGCAGGGCCCGGGAGAGAGCGTTAAGGCCTGGATAGGGTGTGCCAGGCCTTCTGAATCTCTGAGGGTATTAAGCTTAAGGATCCTGGGGTGATTTCTAGGAATCCACACCAATAATTTCCTTTCCTGACCTACCCCACCTCTATCATGGTTAGTATTTTTTAAAAACCCGACCTCTTAAAGTCACATATGAGAGCCAGACCCAGTTCTCAATTGCTAAGTATCAGCTTCAGGCACCGCTGGATCCAGGGGCTTAAAATGATCTCAGGGGAAACAGTGTCTCTGTCCTGGCCCTGCTGTCGTCTCTCAGTTGACGTTAACCTGGGGGGCCTCTTCTTGGGCACTGGCAGACCTAGACTTACAGCGCGTCTCTGGGCCACCTGTGGAAGGAAAGCTGCTTCTTCCCGAGGTGAAGGAAAGTCTTGGGATCGACTCTTACTGTCCGGGGCTGGGTGATGGGCCCACAGCTGGAGCTGGGCTGGAGTTTGGGGTCAGCCCCATGTGACTCAGGGAAGGACATCTCCCCAGAGGCTCCTCTGGGTTTGTCACTTGAAGAAGAAGAGGAGAATGCCGGGAAAGAGCACTCAGATGTCCACAGCAGCCCTGAGACAGGAACAAGGGCAGGGCCCCAGGGCAGGGCACCGAATGTGGGGCCGGTGGGGCCTGAGCGCGGGCTGAGACCGGAGGAGAGCAGCCGCCCCAGCACGCCCCGGTCCCTGTGGGAGGCGGGTTCTCTGGGGCGGTCCCAGCATGACGGTGGTCAGCGTCAGCTTCAAGGAGGCTCATTCTGCTCATTCTGCTCACCTCTCTGACTCCAGGTTACAGGGGTTTGCCACACGCTTCAGTGTCCCCACCCCAGTGACAATGCCAGTGAGCCTTCTTTCTCCTTCTTCACCGTCCTAGCCTGTCTGTGTCTCCCGCCTCCTTTTCCCAGTCAGACTTCCGAAAAGAATGTTCCTTCACCTTCCACTTGCTTCTCCACACAGGGCAGCGTGCCTCCATCCCTCCATCCCCCTGCACAGAAGCAGATCTGGGCGAGATCAGTCCTGGCCTCCGAGGGCCAGGAGTGACAGCCCCCGCTGCCCACGTGCTTTTCCTGCAGTCACAGCTCAGGGCACCTCCTGCAGAAGCCCTTCCCCACCCGCCCCAGTCCCTGCCCCCTCCCCTCAGCCCCACGCAGGCCCTGGGCTCACCTCTGAGCTTATGAAAGTGTATTATGTTTATCCGTTTTCTCACTCCTCCTCTCCAAACACTGAGCCCCCTAGGGCAGGAGCTATGTCTTCAGCACCAGCTCCCAGGCCCTCAGAGAAAGAGGTGAGGGGCCCGTCAGGGGGATGTGTCGGCTGCTCCATGTGCTTCCCTGGCTTGTTTTTACTGAGCCTTTTCTTAGAGGACTCTGGCCCCTCATTTGTCTGTGCTGTGTGCTAACTCCCACCAGCCTGTGCTAATTCCAAAAACCAAGTTGATGTACGCTCGTGCAAGAAACAGTTTTCCAAACCTTCAGAGAAATAGAGCAGCGAACGCCCGCATGGCCTTTGCCTAGATACCCCAGTAACTGACATAACCAAACGCATTTTCAGGCTTTTAGTGCGTTGGAAGCTTTGGAAATCTGTAAGGTTGGTTATTTGTATCAGAAGATATAGAACACGAGACCCCGCAGTGTTCTGAGCTCGAAATTTGTTCTCTTTGAGAACATGGGTGACATTTGCACATTTCAGCAGCTGTCTTAAAACCTGACTGATGCTCTAACCTAAGGAATGTGGGGATTAAAATGGCCAGGCTGAGGAGTGTGCTGAGCCTGGTCTGTTCACGTTTGGGCCTCCTTAGTAGCTGTGTGACTCGAGGCAGGTTCCTGACCTCACCTGTGAAGAGGAAAATGACCCTTTTCTTTACCTTAGAGAGTCGTAGGGCAGATTTAATGGGTAAAAAGCGTTCGAGGGAGCTCAACCAGAGAACGTGCCCCTTAAATGGGGGCTTTGTAGCTTGTGAGAGGAGCAGAAATGTTGAGTATCCCAAGATTCTCACTTCCTTTCAGTAGCCAGGAAATTTCAATAGTGGGTAGAATTTCTGGAAGGGAAGAGCTGGGTTCCAAGCGGTAGAGAGTTCTCTTTTCCAAGCCTTCCCTGGAGCCCCATCATCCTCGGCCACTCCCTGTGCGCAGCTGCCCTGGATAGGAAACCCCTCCTGGAAGCCACTCTGCTGGAAAGCCGCCCTTCCTCCCCTGCCCTGCTCCTTTCGTTCTCTTGGCCATTCCTGTAAGCGCAGGAGCATGCGTCCTGACTGTGCATCTCCCCGCCGGGAGCCCGCAGGGTCCATCGTTTCCTGGAGACGAAGAAGCAGAGGCCAGCGTCCCACAGCTGCTTGTGGCCTGACTAGGACTGGAGCCAGTGGATCCGAACCCAACCTGGGGCTTGCAGACTCAGGGTTAACTGAAACCATTTTTGGGTTTCAAGTCTCATTATCCAAAATTGGTACTAACTGTGGGCATTTTATTTCTGGCCTCAGTAATAGAGATGAGGGAATGGGTTAGAACCTGACTTCACTGGTGGTGGACAGAGCCAGGGTCCCGAGGTGACTGGAAACATCTGGGGCATCGGGGGTTCCAGCTCCACTTGCAGCGAGCTTGGCGCTGGACTCAGGGTGCCCTGAGTCTCATTTTTCGAGCAACATAAAGACTTGCTGTCACCTGTTTTCGTCTGCCCCTTTCTCCTAAATGCCAGAGTAGGTTCTCATTAGTTTTTTTCTTTCCTAAATAACAAGACAAATCAAAACACCAGAATTTCACTGCACTGTGCTCCCACATGAGAACTACATGGCTCTAAGCCCGAGGAAACAACAAAAAGTCCCTGGTGAGTGAATGATCAGATATGGCTTGTATGGAAAACCGAATCTTTGCCGTGGCTGATCAGGAAAATGTCCATTCCTTGTCTCTTTCAACACTTCTTGTACTGAGTGGAAGTGTGAGTGAGCAAAGTGTAAACCTGAATTCCACGGATCCAGGGCTGGGAGCATCCCCGCCACCCACACGGCGTCAGTTGACCCTTATGGCCACACTTGTAGGCAGCTCAGGGTTCCAGACTCGCATATTTAGTGACAGGACACTTGTTTCTAGAAGGAGCATCGACTTTACTAATGTAGGGCTATCAAATCCCTAAGAGATGTTGGAGTTAGGCTACCCTCGAAAAAGCCCCACATAGGTAACAGTAAAATGAACTGAATTTTGCTGAAGCTGCAAAACCCATTTTGTAGCCTTGGATGTATTAAAATAGAATCCATTCAGCAGGCAGAAAACGCTCTACTCTGAAAGTTCAGCAAAATGTGATGGGGCTGTGGCTGTCTCCACCAGCTGGCACTCAGCCCCGCACCTCCACCGTGTGAGCTGATTCTCAGACAGCAGCCCATGCTCGAATGTGCGGGAGTCACGACCACTCTCTCTCCAAGGGTTCTGGGGTCATGAGCTGCTCGCTCCTTGTGAGCCAGGCTTCTGTTCTCAGGACACAGGAGGCTCCCTTTCCCTTACTGCGGGCCCTTCTCCCCTCCCCGCTGGAGGTGGGAGGGTGAGGCTTCTGACCCAGACGCAGGACACGCAGACTCCCCTTCAAGGACAGACTGACTCCCCCTGATTCCATGGTGTTCCGTTTTCTTTGTAGCTCTCAAAGACTCCAGCAAGAGGTCCATCAACAGTGACTGGAAGATAGAGCTCCCCGGAGAGTTCCAGATCGCAGGCACGACCGTTCGCTATGTTAGAAGGGGCCTGTGGGAGAAAATTTCTGCCAAGGGACCAACCAAATTGCCGCTGCATTTGATGGTAATATGCTATGCTTTTGTGTTTGTCTTAAGACTGACAGCTCCAGGAGGTCTACCAGTTGACTTCTTCCCTGGGACCCTGGCAGAAAAGACACATGGTTCCTGGTGGCTTACCTGGCCACCTGCTGCTCAAACCTTTCTCTTAGTCTTTTCTTGCCTAATCCCTTTCCCCTCTCAAAACCTTGCCCTAGCTCTCTGTTGGCAGAACTCCCATCTTTTTCAAACGGAACTGCCTCCAGGAAGGAAATGCTTAGCCATGTGGCAGCTAGGCAGACTTGGCTTCCTTAAGCAGACAGCCCCACTCAGAGTCTGTGTTTTCATGTCGGATGGCAGAGATCCGCCCCGCAGTTTGTAGATCCACATTGGAAACTACCTTTTGGAAGTGAGCAGTTGACTCTATTTCCAAACCAACATCACTCAGATTTTCCAGACTTGGCTTATAAAAAACATTGAGGAAATGGGGGCGAACCAGGTTCTACTGTGACATTTACTCCCCGGGTGTTCTCAGGAAGCCTGTGCAGTTGGGCCAGATCAGGGCACCCTTGTCTCACCTGTTGTTCCCCCGGAGGACATGCAAACCATGTAAACCACTTAAACTCCTGGTTGTGCTGCCCTTGAAGAATATTAAAGATCTCCACGGAAAGAAATGCCACTGTTTCCTTCTCAGGGTCCAGGAGTTCTCGTGGCTAATTTCTGATAGCTTGAAATTACTGATTCTGTATCTCTTTCCAAAAAATTGAGATTGTGACAGCTTGTGTATCTGTAATCAAAGTGCTTGCCAAAGTGTCTCCTTGGAAGTTAGTTCCCCCAGTTAATTTGTGGTCACTGGCAACCTGCAGCTGTTCAAGATTAGGTGACACCCAAAGGATTCCCAAGTTGTCTCCCAGGGAACCTCCTGAGGGGACCAGCTCTGCATGTGAGCAGAGATGTCATCCACGATGGCTCTAACCCTGTTCCAATTTCTGATGAGGGCAAAGAGAGCCAGTTTCCACGCATGAGATAAACTGTCCGGAAATCTGTCGGTGCAACACTCAACCCACTAAGTCTACTGCTGGTGTATCCCTGCCAGTCAGTTTCTGGGATCTAAGAACCTGTACCTGAGCCATTTCTCTGTGATTAGATTGTTTCCGAATCTAAGTAATTAGAACAAATCCTCTGGTCTTGATTTAAAAGCAGTCATTCAGAGGGACTAAAAGACGAAGCCAGAGACAAGATAAAATCCATATAGCAACATGACCTGTTAGCATGTGAACTTGCTTTTCTAGCAGACACCAAGATGGGTCTATTTCCTCTCTTTCCCAAAAGCTTTCATAAACTGTAAGTGAATCATCAGCCCATTAAAGCAAGTGCCCAGCCTGGATTCATTCAGACCATGATAAACAAAACTCAGGGAAAACAGCAGTTGTCACCACTGAAGTGGCAGCCCTCTTGAACGTGAATCTCCTTTCTCTCTTGAAATATGATTGTCACTTTTAGTTTTTAAACCTCGAAATGAGAGGTGCCCCTCAGCCTGTAAATAGAAGTCCATTGTCCCCTAACCGGGCTGTGCACACTGCTTTCAGGGTCAGGAGCACTGGCAGAGCCACGGGGACCTGCATTTGAAACCAATTACGCACACGCACACACAAATTATACATGGCTACAAAATTGCATGAAATTGGTTTCATATGGATTCTCAATTCACCAGCCTTATTCCCATACTGAGATAATAAAGATCTCTTTTTAAAGAGTTTCTTTTTTTTTTTTTTTAACTGAAGGCATTTTTCCAAATGCATTACTGCAAGTTTATTTTTTTGGAGCAGTGAATGTTTATTCAGTTCAGGCTGTTCTCAGCACCCCACCCCGACCCTGCACCTCCAGGCCTTGGAAGGGAGGGAGATGTTTGGGACGGAGGGTGGCTCCTGTCACCCTCCGTCCACCTGGCCCACACGGTCCACCTGGCCTTCCCCCAGGCAGGTCCAGCCTCATCCATCTACTCACTGGCTCCCTGCCATTCACTCCCGGCTTTAAGCCTTGAGCCAGGACATCATCATCATCCTAGTTCCCTTCGCAACAGGAAGGCTCATGCATCCTTGACAGACATCCCCAAGGTTCCCCTGCAATGGGCTGTGTCTACCCTTGAGCCAGCCTCACCCATCCCAGTGATACATAGCAGCGGCATGAAGAGTCGTGTTCATTTTCGGAAAAGTAGAGCAACCCTCCTCGTTCAGATGCCTTTTTAGAAAAAGCAGTATCTGCGTCTTTCTTGCCTGCAAGGACAGCTTTGCGAGTGACTGTGTGGGAACGGGCACTTTGCACGGAGCAGCTCTCCATGTGAGGAGCTATTAGAGCCCACAGACTTGCCCATCCCCCAGTTCCTCCTCTAACCCAGTCCTCTCTCCCGTGGGACAGAGCAGAACTCCCTGCCAGTGGTTTACAGGTGCTCCTGCTCCCGGGTTGAGTCTCTGGAGAACCCAAGACTGAAATAAAGAAGCGCCCCTCAATTGAACCTGTTTGGAGACCCCGAAAAGAGCTGGTTATCCCTGGTAGGGAGACAGCCACAGCATGGCTTGCCTTGCGCATTCAGCAATCCTGTGGGCTTTTGCTTGATTTTAAAATGGCCTTTTATTTTGCTGCTGATCTAGGTGTTGTTATTTCACGACCAAAATTATGGAATTCATTATGAATACACCATTCCCGTAAACTACACTGCTGAGAATCAAAGTGAACCGGAAAAACCCCAGGACTCCTTGTTCATCTGGACCCACAGCGGCTGGGAAGGGTGCAGCGTGCAGTGCGGAGGAGGTGAGCAGCGTGGTCGTGGGCTCACTGGGTAGGGGGTTTTGTCAAAGGAGGGAAGAGCGAATTCGGGGCATTCCAAGGCCAGCGCATGGAGCCTGGGAAAAGCTGGCCACGCACCTGTATGTCCATGGGAATGTAACCACGTCCCACTGCAGATCTCTCTGCAAGACACTTGGGCAGAGTTTCCAGACTCCTGCAGGTTAGAGCTGTGCCCACATGGCTGCTTTGCACAGGACCCTTGGGCTCTGATCTGAATGTAAGTATGGCTATGTCACAAGTGTGACAGGTGACCCTGGGAATGAACAGGACAGGCCTTCCTCTGTTGCCATTTCATAGAGGGGTACCAGAAGATGTTTCTGACCCTAAAATACCCTTTCCTCTTTGCCATAGTCACCAGTGGGTATATAGTGGAACCAACAGTAATACAACAGAAAGAAAAAGCCATCCAAGTCCAGTGAACCTTTCAGAGCATGAGTCCTGACTTCGTGACTTGCCTCCATGTTTTAGCAAATGACCTACCCTCTCTGCACCTACATTTCCTCACCTCTGAGACTGGATGTTCAGCCGTCACACCCACTGCAAGGAGGAAACTGTCAAACACAAAAATCAGTATGAACAAAAGGCATTGTAGTCTGTACTGTGTTGTTCAGGAGGAACAGAGGAAGTGATACAGGAAAGAGAATGTGGGGCGAGAGGATGGCCATGTCCCAGGTCTCAGTTGAGTCCCTGGGATGTGCCCCACCAAGTGAGGGCCCTTGGCTTCACGCAGGAAAGAATTCAAGAGTGAGCCACAGTTGAGTAAATGTAGATTTATTCAGAGAGAGCCATAGACAGAGGACAGGCTGTCTCCGAAGGCAAGAGAAAGGACACAAGGTGTGGGTGTTGGGTGCTCAGTGTAAAGTAAAAGTAGATACACACTCCATAGAGAGCGATCCATCTCATTCAGAAGGTAGAGTGGCCACCAAGTGCGGTGTTGCTAGTTTTTATGGACTCGGTAACTTCCTAACAAGTGCTAAGATTATTCCAACTTCTTGGGGAGGGGTGGTGGTTCCCAGGAACTGGGCCGCCACTCACTCTTTGACCTTTTATGGTCAGTCTCGAAACTGTCATGGCGCCTGTGGGAGTGCCATTTACCATGTTAATACATTACCGTGAGGGTATAATGAAGCTCAAGGTCTACAGGAAGTCAAATCTCCCACAATCTTGGGCCTCAAGGCCTTTTGGGAGTTGGATCTTCCGCCATCTTGGTGTTAATGGCTGTGTCATTCTTTGAATGGCCGTGCCCTTCCCCCTTCCTTCCTGTCTCAGAAGCTTCCTGAACTCTTAGGCAGCAGCCCCTTAGTACAGTGTACTCTGTCACCCTGACAGACACACAGCGGGGTCATGGAAGTGGGGTGCAAGCTGGGTGGATTTTGATGGGCACCGAGTTAGGACAGAAGGTTGACCTAGACTCTGGAAAGCCAACCCAGAGGGTGGGCTAGCAGCGTGGAACATGGGCACAGCCTCACCAGCACTCAGCTCTGCCTGGCTCCTGACCGTGAAGGTGATGTTTGTCAGATATCCAATATGTAGATTCTCGTTTACCATTAAAGTGACTTGTCCCACTTCTCAGGGGTAGGAATTATAGCCATAGCATAATCGGACCCGTCAGACACTTGCCAGGGTCAGCTGGGAATCCCTTCCCTCTTCTGCACGTCTGGGCTGACTGCCTCCACTGTTTGTTCTCAGCCTCTTCCTCAAGCAGCCCCGTAGGGCCCCGTCATCCTTCCACACTGCCCATATCCCTGATTGCACCAGACTTTCCCTCGGGGGCAACTTACTGCAAACTGAGCATGGCCCCAGTGGGAGAGTTAGCAGGCCCCCGTCACCTCGGGGGAGAGGGGCTGCCGTCTGCTGCTGTCACCCCTGGCCCAGTGGCATCCTTTTACATCACTGATGACTCCCAGCTCCCTGACCTGCAGCCCTAACTGAAATCTGGTTTGAGGCAGCTGTATGCTTTTTATGCTGACACAAGTTTAGGGCTCCATAATTTTGAGTCATTCCCACATGACAGATTCCCCAGGAGACAGACCCAAGGAGCCTGGGATCCATAAAGTTGTACTTGACAGCCTGTTAACCTTTGATTGTGACGCTTCCCAAATGATTATAGTGGCAATAGGGATGTAGCTAACCTGAAGAGTTAACCCCTCCCAGGCTCTGTTCTAAACACTTTAAATGCATCAATCAATTCCTTTCAACCATCCCTGAAGCACCCTAAGGCTTAGGGAAGTTAAGTGAGTCGGTTCAGCAGAGGAGACGGAGGCACAGAAACATGGTCCATGCTATGATCGCAGTGCTAGTGATCAAGCCAAATTTGAACCCAGACAGCCTCGCTCCAGAGGCTGCCCATCTCGCTCCCAACCATTCTCCACCACCCACCCTCCCAACAAAGTCATGACCAAGCAGCAGGGGGGTGCTTTGGGAACACCCAAGAGAATGACTACATCCAACCGGGGTGACCGGTCAGGGAAGTTTCCCAAGAGCAGGTGACACTGGGCATGAGTAGCAGTTGATGGGCAGATGAATTCTCAGGTTGGCGGTGGACTGCCTGCCTGGAGGACGCAGGTCTGTGTCCTTCAGACTAGCCTTCCTGTTTCTCACTTCTCTCCAGCGAGTAGGGATTCTGTAATAGATAGCCATCATTTCTGGTGAGGGCTGATGTACAGGTATTTGATCAAGACCATAGACTTTAAACATCTAATGAACAGAGGTAGAGATTGGCAATTTTTGTTGGAAATTAAAGACCCAAATCAGAACTTTGGCCTCAGTGAATCCCAAGCTGTCCAAGGACACAGCTGATCTGAAGTGTTACTTCTTTCTGATCCTGTTCTGGAATCTTTCTCCTGCCCCGTGCTGCCCCTGCATGTCTTATACACCCTCATCCCTAAGATTCTCCCTCTCTGTCAAACAATAAGACGTGACAACAGTCACCGTAAATGACAAACTGACCAAAAGATGTACCTGAACACTCCTCCGTAAGGTGACTGAATGGCCTTTCCAGGTGAGTGTACCACAGCCTCTCAGTTCTGTGTGGTTTGGTTTCCAGGGGAACGCAGAACCATCGTGTCCTGCACAAGAATTATCAACAAGACCACAACTCTGGTGAATGACAGTGACTGCCCTCAAGCGAGCCGGCCAGAGCCCCAGGTCCGAAGGTGCAACTCCCACCCATGCCAGTCACGGTAAGCAGCTGTGTTCTCCACCTTGGACCCTCCAGGATCAGGGCACCAGCACGCAGGGACGGGGTTGGGGGGGCGGTGATACATTTTAATGCCACAGTCCTGCTTGGTGTTCCGTTGTCATTGCTAAGTGATTTCTGAAATTCTGGCTAAGTCGGAACTTTGATGGAAGTATATCGTCCTCACTGTAAGGCATCTTATAGAAGGCCATTAAGAACATCTCATGAAAAAAAAAAAGCCATCTCCTCACACTTTCAAATGGTACACGTCACCTCCTCCCCCAGGTTACATTGTCATGGAGAAGAAGGAAAGAAAGTCAGAGTGTGAGTACCCATGAGTAAGTGTGCACAGGTTAGTGTCTGTGATTGGCTTGTTTCAGTGGCTGAAATTAACATCAGAAGGTTATTTATTATTTGGGACCCATCAGAACTTCTTTTTCCAACCCCAGCTTTCATGGTCATGTAACTCATGTGCTCCAAAGTGAATTCTCTTGGGCTGTCAGCCAAGATGAATTGTGTGAAATGTGTTCGTCAGTTAAGCCGCCTTATTTCTGTTTTAGTGGGACTTTGCATATGACTCTGCTGTATTGTGTAATATCACTCCTGGCCTCCCGTTCTGCCCTGGGTTGAGGTGCATGGTTTCTATTTTGTGGTTCTGTGCAGCAGGTGAAGGCATGTTTAGCTTTTTTCAAGAGGCTGGACTTTTGACCTGGCAGCTTTTAGGGCTTCTTCACCTCAATTTGTACCACTCGTCTAGTGCAGAAATTTCACAAAGCATTTAATTTTTCCACCAACCCTTGTTTCTTTGTCAGACTGGTTGTATTTGTGTGAATGAGAGAGGGAAGACAGGAGGGAAATCAAGATGAGACTTGTTTCATTGGTTTTATGTGGTCCTTGGCAAACTAAGAATGAAATTCTACCCTTGTGCTGAAGGCCATGAGGAGCATGGCTCAATTCAGGAAGTCTTGAGCATCTTGGGTGTGAGCAACCCTTCAACAAACCCATCCATCAGTCAATCAACATCCATCAGTCAATCACACAGTCACACACACATGGGCCCAAAGAAGGAAGGACTTGCCACTCTGAAGACACAAGGATTAGACAGGCCATAGTCTCTTCTCCTGAAAGCAGAGAAAACCTGACTCTTGTGATATGGTTAGAAAGTGGGGTAAGTGACAGAGAAGTGACTTACTCTAGAAGAGGAGAGGTCAGCATGGGTTCAAGGGCATGACTGAAAAAGAAAGATCCTAGGCATCCATTGAAGAATTATATTTTTCAATAATTCATTCATGTTTTCAAGCTGTTTTAGTGTCAAATTATTTTCTTAACTATGCTCAGGAGTGAAATACGTGAAACATGAAGTCAGAATTGCTCTGATTGGATTGAGACACTTATATGATGGGGAAGAGTAGCCTAGAGCACTCCGCCTTCCCCTCAGCTCATGGTAGGCCCCCTGGCACCTCTGTGAAACACCAAGGAATAAAGTTTAAAAATTGTCAGTCAAGGATGCTGCTTCCCATAAGGATGGAGTAGCTTGTTGTGGACCAACCCTCAGCTTTTTCCTAGAATGGTACTCTAGAGCTGTGCTGATCAATATGGTAGCCACTAGCCAGTCCAAATCAAAATATGCTGTAAATGTAAAATGTGTACCAGATTTCAAAGATTTGGTATGGAGATTGTAAAATATCTTTGGTTACATGTTGAAATAATTATATTTTTGGATACATTGGGGTCATTGTATCCAAATACATGGATTACATGTTGAAATAATTATATTTTGATACATTGGGTCACATACAATATATTATTACTCTTTATTAATATATTAAAGTCACCTGTTCCTTTTACTTTTTTAAGGTGAATAGTAGAAAATTAAAATTACATATGTGGCTCACATTTTATTTCTATTGAACAGCACTGCTGTAGATTAACATAGCATTCACAATGCTCAGAATACAATCCAAAATTACTAGACATACAAAGAAACAGAAAAATATGACCCATACTCAAGAGACAAGGCAATTGATGGACACTGACTCCAAAATGATGTATAGGTTGGGATTAACAGACAAGAATTTCAAAGCAGCTGTTATAATTATGCTCAAAGACGTAAGGAACAATATGACCATAATCAGTGAGCATATATGAAATTTTATCAGAAAAAAAGACACTCTGCTGAAAAAGAACCAAATTTTAGAACTGAAAAAGACAATATCTGAAATGTTTTTTAAAAAATCACTTGATGGGTCTAACAGATTGGAGATGATGAAAAAAAGATCAGTAAACTTGAAGATGGAGGAACAGAAACTATCCAGTCTGGAAAATGGAAAGAAAAGACTGTTGGTGATGACAGAAACTCAAGTGACCTGTGGAACAGTGTCAGCCATTTTAACATAAGTATAATTGGAGTCACAGAGGGAGACGAGAGGGAGAATGGAGCAGAAAATCAAGTTGACAACAATCAAGAATTTCCCAGATTTAGTAAAAGACAGATTAGAGGTCTTGAGTATTTCAGCTACATTCCAGGTGAATTCAAAGCTCCATAGCAAAGCCCTCTGACCATTATACCAAGTGGACCAGTGTAGCACCTTTATGATTTTGCCACCCACAGATTTTCCAGGAGAGGACTCTGTTGCACTACAAAATTAACCAGAAAATTGTGTAGGAAAACACCTGCAAAAAAGTCACATGAACAAGCATGAGTTAACAAGGGTGCAAACTCTATATATTGTTGCTACAGAGCTGCTGTAAGCCTGGAGGACATCGAGCTTGTGTATGCTCACAGAGCCCAGCCCTGCAGTCTCACCATGTTCGAACACGAGTTCAAGCCAAACACCCTTTAGATGAAAAGCAACTTCAGAAGCACATTCTTAGTGTCTCCTTAGGACAAGGGTCAGCAAACTTTTTCTGTAAAGGGCTAGATAGAAAAATTTTTTGCTTTGTGGGTCACATACAATCTCTGCTATCTGTTTTTCGTTTGTTTGTTTGTTTTATAACCGCTTTAGACATGTAAAAAACCGTTCTTAGCTCCTAGGCTGTGCAGGCTGCAGGCTGGACTTGGCCCATGAGTGCTGGCTTGCTGGCACTGCCTTAGGTTATTCCCTACCCTTGTTTTGCCCACTGAGATGTTGGGACCACAGCCTGAGCATGAGCCCGAACTCTGCAGGTACTGCCACAGGGAAGGCATCCTCTCATTATACAAAGGAGGGGACATTGTTATACGGAATGACTTTTTATCACCCAATTATTCAGTACTGTTTTTAAAACTATCCAGCATGACCCTGAGCACACAGTACAGTCAGTAATTTCATTCATTCAACCCGTGTTTATGGGGCATCTTCTCAGTCATCAGGCCATGTTCTCGGTACCAAGGTATTCAGAGGTGAGAAAGATAGGCAAGCTCTCTGCTCTCAGGTAACTTGATAATGTTAGGTTCTTCCCTCCCACCACTCTCCCCTTTCTGTCCCGTCCCCTTTCATTCCCTTCCCGACTCTGTAAAATCATGCAGATTAGCCTTAAAGGATGAATGGCATTTCCAAAAGCAGAGGAGAAAATAAATTTGATGAAAGAAAAGTCAGCACCTGGAATTTGCCTCAGAGCCTAGAAATGACATGTCTGGTTGCCTGCTCTATAGTCTGGTTTTATTTACTCATTTGTTTATTTGTTTATTTTGAACTAACTGACTTGATACTGTTCCTTGAAGTGGACACATGAAAAAAGAGCATGACTCATCAAAGAGTCTTTATTGCTTGGCTAAAGAAATGTGTGCTTTTATAGATTTTTAAATTATTGCAGATGCTAGTGTTATTTATTTATAAACACATGCACAGTACACCTATATGTATACGTATGATGTACAGATATTGTGTATATACATATGCACACACGATAATTTGAACCATTGCATAGCACAATCTAGTTGTCATGAGTATTTCTTAAAAACATAGAATAATATGGACTTGGGTTAGTAAGTGAAGCAAAGTGAAGAGATTGACCTTAGAAAATGAGTGCTAGACAATCGGAAAGAGATGTAATTCATAAGTAAAAGCTGAACTTGAGTCGCGGGGTAGGGTTTGGAGAAGTTAATTACAGGCCCTGGAGGAAAAAAAAAAGGCTGCTTCAGAGGATGGGGGTGGGCACGATGGGAAAACAGAGCCTGTAACCTGGAGGAGTAGCCCAAGAACCCAGCGGTGTAAACTTGATTAAAGAAGCCAGAATGCAGCCGGCTGTTGAATCTGGCGAGGTGCGAGAGCCTTTCTATATTATTGTTACTCTTTGACCTTTAAAACAACAGAGATGGTTGTCTTTTTCCCTTGTTTATCTTTATTCTCCCTGATCTCCCTTTCATTTTCTTCAACCCTTTTTTTTTTTCCGCTGAGTTCCCGACAGTTTCCTTTACCTTCCCATCTCACACCATTAACACCTCTTTATTCTAATCCTGCCCCTCGCTCTGTGGATCCTGCTCCCAAACCCTGCCATAACCATGTGGAATCTGGAATCTGACACGCAGGGCAGAAGGCCTCTCTCCAGCATCCTGCACACCAACTCAAACACATCGGCAAACCTGGACCTGACATTGGCAGGAGAGACAGAAATCACAGATCAGCTCAGCTGTTATGACTGTGGCCAGCAGCCCTCACCTTGCTGACCACAGTCTGCAGGGAAGAGGCCCCGCCATCATCTGGCTTCCAAAAAGTAACCCTGTGCGCCAGCTCCTTGAGACCACGTTCCAGATGGTCCTGGAGCAGGGAGGGTGGGGTATGACAGGGAGATGGGCTCAGTTTGGAACACATGGCTCATGCTTCACCAGATTTAATGTTTTTTTCAATCTTTAGAGTTTCTTGGCTACTTGAAAAGGCCATTCTGAGCTATTAGATATTTCCCTATAGTATTTATGATTTGAACTTCTTCCCAGGCAGTACAGACTGTCCTGTGCATTGAATTAGGGGGATTCAGAAAAGAATATTCAGTCTCTTACTGGCAATCGAATTGAATAGTCATCTGCAAGGAGGTGTATTTGGATTTTAAATTTGTCCTCTTTGCTCAATTATTTTAGCCAGTTTGCCTTATTTTAGGTTAAAACTGAATGGTATCCCTCATGTTTTTAGGAAAGCATGTTCTGTGTGTGTATGTGATCATGACTTAAGAATGAAGCCTGTAACATGTGGATCTTAAGGTGCAGCCAAAGTCTGAAAAGATACCATTGTTTAATTCATTTCTAGCTCATCTGAAACTTAGGGCTTTTCTTTCCTGCTTGCCTCCAAAATAAAATAGGTAAATTTAATTTTCACTCCTCTGCTCACTGTGCCTTGGATATGAGAGGCTGGAGGAGAGCACCCTTGGCACTGCCCACCCCATGTGGCAGATCAGGAGCCCTCAGCTCAGGACCTCATAGTGGCGAGGGCAAGGCCTGGAGATGTACGTCCTCACAGGTCCGCAGTAACAGCCTAGGAACCTCTAGAGTGGGGTTCTCCTCTCTCAGGCTCAGTCCACTTTCCAGACATTTGGGATGAGGGGTGGCCCCCAATCCATGTGAAAAATAGAAAAGAATGCCTGAAGTGGAAAAAATGGTGAATGACACTACTCAAATTCTAGAACCTCACTTGTATTTAAATTAAATAGTAAGGTTTTGAAGCCTTTTCTTATTTGTCTATAGTAAGAAACATTCCGGATGAAGAAAGAAGGCATTTCAGAGTCTTGTCTTGAATTTAAATCTTCTGTTTTCTTCTTTTCCTTCATGCTTAAATCCTTTGATCATTTGAACACCCTTCCCTTTGATCATTACAGAGGACAAGAGAATTTCCAGATACCAGTTTCACAGGTAACAGAATTCTCCTGTTGAGTAATGCTTTGCATGTGGACCCTGGGACCCATTAAGAAGTCCTTCTCTTTTCCTGACTTTTCTAAGTTATAAAATATAAAGGGCATTAAGCACTAGATGTTTGCATTTGATTTTTATGTCACAATGACTGGAAAGGAAAGGTAAATGGAAAAGTTGAAACTCAGTCTGAGGAGCAAAACCAAAAACCACAAAGATCGCAGTGATCTATCAGGAACCAAGGGGTAGTGTGTATTCTCCAGGTTCTGGTAGAAACATCAAATCATAGGATAGAGGGAGGAAGGTCTCCATGGTTACATGAGAAAGGGAAATGCTGGGCTACACGGAGCTGTGTGGGGTTTTTAACTCCCCGGTCCCTCACCAGCACACTTTTGAGGCATCACTGTGCACTGTGATTCACTGTGAGAGCACCGCAATTAGAGTCTTTCTCCAGGAGAATTTTTATCTTGGAAGCCACCCTTCCTAGAGCTTCTAGAGACAGGTGCTCCTGGCAGAAGGGTTAAGGTGCTACTACCCTGCAAGGTGAGCTGCTCAGGGTGACCCTGCGCCTCCACCAAAAAAGTACACTCGGCTGACCTCTTCCTTCTGCTAGAGAGATGCTCAAGCGTGGTGACAGGCAGGAGACCACCCAGCTAGCTAATGACATGGCTGCAGATGGAACCAGACTCCCACCTGCTCTGGAGTCTTGGAAATGCAAAGGCAGTGACCTGGGACCACCAACTTCTAAAACTCCCTGGGTTTTATCTTTAGTGAATCAAAATGCTAGACTCAAAAAAATGGGCACATCGAGGTTCTTTGATTCCAGACAACAGAAACTGAATCTAAAACTGTACCAAAAAGACAGGAGTATAGAGAAAGGATGTGGAGTAGCTCCCAAAATTGATGAGATGCTGAAGAGGATATTGGAGAGAGCATCTCAGAGGCAGCTCCAGCGGACAGGCTCTGCAGGGAGCTCGCTGTGTGCGCTGTGCCTCCCCTCCACTGAGAGCCCGGCTTCCTGGAGGAGGTCTGATCGGCCCGGTTTGGCTCACATGGTCTCCAGGGACGTGGTGTAGACACCTAAAAGAAAACCAAGGTATTCTCACGAGAAAAAGGAAGATGACATTGGACAGGCAAAAACAGCAGACGTGTCCTCAGCCCCGAACACGTAGCGACACGCAGACGTCATGATCAAACTGAGACGAGGAAAGCCTGTCCAGCGGACTCTGTCCAGCTAGGACGAGCGCCGGCAAGCCTGTTAGCAGGAGGGCTACTGTACTGGAAAATTCCTGTGTCCTGGTAAGAAAGGCCGCCTGACGGGAATGTTACTCTTGGACGTGAACTTTCAGCATCAGCAGCCATATGATTCTCAAAGCATGAGAGTTTTTTTTCCGAGCTCTTAGTGCCTGGGTGTGGTACAACCTGTTACCAAATCCGGGCTTCTCCTGGTTATTTTAACCCCCAAATTGTACCAACACAAGTGCCAGTTCCTGGAGGGTAACCTGATCGGGTGTGATATCTGAAAAGAAATGTCACTGGGGCCGGTGGTCTCATCAGCTGCTGGTTAAGCTCATTCACTGTCCTTCTGCTTCTCTGCTGTGAATCAGTTTGCTCCTATAAATCCCAGAGAAACTTTTTTTCCTCTCAGAAGAATATTTGAAATTCACTTATCATAAAAGCGAGAATCTTGAAACTGAGAACTTGTATCCTTCTTGAGAAGATGGAAAATACGGCGGTAGCAGGAATCCAGCATGGGGCGGGAGTGAGCCAGTCTGTTCCTGCCTGTCAGCAATAAAGAGGGGCTGGGAAGTTGGTGTAGTCACCCATTTTACAGATGGAGACTTCGAGACACTTGGTTGTTATGCAGTTTACCCAAGGTCATTACCCACAGCAAGTAGAACTCAAACCAGTTATCCTGCTTAAGTCTTACATACTTTCTGCTACACCATTCTAAATTAGTGCTACACCATTTTAAAAATAGTACAACCTGCTTCTGCCATGGATGAGAAAGGACCCTTTGGGATCAGGGCCCTCTTAAATAGTTATTTTAAAGTGGACGAGAGAAGTCAGCAACAGCATTGGAGTGGCCTTGGGTTCAGAGGGAGATTGAGAGGAACCGTGGTGCCTCTTTTATCTGGAAGTGAAACACGCAGTTTTAAAATGAAAGCCGAGAACGGTTTTGCTAAATGCGTAGTTGGTCTGTTTTCTGGCTTGTTCTGAGCGTTATCTGGACCCAGGCTGGAAAAGAAATGAAAACACAGGAATTCAGCTGTCTCAGATGAGGGGTTCAGATGTGAGGGTGGTTTCCCAGGAGGCCTGGGTGTGCAGAGTGTCAGGGGACAGGGGGAGGTGCTTGCAGGCTGCCATCCTATGAAGACCTAGACGACCCCCTGCGGACCCCCAGCCAGGGGATGTTGGGCTCGGAGAGGCTGGGAGGGGCCATTACGCTCTCGCAGTCATTGCCGAGGGAGCAGTGGCACAAGTTAAAGGGACTGGACAGGTAAGAGGTCTTCTGTGGCCCAGGCCCAGGATTCTCAGGGTAAGAAACCAAACCTGCCCAGTCAGGGTTCAAACCCACAGCTTCTGACACCTCCAGTGTGTCCACTGGGACCAAACAATAAATTCACCTGGGCCAAATGCCGTGTGTGGGCAGGATACCTGTGTCAGCCCTTTGTTTACTGTCCTCCTTCTTTTTCTTCCACACAAGGTTAAGGACCTTGTCGGCGACCAATTCACTCTGCACCTACTGTGTGCCAAACTTGGGTGTGCCGCTGCTGTCTCCCCAGTGCCCAGCAGCTCCTAGGGTTTAGGAGGGCTGGCAAGTCATTTGGACAGATGGATGAACTGTTTCATACAGCTAGAGGGAAAGCGCCTTGGCCATCCCAGAATTTCTCACCTCCGTGGTGGGTGGCATTGTGTTGAAAATGCAGGTTCATTCCAGCACCATGAGTGTTTACATGCTGGGGGGCAGATGTCTGGCCTGGACAGATGTTCCTTTGACAGAAGGGTAAAGTCAGGGGCTGGCTTGGGACCCTGGTGTGGTTTGATTGTCCCCTGGTTTTAAATCATTCACCTCCCCCCTCAGCACAGTCTGTGGTGGGCTTATCCAGGCTGTGTCCTGCCCACAGCCCACCTTAATGTGACCTTGATCTGACTCCAACTTTGACTCGACCCCAGACCCTCCCAGTAGCCCTTCTCACTCCACCCTCAGCTCCTGCAGAAATCTCTTAAATCCTTCCTTCACCCAGTCCTGCTTTACTATGGCCTTTATTCAAATAGATGTGTTTTAAAGTTAGGAACAAAAGATCATTAATCTTTACTATGTAAGGGAACCAAGGCACACAGTTTGCTAGGCTCAGCAGCTGATCAGGAAAAGAATGGTCTCTCCATGTAGCCTAGGGGTGTCCTCCAGTGGGGGTTACTGAGGTCAGGGACTCGATGGTCAAGACAACCATGGGTTTGGGCCCCCAATCCAACTCTGGCTGCAGGCAAACTCATGAGCAAGTTACCTGATCCCGCCCTCTAGAAACTGGGAAATTAGACCCTCTCTCATAGAAGTCTTGAGATGATTAGGTGAAGTAATGCCTATAAATTCCTCCGTCTCGAGTAAGCACTCAGTGAACGCTAGCCAAAACCATCATCACTGCTCAGCTGCAAAACTGTATTAATGATAAACATCAGCCAGCTGTTGGACCCCAGCACTTTATGTGTTATCCATCATTTCTTAAGACACCACATGTGCGTGCACATACACACACACACACACACACACTCACACACTCTTTTAATGCAGTGTGTTACTACATAATTTAAATAACCCATACTGGTATTTTCCAGGTAATGAAGGTTTGGGGGAAGGCCCTAGTGTATGCTAACTTTCCCCTTTGTCAGAACAAGTTTATATAACGTATATATTTCAGAGTAAATTAAAACAACAGAGTAATCTCTAGTGGTTCATTTCTAACCTTGTGCGTGTTTCTGAGCTCTATATTTGTGGACTTCAGATGTTATTATCAGCAGGCCAGGGGTAGGACTTGGGGGAGCAAAGGGGATTATTAACATCCCTCAGACCCCAGGTCGGGTTACAGCTCGGCGCATGGCTGGAAGCTTCACAGATGTGTAGAGCCACGGTGGCTCATTATAAGCCGGGCTGGAGAGGTGGTGGGAGTTCGAGTAATGAAGTTACACTTGACGTGGGTGCATGTGGCAGGCTGGGTCCTGCCAGCACCTCTGCCTGCTATCCTGTGTTTGGATCTAAATACCACTGAAGGAAGGAGCCTGGTGAAACACAAGTACATAATTTCCAAGAGGAATTCCTTACGGCCTTAAGAGCAGAAATTAGCACCGCAGAGGTAATGAGTGTGCTCTGGCGCATACCAAGCACGTAGCTCCCTCGTGCTTTCCCTTCCACGACTCCTGATCTGCTTCCTGGGAAGGGAGCACTCCCTGGCCACTTGAAGAGAGCTTTACGCTAAATCTTCAGAGCAGGGAGGGAAAAACTTTCAGCTGCACCTGCCCAGTGAGTTGTTAAGGAGGACAAAGGGTGACCTAAGAGCTAACCATTCTCAGAGAGCCAGGCAGAAACTAGACACGGGCCCCAGGAGATGATTCTTATAGCATGTGCAGTGGTTCTCCTGCACCACCACCCACTGGGGTCTTGTCGACTGACAGAGTACTGGGCCCACCCCCAGACTTGGTGGTCCAGTTACCACACAGAGAGCCACTGACATGTGATAACAAAAGTGACTTGAAAATTTTAACTCAAGAAGTATGATGAGAACAACCAAGGTTGGTGAATTGTGTCCCATGACTTGAATTTGACAGCAGATGCAAAAATCCTCTAGGAGAAAGAGTGTGCGGCTAATCTGGATAGTCAATTATCTCATCTTCTGAGGCCTGGAGGAATGGAAGACCCAGAGCCCAGACCGCTGAGGGGAGAGGTCAGCTGGGACCAGAGACCCGCCCCAGTTGGATGCAGGCTGGACCCTCAAGGACGCCTTGCTCTCCAGAGGCTCTCATGACTAGAGATGGACATGGGGGTCCGGCAACTGGTCACCCAAGTTTATGGACAAAGCATTTACCACTTGCTCTTCTTTCAGAAGATGAAGGATGTTATGAAAGTGTCTACCATTCTGACTTTAACTCTTACAAACCAGGAAGAAGGAGTCATTGGGACGATGGCGACCAAAACCTGGGATGCAGTGATTGACCATATCACTCTGCAGTTTGCCATAGTCTGGAGAGGCAACTCTGGACAAAGTTCAGCACAGACACCTCTGCATTTAGAAAACAGAATAAATAAAAGTCACGGTAGAGCTAGTTCTGATCCCGTAGCCAAAGAAGGTCAGTACAGCTCAGTGGGTAGGGGAAGTTCTGGAAGATGTGATTCAGATGCTATAATCATGGATAGAACCAACAAGACGTAAGAGAGGAGACAGACGCAGGACACCCTGGATGAGCAAGACGTAAAGGCCTGAGAACAGCAGAGAAAGGGGAAGGTGGCAAGGGCGGGTAGGAAACAGCTTGGAACCTCTGCAGACAGCTCAGGCCAGGCAGGCGGAGGCCTGTAAGCTGAGCCTTACTTACAAAGTGTCTACAAAGATAGATTTTTGTTGTTTATTAATTTAACCTTCAAAGCAAGAAAAACTGGGAAGATATGCCCAGTAAGGCCAAAAGGCTGCTCCAACCCACTGCTGCTTTTCAACAAAGAGAATGGAATTAAAACTGGGCCAGATAGAAGAAAGTATACAGAGCATGGCGGCCAGGAACAGTATGGAGAAGGTGGAGCCTGAGCCCCCCGGGAAGCAGCGCGTGTCCAAGTTCAAGAACCAGGGTCAGCTGCTGGGTTCCCATCCCAGCTTCACAGTTGCCTCTGGGGAGCCTCAGCCAGGCCACTCAGCCTCTGTAAAACAGGGGACACAGATAGCACCCACCTCATAAGGCTGTCATGAGAATTATATGAGTTAATAGAAATAAATTGCTTAGAACAGTTCTTGGCACATAGTAAGTGCTAAATATGTCATTTTTATGATCACTGTCATCATCATGATTTTTTAGAGGGATCCAAAACCCTATTCCAGGAGGAAATCCAATCCAAGATGCTACAGAACTCTACAGATGTTATCTCTAAGGCTCTGCTGACTGGTTCTCTGAAATTGTGGCTGATAAGAGCAGAATCAGAAGTCCGAGGGTGGATTTCAGTTTCCCAAATGGATAAATGGGCGAGTTCAAGGAATGCAGCCTCAGCCTGCTGTCAACCCCTGGCACAACTGGAGGACAAATCAATGATTTAGACAGATGGTCTGCATGCATCTTAGGAAAGAAGGCTGTGTGCATGCCCCGAATGAGGGAGGATTTAATGAGAATGCTCAGTGCCTCTCAGTGTTATTGAGGTGGAGGGACAGGTCAGCAGAGGTATAATGCTAAAGATAAAGCAGGAAAACTGAAGGTGGATGGCCCATCACCATGGAGCTACAGCTAGATCCAGGTCTCCTTGATCCATATCCAGGGAGGTCCCTGGTAGTTTTGTCTGCAGTGCTGCCTGTGGAGTTGGTCAGCCTCCTGTCACGTGACTCTTCTGGACAGGAATCCGTGGTGGAGACTGCCATGAGATTAGTAAGCTCCACGGAAATTTGTGGCTGTTATGTGATAGGGCTCCTCCCAGAACCAGGGCACCTCCTCTGCTCTCCCTTGCTACCATCCCCCACCCCCAGCTTGTGGTTCCAGTGAGTGCTACACAGACTCCTGGCTCTCAGTGATCATAAGAGTTTGAGTTGTATTATTACAAGACAGCAGACCAGGAAGGAGAATGTGCACTGTGGTTTTTATATCTAGTAAAAGTTTCCTTCAAGTATCAAGGCGGTAGAAAGATAGCTTTGAATATGCAAAAGTTTAGGGGACTGTACCCGTGAGCCCTTCTTGAGGAATCTACCAGACCAGGACCTAGCAAACTTTTCCATGAAAGGAATCAGCTCTGCAAGCCATGTGATCTCCGGCATAACTATTCAACTCTCTCATTGTAGCACAAAAGCAGCCATAGCCAATACATAAACAAATGGGCAGAGCTGTGTTCCAATAAAACTTTATTTACAAAAACAAGTGTCAAGGGGTTTGACCCTCACACTATAGTTTACCAGCCCCTGATGATAGGATCCTCTTCACCTAACCAAGAGATGATGGGGGACACTTTGGTAAAAGGGCTTATGGTGAGCATTTTAATCTGTTTAATTTTAGAGCTAAGACTAGAGCAAAGATGGAAACAGAAGTATTTAACAATGAAGGTATAATAGTAATGGGGGAGGGTATACCTCAAGTGGTAGAGCTCATGCTTAGCATACACCAGGTCCTAGGTTCAATCTCCATTACCTCCTCTAAAAATAAATAAGAAACCTAATTACCTCCCCTCTAAAAGCAAGAAAACAAAAACAAAACCCAAGGTATCACAGTAATGAATATTTATGCCCCAAATAGCACAGCAAATACCTATGTAAAAACTAAACCACAGGAGACGCAAAGAAACATAGATAGAAATTTATTGGGAATAGAAGACATTAACACATCACTCTCAATATAAGACAGATCAAGTGGTGAGTAAATTTAAAAAAAACAAAGGATGTAAAAGATCTAAACAACACAATCAATCAGAAAAGTCACGTACACTGAACACTACACCCTGATAATAGAGAACACACCTTTTTCTCAAATGCGCTAAGAAGACATCAGCAGGTTCCAGGAAGCAGAAATCGTACAAGCAATACCCTCTGATCACAAAGCAAAGTTGGAAATTAACAAAAATGCTTTAAAAGTGCAAAAGTCCCCCCTACCTGGAAATAAAAATATACAGGATATATCACGTTTGGCAGGAACTCAAAAGTGGGGATTCCTGGGGGTGTCCATTGACATTAAACTCAGCCTGAGCATTTAAAGCTGGTTCTTCATTCACTCACTTAAGAGATTTAACTGAGCACGTACTATGTATAGACGTCGTGTCCAGTTGAGGCTAACCTGATGAAGAGGCTCCTCTCAGCCTTTCAGAGCTTCCTTCGGGTGGGGGAGACTGAGAGGGAAACAAGATAGCTTAGTGCTGTGAGAAGAGCTCAGGCCTTGGGCACAGGACAGATGCCTGGCTGGGATTTGTATGGATGTGTTGAGGTACCAGGAAGCAGTAGGTACGCCGCATCACAACAGGACTGGGCGGAGTGGGTGGGGAGAGCCCACCTCACCTCTCATTGGTTGTGTGACCCTGAGCAGGTTACTTTACGGAACTCTCCCTTTCCTCATCTCACTGGGAATCAAATGAAGGCTAACGGACGTTAACATCCAGCATGTACAAGTTTCCAGTCAGTGTATTCTTATTGCTTACTGACTTGAAGCTGGTCAGGTTATAACTGGAGAGTGTAATTTTCAGGTTGTATGTTAATTAAACATTGACTGGCTGGGTATGTCTAAAGCAGGAGGTGTGGGGGTCAAGGGTGAGTGGTCTAGGTACTGCTACCTCATGAAGAACAACTGAAGGGCTGTGTATGTTGACGAAAAAGAAGACTAAAGAGAGACCTAGAAGGGGTTCAGAGACTTACTTGCCCCAGTGCCTTTGCACATGTTAACCATCATCGTCTAGAGAACAAGCATACTAACTCTGGTGCTCCAACAAGCTCTTGGGACAGACATCCCGGTGATAGTGTAACGAGTTCCCCGTCGTGCACAGATCTGAGCAGGCCCTGCTGGTCTTCTGAATGCATCATTCATCGCCTTGGAATCGGGACTTCAATTTCTACCCTTTGGAAATCAACCAGAATATAGACAAAATTGGCAACTGCCCAAATGTCCACCAGTATGCACCAGTTAAGTAATTTGGCTCTATCTGTACCATGGAGTGTTATGTAAGCATTACAAAATCACTCCTGAGAAAAGATTTTTGATCACAGAGGAATTGTTTCTGCTATCAAGAGTGAAATAAACAAAATCTAAAATGATTTGTTTATAGCATGACATCGTTAAAGAAAATACATTGCAGAAAAAACTAAGCACACGTAGGGTCTTTGGCTCTCTTGCTTTACATTTTTATATACCTTCCAGATTTTCTACCATGCGCATGAGTTATATTTATAATATCTACTAAGTAAAAAATGCGGCTCTACAAGATGCCTAAAATGAGTGAAAGTGTAGACAGGAACCCCCTGGAGACCAGCACAAAGCTCATTTTAGGAAGCTCCAGATCACTTCTCAATTTTCTTCATTGACAACCATGGAATTAAGGTAAACTCAAAAAAACATTTGTTGGGTCCTTAATAAGCAGGAGGCTCTGTGCTAGGAGATTTCTTTGAGAAGAGCCAGGGGTAAGGCAAGTGCTTGGAGAAGGTTCATTCTCAGCAAAATGTGACCAGACTTTTGAGGGCGAAGGGAGAGGGGTCTGGACGCTGAGTGAGCCCACGTTGTTCATCAAGGAATGGGACATTCTCTACAACATTCTAAGTAAAATTTCCTTTTGTTCACCTCAAAGTAAAGATCGAACACTTGAAGGAGGAAGACGATGTCACAGAACTCAGCCCAACAAGACTCGATGTAGCGGTCTCTTCTTTCTGTGTGGTTCTCAGTGGCAGGGTGGGGGGCGGCCAGTCTCGTGTGCCCCTGTTGGTGGGAAATCCTTCAGACCCAGTTAGACAGAAACACCTTTGCTGAACAGATGCTTAGGAACCCATTTTTATAAATCAAGGAGAAGCAGCAGTGTTCTAGAGAAAATAGATCATTCTGACACGATACTTGCTGAATAAAAATCTCAGAAGCACGCAGGGAGATTTAATGCCACAGACCTAATAAAGCCAGAAACAAAATGAATCTCTTTCCTTTCTGCTCGGAGGGCTCAGGCACACGGGTTCTGTAGCTCATTAGCTATTAAAATTATTAACAAATTATTATTTTCAATTGAAAGTGGTTATGGGATTCATTATTTCTACTCATGCCAAGACTCTCTGCAGTCTGCTCAGAACATGAATTATCCAGAGCAGTCCAAAGTTTCTAAATAGTTTTGGACCAGGTTCACTGACTTTGGCCCAGCAAGCCACTCAGGGCTGAGTGGCTGAAGGAATCCGCTACATAATTTATTGAGAACTTAATTGAGACTAATTATTGTCTCCCATTCCCTCGCCTGAAAAACATCTGCCCGGCATCTGCTGTGACTCCATTTGGTTGGGATGCTCGAATCTTTCTGTGAAGTGAAATAAAGGGCATGGATATTTTATTGTGGATTTATCCCACTGTAACTTTTTATAGGAAACTGCTGGTTGTTTTATTAGCCAGCAGCGTTAAATACACAGTGTCTCTCCAATGTGCCGGAGCCAAGGTTTAGGGTGTACTCAGAACACGCTGCCTTAGAGAGATCCGCCCCTGAGGAGGAGGTGGGCAGGTCTGGGAAAGATGTGGTGAGGTCAGTGTACTTGGGGGTGGGGGGTGGGGATGGCAGGGAGGTACAGATCCAGGACTGTTCTATGATGTGCCATCCAGAAGGGGACACAGGGTAACAACAGGTGGATCGTATCTGACCGATCGCTGGCATAGCCATGTGAGACATGAATGAGTAGGAGCCATTCACCCCATTTCACAGATGGAAAAACTGAAGTTGGGGGAAGTTGAACAGCCAAGGTCATCAAAGACTTAGCCAGTGAACCCAAACTAAAACGGAATCCTTGCCTCCTAGGAGGCTCCCAGCCGTGGCAAGGTGAGGATATTCTCGGGGGAAACAGTAACCTTGACACAGTTTGGGGACCTTATAAGTGCCAGAGGCAGAAGAAGGCACATTCAGGACCCTCAGAGGAGCTCCTGGAGGGGCAGGCACTGGAGACTGGCCAACCGAGAGAAGTGCAGAGGCTGTGCGGCTGAGCGGTGGTGTCCTTGTCCCTAAGTCAGAGACTGTCATACTGTCTGGAGAGGGTGGAACACATGAGGCCAACCAAGGCCAGGGGGTAAGGCTGGTCCCCCTACCTTGATCTATCGTAATTCTTTTTCCCTTAGTCCAGAATCTTATTTGTGTATGCTTGCATGTATTACTGAAAACATCAGCAGTCCTTGACAGAATGATGGAGGAGCGTGGGCTGAAGGAATGACTAAATTATCAGACTAGACCTTGAGTGCCAGGCCCAGGATGTGAAAGACAGTAGGCACTAGGGAGCCACTGAAGGTTTTGGAGTGAGGAAGTCTTATGACTGAAGCTGTGGCAGAGGTGTACAGATTACTTGGAAAGGCAAAGAGATCCCATGGCAAGAGGCCAGTTAGGAGGCTGTTATAATACCCCACGCAAGGGTGGCCATGGAAAATGGGGAAGGAGGCAGATTTGAGATCCCTCCTGGGGTCAGCTCGGTGGCACTTAGCCTCTGCTTAGACGTGGCTCAGGGGGCAGTCTGAGCTGCCCTCTAACCCTGCATGGGTGGTCTCTGGAAAAGGAGGGATCGCCACTCTTTGGCAGCGGGGTAAAGAGGAATGATTTGTGATCATGCCCACCTAGAACCAGATGTGGTGGGGACACCCTGCTGTCCTGTGGGCTGTCAGTCACACAGGCCTGGAGTTCCCAAGGTGGAGAGTCCATCAGGGGGCCTCTGCATCAAAGTCCCTATGGAAATTGTGGCATAAGTAAGCTCTGGAAAAAGGACAGAAAGGAAAGGGGGGCCGTGGGAACAAGGGAGCCCGAGGGGAGGAAGAGGCCCCAAGAAGTAGAAGGCAGGTGACAAGAGCTCCCAGCATCCGAGAAGTCAAGGAGGACCTGGCAAAACTCAGGTAGAGTGGTTGCCAGTGTCAAAGGTGTCAGAGCCATCATCTGCACGAAGGATTATGCTCATCAAAGACCCTGTGTCGTTTCAGTTAGAGCGGGAAGGAGGGCACCGTAGGATGCCAGCCACCGAGCAGGATTTGTGTCCCACATGGCTCTGGCCTGGTTGTCTGTTAGCCCTGGGGAAAAAATTCCCCAGGGCTAACAGTGGACACAATCCTTTACAAGCCATACCGGCAGGGCCCACTTCTAATGCAACAGCGTATCGTGAGGCACCAGGGAGCTGAAACAGAC
The DNA here is from genome assembly GCF_036321535.1 of Camelus dromedarius. Classification (NCBI taxonomy): domain Eukaryota; kingdom Metazoa; phylum Chordata; class Mammalia; order Artiodactyla; family Camelidae; genus Camelus; species Camelus dromedarius. Next base: position 6,673,719 of record NC_087464.1, read on the forward strand.
CAACAAAGAGTCACCGTGGAGGTTGCTATGCAGGCGCCCGGCTGGCTCCTGTCTGCTCCGGGAGAGTTGGGAAGCGCCTTTGGCAGGAGGGGTGCAGGGAGCAAATGTGAGGCTTGCAATTAAAGGTAGTCGTGGGTGGGGAAGCGGGCAGAGCTGTAAATTCCCTTGCTCGTAAAGCCGCGTGCCAGGACCCTTGCAGGGCGAGCTGGGAGCCCGAGTCAGCCAGCTCTTCAGGCTGGTCGTGTTGGAGCCCTGCCTCTGCCCCTCTGCACACAACGGCCTTTCCCCTCTGTACCCCTTCCAGAAGACGCCGAACTGGCTCACTCCAACTCTGGAGAACTCCCCCTAGGAACATTTGCAGAGAGTCTTGTGAAATTCTGAGCAGTTTCCTAGCCAAAGTGAGGCAGCGGCAGGGGTGGAATGTCGGGGAGGTCTGCTTGCATGTTTTCACGTTGAATAATTTTGTGGGGCTGGGCAGCTGGGACAGCTGGCCAGGGACTCCTGCTGGCGTTACCTCTGGGCATTTTATACAGCCCACTCGGTTCAGGACTTTGGTGTTGGTTTCGGACTGCTGCCTTGGGAAAACCATGTCACATTATGAATCTGGGAGAGTCTTTTTTTCCTAATGTTCTTAGGACAAAGTTCTCGGGACTAACCAATTCAGCCAACCAAAAGACAAGTTAGTGTGCGTGTAACTGGAGCGTGGGGACCGTGCATTGATGGAGGACCCATGTGGCAAGCAGATGGTACCGAGTGGCCTCTTCAGGTGAGAGCTAGAGGGAAACACACATCCAGCCACTCGGGTTCAGGTTCAGAACCGCCGTGGCTGCCTCCCTGGAAAATTAAAGTGAGAAGTCCTAGACCAGAGGCCACGGAGCCGAATTCCACAGCAGACATGGCTTGGCCCGCACAGGCGTCTGAAGGTTTTAGAGCTCACTTCCAACATTTTTAAAATCAGGAGATTGCAAGAAAACTCTGAATTTTCAACTTTCCTTTTAAAAAGGCAAGAAGGGGCAATACTTGACCCACATGGCAACAGCAGGCTGGAGCCTGGCGGCTGCCCCGGGGTCAGGCATAGTATTCGTTCTCTGCTGACCACAGTCACCGCCGCTCTCTGCAGTCAAGGTCAGTGAGTACATACTGACCAGGCTCTGGTTTGTGTAAGCATTATTCTTAAAAATTTTTCATATGGCCAGAAAAGTACTGAGATTAACTCATAAACACCTGTCTGCACCTCCCGATTTTAACATTTTCGTGATTGCCTTATTTGCTTCATATCTTTTAAGTTTTAATATATTACAAATACATTCAAAGTCCTCCTTGGCCCCTCCGATTGCTGTTCGTCTCCCCTCCCCCATTAGTGTGTATACTTCCCACCTTAATTTTCTGACCTTTTTTTGGAGGGGGAGGGAACAGGACAGGGAGGACATAATATGGTTTATTATTTATTTTTAAATGGAAGTACTGGGGATTGAAGCCAGGACCTCAGACATGCTAAGCATGTGCTCTACCACTGAGCTATACCCTCCCCCCGAACTTTTACTATATATGCATATATCCACAAGCAGGAGAGTATTGTTTGGCGCATTTAAACAGGCTGTTAGTGTATATATATTCATCTTGCCTTTGGGATCTATCCACGTTGCTGCTGTGGCTCTGGTACATCCATTTTCTTGGCTCTCTATGATTTTGTCTTACATCTATAGTCGTTGGCCATTGATGGACATTCAAGTTGTTTGCCAGTTGGGGTTTATATAAACAGTCATGCAGTGAACATCCTCGTCCAGTCTCCTTGGGCACGTGTGCAAGAAGTTGCATCCCTGGAAGTGCAATTACACGGTCATAGGGTCTGCCCACCTCGCGCTTTCCTCCGAGGTTCACCCAGAGTTCCCGTGTCACCAGTGCTGTGGGAGCTCCCGTTGCTCTAGTCGTGAACAAATCTGGTTTAGTCAGACTTTCTAGTGTTGCCGTCTGGTGGGCAGGAAATGGTGCCTCATTGTCTGATTTTTTTTTTTAATTCCCCTGTGCTGTAGTGAAGCTGAGTGTTTTCCTGTGTGAGGAGGATATTTATGTTTCTTCTGTGACTGACCCTCCTGTTCTTTGTCCATTATCCTATTGGGCTACTTAGTTTTCACTAATTGATTTATGACAATTCTTTGTACATCTTGGATTATAAGTATTTCTCCTTATTTGAGGCCTCGCTTTTCACCAGGGGGTCTTTGAGTAGAAGCTTTTATCTTTAATTTAGTTGACTTGGTTAACTTTCAATTTAGGAATTGCATTTCTTTTGTCTTATTTGACAATTCCTTCCTGACCTTGACAACTATAGATATATTTTCCTATGTGTTCTTCCAGAATTTTTAAGGTTTGGCTTTTCTTGTATTAAAGACTTTAACCCATCCAGAATGTCTTTTCCTGTATAGTAAGAGTTGAGACAATGAATTTGTTTCTTTCATATGATAACCTGTTGCTTCTGCATTATGTAATGACTAGTTCATCCTTTTCCCAGTGATTGATAAGGTTGTATTTATGATAAGCAAGATAATAAAACATACCATGCTTTCTGACCACAAGAAAATTACACTGGAAATAAGCAGTAAAAAGATATTGAGCCACCTTTCTCTATATTTTTGGGAACCAAAAAACATACTTATATATAACTCTTGGGTTTAAGAGGAAATGACATTGGAAATTATAAAATATTCAGAACTAGCACTTAACATTTCTTCTTTTCTTTTCTTTTCTTTTCTCTCTATTTTTTGGAAGCTGTGGATTATGTTTCTATTCTTTTGATGGTTACCCTTAAATGTGACCCATATACCTTAACTATAAGGGTTCCGGTAAAGTCCAAGTACTCAGAATCACTAGCCTTTTCCTAAACAACACAGTGACCTTGGTATATGTGACCCCTTGAACAGCCCCTACTGCTTCCTGTAATAATTTGGAGATTTGGTGCTACTGTTTTGAAAAAACAAAAACAGTTCTGGTATGACAAAAAATTACATCAATTAGATGAGACAGACAAAATTTCTAAGAAAACGAACTTCTGTAGCCGACTCAAAAAAAAGGGTAACCTGAACAGACACATAGCAAATAAAGAGATTGTATTATATGGCTTTACTGATGGATTTTACGAAACATCTAAGGAAGAATTAATATCAATTTTTCACAACCTCTTCCAAAAACTAGAAGAGAAAGCACTTTGCAGCTCATTCTGTGAGGCCAATATTACCCTGAAAACAAAACCAAAGACACCACAAGAAAATAAAACTATGTATCAATATTTCTTATGACTAGAGACACAAAAATCCTCAACAAAATATTTGTTAATTGAATCCAGCAATATAAAAGGGATTATAATACCATGAGCAAGTGGAAACTTATGCCAAGAATGCAAGGTCCATTTATCATTCGAAAATTAATCAATTTAATATATCACATCAATAGAATAAAAGACAGTACTGCATTATACACACACACACACACACACACAAAGCATTTGACAAAACTCAGCACTATTTCATGATCAAAACATTCAACAAACTAGCAATAGAGGGGAAGTTTCTTAGCCTTATAAAGGGCATCTACAGAAGAAACACAGCTACCATCACAATGGTGAAAGGCTGAATACTTCTCCCTGAAGAAAGTTTGTAAGACAAAAATGTGTTTTCACCACATATATTCAACATTGTACTTGTGGTTCTAGCCAGAGCAGTTAGGCAAGAAAATGAAATAAAAGGCATCTAGATTAGAAAAGTAAAACTGTATCTATTTGCCGATGACATGTTCTTCCATATAGAAAATCACAGAGAATTCAGTGAAAAGCTACTAGAACTAATATAAGTGCTGAAAAACAAAATTCAGCTGAGAAAATTCAAAGATCTGATGGGCTTTCTTCAATGATTCATGAATCAGGCAGCACCCCATCTAGCAATTAGAAAGGTGCTCCAAGGGGTTGTGCAAAATGGAAGAGTTTTATAGGCAGAGGGAGGGTGAGGCAAGAAGGTATTAACGAAAGAGAAGAAAAGATTGCTTCAGGCCAGGCCATCTTCTTTTGCAGGGAAGGGAAGGGCTTTATCATGCAGATTACCTCACTAGTGTTGGTCTGGAAATTTCAGATTGACCGTTTTAGTTTTAAAGGTTACATTTCTGGGAGGGATTGAAACTGCAATTAAGTCTTGGTTTGCTGTCTTGGGGTGCAAATGACTCCATTTTGGGCTTGTTATTTTTAATACATAAGTTGAGCGGGGTTACGGGATATAAGATTGATAAACAAAAATCAATTCTTTTTCTATGAATAGCTTAAAAAGGAAACTAAGAAAACAGTTCCATTTACAGTAGCATTCAAAACAATAAAGTACTTAGCAGTAAATTTAAAAGAAGTACAAAACTTACACATTGAAACTGACAAAACATTATTGAATGAAGTTAACGTATACATCCCATGTTCATGGATTGGAAGACTTAATATTGTTAAGATGCCAATACTCCACAAATTGGTGCACTGGTAAAACATAATCCCTATCAAATTTCTAGCTGTCTTTATTGCACAAATAGACAAGCTGATCCTAAAATTCACATGGAATTTCAAAGGACCCCTAATAGTAAACCCAGTCTTTAAAAATAAGAACCGAGTTGAAAGAATAAATATAGTGTATCCATACCATCGAATATTATTTGATAAAAAGGAATGAAGTAGTGATACATGCTACAGCATGGATGAACCTTGGAAATGTTATGCTGTGTGAGAGAAGCCAGGCACGAAGAACCACGTGTGATATGATCCCATTTATATGAAATGTCCAGAAGAGGCAAATCTCTAGAGACGAAACGTAGATTAGTAATCGCCTAAAGCTGAGAGGGATGAGGTGGGGGGAGCGTTTTGGAAGATGACAGCTAAGAGGTCTGGAGTTTCTTTTTGGGATAATGAAAATACTCTAAAATTGATGGTGATAGTGGTTTCACAGCTCCGAATGTATCGAATTGTACTCTTTACATGGATGAATTGTATGTGAATTATGTCTCGATGGAACTGTTAAAATGATTCTCCCACTTACTAGTTAGTGTGTGACCTTGGGCAAGCCACTTAACCTCTCAGGGCCTCAGTGCCTTTCCCGGTAGAATGGCTTTCCTTGGGATTGTTACAGGGATTAAAGAAGTTGAATCGTGTTAAGTTCCGCTAACACTGCCTGGTACACAGGGAGAAAGAAAGTTAGCTGGTGCGGTATCTAGAGAAACCATTCTGAAAACATTTTCCCATTTTTTAGCAAAGGGTTGGCATCTTCCTTTCCTTCCTTCCTTCCTTTCTTTTCCTTTCCTCAGCAAATGAGAACTAACCACAATGACTCAAGAACCTTTTCAGGGAAACGTGGGAAGTTCTCCGATCCTAACCAGTTACCCGTCCGAATTTTCAGGGCTGGATTAATTAATATCCTCCAGCCAAGAGCTCACATGCACAGATCAATATATTCACTCCTCATTCACTCCGAGTTCTCATTTCCTCCTATTAAAAAAACAGATATGTGCATAATACTGCTTTTCAGGGAAATGTGTAGAAGAACGCATAATTCTCACATTTTAAAAGGAGAAAGGCTGAGTTGAAACTTAATGTGCAGCTTTAAAGCGTCACTCTGGTTCCCCTGGGAGCACATCACAGCCCAGCTTGCTAAGTCCCTGTGGTACCTCCTCACCCCTCTCCTTTCACAGACATCTGTTCCATAAAAGCAGCCACGGATCTTTAGAGACTATAAATGGCACATGTTACAGGCGTGTTTTGATTGTTCTCATAACAGAGTTACCGGCTCCAATCTGCCTTGAGCTATGAGAGTGACTGGTGGATAGGAGAGTCTGACGCTGCGCGGTCCTCCATGGTGTTTTTGGGAAGAGGCCTGGGAGGTCCGGCTCTGGGCCAGGCGGCCTCTGGCACGTCTCCTCCCCCCGGGCCTGCCACACATGTGGTGACCACAGCCCAGGTGCCCTGGGAAAGGCCTGGTCATCCACAGGAAAGCAGGGCAGGGGAGCATTCTCTTGGCCGGATGCTCACAGCCCAGTGGACGTCAGCCGTGCACCAGGGAGAGAGGAAACAGACTCATTTCCCTGAGGGCTCCTCTGAGTACATCTCTCCGTGGCCTCTACCCGTCCTAAGTGTGTTGTCCAGTCCTCACAATTGTGTGCACTGTTCTTGCCTATGGGTGAGGGCAGGAACAGCTCAGAGGAGGTAAAGAACTCACACCAAGTTATAGGACTCAGTACTCAGAGGTTTTTCATCTTTCTCTCATCCCAATCATGCAGATTTGTTGAAAATTAGAAAAGAATTAAGATAAATTTGTTTTGGTTCTGAATGCCCACACAGACTGCCTATTCCAGAGGGCTTTGAGGAACAACAACTTCTCTGAATAAAACGGATGTCAAGACTGAGACTCAGAGTTACAGCAGTAAGAGCTGAGATTTATCAAGCCCTTAAGGAGCCAGGCCTGGGTGGACTGTGTTGCAGAGATCCTGCTGGCCAATCCTCCAGCACGCCTGTGAGATGAGAGCTGGTACCATCATTTTTCAGAGAAGGAGACTGAGGCTTGAGTATTGACTTGTCCAGGGTCACACGGATGGCGAGTCCGTGGAGGGAAGACTCAAGTCCAGGCCTGTCAAGACCCCAGGGTCCTGAATGTAAGTTTCTGAGGCTTTGAGAATGTCTGACTCCAGTAAGTGGGTACCTTTCACTCTTAGAGCATCTGGATGATGTTGATCAGGTGTTCCCTAAGCAGGGCATAACTATATAAATTAAAAAATGAAGTCCCTGGTTTGGAGCACAGAGGACCCACCCACTTAATAACCAGTGGGCCTTGGCCCAGCCTTGCTTTGTCTCCACGTCGGTTTCTCCATCCGTGAAGCAAGCCCAGCAGGCCTTGAGACGCCTTCCGCTGGGAGTTCTGGTGGGTGTGAAAGCAAGATGGCGGTGGGAGAGGACTGGGTACCAACGGGAGGGGTGACCCGTGCCCCCGTGGGAGACACAGGAAACGTGAGCCTGTTCTTTCAGACCTTCTCTTGGCAGAGGATGAATGAGAACTGAGCGCTTCGATCCGTCTGACTTTCCAAATCAGACCACTGACTCTGCTTGGGCTAGGAGTGGACGGGGTCACTCTCAGGCCAGACTCTCTGTCAACGTGCCCTGACCTACTGGCCCGGGCTCAGTCACCAGACCCCACAGGGTGACAGCAGCTGAGCCCTGGCGGAGGCCAAGCCTTCTCCTCACATGTGCTGTCCACTGCCAGGTCCCTGGCCTTCCTCCACACCCAGCCTCCAGCATCTGGGACACGGCACAGGTCCCTGACAAATGACCTTTCCACGAGGCACTGCCAGTGGCAGGGGTGGCCTTTCTAGACAGACGGGTCCATGAGAGAACCCTCCCGGTCTGTTCTGGGGCCGCTGCTTCCAGCCCTAAGCCGTTCTCAGCATTTCCTCCTCACCCAGATGTCCCCTCACTCCTGCTTCCTTCCCACGTGCAGCCCACTTGACCAGAGGCTCCCAAGTCATGAGACATTTTGCTGACCTCTAGGTCTAGTTTCCAAAGCTTGGATGTCACCCCAAGACTGAAGGTCTGTCTGCACAGCCTGCTCTGTAGGCATCAAACCCAGTCTGTTAAGGGGCGCCCACAAGGTCTCTCTCCATCACCCTCTTTCAGCTCTGCATTTAACAGTGCCACACCCCTTCCCTCGTCCTCTCCCAGGTCAGCGACACCTCCTTGTGGCCAAATCCAGGGGATGTGCTTCAGGCCTCATCCATCCCAACCCTCCCCTGGCATCACCTGCACCGCCCTCCTGCCCTCCCGCCCTCCCTAGCCTTGCTAGTCACGTCTTCTCCAGCTCCTTCAGAGCCTCTTGGTTCCAACCCCAGGTGCTTACATCCCCCCGTCTCGGCGCCTGGCCCTCTGCTCTCCTGTGGAAACTCCCTGGTGAGTTGTTCTTACCCTTGCTCTCCACCAGGACCTTATTACCTATGACTTTCACCCCCATGTCTCCAACTAGACCGCGCCCTTGAACACCAGAACTGCACCTGCGGACCCTTCCCAGCACCGCTTGGCTGCCCAGTGGCCATCTCAATGTGACCCTCTCAAAGCGGCACCCACTCTTATGCCCCAAGTCTGAATCCTCTCCTGTATTCTCTGTCACAGTGGAGGCACCACCAGCATCCTCTGGTCTAGTCAGAATCCTGAGCTTGATTCTTGCCTCCTTTCTCTCCTTGACCCCACACACCCACAGCCTTGTCAACTCTTCCCTTTAATGGTCTTACGTCAGTGCCTGTTTTCCATTTCTCCGCCACCACCTTGGTCATCATAGTGGCCCAGGGCGCATGATTACTGAAGACACCCGTGGCAACCTCCCTCCCTACCTCCCCAACGTGCCCCCCTAGGATTGGCCATCCCAAACTCACAGTTGCTCCTTGACATTTCACAGTCAGAAATGAATTCTGTCAGAGCACTGAGCCCTGCGTCTTTGGTTGGTCAACTTCACTTTGACCTTCAGGACCCAACTCAAGCTCCATTTCCTCCACAGCACTTATCACATAGTGAGGAAACTGTCTGCTTGTATGTTTCTCTGTCCCCCCAGGACACACACTTGCCTGAGCTTGGTGACGGTGGGGACACTGAGCTGAGTGCCCCAGCCCTTGGTTCAGGACTTGGCGTGAAGTTGATACCCACGTATGTGGGGGACAGATACGCTGAGGTTGGACAAAGTAACCACCCCAGTAGCCATTCTCTCTTTAACCTGCTCTGTGGCTTCCTGGAGCTTCTGGGCTATTTCCCATCCTTTCTGTGCTATGCTATTTCACATGGAGCCTATTTGACACAAGAAAGAAAAACAGCTCTAGCAGAGGTGCGGTGTGGTTGCTTAAAAAAGCAAACAAACAAAAAAAAAAACCCAAACAAACAAAACAGAAATAGTGCAGAGTTGGGCAGCATTCAGGAAAACAGAGTCTCTATTTAAGGAGAAAATCATCACATTCTCTCTGCCACTTTCAAGACCACACCTGGGCCATTGTGTCCATGACAAATCAATCCATTTTAAGAACAATAGTGACTGATTAGAGAATCAGGGTGGATCGGGAACCTGCAGATTCTTTTGCTCAAGAGAAGAGAAAACTTAAAAGGGGAAAGGTAGGGCTATCTTCAAATATTTAAGAGGGCATTCGTGTTACTCTGAAGACCAAAATGAGGAGAAATGGGTAGAAGTTGGTTCGATTCTTTTGGTGGTGTTTAAGCAGTTGTCAGGTACTGAAGTGGGACCAAGACTGGATGCCGTCTGGGAATTCTCCACTTCCTCTCAAGGAGACAGAACGTTAAGGACAAATAACTGTTAAGTTATGCGGCTTATGTGTACCAGGCACTGGCCTGAGCAGTTTGCAGGCAATGTGTTATTTGTGTTGCTGAAAAATTAGCCTGTGCACCCCGAAAATCGAATTCGAACTCAGAGGCAGAGTTTTGGGAGCAAAGAAGAGAGCCGTGTGATGGCTTTGCCCGGCAAAGGGGAGTCACAGCGGGCTCATGCCTTGGAAACTGTGAATCCACCTGGGGATTGGGGCTTGGTGATTATATAGGCAAACGGGATGGAGCATATCCGTGATAATGAACAACAGTCTTTCTCAAAAGCTTATCTTGTGTCACAGGAACTTCTGATGGTCCATTAAGCAGGCGTCATCTGGTCTGATTCCTCTGGTGTCATGGGGGCTCTTGGAGGATCTGGCCGTTCCTTCAGGGTTATCGTTCCATGAACTCCTTTCTGGAAAGTAGCTTCTGGGTTTTGGATACGAGTTACTTAGGGTAGGGAGTAAATTACAGGGTTGGGGTTGCTAAGCACGTAATCATTTGAGCAAGTGAAACAATAGCAGTAGCATGGGAAAAAGCAGGAGAGTCAGCCAGAAAGAACTCCGAGAAAGCAAGTTAATCACAGTAAACTCTGTAAGCTGTCTCAGCATCAGGAAAGCCATTTGGTGTTTCCTTCGCTTGTCCTCACACCCCGAGGCCGGCACTGTGTCTCCATCCTCGCTGCATAAGAAGAACAGCTTCACTGAGTTAGTCCCTGGGCCGTGAGGAACAGAGTGATGAGCTCTGCCAAGGAGACTGGAAATGCGTTCTAGTTGAAGTGGCCTGACCTTGGCCTAAGGGAAGAGGAGGAACCGGGTGGGCCTGGAGGGAGGGATCTGGGTAGCTCCCTCTTCTTGACCTTTAGTCCAACACCCTCACCACCCTCAGCTGGTCCAAGCCACCCTCATCTCCCTCCTGGACCACCACAGTAGCCCCTTCCCCACTCTCCCTGAAGCCGCCCCTACCCGCTGTAGACTGACATCCACGCACAGCCAGGGTGGTCCTCCTCTCTCCAGACTCTCCAGGATCACATCTTATTCAAGCAAGAGCCACAGCAGCCAGCCTGGCCCTGCGGAATCTCACCCTACTACCTCTCATGTCCCTCCCCCTCCCCAGCCACGGTGGACACCCTGTTGCCCCTCGGCCCCTGCCAGCACACCCTCCGCCCGGGCCTTTGCACCTGCTGTGGCCTCAGCCTGTGGGTCTTCTCCCAGAGAGCACGGGGCTCATTCCACACTTCCTTCCAGCACTGCCCAAATGTCAGCTTATACTGGGGCCACCCTGGCTGCCTTGAGTAAACAGTGCCTCCTCCCTGGTCTGCCCTGTGCTGCTGTCCTTTTCTCTAGAGCACTTATTAGGGTGTGTCATGTTCTCTATGCAGACATAACGTGTGACACGTTATACACACTCTATTCTGTTGCATTCTGTTGTCTGTGGTGCCTCAGTTTGCTGTCTGTCCCCATTAGAATAGTAAGACGCAGAGGGCAGGGCTTTGTTTCATTCGCTGCCTCATCCCCAGAACCTAGAACAGTGCCTGACATGTGGGACACGCTGGGCAGGGATGGGCGAAGGAGCACGTAAGCTGGACCTGGGCGTGGAGAGATTGGGACCACCCAGTGTCCCTTCCTGCCAGTGGGAAGACACCTCAGATGTTTCCAAACAGTGGGATGGCCTCATCAGATCTGGTTGCAGGTTGGATTTGGGACTTTTCTGGTGATGTAAGAACTGAGCGGTTGTCAGAGCTGACCATGGAGACGGCGCTGTGTTGTCAGGTGGTGATTCCTGGGAGCTGGGAGTATTTGTGTCTTGTCCAGGGACCAAAGCAACAGAGCATCTCTAAAAGGGCACTCAAAGCTCCATTTCCGTCCTGAGAAATCGTGATTCCCAAACCGCCTAGCCTCTTTCCAACACCCTACGGCTGACAGAGGCCCGGCAGAATTGGGATCATTAGAATATTAGGCAGGTGGGTGAAGTTTTAGCTGAGCACTTTCAGACCGATGGCCCCCACAGCTTACTCTTCCCACAGCCCACAAGCTGCCTCCTTGAGTGACCGCCGCCCCTCAGGAGGGCCCTCGACCCTTTGGAAAGCGGGGGGTGCCTGGTCCTGGTGTGTTCAAGCTGGGACTGGGGTGTCCTTGGTCGAGGGCTGTACCAGTCAGCTTTTGCTGCAGTGACAAACAACCCCAGTATCTCCGTGGCGCACAGCAGAGTCATGCTATGTCAGAGCTCAGCTGTTGGAGCATCCCTCGTGTCACCTGGGTCACCTGTTTTCAGGGCAGAGGGCAAGAAACGGAAAGAGTGAGAGATAAACCACATATTCTCACTCAAAGCTTCTGCTGGGATGTGGCCAGGTTCCTGTCCACTCACACCCCTTGAAGCAAAGCATGTCACAAGACAGCAGGAGGGACACATAGGAACAATGACCCAGTCTACCTTGAGTGGCAGAGGGGAGGGGAGTGTGTAGAAAGATTTCTATATTGAGTGGGTCATTGAACCATTCAACTCAGATTGCTCCGATCCTCTGCTCCGATATCCTGAATTATTTCCAAAGGAGATTGCAAAGCGGAGTCTGTCTCTCCCACTCCCGCGATTCTGCGATCTGTCCGGGAGCCCCTTTGTTCTCTTACTCCCTTTCCTCTTTGCGGGCAGGTGGGTGGCCGGCCCGTGGAGCCCCTGCTCAGCGACCTGTGAGAAGGGCATCCAGCATCGGGAAGTGACCTGCGTGTACCAGCTGCAGAACGGCACCCACGTCGCCACTCGGCCCCTCTACTGCCCGGTCCCCCGGCCATCACCCGTGCAGAGCTGCGAAGGCCAGGACTGCCTGTCCATCTGGGAGGCATCTGAGTGGTCACAGGTGGGTGCCTGGGCTGTCACTAGTGCTGAAGCCGCCACCACCACCAGGGCCTTGGGGCCTTGCCCACAGGGACCCCAAAATGATACCGTTCCATGGTGTCTGTGACACATCCTCATGGGTCATAGTCCTTGCCAGCACCCAGAGCAGCTCAGAGCTGTTCTAGCTCACATATTCCCAAATTCCATCTGAGATATCAACATGACCAAAAAAAAAAAAGGACAGTGTGTTTTTGATGATGTGTATACCACAGTGCTGTTTGATCGCATTTCCTGTGAAAATTCTCATGTAAATATAGATGGATGGATGGATGGATGGATGGATGGATGGATGGGCAGATAGGAGATAGGTAGGTAGGTAGGGAGGGAGGCAAATAGATGCCTTTTCTTTGCCTTTGGGCATTTTTGGGACCGTAGGGTGGTCAGTCAGGAAGGTGGTCTCAAAGGCTTCCCTTCAGCTCCCTGGCGGTCTTTGGTGATTGCAGGAGGCAGGCGGCAGCTGGGAGGGACAGCTTCAGGTGTGTGAGTCGGAGATCCAAATCTCATGCCATAAAACATTTTGGAAAGAGGTCAATGAAGCCTTATGTTTTAACTTTGAAGACTGGTCCTGGAACTGTTTTATCTTTCGTAATATCATCCTTCCAGGCTTTGCCCTGAGTCTGCGTTAATGATTTTGATTGTTTGGCTATAAAACAAAAAAATAGTTGAATAAAGGGCAGTCTTCCCTCAGGTCCTCCCTCAGACGTGTTCTAGGAAAGGCAGAAAGGCTAAATCCAAGACACTCTTCAGTGCGGAAAGTATTTTTAAAGTTCCTTTTTATTGCCAAACAGTTGGAATTATTTTGAATAAGGAAGTATTCAGCCCACTTTTAATGAACGAAAAGGCAGTCTTTGGCTGTTCTGAAACTGAGTTGACTTTTTAGACAGACCTTGACATGTACCTGTTTAAAGATATGAGTTTTTAGCCTCTCCTTTAAGATGGAAAAGGAGAGAGTTCTCAATTTAAAAAAATAATTTTTTTCCTACATGTACATCGGTTAATAACATTTAGTGGGTTTTGGGGGGAGGGGAGTGACTACTTGGGGGGAGGGGCAGGTATGCTGTCTCTCTCTCTCTTGCTATGTGCCTTAGGGCCTTGATCACCTGGCTCTTGATCCAAACAAGATTTATGCTTTAATCAGATCAAAACCACAAATTTTCCATTTATGGGATTCTTTCTTACGGGGAAAAAGAATGCCTCCTTTACCAAAATAAACAAGCCTGACATAGTCAGCTATCGTTGTGGTATTGAAGAGCACCGTTTTGGAAATTGTGAGGCAATTGGAGTAAGATTTAAAGGAACATCCCCGTCTCTATTCCTGTATCTATGTGTTGCCTGAGTCTAATCCTGAAATAGTGCCCGCACCAGTCTGATTCTGGCCCAGCCCAGGCTCATCGAGCAAAATGCTTTTTTCCTAAACATTTGACTTGGAATCAAATCTTTCCCCCATGAGATGCTCACAAAACTGGTGTTCCTACCATTTCACCCCATGTTGAAGCCCCTCTAGTGTTTCTTCTTTTGGAAACAAATGGGTTTAAATTTCTCGTGGGGGAGTTTTTGTGGAGGGGCTTGCCTGTGTTCAGCCAGCAGCGCTGATGCACTTCCAGCACCCACGCCCCGCCTTCTTCCCAACTTCGTCAGCCTGAGGAACAAATACCGAGAAGGAAGCAAAAGGTGGTGACTCTTTCCTGTCCACGACTTCTGGTCCCCATCCCTGGATGAGAAGCCAAGAGGGAGGCTGAGCAGCACCCTCCCAGGTCCCTTCCGAGGCAGCCCCAGCCTGCAGCGCTGCCCTTCCCAAAGGCTGGAGGCTTCCAGCCAGTGGGCTGCTGGTCAAAAGGGACCAAGCCAGGGTTTGGTCAAGAAACAGGCTGGATATTGCGTGTTTGAAATTCAAGAGAAAAGGCAAGGAACATAGAGGAGAGAGAGACCAAGCAGGAACTCAGGCAGGAGTGGTTGCAGGAGTTGCAGAAGGAGCCAGTGGGGTGGACGCTGGTGCCGGGGAGGAGCCCACAGGGCTCGTGGAGAGGATGGGGTTGATGAAATGGTCAGAAAGCATTGCCATGCAGAGAAGCAGAAGCATGGCCCTTCAACACAGTAACCCAGGGGTCCCTACGCAGCCTTGCGGGCCCCACCCATCCCACCCGGGGAGCCCCTATGGGTAAAGCCTGCCACAGACTGACTCCTTGCATCCCAGGTCCCTTTAAACCCACACACAAGGTCAAATACGTGTGTTCTCCCAGCTCCCCCAGGTGATAACACAGCCCACTGTGAAGCATGTGACCGTGAACAAACCAGTTTAAATTAGTCTCAAAAAAGAAAAAAGAATGGGACCTTTGGATGGAGAGCTAAGTTGAACGGAACGCGTAAGGAAGATAAAGTTAGATAACATTTTGAGATAAATGTTAATGACGGAAATATAAAGAATAACATTTGTCCATTGTGAGCATTTTTTTCTGTGGACATAGTGGAACGTTTTGAATAGTTGAGTTTGTTGTAGCTCAAGGACCTCACTGTTGTAGCCTCCTATGTTTTTGGTAAATCAAGCAAATACAAAAACAGAAGTTGGAGGGGAGGGTATAGCTCAAGTGGTAGAGCACATGCTTAACATGCACAGGGTCCTGGGTTCAATCCCCAGCACCTCCTCTAAAAATAAATAAACCTCATTACCTCCCCGCCCCCAAAATAAAATAATTAAATAGTATAATAATAAATAAAATATTTTTGAAAAAATGGAAGTTAGCATTGTTGGGGCTCCGTCTTGCGCTGCTGCCTCTGGGGCCCAGATGTCAGGAGGAAACCTCCCTTGGCATCTCCGCGGGCAGCCTGGGTCCCATAGAGTCTGTGCATCTGGTGGAACTCAGCCTTCAGCCTACCATCGCTGCAAGTTACATGTTTGCTTCCATGGTGGGGACTGAGCTCCTGCACGCGGCAAGTCAAAGGGTGGGCTCCCTGGGTTCCCAGGCCATGTCACCTCTGCTTGCTGGCCAAGGCAGTCACGTCCTCCCAGGGTCATGGGTTCGCTCTTCCTGTTGTTTTGTTTTGAGGTGAGTGAGCACTCGCTCTTGCCAGCCAGGCACCATCCCTCCCCCATCCAGGAGTGGGAGGAGGGGACACTCCAGGAGCAGACTCCAGACCCACCCCCCAGCTCTGTCGTGTTTACGCCCTGTCACCCTTCTGTCTCACATCACTGCTGCTGTGATCTTGCTGCCTGAAGGTGTGGGAATCTTAAACTCTCTGTGCTCACACATCACCTCTCAGACCCTACTGGGGACCCTGCCCACACCATCTCTTGCTGTGTTTCCCAGGAAGTAAAATTGCCCAGGGAACACTGCCCTGTTGCCATTCTTGGCATCCACATTAAAACCATCAGTGAAACTCTCTGCAGGGCTTGCCCACTGCCTTATGTAAGAGGCACCTTGAGAGCTCCTCTCCGTCTCCTCCTTTTCCCCTCCAAACTGGTACCTTTGCCCCAGGCTGGCCCAGGCTGGGCCGGCTGGGAGAAGCCAGCTAGGACCACGTGCATATGACTCTAGAAGACCAGGAGCTTTTTGAGGACAGAGACATAGCATCGTCATCCATCCTTACATCCTCAGCACTGGGTCTGGCACGTGGTAGGCACTTCCTAGGTGTTAATGGACCTGACTGGATGGGACCCTGTTCAGTCTCTGAATGCTGTCTTACAGTGTTCTGCCAACTGTGGCAAAGGGACACGGAAACGAACTGTGACGTGCACCAACTCACAGGGAAAATGCGACGCTTCCACGAGGCCGAGAGCCGAGGAGGCCTGCGAGGACTACTCTGGCTGCTACGAGTGGAAAACTGGGGACTGGTCCAAGGTGAGTGCAGCGCGCTTGCGTTTCCTTTCCACCCAGGCCGTGCTGAAGACTCAAGAGGCAAGAACTCAGCTCTCCCGCTGTGGGCCCCAGTTTGACAGGTGATCCCAGTCTTACCAGGCAAATTCACTTTCTTTCCCAACTCCACACCTGCCGGTGACCCCACGCAGTGTGCATTAGGGAGGGAACTGGGTGTCCCCAAAGTAGGAAGCGGGCGCTCTGGGTGCCAGTCTGCGGATCCGTGTGTCCTGCAGTCGGCTTGGCCACCCGGTCACGATCACGGTGAGAGCCTCATGAATGTGTGCGAGCCTTGCCCGAGGCGGATGCAGAGGGCTGTGGGCAACCAGAACTTAAATGGTTTTCAGGACCCTTGGGCGAGGGCCTGGGGGATGCAGGACGGGGAAGGGCAGAGCCTGGGGCCTCAGAGTTAATCAGCATTCGAGTGAGTACAAGTTCTTTGCTGTTTAACCCTTCTTTTCTTCATTCACCTGATCTCTTTAACCAATACCTAAGGTGAGCACTGTTGTCACCCATGAGAACCATCCGGGAGAGCTTCCAGAGCCTTCCCCCAAACACTGTAAAATTCCTAACGTCTGATTTTCTGGTGAAAATTTCCAACAGGCGCCTAGAGTGTGTTTGTTTCCATTTGGTCTCAGCAACTGAAACCTCCCCATTTGCTTCCCTCGATACCTGCCCTCGGAGGCTGCAGACTGGCCGCCTGAGAGCCGCTGGTTTCATGCAGCCTGTGCAATATCTTAAACGGTTTGGATTCCATTGCTAACATTAAAAATGGGGAACATTTCACCTGAAAATCTGGATTTGGGGCTCTCTACAGAACTCTGGCCTACATCCTTTCATGGCTTTCCTGACCTGGGGCCTGGCAGGAGCTGGTGCAACTCCCCAGGCCGCGGTGTCCCAGCTCCCCAGGCTCCTCCAGCCACTTTGTGCTTTAATCTAGCTGCCTGACCAAATGTTGTCCGGACCCCATACGTCCAGGTGTGAACTAGATAAAGCTGTCATTGTAGCTGGGGGATTAGATGGGGCTTTGCAAATTGGCAGGAGAAGAGGTGTAGCTAGTGTTAGAGCGCGTGCTTATTAGCATGCGTGGGGTCCTGGGTTCAATCCCCAGTGCCTCCATTAAATAAATAAATAAACCTAGTTATCCCCCACCCGCCACAAATCCAGAAGGGTCTTCGTGGTCACAGGTGTCCCTGGGCAGGAAGCAGAGGTGAGAAGTGGTCAGCTCGGGCCTGGGCTGCATGCATCCATCAGGGTCTGGGGACCCCGGCATTGTTTCCTCTCTGCTGCCATCCCTGCGCCGCCTGGCACTAGTCCTCTCCTGCCGGGTTATCCCTGTTTTACAGAAGAGGGAATAGAGGCTCAGAGAGGTCAAGTGACTCAGCCCACCTCTCCGGCAGAGTCCAGGCTCCTGGACCCTAATGCAGAGCTCAGTTTGCATGGTGGACTCAGACTGAGAAAGGCCCCAGAGTCCCTGTGATGGTGGCTTCTGGCCACAGGGTGCCGGGCATATGGATGTCATCCAGCCAGAGCCTGGGTTTCCCCCGCCCAACCGTTCTGGTTTTGAGGACCAGGTGGGCACTTTCATTTTCTTAAGTACTGTGAACTGCCTGGTCCTGGGAGCAGCAGAACAGCGGAAGATGGGTGTAAATAGTCCCAGAGGAGCTCAGCGCCACACTCAGCCCCTCCTCAGCCAAGGACACAGGCATGCATTCCAGCAAACTTCTCCCACTCAGCCCCTGGAGCATGGCATCCAGGAAAATTGAGCTTTTAGCGGGCCCCCTTCCTCTTAAAAGCCAGGCCGTGGAGAATAACACCTCCTGGCCTTCAGGACAGTGAGGCATTGGAAGGCCACAGTGCCTACTTTTTGCCATAGTCTGCTGATCAAGTACCCCTGGCAGTAAGAACAGGAAAGATGGAGGGAAGGTGAAGGTCCAGGCTGCTGTCCGCGGCTGGAAACCAGTCGCATCCAGTTGGTGTGCATCTCGCCTTTGGGGAGAGCACTTGGCTTGGACAGGGGCCAGCTGCTCCCTCCCCAGAAGGTCTGGCCAGAGCCAGGGTCCGGGGCAGACTCGTTCTTCCAAGTCAAAAACTGCCAGGACACTGAACTGGAAGGCTGCGTGTGCGCATGCGTGCACCTCTGGGAGAAGGATGGATGTGGGTGGGGGCTGCATAGGACTGAACCCAGAGACCCCCCACCCTGACTGTTTGCCTCTCCACCACTCCCTTCTGCAGCTGCCATTGCTGGGTGGGCTGGCGCACATGCGCACCCGCACACACAGGCCCAGTACAGTTACATAAATCTGTCCGTCACTCTTCCCTGTGCCTGCTCTGCAGAAGGGGAGGGATACAGGTCCCGAGGGGCCCCTGTCCTCACTCACTGGGTCTCCAGGCCAGGGGAAGTGGATTCCATGGGCTGCTTCTTCCCCTGACATTTCCACTTGTTCAGATTGAATTTGCTTTCCAACTGACGTGTTGTTTTTGCTGGGCCCTTGTCACACAATTGGGGTCAGTGTACTTTTAAACCCATCACCACAGGTGACCCTCCTGTAACTAGCATAAACCTCCTACATGCCAGACTTTGAAGGTAGCAAACAAGTTCCCCAAAAGAAAAGTAGAAAGGAGACTGAGCACTGTCAGATGACCAGTGTATCTGGAAGCTTTGGCGTCTTCCATCCAAGCAGTCTCCCTCCGGTCACTTGGCCCCAAGGTGCAGTTTGAGAAAGATAAGCCTGTCCCCAGGGAGATGATGGATGGGCCAGCCCGAGGGCTTGCCACAGGTGCTGTCCTGCACTTGCGAAGTGAGACGGACCAGTCACCCCTCGGGAAGGGGCTGGCACTGACCCCTTCCCTTCACTGGGTGAGGGCACCTGAGAACAGCACCCGGAACCTTGCTGAGGCAGGGTGGGCTTGCGGGAAATGTGGAGCCCCTTCCCCTCCCCCAAACTCAGCAAATGGCTGAGCCCTAACCGGGATCCCATCTGAGAGATGGGCTTTGCATTCCCACCCCTGCCGGGTGCATGAGTACTGCTCTGCTCAGTTTGAAAAATGTCCTGCAGCTGCCTGGTCTCTTGGGCTGTTAGCTGTTTCCAGATCTGTGCAAATCATTGTTCCCCCCCCCCCCCCGGGTCCCTGCATTTAGCCTGCGGGGAGCGAGATGCCACTTAAACTTCGAGAGGAGGGAATCGCAGTTCTTTCTAGAATGGCATGACTTTTGATCCACCGTTGAGATGTTCTGGTTTCAAGACCAGAGGCATTCATCACCACTGAAATGACGGGATGTTTCTAATTAGAAACAAGTATCTGGAGGCATTAAAAGAGCTGGTGTTTTTAAAGAAAACCGTTGGCTCTTACCAAAAAGATCGAAGTGGCCATTGACTTCCTGGTGCCCTGAAAGAGGGCTGGTCTGACCTGTAAGGCCTCAGTCAAGCCCCGGGTATACCCCTCACACCTCAGCCCAGATCTTAATGTGGAAATAACCGCGCTTCTCAGAGGTCTTAGGAGATCAAATGGCGCGATAAGCGTGCAAGTCCCTGTGGCCACAGAGCCCTGGATGATGTCAGGGAGCGCCTCTCCTTCAAACGTGGCTGTGTCAGTGAGGTCCCCACACTGCTGCCAGGTGCCTTCCTGTGCTGTGGGCAGAGAGGTGGGGGCTTAAGTTCCATGCCCTGAGAAACACACAAACCTTGTGTCATGATGGGGGCTTGTTCTAGAAAGCTTCTCAGCCCCAGCACCACTTCTGAGGCCTGTGCTCGCTTTGGTGGGGCCTGACCCCTCCCTCCAACCCCACACGGCTGGCCTGCCTGCCCAGCTGGAGCTCCCACTGGACAGCACCTGTGGTCCTGCAGTCAGAACGTTGTGATCCAGCCAGCATTTCCTGAGCTCCTGTTCTGTGCCAACCTCTGCTGGGCACTGGGGGGTTTAAGAGTGGACAGTGACCCAGGCTAGATGCAGACAGATAGCAAGCCAACCACAGACAGGAGGCGACACCAAGTCCCCCTGGGCAGGTGTAAACACAGCCTCTGCCTGGGTCAGCCACCAATAGGGATGCCGGTGGAGAGTGACGCTACTTCTGCTGGGATCAGTGGCCTTGACATTCACCAAAGCTTTAGAATTTATAAAGCACGGTCGCTCAAGTTATCCCCATTTTACAGGTGAAGAAACTGAGGCTCAGAGTGGCGATGTGGCTTTTTTCTCAAGGTCACACACCTAGAAACTGGCAGGGCTAGGAGTCTGGTGCCTGTGTTCTGGCTCTTAATCCACATTTCCTTCAGGTACATAACAATGTCAGAGGCTTAGATGTCTGATTTGAGGTGAGAAGGGGCTGGACTATAAGACGCCTTCAGCTCTCACCATCATAGGCATAAGCTTGTTACAAGATCAAGTATCTACCTCCTCTCTCTCCAGCCCACCAATCAAAATCTGCTCTCCCAAGGGCTTTATATCAATCATTTACACTTTAGTGTAAATCTCTTGTCTCTATAGGAGATCATGCATGTGGTCGCCCCTTTTTTGTGCAATAAAATGTTGAGCCCTTATTAAAAGAGCCTTGAGCCCAAAGAGCCAATGTGACCGGCACTGGGAAAATCAGAGCCCATTTCTCAGATGTGTGAAACTATACAACACAGGCAGCCAGCACTTTGCATGAAGACAAGGATAAGCAAATACTCTATTTGACATTATCCTGGGGAGTATGAGCAGCTGTGAAAAGAGGGTCATCAAACTTCAGTGCTTTCCTGGGCAGGGGCAGGAGGAGAGGGACAGATACCCCCTTGGTGTGGAGCACTTTGTGTGGGTGAATAACGCCTGCCACTGAGTCACGGAATTAGAGAAAAGTCTAGGGCCCACGCCTGCTCAGACGGGAGAAATGAACTCACTGTAGAGCAGTGGAGTCCCTGGAAATTGCCAGGAGAGACACCTGCATGGAAGTGAACTGAATGTGGTTGACCCTTGTACAACGTAGGTCTGGACTGCATGGGTCCATTTATACATGGGTATTTTTCAGTAGTAAACACTGCAGCATACGTGGTCCGGGGTTGGGTGAATCCTCAAATACAGAGGAACTGTGGATTCGGATGGCTGACTGTAAGTTCTGCTTGGATTAACCCCGTGTTGCTCAGGGCCAGTGCCTTTGCCCCCTCCATTCCCCTTCTGCCCCTCCATTTGCCTAGTGTCCTTTCTCAAATTGGCTACCTTCACATGGAATGAGAGATCAGAGAGTGGGGATGCCTCCCCTGCACCCCAGTCTAGATTTTAACCACTGCCTAGACCTGACCATTGACTCAGGGAAGCCGTCATCCCTAAGGAACACTTTTGTTTTGACACAGGGGACCTCTGAGCGGGACATGTGGTCAGGACGACACAGGCACACCTCCCTGCTCTGCTGCAACCTCATTTAACCTTGAACCAACATCATCCTCTGTCAGATGGGTCTAGGGGCACGCGCCTCCGAGGGCATCCATATAAAGCACTTAGCACAGTGCCTGGCTCATGAGAAACGCCCAGTAGGTGCTCCATTTTATTGTCTTCATTATCATCTTCTCCATCATTATCCAGTACAGTCACAAGTCTCTGGTCTCTGATCAGAGTCACATTTCTTATATGGGCGTGTGAAATATTTATGTCTTAGGAGATGAGTTCCTTGAATGTGATTTGGACCCCAGGAAACAGTGCGTGCCCTGACGTGGGGCCCCTGCATGCTGACAGCATAACTCGGAGCAGGAGACCTTTCTGGGGCATTTGCTGGGCACCTAGGCCGTCCTTTTGTAGCAGAGGTGGAGGGTCTTGCAAACAGTTGCTGATGAGTGGGGAGGGCTAAGTCACCAAACTGGTAACAGCTCCCGCCCCGGGGGAGGCAGTGAGACGGCTCCCGCAGGCTTCTCTGTGCTCCAGGCTCAGGGCTGGAGCCAGAATCAGAGCTCTTGGGATAACTGGTGCTTGCAGGTCATCAGGGGTCACCTTGGTCTTCCGGTGCCCTGACTATCACGACCCAACCAGAACCTGTAGGTCAGCAGGCTGCAAATTTAGGGAGCAAATTTAGGGAGATTGGGGAAGCTAAGGCAGAGGATAGGGAGAAAAACAGTTTGAAAGGGAGTGTGAGTTGAAGGGGGATTGTGTGTGTGTGTGTGTGTGTGTGTGTGTGTTTGTGTGTGTGTGTGTGTGTGTCTAAGGAAGCATTTCCAGTTTCAAGGCTGGAGCAAAGACGATGGTGATTTTCATTATTGTTTGAACCTGCTATTTCAGGTTTCAACAGCTTCCAAGGTTTGCATTGCTTGTGCCAGATCTTGGAGGGGAAATCTGTCAAAAATGCTTTTGAAGAGCTTTTGACATTTCATTTCACCAGCCCAGGGCCTTTCAGACACAAGCAGAAGATGGGCTTACAGTACGGGAATTTTTTTCCCACCTGCTCTCACTGTCACTCTGTGCTGTCCAGTCCTGCCCCGCAGAGAGTGGCCCCCTGAGAACACAGGGCGGGCCCACTGGGCAGTGAGGATTCATCTTGGCATTTTGTTCACCCTAACCCAGTCTCCTGCTCACCCCAGAGCCTGTGCAGAGAGCCCCCGCCCGTCCTCCACTCTGGAGAAGCCAGCGCTTGTGTGCATGTTAAACATCCCTACAGCGTTTTCCTCTTCCCTAGATTTTTACAGCTTCCTTCAGCTAATTCTCAAAACCTCCCTTGGGGATCTGGTGTCATTTATAGTCGTGATTTTACGGCTGGGAGGAGAGAAGAGGCGAGGGTCCACGCCGTGGTGGAGTGTGTCATCAGGGCTGGGTGGCCTCCGCTCGGTGACAGAGGCCTGGTTCTTCCTTGCCGGGAGCCGTGTGACCCCAGAGGAGGGCAGGCCTCTGGGTGGGCAGCCAGGGTAGGAGCGCGGGGGGGCCTGGGGCTGCATCACTGAGAAGAGTTATGTGGACACACTTTGAGCCTCACTCCCTCTCTCTGCACAGGGGTGCTGTGCAGACACCATTCCTGCACTTAGTCTGCACCTACTGTGTTCCGAGTACTGCCCTTGCCACAGTGGCTGTTAGTGTGATGATTAATGAGGACTGTTAAGAAGGGATGTGAGCCCAGTGCCCAGCACTAGTGAGCAGACAAAAGGTGGGCCCCACTGCCACCATCACCATCATCATCATTACCCACAGGGTGGGTGGCAGGTCACCAGGCCTTGCGTGTGGTGGGCACTTGCTGGAGAGGCGGCGTGAAGGGCTGCACTTACTCTGGGTCATCTGGCAAGGAGCTTTTCTAATGGGTTTATTGCTGCTCCATTTTTGTCTCAGTTTCCTGAGTCTCGGGGAGCTGCATTAAATGTTAATGTCGTGAGGAGCTTGAAAAAAATGACCCAGCGGTGAAAGGGTGCTTCAGACAAGACCAGATCTTGTTTTTTTAGAGATCTGTTTGCTTGGATTTTAAAAGCCTGGAAAATGGCTTCACAGCGATGCTTGGGGCTAATTGGAGGCCAGCAGGAGACACTGCAGTCTCCTCACTGCTTAATTAAAGCAGAGACTGAGGGGAGGCTGACAGAGGTGAGATGCCTCGTCTGTGTTACCCTTAATGCAATGAGCTTGGGTTATGGGAGGAGGCAGCCCTGCAGCCTGTCTGGAACCACACGTGTCTTCAGGGCCAAACCAGCGTCTAACGGTGCCCCTGGATGCTATCTGGCTGAGCTGCCAGGTCAGTGCCAGGAGCAGGCAAAGGTGGGCACCCACACCTGCCTGCGGAGGCCTGGTGATGGGCACGGCGGCCCCGGGAGACCTGAGCAGGCTGGGTGACTCAGGGCATCTTCCCGGGCTCCAGGGGCCCCCTAGCCAGCTCTCCCTGCTCCCAGCCCTGGGCTTTGCTTGTTGTTGTTAATAATAATAGCAGTGTTTGCCTAACCCAGACTCCTTGCTAGGTACCTGCTCCAAGCTGTCTCTAATCAAGGCAATCCCTCTACAAGGAAAGTTTTATTATCCTCAAGCCACAAGTAAAGAAGCTGGGGCTCGTGAAGGGTAATTAACACAGCTAGTGAGGGGGGATGCAGCGTGCTGTCAGGCCTGTCCTGCCCCCACTGCCCTGTCCCTGGTCGCACTCTGGTCAAGGAGGTGTGGTCACACATGGAGTTTCAGCCAGGTGCAAGCCGAGCATCACCTCGGATCAAATGATCCACAGCAGGCATGGACGGTGGCAGCTGCCCCAACAGGCCGTTGGCGGAATTCTTCACTTCTATTTTTAATCACATAGGTAATTCTATTGTTGACTGAAAAAAAAAAAGCACAACCTAAAAGTGGAGAGCTATGTTTTGTTTGGCGGACACTTCTGAGGACTGAAGCCGGAGACGCCGTCTCTCAGCACTCTGAGGGATGCTCCGAAGAGGCAGGGGAGGAGCCAGGATATATAGGAGGTTTTGCCACGAAGACTGGGTAGTCGGAACATGAAAAGATTACCATTAATTCAAGAAAACCAGACATCTCAAGTTCAGGAATTTAGTGCTTTTCTATGTATGGGAAGATGCAAAAGTCTGGGCTCATTGAATTCATTCCTTTGAGATGCACTTAGCTCTCTAGGGCCAGTGTTCTGTTCCTTCCCATCCTGAGTTCCCTCTCTCAAAGGTGGGCACAGCTGGGGGTGGTAGCAGAGGCCAGGCTGCCTGCTTGTCTGCATCCTGAGTTCCCTCCGGTCACTATCAGGGTCTGTAGTACTGGCTGATGGCTGATGGCTGATGGCCACAGCATCCTTTGATTACTGATATGGCAGGCAATATTTTTTGTTCACACTGTCTTATTTGGGAAGACACAGAAGAGAAAAACTAGTCCCATGAACCAGATGATAGCCTGGTAAATTTTTTCAATGGTTTGTCTTCCAAACTTTTATATAGGTGCGCGCGCGCGCGCACACACACACACAGGTGGGTACTGAACAAGGATGGGATGGTTTCTGCACCTGCCACTCTGTCACCTGTTTGTTTCCTCACCTAATGCTCTGAAGCAGCCTCTGTAGGGCTGGCTCAGACCCAGTTCCCAGGTGACTCAGCCAACACCTGATGTTCCCAAAAGTCCTTCCAAGTGAGCACAAGCCATTCACAGCCCAGAGCCCTGTGAACAGCAGCCCCTGGGACTCCAGCTAAAATTTAGCAAAACCTAATCCCAGAATCAAATCCCTGTGATGGACAGAGTCTATAGGATCTCAGAGTGCCCCCACCACGACTAAGGGTTAGCCCCAGCCTCTCTCCTGGCCTGGCCCTCCCTTGCAGAAGTGTTAGAAAGCCATGAGAACAGATCTTGAGTCTCTGTGGAAGAACTTTGGAGATCCCCTCTGTGATCTCATGGGGCCATTCTTTTTGCAGACTGGAAAATTAAAAACCAGTGGCCCGAGCTAGGAAGGATAATGAAGAAATGGTGGAGCTAAGCAATGACCTGGTTTCCTGATTCCCGGGCTCCCATAAAAGCTCCATCCAGTGCAACCTGTGAGTCATACAGGAAGATGGAATTCAGTCCCTGGGATGGGGCAGCTGGGGTCCTGTGTCCCCTCTGCCGCTCAGTAACACTGTGACCTTGGGCAACACACTGGTGACCATCAAGCTCGGGCCAAGGTCAGCCTCAGGATTGTTACGGAATGTTCCACACTGTTGTAGAATCCGGCAGGGGAGCCCGCGGAAAGAACAAGCATGTCGCCCGCGTGGGCTGGAGGTGTCATGAATGCCACCCCACCCCTCCCCAGCCCCACCACATGTGAAACAAGACTGAGAACTTTCAGAGGAGAGGTTAGTCTTCAGGGTCACCCCTAGACTCTTGAGTCTTACAATGGTCATTGATCCTTTACCACCAGAGACCTTGTCAATTTTGCATTTGGTTTTAGTAGATCCATAGGATTGAGCCCTTGCCCTGATGTTCACAGAAGCAATTGACAAAAAGACATTGAAACCCATCCTGGTGTTCCTGGGCGGGAAGCGACTCAGCCAGGCAGACCGCCCCGCTGGCAGGCTCTGCAGACTCTGTGTGTGTGTGTGTGTGTGTGTGTGTGTGTGTGTGTGTGTGTGTGTGTGTGTGTGTATTGCGGGTGAGATGGGGTGGGGGTGGCCCTGGGCACAGGATGGCCATAGTCCCGGGTCCTTCTCTGTTGGCCTGTGCAGTTTCCCAGGGACCCAGAAACCCCACCACCACCTGCCTGGCCCTGGATGCACCCTTTCTCCAGGGGGAACTGGGAGGACACCTCGCTCTCCCTGCTGGTGTGTCCCTCACAGCAGGTGGCACCAGCAGACCCAGTCAGGATCTGAAGAGACGGGCTGCTGGTGGCTAGAGCAGCACACGTGGCCCTTCTTCCCCAGGTGGGCCTTGCTAAGTGCCCAATAGTCACAGAAAAAGGCCCCAAGTGCGCACTTTCCCAGGGAGCAGGGCTTTTAAAAACTTGTACAACCAATTTGGGTACAAATGTCTTTAATGGTGTAGGTGGACTGGTCAGATGACTAATTAAAATATGTAACTTATTCGTGTAGTTATACATTCCTATTTAAAGTTACACATTATGCTTTAATTTAGAAATATTGCTATTTTCTGTCTTTAGTGTATTATAAAGTGGAGCCTGATGAAATTGCCATTTATGTGGACTCAAAAATGGTTGAACAGAAGCAGTTTTATAAAGTGCAGCCTGATATTTGCAGGGTCTGTCTTCGTCATCACTCATTCCACTTTCTGAGTCCGCTGTTCCGTTTGCCAGTGTGCCAGGGCACTGGCATCCAGGTCCACTGGCTTGCCACCTTTTTTGAATCTGTATGTGCTGTTCTCGTTGGAAATTACCTTACAAGCTGTGCCATACCTTTGCTCTGCGTTGGCGTGACTTTGCTCCGAACTGGCATGACCTTGTTCTGTGTTGACATGACCCTACTCTGTGTTGGTGTGACCCTGCCCTGCGTTGGCATGACCTCGCTCTGCATTGGTGTCACTTTGCATAGACAAGACTTTGCTCTGCGTTGGCAGGACTGGCACTGCATTTGGACCCTGGGCCTTTTCCTTCACTCATCCTGCCGATGTGGACTTCCCATCTCTGGGTACAACCACTCACCAGATTGCTTTTCAAGTGATCTTTAAACATTTCCTGCACCAGCCTCCCCCATTTATGATTATGAAGTCCTACTACTAGAAGAAGACAATTAAATTTCTTTGCCTCCTTTTTTTTTTCAAACCCCCGGTGATCTTGCTACAAATAATCGAAGGCACCCCTTCCCCCTGCCCCTGTACTGTGAGAGATTTTATTATTACTTATATTCAAGGCAACTGACTCTTTTCCAAGAATAATTTTGAGTGGAAGCCTTCACCCCTTTATATTTGAGCAACCTGTCACCTGTATATAAACTCAGCCGTCAGGGCAGCGGGGGGATGTCTGTTCCTGCTCAATCACACAGGTTTGTATACAAGTGCTCCACTACTTCACGGCAAGAAAAGAGAGCTTGTCACACTCTACACAGGACACAAGGAAGAAGTTCAGGGCAAGTCAGTTCTCAGCTCTGGCTGCCTGTTGCAGTCACCCAGAGAGCTCTGAAAAACACTGATGCCCAGTGATACTGACTGACTGGTCTGGGACATCAGAATCTTTAAAAGCGACAAGTAATCCCATGCTGCAGCCAGCTCCCTCAGAGATGCCCTCCAGGCAGAAATCATGAGTATATAAGGGATTCTCAAGGCTGTGAGCAGCCCTGGCCGGATTTATCCAGAAGATGGGATAGGGAGTGAGGCACAATGCAGAGGCCCGGGGGCAGACCTTGCCTGTCTGGGAGAGCCTGTTCTGGTTTGCACATACCAGGGCCCACCAGGGAGCCATTTGTGGTTTTTCCTATCTCTTTTGTGATTTGAAAAGACTGGGTCCTATCAGAGTACCATGTTCTCTGAGCCCCTTTCTCCTCCTAAAGTGAAAACAAAACGAACAAACAAATAAACAAACAAACAAATGTAATCCTGCTTCTTAGACTAGAAAGCAGAGGAATTCACTGGGGGTGCCAAAGCCGCTTTGGGAACACAGACGGTGCCCACTTGGGCACAGATGGTAACACCACGGTCTCCCGCCGAGCCTGTGCAAGGTGACCCCTCATATGCCCCCAGGGAAGGCACTTCCTGCAGCACAGGCCATGGGCAGACCCAAGAGGGGACAATAGGGAAACGTGATCCAGACAGCACCTGGCGTCCTCCTTGCCTGTGGCATTCAGAGGCCAGGCCCCCTCCCCTCTCTCCAGCTGGACGGCTGCACCTGTAGTCTTTGCTTTATTGAAGTTGTGCACAGTGTGCTCAGAACCCCGTAAATCACGGGTTGTGTGCATGCTGGGGGACCCCAGGTGGAGAGAGTAGACAGGTGGACCTGGCTCTCTGGCTGGGAGGAGACCAACTTAACAGAGAGACAGTTCCAAGGGCTCCGGGGAACGCAAACAAGGGCCAAGGAGCTGGTGCGCAGGGCCGGGAGCGGGAGCTGGAGCCTGGCAGGTGCCCTGTCAGCACTTTAAAGAGCGCGAAGAGGAACGGGAAGGGGACAGAACACACAGTAAATTCTTACCAGGCACCTGTTGGGAGCATGGGGTGATCTGCTGAACTCTGTTGGCTTGATTTGAGCAAACCCAGGTTTGCAAATGTCAGAAATGCCAGTAACTAGGGATTTGGTGGCTGAGTTAAAACTCTTAGCTACAGTTTTAGTCCACGAGTCCTTTATGCGAGAAAGGTTGTGCTGCTTCATTTTCTCTAACTGCCCTTAATTCTGAGCCCCCACCTTCC
The DNA here is from genome assembly GCF_036321535.1 of Camelus dromedarius. Lineage (NCBI taxonomy): Eukaryota > Metazoa > Chordata > Mammalia > Artiodactyla > Camelidae > Camelus > Camelus dromedarius. The sequence goes on from NC_087464.1 coordinate 6,702,552, forward strand.
AGGCTCCTGGAAATTCAACCCGATCATTATCGGGCTCCTCTCCACCCCACACTCAGGGCTGGGCAAAGGCCCAGGAGTGGCACAAAGTACTGGCGACATCGTGGTCATCAGGTCCGGTCCCTCCTGGGTGCCGGCAAGCCACCCTGCTCACTGTCTGGAGAATTTCAGAGCCCAGCTGGCTCTCTGCTTGGAACAGGGGTGAGAGGGTGGGAAGTGAAACGCAACCAGAATAAATTAGTATTTCAGAAGTTGTCTTGTCTAAGTCAGCGTGGACTGCTGTAATAAAATGCCGCAGGCTGGGTGGCTTGAACAACAAGACATTGATTTCTCATAGTTCTGGAGGCTGAGAAGTCCAAGGTCAAGGTGCTGGCATAATTGGTTCTTAGCGATGGACCACTTCCCGGCCAGCTGCCTTCTCATGTGCCCTCATGTGGTGGAAAGAGCTCTGTTCTCTCTTTTTCTTCTTGTAAGGACACTAATCTCATTGTGGGGCACTACCCTCATGACTTCATATAAACCCAGTGACCTCCCAAAGGACCCATCTCCAAATACCATCCCATTAGGGGTGAGAACTTCAACATGTTAATGTCGGGGAAATACAAATGTGCAGTCCATGACACCTTGAAACAGTCTTCCATCAGGCGGCTGGTGTACAGCCAAGCCCTCTTGTCCTGCGATGATTTCAAGTCCTTAGGACTGTTATGCAGGGGCCAGACCCAGGGCGGCTGCTTTGTCAGGCCATCGTCAGAGCCCCTCGGCCTGAGTTAGGCCCCCAGCTCAGGCTGTCCCTGTCTCCGGCAGTGCTCCTCGACCTGTGGGAAGGGCCTGCAGTCCCGGGTGGTGCAGTGCATGCACAAGGTCACCGGGCGCCATGGCAACGAGTGTCCTGCCCTCTCAAAGCCAGCAGCCTACAGACAGTGTCACCAGGAAGTCTGCAATGACAAGATCAACGTGAACACCATCACCTCCCCTCGCCTCGGTGAGTGACTCTGCTGGCCTCCAGCTCCTGGGGGTGGGTCGCATCCCCTGGCCAGTGAGTCCCCGCTGGTGGAACAAGTTCTGTGAGCCAGAACGCCCCCTCCTTGGGCCTTGTTTGAGTTCTGGAGAGGCCAACATTTGTAAGTTCCGTGGAAGATCAGAGGTTTCAGGGATGGAATTTCATTCCTTGGCTTGAAAAAGGTGTTTGTTAAGCGTAGTCTCAAACACTTGAGCCCGTCTGGCAACAAATGGGGAACGTGGGAGAATGTTCTTCAAATGCATGAAGGAAGCAAAGGGAGGTGCTTGCTTCGGGAAATGAAGGATCTGGGGGTGTCATTCATGAAATCTTGGTGATGCATGCATGGAATGTTCCTTAAGCTAATGCTCGAGAAGAAAACAGAGGTTTTGAGAGGCTGACGTCTTGAATGCAGCAGGGAGCTTTTGTGTGAGCAGTTTGGCCTGAGTGCTCCAAATCTGGCCCTTTGCAAGGCCACATCCCTGGTTGGCAGTGGCACAGGAAGAAGAATGTTTAACACTGATCTGATGATTCCACTAAACAGAGTTTCTGCTTTTCCAAGTAGAAATCTCCAGGGAACATTTTCCCACCCACAGCCCCTTTCCGTAATGCTGGAATGCCACCCCCATGAAGGGGGTTTCTAAGCAGCTTACCTGGTGGAGTCTTTGAGCTCCCAGAGTTGCACCCCAGGCTCTTGGAATGCACAGGCCTCCTTGGCATCCTCCAAAGACCTCCCTCAGGCAGGACCTTCTCTCTGCACGACCAAGATCTCGAGGGGGACTCAGGCCACTTGTTTGTGCTGTAAGCTTGTGCTTTGGGGAGCCCTTTGCTGTGCCCTGCTCCGTGGCATCTTGTTTTATAAATGCCAACAGATGGCATCTTCCACCATAAAGTAACAGTAAGCGCCACTTAACTCTTAACTCAGAAACAGGATGGGCAGGGCCCTTGCCCTGAGGAGACAGCCAGGCCACCAAACTCTGCCAAGTGGTCAGGTTGGAGCTGGGGTGTGTCCCTTCTAGAGGAAAGCCGCATCCACAGTGGCCCTGGCAGGGGGCAGGACTCCCCTATTCTGTTCAAGGCTCCAGTGTATGCGTGAGTGAGTGCAGCCCAGAGTGTGTCGGACCACAGGCCCCTTGTGTGTGGACCGTGAAGTCCCCGTGCCACCCATAACCCCATGGCTTTCTCTCTCCGCTATCCCCTTAGCTGCTCTGACCTACAAATGCACCCGGGACCAGTGGACAGTGTATTGCAGGGTCATCCGAGAAAAGAACCTCTGCCAGGACATGCGGTGGTACCAGCGCTGCTGCCAGACATGCAGGGACTTCTATGCGAACAAGATGCGCCAGCCGCCGCCACCGCCACCGAGCTCATGACACGTGGCCCCGTGGTCCCACGACGCGCCGACGCGAGGTCTGAGCCCCGACGACACGGCGAGTTGAAAGCCCTCCCACCCGAGAGCACACCAGTTCCCACGGCCGGGACCCCCCACCAGCTCACCACCGCTCACCCAGGAGGCTGTCCCAAGAATCCGATTGCATAGAACTTGAGAGTGGACTTGACATTTGCTTAGTGCTTTTATACTTAATATATTGTTAACAGCCACTGGATGGCTTTCTATGGTAAGGAAAAAAGAGGCATGAGGCACAACATAATTGTAATTTCTAAGGTCCCATGCACCTCAAAGGGAACACCTCCGACAGACGGTCGAGAGGGACGTCACTGCGTGCCTGGGTCTTGGCTTTCCTTTGACGTTGGAATTCCCAGTGCTTGATGTACCATGGGAGGGGGGGATTATCCAAAAAAATGAGACGTTTTACTTTAAAACAGGCTTTATTCTGAAAGCCAGTGATGCCCTGGATGGAAGGACAGATGTCAGCGAGCCTCTGCCAAAGGCTTCTCCGAAGAGGGCCGGGCTTCCGGATCCCCCTCGACGCCACAGGAACCAGCCCTTGTCCCCTCCGCCTGTGGCGGAGAGCCCACTCTGTAGATCCTGGGCCTTTCCTTGGGAGCCTCGCCCCTGAGAGTCTGAGTCTGTGTGAACCAACGGGGATCCTGGGGCCTATGTGGTTCTGCGTACCACCCATGTTGGGGGAGAATATTCTGGAAGGGTTTGGGTTTGGGGAGGCCTCTAATTTTCAGATCTCTGCTGTCCCCCACACAGGGAAGCAGAAAAGCCTTCCTTCAAGGTGCTGTGACATGAGGCACGTACTCATTGTGGCCTGGGGATTGCTTCCAGGCATAGAGATGGGCTCAGGGCTCTGGGGTGTAGGGAGCTCCCCCTCTGCTTCTGGGGACCTCTGCTCTCGCCAGTGCTTCATAAAGCTTTGCACCTTACAGATGGCTTCCCATTGACCTTTGTCGTCTACCTGAAGTTGACGCTTCTTAGAACCTCTTTAGGACTCAAGCTCAGGCCTGGCTGCTTCGCCCCGGCACAGGGCGGGTTTCCCGCAGGGGCTGCTCAGCCTGGTGCATGGTTGGGGGGGGGGGTGCCCCCTGGCCAGAATCGCTGCCTGCCCGCCGAGCCTTCCCGTGGCTCAGACCTCACAGTGCTTGTCAATGTGTTGTCATCATTGACCCATCTTCTCGAGGCAAGAATGACGTTCAGAAAAGCATGAAGAAGGTCTTTGCTCCTCCAGTCCCCTCACCCCTGAAAACAGAGCTGTGTCCCCTCTGGAGCCCAGGGGAGATGACCAGGGTGACCTCTGTGAAAGCACAGAAGATGGTAGGACCCTGCCTGCCGGGGAGCTGGGAGGAGGGAACCCGACATGCCAGGAGGTCTGGTTTGCTGCCCGACTCGGCCAGCGTTTGATGGGTGCTCGTGTTCAAAGACTTTACGGTGAGAAGCCCACCCTCGCCTCCCTTATTTCAGAGGGGATCTCACTTAGGCTCATCTCCATGGGATCATCTCCACGTGCTTCTTGGTTTATTGGTGCTGTGTGTACGTATCTGTGTTTGTGTTTTTGATGTCACAACTTTAGCGTCAGCTTAAATCAGAAAGGAAACAAAAAACCTCTCTGCCACCTCAAGCCTGTCTGGTGGGCTGCATTTTGGTTTTTGATTTTGACTGCCCTCGAGGCAGGGAAGTGGTGGTGGAGCAGAGAAATCGTTCAGTTCTCCTTGAATCCGTAAGAAGTGTTGAGAAGGCGCCGTGGGTGCTCTGTGGAAAGATCCCGGCAAGCGCCAGGATGGGGCGGCCCACCTGCAGGGTAACCTCCAGAGGTGGCTGCCCAGGGCCTCCCTTGCTCTGACTTGGCCACCAGGAGAGTCCCCAAAGCCCCTTCAGTCTCTTGGGGAGCTAAGGCTCAAGTTATCCCCCAGCCCCAAATGGGCTGTCCTTTACCACAGATGGACAGAAAGCTAGCCATCAGCCTCTGGGGCTGAGGGGCGGAGCCGCGCAGCCCGCTAAGGAAGCCAGCGTGGCCTTGCTCGCTCGTCTGCATGGGAACCACGGGCCCACCCAGGCAGGGCAGGCACGTGTGTGTGCCCAGAGGCGGGCACTTTCCCTGCTGCCTCTGCGTCTCCCCGCTGGCCACCTTGACTGTATCAACTGGACGCCCCTGGCAAGGGCCTCACACCCTCAGAATGCAAATGACTGATTTCAGTTCTTGTTAAACATCCCTTGGGTTCCCCCAAGTTCGGGTCTTTCTGAGCGCTTTTAGCTCATGCTGGCACTGTTGTTCTGAAACTCACCAGCCCACCTTCTGTTCACGGCACAGGCAACGATTGATGTCGGTGAAGGCGTCATGGCTCTCTTGCTCCACTTTGTACGGAAGACGGTGAAACCCTGTCATTACAACCGTGATGGTCCTTTATGGTTCACGATACCCTGTACTGTCACTCGAGTACTGTACCTTTTTGGTTGCACAAATTGTGTTACTAACTACAGAGTCTCGCGGTCTCATGGTGCTATTCTCATTGGTGCAAATGAAACCCTCTCAGTTGACCACGACTTGATATTATCAGAAAACAGGGAAAGATCTTCAATGGCAGTAAGATCATTGTTTTGTTCTCTTTTCTTCACTTCAGAGTCCAATGTATATATTTTCCATTAGTTACCTTACATTACGTACTGTACCCATGGTATTTTTGTTTTACTTTTTGGTGCTGGTTTGAAAGGAAAAAAAAAAAAAGAACAGAAGACAAACATTGGACACCACTGTAAATGAAAAATGAATCATTTCATTGGAAGTGAGTTGAATATGTTTAATAAAATGTTTTTCCATGACAATGTTAAGCTGTCTGTGAAGTGAAAGACAAAAGCCAGTCCTCAAAGTCTGACAGAGAGAGGCTGTGTCCTTTCCTCCTGCGGTGGTCACACTGCTTGCCTGGGACTTGGCTGCAGTGAGCTGTGCAGCCTGCCGACCACAGCTGTGGACGGTGTCAGAGGTCGCTGGTAAATGCAGTTCTGGCGGGTGGCTACATCTCCCCAAGTGAGCGCTAACTAATCATGCAGTCCTGGGCCTCATCTCTGTGTTTTGCAAAACCCTGGGTGGGGACATGAAGGTCTGACAGCTGTGCTGGGAGTCTGTCTGAAACAGGGGCCCCCTCTCATGCCACAGTGGGTACCTGCTTCCTACAACCTTTGCCTCTTCAACCCTTAGCCCCCACCCCAACCCTGCCAACAGCCCAACAGCTTCCCTTCTCCTGCAGGTGTGAGCCAGAATCCTGGCCCTTCTGACCTCCCAGGTTGGGGACCAAACAAGGGCACAACACCATCCTAACAGGGACCGACCACCGCAGCCATTTGGATCCCATCTGGGCCTGACATGGAGCAGGGATGTCACAGCTCCTGTGCTGGGGGGTTTCTGTCTCCTCCTGGTATCAAGGAGGAAGAGCTGCCCACCCAAGGACTTGGGGCTTCATGAGACAGAGAGCCTCCTTCTAATGTTGAAACAACACCCAGGAATTTCACGAAATAAAGACCATTTGTTTAACTGACAACCAGCTGCCCACACCGCGCCCCCCCTCACTGCCCCCAGTTGCCAGGAAACCTGTAGCTTGTGTTAATTCCCAAGAGCCACCAGCCACCTGCCTCAGGGACCCATTCGAACCCTCTCCTTTCTCTGAGAATTCTGATCTCTCTAGTGGGTTAACGTCTAACAGCCCTGGTGCTATGTAGTTTCTTTATAAGCTGCCTGGATTCCAGTTGGTTAGATGAAATTGACAAGTAAGCAATCAGCAAGTGGTGAGTTGGTGAGTGAGCTTTTATTAGGAGCCAATACTTCCTGGAACCACTGAGAACACAAATGAACAAAAGACCTGCTCTGGAGCCCACAGCCCCGCAGACGAGTCTGGAGTCCCGGACAACAGAGAGTCGGAGCAGGAACTCTGAGAAGGAAAAGGTCAGGGCTTCCTCTGTGGGTTTGTTGATTGACCTTCTGGACTCAGGCTAGAAGGGCTGGGGTTGGAATCCTTTACAGTGGCGCTCTCACTCTGCAAAGGGTTTTGACAAAAGCTCTTATGGTTCTACTTCTAGACAGAAATCAACCTGCATCTGTGTCCTTCTCTGTCTGACAAGTGGCCTGGTCCTCATGGAAGGTCAGCCCTTATACATTAAATTATTCCCCCATTGGTCCTCTATGTTCTGTCTCCACCTCCAAACTTTCATGAACTCTCCAGACTCCTCCCCTGGCTTTTGCCCCCTGGACTGCACGAATACTGTTCTTGACGGATTTCCAGTGACCTTGCATTGTATCAAATTGCATAGACATCTTAGTGTCCAATTCTCCATCCTTCAGCAGCCCTCTCCTTTGGGAGGTCCTCTTCTCCCAGCTTAGAGACCATGGTCTCCTTCTTCTCCTCCTCTTCCCTTATTCCCTTTCTCTGCCAGCTCTCTAGGTAACAGAGTGCAACAGAGCTCAGTCCTACACCCCCTTCTCCCTCTGTACTTTCTCCCTAGGTCATGTCACCCAGACTTAAGGTTTTTAAAACTATGTACATTCTGTTGTCTCCCACATTAACCTCCTCAGCCCCAACCTCTCTCCTGACCTCCATATTCATAGATGACTTCTACACATGCACAGTCAATCCCATGGGAAACTCTGGGGCTGGGATGGCTCTTCAGGGTTGTTTCAGATCTCAGATTCAGCGGGGCTAGCTCATCTCTGCTCATGTGGCATCACCCAGAGTGGCTCCAAGGACAAGTAGAGGCTGGGATTATCAGAAGGCTCACACACTCGCAAATCTGGCAGCCAGTGCCAGCTTTAAGAATGTCAGCTAGAACTGTCGACCAGAACTCTCACAAGTGGCCTTACCAATGGGCTGCTTGGTGGCCCTGAAGTATCATGGCAGAATTTCAGCAGCAAACACCCTGAGAGAGAGAGATGGGGACACTCGTGAGAGTTGTGTCAACCTCATATAACAACTCAAAAGTTACACAGCATCACTTCCACCATCCTCTGATAGTTGAGAAAGTCACAAAGCCCACTCAAGTTCAAAGGGAGGGGACAAAAAGTCCACCTCTTGCTGGGAGCATGGAAAGGTTCTAGAAGAGCAGATGAGATGGGAAATACTGTTGTGGCCGTTTGGGGGAAGGGTCACACCACTCCCCCCATGTGCAAAATATACTCACCTCTCCCACTCCTCTCCCTAAGTCATGCCCTATTTCAGTATCACGTTTGGGCTCAAAGTCTAGGACTGCATCATCTACCCAGGTGCTGGTGCAGACGGGCTTCCTCCCGCACCGATCCTCAGGTACAGCTTCTTGACTGAGCAGTCTCTCTTCAACTGGAAGCCACTGAACTCAAAAGAGGCATTATCTCCACCCAATCTCCAATACCCAAGAGAAGATGGTGGGACGGCATGGCAGCACCACTGCAGACACTCCAGAAACTGACACACTGTAAACTGACTGTACTTCAATTTAAAAACAATTAAAATTAAACTTAAAAAGGAGGGGAAGCTTGTCTCAGTCACTGTCCAGAGCAGGTCTAAAGTCCAGCCCAATGTGCGTGGCCAGTTCCATTAGGCTCAGCCCTGCTGCCTGGCAGTAATTCTCCCAGATCTGCTTCCAAACCCCAAAGAAGCTTGCTGCTTGGTGTAATTCACTCTTACTGGTAAGAGAAACGAGATTCAATAAAGCGTCCTTCCCTTTAGAGAGAATGTCCTGACCTGCCCCAGACGACTGGACTCCTGAAAACTTCACTGATGCAGCGTTTCCTTGAATCTTCATGGGGCTCATCTACCCTCTAGAGTACAGATACTGTAGTAAGGCCTTTTCTTCTCGCCTGGTCTGATTAACTTGATGTGGATAGAGTGGGTCAGTGCAGATTCTGTGGAGGGTCTGGACAGTCCAGGCCCTTTGGGGCTACATTATAACAAGAGTGGGAGAGAGAAGATAAACCCTGGGGAAGACTGAACATGAATGGGTACTGCTGTCTGTCACACATGAGTGTGACCTGCTCTGGGTCTCCTTTCTAAAGGAATGGAAAAGAATGACTTCCCCAGCTCAATCGTCATGTATCTTGTCTCTGAACCTTGTTAATCTGCTGCAAAGGTACCCCATCTGGCACAGCTGTTCATTTGTGGCTTCTGCTTGGTTAAGACCATGGCAGTCCACTGTCGTGTGACAGGACCAGTCTAAATTCTGGAGGGGCCAGACTGATGACTTACATGGGGATGTGATGGAGACAGACACCCCTGAATTCTTTAGGTCTTCAAGCATTTCACTAAAATGTGCCATTCTCACTGGTTACAATACTGTTGTCGACTTACTGTCTTGCCTGGGGAGAGGGAGGCAGTTTCACAGTACATTATCTCCCACTATAATAGTTCTTTATCCCACAGGCCAAGGACCAGGCTCATCCATTCCAAGTATACATTCAGGGACAGGGGAAATGATCACTGGGCGACCTCAGGGACCCACTGGGCCCGCTATGAACCAAACCTGAACCAGGACTCCATGTGTTCTGTGAACCCCACCCCCGTTCCCTCTAAAAGGGCTGTGATAACTCTCTGCTCCCCCAGCAGCAATGTCAACTTGGATCCTGTATGCAGTAGTTCAGTTGATGAATGATTGATCATTCTCAGCATTTTTATTGTCTTTCTCCAGCGCATCAGTAATACTTAGCGACAGCCACTGAATTTCTCTACCTTATCATTTCTGTTTCCCTGTATCTTTCAAATGGTTGCAACACTGCACCACCAGTGAAAGTTTTAACTGTTGCCCTGTACAGATGCCAGGCGCATGGGGTCCCTGTGTCCAGCTGGTGGGTGATGCAGCTCTGAAATCCTATTTTAGGGTCTAATTCCTAGAACTTCTCCTGGCACCAACTGTCTTAGTTTGGGTTATTGGGAACCAGCCTCTGAGATGGAGATTTGTAGGCAGAAGCTCCACTGGGAGGTGTCCTCGGGACCACTGTGAGGGAAGTGGGAGAAGCAGGGCTGGGCACAGCGAGATGTGGAATTCAGATGCAGTGGTAACAGGGCTTCAGCTGATCCTATAGGGAGGTCTGGAGCTGGAATGGCCCTTCAGAGTTGTCTGGAATTGAGGCAAGGGGGCCGATCTTTGTGTATCACGGGCTGCAAGCCACTCTGGGGAAAGGGGTGTCATCTTGAGAGTCAGGCCCCTTGTGCTGAGGGTGAGGCCTGGGGATGGGCTCAGCTGTGACTCAGCCAGCCCTGCTGGCAGTGGGGGGATGTGGGCCTTCAAGGGAATCAGTGTAGCACACAGCAGCATCCCCGAGTGCCTCAGATTTTACAAAATTTAATTCCCAGTTTCCTCCGTCTCATATACTCTTTGCTCCCGGAATCTTCCCCATCTCAGTAAATGGCACCGCTGTCCACTGAGTCTGATATCAAAACCTCAAAGTCATCCTTGTCTCCTCTGTTTCTCTCTCCATCCATGGTCCGATGCAGCCACAAATACCATCCATTCTGCCCCCAAATTATGTCATTGACCTGTCAGCTTCTTCCTGTCTCACTGCCACCCCCGTGCGCTAAGTCACTGACCTGAACCCCCAGACCCTGCAGAAGCTTCCCGACTCTCCCTCCCTCTTCTCTGACTCCTTCCAGTATATTCTCTATACCCTAGTCAGAGAGAGATGTAAAATCATAAATCACAGCATTTCCCACTTAAAACCCTCTATGAGCTACTCGCCCCTGGAATTTTCTCACCTCCTGTCTGTGCGATCCTGCCCTGCCGGCCTCCTCTCTCACCCCAGCATCCTCGCCTGCACACATCGGCCACAGCCTTCATTTCTGTCCACATCCTCCATCCTCGTCACCACCCTTGGGCCTTTGCAGGTGTCCTTCGGTCCACTTGCAGTGTTCCCACCCGGCCTCCCAGTTCCTCCCATGGCTGGTTACCTGCCTCCTTCATGTTGCAGCCGAAATGTTATTCCTCAGACAGACGTTCTATCTAAGGTGGCTTCCCAGGTGCGACGGCCATCTTTCCTCAGTGCTTGTCATAACTCGTCACTGTTTTGTTAACTCTCTGACTTGTGTATTGTCTGTTTTCCCATCTAGAAAGTGAATTCCACCAGGGCAGAAAACAGGTCCCTCTTGTGTGCGGCTAGATCCCTGGTGCCCAGCACACTCATGTCTCAAGTGAGTGTGCTTATTCTTTGCTGGTTACCACTTACCTCGTTTCTTTTCAGATAAGTTCAGGATTGTACTAGAAGATGTTTGTACTGGATAAGAAAAGTGCACTCTAAATGCAATGGTTTGGTTTTTTTTTTTGCATATGCTTTAAGTGATACAACTATTTGGACAACTAGCTGTAAGTCAATGAGAACAAGATGTTGGCTGTTTTTCAAATTCTCCCCCTTGTCAACCACCCCTTGCCAACAGAGACAGGTGTTTCCAGGTGGTTGCCATGGTGATCTAGAAGCTATTTCCTCTCCTTTGCATGTCATCTTTTGGAAAGTGACAGATTCAGGAGGCAGAGAATGTCCCTGGTTGGGTGAGGAGCTGTGTAAGGCTTGTTGTGGCGCCATTATCTGGGGTTTCTGGAATAAAAGTTTGACTCCAGGGCTTATGGATGGATCAGGACAAATCTCCATGCCTGACTGGGTTCCAGAGTGGCATGGGTGCTCACTGTGGGAGTCCCATGACCAGGGACCACTCCCCCACGCACAGTGGAATTGTCATCCCCTCGGCTCTAATGAAGCCCTTCTCAGAAAAACACCCCCTTTTAGATGGTGAGCAGCGTTAGCGTTGCACGGTCTAGCATTCAAAAATGACCAAGAATTAGGAGGTTTTCCTCCTAGAATTTCATAGAACACTGGGATTTCCCTCGAGAAAGCCTAGATACTCAGGTCTGGGGAATTCATCCCACGGTGGGGAGGATGTAAATGACCCAGTGAATCCAACGGTCCCTTGGTAGACAGAGGCCAGTTGAGCCATAGCAAAAGTGCTTTCTGGCACAGCGATGAGGATAAGGATCAGCACGCTACCAGGACTGCCGAGGGGCCCACCCAGTTACTGATATTTATTTACTGCAATCCGACACCCGGAAGTTATGCACACAGACCTGGAGTTTGGCTTAAATGAGGCTCAGGGAAGATGGGAGTGTCCTTGCAGTTTCCAACAGCCTCCTTCCTCCTCCTTCCATTTTCTCTCCTTCTCTCTCTCTCTTATTCATGCTTTCCATCTTGCTATCTCATTTTCTGTCAACCTCTGGGGCCAGTATTTATTTGTTCTTTTTCACTCTCCCTATATCCATCTCTCCTTCCGTCTTCCCTCCCTTTCCACTTTCTACATTTTCCCCACTGTCTCCAGTTTCAGATGGTTTTCCCCCTGACTTGGACCCACAGTCTGTGTAGGAGCTTCCATCGAGGACACACTCATAGATCTCCACGGAATGGCCAGCCCTTGCAGGGGCTGAATTTCCACTGATTCTTTAGATGACCAAGTGCCCTTTAAAAATTCACTCTCAAACCACTCACCCAGGATCCTTGCAAACTGCTCTGTAGAAGTTTTAGAGGTCTCTGGGGTCTCACTTCCAGCTTAATTCTGTGTGTGCCAATCACACATTCAGCAACCCTTTGGCCAATGAGGTATCTCCAGCTATTGGCTTTCTCACCACGGAGGTCAAGTTTTAACATGCCAGTCGATAGTTATGAAACAGCAATTCTGGAAGTCCCATCCAAGGATTTCTATGTATTAACACATCATTAAAATAGTATATTGCAAAGTCAACATACGATTATAATTGTTGACCTATCAAATACCGAAAGATTTGGAAACCTCACTGGAAGCCAAATGCCGTTTTATTATATCAGGATACAGTAAAGGGAAGAGAGAGTGTGGCCAATGTTGCAACAGAGTTGGTTGGATGTGTTATTGGTTTTTGCCAATGTTGCTTTTCACAGAATAAGCATATAATATACCCCCACAAATAACATTATAATATGTTCCATTTTTATTCTATATATACCTAGTGGACAGATATGCACACACACACATATTGCATGTATGTGAAGTGTGACCACAGGGTAACTTGGGACAATCTCTTGTGGCCTGTGTAATGTCCTGAGAGCAATTCAACAGGGTTATCCCTTATTCACATCGCTCAGTTAGGACAGAGGTTCCCAAACCCATCTGAAAGTGTAAGTTATGGTATATAAAATTTATTTATATCATGACTTAGATATTAAACTGTCACTTTATAACATAAGTCAATAAACTTTTATTGAACAGTGTTGTGTTTGCAGGGTGGAGGGAGCAATGAATGACCAACAGCCCCCTACCCTAGAAGAATCATAGCAATACATCCTTGCACCTTCTTTTGGCAAATAGTGACGCTGCCCAAAATGTGGGAAAATATTTAAGTCCGTTCAAAACTAAGAGGGCTGTTGGCTCTGAATTCAGGATAAACAAACCTCTGCCCAAGGAGAAATCAGATCTGCTGTCTTTTGGATGGGTCTAACACAGCAAAGCCAAGCCCTCAAGATTGGAATGCACCCTCAAATGCGTTCCATGCCTCTGGCATTGCACTGATCACAAAAGTCACTTTGTAATGACATCACCTGGGCTTTCCAAACAGATCGAGGGGTCGGACCGTATTGAAGTGTCCTGGGTGGTTTTCTCTGTCCAGACCAAGGTGGATGGACATTTGTCTACACACGGCCAGTTACAGATATGAGCTAGACTCTTACGCGGCTATTTTAGGATATTCAAAGAGATAAATCAAAAAGTAACATACATTTTAAAGAAACAGGAAGTCATGGAGCAAAATCAAGTAGATATGGAAACAACCAACAAGAAAACTCAGAATTGACAAGCAAAGTCAAAAATGAAAATGGAAAACCAAAACATTGGATAAATTCTGGAGATAAAGGAATCAAACAGAGGATTCATGAACTGGAAGGCAGGACTGAAGAATTTTAGCTACAAGGCAGTACAGAGAAACAAAGGAAATTTTTCATGGCATTTTTAGAGGTTAAGAAAGAGTGAAGTAGCTTGAAAAGTCTCAACTTTTGTCTAATCATAAGGGCTTCAGAGATAATAGAAGAAATGGCAGAAGATGCATATTTGAAGAGATCATGGCTGAGGGTATCCCCAAACTGAAGAAAGACAGGAGTCCTTACATCAAAAGGCATTGCGAACAGTGAACAGAACAGAAAGAAATCCATACTTAACATGTCATAGCAAAATGGCAGAAATCCAGGATGAAGAGGAAATCCTAGAAGCAACCAAAGAGGAAAGACAGATAACCTCAAAGGAACAGTAATTCCTGACAGAGGATGCCTGAAGGAAAAAGAGTCGCATTTCTGATGGGCTGAGAGCAGCCGCATTCACCCCACCGCTGCTCAGTCCCCTGTCAGTGTCCTGTGGAACACACGGTGAGAAACTCAGCATCGTTCTTCTCCAGCGTCTCCCATAACTAACGGAAGTGATCTTCATGTTCGTGGCCCCACCATCCATCCATCCATCCATCCATCCATATAAAAGCCAGAAACCTGAGAAATAGCCCATAGACAGGACATCCCCAAGTCCTGCCACCTTTTGTCTTTTAAACCCTATTCCATCTGTCCCTCTTCCCCACCCGCAGTGGGCACTGTCTTGCTTCAAGCCCACTGCAGTAGCTTCGTGGCCTTTTGCACCTTCTGTCTACCCACCCTGGACTCCAACCTCTGTAAGCCACAATGCATGTTACCTTATCAGAATCCAGAACTGCCCCCAGAGGCTTAAAGGAATTCTGGTTGCAAGGTCTAGGCCTGGAGGTAGATTTGGGGATGAAACCACCTCAAAATGAAGCCCTGTTGGCTCTGAGTAATGAAGAGACACCCAGGCCATCCATGACTCTGCAGACAGAGTGGGTGCAGCCACTTTCCCCACCAGCCGGGGAGGCACTCTTGTCTTTACCTCTCACAGAGCTGTGAGAGTGATTCACCCTGCTCGATGAAGGACGTTGGAAACCTCACAGATAGAGTTCAGAAGGAGAAGGAAGGAATTGGCAGGCAGAGGAGAGCAAAGGGGAGCAGATTATGAAGGGAAACAGAGATGGATGGAAAGCTGCTGGAACATGGGCTGCAGTCTTGTGGGTGTGATGGGAGTTGAACCAGGAGATGCAAAGATGTTTCTAGTTCTGCCTCCCTGCTCCCCCCCCCCCGCCCCGGGGCCCAGCACTGGGCCTGGTGCAGATGAATGGCTCAGTAAAGATTTCTGGATAAATGAATGAGGACAAGAGGTGGATGCGGTCAGAGACATGGGACCTTGGATGCCCGATCAACAGCATTTTGTCTTCTGCGTGGAGCAGGCTAGCTGGGCTCCAGGCAGAAAAGGACACCTAATTAGACTTTGTTGCTTCTGAGAGCCCATGCCAGGATAGCCGGGGGTGTTTCTGGGCTGAGCGAGGGGAATTGGTTAAGCCCTGCTCCTAAAATAAATAGCTTGTACTGTTTGTCCCTCAAGGACAAAATATGGTTCATGGAGCCTGTCTCATTAATCCTTGCAACATACATGTGCAAAGCATTAGCCAGCAGACTCCCACTCCCTGGCTTGTTTAGAGAGTAAAGATTTTTGCCAAGGTCACACAGCACTTTAGGGGTGAAAAGCAGCAAAGACCCTCAACCCTGGTCCTAACTAAGCTTCTCTCAGTATTTTTCCTCCTGCCTTGGCCAAGGACCAAGGCCGATCTCCCCAACTGTGGACTGAAGCCCCATCTGATGTTTAGTCCTGGGGCAGGGAGCCCTTCCTCCAGGCAGCTGAGACACTGACTGCAGGCTGCTCACAGCTGTGTGGGTCTGTGTTTCATGGTTGCCCCCTTTGGGGGTGGGTAGGACTACAGCCCCTAAGTAGAGAGGAGATGGCTCACATGTGCCTGGGAAAAAAAAGAAGGGAGAGGTGTGAGCTGGACCCCCGTGGAAATGGGCTTGGCCCAGCCTGTGGGAAATAGTCAAGTGGTAACATCAAGCTGTGTCCGTGGACGCTGTCTTCATAAACACCTCCTTGAGCCTCCAGAAGGCCCCAGCCTCTTTCTGTGATTCCCAGTCCCTCGTTCTGGCTCTGGAAAGCTGGCCACCCAGCTCCATTCAACAATTTTAACAAAATTCATTCAGCCCTTATTGTGTGCCAGGTCCTGCACCAGCTGATATCACCAGCACAATAGTGTAGGCTCTGTGCTAAGTGTGTCCGGGGTCAAGGGAAACGTGGTGAATATGACAGGCACAGCCCTGCCCTGGTGAGCTGACAGTCTGGAATTCACCCATATATGAGGGTCAGTGAAATAGAGTGGTGAAAAGATCACACCTTAACGAGACCTGGATTCAAGACAGAGGTCTAGCTTCTCATGGCTATTTATTATATAGCATTAAAGTGGAACTTTGAGTTGCTGTGAAGACCATAACTGACCAAAATTGTCAAGCCAAGAGGCAAAATCAGTTACCTGTCGCTTAAACCCCTCACCCACGTTATGTATCTAAAAGCATTGATGACTAGGAGATTTCTCTGAAGAGAGCTGTTGGTGTGCTGTAAAAGAGAAAGAGAGAGAGGAGAGAGAGAGAAGGGGAGAGAGATGGACGGAAGGAGGAAGATAACAAGTGCTCTGGTACCTTGTCTTATAATATAATCCTATTAGGCCAGGGCCCCACCGTAAGACTTCATTTAACCATAATGACCTCCCTGTAGGCCCTAAATCCATACTGGGGCTAATAGGACTTCAACATACGAATGGGGCAGGGGAACCCAATTCAGTTCCTAGCAGGCTGCCCAGCCACTCTGATGGCAGAGCAAAAGAGAGGTGGCTGCACCAGATCAGCCTGCATTTCCAGAGCATGCCAGAATGTGTGGGCTTTATATGAAAGAGGGCCAGGCCAGGGGCTGTGGGGTCCTGGCCAAGAAGACTGTGTGGTGAGGGGACCACAACAGGTGTCCAGCTGGGATCTGTCAACATCCCAGGAGCTGAAGAAGGAGAGCCAGCCAGAAGTGGAGGAAAGCGGGTCTCCCACATGGGGTGATGGGTGTGTATCTCCAAACCACGCATGGAAATGCCCCAGGAGAAAGGTCAGCCTTAAGTGCCTGCTGACAAGTCCAAAGTGCTGATGGTCCACGGCTGCATCAGTGTGCCTCCCTTGCCCCTGCCTCCTCTCCAAACCCACAGAAGAAGAGTACCCAGGTAGGGAAAGCTCAAAGAGGCTAATCACGGGCCCCTCCCCCAAGCGGTTGCCTGTCCAAGCCAGAGAAGGGGGAGTCATTTCAACTCTAAGTAAGTTCAGAGCTTGGATTATTAAATGGAACTAGATATTTTTATTACTGAAGTGAGACCATATTTTGCAACTTAAATTGACTTGAGAAAGTGACCGGAGAACTGTTTTTATTACCTAGGAGAGACCAGAAAATTCACAGGCCAAAATTTTCATCCAGAGCCAGGGAAGAATCAGGCCCACAGAGTGGATTTACAGGAACAGTGAAGAGGCAACAGTGAGATGCTTCATAATCCACCCCCAACCATGGAATCTCTTCCAGGTACGTAAGGTGCGTGGTCTTCTCATCTTCAAAGGGGGTAATACAACCTACCATGAAAGATTGCTCTGAAAATTAAACTTTATGTGTTAATGCCTACAAAACACTTAAGACAGAGCCAGGTACACAGCAGAGCCAAAGAGACGATGGCCAGTGTTACTGTTGTTCGTGATAATAATAGTGGCTGACCAGTAGCACTTAAATGTGCCTTAGCAGTGTGCAACTCCAAGCTTGCTTTGTGTCTTGCCCCTCTAAAATTTCTGGTCCTCCAGGGCTCTGAGGAATTAAGTCCCCAACTGCAGGGAAATCTAGCCCTTCTCTCCAGCCTAATACAACTTTTGAATTTTATGTGGAAATCTTATACCTCTCCTTTTCATTTGGTCTCCATTTAGTGCTTTGAAAATATAAGATGTGCTGTATATGGTTTCTCCCCAGACACAGGCTGAATACTAATCACTGTTTTCCAACACGCTCAGCATCTGGGCAGCTGTCTAGCCCCTGGGATCACCGATGGAATTGGATTAATACCAAGGACTGGTTACCACAATACGTCATCCACTCATGAATATCATTAAATGAGCTTTGTTTCAAGAAACCTTAAACCTTCAACTTTTAGCTCATTTTAGTCTTCTCTCAGCACTCTGGAACATGATTAATGGTGACACCATGCCATGAATAAGTTATACATGGCTCAAACTCTAATTCACAATTGATTAGTTCTTTAACAATGGCCCTGAATAATGTGGTGTTAATGGCCAGCCCTGGTGGCCTGCTTCTACCAGAAACCATTACTAAGTCTACCCAGTGTTTTACAGCATCCCTACCAGAGCCCAGTATCTACATAAGGGGACAAGTGCCTCATTTAATTGTTACTAACTATGCACAACTGGCTAGAGTCGGACAGACAAGATAGAAGTTCCTGCCCCAGCCTTCTAGAGACAAGATGGAAAATCCTGTATTTTTTTAAGTCAGTTTTCCCTCAGGTTCCTACATCTTGGGAAATAGATTCCTCACATTGCACTTGGGATGAGAGCAGGGAAAGAAGGCAGTCTTGGAAGGCAGCAGAGGTCAGGGGTTGCACAGATAGGAAGTAAAACTCTCACAGGCCCACGGGATGAAATAAAAGGATCCCTGAAGCTGTGGGGAAAAGAGATAACAGACAGTGAAGAGGAATGAACGGGAAGGCAGAAGAGGCAGATGGCAGAGAAATGTGAATCCACGTGAAGAAATGAGAGCACTGATAAAGGGAACTACGTAGGTAAATACAAAGGCAGTTACTATGGAGTGAAAGTTTGTATCCCTCTAGCATTCATAGGTCAAGCCTCAATCCCCCATGGGATTGTATTGGGAGAAAGGACTTTGGGAGGTAATTAGGGTTAATTTAGGTCGTGAGGGTGGGGCCCTCAGGATGGGATTAATGCCCTTGTACTAAAAAGAAGAGACAGGAGATCACTTCACCATGTAAGGATACAGCTAGAAGGTGCCCATCTGCAAGCCAGAAAGAGGGCCTGCACCAAAACTCAACCATCCCAGCACCTTGATCTTGGACTTCCCAGCCTCCAGAACTGTGAGCAACAAATGTTGTTTAAGCAACTCAGAATATAATATTTTATTATAGCAGCCTGCACTAAAACAACAGTGTAATTAGATTTTTGTTTGTTTGTTTGTAACTCCTTTTTCCTCCTATGTAATTTAAAAGGCAACTGTATAAGACAATAATTTTAAGTGTGTTGGTGGGTGCATAGTGCATAGAGGTGTAATTTGTGACACTAAGAGCATAAAGAAAGGAAGAAGAAACTGAGCTCCATAGGAACAAAGTTTTTGTACACTATCAAAATTAAGTTAATATTATTCCAAACTAGGTTGCTATAAATCCCACCCTAACAGCAAAATGGAATATATAAATCCTACCCTATCATTAAATATAAATGGATTAAACTCTTCAATTAAAAGGCAACAATTGTCAGAATGAATTGAAAAAAAAATGATCCAACTATATGCTGCCAACAAGATACATATTTTAGATGTGAAGACACAAACAGGTTGAAAGTAAAGGGACAGCAAAAGATATACTATGCAGAAAGTAACCATAAGAGAGCTGGAGTGGCTATACTAACATCAGACAAAATTGACTTTAAGACAAAAATTGTTACTAGAGACAAAGAAGGAATTTTATAATGATAACAAGGGCAATCCACCAAGAAGATCTGACAATTATATCTAGCAAGCATCCCAGCATACATGAAGCAAAAATGACAGAATATAACATAGAAAATTCAACAATAGTAATTAGACTTTTTAATGGCCTATATGTGGTCTCTCCAATGCACATACGTGCTCCATAATTACTTGAGAAACGTGTAAGCTGCAGATATTGGGTGTGGGTGGAATGTTCTACAGATATTTGTTGGATTTAATTGATAGAAGATTTAACACTAATGCTTCACAAACTCTTCTAAAAAACAGAAAATGAAATTTTTCTAAACTCATTCTATGAAGTCAGTATTACCTTGGCACCAAAACCAGAAAAAGACATCACAAGGAAAGACATCACATTCCTTATGAATATAGATGCAAAAGTCCTCAACAAAATACTAGCAAACAGATTCCAACAGTATATTAAAAGATTGTACACCGTGATCAAGTGATTTATCCCAGGAATGCAAGGTTTGTTCAACATTAAAAAAAATAAGCCAATGCGATTGTATCAGTTCCTATTGCTGCTATAACAAATTACCACAAACTTAGTGGCTTAAAAAAAAACACAAGTTGATTAGCACCTTCAGATCTCTCCCTCAGTGTTCCATCATCACACCATCTTCTCTGTCTCTGATCCTTTTACTCTGCTTCTATAAGGACCCTCAAGATTACATTAGTTCCACCCAGATAATCCAGGAAAATCTCCCCATCTCAAAATACTTAACCTAATCACATCTGCAAATTCCCTTTTACCATGTAAAATAACATGTTTACAGATTCTGCTGAACATCTTTGAGGTGTCTTTATTTAGCATCCCCATATCTAGGGATAGAAGGGAACTCCCTCAACCTGATAATGGACATCTATGAAAACACACAGCTAGCATCACACTTAATGGTAAAAGACTGAATGCTTTCTCCCTAAGATCAGAAACAATACAAGGATGTCTGCTGCTGCCATTCTTCTCCTGAAAGGTGGCATTTTCTGGGTGAGTGTCCTATCCCGTCTTGTTCTAGCCCAGGGTCCTCCATGGTGGATGGAATTCTCATCCCCAAGCTTTCCCATCCTCCTGCACTGCCTTTCCACCATTCAGTTGACATCTGGGGGACGGTGGGCGGACAGATATGGTGGCTTTGGCAGTTTGGGCCAGGAGAGAGATGAGACAGAGCCCACCATCGGGAGTCCTCAAATCCTCCACCCTCCCTCAGGTAAACCATCTGATACTCACAGCAGCCTGTGTAACAGACAAGGGTGTGAAAAGATGAAGAACCTATATTCCAAGTGAGGTGACTTGCCTCTAGGGAGTGGCTAAGCCAAGACCAGAACCTTCTCTGGCCTCTGGCATCCAGGACCCAGTAGCTTAGGATGGGGGCGGGCAGCCTCCTCCACCAAAAGGGAGAAGGACAGAGGGGAAGAGAAAAAGAAAGAGCCAGGCCAGCAGTTGCAGATAAACAAGGACATGCTCCTGGCTGGTCCCAGGGCACTTAGTAGTGGAACCTCAGGCAGAGGCTGGGATGAATCCCCAGGCCGAGTGTGATTACTTGCCCCCAGTCTCCTGCTCGCCCTCAGGGGAGCATCAGAGTGTCACAAGTCACCTTGGCTCAGGACTGACTCATCTCAACCACAACAGAGATTTCAGATTTAAATCCAGGCTCTGGGCAGAGCGGGCACCTTCAGACCCCGTGGGCCAGATGTTTGGCACTGCTACCCTAAAGTCCCTCCACAGGTCCAGCTTCAATCTGGAGCCTTCAAGCATGTGAGCCTCTGACCAGCCTGAGCCTTGGAGGCATATAAGAAATTGGTGGCCCGGGAGATCAGGGGCTTTCTCCCAAGCACACATCTCTTAAGAGTTCCCAGTTTAAAACTGAGACCCAGGGGAAGGAGCAGAGAAGGTCTGGGAAGCCCTGCGGAGCTTCTTTTGGCAGCTTTTCTGCGTCTGTCACAAGGAAGGCCTGTGCCAGAACCCCGAGCCTTCTGAGCGCTTTAAGTGACAAGCCGCAGCCTGCATTCGAAGAAACTGAGGTATGGACAGTAGGAAAACTATGACCGTTGGTGTCAAGAGAGCTCAGATTCAAGCTGTGCCACTCACCAAGCTGCATGACCTTGGGCAAAAGCAGGCAACGAGGAGCGCACAGCCTGGCTGGACCCACCGCGACGTCACAGTGCCCCCTGCCGGCCGGGCGCCTTCACTCCGCGCGCTCGGGCAGGCTGAGTAGCCGCGCTACCCCCCCGCTTCCTGCGCACCTGGGCGCACATCTGGGCCCACAGCTGAGCTGGCACCTGGAAACGCATTGCAGCCTCAGGGCTCCCAACCTGGACCTAAGGCTTCCCGCCTTGCTTGAGATGGGAGGGAGAACCCAGACAGGAAAAAAGTGTCAGCATCACAGACCAGGACAAAGTCTTCCAGGGGGAAAACTACAAGGGGCTCGTCAATAATCCTGCAGGGATGGTGGACAGGAAGAAGGGAGTTGGATTCCTACCCCAGTTTTCATCAGGATAACTCCTGAGCCAAGCACAGCTTTGTGAGCCTCAAAGGACCCCTAAACCTGCCGTCAACCGAGTGTCAAGAGGGAAGTCCAGTAGCAATTACATCCATTCTACAAACTAAAGCTACTGTTATTTGCCATACGCATAACAGGTGTCTTATGTATATCAAACGATTATTGAGATTCTACCCTGTTCCAGGTCATGTTCTGGTGTTTGGGATGCAGAGACGATGGGCATCCTCCCCACCCCCCACCCCCACATATTCCTGTCCCCTTTACTTCATCTGCATTGTATTTTGACATAGCACTTATTACCATCTAAAATATGTAATTTGCTTTTTCTCATTTTTTATGTTACCACATGTGTGTGTGCACATGCACACACATTTCTGTCGTATCTCTAGCACTTAGAAAAGTGCCTCAAAATAGTAGCTGCTCAGTTAATATTTATTGACTCAAGGAGTTCCCAATTTAATAATCTGTCTTATCTTTCAAAATTCCTCAGATGTTGAGGGGACTATATTATCAATTTTATGGATGCTAAAATTGCAAGTGGCTTGCATGAGGTCATTCCACAGTTTCTGGTAGAGTTGGGAGGCAAACCCAAGTTTGTTGACCCCAAATCCTGTGCTCTGAGTGCCCGCTCCCACATAGGCCAATTATTGGATAAAGCAGAGAGAAGCAAGGGAAACTACTATTATCAGATTTGTTCTCAATTTTATTTTATTAATCACAAATGCTGAGTTAACAGCATGAAATTCATACAGAAAAATGGCAGGCTGCATCTGCTCAAAAATCCCTCCCAGATCATTACATATTAAAATGACAAATCAAATAATATTGAAAGTTTGACTGAGCTAGCAATAAATTAAGGAACACAATCAGAGGGCTGGAATTGCAATGAAATCAAAATTTCATAGAAGTGAGCTGTTTTTTGTGCTGAAGGCATCTGCTGGTTCCTGGTGGTCTAGAGCTACAATTGCACTGAGCTGTGCTGGGCCCAGAGATAAAAGGAGGAGGGATGGATTAGTTGGGGGAAGAATTCTGGTCAGAGTCCCCAGTGTAAAGCCAGGACTCTTGAAGGTCGCCATCTTCAGTGGGTGAACACAGAAAGAAGGAAGTAAAATATTCTTCCTAAGAAATCCTTAACTGAACATATTCAACTAGGTAGGTAATGAGAATTCACACTCCCTGTGAAATCTTCCAAATGGAAATCTTAGCTAAGTGTGTTTGAAGTTGGTAGTGCTTCCTGGCACCTAACAAAAGTAAACATAAATTTTCTGGGGAAGATTTAGGCCCAGGACTTAAAGAATTCTCAAGGACCATGACTTCATAATCAAAAGTCACAAAACATACAAAGAAACAAACTGCTGTGAGATAGGTTCTGTGTCCAGTAATGGTAGACCAGGTGGATCAGATCAATTCTCCTTCTAATAACAATAGAAGATCTTGACATCACTGGACAGATAACAAGGCAATGAGAAATTATGAGGAAAAGAGAATTCCAGAGTAGTTAGCTCAGAATTTGAGGCCATCTTGACCATGGAATACTAAAAAGAGACTACCCCTCTTCAAAATCATGCCAACCCCTGATTATATTAAGATTATCTGGGGTCACTAGTGCCTCTAGTCTACAGAAAAAGTAATCCTCTCAAAGTGTAGATACAATAACAAGAGCCTCAAATTACCTCTGAATTTTTTTTACCTACAATGCCCAGCATTCAATCAAAAGGACCAAAGGATAACAGAGGATAAGATATTAAAACTCAAGATAATCAATGAAAAGTAGAAATAGACCACTACAGCATGTAGGATTTGGAATTATCAGAAACAGACCTCATTATAGCTATGATTAATTGGTTCAAGAGATTAAAACACAAAAGAATTTTAGTAGAAAATGAGAAAGTATTAAAAAAAAAGAGTTCAAAATAGAAATTCTAAAAAAGAAAACACTAAAATTATGATCTCAATAGATGGATATAACAAGAGTTTGAATTTGACTGAAGAAAGAATTAATGAACTGGAAGATAAAATAGAGGAAAATATCTATAGCAAGGCACAGGAAGACAAAGGATTAGAAAGTAGAGAAAGGAATATGAGAGACATCTAAGATACAGTGAAAATATCCGGCTTATTTAGAGTCCCAGAAAGAAAGAAGAAAAGAGAGTGGAGCAGATTTACTATTTGAAAAGATAAAAGCAGAAAATTTGAAAACAATGAATAAAAGATATCAAGCCACAGATTAAAGCAGCACTATAATTCCCAAGAAGTATAAAAACAAGGAACACCATATCTACACACAATAAACTGATGAAAAGCAAAGGCAAAGAGAAAATATATGAAAGCAATTTTAAAATTGCCCTCAAAGGAGCACTGTTTATACTAATAACTGATTTTGAAACAGAAGCAATGGAAACCAGGAAACAAAGGAATGACAGCTTACAATAGCTGCCAAAACAGAATTCTATACCCTATGAAATATCCTTCAAAGAGTGAAGGAGAAATAAAGAGGTTTAAAGACAAAAAGCACTGAGAAACTCATTACTGGTAGAAACTTTTACAAAGATATTTCAGTTAAAAATATTACCACAAATCAGATGCAAACAAGTTTGCTAGTGAATTCTTCCAAACATTTAAGGAAGAAAAAAGTACTAATCTTTTACAAAATCTTCCAAAGTATAGGAAAAGAGGGAATAAAATTATAGTTATTTACCACAGTAATAGGAAGAAGAAAAGAAAAATCATATGATAATATTGAGAGAAAAATTTAAAGATACAAATAAATTCAGGGATATACTATGTTCATTGATTGGCATACTCACTATTGAAAGACACCCTCAAATAGATCTATGCAATATGATTCTAAAAAATCATATGGCTGTTGTCATGCAACAGCTTGGATGGGTCTCAGGAGAAGTGTGCTGAGTAAGAAAAACAAAATCTCAAAAGGTTACATACTATTTGATTCTACTTACATAATATTCTTGAAAGAATGAAATCACAGGGATGGAAGACAAATCAGTGATTGCCTGTGTTAGTTTTCGGAGACTGGGGAGACAGCTGTTGCAATAAGGCAAGAAAAGGAGTTACAAGGCAAGAACTGGAAAAGTAGAAGTAAAACTGTTGTATTTATAGATAACACAATCATGTGCATAGAAATTTAACAAAACAAGATCAAATATTAAAATTAGTACAAGAGTTCATCAAGGTCACTGGCTACACAATCACTGTAAAAAAAAAATCAATTGCATTTCTGTATACCAATAACAAGGATTAAGAAAATAAGAATCTTCCTCAAAAAAAATGTTTAAACTGAAACTAATCATAAACAAGCCAAATCTAGATTGTGGGACATTCTATCAAGTGACTGACCTAGACTCTTCAAAAATGCCAAAGTTATTTTTAAAGTAAGGATATAAAAAGAGAAAGAGGTGTTTTAAATTAAATAATATTTAAGAAATATGACAAGTGAATGCAGTATGTGATCTAGGACTGGATTCCTAGACTTTAGATTTTTTTTGAGATCTAATAGCATAGAATGTATCATTTAAAGGCTAAAGTTCAGTGGATTTTTAGTATATTCACCAAGTTGTATAAACATCATCACTATCTGATTTCAGAACATTTCGTCACTCTCTGTCACAAAAAGCCATGTACCTGCTAGAAGTCACTTCCCATTCCATACCCCTCCAAGCCTCTGCCAACCATGAATCTACTGTATGCCTCTAGGGGTTTACCTATTCTTGGAATTTCATAAAAATGGAATGCAATACGTGGCCTTTTGTGTCTGGCGTCATTTCTTTTTCACTAATATTCTATTAATGTTTTCAAGGTTCATCCAGGTTGTAGCATGTATTGGTACCTGATAATCTTTTTATGACTGAATAATATTCCATTCTATGGGTTGATCACATATTTTTAATACGTTCATCAGCTGATGGACATTTGGATTGTTTCTGTGTTTTGGCTAGTATGGATAATGCTGCTGTGACCATTCATATACATGCTTTTGTACATATGTACATACACATATGAACATATATTTTCAGTTCTCTTGCATCTATATCTAGGAGTGGGATTGCTGTGTCATATAGTAACTATACGTTTAATGTTTTTAGATACTGCCAAACTCTTTCAC
The DNA here is from genome assembly GCF_036321535.1 of Camelus dromedarius. NCBI lineage: Eukaryota > Metazoa > Chordata > Mammalia > Artiodactyla > Camelidae > Camelus > Camelus dromedarius. The sequence goes on from NC_087464.1 coordinate 6,728,275, forward strand.
AACTGCTACACCGTTTAACTTTTCCAGCAGCAGTGTATGAGAGTTCCAATTTATTCACATCCTTGTCAACACTTTCTTATAGCTATCCTAGTGGGTGTGGAGTGGTGTGATTGTGATTTTGATTTGCATTTCCCTAATGATTAGTGATGTTAAGCATCTTTTCATGTGCTTATTGATAATTTTTACGTCATCTTTGGAGAAATGTCTATTCAAGTCCTTTGTCCATTTTAAGTGGGTCATTTATCTCTTTGTTGTTGAGCTGTATGAATGATTTATATATTCTAGATATTAGACACTTATAAGATGCGTGATTTGCAAATATTTTCTTCTAGATTGTGGGTTGTGTTTTCACCTTCTTGATAATGTTATTTGATGTAGATGTTTTTTAGTTTTGATGTTTTTAGTTAATGATTCAATTTGTTTTTCTTTGATTGCTTGTGCTTTTAAGGTAATATCCAAGAAACCTTTGCCTAATCCACAGTCACAATTTTCAGATCCATGTTTTCTTCTAAGAATGTTATAGTTTTACTTCTTAAAATAAGATTTTTGATAGATTTGGAGTTAATTTTTTTGTATATGACATGTAGCAGAAATGCAAAAAGTTTTTTTTTTTAATGTGGATATCCAGGTGCCCCAGCACCATCTGTGCAAAAGGCTGTTATTTTATCCATTGACTGGCCTTGACACCATCATCAAAAATCAATTGACCTTTAGTGTGAGGATTTTTCTGGACTATCAGTTCTATTTCATTGATTTATATGTCTATTCTTATGCCAGTTTCGATTACTGTAATTTTGTAGTGAGTTTTGAAGTTGGAAATTGTGAGTCCACCAATCTTGTCCTTTTTTTCAGTGTTGTTTTGGTTATTCTGGTCTCATGAATTTCTTTATGAATTATCAGATCAGCTTGTCCATATTTGCAATAAAAAGATAGTTGAAGTTTTGAGAGCAATTGTATTGAATCCATAAATCAATTTGGAGAGAACTGCCACCTTAAAAATATTAAAACATCAAATCCATGAACATAAGACATTTTCCCATTTATTTAGGTCCTTTTTCTTTGTGTAGTTTTTGGTGTACAAGTCTTGCACTTCTTTTGTTCAATTTCTTCCTAAGAATTTTATTCTTTTGATACTATTATAAGTGTAATTATTTTTTAATTTCATTTTTGGAAAGTTCATTGAAAATATACAGAAATACAACTGAGTTTTAAATATTGATCTTGTATTATGCAAACTGGCTTCATTCATTCATTAGCCCTAATAGTTTATTCATGGACTGGGAGGGTGGGAATGTCATCTGTAAATAGAGATTGTCTTGCTTCTTTATTTCCAATCTGAATGGTTTTTATTTTATTTCCTTGCCTAGTTGCCCTAGCCAGAACCTCCACCACAGTGTTGAATAGAAGTGGCAAGAGCAGATGTCTTTGTCTTGTTCCTGATCTTAAGGGGTAAGCTTTCAGTCTTTCATTATTAACTATGGTGTTAGTGTAGGGTTTCTGTATATGCTCTTTATCAGGTTGAGGAAGTTCCCTTCTACTCCTAGTTTGTAGAAAGTGTTTATCGTGAAAGGATGTTGGATTTTATCAAATGCTTTTTCTGTGTCGATTGAAATAATCATGTGCATTTTGTCCTTTATTGATACAGTGTATTACATTGATTTTCACCTGTTGAACCAACCTTTTATATGTTAATTCCTGGGACAAATCCCTCTGTATCATGGTGGTTTGTAATTCTTTTTATAAGCTGCTGGATTTTGTTTGCTAGTATTTTGTTGAGGATTTTTGCATCTATCACAAGTGTCATTGGTTTGTAGTTTTCTTACAAAGTCTTTCTCTGGTTTTGGTATCAGGGTAATACTGACCTCACAGAACAACTTGAGAAGTGCTCCCTTCTGTATACTTTGGTAGAGTCTGTAAAAGACTTGCATTACTTATTCTTCAAACATTTGATAGAACTCACCAGTGAAGCCATCTAGCCTTGGATTTTTGTTGTTGCTTTGAAAGTTTTTATTGTTATTATTATTACTGACTCAAACTCTTATTACCTGTCTTTTCATTTTCTATTTCTTCTTCAGGCAATCCCAGTAGTTCATATCTCTCTAGGAATTTGTCCATTTTATCTAAGTACGTAACTTGTTGACATACAATTTTTCATGCTATGTTACCTTCTAATCCTTTTTATTTTTGTAATAGTGGTAGTCAAGTCACCTATGTTATTCGTGGTTTTAGTAATTTGAGGCTTCTCTTTTCTCTCTTGGTCAGTTTAGCTTAAATTTGGTCATTTTTTTGATCATTTCAAAGAACCAACATTTGATTTCATTAATTTCTCTATCATTCTCCTATTTTCTCACTTTTTTTTCTGCTCCAATCTTTATTATTTCCAGGCTTTTATATCAAGGCAGAGAAAAGTTAAAAGGGCATTCCAGGATGGGGGAATGCATGAGCTAAGGATATGGAGGTATGTGAAAGGGCACAACACTTTCATAGACTGGTGGGAAATTCTGTGTAATAGTTTCCAGAGTTTAGTGGGAAGAAAGGGGGGAAATGGAGATGGAAAACTGGATCTGGAAGAGCTTTGTAGTCTATGCCAAGGGAAAGTCTGGATTCTGTCCAGTACACAGTGCAGAACCAGTGGTGGGGAGGGGGTGTACAAGTGAATTATATCTTAGGAAGATCATTCCAGCGGATGTGTGGAAATGTGTGGGAGGGAGAGAGAGGTGAGAAAGGAGGCAAGGAGTAACAGTGGACAGCTTGCAGTATTGGTAAGGGTGCAGGAGAAGAAATGGGCGTGATGGGGATTTAAGAGGTCCAGCTGGCATGGCTGATACACCATTGACCCTAAAGAGAGGGAGAAGGACACAGAGGTGATGCCTGGATTTTTTGAGTGATGGGGCTGGTGGTGGTGCCGTCAGTCCTGTGAAGGAAGAGGAAAGGGGAAGTAAGGGGCTTGATTTGGGGCAGATTGTGTGTCAAGGGGTCTTGAGACATCCAGGCAGAAATGTCCAGAGGGCAGTGGGAGACACAGGATGGGGACGTGGGAAGAAGTCAAGGATGTGGAGCAGGTTTGAGAGCCTTTGGTGTATAAGCAGAAGGGGTATGACCCACCCCAGGGGAAAGTCCTGGGATGAAAGAGAACGTAAAATACCTCCAGTAACACCAAAATTTAAAGCTTGAACACAAGAAGAGGAGCCAGCAAAAGAGCTGATGGGGACTACCAGAGAGGAGCAATCAGCACTGAGAGAACAGTGGGATTGGGAGCGGTACCTCAGAGGCTAAAGGGAGGGATCCAAAGCAGGGCATGGTGAGTGGGGCCAAGAGCCCCAAAGAGGTCAAATAAGATGAAGCTGCCAATGTCCATTGCATTTGGTGATGAGTCATGAACCACCCACTCAAGGACAGTGCAGGAGGCACAAGTCAGAATGGAGCAGGCTGAGGAGCTGAGGGGGTTGAGGAAGTGGACGATCAAGGGCAAACAAACTTCCAAGAAATTTTATGGGGACCAGAAGAAGAGGGAAAGTGGCCAGGAGGAAACCATGATTAGAGAAAGTTTTTTGTTTCAGTTTTGCTTGGTTTGGGGGGGGGGGATGTGATGCTTAATTTTATGTGTCAACTTGACTGGGCCACAGGGCACTTGGACATTTTGTCAGATATTTTTCTAGATGTTTCTAGATGTCATCCTGTGAGGACGTTTTTGGTTGAGGTTAACATTTAAATCTGTAGACCGAGTAAAGTTGATTGTCCTCCAGTATGGGTGGTCCTTGTCTAATCAGTTGAAGGTCAAAAGAACCCCAAAAGGCTGACCCTCTGCTGAGTAAGAGGGAATTCCTTCTGCTCACTGCCTTCAAGCCGGGACATTGGTGGGTTTTTTTGTTTGTTTGTTTGTTTTGTTGTTGTTGTTGTTTTTTCCTAAGTTTGGACTTGAACTGAAACATTGGCTCTTCCTGGGTCTCAAGCCTGCTGGCCTTTGGGCTGGAACCATTAGCTCTCCTGGGTCTCCTGTTACCAGATTTGAGGATGTCAGCCTCCATAATTGTGTGAGCCAGTTCCCTATAATGTGTGTGTGTGTGTGTGTGTGTGTGTGTGTGTGTGTGTGTGTGTTCTGTTTCTCTAGAAAATCCTATTATAGGTGGTACTAGGGAATCATAGTAGTAGGAAGATAAAGCCTTTCTTCAAGCTGAAAGGAAGGACTATGTGGACAGGTGCAAGAGTTGAGGAGGATGAATGGTGGGTGGAAGGGGCCCAGAGGAGGGGACACTGCTCTGAGGGGCAGGGCTCACCCACTTACAGGGCCCTCAGTCTTCAGCCATCATTTCATGCTCACCACAGGTCAAAGGCTGTGTGGCTGAGGAGCCCCTGCTCCCTGGAGTTTATACACGAAATGGTTTGTTTCCTCCAGCATCGGCCGCCAGCTACAGAACCCCCTTTCTTACTGGGGAGCAGCTCCTTAAGATGTTGCTACGGAGGTCTCACTGTTTGGCCTCTTTTAGTTATTCATTCTAGGAATTTAGATTCAATCGTGTTCATCTGTTACCTCTTTACTCTCAAACCCCACGTAAAACTCCTCTCCACCCCAGTGGCCCCATGGCTTCTGCCCCTCTGCCCAAATGTCTTCATGAGGAGCCCTTCTGCTCCCTCTGAAGGCTTCAGAGAGCAGGCTGGGGTGGGGGGCCCCCATTTCCTTCCCAGGCATGCCATGCCCCCATCTTTCAGTCTTGAGGGCATGACTCCTTCTAGGGGGCCTCCCTCCAAAACCCTCTAGACCAAGGAGGGCCCAAGGCTCTTTGTCCATGGACCCATTCAGGGGACACATCTCCTGCCCACTCCCTCGTCAGGAGAGGAGGAAATGGGCTCTCCTCACACTCACCATGGTCCCCACGGACCAAAGCCCCACCTCTCCCCACTCTCCAACTCATACTGCTTGGGGAAGGGGGTGTCTGCAAAAGGTAATGAATCAGCACAAGCATGAAGCAACGCCAAGCAAAGCAGAAAAGCACTCCTGAGAAGGAAGCAGAGGGAAGCTGGGGATGCTGGCTCAGGAGAAGGATGGCACAGGGGCCAATCTGGCCAAGGCAAAGGGCATGGGTAGCAGCCCCTGCAGCAGAGCAGTGCTTCTCAGCAGTAATTAAGGTGCACTCCAATCCCTGGGTGGTCAGACGCAGATTCTGGTTCAGTGTTCCCGACTGTGGCCTTGAGGTTCTGTGTTTCTAACTGGCCGGGGAGGCCGAGCATGCGGGCCCCGGGACTGTCCTTGGAGGGGTCACCCGTCTCAGAGGTGCAAAAGAACTAACTGAAATCTCTTCTCAAAACCTCTCCCATGTCCTGCTCTCCCCTCACCTGGGCTCCCTCTCCAGTTTCATTTTATTTTATATGAAAATGACATGAACAAAGTACACAGTAACCCTCACACAGAGAAGACCCACTACTATTACACACTGTGATATCATACTTAATCCTCTCAATAGTCCCCCATTTCTCAGGTGGGGAGACTGAGGCCCAGAGAAGGCACACAGCTAGGAAGTGGAAGAGCTGGGATTTGAACTCGTGCAGCTCTGACTCCAGAACCCACACCCAGCCTCTCAAGTGTGCTTTGGGAAAGTTCCAGAAGCTACAAAAGGACATGAGCAGAGAACTCCTCCCCTATTGAGATTAGCAGCAAATACAGCTGGGTACCCACGTCCAGCGTGGACGGGAGCTGCGGAACTTTGGACAGCTCGCTTCTCCTCCAGGCCTTGGTTTCTCCCCTGTCTCCAATCACCCTGATGTCTCAGATAGCTGGAGAGCAGAAAGGGGACAGGTGAGCTGTGCCTGCACCTCGACCTGCAGGCCTCTCCCCGGTTCTCAGGAGACACTGACCCATCAGTGGTGGGTCCAGGCAGCAGGATGCGTTGCGACGATGCACAGCCCAAAGTCACAGCCCATCGTTCAGACATGTTGAAATGGGCAGGCACTGGCTGACACCTCTGCAGACACCCAAGAGAGATGCGTGTTTGGTGATGTGTCTGAGTTTCTCTAAAAGAGGAACGAAAGAGCCTGTGTGACTCCCCACATAAGCTGAGGCCACATTCCTGGGGTTCATCTCCCACTGAACCCGGCCTGGATGGAGCTTCTTTTGATAAATGGGATCAAAAGCCACCTACCTCTGGTCACTCTGTGTTCTAGAGAATGTCCTAAATTGTCATAAAACAAGGAAAACTGTGCCCCTCCTGACACATTCCAGAACGACTTCGCCTCAACAAACTGTGTGCCTATCATTCTTAAGTTATTTTCCCCCTTTTTTTCAAAAATAATTAGATATAATTGATGTATAACATTGCATTAGTTTCAGGTGTACAACATAAAAATTTATATATGTATCACTATGAAATGATGACCACAGTAAGTTTAGTTAACAGCCATCAATCTCACACAGTTATACATTTTTTTTCTTGTGATAACTTTTAAGGTTTACTCTCTTAGCAACGTTCAAATATACAACACAGTATTTTTAACTGTAGTCACCGTGCTGTACATTACAACCTCAGGACTTACTTATCTTGTAACTGGAAGTTTGTGCCTTTTGACCATCTTCACCCATTTCACCCACCCCTCACCCCTCACCTCTGGCAACCACCAATCTGTTCTCTGTGTCTATGAGTTCTACTATTTTATATTCTACATGTAAGTGAGATCACACAGAATTTATCTTTCTCTGACTTATTTCACTTAGCATAATGCCCTCAAGTTCCAGCCATGTTGTCGCAAATGGCAGGATTTCTGTCTTTTTATAGCTGAATAGTATTCCATCCCATTCCAGTATAAAATAATATTCCATTATATATACACATACAAATATGTATATAATTCCATTTTATATATATATACAAATGACATCTGCTTTATCCATTCATCTATTAAGTTCCTTTGTAATTCAAATTATAATAGATAATACATGCATATACTTCGAAAGTAATGATCTAAAAAGAATGCATTGAGCAGACTTGCTCCAGTCCTATCCTCCTTAATCCCAGGACTACTTTCTGTCCTGACCCCAGTAGTTTACCCCAGGGGATGCCTGTATTAGTCAGGGTCCTCCAGAGAAACATGAACCCGTAAGAGGGGAGAGGGGAGAAAGAGAGAAAGACAGATTTTAAGGAATTGGCTTAGGCAATTGTGAGGGCTGGTAAGTCCAAACTGTGCAAGGTAGACCAGTATTCTAGAGACTAACTCTAGGGAAGAGTGGCTGTTACAGCTTGATGTCAAAGTCAGGCTGGAAGCAGAATCCTCTCTTCCGCAGGGGACCTCAGTCTTTGCTCTCAAGACTTCAGCTAATTTGATGAGACCAACTACACAGTGCAGGACTGCCTGCTTTACTCAGAGTCTACTGATTTAAATGTTAATATCATCTGAAAAAATGCCAGATGTTTAGCAACATCTAAACTAACACTTGTCCAGACAACTAGGTACCACAGGTACCATGGTGTGGTCAAGTTGACACACACCATTAACCTTCATAATGCCTTCTATCAATTTTTGACGTGACCTTTTGCTATTTCTTTATGCAAATAGATGGAAATGCAGATTTACACTTGAACCTCCCCTTTCCCTTACACGAGCTGTAGCATCCTCTGTGGCCTGTTTTGCACCCTGTTTCTTCACTTAACAATACCCCAGGTGATCTTTGCTCATCTGCTCCTAAAACGCTTCCTTAGTTTATGAGCTGCACTGCATGGACGTGCAATTTATTCATCCAGCCCCTGGTGAGGGACACCTCCAGTAACGCTTTGCTTGTGTCATTGCTTACAATGCCTGTAGGGTGGCTCCTCTGGGTCTAACTGACAGCTGGGGAATCTCGTGGTTTCAGTTTTGCCAGTTCAGAAGGGCTCTCAGCAGTAGTGATGCTTGTTAATGCATCCAGCTGAAACGTACAACCTTCTCTGAGATTCCATCTCTTAGCAGGAAAGAAGGCGTCTTTCAGCCCCTCTTGCTGTTGGTTGAGGGGGGCGCCTGGGGAGGGCTTGCTACGCACTGAAGCTACCAAACAGTTGTCTGGAAAGGGACAGCCTGGAAATTTCCTCGGAATAATTAACTTGACACAAGTACCCTGGGGTAAAAGAAGCAGCGCTTTTAACAGCTAGGAGAGCCTTTATATGCTGAGTTTCTCTAGACACAGAGATTAATGAGCCTCGGAAGAGAGCCAAGTTTGTTTTGGGAAAAGACAAAGAGGGAAAGACAGCTGGAGCAGAGGGGGACGGTGGCAGCCCACGAGGCCTTGTCAGCACCAGCCCAAGCAGCAGCAGGCATTTGCTGGGTCCACAGCAGAGGATCCCTCTGCCCGGAGCCTGAGGGCCTGCTGGGCCCATGGAGTGTGTGATGGGATTATGACTCACTCCCTAGGGCCCCTGGAATAAACAGACCGGGAGGCTTAAACAAGAAACATTTATTCTCTCACGGTCTGGAGGCTGGAAGTTTTGAGACCAAGGGTTTGTTCCTTCTGAGGGCCATGAGGGAAGTTCCAGGCTTCTCGCCTGCCTTCTGGTGGCCTTCCACAGTCTTTCTCTTGTAGAAGCATCATCCCAGCCATCATGTTGGCACGGGGCTCTCCCTCTGTGCACATCCACCCCTGTGTCCAGACGTCCCCTTTGTATAAGGACAACAGCCATATTGGGTTAGGGACCGGCCCCATCCCCGTGTGACGGAGCTAATTACATCTTCAGTGATCCTATTTCCAAACAGAACCAGAGTTTGAGGTACTTGGGGTGTTAGGATTTCAACATATGAAATAGTGTGGGGCACCATTCAACCCATCACAGTGAAAGAAGGATCCGGACCACCCCTCCCCCAGGAGAACCTGGATCTGGGACAGATGGGTTTTTGGACATAAATTCTACAACCACTGACCTAAGCAGAGTTAGAGAAAGTCTTATAAAACCTGGGGAATCGAGAACAAGTGGCTTTTCTCTGGGAAATCCCCAGCTCAGGAAACCAGTTAGGATGTTTGCAAAGCATTTTGTGGGACGGGCCCCACATCTTCCGTGACAAGTGTCCTGACCCATAAATACTGTCATTGCTCTCTCCGAGGCCTCAGTCTGGGGGGGCCCAAGGCACATTCACGGAGGGCCGGGAATGGAACAAGCCACCGAGCCTCAGTTTCTTCATCTGCAAACTGGGGAGGATGATGCCAGCCTCACACGCCAAGTGAAGTAACTTACATGGTGGCCCTGCAGCACCCAGCGCAGGCAAAGGCTGGTCCAGAAGGATGGGGCCTGCCCTCTGCTGCCCCACCAGCTTCTCCCAGAGCGATTCTCCCACTGCGTTCACCTCGCGGGGCCTCCTCCCCAGGGCCAGGCACTGCACCTGAGTCTGCCTCCTTCCCTTACACAGTGGTCCCTCAGGTCCCCCTGCTCACCGCGCCCTCTCCCCAGCTACGGAGGCACCCATGGTCCCCCTGCTTCTCCTGTCCCGCTGCCCCTGCAGACCCCAACATCTGCTCCTGACTCACTCACAGACAAAGGGCATGGTAACCCTCCCTCTGCAAAGGTCCTTCTCCCAGCCAGAAGATGCCATCCCAGCAGAACCACAGAGGCCCCTGAGTGTCGCATGAGACCCTCAGGAGGGAAGGGAGGTCACTTATCCCATCAGAAATAGGACCTGCACAGGGACGATATTTGCCCAGCAGCCACTGTGTGCCAGATCCTCTCCTTTCAACAGCCCTCAAGGAGCTGGGCTTAGGGTCACCCTCCTCCCAATAAGCAGCTCCCCTCTTGCCCATCCAAGTCCAGAAATGGGCTGAAAGCTAGGCAGAGCAGGCAACCAACTGCAAGTGAAAATGTCACCATGATTGTAAAATGTGTCTTACATCTACAGACAGGCGGTCTAGTACCACACCTGCATTGAGACAGGCTTCCTCAGCCAAGCCAGGTTTGGGGTCCAGAGAGACAGAGCAGGCCATCCTCTGATGAAGGAGAGGGGCTACACTGAGCATTCTTAACTGCTCCTTCCAACTCACCGGTGATGTGAGCCACTGGGTGCAGGTGGGGAGGGATGGGGGACCGTGAGGAGAAGCCAGGTGGGAGATCTTAGTGGAGCCTCCTGCAGTGGAAGCTGGGGAGAGGTGCCCACCCCCCAACTTGCTGGCCAACAGATATTATCAGCTCTACTTACCCTGTGGGTGAGCTGAGAGTCGGGGGGATTGAGAGCTTTGTTCAAGTTCACACAGGTGGCCGGGGTGAACTTGTGCTCCTTCCACTCTGCCTGAAATGGACTGATGTGGGAGTTACTGTCTTGGCCCCCACTCCTCCCCCATCTGAGACAAGTCCCAGCACCTTTGCATCCTCTCATGATCCAGCCCTCTAGAGCATGTGGAGTGTGTCGTGGCCAGGACCCTCGTGGACCAGAGTCATAGTTTCTGCCCACCCAGTGGTCACCCCCTTCTGATGACAACACCCTGTTCCCTAGAAGAACCACCAACTTGTCACCCCAACTGTCAAGCCATGGGATTAAGACAACTCAACATGGCCCAGGGCAGGTCCCTGAGAGCACTTCTGGGCCTTTTTCTGGAATTCCTGGGAAAGATAAGCTCTGTTTTTGGCCCATAGGGAAATTTCTTGGGTACAGATACTATAAAAGGGAGAGATAGCACTACCCCTTCACCCATCCTTATGGACATCCCACGAGGTAGTGTTAGGAGCAGAGCAGACGATCAGTAAGTACTTCCTGCTCTTCTTGTGAAATGATGGTAAATTAGAGAATCAGTGTCCAAAGGAATACGTGTAACATGCGCTCCAGCAGAGGCGGATTCACTGTGATGCTTCAGCCTCAGGGCCCCTTACTCCTTATGCGCTGTCCAAAGCCCTGCATCAAATTCCAAGTTTCTAACTTTGTTTCTTTTTCATCAAGAGGATCCCCCACCCCCCAACTGTATAACCACCATGTCCCAGAAACTTGGATCCGATCCCACATGTCAGGCATGGGGTACAAAAGAAATGGAGTTTTCTCTGTCCACAGAATGCAGAGGGTAGCGCAGGCCCTCCAGTTGCCTTCTAAGGGGAAAGTCTTGTCTGTCTGTACCCTGATGTGCTAAAGTCATTCTTTCTGGATTGGGCGGGACTGGGTTCAAGCCTTTCAACACAATTAAAAGGTCTTCTATAAACATAGAAATTAACACTTTACCCTAGGATATTAATCAGAAGCCAGGAAGAAATTCAAAACGCTTAAATTTCCGTAAAGGAGTATGTTTAGGTCTCCTGGGAAAAACAATGAACAAATAATTCTTCTGGGGCAAAAGGAAAGGAAAGCTGTCCAAGAACCTCCCCAGGGAGGAGACCGGAGCTGAACTCAGGGAAGAATTCTCTACAGAAGAACCCTTATCCGGGGGGAGGGAGGGGACTCACTGAAGAATCTGCTGGCATCTTAACCCAGCCATCTGGGGAGCAGGAAAGAACTGAATTCAACTGAGATGATTAAACAGAAAATGCAGCTGGCATACAGGAGAAGATATGTGTTAAAGCTGCTTTTCCTGGTGGGAAATTTCTTGAGGCAACAGGAAGTTTTGAAACTTTTCATCTGGTTATTCAGTCCATTGGTCAGTCAATCAACAAACCTTTACTATATTTACTGTTGAGGCATCAGTCTGGGCCTTGGAAATGTAGATGGGAAATCTGTGGATTGTGATTGATGTGAATATAGATGGTCTGTGTGATGGCTGCAGCCATGACGGGCCCAGCGGGGACCTAGATGGGGACACTGACCAGGGGCTGTCAGCCTAGGCCAGGTGCCATCAGTAAGGACATCTAATATCTTCAACCTAGGCAGATGACAGCAAGAGTGTTGAGAATGCCAAAAACAACAGCTCTGAAATGGGGCCACCCTCCTCCTGGCTAGAGTGGGATATAGGGCTCCTGGATCAGCGTCAGGTCCCCCCATGAAGAAGGGACAAGGAAAGACATATTCTTCCAGGCCAGGCTTCCTTCCATGGCTGTGGGACCACAAGCCTGGGGCATGGTCTGTGTATCCTGGGCTGTCCAGCCATCTCCATGGAAGGCTTTGTTCCTTCTAAGTGTCTACAATGCATTGGGGTCACGCAGGGCCAGCTGACGGGAGCGGCTGGATACCCTGGAGTCCTGGTCCACCCGGCCCATTCCTAAGCTGTCTATGCTGGGTCATCTTCCCTGGAGGGCACACAGCCAAAATCTCCCCCAGCGGCAGCAGCAGCCAAGGGCATTTCCGTGTCACCCCTCCTGCCCAGTGCTCTGTGGCCCACCCTTTAATTGGGGCCCAGGTGGCGGAGTCCAGCTCTCCTTGGAGGGCTCAAGGATTTTTGCAGAGAACATCATAATTAAGTTGAGTCTTGGGCAGGAAATCAGAACTCCTGCAGCAGACCAAAGGGAAAGGATGCTCCCAGTCGAACAAAGGGTAGATGGGAGAAGACATGAGCAGGTCCAGCTGAAACAAAAAGACAGGGCTTTCTCCTGGCAGAGGAGAAATCACTGGCAGGACTGACAAGGCCCACGCCCTACCTGGCGGGGGCCAGGGGAGAAGGAAGTAAGGAGGGGACACCCAGGGTCCTGGGCTGGAGCTGTGAGGTTTCCTTCGGTAAAAGCTGCGTTGGCATTGAAGTGCAACTCTCAAGAAATGGAAGTTTGCCATCACATTAGCTGTGACCTGAATATGCTCATTTGGTGTAGTCAGATGCATACACTCCCATTAACTCTGCTGACTCTTATTTCCCTTTACTTAGAAATGGGGTTTAAGCTGGGGATGGTACAGCTCAGTGGTAGAGTGCGTGCTTAGCATGCACGAGGTGCTGCGTTCAATCCCTAGTATTTCCACTAAAAAATAAATAAACAAACCTAATTACCCCCAAAAAACCAAAAATTAACAAAAGATAAAAGGTGGCATAAAAAAAAGACATGAGGTTTAAAACACACTGAGAAGATAGCCGCCTCTGAGGGTGAGTGTGCAGGTCCTGAGCGGTGCCGCTGGCTGGTGGCTGGTCGCTGGTCATGGGATCCTGACATTTCCCCCTTCAGGTCATACCCACAACTGTCTGCCATTAAAATACTAGCATCCTGGGCCAGTGACACCGACCTGCTTGTAGCCTTGAGGGTTTGCTCCCCCCTGAGCTAACCTGTAGGGAATAGCACAGTCAGGGGTGTGGGCCAGCCTCAGGGTCCATTGAACAGCTTTGTAAATCAGCTTCGGACTATACCGGGGAAATCTGGGGGCCTCTGTACTGGAGGAAGTTCTCTGAATTTCATCGTCAGAGCAGCGGCTCAGGTGGAAGCTTGAACATCTGGGATCTAATTTGATAGGAATTAACCCTGCCTTTTCTAACATAGTAAGGCACGAAGGGCCTCAGTTAGGTACCCTCTTTTACATAAGAGGTCTGGGAACCTGGCCTTTGCCAGACTGAGAAATAGGTTCAAACAGAAATCCAGGAATGTGCTTCCAAACTGGCAACATATCCATTTACTTACTGGTGTGTGTGTGTGCTTGTTTATAAATATCTAGTTCTTTCAAAAGAACGCGAGGCACCTCACAAAACTGACACGTAATAGGTTAATAAAATTAAAAAGCAAAAATCTCTGAGAGTGAAATTACTCTCTGGGTTCAGCCTTAGATTTTTCTCTGAACTTTCTGGCAGCTAGAACAACAAAAGGACAGGTCCCAAGTTTCATAGTTCTCATTACGGTAGCATCTCATGAATATGCACCCCCCCCCATGCCCAGTCTCCCTCCGTGTTCACTACCGTCCTCAGACCTTCCCTGAGCACCTATTGTGTGCCAGGCCCAGGGCCAGTCACAGATGGCCCCGTCTTTGGAGGGCTCTCAGCCAAGGGCAGTGAAATCAACTGAGTGGGCCACAGGCAGTATCTTACAAAATGGAAAAAGATGAGCTAGAAAAGAGCCAAGGGCACTGTCACATTTGGAGGGGGAGGGATGGCTTCTTTAAAACAGATCTTGGTTGTAGGTGTAGTCATGAGTCCTGGGTCACAAGGACAGCACGGGGCACGGTCATAAAAGTTTGAAAACCACTGGTCCAGTTTGGGTACTGCAGGCATGTGCTTGGGAGCCCATGGTCGGCCTGGGTGCCCCCACACTCCTTCATGAGGGACTGTCCTGTAAGTTTCTACTTGACACCACCGGGTTAGGTTTCTAAAGCAATGTCATCAGGATTGCGGCAGGTCGGGGGGTGGGGGTGCAGGGGTGGAGGGTGTCAAAAAGTTTCCTTCCAATCCCAGTTGTTGCTATGCTGTACTTTAGCAATAACCTTGCCAATTCTGGCATCCAGATCTCAAAAAAAAAAATCATAAATGGAGAGAGCTCAGAGGATGGCCCCACTGAGAGCCATCATGGCCCAGGCTCAGATGCCCGGAGGGAGGATGGAAACCCTGGGCCTCTCGTCTCCATCCCAGGGTGGGTGTGACCAGAGGAGGAACAGACTCTTGGCAGAGGAGCCAGAGCACAGGGTTGGCACTGACCTATATGGGTTAAGGGTCTACTCACCCTTTTCACTACCATTGTCCCTAGCAGAGCCACAAAGGAAAAGGGCTGTGGGGCAAGGGGATTTAAGTTTCTAAAAGCCCAAGCAGCCTGGTATAATGTCATAGTACATGGCCTCTAAGCAAAGCAAATGACTGGGCTGGGTGCTGGGAACACCGTTGATCTGTATTCCAGGGGCGGAACCTGGAGTCCGGGAAGCAAGTTTCCAAGGGCGGGGGCTGCCTGGGGTTTACAGGTTTACAGGGTCGGGTGAGCCCTGAGCCCTCAGGCTGGGCGGCTTCTTCCTAGGGAGACAGGGCTCACCCAGGAGCCAGCCAGCTGAGGGGCCCTGCAGCCCGGAGCCAGGAAAGTGGAACAAGGGACAGAGGGCTTACTCTCAGCTGCGAGGGGCTCAAAGGACATCTCCCAGCCAGAGAATGGGCCTGTCACCGTGTCACTAAAGAGGATAAATCTGGGACTCTATACAGTTAGCAAGCTTTTACAGTTACTTTCGGGTTCCAGTGGCCAATAATGGACTAGGATTAACTAAATGAACTTGTTCTGGGTCCACCCAAAACTCTAAACTCAGTAGCAAGGTCCCTCTTGCTGATGCCATTAATTTCCACTTTGGGGACTCCTTGACTCAACAGCTATAACCACTTGCACTGGAAGTTGGGGGTGGGGTGGAGCTGCCCCGTTGTCATTATCACATCTCTTCCTCTTTCCTCCCAGAGGAGAGCCAGCAACAGCCAGGTGTCATTCCAGCTGTTTCTTCCCATCCTACCCCTCACTGCTCAGCCTCTAATCGTTCATTAACAGGTAGAACTGTGGGGCCCTTATTCCCTTGTCTGTCACCCATCACTGGGGAGAGAACATCTACCAGACTCCAGGGGATCTCCTCGTATCCCCCAGCCCCTTGATTACATCTTCAAAGACCCTATTTCTTTTTTGAAATATATTTTTATTGAAGTATAGTCAGTTTACAATGTTGTGTCAATTTCTGGTGTACAGCACAATGCTTCAGTCATTTAAGAACATACATATATTCATTTTCACATTCTTTTTAACCATAATTTACTACAAGATATTGAATATAGTTCCCTGTGCTGTACAGTATAAACTTGTTGTTCATCTATTTTGTATATAATAGTTAGTGTCTTCAAATCTCGATCTCCCAATTTATCCCCTCCCACCCTCTTCCCCTACTGGTAACTATAAGTTTGTTTTCTATGTCTGTGAGTTCATTTCTGTTTTGCAAATAAGTTTGTCTTTTTTTAATATATATTCCACATATAAGTGACATGGTATTTTTCTTTCTCTCTCTGGCTTACTTCACTTAGAATGACATTCTCCAGGTCCATCTATGTTGCTGCAAATGGCATTATTGTATTATTTTTATGGCTGAGTAGTATTCCATTGTATAAATATACCACAGCTTCTTTATCCAGTCATCTGTTGATGGACATTTAGGCTGTTTCCATGTCTTGGCTATTGTAAATAGTGCTGCTATGAACACTGGGGTGCAGGTGTCTTTTTGAATTAAGGTTCCCTCTGGATATATGCCCAGGAGTGGGATTGCTGGATAAGTCTATTTTTAGTCTTTTGAGGAATTTCCATACTGTTTTCCATAATGACTGCACCAAGACCCTATTTCCAAACAAGTTCACATTCACAGGTATGAGGGGTTAGGACTTGAACGTGTCATTTGTGGGGACTCCATTCAACCCAGTATACCCACAGGTTCCACAGGGTAATGCCAAGGCAAGTACAGATGGCTTCTGTGCTTCTGGTGGGTTTGCATCACAGTTGAGGAGCCCTGAGTTCAGGAATCTTTATTCTTTCATAATGAACGGCAAGTAATCCTGCCTAACCTTTGTCCTGGAGGGAGACATTGTCTTCATGCTCCTGGACAGCACGGCTTCCCTTGCTCAATGGAGGGAGACACTAGATCTATCTTCCGAGACTGTTCACTCTACAAACAGCCCTGAAAAAGTAGTCCAGAATGAAAGACTATGGGTGCCTCTGCTCACAAGATGTGCAACATGGGGAGAGACCCCCTGAGAAGTGTCTCCCATGGGACACAGGCTCGTTGGAGAGGGAATGGTAGAGCAGCTCACTAGCAGAGGAACAATAGAGGTTGGTGTGATGCTTCAGCGCCCAGAATATCCAGGACCACTGTCTCCCAGCACACGTGAATGCAGGCCTGAGCTGAGCGCGGCCATGGGACAGGCCAGAAGCCCTCTTTTCCTCTCCACTTCACTTCCATGAAGCCAGGTCAGTGTCTCCCTCAGGGTCCTGTAACCCCTCTGGTCCCTCTTTTGCCACATGGAAGCCTGACCTGAGTTCAGACTAGAGCCTGGGTCTGCTTGGACCACATGCAATAAGCATTCCCCTGCTGTCTGTCTGTCTGTCTGACTTCACACTTCGGAGTGTCTGTTCACAGGCAAACTCATGGAGTTAACTGCCCGGGTGCTGTGGTTAGATGTCCAGCTTTGCCCCTGGGTTATCCTGACTGTCAGTTTCCTCTTCTGTAAGACAGAGATCATAACAAGAGGGCCTGTTGGGAATGTTGGGGGCTGTAATGAGGGTGGAGAAACTAGTGATCACTATCATTGCTGCGGGGTGGACACCACTCTTCACGCTGGCGAGGCCCCTCTACCCTTTAACAATGGCGCTCCAAGTGGTTGTTGGGTGTATTGCAAGGCAGCTTGAGCATGAGTCACTTGAATGGGGAATCAATGGACCATTTATCACCCAAACTGATGTTGGGCCTGTTGCAAAACTATCTATGATGCGGGCCAAGGATTTAAATCAGGTTATGAAAAAAAAGAAAGGCACGGATGACTTAAGAAGCTGGCCATTTGCCTTGCATCTGACCTTTTCCAGAGCATCACCAGTCACACACCAGCCACCCTTTGAAGAGGCAGAAAGGGAGGGCGGGAAGCTCATTAATTTCAAATAAGTCATAAAGTTTAAAAATTCACGTTACCAAGAAAGTACCCCAAATATATCCCATTATGCATATGACTTTAATGTTCACCCAAGATGGTATTTCAACAGAGAAGGAAAAGGATGGGCTACTTAATAAATGGTTCTGGCACAGCTGAGGACCATCGGGTTAGACCCTATTTTACATCATACACAAAAATTAATTCCAGAACAATGAAAGATTTAAATGTAAAAAAAAAAAAGTAATGCAATGCAAATCTTAGAATAAAACATAGAAGATTAAATCTATATGAACATGTATCTGCCAGAACAGGCAACCGAGGAGCTGTCAAACAGGTGCATCTTACTATGTAAGAATTTTAAATTGTTGAAGGGCAAAAGGGACCACAAACAAATCTGATATACAAGCAGCAACTTTAGAAAAAGAGGTTTGCTGTGTTGCCATTAAAAATAGTCTTATAGCAAATCTGTTTACACCTCCTAATTGTTTCTTGGTAAATTCCTAAACGTGGGAGGCAGAATCAAGGAATGTGCATAGTTTAAAAGCTATTGCTACATAATGCTACAAATGTCCCAACGGACACTTCCACCAGCAGGGCGTGAGAGAATTTTATCCCCACCTGTACAAACCCACACCACATATAATCCTTTCAGGTTTGAGTTTTTCCAGCTTCTTGCAGCTATTTGAGTTTTCATCAGTTTGACTATCTGTAAAGTTAACACCTTTTCCTACATGTATTCCTTTAGTGAATTGTTTTTACCCTTTGTCAGTTATTCTATGCAGTGTTTGCTTTTCTTTTATGAAGATCTAAATGACTTACAAAATAAGGATATTAACATATCAAAGATGCACATATTTTTACCCAATTTGTCTGTCATATGCCCTTTAACTTTTTAATGATTTTTTTTGCTGTACCAAATGCAATCTATTTTTAAACTTTTTTTTTTTTCCCACCACTTTTCCATGAATTCCTAAAATTGGCAACATCTTTGGAGCTATGAACTTTAATACTCATAGTCATGTTTCTTCCAAGGGCTTCTTTTCTAACAATGACTTTACAACACATGGAAGAAGTTAGGTGGTTTAATTTTTCTGTTTTGCGGATAGGAGACTGAGCCCCAGTGACCAGTGGATTTTCCTGTGCCACTAGAGAAACCACAACTCAAGAAACCAGGTCAATACTACCAGAATCCACAGAATAGGGTTGGCAAATCGATTTCATCTCCTCTGACAATACTGCTTGATTGGCCATGGCTGTCCTGGATACTCCCTGCAGAGGCCTGACGGCTGTCTGGGTTTCTATGATGAATTAGCAATGTCTGGCAGGGGGTGGGTGGAGGGCATGTGACTTGAAAACTGCCTCAGGGGTAGAGGGTGTGTCCAGACACTATGAGAAGGGGCGGGGTGTTAATAATAACTGTGTTGAGATGACAGGGTAACCTGCAATTGTTCCAGGCAGAGGGAAAGCATGGCCATCCTGGGCATGGAGGACCACAGAGTAGAAGCAGGGACCAAGGTCCAGAAAGCTTACAGGAAGATCAAGGTTGCACAGCAGGTAAGTGCAGAGCTGGCTTTGGACCCCATTCGTTTTCCTCCATTCATAGTGCCTCAGAGCTGCCATTAGCCTGCTGTGCACCCTTGGGCAAATCCCCTGGGTCTCTCCGTCTTAAATTCCTCTCTATAAAATGAGAAGTTGTGGCATCGGAGACTCTAATGCCTTTGCCAGTACCATTGTCTGCTCTCTACCCACTGGTGTTTTGAAACATCTGGGGAAACCAGCCACACAGCATCTGCTCCATTCCATCTCTCCTGCCCTAGTTGGGGCTCCCGAGGAGAAGGTTGGTGCCGTAGTCAGCTTAGGCTGCCATGACAAAACACCAGAGGCTGGGTGGCTTACACACAGAAGTCTGTTTCTCACAGTTCTGGAGTCTGGAAGCCCCATGTCAAGGTCCATCCAGGGTCAGATTCTGGTGCAGGCTCTCTTCCTGGCTCACAGATGGTCACCTTCTTGCTAGATCCTCATGTGGCCTTTCCTCTGAGAGTGAGCAGGGAGAGCGAGAGAGTGAGAGTAATCTCTCTGGGGGTCTCTTCTTCTAAGGACAGTAATCCTATTGGGTTTAGGACACTAAATCTTCAAGACTTCATTTAACCAGAATTACTTCCATATAGGCCCAGTCACCAAATACAGTCACACTAGGGGTTAAGGCTTCAACCCACAAATTTAGGGGGGGGACACAATTCAGTCCATAGCAGGCTGACACAGGGACATGATGGCCTAAGTTTGGCAGGAGTCTAAGGGACATCTGAGTAGCTTGTCTGTGAGTGTTTAGTCACAGCTGTCTCAGGGACAAAGAGGTTGGACTGTCCTTGGTGGATGTGATACTAGCACACTTCAGTGGACAAGCCATTTTGTTCCAGTGTCTCCCATCTGACCTCACCTGGCCCTGAGGTACTGCATCTCAGCCAGTCTTGCCAAGGGCCTGAGGAGAAAACTAGGGGAGAAAGCAAACTAGGGTATGTTTCTGAGGGAACTGTTAACCAGGTTAGCAGGCCTCCTGGGTTGGGCTGTGGCAGCAGAGAAAACAAAACTGAGCCCTGCTCAGAAGCTTTCATAAGACCGTGGGATTTGTAGCTACTGTCTGGGGTTTTATTCTGCCTCTTGTGCTTACTAGTTCTGATGTCTTAGATAAGTAACTTAACTTCTGTGCCAAGTCTACAATTTAGGAAATACTTCAACTGCTACTAATGGAGATCTTCACAACCTCTTAAGCAACAGAGGCACTTATTTCTTCCTCACATATTTTCCATCTTTCTGCTTTGCTATCCTTAGCATATGGATTATGCCTCTAATGTTGTCTCATGGTCCAAGATGACTGCAGGTGCTCTAGCCATCACATCTTCATTCCAGGTATCAGGAGAGAGGGTAGAAATATTTTACAGAGCTTTTCCAGATGTCCCCCTCCTTTTTTTTTATAAAGCATTTCAAGAAATCCCATCCAGCATTTCCCTCTTACACTTCATTGTTTGGAACTTTTTCATATGGGCACACCCCATGGCAAGGAAGGCTGTGAAATGTAGTCTCAGCTTGGCACATTGCTTCCTCAGATAATATTGGGGTTTTGTTCCTAAGTAAAAGGTTAAAATGGATATTGGATAGGCAGCTTGCAATTTCTCTCATACTGAGTTCCATCTGTAAAATGGGGATATTAATAATACCCACATATACAGTTTTTGTGTTACCTATACCCAGTAAGGACTCAATATACGTTAGCTCAATTCCTGGTTATCAAGAGAGAATGAAGTGGAAAAGGAAAATAATGTTGGCATTACTATAAAAATAGTTTTGACCTCACAGACCTCCTGAAATGTCTCAGGGATCCCCAGAGAGCCACACTCTGGGGACAGCCTTGGAGAATCGGATAGTTCTTGGGCCTGCTAACCAAGCTCCAGTACAACATTGAAAGGACACACAGGCATCCTTTATAAAGTTTGGATACTTTTTGTTGATCTGGTCTGTTGTTTATCGAAGATCTAGCATAATCTGCAGTGCTCCTTTCTGTGTAAATCTTTGTTTTTCCCATCTTCCATTTAGAAATGTAAGCCTCATGAGGGCTTGCCAGCCTCACTCCGCTGCTTGACACTTGGAAGGACAGCCATAGATATAAACTTGACACTGTTGAACTTTGCCCAAGCCCTATGCTCTTGGAAAACAGTGAAGGCTAAGACCCACCTCCCAACATGTTTGTGTCTGGAAAATGGCTTATTGTGAAGAACCATCCTTCCTTCCCCACATGACTTAGAGAAGACTCAGGGGTGGCCCCCTTGTTTACCTATGACAAGGCCAGACACAGACCCTCCAAATTCCCTTTCTTTGCCTCATAAATGATTAGGTGGGCCACTTGTCCCCATTGATCAATTGCAACAAAATGCTTGCTAACCAAACTTTCATGAAGCCTCTCTCCATCATCCAGGCCCCTGAGTGAACTCTGACCCACCCTCAACCTGACCCAGCATCCAGACCCACTGGAGAATAGGCTGGGTTTTCTGTCCAGTCCCACCACCCTTAGTCCCACTTCCTCACACCTGGTTCTTTCCAGCCTTGCTTATTCCTCTCCTTTTCTTCATAACTCTTAGATGCTTGCAGACCTTATAGTCAGAGCATTGTCCCTATGGCAACAGTCCTCCTCCCCCTGTTGCAACAGTCCCTTTCTCCTCTTGCAGTAATCCTTTTGAAGAAAGTCTCACCTGAGTCTGGATTTGCTTTTTATTGGACATGCTGAATTGAAACAAACAACTGTAATTGATCAGAGTGTGGCTATATTAATTCAGCATTGCAGATTCTGTTCTGATCCCTCTCCCATTAGTCACACTTTTAAATTCTGCCTCCTAGACTTGCCAAATCCACCAGGCCACGGCCAGGTGCTTTAGGCCAGACAACTGGGCCTTTGGAGTGAAACCCAGTAGGAATTGGATTTGGTGCTGCCACTTCCTATATACCTTAGTCCGGTCACTGAATGGCTCTTCTCTTGAACCACCATTTAATGAGTACCTACCAAGTGTAGACACTGAGTTCGGCACTGGGAGTGGTGAGCAAAACAAACTTAGAGATGATAATTAGGGGCAGAAGGATTCAGGCAATAAAACAATTAACTGAGAAGTGCAATGAAGAAACAGAACGATCTGACAGAGCACAGAGGGAGCACATATGTATATAGTGTAGTCAGGGACTGCCCTGCTGAGACAGTGGCTTATCTGAGGCCTGAGGATCAGAAGGTCTCGCTGAGCCAGCAGCTGAGAGAAGGATGTTCCTCTGAAGAGCCAGAGGTGGGAGATCTGGGTATTTAAAGGCCAGAGAAAAGTGGGGCATTTCAGAAGGAAAGGGTAGAATGGTAGAGAATGTGCTGTAGCCCTCACACTGGTCTGGACTTTTGTCTGCCGAGATAAAGAACTTGATTTTTATTCTAAGTGAGATGGAAAGCTATAGAAGGGGTTTCTGAGATCTTAATGTTTTATCCTTTTGCTTTGTTGCTTAGTTTGATTGCTAGTGAGGTTTAATTTCTCTTCCCTGTTAGCCATTTGTGTTCTGCTCGTGCAGAATTGTCTGCTCATGCTCTCCATCCATTTATCTACTGATATTTTAGTGTGTTTCTTATTAATTTGATGAGGTCTCTCTCAATTAAGGATTTTAATCTTTTGCTGCATTTGTTTCTCCTAGATTATGGTTTGCTTTTTAATTTTGATTTCCTTTTACGGGTTTCAAGCTTTAAAAGTTTGTGTTTTAGTATGTGAAAGAGTTCGTGCATCACTTTTAAGCTTAAGGAGTCAGTCCTCTGCCATTCGAAATTTGATAAATTATGTTTCTCTGGTCCACGTTTCGTAACCTCGTGGACGGTGTTGGGCAGAGCAAACTCCTGTGCTCCTGGCCAGCGAGGGTTCAGGATGCGGAGACCCCCTCATCCTCCTAGACCAAGCCAGAGGGGCTTCTTCTCCGCCGGAGGCCGTAGTCGGTAACACCCATTATACTGGGAATCCGAACTCTCGTTACAGATCAGGGACACAGGGCGGGGCCAAAGGCCTGTTCTACGGGTAAGAAAGCTGAGGTTCAGCAGAAAGCTGAGAGGGAGACAAAGTGTTTAACAGCCTACAGCAGAGGCAAAAGCTGGAGCCAGGACCAGCGGGTGCAGAGGTGGCAGGCAAGCGGGAGGGGCCAGTGTCAGGTCACTGAGCTGAGGCCCCGCCCCTGCCCGCCCCAGACTCCGGGCCCCGCCCCGCGGGCTGCTCTCCAGGCAGGTCCCACGGTGGCCTCTCAGCACAGCCCGGCCCATCCCAGTCCCCGCCCACCGCTGATTTCATTGGCTGCCTCTCTGTCCCCGCCCCCGGAGAACTGCTGATTTTCGCAGCCAATCAGCAGGCGCAGCAGCCGCGGCGGCGGCGGCTGGTCTCGGCGGATCCCGGCGGAACCCGGTTGAACCCGGACGCTGAGGTACTCGAGTCTGCGGGGGTAGGAGGGTAGGGAGCCGGGGCTGCTGTCCTGTTTGGAGGTAACGCGTAGGCGCTTTGCGGCGCCGTGGCGTGTCCCTGCTTGTCAGCTGGGTGGCGAGCTGCAACTCCTGGGTCTCCGAGGTCACTCCTGCCGCTGGAGGTGCGGCGGCGTCCGAGACCGTGGAGGGCTGGCCCGAGGTTTCTGGTGTCGGAGGGCAGAGGTCGGAGGTCGTGCTTGTGTGGAATGTTGGGGCCCCGCCCGTCTAAGCATAGGTCGGGCCGCTCCCCGTTTTGTTTTTTTTTCTTCAGTCAGTTCGTTTGAGTACCTCGGTCCTTCCACGGAAGGAGCTCCGAGGGAAACTGAGGCCTGGGAGCCGCCAGGGCTCCTTGCAGGCCCTGAGCTCGGACAGGAAGGCCCGCGCCGAGCTCGGGTCGCCACAGGTGACTCTCCGGCCCCGGCAGAACGGCTGCCGCCTCCCTCCTCTGGGCCGGCGGGGGCTCTAGCGTGTGGGGGAGGGGGCAGGGGCGAGATGCGGTGGTCGCGCGGGGCCACGGCTGCCCTGAACGGGCCGCTCCCCTCGGGCTCCGAAGAAACCTGAGGATGCCAACTCTTTTTGAGACTGTCATTCCCCGTGTTTGAGATTTCTTTTCTGGAAGTTCATTCGAGCACTTCGGAGAGAGGAAAGGCAGCATTGCGGCTTCTGCACTTGTCTGGAAGTGAAAATTAAAACCAGACACGGGAGGTACTGAAGGCAAAGGGACGTGGCGAGAAACTGGACGAGTTTCTCAGTTTGACAGGAATCTTGCCCCTAACTTGCCTCACATATTATATAATTCAAGCTATTTCAGAATCGGAGTGTTTAATCTCATAGTTCTAAGCAAGTGCCCTTAGTCTTGACCTTAGTGACGATACTTTGGAATGTCTGAAGTATTGAGCAAGAATTTTTTCGTACAAAGGTAGGTTCCGAGTTTAAGCTTCTCAGTGCCAGGAAGTCAGAACAATCCTTTCCTCTCCTGGCAATCATCCCATCTGCTCCTCTGCTACTCTGGGACCAAAAAGAGAAGTCGTTTCTCTACATATGTGGGTTTTGGGAGACAGCTATGGATGAGGAATAAGGGAAAAAGAAGGAGGATTCTTTTGTTTTCTGCGCAGAAGGTGTGCAGTTATGGGGCAAAAAGTGTTTTTATTTGTTTATCTCTCTCCCTTCATCTCAGCCAGCGTAAACAAATTGTGCCTTTTTTGTACCTACGGCATGTGTTGATTATTTATAATATTAGGGAAAGGAGTCATCTCTAACAGCACGAAGACACTTATCTTCAGTGTAGCTACAGAAGAATGACTGCCTTGTGTGGAATTAACACTGGGGTTTGGTTTTCAGTTAAGAAAATGAGGCAGAAGGAAGTGTTGACCAAGACCTTCCAAGGCCCAGCCATTGTCTGTAGGACTCCGGCCAGCCATGTTTACATGTTTGGGAATGGCGGTGGAGATTCGGGGGACTCCTCTGAGGAAGAGACCCACCGAGTGGCCCTGCGGCCCCGGGGCAAGGATCGCCAGAAGAAGGGTGCCCACCACCCTCACCAGCCTGGAGCAGGGGACGTGGTGCTGCTGCAGCGGGAGCTGGCCCAGGAGGACAGCCTCAACAAGCTCGCGCTTCAGTATGGCTGCAAAGTAAGAAACCCCGCAGGTGAAGGAGCCACCTGCCTTCGCCCTGTATGTTTAGAGGAGCAGGAGCTCACTGAAGGGTGAGCCTGCTGCCCCTTCCTGACTCCCGCAAGCAGTTGGGAGAAGCCTGCTATGGGTAAAGGAGACCTCTTTCTAGCTAGAGAATGAAGGCAGGTGGAAGTACTTAACCATTCTGAACCCTGGGGTCATAGAGAGGATTAGGAGTTTCTGATGATGGGGCAGTTCCCTCTCCACAGAGTACTTCTCTTCCTTATCCCTCCAAACTGAGATGCTGAAACCTTTTTTTTTTTTTTCCTTTTGAGCACATTTTATTTAAGACTATGTCGGGGCCAGAGATGCCAGGTAGAATTTATCCAAGATTTCTTAGGTATGCTTGCATTTTTCTGCTACTTTTCTTTTTCTAAACCTTTCTTGCTGATTGTAGCTCCTTTGGTAAAGTTTTTACCTTCTCTCTTTTAGAACTGCATGATCTGGCCGTTGTATGCTGTGTATCTATATAACCCTGTTTCTCTCTTTAATTATGTTTTTAGCTGTCAGAGTGATTAACAGTGGCAAAGTAAGTAGGAAAGTGTTTGTAGAATTGCTGCATTGTCGTCTCGATTGAAACTGTTTCATTTTGCTAACACTGTACTGCTGCTTTCTGCGGCTTTCTTTAAGGCCTTATAAGCTACTTACTTAAAAAAAATCTTTTCATCCTTGAAGTGTTATTTATTTAACAAGGTCCAAATGGCTCAATATGAAGTGTGGGGATGGTGGTGTGTTTTCCGAGGGAAATAAACAGACCGGTCTCCCAGGATACATAGTGGTCTCTGCATTGTACTGAGATTTACATTTGACTCTTACAGTCAGCTTCTGTAGGCATACTGTATAGTTTATAGAAATTGTACAGAAAAATGAATCATCTCCTCTAGAGACCTGAATAGATGCAGTGGGCTTCTTGGAATGGTGATGTTTAATAAACCCAAAAGTATTATATAAATAATGTGTCTGATAAGTAATCCGTTCTCCTATTTGAAGTAAATAAATTTGATGTTAGCTTATTAGGATCAAAGCTAGAAGCGTCTCAAGCACCTTATGGTTTAGTTTCAGGACTTAGTAAATTAAAAATGTCCCTCACTCTAATTCAATGAAATGATAAAAGCACTTGCTAAATAATTAAAATTATGAAGATGATTGATTTGAATAAGGTCTGTTGGCTGTATTTACACTCTAGTTTAAGTGGACTTAGGAGTTAAAACCTTAGAGTCCATCTTTGGTGCTTTTGGTAAGTTTTCAAACAATAACTTGAGGGAGGATTTATCTTTGACTTACATTTCCCCCTACTTATTAAACCTTAAGGTTTGATCATGAGAGGGATTTGTCATAAACTTTGTTCCTTTATAAGACACAGTCATACTCCTTTCTCCTCAAGTCCTAATAGTGGAATAGGCAGATGATTTCCATCTATAGTTTCCAACTTGATGCATATTCCCTGCATGTTTCTAATTATCATAAGTGTTGTGAAATCCTCAAAGTGAATCAACTCTAGGTCGCTTTTATTTTAAAATAAGTTTATAGGCCATACAGTACTTCTGGCAAGGAAATGTTGTAGCACACTTTTAAAATGTCATTACAGGTGAACTAGATTCTGAGTGTCTGTAGAGCTGGCTGAGGATTTGTGTTTGCTGAGTGCTAATGTTTACTACAGCTACTAAATTAAGTCTGATGCAGGAGAGAAGTCAGCCAGACAGGGGCACTGTTGCCTCAAAAGTTAAAAGTAGAAAGGGTTACAGCCTTCTTTTACCATGATGTGTTCCACCTAAAATCATTTTGTTGAAGGCACACTTTGAACAAATAAAAAAGTCTTTTCCAAAAGTAATCTTAAGTTGTTCAAACTTGTAAGTCTGTACAAAAATCTGATGATTAGTCTATAACGTTAAGGCTGAGTTAAAGCCAAAAACCCCAGTTATTCAGCCTAAATTAAATCTTGTGCATAGGTACAGTTTTCCAGTGTTCATCAGATTCTTAAGCAGAGTGGACCATCACCCGGAGAGGTTAAGCACCACTTTTTGGATATTAGTTTTAAGGAGCTTTACATATTTTGTGATGTTTGTCCTCATGGCTTCCCCAGGTTGCAGATATCAAGAAAGTCAACAACTTCATCAGAGAACAAGACTTATATGCTTTGAAATCTATTAAGATTCCAGTGAAAAATCACGGAATCCTAACGGAGACCCAGAAAGAACTCAGACCCCTCCTGAGCTCATCCACAGAGACCAGAGTGACCTTCGAGGAGCAGCCAGACCCAGACAGAGCAGCTGTGGGTGCCAGTGCCCCATCTAGCCCACTGACGGATTTCTTTAAGGGCATTGACCAGAATATTGAGCGTGCAGTGCAGTCAGACATCTTTTTGAGTGAAAGTCACTGCATCGAGACCTCCAGTCAGCCACTGCTTCCGGCTCCTCCGAAGCCACTGACAAATGGTGCAGACTGTGGAATTCATTGGTGGAATGCTGTGTTTATCATGCTTCTAATTGGAATTGTTTTACCAGTGTTTTATTTGGTCTATTTTAAAATACAAGCTACTAGTGACATCCCTAGCAGCTTGAATACAACTACTGTCCCCAATGGCTCGATGGCCATGAATGCAGTTCCAGGCCAAGGCCCCAAATTAGTGATTCCAGTGCCAACCCTCCCCTCTTCAGACAGCCAGTTCAGTCATACCCAAGGGGGGAACTAGCTGTTGTTCCTAAGTAATCAGGCCAGCTTTAGCAGTGGATCCGTTAGCAATGGCCATGTGCTGACTTTCCTTTTCTCTGACGTGTGGACACATTGCAGAAGCCACCGTTGTGTTCTCAGTAACACTCACCATGGGGAACAGCCTTGCCTGATCTAAGGCTGCGGGAGCCAAAACACTGGCACCCTCAGTCTCCTACATCCAGAGAAGAGCAGCAAGAGAGACATTTACACCTGACAGACGCTGTTTCCAGGAGGCATTTAGTGGACTGGCCATGTCTTCACAGTAGCACCGTGTGCGCCCCCAAGTTGGACATGCTGGAAGGGAGACGAATGGCCTTGGCAAACAGACCTACAGCGTGGGAGCCCCGGGGGTCGGCTTTGGTGGTCTTCCCGTTTGCATTGTCCCCTGCCTGCTATGGAGGAGTGACAGGCTCTGACAAGTGCTGTTGTGTCTGCCCGGCAAAAGTGCAATAGTGTGGAATGTCACCCTGTTTTAGAGTGTGACACATTACAGTTGTAACAAGCCTTGCTTCATATTTGCCCCCTCAGATAGCCTTTTTGAGCCAATGTCCTGTCTAGAATTTAAAAAGCTCTAAATCCAAATTGCTGTAATATGAGTAAATAGTGGTTCTGTTCCTTGAACTTTTAGAGCTACTTAATCTGACACGCAGGCGTGTTTTAAGCTCTGCGTGGTGCAACCAGCACTTCCTGGCCAGCACGTTTGGAGGCCATGGCCCAATTTCACCCGAGGAGCACCTGCACAGTGATTGCTACCTGGATCCCCCACGTCAGCATTCTTGGAAGGAGCTCTTGCTGGTCAGTGTCTGGAGTGGAGTAAGTGTAGAGGGAAGGATCAGTGCCTGTCACCAAGGTCCCAACGTGTGGCACTTCTAAGGGCGAACAGTCACCAGTCCTGCATCTGCTGGCCTCTGTGCACCTGAAAGAGTGGTGCAGGGAAAACGGGGGTGCTACCTGCTGCTTCCTCGACTCCATTCTTCGGGATTCTAGAGCCACAGAACAGGAATGGTTTTCTTTAGGTGATTTCAATGTAGCTCATAGTATTAAAATATCAAGCCCTTAACAGAGGGCCTACAGGTGACCCTCCTGTGAAAGGCCATAAAAAGAGGGACCTGAGGTTTGCCCATCTCCTCTTATGACGAGGCAACAGGGGTGCTAATGCAGAGGCTTGAGGAGGGAGGGCCTGGGCGGGCCTCGGAGGCTCACTGGTGCAGCATGGGTGAATGGGGTGAGGGCAGGAGCCCACCTTGGTCCCACGGAGTGGAAATCAGCCAAGGTGGCTGGCAGCCCAGCCTTGGAGAGGTCTGTCTCCAGGGAGGAAAACACGCTGCACAAATGCTGAGCTTTAATGCAGATTTAAGGCATTTGACACATTAGGCCTAAAGAGCAATTTGAAAGATCTCGTCACGTAAGAGGAAGGGAATGTGGCAGAAGAACCCTTGAGATAGGCATCCAGTTTCTTTCTCCTTTCAGTTATGTGAAAAACTATTCTGCCCTGGGTTTAATTAGCAAATTTAAATTATCTTCAAAATAAAATGTTTTCTTCAAAACCAAAATGGTTTTCAGGATAAAATGAATTTGTGAACCTTTACTACCGGAAATTTTGATCATGTAAGGTTTTGATCATGTAAATGCTTTTCCAGTCAAATGTTTGTGCGCGCTGTGCCCCCGAGGGCTACACGTTTCTCTAACATTTGTCACCTTTAAATTCACCCAGCAGGACTCGGACTCCCATGAGAACATGACTTTTGCTGGACAAAGAATGAATACCTGTATACTTTTTTCAAGTGGAATAAAATAATTTCTTCTGTGAAGGAAAACTGATTCCTCCTTTTTAATCTGGGAGTTGTTAATTTGGAATTAAAAGATGTGGGATGATGTTGGAGAAAATGGAGGTGTCCATGTCCAGAGGGCGAGGCTGGCCCAGGGCTTGTGCCCACGGTCACTCTAGCAGGGGGGAGAACAAAGTGGTAGCAGGCACAGCCTGGCTGACTGGTCTGCATAACGTGCTTTAACATTGTTTTATTGGGCATGCATAAGCGATACCATGAAGCTCTTTTTTAAAATATATTTTACTACATTTTATTGTGTTTTGGGAGTTAATGTTCTAAAGAAATAGATTTGTTAGATAGTCTTCAGTCCTTTTGGTCAAACTGTAGTGCTTACTATTGCAGAAGCCTAGGGAATCTGTCATGGGACAAGTGATGCTCCCATTTTACTCTGGGGTGACAAGGCTGCAGAGACTAAGTAGAAGTCTCAGGGTCGCTCAGAGCAGGACTGCCCGGCCAAGGCCATGACACAGCCTCTCCTCACGAAGTTAGTTCTTTAAATTGCCTCTGCAGTAACTGTGAACACCCACGCCTGGGTTTGAGGGAGAAGGATACAGGCCCTGAGATGATGGCTCATAGAGGGGATTTTGACATTTTTTCCCAGTTTTATTGAGGTATAACTGACACACAGCACTATATAAGGGTAAGGTGTACAGCATAATGATTTGACTTACATACATTGTGAAATGATTACCACAAGTGTAGTTAACATCCATCATCTCATGGATACAAAAAAAGAAAAAAGAAAAAAAAAGTTTTTTTTCCCATGTGGTGAGAACTCAGGATTTACTCCCTTAACAAGTTTGACGTGTACCATATAGCAGTGTTAGCTATCGTCTGACAGGCACGAGGTGATACCTTATTGTGGTTTTGATTCGCATTTCCCTAGTGGTTAGTAATAGTGACAGCTTTTCATGTACCTGTTGGCCTCATATCTTTCTTCATCGGACAGATGTCTATTCAGGTCCTTTGCCCATTTTTAATTAGATTATTTGCTTTTTTGCTATTGAGTTACATGAGTTCTTTATATATTTTAGATATTAACCCCTTATCAGATAAATGGTTTACAAATACTTTTTCCCATTCCATAGGTAATCCTTTCATTTTATTGATGGTTTCTTTTGCTGTGCAGAAGCTCTTTGATGTAGTCCCACGTGTTTATTTTTTATTCTGTTGCTTGTGCTTTGAGTGTCACATTCAGAAAGTCTTCACCAAGACAGATATCATGAAGCATAATGCCAGTGTTATTTTCTAGGAGTCTTATGATTTTTGGTCTTACACTCAAGTCTTTAATCCATTTCAAGTTAATTTTTGTGAGTGGCGTAAGATAGAGGTTTACTTTCATTTCTTATACATGTTAATATCCAGTTTTCCCAGAACTATTTATTGAAAAGTCTATCTTTTCTCCATCGAGTATTGGCTCCCTTGTTAAATATTGCTTGATGTATATGAACTTGTTTATTTCTGGGCTCTTGATTCTGTTCCATTGGTCTGTGTCTGTTTTAATGCCATTACCATAGTGTTTTGATAACTGTAGCTTTATAATATAGCTTGAAATCAGAAAATGCGATGCTCCCCTCTTTGTACTTCTTTCTCAGGATTGCTTTGGCTATTCAGAGTCTTCCATGCTTCCATACACATTTTAGGGTAGTTCTTTCCTAATTCTTTAAAAAAAAATGCCATTGGAACCTTAATAGGGTTATAGCATTGAATTTATAGATGGCTTTGCATAATATGGAAATTTTAATGATATTAAATCTTCTAATCCATGAGCACAGGATAGCTTTCCATTTATTTGTATCTGCTTCATTTTCTTTCATCAGTGTCTTGTAGTTTTAAAAGCATAGAGGTCTTTCACCCCCTTGGTTATGTTTATTCCTAAGTATTTTATTGTTTTTGATGCTATTGTAAATGGGATCATTTTCTTTATTTCTTTTTCAAATAATTCATTGGTGAAAGGCTGAAAGTTTTTCCTCTAAAATGAGGAGCAAAACAAGAATGCCCACTCTCAAAAGTCCTATGCAATACAGTACTAGAAGTCTTATCCAGAGCAATCAGACAAAAAAAACAAATAAAAAGCATCAGAATTTGAAAAGAAGAAATAAAAATGTCAATATTTGCAGCTGGCATGATTTTATATACATAAAATCCTAAAGACTCCACCAAAAAACTGTTAGATTTAATTAACAAATTCAGTAAACTTCCAGGATACAAAAATAACTTACAAAAATTAATAGGGTTTCTGTACACTAACAGTGAATTATCTGTCTTTCTCTGGCTTAGTTCACTAAGCATAATACCCTCCATATCCATCCATGTTGTTGCAAATGGCAAGATTTCATTCTTTTAATGGCTGAATAGTATTACATTGTGTGTATGTATGTGTCTTTATCCATTCATCTGTTGATGGACACTTAGGTTTCTTCTATATCTTAGCAATTGTAAATAATACTGCTATGAACTTTGGGGTGTGTGTATCTTTTCAAATCATTGCTTTTGTTTTTTTCAGATTGATACTCATTATTGGAATTGCTGGGTCATATGGTAGTTTTATTTTTAGTTTTTTGAGAAACTTGCCTACTGTTTTTCACGATGGCTGCACCAGTTTACATTCGTACCAACAGCGTACTAACGTCCCCTTTTCTCCACATCATCACCAACATCTGTTATTTGTGTTGTTTTTGGTGATTGCCATTCTAACAGGTGTTGGCATTTCTCTGATGATTTACAATGTTGAGCATCTTTTCATGGCCATCTCTGTGTCCTCATTGGGAAAATGTCTATTCAGGTCTTCTGCCTATTTTTTAAACTGGGTTGTTAGTTTCTTTGATATTGAATTGTATGAGCTGTTTTGGATATTAACCCCTTATCGGTCATATCTATACAGATATTTTCTTCCATTCAGTAGGTTTTTCAGTTTTTTTTCTTTTGAAGTAAGTTTACAATGTATCAATTTCTGGTGTACAGCATAATATTTTAGTCATATGTATACATACATATATTCCTTTTCATATTCTTTTTCATTGTAGGTTACTACAAGATATTGAATATAGTTCTCTGTGCTATACGTAGGAACTTGTAGTTAGTATCTGCAAATCTTGAGCTCCCAATTTATCCCTTCTTACCTGCTTTCCCCCGGTAACCATGTTTGTTTTCTATGTCTGTGAGTTTGTTTCTGTTTCATAAGTAAGTTCATTTGTGTCTTTTTTTTTTTTTTTAGATTCTATATATAAATGATATTGTATGGTGGTTTTTTAGTTTTGTGAATGGTTTTCTTTGCTGTGCAAAAACTTTTAAGTTTAATTAGGTCCCATTTATTTTTGCTCTTATTTTCTTTGTTTTAAGGGACAATCTGAAAAACATTGCTACAATTTATGTCAAAGAGTGTTCTGCCTATTTTCTTCTAGGAGCTTTCTGTTTTCTGGTATTACATTTTAGGTCTTTAATCCATTTTGGATTTATTTTTGTATATGGTGTAGAGAATGTTCTGATTTCATTCTTTTATATGTAGCTGCCCAATTTTCCCAGCATCACTTATCAAAGAGACTGTCTTTTCTCCATTGTATATTCTTGCCTCCTTTGTCATAGATTAATTGACCATTAGTGTGTGAATGTATTTCTGGTCTTTCTGTTCTGTTCTATTGATCTGTGTGCCAGTACCATACTGTTTTGATTACTGTAGTTTGTAGTATAGTCTGAATTGGAGCAAGTGATTTTTCCAGCTCTGTTCTCTCTCAAGATTATTTTGGCTATTTGGGGTCTTTCATGTTTCCATACAAATTTTAAAAGTGTTCTAGTTCTCTGAAAAATGCCATTGGTATTTTGATAGGGATGGCATTGAATTTGTACATTGCCTTGGGTAGTATGGTCATTTTAACAATAGTAATTCTTCCAGTCCATGAACATGGTGTATGTTTTCATTTGTTTGTGTTGTCTTCAGTTTCTTCATTGTCTTATAGTTTTCCAAGTACACATTTCTAATCTCCTTAGGTCTGTTTATTCCTAGGTATTTTATTCTTTTTGATGTAATTATGAGTGGGATTGTTTACTTAATTTTTCTTTATGATAGTTTGTTATTAGTGTATGGAAATGCCACCAATTTCTGTATATTAATCTTGTATCCCGCAGTTTTACCAAATTCATTGATGAGCTCTATTAGTTCTTTGGTGGAGTCTTTAGGATTTTTTATGAATGGTATCATATTTTACTTCTTCCTTTCTGATCTGGATTCACATTATTTCCTTTTCTTGTCTGATGTGTGGCTAGGACTTCCAGTGCTATGTTGAAGAAAAGTGAGAGTGGGAGTCCTCATCATGTTTTTGATCTTAGAATAAATGCTTTCAGCTTTTCACTGTTGAGTATGATGTTAGCTGTGGGCTTGTCATATATGGTGTTTATTATGCTGAGGTATGTTCCCTCTGTGCCCACTTTCTGGAAAGTTTTTATCATAAATGAATATTGAATTTTGCCAAAAGCTTTTTAAAAGCATCTATTGAGGTGATCATATGATTTTTATTCTTCAGTTTGTTAGTGTGATTTGTCACATTGATTTGTAGATATTGAAAAATCCTTGCATCCCTGGGATAAATCCCACATGATCATGCTGTATGATCTTTTAGGTTATTGTTGGATTTGGTTTGCTAATTTTTTTTTTGAGGATTTTTGCACTTTTATTCATCTGTGATTATAGACCTGTAATTTTCTTTCTTTTTGTGGTGTCTTTGTATGGTTTTGGTATTAGGATAATGTTGTCCTCACAGAATGAGTTTGGAAGTGTTCTTTCCTCTGCAGTTTTTGGGGAGTAATATGAGAAGGATAAGTGTTAACTCTTCCCTAAATGTTTGGTAGAATTCACCTGTGAAGCCACTGGTCCTGGACTCTTGCCATTGGGAGTTTTTAAAGTACTGATTCAACTTCATCAATCTGTTTATAATCAGTCTGTTTGTATTTTCTATTTCTTTCTGGTTTAGTCTTGGGAGATTATACATTTATAGGATTTGTCCATTCTTTCTAGATTGTTCATTTTATTGCATATAGTTCTTAATAATCTCTTATGATCCTTTGAATTTGTATGGTGTTGGTTGTAACTTCTTTTCATTTTTTATTTTATTGACTTGAGACCTCTTTTTTTCTTGATGAGTCTGGCTAAAGATATGTCAATTTTGTTTATCTTTTCAAAGAACAAGTTCTTAGTTTCATTGATCTTTTCTGTTGTCTTTTTAGTCTCTATTTTATTTGTTTCTGCTCTGATCTTTATTATTTCCTTCGTTCTACTTATTGTGGAATTCATTTATTCTTTTTCTAGTTCCTTTAGATGTAAGATTAGATTGTTTATATGAGATTTGTATTGTTTCCTGAGGTAAATGTGTATTGCTGTAAACTTCCCTCTTCAGAATGCTTTTGCTGTGTCCCATAGATTTTGGATCATTATGTTTTTGTTTTCATTTGTCCCCAAGTATTTTTGATTTCCTTTTTGACTTCTTTAGTGATCCATTGATTGTTTAGTAGCATATTGGTTAGCCTCCATGTGTTTTGTGTTTTTTGCAGTTTTTTTTATTGTAATTGATTTGTAGTCTCATAGTGTGGTCAGAAAAGATGTTTGATATTATTTCAATTTTCTTAAATTTACCAAGGCTTGTTTGGTAAGTCTGTCCTGGACAATGTTCTATCTACACTTGAAAAGAATGTGTATTCTGCTGATTTTGGATGGAATGTCCTATAAATATACCTATGAAGTCCATCTGGTCTAATATGCCATTTAAGGCTAGTGTTTCCTCATTGATTTTCTATCTGAGTGACTTGTTCATTGATATAAGTAGGGTGTTAAAATGCCCTACTGTTATTGTGTTACTATCAATTTCTACCTTTATTTCTATTAATAGTTCCTTTATTTAGGTGCTCCTATGTTGGGTGCATATACACGTACAATTGTTATATCTTCTTAGATGCTACCAGAGAGAGGGGTTAGTTGCAGGAATGAAGACCTTGAGAAGGAGAGAGGTGATAGGCTCCAATACACAACATAGAATGCTTGGCCCAAGGTAAGAACAAAGGCTATCCATAGCTCCTGGATGGAAGGCAGAGCCCATGTGTACAGGTGCAGGCAGATTCCTAGATTTTATGTGGGAAGACTAGGTAGGTCTCATTTGATTGCATCTATTTATTAATGGAAAATGTGAAAGGAAGTGTTCAGCTAGAAAGAAGAGGAAGTGGTCTTGGAGATTGGAATAAAGAGGAGAAAGTAAAATAGTGATTACAGAAAGTGAGAAAGTCAACAAATGAGGGAATTGTGGTTGCATTTCTGGGCAGTGTTGAGAATCTTTTAAAATTTGTGTTCATAGTGGAATAAAAATTAGAAGGTCCAAAATTAGATCCATATCATCTGGAAACTTAGTATATGACAAATGTGCCATTTCAAGTCTACAGTGTAAAATGAACTTTTTAATAAATGGTCTGGGACAACTAGGTAGCCATTTGGAAAAATATAAAACTGATCCACATGTAAGAATTAACTACAATTGGATTAAAGATCTAAATGTGAAAGATGAAACCATTCTAGCACTAGAAGAAAATGTGGCGAGTTCCTCTCTGACCTGGGTGTAGGGAAGGGATTCTAGCTTTATATTAAAAATGACAATTAATAAAAGAAAATATTGATAAATTTGACTACATAAAAATAAACGTTTGCATGACAAAAGTACCACACAATCTAAAGTCAACTGATAAACTGGGAGAATATATTCATAGCATAAATAACAAAGGGCTAATACGTGTGATATAAACAGAACTTAAAAATTGGGGGATAGAGACCAAAACCCCAATAGACGAATCAGAAAAAGACACGTATAATTGATACACACAAGTGAGTTAAAATGGCCCTCAAACAGATGGGAGAATGTTCAAATTCACTCATAATAGAGAAAGGCAAATTTAAACATTAAGATGTAATTCCTCACATACCAGACTGGTAAAAATAAAAACTTTGACAACTTTCTGTCAGCAAGGTTTTGGGGAAGAAATAGGCATTCTTATTCATTGCTGGAGGAAATGCAGATTTGTACAACTCGTCTGGAGGCAGGTTTGGCAATATTAATAAAACTACATGTGCCCCTCCTCAGCAATCCCACTTCTGCACCTACCCTAACAGTATGAAAATACATATGCATAAGGTTATCCAAATATTGGAAAAAAAATGGCTATTCATGACTGATTAAACTATGGGACATCCCTACCATGTGGGATATTATGCAGGTATAAAAAAAGAATGATGATTATTTCTATGAACTGATATGGAGTGATTTGCAATTATACTATTTTGTTTCTCAGATTTTGATGCAATCAAATTCATCAGTTTTTTCCATTACAGTTTGTACTTTGGAAGTTGCTTACTCTGGGTCAGAAAGATGTTTTCCTATTATATAATGCCATTGTTCTATTTTAACTAGTTATTTAACCCATTTGGAGACTACTTTGCTTGTGTCATGTTAGGTAGAATCCAGTTTCATTTTTCTCTGTGTAGTAAACTAATTTTACCAACAGTATTTACTAAACCGTCTTCTCCCTAATTATTTATGGAATTACCTATGGTGTACATAAATCTCCACATAATTCTATCTGTGAGCTCTTAATTCTATTACATTTGCTTACTAGCGTTTTTTGGAGGGTGGGGTGGTTGTTTTGTTCTGTTTGCATCAGTATGACCTTCTTTTATATTTGTAGCTTGGCAATATTTCTTAATATCTGGTTGGGACACCCTTTTAATATTCTGACTAATCGTGGGTGATTTTTAAAAATTGAGTTATAATTGATATATACCATTGTGTAAGTGTAAGGTGTACAATATGTTGATTTGATACATTTACATACTGCAATATGATTACCACTGTAGCACTAGCTAACACCACCAGCACATCACATAATAATCATTTCTTTTTGTGGTGAGAACATTTAAGATCTAGCCTCTTAGCGACTTTGAGGTATAATACAATATTGTTAATTTAGTCAAAATGCTGTGTATTAGACCTCTAGAACTTACTCGTCTTCTAACTGCAAGTGTGTGCTCATTGACCAACATCTCCCCACTTCTCCCACCCCCCAGGCTCTGGTAGCCACCATTCTAATCTCTGTTTCTACAAATCCAGCTTTTTAAGATTCTACATATAAATATCAAACAGTATGCCTTTCTCTGCCTGACTTGTCTTACTTAGCATAATGTGCTCAGTGTCCAACTATGTTGTCCAAAATGACAGAATTTCCTCTTTCTCAGAGCTGAATAATAGTCTACACACACACACACACACACACACACACACACACACACACACACAGCAGATGTTTATATCCATTCATCCATTGACCCTTAGATTGTTAAACTCTATCTTGGCTATTGTGGATAATGCTGCAATAAATATGGGCATACAGATACCTTTTTGATAACCTGTTTTCATATATTTTGTATATATACCCAGAAGTGGAATTGCTGGATCATATGGTAGTTTAAAAAATTGGGGGGAGGGACCTCCATACTGTTTTCTTTAGTGACTAAAGCAATTTACATTCTCACCAGTGGTGCATGAGGGTTACCTTTTTTCCACACCCTGTTTACACGTGTTATCTCATCTTTTTGACGATAGCTGTTATAATAGGCATAAGGAGATATCTCATTATGGTTTTGATTTGCATTTCCCTGATGGTTACTGATGTTGAGCATCTTTTCATGTTACTTGTTGGCCATTTGTATGTTTTCTTTGGGAAAAGATGTCTATTCAGATCCTCTGCCCAAGTTTTAATTGGATGTTTTTTTTTTTTTTGCTATTGAGTTGTATTAGTTCTTTAAGATATTTTAATGATTAACCCTTGTCAGTATATGGTTTATATACTTTCTGCCATTCTGTAGGTTGTCTTTTCATTTTGTTGATTGTTACTGTTGCTGTGCAGAAGCTCTTTAGTTTGATATAGTCCTAATGTTGATTTTTACTTTTCTTGCTTGTTTTTGATGTCATATCCAAAAAGTTGTTGCTAAGACCAATGTCAAGGAGCTTTTCTCCTGTGTTTTCTTCTAGGAGTTTTATGGTGTCAGGTCTTATGTTTAAGTCTTTACTCCATTTTGAGTTAATATTTGTAGTGGCTAAGATAGGGATGTACTTTCATTCTTTTATGTGTGAATATCCAATTTTCTCAGCACCATGTAAAAGAAAGAGAGTATTCCTTCCTTCTTTCCCCATTGAGTATTCTTGACTCCCTTGTCAATACTGGTTGACCATATACATAAGGGTTTATTTCTGGGCTCTTGATTCTGCTTTATTGATCTATATGTCTTTTTAAATGCTAGTACCACACTGTTTTGATTACTATAATTTTGTACTGTAGTTTGAAACCAGGAAGTATGATGCCTCTGGCTTTGTTATTCTTTCTCAGGATTACTTTCAGGGTCTTTTGTGGCTCCATACGCATATTAGGATTGGTTTTTTTCTATTTATGTGAAAAAAAAAAAAGCCTTTGGAATCTTGATATGGATTGCACTGAAATCCATAGACGGCTTTGGATAGTATGGTCATTTTAACAATATTAAGTCTTCCAATCCATGAACACTGGTTATCTTTTTGTTTGTGTCTTCAATTTCTTACATCAAAGTCTTGTACTTTTCAGGCAACAGAACTTTTACCTCCTTAGATTTATTCCTAAGTGTTTTATTGTTTTAGATGCCATTGTGAATGGTATTGTTTTCTTTCTTTTCAGATGTTTTGTTGTTAGTGTATAGAAACACAGCTGTTCTCTGTATGTTGAGTTTGTTTCCTGTAGCTTTCCTGAACTTGTTCATTAGTTCTAGCAGTTTTAGGGTTGTGTCTTTAGGATTTCCTGTATATATAAGATCATATCATCTGCAAGCAAAGACAGTTTTACTTCTTGCTTTCCTATTTGGATGTCTTTTACTTCATTTTCTTGCCTAATGCTCTGGCTGAGACTTCCAGTCCTGTGTTGAATTGTAGTGGTGAGAGTGTGCACCTCTGTCATGTTCCTGATCTCTGGGGGAAATCTTTCAGCCTTTCACCATTGAGCATGACATTGGCTATGGGGTGGTCATGTATGGCTTTTATTGTATTGAGGTATGTTCCTTCTATATCCACTTTGTTGAGCATTTTTATCATGAGAGGATGGTGTATTTTGCCAGATGCTTTTTCTGCATTTTCACTGACATGATCATATGATTTTTATCTTTTATTCCATTAATGTGGTGGAGCACATTGATTTGCATATGCTGAACCATCTTGTGTCCCAGGGGTCAATCCCACTTGATCATAAATGATCCGTTTAATGTGCTTCTGGATTAAGTTTGCTAGTATTTTATTGAAATTTTTTGCATCTGTGTATATCAGGGATACTGGCCTGTCGTTTTCTTGTACCCTTTTCTGGCTTTGGTACCAGGGTAATGCTAGCCTTGTAAATAAGTTGGGTATATTCCTTCCTCTGCATAGTTTGAGAAGGATCATCATTTGCCGTTTTTATTTTGCTGTGCAGTAACATACAGTCACCATGTCAGCCATTATTTCTTTAAATAAGCCTTCTACTCCTTTTTTCCCTTTCTCCTCCTTCTGGGACTCCAGTAATATGTACATTATTTTGATTATGTCCTATAACTCCTCTGGGCTTTCTTTGTCCCTTTTCATTTTTTTTTCTTTTTGCTTTTTTAATTGTACAATTTCAGTTTTTTGCCCATTGATTTTCTATTCTGTTTGTTCAGTATGCTGTCGAAGCAATTTGTTGAATTCTTCAGTTAATCATTATACTCTTCAAAGCTTCAAAATTTGGTTCTTTATGTTTTCCGTCTCTTTATTGAGTATTCTGTTCTCTTTATGAGAACATTCTGTTCTTGTATTATTTTCCTCATACTGTCGTTTATCTGTGATCTCTTACAGCTCTCTGAGCGTCTGTAGAGCACTTACTTTGAATTATTTGTCAGGCAGTTTCTGGATCTCCAGCTCTTGGGGTCCAGTTCCTGGAAGTTAACTGTGTTCCTCTGGTGGAGACATGTCTTCCTGATTCTTTGTGGTCCCTGTAGCCTTGTGTAGGTGTCTGAGCATTTAAAGAGGTAGTCACCTCTTCTAGACTTCATAGACCTATTTTGGCAAGAGAAGCCTTTCACTTTCTCTTAGAGGCGTACCAGACTGTGTGGTGACCCCAGGTCTAGTGGCACACGGTACATGGCTGCACTGGATCCAGTAGGGGTGTGATATCTCTTTGTCTCAAGACACTGGGGTGCACAGTGTTGACAACCGTGTATTCCTTGGTCTGAAGTGGCTGCAAGGGATGTTGGGCTTCTAGGGTGTGCCTCTTGGGTCAGTAGGTAGGGACCAGGGCAGGAAGCAGGTGGCTGGAGCCAGCGGTGTGCACAGACTCTGTGCCAGGGGCCAGCTGCTAGTGCCTATGTAGTGGCACGGGTTATCTGCAGACACACTTTAAGTGATGGGGGTCAGGGCAGGTAGCAGGGGCCAGGCCAACTGCAGGCTCACTGGCATCTGTGGAGGACCTGGATGGCAGCATGTTCTCCTGTGGCTTCACTCCATCCCCGGCTGTGCCTGCTGTGGTGGAGGGCAGTGACAAGAGTCAGCTGGGGCGTGCAGGGCCTCAGCTGCAGGGACTACTGCCTGCGGGCACGGTGCTGCTGGCCAGCAACAGAAGACGGCCTCACCTGGACTTGGAGACAGCTGCTGGGGGCCCTGGGTGTGAGCCTTCTCTCCTGGGCTGTACTCTCTCCCCCTGGGCATGCACACTGCAGTGCAGGCCAGGAGTGGGGGTCAGGCTGGGGGCATGTGGGTGCACAGCTGGAGGGGCTGGTTACAGGTGGGTGTGGTGGTGCTGGCCAGTGACAGAAGGCAGGGCCTGATCCAGACCTGCAAGCAGCTGGGGGTGCCCTGGATGTCAGTGTGCGTGCCTGTGCTCACTCTCCCCACGGCGCATGCACACTGTAGTGAGGGCAGGTGGTGGGGGTTGGGCTGTTGGCATGCTGGAGCAAAGCTGGAGGACTATAATGGGTGGCTGTCTTGTTGCTAGCCAGCGAGGGAAGGCAGGGTCTGATCTGTGCCCAAAAGCAGCTGCAGTGGGCACTGCTGTCAGTGCATTTACCTGTGGCCACACACTCTCCCGTTCCTGCATGTGCTGGAGTGGAGGCCAGTGACTGCGTCAGGCTGGCGGCATGCAGGTGGGCAGCTGGAGGGTCTAGTCCCTAGCACAGAGCCAGGGCGGGGGTGGGGGGGTGGTCAGCGGAAGGCATCTAGGCTTGTGTCTTGCATTCGGGGAGCTGTAGAAGCTGGGGTTGGCTGGAAGTGTAGCTCTCAGGCTCCGGTGAGGCAGGGAGGGACTCGGGTGTCTGGTCTCTTACACTTGTGCCCACAGAGGCCGTGGATGGCTCCTGGTGCAGGTCCCGGCTCGGGTGGGGGAAGCAGGGAGGGACTGAAGCTCGGATGGCTGGAGCTAGGGAATGTAAATAACCGTGATGTGGCTGGCAGATCTGAGCAGCTGGCCAGGGACTTCAGTGGCGGAAGCTGTGGAGCTTGTCTGCAGGGCAGGGCTCCTGCTCAGAGGAATTCTTTGTAACTGGGACATTCCTTCTTGGCGCTGAATACTGTCTTTGGAGGATGGTATGATACAGGCAAAATGAAGTCGTCTTCCCTCTCTTCTTGTGCAACTGTTTTTTTGGTCACGGAATTGCTAAAACATTGTAAGTTTGAAGAAAGGGGTGGTGGGGGGATTACACAGTGAAACTGGTTAGTACAACTGCGATGCCACCCCCACCCCAGCTGCGTTCAGCCGCTTTGGTGCAGACAGAGCAGGCAGGCGGTGTGTGCGCGAGGACGTGACTAGAGCCTAGGACACGCTCTCCAGCCTGGGGACACTGCCCTGTCCGTGCGGGTCCTCTGGGAAGTGGACACTGAGATGGAGGTAGGCATTTACCCCAGCTACCTGCAGTCATGGGCCGGGGCTGCCGGGCAGCGTGTCCTCAGTTCACACAGGACAGCTGGGGCTCAGAGCTCCCCCGTCACACGCCAGGCGAGGCACATGTCCACTCAGCCCCCAGGAGCCCCCCTGTAGTGTTTCAGGTGCCTGTTTGGAACCTCCCAACTCTGGGGCAAGATGGAAGGAATACTGCTGGTCTCAGTTCTACAACTTGGTGGTATTTTGGCCCCTTGCGAGTGACCAGACAGGCAGAGGGGAGCAGGCAGCGGCCATCTCACTGGCAGAGGACTTCACTAAAAAATCATTTTCTCGGCTGGTGCCAGTTAGACACAGAATCAGCTTAAAAACAAGACAAAGCCTGGAGGAAGGCAGCACCCATGGGAGCTAACCAGGAAATTGCAATGAATTGATTCTAAGTAGCTGCAGCTGTGATTAGAGTATTTTTAGCCAAAGGACTCAACCAGCTTTCAAAACCTGCTAATAAAAGCCTCACTGTAGCCAGCAAGTAAAACCAGCACAAAAATTTAGCTTTTAATTTAACTGACAGCAAGAATCTGCTTAGTTAGGAGATGGCTTAGAAAACAAGTCAAAGGAAGAAAACTCCTTCCACTGCAAGTTTAAGATAATTTTTTGCTTTTGGAAATAAAAACTCAATTCTTAGTAAATCTGTCTTCTGCTGCCCTTAGCTCAGTATTATGTATGCATTTTGGGCAAAACAATTTCACCACCTAAACTTGAAAGACAAACTCCAATGACACTAAGTTCTAACAAAGCCCTCCCCCCGCACTTTGGTAGCATATCCTGTAAGAAGTCCTTATCAGAACCTGAATGGGTTTAATGTGCCCCCACCAACACACGTAACAGCGACAGCCAGGCTGGCCGAGGCTGGGGACGCCTCAGGAACCAGTACAGGGGAGGCTGGCGGGGTGCTGCAACAGCGGCCTTGACCATGTCTCCAGGTCAGTAAAAAGGACCTGCAGGCAGAAAAGGCCTAGGAAGGGAAGAGGAGGGGAGGGGAAAGGACGACTGGTGGCAAACATGACAGAGTCTGGAGTACACAGGAAAAGCCAGTCCGTCTTTACTGTAGTGAGTGCAGGATACAAATAGTTTACAACAACCTCTAACATTTTCTTAACCATTTGATAAAAAGTTCACTATAATATTTATTGTATAATGAAGAAAAAAACAACACATTCAGGGAAAAATTGAGATTAACTTATTTTTCTTAAAAGGTTCATCTCAAGGATGGCAACAAAGTCCAGCTTGTGCCGCCAAACGGTTTTACATGATCAAACCGTGTACAGCTTCTTGTGTGAACTGTTGACTACAAACATTTACCAAATACATAAATCTCTTTTAAAAAAGCCATTTTAAATATAGCAAAGCAGTGTCTTCTTGCACAGCAAAGTGAAGAAAAGTTTCTACAGAGAAATAAAAGTTTTACATTTGTAAAATCTTTTTCACATTCTAATTATCTAGCTTCTTATGATCCACTGCCAGGAGTTTTCTGGTTCCTTATTTACTATGTATTTCTTGTGCGCATGATGGTTAATACAGAAAGTATGTTAATGCTTTATTACTTGTCCTTACAGTAAAAGGAAATGGTAAAACATATATTGTTCTTTTAGAACAAACCCCTGATTTTTCAGTCTCTAACACAATGGACATAATTAGGGCTCAAAAGATGGAGTTTTGCTTGGGACCGTCTGTGGACAGACGATGGTGACCTTCAACGCAGTACCAGGTGAAGTGAAGGAAGCACAGCTGTTGGAAACTGTGCTTTCACCAGTGCAATTTACTCTAAGCTTTTTTTGCTTTTGTCTTTTAGTAATAAAATACTTCATCTGCAGGGATAAAATTTTCTTGC
Organism: Camelus dromedarius; assembly: GCF_036321535.1. Classification (NCBI taxonomy): domain Eukaryota; kingdom Metazoa; phylum Chordata; class Mammalia; order Artiodactyla; family Camelidae; genus Camelus; species Camelus dromedarius. The sequence continues at coordinate 6,772,736 of NC_087464.1, forward strand.
GATGGTGTCATACAAAACGCGTGAGTCTAAAAGGGTTAAGAAAAGTAGGTTCTAAAGTAATACGGTTAGTGTTTTCCCCACTTTGAGCTGGTTTCCACCAGGAGACGTGTATGTGTTCGTACATGGGGTCTGGGCGAGAGTGTCTCTGTGAAGTCCATACGCTCTGAGTCACGCTGGGTGTGTGGGAAAAGGGTTAACAGTCAAATACTTAGTTCCTGAAAACGGAATACATTGTTACTTGGTCAGTGTAATTGAAATACAAACTCCGAGCCTTGTGTAATATTATTTTAGAAAACAGTAGTTGTACTGATTATAAACCTGCATAGAAAGAAAGACTATTGAGATACAGTCAGAAAAGCCATCTCATAAGGCACACAAGAAAATAGACAGTAAATGTGAATGTGTTAACTCCTATCCCATGTACAGCAGAAGTTCATGAACATGCAAAAATAACAACCAAAGAAGCACTGAACACTCTCAAAGCTATAAATGGTTTACGAAGTGGTAAGGACGATCTTGGAAATTCAGTGTTGGGAAACTCTTGTTTCAATTAGGTGTCACCTGATGAAGAACTGTGCCTGTAAATAGTTCAGTAACATAAGTACATTTTAAAGAAAACCTAGTCCTTTCTGAATGAGCCAAATGTCTAAACTGATGAAAGGCAAGAGCATATCACCCTCCCTTTTTTGGCCTCTATCAAAATCTCAAAGTCATTAAAAACAATTCCGTTTTGCAGCTGTGAACGCTGCAGGTTTAGCCTGAGCCTACTACCTGTGTGTCAGCCAGGACGTCTGGCTGATGATTTGTCACAAATAGCATCTGAGAAAAATGTAAAAAGGAACGCAAATTTAGGGGGAAAAAAACAAAAGTAAAAATTGTAGGTAGTTGCTCAATATTAAATTTAAAATATAGAATAGTAATTTTAAACCGGTATTTCGAGTTTCTCAGGAAAAGGATTATTTAAAAGTCTATGTTGAAAGATATACGGGCCTTTGAATTTTGTTCATGGCACAAGCCCAGGAAACTGCTGAACATGCTGTCACCACTTCGTCCTCTTCCCGTGAGAGTAAGGCCTTGGTCAACGTCGAAGTTGAGGGCGGCATGATTTCACTAGAATGGCAAGAGTCGTGCCAAGATCTGCACCATGAGAGGATCCTTCCCACACCGAAGTGTCACCTCAACGCGCAGAGTGCCCTGAACTGTAGGATCTTGTAACCAGCTGCATCATTCTATTTTAGAGGGTCAAGGAAAAAAGATCCCTTCCCCCGAGAATATTTTTCCCTAATCATTTACCACTTATAAAACCTTTGTGCTCATCTACTATTTCGCCATTGTCTCTAATATTAATTAAATTAGGCCAGCTTTTCTACTATATTTTTTCCTCACAAAAGGCAAGTTTTAAATAGTGCCTTATAAAATCTGTTACAACACATTTTACATTTATGCAGATGAACTTAACACCAATTTTTTTTGCCACTTTGCTATTTATATACACATATAAAATATATAATGATGCTCAACCCATACAGCACAAAGATTACACTGTAACATCACACATTCACCACCAGTGAGGGGAGAAACCCCTTTATACAATCCTCTGAAAAGACTGGGCTAATAATTAAAATCCAAAGTACAGTATATTTAACAAAATAGTAAATATTAAACAGTGAATACTCTACTTAATAATAAGGATCTCGCCTTTTCCCCCCAAATTGGCGGCAATCCACAAAAATATACTTTTTCATCTGGTGACCATACAATACATAGGTACTTACATCAAAGGTGATAATATATTTAAGATGCTATGTACACAAAGAGTTTGGCTCAACTTTTAATTTACATATAGAATAATAAGTGTTCATGGCTTTTTTTTTCCAAGGTTCTGCTTGCAAGGTATTTTTGTTTTTTTCCCCTCTTAAAATAAAACTAAAAAGTTAAAACAAGATAAAGCTATTCTCTAAAAAAAAAAAAAGTTACAACATATAGCTTTGGCTTATATAAATAATTCATAGCAGAATGTGTTCAAAAGTAGTGAATATAATTTTATATATAGTCATCAATTCATAAGGGTGTTTTCTTTCATATAAAATATACATGAGCTAAAATCAGTTTCTTTAATTTTTAAGATATGAATGTAAAAAGAAACTTCTGACATCTTCCAATTATAACTTAATATATTAACTTCTTGTTAATGTTCTCTATTTCTAGGCTAGTATTTTCTGAATATCTCATGCGTGTTTTCTAGTCTCTCTCTTTTTTATTAGCTAAAGATCATTTCTTTGACCCAATACATTTTTGCACGTGCAAAACAGTTATGTGTGGGGCTTTTTTATTTTCTTTTTTGTGTGTGTTTTTTTGTTTTTAATATCAACAGCCCTTTCCCATGCACCTCTTTGCAATAGAGACCCATGCCAGGTTGGGTAATTAATATAAATGACATTTTATGTACAGTATTGCTTTCTTGGTTCCTGCTTTTCTACTGCTCTGTTCTACAAAGCATTTTTCTTAAGTAACTACAGTCACCGCACAGTTAAATAAAACAAGTAGGGGGCCCTCTAGGTTTCTGCAAGCTAGTGTGGGAGAATTATATATATGGGTACACAGTTCTCTGCAAAAACTGGTTATCTTATGAAACAAGTAGTCCAAGGAAGTGCCAGACTAGACTCTGCCTACTGGGTACTCTGTTTGCCATGGGGCGCACATCTGCAGATCTACACGGAATTTGCAGGTAAGTGCCTGATTCTGTGTATGCAACACACACCCACACATACACACACTCACACCCACATACATATATATGTAAAGGGATATATATGTATGTATGTACATATAAATATACTTAACGCATGTCCTTATTTACCAATTTAGATATGTAGGGCAGTTCACTGCAGTAACACAAAGTGAAACACCAGCCTGGAAGCCTTAGGTCACCCATGCGTCCATCCTCATCCGCTTTACGGAAGGGCTTTCTCTGTCCTCAGTGTTTGGGGGTCGGCCAAGCACAATCGGGGAGTGGAAGTCTCCCCGTGGATCCTCCCGGTCACTGCCATCATAGGAGCTGCTCGAGCTGCTCAGACTGTCCACAGGGGAGCGGCCCACCTCCTGCCGGGGCTGCGGCTGGGGCTGGGCCTGGGGCTGCGGCTGGGGCGGCTGGGGAGGCTGGGGTGGCTGGGGCGGCGGCGGCTGCTGCTGCTGCTGCTGCTGGAAGCCTGACGGGGTCATTCGATCCCGGGGAGGTGAAATTGGTTCTGACTTAATGTTGATGTTTTGGTTGGTATTAATGGATAAATTCGAACCCTGAGATAACTGCCCTCCAGCACTGAAGGAAAAAAAAAAGATGTTAGAGAGTTTGAGAGTACATCTGCATAAATGAACTATTATTACCCGACTGAATACTGTCAGAATTCCCCAAGACTGGTTTTGGTGTTTCCTGCAGCGCCTGGCACAGAAAGAAATCACATCTCCCCAACAGGGGAAAAAAACAATACAGTTGAGACTTTTAATGTCTGGTTCTACTACCCACAACCTTCATACTTTTGTAGCTGAAGATACCAAAATGGTGCCAGTGACGAACGCTGTGCACGGACCAAAACGGAGGGGGAACAACATGGCAGCCTGAGCTGTGCCTGCCCTCCTGCCTCGTTTCTTTGCTGGGGCCCCGTGATGGGCACAACATCTCACCTATTCTCACAGCAGCTCTAAGAAGGCAGGCAGTCACCCTATTCTCCAGACACGGAGAGGTCTCACAAAGACTAAGTAGTCAGTAACGTTTCTGGTATTACTCTAAATCGGAGTATTATAGAAAATAATCCAAAGGTAAAACACTTAAACAATTTGTTAGTATGAATCAGAGTCAAGGGGTGGCTGTTTGCACAGGTGCATACTTACTGACACTGACATTATTTGAGATTATTAGAAAATAAAATGTTATTCAATTCTCAAATTAAAATTCTGTAATACTCTGATTGAGAGTAATGCCAGAAAGTTACTGACTGAAGTAACCTGCTCAGATGAGGAAAGAGTCTCAGGAAGACCGACTTGCTCAGGGCAGTACACAGGAGGGTGCATACAGGCTCTTTCCCCAGTCTGAGCACCAAGCCATTTCCACTTGCTTTTGCAGGGCTGTTCTGTGTGTCCATTTAGGATGCTCTGCACAGGCCCGAGGGCCAAATACCTGTGTAGGCAAAGAAATTTCCCTTAGGTACCTGTACCTTTTTCCATGACATAATCCCCAAGAAGACTACTGACAGCAGGGTGCACTGCGGAGTTACTTCAGAATGCAGGGGGTCTCTCTGGGGACTCTTAAGGGAGGAGGCCAGGAGGACACATGTCCCTGGCGTCCTGAGCAGGGGTGAGGCAGCCGGCCCTCATGGAGGCCAGCTGGGCCGGCTATGCTGTCCCCGCTTCTGGGACTCTCTCCTCCACCTGCTGCACGTGCCTACCATCCTGGTTCTACAAAGGCACTGTTCCTTCCCCTTCCTGCTAGTGACGTCTCGTCCCAGCTGGGCACCACTGTACACCCTTTTCAGTTGTATCCCCACACACCGCCCAGAACAAACATTCTCTATTGTGAGCCCTTCTTGGTGAGGTACAGTGAGTGCAGTGGCCTGGGAAGACCACATGAGTCCCACGTAGCCTGATTCATACATAAGATACCCAACCCCTAACATTCCTCCCCTACGACTCAGGAAGAAAGCAAAGGACAGCTCATTTTCTTGTTTTGTCTACTGATGATATTCAAAGCAGAAAAAGAAGGGTGGTAGGCAGGCAGCTTAACCACTGGCCAGTGGGCAGAGGGGGTGCACTTGGGTGATCCCTGTGCCTTGGCAACCCCTCAGACACTGGCTGAGTGTCTGTCTTAGAATGCCCACGCAACAGAAGCCTTGCCGTGCTCCCTGAAGCCCATCAAGGAAGGCCTACCTGGTGTGCTCAGTATCCAGGCTATCTAGAGCCAGGTGAAGAAAACATTTTTTCCAAACACTTGTGCTATCTGAAAAAGAATCGCTGTGGGATATTCATATGAAAGTCAACAGGGCAAAAGACTGAAAGAAAGAGAGTGCACGGACTAGGAGTAGAGATTTGGAGAAAATTTTAGTTACTCACACCAGAGAGCTGAGGGCTGCTTGTCCTAAATGGTGCTGCTGCCAGGCTGACACCTGCCCCAGTGACAGCATTCCTGGGGAGTTGAAGCCCTGCAGGGCTGACAGGTCTGCACTAGTCAGCGAGTAATCTAAAGAAGAAGGAGATATTGCTCAGGTGTGTAACAAAAGGACCATGCAAAACTGTTTTTTCAAATAGTTGCTTCAAAAGTTTTCTTAGGTTCAGAGAAGCCAGGTACACCATGATGTAAAACAACATGCTTAACCACCCCCCCACCAAATTTATCTTTTGGGAGGTTAACAGGACCTAGCTATATTCAGTTGTCTATTTCAATAAAATGTTTCAGTTTTATACTAAGTGTTCATAATAGTTTATTATTTCACAAAAAGTTGAGACACCTTTTCCAGACTTGTAAATAGAAATAATAAAATGGATGTCCCTCTACAATCGTTATTTTAAATAAATATGCCCACTGCTAACCTACTGAACAAAGAGAAACAGGCCAGCCCACCCTACCTGCATCCAGATCAGCAGGTCTGACACTCCTGAAGTACAGGGGGAATAGGAGGGACACAGCACCGCCTTCTCAGGGGGACCAACCTTAGTGACACGGACAGTGTGTGCACCATTACACAATTCTAATTGCATTTGTTCAAACCACAGGAACTGTCAAAGATCCCAGAATGCATACCAAATGATTTCAAGTTCACGAAAAAACTGTCACAAGAGTATAATATAGCTCATTTTACATGAATGCTTGAGTCATAATCACTCTGACCAGGACTTGGGACATCAGTTATCATTCACACGTAGAGTTATTTCAGTTCATCATTAACACTTGTCTTTTCTATTTAGTTCTAAAGAAAGGTGGCAAAAACTCTTCTACTTTTAACTTCTTTTTCATGTCTCAAGAGGAACTAGTCATCCAAGTGAATTAGCTTTTTAAAAAAAGAAACTGAGTTGAAAGAGAAGAACTGGTGCTCAGGGAGACTGTCCTGACTCTGTACTCTTTCCCATTCAGTGTTCTCTAAGACTGCCTCCGCTGTCCCCACGGAAGCTGAGGCAGGGGAGCCCACCACACCGATCGATGCCTTCCACAGTGACCCCTCCAGCCCGCAACTCTCTCTTGACCTCTACGTCCTTCCAAAGACCTACTTGGTGTGTCTATGTGGATGTCTCTCCAAACATCTCAAATGTGACATGACTCCAGTGGGACTCACCTTTTCCTCCAAAACCTGCTTTAGTGAATGGCACCAACTTTCACCCAACTGTTCTTGCCAGAAGCCTGTGGATGTTACCCTTGACACTGCCCTTTCTTCCAGCATCAACCACCATGTCTGGTCAATTCTACCCACTGTCTCTCAAGCCTGCCCAAGGTTCACCATCTCTTCTGCCACCACCCTAGTTCAAGCCCTCAGCACTCATTACTGGGACCATCACAGTAGGCTCTTGTGTGGTATCTTTGCACTCAATTTTGTCCCTATGCACACTGCAGCCAAAGTGATCTTAACAAAACAAATATGGTCATGACACCACTCTGCTTAAAATCTTTCTACAGCTTCCCAATGTTCTCAAGGTCATGTCTAAAATCCTCAACAAGGCCAGTGCCTCCCTACTTACTCTAGAGTTTCACCTCTGTAACCGTCCCTGTCCCTCTAACCATGCTCCTACTGTACACAGTACTCCCTCTTCCTGGGGCAATCCCTACTCTGCCTGGCTGGGTCATGTGTGTTCCTTCAGGTGGAAGCTTAAATGTAGCCCTTAACATGACAGTAATAAATTATTCCTAGAGCTATTTGTCTTGTGTCTTTCTCCCCTGACAGACCCTACATTCCACTGTTAACCATGCACTCCTGTATTTCCAGTGCCTGGCACAGGGACTGCCACACAGCATGTGTTTAACAAGTACGTGTTGAATGGATCCATGAATAAGTCTCAGAGAAGCTGGGAGTGATCTTAGCGATGATTCCTCCACACAGAACTACTGTACTTTTGAAATGCTGCTCATTTATTCATCCCTTTACTGACTGACTGGTTTGTGTTTGACTCTAAATTTGTACAGGAAGGTAGCTATATCCTAATGAAAGATAAAACATGGACATGTTTTAAAAAGGCAAATAGATAAATACGTTAAAGATAAGGTGTAACATTAAACAGAATAGGTGTTCTAAGCAGTTAAAGAAGGAATGAGACTGAGGCTGAGCGATGGGCAGTTTCAAGAGAATCTGACTCCATTTTTATGTTTTGGTAATTCCTTCTGCACTTTTACGAAACAAATTCTAATCCAATGGCACTTCTAAAAACAAGTACAGTGGAACTCTAAGTACCAGACTGAAAAAGCTGTCATGAAATGACAGTAAACGGTAATCTAACACTGATCCCCAGCTCAAGCCCCATCTTCTCAGCCAGTACCCCCTGACCACTCCAGCTCACAGATTTCCCCCTTTCCCCACCTTCTCTAACCTCAACAACTCAGGGCTTCCTGTCCACAGTTACCAACTTAGGTATGTCCAGAATCCTCTTCTAGGATAAACTTGGGAGAAAAGGTATGTCCCCAGAACAGCACTGCTCATATAGCCGGTGATTAGGACAATGAAACAGAGCTTCTATGAATGCATAATCTCTGGCTTTACTCTAGATTTAGTTGATAGATTTGGATTTTTCTTCATATTGATTGTTGGAAAAGGTAGTAAACATTTCCTACAAGGCTTTCTTTTCCAACAAAACTTTTAAAAGTTGTTTCTGCTTTAAGAGAACGACTTGAAATTAAAGCAGCAATCAAACTTACTGACGGCTCCGCACCTCTCAGGGAGCTCCAGAGGAGTCTGAAAGCACTGTGCTACAGCATTTACCCTGAAGTCTAAAACCAGATTATCTTTATCACAGACTGCTTGTAAGAGTCACAAAAGAATAAATTCCCTGCACTGCAGTCTGAACAGCTGGCAAGATAATTTTAACTATTTCCCTCTTTCCTTCTTCTTTTGAAGCCTCAGGTGTGTGGCTCAGCTGGTGGGTAAGTGAAACCACATGTCTTCTGTCGCCTCTGAGAATGACAACTCTAAACCAAACCTGCACAGACCGGGTTCTCCACAAGCCCACGTGGCTTACAGCACCCTTCCAACCACTGTAGCACTCTTCAGCTTGCCTACTATACCCCCAATTAGGGTATCGGGGGATGAAATGTCTAAATAAACATGAAAGAGAAAACATGAAAACTGCTCTCAGGGTGAGGAGTGCCTGGCTCTGAGGAGAAACAAGCAGGCTCCTGGTCCTGCCCCTCACACACGATCCACAGAAGCCGACGGGGCAGTCACACGGGAGAACACGACCTGCTGCCTCCTCAATTCCTGAGTCCAAAGGGATTCACACTCCCCACAAGTAGGTTAACACAGCACAAAGAGCAAGACATCTTATTTCAAAAGCCTGGAAGGGCGAGATACTGTGTCATGAGAACTACATAGAAAACACTGAGCAACAGGCTAGTGCCCTGCTTGGTTTGCCCCAGGCTATACTTTTGATAACAGCTACTTGTTTCTTTGTCAGGGGTATGTAAAAGTTCACACTGGCAAATCTTTCTACAATATGTATTTTGTAATTTTTTCAAGGCTATTATGTGTTCCAATGTGAAGCTAAGAAGCTGAAGATAATTTATTTCAATAAATATACTTTAAAAAAATCAGAAAAGCACGTGTTGAGCACAAAACAGAAAGAAAACCCACGAGAGGCAGCAGGGCAGGCTCACCGGTGTTGTAGGCGGTGGGCATGGCCGAGTAGACCAGGCCCTGTGGAGGCAGGCTCGGGGTCGTCACAGACACCACCGGGGTGGCGAGGGGCTGGGCAGCTTGAGAACTGCTTATCCTCTGGGTGTTCTGTGAGAGAGGAGAAAGTCAAAGTGTTATCCTGCGAGCATTTATGTGCAGACTTCACATTTTAAAAATAACATTCAATTTAAAAGTGACATTTTTCACAGTTTTATGATGTGAATGTCATTACGTCATGAAGCAATGATGATGTGAAAACCTGAAAAATACTAAAGGGAATAACTAAATACTTCATTTTAAGGGACATATTTTAACATTAATTATTCATTTTTGCCTAGAGTCTTTTTCATAAGAGTTTACTGATGTCTAAGATACATCCTTAGAAGTAGAAACTCCCACTAGGGGTAATAACACTCATGTGTTAGCATAAACGAGAACTTGCTGCCACCACAAAGACTGCCAGACTACCCTCAGTAAAACACGTGTGGGTTTCCAGTGTCCAAGGACAGCAAGGCATGAGACCCTGAGAGCACAGGGATCACGGCCACTTCCATCTACAGCATTTACATGTTAACATGGTTTTAAATCACAGCTTACTGAAGTGCAGCTTGCATTCATATCTCCCTCCCTGTGATCATGCAGCTGACACACACATATATGTATAATATGTACTTGTATGTTTGTATGTATTTTGATATATATTTTATTAAGATTTTTTAAAGAGCAGTTTTAGGCTCACAGCCACATTGAGGGGAAGGTACAGAGATTTCCCATGTACTCCTGCCCCGATGCGTGCACAGCCTCCCCCGTTATCAACATCGTCCACCAGCTGACCTGTTTTTTAACAGCTGATTAAGATCTGTAACCCTTCACAGTCTCCAGACTCTTATGAGAGGGGAGGCTTTGAATAGAGAACTTTCGAATAAAGTACCTTGATAGGGCTATGCATGGAGCAGTATTAAACGCCTGCCGACTGACTGCATCTACATGGTATCCTACCTACAGTGGAGAGGGAAGAAATCAACCACCAGATGAGCAAGTCAGTTTAAGACAGTCACCATTCTCCATGTGCAGGGCATGAGAGCAGTTCTCACCATCCTGCCTTAAGAGAACACTTTCTAAAACCGAGGATCAGAGGAACAGAATGGACACCAAGTTCCATGTGGCTGGAACACAAGAAGGCCAAAGCATAACTTTTTCTAAGTGAAGAAGTTACGGCCTGATAACTGTCGCTTGGGGGGCTAAGCCAGAGCAACAGAAGTACATAACTCAGTGTCCTTGAGGAGAGTCAGAACATGATTCCGTTTCCTCTATCACCATTCAAAGGGTAATCAGATGAAGGATACAGATCATCTGAAAAGGATCCAGATCTCAGTTTACTTCTTTTTAGTTTGTATTTTCTATCCAAATTTAAGTTAGAGGATGTTGGAAAGACCACTCAGCATTCATTATACTGCCTTGTTTCTCGCCCCCCGCCCACCAGATTCACTACTTCCTAAGCACTGGGAAAACCATCTCACCACGCCAAACCTCCTCATCGTGCTGTCTGCCTTGTAGAACTTCCCTGAGAATCTAGTGAGGTGACAGCTGGGAGATGCTTTGGTAACAGAAATACCACACAAACAGAAGATAGTCCCCTTATTGTCCCAAGAAACCCTATGGCCCAAGATTTCTACATAAAACTGTTTTTGTTTTTGTTTTTAAAGGCTAAATCTATTTATCCCTTCTGATTCACAGCTGTTTCCCTGGAGCTGTCATGAAGTAAAGCTGTTTTAGAATTGCAAGACTGCTAAAGGAATCTCTGCAGCCTGGCTCTGAAAGCGCCTTTAGGGCAGGCTCTTGGGCACCTGTCCTTACTTTGGGTCAGAGCCATCCATGATTACGTTTTAGAGTTCAAGCCAATTTCAACAACTTTCTGAAGTCTAACAGATTGTGTTTCTGATTGTAGTCTGGTTCAGAGACAAAGCTCTGCATTTTAAACTGATCAAATTTTAGAGTGAATGAAGTGTTAGAGAGTATGAATGACTGTTTACAGCTTTGGTTATGTATTTGTTTCTCAATTACAAATATTTATTTTTACTATTTCTAGGTTTTATAGTCTTCAAATACTTAGAAATTTATCTTTGAGATTCTGTGATTGAGGGTATACTTTCAGGCATGTGGAAAGTCAACACATGACAACTAGGAATACATTTTCATCTCAGCATCAAGTTAAAAATTTATATGAATCTCTGAGACAGAGATCTACTTTGGACTTCATCTGTTCTCACAGATTTGGTCCCTGGGACTCAAGAATCAAATGCTCGGTGAAGAACAACGTGACATGGTTTGGCCTGGCTCTGCTCACACCACAGCTTCATCTCCATGGCAGTCTCCTGGCATGACCTCAAGATGGGGTGTGTGTGCGTGCGCGCACGCGCGTGCCTATCAGTGAGGCTACAACACAGTGGTTCTACCCACCAAAGCTCCTAATCTCAATGGCACTGAGTTTACGTAAGAGTAAGTGATTTCCAGAACCACTAGAGGGCAACATATTGCCAGACAATTCACAAGTAAGCAGTCGTGATGACTTCCTAAGGGTATATGAGATTTAATATAAGATGAATTATTTTACCTTGAATTATAAACTTCTGCTTGCTAATCATTACTGTATCAAGTAAAGTATTTCCCCAAAAGACAGTCAAAATCTGATATACCCCATCACAGTAACAGCTGACTGGGCTATTTCAGTTAACCAATATGAAACCACATCTAAAACTGTGAGAGCGATCACGCAGTTAAAAGAACAATCTCTCATTTTAAGGAAAGAGCACAGGCAACCTTATTTGAAAAGAAACAAACTGTGTAAAACACACCAGCATGCATGCATCTGTGATGACACAGTGTACACAAAACCAGCAGACGCCTTTCCCCCATGCTTCCATGCAGTCTGAGCCCTTGTCCGTGCTAAAAACTAAACATTTTCAAGTTTTTATTCCCCTTAAAGTTACCTAATTAGCAGCTACTCTGAATTCATAAAATCAGTTCTGTAAGTTTGGGTTTTAGTTCCCAAAGAAATAAACTAACTGAAAGTTATTTTTAGTCAAATTTATTTTCTAGAAGAAAAGCCAATAGAAATCATTTGTTATAGAAAAAGAGGTAATAGCTACTTTTAAGAAGAGAATATCTTCTGCTAGAAAAGGAGTTTGTATATGTTCAGTTAAAGACATTTGTTTTAATAAACAGGGAAACCCCTTGTGGTTCAGATCATCTCATACAGGATGAAATAATAACTCTGTGAGAAAGGTGACCTCACCAAAAATGATGTAATCTTTTTGAAAGAAAGAGAAACAACACAAGACAGTGTGTTACAATCTGAGGAACTGAGAGTGAAGTCATTTTCTAAAAATACGTTAATAATTTGGGGAACTATATAAGGTATTTTATATCTTTCCTTAAAAAAAATTCTTTAACAAGTGCCTGGTGAGCATACACAGCTATTGTTTTTAAAGGCTCTATCCCAATGTTCCCTCCAACAAATAAAATGGGTCAAGATATACATTTATAAATAGAAAAACCAGACTTTGCAGTACAATAGGTTGGTTTAACTATTCAAAGTGTTTGGACAGTATTTAATACAAGAAAAAAAATCTGTGTCACAAAGGGAACATTAGTTAGATAGAAACACTGAAGAGAATTAGTACTTTCTACACCTTTTACAACTCCCTTCAAGCAGAACCCACACTCACCAACTCCAATTCCTCTTCCTCCGACTGCACTCAGCGCATAAGAGGGATAAGAGAGTTACTAAGGCTGTTGGTACTTGAAAATAAAATATTTCTTTAGAAAACATGTTATCTGGACACTAGCAGTTGTTTGGAAGTCTAAAGAGATGATTATATATGCAATGAGTATGAATACAAATTATTTATCGTCTCTGTACCTTTAGCTGACTTCAAAAGATTGGAAAGGTTCTATTAAATTCACTACAGCCAGGATTTAAAGACACCTCTTCCCCAGCTTGGTCTGCTCTGATGCTGGCCTCACCTACACAAAGCCATGCTAGATTCTGTGCTCCGTGTGGGCAGAAGTGACTGTTTTCTTGTTTCTCACAGTAGTGAGCACAGTGTTAAGAAACAACAAGAACTCAAATATTTGTTACTGAGTATAACAGTTTTATATAATACAAATTTATTTGTTTATCATTTGTAAATACAGTTTTTGAATAATTTCAATGGGGAAAACCATATATATGAAGAAAATGAGACTAGGGGAGAAATGGAATTGATAAATCATACACAGGAAAGAGATGAATGAAACATCTGCTCCTTTTTCCCTACACATCTAGAAAATGTTAATATGCTGGGAATAATCTACTAGTTTTTCTTATTTTACTTGAGTAAGTCAAGCTTCTTTGTCAATCCGTGAAAGATGTCACAGATGAATCACTGTACATGAAGCCCCAAGCTAAAAGCAGGTTTATCTACAGACCGTGGTGTAAAACAGGAGGTTTCTTTCATTATTTACTCTGCAAAGTAACTGCTTGGCCTACAACTGCTATTTCAAATGTGGGCAAAATGCTCTTCAACCGTTTCGTTATAGTTATCTTTACACATCTCCATCTGTAACACACACATGAAAATACTATGGGGGTGTGTGTGTGTGTACAGTTTTCACTTTAACCTACAGGGATAAGGGTGTAAATAGTTTATGTGGCAAATTTTAAGAATTCTATGGAGATGCTTCATAATCTCTAAAAAAAAGACCCAGATAATTGACAAGTTGCTTAATGTCTACCTGTAGTTTGTCCTTAAATTTTGCAGTTTATTAGGGATTCTTATAAACATCTTCCTGTGCCTTAAATGAAGCTTTCTGCAGTTTTTATTTCTGAAAGACAGTGGCGGGTATTCCACATCCAGTTTCTGGAAGGTGAACCAAATCACTGTCTTAAATGCCACTGTTTCTCAGCTCCTTTTTGGGGGGTTACATATCTTTGTTATATAAATGTGTATTATGTATTTTTAACTCTGAATTCTGAAATAATTTTGGACTTAGAAGAGAGGACTTGCACAGAGAGCACACCATCACACTTCTCACCCAGACCCCCCGCTGTCAACACCCTGAAGACACATGACACAGTTGTCAAACAACGAAAGTGGTGGAGGAGTAACTAAAGCACAGATTTACTTGGGTTTCCTCAGTCTTACGAATGTCCATCTTCTGGTCCAGGATCCGACCCTGCATCTCACATGCCTTTAGTTGTCACATCTCCTCAGGCTCCATAGATCTGCCCCAGTTCCCTCAGTCTCTCCTTGTTCCTCATGACACTGACAACTCTGGAAGAGTACTGGTCGGGTATCTTGTAGATCATCCTTCAGTTTGGGTCTGCCCGATATTTTCTCATACTTAAGACAGACAGCATGGATTTTTGTAAGAACAGAACAGAGGTGATGGGACCCTCTTAGCACATCCTATCAGAAGATACATGTCATCCCATTACCAGTGATGTTAACCTTGATCTTCTGGTTAAGGTAGTGTCTTCCAGGATTCTCCACTGTAAAATCACTATTTTCCCTTCGGTAATCAATGATTATTTGGGAAGAGACATCCTGAGGCTTATCAAATATCCTGTTTCTCCTTAAATTTTCACTAATTTTAGCATCCATCCATTGGCCTTTCCTGCAAGGTCTGTACTGGGATCTTATAATGGTGATTTGCTATTTCTCTCATTCTTCCTTCTCTCAGGAAGAGTTGTCCCTTCTTCCCTTTATTTATTCAATCATTTTCTTAGTAACAGTCTCAGTATTTTTTATTCTTTGGCTTATAATCCAATAACGTTGTTATTTATTCAGTTGCTTAAATTATTCCAGTTTTGGTCACTGGGGACTCTTCTGTAAGGCTGGTTCCTGTGACTTTTTCTTTATTCTTATTTTTTTATTGAAGTGTAGTCAATTACAATGTTAGTTTCAGGTGTAGAGCAAAGAAATTCAGTTATACATCTACATATTTTTGGTTTCTTTTCCATTATGGCTCATTACAAGAAACTGAATATGGTTTTCTGTGCTATACAGTAGGTCCTTGTTGTTTATCTATTTATATATAATAATGTATATCTATTAATCCCAAACTCCTAATTTATCCCTATCCTCCCTTTCCCCCTGGTAACCACAGTTTGTTTTCTATGTCCATGGGTCTCTTTTTGGTTTGTAAATAGAATTTGTATCATTCTTTTTTTTTAGATTCCACATATAAGTGATATCATATGATACTGGTCTTTCTCTGACTTACTTCACTTAATATGATTATCTCTGGGTCCATCCATGTTTCTGCAAATGTCATTTATTTCATTCTTTCTTTATGACTGAGTAATATTCCATTGTATACATATACTACATCTTTATCCAGTCATCTGTCAATGGACATTTAGGTTAACAGTGCTGCTGTGAACACTGAGGTACAGGTGTCTTTTTGAATTATAACTATAACATGATATATGATATATGCCCAAGAGTGAGATTGCTGGATCATATGGTAAGTCTTTTTTAGTTTTTTAAGGAACATCCACAGTGGCTGCACCAATTTACATTCACACCAGTGAACGTGTAGGACGATTCCCTTTACTCCATACCCTCTCCAGCATTTATTATTTGTAGACTTGAAGGATGGCCATTCTGACTGATGTGAGGTGATACCTCATTGTAGTTTTGGTTTACATTTCTCTCATAACTAGTGAAATTAGGCCATATATGACAAGCCCATAGCTAACATCATATTCAATGATGAAAAGCTGAAAGCATTTCCTCTAAGATCAGGAACAAGACAAGGATGCCCACTCTTGCCACTTTCACTCAACAGAGCCACTGGAAGTCCTAGCCACAGCAATCAGAGAAGAAAAAGAAATAAAAAGAGTCCAAATTAGAAAAGAAGTAAAACTGTCACTGCAGATGACATGATCCTATACATAGAAAATCCTGAATATGCTACCAGAAAACTACTAGAGATCATCAATGAATTCAGTAAAGTTGCAGAATACAAAATTAACAGACAGAAATCATTTGCATTTCTACACACTAACAACAAAATATCAGAAAAAGAAATTAAGGAAACCATCCCATTTACCATAATATCAAAAAGAATAAAATACCTAGGAATAAACCTACCTAAGGAAGCAAAGGACCTGTACTCTGAAAACTGTAAGACACTGATGAAAGAAGCTGAAGACGACACAAACAGATGGAAAGATAGATACTGTGTTCCTGGATTGGAAGAATCAATATTGTTAAAATGCCCATATTACCCAAGGCAATATACAGATTCAATTCAATCCCTATCAAATTACCAATGAGATTTTTCACAGAACTGTAACAAAAAAATGTTAAAATTTGTATGGAAACAGAAAAGACCCTGAATAGCCAAAACAATCTTGAGAAAGAAGAACTGAGCTGGGGGAATCAAGCTCCCTGACTTCAGACCATACTACAGTAATCAAAACAGTATGGTACTGGCACAAAACCAGACAAACAGATCAATGGAACAGGATAGAAAGTCCAGAAATAAACCCATGCACTTATGGTCAAATAATCTACAACAAAGGAGGCAAGAATATACAGTGGAGAAGAAAGTCTCTTTAATAAGCGGTGCTGGGAAAACTGCACAGCTACATGTAGAAGAATGAAATTAGAACCTTCTCTAACACCATATACAAAAATAGGGGACTAAAAATAGATTAAAGATCTAAATATAAGACTGGATACTGTAAAATTCCTAGAGGAAAACATAGGCAGAACACTCTGACATAAATTTATGTCAAACCAGCTTCTAGAGTAATAGGAAAAAGAAAACAAGAATAAACAAATGGGACCTAATTAAACTTAAAAGCTTTTGCACAGCTAAGGATACTAGCAGCAAAATACAAGACAACCTACAGAATGGGAGAAAATATTTGCAAATGATGTGACTGATGAGGGATTAATTTCCAAAATATACAAACAGCTCATACAGCTTAATATCAAAAAAAGCAACCCAATCAAAAAATGGGCAGAAGACCTAAACAGACATTTCTCCAAAGACGACATCCAGATGGCAAACAGGCACATGAAAAGATGCTCAATTCTCATGACTTTTGACATGCACTTCCTTATCCCCTAGTACCTCTGGCTCGTCATGTGTCTTCCTTACCCCAGCTCTACACTCAAATCACTTCTCCAAAGAATCCTGAGTCCTTTTATTGGAGAACAGTGTTTAGAAACTAAGATCTGAGTCCTAGGTAAGTTCAGTTACCAGTTTCATTGTTTTAAGAACTTCTCAGCAGACAGAGCTAGGGAATATAAGATGTATACTAATTCATGTGTATGCACATCTATATCTGCACATATGTTTAAAAAAATAAGTTCATACTGAAACCTCCAAATATCTCCAGAAAAAAACAGGGTTCATTCTAGCCTTCCCCAACCCACCCACGTTGCTTATTTGTAACTTTTGTCTCCAACAACAAGAAACGTGGCTTTCTTTATCCACAATGTATCATATTCACTTGTTCAAGGGTCTGTGTAACAAATTTACCATCTTGAGTGATTTCATACATTTTTTTATCTCTATTCTTACAGTATCCAGTCAAAAGTTTCCATGTTATTTAGACCAGCTCCTTTCTTCCTCATCCCCTTCAGAATCATCATGGCACTCATCTATAATACACTTAGAGTCATGTGTCATGGTCTGTATTCCACCCTGGGTTCCCCTGGGATCTTGGTTCATTTTTTTAAACTGCATATAGTAAAAAAAAAAAAAAAAAAAAAAAAAAAAGCTCCTTGTACATTTTATAGGTTTTAACAAAAGCATAGATTCATGTATCCAGTAACACAGTATCGCAAAATAGTTCCATACCCTCAAAAATTCCCTTAAACTACCCCTTTGTAGTTAACTCCTGCCCCTACCCCTGGAAACCATGAATCTGTTCTGCATTTTCCAAAATGAAATATAAACATAATCATATACTCTGTAGTCTTTTGGATCTTGTTTCTTTCAATTAGCAAACTTCATTTAAGATTAATCTATATTGTTGTGTATAAACAGCTTACCCCTTTTCATTGCTGAGCAATATTCCTGTATATGGATGTACCAGTGTGTGCATCTGTTCATCTGCTGGATGGACATCTGGGTTGTTTTCAGCTTTGGGTGATTATGAAAAATATAGTTTTTCTGTATAAGTATGGTTTTAAATTCACTTGGGTTAACACTCTACAAACAGGATTGTTGAGCTGTATGACAAGTATACATTTAACTTTATTAGAAGTTGCCCAACTTTTCCAAAGCGGCTGTACCATTCTGCATTCCAAGCAGGTATATATGACAATTATTGTTGCTCTGCATCCTCACCAGAACTTGACATTTTTAGTTTTTAGTTTTTGTTTTTCAAATTTTAGCCATTCTAACAGGTGTGCAGTTGTATTCTTTTGGATACAAGCCTTTTGTTGGACAGGTGCTTTTGCAAATATTTTCTCCTAGTCTGTAGGTTGTCTCTTTATTCTCTGAACAGGGCCTTTCAGAGAGTAAAACTTAAGTTTTGATAAATACTAATACAACCACTGTCTCTTTGTGGATCATGCTTTTAGTGCTGTACTTCTCCAATGTTTTCTTTTGGAATTTTCAGGGTTTTGTGTTCATTTGGAGTTATTATACATTTTGAGTTAATTTTTGTTAAAGGTATGATATCAAGGTTCTGTTTTTTGCACATGGACGCTGAACTGCTGCAACACCATTAGCTGCACTGACTATCCTCACTTCTTTGAACTGCTTTGCTATCTTTGTGAAAAACCAAATCAATGTATTTGTGCAGGTCTACTTTCCAGGCTCTGTTTTGTCCTTTGATCTATGTGCCGATTTTCTGCCAATACCACGCATTCTCCATTACTGTAGCTTTACAGCAGGTCTTGAAACCAGGTAGTGTTAGTCTTTCTAGTTTGTTCTCTTTCAAAATTGTTTTGGCCATTGTAGTTCCTTTGTCTTTCCAAACTATTTTAGAATTGGCTGCTAATGTCTACAAAAAAAATCTTTGTTGAGATTTAAACTGAGGCCATATTCAATCTATCAACCAATTTTGGAAGAAGTGACATCTTGACAATAGTGAGTCTGCAAATCCATTAATATGATACATCTCTATTCATTTGGGTCTTTGATTTCTTTCAACAATGTCTGACATTTTAGCACGAAAATCATACACATTTTTGTTAGATTTGTAGGTATTTTTTTCTTTTCTGGGGGGTACTATTTAAATGGCACTTTTTATTGCATATTCCAATTGTTCACTGCTGTTGTAAGAATACAGCTGACTTTTGTACATTGACCTTGTAGCCCCATCATTATTTTGGTAAAAGACTGGATGTTTCCCTCTTATTAAGTATGTTAGTTGTAGAATTTCTGCAAAGGCTCTTTATTAGGTTAAAAGGGTTCCTTTCTTCTTCTAGTTTGATGAAAGTTATTTTTATCATGAATAAATACTGAATTCTGTTAACAGGGTGAATTTCAAAACTGATGAATTTTCAAATTCAGAATAAGCTTTGTATTCCTGAAATGAAACCCACTTGGTCTTGATATATTATAGATGAATTTATCTACTAATAAACATATTTGCTGAGGATTTTATGTCTAGCATTCATGAGGGATATTGACTTATAGTTTTCTTTTCTTATAATGTCTTATTCTGGTTTATATTACAGTAATGCCAGCCTAATAAAATGAGTTGAGAGGTGTTCCCTCCTTGTCTATTTTTCTGAAAGAAATTATGTAGAATAGATATCATTTCTTCTTAAATGGTAGACTTTGCCTGTTAAACTATCTGGGTCTGGAGTTTTCTCTTTTGGAAGGTTTTAAACTAGGTTATTAAATTTCTTTATAGATATTCACTATTCAGATTAACTATCTCTTCTTCACCGAGTCTGGTAATTCTTTGGCAGTTTGTATCTTTAAAAGAATTTGCCCATATCATCAAAACTATCAAGTCTATCAGAACAGAGTTGTTTGTAGTAGTCCCTCACCCCACCTTTTTTTTGTAGTGTTGTTTATAGATTATCTTTTGTACAATAATTATTTGTAGTATTATTTTGTTTGTAGTATTACCTTTGGCTCATGTAACCTCTTTCATTCTTGATATTTGATAACTTGTATTCTTCTCTTTTTGTTTGGTCAGCCAGGCTGGAAATTTAGCAATTTTACTGCTGTTTTCAAAAAACTAGCTTTTGGTTTCACTGCTTCTCTCTACTGTCTGTTTCAAATTTCATTAACTTCTGATCTTTTTTTTCTCTTCTTCTGGTTGCTATGATTAAGTTTGCTCTTTTTTCTCCAGTTTCTTAAAGTAAAAGCTTACTGATTTGGGACCTTCCTCTTCTAACATAAATGCTCAAGGCTATGAACTTCCTCTCTCAGCACTACTCTGGCCCCGCAAATCCTGGTATCTTATATAAATTTCAAAATTTCCCTTGATATTTCCTCTTTGACCCACAAATAATTTAGAAGTATGTTATTTAACTTCCTATATATGCCTTTCTGTTACTGACTTCATTTGTTGAGGTTTGTAAAGCACAGGATATGGTCTACCTTGTGGAATGTTCCAAGTGCTCTTAAGAAAAATGTGTATTCTGTTGCTGTGGAGTGAAGTGCTCTGTAAATGTCTCTTAGGTCAGGTTGGTTGCATATTGCTCAGGTCATTTAGACCCTTAACTGATTTTTCCAGCTATTTGCTCTGCCAAGTACTGAGTGAACAGTGTGGAAGGTTCCAGTTACAACTGTGGATTTTTCTATTCTACCTTTAGTTCTATCAGTTTTTACTTTATGTATTTTGAAGGTCTGCTGTTAGGTGCATACATATTGAAGATGCTTATTTCTTGAAAAATGGACTATATAATTCTTCTTTACCCTGATGATATTCCTTACTGTTAAGTCTACATTGTCCAAAATTAAAATGGCTACACCAGCTTTCTTTTGGTTAATGTTTACATGGTATATTTTTCTTCATCCTTCTACCTGTGTCTTTATATTTAAAGTGGGGTTCTTACAGTCAATACTATGATCTCCCTTTTTAAACCAATATGACATTTTGTTTTAACATTTTATGACCATATTTACTTGTATTTTGGATTAAAATCTATAATCTTGCTAGTTATATTTCATTTGTGCCATCTGTTCTTTTTGTTTTATTTTGTTTCATCTGTTCTTTATTTTTCTCTTTTTCTCCCACTTCTTGGGCTACTGGAGTATATTTTATAGTTCCACTTTATCTCCTCCAGTGACTAATTAGTTATACCTCTTTTTAATTTTTTTCTGTAGTTGTACTAGGGTTTACAAGATAAATCTTCAGTTTTAGAGTTCACCTTCAAATATATAACATGTCACGTGTAGAGCAAGGACCTACAGCAGTATATTTCTAATTCCCTGCTCTGTCATTTGCTGTCATGTATTTTATTTTTACATGTGCTATAAACACAAAATTCATTGCCATGATTTTTGCTTTAAAAGGCCAACTATCTTTTGAAGCAATTAAAAAGAGGGAAAAACACCCAGATCTTGGTTTCTAACACCATTCTCCAATAAAAGGAACCAAGGTTCCTTGGAGAGATGCCTGATTCTAGGACTTGGGCAGAAAATACACAAGATGCACCTGGAACATTTTGTAGTAACCAGAAAATAAAGTAGTAACCCACACCTCTCCCAAAAAAACCCCACAAGGATGAAAGTATATGAAAAGGACACAGAAACCAACTCAACAGTCCCCAGTAGTTAAGGCTGGAACAATTTGAGCAACGGAATAAACTACAGTATTGGTAGAATCATATATTAACAGAATTTAGCAATATTACAACCTGAAGTATAAAATAAAAGTCCATGAGTCCACACTAATAGAGAACAGATAAGTCACTTGGCAGAAGAACTCCAAATAATTTATGTAGCTACTCTGCCCTCAAAGAGGTGAAGCATAACTCCCCACTCCTTAAGTGTGGGCCTTGTACAGTAACTTCCTTCCAAAGAGGACAATGTGGAAAGGGGGGAAAAGAGTAACCCATGACATACTACATCAGCAAGGTGGCCACGGTGACCAGCAGCAGTCAGTCATGTTGATAGTATGTACCCTCGACATGAGGATGAAAATGGCATTTTAGTTCCGTGGTCTTCCTCCCCTAAACCCGTACTCCAGCCTAATCATCAGAAAAACATCAGAAAAATCCCAACTGAGGAACATTCCACAAAATACCTAACCAATACTCCTCAAAACTGTCAATGTCATTAAAGTTAGGAAAGTCTTTGAAAAACTATCACAACCAAGAGGAGCCTAAAAGACATGACTACTAAATGCAACGTGGTATCCTGGACTGGATCCCGGAACAGAAAAAGACATAAGGTTAAAAACTAAGGGTATCTGAATAAAGTATGGACTTTAGTTAATAATAATGTATCAATATTGATTCATCAATTGTAACAAATGTACCATACTAACGTAAGATGTTAACAATTGGAGAAAGTGGGTATGGAGCAGATGGAAACTTATACTCTCTTCACAATCTTTGCATAAATTTAAAACTGTTCTAAAATAGAAGTTTAAGGACACTATGAACTCAACTACAAAACAGAAACAGACTTGAAGATGTAGTAAATAATCTTATGGTTACCAGGGAAAGGGGGTGGGAAGAGATAAATTTGGGAGTGTGAGATTTACAAATGTTAGCCACTATATATAAAAATAGATTAAGAAAAAAAGGTTTCTTCTGAAAAAAGTTTATAAAATGTAGGAAAAAATGAATTTTATTTTATCTTTATTTATTCAGTTTCATTGTTCTTTATTTCTTTGTGTAGACTCAAGAATTTGCTGGTGGCATATTTCTTTAACATTCCTTATAAAGTACATCTGCTAGTAATAAATTCCCATGATTTTTGTTTGAGAAAGCTTTTCTTTTTTTTCATTTTCTGAAAGATACTTCTGCAAGGTATAAAATTCTAGGTTGAGTTTTTTTGTCTTTGTTTTAATTTCAGGACTTTGCTATTCCACTGTTTTCTAGCTTGCATAGTTTCTGAAGACAAGTATGGTACAAATTTTTATCTTTGTTCTTCTGTATGTTCATCTCTTTTCTCTGGCTGCCTTTAAGATTTTTGTCTTTTGCTTTTCCCAGTCTGAGAGAGAGAGAGGGAGAGAGAGTGTGTGTGTGTGTGTGTTCTGGGGACAGGGGAGCTGGTTGTAGTATTTACCCTTCTTGGTGTTGGTTATTATTTCTTCAAGTTTCTTCTGCTTTGTTTTCTCTCTCTTCTCCTTTTGGAATTCTAGTTACAAACTATGTTAAAACATTTGATAAAGCCCCACAACTCTTGGAGACTAATGTTCTTTTTTTTGTTTTGTTTTGTTTCTTTGTATCTACTCTTCTCTTCGTATTTCAGGTTGGGTGATTCCTACTGATCTGTAGACCTATGTAGGTCTTTCCTGTTAGGCCTGTAATGCAGAGTTTGAGTTAATTAAGAACTGGGCTGGGTTTAGGCATCACTGCTGTTACAGTTACCCTTGATGTATCCACCACAGGCCTCAGATCCCTTGGTGGGTAGTAGGGGATTGGTTTGCTGGAGGTTTTCTGTTTGTTTTTCTCCAGTGACTGCTCCATCCTCAGTTTTAAGCCCCTCCATGTGCTGTGCCCCAGGCTGAAGCCTGTCAGTCGTTCTGCCCTGCTCCTGGCACTGTTTCCGCTCCTCCACCAAGGGTTGAGATGTTTTCCTTTCCGTTTCCCCAGATACAATGGGATTTCACCAGTGTCCTCAGGTGGCATTTATGTTGTTCATCTCCTCATAGACTAAGACTTCTGTTACATAGGAGAGAGAGGGTTTTGCCCCTACTGCAGTGGCTGCTCTTCCCCTCTCCCAGTTGTAAACCACAGAGGAAACTTTTTCAGGACATTTCCATTTTTTTTCTGTTAGCACCCAGTGGGGTTCATGGGGAAAAAGCCTGCAAGAGAGCTTAAGACTCTCCCTCTATCACAGTCCCAGGGGTTTTAGAGTCCTGCCAGGCAACACTGGCCTCCAGCAATTCACTCATCACCCTAGCTTAACTCTTATCATCTGTGTCTTACCCAGATAAGTCAGTGCTCCAATGTCCTCTCCCTGCAGTATCTGTCTCTCCCTAGAGTCTGCGCCAGCTGGCTGCACTAAAATCTCAGCACTACAGCGTGTTCATGGAAAACTATGAACTTGTTTGTCTAACTTTTTTTCACAGTAAGGCTGGGAGTGATAGTTTCCAGTTTTCTATATCTCTGAATGAAAAAGTACTTCTTTGTTTTTCAACTTAAAGGGTTTCAGTTCTGGCTCTCTTTTGTGCTACCCTGGACAAGTAAGTACTAACCTTTGCCTCAGTTTCCTCATCATACCTAGCCAAGGGCATAGTTTAATTGGGAAAGAACTGATACAATGCATATAAAAATGTTTGGGAATTTGTAAAGCACTATACAAATGTAGAATTATTATCTAAAGCCTGAAGCATCACTTTCACTTAGCAAAAACTCACATGGCGCGCTCAGCAACAGCACAGAAGAAAGAACACCTGGCACATCATGATGATTGTTAGGAGGCAAACAGTTAATAGATCAGAATGATTTTAAAACTTGCACGTATAGTCTTATTTTTTCCTATGGGAGACTAAGGGGGGTAGACATACTCTCCTCTTCATCATACACAGGATTCAAAAACAAATGAGGCTGGAACTATAAAGACACTGTTAAGGGATGGGGTGGGGGAGACCTGTATTCCTTATAGAGTCAAATGGAAAGCTTATCTGAGAAGGAATAAACAAAGAAAAATTTATGGAGCATAACTCATTCAAGTTTTAATACATTCCTCCCTATTCCATAGTAGTTCTCTTTGGTATGTAGAAGTTTCTAACAAATAATTTAGTGTTTCTCTTGCAGAAAAGTACATGCAATAGATTACTGAAAGTATGAAAAGTACAGAGAAGAAATGCTTAAATAAGGCTTAATTTATCAAATTGGGGATGAGATCTCTAAGGAAAGATTCCAATCTGGTAAAATAAAATTAAGCATAATAACCTCTCCATATTTAGCCTAATTTTAAGTAACCGCTAAGCAGATTTATTTCCTGTTTTCTTCATAATCATTTCATAATCTGCTATGAAATGAAGATTTCATAGTAATCTTCAAATTCTAATTTCAAAGAGAAGCACTCATTAGGAAAAGGTCTATAGTCTATGGAAGTACAGGAAAGTCCAGAGGAAAATACACACTATGTATATAACAGTTTTAAAGAATGAAGTTGAAAAAGGGTTTAATGTACCAGTGGAGGCATCATGCCCTTGCTTGAAGGGGGGATGACAACCCGAAGATCTGGCTTTCGACTGTTCATTCCAAGGTTGCCACCACCTGGAGGAGGGGGAGACTTTGTAGGCATAACTTTGCCTAAACTATTTGCACCAGTAGTTCCGATCAAATTTGGAGATGCTCTTGAGTTTACGAATCCATTCCCTGGAAAAAAGAAATATTCATGAACATGAAAAGAGTCATTAAAATACTTTGGTATAAATATGATGCAAGTTGTCCTCAGTCCTGGTGTCAAGTGAATTTTATGACAAAATTCATGAATACCTAACCATGTATCTTTGAATATTTTAAAAATAAGCAAAGAAAGTTAATCAAAGTCTGAAATACATATAAAGCTTAAGACTGATGCCACTTGTTTCCAGCCTCACTGCTTGGATCTGCTGAGAGAAATTTAAAACAAAAGATATGTTTCTAATGGGGCATCTCCTACTAGGGACCAAAATAATGGAGATATTGTAAGAAAACACTTGAGACTGGCCTATTCATTCATTCTCGTGACAACAAAGGACCCCACTAGGTTCTGGGCACTGACCTAGGTGTCAGGGCAACTCCCTAACTGGGACTTATTTAGCCCTCAGGTCTAATGCTCTATTTCCACCAAGTACCTCCTCCGTCAGCTCTACCTCCATCTGTTCTGTTCCTTCAGCTGCCATTAAGGTCTTCATTAAATATCTGTGATTTAGCTGACTGTAATCATCTTATTCCTACCTTTTAACTTCCCCTAATAGAACTGTTTATCTTCCTTAAAGAAACAGGTATATTGTGGTACATGTTCTATATACACAGTACTTGAGGGCACCGGTTGAGACAGAAAATAAACGTTAAGAGATCATCCCCGTTATCATGGATACTGCATTCATTCTAGTCCTCCTCGTGTGTAGCAGCCATGTGCTTTGGGTGGCGCTGACTCAACTTCCATCCCTCTTGCCACAGACTGGCGTGGTGATGGGCATTGACTCAGGTCCAAGCCAGTTAGTATATGGCATTCTCCCTCACCACAGTGATGGGATCCAGGAATGTCCAATCAGAACCTAGATAAAGAAGTTGCTATGTGGTAGTCACAGAGGCTCCTGCATTCCTCCAAATATGACTGAGGAAGCATTTTATTCTCAAGCCATTTTGAGACTCAGAAGAAAGTCAGAATGAGGAAAAAGCTGATAGAGAAACGAGGCTAAAAATAAATGAAGTAGAAGCCCTACCATGCTTATAGTGTGTACCACTTCTGGATCTTTTCAGTTACATATAACTTAGTAAACACCTTATACTACTTAAACCTAATTGAGATGGTTTTCTGTTAGTTGCAACTGATAGTATCCTAGTAGAAACAGTTACTATTGATGAGCTTACAGTTCAATGGTGGAGATAATGCCACAAATTAAAAAAAAAAAAAAGTAACAATATACAGGAACATAAAATAGAGGCTCCATATGCTATTTTAATTCCTAAGTAAATCTTAAATAAAGCAGGTGAGAATAGAAAACAATTACATATTTAAAAAATATTTTATGAAAATTTAATTACTAAATTTAAGTTATAGTGTTAACTGCTCATAAAAATACAGCGTATGTCACTGTATTGCATAATTTTAAAATAATCATCAGCTTTATAATCAAAAATAAAAAACGAAGTTGACCGTGTAGATGGTGTGCTTGTAGCAAGAGACTCAGTGTCGTGAATGCAGTACTATTACTCTATTTTGAATAGTCCTTAGTATCTAAGTCTACTCTATTACAGCAGATACATACTAATTTAAGAGCACTAGATAAGAGAATAAATTTGTTGGCTTATGAATTCCATTTCTAGTGTTTATTACCAGCTGATCAAGAACAAAATATTCAGAATAGTGAACTAGAAGTTCATGGAGGGCTGAACAGGCCTCCTGAATTCTCAGCATTCACACATCAATAGCAGTGACTCTCTAAAATCAGGTAACAATACAGAACTGTCTTTGTAATTTGGAAATAAGCTTTTAAACATGTACTGTGTGCAGAGCACTATGCAGTGAGGAGGATATAGGAAGGGAAAAAAAACACCCTACATGGTCTTCAAGCACCTTTTCTAGCAAAAGCAGGCACACATCACAGAGGCATGAAGATGCCAAATTATACTTAAGTTATGGGCAACACAATGAAGTACAACCACATAAAATTTACAAGGACACAGAAAGCAAAGCACTGATACAGGTATGGGGGCTTAATTAGGGAAGATTTTGTGAGACTGACTATTAAGCAGTCTGAAAGGACAAAGATGAAAAAATTTACATAATGTTTGGCAGTTTATAAAACATTTTCAGAAACAGAATACAATGAATAGGGTCAACTGATGAATAGATACATAAATTCTAAAATTAAAAAATGTAACTAGAAAGAGATAAAGTTCCTGAAGATAATCTGTTGAAGGAAATGGATGCTTCAGTATATCTGCATATAATATTTTAGAGTTTGAAAAAGATGTTATTTAGGTAAATTATTCATATGAGAAACTAAAAATTAATGTTTTGCCAATGTGATCTCATCAACCCTGCTGCATCCTAACCAGTGCATTTTCATGGGACAAAAAAAACAGAGGAATGAGGTGTGGCACTTAGGAACTGGTCTGGATCTCCTCAGAAGCTGTGATTCAAAATGTCAGGACTCCAGATGATCAGTATCTCCTACCTCCTCCACCTTAACTCTCACCCAATTCCTCTTGCTTCCTCCAAAACTTTTACTAAGTGACCTACCAGTTTTAATTCATCATGTGACTTAATTTTGCTGTTGGGACTGGCATTTCAGTTAACCTTATGAGACTATTTCCTGCATTCTGTTAAACTTCAGAAAGCAGTGCTGTCAAAAAGAAAACAATCTCCCCACTAGGCCATCCCCTGCGGAGCAGGGCTCATCCAAGAACTGGGCAGAGGTAACTGCTAAGCAACTCACTTAGATATAAAACACATATCAAACAATTCTATACAAAAACAGGAAGGGAACAGAATGTAAGATTAACATCAGTCAGCAAAGATTAACAATGTTTCTTTTAATTAAATGACGGCATGAACATGTTCTTAATTTTTCTGACAATATTTAGAAGAAGATTCTTATTTACCTGATTTGCACTCAAATCTAAAGGATAAAGTGATATTTCCTCTCAAATACATAAGATGATGCAAAGATATAATTTAGAAAAACACTTTATCAGGAAGCACTAACCCTCTTTTCCCACATGGAGTTTGTGATGCTTTCCAGCCGGACACGGTACTACAGTAACCCATGAGAAGCAAATTGTAAGAATGAAAGGGGATCTAAAGGCATGATAGTTCTTAGTGTGAAGTTGGAGTCTGCGGCAGATGATTACAGGATGATGTAAGCACTTGGTAACTTGCCAGGCTGAAACAAGACAATCTTGTACACACCATTTGTTATTTTGTGGAGTGTGGGCATATACTATCTAATATATGCCTTCTTACCTCTAGTTCACTTTTTATGAAAAAAAAATGAAGATATTGTTGGGACAGAATTTTGATGTGTATACTTTAAGTATGTAATTCATCTTGCTACAGCCTACAAATTTAGGAATTAAAGTACCAACTCTAAATGAATAAACCTAATTTAATGTGACTATTGTTAAAATGTGTTTTCAGTTTTATGGTAACTTAATACCCTGACACAAATGTGACGAAAATGCTTTTGAGCAAACTGCACACTAATGCCCTCAGAAACTTGACAAAGCTAATCTTAATTATGGACCTGTTATCTCTAAGGCAGGGCGTTCAATTATATCAATCTGGCTCCCGTTTCAGAATATCATATCAGCTGAAATAGCGCACTAAAGTGGCTGGAAAGCACTCCATGTTCTTAATACTACTCTTTTAAGGCTATTATTTTGAATCTATTTGGGAAGTTCAACTGACATGCAAAGGATTTTGAAAATTTCTTAAGGATTCTGAAAAATTCATCCAAATCAAGGTTCAAGAATTGGTTTTATCACATTTGACAAATTTTTCATAAAATCTGACAAAGTTTCAGCTCATCATTCAATAAATAAAAATACATTTAAAAAGTCTATAAAATTATGTTATTTATATAAAGAAGTGAATGAGGTTTCTAAAATTTAAGACGACCACAGGTTTTAAAATCACTGATGACATTCTTACTTGACTCAATGGAAATTCCTGTATGATGAACAACATGGATTCTGCCCATTTAGAAACTTATCATCTAAAACAGACAATCATGTGAACCTGCTTCTGTGTTCTCTCTCCAATCTCTCCTGTATGCATAGCCCCAAAGAGGCCACATTTCTCCTTCTCTTTCAGAGACTTCATGCATTCCCATGGCTTCAACCATTGCCTCAATATGACTCTTAAATCTGTATTTCTGTTTTGTGTCTCCTAATTTCCAGTCTATAAGCAACCACTTGGTGGGCACTTTTCCCTGGATACACTGCTGTCATCTCAAACTCAACTTGTTTTAAACACTTGCACTACTGTCAGCCTCCATCACTCTGATCCCCACTTCCACAGAGCTACCAAGCTTTACTATTCTTTTTTTTTTTTTTTTGCCTTTTTCAGTTTCATTAGGTAGAATTATTACAGTTTAACTACACATACACATAATGTATCTAAATACATATATACAGTGTACTGCAAATTTTTTTAGTTTACATGTATGTACTGATCATTGTTTCTAAGAACAGTTTAGAGCTTTAGCTTTTTAAACTTAGTTATCAAAGGAATAAAGCCAACTACAAAATAAGAATCAACAGAATGCAGTAATCCAATCATAAAGGACAGTCAAATGTGTTTACACATAAATTCTCAATGATTATCTCTTCAAACACTGCTTCTGGACAATTTTTTTCTCTCTTTGCCCTCTAGGACTCCAATGTAAAGTATGTTAGGCCTTCTCACTGTATTCTCTAGGTCTTATTCTTCTTTTGAATTATCCATCCTTTTATGACTCAAAAATTTGAGTATTTTTCCTGTCATCTTTTAGTTCACCAATGCTCCCTTTTGCTTTGTCTGATTTGTTATTAAACTCATCCAGTAAATTCTTAATACAATTAATTTTTTCAGTAAAAAAAGTCCATTTTTAAAGTTTCCAGTTCTCTACCAAAGTTCTTCATCTTTTAAAAAATGTCCTTGACACAGTAAACCTTGTTATGTTAAACTCAAAGTCTGTATCTAAAAACCCCAGATTCTGGAGTTCCCAGGAGGCTGGTTCTACTGGCCATTTTTGCTGCAGGTTTTCATTTATGCTGTATTGCTCCTGACTATGCCTAGTTAGTATCTCAAGTAGAAATAGTAAGGTCCAGGATGGTGATGCTATTCTTCTAGAGAGTAGCTGCCTTCCCAGGCATCCTGGGGCCCCTAACAACAGACCACCACAACCTGACTCTAAGAAACGGGATGATGCAAACAGGAGAAGTAGCCACCACGAGGGACCGTTTACCTCTGCTTCACGTTACTTCCAGGGCGCAGCTTTCTGGGGTCTCAACCCAAAGTGAGACGAGTATACTAGGCCCTCCTAATTCTTTATGGGCCCTGAACTGTGATCTCTCTGTCCCCTAGGTCTCTGAGGCTGTCACACTCAGCTTCTCTGGCACCCCACCGTGGAAGTGGTTACCACCACCTGAGAAAAAACAGCCGTAAGTGCTAGGCTCACCTCTTTGAGTCTCTGACTTTGTCACTCCCCAGGCCTTGAGCCAATAATTCTTTATTATCTTATTAGCTCTCAAATGCTTTCACGCAGATTTTTAAAATACTCTGCCTAGAATTTCCAGTTGTCCTCAGAAAAAGGGCTGGTCCAAAGGACCAAGTCTGCCCAAATGACCAGTCTTTCCCAAAGTATGTTTTATGACATTAATTCTGAAAGACGCTTTTTCATGAGAAAAAAAATGGAGGGTTCTATTGTGAACTCACTTTGAATAACCATGTTACATACTAAGTTTTAAGATTCACAAGACAGGTTAGCATTTTAAAGGCTCTGATGTAAATCCAACAGTAAGGAAACCTGTTCAGTTTTATTTAGCACAAGATTTGCCAAACAGACAGGTTAAGTCCTTCTTTTCATATAGTTTCAAGAAACACACTCTAAAAAATGTAAATGAGAAATCATACCCACAGCTTTTAATATCTTTTCTTCTAAATTTCTCATGGAATTTAAAATGTTAAAATTCATAAAGACTTTATTTAGGCATAAAATTCAGTTTAAACTAATTCTTCCAAACTACTAAACCAAAATGGCACCATTGTTGAAAATAAGCTAAAATACATTATCTGACTCTTCCTCACAAAAAATATACTGGTGGGGGGGTGAGATTTATAGCAAGAAACACTTTAAACCCATGTATGCTCTAAGTACTACACAAATACAATTACTTTCATCTGGTTTTGGAAGAGAGTGATATGACTACTCAGTTGAATCTGAATTCTGAGGTAGCACATGTTAAAAAGCAGTTATAACAAAAATGTCATTTAGGATATAATTCAACAAACAGAATAAGCAGAGTTACACCCAGTGCAGGTAAAATAGGTATATAAGAGTATGAATCAGTTAAGAATCAAGACACCCAATCCTGACGTGTTGTAAGACATTTAGGTGCACACTAAGAAACAGATTTATCTCCGTGTGTGTGTACTAATGGAAACACACTTGCAAATAACTAAGCACTTAAAATATTTTAATACTTGAATTTTAAATTTTAATAAAAATTCATGTCCACTAATCATAATCATTGACATGATTACTAACACTGTTAACACTAAACATACTAAAACAGTTGCCTATAACAGGGGAGCAGGGGTGGGGGGAGGAAGGGCATGAGAGTGGAACAGAGGGATAAGAGGGATAAATGAATAACATACCGAGATGCACTGTACAAACCAGTGATGATGAGCCATGATCTGAGGAGTGTAATTAATGTGCCCTTCTACACATCTGAGAGTCTAGAAAGGGGGGAAGAGGCTTACAAAAGAAGAAAAACAAATTTAAAAAAAAAAAAGAAACAGGCTCACATGTAGAAAGTCAAATTAGGATGATGTCAAAGTCTGAGTCTGAAATTACCAAAGGAACACAGAAAACTGAGCAGCAAAGACCAAGATAGATTTACAGCTGCACATCAGACAGGAAAGAACAGTGAAAGAGCTTTAGGGAAGTGTGAAGAGTACCAAAAAAAACTCTCCAAACAAACAACAAACAAACAAACAAAACAACAAGAACTGAAACACTTGTTTGACAGGAGGAAGAACCAAGTTTATGAAAACAAGTAAAAGCAAGGGGAAAACACATTAGAAAACTTCAAATAGTTGAACCCTGTGAAATAAAAATGCTTTTTGAAATAAAACCTACAGCTATTTAACATTAACATTAAATGAAATAGAAATTATTGACTCCAACCTTAACCAGGCTGGAAAGTGGAAGGGAGAGCAAGGTGTATCATGTTGGGGGAATAAAAGCATATGAGAAAATACAATTCAAAAAGGGTATATGGGTTGAAAGTTGAAAAGAAATAAATCATAAATATTAGGAAATACACATAGAAGTATAGCAGCCCTAACGTATAGTTGGTAAGACCTTCATGAATTTTTCTCCATTTAATTACCTCTTTAAAAAGATCTCACAACAGGTCTTACCTGTTTAATTCCATTAAAATAGCAGTTAATAGAGTGGCAGATATAATCAGGCATTTATTCCTACCTTAGTTCACTATATGCTTTGTTAACTTGTCTCAGTGTCTATTTCTTTCTTTCTTATCATTTTTAACTAAGTTATTCAATCACCTCAGAACTTTTCTTATAGCAGAAGGTCTAACATACTTTGTGGAATAAATGGGTTGAATGCATGTAGTTGGGAATTCTTCCTGTAAGTGATCTGTTTTCAGATCCTTGAACACACAATATTTAGAGGGGGAGGGGGGAATTCCTGTCCTTGCTTTCAGATAACAATGATGATAACTTGATTATTACAGACGAAGAGACCAAGATGACTTAATGTGATGGTAATCCAAAGGGATAGTTATGCTTGTGACTTTTTGACATACATGCCATGTTTCTGTAATGTTAAGGTCATAATCTATCTTTACTAGCACTTGAGGGCTGGGCAGACACAATTATGTCATGTGTAAACTGCCAGTCATCTTGGGAGGGGTCTCAAAGTAAAAGAACCAATTTGACAGCAACTGTGACAAAATGTGAATGTTCTACATGTGACTACCAAAACAGATCCTTCAGAGACAAACTTCTCAGTTCTTTCTGTGTCTCTAGAATTGGTCCACCATTTCTTTGTACTGCAATCTCTCTGAAAACATTTCATGCAATTGTAAGATATATCAGTCTGCTAACAATTTAACATTGGTAAGGGCAAGTAACACAGAAAGCTTGAAATTGCCCTCATGTAAAAATTATATTAAGGCAATTTAATTTTTAGAAAAGAACAATATCTGCTATGAAGGAAACAATGTTTACTGAATGAATGAGTAACTGAACTTAAGGCCAAGGTATGAGGAATACAACATGGATATGAAAAAATGTTAAGCATCAATGAAAGTACCCTCAAAAGGAAATTAAATAAATACACAAAGGGACATGTCTACTCTAGCCATATATCCCATTTTTCCTCTTCATTGGTATAAACCCTTGTTTGAAGGACAATATTCCTTTTATCTCAGACAGGTTGGATGCCTACAAAGTGAACCAGCAGGAATTCACTCACCCACTGGGCTACTTCCAGCTCCATTTGGCACTGTGAGGTCTGAAGTGCTCAACATCCCACCTAACATCATAGAGAGAAGAGAGGGGACAAGGAATGAATGTGAATTGGCTTTCCTTGTCTGAATGACAATGAACTGAAAAGAGGTAACCCTCACTCCATCCCTAAAAAACATAAAAATAAAAACCAGCCCAGTCTGAACTTGGTGTTAATGTGTCATATACACACAGGCACTCACCTATCAAGCTCTGGACATGCCCGTCTTCTTGTGTATCAATTCCAAATAGTACATATTGATTAGAATGGGGGCAGTGCTAATGGAATGCTATAAAATCTAGGACTTAGGGAGAGGAGACACTGCATTACACAGAATAATGCAGTAAATGTACTGCAAACTTCTGCTGAATTAATGAATGAATCAGGCAGGCAGAGTCGCGTAAAAAACATTCTAGCTCCATTCAAGTGAGTCTATTTCTCCATATTTTTTACATGAATGGCTCACACTCAACCTTAAATCTTTGCTTGTGATATCCTCTCTCAGTAGGCTTTCTCTTGGTAAGGAAAACTTAGAGATGGCAGGTCCTCTGTGATGTTCCTCTATGCCTGATTCAATGCCAGAGCCACAGATTTTCAAAAAAAATACTTTAAAATGGAGGCAGTTATGTAGTAGTGACTCTTGATCATCAAAGCAATAAAATTAAGAGTAGCAGAGTAAGAAACTGTTTATGTTAGCAATTAGTCCTTTCATCCTTTTTGTTAAAGAACGGGCAGGATAAGTATCACTACGTACCTGCACTGCCAGTGCTTGGTGGTCTCTGAGGGGCTCCGGGGGATACATTTCTGTGCAGCGTGGCTTGAGGTGGGGAGAGCATGCTTGAATCTGCCAATGTTGA
Source organism: Camelus dromedarius (assembly GCF_036321535.1). NCBI lineage: Eukaryota > Metazoa > Chordata > Mammalia > Artiodactyla > Camelidae > Camelus > Camelus dromedarius. The sequence goes on from NC_087464.1 coordinate 6,807,511, forward strand.
GCTGGCTGCCAAAGAGGGGGACACGAGTGAACTCCCTGGGTTAGTGTAGGACAAAGCATTAGGGCTGGTCACAGGGACTGTGACAGACATTGAGAAGTTCTGAGGCGGCAAACCAGGCTGTAAATAAAGAACAAGGAAGAGAAAACTGTTAGTTTCATTTTCATCTGTATTAATTTAATAACTTACAAACTTTATTTTGATAAGGTAACTTAAGGTACTAAAAGTAGAGGATAGGGATAGGTTCTTACTAAATCAATTTGCCGGTTTAAACTATTTTCTTTAAAATTATATTTAAACATAAGAATGTTTAACATGAACATATTCAATTTCATTTTTTATATATTAATACATATATACTAGTATAATATATATATTGTATATTTCAAATATTCAGAGAGATCAAAATTAGAGGTCAGAACCTGATGTTAAAGTTTTGTTGTGGAATTGAGACATTACAAAATATATCACTGCTATTAAGCAAGCTTAAATTAACATTTTAATGCAAACTAGTTTAGTAACATTACATTTCTATTGGGAGATTCCAAATACAACAAAAGGGAAAAAGTGTGTACACATATTATAAACTTCATACATCAAATCTGGAACATTATAAACAAGCCCTGGTCTGATTTAACTAACATTCTTAATGGACAAAACTAAAAAAAAAGAAAACAAAAATCAAGTTATATACATAGCATAATGCAATCTCAATGTAATAAAAATGCAAAAAATAATCTAAATAATAAAATTAACTACTGACAAGCTATCTTTAAATTGCTTAAATATTAAATTACAAATATTATAAATGCTATCTTCTTTTCCTCCAAAATATTCCATACTCCCTTTAAAATAGTATTTTCTATTTTCCTCTTGCATTTCCTCTTTAGACCACTTACAATATACTCGTTAACCATGATACATAACAATCCTCTTTATAATTTAAAGTGAGAGAAAAAAAATTCCTCTCCTTACATTTTAAAATAGTGATTTGCAAAGTAAGGTAGCATTGCTAATTCAAAGTTGGAGGAATATAAGTAACTTATGTACTCTATTCAACAGTTTATTTCAGGTTGAAAATTATAATTCATTAAAAGGCATAAAACAATAGACATATGATAAACTTTCAAAAGTAAAGCGATTTTATTTATAAATGTTTTTGCAGCTTAACACTAACTGCAAGATCACCGAGATCCATGTGAGGTCAGAAGGGATTTTATTTTCTTTTGTTTGCTGTTGTTTTGTTTTTTAAGAATGGTATTAGCACAAAAATACCTCCTTAAATCTGTTTTTCATGAGATTCTTATTTATAGCATAAGGCAACTTTCAAGAAAAAAAATCCGTGATGCATACTTTAACGCACAGTTGTAAGAGAGTTAACTCTGACAACGAAGCAAGTATCAATCAGCATTGGAACCGATTTGTTCCATAAAGCCTACAAATCACACAGAGCTAGAAAAATCAGATCCAGAACAACTGTCCTAAGTAGTTCTTCTCTGAAGAACTATCAAAGCAGCAGGAACTCAAAGAAGTACTGTTTCACTACTATTAGATGGATGAGCATGGAAAAATTTTAAACCAACTATTTGTTTTGCAACCAGTTTAAGAACATTGCTTCCTTAAATTAAAATCGAGCCAAGGCTCTCTTCCTCAATACCTACAGTGTAAGAAAATGACTTTGCAGGTATTGTCGAAAAGTTGTTTTGGGACATTTACAGAAAGCCAAATAGTAAGCGACTATTACAGCAACTATACAAAATAATTAAAAATAATTTTGAAACACCAAATTTTGTAATAAATCCAGTCACTTTATAGTCTCAAGATCTACTTAAGTACATGTAGTATTTTTAAAGGTCATAAGAGGGAGAGCAAAAGTCTCACGTGCACCCTATACTTAACATGGAAATTTAAAGCTGGAAGGGACCTAAAAACTATGTGAGCCAACTCACTCACTTTACAGATAAAGAAATTGGAATCCAGGATGTTTAGGTGCCCTATTCAAAGGTATAGTAAAAAGCTGAGTCAGGATTAGGATGCTTTCTCTTCACTACTAAGTTTAAGACACTGAAGATGTACTACCATAAGATCTCCAAAATTTTATTCTGAAGTTCTATAAAACCAAAAGAAATTAATAAACTACTTCCCCCCTTTTGCTTACTGTTGCCATCACCCACTGGGAAAATAAACAAGATGCATGGTCAATCTCTTCATGCATAAGATAAAAACACAAACCATTCTTTAGTACTCACTGCGATTTTATGATTCCGCATCATATTATCAAATTCCTCATTAATTTTTTTATATTTTTCTTCTGTATGTGGCGTTAGCACATAGGAAGTATCAGGGTCTGGGCTGTCGCACCCTCTGTGTTCCTTCTTGTTCAGAGCCTAAATAATGAAGTTAACAAAAAGGATCAACAAATAAAAAGTAGAGGTAAAGTAAAAGTACTTACAGGGCCTCGTTTGAAAATAAAATCACTATCTTCATTTAGTTTGCTGAATCTGTCCTCCGAGAGTGGACTGTGCTCAAAGTAATCGTCAGCATCAGGGCTCTCACAACCATTAAGGCCTTTCTTTCTTAAAGTCTGAAATACAATTGGAAAATTCACACACAAATGATACTAACTTGCCATGATTTTTTTTGTAAAATTTATTAAGAGAGCACAGACTGAATGAACTGGGTTATAAAAGAGCCACTGAAATGGTTTTAAATGATCACAAACATACTCTAATTCTTCAAATACAGTAAACCTTAGATATAAGCAAAATCATGATCCCATTATACATGAAGAGAAAAGGAATATTCACAGATTTGTATTCTTCCTTTCCATACTTCCTAGAGAATACTAAATAACTCACTGTTCTGACAGTTACAATTCAAATCTGGTTACAGCCTGATCCAACACACCTGTTAGGGCCAATGAGTATAAGAACTGAAATACAAATGTATCAAAATGATGCTTTGGGAAGTTACCATAGTACCTTTATAAAATGAATATTTCAGCAATTTCATCTACTGACATTCCTTTCTTCCTGAGAGTTCAACTTATTCATAAGAATAGGCACAACACCCCAATAATTTCATTCCTAATTTGTTCTTAAGAACTATCATTTTCATACATAACTCTGAAGTAGAAAAATTCAAATACCTATTTATATATGACAGAAAGGACTCTTTCCTATGCAGAATGTACATATTGTTAGAGACTTCACATATCTTTAAAATCTGTATTAAAAACTACATCAGCATAATCTTTTCCACACTTTGCTAACTCTTTCTAGAGAGCTCCCTCATGGATTGATCTGATCCACTGAATTGACTTTGTGGAGAATTTTGAGTGTCATCAAAGTATCCCTGACATCACACTGACTCTTTTTTTCTTATTCTGGGATAGAAATATAGTGAATGGTTGGTTTTATGATTTTTAATTTTTTAAATTAAAATCATCACAAAAGGACTTGTCTAGCATTTAAAAGCATAAAATTTAAAACCTAGGGCTTAACAATCTATGGAATATTAATTCATTTCCAGAATGTCTAAATTTTAAAAAATGCTGATGGATCTTATTTTAAAGTAGAATTTTTAGGTTTCAACAACTTAGCTAGCTGTGAGACTTGCTGATTTTCCAGGCAACTACAGAGAAGCTTTAGGAAGTTAAATTTTTTCAAGTAAGCCTACCTGTCAGAGCTTGTTTAGTTAAGAAATGTTTGCACAATAGACTAGTACTAGATGTGTGCATTTACAAGTGATTATTTATATTAGATTTAAGGAATATTTTTAAATAATTCATAATAACAGATCTCAGTGTCCTTTAAAACATCATTTATAATAATTATGAATGCTTATTTTACTCATTTCCTCTTGAGAGAAGCAAAAGGTAAACACACAATACATTAAGGTTTGAGATTTTTTTCCTTAATTTCTCTGAAGTTCTTTAAAATTTCACTTTACTCTATTTGATTTTTTCCTTGCACGTTTAAAGACATAAGAAATCATTGGTATAGATATGTTAGCCTCTCGATTACTTGGCATGTGCTACGAATCCCACACACAATGCCTGAAACCCCCACAACATAATCACTAACCATGAGCACACAGCAAACACTATACCTACTTCCCCAACACTGGCTCCATGGCTCTGAGTTCTATGAGTCTAACTAATCACACAGACTTTTATATGTACTCAGCCATGAAAGGTCCTGTTGTTTAGAACTGAAGGATGGAGACATGTACCCTCCCCCATCCATGGTGGCAGCAAGGTCTGCTTGCCAACTCTGCATCTTGCTATCAGCAGTGAAGACATTAACACTCAGAATACTGGAACACAATGAACTTTTATAACCTACGCAGCTCTAGATACAGAACAAAAACAGTAGGTGCCTACACACAGATTTTATCATAAAGTTGATTTATTCTAGCCTGAAATCTCTAGGTATTTTCCCCTCATATTTATATATTCTAAGACTAGGTAATTCATAGTCTTGCTCTTCCACTAACAGCAATCACCAAGTATGTCCCTTTGAACTTTTAAAAATTGCACAAGAGAAGAATATGGCTTTAGTTTAATAATCACAAAACTTTTTTATTCTACAATGGTAGGGTTAACCCTATTTGTACTCATGAGGAAGAACGGTGCTCTCGTATCTCTGGCTCTGCAAACCCTCACTTTAGATGGGGTTCCTGTCACTGTGAGAGAATTTAGGAGGCTGTATCAGCCCTGCAGATAACAAGTTAATGTGCCTCTGCAGGATATCCAACTTGTGTCTTCTTATCACCACAACATGGAGGGTTGTTGTGAGCACCCAACTACCATAAAAAGACTTTTTCTGTCTTCTTTATCATTACCACATAGCATAATAGTAAAAGTTCCTCCTCTGTCACTGGTACTAACAAGTGGAATGCTGTAATCTATTAACAAGGCCAAGCGAGGCATATAAGAAACAGGCTAGCTTCAGTTTTCTCACGTGCTTCAAGTTAGCCACAATAAACACTTGCTCAGTGAAGAAAACACTGTCTGAAAGGTCTCTCTGAGTGAGGAATCTGCTTTTAAGTGGGAAAAAATTCAAGAGTATTGGCACTGTGTGCTTACTCTATGGCTATTACTGATGATTATACTGTCCCATTCCGAAGTAAATAGGACTTTAAAAGTACTTTATTCTTACACATGTGACTGACAGTTTTTCAGTGCCATTACGGCAAACTTAAGGGGAAAACTCAATTGTGCCAAAATAGTTTCACATTTCAGTGGCATATACCATTGAAGTTAATTTATCCCAGTTGCTTTTCTTAAATAATTGTATTCTGAAACACACATTATAAATTGCTAAAGGGATCTGTTGTGATCAACAACTGAGGTATTAATCAACTTAAGCCGACCTGATACAACCTGTTCTATGTCCAGTGTTAGTCAGTGTTCCAAACACATTTAAAGATTCTCGCTAGCAAGATTATGTACATGAAATCATAAAATTAATGCACCAAATTTTCATCAGTCCATATCTATAGAAGACAGAAAATTTATTTCTGGAGAGTCAGTTAAACATCTTTGAAGAACAAATACTTCTACTTGTCACAATAAAGTTAAATTCTATTACGATTTTAATGGCTTTTCTTTTTGTGATCTTGAGCCAATTCAGTCAAGGTACTTTCTGCATACTGTCATTTATGGTACAAAATATAGGTTTTAAACAATGGATGCCCTTCGCTAACATTTACCTTCAACACAATGTAAAGACAAAATGTGAAAGATTTTTCAATGAATCAAAAAGTAACTGCTAACTGTCTTTAATGGAAACTATGCATTGATTAGGACACATCCTTCCAGGCCATCTGATTCTATGTGGTTTGTGCCTGTCTTCAAGCTATTTCACAACTTTGTAGATATAGAAGTTAATCTGTAGAAAACTGATAGTAAAGCAAATAATTAGTGTTTACAGACACGCAAATAGATTCTGTCTGGTGGAGATTCAACTGACTTCTTTCCTCACTGTGGAAGATGTTAGTTTTTGCATCTATGAAGCAAATTAATTTTGCCTTTTTGATGGGCTTATGGATTGTCTAATCTTTGGACTTACCCATTAACCAGCTGCAACATTTTTTTGGTTTCCGCAGTAATTAGTAAGTTAAAACCTTTGACTTATGTTCATTTTAAATCTGTCTGAGAGTCATGATTTTACTTTTTTCGAAAAAAATTGTTTAACAGTTGTTAAGAATGACACTACCCTTGACTCATGATTCATAAGGATCTAAACTCAGGGGGAAAGATTTCCTGGTAACACCTGTTAGGATTTAGTATTAGATTGATTATTGGTTTTTAAAAGAAAAAAGCAATGTGCTGTTATTTAAAATTTTTGAAAATATTTGATAATCTGATTAATGATCTGTATTAATTTATTATGGTTCAAGATTTGGAGATACTATGTACTATATATAAAATTAATAGACAAGTTTCTTCTCCATAGCACAGGGAACTATATACTCAATACCTTGTAGTAACATATAATGAAAAAGAATATGAAAACAAACAAAAATTACGGAAGTACAATCAGAGGAGGATTATGACCCTTCAGTACTCTTCTTCAAGAAATTAGGAGAAAATCCTTAATTCTTGTGACAATTCATAAATGGAATATTATTCATATCAGAGTATTAAGAGTGTAACATCTAAAACTGCAAACCCCATATTCTTAAAACAGAGTTCCTCTCCATCTGAAGTTAATGAGTTCTAAAGTAAAAATCAAGCTATTGAGGAAAGAGTGGTTAGTGCTTTACCTGAAAGCATTTCCAGGGAAAAAGGATTCCTACATCACATCTAAGCTTTCTCAACCGGAAATGCCCAAATTAAACTTATAAGAGAAGGTTTTGTTTTTGTTTTTTGGCATTAATTAAATCAGTTTTACCCAAATAAAGAGTAACTTAAAGCCTTCTACCTACTAATTAAAAGACTTCATTGGTAGGAAGGCTCATAAGTTTAAAATTTTCACACCAACTTAAGGAGAAACAGTGAAAAACTGAAATTAGGAGGTATCCTGGCTAGAACCTCCACTGCGGTTATATCCATCTTTATAACTTTGACGAGGCTATTTTACTAATCTGTAGAGATAAATGTTAGTTTAAAACTATCAGAAAACTGATAGTTAACTGCAAATAATTCCTATTCATAGAAGTTGTTTCCTGTGGAATGTCACTGATTATCACCTTGTGAATAGTGACCAATTTTGCTTGCATTTATAAATTCATTTTAGCATTCTTTAACTATTGCTGTTATTAAATAAAATCTTTGATACATGTTCGTTTTAAGGAGGCAAGAACAATGATGTCTGGTCTTTTTTTCTAAGTATATCCAGGTTTTCCTTTACACAATAAACTTAAAAAACAAACATATTTCAAAATAAATTAAAAATTAGAGGCAACTAATTTTAAATAGATTTCTTCTAGCTTATATTCTCTCATCAGCACAAAATAACGTATTTAAAATTTAAGACATTTATTCTCCATGGAAATTATATATACACATATATGTATATATAAAATATATTATGTACAAATACATGTACAAAATCTTTGGTATTTGTTTATGAAGGAATTTAATATTCAGGATATTTTTATTATAAATATATTTAAATAAATATTTAAACTATGTGGAGTCTGAAATAAGAACTGGTAAAAATCCCAAGGGACTGGCATAAGACATGCTACTAATTTTTAGATTCAGGAGTCTATACTGCCTGAGTGTTTACCAGAGCCCATGTCAGACAAGACTGCATTTTTAACTACTGCCAACCAAGAATTGAAATATTCTTTAATATAACTCAATTTTACAATAATTGTCAAATTCTATTTCAAATATAATCACAGCACTTAGAAGTGAAACTGTGGAATTAAAAGTAGTCAAAAGGTGTATATGCATAGTTTTAAAATGTACAATGAGCTCATCAACTAAACCAACCCTCAACATTACCGCCCACCATACATCTCCTTTCTGTGAAGCAGTGAGGCAGCAGATGCTCCACAAATACAGGCTGAGTGGATAATCTGCAGCTGGAGAATAAGGTGTAAGTGAATACTTGTAACATAAAGGAATAATATATCTTAAGTTTCTTGGGAACTGGGGGAAAAGGACCAGTTTTAATACTTCTAATTCTTCCTAGACACTTTGAAAGCACATAAAAACATTTAGTTTTTTTTAAAACTGTGAAACATACATAAGGAAAAAGACATCGAAATTTACGTAAAATTCAAGAATTATAAAGGGAACAACAATAATTCTAATCAGGTCAAAAAAAAAAAAAAAGAACAAACAAAAAACAAAAAGGCCAGAACCAGAATCCTACATATTTCCCTCAATCACACAACTCTCCCCTCCCTCCTCTATAGGTAATACCATCCTAACTCTGTGATGAGAAGTTTCTGTATTTTCTTTGTGTGTGTGTATGTGTTTGTGTGTGTGTGTGTGTGTGTGTGTGTGTGTTGTGTATCTCACTAAAAATATAATTTAGCTTTGCTCATGTGTTACTTTGGCCTCCTTCATTATAACTTATTTTTATAGTATCACTGTATACGGTTGCATATAGTTACGGTTTGTTCATTTTCACCAAATATTATATTGCATGAGAAAAAAGCTGCATATCCTTTCTACTGCAGATAGGTATTAGAGGTGCTTCAATCTTTTGGCTATTACGAAGATGGTGTTATGCACATTTTTGTAGACACAGTTTACTGCATAGCTGCACACATTTCTCTAGGGTAGTCTTAGAAGCAGAATTTAGTATCCAGTTATACTAGATGATGCAAAACTGTTTTTTAAAAAGTAGTCGTATTAACGTACATTTCTACCTACGAGGATTTAATTTGCATTCCCTTGATTACTAAGAAAATGCAGCACATTTCATAACTATTGGCCATTTGGATTTTCTCTCTTTTGTGAGGTGCCAAGTGTTCTAGTATTCTGCCAATTTTCCTATTGAGTTGTTTGTCTTTTTTTTAATTGCTGTATAGTCATTCTTTTATTTGTAATCAACATAAGTCCTTTGCTAATTTTATGCACTGTAAAAATCTTTTCCCATTATGTTGCAGGCTTAACCCTTGTCTTTAGATGAAAACAGGTTCTTAATTTTAGTAAAGTCAAATTGCTCAATTTTTTCCCTTTGCAATTATCCTTTATAGTAGTAATATTTATGTCTTGTGTAAGAAATCCTCCCCTACCTCAAAATCATGAACATATTCTCCTGTATTATATCCTACAAGCTTTGTAATTTTGTCTTTCATATTTAGGACTATAATCTTCCTGGAGGTAGATTTTGTAAAAGATATGAATAGTCACCTTCTTAGATATATATCCAACTGTCCCAGGACCATTGCTTAAAGAGTTTCTTTCCCTCACTTTGATTTGAGATACCATATTATCTACATAGGTGCATGGAGCTTCTATTTCCGAGTTCTCTATTACTCCATTGACATGTTTGGAATTTGCTGTTTGTGCCATTGCCACAGCATCTTCATTACTACAGCTTTAAAATTAGTCTCAATGTATTGTAGTGCAAACCTTCTCACCTTGCTATTCTTCAGAGTGTCTTGTCTTCTTTTCCTCTGAAATTTCCTTATATATTTCAGAATCAGTTGCTGAATTCTTAAAAAAATAATTTCTTGGAATTTCAACTGGCATTTCCTAACTCTATAAAGATTATTTATGCAGGATTGATATATACAATATTGACAATTCCAGTCCATGATAAAAGGATACTTTGTTAGGTCAACCCTGCATTCCTAGGGTAAATCCAACTTAGTCATAATTTATTATCCCTTACATATACTGCTGGATTTAATTTCTGTATTAGTTAGCATAAGTGATGTTAGATGCTTTATGATGGATGCTCAATGATTTTGAAAGGTTATTTGAAGATTTCTGATGCCTACAATAAAGTGCCTTTCTTCAAAAAGGATATATACATTTGCTCCACCCAAGTAACTGGCACACTAGATTTTCTTAGACTTTTTGTGTTATCTGACTTTGGCCTGTGATTCTTCACAATGCTGGTACTTGCTTTAGAACACCTCACAGATAGGCTCTCTTTCTTACTTTTCTTCTCTTTGGCACAAAAAAACTCTCTTTGCAATCCTTTTAAGTAGGGAAAAGGCAGTGGGCTCCCCTCTGACTGAAGTCCCACCATATAATATGGAAGGCAATCTAACAGACTCAGAGACCTACAAGTAGTAACTGTCCCCTTGCCTCTGAATCACTAAAACTTCATGAAGCTTAGTTTTTCAACTGTTTTATTCAGATGGGCAAATGAGTCAGTGTAGCCAGAGTGCTAAACAATTCTTTACCTTTTAGGTTCCAATTTTTTCTTAGATTTTGGCCTGGCATATCCCTTAATAGCTCTCTGATGTTTAAAAAAAAAATTTCTGTACAATTCATCTAGCATTTTTAGTTGGCTTCAGTTAAAGGGTTGGTCCAGATAACCTGACTCAACATTACTGGGGGGAAAAAATTAACATTTTTAGGAAAAAATGAGCCAAGAATTTTCTAATGACATCCACAAAATTGTTTTTTTTTTTTTATTTTTTTGCTTCTTAAGTTAAATACAGTAAAGAATTCCACATTTTCCACAGAGTTCCACCATCAACTTCCCCCAAAAGTTAAACAGAGATACCATACAATCTAGCAAAGATTATAAACCTGTGAGATACCCAAGAGAAATGAAAATGTGCCATACAAAAACTTGTACACAAGTTTTATAGCAGCATTTTCACAACAGTCAAAAAGTAGAAACAACCCAATGTTCCTCTGTTGATAAATGGATAAGCAAATGTGGTATATCCACACAACGAAATACTATTTAGCCATGAAATGAAAAATGAATACATGCTATTATATGGATGAAATTTGAAAACATCTGCTAAATCAAAGAAACCAGATATAAAAGACCACATATTGTGTGTAACTCCAGTAGAGGCAAATCCATAGACACAAAGAAGTAGATTAGTGGTGGCCAGGATGTGGGGGAAGGGGGATTGGGAAATAATGCTAATGGGTACCAAGTTTCTTTTTGGACTGATGAAAATGCTTTGGAATTAGTGTTCATGGTTGCACAAACTTGTGAGTGTAATAAAAACCTCTGAATTGTATAATTTAAAATGGTGAATTTTATGGTGTGTAGATTATATCTCAATAAAAAGATGGAGAAAGTTAATCTCAAGTATGTCTAAAGTATCCACTGTGGTAGCCACTAGCTACACAAAGTTGCCTCACTGAGCATTCAATGTCACATAACAATAAAAGATATCTGAGGCAATGATCTATAAAGATATCAGGTAATATGAAAGCACTTTATGCAAGTTACTGAAAACTGTGGAAATGTTTACTATGATTGTGAATAATCATCACAATGGAATTTATACCTATTGAGTCCTATACCCAGGTACCAATGAACAGAACTAAGTAAAACAAAAGCCAATAGAGTCTATGAAAACAACTTTAATTATACCCCAAAAGAAACTGGAGAATACAACTTCCCCTCTCTGAATAATTTTCTTTTATATAGCAGTCATTTATTCAGATGAACATAGCTGATGAATGGTATCTTTAAAAAAGAAAAGAAAACAAAAGAAAAGAAAGAACTGTCTACGGTTAAACAATACAGTCTGCTCTACCATACTGTATTTTTGGAGGTAAATTAGCTCATATGAAACTGGTAAAGAGGGAATGATGTCAGTGTAATAAAGAAGTAACTTTGGTTCCCTGGTGATTTTTCCCTAGGAAAGGGGAGCCAGGAAAGAGGAAATAGCAGAAACAACTTTCAGCAGGAAAGGAAAGGCCTCCTGACAGCACGAGTATTTATTTCTCATACTTTGTATCAGTGCTTCACAGTATGGCAGCCACTAGCTAGCTTAAACTAAAAATTCAGTTCCTTACTTGCACTAATCATATTTCAAGTGCTCATCACCTACACTACTAATGGCTACCATACTGAACAGCATAGTAGAACATTTCCATCATCACAGAAAGTTCAATAGTGCTGCTTTCAATGATGCTATGTACAGATGTTAAGTTCTTCAGGCTGCCAATCTCAATATGAAGAAGCCAGAATCAACAAAATTGATGCCTGTGAAAACACAAAAACTGAAGCCCACTTCAACAGTCGAATCTCTACCAAACTGCTGTATTTTTTTGGTATGTAATATAAAAAATATCCCTGTTTTAAAGACTAGTTTCAGCCAGGTCTACTGTTGCTTGTGACCAGAAATAACGTAACTAATACAGAATAGTTTTAAAATGTTTTCACATACATTATCCTCAAGACCCACAAGGTTTAGACCTTTCATACTGCTTTCTCTTCTGATACTGAGCTTAGTACTGGTACCAGAAACTTTCAGTAAGTAACCAATTAATATGGCTAAGAAATGCTAATTATAATACTAATTATATCTGAAATATCAAATAATCAAATAAGATTTGAGAATTATAATACTTTTCAAACACCTAAATATCCACCTAAACCTTTACTTTTTAATTGTCCTTCAAAACATAACTGGTAGGTTTTTTACAACCCAAAGTAACAGAACAATTTTTAAAAACTTAATTCAACTATAAAAATGTGGAAAATAGCAATGAAAATATTTTGATTATATAATATTATGGGATAATCCTATATAAACACTGGTGGCATAAAAAAGCAAACTAAATTTGAAAATTCATGCACAAATACTAGTTGATATTTCTAAGGTCTTTTTGTAGAACATAATCATTTTTGAAGTTTTCAAGATAGATTCTAGAAATAACAACTCAAGCCCAAAAATTACCACAAAATACTAACTAGTTATATGAAAAGAAAATTTGTTCAGAACCAAAGCATAAGAAAAATATTCTCCATTGAATTACAAGAAGTAAATTTCAGTATGAATAATCAAGCTTTGGCACATTCGCTAAGACTCAAGCATATAGGTTATTTATCAATTTTTAAAAATCACTAACATTTTAAAAACAGTATTAAAGTTTACCTTCTGGTGTTCTACTGCTAATGAACTAAAATAAGATCTATAATATTCTTTGACTAAACAAATAAATATAGTCACATACCAATGTGCTTACACATGTAATAATATTCTTTACAGAATAGCCTTAGGATACACAAGGATCAAAGCACATATTAAAAGTTGTAAATCAACCATCAAACAAAACCCTAGATAATTATAAGGTATATTTACTTTTCCAAAATATAAGTAGTTCATACTACCATTTGGAATTGTTTACAGGTACAGCACTGATTGCATAACTGTAAATTAAAAAGTAGAGTTATGACAAATGCCAAGAAGATCTCTCTCTTTAGACACTCCAGATCCCTAAACAGTTTCTCCCAGGACTAAGCTATAAAAATAACTTCAAAATAAATATAAAATCTGTTAACTATCTCCTTAATTTTAAAGTATGTGTCTGAATGGCCTGGTTAAAAAAAAATGCATGTCTTCATTAGATACCTTTATATAAGAAAACAGAAATATCACTATAGATATATCTCACTTTTCAGGCATACCCAGAACATTGTTAAATACGGTAAATACCCTCATTTTTTGCTCTAAATGAGCTTCCAGCTCTAGTAGTAGTTTAACATTTATATGCTGAATGGTTAACATCTGGTGGAAAGCATCAAAATCTTGGGATTCCAAGCATCTTGAATCCATACTGAAGTGTATCTAACAAACAGACTTCTGAGGTAAGATAATGTAATAGCCAACATGTCATCTTCTTAGGAAAACAGAAGGCATATGGCCAGCTACCACCATATTACCAGTGTCTAATACAATGCCTCATACATAGTATGATAAGTATCAGTGCAATAAATTTAAAAATGAAGAAACAATGCATTATATTAAATACTTTTATCCTCTTCTCTTCCCTTCTCTTTAACCCCAATCAAGAAGGTTACAATGCAATTCTAACAAAATTAATAGCTTGGGGAGTGCAAAATAGTCAGTAAAACTCAAGCAGCTGTTCTATTAGGCTCCTTCAATAGCTACCCAAAGCTTCAGGAGAAAGTCAAGGGCATTACACATCTCTTCAGAATCTGGTTTACTTCTCAGGTCTTAGCTATTTCCACTCTTCACACTACACTACAGCTATACTTAGCAGATTTTAACTCCATACGATATTTGTGCTATGTCTCATTTCTTCCTTTCCACAGAAGTTGCCCCCCTAACCTACAACATCCTTTCTTTTAACCCCTTTTCCCTCGCCAACCCTATCCTTTAAAGGACTCAGGTGATGGTGTCACATCTAGAGAACATTTTCTCTGACCAGTCTCCCAATTCTCCTTCTTCCACTGGTCAGAAATTTGGTAAATGTATCAAAGAACTTCTAGAGAAAAAAGAACAACTTATCTAAGTACTAGACACTCAATCCATGACACACAGGGACATAAAAAGGACACAAAGGTATTCGTCAATAACCACAAGAAATGCATTACAGAAATGTGAGCTATATTATAAAGTGATACATGTATCATCCTTTTTATCTATGAACTCCTGTTTATAAATCAACACCATCAATCTCTGATGGAGAAAAACCTGACCTCAAGAAAATAAAAAGCACATGTAGAGATGCATTGTTCCTTATAGAAAGCACATAAATGAAAATCAATATTGTATGATAAATAATAATATTCAAATACACAGTAAAATGGAAATAGTAAAACTGAAATTGCAAGAGCTATGGTGACTGCTGTGTGAGGTGATGGTGCAGGACATGTGGGAAGAGGAGGAGAGCCATGAGGATTGCGTGCCTCACCCTGTGAATCACCATCCTGCTGCTTCAGGCTCTGTTAGGAATAAAAGAGCAAGGCAGGGGGCTGGAGGTGGAGGGAAGCTTTGTCTTGTCTTCAGGTGTTTCATTATTTTTTCCCTTTCCCTGCCGCTCCACTGCAGCCCTGTAAAACATTAGGCAAGCCTCTTAAACACTCCCTGTCTGTTCCATTCCTCATCTGTAACATGGGGAGAAAAAAACCGACTGGCTCAAAAAGGCTCTGTGAGGACTTAATACTGTCAGAAAACCTAAACACAGTCACGCCTCCAGTTCTATAACTAGTTGATCTCAGGAGACAAAAGTCATTTATCTTTCTTTTTTGCTCAACTGAGAAACTGGAGTCCATCTCCCCACACATTCCCGCCAGCCCCCTTAAACACACTCAAAGAAGTACATGTAACTACACAGAACGGAATCAAAAGGTTACCCATTAAAAATGTGTTCCCTAGTTTGCAATTCACACCAATATCAGCATACTATTTTCAACTGCTCTTTAGAAGGTCTTAAAAGTTTCAATTTGTGGTTGCTCACTGCTTGAAATTATTTCAGAGGATAGATACTCTTAGGAAAAAGCCGGATAAGTACCGCCAAGAGACTGCATTGTTAACGTGAAGCTTTTAGTTTCCCTGCACTTAGGACAAGTTAACTCAAGTTAATACAAGATTGCTTAGACCTCATCTCAAAAGGTTCTGATTCAGCAGGTCTGAGATGGGGCCCAAGAACTTAAGATCAGTAACAAGTTCTCTAGTGATGCTGATGTTCCTGGTCAGGGCACCACACTCTGAGAACGAACTGATTTTAAATAACGTACTCCTTAGCATGATCACTTTTACTACCAGCTGTTTTTTAAATAATTGATAGATGCATCTTATATTGATTCCCTTCCTTTATATCCCTTCCCTAATATCTTCCTTTCTTTAAGATATTATTTTCAAATTCCATTGTAATTTGAGAGCAGGGAGGAACTATCAAGACTCAAAAAAGCAGATTTTCTCTCCCTTTAGAATCTAAATTATCAGTCTTATTTCATTTATCACTGTGCCTCAACTTCCTCAACTGTGAAATGGGGACAATTAGAGGGATTCAATAAGATAATATAAGTAAAAGCCCTTGGAAGAATACCAGGTCACATTAAATACTTGATGAATGTTATATATTATTCTTATTGCAATTATCCTCATTCATTTTCTGTTTATTATTGAGGAAAACTTGTTCATGTTTGCTATGTTATACATGACCGGTGTATGTATAAAATCTTATCCATTTATGGTAAAATGTTCCAGAGCACCGATGGATATGGTAAACTGGAGAGCAAAGGAAGGGGATAATGTCAAAGATCCAGGTTCTAATCCCTGTTCTGCCACTAAATTGCTACATGACTCTGGGAAAGTTATTTAACTGTAGTCTCAGTTTCTGCTTCTGAAAAAGCTTATCTTAAATATGAAGATCAAATGAGATAATGCAAGTTAAAAAAATTTTTAAATACTTCAGTATTCCTGTGGTGAAGAAAATACCTCTATTTGGGAACAGTTCACAAGGTGTTAATAAGAGAGATAAATGGCCCCTGTACATCCTTAAATGACAGCATAATGATCTAAATCACCACGTAAGATATTTACTGAATATTCTCCAAAGCCACCAAGTCACAGCTATTTTAAATATTATGAGTAGAAATATTTAATATTTCAAATACCATTGCAACATGAAAGAAAAAAGTGAGTACAAAAGTAATCTTAGGCGTTTTTTTGTGTAGCAGATGCTAAAATTCTCTTTTCATGCCTTTAGCATAACTTTCATTTTGATGCCAAAACCTTCTATTGGTTCTAGGATTTTATTTAGTATAAATTCAATGTATATACACATCCGTATGAATAATGGTGACTAATCATATTGGTGATTTTCATTTCTAGTTTCTAATACTCTAGGATATATCTAATGGTCTTAAAAAATTAAATAATACAGTTCACAAGTTTTTAAATCTTAGCTTACTGAAAATTGGGGAGTTAATAACATTTTCTTTGTACATTTCAATTAAATGACTACTTTTTGTAGGACCAATCAAAAGTCTGCCACCTGTTTTTGTGTCAGTGCTTACCAACATGAAAAAATACATGTATCTTTGATGTCTCCTAATGAACTATAAGAAATAAGGTAGTAAAACTCATTTTTTGTACAGAAGATACTCCTGAAAAGCAGTATGCAAACATTTTCAAATAAGATATCATTTTAAATACAGCAGTGATACTCTCTATTTCAAAGAAATCCAGTTATGAAGTCTCTTATAAAGTTTATCTCAATGACAATCTCCTAATGTGTAAGTTTCCATTTTCATGTGTTTAGCTTTCTCAACACAGGAGGTCCATACAAACCACAAGACACTGGAGACTTTAATTTAAACTACCTTAAAACAGACTTTAATGTAAACTACCTTAAAAAAACAAAGCTATATAGAAATAATTTGTATTAACTGTAATTAAAACATTTAAACTGATTAAAATTTTAAGAGACTAGTTTTAAAATATAAATAATATGAAACAAGGAAAAGCAAAGACAGAACACCATTCTGTAGATAGGTTTCTAACACCTGTGTTTAAAAATTGAAAGGTAGATAAATGTAAGCAGCATGTCTTCCTCTCTGTTTATCATCACAATATTCAAATACCAGCTACTTCTACTTTTACTATATTATATTTATTCTATAGTGCTCTCAGAGAACATACTAGATCTACTCCCAGAGGGATAATGCATGTGCATCCTTATGCTGTAGACTATGCAGGAGTGGTTAACATTACAGGGCACCCATCTTTCTTCTCTTCACGGTACATCCCCAAAGGGCCTGTGTATAGGATACAACAGATCAGAAATACATCTACAGAGGACTCCATTTGAATATATTCAAGACTCTGTCAAAGGATATTTTAGTAATATGGGGAAAGTAAAACCCTGCTGATTTTAAAGACTAACATATATACAACAGGAAATAGGTGAATTCAGGTTAGAGGCCTTATGTAAGTTGTTCAACAAAGTTTTCAGTTAGTTTCACTGCTGATCACATTACATAAGGAAATACTCTAAAGTAGATGACTTATAGCTTGTTCCATTTATTGCTGATGTGCACAGCCACATGAGAAGACCAAAGAGTCCAGAATATCACAACAATGTGTTAAAATTTTATAGATATAAAATCTTCAGTTGGTAAAAGTGTATCTCGATGGTATACAAAACTGTAGGTAGAAAAAGTCTTGTGGCTTGAATTAGAAATCTCTAACATCATTTTGCAAAGTGAATGGCACACAGGAACCCCTAAAATATTTTTGTCAAATGAACAAAGGGACATCAAAAAGTTTGCTTCCAATTACTACAACTGTTTTAAAGGAAACTATGTGAAAAAGGAAAAAAATATTTATAATGGCATTCTAAAATTATCCTTAAATGAGATATTTGTAAAGCACTTAGAAAGTGGCCCACAGGAAGGTCTATGTAAATATTTGTTATTACTCTTATTCTGTTAACTTAGTTTGGTTCACAACAATCTTGGTAGCTTCATTAATATAAATCCATTACCAACACTGATAAAAAGAACTGAGGTGTGTATGCACTACTAGTGAGGATGTAGCTGCATCACCTTTATATGTGGAAAAAGAATATCTTACAAGGGAAACCAGTATTGTCTAACAGTGAAAATTAACTCAGTGACACATTTACAAGAAAGGTGAATTAAGCCTTATAATTTTATCCTACCACAACAAATTAAATCCCTTATAATCCAATGTGTCTTCTGTCTACTATATTTATATAATTCAGAACTTCATAAAGGGTTATTGGTAAGATTCATGTTCACTTATAACTAAGAAATCCAATTAAAAAAATAAAACATCAAAATGCCAATTGATAATTGACCTGCAAAACTTTTCCTTCATACTGAAGTAACCTGTAATATACGAGGACTGCTAAAAGATGTTTGGGATTTACTCTCTTACACTTCGATTGCTGACCACAACACAGGTGAAGACTGAGGTAGTTTGAAAATTCTGTGAGGATTAAATCACACTATATTCTTCATATTCTCTAAGGAAGTAAGCTTTAGGCAGTGTGAAGCACCCTCAACTTCCAGGGGCCAAGAACAACAACTGCTGCAATAAAAGAGCAGAGTAGTTAGGGTTAAGGTGGAGGTTGCCTTCTACAATGAAACTAGCTTGAATACCTATTTGTTGACACCATTAAAGTCAACTCTATTTCTTTGTTTGACTTAAGGCAGTGGAGCTTTTGATAAGACACAGAGATTTTTTAAAACAAGATGTCATTTTAAACTAAACACTAGGGATACTCTCTGTTTCAAGGAAATTCAGTTATGTAGTCTCGTATGAAGCTTAACCAAATGAAGATCTCCTAGTTTACAAAATGATGATTCAAAATGCATAAGGATATATAACAGGGAAACAGTCTACTAAATAGTTTATATTGCACATAAGTGATAAGATATACCCTAAAAGTTCAATGATGTAAAATAATTTACAATTGATAAAAACATTACTGTGGTAAAGAGTCTGGCTAAAGATGTAACCATGTAATTTAATTTATCAACAAAAGCAGGGTCAAAAGCTTCATATACACTTCAGAGGAGGTTCAAGGCAGCAAGCCACTTAAATAAAACAGTGGGCAAATCAAGCAACAGAGATGAGTCATAGCTGTAATTACACTATATTTTACTTTTCATTTCAAACAATTGATTAATTGCTAAAAAATAAGTATTGTTTTTAAATATAAGCATGAGAAAAATTTTTTTGTAGTAGCAATCAACTACTGTCCAAAAAGGAATGGCTAAGGCAGAAAAATATAGGGGAATTTAAAAATGTATTTTCAGAACTGTAACATAATCTGTGGAGGCAAATAAGTTAGACTCCTACACAATGAAATAAAATTTCTTCCTCTATCTTAATTTTAATTTCTCAAATAAAATCTAAGTTGGGACTTCATTTCTTCTTTTATAGTTAGGTTTGCATCAGTTCACATGGTTTCAGGACTTAAGCCAAAGAAATACCTAATTTACTGAAGCAGTTTTCTAATATTACAATACTAAGCCAAAGTATATGTCTTGTCAAACAGTGGGGAAAAAAATTCCTGTTTTGAATAAAAATTTTAAAAACCTCTACATATAAAAAAAAAAAGATGAATGACTATGAAACTAATTTAAAATGCTGTCAGAAATATACATAGAAAGTTAATTTCTATAAGGAGATTTTGCAACAGAAAAGAATTAAAGACAAAAGCATACTGGACCTCTTTTTTGAAGATTTTGTTTTAAAACACTTTCTCAACAGATCAAAATCATTCCAAAAAATTTCCTTTTATTTTCACTTAACTTGGGTTGGTAGAACTATGACAGATACTGAAGGTCAACAGATATTAAAAAAAGAAAGAAAGAAAATGAGACCGTCCTCCTCCCACAACTAAACACTATTAATAAAACAGGAATAATATTTACATCATTTTCTCCTACTTCTTTCATGTTTAAAGTGATGACATCAAGACATATTTTAACTAAAACTGCACACTTTCCAAAGTGACATAGTTTCTTATGAATTTAAAAACTCATATAAAATAAGTAATCATGAACAAAATGTTAGACTATACTAGTGTTTTTATAAAACCACCTCATTTATTTTTCCTCAATGATTAGGATATATTTAAACGTAAGTGGGTCATCGTACAGCAATAATTAGATCCTTCTAAGAAACAACTCAGAGAAAAGATGTATCTATAACTGATTCATACTTTGGATATAAAAAGCAATCTTTCCGTTAAAGTTATTAAATGAATATTTAATTATTATCTGCAATTCAGGCATTACTAGAGATATGTGTTACCTCAACGATATCCAAGTTGGTTCTGCTTTCATGAGGTTCATTATATTCTGTATACTTGAGAAGAACTTTGTCCATATCAGTGCTGGCATACTGAAACAGTTTGTTAGAGCTGTTGAAAATGATGAGTGCTATTTCACAGTCACACAGCACACTAAGTTCATAGGCTTTCTTCATTAATCCGAACTTTCTCTTTGTAAAAGTAACCTAGACAATAAAAAAGTGTATTTTTATTAAAGGCTTTAGTAGTACTTGAATACAGACTACCTACATCCACTCAGCTAACTTGTACCTCTCCCTTCCTCCCAAGCCCTTCTATTGTACCCACTGAAATTCCCAGTCTAGGATCAGCAAAGTCCCAAGTGTTTTCAAATTCTTTAAATATTTCTTTCTCAAAGAGAACTCTATCACTGAAGTCCTCTCAAATAGAGACTGCTTTTTATTTGTTTTAAAATATCATACCTCCTGCACTCAAGAGCCTGGAAGACATGTCTTTTTAGTTCCCCGTTCTCTTCTCCAATTAATTTTTCTTTCTCCTCCTCTAAAAACCCCAGCTATTTTGAAGCTTAAGCCATGAAATTTATACCACCCAATAACTCTCCTTGTGGTGACCCCCTGGTCACTCTCCCTCGTGCACTGGTAATTATCACCTAACTACTTCTCCTTCTAACCCTGTTCTTTTCTCTGGTGACTTCAGCATCTGCATAAAAAATTAGTGCAAATACCTTAGCCTCTCAGCTCCTCATCCTTTACCTCTCAACCTCCAAAATGATCAACTGCCACCACATATCAAGCCCTTAACTCTGCCATCACTAATAATCGTATCACCTCCAAAATCTCAATTTCATGCATTCCACTTTGACTACCTCCTATCCAGCACTCCTATTTTGTATTCTCTCCAGAAATTTCTTAAATCTTCATCAAGTCCTCCATTTACGTCATCACTCTGTTACCATCTACACATTCTCATGCCCTTTCTTCCCTCTTTAGATTCCATGCTCCATCACTATTTTCACTTCCTTGCAAAATCACATAACCCCTTTAGCCTTCTGTCATTAACATACTTGCCTGGCACAGCCCCAACCAGGGACTGACTCCTCTATTCATATAACCATCTATCTCTGTATCTCTATGCAAGTAGCTGGTAACTACTGGGAACACAAGTGTGCACACCCACGCATACCCTGCTGGAGTTTCTAAACTGATGAGCATAAATCTGAACACTTAAATGCCTGGCAGTTTAACTTGGCTGATCTGTCTCATTAGCCCATTCTCCAGGTCAACTACCTTCTCTCCCTCAAATCCACTCTCTGCTGATAACCTTGCCTCAAACCACTGAGAAATAAGCAGCAACAATCTCACTTCCCATCACCAAATCTATCAATTCAAATGCTTCATCTATACTGTTCCACACTGTGCCTTCTCTGCTGTTATTACTGACATTTCTGTTCCTACTCCTTTCCACATGTTTTACTCTCTTCCCCTATCATTTCCTTCCTCTCTATCAGATCAAAGACCAAAGCTTATAAACATGCTCTTACACTTCCTTTAACTGCACGTTGCCTCCCCAGTTTCCATCCCTTCTCTTCACCCCTTTTTCTGCTTTACTTCAGAGTAAAACTGTTTGAAAGAAACACCTATAGTTGTTTCCAATTTCTCACCACCTATTCTCTCCTCAACTACTGCAATCAGACTTCCAGTCCCCACATTCCACTAAGACTTGTCAATATCATTATTAGTGACCTCCAATTTGTGATTAAAGTCAATGGTCATTTTTTCTTTCTTATTCTACTATATATAGCTCAGCAGCATTTTACAAAGTTGACCATGTTCTCACTCCTTGAACATTTTTTTACCCAGGTGTTTATGACACACACAACACTGTCCTGGTTTTCCTTCTAGTTTCAGGGACTCCTTCCTCTCAGCCTCCAGCGTTCTATCCTTTTCCTCTGTTCAACCTCTACTTATTGAAGTGCCTGTGAGCTTTAGACCTGAGTTTCCTTCTCTTCACTTTCACAGATCTTGTGAGGTAATTGCATCCAGCTTCATGATTTTAAAAGGAACAAATATGCTCCTTCCACAGTCTTCTCCATTTCAGCAAAAGGTACTGTCATCCATTCAAACAAAATCAAATAATATCTATGAGTTATCCCTGATCCTTATCACAATAATCAACTCACCCAATTATTCAGCAAAATTGTGTTAACTCTACCTCTAAAACATATCCCAAATCTATCAACTTCTGTCTATACCACTACCACCTTAAGTTACACAATCTCTCATGTATATTATTTATATAATCATCTTATTAGATTTCCTGCTTTACTTATTGTACGCTACAGTATATTTGCCACATCCCTGCCAAAGTGATATATAAACAAATATATAATTTTATGTAAGTGTATATATCAAATATAAGATATTTTGCTTGCCCCTCTATTTTCCCTTGAACTAACATAAACCCCTTAACCCACATTTTCAACTTACGATTTTTCATTCCACATTTTTGTATAAGATCATATAATCATATACTCATATAAGGGATCCTGACAGCATTTTACAAAACTGGGACTCTAACAATAGTCTTTATTTTGTTTTCCTCATTTACCCACATTCATACATATATCTCTAAGTTAAATGGTATAGTTCTAAGGTACTCTTTTAAACAATTTCATAATTTTTTCATATGTTGCTAGTCTTTTGCTAGTATGATAGATGCAAAATAAAAATCTCATTTTTAAAATATGCATTTAAAAAATAAACTATTTACTTATTGAAGTATTTGATTTACAAAGTGTTAATTTCTGGTGTATAGCATAGTGATTCATATATATACACACACACACACATAAATATACACACACACACATTCCTTTTCATTTTCTTTTTCATTACAGGCCATTATAAGGTATTGAATATAGTTGCCTGTGCTATACAGTAGGAACCTGTTTATCTATTTTATATAGTAGTAGTTATATTATATTATTATATAATACATATATATATATATATAAAATGTAGTAGTTACTACTACAAATTCTGAACTCCCAATTTATCCCTTCCCACCCCTTTGCCCTTTAGTAAGCGTAAGTTTGTTTTCTATGTCTCAGTCCATCTCTGGTTTGTAAATAGGTTCATTTGTGTCCTTTTTTTTTTTTTTCAGGTTCCACATATAAGAGATATCTTACAATTTTTTCTTTCTCTTTCTGACTTAACTTCACTTAGTATGATGATCTCCAGGTCTATCCATGTTGCTGCAAATGGCATTATTTTATTCTTTTTATGGCTGAGTACTATTCCAGTGTGTGTGTGTGTGTGTGTGTGTGTGTCTGTGTGTGTGTGTGTGTCTGTGTGTGTATGTACCACAACTTCTTTATCCAGTCATCTGCTGATGGACATTTAGGTTGCTTCCATGTCTTGGCTATTGTAAATAGTGCTGTTATGAACACTGGGGTGCATGTATCTTTTCAAATTGGAGTTTCCTCCAGATATATGCCCAGGAGTGGGTTTGCTGAATCATACAGTATGTCTATTTTTAGTTTTTTAAGGAACCTCCATACTGTTTTCCATAGTGGCTGCACCAGTTTATATTCCCACCAACAGTGCAGGAGGGCTTCCTTTTCTCCACATCCTCTCCAGCATTTACTGTTTGTGGACTTTTTAATGATGGCCATTCTGATCTGTGTGAGGTGATACCTCACTGTAGTTTTGATTTAAATTTCTCCGATAATTAGTGATACTGAGTATTTTTTCATGTGTCTGTTGTTTACATCTCCTGCCCATTTTTGGACTGTGTTGTCTGTTGTTCTGCTACTGTTTTTATGAGCTGTTTGTATATTCTGGAAATTAAGCCACTGTCGGTCACATTGTTTGCAAATATTTTCTTCCATTCTGTAGGTTGTCTTTTCATTTTATTTATGGTTTCCTTTGCTATGCAAAAGCTTGTAAGTTTAACTAGGTCCCATTTGTTTATTTTTTATTTTATTTCTATTACCTTGGTAGACTGCCTTGAGAGAACAGTGCTATGATTTACCAGAGAATGGTTTGCCTATAGTCTCTTCTAGAGGTTTATATAAGTGTCTTATCTTATGTTTAAATCTTTAAGCCATTTTAAGTTTATCTTTGTGTATGGTGTGAGGGAGTGTTCTAATTTCACAGATATACGTACAGCTATATCCTTCAATCAGATTACCTGTTAATATTTAAACACATTTGCACTCTCCAAACACACACTTTTTTTCTGAACCCTTCGGACTAAGCTGCAGATTTTAAGGTCCCTTTGCCCCTAAATATGATCTTAAAAACACAGACAAATTATCAAAATAAAAAGACCCAACATGGAAACAGCACTATTACCTAATCTATAAACTTTAAATTTCTCAAGTGTCCCACTAATTTTCTTTATAGAGGGGAAAAAAGGTCCCCCCGCCTCTAGCACAGAATCCAATCCAGGATTAGATTTTGCATTTAATTGCATCATCTTTAATCTGAAACACTTCCTTGGTCTTTATCTTTCAGGACCTTGGCACTTCTGCAGAATATGTGCCATTTATATTGTACTCTGTATCTCAATTTGGCTTTGATGTTTCTTTCTGATTATACACAGATTGTGTATTTTGGCAGGAACAGTTTTAAGTGATGTTGTATCCTCAATACATCACATGAAAAGTCCACGTAGTATCTATTTGCCCTCCAATTAGTATTGTTAAATTGATTAAGGTAGTGTCTGCCATGTTGTTTCCCCTGCAAAGTTACTATTTCCCCCCGTAATTAATAAGTATATTGTGAGGATTTCCATGTAAATATCCTGTTTTCTTATCAAACTTTTAACTGATTTTAGCATCCATTGATGATTATTGCCTGAAAAATTATTACTATGGTGGTTGTCAAATGGAGATTTTCTAATTCCATTAAACTTTCTATCTACATTTACTAGCTGGCATTTTACTGTGCGAGTTTTCCTTTTCCTTCCTGCCTTCATTCATGTCAGCATCAACTCATGGATTCTTATTTTATTCTACAGGTTATAACCCATTCATATCAAACTGTCTTTTACTTCACCCACTATACTGACTTCCTGTGTCCATCTGACATGTTCCCAATATTCCTTGAAATTCCTGGCACAGTCAGATATTCCAGGCTCTTTCTGTTCTTTCCCTGTCCCAGCCCTAGAATCAGCCTTTCACCAGAGAGCTGAGCTCTGATTCCTTTTAGTAGATAACTGTATTTAGAAACCAAGATCTAGATGGTAAGTTACTTGGGTATCATTGTTTCTAGGCCCTCTCAACAGACAGAACTAGGAAATATGAATACGTATAGACAACACACACACACTTCAATATCTGCTTCTATTTTTATCAAAATATATACTAGAATTTATGATACTTCCAATTCTATGCTATCAGGTTTATTCTAGCCTTCCCCTGTTCATAGCTGTAACTTCCTTCTCTGACAGTAAGAAACCCAGCTCCCATTATCCACAATATATTTACTTATTTGCTCAATCTTAGAATACACTTTAAGTACTTTTAAAATTGCTAACCCATACATTGAAAAAACAAACCTACCAACTAGAAACAAAAGATAATTCTTTTGCTGAGAGCCCAAAGGACTAGGTCAAGGGATAAATGCAAACATAACTGTGTTGGATATTATCAAATACCACATCCCCAAATGACTATACAAATTTGTATTCCCAACTGCAATGCAAAGGAGGGCTTACTTCTTCACAGCCTTGCAAATACTTTCATTAATAAAAGTATTAAAGAGCTATGAATTTTCTTCTGATTCCTACATTAAATACATTCCAAAAATACTGATGTATACTATTTTCAATATTATTTTTTAGAAATCATGTAATTTCAGTTATGTAGTTCCTCTTTTACCCAAAAGTTGTTAGACTGGCATCAAACTTTAAAAAAAAAGAAATTCCAAGGTAGAATTGGTCTTTAACAAATGAACAAACAAAATTAATTTCTAGTTTTACTACATGGTAATCAGTGTATGTTTGTAATATTTCTCCCTCATTGAATTTACTGATGTTTCTTTGGTTAGGTAAGACACCATCAATTTTGGTGAATGTTCTATGTGCACTTATATACTCTATTTTCTGAGTGTAATGTTCAACATACCACTTTAGGTCAATTTTATTGATTATACTCTTAAGATCTGGTATACCCTCACAATTATTTTTTGTCCATTTGATCTATCTCACATTAAGATTAGTGTATTTAAGTATCTTACTACCAGTTTGTTTCCATTTATGTTTCTTTGTATCTCAATTTTTGCTTGATGAAGGTAATATTTAGTGTATCAATATTCCCTAATTCTTAATCTCCAAGGTAATTGCAGCTTTTAGCATTGAAAAGTATCTCTCTTTGTCCCATTTAATGCTTTTTGTCTTCTATCCAACACTGTCTAATATCAGTACTGTAACTCATTTTCTTATTGCTTCCATTTGTCTGGTACACCTTTTCTCATCTCTTTACTTTTAGTCTTTCTGATCATTCCACTTTAGGTATGTCTCTTTCTGCCAAAAGTTGAGGCTTGTGAACTAAACTGAAAATGTTTCTTTTAATAAAGAGTTAGTCCCATTTATATTTATTGATATGACTGATAATGCTTAGAGACTTCGTTGTCATTTTAATATTTTAATAAATATTTAATATTTATACATATTATGCATATTTCCTAATTTTTCCTCTCTCTCAATGATGTTTCTTTGCTCTTTTATCTTCAAAAATTTTAGGAAAGATTAGCAGTTTTGTTCTAGTGGTTACTTTTACAGTTACAGCTTTTTAAAATGCCCTAGGATTTCCTGTTTTCATGCTTATCCTTTCATTATTTGGTTTGTCAAATCTTAATGATATTCTTTAACTCCCACCTGTTACCTAAACAATTACCAGTGTACTTACTATACTTTCCTCTTTCCCGCTCCTTTCTACTGTGTCTCAGTGGCATTATTTCTATTTTGTCAAAGCAAAGTAATAAATAATAAATAACATATAACATATTATTCTTCCACCTTTGCCTCCATTGTTGCTTTAGGCTCAAATCTACAGTCAAATATATTAAATGTTGGTCGTGAGTCTTTCTGCTTTAGTTTCCTCAGGCGTCTCTCAGTTGTATGAAGCTTATCCTCTACTAGACCGCACAGTAATAGGTCATAAGTACAGAATTCCCTGAGCTCTAGTATGTTTTAAACTTGTTTTTATAACCTTTGTACTTGAATACAGCTAGACTGCAAATAAAATCCTGGCTTCAGAGTTTTTTCCTTGCAATTTTTGAAAATGCTGTTCTACTCCTGCTTTGCTTTGTATCTTGATTTTGCAAAATTTGATGGCAGTCTAATTCTCTGCACTTACAGATTTGTTGTTGTTTTATGCCTAGAAGCCCTAAGGATTTTTTCCTTGTCTCAAAATCTAACAGTTTCAGTAGGATATGTATCAAAGTTGATTTCTGCAGGTCTACCTAAAACCTTGGCATCTTATTTTCTCTTATTCTATGAAAACTTCTCTTCAATTATAGTTTAAATACTGGTTTCTGGTTCTATGGTTTTGTTTTTCTTCTTCAGGGACCACAATTATACATAGCTGGATCTTCTTCATTTATCTCCCTTTTCAACCACCTTCTCTCTATCCCTTTGAAATTACTTATCTCATTGTCTTTCATTGAGTTGCCTCCCTGCCCTCCTTCAATAATATTAAGGTCTCATTTGAATCTATTATTCCTTGGTCACTTTGTAATTTAGTCTTTGTTTTGATATGACTTTATTTTTTCTTTTTCTTTTTGGAGCTCAAGAGTTCAATCACTTTGTTTCATCTATGCTTTTCAAAAAATCCATTTTTGTTCTTAGTGTTTCAAAATTCTGCATTATGATTTTTTGGTAACATTCCAAAATATCTGTTTAAGGAAATCTACTTCTGCTTGCAGAGTCATATAACAGTTTTGCCCTACTTTTTCATTGTTTGGGGGAACAATTTCATTATCTAAATAGCTGTAAATATTATTGTTTTCTTCTTTATAATAATTTGCATTGGAAAAGATCGCTCACATCACTGAATTTCTATGGAAAGAACAGGCAGTAAAGATGCTTTAAAATACTCTTAGTTCAAGAGCACCTCTCCTTTTAAGAGTTAAGTATGGCCTCTTTAATGGAAGACTTTTTTGAGGGGGACTGGCAGTGGGGAGATTTGTGTCCTTTGATAAATATACATTTTTGAATATTCGTCTTAAAGAATTTATATATAAATATATATCTTCTCTTTTCCATTCAACTAGCATTTTCCAAAGAGAACTTTCGATTTCCTTTTTAATCTCTTCTTCAAACGGCTGCCTTTTCAAGACTACATACTTTCTTGAGCACCACATATATTTTAAGTTCTTTCTTTTACCCGTGGTTGGTTCTGATCTACAAAGAATATTTTTCAGAATTTTTGGACATAAAGTAGACTTCCTCTTACTGGTAGTGATTTCAAAACAATCTTAAGACAGCTACAAGGTCTCCTCTTTTCCTTTCCAAAACATACTTTTTCCTGAAGTATGCTTGCTCACTTCAAAGACTTGCATAGAAATTCTAGGAGCAGCATACTGTGACTTGGCTATAATTTTCTACTTGGAGGTAACGTGAATTTAGAATTCTTTGCCTTCTAGTTGTGCCAAGGTTGTAAATTTTATGTAATTTTTATTTGTTCTTCTTACTTGTCTGTATTGATTTTTAGGGAAATTACATTTGGAGAGTCAGAATTTATGCAGTCACCATACTTTGATTATGAAGAATTCCTTCTATAAATCTGAATCTTTGTTTTGAAACAGGCTTATAAATTTTTGTACTTGAAACATATTAAATGTTTCATTTCATTTTATTTTAAATATTATGAAATTTAAATTTTTTAACATATCAGTATTCATAAAACTATTTCAGTAGTAGGCAAAATAAATAAATTTTATTTTTAAATTATCATTTAACTCCAGTATTGCAATCACTATAAAGAAAAAGAATGGGACTAAAAGGCTAACCTACAAAATTCAGAGCCTCTATAAACTGAGGCACATTTTATTTTAATCTAACCAGCTTTCCTGATTTTGTGTCAAATCTGAGACTCATAATTTTCTGAATTTAAGAAGGTTGGATTGCACCATTTCTAAAAGACCTTCTATACTTAAAATCCCAAGTACCTGAAAAATTTTCATATGACATATATTTAGACATATCTTTATTTCATTGTTGAATTTAAAAGTCCAGAAGAGACTTCTGGTTTCCGCTCCAGCATGTAAGGCTAATGGAAGTTGCCACTCTGTTCTAAAAACAAGTAAAAAGCTGAACAAACTGAAAGTCAACAACTCTTCTTAGATCCCTCAGAGAACTGAGGTCCCAGGGAAACTTCTGTTCCTCAAACTGGAGACAGATAGGCAGATACTGAGAACCATAAATTACCAGAGCCGTGAGCAGAAACCTCCATAGGAAACAGTACCACTACAGCTGACTGATGTAACTGATGAGTTGCTGGAGGCTCACTGCAGACATGTATCAAAGTTAAGAACTCCGGGGGGGGGCTCTGCCTTGGGGAGGTGTACCTACACTTCTGTGAGTTTTACCTCCAGGACCTCTATCAGGTTCTCATAGTAAAGAGCTGAGAAAAAAAATCCCCTGTGCTCCAGCAAGAAGAGGGGGAAAAAATAGCCATTTGAATTACACCACAACATTCTATTCTTAACAAGGTCTTCCCTCAAGACAAACTATTTTACTAGAGCCTAACTTAACAGGGGTTTTAACAGAGCCTAACTGACCTGAGAAAACTAAAATGCCTCACTTTAATGTGAGCAAACGGAAATACTCAACTCTAACCCCCCTCCAGTGATCGTGTCCCACCCAAAGATTGGAGTGGGAGTGGGGGTAGGGAGGAGGAGGCTGGGAGGGGGACTGAGAAGCACTTAGAAAGTTCACAGTCCAAAGCCCCAGGTTCACTAGAAGACTAAGACCTAATCACAGGACTAGAGAGTACTTCCACTCTCCCCACACCTCAACATCACATTATTAAAAGGTCTATTTGCTGTAGTTTCTTAAGACCCAGTACATCATGTCTGGCTTTCAACCAAAAATTAAAAGGCATACTAGAAGGCAAAAAACACAGTTTGAAGAGACAGAGTAAGCATCAAAAAAGCAGAGTCAAATATAGCAGGAATGTTGGAATCATCAGATCAGCAATTCAAAATAACTATGATTAATATGTGTAATTTGATAATTGAGATAGATCAATTCCTTGAAAGATACAATCTGCCAAAACTCACACAAGAAGAAACAGACAGAGGTCTATTCTGATTGTCTATTATTGAATCAATAATAAACAACCTTCCGAAACAGAAAGCACCAGGACCTGAAGGGTTCACTGGTGAATTCTACCAAATATTTAAGAAATTATACTAATACTCTACAATTTCTTCCAGAAGACAGAAGCAGAAGGAATGCTTCCTAACTCATTCTATGAGGCTAGGGCTAACCCAATACCAAAACCAGACAGGCATTACAAAAAAAAGAAAATTATCGGCCAATATCTCTTATGAACATAGATGCAAAAGTCCTCAACAGAATATTAACTAATCAAATCCAACAATGTATAAAAAGAATTATACAACAGGACCAAGTGGAATCTATCCAAATATGCAAGGTTCAACATTTGAAAACAACCCAAACAAACAATAAGCAAAAGATGTGAACATATAACTCACCAAAGAGGATTATACAGATGATATAAAAGCATATGAAAAGATGCTCAATATCACATGTCATTAAGGAACTGCAAATTTAAACAGCAAGGAGATACTACTTACATTCTTGTTAGAATGGAAAAAATTAAAAACACTGACAACACCAAATTCTGGCGAAGATGTGGAAAAACAGGAACTCTCATTCATTGCTGGTGGGAATGCAAAATGGTACAGCCACTTTGGAAGACAGTTTGCCAGTTTTTTAAACAAAACTAAACATACTCTTATCATACAACTCAGCAATCCTTGGTATTAACCCAACTGAAGTGAAAACTTCTGTCCACGCAAAAACCTGCACATGGTTGTTTAGAGCAACTTTATTCATAATTGTCAAAATGTAGAAGCAAGCAAGATGTCCTTCAGTAGGTCAATGGATAAACAAACTGGTACATATAGACAATGGAATATATTCAGCCCTAGGAAGAAATGACCTATCAAGCCATGAAACAACATCCAAGAACCTTAAAATCCACATTATTTTTCAAAGAAGACAATCTGAAAAAGCTACCTATTGTATGATTTGAAACATATGACATTCTGGAAAAGGCAAAACTATGGAGACAATAGAAAGATCAAAATTAAAACAAAAACAAAAAACAAAAAACAGAGCACTGGTTGCCAGGGGTTAGTAGGAGGGAGGGATGAACAGGCAAGAAGGCAGACCACAGAGGTTGTTTAGGGCAGTGAAACTATTTTGTGTGATACAAAAATGGTGGATGCATGTCATTATACATTTGTCAAAATCCTATACTTTGTACAACACCAAGAGAGAATACTAACGTAGACCACGGACACTGAGTGATGATGATGTGTCAATGTAGGTTCATCGATTTTAACAAACGTACCACTCTGGTGTGGGATGCTGGCAGTGGTGGGGGGAGCTGTGCATTCATGAAGGCAGAGGGTATATAAGAACACTGTATTTTCTGCGAATCTAAAACTGCTCTTAAAAAGTCTATTTTGTGAGGAGGGTATAGCTCAGAGTAAAGTGCATGCTTAGCATGCACAGGGTTCTGCATTCAATCCCCAGTACCTTCACTAAAAAATAAATAAAACTAATTACCTACCCTCTGCCCCCAAGAAATCAAACAAAATGGTCTATTTTCAAAATGGGTTAAAAAGAAAAAGTCCGTTAAGAGTATATCCTTAAATAGTCTTTAGAATTGTGCAACAATGTAGACAAAGTGCAGCATTTTCTCTCCCCATCAATACCTACACCACATGCTTGCTTCCTCCTATGAGTTTTGTCTAACCATTGGCTTAGACTTTGAATCAACACCAAAGTAGCTACTGAAGATTTCAGGTATAATGTAAAGTAATTGTTTTCACTACGTTTTTTTCTATAGATATAAAATTAAATATACCTACATTACAGGTATAATGTGTACATGTAAAAGAGAAACAACGAAAACACATTTCACTGTACAATTCAAAGAAGTTTCTGTATTTTTCAGTATATTTCATTTTCTATGTAGCATGAAAAAAATTGAAATGTAGTATCATTTAATAGTTTTCACTAAATTTAGGCAAGATGTCTGTTTTCTTCCTTTTGGTAACATCAAATGCATTTAATAGCAATACATCTTAGCTTTTAATTATTTTATTCTGTATATAGATCTAATTTCCTCAATACTGCTAAAGCCTTATATTTCCTTTATATTCTCAGTACACAAAGCACAACTCTCCACACATTGTATAACCACACAAATATACTGTTTGCCAGTGAACGAACTGAAAATAAGGGCAAAAGAAACTTCATTTAAACTTTCATTTAATTAGCTATTTTAAAGAGCAAAAACAATCCAGTCTGTTTATGGCATATATATGTATGTTGTGCCACAGATCTGAACTGCCTGTTATGAAGTATATTTGAACAATGGCTTATAGTTGATATTTTAAAGTTCTCAATATGAAACAGAAATTACAAGTTAAGCAAAAATTCTGAACATCTGCTTGAAGTACTAATTTTCACAAATTTGAAAGCAAAGAAAAAGGAAATGGAATACAGTGGGGGGAAAACAATAGAAGAAGTAATGAAAAAATACTGACATAATTTAAGATAAAACCATTCTGCCTAGAAGATTAGATTATAACAAATTAACAAAATACAAGGCAGGAAAATAACCCTTTATAGAGACTACATTTTGCCTTGACTTTAATTAGAAGGTTTTAGTTTTCATACAGAGATTTTCCTTCTAGACTTCAGTTTTAAAAGATATTGAAAAGTGAAGATCAGTTAACAGCCCCCATTAGTATACTGTTAATGAGTAATTCTGCAATATAGATAAATTTCAGTTCATAAATTTCATGTGACACAGGTAACAGAACCTAAAATTAGACTACTTAAAGAATACTGACAACATAATTACAATTCAATATTCAACTTACTATTCCAAGACAAATACTGTTTTTTTCAGCTGAAGATATAAATTACATAAAATGATGTAAATTCTTTATAATGATTTAATTTCAAGAGAAATCACAATAGTTATTTTTTCAGTTTTGTTCAAATGCTGCAAATCCAGCTTCTAAAATGCCACATGAAAGAATGGGGCTAAAAAAAAATTGCTGCATGAATCCATAAATCAAGAAATGGATTAAAACAACAAAAAATGCAAAAGCCTCAGTAGAGGACTGGTGATATTCAATGAATCTTTTAAATTTAGAACTACAATTAAATAACGATGGCAATTATGATTTCAGAACAAAAGATAACTACTAATGTTGACAATATTGTTTAAAAATAGCGAATTCAGATTACTAACAAGATGCCAACACAGGGTCTACCTCCCTAAGAATTAACCCTGTGGAACTAAAAGTATTATGAATCCTAAGGAATGATGGGGGAAAATGTAATAACACTAAAAGAAAATCCAATACCGAGGAGTAAATATAACCAAAAATGTGTAATACCTATACACTGAAAACTACCAAACATTATGGAAGAATTAATGAAAACCAAATGGAAGGTAAATATAATAATGTATTACAAGATTTCAGTTCTCCTGAAATCAATTCATACATCCAGTGGAAAAAATCTAAATTATAATAAGTTTTGTTTGTTTTCTTGGGATGGTTTTTACAATAAATTGCACTAGTCAACTGAATTTCCATCCAAAAAAATAAGTAATTTTGACCCCAACACCTCAAACCACATACAAAAATAAACTCCAAATGAATAATAGATTAAAAAACATTAAACATAAAACAATAAAAGAAAGCATAGGAGAAGACCTTCATGGCCTTGTGATAGGTAAAGATTTCTGAAACACAACACAAAGAACATTAGCCATAAAGGGAAAAAAAGGTAAACTGGACAACGTCAATGTTACTCATTTAGAAAAAGGTTAAGAAAGTGAAAAGGTAAGCCATGATGCGAGAGAAGATATTTGTAATGTATATAATGGATAAAAAACTATTATCAGATTATACATACACATAGAACGTATACTAATTAATTAAAAAAAGGCAGGTAATCCACCTAAAAAAAATAGAAGAGAAACAGGTAAGTCAAAAAAGATAGCTAAATGGCCAATAAAAACACGAAAAGATGATCAACTTCATCAGACATCAAAGAAACTTAAAATTAAAACATTACTGACAATGGTCCAACCATCACCACCACTGGGGCCTGAGGGGGCCTGGGAGCCCAAGCGTGGCCTGGCCTGCCACACAGGGCCCGCACGTAGTGAAGAGGTTGTCTTCTGAAGGCTGCGCTGGGGGTTGGGACAGAGCAGAGAGCCCTATGGAGCTGATGGGGAGGCTTTCTCAATAACTTGGCCCTTCGCCATTAACACTGCCATGACCACATTTTTCACCAGTGTCCCCACCCTGGATTTAAGATGCAAAGCAGGAGGAGGTGAGCCAGAAACTAGTTCCCAGGCCTCGGGGCCAGGAGGCAGAGTCAAGTGAAGTGCCATCGTGAAATCTCGGGGACATCTTTCTCAAATGGGGAGAAGCTGAGGCCTAGCTGCCTCCTCCATCCAGAGCAGAGACTGCACAGCTGCCCTCAGCTGCACTGTGGCCAGGCTTCTGCCTCCAAGGACAAGTAGCCACGAGGTCACCCACTCAGCCCAGAAACCCCACCAGTGCATAAACTGTTCTAAGATGTTTCACCACAAGGACCATCTGCAGAACCACTTGCAGATCCACAATCCCAACCAAGAGGTCCTCCACTGTTCTGAATGTGGTAAGAATTACAGTACAAAGCTGGGCTACTGGCACCACTTGGCCATGCACGCTGCAAGGCCTCAGCAGCAAGGTATGCCTGCAGACCTCTGAGAGTACGCGGGCCCTGCTAGACCACCTGAAGACCTATTTACGCCGGCTAGCAGGTGGTACCAAGGGAAAGAAGCACCCCGTGACCACTGTGACAGGCGGTTCTATACTCGTAAGGATGTGTGGTGGCACCTGGTGGTGCACACAGGCCAGAAGGACTTCCTGTGCCAGAACTGTGCCCAGTGATTTGGCCGCAAAGACCATCTGACATGCCATGTCAAGAAGAGCCACTTGCAAGAGCTACTCAAGATCAAGTCAGAGCCAGTGGACATGTGAGGCCTACTCGGCTGCAGCTCCACAGTTAACGTGAAGGAAGAGCTGAGCCCTGTGCTGTGCACGGCCTCTCGGGACGCAATAGGGGCCAAGGCCTCTCCTGGCATGTTGCCCACGGATATGTACGGTGCCCACATCCCCACCATGCTCAGTGTGGGCGTGCCACCCTCGCTGCCCATGGGTATGAGCTACCCTCTGGAATCCTCACCTCTCTCTTCCTCAGCTCATCTTCCTCCAAAATACCAGCCTGGATCTACTTCATACTTGCCCAACAAACTGCCCAAAGTGGAGGCAGACAGTTTTCTGGTGGAGCTTCCTAGAAGCCTGTCTCTCTCATCTGCTGAACCCAGCCCACCTCACCTCAGCAGCTGCAGCCCTCCTAGGTGAAGCACTGCTAAGAGCCCCCCGTCAACCTCTCTGAAGCCCTCTGCACTGCTAATGTGGACTTCTCCCATTCACTGGCCTTTACTTCCTCTCAACCTGTCCCTGTGTAACCCATCTGGGGCCACAGAAGGCTTGGCCAAGCTGCAGCCCCTGCTCACCACTTTGCAAGCTCAGCCTCAAGATTCCCCGGGAGCTGCGGGACCACTGAACTTTGGGCCTCTGCACTCCTTGCCTCCTGCCTTCACCTCCAGCCTGAATACCACCACCCTGCCTCGTTTCCACCAGGCATTCCAGTAGTGCCATGAAAGCCCTCAGTTCAGTCTTGGGCTCTGTCAGGGAGCCTTGTACCCACCCCATCTGCATCCCCCATGAAGGCAGCTAAGCTTTCAGAGATGGGTTCAAAAAAATTCCAGTATCTGTATGGAGCACTTGGTCTGGGGGCTCGGACTCAAGGATTAGTTCCAAGAGGAGCCTTAAGCCCCAACCCCATGAAAAGATCTCGTACAAGAGGGGAAAAAGATTTTTTTAATAAATAAATAAAACATAAAATATTACTGTTGCTCACCTACTGGAATGGCTAAAATAAAAAGGACAATACCAAGTATTGATGAAGACGTAGGGCAGCTGTAACTCTCATACACTGCCGGCAAAATTTAAATTATAAATTGTTACAACCACTTTTTAGAAAGCTCTTTGTCAATTGCTATTAAAGCTGATCACATATATACTCTGTGATTTAACAATTGTACACCTAGGGGTCTATCCAAGTGTTCATGTGTACCAAAAGACACAATACAAGAACATTCAAAATAACACTCTTTATAATAGTCCCAAGGTAGAAAACAACCCCAAAATCGTTATACAACAGAAAAAAAAATACATATATTGTGTTCTATTTGCACAACAGAATACTACACATCAATGAAAATGTACAAAATGTATCTCCATGCAAAAAAACACTGATTAATTTCACCAACACAATGTTACACTAAAGAACACACGCTGTTCATAAAAAATTCAACAACAGGCATAATTAATCTGGTGTCAGAAGTTATGTTAAAGACCTTTTCTGGGCAGGGTGATAATGACTGGGAAACAGGACAAAGAGTGTCTCTGGGATGGTACACTGGGGTATGCTGGCCACATGGCCATGCTCTTTTTAACAAAAATTCACTGAGCCACACAGGATTTGTAGGCTTTTCTTTATGTTATAGTTTAATACAAAGTATACTTTTAAAAAGAAGTGTATTAGACCAAGAAGGAAAAACACACAGTTTCAGCAGAAGCTTCTAAGTGGAAGTGAAGTGAAAGCTTCCAAGCAGAAGTGAAGTGAAGGAGATATTTAAGTGCACAACAGTATCAACAGATTTTTCATTCACTGTTCCAGTGACTTGATGTGTGATATTTATCTTACTAGCCCCAAAACTCTAGTAATTCAAAACCCTATTTGCTATTATCTCCCTCAGTAACTGCTCCCTGAACTACCCTGCCATCAAAGATTGGTGGTTCCTTCCATAAACACTTCCATCACCTAAACTTACTTCTATTTACAATACACTTAAATCTCCTATGTAGGCCATATATTTTTTAATGCATTCCCAGTGTCTAATAGTCTCTCAGATATAGTAGGTATTCAAATTTGATTCATCCAAAATAAATGACATCTCTTTTGCATAGAAACAATTTTTCCCCTTTAATGCAAGAATAATGAAACTTTTAACTCAAAATTCACAAATTTCAAAATCAGCAAAATTAAAATACCCTTTGAGTTTATGACAAATTGTGTATGTGCCTAATCTAACCTTAAAAATAAACTGCCCAATTACCTCTTTCTATCTTTTCCGCATTCTTTGCCGAAATCATCTGAGGAGAAATTCAGATACCCTTGTCGATTTGGCAGCTTGGCAAGAAGATGACTTAACAGGTAAATTCAACATAAGAACAGCCTAATTCTAGTTGCTGAGATATAGTGGCAGGCTTCTTTTGTTTTTTTAAACAAGGTCATTTACTTAACTTAAAAAGTCCCATGACACAGTCACTTACGTATTCCTCGTTCTCCTTTCCCTGTAAACATGTGGCGTCCTTTCCACTGGAGCTCTAGTCTATCTATGCTCAATTTAAACATGACTCCCGATGGGATAATGAAAGCGCAAGAGATCGTATGTGCTTTGCTAATTCTCTGCTTGTATGCCACTCACTAGTAAATTCTATTTTACATTTATCCTGCACATGCTGATGAAACAGGTCCCCATGCCCCGTCTACATGTCACAATCCTCAGATTTCTGAAAGGAAATTTACTTGCAACTTTAGAATCATTCCTTTGGAATGATGGAACGTTATTTTATTGGTCTTCTCTATTTTATCAACCTTCATAATAAATTACACCGTGTGAGCCTTACACTTTAGGTAAGGAATCTTCATGAGCTGAAAAAAGGACCCTCTTCAATTTGTTCTATTGGCAACCCTAAGCACTTCCACTAAGTTCTCTACCAGCTGCATAGTTAAGTTCTGTCTCTCATTATACCTGCATTACCAGGTGAACTACTACTCAGACTTTGCAGAACAGATCTTCAGTACTGTTCTGTTCCTGGTAAGCTTCCAGAAGCTAGCTGTTCTTGAAAACTCTGATGTGCAGCCTTTCTGGAGACAGCATCTATCCCTCCTGCATATGCTTCAAATAGTAGTTCATTTACAATATTCTATGATATTATTTTCCCTTCTTTCCTTTGAACCCAAGGGGTTGGCAAACTTTTTCTTAAGGGTCGGAGGGTAGAGATTTTAGGTCTATGAGTCATACAGTCTCTGGCGTGACTACTCAACTCTGTTATTCTAACATGAAAGCAGTCACAGACAGTATGTGAACAAATGGGCACGGCAATATTCTAACTGTGCTTTATTTATAAAAATAGGCAGCCAGCCCATGGAACCAGCCTATGGGCCAGCCCAAGGAAGCCCATAGTTTGCCAACCCCTGCTTTAAACTCTTACAACTTCTGCTCAGCATCATACATATATCAGCATCATTACAATTATTCTGAATTTGTAAGAGTTTACTGACACTGGTACTGAAAATTAAGTTCAATATATTTTTTTTCAATTACAGCTGAGATATGAAACATAATTTTGGAATGTTTGTGATAATAACAGTTATAAAACATTATTTGTTGGTTAATAAGAAAATCTAACTGACCAGAACATATTCACTGATAACCATAGTTAACTTAGGTATTACCTAATTATAAAAATAGAGGTGATAATTTAAAATAATTATCAATATATAGAAAACAAAATCAAACATAAAAAGTGTACAGAAAACTAACTATATTATGATAAATCTACACAATGGTTGGTGGTGGTGGGACTGCAGTAATTTTACTTTTCCTATTTTTGCCTATGTTTTCTATAATTAGCAAAAATGATTTCTGTAATAAGAGTAATAAATAAGAAAGAAAGTTTCTTTAAAGCACATGAAGGAAGGTCAAAAGTTTTCAATTGCTAAATTTTTAATGTAGTCTAGAAATAAAAATACTTAGACTTGAAATTAACTTTTTAAAATCAACCATTCTATCCTATACTCCTTTTAAATAATCTTTACATTAATTACATAAATTAATTAAAATGTTCATTTACCTGTCGGTTCCTTTCATCCATTATGCGTGTGATTTGTATTTTCTTCCGCCCCATTTTCAGTCACCTTTCCTTCCTTATATTCCAAATATTTAATTCAAAAATTAATTTTCTTCAATACCCTAATGCATTGTACACAGCTTCTATTATTTCAGCTTCTGGTCCAAGCGCTACAGCTTGAAATTTTCTGTAAGATCTAAAAGAAAACACAAAGAGAAAATATAAACTCTCTAAATTTGCAAGTCATGAAAATGTTACACAAATTTCAAACCTGCCTTTATGCTGCACAGACTGCATATATCAGCTGAAATTAGTAAATAAATTAAAGCCTTTACCTCTAAAATAGCTCTTGAATTTTTTTCGTGCTTCTAGTTCTGGCTAAAAGAGTGCAATTACAACCTTTGAGTTTTTCCTCATTGCATTTAATAGCAACAAAACAAAAGCCACTGCCTGAGATTTTTCTATGTGACAGGCACTTTTCTAAGTACCTGTATGTCTTAATTCATTCAAAATAAGCACAATCTCCTGAGTTATAATTATCATCTCCATTTTATAAATAGGGATATTAAGGAAGAGAGATGTTAAGTAATGTGTCCAAGGTCACACAGTTAGTAAGGCAGAGCTTGGAATATGAGCTCAGGGAGGCTGGCTCTAGAACATCTACTCTCAAACATTATGAAATATCTTTAAAAGCTTCTGATGGTCTTCATGTCAAAGGATGAACTAATAATTTGGATAGCCCCAGTATGGCTTTACAAACTCTTCTTGCAAACTGCCCTAGCTGCCAAAGACACTACATACTTTCAAAATTGTATGCATTTAAATGAAATACTGTTCTTTTAGCCATTTAATTAACTCCTCCTCATTCAGTCAAGATATGGTTCGAATATCATCTCCCTGATGAAGCCAATACCAATTTCCCCTGGTAGAATAAACGAGAGCACCTTACTTTGTGGGTATGCATGTATAAATTCCAAGTTCATCTTCCTCTGAGACTGTGAATCTTTCAAGAATAAGGATTTTTTAATTCCATTTATCTCTACAGCAGAATGTCTGGCAGTGATATAATTTGTCATGCTCTGAATGATAGCTATGTCAAAAATCTAGTGCTTTCAAAACAAATTATTTACAGAGGGATTGGGGACAAATGTTAAAATATTCATAATAATAAATTCTCAGGGGACTTTTTTGAAGCATTTTTAATACTGCACATGTATCGCTATAAAATTTCAATTGTACCATGCAAATATAGTGTTTGATTAAATCTGGCTTTTGCTCAAAAGCAGTTTTTCAATTCTCACTACAAGCATCATTATCATCAGCACAGTATTTCTTCGTATCTTCCCTTACTCATTGTTATTTCTTCATCTGTATAAACATTAACTGATCATCTATTAACAATTGATAACCTATTAATTAATCAACTACTTGCAAAACAGGTACTTCCAAACTAAGTACACAGGATAAAAAAAAAACCATAAATTTCTGATCTCAGAGTTCACGGTATAGTAGGGGAAAACACACATTAATAAAACTATCATAAAAATGAGTCTGTACAAAATTTATTCATGGGCCAGGGCAGGCTTCATCGAGAATGTGCTTCATACTCGAAGCTGAGTATGAGGGTGTACATAATAGGCAGAGAAAACTGCATGTACAAAAGTCCCGTGACAAGAAAGAGCAGGAAACAAAAGAGGAACTGAAAGATGGCTAGTCACTAGTAGGAGTCAATCAAACAAGCAGCTGTGAATTAGAATATTTCTGTTTTCTTAAGAGACTGCAATATAAACAATAGAAGTTGGCTTACCCCAAATCATGTTCTCTAATCATCCAATTCCCATTATGAAAACTTGTACTTTACTGGGTATGATAAATATTCACACATTTCACTGCAGAAATAATGTGCTAACTCCTATAAAGTATATACACTTATCTTGTATAATCTGAAAAATTCTAATTCTATCTGAGCATTTTGTTTTTGACAATGGTGGAGTAGGCTGATTCGAATCAATCTTCCCCTGAGAACTGAAAAAGCAAAACAAACAATAATCTGTTTAAAACCACTGAAAAACTTTCAAGACAGTGAGAATTTGCATGGCTGAAACCTGGAAGAAATAGGTGAGACCAGACTTAAGACTCATTTTCCCTCTAGAATCATTTGTAGATTTTTAAAACACTGGCTGAGAAGCTGAGAAGCTAGCAAAAGCTTTCAATAGTTTTATGGATGGGGGCACAAAAATTCAATTCAGTGCCTCCCTAGGAGGAATAGCCCCAGTAAATACAGTGGGAAGCTGGAGAGAATCCAAAGTACTATACCCTAAAGTAAACCAGAAACAGACAAGGCCACACATGGAAAGAAGTATAGCTTCAAATCATCTCAATCTGATTAAAGTAATCTGGGCTACCTGGTTATTATTAGCCTAGCAGCATACCAGTAAACATCTTCTCA
The DNA here is from genome assembly GCF_036321535.1 of Camelus dromedarius. Classification (NCBI taxonomy): domain Eukaryota; kingdom Metazoa; phylum Chordata; class Mammalia; order Artiodactyla; family Camelidae; genus Camelus; species Camelus dromedarius. The sequence goes on from NC_087464.1 coordinate 6,849,947, forward strand.
AAAGATTTTAACAAAAGTAAATCTTATCAGCAAAAATACCCAGAAATTCAAATTATCTTATCATTTTTCATATAAAATGTCTAAAAATGAAAAAACCACCCAGTCAAGACCTGACTAAAAGCTAAGACTTAAAAATGGCACTAGAAATAGACCCACAGGAGATTCAGATAATAGTGTTACTGTTAGGAAAGGGTTTCAATGTAAGTTAATTAAATGTGTTAAAAAGATTTTTTCAAAAAAACAGAATTTTAGCAACAATACTAAAAACATGAAAAACAGATAGCTAAAAAATAGAAATTAAAGAAAACAGAAATTAAGAAATTGATGGATGAATTTAATAAGTTAGATATAGCTGAAGAAAGAATCAATGACCCAGAAGATAAGGAAGAAAATTTATTTACACTGAAGCCCCAAAAGACACAACAATGAAAAATACAGAAAAGAGTGTGAAAAAATTATGAAACTTGGAGAAAAGATCCAAAATATATGTAACTGGAGTCCCAGAAAGGAAGGAGAGAACATACGGGGAGGAAGAAATATTTAAAGACCCAACAGTTTAAAACTTCAAAAAACTGACCAATGACATCAAGCCACAGGCTGAAGAAGATCTACAAACTTCCAAGCAAAACAAATACAAACAAAACTACATTTAAGCACATCAAAGTAAATGGGGAAGGTGGAGGGACAGAAACAAAGAGGCAGAGACAGCCACAGATAGAGCTCAAAAGCAGCCAGAAAAATAAAAGAAGATTAACTTTAAGAACAACAGTAAGCTATAACTCACTTCTTCGAATAAATAATGGAAGCCAGATGAACAAAGAAGCAAAATGTAATACATACACATACAGTGGGATATTTTCCAGCTTTAAAAAAGGAAATCCTATCACAAGTTACAACATGGATGAACCTTGATAATATTATGCTAAGTGAAATAAGCCTGTCACAGAAAGACAAATACTTTATAATTTCACTTATATGAGATTCCTAGAGTAGTCAAATTCAGAAACAGAAAATAAAATGGTAATTGCCAAGAATGGGGAGGGATAAGGAGAGGAAGGAATGGGGAGTTAGTGTTTGATGGGTACAGAGTTTCAGTTTGGGATGATGAAAAAGTACTGGAGATGGACTGTGGTGATCGCTGCACAGCAATGTGAATTTACTTAATGCCACTAGATTGAATGCTTAAAAATGATTAAAATGGTAAATACTATGTTAAGTATATTTTACCACAATTTTAAACAATACAAATACTCCCCCAAAAGGGGATGTACACATTTTTAAAATAATCACAGTATTCTGATTTTATTAATTCAAGCTGAACACTAACTCTTTAGGTCAAATGAGTACTGATTTTTATACGATAAAGCTAAATGAGTTTTAATGAAAATGGCAGTATTTGAAATCTACCTTTAGAAATAAAATCAATCTTTAGCAAACAGAAATGAGCATTTTTCCAATGGAGAAAGTAACATATATTGTCCTAGAGGGGAAAAGAAATTGAACTATATCCCAAAGCCTATATCTGCATTCAGGCAACGTTAATACAATAAAAAATTAGCTTAAACTGAACTCTCAGTTAACTGAAATTTTTTTCAGTATGTCATTTTATTAAAATTAGGAACTAGATTTTTTAAAAGATTCCCTATAACTATAAATGGAGTACAACCTTTAAAAATTACAAATCACTATGCTGCACACCTGGAACATATAACATTGTAAATCAACTACACCTTAATAAAAAAAATTTTAAGAAATTTTTTTAAAAGATTCCCAATATGGGCTCTGCTGTCTTAATTCAAGAGATATCACAGAATCTAACACTCAGATTCAGACCAATTCATACGAATACTGATCACAGATGTTCAGTCTTCTAAAATGAATTTTATTTGTTTTGAAGAATCTTGTTGCTTAAGTAAATAAATATTTTAAGAGCATGAACTTTAAACAAAAGATGAACTTTACTTTTTAAACTTGGCCCTTATTAACACCAATCTTAGAGTTCATCAGAACACCCCATTCTGTTGATTCTGGCAAATCAATTATTAAATTCTTTTAAAAGTTACTAAACTTTGTAACTATGTACAATCAAAAACTGAACCCTTTTAATAAGCAAACAGGTATCTAGCAAAAGAAAATATTTAAATTACTTCTTTAAGAATTCAGCTTTGGACATATAAACTTGAGATGGTCATGGATCATGCACTGGAAATGTCAAATATAGACACAGAATATAAGATTTAGATCTTAGAGGAAAAAATACACCTTTGGAGTCTTGAGCATTTAGATAATACTAATGTTGTAGGAAATAATGTGCTCACCTAGGGATAATATGTACAATGAAGAGGGAGAGCGAAAGTCCCAAGGAATAAAACATTTATTATTTCATTTATTGCTGCAAATGAATAGTCTAAAACTATTCTCAAGACATAGGCTTTAAATAATTTGCCCAACATTTTAAAAAAATTCAGAAAGAAACCTGACCTTCAGCTTCCCTTGAAAAACCCACTCTACTTTCAATAATTTATTCTAAGGAAATAACACGACAATGACAAAAAATATATATATACCTATATGGATGTTCATCCCAATGGAACTAAAATAGTGAAAACATGGAGGGAAAAATACTATACAAGTATACAGGGATGACCTGTCCATGTAATAAAATACCATAACTATTAGAAAGGTTGAATATTTTACAATAAATTATTCAAAATATATTGTTGTGGGCAGACTATATAATTCTAGTACTACTTTAAAAAATTCTGTAGATATGGAGTGCAGAGATAAAAGATGGCACCGTATATTAATGTTATTGAAATTAATAAGCTGTGGTCAGTTTTAGAAAATTATTTTCATTTTATTTTTCCTAGAATAAACATCATTGTTGTGATAAGGAGAAAAGTTATTATGAACAACAAAAACTAATGGTCACTTTTAAAATTAAGAAGAAAATCAAAATCTTGAAAGCTAAAAAGCATGAACTTTAAACATTATTGAAATGTTCCTTCTACTTTAGCACTTTGTGCAATTTCCAGTTATTCTTTCTTCGTAACTTGCTTAGAATTTCAAAACATTATCTGACTGAGGTCTATTACAAGTCATATAGGTATCTCAATCCAAAGTTCTTTTAAAAACCAAACATATCAAGTCTATTTCTTTTTTGTATTCACGTCTTTCCTGCCGTGCTCCAATCCAATAGGTACACTGCTATACGTAATGTTCCTGAACATCTTATCTAGCCAAATCATTCCCATTTATAAAATCTCCACCGACTCCACATTACCTACAAGATTAAAGTCATAACGAGATCTAGTTCCTGCTCACATCACTGAGGCCAAAATGGCTAGTTCTTATCCAAAGTCACACAAGGAGGCAGAGTTCAAATTTTGGCTCTACTACCATGTATAGTATAACAGTACAGCATCACCACTGGAACAATTTAAGCAGTGGCTGAAGAAAGGCTATCAATCAAAAATATCTTGGGGGCATTTCTGGAGGGGTATGATCCATCACTAAGTAAGTGGAACTACAAAATCTTCAAGGAGTGATTCAATTCCAATTTCATGAGCCTATGCTACTTTCTGGTAGCAGAGTGTAAAGATAATTTCTTCTAAGTTGTGTGTGGCTGCACAAGAAAAACCACAACACTGCACTATGTCCTCCCCTAGTTCCAACATCAGAGGGCAATTTACCTGGCACGACAGTGGGCTGTCAAAATATAAAGGCCATGGGCAGTTATCAGCTGAGAGAGTTCTGACCTCCTGAAAGCTCTCCATCTCCCAACCCCTCCTAATCAGCACAGCCATGTCAGCACCCTTCCCTCCCTAGCGAGGATATAATTTCAAGCATTTGCAAAGGAACTTGAGCTTCTACCTACTTCCCACTACTACTCCTACTTCAATGTAACCTTAAATCATTAATAAATAATAAGATTTCTCCAACCTCTACTCTTGGAGGATGAGAGGAATCACAATTTCTGGATTATCAAGAGAGCTGACCCTGGGAAGATAAAAAGGCAGGTGGGTGTAGAACTGAGAGGTTCTCTCAGTTCCTTCTGCTGTTTACTATTTATGCACAAAAAATAATCACTATACATTTCAATAAATGAATCAAAATTCATTGATTAATATAGTGGCTCTCAAGTGGATACTAGATTCAACTGAGGAGCTAAAACGTATACTTTGCATAACCTTACCCTGGCCTCACAACAAAACTATCAAATCATAATCAAGACTAATGTCCAAGCTAGAGTATCTCTTTTTAGGGATATGCTTTTAATGGCGCACATCCCTAGTTTAGAGCAACTGTTTTATTATGTTACAGCACTAAACTCCTTATTCATTCAAACACTGATTGGCTATGTGTGAGAGTGAAGTCACAGAATCACATAAATGAATAGAGACCTAATTGTTCTATATCTACACATTGCACTTCATGCACATACTTATACTCGTTTCCATAAAAAAAAAATACCTTCTCTCCCATTTCCTTGAATTACATGGCTTTCTTGGTCTTACTCTTTTTCCCACATTTGATAAAGAAGGATACAAAAAGAACTGTATATCATTCATTATTCTTCTATGAGAGGAAAGAAAATGGCTTAAACACACCAAGAAGCAGGGAGAACATGCACTCTGGCTTACCCGGGACAGCCAGTTTTGTTTATTGTATGGGTATAATTATTAAGCAAGACCCCTTACTCTCAAAAATATCCTGGTTTGATGATAAATTAGATCAGAAGTAGGCCACTGTTTTCATTTCTATATGATTTTTAATTGAGTTATAATATACATATGCCATTAAAATCACTGTTTTTAAAGTGTACAATTCAGTGTTGTTTTTTTTTTTACTGTATTCAGAGTTGTGCAACCATTCCTACTATGTAATTCCAGAACATTTTCATCATCCTAAAAGGAAATCCAATGCCTATTAGAAATCACTCCCCATTTCTCTCCCCAACTCCTGATAATTACTTATCTGCTTTCTGTCTCTATGGATTTGTCCATTTGAAACATCTCATATAAATGGAATCATACAATATGCTGCCTTTTTGTATCTGGCTTCCCTCACTTTTCAAAGTTCATATGTGTTAAGTATAATCAGTACCTCATTTCTTTTTTGACTGAATAATACTGTATTTTATGGATATACCACATTTTACTTATTCACTCAATAGCTGAGAGATTTATTTCCACTATTATGAATAATGCTTCTAAGAACAGTGGTACACGGGTTTTGTGTGGATATGTTTTCAGTTCTCTTGGGTGTATGCCTAGGAGCAGACTTCCTGGGTCATATGGTAACTTTATGTTTAACTTTTTGAGGAACTGCCAAGCTATTCTCCAAGAAGTCTAAACCATTTTTCCTTCCTACCAGCAATATGTAAGAGTTCCAATTTCTACACACCCTCATCAACACTTGTTATTATCTGTCTTTTTTATTACAACCATCCTGGTGGATGTAAAGTGGTATCTCAATATGAGTTTGAACTGCATTTCCCTAATGACTAATGATAGAAAGCATCTTTTCAAGAGCCTCCTGGCCATTTGTGTATCTTCTTTGGAGAAATGCATATTTCAAACCCTTTTGTAAACTGGTTTGTCTTTTCATTGTTAACTTGTAAGAGTTATTTATATATTCCAGATACTAGACCCTTATTAGATACATGATTTGCAAATATATTCTCCCATTCATCAGGCTGTTTTTTCATTATCTTGATAACGTCCCTGGAAGCATAAAGTTTTCAATTTTGATGAAGTCGAATATATCTATTTCTTCTTTGCTTGCAATTTTGGTGTCGTATCTAAGAAAGCACTGCCTAATTCAAGGTCACAAAATTTAAATTTATATTGTTTTGCCTCTTACATTTAAGTCTTTGATCCATTCTGAGCCAATTTTTGTATACAGTATAAAGCAAGTAACCAACTTCATTCTTTTACATGTGGATACCAAGATGTCCTAGCATCATTTGTTAAAAAGGCTCTCTTTTCCCCCTGTGAATGGTCTTGGCACCCTTGTCAAAATCAATTGACCATAAGTGTTTATTTCTGGACTCTCAATTCTACTCCATTAATCTGTATGTTTAGCCCTACACTAGTAGCACAATGACTTGATTACTATGGCGTTGTACCAAGTTTTGAGATCAGGAAGAGGGAATCTTCCAACTTCATTATGTTTAAAGATTATTTTTTGGCTCTTCTGGATATCCTGAATTTCCATGTGAATTTTATAATCTGTTTGTCAATTCCTGCAAAAGTAGCCAGCTAAGATTCTGATGTGGTTGCAATGAATCTGTCTGGGGAGTATTGCAATTTTAATAATATTAAGTCTTCCAATCCATAAACGCGGTATATCTTTGTATTTATTTAGGTCTGTTTTAATTTCGTTCAACAATGTTTTCTAGTTTTCAGTGTACAGGTATTACATTTATTTTGTTAAATTTATTCCTAAGTATGTTATTCAGGTGATGCTATTGTAAATAGAACTGCCTTCTAAATTTCACTTACGGATTTCACTGCTATCATTCTATATGATTCTTGACTTCAAAAATGTAGAATGATAGTTTAAAAAGAATAATTGTAAGTCTATTGCACTTAAATATGAATGCCTTGGGTCTTATAATTTTTATCTACTATAAGGGGAAAAAATTGATCTAAATAAGCAAGAAACCCTAGTAGCTATCCAGCATGCTAAAAGAGCTTCAAAAATCAGAATCAAGCAGTATCAAATAATTTTAATACCAATTTCAATAGTAGGCAATGCAACTATACTATGTGCATGCATGCGCACACACACAATGTCCTAAATCCCCTTATAAAATATACAAACAAAAAACCACTCTTTCTCTTAGTCACCCAAACCTGAGGGAGACTATCTTACTGTAATTTTCAGTGCAATTAGAGGTTTTTTGCTCTTACAGAATTATCTGTTACTTTTAATATAAGAACATTTTTCTTGCCTCTAAAATTGGGATGTTTTCATTACTGTTTACAATTAAATCTAGGCAGAAATTCAAATTCTAAATTAAGACTATCATTTAACTATTGTTTTATGGAAAATGACTAAAGCTTTCCATTTCAGCCAGAACTGTACATGCTGTATCTAATTACACACTTTCAAAATACAATATGTTGTATGAACCTAATGATGGATATTAGTAAAGATACGATTCAACAAAACTTTACTTTGAATATAAAGCTCATACACTTGTATTACTTGAAAATGTAGTTTTCTGTACTATATAACTTTTATAATGGCAGAACATGCTCTACAAACATTTATATGTAACTTTATAAAGCTCTGACTTATATTAGGCTGTGTAAAATTTAAAACTATTAATACCTGATTCAAATAAGGTCAATAAAAGTATAAAATACAGATAGCATTGAGGAAATAATCCCTTACTAATTACAAAAAGGACTGATTAAAGAATTTGTGGGTCTCATGACAGATATTCTGGCCTGCAAAACAATTCAAATGCTATAAAGCTACTAAAAGAAAGGAAAGAAATCATTATGACTCTAGGCCACTGTAAACAACAGTGGAGGCAGCAACTTGCACATCTTAACAGAGGGCAGCATCCGCGTAAAAATTAGAAGAGCCTTTTTCTAACTTTGCAAAGGTCACCTGTGGCCTGGCTATGACACCTCCAAACAACTGCTTCTTAGAAAGGTTAGGACAACTAAGATACTGAATGCCTAAAATCATAACACCAAACTATCACTTATCACAATGAGTTTATTTCAGATGTTTTAGGCAAAATCGTTAATACAGCAAAACATAAACAGATTGGAGGGAGAAGAGAAATCATCTAAAAATCTAAAATGGTATCTTTCTATGTTAATTTGGATCCCCTAATAGCAAGTTAATATATTTTTGTATGCTTAAACCCTATATTTTCAGATTAAAAACATTTTAAAGCTGAATGCTAAAAAATGAGGAGCTTAGGGGTAAAATGTTAATAATCTATTCCTATTACACTCTATACCCATTACAGAAATATATACCTTTTTTAAACAACACATATGGTACTAAAAATTATACATTAACTAAATTTGACAGAAACTAGAAGTAATTTTTAAGGTCAATATCACTCTCTTCATTTAAGCATACAGAGAGTTCGAAGCTTTTTTTAAAATCGTGTTTCCTTAACGCAAGACAAATTTATTTCAAAATGATGCAAATTATTAGTCATGATAAATAATCCAAACTACTGACTAAAAAGAAGCTGTAACTTTAAAATTTTTACCAGAATGACTAGTCTATGAAATTTGTATTTTATTTCTAGATATACCAATGAACTGTCATGTAATTTTCAGCAACTCACTTCTTCACTATCTCATATCAGTCCTACAAAGTGGAGCAAGAACATACCTCAAAAAAAAAAAAAAAAAATACACAGCTCAAACTCTTGCAGGAAATTATGAGGCTGTAACCAGAGGGCACCTTGGGCTCCTCTGAGAGAGGCACAATATTATTAAAATTATTATTAGAAAGGAGACTTTGTAAACTGACCATATTAACACTAAAGCCCATCCATACATGACCTTTCATTCCCAGATTAATTATACCTACATAAAATAAGATCAATCTCATGTCCCTATCTTCACATGGGATACACAAGAGAAACAAAGGACACAGCAAAGCAAAGTGTGAAAATGAAAAGGAGATTCTAGTCCTTCACCACCACCAACTTACTTTCAATATTTTCACCCCCTCATTTTAAAAATGTAGATTCTTATACCTATCCCAAGTATTTTTCAGGTTATCATAATGATTTCTGGAAAAAATGCTTTGCCAATAATTACATCCTATATAAAGCTGAATTATCACTACTAGAAACCATTTTCATTCTCTATGTTATAATTGAAATACTAAATATATTAACAACTTTAAACCTCCAGTCACCTCAGTCAAACCTGTATATAAATGGTGCTCTAGGTCTAACTTTTATTTATAAAGATAAACATGATTGGGTGTATACCACTATATTCAGAATCAGAAGATTTCTAAACAAATGTGAAAAGGAATATAGAAATGTGGGTAGGCATGCAATGGAATTAGGAACTGGCATACTTGGTGTTAATATATAATGTATACAAACATAAAAAGGATAGATTTTCCATGTTTTGTTTTTGTGTGTTTCAATTTTACTTTGCATTAATAGAATTACAAATTATGGATTCTTTTGTTTCTGGCTTCTTTTTTTCTTATTAATTCTTATTTTTTATTGAAGCATAATCAATTTACAATGTTAGTTTCAGGTGTACAGCAAAGCGATTCAGTTATACATATACATACATACATATGTATTTTTTCAGTTTCTTTTCCATTACGGCTCATTACAAGAAAGTGAATATAGTTTCCTGTGCTATACAGTAGGACCTTGTTGTTTATCAATTTTATATATAGAACCGAGTATCTGTTAATCCCAAACTCTTTATCCCTCCCCCACCTTTCTCCTCTGGTTATCATAGTTTGTTTTCTATTTCCATGAATCCATTTCTGGTTTGTAAATAAAATTTGCATTTATTTTTTTAATTCCACATGTAAGCGACACTGTGTGATATTTTTCTTTCTCTGTCTGACTTACTTCACTTAATATGATAATCTCTAGGTCCATCCAAGGAAGCAAATGGCATTACTTCCTTCCTTTTTATGGCTGAGTAGTATTTGATTGTATGTGTGTATGTATATGTCTGTGTATGTGTGCGTGTGTGTATGTGTGTGTGTATATATCTATATATATATATATATCTCACATCTTTATCCATTTATCTGCCAATGGACATTTAAGTTGTTTCCATGTCTTGGCTATTGTAAATAGTGCTAATGTGAACACTGGGGTGCATGTGTCTAGTCCTGGCTCCTTCTGAGAATGATATTTGTGATACTCACTTATGTAGTATAGCTATAGTTCATCCATTTTTATTGCTGTATAAATATGTCACTATTTTATTCAGTCAACTGTTGATGAACATTGTACTGAGTTTGAGCTACTAAAATACTACTTCCACCAAGGTTATCAACACATCTCTTGATACACATGTTCACATCTCTTGATACACATGTTCGTTCATTACTCTCACGGGTATACCCATGGAAAGCAATTACTGGGTTACAGGGTAAGCAAATAACAAATTCTTTCCTTAAACGGTTGTAACAAGATACATTCCTACCAGCAGCGTTTACTGAGCTGCCATAACTTAACATCCTCTCCAAAACTTGTACTGTCAGTCTTTTTTAATTTTAACCACTCTAGTGGTTTATAATGGAGCCTCTTTGCAGTTTTAATTTATATTTCCCGGATTACTAATGAGATTAAGCAACTTTTTCACATATTTCTTGAATATTTGGATTTCTTTTAGGAAATGACTTTATGTCACTTTTAGGAAGTGACTCTTACCCATTTTCTCTTGGATTATTTGTCTCTGTCACACCGATTTGTAGAAGGGCTTTGAATATCCTGATACATAGTTTTTGTCCACTACATCTGTTGTAAATAACTTCTACCATTCTAGCTTGCCTGTCTATTCTAATGGCGACTTTCAAGAACAAAATTTCTTAATTTTAAGGTAATCAAATTTATCAACTGCTTTATTTATATCAGTTGTTTGTATTTTTAAATTTTCTTTTTAAGAATCTTTGTTCATTGATCACGAACATGTTCTCCCTACATTAGCTTCTGAAGTTTTATAGTTTTGCCTTTCATGCTGAGATGTACAAATCAATCTTCAATTGATTTCTGCATATAGATGGAGCATGAGTCATTTTTTTATGGATCATCAATTGTTCCAGTATTACTTATGGAATAATTCTCTCCCTGCTACTCTAAAGTGCCAGTTTTGTGATAAAGCAAGTGTCCATGTATACACTGTCCCTCTTCCAGGCTCTTTTTTTCTTTTGTTTATTCTTGTGGCATTTCTTCATGGAAGTAATTATTGTAGATATACATCCTGTGAGTAGAGAAAACCTTCTGATTTGAACTTCTTTGATATTACTTTAACTATTCTTGGGCCATAAAATTTCCTTTAAAACACAAAACAAAAACTGAAAAACTAAAAAAATAATTTTATAATATCCATTGGGATTACACTGAATTAAGAATAATGCTCAAGAAGGATTATAACCCTCATAAAAGTACAACCTTAATGGATGACTAACCCACAAGAATGGTGGCTCTAAACCAATGCTGACTAAGCTTTAAAAAAAAAGCCTCAAAAGGATTCAGTTGATACCAAGAAACTTATATGTATATAAAAACAAAGTTCAACACTATAAAAAAAAACACGAAAAATGTCTTCCCAGAACAATGTCCAGCATCCAAACAAAATTACATGAAATGAAAAGAAGTGGGAAAATGTGGCCCATAATAATAAGAGTTGACAGTTGATCAATATAAAGAGACCCAGGAATGATAAAGTTAATGGAATTAACAGATGAAGGCATTAAAACAATGATTATAAATAAGCTCTTCATGTTAGAAAAGGTAAAGGTAAATAAGAACATGATGAGAGAAATGAAAGAAAACTTTCAGAGATGAAAAATTATCAGAAATAAAAACATACTGGATGGTATTAAGAATAGATTATATATTGCAAAAAAAAAATCAGTGAACTTGGAGACATAACATTAACCTTCAAAATACAAAACAGGAAAAAAAAAACAAAAAACAAAAAAGAAGGGTATAAGTGCCAAGAGAGACAATATCGAATGTATAACTGAAATTCCTTTCCCTTGAAAAAACCACTTGGGGTAAGTGAGATATTTGAAGAACTAGTGGCTAGTATGTCTCTAAATTTGGTTTAAAAAACATATATACATATATATATATAAATTCTAAGCAGAATTTTCTCAAAGAAAATCATACTAAGGCACATCTTACACAAATGACATCATAATCATGTCATCAAAAAAGTCTTATGACTTGAGAGATCAAAGAAAATAGGAAATCTGCATATGAGACAAAATAAGAATAATGGCACACTTTCTGTCAGAAACTATACAACCTATTTCAGAAACAACTTCACAACATATTACCAGAAATAAAGAGGGAAAGAGGACCCAATTCATTAAGGGTACCTAAAAAACTAGACATGCATGCACCTTTATTAGAGCTTCAAAATACATGAACTAGTAAGTGAAAGAAAAAACAGACAAATCCACAATTAAAGTTGAAGATTTCCAGGCTCCTCTCTCAGTAATTACTGTAACAAATAGAAAATCAGAAGGGATAAATCTTGAAGAACACTATCAACCAATGTGACCTAATGAATATTTTTAGAAAAGCCCCACTCAACAACATAGAATACATATTCTTAAGGGCACCTAAAACATTCACACAGACAACATTTCACAGTCTAGAATAAATACACAAAGTATGTTCTTAGACCACAACAGAATTAAATTAAAAGCCTACTAGAAAAGGGTATCTGGAAAATTAACCAAATTTATTATTATTATTATTATTATTATTACTATTACTATTATTACTATTATTATTATTATCATTATTTGGAAATTATATAGGTTGAAAAAAATCACAAAGGAACTTAAACATTCTTTGAACTGCATGTAAACAAATATGCAACATAACAACATATATGGGATGCAGACAGAAAAATTTTAAATACTAACTGTTCCTTCAGAAAAAGGCCTGAAATATTAGAATGAAAGAGAGGATATGAGCATAGATCCTTCAAACACTAACAGAATAAAGGAACATAATTTGTAACTTCATGCCAATAAATTAGACAATTTACATAAACAGACAAATTCCTTAAAAGACACAACTAAAGCTTATTCAAAAAGAATATAGATCTGAGTAGCTTAATATCAATCAAATAAATTGAATTCATAGTTTAAAAGCTCCCCACAAAGAAACTCCAAGCCCAGAGGTTTTCATTGGTGAATTCTACCAAACATTTAAAGAAGAAATAACATCATCTGTATGAAAATGTTTCCAGAAGAAATCTTTCCAACTCACCCTATTATCCTGATACAAAAATCAGACAAACACATTACTAAAAAAACTACAAACCAATGTTTACTATGAACACAGATGAAAAAAAATACTAAATTTTAGCAAATAAATCTAGCAAGTGGGGATTATCTCAGAAATGCATGATTTATTGCTTCAATATTCAAAAATTAATTAATGTAATTGACTACATTATACACAAAAGAGAAAAAGAACATGCGATCATCTCAATAGTTGCAAGAAAAGGGTCTGATAGAAATTCAACACCCACTGATGATAAGAAAAAAATTCTCAGCAGACTATGAATAGAAGGGAAATTTCCCAATCTGACAAAGGATATCTATGAAAAACCTATAGGTAACACCATACCTAACAGGAAAAGACTGGATTTTATGCTGCTGTGGCTTAGTTTTTTTTATCTGAAGTATAGTCAGTTTACAATGTTGTGTTAATTTCTAGTGTACAGCATAGTGATTCGGTTGTACATACATATAACTTCCTTTTCATTATAGCCTACTACAAGATATTGACTATAGTTTCCTTTGCTATACAGTAGGTCCTTGTTGTTTATCTATTTTATATGTAGCAGTTAGTATCTGCAAATCCCAAACTCCCTATTTATCCCTCCTCACGACCCTTCTGTCTGGTAACCATAAGTTTGTTTTCTATGTCTGTGAGTCTGTTTCTGCTCTGCAAATAAGTTCATTTGTGTCATTTTTTTTAGATTCCACATGTACATGATATCATATGGTACTCTTCTTTCTCTTTCTAGCATACTTCACTCAGTATGATGATCTTCAGGGCTATCCATGTTGCTGCAAATGGCATTATTTTATTCTTTTTTATGGTTGAGTGGTATTCCATTCTGTTTGTGTGTGTACACCACAACTTCTTTATCCAGTCATCTGTCAATGGACATTTAGGTTGCTTCCATGTCTTGGCTATTGTAAATAGTGCTGCTATGAACATTGGGGTACATGTATCTTTCCAAATTAGAGTTTCCTCCAGATATATGCCCAGGAGTGGGACTGCTAGAAACTCTCACCACTTCTATTCAACATAGTACTTGATGTCCCAGCCATAGCTACCAGATAAGAAAAAAGTAAAAGGGATCCAAATTGGAAGAAAAGAGGTAAAATTGTCACTATATGCAGCTGACATGATACTATACATAAAAACCCCTAAAGACTCCCCACAAAAACTACTAGAGCTGATAAACAAATTCAACAAGGTAGCAGAATAAAAAATTAACATACAGAAATCTGTTGTATTTTACACTAACAATGAAATATCAGAAAAGGAAAGTTAAAAAAAATCCCTTTTAAAATCACATCAAAAAAAAAAAGAAAAACTTAGGAATAAACCTGACCAATGAGGTAAAAGACTTATACATGGAGAATTATAAAACACTGATTAAGGAAATTAAAGACGATTTAAAGAAATGGAAATATATCCCATGCTCTTGGATCGGCAGAATTAATACTGTTAACATGGCCATACTACCCAAAGCAACCTACGGATTTAATGTAGTTCCTATGAAATTACTCAGGACATTTTTCACAGAACTACAACAAATAATCCTAAAATGTATATGGAATCACAAAAGACCCAGAGTTGCCAGAGCAATACTGAATAAAAAGAACAAAGCTGGAAGAATAACCTTCCCAATCTTCAGACAATACTACAGACCTACAGTAATCAAAACAGTGGAGTACTGGCACAAAAACAGACATATGGATCAATGGAACAGAACAGAGAGGCCAAATATAAACCTACACAGCTATGGTCAATTAATCTCTGACAAAGGAGGCAAGAATATACAATGGAGAAAAGGCAGCCTCTCTGGCAAGTGGTGTTGGGAAAGCTAGGCAGCCACATGTAAATTAATAAAGTTGGAACACTCCCTCAACACCATACACAAAAATAAGCTCAAAATGACTTAAAGACTTAAACATAAGACAAGACACTATAAATCTCCTAGAAGAAAACACAGGCAGCAAAACATTCTGATATAAATCTTAGCAATGTTCTCCTAGGGCAGTAGACCAAGGCAAGAGAAATACAAGCAAAAATAAACAAATGGGACCTAATTAAACTTATAAGCTTTTGCACAGCAAAGGAAACTATAAACAAAATGAAAAGACAACCTACGGAATGGGAGAAAATATTTGCAAATAATGTGACTGACAATGGCTTAATTTCCAGAATACACAAACAGCTTATAAAACTCAATAGCAAAAAAAAAAAAACCCAATCAGAAAAACTGACAGAAGACCTAAACAAACATTTCTCCAATGAAGACATACAAATGGCCAACAGGCATGTAAAAAAAAAAATGCTCTACCACTAATTATCGGAGAAAAGCAAATCAAAACAACAATGAGGTATCACCTCACACCAGTCAGAATGGCCATTATTAAAAAATCCACAAACAATAAATGCTGGAGAGGGTGTGGAGAAAAGGGAACCCCTCTACACTAGTAGTTGGTGGGAATGTAGTTTGGTGCAGCCATTATAGAAAACAGTATGGAGATTCCTTAAAAAACTAAAAAGACTGGATGTGTTTGACCTAAGATCAGGAGTAAGACAAGAATATCAGCTCATCATATCTATTGAACATTGCACTGTCAGGACTACTAGGCAGTACAAGCAAACAAAAGAAGTAAAAGACATAAAAATTGAAAAAGAGGAAGTAAAACAGTCTTTATTCACAGACAAGATGATAACTTACACAGAACACTTTAAGGAAAATACAAAACTGCCACTAGAATAAGTTTAGCAGAATCATAAATTAGAAAGTTTTATACAAAAATTAATCATATTTCTATATACTAACAACAAACAACTGGAAATTGATTTTAAGTTGCCACTTACAACAGCATAAAAATAGAAAACAGAGATGAATTTAACAAAATATGTGTAATACCTTTACACTGGAAACTACAAAAACATTGCTGAAAAAAACTGAAGACAACTTAAACGGAAAGAGATACCAAGTTCATACATCAGAAGACTCAACATCCTCAAGAGATCAACTTGCCCCAAATTAGCCTCTATGATAAAAGTATTCATAATCAAAATTCCATTAAGGCTTTTTGTAGAAACTGACAAGCCAATTCTAAAATACATGTAGAGAAATGGAAAGGACCTAGAATAGAAAAACAACTTTGAAAGAGAAGAGCAAAGTTGGAGGATTTACACTACCTGATTTTAAGACTTACATAAAGCTATGGCCATCAATGTAATACAATACTACCATAAGGACAGATACATAGATCAACAGAGCATAATAGAAAGTACTGAAATAGACCCACATATAATGTCAATTGATTTTCAACAAAGTTGTCAAGGGAATTCAACAAGGGAAAGTATAATCTTTTCAAAAATAATTCTTGAACAATTTGATTTTTATATGCAAGGAAATAAATCTCATTTCTTACCTAATACCATATATAAAAATTCATCAACCTAAAATAAAAGAGCCCAAAGCAGTTTCAAGACATGAAGGAAAAGAAAGAAGGTAGGAAAATTTTGCCCAATCTCTGTGCTAACTCCTCCCAATTCCTACTCCAAATTACGGCAGAATTATATGGAAAATCCCAAATCTGAGGTTCTTCAGTCTTCATTTGAATCTACTCAAAAGAAAGAGCATTTCCCATCTAAGTATTCAGAGTAATTCCTAAGCATAGCTCTTAACTCAATCACAAACCTCAGAACCATACAAAACCCGTCATAAAGAATAAGACGCTGTCTATGTCCCTGGAGCTTAGTGGAGAAGTATCACAGAGGATACCCTAAAGCTTAAACGTGAACAAAATATCGTAACAGCTGAAGTTATGTCCACAGCCATCATGGAGGTTCAGAGAAGGTACCCGGTCCTGAGCTATGAAATGAGAATTGCTAAATGCCTATATAGTGCTTTAACTCAAATCACTGTTTTGAGTAGTTAGTGAGCAAAAAATACATATATGAGAAACATAAAAAAGACGAAGAAAGAAAAAACCAAATAAACATTGAAAGATTTACAGAAGACTAACCAAGGTTTATATTTTAAAATGTGTATCCTTCTTGTACATATACAAGTTTTGTACTGAAGGATACTTTTCAATTGGAAAAACAACACCTTTTCCCCTAGTTCCTCAAACTAAAGGGTATCATAACATGGGCTGTTTTTCAGTCAAGGTTTATCAAGAAACCTATATGATCATACAAAACTGGTATCAGAATAAAGTATTTTAATGGAAAACTCATTTTGTAATAAGCTCATAAAACTAAATTCTTTCTACCATTTAATTATTCAAGGAAAAATTTAGACCTTACATTAAATAGCAAAACTATTCTTAAAACAAGAACAACAAATATTTTAAGTACCTTTCCCAAGTTTTTACTGACATAATCATGAGGCTTGATCAACTGTATCTAATATTTAAAATGTTAACTTGCTATACACACCAAAAACTACACCCTAATATTTTTCAAAGTTGCATTATTCTAAGTTATTCTAGTATTAATAAAATTCATTCCTTTTTCATTTTGAATACAAGGTAGAATTCAGGTGAAGCTTCACTCATGAAAGCTTTTGGAGGACTACATATTAATGTGTTTTTAAATCAAAATAGCCTACTTCAGAGCTTCACAAGTGTGGGCTTGTGATTTAAGGCAATAAATTCAAAGTCACAAAAAAAGTCCACATTTTAAAAAATATGTCTTAAATTTGCTTAATTTCTTTTGTTTTTGCTTAATTTCTTTTGACCCTTCCACCTTTCAAGAAATATAGCTAGATTTGTCCACTTTGTTTTTCATTTGAAAATCTCTCCACATCACATGTAACTCATATCCTCAAACCCTGTCTTCCTCCAATTTGTCACAGCAAAGATGCACTGCTACTGTAGATCTTTTTTTTTTTTTTTCAAATAAGGGTAGCTAAAATGGAAGATGGAAGTGGAAAGATGTAAAAGTTCGGGATTACCTCAGCAGCGTCAAAAAAAAATTTGTGAGAAACTGTCACCACACGACATGATGCACTTCAACTGGATTTTACCAATTTCCTTAATTAATCTGCATTAACCCCCAACATGAACTTCAAAATGACTGCTATTCAAACTCA
The DNA here is from genome assembly GCF_036321535.1 of Camelus dromedarius. NCBI lineage: Eukaryota > Metazoa > Chordata > Mammalia > Artiodactyla > Camelidae > Camelus > Camelus dromedarius. The sequence goes on from NC_087464.1 coordinate 6,868,033, forward strand.
CAAGGCTGTCTTATTTTTTAAAAAACATTTCCATTGTGTTTATTTACTTCATAACATAGAAAAAGGAAAAACATCTTACTAGAAACGATGTGTCAGGAAAAAGTGCACTTAGATACGATCCTTGCAGAAAATTCTTCTTTGTCCTTTTTTCACAAAATCCAATTCCTTAATTAAAAAAAACATATATATTAAATGGGTTATTAATTGTTCTTAACTCTAAAACAAAATTAAATACACATTTCCTTACTACAAATTTGAACACTCAACACTATGTCTGGCAGATAGCTCCACAAATACTTACTGAATAATAAATATATCTTTAAAAGTCAGCTGTTTCATTTGGCTAATAAAAATATAATGTTAGCCAACTGAGCATTTCTAATGTCACTAATCCACTTTTTCAGGAAGTATTACTTAAATGTACAGCATCTACCCACTCCAAGATTCACAAACTGCTGTCCTAGGTCCTGTTATCCTATCCTCTATATCACATGATATACTTTACCCAGTATAAACAACCTACCGAATTTACGTTTTGGTAAAATAGTTGAAAATGTTCATTGTACTATATTCTCATTTAGGAAAAAAAAAATGGCGATGGGTCAAGTGACTTGTACTGCCAAAAACTGTGTATGTACTCAAATGCGATGTGTATACTTACAGCTTTGACTATCTTTTAAAGGGAACGATGAAGTAAAAACAATGAACATAAAAATGCCAAAAATGACTATAAAACTGATCAATGTCACTAATTCACACCAATAAAGTGATACTAGTGAATACTAGCCAATGGATTAGTGCATAAAGAATAATCCAGTCCTGCTACACTTTTGCTTTGAAATAATATCAAGACATTTAGGTAGAAAAAGAAAGATGGTAAAAGCCTCTCCTCACTTTGACTGGCCATGATTAATTGTGATGTTAACCTAATCATTTAGAATTACATGACTGGAAAGTTCTAACAATCCCCAAGTAAATCTGCTTAATCAAACAAAAATTTTGTGGTAATTTCTTTACGCACACACACATCTTTTGAACCTTATTTAGCAACATTAATTATTGTGACACTGTAATTTTGTTTCTATTTGAAAGGTACATCTCCTCCAGAGAGGACAAAAACCATAAACTGACAAATAGTCTTTTAATATTAATGAATTAAGTGTTAAAAGCTTGAACTTTAAAACACACACACAAAAATAAGCCTTCTTTTTTTGGCAAAGGTTAAAAGGAGCTTGCTTTAAAAAACCAATTTCAGTTTTTAATCTAATTGTACTGAAATGAAGAAAAGAAAAAAAGCTCCTAAAATATAGTTTGATTACCAATTTCTAAAATCCAATAATTCAAAGTGAGGGGGGAAGGTATAGCTTAATGGTAGAGTGCATGCCTAGCATGCATGAGGTCCTGGGTTCAATTCCCAGTACCTCCATTAAAAATTAAATGAATATGCCTAATTAACTCCCCCCAACAAAATTTTTAAAAATAAATAAAAATTTTTTAAAAATTTTAAAAAGTAAAACTATTTTTCATGTGTCCTCATTATAAACAAAACTATTTTAAAATGTATTTTAACACCAGCTTTGTGTCAGTGTCACAGTAGGAAGTAAAGTTTAGCAACCTGACCCATGATAAATAGCTGATTAAATACAAATATGATAGTTACACACCATGGTACATATTCTTATAACAAAATATTAATTCCTCAATTCTATAAATGGAACTGTTACTGACAACCTGTGTTTTGCACATAGTTCTCAAATAGTTTCTAAAAGGAAATATTCTAAACACCAAGTTTTTAGTTAGTTTATAACAATCTATATTGAAACACACTGTCACCTTCAAAAAATAATCAAAACTAAAATGTTAGTGCTGCAGCCAGTTGTCATTAAGTTTCACATACTGAACCTCAAAAATCCAACTGCTCTGTCCTGGCAAGAGTTAGACAACCTATACCTCTATCTTTCCCAAACCTGGTCCCAACCATTCTCCTAGCTCCCTCTACTTCTAATTAACATATACTGTTGTTAACAGGACTACAAGCCATTGCCCAAATTATCAAGCTCTACAACTTCATTCGAGTTTTTACCTCTGCCTGGAAACACCCTTCCCCCTTGTCTCTTATGTGGATCAAATTTCCAGTTCAATGACACCTTCTGTGAGGGCATCCTTAGGTTACCTTTACCATCAACATCACTTTCAGGGGGCAAAATAATTGTAGTTAAGTTTTGTAGGTATGAGTCTCTTCTATTACACTATATGCTTTTAAACAGAAGGAACTTTGTACTTTATTTTTATATCCCCAATATCTAGTCAATATCTGGCACACAATTCAATATAATCCATTCAGAAAACATTTACTGAGCATACAATATACTCCAGACACTTCTCTAAGTGCTATAGATAAATCCCTGTATCTATCCTTGACTTCATGGAGCTTACTTACATTCTAGTGAAGGAAACCTATAATACACAGTGAATAAGGAATATATATGGCAGGTTAGTGGGAAGTCCTTAATGAGAAAAAAATAAATAAAGCAGGAAAGGGAGTACTGTCATAGGGAGGGGATTAAAGTTTGGGGAAAAGGTGTCCAGGGAAGACCTCATGTGATAATAATAATGAAAATGGTGGCAATAACTGCAACAGCAGCAGTAACATTTGAGTACTGATCATATGCTAATCAATATCCTAACTGCTTTACATGTATTAACTGATGTAAAGCCAATAATAACCTCACTACTATCTTCAAGAGGAAACTGAAACACTAAGAAGCAACTAGCCAAGGTCACACAGCTAAACCAGTGAAGTGGTGAAGCCAGGATTAGAACCCAGGTATGCTTTTAACAGCTATGCACAACCACAGTTCAGATAATGCTTTTGCTGAATAAATTAAATAAGAGAAATAAATCAGTGAATACTACAGCAGTAGATTCAAAAGACAGCAAAGCAAATTAGTCTCAGAGAACTGATAAATTTGAGCAGCTTCAAGATGCATCCATCCTATGTATGAAAGACACCCGCACAAGTAACAGGTGCCACCTGCTGTGAACAAAAATGATAAACACTGATAATTTCTCAATAACTTTAAAAAAAACATTTTAAGCTTCCATATGATAATTACCAGAACTAAAATTTACACAAGATGGTATCAGAAAAATCTCATGGAGAGGTCATTAAAAAAAAAAAAAACAAAAACTTTGAAAGATGGTACTGTGAAACAAATGAGAACTTTGGAGGCATTACCATTTAAATCACTAAATGCTGAATATCATATTCTATACTGTGGCACAAGTTACTGTCATCTTCCAATTTTCCATATTAACAGGAAGGGTTAAATGAAACGACCAAGGTTCAAAACTCCTTTCTTTAAATATTTCAAATAACACTGTATCTAACTGACAAAAACTAGTAAAATTGTTGATAGTAATTGAAGACCTGAATGACCTAAAACAAGTAATTTGCTCCCTAACTGCTACCTATTGCCGTAATAGCTTGTTATATGCCTAATCAGTGAATGCCAGTAAACTAAAAAGCAAAGTGAAACCAAAGTGCTGCTGACATGATATTGACACTCCTAGTTAAAAATGGTGTTTTTAATTCATGCTCTTATACTTGGGCATCAAACCACTCATGCCTTAAGAAGATTTTTGCTACTAGTCATGATATAATAACTGGTACCAGACATGCACTCCCACTGAACTCAACTAGAAAACTGATCAGATATATATAACTATAATCTTAAAACACTGGACAACCACCAGCACAGCACAGTGATACCTGAGAAAAGAGAAAGTATCCCCTACAGTGAAGAGTCAGAAGGGTAGTTAGTACAAGAATGGGAAGCCAAGCAGAATGCAGTGGATTCAGTGAGTGGAAGACAGAGACTGAGATTTAGGTAGGCTGAGGTAGTGGGAAACCGTGGGGCAGAGCAGCAGAGAAGATGGAGCTCAAGAAAAGAAAGCACTCCTGAAATCTGCAGAAAGGTTTCCTGAGCAGCTCTGTCCAAAAGAAACAACATGGGCCTAAAATGTAATTTTAAATTTTCTAATAACCATATTTTAAAAGTAAAATGAAGTAGGTAAAACTAAGATAATTCTTTTAATGCAAAATGTTCAAAATATTATTTCAGATTAAAAAAACTGGGCTATTTTACATTCCATATTAATAAGTTCCTGAAATTCAGTGTGTTTTATACTTCAGAATATTTAAATTTGAACTAGCCACAATCTCCAATACTCAAAGGCCACATGTGGCTAATTGCTACCATACTTGACAACAAAGTTTTTCGTTGAATATAAAGCTTTGCATAAGTAAAGTGAAACTCTACAAGCCAGGAAAAGAATAATGACTAGGAAATAGTAGGCTCAAAAGTTCCCAGAGGTTACGAAGATTTGGAGATGTTCAAGTTCCAACTAGAGGGGAGAAAGACCTCTTTGAAACCTGGGGCAATCAGTAGAAACTGAAGTAGAATCACTCCCTTTGCAGTAGTGCTAAACTACTACTACTTTTTCATAAGAAATGGAATACACTGCCAAAACAAAATTACTATCTGCTAAAAAATCAACAAAATTCAGACAACAGCATGATGAATGTTCAAGAGTCAATCAAAATTTACTTACATAACAAAATGGAGAAATGTGTGACCCATACCAGAAGAAAAACTCTGACAAAAGAAAAGATCCAGAAACATGAAAGATCGTATCATGAAAGACATGAACTTCAAAATATTACAAATATAATAAAAGATTTAAACAAACACAGAAACAAGAAAGAAGACATTTTGAAAAACACTCAAATTTCGAAAGATGAAAAATGTAGCATGTCAAATAAAAAACAGCTAAATAGACTTAGGGGAAAAAAAAAGGATACCTAAACTGAAGATGTAAAAAATAAAAAGCAAAAAAAAAAAAAAAAAAAAAAAAAAGAAGAAGAAGAAGAAAAGAAAAGAAACAAAGAACAGAGCACTGAGGACCTATGAGAACATCAGGAGCAGTGTAAAGATGGTGTTACCGGATGTGGAGACACACACACACAAAATCTGAAGAAATAAAGGCCAAAGAATTTCCAAATTTGAGGAAAACTGAACCCATATATTCAAGAAACTCAATGAACAAAAAAAGTTAAACACATAGAAACTATACCAAGGCAATATAATTAATCAAACCACTAAAATCCAGTAAGAGAAAAATCTTAAAAGCAGTCAAAGTGGGAGGAAGACACATTACTTATAGACAAAGGTAGTAAGAATTATCACAGACTCCTTGTCAAAAGTAATATAAACAAGTTTAAAAAAAGCATTTAAAGTGCTAGAAAGAAAAAAACCCTGTAAACTAAAATTTATCTAAAGGAAAAATACCTTTCACAGAAGAACTAAAAACATTTTCAGACAAACAAAAGTTGAGAATCTGTCACCAGGCCCACACTACAAGGAACACTGAAAGAGGTTCTCTGAAGAACAGCAGAACTGTACAACAGAGTGAACCTTAATGTAAACCACAGACTCAGTTAATAGTAATGGACTAATATTTATCAATTGTAATGAATGTCCCACACCAATGCAACCCTTAATAACAGAGAAGCAGGGAAATGAGAGCGGAGGAGAGAAGAGTATATGGGAACTCTATTTCCTGACCAATTTTTCTATAAACCTAAAACTACTCCTAGAAAACAGCAGATAGAAATTTAGTTCTACACCAAGGAAGACCAACAGAAAATGGTACGTACATGAGTTTACCATTTAAAAAAACAAACAAGATATTTGATTGTAAAGCAAAAGTAGCAATAATGTATAATAATAACAACATGTAGTATAAAATGATTGACAAAAATAGCACAAAGAACTGAGGGGAAGAAAACTGAAAGTATGGAAGGATCTCACATTATTCATAAAGAGATGAAAGCAGACTGTGATAAATTCAAGATGCAGGCTATAAAACTCTAGAGCAATTACTAAAAAAAAAAAAAGAAAACTAATAAAAACTAATAAAATAAAAGTAATAAGCCAAGAAAGGAGATAAAATGGAATGTGAAAAATATGCAATACAAAGGTAGAAAAAGAGGAAAAAGATAAAACAGGTGGGACAAATTAAAAAACACATAGTATGACAGTGGACTTAAATCAACTACATGAATAATTACATTAAAAATATACGGTCTAAATGTCCCAATTAAAAGGTAGACTATCACACTAGGTTAAAAGTAGAGACTGTTAATAAAGATTACCTACTTTAAATATAATCATATAGATAGGTTACAATAGGAAAATATACACCATAAAAAAATTAATCTTAAGAAAGCTGGAATGCCTATGTTAATATTAGACAGAGTAGACTGCAGAAGAAATATCACCAGATATAAAGAAACATATAATGTTTAAAGTGTCAATTTATCAGAAATACAAAATAATTCTAAATACTTACACAGTCATTAACAGAGTTTTAAAATATATGAAGCAAATACTGACAGAGCTAAAAAGAGAAAGAGATAACTCTACAACTATAACTGGAGATTTCAAGACTCCCTCACAATCACTGATAAACTGAGTAGGTAGAAAATCAGTAACGAAATATAAGAGCTGAACAACACTATGAACCAGCTTAACCAAACTGAACACTATAATGAACCACGTAGCAATGAATACTCCAGTGTACATGTCTCTCTTGGTATAGTCAACAAGAGAGAAGACATGCTGGACTATAAAGCAAGACACATATACATTTGTAAGAACTAAAATCATACAGAGAATATTTTCTGATTCTGAAAAATTAAATTAAGATCAGTAACAAAAATATACTGGAAAATTTTCCAAGTATCTGGAGATTAACACATTTCTAAGTAACTCATAGGTCAAAGAAGTCATGAGGAAAATTTTTAAATTCACTGAGCTAAATAACAAAACATTATCTAATGTGGGGTGCAACTAAGAATACTTGAAAACTTATAGTTTTTAGTGCTTATGTTAGAAAACAACAAAGATTTTTAACATAGTATTCTAAATTAGCTTCCACCTTAAGAAGCTAGGGAAAAAAACCCACATTAAAGTAAAAGTAGAGATAAGGAAATAATAAAAAGCAGAAATTGGTGAAATAGATGAGACAAACAACAGATAAAAATCAATGAAATCAAAAGCTGGTTCTTTGAAAAGAACCCCTAGCTAGACTGGTACGGAACAGAAAACACACAAATTACCAACATCAGAGTTGAAAGAGAGCACATTACTACATGTATTTCAAATATTAAGAGCATACTACCATAATATTAAATGCCATTTTATGCCAATAAATTTGACAACTCAAATAAGCAAAATGCCTTGAAACATGCAGATTATCAAAACTGACACTAAGAGTCTGAATAACCCTCAACTAATAAAGAAATTGAATTCAAAATCAAAAAGCTTTCCACAAAGAAAACTCCATACCCAAATGGCTTTCCTAGTAAATTCTTCAAACATTTAAAGAAGATACAGTAGCAGTCTTACAGAAACTCTTTTAGAAAACAGAGGAAAAAGACACTTCCCAACATATTTAATGAGGCCAGCATAACCTTAATACGAAAACATGGCAAGAATACCACAAGAAAAAGAAACTACGTACCAGTATCACATGGGTACGTAGATGCAAACAACATTAAAAAAAATATTAGAGGTCAAATCCAGCAACATATAAAAAGGAAAATATCAGCACAAAGTGAGAGCTGTCTCAGGAATACACTGTTGGTTTTAGTGATCAAAAATTAATCAATCTATTTCCCTATATTGACATACTAAAAAGGAAAAACAACATATGGGTAATTTCAACAGATGTAGAGAAAGCATCTATTCATAATAAAATACTCATTCATGAGGAGACAAAAAAAATCAGCAAACTAAGAGTGAAGGGAATTTCCTCAAACTAATGAAAGGCATCTTATGAAAACCTACAGCTAATATACTTAATAGTGAAAGACTGGCTTTTTTTCCCCTGGAACTGGAAACAAAGCAAGGATGCCCATTCTTATCATTTCTATTCACCATCCCCCTGGAGATTTTAACAAATAACACAAGAAATAGAAAGAAAGATACCGAGATGGGAAAGGAAAAAAATAAAACAGCCTCTGTTCAAACATGACATGACAACATACATAACAAACCCTCCAAAAATCTACAATAAAGTGACTTGAACTAAAAGGTGGGTTTTTAAGGGTGTAGGAGAATAGATCAATATTTTTAAAATAATATTTCTGTATACTAGTAATGACAAATGCAAAACTAAACTTTTAAAAAATACCATTCACCTTAGTACCAAAAGTATGAAACATTTAAAGATAAATTTAATAATTATACGTGCAATACTAGAAAACACTGCTGAGAGAAATTAAGGAGATATATACATCATATTCATGGATCCAAACAATCAGATTATTGTCACAATAATAATAATATTCTCTCCAGATTGATCTACAAACAACACAACACCTATCAAAAGTCCAGCAAGTGTTCTTGTAGAAACTGACAAAGGTAATTCAAAATTTAAAATGTAGCTAAAACAATTTTGAGAAGAAACAAATGTTGGAGGATACAGAATGCTGTTTATATATACATATATATATATATATATATATATATATATATATATATATATATATATGCACACACACACACACACATATATATCTCAATGGAACAGTAAAGAGAATCCAGAAATAAATCCACATACATACGGTCATTTGATATTCAATAAAGATGCCAAGGCAATTCAGTGGAAAAAGGAAAGCTTTATCAACAAATGGTACTAGAGCAAATGGGTGAATCTTGATATTACCCCATACCTTCACAAAAATTACCTCAAAATGGATTATAGACCTATAAGTAAAATTAACTACAAAACTTCCAAAAGTAAACACAGGACAAAAAAAATGCTGCCCCATGTAAGGTAAAGATTTATTAGACAGGCCACCAAAAAAGAGGTACTGCAAGTGAAAACACTGACAAACAGCACGTGATCAAAATTAAAACCTTCTGCTCTTTGAAAAACACCATTAAAGAAATAAAAATCCAGCCATACTAGTAGAAAATATTCAAAATACAACAATGAGAATAAAAAAAAAAACGACTTCTATCCAGAATATATAAAGATCTCTCACAATTCAGTAATAAGAAAGCAAACAATCCAAATTAATATGGTCAAAAGATCTGAGCACACATTTCACCAAAGAATACCCCAAAAGTAAATGAAAAATGTTTAGTACCATTATTCATCAGAGAAATGCGTATTACAACTATAGTGAGATTCCAGTATACATTCACTAAAATGGCTATATTTTAAAAGGCCGACAACACCAAGTGTTGATGAAGATATGAAGAAATTCCAACTTTGACTACTGGTGGGACTGTAAAATCACACAACTACTTTGGAAAAGAGTTTAACAGTTTGTTATAAGGTAAAACATACACTTACCATATGACCCAGAAATCCCACTCCTTGGTATTTACCCAAGAAAAATGAAAGCATATGTCCATACAAAGGCTTGTACTCAAATGTACACACTGGCTTTATTCATAATAGCTCCAAACTGGAAACAACCAAAATGTTCATGAAAGGTGAATGGAGAAATTGTGATATAAACATATAAGGGAACACTAGGCCACAGTAAAATAGAACAAACTACTGATAGACACAAACATGGATAAATCGCAAAAACATTTTGGTGAGGGAAAAAATCCAGATATTAAAGAATACATATTGCATGATTCCATTTAGGAATAAATTTGCAAAATTTCGAGCAACCACCAAAGAACATACAAAGATCACAATTCACATGTTATGAAAGCACATATTCACACATAGTATCCTCAACACTGGAAAATTACATACACACACACACACACACACACACAAAAGATTTTTCTGACTTTACAAAGTTAAGACCAAGAATAACCAGCATTATTTTGAGTCTTAGTTTCCTCATCTATAAAACAGTATAGTAATAGTTCATATACTTCATAAATTTAGTTCTGAGAATTAAATAAGCATATAATGTGCTTAGTATGTGCCAGGAATACAGTATGAACTCAGTATGTGCTAGCTTCCTAAATAAATAACCCAGAAAAGGGGGCAAATGGAACAGATGAAGAATGCCAGTGGAAATCAATTGGTTAACAATATTCCTATTAAAAAGTCACCACTTTTATTGAAGAAATCAGAAAGGCAAACACTACAGCAAAAGCCAAATGAGAAGTTTTGGAATATATTTGGAATCAGTTAATATAATGCTGGAATTAAAAATATACTACTGTGTGGCCTAAGAAAGATTTATAAACATACAAAAAAGACACTAAGCCACAAGAAACAGTATCTTTAAGTCAGTTAATTTCACAGAAGCAAGTATTTAAGGAAGAAAGTGGCTTTAAGCACACATGAAGCCAGGGACTGTTCCAATTACAGGAGGTAAGAAAGAAAGATGGCACAAACTTTAGTAGGTATGAACAAACAGAGCAAAGGAAGATGCAGGATGGAAAGATGAGCAGAAAACAATTATGCACTGCCTTGAAAACAGGAAACCATTTGAATTTAATATGACACAAAACACAAAGACAAAAGAAAGGCAAGACTAATCTTGTCAAGTGGAATGATGCACACAATTTCAGCCTCAGTGCTAGGTAAGGTTAAAAAGGTGGATTCTGATACAATGCCTACTAAAACACAACCTATTACATTCTTAGCCAGTGGACAGAGAAGGTAGCATCTGTTATAATGCGATCATATACTGATGCCAAGAAATGCCCATTTTCCCTCATGCCCTTCCATCTCCTTCTATATCCCCCAAAGTGTCCATTAGGTCCAAAACATCTCTTCACACAGCCTCTGTTCTTTTTTAAAATATATAAAAGTAAATAGCTTTATTGAGATATAATTTACATACCATACAATTCACCCATTTAAACTATACACTTGAATGTGTTTTATATTCACAGGTATGTGCCATCATCACCACTAACTCTCAAACATTTTTGTTGGCCTTAAAAGAAATCTGTACCCATTAGCAGTCACTCCCCATTCCCTATTACCACCCCACACTCCAACTCTAAGCAGTAAGGAATCTACTTTTTGTGTCTATAGACTTGCCTATTCTGGACATTTCATTTATATGGAATCATACATATATATCATTTTATGACTAGCTTATTTCACTTAACAATATCTTCAAGAACCATCCACGTTGTAGCATGTATCTGTAATTCATCCCTTTTTATTGCCAAGTAATATTCTACAGTATGGAAATACCACATTTTACTTATTCATTCATCATATGGATGATAGATATTTGGCTGTTTCCACTTTCGTCTATCATTAATAATGCTGCTATGAACACTGGTACACAAGTTTTTGTGTGGATGTGTTACTCACTTCTATCTTCTATTCTTATAATAAAATTAATTAAATGTCTTCACATTTTCTTTTCTATCTTCTCACTTTATTATGGTATCTAACATCTTCCCCATAATGATACACTCATCTATTGTTATGCCACAAATAATTAAGCATTTTAGGTAAATTACTAGCACCTATTTTATTCTCCCAAATGATTTATCATCCTCCAATCTACAATCAGTAACCGTATTGATGCTTTCACATTTAATATTTCATATTAATAATTGTTACATGTTCTGATAATGCTGTCATTCTTCAAGTGGAGGGTGTAACTTCTCAAATGCTGAAGTTCCATTTATTCTGTGCCTCAACTTGACCTTAAGGGCTAATGCTCCCAGTATTCCTTGTCAGGGATATAGTTACTGGGACCTATCATTTTTATAGTCCTCAACCACCCAAACCCCAAGAACAAAAAACATATTTTGTCCACAAAAGAAGTACAAAAATGAGCACATTTTAAAATGTAACACTAGGCACTTAACATAATGAATGGCCAAATATACATCACCTTGGTTAAACAGTCTGGTAAACTTGCAAAGTGTGTCAAATAGATGTCCATACCAATAACAATGTTGGCCAGAATCTGAACACTGTATTCATGATATTCTGCAACTTCCTAAAGTTTTGAACTGGAAGAGGCCTCTGAGCTCTTTTGAGGAACACAAACTCTAAAACTTAACAGAAATGAAATGGAATCCAGGAGTAAAATCCCAGACTACCAGTCTAATCCACATCAAAATAGGCTTCTACCTATTTAAAACAAACAAGTAATAACAAAAACATGTGCCCTAATGGAAAAAAAGAAAAACAAACAGTCCTAAAGTTACCCTGAAAGATGAATATCATAATTTGGGATTTCTCTTGCAAGTAATTTGATACTTCTAAAGTGCTGCTTTGAACCTTAAAATAAAATAGAGGGGGCTTCAGAATATCCTCACAGTATTACCTTTGCTTGCATTCTGGTATGCCTTCTCCAGTGGAAGAGAACTGCTAAGTTATAGCTACTGCCCTAAGAATTGTACATCATCTACTACTCGTTATATCAAAAACACATCCTAGGATAGCTGCGGCAATTAGGAATCACTGTAATGCTTCATTTCTCTGCTAAGTAGATCCATAAGAGTCCATGTGTCAAAATTTTATCTATTATATCTCACAGCAGAAAAAAATATAGAGAACTAATGATGTAGCCCATCAGTGGTAAAGAAGACCATGTAAGTTCAGTCCAAAACCTTAGTTCAGTCCAATTTCTAGCATAAAATCTAGGGTCCTTTGAAAGACAGCAGTTTAATAGATTACTATATATTTACTGAGAATCTATGTGAAAGAATGCAAGAAAATTTAAGACACAAGCATAAAAACCTTCAATGCAGTGCGACATCTACTGCCTTTATTATAAGGTCAAACATGGTAAGCACAATAAAAACAGATACAAAGTACTACAGTATTTCAGAAGAAAAACCTTCTAATTGGAAGTAATCTGTTCTTTATGGAGAGCACAGCTTTTCAGAGGAGATCTAGAAGTGGGATAAAGAGGAGAATGAGAAAAGAATAACCCATCTTTATCCATGTATTCTACTTGAAAGATATATTCCCACCAATTCCTTTCAAACAATCAAAGTAAAGAATGAGGCTAGCACTGTCCTTTTAAACAAGTGATGCTGAGCTCTATTCTCTAAGGAACCAAGCTTTATTAATAAGAAAGGACCTAACATCACCTTCATTATCTTGTATGAGCATATTAAAGAAGGCTCTAGTCACTTCCAAGCTTAAAGACTTTCAACAGCTCTTCCTCAGTTGAAGAGCAAAGGCCAAACTGCTCAACATCCAAGGTGCTCTACCATCAGGTCTCAAGCTCTCTTTCCCACTTTACCATCTTATACTTTTGAAAAGTCCTCCAATCCAGCCAAACTGTATCCAGTACACACCTCTTACTTTTCTGCTTTAGCTTTTCTGCTCAAAATGTTTTCTCTATGTGTACTATCTTTTCTACATCTCTGACAATAAACCTTGACATCCAGTTCAAATATCAATTCTATGAAGCATCCCCTGGTCACTTCTAAACTCTTCCTTCCCTGAACTCCCTAATCCATTCATGTGTCTAAGATTTACACATCACTTGGTGATTAATATCCACAGTTATTTATGGGGTTTCACTCTTCCTACACAATTACTTACTAAAAGCAAAAAGTTACAACTCATATGTGTTTATATTTCTGCATCAACAATACAGAAACAATAGTTAAAGCAGTGGGAATAGATAAGGAATAGAGTTCAAAGGAGGAGGCAAGGGAGCAGAGCCATGGACATTGCTCTGGAGCTACCACAGTTACTAAATGGAAAAAAAGGGGGAAGGCAAAGAAAAAAAATGTATAAAGAGCCTGTCAAGTCATTATTTAAGATGAAAGCTATCAAAAAAGAAATGAGAGCTCAAATATGAGGTTCCACAGAGAGCTGAGCATGGGTACTGACTGCCTTTAAATACCATTGAAAAATCAGGTGGAGAATTCCAAAAACACATCATTAATAGCAAAAGGTTTTAATTTAAATTATGAAAGATTTCTGATGTTTAAAGTCAATATGCCTTTTAATTCTAGTTTATATTTTTAAAAAGAGATGTTTAATGACTAATGAAACAAGTCATTTTCTATTCCAATAACATAAAACACTGACAAAACACTTGTCAATTCTAGGAAAAGAAATGATTAAAGGTAATAAATATTTTAAACAACTAAATTCTAGAAACCAAGTATAAAGAATTTCCACATGTAATTTCACCTTTATGTTAAATTTCTCATCTTAAAAAAGACATAGATAACTCCTGACAGAGGCAAGGATTTGAGATTAGAGAACAGACACAGGTGGTAAGAAAGGGTGGTACTGATGAAAGGGAATAAATGAACGGGGCTAGGGCAAGCATCCCCGGCGTGCTGATCTGGTGGTGGGAGTCACCATCACAGGCTGGAGGCTAAAAAAATGCACAAAGCAAGAAAAAAATGAGAGAAAAAGAGACCATGGGTAGAAAAAGGACATTAAGGAGGGAAAGAAAAAGCAAGTAAGCAAGCACGAACGTAGATACTGAACCAGCCTACAGAGTATCTTTATACATCTTTAACACATTTACCCCAACACTCCATGGAAGGATAATATTGAGGTAGAATATCATGTTGAACTTAGGTTACCTTGCTCTTAACATGTGCCATTTTTATGAGACATTCAACTATTTGGATTTTTTTTTCTCATAGTTTTCTTTGCCTAACTAAATTGTAATATAGCCGTCATCTACTATTGAAGAAGAATGCATATAGAAGCATTTTTTAAAAAAGACACATAAAAGCATCTAAGACAGAGAGTCAATTAACTTTAGCCTACAATAAACAGATTTAGAGCCATCTTATTAGACACAATAACAAGTGTGCAGTCAAGAAATAACACCACACCTACAATTTACTGTAATCAAAGAACAATTGTCAAGATCATAAAATAAAACTGAGAAAGTCACAAGAAAGCAGAAAAAGAATGAAAAGAGATACATGTAGTTTAACTTTCAAAGAAGTTAACATCTATCAGATCAATTCCCAAGTTTAGAAGTTACCTTTTCTGAAAACTTCAAATATTAGATTGCCATTTGGGTAAAGAAGTACCAAAGAAGCCTTTAGTGAATACAGGCCTATAACTCATTCATGTTATAATAAAACCAAGGCATTTACAATATACATTACAGAAACAAACCTTTAAATTAATAACCTTACTTTACAGAAAAAAAAAACTTAAGACTTTTCAGTTAAGCCAGAACCTGCATTTGCATGCTAGCAGAATGAAGAGTATTTAAATTTAATTAGTTAATTTCTCCTACAAGGTACTTGCTAAAGTCTCTAGCTCATCAGTGGAAGCTGACTACCCATGTCTTTTCGTAACTAAAAGCTCTGTAGCACTGATAGCATAAATTAATAGATTCCCACTCCCCATTCCCCAAAGTAGAGACTTAAAGTGACGACGATGGTGGTAGCATATCCAAGTAACTAAAAAATGTCCCCCCAAACCATATTTTAACAAGAAACGAAAAAGGAATTTCACAAATTACACAAAGCCAAGCTTTCAGCACAGCCTGAAGACAAAGAATTCTGATACTACAAAACAACTACGAGTGAAAACAGAAAAATCACCATACCCCAGTACTTGATCTCTCAGGCTTTCACTCCACCCCTACTCAGCCACATGGCTTGGTGCCAGCAGAGGTGTCTAAGAGTCACTTGCAAGGACCATCAAAAATATTAAACTCACCCTAAATCTGAAAATACTGGGGAAATGGGCAGATCAGAACATAAAAGAGTACAGGGAAGGAAGTTCAAAGTTCTGGTGATTTAAAGGAACAGCTGCCATGTAAAGTGCTAGCTGCCACATAAAGGGACATAACCTTCAAACACATGGCTTCTGCGAGAAGAAAACAAGCAAAAGGAAGGAAAAATGTCCTCTGGCAACTGGATGAAAAAGGGAAAAAGAAAAGGGCGAAATTTTAAGGCCCTGGGAGACCAAAGAGAATCATAAAGTTGAAAGTCTCACAATCTTCCTGTCCAACCATTAAAACAAACAAATAAAAACCACTAAAGTAACAAGACTGTTCTATACTGACAGAAGAGGGCACCATTAAACTAGGAATACTGTAAACCCCCCCAATATCATAAAAACGAACAAAAGAAATGTGAAATCCAGAAAATCAGGAAACAGAATTTGACACGTATCAAATGAGGAAACCCCCCTACCAAAAACAACCTCAAAGCAGAAAAAAATCTGTAAGTCAATAATCCAAACAGAATTAAATATTCTGTTAATATATTAATATATAATTATTCATATATCAATAACTGAATTAAATATATTCAAATAAGCATCTATACAAAAAACACTTTGAATCAGAAACTGAGAAACTAAAAACAAAAATGAGAAATTTAAAAAGCTGACTGAATTCAAAACAGAAATCTTAAAAAATTATTACAGAAATGAAGAATAAATATTGCAAGCCACCCAGGGGAGATTTGACTTAAATGAAAATAACAGCATGTGTTATGAGCCACATCCATCCACATCTGGTGTTATGTTTCATCTGATTTCAGATAACTCTATCCAGCACTTCACAATAACTCACAAGCCACAACCCTTCCAACACTCACCAACATAAGCAAACTTCATGCCTTTTTCATAGCAGAGTCATATTTACTTTACATATTACTTAACCATTTACATTTAACATGTCTAAAACTAGGGCTGCTGTTTTAAATACATTTATCAGGTTCCTATCCTTTCTTTTTAAAGTGTTATTGACAAAGTTTTTGAGTATTGTTCACCCAACTCCATTGATGCCGTGAACCCCATGGTCTTTATTATACAACTTTGCATACATAGCACAGTAATTTTTAGGAACACACAGGCCAAGTTATAGAACTGGCTGTAGATGTGTATGTGTGAGTTAGTATACACACACGTATTTCTTGGCTCTGCAGAGAAGGCCTAGAAGCAATGACATCCCAGGAACAACGAGCATACCTAGCACCCAAATTTTGGTTTCTAAATGCCATCCTCCAATAAAAGGACCAAAGGCTCTTTGGAAAAAAAGATGATTCCAGGACTGGGAAAGGTAAAATACTACCAAATAGTGACCAGTTCTCCTAAAAAGCTTCCAGGTCATAAAGACAACAAAAGAAAGAGTTAATATCACAGATTTGGGGAGACTATATAACAAATAAATGCAATGTTGGGATCCTGGATTGGATCCTAGGACAGAAAAAATCATTAGGGAAAAAAACTGATGAAATTCAAATGAGGTATTTCCAGTTTAGTTACAGTATCATGTCAATTATTTCCTGGCTTTGATAATTGTACTGCGGTCACATAAGTTGTCCAACACTATGGGAAGCTGAGTAAAGAGTATATGCAAACATATACTATTTTTCAACTTTTCTCTTTATATAATAAACATATTATACAACTTTTCTCTATGTCTAACATCATTAAACTATACATGCTGTAAATTATAACAATTTCTACAGCAATTCGAAATACCAATGACAAAATACCCCATCATTTTGTTCCAATGTTAATATCCAATTCATTATACTGGAGAGAATAGAAAAACATTATACAATATGATTTAGAAAAAAACATTTTTATTGTTGTGGGGGTTTTTTGCTTTTTTGTTTGTTCGTTTGGCTCAAGACAATCTTATTGAGAACACAGTATTTGAAATTTTTCATTTTATTTTCCAAGATCAAACACTAAAAACCTTGAGATCATCTAAAATAGGGTCCTCTGCCTTAAGGCAGGGATGCCTTAAGGCTTTTTAAAATAGATAAATTCTCTCAGTTCCATTCCTCCTCAAACACCCATTCCATGGCCAAATCCTTAGGCTTTGTCATTAACAGGAATTATTCCACTTCTGGGAGTAAATTATACATCCCATTCTCTGACTGTACCCCCTTTACCCTTCTAGGCAACTCTATCAAGACTAAATTCATCATCTTCCTCCAAAGCCTGATCTTCTACTTGTGCTTACTATTTCAGTAAACTATCCATTTATTCCCTCAATTGCCCAAGACACAAACCTCTATCACTGAGTCCTTTAATTCTGTCTCCTATGTATCTCCTTAAATCCAACTATTTCTTCAATCCTCATCCCACTACCATAGTCCAGGCTACCTTACTCATTTTAACTGATTTGTTTAATATCCTCCAAATAATTCTCCCTGCCTACTAGTTTTAACTCTCTCCAAAGAATTCTCCACAGTGCAATCAGTATTACCTTTTTAATTAATTTCCTCCCAGGCTTAAGATGCTTCGATTTTCCTTAAGATAAAGTACAAATTCCTTAACACAGTTTAAAGGCTCTTCATAATCTGGTCCCTATTTATCTCTTCAGCCTTACCTCAGGGGCACTACCTGATCCACCCATAGTGTACTTTTTGAGTTTCTCCAAGCAATCCAAGCTCCCTAAGTATATCTCTTGTTCTTAACACAGGTCTGGTAAACTCTACCTTCCCTCTTCACAAGGCTAAGTCCTACTCTCTCTTCAGGCTTCAACCTAAGCTGAAGGTGTACTTCCTCTGGAGTAAGTCCTGGCCTCCCTGAAACTGGGTCAATGGTCCCTTCTACGTGCTCCTGTAGCACTCTGCAGTGTGCACATCCCAAAGTGGATTATATGGACACATGTATGTCCATACTCCCACCTAACTGTGAAAGCCATGCTTGTTCACTGGTATTCCTCATCACCCAGTCCAGTGGACTGAAAGAATAAGATAATGAAAACCAAACTGAAATGAACTGCCAAAGTAGCATAATGCTTACAAAGAATTAGAATCCTGGCTCAGGAGCACTATATTCTTGCCACTATACTTTGAGGCACTTAATTTTACTTTCATAAACAATCAATGTTAATTAGGTATAAAGCATGTAACATAGAGTTTAAAAGGACCTAGTTATCATCTCATTTTATAATTAAGGTGATGCCCAGAAAGGACTAAAGAACACTACCAAACAGCAATGCCAAGATTAGTCATTCTGATGTTCTTTAATTACATACTTTAATCTTAGGAATTAGGTTTTTAAAATGTTTAAACTGAAAAACTTCCAAGTTTCTCATTTCTTCAAGGATAGAAAAGTTATTAAAAACAAAACAAATAAATAGCCAATTCATTTAGAAGTTTCCACAAAAGTACCTAAAATGTTACAGCAAAACACAAGAATATTTCATTATAGTATATGAGTAATAGATAATATTGAGTCACTATTATAATTACACATTATAAACAACATATGGGTATCAATCATGTCCAAGGCACTGTGGAACATATTTGCTGAATATACAAAGAGATATAAAACAGGATTCCCACTCCCAAGAAACTTAATAAGAAAAGAATCTATGAATTTATATTGGTATTAAGTAACCAAATGAGAAGGAAAAGCTCTTCTTTACAATAAAATAGAATGCCAACTAACAAATGTAGAACAAACAATAGAAAAACACCACTTTGGAACAACTGTGTAAAAACTGACTCAGGTAAGAATCATCAATGAATGCTAAAACCATTATGCGAACATTTTTCGGAAGACAAATTTACACATTCTAAAAGCATCTCCCCAAAGATTATTCAGTAATAACAAAGAGGACAATGATAACGTTTATATGGAGAAAACTGGCAGGCTAACCTTAACTAAGTGATCCAAGTAAACACCACCGACAATGGGTCAAACTGACATTATATTGAATCCCGACAGGGACACACTGAGGATATATTACCACTTATGTGGTATTCCTACCAAAAATGCATAACCTGAATCTAACAACAAAGAAACAATAAGACAAACCCAATGTGATGGACATCCTATAAAACAAAGGACCTGTACTCTTCAAAACTCAACGTCAAGGGGAAAAAAAGGCTAAAGGACTGTTTAAGATTAAAGGAGACTATAGATATGATAACTAAAATGCCATCAATAATACTGGATTAGAAAAATGTTATTTAAGGATATTATTGGCACAACTGAAGAGATTTCAACATGAACTATATTATATTATTGTATCAATATTAAATTTCTTAAATCCATCATACTGTGGTTATGTAGGAATATCTCTTTGTTCTTTTTGTTTTGTTTTGTTTTTTGTTTGTTTTTGATTTGGGGGGAGGTAATTAGGTTAATTTACTTACTTATTTTAATGGAGGTACTGGGGATTGAACTCAGGACCCCGTATATGCTAAGCCTGCGCTCTACTATTGAGCTATACCCTTCCCCCATATCTCTTTGTTCTTGGGAAATATTGCTGAAGCATCTAGGGGCAAAGAATTACGATGTATCAGACCTACTCTCAAATGGTTCAATAATAAAAATAATCATAATAGGAAAAGGAAGAAAAAACAGAAAAGGAAAAAGAAGAGGAAAAAGAAGATCTACAGAGTGGATGCCAGCTATTACATTACAATACATGATCAAAGACATTATGTGATATGTTTAATATGTGGTTTCCTTGTAAGCAGAGCACTCAGTGAATTAATGCAGCATTTGCTATCTATCCCTTGCATGCATCTGTGATGTTCTGCATCAGATGATATGCCTCTGACTTTAACTGAATAAACTTGCATCTTTGGTATACTTCAGAAGATGTAATCAAGGATGTTCAAATTGTAAATGAAAGAAAATATCTGTTTCCCAACTTTGGAAATACACTCTGCAAATACAGAGAATCATAAGGCAAATATGCCAAATGTTAACAATCGGTGAATCCAAGTGACAAGTATATGGGAGTTCACTGCACTAGTCTTATAACTTTTCTCTAAGGTCTTCCCAAAGCAAAACAACAACAAAAACTTTCTGCTCATACCAAAACTTTTCTTTGGGGAAACAGTCATTTCTGAAAAACAAAAATCTAAAGACTCTTTTCTCCCTTTCCATTCATTATCCATGTCAAATTAAGTTTCGCATCTTTAAGAAAAAGGTTTTCAGTAACAGAATAAACATTTTGCTAAAGTAGTCCCCAACTTGCAAATGGATGATATTCTAAAAACATCCATTTGTAAGTCAGGTGTTTAGAACGTAGAATGGTTTTCACCATTACAAATATGGTTCCTAATATTGGCCACAAAAGCTCTCACAAAATGGAATCTCAAGAAATGTCATTTATGCTCAACAGTTCTGAGATTCCTGCCTTGACCCACAATGCTGATGACAATATATTAATATGTACAGAAAATGCATAAAGTACCATTTCATAACCTGGAAAGTACTTTTATAATTTTAAAGTTCTCATTTGGGAAAACTGGTTTGTATAGGTCATTTTAGTTGATCAGACCAACTTCCACTCAATTCAGCATTTACTGGGCACTCATTATGTGACGTGATAGACTGGTGGGTACCGAGCACGCAAAAAGAGCAAGGCAGTCTTTGACATAGGAACTCAGCCCAGCAGAAGAGAATAACATCAATTATAATACTCTATTCTAAAATGGGGTTTACTCTACAAATCAAACAATTAAAACTGGCATCAAGATTTGAGCTACAATTCACAAGATAAATAGTTCATTAATAGTTCAACAGGCACATGAGCAAGGGAGCACTTCCTGGCAAAAGCATGAACAAAGATATAAAAGTATTCATTCAAACATTTACTGTCTTCCAAGTGCCAGGCCAACAAGACAGTCAAGGCCTCTGCCTTCATGGGCTTATATTCAGATAATGGAGAAAGACCATAATTAAGCAATAACTAAACAAACAAGGTACGTACCAATTATAATAAGTGTCTGGAAGGAAATAACAAGATGTGTGAGAGAGTAACTAATGGAATACAACATTAAACAGGATGGTCTGAGTGAGAAAGTGAGATTTGCGCCAAGTTCGAAAGGGTCTGGTCAGGCCAGCCTCATGAGAAGCATCTCAAGCAGGTAGCAGAAAAAGTGCAAAAGGATGTAAACAGTTTAAAGAACACTAAGACACCCGTGTGACACTGGCATCCAATGAATGAAGGAAGAACAGTAAGAATGAGAAAGATCATACAGGGCCATTCAGGACATGGAAAGTAATACAGGTTTATTTCTAGAGGAATGGAAAGTCATTGGAAGATTTTAAGGAAAATGACATAATTTAGGCTCTTAAAATGGTCCCTAGGGCTGCCGTGTGAATAAAGAACTTGTGAGGCACCGGAAAAGAAACAAGAGGCTCAGTTAGGAGGCTACCACAGTAATTCATGGAAGAGATCATGATGCCTTGAAATAAAGAGGTAGCAGTGAAGACTAAGAGCAGTGGACTGGCTCAAGATAATTCTGAAGGTACAACAGAACATGTAGATGGATTGGATCTGAAAGAAAAGAAAAGAATCCAGAATGATATCTTAAGTTCCTGGCTTAAGCGCTGCCATTTACTGAGATGGGAAAGGCCAGCAGAGACGCCAGCAGGGTTTGCAGGTCGGAGGGAGGCAAAATGCTAGGGAAGAAGAATAAATAGTCATATGGCTAATATGTTTGAAATCCCAACTAAATTTCCAAGTGAATATCAAGTTCAGGAAAATTCTGGGCTAGAAAAATAAAACTAAGAGACATCAGCATGAAAATAATGGCCTTTTCAGGGAAGAACAAACAGCCTGCCCTGACTGGGTCACAGAAACTGAAGGGCTGTAGCTGACAATGAGCCTGGGAAGATAAGATAGAATCACAATATGAAGCAATCCATGACTAATAATGGCAAGAGCCGAAGTAATAATGATTGTAACAGCAGGAGAAAAAATTGTTACATTTCAGATACCAAGCGCCGTGCTAATAGTTTTACAACACACATCTCATTTAATCCTCTCAACAACTCTACAAAGTAGGTAATACTATAACCACTAAGATTTTATACACTGAGCCTCAAGATTGAGAACTTGCCAAAGAACAAAAAGTGCTAGAATGGGTATCCTAACTTAGGCAGTCAGATTTTAGAGGTCAACCTCAAATACCTTAAATTACTGCCTAGCTACTGATTTTATATGCCTTCAAAGTTTTTCTTAAAAGAAGAATGACATATAGACCTGAATTCTGAAATTCAAGAAATGTAATTCCAGTCTCTATGTAAAAGATGGATTGCTAGTGGTGGGGATACAGTGAGACAAACACAGTATTAGTCAATGCAAGAGCACCTTGTTTTAATAAGCCAACTGTTACAAATTACCTTACCAGGTTAAATGGAGAGTATCCTCTTGTTCCTCAGGTCACAAATCATACCTCAAACTAATCCAAGTCAACCTCTACCCTGCTGCTGACAATAAAATAACCTGGTAAAAAGGCCTAGCTCATGCAGTATAAATTTACTACCCACTACCAAAATATTTCTCAAAATATATAACAATGTAACTTTATAGATGACTGAATTTTTTTAAGTTCACAGATTAAAGTTTATATTTTTGTATAAGGAAGAAGATAAAATTAATACTGATTCAAGACAATCATAAAAAGATATGCCTTGCTTGATAGTCATCATAAGTCTGATCAGCCGTCTGTTTTTCACCCATGTTAACAATTCCTCTGGCTTTCAGCATCGTCAGTTATTAAACTGATGAAAAAGTAACACCAGTGTTCAAATATCTAGTATTCTCACAAAACAGCAAAAATTTTTAACTCATATGCTTATGATTTCATCTTCAGTGATTACTAAGACAATTCAATATTAAATAGATACTAAGCTCAGTAAAAATCAATCCAATTCAGTAAATACAAATGACAATATTAAAATCAATAAATAATAAACATCTATGTTAAAAATACAGTATTTATTAAATACGCATCAACACATATCCCATGCCATACATGAGATTTATTAATGAATGGACTTATACTCTTAATTATAAAAAACTAGACACATGGTCCATTTATTAGAGTACACAAATAAAGCATAAACAGATAAAATCACTTAGTTCCACCAAGCAGGTAAAATGAAGAATAAAAAATTATACTTACCTACTAAAGATAAGCTATTTTTTAAATATACCCATTCCATGTATGTTAGAAAACATTTTTCTAATTTCAAATTTTAAATACCATATCTTGAAGATAACTTCCACCAATAATTCCTTAAAGACATATTTCACTGGAGTAGGAAAAATACTTACATTTAAACCTCTAATTTTTTTTAGTATCAGGAGAGATCATGGAAGTTAGAATCAAACAATGATTGCAGATCAAAAGCTTAAACTAGAAGAGCTAACTAAACATTTTATGTATCATCTGACAATAAATTTAAGATGCTGGGATATTTTATTCCAAACAAATATATGAGCATTGTCCTGTATTTATACATTACATGAAGCCCTTTTAGTAACAGACACTAAATGTACAGACACTGGGCAGAGTACCTACACAATCTTCACAGGAGGACAGGGATGTGTGGAGAAAGGGATGAAGGGCCATCAAGTAACATGCATTTTTTGTACATGAAGCTCAGGCAATGCCCTAGGAACTTTCACACTATTATTTCATTCAATTCTAACAATTCTATGGGACAGGGAGTATAATTCCTTCCCATTTTACAAAAGTTGTCTCAATTTTGTCAATGGTGGAAATGGAATCAGAACTAAGATCTGATGACAAAGTCAAGCAACCTTTCTTTATGAAGACTTGCAAGTCAGCACAATATATTAAAGCGTTCTTTGCAGGAGGTTATCTAACTAGAATATTGAGTTGATTTTTCCATATTTACACTTCTCTTAGTACTTAAACATTGAGAGGGCACTCACTTCTTAATTTACTAAGAATGTTCACAGATTTTCTTTCTAATCTAGGGGAAAAAAACTCCATACTTGACCATGTTCAATCCACAAAGCAGTAATTTCATTGCCCCATCACTGATATAAGAAAACTTCGGCTAGACTTTGTCACATTTGTATGTACTGTGAGTATATCTTCCAAAACAAACCAAAAAAAAAAAAAAAGTGCATGGTCTGATAATAAGACAGTATATAAAATTAGAAATGCCCACAGAAAATCCAGGACCATCATCATTGTACATTACACTAAATTTCGCTTGCCAGATTTTAGAAAAGCAGCAAAGGGCAGAAAAAAGGTGACTTTCCAAAATCTGACTGACAAGCATGCTACTTCCCAGTAACAAATTTACTTACGGCTTCCTCCTCCTAAATTCAGAAAACAAATCTACTAATATGATTTTATTGAAATATTTCAAACTTCAAAATCATGTTCTAATAAACATTTCCATAATAACTTAACCACTCTCAGAATACACTTTAATATTTCTCTCTTGGTAACCAATTAATGAGTTACAATGTTGCTACCATTTGAATATTAATAAAATTAATATTAACCTGCACTGCATTCTAAACGGAAAATACAAAACAATAATGCAATTGCCTTGAAAAATAAAGCATCACCATGCTAAATGCAAATTCTTTAAAAGATTATTTCCAGTTGCGTTTACAAAAAACAATCTTTGTCAAACATACGCATTAAGGAAACATAAAAACTAAGAATACAAGAGATTATTCTCAAACCATAATTCAACATGGTGACATTACAATTATTATTTCTGAGCCCCAAAGTGCTGTTTTCCTTCCACTGAACACTCCCCAACACTTACTCACTCACTGCACTAAACAATATACTGGGGAAAAAAAAAAATGCTGGGAAGTAATTTAATGAGCTAAACATAATTTTATCACCTTTGTTCCATATGAATAAAACCATAGTTTTATATATAACAATAGTGTGAATTAAATGAAATAGGTAAGCAAATAATTGTGTTTAGAAAGGTCACTACTACTTCACAATCGCTGACTGCTTTAGTAAATAAGTTTCTACTGGAAGCACTCTTCCAACAGAACTGTTAAAAAGACTATGGTCTACAAAGTATTTAAATCACCAGTTTTGGTTCTTCAGAATATTTTCATTATAACACCATAATCACAACTGTTTGACATGATGCTCACTGAAAATTAAGTGATTCCAGAATCAGTTAGTGCATCATCATATAGAACTAATCTTAATGTTTTATATGACATATAACCTGTTCATTACGTTTGATATAAAGTCTAACTAAAATTGGCATCCACTTTAGTGAAAACACTTTTGACATTTCTCCTAAGACGTAAGTTGGCATTCACAGTAAAAGAAATGAGTAGAGTGTGCCCTCCAAAAATAAACAAAAACCCAAAACCAAAAGATGTACACACAAAAGCCGCAACAGCACAGTAGTCTTTTATCCTTATTTCCTAAATTCATATTATTAAAATAAATGCCATTTTTGTGTTTGCAAGAAACCTTTTAAGCTATTTTGTTTACCTTTTCCACAGACTCTTCAAGTACTGCCAAGGTAACATAGATTGTAAAACTGACAACTGGAGTACTTGGCAGTTGCCAAAACAACACAGCTGGATTCTTAAAGCGAAAGTGCTCTTGGGTAATGTGCGCCTAATTAAAGCCTTAAAGAACCTTCTCTTCATATAGTAATAGATATAAGACACAGGGGAAACATGCTGTGCTAAAATTTGAAAATTTTAGACAATATTTGTTTATAAATACAAACACTATTGTTAACACATCACAGCAGGCCTTTCTATAAAAACACACTTATTGGAATCACAATCTCATTGTAAACTAAAACGCAGGTTACACTATGCTATTCTTCAATATACAAACGGTTTCCTACTAGATCATGACAGGACGCTCCCTTCTTATCTCAGGAATCACACATCAGGTCTCAGGAACATTTTTATAGTTACTCTTTCAAGGGGGGGCGGGGGGGAAGAATCCTTGTTTTTCTAATCCAGAAATACTCATCGCTTCCAAACTTGTTTCCATCATCTCACCTGCTAATAAATCTTCACTGATTAAAGGCAGATGGAATCGAACTAAAAAGCAAAGTTTCTATCACACAAATCCTTCCCTGAGAGCCGGGATCTACGTGGATGTCGAGGGGTCCGCGAACGGTCTCTGCAGCCCCTTCTTTCCGCGCGACGTCTCCCCGCACCTTCCAGCGTCCACACCCGCAGGTGCCCCCGGCCCGGGCCACCTCCCGGCCCCAAATATCGACCTGGCCACTGACATACACAAACACACACACCCGGAGAGTTCGGACCTAAATGTTCCGCTCCGTCAGACCAACCTTCTCCCAAAGCAGAAGTGGGGGAACTTCTTCCAAGTCCCACAACAGCGCAGAACGCCCCCCGCACCAGGGGTCAATCCCTTCGGGGAGACCCCAGCCCCACAAGGCAAGATGAAGAAGAGGGCCCTCGGGCGTTCTGCCCCGGAGAGGCTCCGGGCCCTCAGGGAACTCCTTCAACTTTCAAGGAGGCGACATCCACTACCGCCCCCCAGCCCCAAACGCAGCGCGCGCCCTGGGAGGCTCCTCGCTCCAAGCCCGCGCGGCCGAGCCTCCCTCCGCCAGCCCGCGACACCCCTTCAGACCTCGGGCCCGCCCTCGGGGCACCCCGCCCCCACCTCCACAGGCGCCTCGCCCCTCGGCGCCGACCCCGACGCGACCACCCCTTGCAGCCTCCCCGCACCCAACCCGCCCCGCCGCCGCGCGCTTGGACCTCGGCCGCCTGCCAGCCGGACGCCGCCCCGTCCCGGGGTCCCCGGAGTCCCGCGGGCGCCCCTCCTGGGCCGCGCCGCCCCCCGCCCCAGCGCCCCCAGCCCCTACCCGGTCCCCTCGCCGAGACGCCGCCCCCTCTGGCCCTGCAGGCTCCGCGGAAGGAGCCCTGCCGGCCGCGGCCCTCACCGTGTCTCCGGCGCAGCTGGCGGGCGCACACAGCCGCAGCCCGGGCCCGCCACCAGCGCTCCGCGCCGCCCGGAGCCGCCTCCTTCAGCCCGGGACTCGCCGGGACATCCGCGCACGGATCCCCACACCGGGGCTATTTTTAGGAGACGGGCCCCGGCCAGACCGGAACTCGTTCCCGTCGGCGCGCGTGCGCACTACGCTGACGGTACTCGGTGTCCCTCCGCCAACCTCGTTTTTCCTTCCCTTCTCGCTCCCTCTCTCCCCTGCTTCTTTAAGGTTTCTTCTCAGAGCTGATTTATCCTCTTGATGGGTCTAGAGCACTTGGAGTGGGAAAGACAAGGGGGCTGGCAAAGAGAGTCACACTGTTTGGAAGCGAGCATTACCCCACAAGGACGTGAGGGGCGGACTATGTTTTTTCGGGTGGGTGAGGAGACAGATCACCCGGCACAGGAAGGAGATGACGGCGGTTTGGCGCCGCGGCTACGGGCTAGAGCTCGCTTCCCTATGAAGGACCGTGTTCTCCTGGAAGGGATACTGGTCACTTGATGAGGGCCTGGGCGCCTCCCAGGGCGGGGCGGCCGGCGGCGTCGCGCCCTGCAGCCCCGCCTCCCCCGCCTCCCCCGCCTCCCCCGCCGCTGCCTCCCTGACCGGCCCTCGGGGGCCGGGCCGGGAGCAGCTCCAGTGACGCGGCGCGTGGCGAATCGCCGCGCGTGGCCGCCCACTGCAGCCAACCCGCGGCGCCGGAGGGCGGGGCTCGCGGGGCAGGGCCGGGGCTCCCGGAGCGAGCCCAGCAGTCGCCCGGAGCCCCGTGCCAGGCAGCGTCCTTCGGGAGGGCTCAGTCACCCACTGCTGGACTCTTGGAGCCGCGGCCAGAACCCCGCCCTGGGGCACACTTGGATCCCCCTGTTCTTAGCTTGCCACACCCGCGCCCTCATTGCGGTCAGGACCGCACCTGTGCCCACGCCTGGGCGGCCACCAGGTCACTCTCACTGGGCAAGCACAATGGTGCTTGGACCCGGGCCCCCAGATAGTAGGACTTGAAGGGGCCTGGAAGGCGGGCGACACCTTTCCGGCTGGCCAGCCAAGCTCGCCACGTCCCAGGAGAGACTCATCCTAATAATCTTTACTATTAATGATATCTAATTACTAATAGGCGCAGCTAGTATGCCTTGAGCGCTAAACTACGTGCTGAATAGCTTGCATCTGATAGCTCATGTATTCCTTATAACATCCGCATGAAGTAGATTCAGTTTCTGTTCCCACTTTACATAGGAGGAAAGGGAAGCTTGAGCGCTAACGTGACCTTTTGGGTTAAGCTTAAGAGGAGGGCACTAAGGACTCGAAATCCTTACCACTCCGCATACTGCCTTTTCTGAGAGCAGTGCAAAGGAGATGTTCTTGAAACAGCCGTTCTGCTTAGGGGGCTACTGGTTTTTGTCGAGGGAGGTCGTTAGGAGGTGAGCCATTATGGTCCTTACATCCTGAAGGCTGCTTGCCTCTGGAGTTTCTGTGGCCACACTGCCTACCTCTGCACCAGAGGTACCTATGCAATGGACACAAAGCCAAAGAGTTGTTTTCATTTGAAGATGAGAAATTCAGTCCTACAGCACATTAAAACAAAGTGATCAGAATGGGTAAGCAGATGTGCAGAGGCTGTGGGCAGAGGAACTGGGAAGTTACAAAGGAAGCTGGAGGCTAGCAGGCTTCCTCCCTCAAGGACAAGGCAGTGTACTGGGGAGAACCCAACACAAAAGCGACATATAAACACCAGACACTGGAAAACAAACTTGGAGTTGTGCTCAGAGCCCCAACAATGTCAGCGTTCAGAGGAGCTAGCAGCAGGGACTGCAAGCAGGTTTTTAAAACACGTTAGAATTTGGTGTAACTCAGCAAGTCATGTGGAAATGCATGCTTTTCAACTTGCCAGAAGCTGCAAAGCCAGCTGAATTTGCCTTCTCTGATCCAAGAGAATAGAAGAGTTTGACAGTTTTCCTTCAAAACCTATGGTCTGAGGTGGGGGGACAGTGAGCCACGGCTCCCTCATTCCCACCTGCCCTTCACCCTGGAAGAAGAGGGACAGTGAGAACAGACTCTTCCCAAAGAGGTCGCACACTCTCATTGCTCTACCCCATCTCCCATCCTTGGCAGATGCTGACCCTCTTGAGGCACAAAAGACTCAGCTCCAACTGCCCACTCCCCACCCATTCAAATGCTGTTGGTTACTCCAGAAAGCCAGGCAGACAACTTGGCTCTGAGTCCAGCCAAAGCAGACATGGAGAGACTGCATCACCTAGGGAAGCACCTCTTTCCCCACTGCCCCCTGCAAGTCAAAGCCCTCGTCTAAGAATTGCAGGGAGTTGTTTAAGAAGGAAGGAAGGAAAAGAAGAGGGAAGAAAGACAAGTAAGTTTAAGGACTATAGAGCACAGCTATTGTAAAATCCATTAACAAAGCATAATCCCTATTATTTGTAATTAAAGTAACCAATTTTAGGAAATCATCATAGCTTCTATTTCAGGTCTCAAAGACATGTACCTAAAGTCCAGTGTCTGCAGCAGCTTGCACTCAGCTTGGCATAGACCATGTGCCACTGGCTTGGAAAGAACTTCTGAGGAGTCTTCACCTCTTTCTGTCCTTAAAGTGCTCAGGCGTCCAGGGAAGGGACTCAGCACCATACTAGACACTGCAGTACTGAGGTGAGGAAGAACAGTCCTTCCTCAAAAGGGGCTGGCAGGCCATGGGGCGGGGGGTGGGGGGGAGATACAGCTTAAAACACAAGCCAGCCCGATAACCAGCAAGAGAGGGGTTAAGGGCATTAGAAGAGTATAGAAGATAAGTATTTAAGAAGGGAGGAGAATTAGGGAAGGCTAATTAGAGGAGGCAACCCCACAGTGAATCCAGAAAGCCTCTGAGAAGGATGGAAAGGGGCCCTCTCATGGTCCTGCTCTAAAGAATAAAGCCCAAGCTCCCTAGGAGGCAGGGATCTCTGACCATCTGGCCAGCCTCCCCCTCACCTCTTCCTGCCAGATACCCCACCATCCCCATTCAGGAATTCTGAATCGTACACCAGGCTATTTCCTCCTGTCTGCAGGGTAAACCCCTTTACAGCCATCAAGTCTCCATTAGGTGTCATTTTCTCTAAGAGCCCTTCTCTAATATCCCGCCTAGTTGAAGGATAAGTATTTCTTTATCTTTATATGTCTGTCTTTTCCCCTTTGGTGAGTGAGCCCCTCGAAGACATAAACTGTGATTTACTCCTTAATTGATCCACAATGTCTAGCACAGTGCCTAGTGTGTAGCAGACAACCAAATAAATGTTCAGTAGAGGGACTGCAGTGTGCAAGGACCCTGTGCGTGTGGCTCAGGAGAGAAACCACAGCTAGAGGGGTGTGCCTGGAGCCTGGAGTCTGATCAAGCACCTGGGAATGGTGGGAGATGAGGCTAGAAGAAGAGTGGTCAGGAGTGAGATGGTGCCAAGCCATTTGGATTTCTTTCTGAAAGCAATGGGAAGCACTGACATTTCAAGCAGGTGAATAGCAAGATCGATTTGGCATTTTAGAAGGATGGCTGAGGGCAGTAGTTGGGGGTGGGTGGGAGGAAGCAAGACTGCACTCAGGACAACAAATTAGAAGGCACTGGTGTTGCTGCGGCTGTCAGAACCCCTACCTCCATCCCTGGAGATCTCCGCAGACTGTCCCTACACATGCTAATGGATTCCGGAGTCTCTGCTGAGGCTCTGGCCCCAGGAGAGGGCTTGGGTCAGTAGATACATACCCCAGCTTCCTCATGCCTTAGGAAGATAATCTGAGGCATGTACCCAGAAGTCCCCCAGGGGGGTCCCAGGGGCTTGAGCCCCCACTGTCATCAGTGGTGATCCGCTCACTAGCACACATTCATGTTGCCTCTCCTCACTTCCCCATTCCTTCAGATCCCTTTCCAGGATCACCTCCCAAATAAACCACCTGTACCAAAATCCTTGTTTGGAGGCCTGCTTTTCAGAGGACCCATTTGAGACAAATGGTAACTGAGACTAAGGAAGAAAGAAGACCTGTAAGAAGATGGTTGCCTGATAGTAAAGACAGAGCAGGAACAAAACATGGAGCTAGAAGGAGAATTGACCTGCTTGCTGCCCATTAAATCTGGGGTCAGGGAAGGTATAGGAGTCTCAGCTGCATCCAGGTTTCTGGCTTGAGCTCCTGGGTGGATAATAGTGCATCATTTAAATAGGGAACACTGGAGGAAGGTGAGATTGAAGAGTCTGGAGGAAGGGAGTATGATGAGCTCCATTCTGCTCATGTTAAATTTGAGATGCCTGTGGGACAAAATATCCTTAGCTTCATGGGGCTGGAAAAAGATACAACTAGATGAGATTTGACAATGTAGGGAGGGCTTCCTGGAGGAGGAGAAATTTAAGCTGAGCTTTGAAACTGAGCTACATGGGCTGGAGGAAAAGAGAAATAATTTATAGACCAGAAGA
This sequence comes from Camelus dromedarius, assembly GCF_036321535.1. Lineage (NCBI taxonomy): Eukaryota > Metazoa > Chordata > Mammalia > Artiodactyla > Camelidae > Camelus > Camelus dromedarius. The sequence continues at coordinate 6,900,156 of NC_087464.1, forward strand.
AAGACAATGAGAGGGATGGACAGTTAAAAAGAAATAGATTCGTCAGGGGAAAAAAGTAAGTTTATTTGAACTAGGGTAAATAAAAAGAGCCTCCAAAGGGTTTTAATTTGTGAGCTGCTTCGTACCATGTTCAATCTTGTGTCCCTCACACTTACACAGAGTTGATGTTTATTAAATAAGGTGTGAACCCGGCAAGTGTCTCAATAAATATTTTTCATGATGTCTCAGTCTTGTACAACTATAAATAATTAAAAATGGAAGGTTTTAAAAGTGTTCCAAATTAGCAAATTCTCCAAATTTAACTTTGTGTAAGGATTCATGTCTTGTGGAGAAATATCACATCTAAGAGAAACCACATCTTACTTGTAAAGTTACCTACTTGTAAACTTGTAAATCTGATGTAGGATCTAATGGCTTGTAAATATTTCAGAAAATCAAAATTCCACATTTTAAATTAAACCTACACAAAAAACACATGATCTACTCTGTACTGTACACCATAGTTTCTTTAGAGTTAAAATCACGAACGTATGTCTGAAAGAGAGAGATCTTTTGTGCATTTGTTTTCTATTTCACATTCCATGATACACACTCAGATCTAAATGCCATTTTCTAATAAAAGGAACCAGGGCTCCTTGGAGAAATGGTTGATTCCAGGACTGGAGAAGGGAAAAAAAAACCCACCAACAAAAAAGTAGATAAACCTATTGTGCCAGAAAGCAAGGAAGTTCTCAAAAAATGGTGGGGCAGGTCAAAGGGACACAGGAGCCAATGGCCAAAGCTGGAACAATGTGAACAACAAAGTAAATAATGCTAGTATTGGATTATAACCTACAGAATAAAATAAATATTCATGAGCCCATACCGATATAAATAAATAATTGACTAAATAAATAAACAGGAGAGAATGTATAGATTTTACTTATACAAGCCCCATTAAAAAGTGTAGAAGGAGTGAGAACAATTCAAAAGCCACAATTTGACAAGCATTGCTGTTTCAGGCAAGAGTGTTCAATGGATGCAAAATTAGACAGAAAAAGAATGATAAGAAACAGGACAATGCACAGTCTCAAAGTAGTTCCCTGCAAGGTATTTATTAATTACAAAGAGAAACATAGTAACTCTATGGTAGAAAAACCCAGCAGACACCACCTCAGCCAAGTGAATAAGGCTAGCATCACCAGTAACAAAGTTTATTGACATTACGTACCCTGTGGTATGAAGCAGTGAGAAGGGTACATTTCTTCTTTGGTATTTCTGCCTGAAATGTGTGACCTGAATCTAATCATGAGAGAACCTCAGACAAACACAAATCGAGGGACATTCTGTAAAATAACTGATCAAAATAATAGTGCTCATTGAAAGCGTCCAGATCATGAAAGATAAGGAAAGACGAAGGAACTGTCACAGATTGGAGGAGACCAAGGAGATCTGACACCTAAATTCAAAATGGGACTCTGGATTGGATCCCAGTGCAGAACAGAGATGTTAGTGAGAAAACTGGAGAAATTTGAATAATGTGTGCAGTTTAGTTTATAGTGTTATGTCAATGTTAATTTCCTGGCTTCCATAATCATATTATCCTTATGTAAGATAACACTGAAGGAAGCGGGGTGAATTTTCTGCACTATGTTTGCCACTTTGGGTAACTCTAAAAGTATTTAAAGGTAAAAAAAAATTTTAAGTGATAAGATATTTTAGTATTCTATAATTTACTCAACTCTCCCAGTGACAACGGTAACATGGAGTCTAATTAACTAGTATAAAGCATTTTTTTCAATAGTTAAGTTCAACCTCAAATTGGGCAATATTTAAACTATCAGTAAAATGTTTGTAAGTATGAATGTTTTGAGGTGGCCAGTGTTCTGAATTGACAAGAAAAAAACACAAAATATAACAGTGTTTCCATTTACTACTAACAGCAGTAAGGTCCATGAATGCCACCTGGCAGTTCTTAAGCATCAGAAAGTGACACACATGTATAATTTCTAACATTGCCCATTACATCTTTTTCAAACATTAAAAACGTTTTCACTTTTCTTATTTGAATATTCTTGAATGCCTGATGATGAAAAGGATGAATTCAGGTTCTCAAAGAAGAAGATAAAAGATGTTTCCTTTGCTCAGTTTATAATCTTACATGTCAAAGTCTACATGAAGATTAAATAAACTTTAAAAATATAAGAAATCGAATCGTTGACAGCTGGATGTTTTATACACTCGAACTTCAAATAAGTCTTTCAATGTCTATTATATGTTGTCATTTTATTTTATTTTACTTTTTTCCTTCTGCACGGAGTTTTTTTCGACTTTGTGATCCTCTCTACAACCAACAATACATTCATGTGTCAATGACAGTAATTCCTATCCTGGAGTTTATTTTCTTTTCAGTGTTTGTGTTCCATCCAAAGAGGGGCTGCATTTCACACATCCTCCTAATATCCCACCCACATCCACCCCTTGATATGAGATCATCATTTCTCTCTGCTGTCCTCTTTGCTTATACATTGTTGTCATAGATAATTCTTCTGAAGTCTGGAACTGTCCTAGTGGCCACATTATACAAATCATTCCCAAATGGCTACTTATGATCTAGCGAAGATTTTTGTCTGTTAGAATTTTAAACTATTGAAATTTGAAACAACTCTGATAGTCACTGAAAAGGTAAGACCACAAATTTTGGAGTCCAGTGGTCTTTTGTTTAAATCACACCTCTACCATTTCCCAGGTGTGTAAATTTGGGCACGCTGCACAACTTCTCCAAGCCTCTATTTTCCTTCCTATAGGATGAGAGGAATCCTCCCTCAAGGTGGTTTTGAGGATTGAGTAACCCGTATACAGTGCTTACATAATCCACATGCATAAATAGTAGCTCCATGTTTGGCTGTTCGTTGATGGATTCTGCAAACTTCTACTGAGCCTCTACGGGGTGCCCAGCACCGTTCTAAGCACAGGGAATACAGAGAAGATCGATGTTCTCAGGAAGCTTGTCGTCATGGGGGTAGACAGACAATAAAACATATACAAACAAGAAGATGTCAGATGGTGATAATGGCTGTGATGATATAACACAAGATTGTGAGAGAATGCAACTGAGAAGAGACCTTAGCTAGGGGTTCAGGGAAAGCTTCTCTGAGGCAGTGACATTTCAAATGAGTGACAAAGGAGCTAGACAGATGAAGACCTGGGGAAGACTGTCCCAGGCAAAGGGAGAACAACATGTCCCCGAGATGGGACTAAGCTTATTTCATTCAAACAACAGAAAGAAGGCAAGTGTGGCTGGAACAGGGTTGGGGGGCCCGGGCTGGTCTTTAAGCCATTGGAAGCCTATTGCTTCGGCACTGTTATGTATGTGACAAAACAAGGAAAAAGCAATAGATTAAATCGCCAGCACGTTACTACATGTCGCTCCCTTTCCATTTAAGAGGGGCAAGTGAGGCTTCTGTCTCTCAGTCTAACAGTCAGTATTTTTTTAGTTGCAAGTGACAGGAACCCAAGTCACACCAACTTAAATCAAAAATTAAGAGGGAAAATTTATTGCTTTGTTGGACTGAAAATTGAGGCATATTCCCAATTTCAGCATTGCTGGATTGGAAGCTAAAATAATGGCTCTTCCTCTCTCTCTCCTTCTCTCATTCACCCTGTTCTGTGCCCTCAGATTCGTATGTTGAAATGCAATCCCCCATGTGGTGGGATTAAGAGGTGGGGCCTTCGGGAAGTGACTAGGTTATGAGTGTGCAGTCCTCAGGATGGGATTAGTGGCCTTGTAGAAGGGACCCAGAGAGCTCCTTTGCCATGCGAGGACACAGCAAGAAGTCCATCTCTGACCCAGGAAGCAGTCTCTCAACAGACATCAGATCTGCTAGCTCCTTGACCTTGGACTTTCCAGTCTCCAGCACTGTGAGAAATAAGTTTCTGTATTTTATAAGCCACCTAGTCTATGGCATTCTGTTATAGTCACCTGAACAGATTAAGACAAGTTCCACTGAGAAAGAATTTTCTTTAAATCTTTATTATCAAAGTCCCAGAGTTAAGCCTGGGCTGGTCACATGTCTCTCTCTGAACCAATCACAGTGGCCAGGGTGACAGAATGCCCTCATGTGGGACACATGTGGGACACATGTGGGACACTACCCACCCCTGGAGTCCTGGGAGGGGACTTAAACTCACCAAGAGCCCAGGAACACATGAACTGAGAGTGGGGGAATTGTTCTGCACAAATTAGGATGCTATTATCACAAGACGGGGGTCTGTGTGCCAGACAGACAAAAATAAAATGGACACCAAACCAGCTGAGTGGCAAGAGGTGATTGTATGCTTGTGTTTAAACCATGAGTGGAGAAATTTGGTTCCTACCCTCAAAGTTAACCCTAAGATCCTAATGGAAAAGAGACACAGAAGGGAAATTGTCAGTAAGAAACCTAACAGACTGTATTGTAAAGCCTGAAATTCCACGTTGAGTTTATTTTCTCAACATCTTTGACCTTCATAGGGTTGTAGACATCTTTGACCTTGACATCTTTGACCCTCACAGGGTTGCAGAGTCGTAACCATGAGTTCCCTGTTCTTACCAGACATGTGTGCCCCCTACCCAGCTAGTTACCCTCTCAGCCAGACCAGCCAGACCAGCCACATCACACTCGTCCTAAACCTCATAGGTTTCATGTCCCTGCCAGCTCATACGATCATTCAAACAAGCAAATCACATTCTCCTGCAGGAACCAGCGGGCATCTCACCCTCCTGTTGCTACCAAGCGTTTCTCCCACAACTCTTGCTGGTTCGCTCTGCTCCCGAGTGCAAGCCCAGTGTGGCCCTGCCTGGTGCTCAGTCTCCTCCTCCCGCAGGCTGTGAGCATATGTGACCCATAAACTGCTGCCAGTCTCATCTGTCCACTGCTGGGTGTCATGGGTTTGGGCCTCTTGTATTTTCTAGAGCAGGAGATCCCTCCTACCCCAACAGGGTGAGTAGGAGGTGGTCAGATCACAGACTCCAATAGCTTTTCTAAGCATAGCCAGAGCCATTTACACTGGTCAGTTAATTTGAGGCCTCTGGACCCTGCGAAACCCTAAGAACTCCTGCTGGTAGGTCCACGCACACAGGCAAAGCTTCTCCACGTCCCTGGTTCCCAGGTGATCTTCTTTATTATGAGGTCTGGCCAGCAGGCACGTCCTCTTACTCATAAGTGCTTTTGCCAGAGTCTAGCTGAGGACCTGACACATAGTAGGTTTCCGATAACTGATCCTGAGTCAAAGAATGGATCTTTGTCTTCAGTCGGGCAATGGCAAAGTGTGGAGCATTCTGGTCTGATGCAACTGCTTGAAAACTTGGCTTCAGTTAGAGCCAAAGTGACCAACCCAGAAAATCTGAGCATGGAAAATCTATTTTATCCTGGGCTTTGCAGAGGAAGGAAACACTAGAGGTCAGAACCGTGGTTCTCAATGTTCACATGAGCAAAGTATCAAAATGACCTTATTTTTTTTTCTTTTAATGAGGCTTCATTTTTATGCTAACATTTTCAATGAGGTCCCTGTTTTTGTCAGAAATTTCAACCTCTGCCGGGTAATTGCACAACCTCTAGCTTTGCTCGGCCTGCATAGCCTTGGCATGACTGACTTTTTTTTTTTGTACATGCTGTAGGCAAGATTTTTATGAGGCTTGATTCTTGTCTTGACTTTATTTGATCATGTATATCTGTAATTCAGCACATAGATTAAAACAGACAGCACTTCTCAGCACCATGATGGTGAAAACCACAGAAAATGATAACAAAATATTTATCATATGCATATCTAAAGGAATGCAAAAAGCCTTTCCAGAAATCATGCTTCAGCACGTTGTGTGAGTTAAGCACACAATGTCAAGGGGCTGGGTCCTCTCCTTGAGAATCACTTGCTATTTCCAAGAGCGTGGATAAATTAGATTCAGCCTGCCAAAAACAAGCTGAAGAGCTTCATCAGAATGCTTCACCAGAATTCTCTGTCCTGGTGTTTGGATCTTTAAAAGGGTGCATTTTGAAGCAACTTCTCTTTAGAATGAATACCTTTTCTAGAACTGAACACAGTGGCAGAGTGGAGGTTAAAGAAAGACTCCATTTTTTTCACCTTTTGGATGAAAAAAGATGAAAAGGTTTGTTAAACATGCTGAGTTGGCAAGGGTGTACAGAAACAGGCACTCTTGTACCTTGTTAGTGCAAGTGAAAATTGGTACAATCTCTTTGGAAGGCAATTTGGTAAATATCTATCACAATTTTAAATACACATACCCCTGGCTCAGCAATTCCACATCTAAGAATTTACCCCATAGAGATACTCACATATATTCATTGCAGAATCATTTAGAGCAGCAAAATAATTCAAAAAAGAAACAAGTATCTATCAAAGTGAGATTGGGTAAATCATTTATGGTCCAACTATACAAGAGAATACTATTCAGGTATTATTTATGTAATATGTATACGTGTATACAAACACACACACACACCCCTGACAATATCTGGAGACAACTGGACAGGGTGTCTAGGGGGTAGAGGTCAAGGTTGCTGCTAAACATCCCACAGTGCACAGAACAGCCCCTCCTCTCTGACAACATGTAATTATTTATCACAAAATGTCAATAGTGCTGAGGATGAGAAACCCTTCTCCTAGGCAATCTGGAAGTTTCCATAAGTAACCATAGTAGCTGCCTCTGAAAAGGGAAATTGGAAGACTGGATGTAACCCTTTGCCTGGTAGAAATTCTATATGTGCATATATTCCACATTTTAAGGTACCCACTAAGAAGCAGTTTTAAAATGTTTATTCTCAGGCTCTCTCAGGCGGGGTATCCATGGGAGCCATTTCTCTACTTTCTTTTGCCTCAGATCTTCTCTTTGCTTTGAGCGAATGACAGACACCCTGAGTGAGCTGGAGGATGAGAAAAAGGGCTTTTGTATTCACAAGTTCCTGGGCCATTTCTGGTCACCCAGGGACAGAAATATCACTGAAATGTTGACTCTAAAGTAAAGTGTAACTTTCTCTTTCTGCTCACCTCTGCTCATGTTGACCCTAGAACGTGGTGGTGTAGGAAGAGAAGTTCTCTTTCCCTTCCCTGTATGTATTGATAAGAAAAGTAAATCAGAGCTAGACCTCTCGAATGGCCAGAATATACAGTTTTTGTATTTCAAATCATAAATTATCTCTTAAATTATTTTAAACACCATTTGAGTATAGCATATAAAAATTTACTCACGTAAGTTTCCCAAAGGAGGTCTACAAGGATGTTCACTGAAGCATTGTTTATAAATCTGAATCTGAAAATAAGAAAAGAGCCCAGGAGAAAAAAAAATGTTATATAAACTGCATCAAAGTCGTTCTACAGAATATTCTGCTACTGTTAAAAAATGAGGCAGAACCACACATATTGATATGAAATGATCCCTAAGATACATCACTTGGAAAAAGCAAGTTATAGAACTGGCTCCTTTCTGTATAAGTTACAAAAAAAGAATATATTTAAAATTCCATGTTGGCATATGCATATTTTGCTTTCTGGAGAGAATAATATGAAACTCTTAACAGTTGCTGCTTCTTTGGTGAAAGGGACTGAGGGCAGTGGGGTGGGGAGTATCACAGGCAGCCCTCTTGGCATTTTATACCTTCACACGTTGCTTAAGTGTTCCAGCCACGTGCGTGCGTTGTTAAAAAAAAACATTGTCAGCAGTAGTTATCAGGATGGCAAGAGTATGGACCATTAAAAAATTTTTTTTTACAATTCCTTTTTGCCTATAAAAATTCACACAACATACAAATATGATAAAAGAAAATTTAGAAAACATCAGATTGTAAAAGAGGCATGGGATGATCAAATTAAATAGACAATTTAAAACTGTTCTTTAAAATTACATAAAGCCCAATCAATTTACAGTAAAATGTCACGTCTATGAGCCTTCAGACATGAACGATGCTTTGAACAGATTTGAGTAGAACATCTTGTTATCATTATTATTATTATGGTTACTATTATCCCTTTATCTGTTAGTATCTTTGAGTGTCTACTCTAAGCCAAAAGCATTGTAGTTAATTCTATGAAGGAGGTAAAGATGGTTCAGATGTGGACACAGACACACACCCCTTGAGTCACCTGCCAGCTGAGGTGATGGATTTGCACTGCATCATGTCTGCAAGCTAGCTAACTAGCATTAGGGACCCGGCAGCTCCCTAGTAAGGATCAGGTGCCTGAACTGAGCCAGTCTGGTTTGACGACCAGTAGCCATAAAACCTCTCCCTCAAATGGACTGGGACCTAAAATCTCTACCATTACACTGAGTCCTAGAGTTGACAGTGGAGGCTGATTGAAAATAAAATGCTGACGATTAAAATGCACTCAAGCAGGCACACATTTCCCAAGCTATATAATCTAGTGTCTAAATATATCATTTGTTTAATTCCTTCTGATAGAAGATAATGTAAACCTTAGCCAACCGGGGGCAAAATGGGTTATTTCAAGTTGAATCTCATCTAGTTCAGGAATCTCCCACTTTCTCCCTGAAGCTGACTTATATTATGGTAGGGGAGAGAGAGAGACACTGGTTCACAGCCATTTTCTGTAACCAGTTGGCATCCCCCAAAGATCTACAGTCCATTCAGGTTGGTGTCTTCTTAGGCAGGATGCAGTGTCTCTCCCAGCTGCTTGGCTCCTCCAGGTACCCTATTGGTCATAAAATGCAAGTAGAACCCTGTGGGATAAAGACCCATGGATCAGATTATCTGGATTTTCATCCTTGCTTTATAGTTCCCAACTCTGGTTACACTTTGGAATTAACTGGGAAGCTTAAAATATATCTGAGCCTCACTCTCCCTCCCAGATCTTCTGATTTAATTGGCCTGGGGTGAAGCCTGGGCATTGAAGATTTTTCAAGTTATTAGGTGATTTTAACGTGCAGCCCTGGCTGTGAACCACTGCCCTAAATCCTCCAGGTAATCCACTCAGTTCACGGAGGTTTCGGATGGAGAAGGGCCCCCGTGTAGCCCTCTGATCCATTAGTTCCCACCCCTTCTGCTCCCTCTGACATGACCTGTTACTGTACTAGTTAGATCAAGCATGGTTTTAGTAACAAATATACCAAAACATGTAATGGCTCAGCATAAAAGAAATTTTCTTGCTCAGGTAACAATCCAGGGAGTTCCAGGTAGCAGGGTAAGATGTGTATGTGTGTAGAGGTGGAGTGTCCTGCTTTGCACAGTCCTCAGGCACACCAGCTGACTGCAGTTCTGCCCTTTGCAGCAATAGCTTCCAAGGTTCCCCTAGAGGTCACCAAAACAGTCAGCTGAATGGGGTCAAGAGCATGGAAAACCACATAATGAAGGTTTTGATGGGCAGGCTAAGAAGTGGCCCTCAGATCTTCTCTTCTCATTCCATTGGCAGGAATTAGTCATATGGTCACATCTGACTGCTGGGGAATCTGGGAAATGTAGTCCCACCTTGTTCCCAAGAAGAGGAGGAAAATGGATTTTGATGAACCATTGTAGTCTCTACTGCATCACTACTTAGTTACTTCCTGCAAATAGCCTCAATTCTCTAGCCCTTTTCTGCATTCTTCATAATTAGCTGGCAACACCCTAACTTATTTTTTAGAGTAATAATAATAATTATTATATTATTGTTATCATTATCCAACCTGTGTCTTCCAGTCTTGTATGTCTTCCTTCAGATGCTTTCAGAACCACATCCCCACTCTTCACCACTGTCCACATTTCTGTTTCTTTTCCCGTCACAGATCATGCTGACTTTCAAAATGTCAGACCTTTCACTCCGACATCTCCCCTATAGCATCTCTGATACTCTTTTGAAAATACATGCTGAAGCATGTAAAGGCTGTTCATCCTGTGTGCTTTTATTGAGTAAATGAACAAATCAACTGGTGTGGTTCACAAGGGGTGATCATGACTAATAGTGGGGTTGCCTTTCTCTTCTTCCATCACAGGGACGACCAGGAAGATGGCGACATCAGTCGATGGGATTGAGACTATGGGTGAGGCTGTGGGTACCACACCATATGACTATGAGGAGGCAATGCCATGTGGAAAAGGTCAGCGTCAAGGAGCTGGGGGCCCAGTTCCTGCCTTCACTGTACTCCCTGGTGTTAGCGTTGGTCTGCTGGGCAATGCAGTGGTGGTGATGATCACTACAGGGATCATCCACCTGCTCAGTGTAGCCACTTTGGACTTGTCCTACTCACACTGGATTCACTATATTGAGTGGAATGAGTGGGGGTTTGGCCACTGCTTGTGCAAGTTGCTCTCTGGGCTTTATCACATGGGTTTGTACAGTGAGATCTTCTTCATCATCCTGCTAACCATAGACTGGTATCTGGCTATTGTCCACACTGTGTTTGCCCTTCAAGCCCCGATGGTCACTTTTGGTATCGTCACCAATGCCTTCACCTGGGGCTTGGCAGGGCTAGCAGCCCTCCCTGAATTTATCTTCCATGAGTCCCTCGGTAGGTCTGCAGTCCTCTTTACTCAAAGGATGGGGAAGATGCCTGGAATCGTTTCTAATCTCTGAGGATGTATATCTTTGGTCTCACTCTGCCTCTGCTCATTATGGCTGTCTGCTGCTCAGGAATCATTAAAACACTGCTGAGAAGCCCCAGTTTAAAACAAAACAAAACAAAAACAAGGCTATCTGGCTCATTTTTGTCATCATAACACCCTATCTCATGATTAACTCATCATCTGCCTTCTTGCTCACTGCAGCTATGAGCTGCAAACAGCTAGACACAGCTTGACCTTTAGTGCATGATTTAAAACCTTAAATGAGCACCCAACACTTGTGGCAATCTGACTACATTTCCTTAGTAAGCTGGCTCTCCTACTGCTCAGGTGCCTATTTTATACCTCAGCCTCTTCTCAGTCTTAATGTGTTGAAAGCTGGAATTGATTGACCCGTCAACCCAAACCTGACCCTCTCTAGGCTTCCCCATCTTGGAAAACATCACCATCTAGCAAATGACTCAACTCAGACATGAGGCCATCATCCCGATTCCTTCCTTTCTCTCCCCCTCCTCCAACCCATCAAGTCTCACCAGCTTTGCCTCTAAAACATATCCTGTTTTTTTTTAAATTGAAATACAGTCAGTTACAATGTGTCAATTTCTGGTGTTCAGCACAATGTCCCAGTCATGCATATACATACATATATTCATTTTCATATTTTTTCCATTAAAGATTATTGCAAGATATTAAACATAGTTCCCTGTGCTATACAAAAGAAACTTTTAAAAATCTATTTTTATATATAGTGGCTAACATTTATAAATCTCAAACTCCCAAATTTATCCCTTCCCATTCCCTTTCTCTGGTAACCATAAGATTGTTTACTATGTCTAAGAGTCTGTTTCTGTTTTGTAGATGAGTTCATGGTGTCTTTTTTTTTTTTTTTTTTTTTTTTTTTAGATTCCACACATGAGCGATCTCATATGGTATTTTTCTTTCTCTTTGTGGCTTACTTTACTTAGAATGATGATCTCCAGTTCCATCTATGTTGCTGCAAATGGCATTATTTCATTCTTTTTATGGCAGAGTAGTATTCCAACTTCTATATCCAGTCATCTGGACTGGATTATCATTGGATATTTAGGTTGCTTCCATGTGTTGGCTACTATAAATAGTGCTGCTATGAATATTGGGTGCATGTATCTTTTCACATTAGAGTTCCCTCCGGATATATGCCCAGGAGTGGGATTGCCTGATCATATGATAAGTCTATTTTTAGTTTTTTGAGGAATCTTCACACTGCTTTCCATAGTGGCTGCACCAAACTGCATTCCCACCAGCAGTGTAGGATGGTTCCCTTTTCTCCACACCCTCTCCAGCATTTATCATTCATGGACTTTTGAGTGATGGCCGTTCTGACTGGTGTGAGGTGATTGTAGTTTTGATTTGCATTTCTCTGTTAACTAGTGATACTGAGCATTTCTTCATATGCCTATTGGCCGCCTGTATGTCTTCATTGGAGAATTGCTTATTTAAGTCTTCTGCCCATTTTTGGTTTGGGTGGTAAAACACCCTAATTCTATTCTCTTCCACCTCTCCGAGCCAAGTCACCATTCTCCCTCATCTAGAAAGTGGTCTGCCAAAGCTTGCTCCTCTTACAGACTATTTTTCGTCGGCAGCCCTGGGATATTCCTCAAACACAAGCGCTGTCATGTCACTCCCCTGCCTAATTCCCTAAAATGGCTTTCATTGCACCTTGTAAAAACTCAGCCTGTAACCACTGCTTACTCACTGCATAATCCCCACCTCTCCAACTCCATCCAACATCGTTATTCTCCCAGTCCTCAAACCAGTCTCTTTCCTTCTGCAAAATCTTCACACTTGCTGTTCCCTTTGACTACAGTGCTTTCCTCCCACATGTTTAGGGCTGGTTCCTAAACACCTTTTAGGTCTCAGTTTAAACCCCTGTGAACAGGACTTCCCACACTTCTAAATTGGTCCCCATTATCCAGTATCATTTCTCTCTGTTTCCCTCACAGCGGTCATTACTATTGGTAATTAGTTATGTGTGTTTACTTGTTTATTGTTCCAACCTATAGGATTCTTAGCTGCACCAGGATAGGGCTATGTCTGATTTGTTACTGGCTGTTGCTCATGCCTAAAGCAGTCTATCTACACTGGCTGAATGCAGTTGAGATCAATGAATGCAATGCAATAGATCAGTGGTTCTTAAGATTTACTGATTTATTATTATTATTATTATTATTATTATTATTATTATTATTATTATTATTATTATTATTATTTTAGGTCAAGGAACCTTTAAGAACCTGATAAAACTCTGGGCCCTTCTCCCCATAAAAAATGCGCAATAGCATTGCATTAAGTTTTACGTAATCCCTGGGCCTCCAGAAGCCCATCCACTCAGAAACTAGATGAATAACTCTAGAACTAAATGGCGCTTTTAGCTCTTAAATTCTATAGTAACGCATTTTATTATATCAACTATTTTGTTACCAATAAAAGTACCAACAAGGAAAACAATAAAACCTTAATCAGAAGGTAGCCAGGAAAGGTAAGTTTATATGGGAAAGTGAGAAGAGAAGCAGGAGATATCAGGAGTGCAGGCTGTTGCCTTTGGGAAATGTTAGAGAAAGACATATGCAAATGGGATCCTAGGGTAGCCAAGAACCAGAAATGTCCCCCACCCGGGCAGCCCGATGGGTGGCACAGCTGAGACGGTGTCGGGAGGGAAAGCCCACCTGTCAGGCCATGAGTGTGAGTTTTCTGCAGGGCCCTCCAGAGATGTTGGGACACCCATGTATCACCTTCCTGGCAACTGTGACTGACAGCGGGTGGGGGACAGTAGAACAAGTGCATCAAGGGACTCTTCCAAAGTTGAGTTGTGAGAGCTCTAGCCATACATCTTCCCTTGCCTGCATTCCTTCAGCACATCCACGGACCTGGGTGCCTGAGGTACCTGTTCCCGCTGCTTCTCTCCACCTGGACAGCAGGGTGGAGGTAATCTCCACAGAAGCTACTATAGAGTTTGCACACAGGGCTCCCTAGAAATGCTGGTCTAGGGATGGATGATATAATGAAATACAATCGTTCTGTAACTATAATATAATGGATAATGTAACTCCATAATGAATCGATGTTGTACTGTTGCCAAGGCATTCACAAGCCCTAGGGAGCCTCTAGAGGGCTAGGGGCAGGGGTGGCTCCCTCGGGAGCCTCTCCTGGGAGGTGGGAATTCACATTATAGAGGAAGCTTTAGGACCAGGACAGCTCATCATGTCTAATGTCAGGTGACACATAACAACTGAGTCCTCAGCCCAACAGGTGCTGTGGCACCTGTCAGCATAGCTGCTACAGATTCCTGGGTAGGTCACAAAAAGAGCCCAGGGTCAGCTATCTGAAGGGTAAGAAGAGATCTGGGTAACCACAGGGGCCTCACCTGCAGGTCACAGCTGTCCCTGGCCTCAGGCAGGCAGAGCAGTAGCCATTAGCAGGTGCCTCCCATAACTGCTCTGGCCCAGAAGCTGATACCTTGATCATTCAGCTGTTGGACATTCTGTGAAGCATGTGTTGTGGGCCACTGTGGTCGATGACTCTCGCACTTAAAATGCAGAGCCCAGCTTGGATGGGCTGTGGCTCCAGTAATTATTTACACAGAAAGACAGATTCTGTGCGAGGCAGAATCATCCTACGTGTAAACAGTGCCCCTTGAGCTCACCACATCTCCCATCAATGGACATTTTCTTGTTTCAAGTGTTTCTTTGCTTTGCTTATTAAAGACATTTTGAGAAAGGTTATTATCAGGACTGTACATGATTTCAGCTTTCAAATAATAGTTTAAAAATTAAATTGGAATTCTACATTGTTTAATAGATGTATTTAAAGTAAAAGAGGGGGGGTTGGCATATACTAATGTCAGGAGAGTAAAACCCTCTGGGATTTGAAGGAAAAGGGGAGGAAAGAGTAATTTAGGGGAGGAATTCATAGCTGTTTCTGTTTACTTTTTTAAAAAACCCACAAAGATCTGAAGCAAATATAGCCAAATACCAACATCTGTTAAATCTAGGTGGTGAGGCTCTGTGGACACGTGTAATATTATATTCTGTACTTTTTTGTACCTTTGAAACATTTAAAATCAAAATAAATATTTTTTAATGACGGGTTGGAGAAAAGTCAACTTTATGAAACTTAGCTATGTATTGGGATTTCTCTCTCTCTTTTTGAAATTATAGTCAGTTACAATGTGTCAATTTCTGCTGTACAGTATAATGTCCCCATCATATATATATATATATAAACACGCACACACGCAGGTTCTGCATATGATTATTTTGCCTTGGCGATGAGAAAAGGGAGATAAATGTCACGTTTGGCTATGGAAGGCATAATAACAGAGCAAACACCTACATGTGTGCTTAGTATATGCCAGCCACAGTTCTAAACACGTTATTCATTAACTGCTTTAGTCAGACACTAGCGCAAACCTCCACCCAGGGACACGATCACTTGACGAAATAATGGTTTTATTGCTGGGGTTTCCAACTCGATCTCACTCAGTGAAATTAAGCTAAGCTGGGAAGCATAGAGCCAGAAAAGATCACTCCTGTTTCTCAGTGCATAGGTCTCAGGAATAAGTGAATCAGGGAGGAATAAACCTTTACCTCTGATGTAGCATCCTGATGGGAGATGGACCTGTGGAAACCTGGCACCACTTCTAGATGAGACCAGGGACCAGACACTATAAAGGGACAGACCTGTTGGGATGGCTGTCTCCCAGTCACACTCCATTCCCTTAAAGATAACCATTACCTTTTTCTAGACTGAAGTATAGTTGATTTACAATGTTGTGTTAGTTTCAAGTGTATAGCAGAGTGATTCAGTAACATTATATATTTTTCTGAGATTATTTTCCATTATAGGTTATTACAAGATATTGAATATTGTTCCCTGTGTTACACAGTAAATAGTTGTTTATCTACTTTATATAAACAGTGTGTATCTGTTAATCCCATTCTCCTAATTAATTCCTCCCTCCTCCCTCTTTCGTAACCATAAATTTGTTTTCTCTGTGAATCTGCTTTCGTTTTGTAAATAGATTCATTTGTATTAGCTTTTTAGATTCCACATCTAAGTGATATCATATAATATTTGTCTTTCTTTACTGACTTACTTCACTTAGTATGACATTCTCTAGGTCCATCCAGGTAGCTGCAAATGGCAATATTTCATTCTTTTTATGGTTGAGTAATATTCCATTTTGTGTGTGTGTGTGTGTGTGTGTACACCCATTGGTTACTTTTGCTTTTTTGTGACACTTAAATAAACAGAATCTCTTAGAGTATGTTCTTGTGTTGTGCTAGTTTTACTCAACGTTTACCTGTGAGATTTATTTATGTAATTGCATGTACCAGTGGTTCACTCACTTTCATTGCTGTAGAATTTTTCATTGTATGAGTATGTTGTAATTTATCAACCTATGATACTATTGATGGATATTTGGGGAATTTCCAGTTGAGGCTCCTGTGACTTGTGCTGCACTGAACGTTCTTGTATGTGTCTTTTGGCACAAATATAGATATATTTTTGTTGAGTAGACGCTATATGTTCAGCTTTTGTAGACACTGCAAATGGTTTTCCAAGGCGTTTATACCAATTTGCACTCTCTCCAGCACTGTGTGAGAGTTCAAGTTTTCCTACAGTATCATCAAAGCTCAAATTTGTCTGTTCTTTTTAAAATGAATACCTAATCTATACCTCTTTGTGCTCATACTTAGTATTTTTCTAGGAATGAGATGTCTGGTGGGGCAAGAGCCTCCTCCTACATTGTTTTTCCTTTTCAAAAATTTTCTTGTTGATTCATATGTACTTTCTACTGTAGGTGAATTTTAGAACTAATATATTGAGTTCCATAAAAATGTTAGTAATTGCTAGATTAAAGATTAAATGTTAAAATTGCTAGATTATGCACATTTTAAACTTTGATAGATACTGTTAAATTGCCCATAAAAAGGCTATGTCAATGTATAGTCCTAGCAACAATGGAAAAGAGTAACCATTTCCTCTCATTTTCACTAACTCTGGATATAATCAAATTCTAACTTGCATTTCTGGAGGCAGGTTAAGTATATTTTTACATCTTTATTGATCATTTGTATGTCTTCTTCTATGATTGGCCAGTTGATAGGCTAAGCTAGTATGTCTACTATTTACCTCTTTTTATTTCTATTTCTGTCAATAAGAGTTTTTTACATTTTTTTAGATTGGAACTGTCCAATATGAGTCACTTCTAGCCATATTTGTCTATTTCAATTGAAATTAATTTAATTAAGTAAAATTAAGACTTCAGTTCCTTAAACTGGCCGCTTTTCAGGTGGCTAGTGGCTATCCATTTGGGCAACACAGAAAGCAAATATTTCCATCATCACAGAAAGTTCTATTGGACAATGTTAGTCGAGATAGCAATCTTTTCTCCATATTTGTGTTGCAATATTTTCTCAGTCCATCCTTATATTTTTCACTTTTGGATGCTTTCTTTTGTGGTACAGAAAAAATACATTTTTATGCAGCCAAATATATTAACCCTTTTTCTATGGATCTTATTTAAGAAAACCTTCAGAAGTTATAAATATTTTCTGCATGTTTTCTTCTAATTATTTGGATTTGTTTTGTTCTTCGCTTTATAAATTAATTTTATAGTGCAAAATCAAAGCTCGGTTCGATTTTTCACAGCGGATTGCCAATCTTTCTAGTACTACGTATTGTGCTTGAAAGGAGGAAAACCAGAAATGTTGGTGAAAGCGCTAATAACAACCACCTACCTTTAAGAAAAGTCATGAGAATTTCCTCCTGATTTTAGTTTGCTAAGCAGTTTTGGCAGGAATGAACATGGAATTTTGTCAACTGCTTTTTCTTTGCTTCTCGAGAGGATCTTTTTTTTCTCCTCCTTAATTGGGTCAAATCCTATATTTCGTTAGGGGTAATGTATGATTTTTAATTCACTAATGGATTTGATGTGCTAATATTTTATTTAGAATGTTTGTATATATTCAGAAACAAGATTGGCTTTTTGTTGTTGTTGTTGATACATAGTATTCCATTGTGGGGATTTATTATCCTTTGTTTAGCCAGACCTTTATTAATGGACATTTGTAATTTCCAATATTGTTCTAATTACAAACAATGCTCCGATGGTGCTGCAACCTGGTACCTATGTCATTTCGCACCTGGGCAAGTTTATCTTATGAGATAAATTGTCAAACATGAGATTGCCAGCTCAAAAAGGAAGTTTGCCAGATATTGCCAAGTTAGCCTCTATAAAGGGTTTTGCTGATTTACCCTCCTACTGGAAATGTATGAGTGGCTGTTTTCCCAACAGTGTCCTTGAACTGTAAACTCCATCTCCTTGACTCAGCAAAGCCGCCTGGCTCTGCCTATGTCTTTCCCCTGCACCAGGAGTCCAGAAATTGCTTCCAGGCAGAGAACCAGACAATTTTATGGTTCACCTCATCTATTTCCCTTCTCTGAGGGATCACAGTCCCGTGCTGTCTGCTGTCCAACGTCTGAAAGCAGTTGTTCAAAATATTTTATTGTTTTCTAGCTGTTTATGGTGAGAGTTTAAATCTGTTCTTGCCACTCCATCATGGACCAGAGGCAGAAGTCTTGCTTTTACTTTTTATTTTCAACCTTGCTGTGTATAGCACAGAGTTGGGTTTGGTTTTGTTTGAAAACTTGTTTGAAAAGAAATTTGAAAATCTCCTATATGGGTAAGTTAATTACATTGATTGACATGGAAGATACGTTGATCTCAGTTCTGTCATTATTTTATATTATGCTTATTTTTTATATTCAAGTCATTCCTATTCATCTTTTTTCCTTTACTTTTGGGTAGGGTTCTTCTTCAATGTAGGGAGGCTTACATTGTTGGTTATTATCTTGTTACATTGTTACATTGTTGGCTATTATCTTCATAAATATAACTTCATATAATAAATACTCATAGTTCTCTACTTCCTTGGACTACATCTATCAGTTCCCTGTAATGCAATGATAAAATTAGCACATGTCCTTCCTTAACCTTTTCCTCTCCTTCACCACCCAATTTTTGTCAACAATTGTCTTTCTATGTTTATCTTTGTACAGTTAACATGCCTGTGATTCTTTTACTTGATTTTCAAGCTGAAGTGATATCTTTGATTCCTGCTGTTGCAAAGGAGACAATCAGCAAGGCCTCTTCTATCTTCCATCCTTGACTCCCTTCTTTCTTGCATTCCAGAATTGTATCATTTCTACCGCAGCAGATCACATGATATTTATTTTCTGTACTGAGATGCTAATCCCCACATTACTTTTAGTCTTAGAGCTACATTTAGGTGTATTCCATGTTTGACCATCTCTTGGTTGCCTGAAGTTTGTTCCTAGTCATGTAATACATTGGTCATCTTTTGCTTGTCTTCTAAGTCTAACATTTTCTCTTTACTCTTTTGAATAAACTTTTTTTTTAAACTTCCATTTAATCTGTTCATCTTTCTCATTTTTACTCTCTTGGACCCTACTCTGTCTTCTCTCTTATGTTTCTTTTGACTTCGTCTTAATTTTTATGGTTGTTTTGCTATTTTCTTTCACTTCTTTCCACAGTTCTTCAAGCTCATGAGTTATTTATTTCCTCTTATTTTCTCATCACCTCTTCCTTCAGATTAAAAGAAATTCTGCTGTGGTTTCACTCTTAGGGGCAATTTGTTCATTAATTTTTCAGTTTTATGGCAACATATTGGCCAAAGTTTATATCTGCTTCAGATGATAACATTTTTCTGATAAATGTTCTTCATTTCTTGCTAAGTCCTGCTGATTTTTCCACAATAAAAATATAGCATCTTTGTATCAGTGTTTTGCTAGTTCACTTTAAAATTAGTCATCTTTGAATGTCATGGGTTTTTCCAGACCAAGAGGTTTCTGGCAGAGGGTGATATGGGGGGCAGTTGGGGACAGTATTGTCTTCCAGACTTTACAACTCACAGACTGTGTCCTTCTCTGCTACCACAGAGACAGACTGCTCCCTGCAAATATGGCTCAGCTTTGTGACTCTTTGAGTGGCCCCACTCAAAGATGATTCTTTGAATCACATCTGCTTCTTTGACCCTGAAATCAAAACATTCTGCTGTATGTGTTCTTGCATATTCTGAAAAATGGATTCTTATCTATGGTCTCCAATATTTCAATTACATAATTTTTATTGATTTCATTTTTATTTGATAAGATAGTAGAAGAAAGTAGAGAAAGAGTAAAGTTTACACCCATAGGGGTGGCAGTCTGACTCTCAGTGGTTCCTTTTTTAGGAACTGGCCTCAGTACTTAGGGGAATCCCCTATCCCTACCTCTCTGGCCACAGCTCTTTGGTACAGTAAGACAAATGGTCGGTAGGAAAAATCAGTATCAATAATTTAGAAATAATAATCACCAATTCAGAAATTTATCTCTCACCTATTTTTTCCATTTTCTCCTAGAAAGAAAATGGTATGCATTATTTTACTTATTGCATCTGTATCTTAGGATAACTGCTCTTATTATACCCATTTTACAGATGATAAAAAAGCTCAAAGAGATTCAGTTTCCCAGATCACAAACCAGGAAAATGCAGAGACAGAATCTGAATCCAAGACCACCTTATCCTGAAGTCCACATTCACTTTACTATACTACACACAATATTGTCTATACTATGCTTCACACCACACTAAACTTCACACTATAGCATGTTATACTGTGTAAACTCCTTACTTTCTGGGGGTGAATTTACAATCCTAGGAAATATACATACTATAAAGTTTCATAAATGTTGTTAAGTAACCATTTTTTACTTTAAAGACAGGTACACTCATTAAGTCGTTAAGTTGCTGGTAATGACTATTTTTATTTTTAATTTCCAAATGATTGTCAAAATAATTTTTGCATGGGAAAGAGCTTTTTCCCCCCTCAAATTTTAAACTTTCCTATAGGGAGTGAATTTAAAGTAGTTAGGTAACTCAAGATCTAAGGCAGGGGCAAACTTCCTATTTAGTAATTCAAGAACCCATACACAGTTCCTCTGGTTCAAGGGACAGAGAGGCCAGAGCCCTTTCAGCTCTTGTCTGAAGATGAGCACGGACAGATGAGTGTGGACATGGGCAAGTCATGAGGCAGAAGGATACTGAGACAAAAATCCAGATCATTCCGGACTCTGTGGCTCATGAGCTGGGGAGCCTTGGGCAAATAAATCACTTACCCTCTTGGGATTTCAATTTTCTCATTTTTAGAAAGAGTGTGTTGGACTAAATATCTTATGTGAGGTCTCCTTTAGGGCAAAAATGATATAATTTTATGCTTTTAAAAATGGGGACTGTGTGAGTTATACTGTTATAGTTAAAAAAAAAAAAAAACAACCCACAGCTGACAAACGCACTGCATACACTATATAATCTAAAGGAAATGCAACACATTAAGAAAATCAAATCTGTATCTCTGGGTGGTAGAATTTTCTTCCAAATGTTTTTCTGTCTCTTTCAATTTCTGTACAATGAATATGCATTATTTATGTCATCTGAAAAAAGTCTTTTGTTTTTTTTTTTTAACACATTGGAAACTGCAAGAGAACCAAAAATAGAATAAAACAACCCAAATTTTAATGTAACCAGGATACCAGACAGAAGGTCCAATATCCCACACATTATGAAACGTTTTAAGATGTCAGGGGGTCAGGATCTCATCTGACAGATGGACTCACCAGTAACCCAGTCCCTCTCAGCAGCATCCGGGGACAGTGTTTCCATAATGACTCACAGGGACAGTGCCAGCCAGCCCCAGATCACAGCCTTTTCCATTTCCAGCTCCAGAGTTGTGATGGCCTAACACTGTGGTTCTCATGGAATTCTGAAACAAGCCTGGCTTCATCATAATGACTGCCTATTCAAGGCAGAGATGGGAAGGAGGATATGACTAATGACATTTGGAGGCAGCATGGGCACAAAACCAAAAATTACAGTGACTCTCTGGTTGGGACACACTGGATAGGAACAGAGCTGTGTATTCACAAATCCAGGAGTTTGTGGCCTGGCCAAAGGACCAGAGGTAAAAATAAACAGCAGACCTGCCCAATTTGTCAGTAATGAGTGATGAAGGGTTGAAATTCAGGATGGGAGTTGGGCAAGAAGCCGTTTGACAGGTGGGCTCCTCAGCACTGGGGGCAGACTCCCCTGGCCTGGGAACTGCAGCGAGAAGGCCCATTTTGGCATGGATGCTCTCAGTTGTCCTGTGAACACCATACTTCCCTCTCAGCCCCAAAACTACCCCCATGGACCTTCACGTTATGATGGGAGATGCAAATAAAATCACCGACATTCCATAAGCTTAGCCCATGGTGTAAACCCATAACTTCCAGGTACTCTGATTTCCATTTATTAAAAACAGCGTTCTTACCCTGGAACTGTAGACCCTAAGGGGTCTGTGGATAGAATTCAGGGGTCCTTCAGCTTAAATGAGAGAACAATTGCATGTTCATTTTCACTAGTCTCAGATGGAAATTTAACATTTCTTTCCAAACGCATGTTGGCAACAGACCACAGTGATGTTAACAGTGCCTTGTCCCCGAGAGAGTATGGAAATATTCAAATCATATTACAATTGTTGCACATGTCTCAGAATATTGTTTATGCTCATTATCACTTGAAAATTATAGAGCTTATTAGACCCAGCTCTAGATCTTGTTATTATGCATTAATTAAGAAGTACATCTATTACTACAGCACAAAATCACTTAGAAAAATATGTTAATAACTATCCCCACTATACCTGTTTCCATTGTAGCCCTGTATTTTATTTGGTGTGTTTGAAAACATTATTCTTAAAAGCCATCCATAGGTTTCCCAAGATGGTCAGAGGGTCCATGACGGAAAAAGAGTTAAAAATTTCTCCACTAAACAATATGTACTGTTTTTCTCACCCACATTCAATATGAGGCTAAATCTTTAGAGGTATTTCACTACCTCTAAAGAGTTCTGTTTCCAGCCAAGATGGAATAGGAAGGACTGGATTTACTCTCTGCCAATATAATTTTAAAACTGGGCACAATGTATGAAATAACAATTCTCAAGACAGTGGACATCAGGCAAGCTCGAGAG
The DNA here is from genome assembly GCF_036321535.1 of Camelus dromedarius. NCBI lineage: Eukaryota > Metazoa > Chordata > Mammalia > Artiodactyla > Camelidae > Camelus > Camelus dromedarius. The sequence goes on from NC_087464.1 coordinate 6,922,797, forward strand.
CTGATCTCTCTTCCTAGTGCTAGCATCTAGCTCCATAGTTACCCATAAAATAAGGAGGACCTGAAGGAGTGGAGATTTTGGAAAGTGATGTTTATAAAAAGACTCTCATCTGAAACTGGAAATAAGAGGGAGACAGAACATTGTTTTGCTGTAGAGCCAGATATCTGAAAATGAAACTGGAGAAGGGAAAAAAACTGCTTCACAGATAAAAATTGAAATTCGCCTTTTGTTTCCATGATACCAACTAGCTTTCCAGATGCTTTCCTGTCCAGTTAGGTTAGACAAAGATCAACACAAAAATACGGTATAGAGTGTGTGCACCTGCCTGCCATGGTATGGTAACAGCCTTCGATAATTTAAATAAGTGCAGTATGGTAACCACCTAAAACATAAAATAAAGACTGCAGGGGAGCAGTTTCTGTGGTGGTTAAGGAAGGAATGTCACTGTGGCAAAATAATTTTTAATTGGGTGAGACTGTGAGGAGCCAGAAACTCCAGGTCTCTAAAGCTCACTGTTCTCTCTGCTTTTTTGCTTTCCATCTTCTGCCAGGGAAAGACATGACTGTCTTTCACTCTTAATTGGAAAATTTTCAAATACACTCAAACACTTTCAGATAGCAACAGGTATATGGAAGGTAAGGAAGCTGAATGTCCCAATTTTCCATGCATGGAATAGTAGAGTGGTCATTGTTGTAAATTAAGGTAATCTGTACTAAACATGATGGTGTAACAGATATTGTATTTATCCCTGCATGGAAACAACTAGAAAACCAGACAAATACATATAAAACAATGGTTCTAAGACATTGTCAACAGGCAGCACAGGACCATGATTCTCAAGAGAAAGGAAACAAATCAGATGAACTCTAGGATTGTCCCAGCTTATAGCCTGGGGGCAGGTTCAGGCTGCAGGGCAGGGAGGCGGAAACTTCACAGAGCCTGATGGTTTTATTGAGTCAAAGAGTCAGAGGTCAGAGTTTTGGGAGGTCAGGATAGCTAGAGTTTTCAGAGCAGAATACCACAGAGGAGGGAGATGCACAGAGAAAAGGTACTAGAGATATACAAAGGCATTACCTGGAGTCTTTGGGTAAGTATTCATCTGCACATGTCTGAGAAGAAACTACCCAAGACCAGAGAAAGAATCAGTAGAAAGCAGTCATTATAAACTGAATATTTGTGTTCCCTTCAAATTCATATGTTAAAGCCCTAACTATCAGTGTAGCTGTATTTTGAATAAGGAAGTAATTAAGGTTAAATAAGTCATAAGGGTGGGGCCCTGACTTGATAGGATTAGTATCCTTCTAAGAAGAGACAGCAGAGCACTCCGTCTTTCTTCCTGTCTTGCTCCCTCTCTTCTCTCTCTCTCCCCATGCACACACTGAGAAAAGGCCGTATGAGGACATAGCAAGAAGGTGGCCATCTTCAAGCTGGAAAGAGAGCTATCACCAGAACCAATCCTTGCCAGACCTTGATCTGGGATTCCTAGCCTTCAGAACCATAAGAAATAAATTTCTGTTGTTTAATTCGCCCAGCCTGTGGCATTTTGTTATGGCAGCCTGAAGAGACTGATCTAGTGATAACAATTCCTGGAGTTAATACGGTGCTGGGATGAAGTCATGTTCTTACTAGCCAGCATGAAAAGACCATTTAATACACAAGGCACTGGGAAGCAATGGGGTTTAATCACCCCATGACTAAAGACTTGTAACAAACCTTCGAAGCAAACCTTGAAAGGCTCAAACTGACTTCAAGTAACTTAACTGCATGTCAGAACAACAGTCAACACTTTATTAAAAATACAGCAAAATCCAGCATTAAGCATCATAAGATTTGCAATGTCTAGCATCAAAATAAAAATGATCAATTATGGAAAGAAGCAGGAAAATATGTTTCATAACCAGAAGAAAACTTAGTCAATAGGCACAAAGAGATGATAGAGATGATGAAAGTATTGGAAAAGGATATTAAAATAGTCATCATAAATACGCCCCTTATGTTCAAGAAGATAGAGGAAAACATGAAAGTGAAAGGTTTAAAAAGACACAAATGGAATCTCTAGATATTAAAAAAAAAATATATATATATATATATATATATATATACAGTGCCCGAAGTAAAGAAGGGTAGGGAATGAGATTTAGAACAAATTAGATACTATAATAGATCAGTAAACTTGGAGACACAGTGGTAAAAGTATCCAAAATGAAGCATAGAGGGAAAAAGCCTGAAATAAAAATGAACAGACCGTTAGTGACTTGTGCAACACAACAAGCAGTCTGATCCACCTGCAGCAGAAAAAAATTTGAAAAAATAATGTGCAAGCATTTTCCAGATTTGATGAAAACTATAAACCCATTACAGAAGCACAACAAACTCAAGCAGAATAAACTAAAGAAAACCACACCAAAACACATCATAATCGAATTGCTAAAAGCCTACAATAAAGAAAACTCTTAAAGGCAGCTAGGTAAAAAACAAAGGACACATTACATACAGAGAAACAGTACCAAGAATGAATAACAACAAATTTCTATTCACAAATGCTACCAACCATTGGAATATGAGGCAATAGAATTAAATTGATGAATTAAAATACTTGTCAATCTAGAACTGTATACCCAGCAAAAATATTAATCAAAACATAAAGGCAAAAAAATAACAAACAAAATGTAAGAGAATATCTTCCCACTAGACTTGCATCACAAGAAAGGTTAAAGAAAGTTCTTCATGAAAAAGGAAAATGATACCAGATGGAAATGTGCATCTACACAAACTAAGGAAGAGTGCACAGAGTGGTAACTATGTAGGCAAACAGAGGAGTCTTTGCACTGCAGACTGGCCATCCATCTGCTTGTCCCTGTGGTAAGTTGGATGGATTCACGGCTACCTGTGGTAGATGGGTGCTGGGCACCACCAGGAGGGCTGTCAGGAGCCAACCTTGGGTTCTGAGGCTTTGCTTCAAAGTCTGAGAAGGTGCAGTGCTTTAGGTGTAGATGCAAGTAGAAAGCTACAAACCATTCACACTGGAAGACCTGCTGGGTGCTCCTGACTTCCCCAAGGATGCTTCAAGCTACAGTGCCAATGGGAAGTAACGGACATGTTTGCAGCCACAATGTTGCCATGTGGAGCAAGAGGAACAGGCTGTAGTGACAGTGTGAGGGAGGTTCCACGGAGCCTGATCCTGCAGCAGGTGACTCATATGCCTCCTTCTACTCTTCACACATTGTCTCCTCCCCATTTTGCAGGTGAAGAAACTCAAAGAAAAATAACTACTGAAAAAAGCGAGATGCAGAAAGGTGTGCATGGTACACAACTTTTCATGTCAAAAGGAAGGGGAAATAAGAAATATATATGTGCATTCACATTCATACATATTTGCTTATTTCTGCAAATAGAAACACAAAAGCTAATGAAAATAGTACCCGGGTGGTAGGAGGGTGGGGAGATAGGAATGTGGTAAAGAGAATACAGATGGCAAAATTCTCCACGCTTTTTCAATAGCTCTGAATTTTGATCTATATAAATGTTTCAGATGTTCAAAACACAATATTTAACATATTCAATTTCTTGTAATGTGCCATAATGGAAAAGAAGCTAAAAATATATATATATATATATGTATGTATGTATATGTATAACTGAATTGCTTTGCTGTACACCTGAAACTTAACATTGTAAATTGACTACACTTCAGTAAAAATAAGAATTAAAAAGATTTTAATTTAAAAAATTGAAAAAAGCAAGCAGACAAAAACAAAGCATAAGCTCATGAACACTAACTGATAACATGTTTATACATAAAAAATAATTATTTCAAGTAACTTAAACTCACAGTATTCTGTGACCTTGGAGGTTAGTTTATAATTTGTGCCAGCAACCTTGGTGTTGTAAAAAGAAGGAAAGCAACAAAACTGTACCATAATAATAAGCACAGTGTAAAGGGCCTGAACAAGAATCCTCTATCTGTTCCATCTGCTCCTCGTGGACAAAGAGCTTCCTCTACGACTTTTAATTTCCTGTGTAAATTAAAAGGTTGGAGCTCAACAATAGAAAGAAACATGAGGTGTTGTTTCGATGACCATTCCCTAAATAGGGAAAATGTAATAACATGGTGCCAGTGAACATGATGAAAAGATAATTAAATTAATTTAAAGAGCTGATTGACACAGTCTGGAGGAATCTGTAACAACATAGCTGCTGCCGTGATGAGTGCATGAGCACTGAGCTGTGTCATTTTTTGCACTGAATGTAGAGAATGCTCAGAGAAATCAGTAAAAGATGAGGATCCAGTTTTCATTGCCCCATTGTAGTATGTGGGTCAAAATTTGGGGTAAAAATACCTAAGGGGTGTGATGGTGCTGAATTGGTGGATAAAGTGTTAAGAGCCATTGAGAAAAGAAAAAGAAAACTTTATGTGGGAAAGAAATGCTTGTATGCTAGATACTTGCCACAATCTCTGTAAGTGTTTGGTGAATGAAGACAATGAGGATTGTGGTGTGTATTAAATAATGGCGACCAAGCCCTCAGTGTTCGCCCTGGACACTGCTCAGTTAAATGACAGAGACTTTACTTCGAGTTAAGTCAAAATGACTGCCCGTTTTTGAATTTGGATTTTGGTGTTTTCTATTGTCAGATATGAAAATCTTCATCTCCAGAATTTTGAATAAAGCTAATTATTATAGCAAAAAAGAAATATTTCTTATTTTTAAACTCTTTAAAAATATTTGACTATTTAGAGCAAAATAAAAAGAATGTACTGGGGGTGCTTATAACATATATAGAAGTAAAGTGTTTGACCACTGGAGTGCAAAGGTCATGAGGGTAGAAATGGAACTATACTGTTTTAAGATTCCTACACTGTGTAAGTTATATAATATTATTTGAAATAAGAGTAAGATAATTTTATATATAATGTGTAAATGTATTAAAATTTATTAATTTAATGTATTATCATCATTAATTCATACATAAATTATTTAATTTTATTTCCAATACTATTTTGTATACAAACATACATACAGTTGATTCTTTTACAACATGGGTTTGAACTGCACGAATCACTTATACAAAAACTTTTTCCAATAAATATATATTATAGTACTACACAGTCAGCAGTTGGTTGAATCCACAGATGCAGAACTGTTGGTTGAGAGGGCTGACTGTAAACTCATATGCAAATTTTCAACTGCACGGAAGGTTGGTGCCCTAATCACCCTGCTGTTCAAGGGTCAACTGTGTATATATGTGTATGTGTACATATATACACACATATATACATATATATGTGTGTGTATATATATATATATATACATACATAAAACCCTAGAGCAAACATCGAAAAGTAAAACCAAGCAGTAGAGTTGATAAGCTAACATTGGAGATACTATGGGATCATAAAAAATACTCAATCCAGAAGAAAGCAGGAAAAGAGAAGGAAAAAGGAGCAAATGGTAAATGGAACAAATAGTAAAAATATAGCAAGATAGATTTAAATCAATCATACTAATAATTACATTAAATATGAATGATGTGAACGCTCCCATTAAAAGGCAGAGATTGTCAAATAAGACTAAAATAGCAAGCACCAAATACATACTGCTTACAATAAAGCCTTTTAAGGTATAAACTCATATATATTTTAAAAAATGAAAGGATGGAAAACCATATAGTGTGTGTGCAGAAAAAAAGTTAATATAAATGGCCTAGGACTGCTATCCTTAGACAGGTCTTCTTGAAAGGTTGGTCTTTGGCTGGTGTCTGGTACTTCAGGACTTTGGAGGGGGTTACTCTTTTTTAAAGAACTGATAATAGTGGCTCACTGTGCCTAAACTGTTTGTATAAACAATGCAATTTATGGAGAACAACTGCTTCTCTTCTGGGAATCTGAAAGAACTAATACAAATTTTACACAAATTCTTCCACAAAATAAAAGTGAAGGGAACTTCTCAACTCATTTTATGAGGTCTGCATCACCCTGATTCTAACACCAGACAAAGCTAATACTAGAAAAGAAAACTACAGACCAATATCTCTCATGAACACAGATATAAAAATCCTTAACAAACTTTTAGCTGATGGAAACTAGCAATATATAAAATAAATAATACATCACAGCCAAGTGGTGTTTATCCCAGGAATGCAAGTTTCATTTAACATTTGAAAATCAACCAATGTATTTCTCCACATTTACAGATTGAAAAAAACCATTCATATAATCTTTTCAATAGATGTAGAAAAAGCATTTGATAAAAATTCAACATCCATTTATGACAAAAAAAAAACTTTCAGTAAACTAGGATTAGAAGGCAAATATGTTAACCAGAACAAAGGGCATCTACAAAAATCCTGCAACTAATACATTCAATAATGAAAGATCGAATTTTTACACTTAAGATCAGTGTGTTGGGGTTGGAGGGTGCTTGTGTGTAGCTGGTGTATTGAATCAAGAGAATGCAAATTATGACTTGCTGACTGAAGAGGCATAAACCACCCACACAGTGTTGGCAGGTGGCTACCTCAGCATCTGGGCTTCCACTTTGGGGAAGTGAAAATCTGGGTTAGTTTTATTGAAGGCACAGTTTCAATACATTCACAAAGGAAGTAAAGTCACAAGATTTATTACAGATCCCAGAAATGGGGGTGGGGGTGTGCAATGAGCCGGGCAAAGGGCAGTCCTCCATCCCAGGTCATGGTGCAGCAGGCGGTAGAGAGCAGGTAGCAAGCACCTATTACTTATAAGGTGGTTGGGGCAGAGGTCACTGACTTTTCAAGGGCTCAAAAATAAGTGGTTATTTTTGAAGCTGCCTCAGGAAAAGCAGAGTGTGAACTTATATGAGAATCTTAATCCCAGGTCTTTACCTAAATGTCCGGACTCTGAGTATGAGAAGGGTTATCCTACTGTAAAAAGCATAGGCAGCAGCTCAAAACAGCTGTTTTCTCATCATAGTCAGGAACAAGGTAAAGATGTCCATTCTCACTGCTTTCTTTCAATGTCTATCGGTGATCCTGATCAATGCAATAAGGCAAGAGAAAGAAATAAAAGTTATTGAGATTTGAACAGTTTTGGAGGATGGAGGGAATGAAAAGTGCCCATTGAACTGAGAAGGCAGCTTGAGACTGAAAAAATGATGCAGGCAGCTCCATATAGCCAATGGACCAGTTTATTATAGGGTATCTTACTCATGGGGTGGGGTTGGGATTGGGAGGACAACAATCCCAAAGCATTCACAGCTGCACTCTGCACCACCAAGGGGTCATTGGGACAATTTTACAGTTAATCTAGGTGGGAGGGGAGGTGGTTGGAAACAGGATGTGCATTCCTAGGTTAAGATTTATGAATGGGTAACTAGTCTTGTGGGTGCTGGGAAATACGTCAGCTAAGGTTTTCATCATTGTTTGGGGACTAGCAGAGCATAAAGGCCACCTGGTCCTAATGATTATTCAACAATATCTATTAACTACAAAGCCCTTGACGACAGAAGTGGTTTACTGCACAGGACAGTCCTGGGTAGGGTCAGTGGGAGGACAGGAGAAACTATAAGGGCCCAAGATGGCATCAATTATGCTAATAGCCATACAAACAGAATAAGTAAACTTTCTTTATTCACAGAAGACACAAACATATACATAGCAAATCTGAAGGGATTACAAAAAAGCAAATTTGGCAAGATTGTAACCTAAAAAATCAATACAAAAATGGTTGAATTGATTTATAAATAGAAATTGGCAGTTAAAATTATAGTACCAATTATAACAGAAGTATAACATATATTATATATAATAACATTAGAAATATGAATCAATTTTAAAAAGTACGTGCAAGAGCTGTACATTAAAAACTTCAAATCATTGCTAAGAGACATTTTAAAAGACATGAATAAATGAAGAGATATACCATGTTCATAGATGTGAATGTTAACAATTTCCAAACTAATCTATAGATTCAATGCAGTGCCAATTAAAATCCCAGCAGGCTTTTTTTGGGAGGTAATGGTATAGACGCTGATATGGTGATTTTAAAATTTATGTGGAAATTCAAAGGATTTACAATAGCCAACACAAATTTGAGAAAGAACAAAGTTTGAGGCCTCATACTATCCGAGTTGAAAACTTAGTAAAAAGTTACAATAATCAAGATAGCATGCTATTAGTTTAAAGATAAATATAGATGTCAATGGAACAGAACAGAGAGCCCCCAAGCTGACCTACACAGGGAAGGTCAATTGAATTTTGGCAAAGATGACAGGTAATTCATTAAGGAAAGGATTGACTTTTCAATAAATGCTGTGGGAAAAACTGGCTATTCATAAACAAACAACAGATTCCTTATGTCATATCATATATACATAAATTACCTAGAAATGGATCACAGACCTACATATAAGATCTAAGGCTATAAAACTTCTAGAAGAAAATATGAGCATCTTTGTGCCAATAGGTTAGGTAGATTTCTTAAATAAGACATAAACATGAAACATAAATGAAAAAAATTGATACATTTAGCTTCAGCAAAGTATAAATCTTTTGCTTTTCAAGGACATTGTTCAGAAAATGAAAAGATAAATTGCAGACTAAAAGCAAATATTTATGAAAATTCTATCTAATAAAGGACTTGTATCCAGATTATATAAAGAACACTTACAACCTAATGATGAATAACCCAATTAAAAATGATCAAAAGATTTGAACAGATACATCATTGAAAATATATAAATTATAAATAAGTAAAAAAGAAGATGCTCAATATTACTAGTTATTACAAAATACAAATTGAAGCCACCATGAGATTCTACTACATTCCCACTAGGATGTCTAAAATGAAAAAACATGACAATGTCAAATTGGAGCAATAGGAGTTCTCATAGACTGCTTGCAGGAAAGCAAACGTGAATAAATACTTTGGAAAACAAATAGTTTGGTAGCTTTTATATTGCTAACACATATTTACCATACAATCCACACAAACCTAGCAATGCTAGGTATTTACCTAGCAGAAATGAAAATATATTTCTATGCAAAGATGTGTATTGAAATGTTCATAGAAATTTTATTCATAATAGCTCCCAAACCAGAAAGTGCCCCAGTGTCCATCAACTGATGAGCAGAAAGACAAAAAATGGTATATCCATTCAATAAACATCGATAAATTTCAAAAGCATTAAGAGTAAGTAAAATAAGCACGACACAGGACTACCTACTGTAGGATTTCACTTGTAGCCAATTCTGGAAAATGTATCCTATCACTATGATACGGTGATGCTATGTTACAGAAAACAGACCAGTGGTTGCCTGGGATTGTGGGTGAGGGGTGGAGAACTGACTGCAAGGAGGTACAAGATAACTTCTTAGGGGTGATAGAAATGTTCTATATCATGATTGTGATGGTAGTTAGATTTGTCAAACCTCCTCTAAATATACACAAAATTGTTGAATTTTATTGTGTGTAAGTTATACTTCAATAAAGAAAGAAAAGGGTAATTAATTTTTTCTTTAGCTCATGGTGCCTGCCACATTCTTAGGGCATGGTAATGTTAATCCCCTGCTCCATTCCCTGGATGACAATGTAATTATGCCCGCACAGCTTCCCTTCCACCAAATGCACAAGGTTTTCCTCTGGGGAAGCACACTTTTCCTCTATCAGTCTTCTTCAAGAATGGACACCGAATGTCCACAAATGATAAATGCTGGAGAGGGTGTAGAGAAAAGAGAACCCTCCTACATTGTTGGTGGGGATGTAGTTTGGTGCAGCCATTATGGAAAACAGTATGTGGATTCCTCCTAAAACTAAAAATAGACTTACCATATGATCGGGCAATTCCACTCCTGGGCATATATCCAGAGGGAACTTTAATTCAAAAAGATACACACACCCCAATGTTCATAGCAGCACTACTTACAATAGCCAAGACATGGAAACAACCTAAATGTCCATCAACAGATGACTTGATAAAGAAGTTGTGGTATATTTATACAATGGAATACTACTCAGCCATAAAAAGAATACAATAATGCCATCTGCAGCAACATGGATGGATCTGGAGATGGTCATTCTAAGTGAAGTAAGCCAGAAAGAGAAAGAAAAATACCATATGATATCACTCATATGTGAAATCTGAAAAACAAAGACAAATGAACTTATTTACAAAACAAAAACAGACTCACAGACATAGAAAGCAAACTTATGGTTACCAGTTTGGGAAGAGGGTGGGAAGGGATAAATTGGGAGTCCGAGATTTGCCGATGCTAACAACTATATATAAAATAGATAAACAACAAGGTCCTACTGTATAGCCTAGGGAACTATATTCAATATCTTATAGTAACCTATAATGAAAAAGAATATGAAAATGAATACATGTATGTATATGTATGACTGAACTATTATATTCTACACCAGAAATTGACACAACATTGTAAACTGACTATATATTTCAATTTAAAATAATTAGTTAATTTAAAAAAAAAAGAATGGGCCCTGATGAGCTTGAGCCAATTAACATTTTCCATTCTCCTGACCACAGTGATTAGTTCCAGGTAGGCACGTGGTGTGATTTGCACAAATGAAACTCAGGAGATATTTTCTGGGGCATTCTGGAAAAGAGTTTTGTCTCTCTTCTCTAGGAACAGACTCCTCCTCTAGACGGTGGATGTGAGGATAGGAGGGCTGGAATTTACTAAAGCCACTGTTACCACTTGATGGGAGGTATCCTGGGATGAAGCCAACCACAGAAGAGGGTCAAGCCAGAACAATCTTTTAAAAAATTGCATTAGCTTCCCAGGGCCATCATAACAAGGTACCACAAGCTGGGTAACTTAAACAACAAAGTTTGCCTCCAAGTTCTAGAGGCTGGAAGTATTGAGAGCAAGGTGTCGGCAGGTTGGTTCCTTCTGAAAGGCTGTGAAGAGGTCTCTCCCCCAGCTTCGGGTGGTTTGCAGCAATCTTTGGCGTTCCTTGGCTGGTAGGCGAATCTTCCTGATCTCTGCCTTCATCTTCACATGGTGTTCTTCCTGGGTGTGTGTCTAGCTCTGTGTCCAATTCTCCTCTTTTTATAAGGACATCAGTCATGTTGGATTAGGGCCCACTCCAATGATCTCATTTTAACTTGGTTACCTCTGCAAAGATACTATTTCCAAATAAGCTCACATTATGAGGCCATAGAGTTTAGGGCTCCAACCTATCTTTTTGAGGGGGGAGAACACAACTCAACCCATAACAAAAATGGAGCCATAAATCTGAGGATGTAGTGAGTCAACTAATCAAACAGTACCTGAAGACTGCCCTACCCCTAACTTCTGGTCACTAGAACCAGCAAGTACCATTTTTTTTCTTTTCCTTTAGGTTGTTTGGGTTGAACTTTCTTTGCCTGCATCTGAAAAACTCCTAACGTTTTAGACAGGCAACTAGGGAAATATTTTAGGACTTTTTTTTTTTAAACAATGGAAAGACTCTATTAGACTATAATTACAGTTCTCAAACAGCTGTTCCCAGGCTAGGAGCACCACCAGCATCTCCTGGGAACTTAGTCGAGATGCAAATTCTCAGGCCTCACCTCGGACCTACTGAATCAGAAACTCTGGGTGTGAAACCCTCTGTGTTTTCACAAACCAGGCAGGTGATTCTGAGGCCTGGCCAAGTTTGTGAACCACTGAACTGTAAAATAGACTGTGGTTTGGTAGGCAAAAGCTAGAGAGGCTTTTTTTTTTTTTTAAAATTCATGGCACAACCACAAAGGACATCATTTGTGGGGCAAAGCAGCTGAGGCAGGAAAGAAACCATTCCATTGCCCACTCTGCTTCCTCCCTTCCCCTCTGCCAATGTGTTTGTTTGTTTTTGATCATGGTAAAAATATTACAAAACATAATATTTACCATTTTAACCTGTCTTAAGTATATACAATTCGGTGGCATTAAGTACATGCACAGTGTCATACAATCATCGCCACGGTTCATCTCCGGAATGTTTTCAATGTCCCAAAATGAAATTCTGTACCCATTAAACACAAACTCCCCAGTTCCTCCTCTCCCCAGCCCCTGGTAACCTCTCTTCTACTTTCTGCCTCTATGCATTTATCTATTCTAGGTACTTCAGGTAAATGGAATCATATAATATTTTGTTCTTTTGTGTCTGCTTTATTTCACTTATCCTTTCAAGTCTTGCCCTTTGTTTTTGTCAGTGCCCAGATTGCATGCTCTCTGTCAGTTTCAGGGTGTAAGTAACTCAGGTTTAACCTGCTAGGATGGTCATCACTTTCCTTGTCTAGTGTATTGACTAGATAACCTTTTTCCGAGATAATGTGCCACTCCACATTTTGAAGCTATTTCATCCGACCTTCTTTTTTAACAATCTTATTTTTTTTTAATATCAATGCCTTCTCAACATATGTGCTTTATTTTATTTTATTTTATTTGAGGGGGGGCAGGGAGGTAATTAGGTTTATTTATTTATTATTATATTATAATGGAGGTACTGGGGATTGAACCCAGGACCTCGTGGATGCTAAGCATGTGCTCTAGTGCTTGAGTTACATCCTCCCTCCTTGACTTTCCTTTTTTAAAACATTTAAGGTTGAAGAACCAGTCATCAGAAGACTCAGGCATCCATTACATAGGCTGAGTCTAACACCCCAACCTGGGTTCAGGAAATTATTTCTGTTCCTAGAACTCTTTAAACAGATTAGATTTCCTCTCAGAATTCGAGCTACTATTGTGTTGAGCCTGTAGATTGTAATGACAATCCGGCATCCACTCTTAAAGAGGCAACTATTTCAAGTCTTCCTTGTGTCTGCAGCTAAGGGATGTCCGTGGTGCAGGGTGTCCGACACTGCACCCCCACGACAATGAGAGAGCCATGCAAACAGTGCACTCCTGGTATCCCGATTTCAAAAGACACACGAGGTAATTTTGCACAAAATGCTGCTGCTGACAACTAAAACAGATTCCAACCTGTAAATTTCAAAATAAAATTTACTCTCTTACTACCACCCCATTAACACTTATTTTTACTTTTTATTATGGAAAATTTCAAACATAGACAAGTGTGAACTTCTCGTATGCATCATCGAACTTCATCAGTTATTCACATTTTGACAAATATGTTTAATTTAACACTCACCCCCCACCCAACACTCACACACTTGCATTTTTTGTGCTGGATTATTTCAAAGAAAATCCCAGGTACTATCTAACTTCACTTGTGTACTCTTAAGTACGAATCTTTCACAGGTAAGAATAACTTTTGGCATATCCACGACACCATTTTCATTCCTAACAAAATTACTCGAATGTTATCTGAGACCCAGTCCGTAATCAGATGTCTCCAGTCGTTTCAAACGTGGTTCCTTCTGGCTGCTTTTTTGTATCAAGCTCCAAGAAAGAGCCGCAGATTGAATCTGTTCTGTCACTACATCTCTTTTAATCCGTGAGGTTCCCTCTCTATTTCATTTCATGCCACTTGTTGGGAGAACTGACTTGTTTGTGGAGAATACTTCTCCAGATTCTGTATTTGATGATTTCCTTGTTTAACGTTTTCCTCTATCCCTTATGTGTCCTGTACACTGGGATTAAATCCTAAAAGCTTGATAAGTTTGCACTTTAAAAAAATTTCAGTGAGAATATTTCATAGGCGGGACTCTGTACTTTCTATGGCATCAAATCAAGGGCTGAACATAATGTTTGTCACTTTTTTAGTGACGTTAAGATTAATCAGGAATATTTAGATGTATTCTGTCAGATTCATCTTTTATAAAGTTCCCCATCAATATTCCATCTAGTGACATTAGCAGCCATTGACAATTCATGCAGGATTTATCAAGAACTTCAAAAATATTCAAATCCTCTATGTCCAAATAGTATTTCTAGAAATGTATAATAAGGGGGAATAATATGTGTAATGGAATTTTAGGAACAAAGATGTTTGTTGTAGCATTATTTAAGAAGAAAAAGAAAGAAAGAAAGAAAGAAAGAAAGAAAGAAAGAAAGAAAGAAAGAAAGAAAGAAAGAAAGAAAGAAAGAAAGAAAGAAAGAAAGAAAGAAAGAAAGAAAGAAAGATAGAAAGAAAGAAAGAAAGAAAAAGAAAGAAAGAAAGAAAGAAAGAAAGAAAAGGAAGAATGGAAAAAAGGAAAAGAAAAAGAAGAAATTTGATAATCCAAAAAATAGAGGCATGGTTAATTAAATGACTATAAACCCCATAATGGAATAAAATAAGATTATGAGTGCTTTTCTTTTTTTATTTTTTATTCTTTCTCATAATTTCTATCTTTTCAAAATAAATATGTGCATTACTTTCATCATTTTTAAGAAGTTATAACAAGAAGTTCTGAGCCAGATGGCATGGCACAGCAAAAATCTGGCTATTTGAGAGTATAGGAGAATAGAAAAAAAAATATTTTTAAGATCATTTCTGGATCTAAAATTCCCTCTAGTCGGCTCCAACTCAGAGCGAATCAAGTACAGTGCCTGTCACTGTGCAGGCCACTGTCACTGAATCCTGCTGACCTTGCACTCCTCACCCCAAGACTAACCACCTGCCTCTCTCCTACCCAAATCTCTATCTTGGATAAAGATCCAGTCAATTACTTAGTCATTTCAGTGGGTGTCTCTGCCCCTACCATTTTTATGATCTCAAGGCCATTGTCTTTTGGGGAGGGTGGTTCTGGGATAGTTTTTTAAAATATTCAGGGGACATTTTCATAATTGACTGAAACCATAAAAAAAATCAAAGACTCTGCAGAATTATAATGTGAATAATATAGCACAGAGAATTATTTGAATCAGACATAGTTGATTTACAATGTTGTGTTAGTTTCTGGTATATAGCATAGTGATTCAGTTACACATTCATTTTCATGTTCTTTTTCATATTCTTTTTCATTATGGGTTATTACAAGCTATTGAGTATAGTTTCCTGTGCTTTACAGTAAGACCTTGTTGTTTGTTCTGTATATAGTGGTTTGTATCTGCTAATCCCAAACTCCTAATTTTGGGTCAGACATCTTGAGTCTCCTGTCTAGATTTCTTTAAAAATATTAGAAGGTAAAGTAACGTAACCTCTATATATGTTGTTCCTTCTGTCGGGAATGCTCATTTCCCCTCCCCCTAGATAACTTTATGTCATTCCTCAAAATTCAACTGAACCATCACTATCTCAGGAAATTCTTTCTGAACATTTCAGACTAGATTTGGTGCCATTTTTTGTTCCTGTGGATCCTGGTTCCTCTCTGTATTGTAGGAGGCAGCTGCACACTTATAACTAGATAATGTCTATCTACGCCTCTGGAATGGATGTTTCAGGGGGCAGGGATTGTGTCTAATTGGTCACCTGGGAGTCCCCACTTTCTTTCTCAGTGCTTGACACATACCAGAAGTTCAATGCATATTTGTTGAATGAAAGCATGCATTTTCCATCAAAACCAACAAGTTGACTTCAGCTAAGGTTTCTACCAGTAAGATTGAATTGATGACCATACAACAACATGCTTGCTTGACTCAGTTAACAGGTCTTTGTAATATTTTTGTCCTCACATGTGCTAGTTCCAGATCCACATCTCTGACAACACCACGAGTATGTCACCAGAGTTCCGTCTCCTCCCAGTTCATCTCTTCCACATGGCCTCTTTGTTGAATGGCCTCAGTTTTGACATACTCACTCAACTAAATCTAGTTACACATGCTCTAAGTGTTCTGAAGTTGTCTGAAGTTTTTGTCTCCTAGTCTCAGTCAACAGTTCCTTGAACAAGAGAAAGTTTTTACTTCTTTCAAATATAACACAATAAATAGTGGATGAATCTTGGTGGTTGACTGCTTCTAACTTATTTAACATACTTCTTAAGTATCTGTAAAGTTAAATACAATTTGACCATCTGATAATTGCCTCAAAAACTGATGAACTGATTTTCTCTACGGTGGTTATTTTTAACCTTTGAAGATTGCCATTCCCTTTCAGGATGATGAAAGCCACAGAATTCCTGGAAAAATGCTCATTGGCAAACTGCAGGTTCGGTAACCTTGGACCAAGGTTTATATTTAGCAGAATGCACAGAATGCAGTGCAAACATACATTTGTTTAATCCAAGTCCATGATGTCTGTGATGTGTTACCATTTTATGAGTTCATATTCGTAAGATGCTATACAGAACCTGTGTCTCTGGGTGGAAGTTATTTGAATAATTTGGGAGATTACAGGTGGAGAAAGAAATGAACACGAAGTACCTACCACGTAGGTGACTGCATCGTGCTGGGCCCTGTATTCACATGATCACATGACACAGCAACACTGGGGACAGCTGTCATTGACTCCATTCTACAGCCGAGGAAACTGAGGCTCAGAGGATTCAACAATTAGTCTGAGATGATGCAGTTACTAAGGAGTGGAGCCAGGATTTAAACCCAGGACTAAACAGCCCACGTGCCCCAGAACTCTCTCCTGTATCATGTGCCTCTCAAACACCAGCCCGACTTTGTATAATTACAGCTGCCAAACCTCACTTTGGGCTCCTGTGTAGAAATTTTACTCACAAGTCCTATAATGCACCTTTTTCTTTGAGGCACCAGTACTTTGAGTGTACAAGGTATTTAAAGTGTCCCTAGGTATGTGTAAAGGTGTAAAGGAGTAATTTGGCAAAAAGAATCAGAAAGTAAGATTTTAGAATACAAATAAGAAAGATCTTATTTCTTTTACCATTCACTCAGGCAAAGCTGTAAGATTCCATTATGATGATGGTGATGATGATGATGATGATGATGATGATGAAAGCATCTATTACAGCAGTTTTAATTCCTACTAGACTCAGTGCTTTCCTTTAAAACAAAGTTAATTTTTTAAAATCTTGCAATATTCTACCTAATAAAACTGAAAAAGGAGAAGAGTAAATAAAATCTTGCAATAAAATTCATAGATAACCTACCTATATACATAACTTCAAAATAATTAATATTCTTTAAACATAAAGAAGAAAGAAAGAAGAAATTAGTTTATGATAAAATAATATGCATTTCAATATGTAGATACTCAGGCATGTCTAGACTAGACGATAAAACAAACTAAGCAGTTTTTTGCGTCAATATGTAGAATCACACTTCTAAATACAGCCTAATCCTAGAGTGTTATTTCGAGGGACCAAATACCATAAGCAGTGCTGCTAATGGATGTGTGATTTTCTGAAAATGTGAACAGTTCTCGATGGAGTTTCAAACAAAACGCAATGCAATCTTTTCTAAATTTATGTGATAGTGGCATTCCTGGAAAATTCAGTGCATGTTAAAATGTGCAAATGTTACTTTCTGCTTATATGTAAAACAGAGTATTATAAAATGCAGAAAATTACACACAGATGTTCCCCCCCATATCGATGTCTGGCAGGATATTCTAAAGTTGTGAGGGATGTGAGCCAGTTCTTTGCTTTACAGGGTTGCCTCATAGGCATTGTCTAGGCATTCTTGGCCCTGCCCTCTAAATGCCAGTAGTGTCTTCCCAATTGTTACGGTGACCACAAACATTCTCCCCTCCTACCCCCGCGACATTTCCAAAATTTCTCATTGTGAACCATTGATTTAATATGTGCCAGACACTGTACTAAATTCCCTATAAATATCCTTAATAATGTATTATAATTTCCCATTTGACAAATATTATATATCCTTTTACATGCTAGACACTGTGCTATCCTGTGGATATACAGTTGTGAACAAGACAGTCAATGGTTCCTGACCACAAAGAGTGAATGATCTAGCAGAGGAGATGGGTGACAAAAACTTACAAATGAAAGCATAATTGCAAACTGTGTCAAGTACTATGAAGGAAAGAAGTAGACACTGTAAAACAGAATAAGACTTGGACTTAAAGAAAAGTATCAGGAAAGTCTCTCTGAGCCAACGGTTTAAGCCAAGACCTGAAGGATGTCAAGGGGCAGCCATGTGAAGTTACTCCGTGCTCTTCATGGAAGAAGAAAATGAAACCTGGAGAAGTAATCAGCCCAAGGTCACATGGCTTCTAAATAGTTGAACCTATTTGAACCCAAGTTTCTCTAGTTCCAAAGGCCATCAAGTTTCCAGATCAAAAATGGATGGATAATTTCTCCAAAGTAGATAAACAAATGGCTAACAAGCAAGCACACAAAAGATGCTCAACGCCATTAGTCATTAGGGAAAGGCGAGTCAAAGCCACAATTAGATACGACTTCACACAAGAATGGCTATAGTGAAGAAAAAAAAAAGAAGAAGAAAAAAATGAAAAATATAAGTGTTGGCAAGGATGTGGAGAAATTGGAACTTTTGTACATTGCTGGTGAGACTGTAAAATGGTTCAGCCCTGATGGAAAATAGTATGGTGATTCCCCCCAAAGTTAAATGTAGGATTACTATATGACCCAACAATTCTACTCCTATGTATATGCCCTCCTAAATGGAAAAATTACTCAGACAAATGCTTGTTCATGAATGTTCATGTAGCACTGTTCACAATAGCCAACAGGTGGTTAAAAACTCCAGATGTCCCTCAGGGGATGAATAGATGGACAAATTGTAGTATACACATACAGTGGGATATTACTCAACCTTAGAAAGGAATGAAGTTTTAAAACCTGCTACAACGTGGAAGAATCTTGAAAACACTATGTTAAGTGAAAGAAGCCAGACACTAAACACATATTATATGATCCTGTTGACAGGAAATATCCAGAATAGGTAAATCCATAGAGACAGAAAACAGACAGGTGATTACCAGGGGCTGGGGAAGGAAAAGGTGAGAAGTACCGGCTTAGTGAGCAAGGGGGTTTACTCTGGAGTGATGGAGACGTCATGGATCTAGGTCACGTGGTCCTCGTACAACCTTGTGAGTGAACTGATTGCCACTGAATTGTTTGCTTTAAAATGGCTCATTTTATGATTTGTGAATTTCAATTCAATACTTTTTTTTAAAAAAAAGGATGAATACATTATCTTGCCCTTTTAGATTCATGTTCCATCTGCTTTGGAAAAGACTAGACTTGTGTTTGAATTTTCTCCCCACGTCACGTTCTATGGCTGGGTAGAGAATGTTACTCACCAGAAATTTTCTCATGAGAAAAATCAGTTGGAATAATAGAGAAACTCTCTGTCTCAATCTTTGGGTCTTTCTGAGCTTTCTTGACTGGGAGGCAAGATAGGAGCAGGGGCTATGGTGTCAGAGGGCTCCCAGTCAGCTACGGGCCTGGTAGGCAGATGCAGCAGGGACCTCCTCAGGGAGAGAGTGGAGCGGAGCGGAGGGGAGGGAAGAGAGCCTGGGACAAATGAGGGCCAGTGTGGGGAGAAAGGTCTGCATGGGATCTAGGGGTAGCTCTCTGTGGTGTGTGTTGTGTAAGACCCCAGAGACCCACCCTTTAGAAACACCAAGAGTAAAGCTCTCCATTATTTGTAAAAATTTCTGGTAATGGATTTGTTTTCTCTTAGAATGTGAAGGACCTGAAACTCATTTTGTCACAGGTAAAAATTCAAAGTTGAAGGCATTCCTGCCCCCTATTTTCTCTGTGAAGCAGAGGCAGTGACAGGAGCTGAGAGGGAGGAGGACCAGGTTCATGGTGGGATTCGGCAGAGGGTGACTGGTCTCAGTGAGTGAGAACAGAGCTGAGACTGGAACCCAATTTTCTATAGCTCCATGTTGCCTGCTTTCCAAGTCAGGATTTACCACTTTCCTTATTTTGATCAGAAAGGGATTGAATACAAGGAACTATGTGTTTAAAAATTCACTGGGAGGCTTCAGGCCCAGGCCTCAGGAAGGGCTTTGAGGAACAACTTCCAACACACTGAGGCACGAGTGGTGTGCTGGGGAGATGCCACAGCCAGAAAGAAGGAGCTTCTAGCAGCTTCCCTTGACACGTTGTCTGGAGTTGCAATCCAGTTCTCAGAAATCTACTCAGAAACACTGGCTTTCAAGCCAAGTGGTGATTATTCATCTACACCAGAAAGATGAGTGCTCTGTGCTCTGCATGTGGATGTCAAGAGCGCAATGGGGTGGGCTGATGGCTGTGTCCTGATCCACCACGCCTTCTGCTGGCACTTGTCAGCAGAAGCAACCAAAACGTGGTCTCCACTTTACTTCTACCTTCCAAGCTTTGTGCAAGGCTGCTTGACAGGCCCAGGTGGAATCGTACCCAAAAGTTGAGCTGCAAGGGATCCTGGAAGAGCAGTTGTTAACTTGAGGTTGTTGGTTGTTAGCCTTGAGGTACATACAGAAAGACCCACCAAGAGGTCAAAATGGACTGTATGTCAATCCACAGTGTCTCTCGCATCTTAGCCTCCCTTTAGACTATTTCTTAATCTTAAAGGCATTAAAGATGACAGTGGATCAAGGTTTGTACAGAAATTTGGAAGCTCTAACTCTTGTCCTCAGTGTCCTGTGGATACAAATCCTAAGAGAATCTGAGAATTGTGGAATAAGAAGGAAAGTCATTTTGCCCTCATATGAAAGCCAGAGAAAGAAAAATTCAGAGACACCCAAGCCCTTGATGCTCACACTCTGAATTGCAGCACTCAGACACAAAATATCCCCCTTAGAAAGTAGCCGTTGTTCAAGAAGGAAGCTCCTAAAATCGTATTTTCATAGGTTTTGAAAGCGTTCAGGACTCCACCGTTGGATGGGTAACTGAGCAGTCTTTTTGTGCCTGCGACAAGTTCCAACTGCCCCTCCAATTTGCCCCCCTAATTTGCCAAACCATGGGAAAACAACCCTGCAATTAGAGGGGTATTTTTAAATCGTCTAAGTTTTATGTGGCACTCCCCCTCTTCACTCGCCATACACAGTCTCGCCAAAACGCTGTTATTTTCACAGAGGAAATACAAAGAGTGGGTTTAAAATTACAAGTCACATTCTAAGTCAGAAAAAGGAAGTGGGTTCTCTGGGGCAACCTCCGGGCTGGACTCTATGCGGTTGTTCCAACCTCATGACGCTACAATGTCCAGCACCTGGGACGACCATGGCCTGTCCCTGAAATGGGAAGACTCCTGCTTCCAATTTTTCTACCCAGATTCATGGTCCCTTATCGGCCACTAGACGCGTGCGTGCGCGAGCTGCACGCTTTTGGTTGGGGCTGATGAGGGGGAGGTTTGGCCCCTGGCTCCACATCAGTTAAATGTCAGAAATGTTCTCATTGCCTCTGTTGGTGAAAGGTCCCTGACCCATTCCCCACTGAGGCTCCTGACATTTCATCCGTTCTGGAAATGACAGGAGACAGGTCCCGCTGGGATTCACGCGCCTCTGCTGGGGCTTTCACACCATTCGCCATGTTAACACGAAGCAACCGCTGGGTTGCAGAGAGCTGATTAAAAATAGCAGCCTCAATGCGAGCAAGCTGCCTGGAGAAGAGAGGAATCAAGTACTGAATGCAGGGTGGCACTCATTACCTTTTCTGAGTCCAGAGCTGTGTTTTCTGGAGTGCCTGCTTTTTCAGAAAGAGCAAAGTGAGCATCGTTTGCATCTAAGTATTGTTGAGGACAATGTAGTGGGGTGTAGACTGCTCCTGCTCCTCGTGGGCACTAGGCACTGCTGATGGCGAACTGGGAGATCATGTAACCTGAACGATTGAATCCAACGCTGGGGACTTGGTTTTCAAGGTTGCTGTGTGTTGCTGCAGAAACTTCCTGCTGTTACCCTATCTTTCCATTCATTAAAATGTAGCTTGCAATTGGACATCCTGACATAACATAGCTGAGATTTTTGGCAGCAGCGTTAACCATATTCAAGAGTTTCCTTCAGACGACGTTAAATTTTTCATATCCTCATGAATGCTTGCCACCTTCTTTTAATAACTTAAAAAAAACAAGCTGCTCTCAGGAACTTCATTGTTCCAATATTTTCCCAGCACACATTTACTTCTTTTAGAAGTATGTTAGATGTGTGTATATTTATAGAGTCAGGGTGTACCTCTGTGGCTTAGAATTCGACAGCTAACTTAGAAGAAGTCAGCAATATGAATGGATCTTAGAGAAAAGTTATTAGAAGTCTAGCATTTTCTTCATAAGATCTTATTTTTCTATTTGGTCACTTCACCACAAAATTGTATTTTGTAAAAAAAAAAAAAAAAAAAGGAGGGGTGTATTCATTAACTCTAAGCTTTGGGGTTTGAAAATAGCCTTTTACAAAAATGTGTAGAAAATTTATAAAGGGGACGTGCTGAAATGAGGGTTTCCTTGACTTCCTCCATACTGAAAAATTTAGTCTTACTGTGTACAGTTATCTTAGGAGAAATTTTTTTAAATGGAAAATTAATTGGTTTAAATTTCTAGCTACTTAGACAACTGGAAAAAAAATTTGAACCCATTCTTATGAAGATGCAAAGAAGGGCCAAAGGCAATATAAAGTCCAGATGAATTCGTCATTTGTAAGTGCCCATAAAAGTAGGAAGTCCTTCTTGGATGGCAAGTGGTTTGGAAAGTTCTCTAAATCAGACATGGTGGTGATTGTTTGCAGGCTGAGTTACAGCATGCAGTTACTGTTTCCCAAAACTGTAAAAAGCATTTTGTAATAGAGCACAATGTGGTTAACTGAGGTTTTAATCCAGGTTATGACATTATTGAATCCAATAAGCTCCATTTTAATTTGGAAATTGGGATCTGGCTCCCTTTCTGTAGCCCCGATCTGCCTCTCAGCCCTCATGCACGAGGTGTAAGCTTGCCCAGGGCCAGAATAGCAATGGTATCAGAGATTCACTTCACCTTAAATTCACACGGTGAACTCTGGGAGCACCTGTTTCACAGACAAGGAAAGTGATGTTCTGCGAAGTGAAGGAACTTGTCTGAGCTGATCTAACTGAAGGGGCTTTGAAACCCTGGGTCACTGACTCCGTAGCCATTCATACAAGTGTGCATTTGCCACCTAACCCATTTGGGTTTATATCATGTCACTTTCTGGTGTCTCTTGCCTTTGTGTGAATTAAAATTAAATTATGATGGTTTTTATTGACTTCATCCCCCGAACACGTGTAACACCAAACAGAAAATGAAAGATCACAGATGGGATTCTAGAATATAATTGCTCCAACAAATGATTTTATAAATGTATCAGGCCCAACTTGCTTGGTTGGCCAGATGCTAAAATTGAATCGCAGAAGTTGGGCAGCTTCTGAGGAAATGGGGCTGCTTCCTGTCTGCATTTGTCAAGCCTGCTGTGGCTTTACAACCCCCTGCCCCCAACCAAGGCACATCAGGCCAGAGCATGTGCTTTGGCAGACAGGCAGGGTCCTGAGCAGCCAGCAGCCCAGCAGCTGGGGAGCACTCCCAGAGCCCCAAGAGTACGGGCATGTGGGCACCCTTATTTCCCAGAGGGAAAAATACTATGGATAATGTGAGCCAATAGCCAATGCACTTGAAAGTCAGAGGTCTGCGTGGAAAAAAAGCATGTAGTGAAAAGGAAGAGAATTAGGGGAGGTGTGAGGATGGAAAGACTGAGAGAGACTGTGAGATCTAGAGAGACGTGTGAAAAGGCAGAGGAAGAAAACCATGTTGGTGCATGGAAGGGTCAGTGCAAACTAACTGACACTGAGAGACAACTGCATCAACGTCCAGGGATATTCTGAGACCTTCCTCCACGCTCCTCGTTTTAGTCAGGCCACTCTTGCTTGCGGGTGCAGAGGGAACTGTGAATGAACAATTTTTAGTCAAATAAGAAAATTTGGCCTCTCATCCAAATCCCTTTTTTCTTTGGCCACAATTTTGTGCTGCCTGCAGCAGTCAAATGGTGGGGAGGGTAGATGGGCACCCACTGTGGAAGCAAATGGAGCCAAGACCCAGATGAGAGCCCCCTGCTCTCCAATGCTCCCTGCCTGTCATCTTGGCCTTTCTATATGAGCAGGCTTCACTGTTTCAGACAACTCCTCTGTAAAGCAAAAGATGTGGTGCCCGGGCTCTGGGCTCTTCTCCCCTCCAGCTTCCAGACCAGAGAAGAGAGCCATCTCCATTCCCTCCCCGCTTCCCCCACTCTCCCCTCCCACCCCTCCAAACTGAAATGTCCTAGGAGGGTTAGGTCACGCGGGTGAGGCACTACGACTGGCCCAGCTTCAAAGGGGTGGCGGTGGTTACCCAGTGCTGGGCAGGGGATAACGGTATAGGTCTGCTGTTCTGCCCACATCTTTTCATGGCAATAGCTTGATCCATCAAAACTCAGCCGAGAGCAGTCTGGTGTCCTTACTGAGAGTATACTGGGATTATCAGGATCTCGGGGGTGGAGGCAGTTTGCATAAAGTATATTAAATTACGTAATTCATTTTATTTGCTTTGAATCCCAGCGTTTAATTTCATTTGAAATCTCAAATAATATTGAAGAAGGGCACACAATGTTTACATTGATCAAAAACAGGGCAAGGATGAAAAACATTTGAGAAACAGCATTTTTGGAGGAGCTTCTCCAACTGTCTGGCTAGCAGCAGAATCCATTCCTCTTTGGACAGAGGCTGACTTGGTCTCTTTAGTTCTCCGTGAGGTGAATGGGGATATGATCTGAAACGTCAGCCACATTCAGAGAATGTGGGGGAGGGGAAAGAAAGCCGCTTTTGTACAGAGCGCCTGGAGAGCCTGCTCCATTACATCAGGCACGTGGTGTGCACTTTCCCAAAGTGGCCCGACTCCTTCTGCTGGCCTCTCGGGCTACGTGTCATCGATGCACCCGCTGTAAGATGAGCATCTTGGCACTTGCTTAGACTCTTTTTCAAGGTGCCTCCAAGTTTGCTGTGTGGCGAATAGCCCGTCATGTCTGCGTCAAAGTGCGGAGAAGATGGATGAGATATGTTGGTAAAACCGAGCATGATAAAGACGCTCCTTTCTGTTCTGAAACCTTATTAGGTTCCTGAGAGTTCTTCCCAGCCAGAATCCACTAGGGAGAACTGGTCATGCTGCAGCACTGAAAACAAGCAGCCTGTTTCCATTTCCTGCCCAGAGCTGGTCTCAGCAGAAAGCGGTAGGGGCCAGCGAAGGGCTGGGTGACCACAGGCAAGACGCCTCTCCAGCCACGTCGACTTCACTGCCAGTGAGTGTGACCACGCTGACAGGCATGGGTTTTAGTGTGAGACGGACATTCTGGCCCAGTGCCTGGTGCATAGGATGTGCCGCATGTGTGCAGCTAGGGTTACAAAGGGAAGCACGAACATCTGTCAACTTATTTCTATTTTTCTTTTCTTTTCTTTTCTTTTCTTTTCCTTTCCTTTTCTTTTCTTTTCTTTTCTTTTCTTTTCTTTTCTTTTCTTTTCTTTTCTTTTCTTTTCTTTTCTTTTCTTTTCTTTTCTTTCTTTTATTTTATTTTATTTTATTTTATTTTATTTTATTTTGGCATGCCCTTAGCTTGGAGGCGTAGCTTTGCTCAGCTTTCTGGGTGCCAGCCAAGCTAAATTAACACTCTTATCTTCTGGCCCCTGCAGCTGGCAGCCTCCCTATAGGTCTTTGAGGCATTTGCTTTAGGCCCAGCCATGGCCTGGACCATCCCAGGTGGGCAGCTGCCAGGAGCCCCTTTGCGCATGTGCAGGTGGGAGCACCCAGGGCTCGGTCTCCAGTGCCAGGAGGAGCCTCTGATTCTATGCCTTCAAAGGGAGGTAGATGCGGAGGCCCTGGCCCCTGCACACAGTGGAAACATCTTGCTGGGAGAGTGAAAGAGGGGCTGCAAATACTCAAAATAATTCTCTGCTGGGCAAACGTTCATGCAGTTTTGCCAGAGCTAGATGCATTTGATCCATCCAGCAATCTCAGCAGCCCCGGGGAATGCTGCCCCAGGCTTTTCTCAGGCTGTGCTTCTCAAACTCTGAAGGGCACGCTAACCCCCCGGGGACTTGGTTAAAATGTAGATTCCAATTGAGCAAGGCTAGGGTGGGGCCTGAGAGTGCCGATCTAACAGGCTTCCAGGCAGTACCCATGATGTTGTCTGAGGATCACATTCTGGGGAGCCAGGCTCCAACACATTATTTAGCAAACTTTTTTCATTTTCCGTTACATGTCTTTTTATTATTATTATTGTTTAACTAATACTTTTCTTCAAACTGACCTACCTTTAAATTTCAAGATCTGTATATTGCCATGAAATCACAGCTTTGAGGAGTGATTTTTGTTTTAATACACCTTAAAGTGAACACATAACTGTTAAGGTAAGAAACATAGGTCTACAGTAATCTCATGTTCCATCAATGGTAAAGCAGAGCATCACGTTCCAAGAAAACACCGGTAAGAGGAGTTCTGGAGGAAACTATAGGCCAGACTGTCCAGAACTTGTTCCTTGGACTCTTTAATTTCAGCAGAGTCAATGTTTATGCAGAAGCACTGGGGATTCTGGAAAGAAGTCGGGGTGATTTTTGGATGATGTATTAACTGCAGCAGACGGTGTGGGACTAGAGCTCTCCTCTCAAAAGCAGG
Organism: Camelus dromedarius; assembly: GCF_036321535.1. Classification (NCBI taxonomy): domain Eukaryota; kingdom Metazoa; phylum Chordata; class Mammalia; order Artiodactyla; family Camelidae; genus Camelus; species Camelus dromedarius. The sequence goes on from NC_087464.1 coordinate 6,949,155, forward strand.
GGCACCTGAAAGGGTGGCTGGCATAGTGGCTTCTCATCCAAATCCCTTTTTTAATTTGGCCACAATTTTGTGAAAACCTGTGGGGAGACCAGAGAATAGGAAAAAAAAAAAATTCCCTTCTGACTCCAAGGTGCTTGTTTACAAAGTAAAAAGTCCCTGGTGAATCGTTTCATTTATAATTAAATCTAATAATAAGCCATTGTGGCTAAATTAATTTTGAGCAAATTCCACGGGAACTCCGTGTCCTGTATCACTTCTGAACAAAAGAGCTTGGTATTGTACAATCTGACTCATTCTGCCCCCTCCAGTGACAAGCTCCAGGAGGCCAATGAGTAAATACTATGTTAAGAGAGTTAGCGCTCAGAACCCATGGGGGCGAGAGACACCTGTACAACGTGTCCCTGAAGCTCCCGGAGACAGTGTGTGGGTTGCTCACCAAAGACTGGCTTTCCGCTCAGAGCACCAACCTCGGGACAGCTCTTGACCGCGACAACAGGCTTTCCACTAAAACTTGGTCCACTCTGGCCACGGCTTGAAGAAGCACAAGTTCCTCAGTCCTGTGAACACCTTGATGTGCCAGACACCCTCACAAATAGGACCCACTTCATCCCGACCTGAGAGGTCTGCGGGTCTCTCCTTTTTTGTTGACGCAATAAGGAAGCTCAGAACCATCCCGCATGCCAAGTAGGAAGGAAGGTTCAGAGCTGGAGTTTCCACTCAGACCCAGTGAGTTTAGTTATTCTGTCCCTTCATGGAAATGGTGAGTATGAAGAACCCCTTCCCCATTGCAGGTCCCCAGATTTCCCAGTGAGGATTTCTGAAGTTTCTCTGGAAGTCTCCTTTGAGTTTCACATTTGCTTCTGGTGCCCAATTTGGTTGTGATCAGTCACTCACACTTGAGTGTGAATGATTCTGAGAACAACGTCTGGGCCCCTGTGTGCTATGGTGGCGGGACCGGGGGTGCCCAAGGGAACCCCAAGATGTGAAAGCCTCAGAAAGGGGAGGCTGAGGATGCCAAGCACAGGCTTGGTGGGGGTTCCTTTATCCTCGGAAGAAATAGCCACTTCAGTCTTCTTTCCTCATGCCAAGGAGTCTTTTCTCAGATTGCTGCATTTCTTGCTTTGATTGACTTGTGCAATCAAATGAAACACCCTCTTGATTTGTCTGTAAATCTCTCTTGGGTTGCATTTACCATCTCACTAACTCAATTTGCCATCAGGTGATTGCATTCAGCAGATAACACAGGGTTGTTTGCCCACAAAAGGACAAGCCCACGAACATCCCTCTATCTCTGAAATTAAGGCTTCAAGGATGTTCGAGTCTTCGTTTTCACCAGCATTAAGGACCTGCCTGTGGGTGTTTTCAACCACATTAGATTAGCATGTTTTCCTGGTTGTGCTACTGGTTTGAATTATCGAGATGACCTTTGAAAGAATCCACGTATCAGGTCCTTTGTATGGTTTCTGAAGTGGTGCATTTTGACTTGGACAGGTTTTGCAAATGAAAAGATTAGGTCAACGATAGCTCTCCCATGTTTCCTGTCAGCTTGGCCTTCCTTACTGAGACAGGTTAGGTCTGAAGGCCATCACAGGGCCATTGGTTGGAAAATTTGGAGTCCTGGGGAACAGGCATTGTGAGGTGGTTTTCCTGTGCTGGGGCCTGGGGGGCGTGACATTTATGTTCCTGAGCAGGATATAATTTCCAGCTGAATAGCCCGGGCACCTACCCAGCTTTTACTCTGGCCCCAACTGTGTGTTAAGTGCAACCGACATCTCTTTTAAAAGCTCCTAACGACAACTTGGATTGATGCGGCTGTTTTGTTTCTAACCAAAGGAAGCTGGTGGCATCAGCAGGAAAGGCACTCCTGGGCACCCGGTGACTGCAGGAGCCGGACAGCGGGGCAGGCAGGAACCACCTCCCCCGGGACTGTGTGCTTCCATGGCTGGGGAGTGGTCAGAACAGCACCCTGAAATGTCGGTTTCCTTTCTTGCTGTGTTTCTTCTTTGTCATCTGATGACTTATACTCTGACCTTCCCACCAGGCTGCTAAACAGTCATGGTTGCTTCCCTGGGGGACGTGGCCTTTAAGTGGAAATACTATCCTTGTGGACAAGAGGCCACAGGCAAAAGGTCACCATGTGGACCAAAAGGGAACTGCCTTGTGACCCCACCTGGAGCCCTGCCCCCTCCCTGTCCTCTCACATTCACATCCAGACATTGAGGTCTTCGCCTCTCCCCCTTCCCTGACCTCACTTCAGTGGAATCTGGTTTCATCTTGGTGTTGCACTGCCCCCTAGTAACAGGAGGGAGGGGCAGGGCAGTCGGTTATTAAATAACTTTGCTCTTGGCCAATCAAGCTCTTCTGGGCATAATAGTCCTTTCCTTCCATTTAGCCATAACTTCCAGCCCATACACATCCTCGGAGGAGGAGCTCCCCAATAGGTGAGCATCTTTCATTGTGGTTCTCATCTCTTACCCCCTCACAGCCTCCTGACACGCCTCTGCTCCCCTTCCCTAATACCCAATCTCTTTGTGCCCTCGGCCTCCCACCTGCTGGCTGGCTCCGATCCTAAGACAGAGCATCTAAGACTATCAGAGCACCTTCTCAGCCCACCTCTAGTGTGTTTCTTATGTGAAAAGAGGACCCTGGTCATTTGTTTTGGCTTCCTGGCATCTTAATTTGGAGAATGGCCAATTGTATGAGTCTGTGAGTTGAAAAAGCACCCCTCCCCCAGATACGGGGATGGTCAGATACTTCCTTTCCCAGCTTGCCTTGCAGCTGGGGCTCAAAACGGGGGCCTCGTCTCTACTAGGCAAATGCACCAGTGCAGTGACTCAGGAGGAAGGAGCTGGTGGTGGCCGCAGCGGCGGTGGCAGCCCAGCACGGTTCCTGGTGGTGCAGTAGTGGTGGTGGTGGGGGTTCTGCGTCAGCCAGTTCTGCGGTGTGGTTTGACTTGTTGTTCTTCAAAGATCAGCTTTGAACCTGCCCTCTAGCCTTCCACATGATTCTGTTAGCTACCCAATGTCCTTTTAAGAGACTTCCTTTCTTGTAATTTAGCCAGAGTTGGTTTCTGTTGCTTGCATCTGAGAACTTTGTTGGGAAGATCGTCTGTTTCCCTCCAACTTAAACTCCATCAGAACTCCTGTCACTGAGATTTCCTTTCTTTATCCTGTTTCCCTTGTTGGCCTGCAGCCTCTACCCAAAGAAAGAGAGGGAAAGTCATTTGAATTTCTGAATGGATTTTTTTTTTTTTACAGTGACAATACTCTTATACTCTTCAAAAAAAGCCAAGGCTTTGGTTTCTTCAATGAATAATTGAAGAGGAGGAGGACAGACAGAAGGGAAGCAAGCCTCTTGGAGAAGCCCATATGCACCAGACACCAGAGCAGGAGCAGCCTGAGCATGGATGGACTCCAGTAGATGGGCCACAGGTGGTCCCCCAGAGCCTTGGTAGGGCAACCAGTATTTCTGTGCCATGGCAGCAGGCAGGGCGGGGGTGGCATTGGTGTGCCTGAGAGCAAGCTAGGGAGCCTTAGTCATGGGATAAAGGGGATGCAGAGGTACCTACGTGCATCTAGCAACCAGAGAGTGAAGGGGCCACAGATACGTGTAGAAGAGTAGGTGACAATGTCCTGGGGCCAGTGGGCACTGGACATCTTGGTCACAGTTACACAGTGCCTCCCACCCATAATTCATCCTCCTCAAACTTAAGAGAGAAGGGAGGGAAAGAGGAATGTGGGGAAAAAATCCCTAACTGATTTAGTTTTAACCCAAAGGGCACTGAGAAAAATCTAGCAGTGAGTGAATGTAAACCAGGGCTTGGGAGCTAAGTTACATTCTCGAAGGGGGTGCAGATCAGGGATAGAGAACCATCCTGCCTCCAACTCAGCTCTATCTTTCTCTTGAAGAAGTCCAGGCTTTCTGAACTTGATGTGATCACATCTCTGAACTTATAGACAAGAAATGTGACTGCGAATTGACCTTGACAAGTAACGCCTACAGGCAGATCATCTAGAATGTCAGGACCCTAATTCTAGGAAATTCTCTGCTTTCCTGGGGAGAAAATTGCTGCAGTGAATGAAAACAAGGTGAAACAAAGCCAAAGGAATCAATGCATTTCCATCTGCCTTTGCTGCTTCAGCCCCTGTTTTTGGAAGCTCAGACCCAGAGGTTGTTGAGAGCCTGCTGAGGAAGTTTTTCCAAAGATCAGCATTCTTGGGACATCAGGGCTAGCCCTGGAGCCCCAGATGCCACTGCAGGGCCCCCTCTGAGCCCTCCAGCCTCATGCTGTTCTAGAAACATCGCCTCGGATCAAGTATGCGTGGGCAGATTGCCCTCACTCTGCCTCTTGCTTTAATGGCATCTTTCCTTGGGCTCCATAATGCTCGGGCTGATGATACACATGCTCCCAGTGTGTCTGCTGGTCAGTGCACTCCACCTTCGAGGACAGATACCCTGCCTGTTGCGAACTTGAGGCAGGAGTCTTGCCGCAGGCCTGGGGCAGCCTCAGCGTTCTCCAGGAAGCCTCCCCTTGTACCATATTCAAGGACTTCTTACGGGGCACCAGCCTTCCCATTGCAGTGGGCAACTTGCTCATCTCCAAAAATATCACACATTTTCTCACCACTGTGCCTTTAGCCATGTTATCTTCTCAACTTAGAGTGCCCATCACCCCCACCCCCAGCCCCTGTCTCCCACAACAGGATATCCTGGTCTCCCCTGATGACAAGGCTCTTTAGCACAGAGAAGCCAGGGCACAGGAGGCACTAATGGTATCGTCTGAGACACCACTGTGACCTGAAAATCAATCCATTCATTAAAACGGGGCTGTGAATCCAGGCGTGGCTTGGGCACTGACCAGATGTGTGACGTTGATGGATCCTCCAGCCTCTTCTGGCCTCCGATTCCTCTTCTATGAGCCTCTGGGTCTGGATGGAGAAGCCGTGCCTACCACAGTGGACGGCCACTGTCATTCTGGGCTTGCGAAGTGTCTACCAGGACAACCAATGTAGGAGGGTCAAATGGGAACTAAATTTGGAGCTGAGTCCAGGAGGACATGACTCTTTTGGAAGGAGGCAGTTAAGTCCCTCGGTTGTCACCAAAATAAGTGTGTTAAGATTAATACCTTGAATGATACTAATGTGCTTACTTTTCTCACTCCTTCATTGTGATTTTCCCTTATTTAGCCTCAGTTTCCATCACTTTCATGAGTGGTAGCTGGGATGAAGGAGGGAGGAGAAACGGGTAAGAAGAGCTCTGAAACAGTGGGATTGAAAGCCAAGTTTTCACCGGCAAGATCAGGCTATTGAGAGAGGAGGAGCTTTTCCTGAATCCAAATAGATGTCTTCTAAAAATAACAGTCTTGGAGGATGATCGTGGAGTTTTTACTACAGACCACAGAGTAGGGAAGACTGGGCAGTGTACCTAAGGGGGATCCCCAACCCCACAGGAAAGGGAACAGCTCTTCCTGGGCTGGGATATTGTGGTAAGGCAAAGATCGGAGACCTTTTCAGTCAACAAAGTTAGAATGAAATCCTACAGTCAGGGTGCAGGGTGAGGTTATGGAAATAACAGATGGTCTGAGGAAGTATCCACAAGCGTATGCACCCCTTTTGGTTTAAAATTCTAGGCAGAGAGCACCTTCCAGTGTGACCTACACCCACATGGGGTGGCTTCAGGAGAAAGGAAATGCTGATGGGGCACATTTAGACAGAGAGGGACTCTGAGATCCCATAGACCAGGTTCCCTGGGGTGGATGTGTGGCTTGTGTGAGATCCAGAACTTTCTGTGTAGGTTGGGAGTGGGGAGCAGTAATGCTAAGAGGGTGGGGGGAGAGGAAGGTGGGAGCCTGGTAGGAGACAAAACCCTACAGCCAGAGGTCAAGGTAAGGTCATGGTCAGTAGGAGCATGGGTCCAGGGATGGAGCTGACCTCCAGAGACCATGGCTGACCCCAGGTACCTCCCATACAGTTCGACTTGCAACTGGAGGACAGGAAGTAGACCAGGATTGCTGCCACGAGGAACGGAAGCAACTTCCTGACAATCCTTTAAATCCTTTGTGGGGACAGGAAGACTTTTAAGGAGGTAGAAACACGAAAGGGGCTTTAAACTTCGGTCAGTTAAGTTAAATCTTGACTTGCCTGAGTAATTATACAAAAGAGATTAAGTCTTTAAATGGGGGTTTACTTTGAAGCAGTAAGATTAGTTGCTTTTATTTGTTCGTGTTTTTGTTTTATTTTCTGCTTTTTTTTTTTAATTGAAGTGCAGTCAATTACACCATGTCAGTTTCTGGCGTCCAGCACAATGTCCCAGTCATGCGTGTACACACATACGTTTGTTTTCATATTCTTTTTCGTTAAATGTTATTACAAGATATTGAATATAGTTCCCTGTGCTATACAGGAGAAATTTATTTTTTAATCTATTTTTATATGTAGTGGCTAACATTTTTTCTGCTTTCAGTAGAAGTAGAGCCTCAGAAGGCAGTTGAGTTTGATTAAGTAGAATTTAGCATTTCTGCCAGTGGGATCACAGTGGGTGCATTTTAAACCCAGTGTACCCCCCAAAAGATATGATATGAAGAGGGTTGGAGGTGTGGCATTCACCTAAGGAACAGACTAGTAACTGCTCTTTTACTTTTTAAAAAAAACCTCCCTTTGGCAGGACTAGAATATATAAAGAATGCCTACAAATCAACAGCAACAAGAAGAAGATGAACAGTCCAATTTTCTAAATGGGCAGAGGAGTCCAACGGGCATCTCATGAAGAAGACACATGAATGGTTGATAAACACATGAAAAATGCTCAACACCATTAGACATTAGGAAATGCAAATGAAACCTATCGTGAGATACATTTCACATCCACCAGGGGGAATAAAGTAAAATACAATGAATGCTGGGAAGTATGCGGGCCAAAGGGAACTCAATCCAGTGCACTGAGAGCCGTCCCACAGTCTCTCATTGTGGGGAACAAACATCTACACTCTGACCCAGCAATTCCACCCCTAGGTACCAACGCAAAAGAAAGGAAGACATAGGTCTATGCAGAGACTTGAACATGAATGCTTAGGTAGTCATATTCATAAGAACCAACCAAACAGATCAAGAAAATATGGCGTATTCATTCCATAGGACATGGCTCAGCAGTAAAAAGAACCACTTACTATTAAACCCACAACACAGATAAATCTCAAAATACATTATGCCAAGTGAAGGAAGCCAGACACAAAAGAGTGTATACTGTACACTTCCATTTATATGAATTTCTAGGACAGTCAAAAAATGGGTTGGGGGGTAGGGTGTAGCTCAGGGGTAGAGTGCCTGCCTAGCATGCATGAGGTCTTGGGTTCAATCCCCAGTACCTCCATTAAAAATAAATATAAATAAATAAACCTAGTTACCTCCCCCAACTTCCCCCCCCCCAAAAGAAGTCAAAAAGTGGTCAGAGGCATGAGGGCACTTTCTGGGTGGTGAATATGTCCTGTGTTTTGTTTGTAATAACCATGGTGCTGGTTACAGGGGCATACACAATTATCAAACCTCATCGAACTGAACATTTTATACCTTAATTTATTATAGCTTAATTTAAAACAAGATTAAAGATACTGTTTTCTCAGAATCTTGGCCCAAGTTCTTACAGCAGATTAGCCAGGCAAACAGAATTAACCTACAAGTCCCAGGAGGCTATGCATCTTCAGGGGTGCACTTTCCTTCTGACCCTCGATCCATTCCAAGTGTATTCACACACATGCACACACACTTGCACATACACTGTCCTCTGTACCAGGGGGCGTCCCAGCAGCATGCCCCTCTCTCACAGGGAGCCTGCAAGGTCACCCTCCCCGGCTCTCCATCCCTCTGCCCGCCCTGCCCGCACCCCCGTCCCCCTCTCCCATGGTGGTCTCTAACTGCACTGGAGTCATCTCCGGTTCTAAACCTCAGCACACCCTAAATCATAGTTTGTGTGTGTGTGTTTGCAGCGAAATACGGATGCTTTGGAAACCACTTTCCCCTCTAAGGGCTTCCTTCTTCCTTGTTAACTCTGGGCTGAGCTGTTTCATAAATAATGCAGCTCCCCGTCTCATCTCAGTTACAAACGTGGACGCCTCCTTGTTTTGAAGGATCAGACTGGCCTCCTTGGACTTTTCATTTGTTTCTCCAGTCCAGTGGCAGCCACCCTCGTGCGGCCCTGGTACAAAGTGCCGCCCTGACCCTCTGCGCAGGGGGTGGCTGTGGGCTCCATCATTTTGTTAAAAGCGTGTTGAGTCCCCTCTGCCTCTCTCTTGCCGGAGCACAATGGCAGCTTTGCTCTCTTTCTTTAGCCTGTCGGTCTGCACGGAGGTTCCTTTGTATACTTCGGTCCCAGGGGCGTGGCCCTTTCTACAGAATCCGTGCACACATGTCACCAGCCCCAAGGGACAAAGGTCTCCAGCATCAGTGTCCAGATCTCAGTGGTTCGGAGCCCCTGCCTACTTCGCTACAGAAATTCTGATGCTTACATTCTCCAAATATTTACCAACCCAGCACCAGTCAGATCTGAGAGTTGCTCCCCACCCCCGCTGGCAATAATGGAAGTCCACAAAGCCAGGCCTTGTCCCCACTGCAGTCCCTGTCCCCATTGCCCGCTCTGCTGGGGACTCCGTGAGGCTGGGCCTGCCTGGGGCTGGAGGCCAGGGCCTACCATCCTTCCTGCAGATGCCTGCTGGGCCCCATTTAGGGAACAAACAGCATCCTCAGTCCCCATGCTGAGCCCTGTGCCAGGCCTTCCCCCTGCTGGGGATGGAGGCCGGCCTGGAGTCCAGCCCACCTCCTTAGAATTTCTTCCCTTCCTGTTGTTCACCTAGGGTTCCTGGGTCCTTGGTGAGGGGGCGTCCCAGCTTGCTTGGTCCCATCAGCTGACAGCAGCAGTGAGGCCCCATCCCTGAAAGGCAATTGGCCTCCCTGGAGGCTGAAGGAGGCCAGTGGGTGACATGCCCACCCTAAGTCATGGCTCGGGTCACTGGCGGGCTCCTAAGGAGTCAGCCTGTGAGGTGAGGCCCTCTGAGTCCTCCTGACCTCACAGCCTAACAGTCCTGAGGCGGTGGAGTGAGGGTCCACAGAGGAGCAATCCCACCAGGCACCGTGGTGCCCCTGCAGGGCCGACAGCAGAGCTTGGTTGCAGACAAAGGGCTCCTGGGGGAGGTGGGGCATCTCTCCACGGGAGGACCCGGGCCATCTGCGGGACGAGGGACACCTGGGCTGGCGGTGCCGTCTTCCCAGGCCCAGGCACAAGCCCAGGTGATTGTGATTTGCTCGGAGAACACTAATAATCTAATGGGGCAAACTATATTACAATCCACCCTGCACGTCTATGTTTTCCACTGTTGAATTAAAAAAAATTCATTTCTCAGCTTCCCTTGCACCTCAGGTGCAGGCTGGGGGACAGGTGGGTCGCTTCGAGCTCTCAGAGATAGTGGAGAGCACGGCCTCACCTGGGGCGCCTGGGACAAGCGCTGCAGTGACAGCACGTACCAGTGGGGCCACCAGGGAAGAGCCGGCTCGTTGAGGGAGGGAAGCCACTCCAGCAGGTGGCACAGGCTGGGTGGGGGGTGACTGACATCAGAGGGCATGGAGGCCCGTGGGTGGTCACAGCTGAGGTCCAGGTACAGGTGGGGAAGCCTCATCTGGAAGGGATGCTGTGGCTGGAAGCTGCTTCCACAGGAGTCATGCCAGGGCTGGCCGCCTCCCGGCCTGTCCTTCCCCCGTTCTTTCTATTCTGTGCTTGGCCCCTCCCCCATCTTTGTCTCTGGGCTCAAAGCTTGCTTCCTCCTTTCTAAGTATTACTTGGAATACGGCCTGGCCTGGCCTCAGGACCAGCACCCAAAGTGGTTCCCTCGGCAGGCCTGACCTTTTCAGACATGCGCCACCCTGCTCAGCCTTGGGATCGGGTGTCAGAGAAGAGCCCTGTGGTAAGGCCAAATGTGGGATGGGGACAAGGTGAGAGTGATGGAGGTTGAGGCTGGAAAAGCAGGTAGCATTACAGAAAGGAGCCTGGAAAGTCATGCCAAGGAGATTATCCTTCCCCTTGAAGAAGGTGAAGAAATGTCCAAGGTTGCTGACTGGACACTGGGTCAGATATGAGTGTCCAAAGGACCCCCAGGGGCCATGGCCTTGGGGGATCGGAACTGTGGCAATGAAATTTCAGGACCCATTTTCCCAGCACTGTGGCCGCCTTCCCAAGTCCCCTCTGGCCTCACCCGAAGGCTGACAGTCCTTCAGCCCCCACTTCGGCTCCGAGGGCTCCTCCAGGCCCCACCCCCCTCCCCTTCAGTCTTCTTGCCCCCCCCCCCCCCCGCTTTCCTTCACGTTGGTCCTGCTGCCTCACACCCGCATGTCTCTCCAGTTCTGTCTGGACTCATCACAGTGGAACCATCTTCCTGGCTTTCTATCTCAGAACTACGTATGGGGTGAGGAAGAAGGGTGCTATTTATCGGACTCTCTCAATGACCCCAAAATAGAGGCCCCTCTTCTAGTTCTCTGGAGAGACCACCACCCATTTCCTCACTTCTTTTTGTTACCTTGTTATCCTCTGGGTGTTTCCACCTGTGGCTGTGCTGAAACAGAGGAGGGAATTTCGCTTCCTGGAAGGAGGTAGTAGATGTTCGCAGGCAACACTGCTTTTGCAACAAGTGAAGAAAAGACAATAAACTTGGGACAATCATGTTCAAAAAGACCTTGGAGAGCTGTGGATGCACTGAAGACCTGATCACTTAGAATATGGGGGAAGGAAGACCTTTCCCAAGGCTAAGACCAGCCCTGATAGGCTTTCAGTAACATGTCTGGGAGAGTCTCACCTGAGAAACAGGATTAAATCAGAGGTGCAGTCAGTCACACTCAACCTGCAGCCCAGCCCCAACCGGCTCAGTTCCTCGTGGACTGAGGCCATCAGCCCCACCAACTGAATGGAGGAAAGGGTGAATCTTCTGCAGCCTCTAGGGTTCTGTTATTCACAATGTCCAGCACATGTTAAAAATTTTAGAGGTTGGAAACTATAGCCAAAAATAAAAAACAGACTATAGACGTGGCCAAGGACTTTCAAGTTAACAGTTACAGACTTTAACATAACTAAATAAATGCATGAAATAAGGTAGAAGAGATGGACAAAGAGGATTTAAAAAAAAAAGGATAGAGAATTTATCAGAAAATTGGAATGTATAAAATAATTAAACGGACATCCTAGAATTGTAAAAGAGGGTATCTGAAATCAATATTTCTTGGATGGTTTTAACAGCAGATGGACAAAGAAGACTCAGTGAGTGAACTCAAAGAGAGGCTGATAGAAATAGTCAAGCTGAAGTGCAGACAGAAGAGAATGGAAACAGCGCAGGGTGGTAGACACGTGGGGCACCTTCCGATGTCCAGCATGTCATCATGAGAGGCCTAGAGGCAGAGAGGAGAGAAGGGGCAGAGGCAATATTTGAAGAGATAATATCTGAGAATTTTCCCAAACCAAAAAAATTCAGCAAACCCTCAGCAGGAAAAAATACAAAGAAAATCACTCCCAGGCACGTCATAGTCAAGCTGTGGAAAACCAAAAACAAAGATAAAATCTAAAAAGCAATTCTTAGCAGAAGGGTCATTACCTGCAGGGAGCAAACTGTAAGTTGTATGGCTGAATTGTCAACAGAAACTCCACGTGGCAGGCAGAGTCACAGCCCTCCCTTAAGACATCCATGCCTTAATCCCTGGAATCTGGGAACATGTTACCTTAACTTGGCAAAAGGGACATTGCCACTATGATTAAGTTAAGCATTTTGAGATGAGGAGGTTACCCAGCTGGGCCCAGTGTCATCACAAGTGTCCTTATAAGACGGAGGCAGGCGGTCAGAGAATCAGATGTGATGATGGAGGCAGAGGTCGGTGTGATGTAGTTGCTGGGAAGGGGCCATGGGCGAAGGAATGTGGGCAGACTTTAGAATCTGGAAAAGGCAAAAAACTAGATTTTGCCCTGGAGCCTCCAGAAGGAACACAGCCCAGCTGACACCTTAATTGTAGCCCAGTGAGGCTCATTTCAGACTTCTGACCTCCAGAATTGTGAGATAATAAATTCATGCTCTTTTAAGCCATGAAATTTGCAGTAATTTGTTACAGCAGAAAAAGAAGCTAAAACATTGTAGGAGTCGGCAGGCTGTGGAATGTTACCTTTCCAGTGCTGAATGAAAGAAGGGTGAAGTGCGCTAAGTACCTAAATAAGTAGATTGGCTGCCACTTTGGTTACCAGACTCCTTGCCTCTCTCTGCATTATTTTGGTTGGGGGGAAGACTAAATTTACTTATTTAATGGAGGCACTGGGGATTGAACCCAGGACCTCAGGCATGCTAAGCACACACTCTACCACTGAGCCAAACCCTGCCCCCACCTCTGCATCCTTAAAGCTCAGGGATCTCACCAGCTGACCACAGTGAGACTCTCTGATACCTCAACCAGTCTTAGAGACAGAATAAATTCAAATCTCTTGACCAACTCCAGGACATCAATCTAACGCACAGTTAATGAAAATAGGAGATAACATTTAGGACTAATTAATGCATTTTTCATTTTTTCACACTTCCTTATCAGTGGTCTCCTGGTGCAGCAAGGGGAGGATTAAAATTATTCATAGCTGGATTAAAGAGAGAAAGAGACAATGCCCCTCTCTTGACTCCAAGATATGTTCTTGACACCCACTGCAGAAACAAGACTGAGTCTTTGGATTATAAAAGCTAGGTACTTAGGAGCAAAAAGTCTTCTAAATTCCAAAAGCACCTGGTTACATATCAAAAACCAAATCCAGAAAGACTAAACATGGAGGTTTTATGGTGGTAAAATATACAAAACAAAATTTACCATCTTAACCATTTTCCAGTTCAGCGGCATTAAGTCCACGCACAATGCTGTGCAACTATCACCGCCATCCATCTCCAGAATGTTATCATCTTTCCAAACTCAAACTTTGAAGCAATTAAGCAACTCCTCCTAACCCTCTCCTCCCAGCTTCCGGCAACCACCGTCCTACTCTCTGCCTCTGTGAATTTGACTAAGCTAGGAGCCTCATATAAATGGAGAGTTTTGTTTTTCAGTTGTAAAATGGGAAAGGAGCAGGATTATAGCATATGGGCAGGAAGGCAGAGCTGGAGGAAGAGTCTGGAGGCAGAGGGAGAGTCAGAGGGATGAAGCTGGAGTGTGTGACCTCCGTTCCTGGGCTGAGGAATGATAGGGAGCCCCAGCAGGTTTGGGAATCCCAGAACAGAGGGAGCTTGCCCGCTTCCTGCCAGCCAAATGGAGCCGATCAGAGGGCCCGGCCCCTCTGACAAGATTGTACATGGGCGTCCCCACGCTCTGTGTGCCCCGGGAAAGACCAAGCATTTCTCCAAAAAGCCTGAGCTCACTGGACTAAGTTGTAAACTCGTGCAACCATGCTCTCCTGGAGGGATGAGGTTAACCTTTTTCCCACCGCTGAATAGAACGGAACTCTTCAACAAATCGAGTTCTACTGTAGAAAATAAGGAAAGTGATTTTCCTGTACATCTGAGAACTAACTGTAAGTTTTATACCCGCTAGAAATACCCTGGCCCAAGAGATTGCTTCACTCCTCCGAGGGGTTCAAGACTAGCATCCCTTGGCTTCCCTGCTGTCTGGCTCCAAGCTGGGTGGGGCTGCACGCAGGAGCCCCACAAGAAAGCTGGTTCAGATTTCTCCCTTGGGCAGAGTGCCACACGCACAGGCTGCATGCACTGCCGACAGCGATGCCCAGTCCTCTGGCAAGCCTCTCGCCTCCCAGGCTGCTCAGACCTCTTGCAAACGCCCACTTCCTCGCTCTTTTCCTCCTACTCCCCCGCCCCAGCTCTCTAACCTGCTCCAGGAAAAATATTTGTACACTGCACGTCCCTCCTACCACAAAATACACACAGACAGAGCAAAGAGGAGGGAGGTGGGGTCCATGGGAGCCCAGGCAACCACAGAGCAGTTCATTCCTGCAGCCAGTGCCTGGGGACGTGGGCTGCGTGCGCACCAGGCTGGGGACACTGGCCTACGGAGCACACGGAAGAGGGTGGCTGGGCGCTTCCAGGGATCGGAGGTTTGGAGAGTCTGTAGGATTCTCTCCCCATTTCTTTCCCGTCTATTGGGTGTGAGTAGCTTGGTTATTCTGAGACCCGCCCCATCCCCTGTGTCCTTCCACACAGGGTGTCTCTCTCCCCTCTCCTTCCCTTCCCTCCCCTCTCCTTCCCTCCCCTCCCCTCCAGTGCAAGTGTACCTAAACCTAGCCTTTCTCACCTGCAATACACACAAAGCAGAGGCTGGCAAAGCTGGAAAAGTGAGAGGCCCAACGGGCATTCAGGAACCCATGTGGCTGAATTTCAACCAGAACTGATGGCCTTTTTTCTCTCAAGGAGAAAGAAAACAAGGAATGCAGTTCAAAAGCAGTCTGCTCTCAGTCTCCCCAGAGAGGGGAGATTTGTTCCTCTCCCTAAAACACGGCTCTCTTTGCCCGACCTGTATGTGTCCCCCAGCTGCCTGCTCACCGCACCGCGCACCGCCCTGGCCCCAGCTCCCGGCACATCCTCGCCTACAGTCTCCCCTGTGCCCTTAAAGGCCAATGTGGATGCTCTGGGTCCTCAGGAGTCGCAGTGGGGTGTTCCCAGGAGGAGGGGTGTGGAGCAGAAGGGTCTTTCGGGGAGGGTCGGAAGACGGAGCAGAAGAGTGAAGAGGACCCCTGCCAACTACAAGGCGGATGATGTTTTCCTCTCACATTTGCCGTGTGCTGCTGGGTTTTGTTTGCATGTTTATTTTTGCCTTTTTTTGTTTGTTTGCCTGTATTTTTGAATCCCCGCCCCATTAAAGTATGCCATTAGAGAAGCCCGGGCTCCACTTCCCTGGCTCTGAGTGTACATTCCAGCCAGTATTTCTTCTCTAATTAGCTTCATCTTGTAACTCCTCCCAGATAGGACCCTCCAGGCCCACCCTTGAAGCAGTGAGGTCAAATAACAAGCATTTTCTTTCCTTTTCCTGAGCTTAAATACATATCCCCACACCACGAGTGTGTCCAAGTGTTGTCAATACAGAAAGCTGCTTCAAAGCCCTGGGGTGGGCGGCAGAGACCCGCCCCCGCCCAGCAAGGACCCCGAATCTTCTCTGGACCTTGTCTGGCCTTTCTGTGCCTCAGCTCCTCAGGACTTAGAGACAGGCTCTCGAGCGTTTACAGAAACTTCAACGCTTAACAATGACAGCTAAACTTATTTAAGTGGTTCCCACATGCAAGGCACTATTCTAATTAATCTGATCTTCACAACCACCTCATGAGGCAAGTACTAGTGGTACCCCCATTTCACAGATGAGAAAGCAAAGCCCCAGTAAAGATGAGGGACTTGTCCAAGTCACACGATGCATACATGGCAGAGGTGGGACCTGAATGAACTCAGGCTGTCTCCAGAGTCCACTCTCTCGCCCATGCTCAACTGAGAGGCAGGGATGGGGGCAATCCAAAAGGCCAACAGGGGCCAGGAAGGACCTACAAACAGCACACAGCCCTTCACAGGGGGCAGCTGCTCCTCAGCCTTGGCCCCTTGTTACCATGTGGGAGACCAGTTCAGTGTTGCAAGACATTCCAATTTCAAGAGAAGCCAGACATCTGGATACTTATGTGAAATTTCCCACTTAAAAAATGTCATCAGCTAATTCAAATCTTATGTGGTGGGGGGAGGGGAAATGAATCTATCATTCTCCAGCCCACATCCAGCTCACTGGCCGCCTGCTTGTCCGTGGCCTTCTGGCTCAGGCCAAGGAAGGCGGTTTGACTTAATCTCCTCAATCAACATTCCATTAGTAGTGGCTCTCTGGAGGGCAGCCTTGAGACGGCACTGTGTGAGTCTAGCCTTGACGAGAAAGAGTGCTGCAGGCTATTAGCGATGTCTGCCATGGGCACAGCCTGAAAGAATGACAGCATCTGTGTCATGAGTTTTCCTTGACTGGGTTAGACGCTGTACAGCATGAACTAATGTTCAGTTCCTGTTTCTATAGGACCTAATCATTTAAGTCCGCCCACCCCACCTTACCCTGGCCCAGAACACCTTCAGATTCATTAAGTATTTGGTGGTAAATGTTCCTGGTACAGAGTACTTATATTATTAACCCTCACACCAGTCTTGTGAGAGAGGTGTGAGCACGTGCATCTGACTGTTTCAGCTCCGTTCCAGCCAGGAACTAGAAGTCCTACGTTGCCACCAGAAATCCCACCTATCCAGGCCCTTGGTGGTCTCACTGAGGCTTCAGTGGTTCTTGGTGAAGGAATATCACACAGAGCACATCATTTTCCCTTGAAAAATATCCCCAGAAGACAAAACTCTTCTCGGGAGTGCCTCCCTCCTCTGCCAAGCACCTCCTCTCCCCCTTCAGGCTCTGACCCTGCTTGCTCTTCCCTCGGGACATTTTTCTCATAGACGTTCCCGATCCTTACCCCTTTCTGAAGCGGACGTCCTTTGTGGCTTGAGGATCCCCTTTAGACTTGCTCTTTTCCCAATTTGCTTACCAACAAACTCTCCCTCCCCCAAGTTGAGCCCCTCCTGCAGAGAAGTTCTAATCCTAGTGACACAGAAAGCAGAACTCCCGGTCATCGCGACTTCTGTAAAGTCAGGCGGAGACAACGCTGGAGCCCCTTCGGTTGTACGACACAGGTGTGACCTTCATGATATCCAGGTGGCCGTACCCACATCCCGCTTACATTCCTTCACTGCATTCGTATTTGCTCCAGGCGTCTTTTGCCTGGCTCAGCGCTTCATTGCCTCGGCTCTTTCCCCTCTTCCTGAAACTGGTTTTCTCAGCCAAGTGACGAGGGGCCTGAGAGCAGATCCTAATCGTTTCTCTTTCTTCATTCGCTCATTGGACAAATATCATTTGAGTGCGTGCTGCGGGCAGACGCTGTTAGGACCCAGGGATACAGCACTGACCAGAACATTGTCCACGCTCTTGAAGCTCACCTTTCTCTCTTCGACTCCTGTAGCAGTGGATGCCCGTGAGCACGCTGGTCCTGAGGTTCCACTGGGCACAGCCACACACTTTGAGCTTGCCCCGGCTTGCACTAGCTGTGCGCACTTGCCTATGGTTTCTCCTTGTGGAGGCTTCTTTTTCTAGCTGTGTTGAAACCTGCCCTGCAAAAAAGACCACCCTCCCCAGGCCCAGGTGTAGACACTTGAACATTTGAAGCCACTTTGCTCACCTGTCAAAGACGTAATTTCTTCATGGCAGGCTGGTGTGGGCTGTAAGGGGAGTAAAATGAGTCAGCATGATGCAAATGCCCCTTATTCCTGGAACACAATTATGTTCGGAGATGATAGTGAAGGAGTCTCCTTCCATTCACCAGCATTTTCTTTCTTTCTTTTTTTTTAATGGAGGTACTGGGGATTGAACCCAGGACCTCGTGCATGCTAAGTACGCACTCTACCACTGAACTATACCCACCCCTACCCCCAGCATTTTCTTACTGCCCTGATTCTTCCAGAGGTCTCCTTTCCCTGAGAAAGAGAAGATGCAACAGAATACAAATACCAAGGGATCATATTCTTGGCTTTGGAGTTTGAAAATTGACTTTTAAAACTTATAAAAGAGAAAATAATTGTGTGAATCTTAGGCTTTTGCTATGTAAGATTGTTTGTTAGGTTTCTCCAAAGAAACAGACCAATAGCTAATATAATATAATATAATATAATATAATATAATATAATATAATATAATAAAATATAATGTAATATAATATAATGCATTATAATTACTTAATTACTAATTACATGAGAAATTGGCTCACGTGATTATGAAGGCTAAGTCCCCAGATCTGCCGTCACTGAGCTGGAGACCCAAAAGGGTCAATGGTGTAATTCTAGACTGAGTCTGAAGCCTGAAAACCAGGAGAACCAATGGTGTAACTTCCAGTTCGAGGGCAGAACAAGGCTAATGGCCCAGCCCAACAGTCAGGCTGGAGGAGATCCATCTTCCTCGGTGGTAGTGGGGGCAGGTTGTTCTATTCAGGTCTTCATCTGATTGGATGAGGGTCACCCACCTTTGGGACGGCAATTAACTCAATCTACCAATTCAAATGTTAATCATCCAAGACATTCTTACAGACACGCCCAGAATAATGCTTGACCAAGAGTCTGGGCACCCTGTGGCCCAGTCAAGTTGGCACGTGACATTAACCATCACAAAGAGGGAGGCTTTTGGAAAAGGAAAGTTTGCTGAGTTTCAAAGAGAAACTAAAGAACTCTGAAAAAATTGTAGCACAAAGTTTATTGCCTGAAATAACAGAGGAAGAGGAGAGGAAAAGAATCCGAACGAGCCACCTGCCATGCAGACTAGATTCAGATTGCCAAGGGCAAGGGAGAAGCCTGTGACTGCCCCCATCCTTCCAAGATAGCTCAGGCTCAGGGGAAGATTGAAAAACAAACAAAAACACCATTGATGAATTTGGGGAAATCTAAGGGTGGGGATATCTTGCACCAGCTTCCTGGTAGGAGAGCAGTTAAGAACAGATGGATGTGGGGACGACATTTGAGAGAAAGAGCCTTTTGGTTGGGTCTCCTGCAGTCCTACAGAGACTAGGAGAGTAGCCAAAACCTTGTATGGCCCTGAGATGAATATGGCAGGAAAAAGAGAATGGAAGCTGGTGGCCTGGGGGATGCTGGGGGAGAGATGAGAACAGTCATCAGTGACAGTTCGGGCCACGCAAACCAGAGGCCAGATAAAGGTATGTTTAACCCCATAGACATTGGCATGAGGAAGTGCTGGATGCTTCAACAGACACCAGCAGAAATCGGTGTTGACTGTCAACATTAAACAGTGCATATCTCAAAGGGGGCCAGCACAGGATGACGTTTGTTATGGTCAGGATAGGGTAGGCTATGCTGTAATAACAAACAGACCCCAAAACAGAGTAGCTTGAAACATGAAAGTTTGTTTCTTCTTCATCTGGTTCTGATCCATTGCAGCTCCTCCTCAGAAGCTCCCTTCCAAGTGATGACTCAGGGATCCAATATGCTTAGCTGTGACCTTAGGGTGGCCTCAGCAGGAGAAGAGAGGACTGGAAAGTCACACAGATGGCTTTTCATTGCCTTAGCAAATAAATAACATACTTTATCTCCCCCTACAGCTCTTTGACCAGAACTAATCACATGACCCCAACCTAACTGCAAGGGAGGCTGGAATATACAGTCCAGAGATTTAGGAAGACCTAGTTTTGTCTCTACTGTCTTTGTGAACCAGGCATATTCTGGACATGATGGTCTGAAAATCTCCTGTGGAACCGAGATGTCATCTCAGGGAGAAAACCTGAAATTGCAACGAGTTTTCATCTAAATTTAGAAATTACTGAATTCTACTGGGTTGTCGTGAAAATGACTAGGTTTTAGTTTTTGTCATCAAAGAGAAATAGGGACTAAAGATAGGAAATAGGTTCAGGTGTAGAAAAATAAATGAAGTCACCTTTGCCCACATGAGAACATGGGTCATTATGTTATTACGTGAGTCATGACATTACTACAGGCTACATATGTTTATAGTTGGAAAAATCTTACAGATTGTTGGTCAGAGGTGGAGCAGCATAGAGATTCAGTGCATTGGCTCGTGGGTTCACATCTGAGCTCCGCACGTCGCCAGCTGATGTGCAGGTTAAATGGGATCAGTGGGGAAATGCTCAGTTCTGGGCTGGATACATCATGAGCCCACAATAAAGGTTAGCAGTTGCAAATATCCATGGCTAAAATTAAGGTCGGGAGATTTTAACTTCCTATCTGATGCTCTTCCATTACTCCTACCCCTAGAAGTTCCTGACATCATGTTTCCACTGCTGGGGCTAATGATAATGATATTGAGAAGAATAAGAAGAATATCTTCAAAGTTCTCATCACAAGAGAAAAGAATTGTGACTGTGTGCAGTGACGGATGTCTGGTAAGTCTTACCGTGCTGATCATTTTACAATATACATGTATATCAAATCCTGTTATACACCTTAAACTAATATAATGTTATGTGTCAATTATATTTTTTAAAAAAGAAAGAGGAGGAGCAGACGGAGATGGAGATGAAGACAAAGAACTACCACGAATTGAGCTCCTGCAATGTGTGCCTGGCATTTTACATAACTCACCTCATTCGAAATTTGCAAGTATTAACTACTATCTATAAAAACAGATAAAAAACAAAATTTTCTGTATAGCACAGGGAACTATATTCGATACCTTGTTTTAACCTTTAGTGAAAAAGAATATGAAAAGGAATATATGTATATATATGCATGACTGGGACATTATGCTGCACACCAGAAGTTGACACATTGTAACTAACTATACGTCAATAAAAATAATAAAAAAATCTTTGAAACAACTGTGTGAATTGAGTATCATGATTGCCATTTCATAGATGAGGCCACCAGTGCTTACAGGGATTGAGTGACCTGTGCAAGGACGCTGGGGGAGTTTTAGAACATACCACATTGCGATCGACCCTGGCTCTGCTCTGCACTGACTGTCCAACCCTGGGCAAGTAATCTCAAGGCTCTAAGACTCACTTTCTCTGCCTTTAAAAGCCTGCCTACTTCAGGGGGATAAAAAGTTCACATATTCCTCGACTCTCCTCCAGCTAGGAGGTGGGGTCTCTCTCTCCCCCTCCCCTTGAACCTGGCTTGACTTTAGTGACCTCCTTGTGACCAGCAGCATGCAGCTCAGCCTCCAGGACTACTCAGAAGAGGCCATGTGGTTTCTGCCTGGTTCCCTTGGGACACTTGCCTTTGGAACCCTGAGTTGTTATGGGTTAAATTGAACCCCCCAAAATTCATATGTTGGAGCACTAATGCTCAGTACCTCTGAATGTGACCTTCTTTGGAAACAGGGTCTTTACAGAGGTAATCAAATTAAAATGAAGTCAGTAGAGTGGCTCATAATCCAATATGACTGGTGTCTTTATAAAAAGGGGAAATTTGGACACAGCAACACACAAGAGGGAAGACAGTATGAAGACACAGGGGGATGACAGCCACCTACAAGCTGGGGAGAGAGCCCTGGAACAGATCCTTTCCTCACAGTCCTCAAAAGGAACCTGCCAACACCTTGAATTTGGACTTCCAGCCTGCAGGCAGTGAGACCATCCATTTCTGTTGTCCTAAGCTACTCACATTGCAGCTCCTTATTACAACAGCTCTAGCAAACAAACACAGTTGTTACCTAAGGAGGCTGACTCCCCCGAGGCCTCCGTGCTGTTAGGAAGCCCAGGCCACAGAGGGAGGCCACGTGCATGTATTCCAGTGACATCCCCAGCTGAGGTTCCAGCTCACAGCCCGCATCAACCAGCAGACGCGAGGGCAAAGACATCTCCAGATGATTCACCCCATCTACCCACGTCTTGGGTGTTCCCAGACAAGGCCTGACATCAGAAGCAAGCAGATCCCTCTTACTGGTAACTAAATTCTGTCTGAAGTTCCCTGGTCTGAATTCTCAACCCACAGGATCTATGTGCATCATTAAAACAGGTCTCTCGGGCCACAGGTTTTGAGGTTGCATGCGGGAATGGGAACAGGAAGAGTCTCACAGCTGGTGAGGCCAGAACTGGGGCTCCCTGACTTCAGCGTGCTGACCTCCTCCTGATGCCAGCTCAGCAGTCTTGCTGTCTCAGACGGCGTCTGGTTAGGAGGGTCTGTGCTGAGCCTTGTCTCCAAGCAAGCAGGGCTGGCCCACTTGGGCTAGACTTGGGGTGACCCCTGAGGACTGTCTGGCTTCTGAGGACACCATCTCCCCTCAGCCTTTTTCAAGTTTCGAGGGCAGGTCAGGCTCCCAAAGGCAGCCATCAAGTCTGGTCTCTTCCAGCTCTGATGACTTGAGCACTAGAACTGTAAGTGTCACTTGAACCTGTTCCTGTGGTCATTTTGCAGATGGGTTTGTACCCTGGAATGCTGCTGGGAGGCAGAATATAATCTGGGTGTCTGACTGCTTGGGTTTAAATTCTGGTTGTGCAACCTACTAGCTGGAGGGTCTGGGGAAGTTATATAACCTCCCCCAGGCTGTCTCTTCATCTTTATGATGGGAAAGTCACAGCACCCACCTTGTAGGAAGCGTGGGGCTGGGGCCTCGCACATAGTCAGCCCACAGCACATGGGAGCTGCCATCCATTCATTAGCATCAGCCTTCTGCTTGGAGGAAATTGTCTGCTCTCTCCCAGGCAGACGCTGTTTAGTTCCTGGGAGCTTCCCTGCACAGAGAAGGCAGCTTAAAATGCGTGGAGCTCTTTCAGATGTTAATTTAAAAAAAATTAATCAAGAGTCCAGACAAACCTCAGATAGCATTATTACTGGGTTTTCCTGTTCATTTGTTTGTTCTGAACAGCCTTGAAAACTCCTGATTTTGAAGCTGCAAAAGGTGGCAATTGGCCTCTTGTGAAAGTCCTCATAGCAGTAAATCCTTGGCATGGGGCACAGGCCTTTACTTCCTTCCCCATTTTGTGGCCACCCTGTCTGCCTGAGTCCCCACCACGGCCCAAGATGGAGCGGTGGGAGGGCCACGTGGTCTCCACTGCTGCAGGAAACGCTGCCTGCCGCCCTGATGACTCCCAGAAAAGGCGGATGGGGTGACTCAAAGTGAACCATCTCCTCCCCTGACCCCGCACTCTGCACCCACATAAGGCCCCTCGTCCGAGGGTGAGACTGAATTAGGGCCCAGGGCTCTGGGATGCTCTCGGGCCCCTTTCCCAGCCCTGGCCTGGTGGAGAGATCCGACTGCAGGGTGCCTGAGGGATGGGAGCTAATTCTCTTCTAAGCAGCAGCCTGCCCCATGGCAGCACTTTGTGAGAAACCATCCCCGGGCAGGCTGCTGGCAGGCTGCTCAGTCTCCCTCCTGCTCCACCATGCGGGGCAAGGCTTGTCCAAATATTTGGCTTGATCCTGCTTTCTGATTCATCATGTGCAAGAACCTCTGTAATTTCATCTACTGCGTGACTCAGACCGGAGCTCAGCACAAGTGCGGAGCACCAGAGGCCGGAGCCGCTCGGAGGCCAGGCCCGCAGCCAGTGCCTGCTGCTCCCGGCCCGCCCCTGGGCTTGGGGAGCAATGCCGGGCTCCCTAGACAGCCGAGTCTCAGATTAAATCTCTTTTGTCTGAGATGATTAATGGAGCCCCAGACACGCCTCAGCGCAAGGGTGTGAGGCGCACTTTGTACCTTTTCCAAGTCTTTTTTTTTAAAATGCTAAATCCATTTGCATCTCATAAATTATACTGGCTTCAAAATGAAATGTTCCTGACAGCAGTAGGTGAGGTATGGGTCCCACTGGAACATTTTCTCCTGTCGTCCCCTCTCTCCATCCAAGACCCTAGGAGAAATCCGGCTTGTCTTCCAGAGGGGGAGGGGAGGCAGCAGAATGACCTAGATTCCAAATCTGAGACAGGTAGAGCCAGCTCGCCTGTCTTCCAAATGCTGCCATGCACAAGTCCCAGGGTTTCGGAAGGAGCCAGCAGAGCGATGCTCTCACCTCGGCACCTGCTTGGACCATCTCCTTTTATTGCATGACAAGGTCATTTTCTCCTTTAGCAGGTTTGTCCTCTTAGAAAGGCCACAAGCTGGGCTGATGGGGCCGTGAGCTGCCACCCCCTGGGTGACGCTACCTGGGGACAGGAGTGGGGGAGGGGCAGCTGAGAGCACAGGTAAGGCATCCCCTGCGGAGGTGTGTGGGGCAAAGGAAGGGGGCCTCTATATAGTGGGGAGGAGTGGGGATGGCAGTTCAGACACTGGGGTCTCCAGTAGTCAGAGACAATGGAATTTAAACTTTCTTTCCAGCTCTGTGGCTTTGGGCAAGTTACTTGCCCTCTCTGAGCCTGTTTCCTCCTCCATCTATTCATTCAATGACTATTTCCTGAGCACTCTCTCTACGTCAGGCAGAGCCCACCACCCTGTCACTTACATTCTAGACACTACACAACCACGTGCATAGGTACCATGTCAGGTGGTGATAAATACTAAGCAAAAGATGAGTGAGATGCAGGTCATTGAGCCCTCGGGCACTGTTGTGTTGGGCTGAGGCTGAGAAGGTGAGGGTGTCCAGCTGAGGAGACTGAGAAGGTGCAGGTAGCGAGGCAGGAGGGACCAGAGTGAGTGACCGTGAGTCAGAAGCGAACTGATTGCTGCACACAGTGGGAGCTCGGTAAATGTCACTGCTGTCGGTATTGTTATTCGACAGCTGGCAGTTAGCACAGCAATGTGCTTGGGGTGAAGATGCTGAAGGGAGGATGCAGAAAACCGGGAGGACGATGGATTCAAAGCCAGGTAACACTGGCGCACGGCGCTGGGCGTACTGTCATTTCCCGCCACGCCACACTCCCTCAGTTCCAGCCTCCAAAGCACAGGCGGGCTTCACTTCACACCCTGCCCCAAAGGTCAGCTGGCTAGGGTTTCACAGGCAGGCATTCCAGGCCTGGGGCCCGCGCAGGGAGCAGTCTGCCCACGGTCAGGCCTCCAAGTTCCCGTCCAGGACCAGCTGCCGGAGTTTTGACCCATCCCAGTTGGCCTCAGGGGTGCTGAGGCAGCTGCTGCCAGGCAGGGGTGGGGTAGGCGAGGGAGGGAGAAGCCGGCCCCAGGGCAGCTGTCCTCACCATCAGAACCTGAGACACGTGGGGCCGGGGAGCCCCACTCAGGGACTCTCCAGTCCCTGCACGGAGGGGACGCTGAGTGCATATATGTGTATATACAAATTATATGCATGAATATACATATATATATATATGTGCTTTATTTTACTTATATATTTAAAAAAATTTTATTTAGTTTAATTTTTTAAGATCCTGGTTGGTGGTTATTGTCTGTCTCCATTTTATAAGTCCGAGACTCAGGGAGGCCCAATAAGCAGGCAGCAGGACAGAAGTTCAAACCCCATGTTCTGTGTGCCTTCAGGTGATGGCCACGAAACTGGCCATCTCTTGATTACACTGGCCCCTCTTCTGATCACGGATTCCATTACGTTCCATGGAGAGACACAAAAGGAAGTTGAAAGTCAACAGAAGGGAATGAAATTTAAACGAGGCCCCTTCTGGTCTCACTGCCTGCATCAGTGAGGCCAGCACAGCCCTGGCCAGTGTGACCTCACACTCAGGCTCCCGCAGGAGCTCTGCAGTTGGGGGTGGGCTCCATCCAAAGCCCACACTCAGTGCTTTCCACCGCCTTCCTCTTCCCCTTTCACTTCCAGACACTCTCTGGTCTGCATCTGCCTCCCCCAAGGGCACAGCACGTGGCACTCATCCCACGGCACCCGGCACCCAGCACCGTGAAATGCCAGGGGTGGGTGGTGGTGCTGGGTGGGTGGGGCCCCTCTCATCTCTTCACCTTTATTTCCATTAGTGAAATCGGAATGCACTGCAAACCAGGCCAGGGCACAGCTTAGAAGACCTGTCAGCAGCGTGGAGACTCAGATGAGAAACACAAGTCTATCCAGGCTTTCAGCTGCCCTGGCCAAGAGGGCAGAGGCAGCCGTGCAGAAGGCTGGCACATGACAGGCAGAAGGCCTGCTTGGCCTCTGCGGTGGCCACCGGCCCCCTGCCACAGAGCAATTCCTCTAAGTGGGACTGGAGCACAGCCACGAAGCGGGGGCTGCCTCTCTGATGGGGGTGTACGAGTTTTACAGAAAGAAATGAAAGTAGCCATTACATCTTGGGGAAGTCTAAAGACACCCAGAGAATGAAATCTTAGAATTTACCTTCCTGAGAGCCTGAGGCTCAGCCTAATTCTCTGCCTTTGTCCCCCTGCTTTGTCTTGGGTAAATGTTCCTGGCTGTACTCGTCCCTCTGGTTTTCTCGTCATCTGCTTTGGAAATGGGCAGGGTATCAACCAGTCCGGGAAATTTTAAAACCGACCTCTTTGGTCTCGCATTGAAGTGGACGAAGAAGAAAGAGGCACTTAATAAATGCTTTTGGAGGCTTGTGATTTGCATGGGGCTTCCAATAAAAGACAAGGTCTCTGCTTCGAGGTTACACACACTGAACCAGGGGTGGTCCTCTGGTCACAGCCTGGGAAGCGCTGGTGTGGCCTGGCGCTTACAGCTGTTGGGGCCATTTGCGCCATGGCCGCCTCTGGGACTTGGCAAGAAAGGGGGAAGCTCCTTGCTGCAGCCATCACTTTATGTGCCCCCTTGATCAATCCTCCAGAAAAAAGGGCAGGGGAGGGTGACGCAGAACAACCCTGTCCTCCCTCCTAACCCTCCACCCTTGGATTTTTGCTGCCATGGTCTTCCCGAGTCTTCCCTCTTTACACAGCAGAGGTCTGACAGTGCTGGGGAGTCAAGGCTCCTGGGAGGCCTCCCCTCCATGAAGCCTGGTGAAGGCTGGTTTGCTGTCTCCTTGCTGGGCACTCGGTTCTAGAAGTGATGGGGCCGTGGAGAGTCGGTGACCCTGTAGGAGGACGGTAAGATGTGCCGTGCTCTCACAGAGGAGGGCTTGACAGGGCTGGCACTAGAGACAGTGGGTTCCCTGAGTTGGGGGAAAGATCCCAGGAAGGATGGTGGAAACTGGCCAAAGATGACACAGAAGGCTTTACCTACTTGAGTCAAGCTGTGGAGGGAAATGTGTGATGACAAGGCACTCACCTGCAGTCCTTGCTCCATTTGGGAGGGCAGCGTGAGGAAAACCTTTATGTGAGCTCAAGGTCAACACACAGCCCTGAGTCATTAGCCAGACGTAGATTATGGGGTAATACAGAACAGTCCTGGCAGATGAATTATGCCCAGAAGCTGTGTGCGAGTCCTTGGAGTTGACATTGAAAGTTTCAGTTCTCACGGGAAAAATGATGCCTGCTTCATTCTGATAGGGCTTAATTATTGTGATAAACATCCTTGCAGTTTAACTCTTTCATTTCACTTACATCTAGTTGGAGTGAGGGTCTCAACCTCAACTGGGTGGAAGAAGCCTGGTCCTTTCTCTTCCCAGCCCCTCTGGGATCCTTGAGGACTAAAGGTCTAGTATTTCAAAAAGATACATCTCCCTCACTTGGGATCATCAGGACACTTTGGATTGAAAGTGACAGAAGCCCAGGTTATGAAATGTATTGACAGAAGCCTATGAAATTTATTGGGAGGAAATTCCACTGTCTTGGAATCCAAGATGAAACTGAACAACTGGGCCTCAAGAGAGATGAGCACCAGGCCTAGAAGGTGCCAAGAAGGCAGGAAGCTGCTCTGTCTCTGTCTCACTTGCCTCTGCTTCTTTCTACCAACCCGTCCTCTGTGATGCCCTGTGCCTGTGGTGGGTGGAAGACGGTTGTTGCACAGCTTCTAAGTTTATATTCCCTCTCTTTACAGGACAGGCCAGATTCACCCAAGCACTAATTGGTCCAGCCATCTGGCGTCAGGCGGACAGGGTTGTGTGTGTGGATACAGGTGCCAGGGGCCCTCGTCTGTAGGTGGGTTGGGGGGAAGGGCTTAGTGTTCAGAAAACAGCATCATTGTGAACAGGGAAGACACTCTGAAAGGAGACAGCCCTGTTCTAGAGACCTAAATGGCACTCCCAGGCTTTCCTGATGCCAGGAACAGCGTGACGGAATCCGGGGAGGCAGGAGGCCTGGCTTGCCCACCCCCACACTCTCAGGTTCTCTCTCTCTCTCTCTTTATTATAGCTTGCTTTAGTAAACCATCTGGATGTGGCCGTTTTCAGCCTAATCATTTTCTCATGCAATGCAAAGCTTGGTTCTCCCACTTGGGCTTCAGATATCCACGCCTGGGCTGGGCAGCAGGACTTGGAGCCCTGAGATCACCCTCTCTCCTCTTGAATCCTCCCTTCATTGGGGATCTATGTGGCCCATAATTTGATGAACTTTCCTGGATTCTTACCCACACTCTGCCACTTCCTAACACCTGACCTTTTTAAATCTTGGTCTTCTCGTCTGTAAAATGGGGATAGTAAGTGACGTGTATCCCTCAAGGTGGTTGTAAAACTTGAGATCATGTATGTCAGAGTCTTAGTTCACTTAGCTCCATTCCTGGCTTGTAGAAGGAGCTCAACACAGCTCAGTCCCCTTAGATCCTCTCCCACCCACGTGAGGTCCTCCAAGGGCAACAGTGTGTTCTTCCTAACCCCTTCCCGACCAGGGCAACTTTGAGCCCAAATCCTAATAGCAGTTACTGCCACCCACATGTAGACCAAGGCATTACCACTCAGGTGGGATACCTGGGGAGAACTGAGTGTCATAAGTATTTACCCAGGCCCACTCATTTATAGTCACAAGGACACCTTGACCCAGTGCCTCAGAGAGTGGAATGGATACAACACTCCCTGGAAACCACCATCTGAGACAGATTCTGGGAGGTTGGACCATGGAAATTCTTTAATTTTTTAGTTATGTGTGTTGAGTGAAAGCATCAAATAGATAATTTGAACCTAGCAGAAATCAGACCACACAGAGAGAATGAAGAAAGAAGCCCACAAGGCCCAGGGGAGTTTCTAAAGAATCTTCTAAGAGTGTTTAGAACTGAGAGCAAAGGGGATTCCATCCTGTCTCCAACATGGCCCCAGCCCACCCAGCACCAAGCCTTTGGGAAGGGGCTGCAGAGAGAGGGAAAGCCATGGGCTTGACGGGAGGACTGGAGAAACACTTAGGGCTCTGTAAGGGAGTTGGAGGATGGACGGTAGATTCCGCCAGCTCTATTCATGTTTGTCTGCCCTTCTCAAGATTCAAAGTCTCAGGACACAAAGTAAAGATGGTGGAACCTGGGTTGTGGGCAGGGCCTCTTGACTGAGAACCTCTCCAAGATGTCACCAAAGGAAATCCTGGTCCTGTGACCAGAAAGGGGGCCAAGGATGCTACGTAACCAAAAATCAACAAATGCACCCCACGCCACGTGCTGTCCATTCTGCCTACAAGAGGTTTTTCAGATATATTTCAAATATATTTCTCAAAACCACTTGTGCCTTTCTGATTCCCTGGCCTCTACCTTATCACATGGTGCCTTAGCTGCAGCAGTAACATCCCCCAACTTTTCTCTTTCCCCTCCCCCCAGCTGCCAGAACTCACTTCTGGAAACGCACACCAACCTGTTGCACAAACTCTCCCATGCACAAACTTTGCATGGCTCCCAACTGCCTTCAAAACAAGAGAATGTCACCACGGACCCCATGCTTGCTGCCTGGCTTCATGCCCCTACTTGCGGTTTCAGCCACAGGTTACCACCTGCCTCCACGCCGTGGTCCGTGCCTATTCTTTCACTGAGAAAACCACCTGTTCCAGCTTTCCCCAGCTCCTTCTTACTCATCCTTTCTCAGGGCCCTGGTCCAATATGGTCTCTTCTCTGAGGCTCCCTCAGGCCTCCAGCAGCTATGATTGCAGGATCTCACTGCACCCTGATGACTTGACTGCCATCAGTCTCCAGCCAGGATGGTGAGATCCAGGCACGCAGGGACTTTGGCTGCCCAGTGCCCATTCCAGAGCCTGGCACAGTGGCCGGGCATCTCCTGAAATCCAGAGGCTCGCTGGCTCCTCTTGCCCCCTCTGCTGGGTTCCTGGTGCTGCCTGCCCCAGGAGGCAGGGAAAATCCCAACTGGCGCCATTTCCTGTTCTCACATCCTCACAGATCTTCCTTGTCCCGGGTTCTTCCTCTCCAGAGAGCTCCTTATCTGAGGACAGTCCAGTGCACAGCGGCAGGCTTGGAGGAGCCGTCCTGCTGACTTCCTGCCTTGGCCACTCTGGATTTGAGTCAGAAGTCTGAGTTTGGAGCCAAGCTCTCCACCTCTTCCCAGCTTGGTGACCTTGGCCATTGCTTTCACCTCTGCCAAGCCCTGGTCTCTTTGTTTATAAAATGAAGTGTTTTCTTGTTTGTTTAGCACGAAGTGTTTGTCAAAAGTAAAAGTGAGTCTCCCAACCGATCCCTTTCCCCATGAAGAATCACAGTTAACACTTTATAGCTTACCTGCCCTAACTTTTTTCTGTGCCTTTATACATGTACTGAAATTTTATCGTGTTTTTTAGAAAAAGATTCCCATATACACACACTTCTGTGCCCTGTTGTTTTTAACAAACTAATCCGACGTCCCTTTGTCAGAACTCCCTTATTCTTTGTAACAGCTGCTTACCTTACAGCATATGAATTATCTATAGTTCATTTAATGAGACATTTAAATTGCTCTCCTTAAAAAAATGTGTTATTAAAGCTTCTATTTTGTGATAATTGTAGAGTCACGTGCAGTTGTAGAAATAATACAGAGAAATACCATGTACCCTCTACCCAGTTTTCCCAATGGGTGACGTCTTTCAAAACTACAGTCAGTACAATATCACCACCAGGATATTGGCATCCTTATAACCAAGATGCAGAGCGTTTCCATCACCTCAAGGGTCCCCCATGTGGCGCTTTTAAGCCACGCCCACTTCCCGCCCATCCTCCCCACCACTCCCTTCCCCTGCCCCATCCTTTACCCCTGGCAATCGCTAATCTATTCTCCATTTCTATAATTTTGTCACTTCAAGAATGTAATATAAATGGAAGCATACAGAACATAGCCTTTGGGATTTTGTTTTCCCCCATTTAGCGTAATTCTCTGAAGATTCATTCAGGTTCTCGGCGGTATCAGTAGTTCGCTCCTTTTTATTGCTGAGTACCGTTCCGTGGGATGTATCTGCTACTGTTTGTTTAATCGTTCACCATTGAAGGACATCTGCAGTTTGGGGATTTTACCAATAAAGTTGTTGTAAACATTTCTGCACAGTTTTTTTTTTGTTTGTTTGTTTGTTTTTTGTGGGAATATAAATTTAACTTCTTTAGGATAAATGCCCTGGAATGCAAATGTCATATAGCGGTTGTATGTTTAGTTTTATAAGAAACTGCCAAACTGATTTCCAGAAGGGCTATGCTGTTTTCCATTCCTACCAACAACATGTGAGTGATACCCCTTTTCTATTAACATTTAGTGCTGTACCTACTTTTTATTTCAGTCATTTTATCAGGTATGTAGTAACATCTCACAGTAGTTTTAATTCACATTTCCCTAATGCCTAATGATGCCGGACATCTTTGCTGAAATGCCTCATCCTGCCTCTTCCTATCTGGCTTTTGCTTTGTTTTGTTTTACTGCTGTGTTAAGAGTTCTTTATATATTATTCTAGATACAAATTCTTTCTCAGCTATGTGGTTTGTAGATATTTTTCCCCAGTCTTTAACTTACCTTTTCATCCTCTTAACAGAGTCTTTAACATAGCAAAATTTTAAATTTTGACTAAGTCTAACTTAACAGTTTTTCCTTTTACATAGATTGTGCTTTTGGTGTCAAGTTAAGAAACTCTTGCCTTAACCCTAAATCCTGAGAATTTCTTCCTGGTTTTTTTTTTTTCCCTGAAAGACTTATAGTTTTACATTTTACATTTAAGTCCATGATCCACTTTAAATTAGGTGTGAAGTTTAGGTCCAGATTCACTTTTTGCCTGTAAATGTCCAGTCACTCCAGCACCTTTGTTGAAAAGGCTGTCCACTGAATTGCCTTTGCACATTTGTCAGAAACCAGTTGGGCACTTTAGTGTGAGTCTATTTCTGGGTTCTCTGTTCTGTTGATCTGTGTCTATCTGTCTGCCAATCCAGCACAGTCTTGATTACCATAGGTATATAATGAGTCTGGAAATCAGGTAGATTGATCTTCCCACCTTAGTCTTCTTTTTCATAATTGCTTTAGCTATTCTAGTTAATTTGCTTTTCCATATAAATTTTAGAATAATTTTGTCAGTATCTGCAAAAAATCGTGACAAGGGTTTGGTAGAAATTTTGTTCAACTTGTATATCACATTGGGGAGAACTGACATCTTTACTTTTTTGAATCTTTTAATCCACAGATGTAGTCTTTCTCTCCATTTTTTAGATCGTTCATTTCTTTCATTAGAGTTTTGTAGTTTTTGGTAAATAAGTCCTTATGTTTTGTTAAATTTACCTGTAAGTATCTCATTTTTTGAGCACTTGTAAATTGTATTTTATTTTTAATTGCTAGTGATCATTGCTAGTATATAGAAATACAACTAATTTTTGTAGGATTATCTTGGACCCTGCAACCTTGCCAAACTCACTTATTAGTTCCAGGAAGATTTCTTTGTAGGTTCCTTGAGATTTTTCTATGTAGAAAATTATGTCATTTGCAAATAGGGACATTTTAAGTTCTTTTTTCTTGTGATTATTAAGCTGTGTCATTTTTATTTCATACTCAGATCAGGGACACTTTCATTTCTCCTTTTATAAACTATATGCCATTTATTTCCTTTTCTTGCCTTATTACAGTGGATAGAACTTCCAGTACTAAGCTGAATAAGAGTGATGAGAGTGGACATCCTTACTTTGTTCCCAATCTTAGAGAGAAAGCATTAATTCTTTCACAATTAAGTATTAATGTTAGTTCTAGGTTTTCCGTAGATTTTTTTTTTATCAAACTCAGGCGGTTTCCTCTATTCTTAGATAGAGTGAATGAATATTTTATTAGGTCAAATACTTTTTATGAGTCCATTTATGATTGTGATTTTTCTCCTTTAACCTGATGACATGATGAATTACATTGATTGATATTTGAATTATTGAGCCAGCCTTACATATCTAGAATAAATTTCCCTCAGTCATGGGATATAATTCTATTCCTATATTACTGAATTCTGTATGCTAAAATTTTGTTAGGAATTTTTGCATCTTTTTTCATGAGTGATGTAGTTTGCAGTTTTATTTTTATGCTGTTTTGGTCTAATTTTGATAGTAGGGTAATCCTGGCCTCACAAAATGAATTGGGAAGTGTTCCCTCTTCTGTTTTCTGGAAGAGATTGTGTTGAATTAGTGTTAATGCTTCTTTAAAGGTCTGACAAAATTCCATGTGAAACCATCTGGTCATGGAGATTTCTTTTGAGAATTTTAAAACTATGAGTTCATTTTTCTTAATAGTTACAGGGTTATTAAAGTGATTCATTTCACACTGGATGAATTGTTGTCATTTGTACTTTTCAAGAAATTGGTCCTTTTCATCTAAGTTGTCAAATTTATGTCTGTTGAGTTTTTTGTGGTATCCTTCTTATCCTTTTGATGTCTGCAGCGTCTGTAGTGATGTTCCCTGTTTTGTTCTTTGTATTGTTAATTTGTGTCTTGTCTTTTTTTCCTTTTTCTGTCTTGCTAGAAATTGGTCAATTTCATTTATCTTTTCAAAGAATCAGCTTTTTTATTTTATTGTATTTTCTCTTTTGTTTTTCTGTTTTCAATGTCATTGATCAGTGCTCTTAACCTATTTCCTTTCTTCTGCTTGGCTTGGGTTTGATCTGCTATTCTTTTTGTTTATTTTTATACTTCTTACATATTCTTTCTAGGAAAAAAGTTAGATTATTGATTTGAGACTTTTCATTTTCTCTAATATAAGTATTTAATGCTATAAATTTCCCTCTCAGCATTGCCTTAGCTATATCCCACAGATTTTGACACATTGTATTTTTATTTTATTTAGTTTAATATGTTTTTAAATTTTCCTTAAGACTTCTGCTTTAACACATGGATTACTTAAAAGTGTGTTTAATTTTCAAGTGTTCAGTAATTTTCCTGTTATCTTTCTGTTGTTGGTTTAGAGTTCAGCTCCATTATGGTCAGAATGCACGCTCTGTATAGGTTCAGTTCTTTGAATTTTGTTGGGGTTTATTTTATGGCCCAGAATATAGCCCATCTTGGTATATGTCCCTTGGGCTATTGTAAAGAATGTATATTCTGTTCACCTTGGAGACCTGCTGCGGATGTGGGTACAGCCCAGCATGAGATTTACATCCTCTCCCCCAGATTTTCAAGGGCCAGTGAGAGCTCACCCGATGCCACTGAAATAAAGAATGCATATTCTGTTGGAATTGAATGCTTTCTAAGTGTCAATGAGATCCTGTTGGTTGATGCTGGTGAGTTCTTTCATATTCTTGCTGGATTTCTGGCTAGTTGCTCAATCAATTGTTGAGAGAGGAGTGCTAAAGTCCCCAACTATAACTACAGATTTGTCTGTTTTTCCACTCAGTTCTGTCCATTTTTGCTTCACATGTCTGTAGCTCTGTTGTTTGGTGCATACACATTTAGGACTGTTATGTCTTTTTGGCAGATTGACATTTTTGTCATTACATAATGTCCCTCTGTGTGTCTGGTAGTTTTCTTTTCTTTGTGGTATCCTCCATCTGATATTAATATAACCATTGCTGTTTTCTTCTTTTAAAATAAACCTTTCATTTTAGGATAGATTTACAGTTACAGAAAAGTTGTTAAGAGAATTCTCATGTACCCCATGCCCAGGTTCCCTTATTATCAACACCTTACATTAGCATGCTATGTTTGTCACAGATAATGAACTGATATTGATATACTATTAGTAACTCAAATCTACACTTTATTCAGATTTCCTTAGTTTTTACCTAATGTCTTTTTTCTGTCTGAGATGCCATTCAGGTTATCACATTACATTTAGTCATACTATCTCCTTAGAATTCTCTTAGATGTGACAATTTCTCAGACTTTCTTTGTTTTTGATGACTTTGACAATTTTGAGGAGTACAGGTAAAACATTTTGTAGGATGTCCCTCAAATGAGATTTGCCTGATGTTTTTTCTTATAATTAACCTGGGGTTATAACCCCCTGGGGTTATGGGTTTTGGGGAGGAAGAACACAAAGGCAAAGTGCCATTCTCATCACATCATATCAATAGTACGTACTAGCAGCACGATGTATCATTGTTGATGTTAACCTTGATCACCCGGATGAGATGGTGTTTGTCAGCTTTCTCCACTCTGAAGTTACCCTCCCCAAACCTCTCCTCTTCCATATTGTTCTCTGTGGAAAGGAAGTCACTACGCATAGCCTACACCAACAAGATGGGGAGCTATGTTCCATCTCCTTGAGGGCAGAGTATCTATATAAATTATTTGGAATTCTTCTGCATGGGAGATTTGTCTGTGTTCTCCATTTATTTATGTATTCAATCATTTTTATAGCAATACAGACTCAAAGATATTTATTTTATATTCTGAATTCTAATACAATACTACTTTCTTATATTATATTAGAAATACAATGAAAAAGCCCCATTACTGCCAAGTAGGGGTGAAAAATCTAGGTTCTCCCTATATTCTCCACTGACAATGCAGGGGGCAGGGAGCAAAATTATTTTCCTTTTTAAAAAATTGCTGTCATAAAGTACCGAACATTTGTGCTCAAATAGGAGTATTTAGAGTCTTGGAGGCAGAACTGCAGGTAGGAGGGATGTTCATGGCACTATGAGAGTGATGCTTGCAAAATGAGGCACCCATGGGAGGGTTTTTTTTTTCCCAGCCATGTTTTCAAGGCTATTCAGGAAAGGAGACATGAGCTTGAGTATAACTGGCGATGAGGGCCTTTTAAAACAAAGAACAGACTGTAGAATGATCTCAAAATGCAAATCATCTTGGTGCATTTAAAACAGCATCCGATTGATAACAAGGCTAATTTAACACAAAATTCTTTAGACACACATCAATTCTGTGAGGCGAGGTGCACCTAAATTCCCAGGCTCACAAGTTTGGAGGTTAACAGCTGTTTGGATGGGTTCTCAAACAGCGCTGATAGATTTGAAAGGAGGGACAGGTCAGGAGGTTGCCAGGGGAGGAAGATAGTTGCAAAAATATTCAAAACTTTCGAAGAAATTTCCCTTGTTAGCAGAAGTTTTTTCCTAGGCATCTCTCCTCCTGACCCCCTCCATCCACCGTTCCCACCCTGCACGTGGGTCTCACTTCCAGAGGCAGCTGCCTCACGTTCAGTTCATGACACCTTCAGAAGCTCTGCTAATAAATGCATATCGGAAAAGCATTCTGCCCATGGGGACCAATTTCTTTTTCCATCACCCGTGGCTGTTCCACATGAAATTAAAGGCAGCAGCAAGTAATTGAAGTCGGTGGCAGCTCACAAGCTTCAGCTGCTGCCAGGGGACCCGGTCTGTGTGCCACCTCCCCTCTGTCACTCCCTCCTCCCATCCTGGGATTGAGCAAATTGTGGGACTTGGCTTTTTCACAAAAATGAGACTGACATCACTGTCAGTGCTTGGCTAGGTGGGTTAGCTAAGGCCGAGTGAGCCGTCCCGCTGTAGCCTTGCCCAGGCCAGGCCATGATGGGGTCTGGCCTCTCCAGACAAGGTCCTCCCAGCCAGAGCACAGCTCCCAGAGCCGCCTTTTCTGGCACTGGCCCAGCCAGGGGCTTCCCCAGGCCTTGCCCTGAGTGCAGGGCTTGGAGAAGAATGGTGCCAGCCCTCTGTCCCAGCAGGACCCCGAGAGCCCCCGTGAGCTGCCTCCACCCTGGTGGATGGGGCTGAGAAAACCTATTGGCTCTATGTTCTTCTCTCTGCCTCCAGGGAGAAGGTAAACAGGAGAGAGGGCTTCTCACGGCGCCCATGTGGCCCTGGCCAGTGTCACTGGTGACATTTCACAGCCTCGTGGACAAACTCAGGTGTGCAAAAATTAGGCAGGTTACATTTGTTGAAGCTTTGGGTATAAGCTGTGAGAAAAATAAAGAAGCCAAGGCTGTCATCATGGGTTTGGGCCTGAGCTAAGACAGGATGGAGTTGCTGAGGTATTAACTTTTGGGAGTGGAAATCAGGAGTGATAGTTTGGGGAGGAGGCAGCTGGATTTACGAGCCTGGAGTTCGGGGGAGAGGGCCAGGCTGAAGATACAAATGTGGGAGGCGTCAGCTGGTTCAGACATTCTTTCCCCAACTACTTCATACCTGGCAGAGGCCCCGCTCCCCCCTGGTGTGCTGGAGGCTCTCTCTCTGGGTCCCCAGCCACCTGCCCTCTCTCCCTGCAGAGAAGCAAGCTGGTGGGCAGGATATGGAACTTGGCTACTACCAGCCGGGCTCCTGGGCTGACAAGCTCTGAGTTTGGGCCCCAAACACAATATGCTCTGATAAGATCCCCCAGCCCACTCCCGGGTGCCCACCCACACCGGCCAAGTGTCACGGAAGGAATGTGGTGGCAGCTGGGGCCGAATCACAAGACAGAAACACCCAGGACACGTATGTCAGGCCAGGAAGTGCTTCCTGAAAGGGAGAAGCCTGGATAGGCCGTGGGGTGTGGGGGTGGGGTGGGGGAGGGGAGGGTGGGGGAGGGACAGGGTGGGGTGGGGGATGGGTGGGCTCAGAGGAAACCAGCGCTGGTGACTCAGCCTGCAGTTCTGTTGGAAGCGCAGCGTGTGTTGCCAGAGAAAACAAATTCCTCACGCAGGTTTATCTCCTGTG
The DNA here is from genome assembly GCF_036321535.1 of Camelus dromedarius. Lineage (NCBI taxonomy): Eukaryota > Metazoa > Chordata > Mammalia > Artiodactyla > Camelidae > Camelus > Camelus dromedarius. The sequence goes on from NC_087464.1 coordinate 6,986,405, forward strand.
GAGGAGGAATAATCAGCAGCATGAAGTGGCAGAGAAGGGAGGCCATGCGTTCCTGCCTCAGCCCAGCGGCCTGTGCCAGGGTCCCAGGGGGTCCAGGAGCACCTGCTCCCAGGATGGAGGCCTCGGGTGGCTCCATGTAGGGGAGAGGCCCCCACACCTCAAAAGCCAGATCAGTCCCAGCTTGAGTTGGCCTGCGGTTAGTGGCCATGAAGAATGGGGGACTCCTGTGGAAATACTGAGGGGCAGAGGGGAGACAAGGTAAAGCAAATATAGGCACAGAATTTCTGAGGCACTGTGTGAAAATCTCCATGGTGACACTCTGAGCTTTCAGTGGGAAGTCCTCTAGGTCTGACAATACAGGGAAGCACAGCTCACATCCATGTGTACGGCAGCCCCTGGATTTGTGTAGTGCACAACCCGCCCAACCATCCCTGGGGGCCTTGGATGCAAGATCCCAACTCTCCATCTATATGGTTGTAATTATGTTACAGGAGATAGGTTCTCATCCTCAGCAGGTGCATTTGGGAGAACCCATCCCTGGGGAGCACATATAACATTTAAGAGGACCATGTGGGCCCCACTCACAAAACCAAGTCACTCCCTGACAATGACCAAATGGAACCACTCTTTGCTTTTCTTCTGCCCCTCCTTTCTTCTACTCCCGTGGTTCTCACACTGTGGTCTCCAGTCCAGCAACAGCGACACCACCTGGGAGCTTGAAAACAGAAATTCTTGGGCCCTCCCAAGATCTGCTGAATCAGAAATTCTGGGGTTGGGGCCCAGCCATCTGTGTTTAATAGTTCTCCAGGGGATTCTGGTGCCTGCTAATTTGAGGGGGACCCTCACAGCACAGGAACAGGTGGTTCTCCACCTTAGAATCACCGGGGGAACTTTAAACATGCCTGTGCCTGTGTCCCGCCCCAAGATATTCGGATTTCACCAGCCTGAAGTTCAGCCTAGGGATCAGGATTTTCAACTGCTTGCCAGCTGAGCACCTGTTTTCTGAAGCACTTGGCTCGGTGTCACTGTCTGACACCAGAGGTCAGTCCGTGGGTGGAGGCTGCATCTGATGTTTCACAGGTCTGACCCTCACAACTGTGGGTGCTACTCAGCTGAGGGAGAGGTCCTTGGGCTTTGGGGTGCATCAGAATCCCGCCAGGGTTGTGGGGGATGCTGGATGATGCAGATTCCCTGGGCACCTTCCCCGGAGACCCCAGTTCAGCAGGTCTGTCCCTGGCGATTTGGATGTGGGGTTGAGGAATCCCCCTCTGAGAACCACAGCTCAGGAAAACACCTGGTTCTATTTCCATCTCCACCGTTCACCAGCCACATGTCCCCAGCAGGTCACTTCATCAATTGTTGCCTCACCTATGATTGCCCTGGTCAACTCAGGGTGGTTCTGAGACCACACAGAGATGGTCAAGACTGACCTTTGTGGGTGGCAGGACAAGGGAAGAATCACTGGATTGTCACCCCATCTGCCTGATAATTGAGCTAGTGTGGGTGATAATTGAGCTCAGGCAGGGTGCCCAACAGGGGTGGATGGAGCCGTGGCTGGAAGAGCAGAATCAGGGTGGGTGGGTGTCACTCCCAGCTCCCAGCAGCCTCAGAATGGGTGGTGGGTCAGAACCAGGCTTTGGGGGGTGTAGTAGGCAGGTCCTGAGGTTCTGGGAGCCAGAGTTAAAACCAAAAGGCCATGGGTGACCAGGGGTCCCCTCTTTTCTGATGGGCTCCACCACCACTGGGACTTGGGGCTCTTGTGTTCAGCTGTCCACTCAGCCTGATAGGACTTTCGTTTTCTCCCAGCACAAGGCCAGAAGCAGATAGGGCTGGTGGAGCTGGGTGAGGGGGCACTGGGATCCAGGCTCCTTTGAAATCAGGGCTCTGCCATCCTCAGGGTCACCAGACAGCCGCCCCCAGCCGGACTTTGCTTCTGCATTCAGACAGGAAGAGCCGGAAGCAGCCGGGAGACAGAGTGGTGACTGTGTCTGGAACCAGACCTTCCCCCGCCTGCCAGCCCGCGGCCACGTGCAACTCATTGGTGAACTTGCTCACAGGTGGGGGCCCAGCTGCCTGGGAAGCTGGGGAGAGGGGCTGCCGGGAACAAAATCCAGGGGTGAGGCTGGAGAGGGAAGAGTGTGGGCTCTTGGCTGGTCACTGTGGACTCTGACACTTGCCAGGTCTGCCTCTCCTTAGCCACTCCACAGAGGGGGGTCCCTCAGACCCCCACAGGCACAGCGGGGCTTCCTGCTCCTCCCTACCCCATGCCTGGCCCCCTAAAGCCCAGGACACATCCCGAGGAATAGGGAGAAAGACACCGAATGGGAACAGCTCCCTCGGGCCATGGAGGATGAGCTGCGTGTCCTGGGACAGGTCTCTGTGTCCTGGAGCCTGGATTTCCATGACGTTCCCTGACAGGCCATTGGTGCTTCTAAGAATCACATGAGGACATGATTGTAGGATCAGTGATAGGGTGAAAAGTCTGGTAAACAAACCCTAACTCATCACTTCCCTCCTCCAGACTTTCTCATCGTCTCTCAGTTCCCTGCTCGGGTGGGACCTGCTCTCACGTCCTCCTCACCTCATCCTGGCTCCTAGCAGCTGCGGGGGTCTCCCTGTCACAGTCCTGGCTCTGGAGCCTGGCAGCCTGGCCCCTGGCCGGGGGTCTTGTCGCTGCAGCCTCGCCCCAGCCTCCCGGTGGCGGCCGTGCCCTGGGACCCTGGCTCTGACCTTGGCCGGGGCGGGCTTTGCTCCTCCGTCAGCACTTCCTCACCTGTCAGGAGGAGATAGTAGCGGAGGGAAGGCAAACAAAAGGCCCAGCGCTTGGCAAACCTCACCAGCCCTCGAAATGCTTCATAATCAAAATGCTTTCATAATTCCCCCAATTTGAAAACAAGAATGGAGCCAGGATGGAAAGGCCAAGGGAGGGAACAAGGTCATAGCTTGGGGGCAGGGGGGAGGGGCGGTGAGGAGGAAAGGAGGGCGGTCCCTAAAGGCATGTGGGCGGGGCCTGCGGGGGACGTCCGAGGGGAAGGGGTGGCTGAGGGACCCGGCCACTCCATTCAACGGGTGTGTGGTCGAGCGAGTGTCCCCAGAGCTCTTCAGGGCATCCCTGCTCAGTGGCCGCCAGCCTCAAAGGGGTGCATGAAGGGAGAGGCTATGGGCGAGACGTGATCCCACTTGCTTAGCTGCCAGGAGGGCAAAGGGCACCCACAACATCTGGGCAGGGAATCTGGGTCACCGCTGCTGGCACCCACTCCTGGGGGTGACTTGGGGGCCGTCCTGGGGACCCTGACCTCACCAGTGCAGCAGAGATGTTCCAGATGGCGTTCATCAGACAGAACAAACCTTCTGAAGGAGGACCCCATCTCCCTAGCAAGCACCTACCTCTCTTCCCAGCCTGTGGGTTTTACACCAATTCTCTCTAAAATTTTCCCACTTGTCACAGGGAAGTCAGCACAATACCGCAAGGACAGGGGTCAACCTTCCTTCTTTGCATACCTCCAACATGGGATGCAAGGGCAAGCTAAGCCTGTGATCTACGATCACACAACCAAAAAAGGGCTGCTTCAACTATGAGGGGCTTCAGGGCTTTGATCTTAGAGAGGAGACGGCTCAAGGGGCAGCAACTGCTCCTTGTCATCCAGCAGGTGGTGGCAGGTTTGTTCTGAATGTGGCTTGTCCTTCCTGTGAGCTGCTGACCTCATTGGGAGAGGGGACGTGCAGACTACAGCAGCAGAGACTGGGTTTAGACACAGAGGGTCATTTCTGACCACAGGGTGAAAATGACTAACCATTGGCACGGGTTGCAGAGACAAGGAACTGGGCTAGCCTGTCCTGGAACAGGGATTATTTTTATAAAGCATTTCTAAAAATCATAAAACCAATACCCTACGTGGTACCACAATTTAAACACTGTAGTAGTATGTGCATGTGGTCCCTGGGCCAACAGCAGCGGTACCTGCAAACTTGTTGGAAATTCAGGGCCCACCCCAGACCTGCTGAATCAGAAACTCTGGGAGCAGGCCCGCAGCCTCTGTTTAAACAAGACCCTCTAGGGGATCCCAAGGCACAGAGAAGGAGACTGTGGAAGGAAAACTTCTCCATCTCCATGCTCCTTCCCCTGGGAATCTTTCTCAGTCTATGTTCTCACACAAATGGGAGCAAATCTTCCTCCACACCACCCAGGACTTCACCTTTTCCCTCCAAATCCAATGCTAGAACTTATGAATCAAACTCGTTCCTTTTAACGGTGGTGTATAACTCTGTTGCAGGAGAGTGGGTGTCATTCATTCAATCATCGCCCTATCAGAGGCATTTAGGCTGTTTCTAGGTTTTCACTATTTCAAAGGCTGGTACCATGGGATTTCTTGGGGAATCTGTGGGCAGATACCTAGTGGTGGCATTGCTGAGCAGAATGAGATTTGCAATGCCAATTTTCTTAGATCCTTCCAGATCCTAGATGCCTATAAAACAGGTTCCATCAGTTTATGCCCCCTTCCAAAATACAGAAGAATTTCCCTCCCCTACTCTTTCATCAGTACTGGACATAGAAGACTTTTCCATTTTGCCACTCTGACAGGTGAAAAAATGAAGATTCAGAGTCTGATTTGCCTTTCTTAACTGTTAGTTTCTTTGGATGATTCTTCATGTGTTAGTAGTCACTTCTGTTTTTTTCTGTGAATTATCTACTTGCAGCTTTTCTTTCCCCGCTGCCCACAATTTTCCTTTGGGTATTGGACTTTTTCTTATTGATTTGGAAGAGCTCATTATATGTTAAGGAAAGTGGTAACTGTCTATATTACACATGGTTTTCCCTGGTATTTCCTTTGTCTTTTGTCTGAGTTTTTGTGGTTATTGTTACTATTATTATTATTATTATTGTTGGCCATGAAGGAATTTCTTTGTAGGATGTTAAATATATCAGTCTTTTCCTTTAATACTTCTGGATTTGTGTCATGCTTTAAAAAGCCTTTCTTATTTTGAGATTTGAAAATATCCCCTATGTTTTCTTCTAGTTCTTGGATAAAGGCATGAGCTCCAGGACATGACCACCTGGGCTCAAATCCCAGCATTCCTGCTTCCTGGGTGACCTTGTGCCTCACTTGTCTACTCCGTAAAGTAGGGGTAAGGGCGCCTGCTTCATAGAGTCAGGCCAGGGGTGTGCTTCCCTCTCGGGTACCTCCTCGCATTCTCAACCCAAAGAAGGTGAGAGCCCCACCTTCTCCTCTGTGGGCGAGCCCCAGAGGAACTGTGAGCCCCTGGGATCCTGCGAGGGGCTAAATTGTGTCCCCTTCAAAATTCATATGTTGAAGTCCTAACCCCCAGGACCTCTGAATGTAACCATATTTGGAGGTAGACTCTTTAAAGAGGTAATTAAATTTAAATGAGGTCGTCAAGTGGTTCCTAATCTGATATGGCTGGTGTCCTTCTCAGAAGAGGAAATTTGGACACAGACACAGACAAAAGGAAGACAAGGTGAAGACACAAGGAGAAGACAGCCGTCTATAAGCCAAGGAGAGAGGCCTGGAGCAGATCCTTCCCTCACAGCCCTCAGAAGGAGCCAACCCTGCTGATACTTTGAGCAGGGACTTTTAGGCTCTTGAGCTGTCAGAAGACAGACTTATGCTGTTTGAGACCCCAGAGGTGTGTGGTGACGGCAGCCCCAGCCCGTGAATGCAGGGGCCGTGAAAGACATGCTCTGGGCAGCCCAGTTCAGGCCTCTGACTCTCTGGGCCACACGTTGGGGGGGGGGGGTCACCTGGGACTCTTTATTACCGCTTACCTGCTGCTAAAGACCAGGACTCAGATGTAGACAACTGTCCTCTCTGCTCTCTCGTCCCCCCACTGGATAATCTGAAAGACAGTATGTGAGGCTATGGATTTGGACTAAGATCAAAGCCAAAGGACAGGTGCTCTGGCATAGTGTGAAGGCCCGTCCTTCTCTGAGCAGGATGGGGACATCCACATGGACCTCCCAAAAGGCCCCACAGACCCCCAGAGGCCTGAGGACAGCTGCACAAAAACAGGCGTGCAGGTGCAGGAAGCTAGCAGCCCCTCGGGCCCCGTGCTGGGTGGACAGCGTGGAAGGGTGGACAGAGGTTCACATGGGGAAGGGGTAATGGGGAAGAGACAGCCTGGTCCCTGGCACTGAGATTTCCAGTCCTTCGGGCCTGCGGGCTCCTGTAGACGTTGGGTGTGTCCTGGGCTCCCCTTCCTCTGTCTCCCACCCTGACCCCAGACTGGGAGAGAACCAACTCCAGGGAAAGGCAGGGACTGGCAGGGGAATCTGGGAAGACTGGGTTGTGGCTTGGGGAATGGTGACTGGAGTCCCCATGCTGGAGGAGTGACAGACCAGAGCAGAGCACAGACCTGCTGGTCAAGGCAGGAGACAGCCCTGTGTGGGATGGTCATGGGCTTCCACAGCATGAGGGCCCTTCTCCTCTGAGACACCTGGACCTCAGCACAGGTAGGAATCCTCCCCTGGCCTCGAGGGCCTGTAGAGTGCCCGCCCGGATGCACCATTCCTATGATTTGGCCCTGAGGCCCAGGCAGGATGCTGTCCCCCACCCAGCTCTGCCCGCCGTGGAGGCCACATCTGCTAAGGAGCCAGCTGCCAACAAGTGGCTCCCAGCAGCTGCCCTGGCCTGGCCAGGTGTGTGTGGCCCGGGGCGGGCAGACAGCTGGAGTGGAGCGCCACTTGTAAAGGGTAATAACCCAGTGCAGCGGCGTAAACGCTTCTTCTCGGGAGGCAGACGTGATCTCATTAGCAATCATACAGTGGGTTGGGGGAGGGCTCCGTGCTCCCTGGGGCTGGGGGAGGTGCTCAAAGTCAGAGAAGAAACACCATCTGCTCCAGGTGCAAATGGGACCAACCTCCAAGTTTCAGGGAAGTGATGGAAAGGTTGGCGAGGAGACAGCCTGCTTCACAAGAAAGGAGGAGACTGGCTCCTCCCCAGCCATGCTTACTTCCACCTGTGTGCCAGCACTCAGACTGCGCCCCCACCAGCAATGCCCTCCTCTGCCAGGCAGAGCGCTCATCCAGGCCATCTCGTCACCCTTTCTCTTTCCCCTGAGCTCCTGTGGGGCAGTCGCCTGCACCACTGGGGTGGGAAGGAAAGAACTGCCGATAACTCACGGCAGGGGGAAGCCTCCAAACTGGGTTTTGTGGTCTGTCCCAGGTTATACTGTGGCCAGCATCTGCTGCTTGGCTGAATTCTGCTCTCCTAATCTCTTTCCTTTATTCCTGGGTTTACTACCCTTTTTTTCTGAAGCATGGCCGTTTTTGAGAACCTGGTGGAAGCTATGGACCTCTTCCTACATATACATGCAAATGAAATGTTGTTTTCAGTATCTCTGGGTTCATGGCTTCTCTGAAGCCTACTTGTGGATCTTCCAAGCCAGTGGTTTCCATAGTGAACATCAGAATCGTGTGGGGCATGTCAGAAATGCAGACGTCCAGGTCCTAACTGCTCAGCTGGGGCATGAGTGAGGAATCTACACTTTGGCCCTGGTCCCAGGTTGTTTGGATGCAGGTTCTAGAACCGCAGTTTGAAAAATACTGCTGGGAGAGTCCGGGGACCCCAGGTGAGGACCTTGCTCCAAACCCATCTCCACTGGCTGCCGTTCCAGATGCACAGATCTTGACAACCCAAAGGAAGCTGCAAGCCCCCTGACAGAAGGGACAGCGTCTTAAATCTCTCTGCATCCAGCCCCAGTGCCCTGAGAGTGCATTGGTTAGGGTCTCATTGATTGTCAAAACTCCTTAAGGTTCCTCAAGGAGGATTCTGGGGAAATCTACAACTCATTCAATGTGGGGAGACTCTATTTCTTCTTCTATCACCAATGGGGTCAAGAAACATTACCTAGTTGTGATATGACAGGGTTTCATCCTCTGTCCTCCCTTCTTCTACCACTGGGGGCGCTGGGCCGCCACGGTCCATCTCCAGGTAGAAATTATGACCAGGGCTCCTGGCTTTCCCGCCCAGGATCCAGAGGCTACACAGCAAGCTGCCAGTTGGGAGAGTGTGTGTGGGCATTATTATGCCTCTGTATTAGCTAGTTTGAATTTGGAATTCTAATCTGATTGACTAGGTAACTTTTACTCTAATTAGAACAGTAGAGTTTGTTCTTAATCTGCAACCATTTAATCTTCTGTCTCAGTTGTACAAAGGTCTTTATGAATATGTAGATTGGGAAGGGAATAAAAGACTACGTGACCTTGAAGAAACACATATAAAATAGGTGTACACTCTCCCAGCCTCCTGTTTCCTTTTATTATGCAGATGCAAAAACCAGTCCGGCTCCAAATCAGGCTATTGGAGTTATCGGCAATCTTGCCACCAATTAGGATACAGCATTCTGATGAGCCAAAGATGTTTAATAATTAGTATAGTATTTACGATGCGAGCTGCTCGCTGTGAATTTGCATGTAAATAAAAATGTGGTTATCAAAACCAGCCAGAAACAGCCCACTGATGAAAAATCTCAAAAGGGTTCCACGTGAAAAAGGAAGGTGCCTGTGAAGGGAAAGGTTAAGTGTTCCCAGTGTGAACTTGAGTCCTTTATGAAGAACACTCATTTTAGGGGCAAATGGCCCTCTGAATAGACCTCACGTCTTCCTGTTTAGAAATACTGGTCAGCTGGTTAGGATCCTGGCTCTGCCACCAAGCAGCTGGGACCTCCTGGGGTCTCAATCTCCTCATCTATAAAATGGGGGGAAATCCCACCTTCCCCAGAGGCCTGTGAGGCTTAGGTTAAATCAGACTGAACATGGAGCTCCTGGTACCCAAACTGCACATAAAATGTTCATTTAAAAATTTCCTTTCTTCCCTCTGACAACCTACATGGAAGACTAGGGAAAAAATCTTTTCTTAGCAGCCAAATTGACCCACAGGGAGAAATCTGTTCTTGTCTCCAAGGAGAGTAGGGGAAGTGGCAAAGCTCCTTAGCACACCGCTGGCTTGTGTTGCACCAAGTGGGGTGCATAAGTCGGAGCTAGTGGTTCACTGGGTTGGAAACTGGTGTGCTGACAGCCCCCTTTTCACTCCTGGAGCACCCCAGTTTGAACCATATACAGTCACTGTGTTGGGGCTGAGTTGCTCAGGACACCTGAGAGTCCTTAAAGCCTGTCTGGGAGAGAAGGACAGGATAAGAGAGGCTGCTGATGGGGAGAGAAGGGGAAATGGTTCCTGAGGTACCAGGTTACGTTTCTGCTGAATGATGGGTGGCGATCTCCCTGAACCCCTTCAAAGTCTTCAGTAGGTTACCCTTCTTTTATTAACCTGCTGTGGATAAGAGGATGGCTGAGGATGGCCCCAGGGAGGGGATGTGGATGGAAGATGAGGGAGCCCACCCCTTTGGTTACACCTGCACCTCATGTTCAGTTAGTACCCCCAGTGATGGCTGTTCTGGGCGTTAACATGCAGTCATCCTTCCAAACCACGACCCAGTAACCACTGCTGGTTCTCCCACTGTTGGCCTCCCCAGCCCTTTTCCAGGGCCCCTCCTGGGTACCCAACATCTGAAAGATTAACATCTGCCATTCCTAGGGGGTGGGCTCCAGGATCCAACACCAGCCCACCTCTGCCATGTCTTCTGATTGGGTGATGCCCCTCCAGCCCCCAGGTGATATCACATCTCTTATTGCCTACGTCTGCACCAAACTCAAGATTCATCTTTAAAGTAAAATTTCTGATGACATCTGTCTTGGAGGAGATTCAGCCTCATTTTCCTCCAAGAAAGAACCAGATGCACTCTCTTCCAACTTGATCCAGTAAATATTTAAGCAAACATCATGAAGGGGAGACTTAGCCACCAAAGGACCCGCCATCCTGCTTCTGATTTCAGGCACCTGGGTTACTGGAGCCTGTGGGATGAAGGCACTGCCTGTGGAGGAGAATGTTTTCCTGGCTAGCATGGGGCGTGATTTTTGGCTCCTGGCCTTTGACATAGTTTATGAATCCTTTCCACGCCAGGAGCCTGGGAGGAAGGGCATGTGTGATGAAGCTGGGGTGGGGGGTGGTTTGTTCCTCCACTTGCCATTTTTGGCAGAAGAGGGGACACATAACTCTTAGGGATTTTCATCTTTACATGTGAGAGCTGAGCCATTTTAATAGTTAATCAGCAGATTCAGATGACATATTTCACATTCCTTTTTGTATTCAAACACCAGTGAGAGAACTCCTGGCAAAAAGATCAACGCCATAGATGCTTGAGTGATGGAAAAAATAGTGACACAGTTTTTCCATTGCAAATCAAAAAGATATGATCTTATGTTAGTACAGGGAAATGTTTTTGAGCAGTGATATTAAGGGGGGGTGCAAACCAAAAGTTGGCATGTATACACTGATTAAAAGTGGGTAGAAACGGCTCTAAGTACATCAACAAGGATCAGACAGAATCTCAAATTTATGCCACTGGCTGGACTCTCTTCTGAATGCAAAGTTAAGTTTTAAATTGCTCTTGTGAATATTAATTAGTGATCTGGACCCATAGTTCCAGGAAGAGGGTGGCATTCTCAAGGGCTATCCAAGTGTTTCATGGACTTCTGTTGCCAGACTCTCTCCCAGGACAGACACAGAGGCCACCTTCCCTCCTGTCTTCAGTGAGCCATCTGAAAGTGACCGCAGATGATGTGAGTTTGGAATGCTCTCCAAGATAGGAGGGTGAGAGAACGAAGCAGAACAGGGCACGATGTAAGCTACAACCAGTGCACAGACACACCCAAGTGGAGGGGACAAATATGCCCAAGGGTACACAACCTGTGCCCTAGACCTGGACAAAAGGCACCAGCCTTCATGTTGACCTCCAGGGAGTAAACAAAGGGCTTGGATCCAGATAGGGTGGGAGTGAGGCTTCACCCAAATCTACTTTGTACAGCTTGAGAAAAAAAACACATGCCAGCATTTCTGATCCCCAAAACGAACTTATTATTTTAAATATTTAAATGGGCCTTGTCAGTGTACACAGCCAGACTCCAAACACGATGCCCTTAGAACGTTTACACCTCATCCACCTGCCTTGGGTTCCCAGCCTGATTCCTTTCCACACCACTCCCCCCACCCTCACCCCCACCCCAGCCACCGCAGTAATGGCAGCTCCATCCATCCATGCTTCATTGCACGGGCAAACAGTGTCTCAAAAGATTTGTCCCTGAACTTTTCCTTTTCGCAAGTCCTCACACCCAACCTTTTTCCCAGTGGTTGGTCAGAGGCTGCCGCCCCCTCATTGCTTTTAGAAGAAGGAAAGTGACAGTGGGAATGAAAAAAGCAAGATACAGGCAACTGGCTTTAAAAAAAAATCCAAGATAGCTTTTTGCAATCAAAAAGGAAGCCCAAGATAAGCACAGAGTTTGTGTTTTAATACTTGCATAGAGGGGAGACAGAACATCCCCTTCCCCTAAAGAGAAGGGGCATGTGGGCTGGGGGAGAGGGTGGAGCAGGCTGCAGGAGGTTTCGGGGTGGCTGGGGACAGGGGACCAAGAATGGAGAAGAAGCAGGGGATCTGAGGTAGGGTCACTGGATAAAATATAGGAAGCTGGTTAAAACTGAATTTCAGATAGACGATGAATACTTAAGTACAAGTATGTTTCAAATGTTGCATGGTGTTGCTGCAGACAAGGAAGCCTCCACACAGGTTGTGTGGGACTAGACCAAGGTGGTCCTCCACCTCCCAGCTGCAATGATGTTCTAGACCCTTGTTCATAGGAGGTGGACTTCCCTGGCATTAGAAACCACCATCCCAATGTCCTCATTTTGCTCAAGGAAACAAAACCCCAAGTCAACATGCCACCTGCAGGACAGATGCTGCCTGACATATCCCTTAGGGGCCTGCTTCCAAATTGGGTCTCAAGAAAGCAGAGAAATGGAGGAAGAACCAAGCCTGGGACTGGGCACCAGGATGACTCCATTTTACCCATGAGTAAAAGGAGCCATTGAGACGTTAAGTACCCTGCCTCCTGCCTAAGGTCACCCGGGAGCCACGAGTTGCACAGAGGCAGTCTGACTCCAGGTCTTGGGTGCTGAGTAACTCTTTGCTCTTCCGTCTTTCTGGATGATCCCAATGGCCCCCATGTGATGCCGCAGTGCATGGCTGACTGCTCTGGTCTCCCAGCTGCCCCGGATGCGATTCCCCGCAGCAGTGTTGTGGAGAAACCTTTCCCTCCCCATGCCCAGCTGTCCCAAGTGGCGGGACAAAGCTGTGCACCCTTCCACTTTCTCAGGTCTGGAAGGAGCCTTCTGAACCAAGCAGATATGGCTGTATGGCAGGAAAGACAGAGGGATTCAGAATAAGAGCAAGCTATAAAGATGCATTGCTGAGATGCTGTGCAAGTGATGGAAAAACCCACTTGGAGCAGACTTCAGGGAAAAAAAAGGGAAAATTTATTTCCATAATACATTTCTATACACTGGGGACTATTTCAACTTCTCTTTTATAGATGAGAAAATTGAGGCAGAATGTGGTTGAAATGCTTGCCCAAGCTCACCAGCAGATGGAAGAGCTGGGGTAGAACCCAGCCGGCTTGGCGCTCTGCTCACCGGCCGGCAGCCATGCCACCACCTGGGAGCCTGTCAGAAATGCAGAGCTTCGGGCCCCTCCTTGACTCTTTGATCACCTTCTGCTTCTAACAAAGTCCCAGGTGGTTTGCCTGCACATTTCAGTTTGAGAAGTGCGCCCCAGAGAACTGTCATAGGTTCCGTCTGGGTTTATTGGATCATTTAGCCAATGTCAGGAGCACAGCTGGCAGGAAGTCTTTGTGCTTAATGCTGTATTTGCTGTATTTCCTACCGAGAACAATGTCTGGCATGTATAGTAGACACTCAGTAAATGTTTCCTGAGTGAATGAATGAATGAATGAATGAGCTGAATTTGGATACGTCAGGTTTAGGTTCCAGGCTTAGAGCTACCTCTAAGACCTTCCCCTGTATTGCCACGGGGTTTCTGCCATGGCTGGGACCCCTCCTTCCCCGGCCATCTTGTTGGGATGGGGGTGGAAGGTGCCCCCAGTGTGACAATTACACATCATTTGGGATTATCTACTTCCGTCACCAGCAGGGATCATCAGCAGTGACAACACCGGCCCAGTGTTGGTTGGAATCACAAAAAATCCCCCAAATCTCCCAGAAAGCAGCCTCTCTCCCACCACATTCCTCATTTCTTCCATCTGTTCATCAAACCTTCCCCACCTCGGGCACCCGGGCTGTGGTCCCGCCGCTCGCATACCTCATCTCTTTCCCAGACCTGGGAGTTATTTCAGCAACGTTTCTCCAGCGTCTGCGAAGGGCTTTATTTTTGTTCGGTGAAAAGTCTTCAAAGCGCTCTCTCTGAGCTTTGAGTTTGGCGTGGACGATGTGAAACGTTTAATGGGAATTGTTATATTTTTTTTTCAAGGAGGAATTATTCTCAGCAAAGTCTGGGATTGGCCCGAAGGAGACAGCCAGACATCTCCAGGTAGAACGAGCTTCCTGCTGTTCATGGGTAAATCAAAGAGAACTGGGCAGCTCCTGCCCCCGACAAGCCTGGCCTGACCCCAGCCTTTCATGCATGGCAGCCACAGGGAGGAGAGAAAGCACAAAATCAGAACAAACCCCCCCAAAGTAAAGGCTTAAAATGAAACCATTTCACAGGGACAATACTCTGTTCTTCTTTAAACTCTACCCAAGAACAAATGGACGTCTTTTTTCAGTGGAAAGACTGGATTTGAGCTTTCATCCTCAGAGGCCTTTATTTTGGGTACCTCCCACCACTTACCTCCTTTTTTTATTTCAGAACTTCTTAGAGGCTGAGGTGGGGGCGGGGGAGGTGGACAGGAGCCTGCAACCCGCCCCAGGTGGGGACCCATGGCCTGGGTCTGGGGACACTTGGTTTTGGGCCAGCTCAGGTCTGGGGGGATAATGACGGGTCTGCCTTTATAGCTGGGCAGTCGGGAGTAAGTCCAGGGAGATAATAGTGTGGAGACCCTCTCCATCCCCAGAGCGGGGAGCCACCCTGCCATCTACTTTGCAATGTACGTTCACAGGGAGGGTCATCACACAGCTGGCGCAGCTGGGTGGAAATCTGGATGGTAAAGTAAAAAGCTGTCATGCAGCGACTCTGGGTCCCTGCACAGCGTGTGGAGCAGATGCAGCAGGAGGGTGGCAGTGAAGGCTATATCAGCTCCTCAGCCCTTCCTGGCGACCCAGAGGCCCAGGATGACTCAGGGAGAGGCTCGGGGGTTCAGGGTCAGATGATGCTGGTCACCCCAGCCACTGGAAAGCGCTCACACTCAGCTAAATGTGTTCTGAGAGGCGACAGGAAGCCAAGTCCAGGTTTCTGGTACAATGTTGCTGTGTCCTTGGGAACAAGCCTTTGTAACCAAGGATGGATGGACAGACCATTGTGGCCCCTGGCCTCCGGGACCCAGTGCTGAGCCCACTCCTCATCCAGGCCTCCTCACCTCCTGACTCCAGACCTTGGGAAACCTTCCCTGCAGAAAGTCATCGCAGCTGGAGGAGGCGGGCAAGCCCCGGCGTGGCGAGAGCCCGGCCTCCAGGCTGGCTGCGTCCTGCTCCACCAGCACGGAGCAGATGCCACGGGGGACAGGAGGCAGAACGTGTGATCAGAGTGGGTACATCCGGAGGGGCCCGGGCGCCAGCGACCAGAGGTGGTGCACAGAGGGGTGCAGGGGAAGGGGCCACCCTGATGGCTCTGTGGGGTCTCTGCCCCTGAGGACACTTGCCTGCCGTTGTGCTGATCTCGTCTCCCTCCCTGGTCATCCTGGTCCGGGGCCCAGGGGCTCCCCAGGCAGCAGTGGAGCTGAACTTTTCCTCCAGCTCTGTTTCCTGAGATGCTCCCCTCCCATGGACCACGGTCTCACCTTGCTGCCTGATATCCCGGCCCCACTCCAGACGGGTCCAAAGCAGAACCCTGGCACGGGCTGGGCACATGAGGTGGGCAACACTGAGAAACCAGTGGGTGTTGTCTCAGAACCAGGCAGTCAGCCACCCTGAGAAGATGCAGAGAAGGCAGATGTAGGGAGGGGCCGGGGCCAGAGGGTTGGGGAGCCTAGCTGGTGGGCAGCAAGGAGGGCCAGAGCCCTTTTGCTAAGAACTGGCTCGGCCCCACAGGGCTCCCGGACTCACCACTCCTGCCTGCGTGTGGACCTCACTCTCCTGCTGCCGGTAACCCTTCCCAGGAGCAGAGGGCAGGGGAGACTTGAGAGGCAGACTGCTCTCAGCCTCCAGCCCCACTGCCCCAGCCCAGTGCCAAGTGTAAGATACCAGGAAAGGACTCTGTTCACATGAACCCACACTGCAGGCAGAGAGGGTGCCTGGGTTGGCAGAACCACAGAACCACACTGGGGAGGCAGAAGGCAGTCCCCAAAGACAGGGGAGCTAAGCTGGCCTAAAAACCAGTGTCCCCACGCAGCCTATGACTTGACAACCTCCATGAAAGAGGCCCCAGTATGCAGTCCCGACAATCAAGGCCACCAGCACAGCCCCTCTCCCCACTCCCCGGGGCCCAGTGCAGCGCTGCCCACTTGTCACTGAGAAAATGCTAATGGGCCTTGGCAGGAGGGAGAGCATGGGGCCACAGAGGTCAGGCTGGGGGTCACTGAGACCTTCTGCTACTATCTTCCTGTTTTACACCCAAGGAAAGGGGGACCCAGAGAAGTTATACGTCTCCCCAAGGTCACACTCAAATTGGTCTCAGAGGCTCATCCTGCTGCAGCTCAACGTGGCCGAGGGTCTGCGGGGCCCTCCCTGTGCGTGGCAGAGGGAGTCTGCAAAGTGAAGGGGTGTCAGAATTGGGCCCTCCTCGTGGGAGGGGCACCAGTGCTGGGGGCTCTTGGCAGGCAGCATCCTGTGGCGGGGGGCACAGGGAGGGGGTGCTCCCAGAAGCAGTGGGCCTTGCCTGGGATGTGAAGGATGGGTCGGGTTTTATCAGCTTGAGATGGCAGAGGGGTCCCAGATAGGGGCAGACCCACAGAAAGTGAGGGCAGCCTGAGCTGCCTGTGATTAACCCCTACTGGCCCCAACCAGTTCCCTTTTTTCAGAAGCACTGGTCATGGGTGAAATCAAAGCTGCTGTCGTTTCCTGTCTGGCTCCCCCGTCGGCAGGACTCTAAGTCCCAGGAGGGCAGCATCTGGGCCTCCCAGGGCCTGGTCCCCAGTGCCCAGTGTGCGGTGCCTGCCCACAGCGGATGGAGCAAAGCTGAATCGAAAAAGCACCAGAAGAGGTGTGGGGGGTGTCACTTGTCACAATTTAAGTGGCCCAGAGGTGCTTCTGTGTCCTGATGCTCCTTGCAGATCTCAGTGCCAAGCCTTGCTTGCCCTCCAACCTCTGCATGTTTCTGGGGGAGTTAAAACCCTGACACTCAGCTTCCTCGTCCTCTTTCAGGCAATAGAGATGAGCAGGCCCTGCTCGTCTGCACGTGGAGACTGGACGTGGGCTTCCCTTCTTGGAGGCCACGATGCGGAGGACGACCGGAACGGAGCGTACTTCTCCCCGAGACGTTCTGGGCTCACCACTAATCTGTAAAACGAGACAATGCGGGGTCATGCATTTCCCTTCTCTCTCTTTTTAAAGCAACGAGAGCACAGTGACTTCTCATTCAGAATTCCAATATGTAAAACAGACAAGGGCAGAGCTGCCTGGTTGAAGTTGGGGTGTGCGGGACGGGGACTGGGCCTCCACTTTACCCTGGTGGCCATGCCCACAGCCCTCCGTGGAGCCCCAGGGTGACAGGACCCCAGTTTAAATATCACTGTGAAGGGCTAGACCTCTCTGGAACAAACTCAGATGTGCCAACGGAGCTTTCAGCAGGAAGCCTGACCCTCGAGCTGCCAGGAAGCCTTGTACAGGCCTCTGCAGGCAACCAGGGCAGCGTCCCTTGGGTGTCATCCACAGAGGGTAGGGCGGTAAGGGGTCCAGCCTAGTGGGGACAAAGGCCCAGCAGGCCTGGGCCAACCTGAGGAGGGCTGGGTCCAGCCGTGAGGAGGTGCCTGGGCTCCTGGCTTCACACGTTCTCTGCATCCCTGTCACCGGGTCTCGCCCCCTTATCCCCCCACACATAGGTGGCTGCTGTCTTAATGCCGCCTCCCCCAACCCCACCGCACGTCCCGTGGCTGGCACACCCTGCAATTACGGCTGCCTTCCCCTGGCTCTTCATCCTGCCTGGCTCGCCTCCCCACTCTCGGCAGCTAATTGCTGGGTTTGCCCTTCACCATTTCCGCACAGCAACGCTAAGTCCCGTCCCCCTCGGCCGCGTGTGCACACGCGGTCTGTTTCAGTAGCTGCAGAGAAGAAAAGAAACCAAGATGGTTTCAGCAAAGCATTTCCCTTAGACTGGGAGGAGGGAGCATTTGTGGGCAGGCTAGCAGCACTTCTCAAACTGGAACTGGTACTTGTGTGACCTGGGGATTTTGTTAAAATGTGGACTTTGGATACCTGACAAGCTGCCGGCTGATGGTCTGCAGGCCTGGGTGTGAGGACCAAGGTGCCAGGAAGAGCACAGTGGGAGGCGGGAAGCTAGGACCCAGCAGGTGCTTGGAGCATATCCCCCCTCCCCCACCAGGCTGGGGGTCCGGGCCTCCGGGGTTTCAGTAAGGACCAGGAAGGGGGTGCCCTTGATTCTAGCCCAGGGCAGGTGCTGCCAGGAGGGTTCCTAGGAGTGATGGGGTCCCCAAGGTCCTCCCCTCCCTGCTGAGAAAGTATCAACCTCTTCTGAGAAACAGGTCCTTTTGACAAATGTTTCCAGAAATATTTACTAAGTGTCTAAGGTGTTCCAGGCACAGGTTAAGTTCTGAGGATGTAAAGTAAACAGAAGAGACGATGTGACTCTCTCGTGTTGCTTCTGTCCTCTTGTGAGTAGGAGACATGCTAAATAAGATAAATAAGTAAAATACGACATGCGCTTCTGGCAATAAATGTATAAGCAAAACAAAGCAGAGAGAGAGTGTGTGGATCCAGGCAGGTGCAGGGGTTGGGGGTGGTACCTTCAACCAGGCTGGCCACGAGGCTGTCCAGGGACCCCGGGTGGACTTTTAGAAGATGGATTGTTTGTGAGAGCCAAAGATATTAGTTCTTGAAAAAATTGAAAAGAGTAATTTCTGAGTGTCTTCTAAGAACATGAACCCTCTGGGACAGAGCTCCTTCTTCCCATGCTCAGCCACCGGGGTCTGCATGGCGATCACGGTGGGGTGCGGTGGAGCGGGCAGTGGCCAGGCTGTTCCAGGGCTGGCTGACTGGGCATCGGGATGCTGGCAGGGGCAGGGATAGGGGACCAGATATGGGCTGGGTGCTTTGAATCTGCGTGTTATTTAGTGCCCTCCACATTCTGGGGAGGCCTGTCCCCTTAGCAATGGGGTGCCTTCCTGGTTCTCCACCTGCTCTAGGGGAAGGATGGAGGAGCAGCCGCACATGGCCACCTGCCCCCAGTTCTGTGGAGTCCCTGCCGTGGGAAACGTTACCAAGAACCCTCCCAGAGCCCACCTAGGAGCCAGGCAGAGCCCAGCATGTGCTGCTCACGAAGAAGAGGGAGACTGAGCCACAACAGTGCTATTTTCCAAACTTTCCATTTCAGCTGGAGTCCTAGGGGATAAATCTGGCCATCTTGTAGCAAAGGAGCCTACTCCCCAGCCATGCTGTTCCACAAGGTGGGGGCCTCCCCTCCTACAGGCCCTGCCCTGCATGCGGCCTCTGCCCCCAGCCAGGTCTAAGCCAGGACGGAGGTGGGATGGGAGTGAGAGGAACCGAAGCAGGAAGCTGCAGAAATAGCTTCCGGGGGTGGAGGGCGTGGTCTCCTGCAGCCGAGCAACCACGCTGGGTGCTGGGTGGCGTTTCTCCACCCTCAGGGCCCAGGGGATTTCTCAGACACAGGGCTGCACCCAGTGATGCCTTACCCGTCCTGCCAGCTCTGTTTCCTCTCGCTGTTCTCCACTTAACAGCAGGGAGGGGACAGCAAGGTCCTGCTGTCCGTGGGCCTTTGAGAAGGGGAAACTAACCAGAGTGTCCCTGTGCCTGTCACATGTCCCCCTGGGCTCCCCAGCCAGTGTCCAGGCTCTGTCTGATCACCTCCCACCCCCAACCTATGGGGCATAAGCCAGCTGCGGGCATGAGTGTGGCTGAGGTGACCTCTGTCTCTGGTGTCCCTTCTGTGTCTTGATGGTATTTTCATGGCCTGGGCTCACCCACGAGGGGCCATCCCTACCCACACAGGACTCCCTATGAACTGAGGCTGCAGGAGGTGCTGGGGGCCCAACCCTGGGTGGCCTGGAGGAGGAGGACCCCGCGGTGGACAGGGCGGCAGTCAGTGGGGCTGGGGGCTGGGCAGCCTTGGAGGAGCCGGGACCACAGTGAGTGCGGAGCTGGCAGAGGCAAAGCCTGGGAATCCGCCAAGGAGCAGCCAGCCTGGGGTTGAGGGACGGTGGGGGTGTTCCACTCTCAGCACCCCAATCTGTAGCTGGGCTCCTTCCTGCAGGTGGGGGATTAGCAGGGCGTGTCAGACACCTGTGCCCCCCCACCTTCTTCAACCTCTGCCAGGCAGCCACCACTTACCTGGCACCCTCCCAGTTACAACCCCCAGTCCACTTCCAAGGGAAGAGACCCTGGAAGGGCCCTCCCTCAGTGATGGCCCACCCTGCGCCAAACCAGTGCTGCCAGAATCCTTGCTTGTGTCCTGTTATTAGCCAATAGAGTGACTCTAGGGGAAAGAGAGGCAGACCCCGAGGAGCTGGGCAGGGCCCCATCCCCACCACACTGTCCTGGGCAGAGCGCCACTCACCTCCATGGGTCCTGAGGACGGGTCCAGGGCCTCCCATGGCTGCTCCTCTTCCTCGTACCCACCAGGCCACAGACCCTCTCCCTGATGTCTTCCAGGAGGGCTGGACCCTCCCCAGTTTGTCACCCCGCTTGAGCCAGGCTACTGGAGGGCCTGAACTTCTGTCCCTAGCACTAGCTGGGAGTGTCACCCAGTGGGTGTTTACTACACTCCCAGGGAGCCGCTGTTTGGGGTCAGGTCAGTTCTGGGATTCGGTGTGGGCTATAGGTGTGGTCATTGGAGAAAAGTCTAGATCTCAGTCTGGTCCCGTGCCTCCTCAGGTGGGCCAACAGGTCTTCCTACCCATGCCCTGTCACCTGCGGCCACAGCCTGCCCTTGGTGGCCCCTGTGCACCCCCAGGTGAGGTCCTGAAACCCACAGGAAGGCCAGCCCAGCAGGTCTCCACGGTGTGGTTTCCCGTCAGGGAACGAGATGAGGGGCTGTGACAATAAAGGCTGAGGGCAAACTGGCCCAGGGCATGAAAAACAGGAAACAGCAGTGCCCCCAGTAAAGGGGGGGGGGGCGTCTTCGGCTGAGCAGTCGGATGCCCAGGCAGCACAGGGGCGGGGACGGTGCTAAGCTCCAAAGCCACCAGCTACGTGACCTCGGTTACGTTACTTACCCTTTGTGCCTCGACATCCTCATTTGAAAAAACAGAAATGGGTAAGAATCGCACCTGTGTGGGAGGCTGGCTGAAGAGGGCAGGTGCTTCTGCAGGCTGGTCGCTGAGGGAGTGTCATTTGGTACTTGTCGTTGCCAGGGGACAGGGATATGGGAGCAATTGAGACTCGGGCAAGGTGATGTGTCCAAGGTCACACAGCCAGCAGGGAGCTGGTCACACTGCCGAGAGCCTGCAGGAAATAGACGGGGACAAAGCAGCGCTGGTTTCCAGCCTCTCTCCAGGGGAGAGTGGCTGAGGCTGACCTCACCGCACGGAAATCGATAGCAGGAGGCTGTTAAAAACCACGTCCCCACCGAGCCCGCCGCTGGCCGTTCCGAGGCCTGCCCAGCCCCAGGGCACTTAAGGCCCGTCCACACCGTGTGCGTGCGGCTCGCGTAAGGGGCTCGGACAGATGAGGAGACAGGGCTGGGCCTGCAAGGTTATGCACGGGCCTCTCCGCTCCCTGTGTCACACGTGCCCTCCTGGGGAGAGGGACTTCTCCCCGCCTGCTTCACTTCCAGAGGAGACCATCAGCTCACAACAAAAAAATAAGGCAAGTGTGAAAACAGCTTTTTATGCCAACTGGGGCCCACACGTCCAGGAGAAGCCTTCCCTGGAGGCCACTTGCTCACTACAGTTCCTCAGCCTGGCTGGAAATCATAGCCCTGTGAAGTGAACTGTTACAGCTGGGGCTGGATCCCACAGTGAGAGGCTGTCGGGGAGCTTTCCAAGTTGGGGGCCAGGCCATCCACAGTGTTGCTGAAAGAATTGGCCAGGAAACCTAGGTCACACATATTGAGGCCCTGAGAACCAGCATGTCCTGGATGAGGCTGGAAGGAAAAGCAAGTGATTTTTCTAGGATTACTGAGAGTACTTGGTGGCCAAAACCAACAAGGCTTTCCTTCTTGCTCATGGCACATGCGCATCACGTGGGCAGAGAGCTGAGTGTCGTTGTCTCCCCAGGTCCAGGTGGATGGGGCAGCCACCTTCTTGAACTTGCCAGCTTCTGTTTCAGGGAGATCTCTGGAAGGCCTCACACCAGCACCCAGATGCTCCAGCCTGAAAGTGTCACTTCTGCTCACTGGGCAGAACTAGTTCCATGGCCCTGCCTGAAGGCTAGGGGCCGGGAAGGGAGTCCCACTGGGTGTCCAATTACTGGAGGGTCAACATCACTGATAACCACCACTGGCCTGCTCTGGAAACCCCGTCCTCACTGGCTTAAACCCCTCCTGCCACCAAAGCCATGAGACAGCCACAACCTGATATGTTTACGGAGCTCAGGGGCAGGCCTGCTCCAAGCCCCCTGGCTGGGCCACCACTGTGAATTTCATGTTTCAGACATTCACTTTTGAGCTTCTGAGCATGAACTCAGGTCTCCAGGGATGAATGCACTTTCTTATTCTTTAAATAATATATATATATGCATGTATAAAAATTATACATGCATATATATAATGTATACATACGTTATACACACACACACACACACACACACAGTATAGTTCTCCAAAGACCTGAAATTATACACATATATGTATGAAATAGTCCTTTCCTCAAAGGACAGCTGCAGAGATGATTATACACATATACATATGTGCTGGTGTGAGACCTTCTGGAGGCTTTCCTTGGAGGCTGGCTTGCAGCTCTTGAGTGAGAAAACCTGGGTCCCAAGTACCTTCACCAATGAAGCCCATGAGACCTAAGGACAGGCAGTTTATCGCAAAGTTGCCCTGGGAACCATCTTGCTTCACTTTACGCCTCAACAGGCAGATGATCAGAGAACAAAGTCGGGTCCCAGGAGGTGAAAGATGTCTGGCGCCAGCAGCTAGAACAGGGAGGTACGGACGGCCATTCCATTTTGGGGGATTTGGGCCGCTGCAAAGTGACATCTGAGGCTTTGTTCTCCAGCCACCTTTCACATCAGGTCCCCCTGAGATTGCTACGCCCGGCTCAGCCTCACCTGGAACCACCCTGCCCCAGACCACACGTTACTTCCTGGCCCTGTGAGTGTTCACTTTAATCAACTTACTTTCCTGCCACTCACAGCCCAGAGAACCCAAAGAGTCATACCGGGGTTGGGGGGACAGGTGAAGCAGCCAACAAGACCCTCTCCCCAGCCATCTCCAACTCAAGGGGACACTTTCAGTTGGTTTTCTGCCTAAGGGCGTCTTTACACATCCACACCCATTCAGCCGCGTATCCATCCATCCAACCACCAACCTACCCACTCATCCATCCATCTACCTATCCATCCAGCCTTTCAGTCAAAAAACATGTTGACTACAGTTCAGATGTGCCAGACTACAATTCAGACCTGTTGACTCCTCATTTTAAAATGCAATTTCCAGGCTCTCGTCACCTTCCATATGGCCAGTCCAGCTGCTCTGATTTGAGACCCTTTCCTCCACCACCTCCCCAGGCTACTCCAGACAGAACACGTGCAGAGGGCCACTTCCCAGGTCAAACCCCACTGTGGTGTCGTTATCCCTCCCTCAGACCACACTCCTTAGCCTCTACCACAGCCCAGCCTGATCTGCTGCAGGATGGGACCCTCTGGCACATCTGCTCTGTTCACAGTGGGGTCCTGCCCCTGCTGTCCCCTCAGTTGCACCTGCTGCTCCTCGGGGCCCTGTGACAAGGACCCTCCCCAAAGAGTCCTTAAGAAGGGTGGTTATGATTATGCTTGCATAATTATTGGCTGGCTTCAATGGCTCAAGAGGTGTCTTACCTGGGCCACTTTGTCTCCAAAACTCAGTGATAAACTCCTCTCAAAAAGAAGGAGGCTACTCACTGTCATAAAAGAGATGATGACTTCAAAACAGCTAGCTTCTGATTCCACAATGACGTGACCTCACACAAGCATCCCTTTCCTCATCTGGAAAATGGGACACTTCGTAGACCCTGTGCACACAGAGGTGGCCCATGAGGATCAAAAGAATGGATCTCAAACTGCAAATGCTTTTCAGATGCCAGTGCTGTGACCAAAAGTCTCTTCCATCTGCTGTTTCATGGGAACAGCCCTGGGCATACATTAGGTGCTTAATCAGTGCAGGTGACCATGAAGCAGGGCTGTGACAAGTCATATTCCGCTGAGGTGTAAAAGGCTGCACTGGGGGAAAGGCCAAGGGAGTGGCAGAGACAGAACAGCTGGTCCTGCTCCCGGGGGACTCGGCTCCAAACCAGAGCCCCTTCTTTGCCTGCTCCTTAGTGAGGAGGCCGGAAGCACCAGGAGGTATAGCCTACACTCCCCACCTGAGGACCCTTCCCAGAGGACAGGAGGCCAGCGGGGCTCTGGTGGGTCCTGAAAGCGGTGCTCAGCCTCCCAATGGCTGTGATGCGCTGGGGCTGTCTTGGTGTGAAATAATCAGACAAGCAGCCTGAGCTGGACTGGACTGGGCCCCTGACAGCCCACACCTGGAGCCGTGGCTGTTCACCTGGTTCCTGAGGTAATGTGGGGCTACTGAATGGCTTTCATTTGTTGACCACTGACCATGAGCTAACTTCTTCCAAGGGAGGTGGAGAGGATGAGGGGCTGAGAACCTCCAGTGGATGGCTTCCCCCCCCTCAAAGTACTTGGGGGATGCAGGTGTCAAGAAGATGGCTTAGGGGGAAGGGTAGAGCTCAATGGTAGAGCACATGCTTAGCATGCCTGAGGGCTTGGGTTTAATTCCCAAAACCTCCATTAAAAGAAATGCATACATAAATAAACCAAATAACCCGCGCCCCCCCCCCAAAAAAGATGGTTTAGAGACAGCCCAAGTGACGAGCTGCGCTGTCTTGGATGATGGATGGAGACCTGGGAACGGAGCAGCAGTGGGGCCTGGGTCCTCTGTTTTCATGCTGAGGCCGCGCAGATCTGAAAGGCTTCCAGATCTGAAAGGGCTTCCGTGGGCCTTGCAGCATTAACCTCAGGCCCAGAAACCTTCCTCCTGGGGGGCAGGTGGCATTCTCCCTGCCGGAGAGGGGCCGCCACCTACTCCTCTGACTTGGCGAAGGCAGAGTGAGGCCTAGGCTGGGGGCCAGACCATTGTGCCAGTTTGGCACTGAGCCTGAGCTACAAAAAACAGAGCTCCGTTGAAGGTGGGGAGGGCACCGCTAAAGCATTCTGGGCCCAAAAGGAGGCAAGGGAGCCACCGCCCTCCAGCCTGGCCCCCACTGTCCAGTCAAGGCCTCATTGTGGGAGTCGGTGACTCACAGGAGGTTCTGGTTTCTGTCGGATTCTTGAGGCTCAGGCAACCTGATGCTGAAACAATGACAAACCTTAGAACAATCCTTCCTGCTCCCCCTGGAGAAGTGTTTCAGGCCTGGCCAGAAAGGCAGCAGAATGGAAAAAGACTTTGGGAGGGAAAGGTAAGGCGCTGGGCCTCCCGTGGTCGGGAGCAGGTGACTGCTCAGGCTGGAGAGCCAGCTTCATGGCCTGGGGACACCGGTGGGTGGCAGTGACCCCGCAGATCAGCCTGGGCCCCCGGCTGCTGAGTCTGAGCAGATGGCAGCCCAGCCTGGCTGGGACACCTCAGGACAGGGCCTGGCCTCTCAGCTGGAGCCCACTCTGTGCGTTCAAGTCCAATTTGCCTCGAGCCCCACCTTGTGTGTGGGTTCAGGGAGTGGGAGTGGAGTGGAAGTGGCAGGAAGGAAGGCAGGTCGCACCCAGCACTCACAAGTTAATAAGGCAGAGAGGTTCTTCACTGAAGGAGCCACCACTTACAGAGCCAGCACTGAGCCCCTACTGTATGCCAGGAAGCACATTTGTTACTGCTTCTCACGTTGGCCCTGCCATGTGAGTACCACTAGCCCCATTTTATAAAGATAAAGAAATCGAGGTTTCAGTGATTGAGCAGAGACCGCGATGCCTGTCCAGCTCTCCCACCCGGCAGGAGACACCTCTGGTTGGCTTTTCTTTCCTTTTCTTCTCTACCATCTTGGGAAATTACTTCCTCACCTGCAGGCACAGCCTGGAGGTGCCAGGGGAGTTCAAGCCCCCAGGGGCCTCTTACCCCGGGAGGACGGGGGCTTGTGGACAAATGCCCACTGGAAGCCTGTTCCCCATGTCCCTCTGGGGCCCAGTGGGTTGAGCGCGTTGCTGGCAGGGGAAAGCCCTCATTCATGCGCCTCCCTCCCTGCCTCCTCCGCCACCCACACCACGTGTTTCCTGTCATCACCCACAACAAAAGTCTTTGTCATGGGCTCTGCTTTGGGGGACACTCAAACAAAGACAGAGCCCCTGGGGGCTCATCCTGGGGCCTCCAACAAGAGAGAGGACTGGGGTGGTCACAGTGAACAACTTGGTCCTCGAGATGGAGGATGGGGCAGTGAACCTGGCTGAAAAACCAGTGTCCGTGAGACTCTTTTTCCTCAAATTTAAGTTCCCCTGCTGAGTTATTCTTAAGCCTTCAATGCCTGTGAGCAGAGGCTTGCCTGCTGGTAAATGCTAGCAGATGACAAAGGCAATGAACAGGCGGCAAATTAATCCTCACGGAAAAGCCCAGAAACGGCCGATCCTTTCATAACATTTCTGTGTGTTCGGTGAACCCAGGGGCTATGGTTTAACTGTGTAAATATAATCAAGTTGTGTTATGCAGGTAAACATGTTCCTAATTTGCAGGGTGGATTGAAATGTAAGAATAGTCCGGGGCCTTCTCCACCACACAGGTGTCCTGCAGCATCCAGCTCACGGCCCTGCGGGCTCCCGCCAGTGACCTGAGCGGGGCGTTCACGGGAGGTGCCGCGTGCAGCGTGTGAAGGGGCCGGAGCTGGCCTGCAAGGGTACGCGGAGGGCCCTGAGGGCACAGGACAGACTACTGCCCCTTCCCAGTCCCAGCCAAGAAGTTCAAGGTCTCAGCACCTCAAATAATTCCCAGCACCACGTCCCCAGAAATTGAAGAAAACACTCCCAAATGTGTGAACCCTCCTACACCGTTGGCGGGAATGCAGTTTGGTGCAGCCACTATGGAAAACAGCATGGAGAGTCCGCAACAGACTAAAAATAGAGCAACCATACAACCCAGAAATCCCACTCCTGGGCGTATATCCAGAAGGAACCTTAATTCCAAAAGACACGTGCACCCCAGTATTCATAGCAGCACTATTTACAATAGCCAAGACATGGAAACAGCCTAAATGTCCATTGACAGATGACTGGGTAAAGAAGTCATGGCATATATATATATATTACTCAGCCATAAAAAAGACTAAAATAATGCCATTTGCAGCAATATGGATAGACCTAGAGATTATCATACTAAGTGAAGTAAGTCAGACAAAGACAAATATCCTGTGATACCACTTATATGTGGAACCTCAAAAAATGATAAAAATGAACTTATTTACAAAACAGAAAGAGACTCAAAGACATAGAAAACAAATTTAGGGTTACCAAAGAGGAAAGTCAGGGTGAGAGGAATGAACTAGGAGTTTGGGATTAGCAGATACTAATTACTATATATAAAACAGATGAACAACAAGGACCTACTGTATAGCGCAGGGAACTATATTCAATATCTTCCTGTAATAAACTATAATGAGAAAGAATATATACATATATATCCACCTGAATCATGCTGTACACCAGAAACTAACATAACACTGTAAACCAATTATACTTTAATAAAAAAAAAAAACCTCTCATATGTGGGAGCAACTCGACTCTGGCGCTTCAGGTCCCTGCCTTCCCCTGGAAATGGGGCTGGGTTTCTCCTCCTCACAGGGCAGCACTGGGCAGTGGGGACCACTTGCAGTTTGGGGCCTTGAGCAAGGGGGTTCGCCCTGTGGGCCACCTGAGAGCCTAGGGGTGATGGCGCCTACCCCAGGGTTCCCAGGGCTGAAGTTCAAGTGTGTGTGAGGCTCGGATGCGGGCAGCTCTCCTACCACACTGACCCCAGCCTTGCTGTGTTACTCAGGGTCCAGCTGGAGGAAGACACCCCACCAGCTCTTTAAACAGAGGGAATTTACCATAAAGAATTGCTAACTCGGTGCATGAAAAGGAAGAAGGGAAATTGAGGCAACACAGTAGGAGAGCAGATGCAGGGAGAGGGCTGGGGATGAAGAGGTGAGGGTGGGCTGATTAAAACCCGGGACTGAGGGCCCCCAGGAAGTGGGGACCCAGCACTGCGAAGAGGTGGGCACAGCTGGCTGCTGGTCCCCCCCCCCCCCCCTGCCAGTGACAGGGAAGGAATGATGGGACTTTAGTCTTTCTTGCTCTGCCTTTTCCAGCCTTGGCTATGCCTCGTCCCCCATCTCAGCTGGTCCACAAAGATCTCTGTCCCCTGGTTTTCCCATCTCTGGGCAATCCTTCCCTCTTAACTGTGGGCTGGACCTAGTGAGTTGCTTCTACTAAATACGATAGAGCAAAGGTGATGGGATGTCACTTTCGAGATTATCTGACAACAAAAGGACTGTGACTTCCATCGTGCCTGCCTTCTCTCTCTTTTAGCGATCTCTCCTTTCTCTGCTCTGGGAAAACCCAGCTGCCATGTTGGCAGCAGCCCTGTGGAGAGGCTGTGTGGCAAAGAACTGAAGGATGTATCCAGCCAACAGCCAGCGAGGCCCTGAGGCAGTGTGGAAGCAGATTCTCCCACCCCAGTCTAGCCTGGGAGACTTGATTGTGGCCTTGAGAGGCTCTGAGCTAAGCTGCACCAGATTCTTGACCGACAGAAACTGAGTGAGCTCAGGAAGGGTTGTTGTTTAAAGCTGCTAAATTTTAGAGTAACTTGTTATGCAGTAAGAGGTAATGAATACACCTGTCCACCTCTTACCTGTTCATCCCTCCCACATACAGATATTGTGCCGACATTACAGAGATGAGAAGAAGACATGGCTCCTGTGGTCCCTGCCTCACAGAGACAAGCAAGCGTGGCCTGTGTTGAAGATTGTGACCTTGCCTGTGATCACGTGGGCTCCTCCTCAGAACTCCGTGAGCATTCTTATAGACCTGTTCTTACATGATTGCCCCCACGTGTGCCGCTTTGCCCACATCCTCCAGCTGGGTGGCATCTTGCCTTCCCTTGCACAGTATAGTCTTCGTGTTTCTCTTCCACGGACTGGTGTGTAGTTGCTGAGACACCACACACCAACACATTGCTGTGATGTGTGCGTATTTCGGCTACCTGAGAGCTCCTGGAGCAGGTCTGGCTGGCATCGCCCCAGTGGGTGTCCAGAGATGGAATCACACTTGGTGTGTCTAAATCTTGTCTCCTCTAATACATAATAGGTTTTTGAAACTCAGCGTCTGAAATGATGGCTCCCTAAGCATGATCAAGCCATCAGGGACCTCAGAGAATTTCTCCAGGATCTCCCTCTTACCCTCCACCTTAGTTCTTCCAGGATGCTATAATGAGTTGCCAGAGACTGGGTGCTTATAAACAACAAAAACTGCCTTCTCACAGTTCTGGAGGCTGGAAGTCCAAGATCAAGTTGCCAGCAGATTCGGTGTCTGGTGAGGGCCTGCATCCTGGCTCACAGGTGGCGGTCTCCTCCCAGTGCCTTCACCTGGCAGAAGTGGTGAGAGACCTCACTAGGTCCCTTATGTAAAGGCACTAAACCCATTCATAAGGGCTGCACCCTAATGACTTAATCACCTTCCAAAGGTACCCCCCTGCCTCCTAACACCATCACAATAGGGGTTAGGATCCCAACATATGAATTTTGGGGGGACACAAACATTCAGTCTATAACACCCTCCATTCCAGACCTACTTTCTCTGACAATGACAGCCCTCACCCCAGTCCTATTCTGGTGTTGGGGCAATTGAAAAACAGTCCCCTCAGGTGGATGAAGATTACAGAGATGATTTATTTCCTATACCCCGTAGCAAAGACAAATGTCCCACCCCTGGGAGGGTGGCAGCTGAGGTGTGGTGTGTCTGTCCTGAACCCAGGATTCTGCATCCTCTGCTGAGCCTTGGGGACCTCGGGGTGTGTCTGCTTTGGCTCCATCAGTGCTGGTGCTCCCCTGCAGGCTTGGCCCTGATCACCTCCTTTGGGTGCTGTCCTGAGACCCTGGGAAACACAGATCTGCCAGGCTTCTTCTCAACTCTACAGGGACTGACAGGGCACCTGAGACAGGAACTGAGTCCCTCCCTCCCCTGAAAACCTCCTGCAATTGGGTTCCCAGGGAAGTAACCTCTGAGGTGGAGCCCAGCATACAGAAGTTGGTCAGTCTGTCCTCTGGGGGTCAGCCCAGTGGGAGGAAGGGAAGGGGCTGAGCGGGATTAGGCAGAGGAAGGTGGTCTCAACAAGGGCTCAGGGAGCCCTGGAGCTGGGGGTATCCCAAGTTGGGGTGGGGGATGCTGAAGCTTACATCCCAAGCTGATCAGCTGCTGGCTGTGGCCTGCCCTTGGCAATGGGTGTGCCCTGGGGCAAGGCAGCCCTCTGCAGCCCAGCAGTCTGGCGGCTGAGACACAGACCTCGAGGTCCTAAGTGCCTCCTTCTTTGGACCGTAAGCCTCATGGCTCAGCCTTGGAGGTGGAGGGTGGCAAGTGAACACACTCATAGTGTGGGGCCCAAGGAAGGAAGGAAGGGATTGCACACTATCCCGTCAACCCCCACTGCCTGGCCGGGACCTTAGGGAGCCGAGTTCAAGCAGCACCACTCAAGTATGACCCACCCCTGGGGGCCCGTGGCTCCAAGACTGAGTCACTCATCACAGGTGCTCAGTAAAACTGCTGGAGCTCATGTCTCTGCCCTTCCTGTGGGCTTGCGAGGATCAGCCTGGGGCCGGGGGAGGGGGTGAGGGTGCCCGGAGACTCTTATTTTAAGGGCCACCCACTTCCTGCCTCCGCAATGGCCACTACCTAGCTCCTCTCTGACAAGGCTGACAGCTCGTGGCCCTGGCAGGAGCCCCACCTTGCCTGCGTATCAGTTACTGGTGTCACGGCTGGTGTGAGACAGATTGCCTCCAAACTCAGGGGCTTAA
Organism: Camelus dromedarius; assembly: GCF_036321535.1. Classification (NCBI taxonomy): domain Eukaryota; kingdom Metazoa; phylum Chordata; class Mammalia; order Artiodactyla; family Camelidae; genus Camelus; species Camelus dromedarius. The sequence goes on from NC_087464.1 coordinate 7,016,775, forward strand.
AGCCAGAAGCATTTACCCCTCTCACAAGTCTGCAGGTTGGTGACTTACTCTGGGCTCACCTGAGCAGGTGGCCTGATGTTGGCTGGGCTCACTCCCTGCCTAGAGAGTCGCTTGCTGTTGGCCAGTCTGGGGTGGCCTTGACTGGGGAACTGGGGATGCTTGCTCCGTTCCATGGGTCTCGTCGACCAGTAGGCCAGTCAAGGGCGTTCTCGTGACTGTGGCAGAGAAGCAGGAGGAATGAGCCCTGTTTGGCAGCATTTTCCAAGCATTTACTTGTATCACACTTGCTAACAGCCTGTTGGCCAAAGCAGTCAAATGCCTGCCACGGGGCCATACAGGGAAGGCCTACAAGGGGACTGATGGCAGAGGCAGACAGGCATCGGCGCAAGGAGGCTGAGAGCTGACAGCCCCCCGCCCCATACGCTGTCCGGCAGGAGAGGAAAGGCAGACCGAGAGGCTCTGAGTCATAATCATAACGTAATTCTGACATTACAGCAAATAGTCAGGACCCTGAGAACTTCCATGGGCCAGACCAGAGTGGCCATGACAGCATCACCGTGCCCCTCCTGGAGTCCAGAGCAAGGAACATGCTGAAGGGTACTGCTTAGCCCTGAATGGAGGTGACTTCCTGGGAGCTGGGTGTGGGTGGGCTGAGGCTGGGGTCTGCTCGGAGCTGACGGGCACTCGACTCCAGCACGATGACATGATCACAGCTGCATGGGCTGGCCTGGACCCCGTGGCTGGGGAGGGGAGAGTACACAGGTGGCGCGAGGAGGAGAGGGACAGTGGGCCTTTCCCAACGTGGCTGCTGGTGGGTAGGAGGCGGTGCAGCGTGTGGGAACACACCAGAGGGGCAAACAACCCAGTGCCCATGGGTGGCAATTCCCTGGGATGTTTTTCAGGGTGAGGGCCCTCCCACCTTCCCTGCCATGCTTTCCTCTTCTCAGGGGACTTCTCCTCACCTTCGTGCTGGAATGAGACCAGATGCCACACGGGGTGTCTCCCAAGGGGATACAGGACATGGAACAAACACAGGCCCTCGGGGCACTCGGGTTCTCCACGGTTATGGGTGGTGGGATTCATGCACGTGCACTGGGGGGGAATTTAGGGGGAAAGAATGTTCATTTATTTAGTTGTTGTTGATCCGTTTACCTTGAGCTCTCAGCTTCATCACACTGGGCTGGAGGGAATTTGACCTCAGTTATACTTGGACTTCCAAAGAGCAGGAGCCCAGGCTTTCCGTCCTTGACTTGCCCTGGAGTGGCCCCCAGTCTGCCCTGCCTTCCTCTCTGTGCCATGTGGACATAAGATGCTTGACGAGTCTAGGAGTTCTGGAGGCCTTGTATCTCCAAGTGCAATCAGGAAGGGTCAGATGTCTACTGCCCAGGACCCTCAGACACTTCTCCCCAAGGATAAAAAGAAAATTAATATCACACACATCAAAACCATATTACAAATAATAGCTAAGTCTGACTGCCTGCTTATATGTGTCCAGCATTGTTCTAAGTTTCTTACTAATAATAAACTCACTTGATCCTCACAACGACCATATGAGGTTGGAATTACTCCCATTTTACAGATAAGGAAACTGAGGCACAGCAGTGTTTAGTCATTTGCCCAAGGTCAAACAGCTAACAAGTGGCAGGCCTAGGATCTGAACCCAGGTAGCCTGGCACTCTCTTGACCCCTCTGCCCTCTGATCTCTCTAAAGAAGCACTCGAAAGCACAGCCTGCAGAGGACTGCCAAGCGGAGAACCCAGGATCCCTCTCACCAGGGAGTGGAATCCTGTTCTTGGAGGTCACCAAGCAGTTTTGCCCTCATCTCTGGTCTCAAAGCCCATGGCCCTCAGTCCTTCTGCTGAGGGTTTTCACAGTAGCCAGAGAGGAGCACCTGGGAAGGGATCCAGGGCAGAGTCAAGGCCAAAGGTATCTTTGACACACCAGTTATTTCAGGCAAATCATCCTGTGGCATCACTGTGCAACAGTGATCCTCCAGCCACGTGGACCAGTCTCAGAGAAGGTGCGTTTGCCAGAAAGTGAGCTGTGGGGGAGGTCCCCCCTAAACCCCAGCTCTTGCTTACTTAAGTTCAAAGGAAACTTTCTCCATTAACATACCAAACCAAACCACAGGAAGTTTGTCCTCACACAAGTAGATGCCCAGTGCTAGGGTGGGCTTCAGAGCTGGCTTAATCCAGGGACTCTGGCCCCATCTGTCAGTGGTTCTCTCTGCTCTCCCCTCCCTAAACTGTGTTGGCTTCCTCCTCAGTCCAGCTTCCTTCATGGTGGCAGTAGTCCCAAGCCTCACACTCACATGGCCAGGTGTCCAGAGAAAGGGAAGATGTTTCTTTTTCTACTGGCTCTGAAGAGGACAGAACGGTTTTCACATCTCACTGTCTCCAGCTGGGTCACCCGCCTACCACCCAGCCATGTGAGGACTAGCCCTGGGACCCAGGTTAATACCATGTGCTGATTGGCTTAGATCTGGATGCCTCAACCAATCACAGTGCTCAAGACAATGGGCTGACACTTGGATCCATTGGGCTGAGCACTGGGGCAGGACTGCCTGGGCCAGGCCTGGGGAACGGGGGTTGGTAGAGGCTGGTGAGCAATGGGCAGACGGACCCCAGTCTAAAAGTGGTGGTCATTCAAAAAGAGGGCATGCCAGGGAAAATCAGATTCTCCAGCACAGGTCCGTCCTCTGCCTCAGAGGCTGGGCAACTGGGCTGGCTGGTGTCCTGACATGGAGCCTTCCTGTGTGGTGTGTCCTCACCAGCCTGAAGGCCAAAGCCAGAGACAGACAGAGAGAGGGTCAGAGAGACAGAAAGTGGCTTTGGAGGCCTCTCTCACAAAGCCCTGGGGCAGGACCTAGGGCCTGGCTGCCAGTATCTCCCAGCCTGGAGGGGTATTTACAGCAGAGCTGCATAGAAGGATTTCCCTTTAAGTGGGGCCCTGCTTATCCGGAGGCCGAAGCCATGGAACCCCTGTGTTCTCAGTGGTGATTCTGATGAGCACAAGTTACAGCTGTGTCTCAACAACAATGCAGCAGCAGGGGTGGGGGGCAGGTGCAGCACCGTCTCCAGCCCACCCTGGGCTCCCAGGCTCCCTCTGCTCCTTGCCAGGATCAGGCATGGGGTGCTATTCAGGGTGCCAGGGCCATCACCACAACCCAGATTGGGGAAGAGTGTCATTTCAGTGTCAGCTGCTACCAAATGCCTTTCTGCTGTGTAAGGCTGCACATAGAACCCACTCTCAACTGAAATTGGGCAGATGTGCCTTGGTTTCCATTTCTTTAAGGGACATTATCACCAAAGTGACCACGTTGTGGTGTGGAAAGAGAAGGGGTCCTTGGCCAGACACACAGCCTTAGAGTCAGCAAATGCTGGTCCTTTCTGGGTTGCAGGCAATGGGCCAGGAGCTCAGAACCATGTGCAAATCAGATCAACAGGCTCCATCCCAGAAATGCAGCTTTGATGAAATACACATTGAAGACTTACCCTACCATACTGTATGTGGAACTCCTCTGTATGTAAATACACAACAAATAAACAGAGAAACTCCAGGGGGTTGAGTATAGCTCAGCAGTAGAATACATGCACAAGGTTCAATCCCCAGTACCTCCATTAAAAAAAGAAAGAAAAAAGTTGTTAACTAACAAAGAAACTCCAGAACACGTTCCCAAGAGAAGCTGCCTCCGTTGCGGGGGCCGAGTCTTGAGTGGGCATGATATGAACTCCGCCACTAACATTTTTATCGTCTCCAAGACCTTCGTGAGGTTGGCGAGTTGGAGGCCTGGTTGCAGAGGGAGATGTGGTTTGATGTCTGACCTTGTTTTGGGTTTAAAGGCATCCAAGTAACGTGTGTCAGCAGTTAGGAGTGCGTCAGAGCCAAGTGTCTGCAACTGGGCCTGGAGCCAAGAGGAGAGGAAAGGCGGAGGCAGGCGAGGCGCCAATGTGAGCTGAGTGGAGGCTGGAATCAAGCCTCAAGAGTGTAATCCCCCTGGAGACAGGAGAAGGGCTTTCCTCTGCCACCCCTTCCCAACCTAACTCAGCTCCAGGGACACAGAGATAAACACTGAGCTCAGCCCAAGAGAGGGAGCAAGTGGGCGGGAGGAGAGCGGAGCTGAGGAGTTCGGGGAAGAAGGTTTCCTTTTTAGCCCCAGAGACATACCAGGGAAATTCATTATTCCTGGGAAAAATCCTTGGAGCAGGTCTTCATCACCCCCTTCACTGGACAAGGAGAGGTGGCTTGGGGAGGCTGAGGGGCGCATCTGGGCTGGTTGAACACATGCTGCCTGCCTGCATGCCACGTCCTCTCCAGCCAAGGCGAAGGATGCCTCTAGATGCTGGGGACCACAGAAGGTGGAGGTGCTGGTGGACAGCACTTGGGGACGGCCACCTCCAGAGCCAGCCTGGCCTGCAGGATGACTCCACCTCCTTTTAGCGGCTTCCTCGGCTCTTGGGCTCCAGGGCCAGATCCTTGGAGCCCAGAGGAGCCCTTCTAAACTGGGTCCAGAACGGAGAGCTCAGCAAAGGGGAGGCAGAGGCTTAGGAAGCATCACACGGAGCAAACACGCGCCCCCATCACGGGCCATGTGGATCTGCTTTATGAGGGATTTACATTAACCCAGAGGCTCCGCCTGAACTGAGACTCTGTTAGAAGATAATCAAGAAAAATGGACAATAAAATAGCTGTTACCCAATAAAGGCAGGTTTCCAGGGCAGATAAAATCTGTCAGGCATGTGAGGCCCAGGATGGGTCTTGTGGGGTGAACATCAAAGGGTCTCTCTGAACTCTTGCTGACCTGTGGCTGGAAGCACCCACTTTCTAGCTGCTCACTGTGGGCCCTTGGGCCACCCGAGGTCCCAGCAAGATCCCAGCCAGGGATGGACTTCCACACAGACCTGCTGACCGGCTGGCTCCGATGTTGGGAGGGGTGTGACAAGGGGCCAGCACAAGCAAGGCCCCAGACAGCACAGCTGGGATGGGAGTACAGCACGTGCCCAGGTCTGTGCCTTGTCTCCTAGTCCTGTGCCTCCGACTGCGTGTGTTTCTTTGTCTATCTGGTCCCAACTGTCCCCCTGGAGGGACTGAGAACTTCCTCCGAGCAACATACTGGGCACAAGGTGAGGATACGCCCAATTTGAGGCTACAGGTTAAGTGAAGAGGCTGAGGAGGGCAATCTGAGCTCAGAGACTCACCCCGCTGTCTAGCTTGGGTTTGGGTAAGAATCAGGACTCACTTTTTTTTAAGAGATTCTCCTCTTAATCTCTTCCTTGTCTGCAGAAATATCACCATATCTGTTCTATCCTTCAGTTGGAAGGAGTCTTTATTTTTAAGATGCTCACCCCGGCACATCTGAGCGCAGAGGGGCCAGGGGCCTGGGAAGACCAGGGAGGGCCCTGCCCCGTGCCTGGAAGGCTGGCCATTGCTTTCAGAGCAAGGATGGACATTCTTGCCACAAACCCCTCTCCCTGTCATGCCAATTGAATGCCTGAGAACAAACAAAACATTTTTTGATTGAAACATTTTTAGGCCCAAGAATTATTTATTTTAAGAAGAAGTGTTGATGTCACTATTTCATATCTGCAAGAGTCACTTGGCCCAGGAGGCACGTCTATATTGCTCACTTCTCAGAAATGTGCCCCCTGACTATGTCATGATAAATTACTCCAGCCACAGCCTTCCCAGCTGCCTTGGCTGGGATGGTGATGTTTGCCAAAGCAGAACAGAGCACAAGGCTCCTGGAGAATCTCCTCCCTTCTCCTGGGCCTGCCTCTTGCTCTGTCAGAGGTGACCCCGTGGGATAGGGGGAGGGTGAAGAGCCAGAAGCCAGAGCCCAGGCCCACCACCAGGGCATCATTTCATCTCATTATACTTAGGTTCCCATCCAATCCTTTCATTCATTCATTCACACTGGACGAGACTTGTCTGATCTTTGGAGCCTCCCAGGAGTGTGGTCTCATGGGTTCCCTTCCCCAAGGCTCTGTGTCCTGGAAGAGCCTCTCTCTTCTCCTCATTATGATGGGGACCATATGGTCCCCAGAACAGTGGCAGTTGGGCTTACCTCTGCCGTGGCCAGAAGCAGCTCCCTGTCTTAGAAAGAAGGAAGTGGGGACCCCAGAGACTCTCAGGAAGCCCACCCCTTCCTCCCCAAGTGAACTGGTCCAGCGGCAGAGGGAAGTATTGAGGGGATGTTCTGGGATGGGACTTTGTCTTTGTTGAGCTTGGAGCGGGCTCCCAGGGAGGATGGTGGTGGCCAGCGCCCAGTGTCCTGACCCCAGTCACCACCTCACAGTGTCCCTACCTGGAACAAACAGTGGATGTGAACAGAGTGATGTTTATCCTTATCTGATTATAAATGTGGTCCCTTCCATCTCTCCATTTCCCTTTTCTACTAATGTTTTTTCATTCCAGTGGCTGTAAATGAACATATTGTGAACTTCTCAAAGGCCCTGGCTATGCTATGTATGTATCTCTGCTAGACTAGTATCTTAAATGTCACAGATACTCAGTAATTTCTAGAATGATAGGAACTGAGTGTCACTCATGTGGTCACTCATCATAGACTGCACGGGAAGTCCTGCCCTGGGAGGAATGGGACCCTCATACATGGAGAAGGAAGTCACTGACAGCATCAGAGAACTAATAAAACCTCGTAAGAGCCTGCTAACCAGCCGTGATGGGCAGGCATGCTAACCCCAAGGAGAGGAAAGTAAAGAGGTCCAAAGGCATCTGACCCAGACAGCAAAGAGTAAGGACAGGGAGGCCGGGTGTGTCCGAGGGCTCAGATTGGACTCCACACTGTCACTGTCACTGGCCTTACCAGGGGATGTGGGCTCTTACAAAGTCAGAGTCCAAGAGAGGGGGAGGCACCACTCACCCTCCTGCATCGCACAGAGCAGGGCAGGGCGGGCCTGGCAGGTTGACGACCTGGTGAAGGCTCCCTGCTTCTGTTACTCTCCCTTTTTATAGGGCCCCTGTGAGAAGGCAGCCCTGTCACAGGGGGAATACCAGGACCACTTGGTGCCAGCAAGTCTGGTGCCAGCTATTTGCAGGAATAGGCTGGAAACGCCAGCTGCCTGGCAACCAGAGACCTGGGATAAACCAGCCTGGGGTGGCCCCTCTTACTGGAAGAAGGAGGTCCAGGTCCCAGTGGACTCCAGGTTGCAGCCACACAGAGTGACCCCCCAGGTTTGCAGAAATTGCCCTGCTCCCAAATCATAAAGGCGCAGTGAGGTCACCAGCTGCTGTCCTCTAGATAGAGCAAGTCATTCTGAATTTAAGGAAATAAGAGGATCAGCAGCCACTCTGGGTGAAAAATCCAGGAAAACAAAGAGCAGAACAGGTGGATACAAGAATGACTTAGTATTAGGCTAAGCAACAGCAGGCAAGACTTACCTGTACCTTAGGAGAATGTGGATGGGACATTCATTGTAAAGTCCTGTAGGACAGGGGACAGTTTGTTATATGAAGCTGCCATGCATCCTTTCCCCCACCCACCAGTGCCAAGTGCCTTGGACCCATGTGCCAGCCCAAAGCACCCTCTCAAAGAGCAAATGCACCCTAGGTTGTGGTGCCTGGGCTGGGAACCCCTGCTGGAGAGCCCTGGAAGGGCCCTGTGGAGTGACGGTGGGGATCAGGCAGGATGGTGATGAGGCACCGCCTGGGTTGAGAAATACTGGTGGACGTGAGTTGGCCACTCTGGTGACTTTCTGGACTTGGGAAATTAAAGGGAGGAGTCAAGCACGACTCGTGCTGGAGGCAGCGGTGGCTCCCTGGTGACAAGTCACGGATGTGGAGGTTAGGGATGGGGGCTGCAGAAGAGTGCCGTCACGCTTGTTCCTTCGTCCGTTTCTTCAAGTTTCATGAAAGTATAATTTACTTACCATAAAACTCACCCTCTTCAGTGTAAAATTCAGTGGTTATTGGTGTACTTACACAGCTGTGCGGCCATCACCACAATCTTGTTTTAATGAGCTGTGGCACCTTTGTGAAGCTGAGGCGGCATGCCAGGCCTGGGGGGCGTGGTCAAGCCAGGCTAGGGGCGTGGTCAGGCCACTTCAGGGCGTGGTGAAGCCAGCTAGAAGGCGTGGTCATGCCCTCTTGTCATTAAGGAGGCCCCCTATTTCAAGGTGATGGTGAGAGCCACGCGCCACCTGGGGACTGTACTGACTTAAGGGGTAGGAGGAAAGGAGGAGCCAAAGGCTTAGAAAGGTAGGAGGAGCCTGTCGGGCCAAGTTCTAGGAGAGGAGGGTCAATGAGGTGAAGACCCCTGGTGATGCAGAAAAGGATGGGAGGGTGGGTGGCTGCAGCGGAGGAGGAGGGCCGACGGTGAGAGCAGTGTCAGAAGGTGGTGGAAGCAAGATGGAGACGGGGACAAGGAAGAGGTGGGAGCAGTGAGGGAGACCACTTTTTGGCTGAAGAGAACTAAGGGACAGACCAACACCAAAAAGGTGTGGACAGCAACATGGATACAACAGGAACTGGAAGATTTCATAGAAACTTGGGCACTTGTCTCTCCCTCCTCACTCCTCGTCTCCAGTCTTGTCTGGTTTGCCTTCTCCTCTGTGCTCTCTGTCAGTTTCTCCCTTCTCCAGTCTGGGGGAATTCAAGCCACAGCCACCTGTCTCCCAGGCCACACCCAATTACAGTGCGCCTCTGTCCATCTCCACTGCCAGCCTCCTCCAACCCATCGTCCAGGGCATCGCAGCGAGAAGCGGGATGAAATGTCAACCTGCCCCAAATGCTTCACAGTTTCTTTGTCCCTGGGGAGAAAACCTAATGGCTTTAGCAGCTAACTGCAGACACCAGATCCTAGGGTTCCACTTCCCCACTACAGAGCCACGGGCCCCATGGACTTCTGCCTGGACCTTGTGCCCTCAGCTCCTCCCACAACTGACTGGCTGCTTCAAGTCTTTCAGACTCCCAGCCACATCTGCCCCATGAGGCCCCTGTCCTGGCACTTGCTGATCTTTGTATTTGGGTATGCTTATGTTTACTGTTTATTTTCTTCACTGGAATATCAGCTCCCTGAAGGCAGGCCTCAGCTCTGTCCCATTCACCCTTGAATCCCCAGAGCCTAGCCCAGGACCTGCCACTCTGAAGGTGTTTCCTGCAAGTGAATGAATGGGTGGAGTTTTAACTTTAACCCCTTTCACAAGTAGACTGAGAAAACTTAGTTCTGTCTCCTAATTTTCCTTTGGCACTGTTCTCCCATTTTGACAAATGTGGGCAGGAATATCCACCCTCCCAATCTCTCAGGACTGAAGGACAGACGGTAGTTCTTTGCTGTAGTGTAGCTCAGGCTGGCTATTTAGACCACCGGAAAGGCTTGGTTTTCTTCTGACGTTGGAGCTGTTTCTCACTGCAGACGCGGTCCTGTGCACATTCCTATACCAAGTTGTGCCCTGCATGGCACAGGGCCTGACAGAGGAAGGGCCTGAAACCCAGTGGGGTTTGTTAGTGTCTTAGCCACACTCTGTGCCTGGGGGACGAGGTGCTGTCCCCAGGCTGCATCTCCAGGGGCACAATCTTTGAATCTACTCAAAGCCAGCGGGCCATGCCTGTCAGTCTCTTTCCCCTCGGAGCCCCAAATAACACGCTTCTTTCCTGTCTTGTGTGACTTTTCTCATTTATAGTATCTGGAAGAGGGAATCAAGTTTCTCCCCTCACGCTGCTGTTCTCTGCTTTCTCTGTGGGCTGTGGGACATGTTGCCAATCTGTAAATGATGTATTAATTCTTTCTTTGTTGTTGTTTTGGAGCTGTAAAGCATGTGCTGTTAACACCAGGTGCTGAAAAATTAAAACTTATCATCAATCGCCATCATCAAAGCAAGGTAGGGTAGGATGGTTTCAACTAGTCCCAAACTTCCTGGAGGAATTTGGCCTCTTGTCAGTTCCCTTCTCCTGAGGCTGACGTTAGTAGCAGAACAAAGTTCTCTTCAGCTGCCTGGGACGTTCTCGGGTTTACTCATTTAAAATCCCATCCAATGGTCTCAGAGCTAAGCATTAAGAAAGGGACTGTTTCTTGACTGATAATGTATTAGTTGTTTCTCGCAATTGGACTGTGGGACTCTAAGAATAGTATATTTTTTCAGGAAGCAGAGTTTTAACAACCAGAAAGTTTAATTAAGCTTTTCCGCTGCACTTTTTAAAAAAAAATTGAGTTAGTAGCAGGGGAATATTTTTAGAACTGAAGTGATTATTTTGTGTAACAGATACATGTCGGAATATTCTTAAACCTCTATATAGGGCAAAACATAGCTAAAGAATTGACTTCACAAGTCTAAAAGTATGACTTGTTGTTTTTACACACATCATCACCATCTTAGCTCTTAATTCTATTCATTCATTGTTTATACCCTGCGTTCTTTCCTTCTAAGTAGAAGGTGGGCTGGGATTGAAAGGAGAATATTTTTTTTAATGCTTTACAAAGTTGGTGGGCATTAAATGTCTTTTTGTCCAATCCCTCTGGTGTTGCTGGTCTAGGTGGGCTCCCTTCCTAGATTTTGATCTCATTTGGATTCTTTTCTTTTACTGAGAGGTACCAGGATATCACTTAGAGGTTGTATATTACTTCAAACAGTAAAAATAACATTAAAATAGTTGTTATGAGAAAGCTGCAGTTTAAAAAAGAAAGAGCCATTTAACTAGAACTATGAAATGTGTAGTGTCTCAGCAACTTACCGTGATGACATACTAGATGGCATGTTTTTAAATGAAGGCTCTGGCTACATTGCATCTTTTAAGACTTCAGTGAAAAACATGACCTAAAAATGGTCCAAAATGAACTTCCAGACTTTTCTAGAAGGTTCTTTGTATACAAGTAGAATAAAGGTGATTTTAATACCAGTAACGTGGAAAATGCCATTTGCAAATTATGGCCACTACAACTCCCGGTTAAGATCATTAAAATATTTATATACAAATAATGGGAATCATTTAAAAGAAACAGAGTAACTGAACTGAAGTAGAAATTATCCACATTTGCACAAATTGTCTACAAGCTCGGCAAAGAGGCTGAGAAGAAACCTGTGAGAAACCTGAGGGTGAGGTGGGGTGGGACGTGATGAATTCTATTTAAGGAATTTTCCACATCCTCTGAGATGAGCTTGCCAATTCAGACACATCAGTGAGATCTACACAAAGATATGGGACTGGGCAGGACTGTCCCAAAGGAAGGTGGCGTGTGAAGACAACTCCTTGAGGTGGCCACAGGCACAGGCAAAAATCAAGTCATTTCTTGCTTTCTTTTTGATATTTGCAGTATCAGATGATTCTGCCCTTTAATCTGACATTTCCATGTTTACCTTTAGAATGAGTTTCAGTATTTCCCCACCTCTCTTCCTCTGCCAAACACTACAAATCTGGGGATCTTTTGTAAAAGATCAGGCATCATATCTTCTTTAAAGTCCTGCAGAACTTCAGGCCTTCCCTTCATCTTCAAATCTTTAAGTGAAGGAACCATGACCACCATAGCCATCAAGACATGTTGCAGGCCACTCACCTCCTCACCTATGAGCAATCTCACACCAGCGGAATCAGGGTTCTGAGAGTCATGTTGTAGTAGGACTGGTTTGCTAGAGGCAGGGAAGAACACCTGAGACAGGAGGGAAGAGGGCAGGGCACAGCCATTAAAAGAAGGACACAGCAATTAGCACCAAGATGGCAGAAGATTCAACTCCCAGTAGACCTTAAACTTCATTATATGCTCATTATAATACAATAGCATGTCAAATGGCACTCCCGCAGGACAGTTTCAAGGCTGACCAGGAAAGGTCAAAGGGTAGGTGATGGCCCAGTACCTAGGAATTCCAGCCCCTTCCCCAAAGTAGCCCACTTATTAGCATATGAAGCTACCAGCCCCATGAAAACCAACAATCCTGCACCATGTGGCCTTTCTCTTGCTTTTTGAGATGGCCCACACTCTCTCCATGGAGTGTGTATCTACTTTTACTTTAAACACCCACCCCCACACTCGTGGCCTCTCTGGCCTTCTGAGACTGCCTACGCTCTGTCTATGGAGTATGTATCCCTCTGAATAAATCTAGCTTCACTCTACTGTGGCTCGATCTTGAATCCCTTCCTACCCGGAGCCAAGGACCCTCCCTTGGCAGGGCACATCCCAGGGATTCGGCAAAGACCTGGGACACAACCATCCTCTCGGGCCCCATTCTCCTGTATCATGCCAATAGTACCAAATTCAATTTCTTTCCTTAAATTTGGATGCTATTTCCCTAAGTAAAGTACTTATTGTTAAAGTAAAAGAGGGTAGAAAGAAAATATGGGTAGTGGTAAAATTACGTTCATTTTTAAGTAATGCCTTTTTCCTGAAGTGGTGGTATTTTCATCATTTCCCCCTCATTCTCTTCTCCTTGACTCTCATCTCGTCACTCTGCACACTTCCTAAGTCTGCAGAGTTCCTCGGCTACTGGGATGTGAGCCATGAAAACTTCCCCAAAGGGTGTGGTTTGCCCCTCTGCAAAACCTTGTCTTTTTCTATGCCTTTTTCTCGTTGGCGTTAACACAGCTCTTTCTGCGAGCTGCTTGTGCTAACTAAAGCTGGATTTCATATCTTATTTTTGCAGTTATCCCAGATTATTACGCTAACCATAAATATTTTGGCCATGAATCTGATGTAAATCAATGTTGTGAATTTAATATTAAACAAAAGCTTAATTGATCAAATCCCAGCTCATTTTTGGTTGTTGTTCTAAAAAAATACGTCGAATGGAAATATTTGGGGGGAAATCTCTTAACTGAAAACTGTAACGGGTCGTGACATGCTAGACTGTTACACAAGTAAAAGTACATTTTGAATTAAATCCTATTTCAGGGCTCTAGTCATAGTGAATTCGACATTAAATAAAAGGATAAAGTTCTCCAAGATTGCTCTACTTAAAAAGAGCTAAACTGATGACGTATATTTATAAAAGTAGTAGCAATCTAATACTTGCTTATAAAAGACTCTCCCATCTGCCTTCCCAACTAAATTGGTACTATACAAAGAAACTGAAAGAAATTGATATTTTCAAATGCAATAGAAACACTTTTTTTGGTTTAAAAATACGTTAAATATATAGACTTTATTACTTAGTATTGGTAGAAATGCAATTTAAAGTTGAAGAAAGCAAGTTATAAAATAGTATGTATACTAAGATGCTATTTAAGTAAATCCACAGTATATACATAATATTCATAGAAAAGAGTAAAAAGATAGACAAATACTCACCAAAAGCTGTGGGGATTGTTGGGATGATAAATTTTTCTTCACGCTTTTCTCTAGCCTGCAGTGTTGCTCAAGTAATCAGAAGAAGGCCACTTTAATATGAATTATAAACTAGAAAAAAGTTACGTGAATAGGGAATTCTTACAGACAGGCTGAGATCCAATTAAAAAAGAACAGATTTCCCTTTTAGGGTTGTCTACCAAGTGCTTTCAGGCATGATTGAGTTACACCATCAATGTACAAGACTCGTTAGTCATAGCTCAAACACACTTTACCTGGATTGTTTCAAATACCAAGATCATACTAATAATGTTACAACTGGATTATATTTTTTCTCTTAAAATTCTTTACCAGCCCAATCGGCTAAAAATAAAGAACATAAACCTGAAGAGAGCAAGATATCACTACTGTTTCTTACACACAATTTAAAAATTCCTATCTTTTAATTTAAAATCTAGACATCATTTTGGTCTACTGAATTAATCTGCATATCCTCAACGTGGGTGTAATTGATTGGTCAATAAATTTAACAGAGACTTTGATCAGTATCAAAGAATTATGAACAGCCTTGAATTAAGATTTGAAAAAGCCTTGGATTGGCTAAACCTTTAAATACTTGATGAAATAAACACATATATTTAATAATTATGCTGAAAAGATAGGACCTTTAGTAAATAATACTTCCCTGTAAATCTTTGTTCTAGATAAAGAATGGTACCAAACATAGTGTTGCAAACTAGGAAAAAAGCAAATATGACTTCCAAGCAGTTTATGGAATTTTCCACTTGATTATATTTTCAAACACATTCATTTCATGGTGTTTTCTTTTCAGTGGTCTTTGGTCTTTTAGGGGCCCTCACTGGAATGGTGACTGTTTGCTCAATGGATTAAGTGAGTTGGAATGCTCACCAATTGGGGTTTTTTAATTACTGCAGTACTGGCCTGACGCTGGTGTTGACCAGTGAGAGCAGACTCTGAAACCAGATGAGCTGTTAACACTGAGTTTCCATCCACTTCACAGTCACAGTGACTGCAGTTCCATTCATGGCTTCTGGAAGGACTGTTGGTCTATCCAAAAATAGTTTAACAGATATGTAAACTAAGTTGCATCAGTGGTTTTGAGTTTAAAATTGAGACGTACTGTAACAGTCACCACTTTGATGAGTGCAGTTCAGTGATTGTTAGCATATTCATAAGGTCGTGCAATCATCACCATAACTCCAGAACATTTTCATCACCCCCAAAAGAAACTCCACACCCATTAGTAGTCCCCTCCCATTTTCCTTTCCCCCTGGCCCCTGACAACCATTAGCCAATTTTTTGTTTCAATGGATTTGCTTATTCTAGACATTTTATATCAATGGAAACATACAACATGTGGCCTCTTGTGTCTGGCTTCTGTCATGTTTTCAAGGTTCATCCAGGTTGTAGCATGTGTGCGTAGTTCATTCCTTTTTATGGTTGGCAATATTCCCTCATATGAATACACCACATTGTGCTCATCCGTTCATCCACTGAGGGGCATCTGAATCATTTCTACGTTTTGGCTATTATGAATATGAACATTTGTGTACAACTTGTTCTGTGGACTTATCGTTTCAATTCTTTTAGGTACCTAGGAGTGGAATTGCTGGGTCATGTGGCCTTTCTAGATTTAATCTTCTGAGGAACTGCCAATCTGTTTTCCAAATATATTTGAAACTAAATATTTTGGAACAGCACAGCCAGTGTTGTATAGTTCATACATTCCCAGCAGCAATTGTGTTTCAATTTCTCCATGTACTTCTCAACACTTGTTATTGTCTACCATTTTGTTTATAGCCATCCTAGAGGGTGTGAATCTTTCTGTGATTTTGATTTGCATTTACCTAATGACCTATGATTCTGAGCATTTCATGTGCTTATGGGACATTCATTTATCTTCTTTGGAGAAATGCTTATTCAAATCCTTTGCCTAATTTTTATTCGGAGTTTTTTCTTTTTCTTTTTGTGTTGTAAGAGTTCCTTATATATTCTGGATATTAGACCTTATCAGATATATGATTGGAAATAATTTTTCCTATTTGGTGGGTTGTCCTTTCTCATTATTGATAAGTCTTTGGGACACAAAAGTTGTTAATTTTGATAAAGTATACTTCTATTAAGTATTTTTATCTATTTTTCTTTAGTTTCTATAGTTTCTTTAGTTGCTTGTGCTTTTGTTATCATATTTATGAAACTATTGTTTAGTCTAAAGTCATGAAGATTTATATCTATATTTTCTTCTAAGAATTTTATTATTTTAGTCATTACATTTAGGTCTATGATCCTTCAGTTAATGTTTGCAAGTGGAATGAAGTAGACGCCCAGTTTAATTCTGCTGCATGTAGATATCCAATTGTTCAAGTGCCATTTGTTAAAAAGATTATTATTCATTCCCTCATTGAGTTTTTTGGCATTCTCATAAAAAAAATTAACCATAAATGTAATGATTTCTTTTAGACTCTCAATTTTATTCTACTGATTTACATGTCTATCCTTATACAGTCTTAAGTAATGTAGCTTTGTAGCAAGTTTTGAAATTGAGAAGCATTGAGTCCTAGAACTTTATTCCTCTTTTCAAGATTATTTTGGTTGTTTTTGTCCCTTGCATTTCCACATGAATTTTAGGATCAGCTTGTCCATATCTGTAAAAAAAAACCGAGCTGGCATTTTGATAGGAATTTGCATTGAATCTGAATATCAATTTGGGGAGTATTGCCATCTTAACAATATTAAGTCTCCCAATCTATGAACATGGGATTTCTTACAGTTATTCAGGTTATCTTGACTTTTTTCAAGGATGGATCATAATTTTCAGTGTATAAATTTTAAACTTTTTTGTTAAATGTATTCCAAAGTATTTTATTCTTTTTGATATTGTAAATGGAATTGTTTCCTTAATTTTCTTCTTGGATAATGTATAAAATTAATTAATTTTTGTATATTAATCCTGTATCTTGCAATCTTGTTGAACTTTTATTAGTTCTAATAGTGTGTGTGTGTGTGTGTCTGTGTGTGTCTGTGTGTGTGTATGTGTGTATTCCTTAGGATTTTCTATATACAAGATCATGTCATCTGACATTATAGTTTTATTTCTTTTTTCCAATCAGGATGTTTTATATTTCTTATTCTTTTTGCCAATTTCCTGGGATATAACCTCTAGTACAAAGTTTAGTGGAAGGGATAAGGGGACATCTTTGTTTTGATCCTGATCTCAGGGGAAAGCTTACAATCTTTTGCTACCAATATGATATTAGCTACTGTAGGTTTTTCATAGGTGTTACCAGGTTGAGAAAGTTTCCTTCCATTTTTAGTTTGTTAAATATCTTAATTTTAAAATATTTGCAAACTATCAAAAGTTCTGCATCTATTAAGATGTTATTTTTATCCTTCATTCTAATAACGTATTACATTATTTTTTTTCAGAGGAGTTTGTGAATGACTGGTGCTAATTAGTCTTCAAATTTTGTGTAGAATTCACCAGTGAAGATATTCATTCCTGGACTTTTCTTTGTGGGAATTTTTTTTGATTACTACTTTGATTTCTTGTTTAGATCTATTTAAATTTTTTACTTCTTCTTGAGTCAGTCTTGGTAGTTTGTATCTTTCTATAAACTGGTTGATTTTATCTAGGTTTTCTAACTTGTTGGCATACACATTCCCTTATTCTTTTATTTCTATAATGCTGGTAGTAACCTTTCATTTCTGATTTTAGTAATTTGAATCTTCTCTCTTTTTTCTGGTCTAGCTAAGGGCATTTCTATTTTGTTAATTTTTTTTTTCTCCAAAACTCAACCTTTGCTTTCAATTTTTTTTATTCATTTTCCTCTAGTTTTTCATTTATTTTGACTCTAATCTGTATTGTTCCTTTGTTCTGCTTGCTTTAGGTTTAGTTTGTGGGGTTTTCCCCCTAGTTTCTTGAGGTTGAAGTTTAGGTAATTGGTCTAAGACCTGTATTTTTAAAACATAGGCATTTTGACTACATATTACCCATTAAGTACTGCTTTAGCTGCATCCATAAGTTTTGATACATAGTGTCTTCATTTGCATTAATCACAAGAAATTTTCTAATTTCCCTTGTGATTCCTCTTTTCACCCATCTGTTAATTAGAAATATAGTGTTTAATTTCCATATATTTATGAATTCCCCCAAATTTCCTTCTGTTATTATTTCTAATTTCATTCTATTGTGGTCAGAGAACATATGTTGTATAATTTAAATCCTATTGAAAATATTAAGACTTTAAAAATGACCTAATATATGATTTATCCCAGAGAATGTTTCTACGTGCACTTTAAAAGAATATGCATTTATGGTTGTTGGGTGGACTGTTCCATGCATGTCTGTTAGGGCTACTTGGCTTAAAGTGTTGTTCAAGTCTTCTATTTCCGTCTAAGGTCTAAGTCTTCTGTTGACCTCTCTAGTTGTTCTACCCATGATTGCAAATGAGGTACTGAAGTCTCCAACGGCTATGATTGACTATTCTATGTCTCCCTTCAGTTGTATCAGTTTTTGCTTCATGTTTTCGGAGTTCTGTTGTCAGGCATATGTGCATACTTATGTCTTCTTGATGGACTGATCCTTTTATCATTATGTGATGTCTTTGTCTCCAGTAACAAATTTTGCCTTAAAGTCTGTTCTGTTTGAGATTTGTTTATCGACCTCAGCTCTCTTTGTGTTAAGTTCACATGGTGTATCTTTTTACAGCTTTTTACTTTCAACCTGTTTATGTCATTGACTAGTGTGTCACCTATAAGGCAGCATATAGTTGGATCATGACTTATAACCATTCTGGCATTTCTACCTTTTAACTGGAGTGTTTAATTCATTTACATTTAATGTAGTTACTGGTAAGGTAGGGTTTGGTCTGCCATTTTGCTGCTGTTTGTTTTCAGTGTCTAATACATTTTTGTTCCTCTATTCCTCCATTACCTCCATGCCTTGTGTTGTGTTAGTATTTTCTAGTGTGCCATTTTAATTCTCTATTTGTATCTTTTACTATATATTCTTTAGTTATTTTCTTAGTGATTTCACTGAGGATTACAATTAATATATTAATGTATATGAGACTAGTTTGGATTAATACCAACTTAATTTCAGTAGTATACAAAAATTTTGATCCCATGTAGTTTGTTCCTTCCTCCTTCCTTTGTACTGTTATTGTCATATAAGTTTTGTGTTTTTTCACTTTGTGCCCATCAATACAGATTTACAATTTTTTTAAATGCAGTTGCCTCTAAATCAGATAGCAGTAAAAAAGTTATGAACAAAAATGCGTCTGTGCTCTTTTATATTTACCTATGTCATTACTCTTATCAGTGTTCTTTATTTCTTCATGTGAATTCAAGGTACTGTCTATTGTCCTTTTACTGCAGACCAAAGGGACTGTTTATTATTTCTTGTTGGGCAGGCTTGCTAATAATGAATTCTGTTTTATCTGGAAATGTCTTACTTTCTCCTTCATTTTTGAAGAATTATTTTGCTAGATATAGAATTCTTGTTTGATAGTCATGTACTTTAGCACTTTGAATACGTCATCTCACTGCCTTCTGGCTTCCATGGTTTCTGATGAGCATCCCTTGCACCAGTCACTTCTCTCTTGCTGCTTTCAAGATTTTCTCCTTGTCTTTACTTTTTTGACAGTATGATTATATGTCCAGGAATGGATCTCTTAGAGTTTATCCTACTTGGGTTTCATTGAACTTCTAGGGTATATAAGTTAATATTTTTCATCAAATTTTATAGTCTTTGGCCATCAGTTTTTTTTCAAATACTCTTTTTCTCTTGTTCCCTTATGTGACTCCCATTATGCATATGTTGGTAAATCTGATGGTGTCCCATAGGTCTCTGGGGCTCTATTAACTTTTCTTCACTCTCTTTTCTTTCTGTTCCTCAGACTGGATCATCTCAATTGACCTACAGTTAAGTTTGCTGATTCTTTCTTCTGTCTGCTCAAGTCTGATGTTGAGCGCTTCTGGGAAATTTTAAATTTCAGTTATTTTATTTAAACTCTAGAACTTATATTTGGTTATTTTTATAATTTATATCTACTTGGTGAGACATAATTTTCATACTTCATTTCTTTGAATATTATTTAAAATAGCTGATTTCAAGTCTTTGCCTGCAGAGTCCAATGTTTGGACTCCCGCAAGTACAATTTAGTGACTTTTTGCAGTGTGTATGGGACATACTTGTTTCTTTGCATGTCTCATAATTTTTTGAGGGAAACTGGACATTTTAAATAATGGGTAACTTTGGAAATTAGATTTATTTACCCCTTTTCCAAAGGTTTGATGTTGTGACTGGTTTTTGTTTGTTTAGTGACTCATCTGAACTAATTCTATAAAGTCTATATTCTTTGTAGTGCATAGATCCTGAAGTCTTGATTAGGTAGTTTCATGGTGAGCTACACTGGACAGATTTCCTTAAACAACTGAAACCAAAAATTCTCCCAGTCTTTGTTGTGCACTTTGTGTGAACGTTGGGATACCCTTCAACACTCAGTCGGAAAGTTGACAGTTCTGTCTTAACCTTCACTTTCTGCTTGTGCAGATCATCAAGGTTAACCTAAAGTGAGAACTTAGGATGTCCTCAGGTTCTTCCTGAGCTGGAGTAGCAACCCTTGGCCTGTGAAAAGTCCTACGCATGCACATGACCATCTAACTTCCCAGGAAATGTTACAGCTTTTCAAAGCCCCTATGAATATCTCATTCCTCAACTTTTCCTCTTAAGTTTAAGTTTTCCTCTATTGTTTGCTCCAATGGTTATCTACTGCTTCAGGCAGCAACAACTGCCTTTAATTTTTTTCAGTAGATGTTCCTGTGGAAAAGGCTTGTCATACCTGGCAAGCTCTGATCAGGAAAAATAAAGACAGTGAGGCCTTGTAAGTGAGGTCTTCCAGGGAATCACCAGATAATTCTCTGGGAATGAGACTTTGAAGGGGTCCAACCCCATTCTGCTCCCTCCAGTGGCTTCTATGCTGCTGCTTCTATCTTGATTGTGGACTGTTGGTTTTCAAGGATACAGCAGAGCTGGAAATGGGCAGGGGGAATAGAAATAGAGCAAGTTAAAATGCCACAAGGCTTACTGTTCTGAGATTCAGCTATTTCTCTCAAATAAATATTCCTTGGAATACTGCAAGGTTAATTTCCAGAGTTCTGAAAAAAGTTAATTCTGACAATTTCTGTGAATTTTCTCCTTGTTTTTATGGAGGGGAGAATTTTTGGAGGTCCTTAATCCACCATTCTGGCTGGCTTTAAGTATAATGTCTTTTTATTTTTCTTAACAGGATGAATCTGGTTGAAACAATAAAGCCATCACTATGGACATTTCTAGGCATTCACATGGTTCCGTATCTGTGACAAAAACCAAACTGGATACAGTATGAATTATAGAAAATGTCCACACTCCAAATGAATGTTGCCAAAATTTTTCAGTATGCAGATTCAAAGAGTTTTAGAAAATTTTTTCCTTATATAATAAATATGAAAGAAAGAAAGGGAAAAAGGGAGAAAGAAATAAAGAAAGAAAGAAAAAGAAAAGAAAAGAAAAGAAAAGAAAGAAAGAAAGAAAGAAAGAAAGAAAGAAAGAAAGAAAGAAAGAAAGAAAGAAAGAAAGAAAGAAAGAAAGAAAGAAAGGGAAAGAAAGAAAGAAGGAAAGAATGAATCTTGGAATATTATAGTCTCAAAATTGCTATGAGAAACAAAATCTGAAATTTTTTATCACAGGCAGCAAGCATAATCCACACTTTGCTGTAAGGTGAATGAAGAAACAAACTGGGCCAACTCTTGCCAAGTCTCTTAATTACATATAAAAATAACCTCCAAATGCTCCACCTCTGCCCAGCCACCACATTGGGCTGCCAGTACTTTTCTGTCTCTGATGTACAAGGGACCATATAGTCATGCTTTAAAGAGAACAACCTAGACCGTGAAGCAATCCCTTTTCCTGACCAAGCATAACAGTCAGTCAGCTATGGTCAATCCTGTTCCTAGACACACCTGCATCACTTTTGGATCTATCAGCACAGAGAGGTACTTCCTGGGTAGGGACAGTGAGACTTGAATGATTTTTAGACAGACATTTGGCTATTTTCAAGAATACAGGCTTCATAAAAATCCCCTCAGTTTAAGAGAAGGCAAAATAGTCACTTGATTCCTGGGGAAATGTAGAAGAGCCTCATTAGGAGTAAGAAAGAGTTGGTGGAAAATCCAAAGATAATAAACGCATAGTAAAATGGCCAAAAATAAGATTCCTTATTTTTAAATAAGATTACAAGCCTATGAAATGAATTTAATCTCAATATTTAATTACATCAGGTTGCATTAGCGTTGGCCGTTAGGAATTCACGTTCATAAATCATCTGAATAAAAACGTTTTGCTTTCTGCTGAAGCAATGTATTGTGTTTAAGCTTTTTACGGTAAAGATAGACATGTTTGATTTTTCAATTCAGGAAACATAAACTTAATTTTACTACAATAATTTCTAAAACTGGCTTTGAAAGAGATTACAAAGTAGATACATATTTTAGGGAAAACTATATGCAAAGCCTCATGAGCCAACTGGTATTGAAGCCTTTTTTTCTTAGACTGTGAACATTTTAATTCCTAATGCTAAAAATGGAAGTGCGATGTACATTAACCCATGCAGGCAAGCCAGAATGTGAAAGGTTTTAGTGAGTATTCAGTACATTGACCAAAAGATGTTTAATGCAGACTTCACTTTTCCAGAAAAGGAGGGCCAGATAACAAGATAACAAAGGAGTTCATCATTCTTTTCTATTAACCAGAGTTGATCCTCCACTAGTCAGGGCTCTTTTGTGTATTGATCATTTAAAAAAATGTTAAAGTGTGCTAAAAATATATATTTTATTCATTGAAGATGCAACATTTCATCTACACAATGCTATGTAATTAAAGATTTTGGTATGATAACCATTAGGTATTTTGAAGAACACAGATAAGGTAATCCACTTAAAATGGACCCCCTTTCTACTGTATCATAAGAGGACCTATGCCCAACAGGGTATCCTGGATTTTAAAATTTACTGTTAACCACATGTCAGACTATTGATGTAAACTTACCTGAACAGACCATATTTTCCAAGTAATTCACATTTTTTGCATTATTATAACTGCATGAAATATTTCTCTATGTATGATAACTGCTGCTAAAGAAAACACATATATAATAAATTCAGAATTTTCTGCAAGACCCTGGACACTATTCAAATACTTAAAATGTTTTTCTCCAATCTATAACACTCTTTTATAATATCAAAATGTTAAGAATGACATCAGTGAATCCAGTATAAAATTTTTATAATGAACAGCACCAAAGAAGCCAAATAAAAAATTCCACTTCTCACTAATTAAGCTGGGTGCTGCACCAAAGATTAAAGTTGAGACTGGCCGAAGGTTGCCTGCCCAGCCCTCTGCTGGAGTTCAACATACATTGTTTATAACAGGTACAGAGAGGCTGCTTGGATTGTAAGGATCTACGTAAAATTTCAGACAAGTTAAAAGTATTACATATCCTTGTCTGACAAGAATCCTGAATATCAGGTTAGCAAATTTCATAGCTCCATTTTAAGACATATGATCACAGAGGGTTAAGTGGAAAGATACTGAAAAATATTTACTGTCACTTAAATGATAGGCAGCATCCACTTAGGCCTGAACCTCATTTGTGAAGTTTCATTCCACATTTTTCACCTCGCAGTTTATGTACATGTAGAGGTTACGCTAAAACTTCAATTATTCCAAAGGATGAAAGAAGTGTTACATTTTGATACAGATCTTCAGTTCCTATTATCCTGTAAGCCTTTGAAGTGTTAAGGCTGAGCAGGCCAGCTATGAAAGGGACAAGAGGAAGTGAGAACAGTGGAAATACAGTTGGTGATGTTCTGCCTTCACCATTCTATACAGATAGTCTGTTTTCCGGGCAGCAGGTGGTGTGACTGTGAAAAGATCACACATTTGTCAGTAACTATGTAGGATTTTTAGCAGTTAGAGCCTAGCATCACAGATTTAGGGCAGCTAATAAAATGCCGTAAACCAAAATTTTGACAAGTCTGAAATTTTTTTAAAATAAATTTTCCTACCAAGTAAACCTTGGTTCCCTTTTAATCTTGCCTTACAAAAAACTCCATATAATTGAATTTTTTTTTAAACAAAGTAAAAAAAGAATCACTTCGCAGCAACCAGATGAACATCTGGTGGCAAAGCAACACTAAAATGCCATCCTTTCAAAGGAAGAGCAAATATGTGAGTGCTCCATTAAGAGCATTATCTCCTGTCAAAGCACAAGCTCACACTTTCCATCTATGGCCTTTTTGCAAAAGTCCAAGGCTGAATTTGGACCTGCTTTTCCTGTGTCTTCTCAGTGGTACCTGGACAACAGTGTGTCAAGTACATAAGAAATCTAGGGTCAAAAATGAAGATTATCTAATGCACCAGGTATTTAAATGAATGTGCCCAGGCTGTAGTTAGAATCACCTTGTGTAAAAACTAGTTAGAAGTAGCTAAAGCCAGTTTACCACATATAACAAAAATATTTCAAAGTCAATATAAATTTAACCATAAGCCCATCTAACAAGAAACACTAGAGGTCATATTTTGATGTGTCTTTTTCTCTCCCCTTTTCAGTAGCTAGAAAGTGTTTAAATCTGGGAAGATAAGGATCAGATCTTTTAAAGCCTCAAATAGTCCCTCAAACTCTTCTCATATTAAGAAAAAAAAACTTACCAGGAAACAAAGGAATTCAAAAATTATTTTTCTGTAAATAGCCTTTCAAAATAAGTGTGCTTCATTTATAATCTACATTTTAATTTTTAAAATCCCTCACAAAAGTCTCTTAATACATTGCAAAACTTTATATCTATATATGTGTGTTAGGACCCCTCTGACGCCTCTACTGGAGTCTAACTTGGCTGCCATCTCACGCACCACCCCCCAAGGCCCCCAACCCCAACCCCAACCAACACACACACTGCTGCTCAATACTACTGAGCCCATAGGGTTTGCTGAAATTCGTTAAAAACACGGAGGAAAACCTCTGAGGGAAATAATTCTCCGGGGAAAGAAAGAGAAAGGAGAAGGTTACAAGTATCATTGAAGGTTCGTGTGTTCAAAAGTTAATTTGGTTGTATCACCAAATTATAGTTCTTCAGGGAACTGAAACCTGTTCTAAATTAGACTTGGGGACGCGCATCAGTCCGCGTGTATAAATCCGCGTAAATACTCTGCGTATGAGACACACTCACATAAAAAGAAAAACACAGAAGACAGACGGTCTTCAATTTGGGGAAGGATATATTCCAACTTGGGGGGAGGGTGAAGGCATTTCAGCTGTGAAGCTCTGTCAGGACATTTCCAGAGCTCTGCAGTCCCCGAGTCTGACAGGACAGGCTGTAGGGAGGGGCCAGTTGGGCCTGGCTGGACTGTCCCCTCTCTCTGCTGCACAAATGGTGTGCGACGTGCGGGCG
Source organism: Camelus dromedarius (assembly GCF_036321535.1). Taxonomy (NCBI): domain Eukaryota; kingdom Metazoa; phylum Chordata; class Mammalia; order Artiodactyla; family Camelidae; genus Camelus; species Camelus dromedarius. The sequence continues at coordinate 7,041,511 of NC_087464.1, forward strand.
ACTTCGGTGTCAAGCTGGCCACACTCCTGAGGCTCTTGAGTGTTTATCAGCTCAGTAGGTCAAAAGTCTGCAGACACTGGGTGGAGCAGCAGTAAGCCACAAAACTCACAGTCGTCCTCCTGGAAGGGGAAAAAGGGAGACAAGGACACTGTGAGTTCAAGTTAAAGTCTCAGGATTCTTTCCATCAGAGACAATCTTTTTCTTTGTTAAAATATGAGATGAGGAACGGTCAATGAAGTGCACAACAGAAATGTAAATTCCTTTTAAAATTGAGCACTGGAATTAGTGAGGAATGTGCATGCTTACTTTACTAGACGTTTTCAAATGACATAACATCCCTGTGTTAGCAGTGAAGGAAAAATAAGCTTTTTGCATCTTATGGTTTGAATTGTGCTTAGTAGAACCAATAGTGCAATGAAAGAATTTGAAATACATTATAAAAATCATCTAACAGAAAATGTCACCAATTTAGCTAGAAAACTTACATATACCAAAAAACTTAAACAACATAATTTTCAGGAATGTATCCTACAAATGTATTCCCACAGATTGCTTATAGAGGTAATTTCAGAATCTGAATAGTGGGGTTTGAGGGTCTTTTCCCACAAAGCAGAGAAATTCCATCTTAAACCCCTGTTCGGCACCTTCCTGCAGTGAGTCATGAGCCCTCTGACGTACCCTGGGCGGCTCCCGCTGTTAGACGCCTTGTTTTCCTACCAGAAGTGCTATCCTTTGGTAAGGAGAGAACAATCCACTGGCATTTTCATGGGACGCCCCTGGGCCGACTGTCTTCTATTTTCCCCACCCTAGTTTTTACCTTTCTCTGTAGTCCAAGGAGGTGACCTCGACAGACCCTACCACCAAAACTGCCTGACTGCTGGTTTCTAGCAGAATTAGGCCAGCGGGAGGCATAGCAGGGAAGCTGAAGGGCAGGAAGAGAGAAAAGCTGAATATTTCTTTTCTTCTTCTTTTTTTTTTTTTTAATAGACTTTCTTCTTTTAGGGCAGTTTTCGGTTCACAGCAGAATTGAGCAGATTTCTTCTTTTCTTTTTTTCAAAGTCTAGTTAGTTGAGGTATAGTTACATACAAGCATACAATAAAATTCACCCATTTTAAGTGTACAGTTGAATGGGCTTTGAGATATATACTATTATTGAACTAATACCACAGTCAAGTAATAAAACATTTCTCGTATCCCCACAAATTCTACTTGTAGCCCCACGCCCCAGCCCCAACTCCCTGCCAAGTCTCCAGCAACCATTTGATCAATTTATTTCTCTTTGGCATTATTTCCCCTGGGCACCAAATCCTCCAAAAGAAGCTTTGTCATTATTCCATCTTGGATAATAAAAACCCTCGAGGTGAGAGCTAGACCTGCTTCTACAGGTTCTCTTGTCTTAGATTTTTGGACTAATCTTGGATTCCCTTTCCAACTGGTTCCAGCTGTTTGGCTGTGAGGATAAAGCTTCCCTGGATGGACCCTCCTGCCTGGCTCCAGTTCTCACTTGGCTTCGGTAACACTTTTCAACACGCAACCAGACAGTGGACAGCTCTGCCTTAGCCTTCACGTCCTGCTCACCCAGAGTCTCAATATCAACCAGAGGTGGGAGCTCAGGGCCTTCTTGGGTTTCTTCTGAGCATGCTCACATCCTTATGCATGCACACAGTCTTACATACTCCCAGGAGTACGTTAGCGCTTTCCAAGCCCCAGTGGAGACCTCATTCCCCCAATTTTCCTCTTTAGCTTTATGGTTAGCCTACTGTTTGCCCAGCAGTTATCCACTGCCTCAGGCATCTGTGAAGTTAACCAATTGCCTGTAATTGTTTTGACAATTTTTTTTTTCCAGACTATACAAACAGTTCATACAACTCACCACCACCACCACCAACAAACAACAAGTAACCCATTCAAAAAATGGGCAGAAGACCTAAACAGACATTTGTCCAATGAAGACATACAGATGGTCAACAGGCACATGGAAAGATGCTCAACATCGCTAATTATCAGAGAAATGCAAATCACAACTACAATGAGGTTATCACCTCAGACCAGTCAGAGTGGCCATCATTAAAAAGTCCAAGATTCCTTTTAACATTGTTTAACTTAATGGCAATATTTATAGTTTAATAGAATAAAACACAATTTCAGTTATTAGATTTTGGGGGGGGTTGTTTGCTTTCAGTTACACACGAGCAAAACTGTTGACTCTCAATATTTTGATACCCTCAGAGAAGAGGCTTTTTGCACTGGTAAGGTCTAACTGAAGTCAAATAAAGACAGACTGCAGGTGGGGTTTTTCAAGGAATCACCAAACAGTGACGGTGCTCTGGCAATGGGCCTTTGAAGACACTCCCTCTCCCCTCTACTCCTTTCCACTTGCTGCTGGGCTGCTGGTTTTTACTGTGATTGCAGAGTCTTGGTTTTCAAGGTTAAGACTAGAAGATGGGACTGTAAGTTAAAATATCACAAAGCTCTCTATTCTTACTGAGATGCAGCCACTTTTCTTGAATAAAGGCGCTCTGGGTTACTGTAAGCCTTTTGTTAATTTCCAGAGTTCTGAAAAATTCTATTCTCACCATTTTTTTTGCCAGTTTTCTCATTGCTTTTATGGAAAGGTTGACTATTTCTACCCCGGCCCATCTCTACCCTTCTGACCAGAACTCCTATTAAGCAGGTCCTCTCAGATGGCTCTAGTTCTCAACAGCCTCCAGATCTCCCTTTGTCCTTCATGCCTAAAGATTAAGAATGGTAAAGCTTCCTACTGCTGTAAGTTCTCAGGTACTTCATCACCCTTGTGGGTGCTCTGAACCCTGCCTGTACTTCTGTAAATCATCCCTCTCCATTAATTTCACTTCAAAATCCCAGCTTATGTGTGTTTTCCAGCCAGTACCCTGACTGATTTAGTATACGTTAAAGGAAGTGGTCTAAAGAAACAGTCCATTAAAGTGGGATTCTGGGATTGGGTTGGTAAACGCATGAATGGTCTCCTTTCTAGGGGAAAATGGGACACTGCTAATCTTTAGTCAGTTACGGCATCACGATTACTCGAAGCATCACTGAGATTGCCAGTGAGGGTAAGGCACTGGGAGATAGCGTGGCTCTGGCATTTGATAGCTGTGGCATCATGTTGAATTCAAAGATTGGGAGGGTGATGGCTTCTTTTGACTGCTGAAGATACTCCCCCAAATCCCAAACCCCTCCAAAAAAAAACCCAAAAAAAACACAAAAAACAAAATTCTCACCTCAAGGCATAGGTAGAGAGAGAATCAGAAAGTTTCTACGGTGGCCTTAAAGGAATTCTTATTTTATGAAGCTGTGGGAGGAACATGCCTGAGGCCTGAATGTACAGGCTGCAGAATCACATGTCAGCTAAAGGTGTGTTTATGCTCAGTCTCTTACGCTAAGGCAAAGAAGATGGTTGGGAAGGGGTGGAGACTTGAGATGGAAACCTTTGTTTGTCCAGACACAAATCTAAGAACCCAGAGCGTCTAATATCTCTAAACGTTTCCTCACATCAGAATCAATCCTTCTTACCTTCGAAGAAAATAAGCATTTGTTTGAATAAAAATATATCACTGGCTTCATCTGGGGGTGGTTATATGAAAAAAGAAACACCTACTCTCTTCAGGACCCACACCAACAATACTTACTGCCTCTAGACCCACAGAGAGTAAAATCTCAGCATGATTCAGAGAGTTAATTGCAAGGCCTGCTCCTGGGAGAGATTATGTACATGAAGGAGTTGTAGAATCTTGCCAAGTTTTATTAGCAGGAATCTGGAAAGCAAGCATGGAAATGGATTCTAAGTATATTAGCCAGTAAGAATAATTCTAAGATTGGATTAAGCCAAGAAGGGTGCTTCACAGAGGCCTTAGGATTCAACGTGTTAGCTCGAGTACCTGTAATGGTTAATAGAAGTCTGGACTCAGTACAGGCTTACAGTCAAGGAAACAGAGATGCTGGAACTCCCACTGCACAGTCTAGAGGGAGGAGATCAAAGGCTTAGCGAAATGTTGAAATGGATCCAGTGTGGCGTAACTTGCTCAGTCACCTCCTGGAAACTTCTGGGAGGGTCAGGAAGACAGTCCCTTCACTAAGACATTAAGATATGTCTTGGTGAGGGGAATACAAACTGGAAGTAGCAAGCGCACTTAATACTTATTACAACACATGCCTACTAGAGGCGAAAGAGAAAGCTTGCAAAAGTTCAGGCATCTGCTACATTGGTAAAGTTTCAAACGAGAAAGAAGAATTGCATCCAGAACTGCCCACTATGAAGAAACAGATCCACACTTGTGGGTGGGTCCCTTTGGATTCTGGAAGCAAAATACATTTTGGTGGGAACTACTGGTTCTCCCAAGATGGAGTAGCCCCAGTCCTCCAAGATCTTTTCTCTTACAACTAAAACACCATGGTCAGAACATAATAAACACGCACTGGAAGATTCTGAAAGATAGAATGAAGGTAGACAGCCTAGGACCCTGGGATTTGAGAATAAACACAGTAATGGTGAATGCCCTAGGTTTCCTTATTATCTCTCATATATTCAGATAGGATGCTGTAGACACTTACAACCCGAACCACCAGCAAGCAGAGACCAAGAGAAAAAAAAAAAAGCCAAGAAAAGTCTGTTCTCCCTATCCAAAGAATGGGGACAAAGAAATCTACCAAATTCTATGGAAAGTAAATAAGCAGTTGCTTGGGCTGGGTGTGGGGGAACAGAGAAGCAATAGCTGAAGAGTCCAAGGTTTCTTTTAGGGCGAGAAACATGTTCTAGACTTGTGGTGCTGGTTGCACCTATCTGTGAATATAGTAAAAACTAATGAATTGTATACTTTAAATGGGTGAATTGTCATGTAAATTATCTCAATAAAGCTGTTAAAAAACAACAGCACTGAAAGGAGAAGTAGGTAAGTTCACGGTTAGAGTGGGGACTTCAACATCTTCCTCTCAGCAGCTGACAGACCCACTAGACAGAAATCAGCACAGGTATAGAAGCAAACAACTCAATGAGCCAGAGAATCAAACTGATATATACAAAACGCTCCACTCAACAGCAGCAAATTACACTTTTTTCCCCAAAATGCCCTTGGAACATTCACCAAGATAGACTATATTCTGTGCCATAAAACAAATCTCATAAATTTGAAAGAACTGAAATACAGAGAACATGTCTGGTTTCATTTTTCACATATGAAGAGCCTAGAAGTCCTCACTCTTGTTCTTACAAGAACAAGCTGAATAAATTGAAAATCAGTAACTCCTTCCACTCTAACTAGAGAATTGAGGTTGTAGGGCAAACTGCAACCTCAAACTTTAGTGAGACAAGTGAATCCAGGGAGTCATGGCTAAGAACTGCTTATGTGGACAGAAGATGCTAGAATTGCTGTGGGCTGAGTGTGGACAAGCCTGAGAGTGAGATACTCCTGGGACTGCAAAATTATGGTGACCTGCCCATATTCTTGGGAATTTTCCTGTAGGAAAACTATAGGCTGTCATGGTGAAAAGTCAAAAAAGACCTCCTTGCTGCTCAGTCAGGAGGAAGAAAAGAGTAGACACTGTGTAACATGCCCAGAGCACCCTCCACAACAAAGGGCTGCTCCCAGAGGAAGAGAGTTCACCAGAGCCTGATCCCAGCTGGGGAAGGGCACTCTTCCCACTGCGGCCCCCTCTGTGAAGGTCATAGCCCAGAAACACAGGCCCATTAAAATACTGAGACATAATCATAAAATCTCAGAATACTTCCCTCCCTCACTTACCACCAGAGTAAACGGGCTCCAGCATAAGGACAGTGGCTTGCAGATAAAACAGCTGTAAGATGCAGGCTCTCTGAGGAGGAGTATATGTGGAAGCCCAAAGTCAAGCGAAGAGAATTAAAGGACATTAAAAGAATCTGAATTTGAATTCTAAGCTTCTAGTACTTACTATAGCAAACATTAAACACAGCTCATCTCCTAGAGAGATTAAGGTACAATTTCACACTAAATGCCAATTTATCTCAGTTCTTATTACCCAGTAAAATATGTCTGACTTTCAACAAAAAATTACAAGAGATGTCAAAGGGCACAAAAAAGTACATGCTGAAGAGTCAAGGAAAACCTCAGAACCAGACTCAGATGTGACAGAGATGTTAGAATTCTTACAGGGAATTAAAAAAAAAATAGAACAGAAAATCTAGACCTGTGAGACAACTTTTAAAGGTACAACATATACATAATTAGAATGCTAGAAAGAGAAGGAGAGAAAAAGAACAGAAGAAATATTTGAAGTATTAGTGGTTAAGAACTTTACAAAATTAATGACAAATCCAGAAGCTTAACAGTACCAAGCAGGATAAAAATAAAAAACAAAAACAACCCCCCAAAAATTACACATAAGCATATCATATTTAAACTGGAGAAAACCAAAGAAAAGGGAAATCTTAAAAAAAAAAAAAGCCAGAGAGAAAAACCCCTTTATCTATAGAGGAACAATCATAAGAATTACAGTAGACCTCTTATTAGAATCATGCAAGTGAGAAGAGAATGGAGTGAAACACTCGCTGTGCTCAAAGAAAAGAAATCACTAACTCAGAATTCTATAATGCAGTGAAATTATCCTTCAAAAGTACAGGAGTATAAAGAATTTTTCAGAGAAACTGAGAACTGAGGAAGTTCACTGCCACCAGACTTGCCTTCTGAGACAGGTTGAAAGGAGTTCTTCAGGGAGAGGAAAAAGGATAGAGGCCAGAAATTCAGATCTACATAAAAACAGGGATAGGGATGACCCTAAGGTGTCCACCAAAAACTATTAGAACTAATAAATTAATTCAGTAAAGTTAAAAGATGCAAGATTAATATACAGAAGTATATTACTTTTCTACAGTAATAATGAACTATCAGAAGGAGAATTCAACAAAACAATACTTCTTATTATTGCATCAAAAAGATTAAAATACCTGGAAGTAAATTTAACCAAGGAGGTGAAAAACCTGTACTCTGAAAACTGTAAGACACTGACAAAGGAAACTGAACACAATACAAATATATGGAAAGATGTTCAAGGATTGGAAGAATTTATATCATTAAAATGTCCATATTACCTAAGTCTACAGATTTATGTGATCCCTAAGGATCATATTTAACAAGTAATCCTAAAATTTATATGGAACTTAAAGACCCTGAGTTGCCAAAGCAGTCTTGAGAAAAAAGAACAAAGCTGGAAGGATCATGCTCCCTGATGTCAAACTGTACTACAAAGCTACAGTCGTCAAAACAGCATGGTACTGGCACAAAAACAGACATACAGATCAATGGAATAGAATATAGAGCCCAGAAATAAACCATGAAGTTACGGTCAATTAATCTACGCCAAGGGAGGCAAGAATATACAATAGAGAAAAGATGGTCTCTTCAGTAAGTGGTGCTGGGAAAACTGGGCAGCTACCTGTAAAAGAATGAAATTAGAACATTTTCTCACACCACATACAGAAATATACTAAAAACAGATTAAAGACCTAAATGTAAGACTGGAAACCATAAAACTCCTAGAAGTAAACATAGGCAGAACATTTTCTGACGTAAATCACAGCAATATTGTTTTTTGATCTGTCTCCTAAGGCAAAGAAACAAAAGCAAAAATAAACAACTTAAAAACTTCTGCACAGAAAAGGAAACCATCAACATAACAAAAAGACAACCTACTGAATGGGAGAAAATATTTGCAAATGATGTGACTGATAAGGGATTAATATCCAAAATATATAAAAATAGCTCATATAATTCAGTATCAAAAAACACACAACCCAATAAAAAAGTGGGCAGAAATCACAAATAGATATTTTTCCAAAGAAGACATACAGATAGATGTCCAACAAGCATATGAAAAGATGTTCAACAGTGCTATCATCAGAGAAATGCAAATGAAAACCACAATGAGAAGTCACCTCACTGTCAGAATGGCTATCATAAAAAAACCTACAAATAAGAAATGTTGGTAAGGATATGGAGAAAAGGGAACTCTAGCACACGGTTGGTGGGAATGTAAATTGGTGTAGCCACTATGGAAAACAGTATAGAGGTTCCTAAAAAAACAAAAATAGAACTACCACATGATCTAGCAATTCCACTTCTGGATATATATCTGAAGAAAACAAAACACTAATTCAAAAAGATACATACACCCCAATGTTCACAGCAGGCTTATTTACAATGGCCAAGATATGAAGTAACCTAAGTGTACATCAACAGAAGAATGGATGCAGAAGACGTGGCATATATATACACACAATGGAATATTAAACCTGAAAGTAATATGATATTGTAAGTCAACTACACTTCAATAAAAATTTTTAAAATAAAAACATTTTCAGAATAAATAAGTTAATTAAATCAAATAGAAAGGTTGTTGGAGAAGGAATAAAGGTAAATAAAATACTTCATTTTTGTAATTTTCAGTTGATCTAAAAATTACCTTGTTTGAAATAATAAGAGTAACAATGTATTGTATGATTACAGCAGATGAATAGTGAAATGAAAGACAGCAATGTTATAACAATTGGGAGGGAGGAGTTAGGAATACTAGGTACCTGTACTACATGTGGAGAAGTATAGTGTGCCATTTGAAGATGGAGTTAGATTACTTAAAATGTATACTGTAAACTCTAAGGAAACCACTACAAATTTTTAGAAAAGAAGTTTAATTGATATGGTATGAAAGGAGATAAAATGGAATTACATAAAATGCTCAGTTAAAAATCAGAGAAGACAAAAAAGGGGGAGGGGAGAAAGAACAGAGATAAAAAATAGAAAATAGTTAAAATCAGTAGTTATTAATCCAGCTAAATCAATAATCACTTTAAATGTGAATGTCTAAACAGCAAGGAAAAGACAGAGATTGTCTGAATGGATGAAAAACAAGACCTAATTATATATTGTGTACAAGAAACCCACTTTAAACATATAAATGCAGATTGGTTAAAAGTAAAGGGATGGTGAAAGATATACTGTATTAATGCTAAACAAAACAAAGATGGAATAGTTGTTTTGTTACAGATACAGCAGACTTCAGGACAAGCAAAATTATCATAAAGAGGAGCATTACATAGTAATAAAGGGGTCAATTCTCCAAGAAGGCATAACAAGGTGAAAGGTGAACGAACCTAATAACAGAGCATCAAAACACGTGATGCAAAAACTGATAGACCTTCAAGGAGAAAAGACAAACCCGCTATGAGAGTTGGCGATTCCAACACCCTCTTTTGAGTAATTGATAGATCTAGAAAGCAGAACATCAGAGAGAATATAGTTGAACTCAACAACATGATTAATCAACTGATGTTTACAGACATTCTATCCAACAACAGAAAAATACACACTCTTCTCAAGTTCCAGAGAAATTTAAATATTTTGGACTGAATGAAAATGAAATACAACTGATCAAAAAATTCTTGGATGCAGCAGCAGAAGTACTAAAGGGGAATTTATAGCACTAAAAACAAATATTAGAAAAGAAGAAATCTCAAAAATCAATAACCTAAGCTTCCACCAGGAAGTCAGAGAAACTAAAGCAATTTAAGTCTAAAGCAGGTAAAAACTATAAGGCATGTTCTATGTCCATTACATTGTCCATTATGGAATCAAACTAGATACCAACAACAGAACAGGAAAATCTCCAAATGTGGAAATCTTCCCCATGGATTAAAGAGATAGTCTCAAAGGATATAAACACTTTCATGAACTTAATGAAAATAAAAATAAACATACACAAATTTGAAAGGTCTCAAATCAATAATCTAAGCTTCTACCCTAAAAAATCTAAAAAAACCAAACCAAACCAAAAAAAAAAAAAAAAAAAAAAAGAGAGAGTGAGAGAAATAAACCCAAAGCTAACAGAAAAAAGGAAATAATAAAGAAGAGAAATAAATGAAGTTGAAAACTTTGCTAGGATTAAGGATGTCAATAAAACTTATAAATCTTTAGCATGATTTACACAAACAAAGAAAACACAAACTAATACAAGAAATGAAAGAGGTGACCTTAGTACATATCCTGCAGCCATTAAAAGATATAAGGGAATACTGTAAACAGCTACACACTTATAAATTTGCAAACTGAGAAGAAATAAATGAATTCCTTGGAAACTACAAACTAACAAAACTCAACCAAGAAATAGCCAACCTGAATAGTCCTGTAACTATTAAAGAAATTGAATCTGTAATTAAAAAAAAGAAAGAAAGAAAAGAAATTTCCAGGCCCAGATGGTTTCACTGGAGAATTCTATCAAGCACTTAAAAAAGAACTAAGAAGAATTTTTACATGATCTTTTTCAGAAAAATAGAAGAGGAGGAAAACTTCCCAGCTCATTTTATGTGACTCTAAAGTCAGAAAAAGAGTTCAAAACCAGAAAACTGCAGACCAATATCTCTCATGAACACAGACACAAAAATCCTCAACAGAGTATTAGCAAATCAAATACAGAAATGTATAAAAAGAACTATACACCATAATCAATTGGGAGTTATTTGGGGTATGTAAGACTGGCTGGTTCCATATTTGAAAATCAGTGTCAACCAATGTATATCAATAGGTTAGCAAAGAAAACTTTGCCTATCAATGGATTCAAGAAGTATTTGACAAAATACAACATCCATTCATAATAAAAACTCTCAGCAAACCAGGAATAGAGGATCTTTCTCAATTTGATAAAGATTTGTTAAAACCTGCTGCTATTTTATATTTTACAGTGATGTCCATTTTTACCACCTTAGTCATGACAGTACATACTGGAAGTAATAAACTGCAATAAAGCAAGAAAAAGAAATAAAAGGCATACATATTGGAAAGGAAGAAATAAAAACTATTCCTACTTTCAGATGACATGTCTACGTAGAATATGCCAAGGAATCTGCAAAATCACTCCTACACTCCTAAGAAAGTTCACCATGGTTGCAAGCACATAAAATCAAAATAGACAAATCAATCATATTCCTGTATACTAACAATAAACACATGGAAATTGAAATTTTAAAATATATTATTTATAAACACACAAAGGAAGTGAAATACTTGGGTATAAACTTAAAATATTTAAGGACCTGCATGCTGAAAATTATTAAATGATGATGAAAGAAATAAAAGAATATCCAAATGAATGGAGAGATACACTGTGTTCATACATTGGAAAACTCAGAGTAGTACAGATGTCAATACTCTCCAAACTGATCTACAGATTAAATGCAATTCTGATCAAAATCCAGCACAAAGTTTTTTTGGAACCAAGAAAAGCATATTCTAAATCTTATCTTATATGGAAAAGCAGAGGCCTTAGAATAGTTAAAACAAGCCTGAAAGAAAAGAATAAAATGAAAGCACCACTATACCAGATAGTAGGGCTTACCGTGTAACTATAGTAATCAACATAGTTTGACAGCTGAGAGAGACACAGATCAATGAAATGGAAGAAAACACAGGAAAACAGCTTCATAACCTTGGGAGTAGGTAAAGATTTCTTAGGACATGAACTATAAAATTAAAATGGATAAATTTGACTTGATCAAAATTTAAACCTTCTGCTTTGCAAATCACACTCATAAGAAAATTAAAAGATCTCTTTTGAGATTTTCTTAACTCAGGAAGTTATGTAAATTTTAAGTTATTAGGTACTTTGTATTGCCTTAATTTAAAAAAATAAGTAAAGTTAGTTAGAACCCTAGTTCAGATAATTTGCTACATCAGAATGTACATATTTGTATAAGTAACAACTGGAATGAAACTCAGATACAAAACGATCTTAAATGCCCAAGTGCATTTTTGAGGATCAGCTAACTAAACTCAGTTCTTCCTTTAAAAAAAAAAAAAGATAATTATGTTAAGTGAAAATCACGCATAGACGTGATACACTTCATACCACAACCAACTAATTTTTAAAATAAAGGTTCTAAGCAAAAGAACTCAATTTCATAAAGATATGGGATTGTTATTCACTGAGGCATAATGCCCACTGGACCAACATTAACCCCTTATGATGCTCAGGAGGGTACAGTGGGTAACCTGGAGGTGTCATATTTGTGGTGCAAAGAAATCTCAACTCTGTGTACATATTTATTTTCAAGAGACATTTAACAACATATTGTATCTCACTGTTGCATGAATGATTTAAGTTGTTACAAGTACACCAACAGCCTAAGCCTTAATGGATTTGTGTTGGTTAAGACCTTTACAATTACAGAACTGTAGCACCAGAGACATGATAGGTTTAGAGAGAAACTTTTAGCTAAGCAATAAACTCTATAATTAGGAAGAAGATGCTGATAAATTCTACAAAGAACATCAGACATGACATTTGTTGCTTTAGAATCTCTGAGCATATTTATAGGCAAGGCAGAAGACAGAGCATCTCAGTTTAGTTTTAAGATACAAAATACCACTATTCTTAAGAAAAAAATCACAATGTTGTTGCACATATTGGAGCCCACAAAAATCATAAGAAATGTGGTGTTTTCTTCGCAAACCTGTTTCCCGGTTAGAAACAAAAACATATTGTTGACTCATACAGAAATTCAAGCCAGAAGAAAAATAGTATTAGACAGAGTTGATCAGATGAAATCCCAAGTCTGTGTACTTATTACTTACGGGAGAATCATCTAATAACATACTGTGTCTGCTTGTTACATTTATGTTAATAGTGATTATCTCTCACGGGAAAAAGATTCTGTGTGTATAACCGGAGGCTTAAATATTTACTTGCTTCTCTCCTAGATCAGTCCATGCCCTAGAACTTTAGGAGTGAGATATGTATGGGAAAAGTAGTATCCGGTGATTTGGTTAGATCTGAACTCCTAGCACCTAGTACAGAGTCTGGCACACAGCAGATGGTCAGCACATAATTGCCGAGTGATACAATGAGGAAGAAACAGTTGAGAACAATTTATTTAAATTTGTTGAAGAATATTTTACCTGTGCAAAATTTCTTCCTAAGTCACCTTAAGAGTGTGCCAACAAGATTAACAGATACAAACACTATACACAAAACAGATAAACAACAAAGTACTACTGTATAGCACAGGGAACTATATTCAATAGCTTGCAATGACCTATAATGAAAAAGAATATAAAAAAGACTATATATATATATATATACACACACACACACATATATATATATGAATCCCTATGCTGTATACCAGAAACTAACACAGCATTGTAAATTAACCCAGAGATATGGGAAGAACCATTGGGATTCTAGGCCATTTGCAGTTTCGGTCTCAAAATGCCCTGGTGATTTAAGAGAGACCTTCTGAATGTCTGTGATAGTTAATTTTTTGTGTCAACTTGACTAGACTATGGTACCCAGTTGTCTGGTTAAGTACCAGTCTAGATGTTGCTGTGAAGGTGTTTTTAAGATGTGATTAACATTTAAATCAGTAGGCTCTGAGTAAAGCAGATTATTCGCCATAATGTAGGTGGGCCTCACCCAATCAGCTGAAGGCCTCAAGAGCAAAGAAGTAGAAGGATTTTGCTTAAGACAGCCACATAGAAACCCTACCTGAGTGTCCAGCCTGCTGCCCTGTGAAAGTCAGACCCACAATTATAATGCAACATCAATTCTTTTCTGAATTTCTAGCCTTCCAGTCTGCTCTGTGGTTTTGGACTTCCCAGCTCCCAAACTGTGTGAGCCAATTCCTTAAAATCAATCAATCTCTCTCTTTCTATACTTACTATTTACAGATATAGGTACAGATATATGTTCTGTTTCTCTGGAGATCCATAACTAATACAGATTCAGCTACTGGTCAGTGAGATGCTGCTGTAACAAGTATTAAAAAAAAAAACTTACAAGTGGCTTTGAAATTGAGCAGTGGAGGCTGGAAGAGTCCTGCCTTGAGGAGACTGCTGGTAGAAGAAGGATCTAGTGAGGGCTTTCAAAGGAAAGAGGAGAGCTATGGAAAAAGCTTCTATGGCCTTAGAGAATACAGACACTGTCATGAAGAGAATGCTGCTGGAAATACGAGCGTTAAAGGTGTTTCCTGTGAGGTCTCAGACAAAAATGAGGACTGTGTTATTGGAAAAGGAAAGAAAGATGATCTTTGTTATAAAGCACAGAGGAGTCGACTGAACTGTGTTCTGTTGGGTGGAAAACAGAAATTGCAACTGATGAACTTGGATGTAGGCATACCTCGGATAGTGTGGGTTCAGTTCCAGACCGCTGCAATAAAGCAAACATGGCAATAAAGCGAGTCACACAAAGTTTTTGGTTTCCCAGTGCATATAAAAGTTATGTTTACACTATATTATAGCCTTTTAAGTGTGCAATAGCATTATGTCTAGAAAAAAGTACACACCTTAATTAAAAATATTTTATTGCTGAAAAATGTATCACCTGAGCCTTCAGTTAGTCATAGTAGAAACATCAAAGATCACTGATGATGGATCACCATAACAAGTACAATAATAATGAAGAAGTCTGAAATACTGTGAGAATTACCAAAACGTGACAGAGACATGAAGTGAGCCAATGCTGCTGGAAAAGACGGCACCAGACTTGCTTGACGCAGGGTTGCCACAAACCTTCAATTTGTAAAGAAAATGCAATATCTGCAAAGTGCAATTTAAAGTGAAGCACAGTAAGACGAGGTTTTGCCTGGATGTAGCTGGGGCGATGTCTAAGCAAAGCACTGAAGGCATGGCCTGGCTTCTCTTTGCTGCTTACAGTCAAGTGTGAGAGGAGAGAGATCAACTGAGGGAATTGTTTGGCAAAAAGAAACCAGAACTTGAGGATTTGGAAAATTCTCAACCCATTTATGTTGTAAAAAAATGAGAAAGCATGCTCTGGAGAGAACTCCCAGGGTGTGGCTGGATAACCATTTGTGAAGAGATGAGGCATGTTGCTTGTGGAGCCCATTAACCATTTCCACAGAAAGGCTGACAGCCTGCACAGAGATGGGACAGGGTGGAGAAAGGCTGTCAGGCTTCTGGGATTCTACAGGCAGGGAACAGGCAATAGGGCTCTCAGGTAGAGAGTAACAACCCCTGGGATGGGGCCACTTCTTCAATTCCAGAGGGTGGGGCAACTTCCTTGGTGTTAGAGGGCAGGGCCCCACCCAGGGCTGAGGGGGTGGGGTCACCACCCCAGTGGGCCTAAAGGACACAGCATCTGGCCAGAGGATTAATCTCAAGCATTAAAATCTAATTCTAACAGAATTTGCCCTTTTGTAAAGGGAATGCCTATCTTATGCCTGTCCCAGCATTAATACTGAAAACAGAAAACTCATCCAGTTTTACAGGTTCACAGATGGAGAGGAGTTTTGTCCCAGGATGAGTTATACCTGAGTTTTATCCATACCTGACTTAGATATTTAAGATGAGATTTTGAGCTTAAGACTTGATACTGGAATGGGTTAGGATTTTGGGAGTGTTGAGATGGGGTGAATTTATTTTGCATGTGAGAAGGACATGAATTTTTGGAGTCAGAGGACAGACTGTTACGGGTTGAACTGTATCCCCTCCTCCAAATTCATATGTTGACATTCTAATCCCCATTACCCCAGGATGGGACTGTTATGGACTGAACTGTGTCCACACTAATTTGTATGTTTAAGTCTGAACCTTCAATGTGATAGTTTCTGGAGATGAGGCCTCTCAGATATACCAGGTTTAGATGAAATCATGAGGGTGGGGTCTTCATGATGGGATTTGTGCCCTTATAAGAAGAGACACCAGTCAGCTTGTGCACAGGTGTGCTCACGTTCTCTCTGCCAAGTGAGGCAGCAAGAAAGCAGCCATCTTCAAACCAGCAAGAGAGCCCTCAGTGCAGCCTGCCCTAGCGCACCCTGATCTTGGATTTCCAGCTTCTAGAACTGTGAGAGATCAAGTTTCTGTTGTTTAAGTCACCCAGCCTATGGTATTTTGTTTTGGTGGCCCTAGTGAAGTAATACAATAATCTTATTTGGAAACAGGATCATTGCAGGTGTAATTAGTGAAGTTAGGATGAGGTCTTAGGGTGTGTCCTAAGGGCAATGTCTCTGGTGTCCTTATTAAAAAGGGAGATTCGGACACTGAGATAGACACACACACACAGATGATATGAAGAGATGAAGGGAGAAGATGGCCATCTACCAGGCAAGGAGAGGGGCTGGAACAGATCCTTCTACCACAGCCCTCTGAAGGAACCAATCCTGCCAGCATCTCGATTTCAGATTTCTAGCCTTCAGAGCTTTGGGACAATAGATTTCTATTGTTTAAACCACCCAGTTTTGTGGCATTTTGCTGCAGCATCCCTAGGAAACTAATAAAACACCCCTGAAAAATCTTGGGAAGCCTGATTTCCTGTTGGGAAATACAGAACTTGTGAGACTCATACCTGCGTGGGAAAAGCCAGATGTGTTGCTATACTAATAAATACCCTCGAAGCTGATATTCTCCATTTTAATAAATGAACAGTTATGTTGGAGAATGAACATTTGCTATGCCTATAACTATCAAAAGTCATGAACATTCTAGCCACTCTGCTGTAGATAGTTGAAGGTTTGGGTATTTATTGTTTATGCAAAATACTGTAATTTCTTTTTACCTTACTCTGTATTAAATTCAGGTTGGAACTAACACTTGTATGGGACTTGGTGTTTTAGAAGAATATTCAATATGTTTTTCTAGAATAATGCCACATGTCCACATTAATTTAACTATTGGCTGATACAATGTACTATTTTATGACAAGCAATGTAAACTGAATACCCACCCACACGCAGGGGGAGGTGATTAGGTTTATTTTTTTAATAAAGGTACTGAGCACTGAACCCAGGACCTAGTGCATGCTGGGCACGTGCTCTACCACTGAG
Source organism: Camelus dromedarius (assembly GCF_036321535.1). Classification (NCBI taxonomy): domain Eukaryota; kingdom Metazoa; phylum Chordata; class Mammalia; order Artiodactyla; family Camelidae; genus Camelus; species Camelus dromedarius. Next base: position 7,058,328 of record NC_087464.1, read on the forward strand.
CTATACCTTCCCCCCTAAACTCAATGTATTAGAAAATTTAAAAGTAATATTATTAAGACCTTTTAGAGTTTTTGATTTTAAAATATTGATTTTATTTTCAGCAATAAACTACTGATTCAAGTATTTGGTTTTCAGTTACAAAAGAAAGTACTTTAAAGACTATGGTAGAAACTAAAGTCAAAGCTTATAATGCAGTCTCCACAGCAACACGGGAAGGAGCAGAGCCTGGTGGACCAGATGAAAGCCACAAACTCTCAGTTTCAGACCTTAGCATTAACTCACCACAGAAGGCCGTGTTTACATCTTGGCTTTTCATTTTTGCTATAAACACAGGCACTTCTGGCTTTGCACAACAAAAGGGTGTTGCCTAAGTCCTATGTATCTAATACACTCATTTTATTAAACTAATACTATTATATCAATGTTCTAGAACAATGTAAGATATTCACACTGATTTCTGGGTTGAAGCAGGGGAATAAGTAACGGTAAAGAGAGTATGTAAACAATAAGTTCCTCAAATCTCATTTACCGATAACACAAAAGTGACTTCATTTGAAGGATCTACTTTATTTTCACAAGTTAATAATCACGATAAAAAGAAACTTTATCTTTTTAAACAGGTATTTAGAATTTTATCAGCTACTGGCAGAGCCATGCTGACCATACTGAATTGTTTTCATTTTCGTATTTTCAGTAAGGAAAAGTCTTCTGTAGGAAATTGTGCAACAACAATGCATAAGGATTTTACTATAGTTTGATGAATTAGTTAAGATTTTACTATGACGATATCTTACTAATAAGAAGATTATTTGCTAAAGACACACACATGAAAGGAAGTTTTAAAAGACTCTGAGCTATAAAAATAGATAGTAGTTAACATTTACTTAACCATCCTGGGCTCTTTAGATGAATGAGCTCACTTAATCCTCACAATGACCTTATTAAATAGATTTTATTACTATGTTCATTTTATTGACAAAAAGATGAAGCTCAGAGATGTGAAGTAATTTGCCCAAGATCTCTCAGGGGAGGAGTCAGGATCAGGGGCTGTGCACTTGATCTCTACTCACTACTGCATCTCATTGGTGTGTCTATTTCATTTGTCACTTTTACTCATGCAGTAACACACTCAAATTCTGATTCAGTCCTTTTAACTCTAATTTAAATGGAATTTCACTAAACTTGGTGATCTGATCACCTATGATCGGAAGTAGCAAATTAGAAAGGTTTGGAGGAGGGCTTCTGTAGGCAGGCATGGTAAAGCAGGAACGTTAAAAAAAAATACATAAAGTTGAAACAGGGAACTGAAAGTATAGCAAAATAGGATTATTCAGGGCAAGAAGAGATAAATGCAGTTTGGGGGGGAATGGGTAGAGAGATGGAAAAGGTAACTACCATTTGCTGAACACCCATTATGTGCCAGGCGTTTGCCTTCATCATCTGCTAATCCTCAGATGGCCCTGCCCAGCAGGCTGTTCTATCCCCATTTTCGGGCTCAGAGAGGTTCTGCACCCTGCCCACGCTCGCTCTCATTCTAAAAAAATGATTACAAAGGAAACGCTTCTTGGCAATGAATAGGGGTAACAAGTTATCTGGAAAATGTACTAACCCAAAATACCACATTTGATGGATAAGTGAGGTATAATAGTACTTTTTTTTTCAACTTTGAAAAATGTGAACTTAGAAGATCCTAAATTTAGAAAATCTATATGCTGAGGTTGTGCTAATAGGAGATTTTTCATTTCATGTCCTATTTTTAATTGTCTGGTATTCTTTTTTTAAACTACCAGTATGGGGGTTTTTACTTAGTGAACATTCTTAGCAAATTCAAGGCACTGTGCCAAGAAACAGAGAGCGGCAAGAGAACGCCATTTGGAAGGGTTAGAAACTCAGAACAGAAACACACGCTTGCGCGCACGCGCACACACACACATGCAATGTTCAGCCACACAGCTTCAGCCAGCAGTGTGAACTAAATGGAAGGGCTGGGCTGGACCTGTTATATAACAAATACTTCGCTCTTACATTCCTTATTGCCTAAAGACTATTGTGAATAGGGGAATAGCAGGAAAATACTCCTAAAAGAGTGAGCTACTCTAAATAATACATACAGTAAAACCGTTCTGTGTGTGACCAAAAATGGAACAAAGGGAAATCCAGCTTTCCTGTGATGCTGAAAATGCATTTGTTTCACTTAGCTGTGCCGCAGGAAGCACTCCATGCCCCTTTGAAACTACTGACCTAATGACACTTCTGTGCGTGTCCTCCACCCCTCCCCACGGCCCCGCCCCTCACCCAGATGTAAGCTGTGGTGCCCACTTAGGCATGATTACCCCTGGTGCAGCCCTGCCATTGGCGTCTCTCTCAGGGGAAAGAGCTTAGGGTAGACGATGGTGAACATGGGCTCACTACACCGGTGACAGTGCCCCAGGGGGCAGTGCAGCAGCTCCAGGAGACTTCTGGGTAATGAGACTGGAGACAGAAAGTTCAAATCTGGAACACAAGAGAAAATCACGCACAAATAAAAAATGAGATTTCCTTGAACTAGGCTTCTTAAAATATTTCTCTTTGTTACCAAGCAAGTCCAGTTAGTTAAAAGTACTGTATGCTGAAGATTCTGTGATCTGACAGGCACTGAATAAAAACATAACATTATTTGGAAATGAAAGAATTTTTTTTAACATTTTTGATACTAAAAGAAAACCTCCTTCTACTCTTTGAAGAGCAACCAGAAGCTGTCCTGATGTAGATGCAAGTAAAGAATAAGACCAAATGTTCTTCAAGAACAAAGGCTGAAAAGGCATTGTTTACCTCAAGAGGGTCTGTAACCTTCTATAAGAGACAGAGAATAAAAAAAAAAGGACTGGGAATGAAGACTAAAACTGACTTTCATTAAGTTCTTCCTAAATCTACCTGGCATTCAGAATCTATCAAGCTAAATTATATTTACTGAAAAGAATGCAAAAGGGAAACAAAAAAATCAAAGAAAATGAAAAATAATGAAACCAAGCTTTTCCTCATCTCACTCCGATGAGCTGTCATTAATTAAAAACAAAAACAGGGTGCTTCTTTTCAGTTTAGTCTGAGCTGCAAAAAAGAAATGTTTCAAGCAGAACATCCCAGTGGCCCAAGCAATCTTGAGCACAAATGAACAATGAGTTGCTCTGATAGCTAATATCCAGTAGAGAGAGAAATGGTTATAATGAGGTAAAACCTAAAAATCACTGAATCATCTTTGGGAAGGAAATACAAATGATTTTATCATCTTTTATATCTGTCAAGACTTGTCAATAACCATTGAGAAAAATGTGGTTTGCTCATAGGTGAATAATTTCAGTTTTGTGTTCGGTTTTAAAAAACAACTTAATTTTGTACTGGACATTCCTGGAAGGTTAACGTTAGATGTTTATGTATGGACCTATTTTTTTAAGCAAAACAAAACATTTAGCAGTTTTAAAAACACGTGAAATGTATTTTCTTATTAGTATTGCCTAGTGCTATCTTAAAGCAGCTCAGAGATCCACTCCACCACCTACGACATCTACATACTGCCAAATCCTTCCAAAACCAAGAGCCGGAATGCTGTGGTAATACTGCCTAAGGCTCCTGATTATTCTCCCCTAAGGTAGATAAATTTCTCAGATGTGAGGAGGCTACAAGGCAAAAGCCTGCTCTGTTAGAAGAAGTACCCAACTTTGTTTTAAGGATAAGATCTTTGCAGATTTTTTTCTACTAAAGAAAGTGCTCCTGCCAGCCTTCTCACTTCCACAAATATATGTTCCCAAACACCAATTTCTTTCATTTAAACCACACAGTTTAACGTTTAACCTCTGTCCTTTGTCACTGAAGACCATATTTAGTGAATGCTTCTCTGTCTGTAGGGGATGCTGAAGAGATCAGTGTTGATAAAGTATTAAAAGTTTGCTCTTTTAAAAAAAAGTCCCATTGCACCACAACATTCATGTACTTAACGCCACTGAACTAACTGAATACTTAAAAATGGTTAAAATGGCCAATTTTATGTCAAGTATATTTTTACCACAATTTTAAAAAACGAACACCAGAATAGCATAAAACATCATTTCTGAGCTCACTGAACAAAAGGCAGGAAAAACAAAAAAAGAAAAAAATGAAAAAAGAAAAGAAAGGTCCCCTGTACCTTTCAGAAAGCTGTGGTAGGTGTGATGCAGACTCCTCATGGCCAGCTCTTGCAGAGGCAGGACATGATCGTTCTCTGTCCCGATGGCCTTCACTTCAGCAGGGAGGAAAACGGTGAGTTGCCCTGATGAAAAGGAAAGCAGCTTCACCTCGGAAACTTGAATGGGAGCACCGCAGCTACAGAAACACACATGTTCACAGTAGTATTAGCCAAGAGGAAACAATATGCGTGCCAATAAAAATGTGTTAATCAAAATATACATTTAAAATTTTAAGGCACTGCTGACTTACCAGAATTCTTTTCAAAGTGAACAGATGCTATCCTGGGTTCCTTAATAAAACCTGGCACAGAAATTTAAACTCATCATTTGGAGCTCACCTAAATTATTGCTGAGGTCCAGGCACTTCCAGGAAGGACAAACTTGGTAGGAACTTCCCTTCACAGGAGCTACACAATTTGCTTTGTAAGCTGTATTTATCTTCATTTTCTTAACCTTTCCAAGTTTATGTTATTGAAATTTTCAAAATTAAGAGGAAAAAAGAGTACTCTGTTAAGTTATAGTAACTTGGTTTAATAGAATTTTTGTGTGGGAAAAAAGCCCTGCAAAGCAAATAGATTTTTAATCTTAGCAGATAACTTTACTGGGTCCTTCCATAAACTTGTGGAGAAAATATTCTTGGCAAAGTCTACTGAATAAGCCAAGTCACGTCGTATTCCCTGTAGCCACTCTTAACCAGAAGGCAGAGAGGTTCTTGTTACTTTAGCTACAGGGTTATCAAAACTCAGGTGTCCGACCTCATTCTACCTCCTGTCTGACACCACGAAGTTATCTAGGAGTCTCAACACTTTTCTTCTCTAAAGATAAACAGGTGCCAACAAACCTTGGCTCTCCAGACACAACATGAGATAATCTCTCTACCCGCAACTGGAAACAGGACTAGAAGGCAGAAGTCCTTGGCTTACTTGTTTATCAGATGTTCCTTCATTTGCTCACTCCTTTCATCAGAAAATGTTTCTAGAGCAACTACTATACACCAGTCAGTTAAAATACTTAAGTTAAAAAAAAAGATGATCCCTTTGAAAAATGTAAAAATTACAATATAATTTTTCTAATATTGGATCAGAAAAAACAGAGGAACTGACTCTGTCCAGGGAACTAGGGAAGATTTTACAGAGAAGACAGTATCTGACCTAGAACTCAATTAATTCTACTCAATCAATTTCTCCACTGGGCTCAAGAAAAAGAACTTCTTCATACGGCCATGCTGGGCCCCCCGAACCTAGGCAAAACCTATATCCCAAAGGGAATCAGTTTTTCCAAGTTCTAACATTAGAGTTTGGTTTGCCTTCTTCAACAGCATGAAGTATTCTGTGTCTGGCTCCTTTCGTTAACATTATATTTCTATGGTGCATCCACGCTGCTGTGTGTTACTGTAGTTTATTCATTTTCATCGCTGTGCAGTAATTGACAATTGTATGGGCTGTTTCCGGTGTGGGGCTATTATGAACAGTTTTGTATATATTATTGGATACATATGAGCATAAAATTCTGTTAGGTACACACTTAAGATCAGAATCGAGCTTATTATAGTGAGGAGAGACGGACAATTAAAAGATAAATATATGCTAATAGAGTGAGAGGGGAGTGAGAGCTGTATCACCTTAGACAACATAATCAAAGAAAGCCTTTCTGAGAAGGTGACATTTCAGCAGAGACTTAATGGAAGAGAAGAGTGCACTCAGGGAAGCGGAGCTCAGTCACAGCCTGGCAGGCACCTTAAACTGAGGACAAGGAACTAAGAGTTCAGGGAGTCCAAAGCAGCAATTCACAGGACAGAGAACCTCAGAGGAGGGAGATGCAGAGAGAGAGAACTCAGGAGATCTGCACAAGGTCCCCCTTGAGTATTCAGATGAGTACTGATCAGCACAAGCACATGAGGAAACTACCTGAGGCTGGAGAAAGGATGAGCTCAAAGGATTAAAGGTAACAGTGCCCAGCGGTCACACAGGGTAGGAAACAGTGCCTGTTCTTAACAGTCAGACATGAACCTCATAATTAAAGGGACACTGAGTAGAGTGCACAGAAGGGGTCTTATCTCAGTAGTGGTGAATAATGAGCACTAGACTGAACACCATTCCATTCTCACCTAACAAATCTAAAAGCCATATCTGAAAAGATTCAATTATTTCCAATTAACTTAGTTGTGTCTCAAAACATATATCAAGAATAGCTATATGAATATAAAAATATCCAGCACTCAACATCGTAAAATTCACACTGTCTGGCATACAACCCCAAATTACTGGGCTTTCCAATAAGCAAGAAAATATGACCTGTAATAAAGAAAAAAAAAATCATGCAACTGAAACCGACCAGGAACTGACAGGTGTTAAAACTGGCAGAAAAGGTCATTACAACAATGATTATAATTACTGCATAGAAGAAGGTCATGTTACATACATAGCTCTCACCTGAAGACACCAGAAATAAGAGAGTGAATTAAACCCTAAGTAAGTAAAATAAAAGAAATAATAAAGAGATTCAAGAAAATCAATGACACAGAAAACAGGATAGAGAAAAATCAATTAAAATAACAGCTGGATATTTGAGAAGATCAATAAAATTGGTAAGTCTCTAACCAGATTAATCAGAGAGAAGACACAAATTACCAATATCAGAAATGCCCCGTTTCTGCAGATAATAGAAAGGTAAGAAGTAATGTTACGCTAATACAAAGTCCTTGAAGGACAAAAAGCACCAAAGCTCACTCAAGATACAGAGAAGTTCAACAGCCCTACATTTACTAATGAAGTTGAAATTGTAGTTAAAAGGTTGGAATACTTCCCAACTCATTCTATGAAGCCAGCATCATCCTGATATCAAAGCCAGATGAAGACATAACAAGAAAAGAGAGACAAAAAACAGTATCACTCATGAATGTAGATAGAAAATATCTAAACAAAACTTTAGCAAGTTGAATTCAACAATGTATAAAGTCACTATGACCAAATGAAGTTTATCTTATTAATCAAGATTGTATTAACCTTAGAAAATCAATGTAATTCACTATTTTAAAACCTAAAAAACTATATAATCATATCAAAAGATGCAGAAAAAAGGTCTAACAAAATTCAATACCTATCTCTAATTTTTAAAAACTCTCAGTAAACTAGGAATAGAAGGGAATTTATTCATCTGATAAAGGATATGTATGAAAAAACAACAGTCAATATTATACTTAATGTTGAAAGACTGTTTTCCCCATAAGTTCAGCAAAACAAACATGTCTGCTCTCACTACTTCTATTTAACATTGTACTAGAGCTTCTGACCAGTGCAATAAAGAAAGAAAAAGAAATAGAAGGTGACTAGATTTGAAAGGAAGAAGCAAAACTGTCTTTCTTCCCAAAAGATATGACTGTGTATGTAGAAAGTCCAATAAAATCTACAGAAAACCTACTGGAACTAATAAGCGAGTTTGGCAAGTTTGGAGGATACAAGATTAATATACAGAATCATCTGTACTTCTATATGGCAGCAATAATCAACTGGAAATTTTTAAAACTTTAAATACCATACACAATACCATGAAAAATATAAAATACTTAGAGACAAATCTAGCAAAAGATGTCCAAGACCTGTACACTGAACCCTACAAAAAAAAGCCAAGTAATTAAGACATTTATTGTGATCATGGGTTGGAAGACTCAATATTGTTAAAATGTTAATTCTCCTCAAATTGATCTATAGATTCAATGCAATCAAAATCACAGTTTTTTTAAAAAATATAAATTGAAAATACAATTCTAAAACTTGTACAGAGTCTGATTATAAAATTTATATAGAAATGGAAAACAGCAAGAATAGTCAAAAGTTTTTGAAAAAAATTTAATACTTATTGTAAAATTATGATAATTAAGATATTGTCAAAATAGACAGATCAATGGAACAGATGGAGTATCTAAAAACAGACCCTCATATATATGGACAACTATTTTCAACTAAGGTACAAAGGCAATACAGTGGAGAAAGGATATTATTTTTTAACAAATTGTGCTTGAACAATTGTATATCCATATGCAAAAAAAGGAACTTCAATCATACCTTGTACCATATACAAAAATAAACTCAAAATGAATCATAGATTTAAATGTAAACCTAAACCCTTAAAAATTCTAGAAGAGAACATAGGAGAAAACCTTTGTGATTTGGAACAAATTGATAGACTGGACTTTATCAGAATAAAAAAATGTCTGCTCGTCAAAAGGCCCTGTTAAAAGAGAATGAAATGGTAAGCCATGGTCTAGGAGAAGATATTTGCAAAGAATATACAGGATAAAGGACTTGTATCCAGATCTACAGAGAACTTTCAAAACTCAATAATAAGAACACAAGCAACCAAGGGAAAAATGGGAGAAAGACACTATATCAAAGCAGATATATGGATGGCAAATAAGAAATAAAAAGAGACACACCACAAAAGAAATGAAATTTAAAAACTTAATGGAAATATACACTACATACTTAGGATAAAATTTAAAAGACTGATCATCCCAAGTGTTCACAAAAATATGTAAGAACCAAAAATCTCTCATATTGCAGGTGGGGATGTAAAATGGTACACTGACTATAAGGTATGCACGGATTTTAGACTGAGTGGGAAGTCTGCCCCAAACCCCTGTGCTGTTCAAGGGTCAACTGTATATGGATGGCAAATAAGCACATGAAAAGCTGTTCAACATCAACAGTCATTAGAGAAATGCAAATTAAAACCAAGAGGTATTACCAACTTATTAGAATTTCTGAAAGGGAAAAAAAAAACCTGACAAGAACATTCATGAAATACTAAATAGCACAGCCATGTTGGAAAAGTTTGACAGTTTTTCATAAAGTTAAATACACACTTACCACACAATCCAACAAATGCATTCTTATTTACCCAAGTGAAATAAAATTATGTTCACGTAAAACTCCATACATGAACATTTGCAGCAGCCCATATCATCTTATTTATATGACACTCTGGAAAAGGTAAATTATAGGGGTACAAAACGGACCACTGTTTCCACGGAGCGAGGGTGTCTCCTGGAGAGGAAAGATTCATTTCAAAGGGAGATGGGGACGTTTTGGGGGTGAATGACCATTCTAAACCATGATTACAATGGTGGCTATATGACTGTATGCATTTGTCAATATTAATGGTGCTAAAGCACAGTCCTGGAGCCCTCTGCCCTTTGAGTTGCTGGGTTATGGGGAGATCTTAAGGGAAAAGCAGACACAGTAGTGGGGGATCTCAGGGGCTTTTAGTTCAACAGCTATCCACTAACTTGTGTAGAAATACTTCAAAACTGCCAATAATTTAACAGCTAGTATGGGTACACTCGGGCAAACCAGCTGCACACTGGCCTATCAACTGGTGCCAAAATTTATACGAAAACTTTCTCAGTATTTTTCTTTGATCTGCTACTTTGCCTTTCTCCCTCTTACTTTCGAAACCTTTCTTGACCCTAAGGAATCACATAAACGTGAGAGTCTGTAGCAGTACGGTTGTGACTTTGAATATTTCTGTGGGTTAGAAAGGTACCATCCTTGAACCATTTTGTGAAGATGAGGAAATAAATTTAAATTTTACTTTATAATTATTATTTGATTCTTAATATGGAGAAAATTAGGATGAGGGGATCATATCCAAAATGCTATTATGCAGTATGTCCACTAAGTCTGGAAACACCAGCAAACACACAACACATGATTCTTTTGAATGATATACTACAGTATGTGGTGTGATGATTAAATTTTTGTATCAACTTGGCTACGGCACCCAGATATTTGGTCAAACACCAGTCCAGATGTTTCTGTGAAGGTATTTTTAAAGATGAGATTAACATTTAAATCAGTACATTCTGAATAAAGCTGATTACCTTCTACAATGCTGATTGGGCCTTATCCAAGGAGTTGAAGGCCTTTAAGAGAAAAAGACTGAGGTCCCCCAAGGAGAAGCTCTGCTTCCAGACTGCCTTCAGACTCATGCTGCCACATCAGCTCTTCCCTGGGTCTCCAGACTGCTCTGCAGATTTCAGACTTGCCAGCCCCCACAAACATATGAGTCAATTCCTTAAAATAAATCAATCTCCCTCTCCCTCTCAGTGCCCCCCGGCCCCCTACCTACACACACACACACACACACACGCACCCTGTTGGTTCTGTTGCTATGGAGAAGCCTGATTAATACATGTGGTAAAACAATATTATTTGTTTCCAAATGTTATAGCTATACTTTAGTATGAGAATTCCTGAGCAAAACCATGAAACAATAAAAATACGAGGTAAAAAGCAAGCAAGTCATTCATGAATATTTACTTTATACCGTTACTGCCTTAACAGCTGCTGCTTCTTAACCTTACAATTGTTGATGAACTCTACAAGGACACTGTCCAAAGAAGTTAACAATATTGGGTAATAAATAAAGGTTCAGAAAACTGAAAGTCAGACTTTTCCTAATGCCTTCCTCATCTCCAATAATTAAAAGGATATGTTTATGAGAGAAACCACGGGAAAGACTCACATTAACAAGTAAGTGGATCCTCATTTTATGTAAGGCCTCATTTCCCTTTGATAATTCTTTTAGCAGAAGTTCCACTCTTTTCTACTGGCTATAAACAGCTAATTAAATTCATTTTATGATACTTCTATTAAATGCCTCCTCTACTTAACCCTGGAGAAGAGCTGCAGCTATGCAGAATGCAGGTTGCAAGGGAGGAATTCACACGAGTTAGGAACCTTTCTGCTGGCCATGGCCAACCTTCCTTAACCTTCTCAGAGACTATGTATCCACCCCACTATGTGAAATGATGCAGGAGCGAGAAAGGTATTTTCCATCCCTGTTCTCAAGAAGCTAGTAGAGGGGCTCAAACATACAGAGGTGATTCTAGACCAAGGAGAAGAGGGAGGCAGTGTATGCAGTGCAGAGGTTAGCAGTATGGACAATGAAGCAGATAATAACTCTACCCCCACCAAGCTTTGTGACCTGGGACACTTCACTTAATCTCTCTGAGCTTCAATTTCTTCACTTCTAAGACAGAGATATCACAAGGGTTGCTGGGAGGATTATGTGCATTTGCAGATAAGTCAATGAGTACATTGCCTGGCACCACAGTAAAGGTTAAGCAATGTTCACAGCTGTGCTCTCTTTTTATCATTATAATAATTTTTTTTTGGATAATACACTACAATACATGATGTGATAGTTAAATATTTGTATTAACTTGGCTAGGCCATGGTACCCAGATATTTGCTCAAACACCAGTCTAGATGTTGCTATGAAGGTATCTACTGTTCAAAACTTAAGATTAGCATGATGATATTCCAGGGAAAGGGAACAGGGATTCAATTCTGTGAATGCACGGGGCAGATGGGATTAAACAAACAGTTCCCACTGGCCAGAGTGTCAGTACACGGAAGAGAATAGCAAATGGGCAAGAAGGCTGGAAAGGTCCGTCTCTTGAAAGCTAGAGTCACTCATCTCAGTAAGACATCATCGTGAAATGAACTGTCAGTAAAGAGAGACGGAAGCTCCATGATATGTTCAGTATGCAATAAAATGAAATGCTTATTAGTTGGCAATTTAAATTTTTAAAAAATTTTTATTTTTTTTTATTGAAGTATAGTCAGTCTACATCATGTCAATTTCTGGTGTACAGCATAATGTTTCAGTCATACATATATATACATATATTCCACTTCGTATTCTTTTTCATTGTAGGTTACTAAAAGATATTGAATATAGTTCCCTGTGCTATACAGTAGAAACTTATTGTTTATCTAGTTGACAATTATTAAGCCTTAGTATCTTTGATTTCTAACTCAATAGTTTTTATTATTTTAGAATAAATGGTGAAATGGTTACAGAAATGATTAAACATTCCAACCCTTAAATGGGTTATTAAAATGAGTTGAAATTTGTTACAAATGTCAGGACCGTCAGCTTAGGTATGCAGATACTTCGTAACAATTATCACACAATTCCCTCTCAACTCAATGTTTTCAGAGCTGCCATTCAACATTTAATACTAATCAAGCTAAATGTACAGTGACATCATTTTGCCACCGAGATTATGCTCCAAAACATGTATGTGATTTAGCAAATTAATTCTTATGCATTTTCAAACTTACCATTCCACCTACCAAAGTGTTAAAAGTCAAGAATGTTTAAATTCCCTTACCAAAAGAACCCAAATTACTCTCTTTTAAACTTCAGATAATAAACTGTCATCCACATGCTCACTACTGTGGAAACTGCTACCAGATTAACCCTCCTTTTCAGAAAGAAAAAAAAATATTTTTTTTCAGCTTAAAATAGGAGGAAAAGGAAAGTGGTTCTGGAGAAGGAAAGAAGTTATGCCATGCAGATAGAATAAGCCTTGGTTTAGACAAAGGGTCTTACTGTCATCTTGGCAGGGCCTCCTTTAAGGCTTAGTTTTGTTCCATCTGAGAATGCATTTATTCTATTTTCATTCTTGAAAGGTATTTTTGCTGGTTGCTAGGGTTACTGTTTTCTTCTTTGGCACTTTAAAAATAGAGTTCCACTGTTTTCTGGCCTTCAGAATTTCTGATGAGAAGGCAACGGTCTTTTGAATCATTCCTTTGCATGTAGTTTGTCATTTTTCTCTGGTTGCTTTCAAGATTTTCTATTTATCTTTGGTTTTCAGCAGCTTTCCCTGTGTATGGTTTTCTTTGTAATCTATACTGCTCAGGGTTCACTGAGTTTCTTGAAAATGTAAATTTATGTCTTTTACCATATTTGGGAAATTTTTGGACATTATTTCTTCAAGCAATTTTGTTGTTGCCCCATCTTTTAGTATTCCCGTTTGGGGATGCCAATTATACACACGTCAGGCTTCTTTGTACTGTCTGGCAGGTCCATGATGCTGACGGTTATTCTTGTTTTTGATCTTTTTTTCTCTATGTTCTTCAGACTGAATCATTTCTTTTGATCTACCTCCAAGTTCACTGACTTTTCTCTGTTACACCATTCTGTTGTTAAGCCCATTGAGTAAAGTTTTTATTTAGATACTGTATTTTTCAACTTTAGAATTTTCATTTGTTTCTTTTATAGAGTTCCTATTTTTCCAGTCTATTCATTCACTGAAAACTTACTTTTCTTTACTTCATTGAGAGTAGGTGCTTTAAAACCCTTGTCTGTCAATTCTAACATTTTGGGTCATCTCAGGTTGGTCTCTGCTGATTATCTTTTTCCTTGATACTAGGTCATATTTTCTTTATTCTTCAAATGTTATATAATTTGGAGTTGTATCTTGGACATTTTGAAAGTTATATTGTAAACACTCTGGATTCTGTTATATTCCTCTAAAACTTAAAAGGAGTATTAATATTTTTGTTTTAATAAGCAATTAATTACTGCATTGGAATCAAACTACAGACTCTGTCTCTTGAGTGACAGCTCAAATCACACTTTAGTATTATTTTTTTTTAATCTGTAGCTAGGCTGCTTTATGCTTGCCCCATGGTGGTGATTCAGGTATCCAGTATTGCTTGTTTGAGGTGTGTGGGCAGCCCACACACACAAATGGACTATGATTCAAAGGATATTTTTTGGTATATTTATCTAACTCAGAACTTGGAATGCATTTCTCATTTGTTACCTTGAATGGTTATCTTAACAAACCATTTAACCAGTTTGTACCCAAATCCAGCTATAATTGCTGATTTACATATGAAAAAAGCAAAGCAGTGGCTTGGTTTTCTTTTTCTCATATAATCAGACAACTGAGAAAATAACTCTGCTACAGGACCACTTTTACTACTAAGTTCTCCTGGGTAAGCAAATGTGCCAATTACCACCCTTCAAAATTCTAACATGGGAGGGACTTCTTTATCTGGGTAAAATATAGAAGAACTGAAGACATTTACTCCCATAGTAACAATAAGAAAAATCCAGACAAAACAAAAACCATACTTTTCCAAGAAGTCAGCAAAGAGCATGGATGCAAGGAAACAGTAGCCATCCTCCAAGATGGCTCCCACGATCCTCCCCTCCTGGTATTCACTCCCTTATGCAGTCTCCTCCCACAATGAATAGGGTTAACCTGTGTAATCAATAGGATATAATACAAATGGCAGTGTGTGCCTTCAAGGCCAGGTCATAAAAAGATAATCCCATGCTGTAAATTTTCATTACTCTACTTTTCTCTTAGAGTATTTATTTTTTGTATTACAGTTATTTTTATACATTAGAATAAACATCTAAATTATCTTTTCCACAATTCTTAGCACAGTGCTGACTTGCTAGTTAATGCTCAATAATTATTTGACAAATAAATGAACATATAATAAGGAGGAGCTAACTTCACATTTCTATGAATATCAAAGATAATTTTGTGAGACTTCTGAGATTTTTTGAAACTGCAACATTTGTTATTTGCTATTTTTATATCCATTTATATGTTGTATACCCGATTCTCTATTTTCCTTCTGAGATATGAATCATACACATATCAGACTTTTTAATACTGTGCCACAGGTCCCTAAAGCTGTATTCATTTTGCTCTAATTCTCTTAGGCTTAATCAGAAAAGGGTAATATAAGTGTTTCAGATAGTACAGTATGGCAGAAGCTAGTGTGTTCCTATGATCCAGGCCTACCTCTGGGCTAGAAGGAACCTGTGATGGCAGTGGAGAGCCAAATGTGCTGATCCTTTGGTTCTCAGCTTAATATCATCTCCTTAGAGAGAATTAGCAGCAAGTTTGTTTAATTACTGACTGTCTGGATCCCTGGCTAGATTATGAGGCCCATGAAAGCAGGTACTGAACTGGAATTTTGAATACATTTTTGCCATAGAAATATTGTATAAGTAACAATAATTTTGGGGGTGTAAAATGGGTTAAATAACCTTTTAATGAGCTGGCTAGGAGTATAACCACCAGGACTGCATCCATAAGAAAGGCATTCTGAGTTAAACCAACAGATGAAAAATACCTTTGTATCATAGTTCATTTGTATGTGGGATGGCCTATACTCCAAAAACTACTAATATTAGAAAACTGATTGTTTGATAACTGCCCTTTTAATAATTTTATTTATCTTCTTACTACGATTACCAAAGGAAGATGCTAATAATAATAAAAAGTGTACACTATCTGCTAATAATTTGCACATTTTGCCTTACTATTTATTTTCTCAAAGATTCGCAGCTCTCATAAGTCTCACAACTTCTGCTACCAGATACCAAGTCTACGATAAAAATATATCTGTCCCTCTGCCCTGCACAAATAGAACTTTCTGACAGTCAGTAACATCCACATCTAAACATCTAAAGTAGAAGGCTCTTTATCTCAAGTAAAAGCTATTTCTTAGTTGTGGTAGAGACTTAAATCACATTTCAACGCAGCCTCTCAAGGCTCTGGCGTGGGGAAAACTGCCTTCAGCCTTGGAGCCTGCTTGCATCATTCCATGTATCTTGGTGATTGAGTGCATTTTACTTACCACTTGGAAAAATGAGGCATATTATAGATGCTTTAAGAACTCATTAGGATTAATGAGTGAGTAGTATCACAGCTGTCACATAATCAGCCGCAGAAAAGTCACTGAGCTAAAAACTCCACCACATACTCTATTATCTATGCTTCACAGAAGGTTCTGGAATACATCTCTGGGCTTGTATTTCATCAGCCCATACAGGCACTGAATTCATCCAGGGCTCTTCCAAGATAACAACTGCATAATTTTTCCTAGGGGATAGCCACAACTCCTAGGATTACCCTCTCCGGAGCAATCACCGCTCAGTGCCCGTCCCCTGGCACCAGGCCAACAGGGGAATGGCTGCATCTACGTACAAGCTTGCTGTCATCCCTTTTCTTGCCAGAACTACATCTAGTATGAGCCAGGTTGTGTAGGATGTTTGAAATTACAAGGAGAGAGTCAACATGCTGGCTAAGCAGCCTCAAAGGTGTTACAAGTATCCTTTGGCTGCTTAAGTGAGGAAAGTCAGGCCCGTCAAAAGCAGGTTCTGGCAGCTGAGTTGTCCTGTATGAAGCTCACACCACTCTGGGAACCTCTTTCAGGTGGTCCTGTCTCACTGCTGTGGAAGGAGATGCTGAGGCCATCTTTCTAAAAGCCTGACTGAGAAGGAAAGATTATCGCTGCTCTGAAAATAATAGCCTAACATTTCCTATTAACTGAAACATCTGTTTTGGTGGCTAGAATCATGATCTGTATTGAGGGATTATTTCAAATGTTGAGTTCTAAATATTTCCATTGAAGTCCTAGATACTAGGGCTGACAGTGTAGTAAAATTGTCACTGCAATGGAGCACAGAGAAAGAAAAGCTTTGAAATTAATGCTGATTCCTCCAGTTTCTGTGAGTGATACTACTGAGTTTATAACAGTATGCATGGATTAATTTTTCTTTTGACTGGAAAATAATAAACAACTTACTGACCGAACGCACAGCTTACTCACTGAACTCAAGTACGATACTCTCAATTGCTTGCTCAACATTCTTGGCTTCTAAGGGTATTTGGTTTAGCACATTAAGACGAAAGGCAAAGTTGAACAGGATTATTAAAAGTAGTGTATATGAGTTTTACCAGGATCAATAATGGAGCAGAAACAAAACCAGCAAAAGCACTGAGTGATAGTGTGAAATGTGAAAGCAGCCTTACCCGTTGCACCCGATGACTTTGTTGTACAGATAGGACGGCAAGCCTTTCAGGTGAATGTTGTTATCCACGTACACATACTGTAGTTCTCGAGATCGACCTAAATCTGGATTAGAAAGAAAAGCGCTGTAACTCCTATAATGCACCAATATAATGTGAAATGTAAACATTAATACACAATATTAGAATAATTCAAAATTTCTGCTCTGGAAGCAAAAAACGTTGTAGATTTAACGCTAGGTGTGAAATTATGTCAGTTGCAATATGAGATTCTACATCAGAAAACATGAGTGCTGCAGAATTACTCAACCCAACTGAACCTTGATTATTTAAACTATAAAATGAACATTGGGAATATTATTAAATTTCCTCACCACATAAATATTCTATGACTTTTAATAAACAATTTTTATTTAAGAATAAAGTTTGTTATAGGTCATTTAGTTTCATATTTTTCCAGGAAAAAGTGTTACACAAACTAAGTTGGCAGCTCAGTCTACAAAAGCCTAGTTCTGCTCTTATATCGAGATTCACTGTGTCTCACCTCCCCTGGGCAGAAAGATGGGAGGAGAGGTGAGGGAGGCCTGGGGATCAGGCCCTGGTTAGGCTGGGACCTCAGCAGCCAGGTGGATGTGGGAATGGATGGAACTGCCCATGGCTGCAGTAGGAGGAAGAAGCAAAGGGAACCCCGAGTCCCAGTCCCCAGTGAGGTATGAAGGTACAAGTGGATGGATAAGACCTATAGGACAGGGAGTAGGGCTGGAATGGGTTTGTACTAGGAATGGGAAGAGGTGAGAAAGGGGGACCAAAATGAAGAGTCTGCAAGGGGAGCAAGCTGCTAGCAAGAGGTAGAATCTAGATGTTTCCCAGAAGTAACTGGGCAAGTGGTGAGGTGGAGCAAAGACCGGAGGAGGATTCAATAAGGAAACAATGGCACAAAGTACTGGAGGTGATGTCTGACCGACACAGGCAGCAGAGACACTTCCAACTGTCAAGGTCATCCCCTCCCGTCCACTGCGTGCTGCCCAGGATATGTTTGACCAGCTTTCCTTTCCAGTCCTGTCATTCACAGGGTAGGACTATTTGTCTTCATTGTCACAGAGGTGCACAACAGAGTCCTCAGTAGCCCTGCCAACTCTCTGCCCCCTGAAGCAAGAACATAATTTTTGAACAGTTTTCTATAGTTCTGCTTGTGAAAATAGGAAATAGGCAATAGGCTGGAAGATATCTTTTCTCCCCTCCTTCTATGGTTTAGGAAAGACAAAGGCCCAGAGAACTAAATTAGGAGGTTCTGAAGCATATCTACATTTCAAAAGAAAACCCATTTACCCATTAAGAACCTTTTAGGCACTACAGTAGGCCTTGGGGATATAGATGTGAATATGATACTGAGGACAGACATGAAAAATGATAACTGTAATACAATATGATCACTGCTATTAGAGAGGCTTGTATAAAGTTGTATGGTTTCACAAATGGGTTTTTGACAATTGGTTACATTAAGAGGGAGGTGGGTAATACATAGCTGAGGTAAGGAAGGGTTCATCATAGAAGATGGTAGGGAAGGGTTAACATTACCTCCTCTTTTCCACTGCAAGTCCTATCACAATTATCTTGCCCAGGACTAGCACTGGAGCAAGTTACAAAAAGAGGAACCAAAATTGGGAGCACTGGGAACAAGCAACAGAAGGGGAAGTGGCAACTCTTAGGGAGAAAAAAAATTACTGGGCTACTGGCTAGAGATACCCTTTCCCAGTGTGGTGGTTTTAAGGTATCTAATAAGAAAATAGGCAGGAATGCTGTTAGGATTTCAAACAGTAAGTCACACAAGGCATTGTGGCTTCCTCTTTGCTCTCTCCCTTGATTACTCTTTCCAAAGACAACTCCTTTGTAATGAGGGCCCTCCAGCAGCTTTACTGGAGGGGAAATGAGGCCTCCAGCCAACAGCCATGTGAAACATTTTGGAAGCAGCTCCTCCAAGCCCCAAGTGAAGTCTTCAGATCCCTACTGGCCCAAGACTGTTCCTCCCGTTAATTTTAGCATGCACCAATGCATCGTTTGCAACAACTATTACATGGTATTTATTCGTTCTGCCTACACTTATTAACTGAAATTGTTACCAGAGAGTGGGTTCTTGTCTCATCACAGAAAAAATTCAGAGACGAGATGCTAAGTGAGAATTTATTATGTGATAGTACACTCTCAAGGGGAGAGCAGGCAGACTCAGATGAGTAGCTGCCCTGAGTTTCTTTGGCATGCTGGTTATATGGGGTATAAAAATGAATGGGCAGAATATTCACTGGGGAGTGAGGGGTTTGGGGTCCTATTTCCTGATTTTTATCCCAGCTCCACCTTCCCCAGGGGAGGAGGGAGTTTTGTCCTTATTTAGTCTGGATCAGAAGTGTCAATGACGTCAGTGCACAATGGGTACTTCTTATCTGCAAAGCTAATTTTATTGTAATGAAGGCATAATGAGAAAAAGATTTTATTTTGGACACGAGAGATTTCCACCTTTTCCTACTTTTGTCTGCCTCCAGGACCCTTATTTATCACCCTAAAATGTGTAGTTTCCTATCAGTTTGGAGGTTCCTGCTTTTTTTCATCTGCCCAAAGCCCCCCACTGTTTATAAGATGTATGGTTTCCTGCCATTTGGCCCATGCCCCTTTCTCTGCTCATATCTAGTTATCTATCTGCCTGCTCCAACAAAATTCTACTGTAAGGAAGAGCCATCCCTTCTTCCCCATTTATTTATTTGATCTTTTTATCAGTATGCATTCATGAATATTTATTTTATTTTAAAGACTAAAACCCAATACCATTATTGTTTACTGTGTTGGTTAAAATCTCCCAGTTCTGGCAATTAGGAGCACTTAAGGTTGGCCCTTATGTTCTTTCAACAAGTTTTTATCCTTTTTAAAGTATCTCTCTACTTTCTGGCACCACAAGATATTCCAAGATCAGCTTGTATTTTTCCCTGCTCTAGCCCTGAAATCAATTACTTCTACAAGGTGCCTTAATTCCTTTTAATGGGATACGGTGTTTGGAAACCAGGATCTGAGCGCTGGATGTGCTCATACTATGGGAGTCCTACTCCCTCACAACTCCTTTGATATACAGACAAATCCTTTCATCACATATAGAAATCTTCAGACTTTAAAAGCATATAGAAAAGTCTGGAATTAAAAAAAAAAAAAGGATACTACATTGATAAAGTACAAATGAGCTCTCGTCCCAGAGTCTGCTTGTCAGAGCCCACAGGGGTCTCGAGGGAAGATTTCTTTACTTGAGTTTATGCAGCAGTAAGGAGTGTAGGATACCAATTAATGGAGCAGGAATACCGTCTTAGAGTAAGAAGACTTGGATTTGAATTCTTGTTCTTCTATTTACTAAATGTGTTCCTCAGTTTCCTCATCTGTATAAAGGGGGAAATAATGCTGTCCCTTAATTTTAGTGAAAACTACCTACAAAGTTTATAAATTATCAAGCACAATTCTTGGCACACAGCCTTCTCCAATATATGGAAGTTATTACTATTCTCATTACTAGTGACATTTTTGGAAGTGTGGCCTACAGTAGAAGGCCAATTAAGAGAGAATTCTCTTTGGCATGCAGCAAAAGGTACTCTTTTCTATACTTTAATTGCACAGAAAAGAGTTGGAGGCAATAGCCTCTAGAGACAATGATTCATCTCTTCGAGCCAAGGACACAAAATGGGACATGACAGAGGAAACGCCTCTCTCCTCTAATATACACAGAAGAGCTTGTGCAAAGTCAATGAGGCTACGTGCAAAGATCATAATACAAAGTTAAAGTTGGTTTAGTTTCCTTTCCTATCCGAGTTTTATAGGGAAGAAAATAAAGAGTTGATGATTTTAAAATGCTATTTGTTTTAGATCTCATCTCTGGTTTTCAATATTCCAGGGATTTCTGACTGTACCTCCTGATTACTTTGTATGGGGAATGTAATTTTCTAAAAATTTATTTATTATTTTTTGTGGGGGGAGGGAGAGAATTAGGTTTGTTTCTTTATTTTTAGAGGAGGTATGGGGACTGAACCCAGGACCTTGTGCATGCTGAGCATGCACTCTACCACTTGAGCTATACTCTCCCCTGGGGAATGTAACTTTTTATATATGCCCATGATGGAATCGACTATTTCCTACGGACGCTGAAAAAAAACATGAATCGGCTATGCTCAAATCTATTATACATTAGCTAGTAAAATACCACACAGACATGAGTATTTAATACAGACCTTTAAACTTTGCAAATAACACAATTTCACATACAGAGTAAAAGCAGTACTGAAATTACATGATGTAGTGGGCTTTGGAGTCAGAAGTGAGTCTGAATCCTGGCTCTCTGAACTAAATGCTCCAAGCCTGTTAACTGCGTCTGTGAAATGAAGGTAACAATGCCAATGTCATAGGCTTGTTATGAAGATTTAACAATGTATATAATGCCAAGCTTGATCTGTTGTATAGTAATTGGTACTCAATACATCTTAGTCTTTTACTTCTCTCTTCTGAATATAAAGAGAAGATCACAAAAGAGAGTGTAGGATTCTAAAGAGCACCAGGAAACTCTTGCTTTAGCTGACACAGCACAACCTGCTGGCCAGGCTGACACACCTAAACACCCACAAGGTCACACACTGTACAGGCAGTGCTGTGACAGCCTCCTGAAGTGTGCTCGTGGCCAAAAAGCCATTGGCTGGGAAACCCCCAGGCACGATGGAATGGCATTTTTAATCACAATGAGGCTGAAATACAAGTACTTTCTGCATGAGAAAAGCTTTGAGATATTTCTTTTACTCTTAAAACAGAAAATCTTCACTCAATAACTAACTTTGGAAGAGACAATTCATCTACTAGCTAATGAGCTGGTTTCTTTTCTTCCTTCTATTAATTTTAACATACTGATACTTTTCAATAAATATATCATGTAGTAATATTTTTTAAAGTTCCTGTGAAAAAAATTGCTCAGTATGTGAACTTTATAAAGTAAGGAAGTTGTCCATCTGCATAGATGCTAAAGCAACAAAAAACTTTTTCATGTGGCTTTTTAAAGTGCTGTACTGTGCCTAAAATGCTTCCCTTTTTTTTTCCTTCCAGACTCCAGATCAAAGTATTGTTACTTAAAAATTAGTGAAAGCTAGCAGCCCTGCACAAACTCCAATTCTTCTTCTTTTTTTTTTTTTTTTAACTTCAAGGCCCTGGCATATGCAGTGCACACAGTAAGGATGGAACAAAAAGCTCCTGTGTGTCTAGGCTGTTGCTCTTTTACCATACTGTAGAAGCAAGCATAGAATGATAGCATGGGCCGGACCAGATAGGATCTGTTTACTGCACAATGACCAGCATGAAACTCATTTATTTTACCAAAAGGTGAATGATGTATATTCTCTTTAACAAAATGATAGGGCAATGGAACCCACAACATGAAAGCAGCAGACCAAAGTAGGCTGTTTGGAATGCTCTATCAATGTTATACCAATATCATAGTTCAATAAATCTGATATATTATTAATCATAATTATATTTTTAATTACTATAAAGTCTGGGTTTCTTCACACTGAAGTCAGAATAATTTACAATGTATTCCAAAATAATGTTTAAAACTAATTAAATTACTTACATGATGCACTTTATAAAGAAAACTTTTATTTTATTTACATATTTATTTTATTGAAGTATAGTCAGTTTACAATGTTGTATTAATTTCTGGTGTTCAGCATAGTGATTCAATTATGCATACACACACACACACACACACACACACACACACATACATCCCTTTCCATATTCTTTTTCATTAGAGGCTATTACAAGGTATTAAATATAGTTTCCTGTGCTATATAGAAGAATCTTATTGTTTATCTATTTTATATATAGTAGTTAATATCTGCAAATCCCAAACTTCCAATTTATCCTTCTACCCCTCCCCTCCCCCGCCCCGGTAACCACAATTTTGTTTTCTATGTCTGTGAGTGTTTCTGTTTTGTAAATAAGTTCACTTGTCTCATTTTTTTTTTTTTAAGATTTCACATATAAATGGTACCATATGGTATTTTTCTTTTTCTTTCTGGTTTATTTCACTTAGTATGACAATCTCCAGGTCCATCCATGTTGCTGCAAATGGCATTATTTCATTCTTTTTTATTGCTGAGTAACATTGCACGGTATATATAACCACATCTTTATCCACTCATCTGTTGATGGACATTTTGGTTGCTTCTATGTTTTGGCTATTGTAAACAGTGCTGCTATGAATATTGGGGTGCACATATCTTTTCAAATTAGAGTTTCCTCTGGATATATGCCCAGAAGTGGGATTGCTGGATCATATGGTTAAGTCTATTTTTAGTTTTTTAAGCAAACAAAACTTTTAGACTATTTTTTCAGAAAAATAAAATTTTTGAAGTGCTAGCTTCTCTAAATACACACATATACACATTCACACTCCATTAAATATTTTACAGCATATTCTTTCTGATCTATTCAACTTTTACCAAATAAAATTTCACAGTGAACTATAATTTATTAAGATACTTTACACAAAGGAGATCATCAGCAACTATTAAATTAAAATAAATTGATTTTAATGAATTTGAATGGCTGAAGGCTTCCTCCACAGCTGGTTTAAATATTCAAACATCAGCATCTCTATTTGTGTTGCACAATTCAGGTAACAAAGAAATTATTACAAGCAATGGGCTAGACACTGTGCCAGGTGCTTAAGGTACAAAAGTGAAGACAAACTCTGTCCCAACCCTCTTTCACAGTCCAGTGAAACAATAAAAGTAGTTTGTATTGACTGCATACTTATGTAGTATTTATGAGTGATATAAGTATTTTAAACAGCTCTTATTTAATTCTTACAATAGTGCTATGAAGTAGGTATTAATTAGTATTACCCCACTGCTGAGACTTAGGTGAATGTAACAGCCTTTCCAAGCCCAAGATCACCAGCTATTAAATGGCTGAGCTGGAATTAAAAAGCATGCCTGCCTGCTTCACCACCATCTTAGTTAGACAACCTCCCTTAACAGATCACTTCCATATAAGCAGGGCACTCCCACATAATGTAGGAAGTGATCCTACCTAGCAGGTTGCATGGGTGCAGTGGGTACCTGAGGACTGATAATGTGCCCAAACATCCAGGTGTGATGTCAGGAGATGCTGCCAAGGAGACAAAAGATGAACAAAATATCCTTTTGCTTCTTTTAAAAGATCAGATAACTGGTGAGGTAGTTCTGACTTACAGATTTAGGGCAGCAATTTCAAAAAATACCAAGAAATCCTTCAGGGAAGATCCTAGAGGAGGAGGCTTCATGCTGACTGTCTGGCACAGACTTGGGGATTACGGCAGCAACCCTTCCAGCACCACAGCAGCCAGCACAATGTCTTCACTCTGCATCTTACCTTCAGCTCTTGCTCAGCTGGACTTGGACCTGTTCTCCCTTCCCCTAAATTTAAGGGCTTTTTAAAAAACTATGACTGACAGAAATTCCAGATTCTTGCTTTAAAGTCAACTGACAACATCTTCCAGACTTCCCTTGCACTGCACATTGTTGTCACATAAATAAATTAAGAAACGAAATTAACAAAAACTTTGCTGGCAAAGATTCTGCTCATGAATCTAGCCCTCACACTACTTATTTTTTTTAGGTTTCACATCTGTACCTTTTTAAGAATGAGCAGCAGTTCTTTTCTAAAATAACTGATATTTGAGGAAAACAGGGTTCACTTTCTCCTATTAATCACTCCCTACCCCTAAATCATACTCCAAAACTTAGAGAAAAATGTATTTCTCCCTTTAAAGCTCACTTTAGGTGAGCTTTTCTCTTCACACATTAGCACGGTACGGTTAATGTTTGCCCACACTGCACAGGCCATATTAAGTAACCCAGTTAACTCAGTCATAATAAATAATCCTGTTAATGCCCTAAGAAAACCTTAAGGCCTGATATGATGAAAAGATTAAAATTCAAGCAGAGGTAGTCATTAAGACAGCGGAAAAAAGTTAGATGGGTAAGCAGCACCAAGTTACAAATACTTGCAAAAAGACAGAGCTCAGAAAGCAGCTCTATTTTTCTTGAAGAAATATGCATTCCGGAGTTATAACTTTGCTCCTGAAACAGGGTCTATATGAACTTTAATAACAGAGTAATTCTCTCCCATTTCTTCCCACTACTAGCTTTTGAACCTTGTTTTCAAGCCTTTCTTTTCTCCTTTTTCATTATGTCTTTGATTAGAGATCTGCCCGACCATCCCTACAGAACACGATTTTAGTGGCACATTTGGGTCCCTCCTTGAAAAGCAGTCGAGATACCTTCTGCGGAAACACAGGACTAATTCCAGCCTCTGGGACTTCTGGTCTGTACTAGAACAAACTTTTTAGCACTGAGATGTATTTAAAGCTGTAAACTTTGCAAATTATTCCCATCAAACAATGACCTCAAGGCAGTACTCCTTCCAACTGCAGATCAAACACATTCCATGGTTCAGTAAAATACAGTTTACATTCATCTCTAAGTCAGAGATTAAGGAATTATTAACTGGTTTCCATCTGGTTTTCTTACTGGAGTTGAAGTTCGAATAGTTTCACTGTGTGCACACAAATATTTTCTTAAAAAATAGTAAACAGCAATCCTTCTCCTGACTTTCTAAGCAGATACAGAGAAAGCAGGAAGAAGAAGCAATAGAAAAAAAAAATGCAGTTAAAGATTTGTGTCTTTTATATGCCATTTGCATCAAGAGAGGGGATTTCAGCATGGGTTTTGAAAATGCCTACTAACTAGTTTCTAAAACTGCACCAATACTTGGCATAAACTTTATTTTTCCTACACAAGGTATCAAATTCCTACTCTAAAAAACTGGAGTGATCTCCTGTTAAGTGACAAAAGGGAAAGTTTTAAATCCTTATCAAAGTTACAGCATATAACCCACAGCAATAAAGGAGCTCTCATTTCACTCACAGTACAAGTCCCTGGCACACAGAATAACTCCTCCTGAGAAAATAAATACTTCACTACTAGAATGTCCAAGGAACAACAACTCTGGGACTGATTTAGAAACAAAATAATTTCCCATTAGTAGGAAGCTATTTTCTCACTAACCCCTGGATTTACTACGTGGTAGTTTAAGCACCAGGAGATTCTGTAAATCTCAAAGTCATATGCCAAGAATTCATTCACTGTTTTCTGAATGAACACTCAAAAAATCCCCCTGTTAACGTGGGGACAACTTTTGTTTTCTCATTCTCTTAAACTACAGAAGTTACTGACACTGAGTTTAGCTGACACAGCACTTCCTGGGGGCTAAAGAATGCTTTCATAGTCAACTTGTAGATGGGCAGCCTCATAGGACTTACATCTATTATTTAACATTAAATAAGTTGCAAACAGTAGTGAATAATGGCTTATTAACTAACTATGCAAGGGAAACCAGGAATACCTAGTTAAAAAAGCCTTAAAGAAAAACCTTTTCTTTGTATTTTCCAAATTTTCAGAAGCCCAGAGGTGAGTCACAGCTCTATGAGCTATTCAGTCCACAGAGCTATACTGAATCGACAACAAATATTCACATTTTAAGGCCTCTATTAAATCTCACAGCACGAGGCTCAAGCGATTAATTTCCCCTCCTCCTCACTGATAGTCACTGGTGGGAACAAATTTCTGTGTGTAGACTAATCTGTCACTCAGCTGTCATGGTACAGTTGTAAAAGGAGCATCCTCCTTTCTTGATACATCTTTTCATCTTAAAAAGAACCCACTTCAAGACTGTTGATGATTTAGATAGCATTACAGGTGATTTAAGTCATCCTTACTATAGCTTCTGCAGTTGATTTCTGAAGAGGCTGTAATCTGACATTCCTTTAAGGAGCCCCATTAAAAGCTGCTTCTCTCCTAAGTCAAACTTCCCTAGCAAGAAACTGAATTCAGTAAGTAGCTCCCTAAAATAAGATTCCTACCTCCCAATCACAGGCAGAGATATTAAAGCATCCATTTCATAAACTTTCAAGTTCCTACATCGTGCGGTAGAATCATGGTTAAACACAGGAACCTTCTATTTGAAAACTTCAGCTGTGTGTATGTGTATATACATCGCATCTCCTAACTGCTGTCAAGAGACATCCCTACTTGCTAAGTTTCCAAGAACAGTTCACTTCTCTGAGGAAAGGCTGTGCCAGCAGCTGCAGGCCTCACTTGACTCTGTCCGGCACAGTTCTTAGCATTAGATGGCTGTGGTGTATCAGAAAGGAGTTCAAGGAAAGGTTTCAAGTACACAAACTCCACGGAAGGAGAGCTATGGATTTAATTATTTTCTTCCTAAAGACTTAACTGAATTCCCTTTCCAAATCCACCTTCGGTGGCATCAAAATCCAAAAATCATAAACCAAAATGAGACTGGGAAGATTGTTGATATTTCTGTCAGCTTCAATTTCTTTGTCTCCACAGAAAATGCTGTCTCTGATCTCCTGAAGCCCTCTTTGGGCAACCTCACACTGCAGCCCTCTGCTTGTCTTATCCATTTCTTTACAAAGCTCAGCTAAGCCACCAGCGCTTGTCTTTGCTCCTGCTCTTCTCAAGGAATCTAGTCCGAGACCAGAGCCAAGCACTGCTTCAGGCAGCCTGTCTCCTTCTCACTGCATGATCGGCCTCGGCATCCTCTTGTTCGTGTGTCTTTCTGTAGTGAAGTAAAACCTGCCCACAGGCCTGCGTCCTGCCAGGGTTGTGAACCTTGTGAGCTGAGGTGGCACCAAGGGGTGTGTGGGAGCTGTTTCCATATCCTGGGCGGCCCATGGCCTCAGGCTTGAGAGCTGTGGTCACCTTGAATGGTGGGAGGGACCCTCCTCAGAGCCCAGCACAGGCCCTCTTGCCTCTCACACCCTTTGATAATATATTAACCAGTTCACAAAGGAAAGCCTCTCCTAACACAGAGGCAAGACTTTGTGGCTGACAAGAGACCTGGAGACAGAAACTAATCTCTAAGGCTCTCCTCACCATTGAACACTGAGTGCTTTAGAAGAGAAGCCCACCTCCCAGGCACACCAGCACTTAGCACAGTGCGCAGAGAAGACTCTCCACTGCGTAAGTGAGGGCCCAAAGAAGAGGGGCAGCCAGGCGAGGTGTGGTGGATCCACCCTCTACCCAACAGCCACTGCTACCACCAGGACCACCACTGCCACTCAGGCCATCTGCTGCTGTAATCATCAGGCGTGACACATGATGTCACTCCTGGACACCCCAAATGTGAACAGTGGTCAGGCTCCTACTGGAACGGCTACCCCTCTTCCCCCAACACTACTGCCACAACAGCACGAGCTTGGCTATGTCACTGGCGAAACAACAGGTAGGGATGAGCGGCAAATGACCAGGGGAGTGAGACGGCCCAAGACTGAAAAAAAAAAAAAGCTATCTTATTCAACTTCAAAATGACTCTAAAGTAAGCAGGATAAATGTTCTTATTTCCTGTTTACAGATAAGGAAAATGAAGCTCAGAGACGTTTTGGTGATTTACTCCAGGTAATGCTCTATAAAGTGGTGGAATCAGTCTAGAACCTGTATCTTCAGACCTGTAACCTGACGCTTGTCCACGCTGATTGTTCTACAACCTGTGGTTAATGCAGCAGGTATATTTATTTTCTAAAATCTATTTTTATTTGATCATTTCCTCACTTGAAAGAAAGCTCTGATTTCTTAGAAATGTAGCTTGCTTCTGAAATGGTTTTACTTTATTTTCTTGATTTTTTAAGTATAGAATTTAATTATATTTACAGAAAAGTAATCTTCTTAAACTGGATAATTATTTATTATTGATCAAATTGATTTTAATGCCTCCCAGGATTTTCAAGTTTTCTTGAAGAGATTTTTAACTGCAAATAATATGTGAACTGTATTATGTTGGAAAATGTTTCCTTTCAGGGACTAGTAAATTATTCACTTCATTGCCCTCAGAGATAAATTATTCATTATAAAAATGCTTTTATGAATAAAAGCATATATGCTTTTTCGGACAGTTTAGAGTTCTGTGGGGCTTCAATTTTATTTTTTTTTAATGGCAGTTTTGTTTCTTATAAGTTAACAAAATAATTCAATCTCAGTGCAAATAAATGCATTGTTTTATCACAGGCCTATGTTCTTTAACATCTTATATTAAAATGGGCCAGCTACAGAAATCTAT
The DNA here is from genome assembly GCF_036321535.1 of Camelus dromedarius. NCBI lineage: Eukaryota > Metazoa > Chordata > Mammalia > Artiodactyla > Camelidae > Camelus > Camelus dromedarius. The sequence continues at coordinate 7,087,353 of NC_087464.1, forward strand.
AGTGCATAGTATGTTATTTATTGTCCAGAGTGACGTTTCTAGCTCAGGAGGCAGTTCAGCCAATTTTAAAGTCTTCAAATTTTCTACTCTGGTTATCTGGCAATACTAATCATTAGGATACCGAATAAAATTGTTTCTACACGGAAGTCAACATCTAAGCAGATATGTTTGTACAGTAGCTATTCTTTCATATTGCTCAATACCCACTGTCAATTTTACAGTTATATATATGTTAATATATGCTTATATATTATATATACATATATTTTAATTCCTTTCTCTGAGTAAATCACCTCATATCGCTTATGTATCTCATGTCTCTAAACAAACTTTTAGCACAGATTTCTTTTTTAAAATATGAAATCCCTAACTGAAACAAACTTTGTTAACTGGGAATGATGCTTTGTTGACTGCAAAAATGGATTTAGAGAAGCATCAAGATAAAGAGAATGAAGGAAACTAATCCTTCCTAGTCAAGGAAAGAAAGGCTTCCCATCTTGTTCTCTAGCTGTTTTGCTTTACCATTTACACATGATTACTTACCAAGTGGCAAAAATGCAAGACGGTTTCCAGCCATGGAGAGCTCATTGAGGCTGGGCAGCTGGCAAAGATGGCGGGGCACACACCATAGACGATTTCGGTCCACGGTGAGGTACTGCAGAGAAAGGCACAGGTGAAGCCTCTCGGGTAAAGTTAGCAAACGATTGGTAGAAATGTCTAGTGTCTGCAGCTCCTTCAAATCGCCAACCTCTACAACCAAAATCAAAATTAAGATAAATTGCATCCTGATTAAATGAATTAATTAAATAAATTAAATAAAATTAATCAATACTGTAACAGTTCAACCAAATAAAAATAGTAGCTGCAGCTCTTTCCATAGACATGAATGCTGAAGTGCAAAATTCAAGTCTAATATGCAAATAATGCAATCTAGGTAGGTATCTTTAAATTAGCCTGCCTGAATTTTTTTAAAAGAAGAAAAGTGCTGGCCTGGAAAAAGGAGAAACATCAAGCAGTGACTCTGAGCTAGAGGTCTGTTATTATGGCTTCTGCTGTCTGATGAACTGAAAGTTGTTGCAAAGGTGACAGAAGAACAATTACAGTCACTTCATGGCACCTGGTTCTTGCTACTTTGGTGGTTTTACTTTCTAAGTAGATGGTAGGAGACTTGAAAATATAAATTATAGTATCAAGGTAAGCATACTTTATTCATGTGAACTAAATAGGAAATCTCTGGATGAAGAATTAGGATGTCTTTTGGAATTCTCACCATGGTAAAGATCATAATAATAAAATAAAATTATGGTAAGGTAGTATTTTTAGATGTTGTCCAGCCATGTGGTTCCTTCTTTAAAAACCCACTCAAACTGTACATATCCTGTGAAGATTTACTTTAATTCCACCCAAATGAAATCCTTCCATTTACTCCAATATTCCCCCATTGTTGATGTCCATAGTTGTAAACTGTTCCACGGTGAGTACAATTATGTCCCTGTCTCATACACCAAATCACCAAGTCTGAAGGTGGGGAAGTTCTTTATAAGGTACTCTATTCTTCTAAAGGAAAATCACCATGAAGCCTCTCAGAGCAGAGGAAGTCCTGCTAACCAGTCTCTAGAGGAGGCCATTACTCTGTCCCAGGACAGCACACTGCACTCAAGGCTCTACAGGGAGCACTCTGTAGGACAAGTCGACTTCTCTCATATCACAGACCTTCCGTGTTGAAGCCCACTGTAATGTCATCTCTCAGCCTTCTCTAACCTGACCCTACTCCACAAGCCACTCCTCTTAGATTAGGGTTTTTCATACTCCTGCCACATGAACGCACCCTGCTGGGCACATTCCAGTTTGTTCAGGCTTTGAATTAGAATGAGCATGAGCAATGTCTTCCCTACTGGAGAGAAAATCTGCCCTCTTGGATATCCAATTACACAGATTAGCTTTTCTTAAGAGCAAACGGCTTGGCAAACTATGGCTTACAGGCAAAATCTGGCTGATGGCCCACTTTTGTACTAACCACAAGCTAAGACTAGTTTTTTATTTTGAAAGGGTGGTAAAACCCAACAACAACAATTAGAGCAAAAAGATATATATGTGACAGAGACCATATGTGGCCTGCAAAGCCTAAAAATATTTAGTATCTCACAATTTACAGAAAAAGTTTGCCAGTCTTTGTTATAGACTTACTCTTAACAGAAGCATTTTTAATAACAATTTTCAATAAAAGTAATATAAGTGCAAAAATATATTAATTTTTAGTTATTTGTCTAATATTTAGAAGGGATTTGTGGTAGGAAGCTCACACTGTATTTTCTAATTTCCCCAATACTGAGCAAATATATATTTGAAGACAGTAGGCAGGATTCAGTGAACAGTATGTGACTCTGCAAAGAAGTTTTGTTCTGTGCGCGCCTAGTGATGTACATGGGAGTCGGTCTCTCTCTTGGCTCTATTAGCACAGTATTTCCTCTAGCTAAGACTGCCTGCCTATCTATTTTAGATAAAAAATTGCTTCTGATTTGGAGTGTGTCAGGGTAAGGGAGCTGAGAGAAAAACCATGTTTTAGAATTGAATAAAAAGAAACAAGAAATCTTTCTGATCTCACTCTGTAAAGTTATTATGGGAGTAAAATGGGACAGAAATGCAGCCAATCAGCTTACACACCATGGGGTCAGGTGTTGAGAGAAGAATGTGGCAAGGTCTCTGTCGTTGAGAATTACATATAAGAGACATTGAGTGATAGGAGCTTAGAAAAAGAAGAGTAAGATGAAGAGCTGGAGAAGCTTTCGCAAAATTTATTGAAGGAGATGAGAACTCAAATAGGTCAAAAGGAAAATGGATATAGCATTTCAAGCCAGGCCTGGGGATGCAGTTGAAAGCATGAGGAAAGGTATGTAAGTGAAAAAATAAATACAGCATGCACAATGGACTATTTGAGACCCAACAAGTACCAAAGATACTGATGGGAAAGAGCAGAAAATAAGTTCAATACAGAGGGTCTGGTGGAGACATGGATGTCTGGGTATGAGAACACTGGGTAGAGAAGTCTGGGATCACTACAGTGAGAGTGTAACACTTCCTGAAGATTCTCAAAGGATGAAAGGACTCTTTTTGGAAATATCAGAATGGTAAATGTGCAGAAAGCAATGAAATGGAAAGAGACTGTAGGCTGGAAAAACAAGTAGACATTTGATGAAAACAGAGCCAATGTGAGGTGTGACAGTTTGACGGTAAATTCCAGAGATATTTTAAGAAAAAAAGAGGGTATGTTTGATTGAAAATGGAAAATGGTGAAAGAGGAAAACAATCAAAGATAACTTAAAAGTTTCTACACCCTTATACTCTAAGTATGGTGACGTCAGTGCTAAGCACGTATCTATTTGTAGAAAAAAATTTAAATTACATCAATACTTCTGAATTATAGTATCTATAAGCCACTTACTTAAAGGAATTTGAAAAATCCATCAAAATCTCATGGGAGTAAGCAAAATAAATTATTTTCATCTTTATTTCAAAAATAATTAAATGTGTAAAGAAGTGTTTTGACTTGGCTGCAAAAATTACTAATGCATTGACCACCATTTTAATTCCGTATTGCATCATTGTATTATGAAATGGGGAAATAACATGTTATGAATTTGAACTTTCTATAACTTGATGATTTACTTTTTAACAGATCGATATTCACACTGTGCTTTGACAGATACATACACATTTTCAGATATTAAAATTAATAACACTTTTGACAAAGAAAAGGAGAACACATATTGTCAGTACCAAAGGCCAAAGTACTAAGGAATGGGAAGAGGAAAGAACAGCTGACATTTCTTATTTCTTATATGTGATGAATAAAAAACCATTTTATTAAATCTGAAACATGTAGGACTGCATATATTAAATGAACAAAAGTAACAAAAGGACATTTTGCCTAAGTAGCTTAATATATAGGCCTTTTCATTTGTTAGAAAAAAATCTGAGCTAATTATTATTCTAGTTACAATACTGAATGGAATACTATATATAATATGGTTGGAAAATTAATGATTTTGTCATCCTATGAAAGTATTTGGGAAAGAGAAATAAAATTAAATAGCTTCTCAGGTGTAGTGAATTAAACATAATTTTCATGACCATTTTATAACAGGCCACAAATATAAGACTATATATGGTATCTTTATTCCAACAAAATTTAAAAATATACTTGTTAAGTTCAGCTGATGGAAAGTACATTTTTAGAAAACAATAGAGTCAAAGATTTATATAAGATCAAATGAAAACAATTGTACAATATATCAAAATTTATTTATGAGAAATAGGTAAGAAAGTATGTAATGCAAAATTTAAAGCTTTAAATATCTATATAAGAAAAGAAAGTTCTCCAATTCCTTACCTAAGCTTCCACCTTAAGAAATGAGAAAAAGTAGCAAAAATTAAATCCAAAGTAAGCACAAGAAAAGAAATAATAAAAAGTATAGTGGAGATCAATGAAACAGAAACCAGAAAAAGAACAGAAAAAAAGGAAAAACAAAACTTGGTTCTTTAAAGAGATCAAGAAAATTTATAAGACTTTGGCTAGACTGACCTAAATATGTACATATATACATACATATACACATTCATTCTTTCATTTACACACAATCAGAGAATGAAGACATAAATTACCAAAATTGGGAATAAAAAGGTGGGACATCACCATCAACTATACAGAAATTTAGAAGACTATAAGGGTGTACTATGAACAAATTTATTCCAACAAATTAGCAACTTAGATGAAATGAACATATTCTTAGAAAGACACAAAATTACCAAAACTAATTCACAGTCATTAAAAATCTGAATAAATGTATTAGAAGTAGAAAAATTTAATTAGAAATTTAAAAGCTTCCCACAAAGAAAAGCCCAGGCCCAAATGGCTTTACTGGTGAATTCCATTATATATTTAAAGAAACAATAATATACCAGTTCTTCATAAGCTCTTTTAGAAAACAGGAGGGGAAACATCCCAACTTATTCTCTGAGGCAATACTACCCTGATACTAAAGTCACACAAAAAAACATCACAATATAAAGAATTCTATAAACCAGTATTCATCATGAACATAAATGTAAAAATTCTTAAAATATTAGCAAACAAAAGGTAGTAACATATAAAAGTAATTATACAACATGAACAAGTGGGATGCATGCTTGTTATTAAGGCTTGTTTAAAATCTGAAAAATCAATGCAGTATACATGGTTGCAGAAGAAGGACGAAAACTACACGATCATCTCAACAGATCAGAAAAACCATTTCACAAAAATCCAAAAACCCACTAATGATAAAAAATTTCAATAAACTAGGAACAAAAGGTAGCTTCCTCAATCCAATAATGAGCATCTACAAAATACCTAGAGCTGAGATCATATTTAATGGTGACTGACTGACTGCTTTCCCTGTTAGATCAGGAACATGACAGGAAGGTCCACTCTCTCTACTCGAGGTTCTAGCAAATGCAGTAAGGCAAAACAAACTAACAAAAAGCATCAAGATTGGAAAAGAAGTAAAGCTTTCTTTATTCACGGATGACATATTCCTTAGTAGAAAATCCTAAGGAATTCACAACAACTGTGACTGAGTAATAAAAAGGAATAAACTATATACGCACATAACAACACAGTTTAATCTCAAATGCATTATGCTAAGTGGAAGAAGCCAGACTCAAATGTATGGTTCCATTTATATGCTATTCTGGAAAAGGCAAAACTATAGAAAGAAAATAGAATAATAGTTTCAGGGCCTGGCAGGGTGTGTACGAAGGCTGGCGTAAGGGCATAAAGGAATTGTGGGGGGTGCTGGAACTCTTCTATATTTGATTGTGATGGAGGTTACGTAACTTGAAAGGATGAACTGTCCTGTATGTTAAAAAATAAAAGCAGTAGCACAAAAATTATTTCCAAAAAAATTCTTTCTAAAAGCTAAAAATAACATTTCTATTAAATATAACATATAAATTAAACATGTATATTTAAAACTTCCATATACTGATTATCTGAACATTGTAAATCTGAATAATTATTCTTGGTATAAATTCATATAATTTAATCAGTTCTTAATTGTTTTTAATTCTAATAATGTGTTACTTGCATTTTTGAAGTCTTTTTCAAGATGGTATTATGTTTCTTTTTAATAAAATTATTTATAATTAATTTTATTAATTAGCTTACTGACACCTTCAAAAAATATTTATTGTTATGCCATCTTAAAATTAATGTAACTGATGTAAAGTTACAATGCATTCTTTTTGGAATACTAGTAGAATCCTACTCTTTTCAGCTGGTCTCTGGGTCACCACACTACTTCCCAGGGAGTAAACATCAGCTGGGATACTTTATTTCCTTACTGTGCCTAGAATAATCCTAACTTCCAGCTGTTTGCATCGTTTACTTTTATGCTAAATATACAATACCTTAACTTTTCAGCTACTTATAGAATATCCTGAAAATGATTTCATTACTGCCACATAGCAAGTACTTAGACTAAGCATAAAAATAACAGTAGAGTGCCAATTTCAAATGAAAAAACAGTAAGTCCCCTTTAAATCATCATTCTCTGCTGATGCACACTGACCTAACCTAGAATTTAAATGGGAATGGGAAGGAAGCCACCCACTCCATGCCAAGCCAGTGACCACAGAGAGTCAATAACAAGGCTTGATATTTTCAAGTACTGGCTTTTTCCGGTACCGCTAAAAACAGCTCTAATTTGAGCTCCAAAGCACACTGGGTTAGGGAGAGCATATAGAGAAATAAAAGACACTGTTTCAATGCCAGACAAGTCCCATTCTATATACAGTAAGTGTCTCTATATTCATTCTCTTTCTCTTGATTGGGCTGTGGAAGGTACATATTCTGGTATATGTAGAAATAGGTTCAAACCATCAGCTGTGCAACTCTGGGTTATTTACTCAAATATTAAGATCGTTGGTTTGATGTTAATTAAAAAATCATCTGTAAAAAAAACAGAATAACACGTCTCAAGTGATTAAATGAAATATCTCATATCATTCAACAGTACATGGCAGAAAATCAGTAAGTATTTATTTCTAATTTTTCAGCTCATCATACTATATAATATTCTAAACATAAATTCTAAATATAAGTATCTTTTTACTTGATGTAGTTTTTATCACAAACAATTAAGAACACATTACATATATGTCTAACATAGAAAAAGGTGTTCTTACGAGACAGGTATCTTTCAGAAAATAAGGACTACCTTTCTTGGTCAAATAAAAAATTAAAACCAACTCAGATTCAACTGAATCAGTCCATTTTGAAGACAAGACCACAGCAGCACACAGATGTCTCGTACCCTTGAGTTAACTGCAATTATCAAACAATGCAACCTCTAAGGTACTACTTGTGACAACCGGGCTCAAATCCTAGCTAAACTAATAAAAAAACAGCTAAATTAATATCTCCTTAAGAAGCAGTTTATCCTGTTTATCTGATGTGAGAATTAAAATCCTGTAACACTGAATTATTTACTTGTCTTTTTCAATCCAAACTACACTCTGCAAATAAACAGCCTGCCAAGAAATGGTATGGTTTCCACATGTGGGTTGAAACACGCTCACAGAGCAGGTGAGGAAAGTTCACCCCTCAAAACCTTTAAAATAATTTTCTATTAAATTAAAAAAAGTATGTAATAAACCCTCTTATTTTATGAATGATATTTTTTGGACTGGGTAATGATCAAAGCTGACAACACCACTGTAACTTGTCATTTCCTCTACAGGTAGAGACAAACAGAGAACAAAGGCTGTTGAGTGCCCCATGACAGGCCACACTGCAAAATACGTACCAAATCTGTCTTCTCTCTCCTCCACTGTTACCACACTGAGCTAAGCACCACTATCCTCTCCTGCCTGAACTCACTCAATAGCCTCTCTAACAGGTCTTCTTACTTCCATTCTGGCCCCCTCCAGTCCATTTCCTACACACAGGCCAAAGTGATACTAAAACACAGATCGTATTCCTTTCCTGTACCAAACTCTGCACATGAATAAAATCTTAAACATCATCTTACTAGCAGACAAGGTCCCCTGATCAGCCCTGGCCTGCTGATCCACTCACTGCAATCCAGTTACTCCGTCCTCTTTTCTGGCCCAAGAAAGTGTCAAGTAACTCCTTCCTGCAGAGCCTTTGAAGCTGCTGTTGCCTCTGCCAGCAATGTTCTCTGCCTAGTTCCTCAGACTGTGCGCTCGTTCTTGTCTTCCAGAAATTCACTATCACATTTTCACAATTACCTTTTCGGACTTTCTAATTAAACAGGATCCTTCTTTCTCTATGATAGCATCTCCTTTATTTACTTCCCTGCATTTATTGCAATCTTTAATTATTTTTTAAATTTATTGACCTTTGAAGCATAGCCTGTGCCTCCCACTAGAAAATAAATGTCAATAAGAGCAGGGGCTTCAACTGTCTTCCTTACTGCTATACCCCTAGCACCGAGCAGCGTCTGACTCATGGTAGGTGCTCAGTAAATACTCTTTGAATTAATTAATTAACCCCTTAAACTCTTAAATTGTCTCACTTGTTAAGCAACCACAGACCGGACTTGCAGCTGCACAAAAGCCTCACAATTTATGACTCAAATCTGTCGTGGAACATTGAGACAACTCACAAATTGCTGAAAAAGGAAATGTGAAATCCAAGACTGCCAGAAGTTTGTTGCATACTGAAAGTAATTTAAGTTTCCCCGCATCCTTACAATTATCTCTGTAAACCTGATGAGAGTATTCTATGAGATAAAAGAGATTACTGACAGAAGACCAGCTAGTCACACACTTAATAGGCCCCTGTCTGTTACTATTTTCAAACTCTTGTGTATGATTTGCTAGAGTTGATAAAATTTCAGAGAAATATATACAATATACATAACTTACAAAGAATGACTATAAAATAATGTGCCTAAAATTTCAGCAAGAAATTCAGAAGTTAGACAAGCAAATAAATACTGTCCTTCAAGGTTGTCATCCAGCAAAGCAAATCCAGTTATATGTTTTCCTTCATATTATCTGAAATTCCTGTTTTGGAATTGCCTTAAGATCTTGATACAGAAGTACTTCATGGATACTAGAAATTATATCCACCCTAAAAAGGATAAGGATTTGCCACCACCAATTTTATTGAGAACAACATGTCTCAAACTCTGAAGGCAAGTCAAAAAGAGAAAAATTTGTAAAGGTTTAAACAAGATTGGCATCCTCAGAATAACATATGTTGAATATGTTCGATGACAGTTCAGGGGCACTCATAAAGCAATGATGCTTTCTTGGTTTTGGGACTATTTATAAACTCTATCAGGAGATAAACCACAGAGTACTGTTGGAATAAGTATGCCTTTAAGATATGCTTATAATTTTGAAGAAATTAACAATGATTTGACTTAATGATTTTAGAATCTGGGTATATTTGTTTAGGTATTACAGCCTTTTCATATCTGGGAAGGTATAACCATGTCTATCCAGTTTGGAAAAAACAAATCCTTTCTTTAATTGGTCCAACTGACGGTTCAGAAATAGCTTGAATTTGGTTCACATCATGACACAATAAGGACTGATAATTTGTGGGGCTCAAACAGTGCCAGCATACTTCTCCCACCTTCACTCTTACCATATTCCATTGCAGTTTCATACTTACTTGCACCTGTACCCTGCTATGATAGCAGGACCATAACGTATTTCAAGGGCACCATGAATTAAATGGGTATTAGGAGACTTGCTCTGGAATTTATTCACCAATTATACTGTTTCCAAGGGATAATGGTTTGTGAATGAAACATGGACTCACAAATAAAAATTTTAATACCCTTAGTAATAAACTATGCAGAGTCTTCTAGTATAAGACAAAACTGTTCACAATCATAAGGGGGGCTTGCTATATATTCATAACTGAATGTGTGGCAGGTTATGTTTAATAACAGATAATCACAATGGAGAATAAAACTGACAATACAAGAAAACTCACTGAGAAAATCTATTTATGCATTTGTCTATCATAAGCAACATACAAAAAGAAGTTTTTAAAGAACATCAAACTAGCAATTAAGAGGTCCTCTTAATTATGAAAGATAATTAAATATTATTTGGTAACTTTAAAATATAATGCTCCAAAACATTTGACATCAAGAAACAACAGAAACTGATTTGACTTAAATATTTATGTCTGGGTTATCAAGCTTGCCAATTGGTTCCCAACAGAGATTTTAAAATGTTAAAGACATTGCTTTAAAGAATAAAATCACATTGTTTTGACATTTTACCTGGTGCTTTGTATATGATTAAATTACGCATTAGACTCTCACCGAAAGTCCTCCAAAATAAGTTATTTACCCGGTGTTTATTACTTATCTAACCAAATAGTCAATATGACATTTGAGGTACCATACCTAGCAAAATGCCACTGAGAATATTGCAGAAAATAAGAAAAAAGTATCTAAGAAAGTATTCTTGCTAAGTGGCAGTTACAATATAACTACTGCCAGAGAGCAATGACATACATCTTGTCTTTAGATATATTCCGTCTTAGAAATGTAAAAGCCTTTATTCTAAAACTCTGTATCTTTATTATTGCTTTGTGTCAGTACATGGATTACTACTTGGAAAAGTCCTTTATCTTCCTCATTCTGTATGATTTATGGAGACAACAAACGCAGATTTTCATTTTATGTTATATTTTAGTGATTGTCTATTTCACAGATTTCCTCTAGGTGGGCTTTTTCCCTCTTTACTAAGGTAGCACAATGGATTTTTTAGCTTTAACCTGAACGAGACCACCAGGTGTCCATTGTTGGATAAAACTATTATAATCACTGCCTCAAGAAATACCATAGCCCAGAATAAAAAATTATTTTTTAAATTTTACGACTTTGCAGAGAATAGCTACAAGCAATCCATATTCACTATCTGAAAAGAATAATATCTTTATAATGATTGCTTTCACCTCACTTTCTAAACTCAAAACAAGGAGAAATTTTAAAGAGATAATTTTTAGTTACACTTTCAGTTATACATTTCAAAGTGATCCATTCTATTTTATTTCTTTGAAATTCCCATAAGAAAATTAATCATCTTGAAAAATAGAAAGTGGATGATAACAGAATGACCTCCCCTAACAGAACAGTCAGAAACCAATGGAGAAACATACCATTCTTAACATATGAACCACAGTTTTTAAAAAACTCTCCATTAATTAAAAGAATTACACATTAAATTAAAAATACAACTATAATTTATAAATATGTACTATTTAAAAGAAACTCACATTACCATTATTAACATAAGAAATTTTACATTATAGAAATTTTAATTTGTACATATTGATTCTCGATATTAATATAAAAGCAATAGGTCTCTGGATTTATTACTTGCTACTGTTTAAAGTTATAGAGTAAAACACCAGCAGAATGAAAGCAAAAAGTACTCAATAGTGATTTATAACAAGGATAGGAATCAAACAGGGGCAACTCAAAAAAAAAAAAACTAAAAAAAATCCCATATTTAATTTTTATATTAATTTTATCAAAAACACATGTTTGCAATAACAGCTGTGACAGAGCTTTAGAACACCACCCACCGAGGGCAGTGTTTAGTCCAACTATGTTCACAAGAACACTAGTTTGGAGCCACATTCCTATGGTCAAATATGCTTAGAAAAAAACACTACGCTATACTGATTACCATAATACACATTAGCTTGTTAAAGAACAGTTACCCAGCCAGGAAACTCATTTAATTGTGATTCCCAATCACCTGGCCATGCTATACTTTATTCACAGAGCATATAAAGTTTGGAAAATGCTAATAATCAACATTTAAGGCATGATTGCCCCTATGGACTCCATTAGAAAGGTCCAATAGTCTAAACGGTAGTAGTAAGCTTTTTTTTTTTTTAACTTTTGTATAGGAAAAGCAAAAAATAATTATGTTGAACTCTGCTCATGAGAAAGAAAATTAAAATGTGATACTAAATTCTGGCTTAGTACTTGTGGTCATTGTAACACGTGTATATATGACATTTGTGAGACCCTGATTACCATAAATTTAGGCTGTCAACTTAAAAAAAGCTTCCCTAAACTGGACAGCAGCATGTAAATCAATGAAGCTAGGACACTCCCTTACACCATACACAAAAATAAACTCAAAATGGATCAAAGACTTAAACATAAGACAAGATACAATAAACCTCCTAGAAGAAAATTTAGGCAAAACATTATCTCACATACATCTCAAAAATGTTCTCCTAGGGCAGTCTACCCAAGCGATAGAAATAAAAGCAAGAATAAACAAATGGGACCTAATTAACTTACAAGCTTCTGCACAGCAAAGGAAACCATAAGTAAAACAAAAAGACAACCTATGGAATGGGAGAAAATTTTTGCAAATGATGAAACCGACAAAGGCTTGATCTCCAGAATATATAAGCAGCTCATATGACATAATAAGAAAAAAACAAACAACTCAATCCAAAAATGGGCAGAAGACCTAAACAAGCAATTCTCCAAGGAAGAAATATAAATGATCAATAGGCACATGAAAAAATGCTCAATATCACTAATTATCAGAGAAATGCAAATCAAAACTACAATGAGGTATCACCTCACACCAGTCAGAATGGCTATCATTCAAAAGTCCACAAATGACAAATGCTGGAGAGGCTGTGGAGAAAAGGGAACCCTCCTACACTGCTGGTGGGAATGCAGTTTGGTGCAGTCACTGTGGAAAACAGTATGGAGATTCCTCAAAAGACTAGGAATAGACTAACCGTATGACCCAGGAATCCCGCTCCTGGGCATATGTCCAGAAGGAATCCTACTTCAAAAAGACATCTGCACCCCAGTGTTCATAGCAGCACTATTTACAATAGCCAAGACATGGAAACAGCCTAAATGTCCATCAACAGATGACTGGATAAAGAAGATGTGGTATATTTATACAATAGAATACTATTCAGCCATAAAAATGACAACATGACGCCATTTGCAGCAACATGGATGTCCCTGGAGAATGTCATTCTAAGTGAAGTAAGCCAAAAAGAGAAAGAAAAATACCATATGAGATTGCTCATATGTGGAATCTAAAAAAAAAAAAGAACATAAATACAAAACAGAAACAGACTCATAGATGTAGAATACAAACTTGTGGTTGCCAAGGGGGCAGGGGGTGGGAAGGGGCAGACTGGGATTTCAAAATGTGTAGATACTGACAGGCATATGCAGAATAGATAAACAAGATTATACTGTGTAGCACAGGGAAATATACACAAGATCTTGTGGTAGCTCACAGCGAAAAAAAATGTGACAATGAATGTATGTATGTTCATGTGTAAATGAAAAATTGTGCTCTACACTGGAATTTGACACAACACTGTAAACTGACTATAACTCAATAAAAAAAGTTAAAACAAAAAACAAAATGAAATAAAAAGCTTCCCTGAGGTCCAAGCTTGTATCAGCCATGGTCTTTTCAACATAATTTTGTAGATATTTTAATTTTATTCTTGCAGCCCTTCTGAAGAATGCTCAGGGAATTTTTAAATTAAATCTTGCCTGATCTATCTTTATAACCTTGTCCCATCACCTATCAACTTCACACTTTCTTTCTTCCAGGTAAACAGGCATTCAGCCCCTTAAGTCAGTCCCATGCTGCCAATTCAGCACTAGTATTTTTTAAGTTTCTTATAATATATGGAACAAGCCATATCCATAATCCCTTCAAATCCTTCCAAAAGATATGACTTTCATTATTGCCAGACAAATGGTGTCTACCATGGAAATTTTTCAGAGAAAGGTACCAAACAGAAAACTCAGAAATGATACTAAATAGGAAAAAAGGCCACTCTGGTTTGAAATGACTCAACAAAAATATGGGTACAATTACTGTTCAATTATTGATATTTCTTTGTATTCACTTTCATTAACAGACAACAACACTGTTTATGACATAAATTATATTTTATGAGTGACTAAACACAGTCACCACAAACTTTATAAAAGGCTTACAGGTTGAGCAAATATGGCATTAGAACTGATTACATTTATATGGTGTTAAAATTTGCAGAACGCATGAGCTTATTGCTTTAATGGCACAGGAAAGTTGAAAATTTGACGATGTTCTACTTAATTTTTCCAAATGAAATACTTTTTGTTACAAATTTATATTTTAAAATAAATGTTTCATGAGTGAGAGACAGGTTACTAACAGACTAGTAACTACTTGTGTTTCTAAAACTTTATCTTAATCATGATCACTGTCATAGTTGGTACTTAGCCAAATTAGTGTCACAGAGTTTCAGAAAACTTCAAGCCTTTCTACATGGCTCCTTTCATTATCCACAAAGTAGCAATAGCTAATTTTTGTAAAACTAGGTAATGGTTGGAAAAGATTAAAAAGAAAAAAAAAACTATGATTGGGTCAAATTATATGGACACATAACTGCATGGGAATCTATAATTACCTCAAAATTAAAAGTTTAATAAACAAACATATGGACTGCCAATGGCACTGCTGGCATGTGATCCTGGAATTCTATTTCCCACTATAAAAATTTTAGGGCAGTAGCAACTTTCCACTGGAAGTTCATTTTAAGTCTATAATTAAGACAGTAAGAAAGTTATTAAGATTACTGATTCAAAACACCAAGACATCCTTGACATCACAAAAAAAATTAATACAAAAACAGTAGCACCTAAAAGAGTAAAATGAACAAATTTACTTTTCTGTTGTCAGGATATTATTGTCTGTTGATCTGCTCTTGTTCTTGATAACTCAATAATGTTTAATATTTTAAATAAATAGTCAATATTGAAATCATACTGTGCTCTTCTGAGAATTATCACATGAATTGCATACTTATTGTTTAAATCCATCTTATGATAAAATCTCAATTTTTCATTGTCTGAGGAGTTGAAAATCTATAAAAACCATTTTCTAGCTTTTGTTATTTTATTCCTTTAGAGTAAAGAAAATAAAAACATGTTAAACAATGCTTTCAGTAAATAAAATCCAAGGTTTGATTTACATATACATATTATTGCTTTCTGAGAAAACTATAATAAAAGATTTACATTTGGTTTTGATTAAAGTTTTAGAAATGAATCTGCAAGAATGGAGGTAACTCTGCTGTCCTGAATGAGCCATCTTCAGAAAAATGCTAAGGATACCAAAAAGATTTCTCAAGCTATGCTTAAAGCAAGATTAATTAGCTAACAAAAGACAAACAAAACGCTTTCAATTTCTCTGTCAAAGAAAATGATTTTCAAACATCTTAGATAGGAACTTAAAGCCCAGATTAGGTGAAATGACTAAAAAGACTTTCACACACTTTAAAGTACTTTACAAACCCAGAGAAATAGCATCCCAAGATACTGAAATAACCTAACAAGCATATTCTCAGTGCTTTTAATCAAAAACTATGGACACAGGACCTTGTCCAAAAACTTTAGAAGTGCCTGAGAACCAGGAATAGGAAAATACTGTTCAAAAAAATTATGATAAAAATAGGGATTCTGAAGCTCTATGAGTCCCTTCAACATTTTAAATAGTTAATTAAATAAATGGCTTGAGAATATTTTAAGAGTGGGGGCCTGAGGTGGTGTGAAGAGCTTGGTGAAGTTTCTCCACCAAAAGTAAGCATAACATTGGACAAAACTGAAAAAACACAACTCAGAGCTGTAGAAATCAATCAAGGGAAGACAGTAAGTTCAGAAATGTATATTCTTGAAAACCTGTTAAAGTTTCACTCACAAACAGTGGGAGTCTACAACCTTTTCTGGCTTGGGGTGGTCCCTTTTCCATCTTATCTCCAAGTTCAAACTCAAGAATGTTAAGTTTACCAAGGCAGGCGTGGCATTCAGAGAGGGCATCCTTGATTTGTGACGGGACAAAACCCCACATCTTTTTCAGCTAAAAGTGGCAAACTCTGTAGGAAAAGAATGAAAAAAATACACGGCATCTGCTTGCTAGCCTGGGACTGCAGATCCAGTTGGAATGAGAAGTTGAATAGTCAGAAAGTAACTGGGAGATTACGGGAATGAGAGAGCCAAATAAGTGCTAGATATGCTCTCCACAAATCCTCAGACAACTGGGAAACCATGTGGATGTGCAGGGGAGACCCAAGGGAGTCCATGGAAAAAGCCAAGGCAGACGTAGTAACTGACTGATGTTGAACGCACTACTCAATGCAAACACATTTCAAACAGCAGACGACAGAAGCCTTACAGGCTTGACGTGTTTGAGCAAATCTCTTTTCAAATCAATGGCTACCCAAGCTATACAGACACAATGACAACCACTAGGAAGCCAGGTAAAAAAACAAAAATAAGAATAAAATCTGAGCAGAGCCATCAGAGGCTACACACCACAGCCAGGGAAGATTCTCCATTTTAAGCCCAGAAAAGTAACAAAAAACAAATAAAAATAATTCTCATAAAAATAAATCAAAATCCAAAGTTGCCACAATATATTACCTAAATTTACAGTTTTCAAAAATGACAAAAAACACAAGACATGCAAAGAAACAGAAAAGTGTGACCCACAGCCAGGAGAGGTGGAGAGAAAAAGCAGTCAACAGAAACTGACTCTGAATAGGTCCAGATGTTGAACTTGGCAAAGATTTCAAAGAAGCTGTCATAAATGTGTTTAAAGAAGCTAAGGAAACTATGTTAAAAAATTAAACAAAAATATGATGACAACGACTCAACAAATAGAGAATCTAAACAGAAAAATACAAGCCATAAAAAGAACCAAAGAATAATTCTAAAGCAGAGAATACAATAATTGAAATGAAATATTTATTAGATGGACTCAGGAACAGATTTGAGGTGGTAAAGAAAAGAATCAGTAAACTCAAAGACATATCAACAGAAATCATCAAATTTGAAGAGTAAAAGAAAAAAAAAATCAAGGGAAAATGAACAGCGCCTGAGAGCACGTGGGATACCATCATATGCATAATAGGAGTACTAGAAGAGGAAAGAAAGTGGCAGGAAAAATACGAGAAAAAACAATGACCAAAGATGTCTCATATTTGATGAGAAACATTAATCTACAGATCTAAGAAGTTAAATAAATTCCAAGTAGGATAAACACAGAGATCAGCACCTAGACATACCACAGGCAAACTGCTGAAAGATATATACAAACAAAAAATCTTGAAAGCCATCAGAGAAAAATGACTCATTCACAGAGGAGAATAACAATACATTGAAAACCTAACTTCTCATCAGCAATCACAGAAGTCAGAAGACACTGAAATGACATGTTTAAAATGCTAAAAGAAAAAAAATGTTAATCAAGAATTATATGTGGGGCAAAACTACCCTTCAGAAATAAAGTCACAGTAAAGACATTCCCAGGTGAACAAGAAATGAGAAAATAAGTTGCTAGTAGACCTACCGTGTAATAAATATTAAAGGAATTTTGTAGGGCTGAAAGGAAATGATACCAGATGGTTAACTCAGATCAATAGGAAGGAAAGCTCTTTTAAATGGATTGAGACTCCTTTTATGGGACATCATATGATCTGTACTGGAGGATGATCTATGTGTGCTAGAAAAGAGTGTATATTCTGCTCTTGTTGAGTAGAGAGATAAATATATTTAGTTAGCTCAAGTTGGTCATCAGTGTTACAAGTTTTCTATATCCTTATTTCTTCTAATCAGAGGTAGAGAGGAGTACTAAAATCCTCAACTATAATTGGTGTCTATCTCCCCTTTTAATTGTTTCATTTTCCGCTTCATGTATTTTGGGCCTCAGCAATTAAGGAGATATACACGTATATGTTACATCTTCTTGATGTATTGATCTTTTTATCATTATGAATTTTCCCTCTTTAACTCCAATAACACTTTTTGTCTTAAAGTCTATTTTGTATATTCTCTAAATAGCTAATGCAGCTAATACTGTTAGCAAGATACATCTTTTTCTTTTTTATTTTCAACTTATTTGAACCTATTCAACCTCTTTCAACCTCTTTGGCTCTAAAGTGTGTCTTTTTTGACAGGATATAGTTGGATCTTACTTTTTTATCAAGTTGGAAAATTTCTGTCTTTTGATTATGCTGTTTAGACCATTCACATTTAATGCAATTATTGATAAGGTTACTTTTATATCTGTGATTTTACTATTTTTATTATGTCTCATACCTTACTTTTTTCTTTTGTTAATATTGCTGTCTTATATAAAGTTATTTTTATATACTATTTTAATTTCGTTTGTTAATTTTTTAACTGTACTTCTTGAGTTATTTTCTTAGTGGTTGTTCTACAATATATATCACTAATAACAATATATTTCAGGTTATACTTAATTTTGGTAAAATACAGCAATTTTGTTCCAATACAGCTCCATTCCCACCTTTCTCCCTGTTATGATTACTGCTTTAAGTAAACTTCATGTTTTCCTAAAGAAATTAAGAAATATACATCAAGCTTTTCATATTTCCCATGCAATTAACATGTCTATTAGGGAAGGGTTTGGAAAACCATTTTGGTAAAGGGTCAGAGAGTAAATATTTTAGGCTCTACAGATCACATACAGTCTCTGTTGCATATTCTTGTTTCTTTTTCCCCCCAGTTTCACTGAAAAATAATTGACATACAATATTGTATGCGTTTAAGGCATACACCATGATGGTTTGACTTACATATATTGTAAAATGACTACCACAGTAAGTTCAACTAACATCCATCATCTCACACAGATACAATAAAGAGAAAAGAAAGAAGAAAAAGGGGGAAATATCCCTTGTGTGATTTACTCTCTTAATAATTTTCCCATATATTGTATAGCAATGTTAGCTATAGTCATCATGTTGTACATTCCATCCTTAGTACTTATTTAACTTATAAAAAGAATTTTGTACCTTTTGGCCACCTTTCTTTATTTCCCTCTCCTACCACACTCTGCCTCTGTTAAACACAAGTCTGATCTCTGCTTCTATGAGTTTACTCTTTTTTTTCTCCTATATTCCACGTATAATTGAAATCATACAGTATTTGTCTTTCTCTGTTTGACTTAATATCACATAGCATAATGCCTCAGTTCCATCCATGTTGTTTAAAATATTACTAATTCCTCATTTTCTATGGCTGAATTTATATACATTACAACTTCTTTATCCATTCATCCATCAATGTACACTTAGGCTATTTCCACGTTTTGGCTATTGTAAATAATGCCAATATAAACATGGGGGTGCAGATATCTTTTTAAGTTACTGTTGACCTTTCCTTTGGATATATTGTCAGAAGTGAAACTGCTGGATCATATCGTAGTTCTAATTTCAATTTTTTGAGGATCTTTCATACTGCTTTCCATAGTGACTGTACCAATTTATAACTACACCAAGAGTGCAGAGGGATTCCCTTTTCTCCACATCCCTGCCAGTATTTGTTATCCCTTGTCTTTTTCATGATGGCCATTTTGACAAGTTTGAGGTATCTCACTGTGTTTTAATTTTCATTTCCCCATTTAACATCTTTTAACGTACTTGTTGACTTTTCACATTATCTTCTTTGGAGAAATGCCTATTCAGATTGTTCGCCCATTTGTAAAAATTAAGATATTTGTTTTTTGGGTTTTTTTTTTTTTTTTGCTATTGAGTTATATGAGTTCTTCATGTATTTTGGATATAACCCTTTATCAGTATATGGTTTGCAAATATTTTTTCCCATTCCATAGGTTGTCTTTTCACTTTGTTAATGGTTTCTTTGACCGTGCAGAAGCTTCTTAGTTTGATGTAGTTTCACTTGGTGATTTTTTATTATGTTGCTTGTGCTTTTGTTGTTATCTTAAAAAATCATTACCAGGACCCATCTCAAAAAGTTTTATTCCTATGTTTTCATCTAGGAGTTT
Source organism: Camelus dromedarius (assembly GCF_036321535.1). NCBI lineage: Eukaryota > Metazoa > Chordata > Mammalia > Artiodactyla > Camelidae > Camelus > Camelus dromedarius. The sequence continues at coordinate 7,107,252 of NC_087464.1, forward strand.
CACAGTTTCTGGTTTACATTTAAGGCTTTAACCCACTTCAAGTTAACATATGAGTTCAGTTTCATTCTTTTACATGTGAATATCCAATTACCCCAGCACCATTTATTGAAGAGACTATCTTCAATATCTATTGAGTGTTCTTGGCTTCCTTGTCAAATATTAGTTGACCATGTAAGCTTGAGTTTATTTCTGGGCTTGGTCTATTTCTCTGACTTTATACTGTTTTGATGGCTATAGCTTTTTAGTATAGCTTGAAATCAGGAAGGGTGGTGACCTTTGTTTTGTTGTTCCTCAGGATTACTTCAGCTGTTCAGGGTCTTCTGTGGTTTCATATAAATTTTAGGAGTGTTTTTGTTTTCTACTTCTGTAAAAGAATGCCACTGGAATCTTAACAAAGATTGCACTGAATCTATAGATGGCTTTTGGTAGTACTGACATTTTAACAATATTAAATCTCCAATCTATGAATTCAGGATACCTTTCCATTTATATGTGTCTTCTTAGATTATTTTAATCAAAGGCTTCTAGTTTTCAGTGTAGAAATCTTTCACCTCCTTAGTTTAACTTATTCTTAGGTATTTTTCTGATGCTATTGTAAATAAGATCAATTTATTTTTCTCCCAGAAATTTTGTTGTTGGTGTATATGAAGGCATCGATTTTTTATATGTTAATTTGGTATCCTGCAACATTACTGAATTCATTGATTATATCTAACAGTTTCTTAGTTGAGTGTTTAGGATTTTTCACATATAAATTCATGTCATCTGCAAATACAATTTTACTTTTCTTTTTCCAATTCTGATTTTCTTTTTCTTGCCTGGTTGCTCTAACTAGGACTTCTCATACAATGTGAATATGAGTGGTGAAAGTGAGCAACCTTGGCTTGTTCCTAATCTTAGAGGAAAAGTTTTTCAACCTTTCACCACTGGATATGATTTTAGCTGTGGGCTTGCAAAGCCCTTATTATGTTAAAATGTTTCTTTTATGCCTAATATGTTAAGAGTTGTTTTTTTTTTTTTATCATGAATGGATTTTGAATTTTCTCAAATGCTTTTTCTGTGTCTGTTGAGATGATCATACGATTTTTCTTTTCTTTCATTTTAGTAAAGTGATGTATCACATTGATTGATTTGGGTATGTTGAAACATCCTTGCATCCCAGGGATAAATCCCACTTGATCATAGTGAATGATCCTTTCAATGTGCTGCTGAACTTGGTTTGCTAGTATTTTGCTGAGAATTTTTGCATCTATATTCATCAAGGATAGTTTTCTTCTCTAATAGTGTCCTTTTCTGGTTTTGGCATCAAGGATGATGCTAGCCCCATAAAATAAGTTTGAGAGTCCTCCCACCTCTTTGATATTTTGGGAGAGTTTGAGAAGGATTGGTGTTAATTCTTCTTCACACATTTGGTAAAATTCACCAGGGAAGCCATCTAGTCCTGGGCTTTTCTGTATTGGGAGATTTTTGATTACTGATTTAGTCTCCTTACTAGTAATTGGTCCATTCACATTTTCTATTTCTTCCTGACTCAGTCTTGGAAAGTTGAATGTGTCTAAGAATTTTTCCATTTCTTCTAGGTTGCCCAGTTTGTTGGCATATGGTTCAGTTGTAGAGTATGTTATTCTGTAAATTTCATCAGGTTAACTACATTTGAAAAACAGGTTATACAGATAATTTGAGACCTAGAATAATGTTATCTTCTGCTTGAGAACATTTCTATTTGCTTCTTCCAGGCACCTGGGACATAAGCAACCTAAAATGCAATGTCAGAAATTTTCATGGTTTTGGCTGCCCACATGACTGAAAGCCTGTAATTTATGCAAGGGTGGCTTTATTTCACATTCACCTTATGAAGTATTTTACATGCCAAAATACTTCAGTATACATACCCTTACAGATAAGGACTTTTAAAACAAATCCACCATACCATTATTATACCTAATAAAATCAAGAACTTAATACTATCTAAAACCCTATCCATGTTCAATTTTCCCAGATATTCATAAAAATTGTGTTTTTATAACCAGTTTACCTGAGTTAAAATCTAAAGGTCCAACAACTACATTTGCCTGATAGGATTCTTATGTCTTTAAAAATTGTAACAGTTCCCCCTCCCTTTTTTCACATTTTCATTTATTTTAAAAAGTGGATATTTGTTGCAGAATTTCCAGCATTCTAAATTTGACTTATTGTATCTTCATGGTCATTTAAAATGTTTATTTATCCCTTGTATTCCTTATAAACTGGGTTAGAAAAGCTTAAATAGTTTCAGGTTCAATTCTCTTTGGTAAGATTATATCTTATGGGTAGGGCTTCTGATTGCATCACACTGGGAAGGATACAATGTCTGCTTGACCCACTTTTAGTAATGTTAAGATAAATCAGTGGATTCAGTGTCATCAGGCTGACCCATCCAGTGCAAAGTTCCCTATCAATTTTTTACCTAATTGTTCAAGAACCTATTAATAAACTTTGCTGCAATCCATTATTTCATTAGATACTAAAAAGTGTTGATTTTTCTAATTGCATCATTCCTTCTATATTTATTAGCTATAATAATTCCATATAGAAAAACTGCCCTTCATCCATTATTTAGTTACCCTGAAATATAACTGGTTTAGAAAAGGCATAATAATATTTTCATTATAATTTTCACAATAATTTTTTCAAAGAACAAGTTGTTACCCTATCAACCTCCAGAATTTACCAATACTTTTTTTTTAAAGAGTATCACTATGATCTCATAGAAGTTTATATATCTGATATATTTTTAATCCATCTCAATCATTATTCTTTTTGAGGGTCAAATCATCCACACTGACTCTTCTATTATTCTCACATGACCACAGTAGTCTTTGGTTTTCTGTCCTCTGGCACAAGATGCCCCAGGTGCATCTCTTACATGCTGTACCTCAACCAAGCAACTCAGATTTGTTTTAGTGGAAAATGGTGTGTAATGACTGTATTCTCTTTGGCCTGGGAATTCTTCACTACCTTGTTAGCTCACCCGTGCCTACAAAACAGATTTTTTTTTTCCCTTCAGTTTTTCTAACTGTCCTTAAGGGAATTATCCAGTCTGCCAATTTAAGCAGAAGTCCTAAATAAGTAAAGCAGAAAGCACAAGGAAACAGACTAACAGAAAAGTAGTGCAAGAGAGTACCAAAAACAGCATTTTAAAGACAGCTTCCCTCGGCTGTCTATTATAAAATGGAAGACCAGTTCAGAATAATCAACTAAATTGTGGTAGAATTCAGAAAGCAACAGGGCTGGAGATTCAGATCATGGTTCAGAGTGGTTCTGTTCCTGAACTCAGAGGTTGGTTCCAAAACTAATTCTCTTAATTCAGCAGCCAAAGAACCTGCAAAATATCACACTGGCACTAGACTAAGAGTAAAAGTAAAAGTTAAATGGAAACTAACCATTAACAGGCTTAATTATCATGTTTACCAGTGGCAGATGAGAAGCCAGATAACACCCACCAACACACAGTCTGGATATCAAGATTCTTATAGAATGGAATGAACATGTTTTTAACACTCCAAATGCTAAGCATATATATCCAAAGTTGAGGTTAAAAGGGAGAGATCCTAAAGGGAAAAAAAAGACAAGGGCACCATTCTTTAATAGAATTCTTTCCTTTGGGCAGCAAACATAGTCAAAAATTCCTTTTGTTAGATGGCCAACATACTAAAACATACTAAGTTTCATTACAGGACTTTAACTATTTTTGTCTCAAGGTCCTATTGTATAAAACAGGGAACTATATTCAATACCTTGTAATAGCCTATAATGAAAAAGAATATGAAAAGGAATATATATGTATATATGTGCTGTATACCAGAAACTAACACAACATTGTAAATCAACTATACTTCAATAACACAAAGAAAAAGATACATGCACCCCAATGTTCATAGCAGCACTATTTAAAAAACAAAAACAAAACAAAACAAAACAGAAAGATCTTGACAGTAACAAGGAGTCAGGCCTCAGATGAGACCACAGCCCTGGGCCAACCCAACCCTGGCTGCAACCTTGTGCGACCCTATGCAGATGATCTAGCTAAGCTGTGCCTAGACTCCTGATCCATAGACATTGAGATATGTTTTTGAAAGCTGCTATGTTTGTGGTAATTTGTTATCCAGCAAGAGGTAATTAATAGAGAATCAAAAGCTAGTATATGATTTTAATTTCCTCAATCATATAAAATATTTGAATTAGATCTTTTTCAAAAAGACTATGTATTTCTGGTAACTGTTTAGCAAAAGCAATGGACTGAGACTCAAAAGACATGTGAAGTCATGATTCCACCTTACTAAGTAACCTTGGGTAAGGTTCATAACCTCTCAGAGCCTCAAGATTCCTTATTTATAATCAGGGACAAAACTGGCTCTGAGGATAAAAGAAGATGAGTGCAACATTGTGAGAGTTACAAAGCACTAAATAAAACAAAATCCAACTGCTTCTCATCAAGAGTTCTGCTACCAATCTAGTGTAAGCCCGCATCGGCTCTTGCCTGGGTTATTTCAGTAGATTCCTGACTCATCTCCTGGTTGTTGTCCTTGGCTCCTTCTTTCCCCTGCTGCCTGGGTGATCCATTTAAACCTAAGCCAGACTGTATCACTCTTCTGCTCAAAATGCTCCATCACATCTGGAATAAAGTCCATAATGACCAAGTCTTTAACCAGTACAGTCATGTTTTGGTTTACCGGAGGGATTGCTTCCAGGACCCCCACAGACAACAAAATCTTTGGATGCTTAAGTCCCTTATGTAAAATGGACTAGAATTGGCAGATAACCTATACATAACCTCCCACATACTTTAATAGACCGACCTCCAGATGACTTACAATACCCAATACAATGTAAATGCAATGTAAATAGTTGCCAGTGCTTCAAATTCAAGTTTTGCTTTCTGGAACTTTCTGAAATTTTTTTTTCCCAAGTAGTTTCAACCCACGGTTAGTTGAGGAGCCCATGGATACAGAGGGCCAACTGTACAGTATAGATATCTGGTCCCCAATTTATGACAATTCAACTTACAATATTTCAACTTTACATGCTCAAAAGCAAGATTCATTTAGTAGAAACTATACCTCAAATTTTGAATTTTGATCTTTTCCGGAACAGCTTCTTGTCATGCTGGGCAGTGGCAGAGAGCTGCAGCTCTCAGTCAGCCACGCAATCTTGAGGGTAGATAACTGGTATACTTACAACCATTCTGTACCTCTACAAACATTCTGCTTCTCACTTTTAGTACAGTATTCAACACATCACGTGAGATATTCAACTCTTTCTTATAAAACAGGCTTTATGTCTGCCCAACTACAGGCCAGCATAAGTGTTCTGAGCATGTCTGACATGGGAGGCTAAGTTCTGATGTTCAGTAGGTTAGGTGTATTAAATGCATTTTCGACTTAGGATATTTTCAACTTACAATGGGTTTATTAGGGTTAACCCCATTGAGAAAAATCTGCATAATGTACCTTAGCAAAAATCTCAATTGTAGTATCTTTACTTTTAAAACTGAATGGGTGATGGAGGTTAGGATAGTGGTTACCCTTAGAAGAGGGGTGAGAGTGACGAGAAAGAAGCACAAGGCGGCTTCTAGGGTTCTGGTTACAGAAGTGTATTTATTTTGTGAGAGTTCATTAAGTACTACTTTAAATCTGTGTACTTTCCTACATGTAACAACTTTTATATTTTAAAAACATGAATGAACAGGATTAAAATCTTTGATCCCCCATTTAATAGGTACATAACCCCTGGCAAGACAGTCACTCTTCCCAAGCTTTAAGTTCCTCATCTTTAAAAAAAAAAAAAGTGAAAAACAATAATACCTATTCCATCTCATTATTGTGACAATTATTAGAGGAAAAAAGAGTTAAGCATTTAGCATGCTTGGCCTACTTCAAACAATAAATGTACTAACAAAAATAATAATTATCTGGAGAGTTACCACTTTTTAGAGTAACTGTTAAGATATGATTATTATTGCTAGCAATAAAAACAGCATGAATATAATACACTTAAGAAATTAAAGTTTTAAGACACAGCAAAAATATCTAAATACTAGATTCTTCACTAATGCTCAGAATTACACAGTAACCAAGAGATGTCACTTTAAGTCTCTGATAACAGAGACCTCCCCTCTGCCCATCCCTTAGTCAGGGAAACCTTGTTAGAACAGTGCCTTCTCTCTCTCAGGATAGCAAAGGAAAGGCCAACGGCAGAGGAACTATGAGCCTGTTTCCCTTGGGTGTGAATTCTAAGAGCACAGGAAGGGAGAGGAATGAGGTAAGGAAGGGAGTCAAGAGGGAGGAATCCTGATGCTAGGAACAGGCGCCTATCAGCCTTACTCAGATGCTCATGAGTTAAGGAATATCATTTTAAAAACTGACTATTTTTACAGGTAAGTAACCTTCTGACAACTACTGGTCAAGAATTTTGGGTTTGGTATTCTTTCTTAGAAAGGAAAGGAAACCCAGTAAACAAGGTTTCCCTGACTAAGGGATGGGCAGAGGGGAGGTCTCTGTTATCAGAGACTTAAAGTGACATCTCTTGGTTACTGTGTAATTCTGAGCATTAGTGAAGAATCTAGTATTTAGATATTTTTGCTGTGTCTTAAAACTTTAATTTCTTAAGTGTATTATATTCATGCTGTTTTTATTGCTAGCAATAATAATCGTATCTTAACAGTTACTCTAAAAAGTGGTAACTCTCCAGATAATTATTATTTTTGTTAGTACATTTATTGTTTGAAGTAGGCCAAGCATGCTAAATGCTTAACTCTTTTTTTCTCTAATAATTGTCACAATAATGAGATGGAATAGGTATTATTGTTTTTCACTTTTTTTTTTAAATTTAAAAAAATGTTTTTTATTGAGTTATAATCATTTTACAATGTTGTGTCAATTTCCAGTGTAGAGCACAATTTTTCAGTTATACATGAACATACATATATTCATTGCCACATTCTTTTTCACTGTGAGCTACCACAAGATCTTGTATATATTTCCCTGTGCTATACAGTATAATCTTGTTTATCTATTCTACATATGCCTGTCAGTATCTACAAATTCGAACTCCCAGTTTTGGATTGCATTTGTACAATGCGAAATCATATTAATCCTAAGGTCAATATAATTTGACTATTTAAGTTTATATTAAATCCATTTTGTTTTAATTGTGAAGTAATACTGCTCTAAGTATGATTACAACACACCTTGTATTCTCCTCTATACGGCACCTATACTAGCCAAAGTATTGGAATTAACTGTTTCCATTTGTCAAAATCTTATAAGAAATGAGAGAATCTCATTCATTCATATTCTCTCTCAATGAAATTACACTTCAGAATATGCCTCCAGTGTTTACATACAGTCTAAAAAGCAATTAAAAAAAAAAAAGATCACCAGGGTGGCAGCTGGCCCTCATCTGATAATGAAAAGCAGAGCCCAGAAGAAATACATATAGAATTGAAGGAGAAAAGAAGTGGACTTAATCCTTGGGCCTCAAGGCTCTTCCCCAAATTTAGAGGCGATAGATCTTAACAAGACTAAGGAGGGAGAAAAAGGAAAGAAGACCAGGAATATGCCAGACAAGAAGCAGCAACAAAAAGGAACAGCATCAGCAGACAGGAAGGCAGCCTGTGCTCAGACATTCCAGGGAAGCAACCACTGCAAACCCACGAGCCCAGTGGGTGCTGCACGATGTAGGGCACTAACAATGCTCGCGGTGGAGGAAGAGACAGTAGGACTCAACACTCCCCAGTCAGGCAGGTGCCAGAGGCAGTGTGTAAAACCAGGCTTTTTATTTTTCTTTATCTCTGTCAGAACTCTCTTTCATTTCCAAACACAGAAACACACGTTATATATGTATATTATCGACTCTTTTATGCTATTTTGAAAGGTATTACAAATGCACAAAATAATTGAATAGACTTAACAACTAATTTTGATGCATTATTTATTAAAAGAGAAAGTGCTTTTTAAAAGTTTACAAAAATATGAAATTAAATGCACAAAGATGAAGGGTAATTTTGGAAAAGGAAACAGTACATCATTTCGTGCATCTGCGTATTTAAACAAAAGTGACTTTTATTTAGGTGGCAGTGGGTTAGCCAAGTTCCTTTAAATAGTTAGGGATTTGCTTAGTGCAAAGCTCATGTAACTTAATCTGTGTTTTCTGCAAATCCCCACTGGTCCATTTACTTAAGAAACCCATGCTTCCTGGCTGCTGGCCAGCATACCAAACCTGCCCAGTCGTGCATAGTTTTATTTCTGTTACTAAATTAGGAAACCAAAACGGGCAATGTCTGGGCCAACAGCAAAGAGAAGAGGCTCAGCATCGTTAGTCTGCATGTCTTCTTAAAAGCCAGCTCATTATAAGATATTAAATTTCTAATTAGAGATACTAAAGTAACTTAGCCTAATAAGGAGCAATACTAAGAAATAATTAAATGAAGACAAAGGGAGAAATACAAACATTTAACAAAAGCATTCTTCTGAATAGCCTTAATCATGATGTTGAAAATAAATTAACTACTACCACTCAAAGCTTTATGTCTCAATGACTGATACTAAAATACTGCTATCTTTTTCTAAGCAGTGAGGAAGAAATGGGAAGTTATTTATCACAATTTTTTACAAAGATTTTACTAACATACTTCAGTAGAGCACTGTTTAGTGAAAAGCATTCAGAGACTTAAATGGAGAATCAAAAAGAAGGAGTTGAAGAGAACAAAGCCACTGTGTTTATTTGCAAAGTAATTTTTAAATGGCATAAAAATATAAAAGGAAAAATACATAATTTTCCACTTTCCAAATCCTAATTTGCTTCTAATTGGCATATCAAAGGGGTTTAAAAAGGAGTCGTTAATTAATATTATATAAAATATTTTAAATATACCTACTACTTTACCAAGAGCTAAAGCTTGAAACCTAAAGGTGTTGGGAGAATTTCAGTTCTAAAAACAGCTGAGCTTTTCTTCTAAACATTTTGTTAACTACTGATAAATTTCAAAGTAGTATTTATTTTGCTTTATTTCTATGAAAGAATTTTAAAATGTATTTCTTTGCTGCAAAATCTGTATTTTTATATGGATGAAAGCTATTTAAATACCACACTTTAGAAATTATAGAAAAATTAAATAACAAAGTTTGAGTGTTATGATAGGCCCAGAATGGTTTCTCAGATATGGCATTAAAAAAAAGATTTCACAATTATTTACTTCTCAACCTGTAGCAATACAGAAATTCATTCATATTTATAAAGAAGCCACAGAGAGAAGAACTCTTCTAGTAACCATCCTAATCATCTGGTGTCCTTTCATCTAATCTCTTTATATATATTTACACAATCTCTATAGGATGACAAAATGCATTTTGGTGATCAAGTGTGAGTCAAAACCCAGAGCCTTTGTCTTCTCTTGCCCAACTCCCATCACCAAGATTCGGTCATCAGTGAAGAGCAGAAGCAGGTCTACAGGGGGTGAGGGGACAAGGAGAAACAGTTTCCCTTAGTCTCAAGACTGTCTGTCCTTCAACTATCCATCCTACTGGAGTCACAATGCAGACCACATCATCTGGCCCACCTGTCTGGCCCTGTGCTGTCCCTATGCTATTAATAAGAGGCATACTGTTGTTAGAGGCACTATCAAATTAGGGAAGCAATCTGAAAGTCACACGTTGCATAAATAAAAATGAAAGCAAGAAATAGACTGGTGATTAGAAATTATACTGAATAGTACAATGACCCCCATAGATCACTTGGATAAAACGTCCTCCAGAGCCCCATCTTTATCTTTGTATTGCTATCTGTATATACATTAAAAAATAAGTATACAGATGAAATGCCCAAAAAAGAGGAAAAATGAATTTTCTTTGGTTTAAAATAAATCATTAAAATTTAATTTTTTTGAAAGGAATTTGAAAAAGAAGAAAAAAGCTAGAGAACTTGAATGGCCTCATTTCAAAGCTTCCTATAAAGCTACAGTAATCAAGACAATGTGGCATTGCCATAAGGACAAACATAAAGAAGAACAGAACTGAGTCTCCAGAAATAAACCCATAATTCTATGGTCAACTGATTTTTAACAAAGATACCAAGGTAACTTCAACAAAGAAAGGATAGTCTTTTCAACAAATTGTGCTCAAACAAGTGAGTATCTCACATGTAAAAATATCTCAACCCTTACCTCACATCATACACAATAATTACCTTGAATTAGACATACACATAAATGTAACAGAAAATTTTGTATACAATTTATACAAGAAAGTATAACCCTAGGTTTGGAAAAATAGTTCTTAAATATGACATTGACAGCACAATCCATAAAATATAAAACTGATTAATTGGGCTTCATCAAAATGTAAAACTTTTGCTCCTCAAGAGATAACTTTAAGAAATGAAAAGACAAGTTACAGACTAGGGGAACATATTTATAAATAACATATCTGATAAAGAACTTGTATCCAGGCAAGAGCAGGGGTCAGCAACCTTGCTGTAAAAGGTCATTTAGTAAATAGGTCTTGCAAGCCATACAGTCTCTGTCACAACTACTCAGCTCTGCCACTGTGGCACAAAAGCAGCCACAGGCAATCTGTAAATGAACGGGGTGGCTGTCTTCCAATAAAACTTTATTTGTAAAATCAGGTGGAGGGCCAGATTTGACCCACAGGTCAGTTTGCTGAGTCCTGCTGGTGATCTGATTCTCACCTATGAGAGCTATTTCACAACTCTGTAAATTCCAGATTACAATCTGATAGCAGTGTAAAATAATCATTATTTACAAATACATATTTCTACTTCTAAGTCAGAAACACATGTTAAGTTATGATATATAAATGGTAAAACAAGGAACAGAACTTTGATTTCCTAATCGCCAGGGCATTATCTATAACAGATTTACAAAGTGTGATGTATACATAATTTGTTTCCCTCCGTATCACTTTTTAAAGTCTTCTAAACAATATCTTTTGAAACTTTATGACAGTGTCAGTAATTTTGTTCCTGGCAGGCATGAGTTAATAATTTATTTTAACTACTTTCCACTGATTTTTTAAAAAATAGCTTTATTGAGGTACAATTTACATAGCATAAAATTTATTATTTTACATGTACAGTTTGATGAATTTTATTAAATGTACACAGTAGAGGAACTCTTATTACAATCTAGTGTTAGAATATGTCCATCATCCTAGAAAATTCTCTAGTGTCTGCTTGTTGCCAGCCCGTTCTCACCCTCATCCAACCATTAATCTTGTTTCTATTTCTATAACTAGTTTTCCCTTTTCTAGAAGTTTCATATAAATGGAATCATGTACTATGCAGCCTTTTCTGACTGGCTTATTTTATACTGAGCATTTTTTTTTGCATGTATGTTGTTTTATGTTTTAGTAAGTTGTTTCTTTTTATTGTTGAGTAATATTTTATAGTATGGGTATGCCATATTTTGTCTATTCACTAGTTAATTGGCCATTTAGATTGTTTTGTAACAGCTTGGGCTATTATGAATAATATTGCTATGGTTTGCATACAAGCTTTTTGTGGGCTTATGTTTTCCTTTCTCTTAGGTAAATAACTACAAGTAGAATTGCTGGACTGCATGGTAACTATATTTTTAACTTTGAGAGAAACTGCTAAACTGTTTTCCAAAGTGGCTGAACCGTTTATGTTACCACTGGCAATGTATGAGAGTTCCAGTTCCTCCATGTCCTTGCCAACACTTGGTATACTCACTCTTTTTATTGTGGCTTCTCTAGACAGCTCATTGTGGTTTTATTTTGATTTTCCCTCATATCTAAAGATTAAGCATCTGTTTGTTTCCTAACAAAATTCGTATATTAAAATCCTGACTCCCAAAGTGATGGTATTAGGATAGGAAATAAACAGACTTAGTATATAAATCCTTATACCCTATTATGCTGTGTCTTTTAGCAGTAGGAACAAATTTTCAAGACTGTCATTCTACATCTTTTATAAAATCAAACCTGTCAGAGTCAGTGTAAATTAAGAATGTTGGGTGTTAGTGAGAGAAGGAATATCAGAACCCATCAAGTTAAAACCTATCTACTAAATTGGATAAGAAAATGGAGAAATAGGGATCAAATAACATTAACTTTACAGGCTTTTGTTTTATTGAAAGTCATAGTTCTTAAAGTTCCATAGAATTCTAGGTGTGGAAGACTTAAATAGCTTCATCTATTAAGTTCAAAAGCAATTTCACAGGATACCACAGGCAAAACAAGAACATTCAAATAAAATATATACAGTGATTGGCACTTTAGAAAAAAATTATTAAAAAGTACAGAATAGGTAAATTTATTACTAATTGCTGATTTATGGATCTATCTGATTTGATCTACTGTATTAAGAATCTCAAAAGACAAAAAGATTAAAACTTTCATTTTTCTATTTAAAATTAACAGTATTCTATAGCCTATATTTAATATATCACTCAATAAATAAAAAAATAAATTATTTGTTTCTTAAATTGCTAAATAATTTAGGGATTTGATATGTGTGAAATATACATTCAATTATGCCACTGGATCAGTTCACTTTAAGTGAATAAGTCATGGAAATTTATCTCTGTAGACCCTTCTTGTGGATAATATAAAGACTGCTAGACAGCACTCCATGAACACAAGCTAATGTTAATGATTACTCCTTCATTGGTTATTCACTGGTACAGAAAAATTGTCCCGCATTTTCAAGTGTATGCAGCCTCCTAGTGACATTAGGTAACAGAAGAACTGTACCACAAAAATCACAATTTGGGTTTGGGATATATACAACATGCATGATTGTGCGTATTTTTAAAAATGTTTTTCAGTATCTATTTGCTTTGCTTTAGATATTTGAAAAATATCTTTTTCAAAGCATATGAAGAGAAATTTTTAAGATTATTTCTTTGGTTACTTGACTAAAGATTTAATAGCTAGAATTTTAATCTTATTTTTCTTACAAGTAATAAATTTATATTTTCCTTCATAAAAATGTTTATTTATATTTCAAAAAGACAAAAATGGACAAAGAAAAGAAAAATTCTGAGATCTATTACTCTAAACATCTACATATCTTTCAGCTATTTTTCCCAACAAACTTTTGATAGTGACTATAAAACTACAGTAAAAGCTAACTCATTTAAGGAAAATGGATTTGTGTTAGGACCTACATGTATAAGTAAATTATATGACTTCTACAAAACCTGCTGCTATTCCTAAAAAAAATCAATAAGACACTAACATTTGTACTTGGTGTAAGTTCACACTAAAGTGATGAATATCAAACTTTAAAAATTAAAAAGAAACAAATCATCAAAACAGACGTGCCAAACTTTGTCAGGAGCAGGAATGTCAGCAGAACCAGCCAAGAAGTAGAGGAGACACACAACCAACTAATGACATAGGTTATAAGCATATAAGGACATTCATTTTTCTCAACCCTTCATCACTTCCACAGCCACATTTTTACTTCAAGTTTTCTCAACACCTTATAAATAAATACCCAATGAAAACTAAAAGGAACTGCTTAAAAATATCAATGTATGTGCTCAAAATGTTGATTTTTTTTAAAAAAAGAAACAGTAAAAAGGATTAAACAAAGAACTGTGATGCCAATTGTGGAAGGGCAGGGGGAGTCTGGCAACAAACTAAATTTCATTCAATTACGTCTCATTACACCAACTCTTGGCAAATCATAAAGCTTTTCATTCATTAAAACAATCATTAACTTATAATCTGATTTAATCAAAATCTTTAACAAGATAAAACATAATTTACAGATGAAGTAAGCAATAAGCATGTTCAAATAATACATGAAAAAATAAAACAAAATATTTAACATATTGAAGACATTACTGTTTAAGAAGTACCTATTTCAGCAGATCACTTATATTCTGCCAGTAAATTTCCTCCACAATTACACTGACATGAAACAATTTTCTGATTATGTCACAAAATAATATACTTAAATCAAGGTAGAAAAATCAACTAAAGCCATAAAATAACCATGAAAATATAATTTTTGTTTCTGTATCTATTTAATACTTGCCTTTCCTAAAGACTGCTTAATAAATGCAATATACCAGATCATTCTATTAATACAAGGAAAAAATGCTTAATACTTGAAAGCTCTTTAGTAAAAATGAACTATGAGCCCAATTTTGCCAAGATATCAAAAAGTATAATAGAAATTACTCCATGCCACCTTAAAAGTACTGCAAGTTGATATAAATTTTAAAAAATAACAATTAAGTCTCTGAATTCCCATTAATACTTTGTATCTAAGAAAATACATTTTATAAGTTCTAAAGAAAGTTTATTCCAAAAGATTAAGAAGACTTCTATATTCATATTTTTTTCTTTTAATATTCTTAATTCCTGGTATTCATAATAAACAAATGATTATGAATCCAACATGGGATTCTATCCCGGCAACCACACACTTTTGACAAATTATTTCAATAAAAGATTTTAATTGGGGAAGTAGCTTATTTTATTTATTTTATTTTATTTCATTTCAGAAAGATAATCCTGGAAGCAGTGTGTATGGTAGACTATGAGATAGACACATTTCAAAGATAAAATAATGGAAAATATCCAACTCCAAATCATTTGCTCCTGCACACCACTTAAATATCAGCTCAGTCCCTCACATCATGCATTACTTCTCTTTAAATTCTCTTCACTGACCTGAGTACCATCTTCAAGGTTCCCACACAGCACCAAGCTTGTAAAAGACTATGGTGTACAAAATTATGTACAAAAAGGGAAGAGAAGCAACATTACATGTGAAGAGAACTTTGAAGTATGCCTCTTAAGATTTCAAGTTAGATGACTGCTGTTATGATGTTAGCTGCTTTGAAATCTTTTCACAAAGAAATGGTCCATGGAGAGGAATTCAACATGCCGTAGCCAGTAATATGATTGATGGGAGAGACTTTCCAAGTCTGAGGGACCACCTTTTCTCCTTTTGCTTTTTTTAAAAATTATAATCACAATGAACTGTTGTTTTTCAGATATTTAGCCAGTTTTCCACCAGTTTCCCTCACATCTTTCCTAAAAAGGAGAATCTTCTGTATTTATTTGCACTGAGAAGGATGCATAGCCCAGAAAACAAATTTTTTTCCTTTAGAAGAATTTTAATGGTCTTTCTTATTCTAAGGCTTTTGCCCAATTTTCAAAACTTGTAGAAGTTTTTAAGTACAATTTTAAAGTTTTAGCTCTATTTGTAACCAGATTTTACAATATGTAATAGTACTGACAGAAAAGTTTTTTCTGAGAAATGTTTTATCTAATCTAGCATACCAAGATAATTTTATATAGAAATACGACTTAAAAATCTGTTACTATAAAATTACTAATATGTTTTTAACTATATAATGTAAAGTTACTTTAAAAATGAAGTACTAAATGTGCTACAAAGAGACTAAAAAAGTGGCTTTTAGGTCTATGAGAGACACTGAAAGGACAGGTTCTGTGCATTAGTTTAGGATTCTGGTCAGCAGTTTATTCACTTATTCAGTGGTCACCTAGCAAGCTGAGGGCAGGCGGACTGTCAGATTTTATATTTCTATCCATTAGTTGTCAACTGACTATCTTAACCACTTGGCACTATACCAAGATAATGACTAAGACACCCAATTCTCCTTTCTCTCTTCTCTGCCTAGTCTCTTCTTTGGAAGTTCACAGTTTAAACTATTAGACAATAAAATATCAGAAGCTCCTTTGAAGCCTGGATTTAGATTTTGTTCACCATCATTGTCCCTACTTTCTCTAGTACATACCATGGTATTTTGAACCAACAAACACTTTTTTGTTAAGCAAATGAAATACTAAGTGGCCCGGGTCATGTAGATAACCCCCCAAAATAAAGAAAGTCTATCTACGTATATTGTTGACTATACATACATAGCCTGGTGACACCAGAGGGGACTCTGGCAGAAATTACTTATATTTTTTAGTGAGAAAAGAGCTAGCTAGCTATTTTACCAGTACTGACGTGGAATCAGTGAAAAGCTGTCTCCCTAGGAGGGTAAATCACCTGAATTACTATGGTATCCACCCAAGGAAGGTACTACGGGGATGAACAGCCTTGATTATTTGGTGGCAGGTGGCACAGTAAGACCCACTGTGCTTTGAGGATTCAAAAGGAGAGCTGCTGTAGCCTCCCTTTGAGTTGATCACTAGGAAGGAAGGGATAACACAGGCACAGTAGAAGAGAGAACAATGAAGCCAGGGCTGACCCAGTGTTGCTGGGGCCACTTACCATCCTAGAAACTGAAACCCACAAAATGCAAATGTGGAGCACTTCATACCAGGCTTGAACCTACAGGAGCAGGGTCAGCACCTCTGAAGAGTCACAGCAGCTTCCAATACTGTCAGATTACGCCAATGACGTCTCAACAGATGGGACAGTAAGCAACAGCAGAAGCTCCAGAGTGATCAGGCCCCAGAGGAAGCCCGTCCTCTGTAGACAGAGCGCTGACCTGCACCTCCCTACCTCCACATTAGACCCATGAGCGCAGAGATTTCAGAATAATTCAGAGGGCAAAAGGACAGCTCGAAGGAGAGATATTAGATTTCATTTCAATAAAGCAACAGAGGCTCAAACGGAAGAAAAATAAATTTTAAGAAAAAAACAATAGACTTGGCCATACTTGAAGCTTGAGTTTTAGAAACAGTTCATGCTAGTTACATACATATGTATTTCTATTTTGGTTTGTGCATGCTTTTATCCATTAAAGTACAACATGGAGTGCTTTAATGCCGTCAGTTTGGGCTAAAAACCTTTCCTTTTTTGGTACGCAAAACAACTTTTTAAGGATAAAAGCATTTCCAAAAAACAGGCTGATTTATATGCCAGATGTAAGCAACACTGCTTCTCTCCTAGTTACATTTTGTTGTTTGTTACCATAAACCTTCTCTCATTGGAGTTCATAGAGAGTTTATAGTGAATCACAAAAGTATCAGGATTCTAAACTATCAGGGTTAGCTGGTTTTTCTGATTGTTCTAATATCCATTGGTGCTTTTGGTCTTCACTAAGGGTGAATCACAAAGTGTTTGGCAAGTAGCTCTGTGCTGAGGGAAATCTTTCTTCAGTAATCCTTTATTTGTACGTGCCTGGCATTTCTCACCATAATAGATCACGTAATACTACTTAATCAAGTTAGAAAAAGCCTTTGGAAGAAATGAGTTTAAATTTATTCTGTAACAAATAATGCTATAGTTTTGATACTGGACACAGAAGGCAACATACAAATGTTTAAGCAGTATGTAAGTTATGTATATAAAAGAATGCAGGTAAGCAATCAGATGATAAATCAAAGCACTTTCAGTTATGACAGGCTTACTGACACCAGACTTGCCTCCCACCAAAATACAGCAATAAAACTAGTTAAAAATGTATGAGGCAACTGTTTTCAAGCAATGGACAGGAAACAAAGAACTTTTATCACTGAAATAAGGGAAACACCCATTGTATCCCGAGTTGGACAAAGCTTTCTGGGCCACAGCACAGGGAAGTGGAACCTAAGCAGAACCCTGCAGTCTCACAGTGCTGAAGAGCCAGTGATCACAGTGTGGGTGGCTGAAACAGCTGGAAAATGCAGGACAAGGTACCAAAGAGGAAAAAGCTGAGAGTTGTAAAGAGCGGCTAAATAAACAACATACTGGAGAGCACACAGGAGTACAAAAGCTGTTACTGGAGCAGAAGACAGATGGATATCATTCAAGCTTCAGATGAGGAGGAAATAAAGATTTAAAAAAAAAAAAGAACAAAGCCTCAGTGATCTGCGAAACTTTATCAAATGATCTAATGTGTGTAACCAGAGTGGAAAAATATATAAAGAAATAATGGCAGAAAACTTCCCAATTTGGGAATCAGGAAAAGCCCACACAGGATAAACATAAAAATCTGACACTGTGGCACATCATAGACAAATGCTAACACCCAAGACAAAGAGACCACTTTTAATGTATCCACTTCACAGACATACTGCTGATCACACTGTTGCTTACCCCAGACTTCTTACTATTAATAAGAGCTTTTGCAATTTCAAAGAGTAACAGTTAAATAGATAGGAGATTCAATATAAATTAATCCTGTACCCTAGACAGCTGTTTTAAGCCTTTGGAGCAGCTATGTTACATGGATATCTTTCAGTGACAGTTCGTAGAAGCCAACTAGAGCTGGCTTAAGCAGAGTCTAAGGGCCTTCGGAACAGAATCAGTGATTGGGAAATGACAGAAAACTTAGAAAGTCTCTGCTTCCATCTTCTTTCTATGTATCTGCTTCACCTTTTTCTCTTTGTTTCCCAGTCCATATGGTTACTACCAGACCTCACAAGATTACATAGTACTGTGCAGAAGCCTCGAGAGAAAGAGAGCCTGATTTTGTGTTTCGGCCTCCTCTGCTCTCTCTCCTTCTCCCCTACCAGCCTCCTTCAAAATTCCCAGGAAGAGGACTGGTCCTGCTTGGGTCAGGTACCAACACTTGGACCAATCAATGGAGAGAGAAAGAAAAAGCAATGTCACAAGGTAGGAAGATGGCAGTACTCCGCAACCCAACAGAATGAGGGAAGGGACATTCCCAAACAATGGGTATTGACAAACAACCCAAGAGAATCAACCATGAGTCATGGATCTGTTTAAGAAATGGACAAAAACACTGGACCTTCTTCACAGCCATATGTACATACTCACAAACAACAGACTGTTGGTACAATTTGAGGGTGTTCAGGAAACCCCTGAAATCCATTCTTAGATCCTAATTTTTAAACTCTCTATTATCCATCTAGGTATTTTAAGTGCTTCAAAATTTTCAAATATTGCTCTTAAATTTTCAAATTTTAAATATTGAATGTGAAATTACATTCAAAGGTTTTTAATGCACATAAAATGTTACATCTTTCACAGGAATATAACGTGTAAGAAGTCTATACTGATAGCATCGACTACTTAGAAGATGCTAACAGTCAGATATCAGCTGGTGTCCACAGTCATCAAATGGAGACAAAATGACAGTCCTTCACATTTTTTACTACAGTTAGAATATTTTTCCATAGTATGTCCCCAAACACAGTCAAACATTTGGGGGATGTGTAGCTAGCCCTCTCCCATTCAAATCATAACACTTGAAATAACCTCAAAAAGAGAGATATAAAGTAAATCAAAAAATTAATAAGATCTATTCATTGCTACTCATGATGGCCTAGAAAAAAAATCAATACTCAGCTTAATCAAAAGTTTCTACTTAAAATATATAATCACTATTACTGTATGTAATTTTACTCAAAACAAGTAAAACCAAACACAGACAACAGAAACAAGCTAGGGGAATAAAATCGGATGTAAATGCCTCAAATCTATTATGAAACAGGTGATAAATAAATTAAAAATTATATGAAAGTAGTCAGGAAACCTGTGCCCTTCACTGGTTATTCGGAAGCAGTCAATGACATTAGTAGTACATCCCTTAAACATTCGAGAGTATTTAATGGAAGGAAATGGCCACATTTTACCACAAAATATTCTTACATTACAGGCAAAGACAGAATAACAGAACACAAAGAACAATGTTTTAATAGAAAGTTGTATTACTCATATGTTTTTTAACTGTATAGATAAAGGGGCTTATGAATACAGTATTATAGCCAAGCATTTTGATTCTACAATATCTCGTGTATAAGTTTCATATATGCAAATACTATGGAACTGTAAAGTATTATGTTTGCTGATACATTTTTAGACAATCTCTGAAAGAGAATCTAATTTCCTGAGTATGTAAATATATAAACTTGATGAAAGCTAGGATGATAAAATACCATTGAGCCTGATTACATGCAATAAAATTTAAAAGAAAGATCATGTTCCTAGCCATATTGAAAATTTTTGTATTAAGAATAGTCAGAAAAAGTAATACACTTATTATATGAGACTGAAAAATATTTTTAAGCTGAGCCAACTGCTATACTAGTACCATTTTTGTAAATAATATTGAACCTATATGTTAAAGTTAGCACATAAAGTCTAAAAATTAACCAGCTACTATGCTTCATTTAGAAATTTCTGTACTTGAAAAACTTTGGAGAAAGTATTTTTTAAAGCATAAATTCATTCATGGATTTAACATGAATAGTTTTTTAACATTTTCATGTGACTCTGAAGTTCTAGGACAGGTAGTAATTTGTAATTTTGGTTGAGTCACATATTTCACTTAGATACACTGAAAGACTAGTTGGTTTTCCTGAGTTACTAGGTAGAAATAACCCAACCAATGTGAGTGACATTTTTTCCTGCTCATTTTTGAATGCAGAGTAACTTTTATGGAATACGTGAAGCACAAGTTGTTGTGCTTTTTAAAAATCATTCTCCACTTTTTTTTTTAATATGGGAAATGACACAGGGCAGTGGAATCTGTAATCTGCAAATGTGTGGGTCACAAAGGAACATCTCTGAATAACCCTGGTAAGAAAGTCAAAGGGTTTGATGCCAGCTCAGGAGAATGCAGGGTTTTGGTACTGTCTATAGGTACATTATAATCTAATAGGATCATCAGTAGGCAAAACTGACAATTCTAGGACTCAAACTTAAATTCTGCTACTAAATTCTAGTATGATTTCACATTAAATCAAAGTTAATGTACATCAGTTACCTTACTAAAGAATGAGAGAAAACACTGTATGTATCTGCTTTTTGGATACTAAAATGATTACATCATGCAAAGTTCATATAAATTTTCTTATGTGAAATTCAGAACAGAAGTAGATTTTTGTACAAATATTTCACCAGAGCAGTGATTTGAAGGGGCACTGACTGCAAAGCACAACTGCAGTAATTGTAGCTCAAAAACATAAATGCCACCTTCTTATGTTTGCATCAGGGAAAAGACTCTTCTTAGTCACGTTTTATCCACATTCCTTAGTGTCATCTTCAAACAAATAGACAAAAACTTAGAAATGTATCCAAAGCCCACTGCCTAGACACAAAGTGAAAATATTAATAAAAGCAGATTTGCAGTAGACTAGAAACTTGTGTGCTACAGACTTTGATTACCTGGAGGTAGGAATTGCAGTTGGTTATTAGCTAATCGAAGATGACGTAAAGCTCTCAGACGACCGATTTCTGGGCAAACAATTTCTAAGGCATTGTCACTAAGATCCAAACACTGCAGTTTTACAAGGGACCCAATGGCTTCAAAGAGAAAAGAAGGATGAAGGCAAAATTAATTCGATGCAAGTGTTAAGACAAATCTTTAATTTAAGTATTCAAAGTTTAAATATTTTAATACTTAATATCCCTATTAAGTGCTCACACAATAGTAAAAACATATACCAAACTAAATTTTGTAAAGTGATAACACTTCTACTTCGATATAATATATAGCAACTCTAAAAGAGCACAAATAAAAATGTTAAAACAATGTAAAAAAATTTGCTTGAATAAATAATTCATGAAATGATACACAAGGTCTTTTTTATCTAACCAAAATGCTTAACGTTACTTATGAAACTTAAGTTGTTATCATTATTTACCTAATGACAATTTATCTGATAATAATTTATCAGGTAAGTATTATAACCATTTTAGACTTATTATTTAATCGTAATTGTTAACTGAATTTACTAATTAGAGGGGAAAAAGCTTTGAAACTAATAAAGATGCTTTATAATTAAAATTCGCTAATACACCAAACAAAAAAAGGTTTAAAGAGACAATTTGTCCTACTATTATTAAACTATAGCAACTCCTAACTAAAAACTGGAAGTACACTTACCTTCTGGAACAACAACTATGTTATTTGAGTGAAGATACCTAGAGGAAAAGAAGGGAAAAAATAGCTATTTTCATTCAATACTTCTGCTACATAATCACTTTGTAAAATGCTTACTTAGTGATTGATCAAATATACGGGGACCAGAATTTCTTTCATACCCTACTCTTAATGCATAACACAAAATATATGGTCATCACAGATAATTAATAATACTTTGAGAATAATACTGTGTGATGGAATTGCAAATACTAAAACTATTTGCGGATTTAGTTGCCATTTTAAAATAAAAGCATGTACAGTAAATAAATTATTAGATATTTTTTCAACCTTGTAAAACAAATTACTAGTTTCTCTAGTTAATTTTTAGTTATTTTGGGTTTTCCAAAAAATAAATATTGTGTAAAGGAAAGTGCAACTTTTCGTTTCTAAAGGATAACTTTAAAAAATAATCAAATCGAAGATATTTCAAGCCAGCATGGAGAACCAAGAATGGAGAGATTAAATACTCATCATTTATAGAATTTGTAGAAATACTCAACTGTCAAGGAACAGAATTTATTTCACAGCAAAAGGAATTCTGTAAATAAAAAAACAAATTCTTTCGGGGTTGGGGGAAGGGGAAGTCTACCCGGCTGACAAGTCCAGGCAAGCCTAAGTAAATAACACTTTTTCCACTGAAGCGTCTTTAGCACTCTCTGGTGGAGACGTCATGCAATCAGCAGCAACTCTTTCAGAGTAAAATTGCGACCAATGAAAATCATATAGTAAAAAGTTTAAAAATTAAATTTGTATCATTTATTTTGAGACCAAAGAACTAGATTTTGATAAACTATTTTCAAACCTATTGTCTTATTTACTATATCTTATAATCAATATAGTACTTTTTAAATAGAATTTGTCCTTCTATATTTCTAAGCCTAATGTCAAGTGTTAAAATAACAATGACATAGAATAAGAAAGGTACAAAGTTAATAAATTTAAGATTTTCCTATGCTGGATTAAATCAATTTGGTGTAGGTATTAACGCTGGGCCTGATGAAATTGAAATAATCATACCATTCTATGATATATTTTATTCCTTGCTTTGTGTACATGAAATGGTTCCATATTTTAAAATCAATATTCTTTAAACATTACTTTTAGGAAGGAATGCCTACTTTACCAAATTCTTTATGTCAAACACTATACACAAATATATATATATATATATATATATATATATATATATATATATATATACACACACACACACACACACACATAAATAAGTATACACACATAGACATAGACATATGCACACATTTGCACCTGTTAAACAAAAGGCAGTGTCTAGATACCAAAATAAAGATAACTGATTTTTCAGTAATCCACAAAATAATTGCCTCAACTCAAATTCTACCCATAAAAAAGGACCTTAAAATGTCCAAGTCAAAATACAAACTAAAGTACTCATTAAAATTATCATTAAAATCAAAAGGTATATTTCAACACATTAAATGTATCTACACTATAGTAAAGAAGCAGTAATAGACAGTAGTATACAATGTTCTCAATCCTGACTAAACGTTAGAATCACCAGTTGTCTTCAAAATGTAGGTGTCCACAGCCATCCCACACCAAGTGAAACATCAACTCAAGTTATTCTGACACGCGGCCGATGGAGAATCATCACTGCTAGAGCATATCAGAAAGCGTGCTCTGGAGCCAGGCCGCCTGTACTTTAACAGCCATGTGACTCAGGGAAAATGACTAAACTTCTCACTTTCTTATTCTACAGAAGTGGAGGATAACAGCACCAACAACACAGGGATGTTGTGAGGATTAAGTGAATCAGTAAGTGTAAAGCCCTTTGAACATTCAGAGCTCCGTGAATGCCACTGTTATTGTTATAATCATTACTGTTATCAAGAGTCATTTGTAATCAAAGGCTCAGCAATTTTAAGCCACTTCTCTTTACTTAATTTTTATAATATCAGAGTAGTTACAATGTTGGTGTTCAGTGTAACCGGTTTTCATCACGTTGTACTTCTACTCAAAGAATGCAGGAATTCTCATTCATTGCTGGTGGGAACACAAGGTAGTACATTCACTTTGGAAAATAGTTTGGCAGTTTATCATCAAAATGAAATATAGAATTTACTTAATAGTAATGTGCCCATGTCATTTCCTCTGTATCACATCCTATGCAAAAATTAACTCAGAATGGATCAAAGACCTAAATGTAAGAGGTAAAACTATACAACTCAAATAAGAAAACGGGTAAATCTTCATGACATTGGATTAGAAACAGTTTCTCAGATATGATAATGAAACACAAGCAACCAAAGAAAAAATTATCAAGAAAGTGAAAGATAAATCACAGAATGGGGGAAACTATCTGCAAATCACCTATATGATAAGGGTCTATTACCCCAAATATAGAAAACACTCTTAGAACTAAACAATAAAAGACAAATAATTTTAAAATGGACAACAGATTTGAACAGACATTTCTCCAAAGAATATAAACAAATGACCAATAAGCAAATGAAAAGACATCATTAGTCATTAAAAAAATACAAAAGAAAACTACACAAGATACCAATTCACATCTACTAGGATAGCTATAACCGAAAGGACAGAAAACAACAAGTGCTGATGACAATGTGGAGAAATCTGAATCCTCCCACATTGTTGGTGGAATTGTAAAGTGGTGCAGCCTCTGTGGAAAACAGGGTGGCAGTTCATCAAAAGGTTAAACATAGGGTTACCACTGCAATATTCCATTCCTGGGTATAAACTCCAGAGAACTGAGAACATATGTTCATACACAAACTCCTACATAAACATTAGCAGTTGCATTATTCAGCATAGCCAAAATGTGGAAATAACCCAAATGTCCATCGACTGAAGAATGGATAAACAAAATGTGGTGTATATACACGGTGGAGTATTATTCAGTCATAAAAAGGAGTGAATTTGGAAACATTCTACAACATAGATGTCACATGCTGTGTTAAAGCAGCCAGGCATAAATGTTCACATATTGTAGGATTCCATTTATATCAAATGTCCAGAATAGGTACATTCATAGAAATAGAAAGTAGATTGTTGGTCACCAGGGAGTTACTAGGGATTGGGGAAGGGGGAATGACTGCTAATGGGTTTCTTTTGGAGTGATGAAAATGTTCTGGATTAGACAGCAGTAATGGTTGTTCCACCTTATGAATATTTCAAAATCATTGAATCATACACTTTAAAAGGGTGAATTTTATGGTAGGTAAGTTATATCTCAATTTAAAAAATGAAACATGCAATTACCATATGACTCAGCAATTGCACTCTTAGGCATTTATCTCAGAAAAATGAAAACTTATTCACATACACAAAAACCCAACAAAACCATGTACACGAATGTTCATAGCAGCTTTATTCATAATAGCTAAAAATTGGAAATAACCAATATGTCCTTCAACGGTTGAATGGACAAACAAACTCTATTACATCCATATCATGAAATATAACTCAGCAACAAAAAGGAACTATTGGTACATGCAACAACTTAAATAGATTTCAAGGGATTTATGCTGAATGAAGAAAAAGCCAGTCCTGAAAGGTTACATACTATATGATTTATATAACACAAGTTAAAACAACAAAATTACAGAGATGGAGAACAGAGTAGTAGTTGCCAGGATTTGGGAGACAAGGGGACTGTGATTGTAAAAGGGGGAGTGTGATTATAAAAGGGTAGACTATGATGAAAACTGAGTAAGATCAATGGATTGTAGCAACATCAATTTCCTGGTGGTGATCTTATACTATAGTTAAGCAAGACATGAACACTGATGGACTCTCGAAGAGTACACAGGGATGCTTCTGTATTATTCCTTACAATTACATGTGAATCTACCATTATCTCAAGTAAAAAGCTTAATCTTTAAAAAACGAGAAATAAAGACTTTATTCAGGGAAATCTGAGAGAATAATAGAGGAACTAATATAAAAGACATTTTCTAGCCTTTAAATTAACAATTTAAATGCAAAATTGTAATAGTGCATTTTGCCAGTTATCAATTTTGTCTCTCAGCTCCAAACCTACCAGCTATGCCATACTGGAAATGGACCCTATGAAAACTTCTCCTTTGCCAACTGTTCTAATGTTAGGCCTAATGTTATCAAAAGAGGGTACTGGAGTGACTGTGCAAGATGATAGTAGGAGGACGGCACTCCCCTTCTGCATCCAGTCCCCTTTCAAATCTTTATTCAGCAAAGAGCCAAAGTCCAGTGGCACTCATCTCAGCAGCCCTTTTGAACAACCTTAAGCCACATGCTTAAAACTATGAACTCCCCGCGCAGAAGGCACTTTTGAAGCAGCTCTGGCTGCTACCCTCAGGCCACACTCTACCCATCCAACAATGTACTTCTATAAACAACTTCAACTGACCTCAAGCAACTGTCTTCCCACCCTGTGGCCATAGGTCTGCCTACATGAACAGCATGATCATGATAATAAAAAATAATTAACACATTAAAATTATATTTCCTATTATTTCAAATAACTTAAAATTATCTCATTCTTGTTTAAAAAAAATGAATAAACAGACTCACAGTTCCACAAGGTTTGGGAGCTTCTGAGCAAGGTTTTCTGGCTGAAAATTAAAAACTCAGAATTAAATTTTATTTTTGAAAAATGTATAAACATTTCTAAATAGCTTAAACACAAAAAAAAACTACCTTTTTGAAGGGTGTAAAGTTTGGGAAAATACGAAAATACTATGTGAGAAAATGTGAAAATACTATGTCAGTAGGTCTGGGTTAATGTTTACACAGACCATACTACAATTTAAATTTATATATTTGAACACTTAAAATCTATGTCCCTTGGAGAAACCAGACCTCATATTCCACGGTGACAGAAGAAATGAAACTGTTTCTAACAGACAGAGGGAATAACACCGTGTGATGCCAGAGCCAGAGATTGGAGTCATGCAATTGCAGAGCCAAAAAATACCACTGGCAACCCACAGAAGCTCAGGGAAAGGGACAGCTTCTTCTTCAGAGCCACGAGAAGGAACCAGCCCTGCCAACACGCTGATTTTGAGCATCTTGCCTTCAGAACTGTGAGAGAATAAACTTCTGTTGTCTTAAGGCCACCTAGCCCATGTAATTTATTACAGCAGCCCTAGGAAACTAATACCTACCCCCTACCTCACCAAAATCCCAAACTGTGCTCCTCAGAAGAAAGTAGTGGAAAACCTGAGGGGCCAAAAACCAAGACCTCACCTAGCTCAGGACAAACAGATTAGGCTGGAGCTCAGGTGGTCTAAGGGGGTGGGTGTCACATCAGGCCCAGGTTCCAAGTTCACAGGAGGGGCGCAGTGCGGCAGGGACAGGAAACTGGCTATTGGGAGGAGAGGAAGCTCCCTTACGGATCTAAGTCCCTTGCAGAGTCACAGCCCTGAAAGACTTGGCTATTCCATGAGAAGAATCCTAGAAAAATTCCATTCACAGATTGAAAGCAGACTGCTTTCTGCTGGAGGCACTGGGTAGGAGGAAAAGCCTGTTAATAACTGAAAGCCAGCCTGCATAGCTCACACAGACATATGCACACACACACACACACACACAGGGTTCAAATTTATACAAACACAAAGACAGGAGTTGTTAAAACTGAAGAAGCACACTGAATCAGGAGTAATTTTTTTTTTATTCTACATTAAAAACATACTGCAGAGTAGGCTAGGTATCAGTTACAAAGAATCAAGAATGGCTTTTTAAAAGAAGTTAGGTTTGACTTGAGTCCTGAAAGACAAATATAAACTAGCAGAGGTTGCCATGGAGCGGGGAGGAGGACATCCCTGGTTAGCTTTCTAGGCACAAGAAGCAACATGTGAAAACGCAAAAGAGAAACAGGGATGCTTGGGAAACTGCAAATAGAATCTGTTCTGCTCTAACTCCCCAACAGTACTCATGATGAAATGTTGTAGTTTCAAAAATCCGTTATAAAAACAATTGTGTAAGTAGAAAAAAGTTTGGGGGAGTATAAAGTTTTGGGTTTGTAGTAAGTAATTTTTTACACAGAAACTTAGAAACAGCGATTATCATTAAGAAAAGGACTAATGTTGTGATTTGCCATCAACAGTTGTATCATTTGAATTTTTAACAATGAGCATGTTATGTCCTCTATAATTAAAAAAAAATTAAGTTTTAAAATGTAATATACAATGCACAGGATAAATTGCTACATAATTGAGTAATCAATTACATGCAATTGGGGTTCTAAACGCTGAATAAGAAAAATGCCATTAGTTTGGTATTCCTGAGCCATAGGATATGAAAGTACATGATTTTGCAGAGAGTAGCAAGGAACAGATCACTGAGGGCTTATATAATATGCTAAGGAAAAACTTTTTTAAAAAATCTTGAACACAATGGAAATCCACTGGTTTATTTCAAACAAGGAAATGAAATTTTATTGGCATATTGATGTATTTAAATACTTAGCAACAGTATCCAAAGCTACTGACATATATAATATCCTTGCCCTTTTATAATAACCAACTAGCATTGAATATGAATATTGTTATAAAGTCACTGAAGCATTTATTGAGATGCCACTTTTGATAAAACCATTTTTAGTTTTCAAATGCTGAAAGCTGTGATTCCTTTTCCTCCATGTTTTCACATCAGTATCTGCAATGAGGTCCTTCATGACAAGTCTTTCCTCAAATATTGCTCTTGTATCTGTCCAAATCCCCAAAATGTTTCTTTTAGTAGCAGTATCTTCCTGAGTAAGAGGAATAAACACTCCCACTTACGGGCATACTTACAAAGCATCCCAGGCAAACTAAAGCACTCTGGTGGGGTGGGGGGAGGAGAGGTAAGAGGCTTAATAGCTTTTCTTCTAAAAAAGGAAAGACTTGTCCAGAAAAGAAATGATTTTAGACTCTCTTTAGTTTTATCTGTTACAGTATCAATATATCTGG
This sequence comes from Camelus dromedarius, assembly GCF_036321535.1. NCBI lineage: Eukaryota > Metazoa > Chordata > Mammalia > Artiodactyla > Camelidae > Camelus > Camelus dromedarius. The sequence continues at coordinate 7,136,010 of NC_087464.1, forward strand.
CCAGCTAAAGGTCCCATGGTCACTCTTTCCAGATGCCCACTTGGCTCTCTCAGAAAGTATTATAATTTTTCCATGACAAACTAGTTAGCTCTTTTGAGCTATTTAGCTATACACACTATTAAGCACTAAATAATGTTTCGGCTGCCAATAGTGTGCCAATACTTCCTTATTAATGAGTAAGTACACTGTGTTTTAATTTAAAAATAAGCACACCAACCTTGAGAAGATTGCAGTTCATTTCAACACTGGGTTTTTTTTAAAAAACACACGCTTGTTGGCACCTGCCCCCAAAGCCTGGCAAATCATCAGCTTGCTGCACAGGCTGTGGCTGACACCTACTGGTGTTCTATAGTATCACGCTCTGCTTTCCGGCATCATATTTTAGCAATGTAACTAAATAATGTAAGAGAAACTTCATACATTTTAATTTTTTTACTTCCATAGTTTATGTGAAGTGAGTACAAGACTGGACAACGATATGTTAACACCAACATTTTTGTTATTCTGTGCGTAACTAAGCCCTAATGCGGGATTACAGATGCCACACAAACTAGTTTATCTTGATCCACAGAATTTAGTCCACTAAGTTTTCAAATGTTTTTAAATTTTAAAATCCTGATAGATGAAAGCAATAATATTAAAATGCCTTGCAAAACTGCTCTTTTTATTTCCTTCTTTTTCACAACTTTGACTTACAAAAATTTTAGTAAACAACCTGTACCTAAACTCCTTGAGTATGAATACTTCCTAGTAAACTACTTGAAAATTGTTTTATGAATTAAGCCAAAATTCTCTTCATTAAATTTCACACTATCACTTAAACAATTTTTCTTTACAAATAATGTAAAAGTAAACTTAAGCAAGCACAGTTAGTATAAAACTTGCCTCAAATCTTGAATCAATCATGGTCTCCTGTATCCTTTTACAGAAACTTTCAATTCCCTTAAATGGGGATATTTTAGAATTATGTATCTTGAAAGAAATATTTCAAATACTTTGCAAACAAATGTTCAATTGTGTTCTCTTGTAGTCACTCTGCACCACTTACTTTCTTTCCTTCTCCTCTGGGCACCTGGTAGGATTACATTTCTCTCTTCAAGCTGGACATAGCTATGCAACTTGCTTTGGCCAGTGGAAATATGTCAAAGTGGAGGCCTTAGAGAAACTGAGCACAAGAGGTCTGCAGTGACCTTTGTCAGTCTTTATCCCTGAGTAAAGATACTATGAACTGAAGTCCCCAAGAGATCTAACAGAGTAGTGCAGTGTGAGCTAGAAATCATTGTACTGTTACAAACCACTAGGATGCAGGGTTCAGCAAACCCTGCTGCATCCTACCTCTAACAACACATTTCAAAGAAGTCACAAATTAAATGCAGAGTTCTTATAGCAATTATAAAAAGCAGAATGAAGTCAGACCTCTACCTCACACCATATACAAAAGTTAACTAAAAATTAACTAAAAATGGATCAATGACTTATACCTAAGAGCTAAAACCATAAAATTCATAGAAGAAAACATATGGGTAAATCTTCATGATCATAGATTTGGCAATGGATTCATAGATATGAAACCAAAAGCAGGAGCAACAATAGAAAAAAAATGGTAAATTAGACTCCTTCAAAATTAAAATTTTTTATGCATAAAAGGATATTTCAACAAAGACACTCAACTTCACTAGCATTAGGGAAATGTAAATCAAAAGCATAATGAGATACCACTTCAAAACCACCAGGATGGCCATAGTTTTTGCAAAATGTAAAGTAACAAGTGTTGACCAGGATGTGGAGAAATTGGAACCCTTGTACAATGAGAGTGAAGAGAGAAATATGCAGAGAAATATGTACAGGATGATTCTCTTCTGTTGTTTAAAAAGGGAAAAAATATACAGTATATAATTACATAAATACAGCAAAGGAATGAAAAAGGACACAACCAAACTGCTGACACTGTTATTCCAAAGTACAGAACAGAATAAACAGAAATGAGACTCCTATTTTCCATATATTCTTCTATGTTGTTTGATATAAGGGCATCATTCTTGTATGTATCATTTTTACACGTATATATCATTGTAAAATTTTATATCACTTTTGTATGTAAAATATGAAAAGTTTATTCCTATTAGTATTTAAAAAAGGTTTTTCCCTCTGCTTTAGTTTTGATACGGGCTTTCCCCAAGTTCTGAGCATCTGACATACAATCATCCTACAAATACAAACCACCGTGCAACACCAAGCAACTTGAAAGGAAAAAGGAAGGACAGAGGTCAGGCATTAGTGACTTCTCTTCTCGCCAAGAGGCTTCATATGATGAGGGGCAGGAAAGAAAGAAGAGGAATGTTAAGAGAGGGCATTTAAACAAATAAAACAATGTTAATAAGAAATAATTAAACAATGTGGAAATGGAAATGGTTGGCAGGTTCCCAAGCTTCTTTTCGGAAAAAAAAAAAAAAAAGGTCAATTAACCTATAATATGTTTGAGTTTGAGGTACTATATGCTTCCAATAATGTATTTTTTCCCTTTGGACAGTATTGCAGTTTCTTAAAATACAAACTTCACATACTAAATCTCTATATTGCTATAGGAAATGTACTTTATCAGTAACACCAGCAACATTTAAAAGCCTGAAGTCACTGGTTTACAGCACTCTAGGGCAAGTACTATTTCATCTGCTTTCAAAACCTGTGCAGTAAGCCATTCCCTGAATATACTCATTAAAAGTAAGCTGTCTTATACTCGGTATAGTCAGAGAATGGGATGACTGCTACCATTCCCACCATCCCAATATCTGTATGGCATTTTACAGTTTATAAAGCTCCTTGATACACATGCATCAAATGTTCCAGCTAAAAGAAAGCATTAAAATAAAATACATACACCTATCATTATAAACATATGCAACAATTTAATCTTCAGTGAAAAAGATGGCAAACTATGAACTTAAAAAGTATACCATTATAGCAGTTAAAATTGTGTAGTAGATACTTAAATATTTTCATAAAGAGAAAACTGCAGCTGAGAAACTGCCACAAAACCAAAAGTTTATTGTAACTTTTAAAAGCAAAGGTCAATTTCTCTGAGCAAAGTCTACACAGTGGACTATGACTGATAGTTAAGAAGTAATTCATTCACAGCTTTTTCTTTGTATGTCAAAAACAAGCACGAGAAAACCTGGGCAATAGTCCTAGATAAATTATTTCTTACACCACTTCTTCTCCAAAGGTGGGGAAAACACTAGATAAATACGGTTTCACCTCATGCAATGATGATTTTGCAAAAAGATTAATATAACTGTATACAGACTATTAAAGTTTGAAAAGTGAAAAATCTAATTTAAAAATCTAACTAGGCTTGCAAAATAACATATATACCAATATGCCAATAGTAAAAATGAAAGATATACTTCCGCTTACTTTCAGACACAGCAAAGATAAACAAATTTTATAATGCCTTCTACCGATTGCAGGTATTTTACACAGATTAAATAAAATTTTCCAGGAAAATACTCCATATATAAAATGAAGCCAGAAAGGTATATATTCAGATATTTAGCAAGTCCATTATAGAGAAGGGAGAGAAGAATGGGTCCATTCACAAAGAAACAAGATATTATAAATCATCTAAATGAGTAAAAACTAGAATTCAGTGTAAGACTCAAATGAAACTAAGTGATAACCAAAAAAGGCCACATAAAGCAAATCCATTTAAAACAGAGACCAAATTTCACAGTAAATAGTGGGAATAAAAAGTTTTATAGGGACAGTCTCTTGAAAAATATTTGTTTTTTTAATCTATATGTAATAAAATTTAGGTTACAATGGTAACTATGTGCTTATTCTTAGAATATTAAAAAGTGAATCAAATGTTGGCTTTTTTTGGCAAAAACTTTTCCAACAAATTGGATGACAGCTCAATTCAAAGTCATTTGATTTTCAAAGTACAATTATAAAGAAGGTTTTCTGGTTTTTGGTTTGGGGTTTTTTTCAAAACACTCAAAAGCTACATCAAGCATCCTAATGCCTGTCTTAATATTTTAATCTTTAAATCATCCTCTTTTTAAATACCTCTAAATCATCCTTATTGGTCTTTCTCTTCTTTACTTTTTAACTGGTTTACTGGGTATTGTTAACATCCATAAACCATCTAGGAATCCAACATACAAAGAAAGCACAGGCCCAGACAGATGCACAGGCTAAGTGAAGAGAGGTTTCTGAATGGGAACAAATTTTGTAAGTGGCACACTACTGAGTATTTTGCTTTCCTACACAACTCCTGCAAGCTCATAACTGCAGGAACTTGGGTAGTGAATTCTCACCTAATGAGAATGCCCTTTATGTGTATTTTTATTACCTGTTTACACACAACAAGAGGTAATATATATCTTGATCTGAATACCTTAGCATATGTAAAATGTATCTTGGTCAGGATCACATTATAAATGGCTTTTTAAAAAAATGCAATATAATACTGTACCAAGGTTGTAAGGGAGTTCCTTTTCATATAGAGTCTCTCCAAGTACTGTAGTCCCTCATCTTTCAGTAACTCCAATGGGAAATGCTGCAGATTCCTATAATTTAAGAACAAATTCTTGTGCTTTTCCAGCCTTGCCACAGAGATCGTCTTACAAAGTTCGGATGCCATGACTGAAAATATCCCATCAGGCAAGCTGCGGCACTACATCTTCTTAAAATCCACTTGATTAATTTCTAAACAAAACAAAAGAACTTAAAATTATAATATTGCTAACAAATGCTGCCAAAGAAACCAGTTAGCATATACAGCTATCTGCAGACATTCGAAAGAGAGAGTTATACATCAATTTCTGTATTTTTCTCTCATAACAACTATATTTTCACACATATTGAGGAGATTAAAATGAGTAATTATTTAATAAAAATACTCTCGCTATTTAAGCAATATTTACTACTTAGCAGGAATAGTCCTATTTGAAAAAACAGTTCTTGAACTTGAGATATGAATTCCTATCTAAGAGAAGAGACCAGTTTCATAACATGCAACCAAAGGAAGAGCTTAAAAATCAGACACAATAAACCCATTTCCTTCTTGAACTACTTCATCTTGTCTTTCGCTTAAGATATTTCAAAAATATTTAAATACACATAAAATATAACTAGATCACTTACAACTTCATTTCCTTCACTTCTTACTTTCTAAATATTGTCCTATATTCTAATATTTTCTTTCTTTCTCCTTAGCTCTGCAGATGATCAGAAGTAGCAATGAAACAGGCCTGGGAACATACAGTTTTACTTTATTCTTTCAGAGAAATACTATACCAGGAAATTAGAATCCTGTTCTTTTCTACTACAATCTCCCTTGGCCTTAGTTGCCTAACATACAAAATGGAGACAGAAGGGCCAGAACCCAGAACAGATTAACTTCCCTTCTAGCTCTGAATTGACAAGGATATGAAGAGAAATGACGCTGGTCATCTTATCCACTAGGCACAGAGCAGAAACTAACTTCACAATCACTTGCTGTAAGAAGAAACAAACCCTGAGCTTCCATAATTTGTCCAAGGTCAAACAGCTCAAAAGGGAACAAGGATTTTTTTCTTGGGCTGGGGAAGGGTGCCCAGTGGATTTCAAAGCCTGAAGTCTTTACATACAGTCTCACAAGGTCCCACAGGATACTAAGGAAATGCTGAAACACTAAAAAGAAGTTGAGCTTTGTTTAAAGAGTCTACTCTGTTTTTCCTGGGCACCCTTTCTCAAACTCTCCAAAGGAACGTACCTTTCAAAGAAAACTGTTTTTCTTAAGAAAAACTATTTTCCCTGGCAATTAACACCAAGTTAGTGCAAAATGTAGCAACATAAGCTTTCAATAACCAGTTTTGTAACTTTTTGGTTATTTTCTGTTATTTCCAAACTCTAATTCCTAATAAGAAAGCACCTGCCATTTTATACAAAAGGGCAGAGAGTATGGAATATTCAATAATATTCCAATGCATCATGAGTCCAATACCTCCCCATATTTATTCTACCTACTTACCTATTTTTATGAGACATTATTATGTGGCTCTGAACAAGATATTCAATCTTTCCACAACTTAATTCTCTCTCTGTAAAGCAAGGTGAACTAGACTAGAAATATTGATGATGCTATGTGGAAAGGGAGGCTTTCTGGGTAATTTGATTATTCACTTAAGTGGTAAACTGGAAGCAGTTTAGATGTCTCACAAGTATCTCAAACTTCACACATTCAAAAGAGAGCTTTTGATTTTCATTACCAATTCAAATCTTCCGCACCCTTTCCAGCCACCCAGAAAGCCGGAAGTCATGAATTATTCCATCCAGTCATTCATCCACCCCTCTAACAATCTATCACAAGGACTATGGTTGCCGTCTCCAAAATATACCTCAAATCTATCCATATCTCTCCATCTGCCAAGACGAAAGCCACTGTCATCTCCTGCCTGGCCATCTGTATTACTGCTCTCCCTGTGTCATTCTAGTCACTTTGCAATACATTAATCACTTAGCGGGGAATCTTTATAAAAAGTGAATCCAATTATGTCTCCCCCTCTTTCTCAGGTAAACTGGCTCCCTAGTCACATGCATTCCAAATAAACCCCTCAAAACTTTATTTAGAAAAGCAGACCTACAAGTCTTGAAGGCTCTGGTCCCATCCACCTCTCCAGCCTGGCAGCACCATCTCTGGCTTCTCATCAAACTCCTGGACTTTTCGAATGCTTGAAAGTACCAAAATCTTCACACCCCTTGCTGCTCTTGTCTTAGCCTTAAAAGCACTGTCCCAACACTCTTCAGGTTTCAATGGAAAAAATCTCTTCCTTGTCCCAAACTAAAGTATTATCTCTTACTCTTTCTTCGTAGGACTCTCTCAATTTGTAATCTACATATTTATTGGTGTATGTGTTTATTGTCAATCTGGCCAAGAGACTGCACTGTAAGCTCCTGAGGGCAGAGAGCTTTGCTGTTTTCTTCACTGTTGTATACCTGTCTCTAGATCAGTATCTAGCACAAAGCAGGCCCTCAAATAGCTGATGAAAGGGTGAAAGTAGGGCATGTCAGTAATATTGTAAGGTATTTTTTTTTATTCTCTGATCTAAGGTTGACTTGTAGATACTATATGCTGAGTGCTTGCTATGTGCCACAAAGATTTCTAATCCTTAAAACTCTGCATTGCAACAGACATTATTTAGTCCATTTTATAGATGAGGAAGCTGAGTTTCTCGGGGGATAACTTGCCAGAATTCCAACCCAGGTGGACTGGCTCCAAAGCCTGTACACTGCTCTACAATGTGGCCTTTCTTGAACGTCAATTTCCTATTAAGTGGTAGGCAAAGCTTATATAAATCTAAGACTACAAAGCAAAACCCACACTCACTGATGGAAGATCCAATAAGAAAATACAGTGTAACCTGGTAAGTTTCCTTCTAATCCCGCTGAATCCTGATGTGTGGGACTGGCTGCCTTTAAAACGTCATTACACCCTGTTAAAATGCATCTTGCTAGGAAGGCAGTTCGGGAGATAAAACCTACACAAATGAAAACTAAAAGCTGCCAATAATAAATAATGGCAATGGTTTTCTAATATGCATTCTTAAGCAACACACAGCCTTTACCAGGATCATCTTCTTACATATATTCCCTTCACTGCCTCTTAACTGTAGTTAAGAGCAAATAGGACACTTAATATTAGCTGTATACAACTGCACCTCCACAATAGTTTTCTCACAGGTAAACACCAACCCACTTTATTATTATTTAAAGCAAATAAACCTTTCCATCTTAAGAAAATTCCACACATTTTTAAGCAGATGTGTTTTAAAGGAAAGGAGTCCCTTAGGTTGACTTCCGTACTTAATTCAGTAGAATACCCACTCCAGTTTCCTAATATTGGCGATTAGGGAATTAAAAACTGTACATTAAAAGCGTTTGTAAAGATTATTTTCTCAGTACTAAAAAGGTTGGCAGCAGTCTTAGGCAAAACACAGCCCGAGTTAACCAAACACTAAGGTCGTTAGAGTCTGGAAGCAGCGAGCCCAATGGCAAGGATTTCACAGACCCCCGTATTGGGATTCTCCGGCCACGGAGGGCGAGGAGGGCGAGGAGGGCGAGGTGGTCCCTGCCGCTGTGGCGACCCGAGGCCCGGACGGGCCCGCTCGGGCCGGGGTCCACTCGCCGCAGGCCGGACGCTTTTGCCAGATCCGGTCTGGGGCCCGGGCCCGGGCCCGGGCCAGAGCGCCCTGCTAAGTGAGCCACCCGACGAGGCGAAGTGCCACACTCACCTCGGCGCCGGCAGAGCCAGCGCTCCCGAGTGCAGGGGCGCTGGACGGCAAGCCGAGGCTCGGCGAATGGGGCGGGGCGCCGGGCGGGGGACGGGGAGGGGCGCGGGCGACGCGGGGCGGAGCGGGGCGGAACCCTCACTTGAGGGAGTTGGGGGAGGACGAAGCCGAGGAGAGGAAGATCGAACCTCGCGATAATGTGCCTCTGTTCTCGCGGTTATACGATAGGTCGGATGAGATGCTCGTTTTCCAAGCGACGTGCCTATTGGCCGAGAATGAGGCTTCGCCGCGACTGGCCCCGCCTTATGCTCAGCTCTTGCTTCCGGCTCCGACTTCGGAGTTTGTTGTCCAGAGTGGCTTTTTGCTTAAGAGTTTTGAGGCGGAAATTTAGCAGGCTCCAGCCTCAGAGACCTCCAGTAATTGATCTGTTCTTTCATTCATATGTTCGCCGATGCACTCGTCCGCTCATTCAGTGCATACGCTGAGGAGTTACAACAATAGCACCCAGTCACTTACTGTGTACCATGCAGCGTTCTAAGAGCTGTGCATAGATTATCTCGCTTAATCCTCACAGAAATCCTATGACACAGGTACTACTACTATTATACTCGTTTGACGGATGAAAAACTGAGGTCCGGTGGGTTTATATAGTATGCCAAGGTTAGTTATCTGGTAGGTTAGTTATTAAGCACGATGTAAAAGCGGTCGCTGTGCGCTGGCAGGTTAGGTCCAAATGTAAGGCGGTACCCTCGTCTGTTCTTGACATTCGGGAAGGTCTGCTGTGAGAAACGAGCGTTAAAAGGACAATAACAACTTAATAAATTAAATATTCTGTCAGTTCCTGGCATGACTGAGTAAGCCGTCAATAAACCTTTCTTCAAGACCAAAATTCCTACGTCAGCAGAAAGAGTCATCAAAGAAAAACATCTTTATGTTAAAAAAAAAAGCCAAGTATTGCTAGGGAACAGCATAAATAATACATAATACATATATAATGCTTTGTTAATGTGACAACTTTTCTTCTGAAGTGAAGTTTAAAAAAAATTCCTCGTGAAACTAATGTTTATTGCTCTTTGAAAAACTTGATGTTGATTAATCCAGGGGTTCATTGTCACGCAACCTTTATAGATCTATGTTGGTTATTTAATTACTGTTAGAGATAAATAACCTAGAAAGCAGAGTTACATTAAATAAAAATAATACCCCAAAACAAGGTATGAATTGTAATAGAATACTTACCAATTATCCAGTAAACCTGGTCTTCAGAAGTTACTGAAGTATATGGCATGATATATGTCATGTACTTCTAAGACCTTTTATACAGGTTTCTAAATACTTAAAATTTTGTGGTACTCAGAACTTTTTTGCTAGACTTAAAACGAGGAAACCTACAGTTTGTGTAAAAACAAAAATCACTACGGTATTATAGATCAACCCAAACAATACGATTCGCTCCTAATGTTGAATAGTCACACAAAAAAAGAATTAACTATAGACAGGACAATTTCTTAAAAAGTAATCAACGTTAGCCTCTTAGTTTTCATTTCTTAAAAAAGGAAATACTTTAATGTATTAATTTAACGTCCGATATTTGATCATGAAAAATAAATCATCTTAAAATAACTTCTGCCTTCTAAAATTGACACAAAAGTAGCCATGTGATTCTTTGTATTAGTGTATTATCTTACGACCACTCTTCTCTCAATTTGTCTAGCATCACTTTCAGATTTTTCCTCACTCGGAGCAAAGGGGGAAAGTCCTCTGGTTTAAATTAGCGATTGGCAATCTTTGGCAAACTTTAACATCAACAGTCAGCGATACCACTTTAAGAAAATTCCAAGGAAAGGACAACCCCATTTTAAAATTCCCACCTCTGGCTCCCAAGGATTGGGTTGCAAACTTCGACAAAATCCTCTTCTCCACTCCTTATTGGTGCATGCTCTATCATTCTTTCTCCCTGGAATTCTGTGAGGTACCAGGTTGCTTTACGGGAAAAGGCTGATCCAATTTAGTCTGGAACTGCTCCGCTTTCGACTTTTTCATGGTCATCAGTCGGTACAAAGAATCACCAAACCGATACAGCGTGGACCAAACTGGCAAATCAGGCTGCGGAGACAACTGTGTAATTCGATGGAAAAAGAAACGGACCACCTCTCAAGCACGCAGGGTAACTGACAAAAAGATTTTACGACACAGTGAGAGATGTGAGAGTTAGACTTTTCTGATTTTTTTGCTAGTTTTAAAGGAGTAAGTGTCAAAGGAAAAGCAGACAAAATTCAAGCATAACATAAGAGTGGCAGAAAGAGAGATTTTCAGAGGGTGTTTTTCTCTTTAGGAAGAACATTATTCCCAGATTAGCAGTGGATTTTTGAATGGTAAAGAGAGCACACTTACAAGATTAATTATAGATTATTTTATACTCCAAGAAGCTGTGGTTTGTTGTTGCTTTAATATGGTTTTAAAGGAACACTTACTATGTTATTGTAATTATCAAGTGAAAAGGATTTTTTATGTGTATTATCATACCTAGCATAATTGACAAGCCATCTATTAAAAGATATAATGGAAAATTATTATCACCTTTAGCCCCATGTTTTGTGTGTATCTATAAATTTGGAGATCCAGGGACAGATCTGCTAATGACCAAGGGCAACATAATATTGGTATATGAAACAATCAGTAAGTAATGAATGTAAGGATAAATTCTCAAAAAATGAATTCCAGCATTTATATTTTCAAAAATGATATTTTCACTAAAACTAAAATATAAGTTTAGGAAAATACTGACAAATGAGAATAATGTATTTTAAAACTTATATTTGAAATAGCAACATTGATTAAGGATCAAAGTCCAATATGTAATTCCAAAATATAGCATCTTAAAGATTCTTCAAATGTTAATTCAACTAATAAATATAATACTTAATGGCACGTCTGTACCTCTACAAGGCCTAAGAGTAGGTATGCAATAAATATTTCTTGAGGATTCTCTGTTGATCCATATATGGGGATATAAAAAAATAAAACAGTCTCTGAAGAAGTTCATACTCTAGCTAGAAGAATGAGACTCAAAAGATTTAAATGAAAACCTCTGGATGGTTTTTGGTGAATAGATGACTGTTAATAGACCATAGGTGCTTCAGATACTCAGATCAGCATGGCAGGAACATTCAAGGAGAGTTTCATAAGGTTAAGATCCATTCTGGGCTTGAGCAATGGGCAGAATTTCTGCAGGTGGAAAATAAGGAAACCGCATCCCAGGGTAGTGGGTGAGTTGTTAGCAAATATGTGCGACTAAAGAATAATTAGCTCTCACATAGCAAAGGTTCATTTGGTGACCTTGGTTTAAAAAAAAAAAAAGCATGAAAAGTTAGAGAAGAGTCAGAATTCCCAGAATTATGGAGTTTGTTCCTAGGTTTTAAAAGTAATATTTGAAAAGGATAAAGCTGACATTGCAACTTAAGATAACTCCAAGGAAAAGACTGGAAGCTAAGGGTCTAAATACTGTAAGTAATGGAGTGCATGTTGGTAGCAGCCTCTTAAGACATTTTATCCAAATACCTTCACATGGTTGAATAGCATAAATCTTGATGCATTTCTTTCTATTCTTCTAAAGCATTGAGCTTATTTTTTTTGTGCAGCACTACAGATATAAATTTTATTAGATGTGACAATAGTGCAATAAAATAGTAAAAGTGATTGTTGTTTACATTGCATCGGTTCTTGCTTCTTTTCCCTCAGAATTTAAGTGTGTTTCTTAGTTGTATTTAACTGAACTGAAGAAATTTCAACAACAACAACAAAAAAGCTGTGACTGAAGAACACCATGGGGGGAAAGGGTATAGCTCAGTGGTTGAGCACATGCTTAGCACATGTGAGGTCCTGGGTTCAATCCTCAGTACCTCCATTTTAAAAAATATAAATATAAATCAACCTAATTACCTCCCCCCGAAAAATTTTAAAAAATGAAAGAACAGCATGTGGAGACGAGAGATATTCTTTCTGAGACTATAGGCTTTCATCTGACTTGTTTATCTCAAACAAAACTCAATTCCATACACTCAGTGATCTGCTACCATGTATCAGGTACTATCCTCAGTATTGGGCAAACAGAGCTGAATCAAGAACCATCTCTTCCCAAAAAAGCAAGTGTTTCAGGGATACAAGCAGAGTGTTTGTTTGCCCTGCTTCAAAACTTGCTTCAAAGAATCTGAAGGTCATCTATCCTAAATTCTTGTTAAGTGATTTTTAATCAGATAGATGGAGAAGGAGGCTATCTCTAGCTGTGGAAAAGAATCCAGAGACCAGGGCCCCTGATGACAAACATGGCAGCCTGCAGCGCTCACCAGATATTCCATTTACTGCCCTGGATACCCAGCTAATTTTGCAGTTAGGGAGCAGATGAAATGTTAGCGGACGTGAGGGGTGTCACCCATGGGCGGTGTTAGTGAAAAGTCCATCCACAGTTGTTCAGTCTCTGTTAGTCAACTGTGACTCCTGTTGATGTACAGTTAAACCTTGGTCCACCTGAGTCTCTGAAAGACTGTGAATCAGACATTCTCACTCCCCACCCCCATCTCCAGCCCCTACTCCTAAACCAGGTGGGCGTAAAGCATCTAAGAGTTAGTTTTTTACCTCATCATAGCCTATCTGATCCCAACTATCTCATCTGTTAACTGCTTTTCTCCTGGGGATATTGGCATTTCATTTAAGTTTTTTTAATTTAAAAAAAAATGCCCTAATCAACTGAGTTTCATATATCAGGTAGATGAGATATTTGGGGGGAAATCACACTATGAAGATGGTTTAGTTGTTCAACCAGTAACATTTATTGAGGCCTATTAGTGCCGGACACTAATGACATGTGACCTATCTATTTGTAGGGCCAGAATATTAACTTAAGATTGGTTTTCAAAATTTTGGGGGCCTCTGCCACATTGTTCTTGGGAATCAGAGCTGTCTTATCTTATAAAAGTCCTGTAGTTATAAGATGTATAAAAGCCAGAATTACATATCAAACTGCATTGTGGTTTCATAGCTATTTTTCGACAGCTTTAGAGAGGTATAATTTATATGCTATAAAATTCACTCATTTTAAGCATACAACTCATTGATTTTTTAAGAAAGTGTACAGAGTTGTATAACTGTCACCACATTCCAATTTTAGAAAATGTCCATCACTGTAAAAGGATACCATGTGCCATTTATAAGCACTCTCAGCCTGGGAAATCAATAATAAATTTTCTGTCTCTGTAGATTTGCCTTTTCTGGACATTTAATATAAGTGGAAACATACAATGTATGGTATTTTGCATCTGGCTTTCACTTAGCATAATGTTTTTCAGGTTTATCCATGTTATAGTGTGTGTTAGTACTTCATTCCTCTTTTTTGAAGTACAGTTGATTTAGAATATTATTAATTTCAGGCATACAACATAATGATTCAATATTTTGATAAATTGTTCTACACTTAAAGTTATTATAAAGTAATGGCTATATTTCTCTGTGCTTATTTTATACATAGTAGTTTGTATCTCTTAATTTCCTACCCCTATCTCACCCCTCCCCACTTCCCCCTCTCCACTGGTAACCACTAGTTTGTTTTCCATATCTGTGAGTCTGTTTCCGTTTTGTTATAGTCATTTGATTCTTTTAATTTTTAGATTCCACGTGTAAGTGATGACATACAGTATTTGTCTTTCTCTGTCTGACTTATTACACTAAGCATAGTACCCTCTAGGTCCATCCATGTTGTTGCAAATGGCAGAATTTCATTATTTTTTATGGCCGAGTAATACTCCACTATGTATATATACCACATATTCTTCATCTGTTCATCTGCTGATGGTTGCTTCTAAATCTTGGCTATTGTAAGTATTGCTGCTATGAACAACAGGTGCATATATCTTTTGCTTTATTTTCTTTCAATATGTAAGAGTGGGATTGCTAGATCATATGGTAGTTATATTTTTAGTGTTTTAATTAGAGGATCTCCATACCATTCTTCATAATTGCTGCACAAATTTATATTCTCACCAACATTGTGCAAGGGTTCCTTTTTCTCTGCATCCTTGCCAACATTTATTATTTGTGGTCTTTTTTGATGATAGCCATTCTGACATGTGAGGTAATATCTCATTGTGGATTTGATTTGCATTTCTCTGATAATTACCAATGTTGAGCATCTTTTCTTGTGTCTGTTGGCCATCTGGTATCTTCTTTGGAAAAATATCTATTCAGGTCTTCTGCCTATTTCTTAGTTCAGTTGTTTGGGGTTTTTTGATACTGAGTATGAGCTAATTATATATTTTGGGTATTAACCAGTTATTGATCATATAATTTGCAAATATTTTCTCCCATTCAGTAGGTTGTTTTCATTTTGTCAGTGGTTTTCTTTGCTGTACAAAAGCTTTTAAGTTTAATCAGGCCCCATTTATTTATTTTTATTTTTATTTTTATTTTTATTTCTTTTACCTGGGGAGACAGATCCAAAAAATATTGCTATGATTTATGTCAAAGAGTGTTCTGCCTATGTTCTCTTTTAGGAGTTTTATGGTTTCTGGTCTTATATTTAGGTCTTCAATCCATTATAAGTTTAGTTTTGTATATGGTGTGAGGAAATGTTCTAATCTCATTTGTTTACATGTAACTGTCCAGTTTTCCCAGTACCACTTATTGAAGAGACTGTCTTTTCTCCACTGTATATTCTTGTCTCCTTTGTTGTAGATTAATTGACCATAAGAGTGTGGGTTTATTTCTGGGCTCCCTATTTTATTCTGTTAATCTATGTCTCTGTTTTTGTGCCAGTGCCGTGCTATTTTGATTACTGTAGTTTTGTAGTAGTCTGAAGTGTGATACCTCCACCTTCATTCTTCTTTTTTCTCAAGATTGCTTTGACAGTTCAGGGTATTTTGTGGTTCCATGTGAAGTTTAAGTTTATTTGTTCTAGTTCTGTGAAAAATTTCATGGCTATTTTGTTAGGGATTACATTAAATATGGAGATTGGTTTGGGTAGTATGGACATTTTAACAATATTAATCCTTGGAATCCAGGAGCACAAGATATCTTTCCATTTCATTGTATCATATTTAAATTCTTTCATCAATGTTTTATAGTTTTCAGGATTTAAATTTTTCACCTCTTTGGTTAAGTTTATTCCTAGGTATTTTGTTCTTTTTGATGTGACTGTAAATGGGATTTTTTTTTTTTTTTGCTTTCTCCTTCTGATATTTCATTATTAGCATATAGTAAAGCAACATATTTCATTTATTAATTATGTATCTGCAACTCTGCTGAATTCCTTTATTAGTTCTAAAAGTTTTTTGGTGGAGACTTTAGAGTTTTCTGTATATAGTATCATATCATCTGCAAATAGTGACAGTTTTACTTCTTCCCTTCCAAGTTAGAGGCCTTTTATTTCTTTTTCCTCTCTGACTACTGTGCCTAGGACTTCCAATACTATGTTAAGTAGAAGAGGTATGAGTGGGCATCTTTGTCTTGTTCCTGATTTTAGAGGAAAGGCTTTTAGCTCTTCACCAGTGAGTACAATGTTAGCTATGAGTTTGTCATATATATGACCTTTATTTTGTTGAGATCATGTTCCCCCATAACAGCCTTTTTTTTTTTTTCCGGTGGTGGGGGGAGGTTATTTATCTTTAGAGGAGGTACTGGGGATTGAACCCAGGACTTCCTGCATGCTAAGCATGCGCTCTTCCACTTGAGCTACACCCTCCCCTTTGCTGTAACAACCTTGATGAGAGTTTTTACCATGAATGGATATTGAATTTTCACATGCTTTTTTCTATGTCTGTTGAGATGATTGTGTGATTTTTATCCTTTCTTTTATTAATGTGGTGTATCAGACTGATTGATATGTAAATACTGAACCATCCTTATGCCCCTGGAATAAATCCCACATGATCATGGTGTATGATCCTTTTTATGTATTGTGGAATCCAGTTTGCTAATATTTTGTTGAGGATTTTTACACCTATATTCATCAGAGGTATTGGCCTGTAATATTCTTTTTTTGTTTTATCTTTGTCTGGTTTTGCTATCAAAGTAATGGCAGTCTCCAGGATGAACCCCACTTGATCATGGTGTATAATCTTTTTTATGTGCTGTTGGATTCTATTTGCTAATATTCTGGTAAGGATTTTTGCATCTATGTTCATCAGTGATATTGGTCTGTAATTCTCTTTTTTGGTAGTATCTTTGCCTGGTTTTGGTATCAGGGTGATGGTGGCTTCATAGAATGAGTTTGAGAGTATTCCCTCCTTTTCAATCTTCTGGAAGAGTTTGAGAAGGACTGGTATGAGTTCTTCTTTGTATGTTTGGTAGAATTCCCTGGTGAAGCCATCCGGTCCTGGACTTTCATTTTTAGGGAGGTTTTTTTTTTTTTAATTGCTAATTTGATTTCATTTCTGAAGTGAGTCTCTTGTGAGCAGTGTATAGGTGGATCTTATTTTATTATCCAGTCAGCCACCCTATGTATTTTGATTGGAGCATTTAGTCCATTGACATTTTAAAGTAATCATTGTACTTATTCCCCTTTTATTACTTGTTTTCCAGTTGCTTTTGTAGTTCTTCTCTGTTCATTTCTTCTTCTTTTTTGTTTCTTTCCTTGTGGTGTGATGATTTTCCTTAAAGGTATGCTTGTGTTCCTTTCTCTAGTTTTTGTGTATCTATCATAGGTTTTTAATTTGTGGTTACCATGGTGTTCATATATGTTGTCCTATAACTATGTCTACTTGTTTTAAATAGTTAGTCCTCGAAGTTCAAATTCATTCTATAAGGTTTACATTTTTTACTTCACCCCCCCCAAATTTGGGGGTTTTGGTGTCATATTTTACATCTTTATTTTTATCCCTTTACTGATTATTGTAGTTATAATTGATTTTATAATTTTTTTTTGTTTTTGATCTTCAAAACTAACTTATTTAAGTGATTTCAGATTTTCTATTTCCTTTTTGTTCAGTTTTGGTGTTTTGTGTCTTTCTAGGATGTTTTTCCATTTCACAGCTTTTTGATGCCTCAGCTTACCGATGGGCAAAGTTGGTTTTTAACTAGTACACTCTCATACAGTCATAATGGTTGTGATTTCCTAGGATCCAGTATTCTGAGGGTTCCTGCCCCTCCTCAAGCCTCACTACAGCTCCCCACACGTCAGCACCCAAAAGCTAACACCTGGAACAGCAGGGGACCTTCAGAATCCAACCCCAGCATAGTTGCCATCCATACAGATTGGTTGACCCTCCTGCTATACCAGTTATTACATTTTTGAACATCAACTCTTGAATATGGAAGACTGAGACCCCACTTCAAACCTCAACTTCCTCCCGCTTTAATCTGGTGCTGATCATGTGCTTCAGCATTCTACTGGGCAGGTCTGGCAGAAGGAATAGCATCAATTGATTGGTATGTCTGACTGGCAGTTGTGGGCACTGACTGAGAGGCTGGGAAGCTGAAACCAAGAGGATAGTGTGTAGGGCCTGGGCTGATTCCAGCTATGGCTATTACAAAGAAAAATAAAGTGTCTGATGACAAGCATGTAGCTCAAAGTAAGTGAACTGAAGAATGTGTCTTTGTGCTGAAGGTATTACTATATGGTGCCACACACATTGAAACAGGCACATATTTAAAGCAAGGTCACTGATTCAAATGCTTCCAAAGGTCAGGCAAGTAACAGTCCTCATTTCATTGATTCAGAGATACACATTTCTTTTGGCATTTAAACATCTCTGAAATTGAAATGCATGTTACAACCGATGATAAGTAATTGTTTAATGGCAGTGTTGTGTCTTAGTGGTTGTCTTATAATCAGATGTTTTAGATTAATTTAAATTCAGGAAATGAGTGGCAAGTGGCATGGGCCAGGAAAATCACATCCTTTTATGTCAGCCTTGCACTTTGTGATATTAGCTGGAACACAAACTCGTTAAATATTAGCACATATGTTTTTATTTTAATGTGTATTAGGAGACAATATAACATCAAACTTATGCTGTCATTTATTGTTTATTAGGATGAAGCTGAAGTAAGTAAGTAGGTTTTTAAAAAGTGTGTGGATTTAAAGACAAAGTTAACAATATTGCAGGCAGAATACAGGTGTGATAAAAGTCAAGATGGTACTAGAATACCTGAAGTTTGAAAATCACTTTGTCTCATGTGGTTTCCGTTATAATAATATTTGTCTACTAATTACAGATCATCTCATAGGAGCATTTTCATTTTCTTTTTCCCTAATGAAAACCTTCAGGGACTCACCACTACCTGCCAAATAGTCAATCAGACTCTTAGCCTGAAATCAATGTCTTCTTCTCAATGTAGCTTCAGCCTTCGACTTTTTCTCTACCTCAAAGGTCTCCCAAGCGATACTCAAAAATGTAGTCACATAAGATTTAATAGATGCTCAAGAGAAAGAGGATTTCATGGTCATAAAGTTTGGGAGACTATTGCATACCATGTCCCTCTGTGGTATATTCTCAAGGAATTATACCACGTTAAAGCCTTTGAGAAAATGTAAAGAAATCTGGTCATGGTTATCTGTTTACTTGATCCTAGAATCCTCCTTTTGTGGAACCAGTATTTGTGTTTCCCAGTTTATTTGATCATCTTTGTCAGTAACCTTCCCTCACAGATTATGCACTAATGTGTTGTGACTCTAGTGAACCACAGAGGTTGGTTTGGAAAAACACTCTTCTACGTCCATGTCCTCTAAGCCCCGAACATACCAGCCAAACTGAACCACCAGCAGTGAGTCGTATACCCATTCACGTAACACTTCTGAGCCTTCACTAATTATTCACTCTACTTGGTATGCTTTCCCTTCTCTGTCCTTGCTCTCTGAAATCTTTTCAATCAAACATGCTCAGTTGCCACAACAGAAAAGGTTCATGTTTCTGGAGTCTTACCACTTCCCACTTTCCCAGCATTTGTACCACCCAGTACTGTGGTAATTGCGTACTTGATCTTTTCTCCTGCTAGCTTTTCTGTTTCTTGGAGTAACTGTTTTCCTCATAGCAGTCTCATGCTTTGCTTAGAATAGGAGTGCAATAGATAACTTGTTGAATGAATAAATAAATGAATGACAACAGGGTGAAATGTAAAATAAGTTGTCTATAGTAAATAATAGAATTGGAGTTTGAAAGATCCATATGGGGAGTGGAATGGATGGAGAGGGATCTCTGAAAGCCTGATACATATACATTTTTTAAAAAAAACATCTTTATTAATTGACATACAAGTGTACAATCTGATAAACACGCATGAATTTATACTGACATGAAACTACTGCCACAGTCAAGATAATGAAACATACCCATCACCCCCCAAAATATCCTCATGTACCTTGGTAATCTCTTCACCCCACCCCTCCCACATCTCCTCCTTGGCCCACAGCTCCCCCATCCCACCCCCTCCAGGTTGAGACAACCACTGATCTGGTCACTAAGTATTGATTTTCATTTCCTAGAATTTATATAAATAGACTCATACAGTGTGTACTCTTTTTGAACTGGCTTCTTGCAATTAGCATAACTATTTTGAGATACTTTCATGTTGTAGCATATCCATTCCTTTGTATTGCTAAGTAGTATTTCATTATATAGCTGTACCACAGTTTGTTTATCCACTTAACTATATTGATGGGAATTTGGGATGTTTCCAGTTTTGGGCTATCAGAATAAATTTCCTATGAACATTTGTACACATGTCTTTGTATGGATATATGCTTGCTTCTTTTGTGTAAATTCCTAGGAGTGAAATTGGCAGATCATATGTTAGGTGTATGTTTAACTTATAAAGAAACTGCCAAGCTGTTTACCAAAGCGGTTGTACCATTTTATATTCCTACCAACAGTGTCCAGTTGCTCCACCTTCACATCAATACTTAGTATAGTCAGTCTTTTACATTTTAGTTATTCTAATTGTTATGAGTGACATCTCATTGGGGTTCTAACTAGCATTTCCCTAGTGACTAATGATGTTGAGCATTTTTTCATGTGCCTATTTGTCATCGATATAGCTTCTTTGATATGTCTGTTAAAATATTTTGCCTATTTTTATAGTGAGCTGTTTGCTTTCGTATTGTTGAGTTTTGAGAATTCTTTATATATTCAAGGTACAAGTTCTGTATTAGATACATATTTTGCAAGTATTTTCTCCTAACATGTGGCTTGTCTTTTCATACTCTTCACTATTTCTTATGAAGAGCAGACATTTTTAATTTTGATGAAGTCCAATTTGTCATTTTATTCTTTCTATGAATCTTTTTTTATGCCATAGCTATGAAATAATTTCCTAATCCAAGGTCACAAAGTTATTCTTATAGAGGTCTATGTTCCATTTTGAGTTAGTTCTTGTACATGCTGTGAGGTATGGATCAAAGATTTTTATTTTGTTTTGGTTTGGTTTTACATGTAGAACATCCAGTTGTTATAGTACCATTCATTGAACAGATTATTCTTTCTCCAATGAATTGCCTTTGCAGCTTTGTCAACAATCAGTTGTTTTTACATGTCAGTGTCCATTTCTGGGCTCTCCATTCTGTTGCATTCATCCATTTGTCTATCTTGACAGCAATACCAAATTGCCGTGGTTACTGTAGCTTTATAATAAATCTTGATTAAAAAGTTGGGTTTGTCCTGTTTTTCTTTTACAAAGTTGTTTTGGATGTTCTAGGTCCTTTGCATCTTTATATGAACACTAAAAACAGTTTGTTGATTCCTATTTAAAAAGAAAAACATGCAAGGATTTGAATTGGTAAGGCTTTGACTCTATAAATCAATTTGTGGAGAATTATCTTAACAATGTTGAGTCTTCCAACTTATGAACAAGGTGAATGTTTAGGTCTTCTTTAATTTCTGTCATCTATGTTTTGCTGTTTTAATTAGATAAGTCATGTTCATCTTGAAATAAATAATGCAGATTTATTCTTTATTTCATATTTTGATGCTACTGAACATAATATTGTATTTTAATTTCAATTTGATTGTCGGCTAATGTATAGAAGTATAATTTTTGTATGGTGCTTTTATATTCTACAACCATGTTCAACTCACTTATTCTAGGAGATTTTCCTGCATGTTGCATCAGATTTTCAGCATAGATGATACTAGAGATATACTTCCTGTGACTAAATGCAGTTTTACTTCTTCCTTTCTGATCTGATTGCCTTTTATTTCTTTTTCTTAGTTGATTGCACTGGCTAGAACCTCCAGTACAATGTTAAATAGAAATTGAGAGTAAACCTCTTTGTCTTGTCTCTGATCTTAGAGGAAGAGCATTCAGTCTTTTACTAATTTGGCTGTGAGTTTTTCCTAGATGCCCTTTCAGACTGAGGAAGTACAATTCTATTCCTACTTTGTTAAGATTTTTAAAAGTCAGAAATTATATTAGATTTTGGCAAATTCTTCTTGTATATTGATCAAGATGATCGTACAGCTTTTCTTTTTTAATTTATTGATGTTATGAATTATATTCACTGCTTTGTGAATGTTAAACCAGTCTTGCATTCCTGAGGTAAACTCTACTTGGTCATGATGTGGTTTCCCTTTTATGGATTACTGTATTTAATTTGCTAAAATTCTGTTTTAAATTTTTGCATCTATGTTCCTGAGGCGTATTGATCTGAAATTTTCTTTTCTTATAATGTATTTATCTTGTTTTGGTATCAAGATCTCATTGAATGAGTTTAAGAAATGTTCTCTTTTTGAATTTTTTGGATGAAGTGGTATTATATCTTCCTTAAATATGTGGTAGAATTCATTATTGAAGCCATCTAGGCCTGGAGGTTTTGTTTGTTTGTTTGCTTGTTTGGGGGTTTTCTTGGTAAGGTTTTAAAAATACAAATTCAGTTTCTTTCATAGGTATAGGGCTATTCAGGTATCTTTCTTCTTGAGTGAATTTTTCCATTTATCTAAGTTTTCAAATTTATTGGCACAGGTGTTCATAACATTCTCATACTTATCTTTTAGTATTTGTAAAATCTATAGTGATGTCATCTCTCTTGTTGCTGATACCGGTGATTTGTGTCTTCTCTCCTTTTTTACTGATTAGTCAAGTTAGAGGTTATTGGTCTCAAAGAACCAAATTTTAACTTCATTGATTTCTCTCTACTGTTTTTCTATTTTTATTTAATTGATTTGTGTATTTAGCTTTATTATTTATTTTATTAATTATTTTCTTCTGCTTACTTTGAGTTTAATTTGCCCTTCCTTTTCTAGTTGCTGAAGGTAAAGGTTAACCATGATTTTGAGACCTTTTTACTTTTCTGATACAGGCATTTAATGCCGTGTATTTCCCCATAAGGACTGCTTTAGTGACATTCTCAGTTTCTTGTATGTTATGTTTTTATATTCACTCAGTTAAAACTACTTTCAAATATCCTTTTTGATTTCTGTTTTGACCTGTGGTTTGTTGTTTTATGGGTTTTTTTGTTTTGTTTTGTTTTGTTTTAGAAATATGTTATTTAGTTTCCAAATATTTGGACATTTTCCAGACATCTTTCTGTTGTTGATTTATAACTTAATCCCTTTGTGATCAGAGAATATACTTTGTATGACTTGAATCCTTATAAATTTATTGAAACTTGTTTTATAACCCAGGATAGACTCTGTCTTAATGTATACGTGCACTTGAAAAGAATGAATATTCTGTGCTTTTTGGGTAGAGTGTCCTGGTAAATGCCAAATCAAGTTGGTTGATGATTTAATTCAAGTCTTCTACATCCTTTACCGATTTTCTGCCTACTTCGTGTATCAATTATTGACAACAAGATATTTAAATCTCTGACTATATATAATTGAGGATCTGTTTATTTCTCCTTGATATTTCATCAGTTTGGGTTCTTATATTTGAACCTGTTATTAGATATATAAACACTAAGATGGTTATGTCTTCTTGAATAGTTGATCCTTTATCATTATGAAATGACATTCCTTATGTTAATATTCTTTGCTGTACAATCTACTTTGATACTAATATGGATATTCCATGTTTGTTTTTGACTAATTTTAGGATATTATTTTCCATCTTTTCACTTTTGATCTGATTGCCTTTGAATTTCTTATAGGCAACATATGATTGGGTTTTGCACTTTCACCTAGTCTGAATATCTGTCTCTTACCTGGGGTGTTGAGATCATTTACATTTAATGTTATTATTGATATAGTTAGATTTAAGTTTATCACCTTGTTATTTATTTCCTATTTGTCCCAGCTGTTCTTTGTTCCCTTTTCCCTCTTTTTTTCTGTTGGATTATTTTTATCTCCTTTATTGGCTTGTTTCCTGTAACACTTTATTTGGTTTTTTTTTTTTGTTTTTCATTTTAATGGTTGCTGTAGGGTTTATACTATACATTTTTAACTTATCTCAGTCTACCCTCGAGTAATATTATACCGCTCCCCCTACAGTATAAGAACTTCACAATTCCATTCTCACCTCCTAGTCTTTATGCAACTATTGCCATATATTTTACTTACACATATGTTATAACCCTCACAGTCCATTATTTTTTGTTAATGGTTTATTATCTTTGAAAGAGATTCAGATAATATAAAAATAGTTCCCCGTGTATCATTTCCATTGCTCTTACTTCCTTTGTGTGGATCTAGATTTCCATTTGTTATTTTTTTTTTCCTTTTGAAAGATTTCCCTTAATCGTTCTTTGAGGTCGCTAGAATGCAAATCTGTTGGTGATGAATTCTTTCAGATTTTGTTTTTGAAAGATAATTTCCACTGGTACAGGATTTTATCTTGACCACTTTTTCTTTCCATACTTTAAATATGTTGCTTCACTCTCTTCTCATGTGCTTTTTTCCCTTCCATATTAATATGCATGGGTATTATTCTGAGTGTTTTTATGTGTTTTCTGAACTCATCACCTCTATAAAGATCACTCCCATGAGAAGAGAGTCAGTCTGCCACCCCCACCACTGCTTGTATTTGTCAGAGATTCCAATCCAAGGCAGGCAGAGGAGGGGGAGAGCTTTCTATGGCTATGTCTGCAAGTTCATTCATCTTTTTATCTGTAATATCTAATCTGCCATTAATCCCATCCAGTGTATTTTTCATCTCACACATAATTTTCATATCTAGAAGTTCAACTTGGGTCTTTTTCTATTCCATGTCTTTGCTTAACTTTTTAAACACATGGAATACAATTAAAATAACTTTAAATATTATTCTCTGCTATTTTAATATTTGGGTCAGTTCTGGATCAGTTTTGATTGATTATTTTTCTCTTTATGGGCCATGTTTTCTTGCCCATTTGCATGCCTGGTGATCTTCGATTGGATGTCAAACTTTGTGAATTTCACCCTGTTGGGTGCTGGCTATTTTTGTATTCCTATGAATATCCTTGAGTTTTACAATTTAGGTGGAAACAGTTTTAACATTTTAGGTCTTACTTTTATGATTTATTAAGTGGAGCTGAGCAGTGCTCACTCTGGAGCTAATTATTCCCAACTCCTGAGACAAAACTCTTCTGAGTACTTCACCCTGTGCCTCATGAATTGTGAGTTTTTCCAGTCTGGTCAGTGGGAACAGGCACTGCCAGCTTTGGTGAGCACTAGACACGGTTCCTTTCAGTCTTATTAGAGGAGTCTTTCTCCAGACTCAAGTGGTTTTCTTATGCATATACTGATCAGTGTTCTCTCCCCATGCTTGAGGGGTGCTAATCTCTGGGGTCCTGTCTGCAGCTCCATCCTCTCTAGTAATCTGTCCTGTGAACTCCAGGCACCTTGGTCTCCCCAAGCCCTCAATTCTGTATCCCCAGCTCAGATAGTCCACAGGGTAACTTCTAGGTGCCCCCTCCCTTCATGTTCTGCATGTTCTAGGAACTTTCTCAAAGCAGTAAGCTGAGACAATCAGGGATCTTGCTTTGTATCTTTTTTCCATCTCTCAAGTCTGAAGTCCTGTCTCTGAAAACCTTTTTGCCTGTGAGGCTTTCTTGTTTGTTTCTTTTGTTGATTTGTTGGTTATTTCAGGCAAGAGGGTAAATCTCATCCCTATTTACTCCATCTTGGCTGGAAGTGAAAGTTTAACATGTCATTTTTTTCTTGCTTGAAGGTCATTTGGGGGTACATGTGACCTAATCTGGGCTTTTTGAGAGTCGTTTGGGCTTAACTGATTTCTTCTGATATATACGTATATATGTTATATATATCATATATAAAATGTGTCAGTGTGTGTATGTGTGTATGTGTGTATATACACACACACATACACACATATATATATTAAATAAAGAATGTCTGATTTGCTTAAAACTCGAAATCAGCCTGAAAGAGGTCAGTACTAGCCACTAGAATGTTTTTGGATAGAATGTAACTCATTTCAAAGAAGTCATAGGGAGTGTTGAAATTTTCTTAGTGTCTAGCTTCAATTTCTAGGAAAAATGTGTATTTCTAAAAGTAACTATGGAAATTGTCACTTAATGCCTTTGTTTTCTTATTTAAAAATTAGAGGATAATACATATAAGAATATGCAAGAATCACAGGAAACCCACATACCCAACCACCTGGATGAGATTGTTGCTGCTGTCAGCGTGACACCTGAAAAGAAGATCCAAAACAAGCTGCCTCAGACAGCGCTCTTCCAGCCTCCTCGAGAGAAACTGCACCTCTGCGAAGAGAAAGCAAGGTCCTATTCCAGCAGTCACGAGGTAAGGAACCTTTCTTTTTATACATGTGCTCTGGCAATTGAGAAGTAGGCTATTTTAGGTTACGTTCCTACTCTCAGAAGCTTGGTACAAGAGAGTATATAAGAGAGTGCCTTTATCATAGCATGAGTGGGTGTAGTGCCTCAGGGGTCCAAGCCCAGCGCTGGGCATGGTCAGCATTGTGCTTGCTGAGTGAATGCACAAAGGAACAGACAGGCCTGCCCTGACCTCTGACAAGTGTGTACTAGACTGACTGGTTGTTGCTTTGACCTACTACAGTCACTTTCCATCAATCAGTGACTATTTACCGAGCTCCTCCTCGTGCCAGGTCTGGGCCCTGGGATACAACACAAAGCAGATGGAGCTCTCAGGGAGCTTATATGTCTTAGGTTCTTAATCTTCTTGTTCTCCGTGTACTTCTTTCCCATCTCTCTTCAAACTTTTATATATTACTCATTCATTCCTTATGCATTTCTCTACCACCTCCTATGTGTCAGGCCCCATTTGTCTATTTATTTCACAAAGATTTCCTGGACACCTAGTAGTGCCAGGTGCCTGTGCAGGAGCTGGGAAAGCTCCAGCCTCAGCCTCAGAGGGACTCAGGGTCAGGCTGGGAGGACAGACAGGGGGACAAAGAATGGTAGCCAGCATAATAAGTTCCATGACAGACACATGCTCCGGGGATATAGATGCAAAACGTAGAGAGTGAGGGGAGCCTGGAGCTGGTGTAGTGACAGCAATTAAGGCCTGCTTCTTGGGTGGGAGTTCCTTGGACGCCACTGATAACAGTGCTTAGGAGTTTGCGGGGTGAGAGAGAGGACAGCGGTGTTCCGGGACGGCTTAGCAGTTGGGCAAGAGCTGAGGGTCTGAGGGCATGAAGCCGATTTGGGGAACTATGGGGAGCTATCTGGGATGTAGGCTTTAGTTACTGCCAACTAAAAATTGACACTTGCCGCCTGCCTCTACAAGGGTTGAATCACGTTGGCACTTGCCATCTAATTCTGCTTGTATTAAATCACGAGCCGCTGTAGCCACTGACTTCCAACCCTCCCTGATAGGAGTTCAGGGTGGAGATCAGGAATGAGGCGCTCTGTGTCCTGGGAAAACTGGCAGAACAGGCCTCCAGATAGTTAGATGTTTTCAGAGGAAGATTTTATGACCCAAATTCTTGTGTCTCCTCACATCTAAAGAAGCACTGAAATCATTAATGGTGACATCTGCTCCTCATGACTCGCAGCAGCCTCTGCCTAAATGTGTGCTTGACTGCATGTCCCCCCCCTTTGCTAAAATCATATATAATACTGAGTTTCCCCTGCCTTTTTGGAGCAGTTCCTCAGAGCTTTCTGGGATGCTGTCTCCTGGGCTATAGTCCTCATTTTGCCCCCAAATAAAACCTAAACTACAACTCTCACGTTGTGTGATTTTATTTCAGTCATTACATAGGGCAGGAATTGAGACTGGTTTATGGACAGGAGCTGGGGCCCAGAGGGGGTTCAACACCCAGGAAAAGTTTAGATTTTCTCCATAGGGTGCTGGTGATTATCATAGGATTATAAGCAGGAGAGTGCCATGAGCATGTCTGAGTTTCTGGAATCATCACTCAGACGTCACATAGCTGGTAGAGGAGGAAAAGAAGGGAGGGGAACTGGAGGAGGGGGCCCAGTTCAGAAGATATTTGCAATAATCCTGGTGAGAGATTATGAGAGCCTGCATTATGACGGAGTCAGTAGAAATGCTGAGATCTTTTGATAAGAATTTGGATATATAAGTCAGTGAAACCTGGTAACTGAGAGGGCTCGGGGGATGGAGAGGCACAAGTGAACTACCAGGGGGTGTGGAACAGTGATTATTAGGCCACTAGGGCTGACGTGGCAGAATGCCTCAGACTGAGTGGCTTAAACAACAGAAGTTTATTTTCTCACGGTTCTGTAGCCCAGAAGTCTAAGGTCAAGTGGTGCTGGCCTTGAGAGGCCTCTCTCCCTGGCTTGCAGATGCCTGCCCTCTTGCGATGCCCTTACAAGGTGTTTCTCTGTGTGTGCCCACTCCCAGTGTCCCTTCCTCTTCCTATAAGGACATCAGTCTTGTTCAATTAGGGCCCCATTCTGACAGCCTCATTTTAACTTATTCATCTCTTTAAAGACCGTCTCTCCAAACACAGTTTTACTCCGAGGTACTCAGGACTTCAACTTATGAATGTGGGGGTGGGGGGACAATTCATCCCATAACAAGTTCTGAGAGTGAGTACCTAAGAAGAGACAGAAAGTGGAAGCGGCTCATTCTTTAAGACCTGGGCCCGAAAAATGGCACTGCATCACTTCCTCCGTATTCTTTTGGCCAAACAGTTACAAAACCCAGATTCAAAGAGAAGGACCCATAGACCCCCATCTCTGGTTGGAAGGAGTGTCAAAGAATTGTGGAGCTGTGTTTTAAAACTACCAGCCTCGCTTTGAGTGTATTGCTGCTCCAAGCTGTCCTGGAGCTGGAACCCACAGTTCGCTTTTCTCTTTGTCTTGGCATTGAATGAAAATGTGTTTCTTAGTCTTCTAATGAAATCTATGTGTAAATGCTGCCCTCACTTGTTATGCTAGTATCCTAGGCTGCTGACGAAGGTGTTTGAACTGAGAACTAGAGAGTGTTGTTTGAAAACTACCACCACTTGCCCTGGACTGTCGTAGCTGTTTATTGATGGGCAACCTCTTTATTCTATGACATTTTCCACGACATACTATAAATTTCAATGTGCTATCACTGTTACTTGTTTGTTTTTTTTTTTTATGTATATTGTCCATCTCACCCTACCAGATGAATACCCTGCCACCCCACCCAAAACAGATCTTTGTTTTGTTCTCTGATACATCACAAGTGCTTAAGACCATGCCTGGCACATAGTAGGCACTCAATAAATATATATTGACTGGGTAAAAGTGCAAGTTGATTTTGTCCTTTGTGACTTGAAGTTTTCCGTTGCCTACCTGTTAAGCCCATTTCCCCTTCCTCCAGTATAAGCAGGCGATCCATGAGCTTGTGCGCTGCGTGGCCCTGACAAGGATCTGCTACGGTGACTCACACTGGAAACTAGCCGAGGCACACGTTAACCTGGCTCAGGGCTACCTCCAGCTGAAGGGTGAGTTCATCTCAGAATGAGGAGCACCGGTCGGGCGGTCTCTGCTCTCTCCCCCTAAATCTGACTCAACTTAACTAGAAGGAGTGAGTTTCCTTGGGTATTGTCCTCTCCACACATTGAAAGCCATTTCCTTTCACAAAGAGTCAATAAGATTTTTTATATAATACATAGAAAAGAGAAGGAAGATTTTTAGCCCTTTCAGAGCCTTGTCTTTATGATCTTAAAAGAAGGATTCTTAGGAGATAATTAGTTAGCTTTGAAGGAAGGCATCGTAGAAGCAGCCCATAGAGTAGGGGCCTAAAAGAGGATCCATTCACATTTGTTTTAATGGAAAGTCTCTTGCCTGTAAAGTGACACCCCCACTCCCAAAAAATAAATCGAAGGCTAAATCAAGCTGACAATAAATAAGAGGTAATTTATCTGCTCATACTATTTAAAAATCCAAGGGTAAAAATTACTGTAGGCTTAGCCAGATCCATGTGTTCAAACAACATGATCAGATTTCCATTCCTCTCTTCTCCCACCTCTTGGCTCTGTTTTTCTCTGTATTGGCTCCATTCTTAGCCAAACATCGCACACATGGTGGCAGCAAGGTTGCCAGCAGCATTAAGTTTGCCTCCTCAGCATTCCCAAGAAAAGAAGAATGTCCCTATATCAAAATCTCAGGACTTGGGGATTCTTACTGGGCTGACTTGGGTTGTGTGCCAAAGACAAGAAATAGTCTGACTAGACCTGCCTTCTGGCTCCAGTGGATGCTGGGGGAGAGGCTGGCCTTGGCTAAATCACATGGACTGGGTGTGCAGTGGCCCTGTGTCCTCAAGAAAACAAACACACACCCAAAAACAAACAAACAATAAAGAACAGAGAAAGGGAGAATGGATGCAGAGAAGGCAAAAACATGGACTGGTAACCCAGGACAAGATGTACAAGAACAGCACATCTCTGTACTCTGTTTCTTCAACTGAATAATGATGATGATGATAGTTCTGACTTCCCAGGATTGGTCCAGTGGAATAAATGCATAGAAGTGGAAAACACCACATGCTAGGTGTGTAATAGCTACCCAATAAATTTAGCCAAATCTGGTTGCAGACTGGCCCTGCCTGTTAGATTGCAGACTGTTAGAGCCAGAGGGGCCTTGGAGGTCATCTAGTTCAAACCCTCACCCCTGCAACCCCCCATTTTCTGGATTCAGAGGAAACAACTAGTTTGAGTTGAAACAGCTTGCCCCAGGTAACACAGTTAATAGATTGCTGATCTGAGACTAAGACCCAGGATTTTGGATGCCAGTACCAGGGTCCTGGCATCTGGGATTTCAAATGATGCTTTGCTTCCACAGTCTACCTTGCTACCTTTCTGCATGACAGTCTTTCTCAATTTAAAGTAAAAGCAACACCTACTATTTATTAAAGCCTTATTGAGTGCCAGGCACCATGCTGTTTTTCCATGAATAATTTCATTCAGTCTTCAGTATAATACTAGGAGGTGCGTAATGTCATTACCCCTATTTACAGTGGAGGAAGCTGAAGCTAACATTTCAGGGTAAGTGGTGGTGCACAGAATTCATTCTGGGCAGCCTGATTTCAGAGCTGGTGTTCGTGAACCTCAACCCATGCTGCCTCCAGTAGATTGTGTTCAGGCTCCTTGAGGAAATGGGCCAGCGTTCATCATGCCTTTTATAATATTGCATACATTGTTGGCACTAACAAATTTCTAGTAGGTCGATTGTATGCTTTAAAAAAATAAGACAGGATTCTGTAAGGGTTCCTAAAAGAATAGCTTACCTTGGATTTTCTCCATCAGAAAATATATTCTTTCTGTCTTAATAGAGGAACAGAATGAATTTTGTATTTTGACAGCTTTTTTTTTTTTTAGAGATTTGAGATACAATTCCACATAATGAACAACATAAGACCAGGAGTCTATGGATATGTGTGGAAGAGGGGTGTCATTCTGGGGAAATGAAAAGCCCTGAGGCCTGAATAGTGATCCCCAGTTGCACCCTTACCACAAATGAACACACCACTGGAAGAACACCGGAATGCACTGGGAATTAGTTCCTGGTAGTAACTTTTCTTTTAGCTCCATTTGTTTCATATTCATCTATTACCACGTAGAAATAAGAGATTATAGCACACTAGCTCCTTACCTCTTTGGAATTGTGATTGTCAGCTTTTGTAGATACCATCATATTTGTATTATGTTAAAATAACCCTTTAGAGTTATGACTACGGGTGGTTGAGCACAAGATTCAGAATTTTTAGTATTTCATTAAGATTGCTGTCACAAAGCCAGGATTACAATTCATGAATATTTCATTTCCTGCCCAGAATGCTATAGTCCTTGTATTCCATTTGTATTTCATAATTATTTATAACATGTTTTACGTCTGATATTGGTGAGATTTCAAAGCTGTTCAATTCCTGCTCATTCTGTGTATTTTATCCCTAAAAAGACCATTTGGGGATAAAATTTATCTTGAGTACTAGGTGCAAAACACTTCTTTGTTTCTTACAGTCATGACAGTATCTCACACTGCCCCACTGTATCTCCCTGTGCCACTTAACAATAGACGAAGGAGACCTCAGATCTCCTGGCCATAGATAACTATATTCTTGTCCAGCTGAAATGAAAGAGAAACTGAGGCTCCTTTTTCCTTGTCCACAGGACTGTCACTGCAAGCAAAACAACATGCAGAAAAAGCCAAAGAAATCCTCACCAGCTCCATCGTGCCCCCTTACAATGACAACACAGACGTTTTCAAGTGTTCGGTGGAGCTGTTCCACACCATGGGGAGAGCCTTACTCTCCCTTCAAAAGTATCCTTTTGCCTCTAATCTTTACAAATAGAAATACGATTCATAATACTTATATTTAATTTTCAAGGCCAAATCGAAAGCCGAAAGGTGACTCCCAAGCCAAGGGTGGGGGGAAGTATGACAGCCAAGGCTGTCCAGGAACTGGAGCCCCAGAATGTAGCACCAAGTGTCAAGTTTCCTGAATGCAACTCAGATTTAAGGAAGCATCAGAGAACCTGACAAAAGCAGAGAGGCTCTCAAAGGAGCTGCTGCAATGTGGAAGGATTATAAAGGAAGAATGGATGGAAATTCAATCGCGGATCAAATTGTCATTTGCACAGTAAGTTTCCAGTTTAGGACTTTTTGTGTATGTGATGGCTGGAGGTTCTTTCCTACAAGAATCTGTCTTTGGGCAGGAAGAACTTCTCCATGATGCTGCGTCCAGGGCTTCTCCATGGCCATTGTCCCAAAGGAAAAGAGGGAGGATCGTGGTCATGTCAGAGCAGCCACAACCGAGACACGTACATCAGTGACACTTCGCTAAATGTGTAGCGGGCTCATATCCACCCCTGGGCCCTAGAGTTCTGATGACATTCTCTTGGCTTTCTATCCCTTGTCTGCTCTCTCTGCCCCATTCCTCCTGCCTCTGTTCCCTTCCCTTCCTGGCTCTCTTCCTCCTCTGCACCAACCCCTAAATGCTCTAGTCTGTAATATTTCAATACATTGCTCTCATGAGTGGGTCCTCAAAGGAGAAAGATCTTAAAGATACCTGAATCCACCATGTGAAGTTCTTAGTAAGTTCATAACTTAGTTTGTAAATTACTCTTTAATCCATAGATTATTCAGGTGATACATGTTCTAGTTCACACACGTAGGGATTTTTTTCAATGTATTCTGATGTTATTGATTTCTAATTTTGCTGCATTATGGGCTGAAACATATTTATATAGTATCAACTCTTTGGGATTGACTGAAGCTCCCTTCGTGACTTAGTCCATGGTCAGTTTTTTGTGAGTGTTCCAAGTATGCTCCAAAAGGAAATTGTGTTCTTTACTTGTTGTGCTTAAGGTTCTAATAAATCTGTATTAGGGTGACTTTATTGTGTTATTCAACTTTATATATATATATATACTTTTTTGCCAATTTGATATATTAATTTTTTAAATGAGTGTGCTTAAACTTTGAACTACAATTATTGATCCATCTATAGCCTTCCATTGTTCTGCCAGTCATTGTTTCATACATTCTGGTGAGTCCTGTTGGGTCAAAGGAGAGTTAAACAGTGTATCTTTTTGCTGTCTAATTCTCCTTGTCAGTATATATTGTTCTTTGTCCCCGGCATCTATTTTGCCTGATATTTAAATTGATGCTTTAGCTCTCTTGGTATCAATTTTCCTATAATATGTTTTTATGTCTCTTGAGTTTCAATCTTTTTTTTTGGTATTAATTACTGGTATATTTGAGTTTAAATTTCCTCTTATTCTACCAGTTTTATGTTCTTTTCTTTCTCCTTTCTTGCCTTCCTTTAGTCAGATATTTTAATCACTCCATTTTCTCATCTATTAACTGGTAAGTTATGCGTTATTTTATTTTTCTTCTGGTGATTACCATAGAGTTTGTCACTCATATCTCTGACTTATTATGCTCTAGTGTAACTAGTCAGTTAATCACTTCCCAGACGATGAAAGGACCTTTGAGTATGTTGATTCTCTTTATCCCCTTCTGCTTGGTGCTATGTTGTTCTGTATTTAAATCACCATATGTTTCATGCCACAGACAAGCGAAGAGGAGAGGAAGATATTTATAATATATATAGCTGACAAAGGGTTCATGTCTAGAATCTGTAAAGAACCTTTAATGAAAAAAAATGAAAACGAATATATGAATGTATATGCATAAATCGGTCTTTGTGCTGCACACCAGAAATTGACACATTGTAACTGACTGCACATCAGTAAAAAAATTTTTTCTAATAAATAAATAGAATCTGTAAAGAACTCCTATATATCAACAAAACAAATACAAACAACTGAATAGAAAAGTGGGTAAGAGACTTTTCACAAAAAAGGAGACCCACATAGCTAATAAACATATCAAATGGTGTTCCACTTGTCAGTCATCAGGGAAATGAAAATTAAAATCGTGAGATACTACTGAATTTCCACTAATATTGCTAAAAGGTTTTAAAAGACTGATAATATCAAGTTGGCAAGGATATAGTAGTCTCTTATGTGGTTGTTTAGAATATATTTGGTATAACTACTTTAGAAAATTGTTTGGCTTAATTACTAAGTTTGAATGTTTGAGTACTCTGTGACCTAGCAGTATGGCTCCCAAATATACACTCAACAGAAATGCATACATATATTCACCAAAAGACACAGCCAAGAGTGTCTAAAGCTACATTATTTCTAATAGCCAAGGAATGGAAACAGTCCAACTGTTCAGAGGTAGAGTAGATAAAATTGTGATCTGTTCACACAAACAAAATGATCAGACTACTCCTATGCTTAACATGGTGGATGACTCCTACAAATATAATGTTTGTGAAAGAAGCCAGGCTGAAAAGAATTCATACTGTATAATCCCATTTATGTAACAGAGGAGGAAGAGAGTAGTGACTGGCAGGGCCTACCAAGTCCAGAATTTCTTCCTGCCCAGAAGTAGGTATTCTATCTTATATTGTAAAACAGAAAATATACAAAGATGAAGTCCAGGATCTAATATTTGTTGCATATGTTGAGACCTGACTAATGTTACTAGTTCTTAATGTTGAGCACTTGCTGCAAAATTGAGTAAATTATCCTCTGCCAAAATCCAGCACCTCCTCTGAGTGCTTTCCAAATTAGCAGTACCAAGCCTTGCCAGCAGATGGCGGGCCTTGTACACGTATGCGCTGACTATCTAAGAAGCATTTAAGTTAAATGTTCCAAGCTGTCCTACAAAGTTACTTTTGTGTTTAAGGGAGTTGCTTTAAACTTTACTGCTTCTTTCCATCCTGATTCTTCACTGTCACATAGTCATTGGAACGTTCATGTTTAAACTGCATGGTTTTCATTCGGTCACTTTGTTTCCTCGTTGAAGTGTGACTGTGTTGCCCAAACCAACCTGCTTTAGAAAGCAACAAGGCTTTGGTTTTGTACCTTTCTTCAGTTATGCTCACAACCACAAGGGCTTTTTCTTTTGCCAAGTCTTGGAAGTGGAAGGCCAGAATAATTTCTCAGGCAGCTCTCGCGGGGCTTATGTTTCTCTTAAAAGGGTATCTTTCACTGCATCCTCTTCCTCCTCCTGCCTCGCCTTTTATGGTGCCCATCAGGCCAGGCCAGTTCTTTTCTCCTTCGGCTGCAGGGTGACTCATGCTCTGTGCCTTCCATCCCTGACTGTGGCCTGAAGTTTCATTCCTTCTACCTGCCCTTCTTTGTTCCAGCACTACTTCATTCAGTAATTATTTATTAACTTTGGAGAGTGAATCCAAATCATGTGTTCCTATGTGCGCAGTTGTTTTTTTTAATAATGTAGCCAAGAAAGTCACTGTGAATTTTTTCTAGTATTAAGGATTATTTTCTAGCTTGGTTACTAATAGATTACCAGAGCCAGGTGGTGTCTTTTTCCTTATATGCAGGTGTACACCATTGTATACATACACACACACACACGTGAACACACACATTTTAAAAAATAATCTTTCTATGGGGCATGTGATGTTGGCTTATGGAGACTGCAGCTTTGGAACATGTGACCGGGCCCCTGCTTTCTCTGTAACTGCTTGATTTGTCATCTTTGGAGTCCTCCACAGCTTGTCCAGAGAGCTCTTTGCCTGGCCTTACTTGCTCTGCTGAACTAACTCTAGAGTGCACCTGTGACATGGAAAATCTCCTCGGAGCAGCAACAGGACACCTTTCAGGTATCTCTAAGGAATATGACAATATGGCCTTAGAGTTAGGTAGGCCCGGGTTCACGTCAGCAGCCAGTCTTCCCAGCTGCAGGACCTGGGGCCTGGCCCACACTCTCCTCTCCTGTTAAGGTCGGGACAGTCAGCCCCCAGAGGGCTATTGTGATGATGCAGTGGACCCTACATTAAAGCATCTGGGTACGTGGTAGGCCTATAAAAAAGTGACTGTTAGTACTGTTACTATCTAATTGAGCATTTTCCTTTCTGCCATTTCATGCTGGAAATGGTTTGATTTTTCAAGCATGTAATACCTACATCACAGATTAAGATTCTCTACTTCAAGGCTGTCCCTGGCTTGCGATATTCTTTCCTATCCTTTTTTTTCCTATGACCTGAGAAGGCTGTTTTGTTTTGTCTTGTTTTCTGTCTTTGCTCTTATGAGCCACCTAAGCTAAAAATCAGATATATGTGTATCTGTATGTAGATATGTGTGTATCCCTATCTGCATGTGAATATATGTGTATATGAATACATATACATGTATGTTTTAAACTTGAGTTTGTTTCTTTGTCTTGCTTTCTCTAGATTCATTATACTCACAAGACTTGGAAAGTGATTCTAATGCAAGATTTCTAAAGAGGAAAGAACA
Organism: Camelus dromedarius; assembly: GCF_036321535.1. Classification (NCBI taxonomy): domain Eukaryota; kingdom Metazoa; phylum Chordata; class Mammalia; order Artiodactyla; family Camelidae; genus Camelus; species Camelus dromedarius. The sequence goes on from NC_087464.1 coordinate 7,172,405, forward strand.
CGGGGGAGGTTTGTCTTTTAGCCCATATTCTTGGATGAGGCTAGAGACAGTGGAGAAAGCTGTGGCAAGTGGGACAGTGTCTGTATCCATCTGCCATCCCCACATCAGGGTGGTGGAATTCTACGTAGTTTGTATGCTCCCCCATACAGCATTCCCAGTGGCTTTTACTATGAATTTCTGATACTTCAGTAATAGCCTTTGCTTTTACCCCAGTTCTTCCTAAATTGTTCCAGTCGGTAATCTATAAATCTAACTTTTGCTTGCCCTACTCAGATTTTATTTGTCTAGTTCATGCCATCACCTGGAGGTCCTTGGTGTCTTAGTCGCACCTCTGTGGACGTGTTTCTTTAAAGAATCCCTTTCTCTGCCTTTCTCCTTTGGGCGTAAAGGCTCTGACAGATGCTCCTGTGCTCAAAGCCCAGCTTCTTCCTTTCTTGTTCCCAGGAAAGGCCCCCCTGCTCTCCAGAGGAGATGTCAGCTCCTCCCATGGGGTGCCTGCAGGGCTTTATGCTTATTAAAAGAAGAAGGAGATCATGTGGTTTCTTCCTGACACTCTTCCTCATCTCAGCCTCCTGTGATTGAAGAGCTTCCCTTAACTTATACAAAGTTGGATTTTTTAAATCATTTTTTTTAATGCAGGGAAGCAGAAAACCACATGGCACAGATAACTTCCATATACTTTGCTTTCTATTGCTTGAATCCTCTAAAGCTTTACTATTCTTGTTTTATTTTTATTGAAATGTAGTTGATTTACAACATTATATTAGTTTCAAGTGTACAATGTAGTGATTCAATATTTTTGTAGATTGTACTCCATTTAAAGTTATTGCAAAATAATGGCTATCTTTCCCTGTGCTGTACAATATGTCTTTGTTGCTTATTTATTTTATACACATGTAGCTCTTAATCCCATACCCCTATCTTTCTCCCCCCCACTTCCCTCTCTCCACTGGTAATCACTAGTCTGATCTCTGTATCTGTGACTCTTTTCTGTTTTATTATAGTCATTCGATTATTTTATTTTTTTAGATTCCACATGTAAGTGATAACACAGAGCATTCGTCTTGCTCTGTCTGACTTATTTCACTAAGTGCAATAATCTCTAGGTACATCCACGTTCTTACAAATGGCAGAATTTCATTCTTTTTATGGCTGAGTAATATCCCATCATATACGTACACCACATCTTCTTTATCCGTTTATCTGTTCATGGGCCCTTAGGTTGTTTCCATGTCTTGGCTGTTGTAAATAGTGCTGCTAAGAACGTTGGGGTGCATGTGTCATTCTGAATTAGTGTTTTCATTTTCTTCATAGAGATTTACTATTTTAGAACACTGCGTTTTTGTCTTTCCCTTTTTTAGCGCTCTATCCTTATAATACACATTTCCCTTGAACAGCTGTCCATAATAATAGTGATTTTAAACAACCACACTAGCTAGCAATCCTTGACCCCTTCTGTGTCAGGCTCTTGCTACATGTTTTTCAGACCTCATCTCACCATTTAATCTGCAGTCCTCCCTGTGAGGTGGGGAGGACTTTGTATTCCCGTTTTCAAACAAAGCAACTGAGGCTGAGAGAAGTGAGGTCGTTTCCCAGGGTCGCACAGCTGGGAAGTGACAGAGCAGAGCCAGGTCTGTCACCCTCTGGTGCCCACGCTCCTCAGTGTGGCACGGATCGCACTGGCTAGGGCGGAATCGAGCGCTCACTCTGCAGAGCGCAGCCTTTACCTGTCTGTGCTGCGTGGTGGAGACACGCCCAGATGTAAACCTTTTCTCACTTTGACTCTAGACAATCCTACTTGTCACCTTTCAGGTTTTGATGTCTCACCAGCAACATTCCCACAAAGCCTCTGCTTTTTTTTACTGGTTCTCAATATTCATGCCAAATTCTAGAGCTTTCAAAAGGAAGCCCTCTACTGCCTTAGTGATGCCGGGGGAGACTGCATTTGTTTGTTGCAGGTTAGAATGAGTCTCCATCCCTGCGGGATCTTCTGAAGCTCATCTGAAATGAGATAGTTTCTTGTCTTGTGCTCTGTAGAATTACTGTGGATGTATTTTCATTCAATAAAATATGCTGTGGTTTAAGCTGTGGACCTGCCAAATCAACGTACTGCCACATTGTGTTGTTCAAAATTCTCTTATCTTTTCATCTGTCTAGTGTTTTTCCTAGAGCTACGCGAACACATTATGGGCACACTAGATAATCAATCCTCAGAGCGTCCCCGGCAGGTGGGTGGGAGGGAACGGAGAAAACGCTGCTCTCCCACATATTACTTACGAGCAAATGGAGACAGACAAGATTGTCTGAAATTGAGTGATGCTCGAAATGAGTTGGAAATGGAGGTAAGGCTGTAATTGAGTTATTTCCTGATGTAGTTCTCCCTCGGTTCCCTTTTTATTAAATATATTGTGAAGCTAAAGTAATCGTATTTTCTGTTTTGGCTCTTCTTTTATGTGAACCGTGTACCCTCATTGAGCTCTGGGAGTCTCGCTGTAGATTGTGTTAGCTTCACCGTCTCCATTTCTGGCTGGTTAGTGCCAGGACCCTGGAATAGCACGCAACAGCAGCTTCAAAGGATGAGGGGGGAAGCTCCCCATTCTCTGCCCACACTAAACAATAGGGTGGTGTGTTTGTTCATCTCTTTAACCAACTATCTCACATGAAACTGTAGATACTGTTATGCAGACACACTACCAGTCTTCAAAACAGAGCATTTCAGACCAATGGAAGCCTGTTAATGCATTCTTCCCAATCCTGTTTTCTTCTCCGCATGTTACAAGCAATTGTTGTCTTGAGTTTAACAGTTTTCATTCCTCTGAATGTATACATATGTAGCCGTTTAAAAATACACAGTATTATTTTTCATTTTTTAATTCCATATGTATGTTTCCTTAGCTTGCTTTTTCCCCCATTGCCTTTCTATTTTTGAGATGTATCCACGTCAGCTGATACACGTAGCTCTAGTCTCTGCATTTTAAACCTCCAAATTATGTTTAATCTGCCTGACTTTAATTTTATTTAATTATATTCTCATGAGGGTGAACTTGTAAATCGCTTCCAATTTTTCACTATTATAAACACTGCATGATCATTTTGGTACTGTCTCTTCAGGCACATGTGCAAGATTATCTCTGAGGCATATGCCCAGGAGCGGAATTGCTTGATTGACAAGTATCCACATCGTCAGCTTTACTGGGCTGGCCAAATGCTTTCCACCAGTTTATACTCTCACCAGCAGGATATGTAAATTCCCATTACTCCACTCCCTTGTCAATACCCAATGTTGTCAAATTTTTTATCTTTGCCAATCGTATAGTTTCTATAATTGCATTTCCTTGATACTGAAGTTTGACATCTTTTCATCCATCTGCTGGACATTCGGAAATCCTGTTCTGTGAAATGTCTATTCATATCTTTTACTTATTTTTTAACTGGGCTGTTTGTATTTCTCTTACTAACTTATAGACATTTTTGGTATTTCTGGCAACAGGTTATGTCTGGTTACATATATCATATGTATCCCCAATGTGTAGTTTGCCTTTTCACTTTCTTTATGATGAATTTTGATGCACAGGAGTTTTTATTTCTAATGTGACCCAAATTAACCTGCCTCTTTCATTCTGATTTGTACTTTTTATATCTTATTTAAGAAGTTCCTCCCTATCCCAACAGTTATTTTTCCTTACATTTTCTCTCAAACATATCAAAGTTTTGCTTTTTAAATTTAGGTCTCTAAGTCACTTGCAAATTTTGTGTACAGAGTGTAAGAGATCTAATTTTTTTTTTCCTTTGGATAACTTAAATGAAGAAGTAAATAGTTTCAGCCACAGGGGAAAGACTCAGTCTGAAGAATTCAGTAGGGTTTGAAAGGTGAGGCCAATAATAGGCTGACAAAAATTTTTTAAATTTAGAGAGTTCAGAACGGTACCAGGTCACCATCATGTATGGATGCTTTCCGTGTGACTGCCTCCCTTCGGGGCTGGGCTTCCTGCCGACGGCTTGTTGGGTATCACTGGTTTCATGAGGTCTATGCCCTCAAGCAGCCATTTTTGTAGCAAGGGCAAAACTATGGTCCATGAAATCCACGTGTTTGTTCCTGCTAAACTTGTCTGCTTCCAGGGCTCCGTCTTAGCAGATACTCCAATTAAATTTCCAGGCAGGGAAGTAATGGACAGCTACCAAGTGTGATTTAAAAAAGAAAAATCGGTGCTTCCATATCTGAATAGCTGTTCTGGGTGAATACAGCCAGTGTTCCTCTGGTAGGGTGCTGATGGATGGAAAATCTCTGAGCCCAGAGTCAGCGAGCAGGAGTTGTGCCCTAGTTTTTTAGGGCTGCCCTAACAAAGTACTACCAATTGGGCAGCTTAAACAACAGAGTTATTCTCTCACAGTTCTGGAGGCTGGATATCTGAGGTGAATGTGCAGGCGGTGTTGGTCCCTTCTGGGGACAATAAGGGGACAATGTCCCACAGCCTCTCTCCTAGCTTCCGGTGGTGTACTGGCAACCTTGGGTGTTCCTTGTCCTATAGCTGCATCACCCCAACCTCTGCCTTGATGTTCATGTGACATTCTCCCCATGTGTGTCTCTGTGTCCAAATTTCTCCTTGTTATAAGGATACCAGTCATATTGTCCAGTATGACATTTTCTTAATATTACTAATTACATCTGTAATGCTATTTCCAAATAAAGTCACTTGTTGAGGTACTGAGTGGGAGGACTTATGAATTTGGGATGGGGGGTGGACACAATTCAACCTCTAAAAGATTCTAACAAGGTTTCTTTTATTCCACCTTTTATAAAATTTCAATAATTTCTCCAACCCTTAGAGCAGTAGTCTGTAATTTCTTTGCTACCAAATCAATGTGAAAATATGTTCCTCTCTTAAAGAATTTCTTTCCCTAAAATTTATTCTGGAATCTATGAAAATTAAGGTATAAACCATAGCTTCAAAGTCTTAAGGCCGATGGATCTGCAGGTCGTCCCTTCCTTCCTCCCTCCTCACCTCCCCCACCTCCCTCCTTCCATAAGACACCAAGCTCCCACTATGTGTCGGACACTGCACGGCGCTGGAGATGCCACAGTGAACGCAGTAGCCTTGGACCCTGCCTTCCCTGAGCCCCATACTGGAGGGATTGGTGCCAAGTCCCCAGACAGTTATAGTTCAATATGAGAGATGCTTCCTGAGCAGGGAGGTTCACAGTTCTGTGGGAGCATAGTCAGGTGTTCATCCCAGCCTGGGATGTCAGGGAACAGAGCCAGCATTAGGATGAGGACACCAGGTGCCCAGGCCACCCCATTTAAGGAGGTGCTTCCTCTTGGGTGCCAACCGTGCACTTGCCTGAGAGTGAGTGCCTCCTTAAATGGTGTGTCCTGGATGTCTCACTGGTCCCACTCTAGTCCCAGCCCTCTTAGGGAAGGCTCCATAAAGGAGGAGCTGGCTAAGTTAAAACTAGAAGAGGAATGCTAGAAAGATAAATGGCAGTTTGCCAGGCAGAGATGGAAGAGAGAAAGAACATTCCTGATCGAAGGACCAGAGGAAAGGTAGACGTGACACAATTGGGCTGAAGGGGAATTGGTATCAGAGGAGCCAAATGGGAAGGTTTCCATCTGAAATCATCAAGTCCAGGGAAACTAGGGTCCCAGCAGGGCCACTGCCACCTCTCACCTTGCACACAGCTGGGTGAGTGGACGGATCCTTTGTGAGAATTAGAAAGATGGCTCCCTTCCTCCAGGTGGACACAGCCTTGTATCCAGTCAGAGTTCGATCAGCAGAGCATGGGCTGGACTGAAACTTCCACTTGCCCCTTGGGCAGGTGTCCACCAGGATTTAGGCACTGAGGAAGGAGCAGACGTCTGGTACAGAGTCAGGTCCTGCAGGCAAGAGTTTGAGGTGTTTAGTGTTGGACCAGGACTCCGAAACCATCCCCCAGATGGCCTCGTGTGTGTCACTCAGCTCTGGGCTGGAGGGTTGGCCCTTCTGTTCCAGCCCCTCTTTGTCACACTGTTAATTCTGTCAGTCTGGGTAAAATTGGGAACTGCACTGAATTTACCTTTCTTCTGTAACTCACTAGTCCTCGGGCTAATTTCCTTAACCACAGTTTATTGACTTGAATTAATCAGCTGAAGGGAAAAGACTGGGTTTATTGCCCATTTCTAGGTGCTTCCACATCTGTGTTCTCCAGGGGTCATGATACTAGATATATCAACATTTAAATTTATAGTGTAGATGATTTGCCTGAATATTCCATTGAAAGTATTTTTGGATGGCTTTTCGCGCTATGAATTTCCTGCTTTCTCATTCAGATTACACTTTTCATAGACCTAGGCATTCCCTGGGAGAGTTGCAGGCCTCAGAGCTCATCAGGAGACATCCCCACAGCTCTGGGAGGTGAGAGACCAGTGGCTCAGTGTCCCAGCCTGATTTATGACACCCTGTTGGGAATGCCCACTGTGTTGAGTGTCAGATGCAGGAGGACCCACAACGTTTTCTGCTCTCCTAAGCTCCCTCCCTAAAACAGATGAGTGGGATCATCCAATGATGCAGGACCAATTTAGAGCCAAAGCACACGTCTTTTTCTGACCTGCTTTAAATGAGTAAGTTAGGAAGTATAATTGGCTCGCAGATGATATTGACATTAAAAATATTTTGATTTTTGTTTAATAATTATTATTGCAGTTATGTGTTTAAACAAAAACGATTAAGTTAATGGCTATTACTTAGTCTCATCTATATTTACTTTTGCTTCTAAATGTTTACAGAGTTAAATATATATATATAAAAGTCTGTAAATATGTATATATTTGTATATATATGTAAATAACAGATTTATTTAGGTATATAATTCACATACCATACGGTTCACCCATTAAATTATACAGTTTGATGGGTTTTAGTATGCAACTATCACCACAATCGATTTTACACCATTTTCATTCCATTAACAATCTCTCCCCACTCTCAAGTTCTCCCAGCCCCTAACAACTACTAGTCTACTTTCTGTCTGTGTGGATTTGCCTGTTAGAGACACTTCGTGTAAATGGAACCATAGAATGTGTGGTCTTTTGTGGCTGGCCTCTTTCACTTAACATACCTTTTTCAAGATTCATCCATGTTGCAACATTTATCAATCCTTCCTTCTTTTTTATGACTGAATAGCATTGTATTGTGCGGGTATACCACATTTTATTCGTTCACTTTTCGGTTGGTGGACATTTGGATTCTTTCCACTTTTTGGCTCTTATGAATAGTGCTGTTATGAACATGCACAAGGCTTTATGTGGATGTACGTTGTCATTTCTTTCAGGTATACACCTAAGAGTGGAATTGCTAGGTCACTTAGTAATTCTATGTTTAAAATTCTGAGAAACTGACACTGTTTTCCAAAGTAGCTGCACCATTTTACATTCCCACCAGCAGTGTATAAGGGTTCCAGTTTCTCCACATCCTTGCCAACACTTTCATTATCTTTTTAAAAATCATTATTGTTTTAGCCACCATCCTAGTGGCTGTGAAGTAGTATCTCACTGCAGTTTTGATTTGCGTTTCCTCGATGACTAAGCTGATGAATGTCTCTACGTCCTTATCAACCACTTGTGCGTCCTCTTCAGAGAAATGACTGATCAGATCCTTTGCTCATTTTTAAATTGTGTTATTTATCTTTTTATTATTGTTGTAGTTCTTTATGTATTCTGGATACAAGTCCCTCATCAGAAATGGTTTGTCAAAATTTTCCACAAACCATTTTTTATGCATCCTAAATAATATTTTTGAAGACGAGTGGTCAATCAAACCTTATATGACACCACTCAGTCACTAAAAGTGATATTATAGCATTCACTGCCACATTTGAACATATGATTAACTGGAAGAAGCAGGTTCTAAAACATTATTTAAAAAAAAAAAACAACATTATGATCATTTTAAAACCTGCACAGAAAATCATCTGGAAGGGTACATATCAAGGTGTATAGCAGTCATCTTTGGATATTGTAATTATATATTTTAACTTTTTTATATCTATCTTTTCTTACTTTTAATGATGAATATGTATTGATCTTATAATAAATTATTCTCAGTTCTTTAAAAAGCCCAGTAGTATAAGAAAATGCCTACCTCAACTGCACATGAGTTTGACTGATTCTGCCTATTATTTGGATTTGCCAAAATCTTATGTGGGTGGGTGGGAAGAAGCTGAAACCACAGCTGAGCCCATTTCAACATGAGAACAGCCTGAAACGGTGCTGCTCAGTTCCAGAGAGACTACAGGCTGGGAGGGGAAGGAGTAAAAGTTATGACTGTATAGGCATTTAACATCAATCTGTGTGGCTCACTTCAGTTTGCAAAGCACTTTCAGACATCTTACTTGGTTCTCACAGCAACCCTATTGGACACCAGTTTTCAGATGAGGAAACCAAGGTTCAGAGACATTTTGTTCTTGCCCAAGGTTGTGTGGCCTAATAAGTAAGGATGCTCAAACCACAGTTTGGGTTTTCTACTCCTGTTGTAGTTCTTGTAACTGAGTGCCTTGCCTCTCATACTGTCGTCTTTCCTATAAAATTTTCTCTGAGAGTCAGGTACTTGAAGGATGACTTTTTGACACCTAAAAAGATGCTGTGGTCTTAGCTTGGAGAGAGATGCTGTGCTTCTGGCTAAGATGGTTGGTAGATGGTTACAGGTTAGCCCTCGTATCCATCATCACAACCCACCCCCCACCCCCAAATTCTTTCCTTTAGTGTCCTGTCTCAGGAAAGGAAGCACTGTTGATAGATGAATTCACTTATGCCTGTTGTTGTTTACTTTTCTATTTTTTCTCATTTATGAACTTGATTACTAAGCTTTGAACATTGCTTTCTTTTAAAGTTATTGCCCAAATGAAATCATCTTGGCATTTGTATTGGCTTTATTACTTTTCTATGACTTTTTCAAGCAGCCTGGGAAACAAAGGACCTTTTCTTTAGCTTCCTTGGCACACTCTTCATCATTATGAACATGAGAAAGGAAGAAGATGAATTCTTTTTTCCTTTGCTCAAATGTCTATGGTACTATCTGTGTTCTCTAGGCTAAATTAGGTAGAAGAAAATCTGAAGTCATTTTGAAAGTATGTGACTGCCTCTAGATCCTAGACAAGACGTTGGTTTACAAACTTTTTCTGTAAACATCCAGACAGTAAATATTTCAGGCTCTGTAGGATCTGTTGCAGGTCTGCCATTGTAGTGCAAAAGCAGCCAGAGACAATGTGTAAACAAGTGGCCCTGCCTGGGTCAATAAAACTTTATTTACAAAAACAGACAGTGAGTAGATTTGGCCCACAGGCCATAGGACTTTGTTCAATTATGTAATCTTTGTCTACCAGGAATCTAATTCTTTGTCAAAGTGATTTGCTACTAACCAGACGTTTCAAACCTTCTTTCTATCACTAAAGATGCTAGTGGGTTTTCTCTTCAAAAAAAACATATTATCATACAAAGCTGACCATTGCCCACTGCATTCTAAGTTCATTAAGAGTTAGAAGGCAAGTTTGGTATTACTAGGTCACCTAATAATTCTCTTCCTTTCTAAGATTAGAGTTGCTGTAAGTTACAGCCTGGATCCTGCTTGATCCAGGAACATATCCCTGACCTCTTCTTGTGTTTTTAAACCTCTTTACAATTATAGAAGATGTCCCAGTTCATAACCTGTTCATCTAAGTGAGCATTTTATTTCATTATGACCATCTGAACCACAGTTCTGAAAAGTATGTCTACTTCTATCAGTCAATTCCTTTGAAATTTATTAGAGAGCAAAGATGGTTGTGAAAAATATCCAATGATTATGTTGACCTAAAACAAATAGGCTGCCAGTTATTTCTCCAGACGAGTAAATAAATAGGTTCATTTCAGGTCAGCAGAAAATTTCAGCTTGGGGTCTGCAACCAAGGTGAGCCACGTGCAAGTGCCCACACAGCAAGGGAAAGAGAATGCTTTTATAGAGGGGAAAAGGATTTGGGAGAGCAATAGTACACAGAGTCCCTGGCTTTTCATTGGCTGAGTTCTTGACAGGAAAGAAGAGGAGTCTTTCTTCTTCCTGTTGGGCTCTGTTGTCATCGCAGGGCAGGAGAGTGCCCCCTTCTGGTCTTCCGACTCTACCTAATTGAAGTGTCTGCTTATTCGTTTTTTACAATTGAGTTGAAAACAAGACCTATTTTTGTGGTGTCCCAGTTATTGGGTAATTTGTGTCTCAGCTTTTGGGTAATTTGGGGATTGTAAGGGCTTTTTGTAGTAAAGATTCTGAGGTGGAGGGCAACTTAGGAAGGGTTGATATCTTCCATTATGAATTTTGTACATAAAAATTTTCCATGCAAAAAAAGTTTCTAATAGTCTTCACAAGTATTTTGGAGAAAATTGTTTTTACATGTCTGCTTTGTGTTTGCTGAATAATATATAGAGATACTTTTTTTATATGAGAGAGTCTTATTCCAAGAAGATACAAGAATATTTTCCCATGGCCACCTTCACTTATAATTTTTAAATTAACATTTTTCTAAGGTAAAAGTAGTATATTTTTATAGAAGAAAGTTTGGGCAATTTATAAAGCATGAACAAGAAGAGTAAAATCATTCAGAACCAACTCCTTAACTATTGCTGTTGTTAACTATTGCTAACATTTTAGTGACATTTAGATATCTCAGTATGCATACATATAGATTAGGTTATAAAATTTTCATATACATAAGATTATACAAAGTATTTTTGTAGTCTGCCTTTTTTTGCTGAAGAAAATATAGTGGATATGCTTCTATGTTGATAAATACAAATCAACATTCACCTTAATGGCTACACGGCCTTCCACAAGTGTAGACATACTTACTGTAACCGGCTTGGATGATCACATATTGGTGCTTTATATTCTCCACTATTACAAAGCATGCTAAGGTAAACATTCTTATATATATATTTTATCTTATTTCCTTACCAGAGTATTTCTTCAAGATAAACTACTAAAATTACAATTAGCAGAAATATGTGTGTACATATATACATATAATTTTGATATAGAAAAGTTTGTGCCCAAATTATACTTTTCCCAACAGTTAAGGAGAGTGCGTCACACCCTCACCAAACTGGGAAATTTCTATAATTTCTCAACAGATCAGTTATCAGCATCTTGGCCTCTTTTCTTATTACTATTGTTTCAGTATTTTATATTTTTTGAACCAACACCTATGCAGCACTTACTATGAATCAGAGACGGTTCTAGGTGCTTTTTATGAATATTAACGAATTTAAATCTTTATAATAACCCAGTGAACTAGGCACTGTTATTACTTTTAACTTACAAGTGGAAAAGCTGTCAAGCGACTTGAAGATCATACATCTAGTAAGTGGTGGAGCCAGGATTTGAACCTTCTTGATTATCCCAAAATCTATCCTCTTGACCACTGTGCCCTGCTGCTCCTTGGAGGAAAGAAAGGCTTAGCTGACTAGGAAACGAAACTGCACAACTGGCCTAACTACCAGACCATCTATATTTTGAGTATTTTCTATTTTAATTATTTTTAAAATAATCCCCATGGTTTTTTTAGGGTATATCAAGGTCAGAAGAAATCCAAAGAAGCTCTGCCCCACTACCAAGAAGCTTTAGAATATACTGAGATCAGTAAAGGCAAAAAAAGTCTTGAGTGTGTACCAGTATTGAGGGAACTGGCAGGCGTAGAACAAGCCCTGGGATTTCACGAAGCAGCCGTCAACCACTTTGTACAGGTAAGCTGGCAACGTACTGGCCACCAAAGCTGTTGTGAGCCACTGCTTTTCACAGATACAAGTGGAATAGCAGCTCTGAGAATACCTGGCTTTGTTATTTGCTTTAGGTAAGTGGGACCCTTGGCCTGGAGTAGAAGGTCAGCAGATATCTCCATATAGCTGGCCAAGGTGGGTGAGTGCGGGATACTGGTCCCTGTTACTGGTGCATGTTCCACAGACAGCTAAGATTCCCTGAGGGTAGCTTTTCTCATAGGAGGTTCATAATTTAAGTCTTGTTTCCCAGACAATATTTCTTTATTCTTTAATGTTTATCTGTTTAGAGTTTATGTTATCAAATTGATTAGGGTTCTTTTCTATCACACTCGACAATCTTTTTTTTAAAACTAGTTTTTGGTTTTGTTTTATTGTTTTTTTAAAACTGGAGTATAGTTGACTTACAACATTCTGTTAGTTTTAAGTGTACAGCAAAGTGTTTCAATTATACATATACATATATATAAATATTCTTTTTCAGATTCTTTTCCATTATAGGTTATTGCAAGATATTGAAAATAGTTCCCTGTTCTATACAGTTAGGTCCTTGTTGTTTATCTATTTTATATATAATAGTGTGTATATGTTAATCCCAAACTCCTCTAATTTATCCCTCCCCCCTCTTTCCCTCTGCTAACTATAGGTTTGTTTTCTATGTCTGTGAGTCTATTTCTGTTTGCAAATAAGTTCATTTGTATCATTTTTTAAGATCCCACATATAAATGATATCATATGATATATGTCTTTCTCTGTCTGACTTACTTCACTTCATATGATGACCTCTAAGCACATCCATGTTGCTGCAAATGCCATTATTTCATTCTTCTTTATAGTTGAGTAATATTCCATTGGGTATATATACCATATCTTATTTATCCATTCATCTTTTGATGGACATTTAGGTTGCTTCCATGTCTTGGCTATTGTAAATTGGCTGCTATGAACATTGGGGTTCATGTATCTTTTCAACTTATAGTTGTATGGATATATACCAGAAGTGGGATTGTTGGATCATAGGGTAACTCTATTTTTAGTTTTTTTAAAGAACCTCCCTACTGTTCTCCATAGTGGCTGCACCAATTTACACTCCCACAAACAGTGTAGAAGGGTTCCCTTTTCTCCATACCCTCTCCAGCATTTGTTATTTGTAGACTTTTTAATGATGGCCATTCTGACTGGTGTGAGGTGATACCTCATTGTAGTTTTGATTTGCATTTCTCTAATAACTAGCAATGCTGAGCATCTTTCAACGTGCCAGTTGGCTATCTGTGTCTTCTTTGGAGAAATGAAATTTTAGGTCTTCTTCCCATTTTTAAATTGTTTGTTTGTTTGTTTAAATTGAGCTATATGAACTGTTTATATATTTTGGAAATTAATCCCTTGTTGGTCTTTTCATTTGCAAATATTTTCTCCCATCCTGTAGGTTGTCTTTTCATTTTGTTTATGGTTTCCTTTTCTGTGCAAAAGCTTTAAAAGTCTAATCAGGTCCCATTTGCTTATTTTTGCTTTTATTTCCTTTACTCTAGGAGATGGAGCCAAAAAATATTGCTGTGATTCATGTCAAAGAGTATTCTGCCTATGTTTTCCTCTAGGAATTTTATAATATCTGGTCTTATATTTAGGTCTTTAATCCATTTTAAGTTTATTTTTGTATATGGTTAGAGAATGTTCTAATTTCATTCTTTTACATGTAACTGTCTAGTTTTTCTAGCACCACTTATTGCAGCAACTATCTTTTCTCCATTATATAGCTTTACTGTCTTTGTTGTAGATTAATTGACCTTAAGTGCATGGGTTTATTTCTGGGCTTTCAATCCTGTCCCATTGATCTGTGTGTCTCTTTTTGTGCCAGTACCATACTGTTTTGATTACTGTAGCTTTGTGGTATAATCTGAAGTCAGGGAGCATGATTGCTCCAGCTTCATTATTCTTTCTCCAGATTGTTTTGGCTATTCAGGGTCTTTTGCGTTTCCACACAGATTAAAAGGTTTTTTTGTTCCTGTTCTGTGAAAAATGCCATTGGTAACTTGATAAGAATTGCATTGAATCTGTATATTGCCTCGGATAGTATGGCCATTTTAATGATACTAATTTGTCCAGTTCAGGAACATAATATATCTTTCCGTCTATTTATGTCATCTTCAATTTCTTTCATCAGTGTCTTGTAGTTTTTGGAGTACAGGTCTTTTGCCTCCCTAGGTAGATTTGTTCCTAGGAACTTTATTCTCTCTGATGCGATGGTAAATGGGATTGTTTCCTTAATTTCTCTTTATGATATTTCTTTGTTAGTGTATAGAAATGTAAGATTTCTGTATATTAATATTGTATCTTACAACTTTACCAATTCATCGATGAGCTCTAGTAGTTTTCTGGTGGCGTCCTTAGGATTTTCTATGTATAGTATCATATCATCTGCAAACAGTGACACTTTTAGTTCTTCGTTTCCAATTTGGATTCCTTTTATTTCTTTTTCTTCTCTGATTGCTGTGGCTAGGACTTCTGAAACTATGTTGAATAAAAGTGGCATTTTTGTCTCCTTCCTGATCTTGGAGGAGATGCTTTCAGCTTTTCACCATTGCACACTCTACCGTCTTTACCTGAAGTCACCTAGAGTTGGCATCCATTAGCTGCTGTTCTACTTTATCATTAAAAGATTCCTCTGTGAATGTGTCAGTCAGTGTTCTCCAGAGAAGCAGAAACAATAGGATATATACATACGTAGAAAGAGATCAACTGGCTCACACAATTGTGGGGCCTGACAAATCCAAAATCCATTGGGTAAGCAGGCCAGCTAAAAACAGGTAAGATCTCTATTTTCCAGTCTTGAAACAGAACTCCTTCTCCAGAAACCTCAGGCATTTGCTCTTTTGACCTTCAGCTGATTAATGAATTTGGTTTCAAGTGTTCAGTCTTTTATTATACTTACATTTTATGTCTAGGGAGGATTTCTCTATATCCAGGTTATGGAGGAATTCACTCATTTTTGTAATACTCCCGAAGTTTGATAAGTGACTTTTATTGTTATGTACTTGACGTTAATAAAGATTAGACAGTGTTTAAATAAATATTCAACTAAGATTATTAAAGAGAAAGCTTTGTAACATCAAAATAGCATTGGATTTGAAATCAGAAGACCTGAGTTAGAGTCCAGACTGGTCTGATTACCAGTTGTTTGATTATACAGGTCATTTAACTTCTCAAAAAAAAAAAAGAAAGAAGGAAGGAAGGAAAGAAAGAAAGAAAGAAAGAAAGAAAGAAAGAAAGAAAGAAAGAAAGAAAGAAAGAAAGAAAGAAAGAAAGGAAGGAAGGAAGGAAGAAAGGGAGAAAGAAAGGGAGAAAGAAAGAGAGATAGAAAGGAAAAGAAACACAACTACAAAAGCCCTTATCCACTTCACAGAACTTCTCAAAGATTCAAAATGGAAAATGCTTTGTTGAACTATTTGGCATGTTGCCAGTATAAGCTACTTTTATTTATTAACAGTAGTTGAATAAATAAAACAGTTAAACATTTATCAAGGCTCCCCTTTTCTTTAGCAACTTTACCTAAAATACAGAAAGGTACCTTGCGGCCACAGCTCTCCAAGGGAGACCATGTCTAAAAGCCATTTATTCATTACACACAAAGAAAAGGGATTTTGTTATTTCCCCTTTTGTGTTTTCACTCTTCATTCCTTTGGAGTGAGAGAAACACCCAGGGAGAAAGACCCTTTATTTTCTGTAGAATGTAGAGAAGTTCCAACGTGCTTTAGGAACAAACCCATTAAAATGGAGAAAAATAGAGCAAGCCTCACGGAGCCACCACCCAGGGAAGGCAGCAGTCCCAGGGACGGCCCCGTGGCTCCTCTGCAGCGGGGTTCTGGGGGAAAACCACGAAAACGTGGTTGTTTCTGAAACTCCTCGTGGCAGATTTTGGCAGTAGAACCCTATTTTCCTTTCCAGAAGAAAAATCACAGGATTTCATTTATGTGAGCAAGAGAGTGTTTGGTGGGTGTGTGTTTTCCAGATGTATAAATTAACACGGCCCAGCAAGACTGGGACATTGTTCTATATGCCAGAATTGACACATTGTAACTGACTGTACTTCAGTCATAATTAATTAATTAATTACAGACTTTTCAGTTCCAAAAAAAAATTAACACGGCCCTGGCTTGAATTGCTTTTTCACATCGCCTGACCCTTGAACTGCATCTGTCTCTTCAGTTTGCAAGGCAGCTCTGCCGCTCATAGTCCCCATGTTTAGAGAAGTTGGATTTTCAAAGTAGAATGAAAAAATTTATCGGTTACTCTACCAAAGACTTTGAGATCAGAAAATCTGGGTCCGGGGTCCTGCTCTGGGCCCGTTATTGGCCTCAGTCTGGCCTGGGTGATGTCTGGTAGGAACTCACACATGGCTCCTGGCAGGTGCAGACTTCTCAGCAAATGGCAGGGCTTCTTACAGGCTCTTGTTACTTGCTTCGTATTTGCTATGAAGTGCAATTCATTTATTATAAACAGTCAGACGAGGGCTATTTTTCATTTTAAAAACCTCTGACAACACTAGCCTATTTTGTTTAAAATCAGAAAAGATGTGCAGAATTTAATTATAATTTTATACATTATAAATCTTTTCTAAGAATGACATAAATCCAGGTACCATACTGCTTCTTTTTAAATAAGAACTGTTTTTTATAAAAACGATAATGCTTTTTATTTTTTTAAAAAATCCGGCCATACAGAAAAATACAGAGGAATGGGCTACAAGTTATCCCACCCACTCCCCAAAAAAGTACCCAGAGTTGATACTTGCTGAGTGTTTTTTCCTCTGTATATACATAGATAGGTGAGTGTAGCTTGAGAAACAGAGGGACAAGGGGAAAAAAGAGAAGGAAAGATTGATAAACTTAACAGCATAAAGATGAAAAACCTCTCTGTGACAACATATCATAAAGTCAAGAAATAAGGAAGGGACAGTATAGAAAGAGTTCTTATAAAATCTAGATGAAAAAGACAACTGAACAGACATGTACACAAAAGACAGGAACAAAGCAGTTACAAAAGAGGGAATACCAATGGCCAATAACCATCCAAAAATAATCCCCAGCCTCACCTATTATTTTTAAGATGCAGTTTAACCAAGAAGATGCCAAAAAAGTTCGGTGACAGTCCCCGTTGGCAAGGGTGCAGGGAGGCAGGCACCCTCGTGCACTGCCAGTTGGAGTGGGAACTGGCACCACGTTTGGGGAAAGCAACTGGCCTTCCCTCTTTTTATAACATACGACCCTTTGACCCAGAAATTTCACTTCTAGACACTTACCTAACAGATTGATGTGCACCAGTGTGCAAAGAAACAATGTTGTTGGCAATAGAAAAAATTTAGAAATATCCTTAGAAATCTGTTAGTAGGGGACTATGGTATAGATCTATGATCATAAAGCTGTGATCTATCCATGTGATAGAGTGTTGTAGAGCCACTAAAGAGAATGAGATGGATTTATAAGTTCTGACATGAAGGGTGTCCAAAGTGTAATAAAAAGCCAGCAAGTTCTTTCAGTCAGTGACTAATTAAATGTGATGATGGAGGGTTCAGATCCCAAAGGTCCTCAAGCTGCATCCTAACAAGTGAGGTAGTCCTCAGGGAAGAATCACACAGTTGAATGTGAAACTACATTAGGCGCAGGAGAAGCTGAGCTGAGACCGGGGCAGGGCCAGGCTATGATCTCGTGTGTGTATCTGTGTGTGTGTCTGTGTGTGTGTGTGTGTACGTGCTGTGTGTTTAAGAACATGTGCCTAAGTGTGTATGTATAGCATATCAGTGTTTCTGAGACGATACACAGGAAACTGTTGATTGTGGTAATCATAAGAATTCAGCCTGGAAATTGGGGAAAGAGGGCTTATAGACACAAAGGAGGGGGCGTTAACATTTTTAATTGTTTAATCTTTCCTACCACTTAGGATTTTTGAAAAATTGTATGCAAGTACTGCTCTTATAATCTAAAAATCTAATTAAGCTTTAAGAAAACACACACAGCCAAAAGACAAAAATATACCCTGACACGTCTATTTTGGTACTAACTCTTACAGAGAGCAGGGCCTTCTCCCCCCAGCCCTTTGGAGGAGCTAAAATTGACAACTGGAAAGCTGCCACTGAGACTTTCTCTGACTATTTAAAGAAACTGGCTTAGTCTGGGGCCCTCAGAACTCATTTTTTGCATGCCCTCCGCCCTCAGTTACTTCCCTACCATCTACTCTCCCCAGGGATTCCCAGCTCCATCTTTTTCTTAGCCACAGCCCTCCGGCCGCCCCAGTCCCCTGTGGTGTGCGTGGCCATGGGAGACTTCCCTACCGGGCAGAGATGGAAGTGGAAAGGAAGTGGCAGCCTTGGGCTGCAACATGAGACCCTGTTTGGCACAGGGATGTTTGCTCAAAACTGCAGGGTGGAATGGCCAGCTCTGGCAGAGCTGGGAGAGAAAGCCATGCAGCTTCACAGCTGGTCAGTTATAAAAGGAACCCAGCAAGCCCAGCAAACTCGCACCTCCCAGTGACAAGTGGACTTGAGCTGCTGTGGAATTAAGGCACAACGTTGAATCAAAGCGAAACAGAGACCCTGGGTAGAAGGCACTTCAGTGTTGGCTCCATCCACCGTCCGTTGCCTGACCCCCTCTGTGGTGTCCCTCGACAGTTAGTTCTCGGGATTCCTTATACTGGCAGCTCACTCTTCCCCTGGCCAGTCTATGCAGTCTGGGCTGAGTTTACCACTTAGCAACTGCTTCTCTGACTCTTAAATAGTTCTCCATTCCATTGACTTGAAAATCACCTCTCTGTCACTTCTACCCTCTTGATAACTAGGTGTTAGACGAGAAAAGCATGCGATTTAGAATCACAGGCTTTAGTTGGAATCCCTGTTCTACCATGTGACCTTCAGACAGTCCCCTAATCTCAAGGCTCATCTCCCCATATGTAAATTAGGCAGTTAACATCGCCCTCACTGGTCATTTTGAGAGTAAGCAAGCTGATACATATCACTGTTAGCACCCTCATTACCTCGGTCCCTCCCCGTCCTAGCCCTCGGCTTCACAAAGAGATCCCAGCAATCGCTATTGCCTTCTCTGTGAGTGTTCTCATCTCCAGGGTAAATAGATCCAGTTTAAGTCCACAAATGTACCTTGATGCACTTGCGTACTCTTCACTTTGCTATGGGAGCGGTTGCTGTCTGAGTCAGTGATCCCCCTAAATCATTACCAAACGGGGAAAAAACCTCTCTCTCCCTTCCCCTCCAGGAGCTGGGTTCCACACTCAAAACTCACCCCCTGGTTTTAAGTTGAATGATCATAGGATGAGGTCTGCCTGCATAAATAGAAACATCCTTTTTACTAGTCATCAAGTTTTCTCTTCAGGAACTATTACACATTTTACAAATCCAAGGGGACAGGCTCAGTTAGATAAGAGTCTGCCAGCCCTGGCTCTGACCTTGTCTACTGACAGCTGGATTGGCGCTGAGGAATCCGTGGTTTCCCTCAGAAACACACACGAGGACCAGACTGCAGCAGCTGCTCTGTGCCTTGCCAGGGCTTGAGGTGATTGGTCTTATGAATGAGTTTTTGCAATTAATGCCCTTGCTCAATGTGGGATATTAAAGGTGTTTCTGTTTTTGTTTTAAATCCAGTGCAGCATGCTAGCAGCTGAAGAGATTTAGGAATACTGAACATTCCTCCTCAGCTTCAAGATGACAGTTGATAAACATGTAACCATGAAATAGGAAACACATCAAAGGGTGGGAGGAGAAATGCAAGCCCTGGGGAGATGAATAAATAAGGAGGAGTGAGTGCAGTCAAGCCATGAATCCCCAGCAGGGCCCATTACTTGGGGTTGCTGCCTGAAACCAAAGAGGCCAGCTCGACTCCTGTAACTCTCTTAACTCTAACGAGCCCTTAAATGCTCTCAGATGTATGCAACAGGGATATTTATATTATCTTAGCAAACAAAGTGTTGTTCCAGAATTATGAACGGTGGTTTCGTTTGGAAAGATTGGGCAATCTCATCGCTGGCTTTGCCAACTTCCTTTGTACTCAGTCCCTAAGGAGGCCTCCTGCACAGTGTGGTGCTGTGGTTATCACACCATGTCACTCTGAACACTCATGTTCCGAGGAGGGTCTTTTGAGGGGCAGCTGGGTGGGCTTCCAGGCCCTCTCCACCTGCTTCAGTGAGAGCAGCTCCACTCTTACATGCTTTGTATAGGAGAGAACCAGAGAAGATTCTGTTTGGAATAAAAGGGCTTCTGTTGACTTAAAAATAGAAGCTCTAAAATCAGTGGTGTCATGATGTTCGCATCCTTTTGTAAGTTGCTTTTCCACTCAGCGATATGTGTTTGAAATGTAACTATGATAATGTACATAGATAGTGTTCAATCCTTGTTTGAATAAACCACAATATATCCATTCCCCTGCTACTGGGTGTTTAGATGGTTCCCCATTTTTCATCATCTCAAATAATGCTTCAGAGGGGTTCAGGTCATTTTTGATATAGACACTGATGGACAGTGCCATCTAAGCTGGACAAGAAGGGAAGGGACATCAGGAGGGGTGGATGGAGGGTGAGATGTGGAGAGTGGACAGAGGACTGGAAGCTGCATGGACATGAAAGAGCCAGGACACCCGACCAGCCAAACAGGGTCTGAGAGCTGCAGGATCCAGAGGTGGCACAGACAAGCCATGATAAAGCCCAGAACGTGATGGGGGACTGGGTAGCTGAAGGTGGGGAGGAACATGAGCCTGTCCAAACCCGAGAGCCCAAGGGGCTGGGCCATTTGCTAGATATTTTTGTTTGTTCTTTCAACTCCATTCTGCATCCCTCTCTGATTGGCTTAAGTACAATGTCAGTGGGCCGCCTTGCCCTCTGGCTGGCAGGCACACAGCCTTGTCCTTGGAAAGAGAGAGAGGACAGCTTATTTATCCCCTCCGCACTTCCCTGCAGGGTCACCGCAGGGCGTCTGCATCCCTCTACTGAAAGCCACAGCTTCCTCCCCTATAATTCATCCTTCCAATTCCAGCGAGTACTGCCACTCTCACTCTGCCTCTGATGGTAAAGCACCCTGTTTGGGGGTCCTGCACGCTCCTCCTTGGGTTTCCTCCATGCAAAGGATCATTTTTATTGACTTCTTTTCCTCTATTATTCTGTTAAACTGTGCCATCTCTTTCTTGCCCACGAGGTGTAGACCAATCCTAGGGATACTGAAATCACTGAAAATGGACAGGAGGTGGAGTGGAGAGGAACGTGGTGAGCAGGGGTGCTAAAACCCAGTGACAGGCAGTGTCTGTGAGCTTAGATAGAGTCAGACTACCCCACATTTTTGTAGTTCGTCTGTGAGCTCCTTTAAAAACAAAAGCCCTGCCTAATTTTGCTGTGCATTCCTAGTGTTTTAATAATATCTGGCATGCAGAAAGCATTTAAAAATTAAGATAAATTGAATAGGACTGAATTAAATTATACTGAATTGAATTTTTCTGAATAAATGAGATGCTAATCTTGCACATTTTAAACATCCTAGGTTCCCTTCTCCACCACCCTCACCACTACCCCTCCTCCAGCGTATGGCTTTTAGAAGCTTCATGAACATCAAATAACAAATTAGATCAGAGACTGAGTTTCTGAAGTGAATAATGAATAATAAATGTTTGCTTCTGGTAGCATCTTACACAGAAAAATGTTGAGGTTATGAAGATTTTGTGATAAATTCAGATTCCCTTAAGATTTCAGGATCCACTTTCCTGATATTGTGAGCATTTCTGCTCATGGAAAACTTTGCTTCCTGTCTCCAAGACAAGAGGCAACTTAAAGAACTCTCAGAACACGTAATTATTCATTTGAAAGTAATTTTGGTAGACATGTAGCTTTTTACATTGCCTTGAATTACATTGCCTTTATTGAGGGGAACCAAATATGAAATCTTTTTCAATTTGAATTTGAGTTTTAATCAATCTAAATTAATACTGCATGTAAAAAAATCTTTGTAACAATATGAGTTAAATCTCTTCTGGCATCAGAGGGTGCTCACCTCAATAGTGCATTGTGGAGACAATTAACCCCGGGGAGCTGGGGGCGGGGGGAAGGGGGCACAAAGTAAACATGATTCATTTGCACTTGGGGTGGGGCAGGCCTTTTCCCTTCTCTCTTTTCTCTTTCCCCAAGCACTGATCCACTCTGTCCCGGTGGCTCCTTGTTGAAAAGCATTTCAAGCCAGAACTTCAGGCCAAATTGAGGATAATGACTCACTTGGGGGTTGCCAAAATCACTTACCCCATTTATGTATATCCTGTAATAAGAAAAATAGTTTTAAAACAAAGGAAATTGTTAGCATTTACAAATATGAAATCCCGATTGTTCTGACAACAGCAATCAAAATTATTACCAGCAGTCTTGATTTGGAATAGCCCCTATCATGAAAAATCTAGAGCTATTAATTCAGTGGATTTTAACATATGACAAATGAGGCGATGGTCTAGAGTCTACCCTGATTATCATCTCAGAAACACATTTAGCTGGTCATCAAGAGGAGCAAGCCTCTGTCCTTGCCGTCTCTCTGCTTGGGCTGGACTAGAGGGTTCTAGTGGTATGGATTTATCTAGGCCAGTTCCCGTGGATTAGTCATAGCTCCTGGAGGCTGAATGCATCAGGGTGCTCTGGGCAGTGTGCGGGCATCAATTAGTGATGTCTGCCGCCGCCACAGGCCAGGGCGTGAGGAGGGTCAGCATTCAGGACAGGGTAGAAGCAGCAAATTTGAAGACAGAGTATCGAGCTCAGAGGCCTATCTCCACCCCTATTAGCTGTGAGAGATCTCAGGCAAATCACCTATTCAAGCAACCTCAGTTTTCCCATCTGTAAAATGAGGGTAATGAAACTTGTCAAAAAATATTAAGACTGGTGTCACAAATGAAGAAGAATTAAAATGCAGCTTAAATCTTAGGAGTGTTTTGTTTTGGTTTGGTTTTTTGGCCTATCCCAACCTAGTGCTTCTCTCCTTGAAACTCCCCATATTTTAGTATTTTTGTCACTCTTCTGGCAATTAATTGCAAGCTACCTACCACCTCACATCATTGCATTGTGTGACTTCCTGTTGCTTTCTGTGCTGCCCACACCTTCCAGCCCATGCCTCTCCAGTAGTAGGTGCTGTGACAGTACCTGTTAATTGGGCGACTGTAAACATAATACTAAAGCAGTTTTAAATTCCAAATGGTGACAGGCGGCTGAGTCGTAACTTTATCTTTTTATTTATTTATTTACTTGTTTGTTTGTTTGTTTAATATCTTTTTATTTGAAGGTATGTATTTTGTATTTTATTTGAAAGGATTATTATTATTTTATTTTCATAGGGTCATGGTGGGTGTTTGTTTTTTTCCCTTAAGGAATTTTTAAAATTTTCAAGGCTATATTTTCAAGAAACTGAGCTGTTATCGTGCTCAGGCAGCTCTCAGGGGTCAGTTCGCTGAGGATGTAGGCAGATGGGCTTGGTGGACCAGGCATGGGGGAGGGGTCTGGGTTTCTGTGGGTGAGGCTGTGACACTGGGGGGTGGGTCCCCTTCTCTGGGCTGACTGGTGGGGAGGGGGTTGTGCTTGTCCACTTGCCCGGCACAGCACTGGCACTTTTAACCCATCTCCTGCCTTCTGGAAACCCTCCTCGCCTCTTCCACTGACACTGCACTCATGGGAGTGGAGGCTTTTAAATGATTCACTTAGCGATAGGCCCTGGCCACAGCATCAGGCCATCTGGACTCAACGTCCGGTGCTTGGTGCTCTCTCTCCACTACACAATGCTTTTAAAATCCAGCCCTCCCAAGAGTTGATTTGCTTCTGCATAAATCATATTGTCCAGCTTGCTAGAAATTTCCTTGGCTTTCTGCTTATTGCTGCAAGAACAGTTAGTTCTCCATGGCTGCTGCCAAGCATGTAAACAAACGTGTTTCTTCTTTCCATGGTGACAGGCGCATCTCATCGTCCTGAGCAGAAACCCCTCTCAAGAGGAGGCAGCCGTCTCTGCACACTTTGTCGCCCGCGCTGCCGTGGCTTCCGGGAAGCCAGAGCACCATGGTGAGAGCGAGCCTTCCATGGGGGACAGGCCCTGCCTGCTCCCTGCCTGTCCCATACGCATCCGGGTCTGTGGGCTGACTGCCTCTGGAATGGGGAACAGGT
The DNA here is from genome assembly GCF_036321535.1 of Camelus dromedarius. Taxonomy (NCBI): domain Eukaryota; kingdom Metazoa; phylum Chordata; class Mammalia; order Artiodactyla; family Camelidae; genus Camelus; species Camelus dromedarius. Next base: position 7,196,340 of record NC_087464.1, read on the forward strand.
GGACGGAGCCTTCTCTGTAGTTTCACCAGAGTCCTTTGGTTTCTATCCCTGTTCAGCCTTCCTCTAATCTTCTCCTTTCAAATACAGCAAAACTTCGTCCAAACATAGCTATAAGAGTGCCAGAGAACTCGTGCTGGGCTTACAGGGAAATCTGTTCTGCTTTCAAAGGCGATCTATTTTTAAAGAATGTTGTGGAGCTACTGTGGCAACAGATCTGACCTGCTGGAACTGCAGCCTCCAGACTCTCACAGCGCTGAGCTTTCAATCAGGATGAACTTACACGGCGTCAGGATTCCAAAAGGAAGTTGCCATTTATGAGTCAGATAGTTTTTCTTAGCCCCACGTAATAGGTAGAGCAGTGAGCTTGGGAGTTCTGTAATCCTCCATCTGGGGCTCAGAGCATACAGAGCTGCCTCTGTTGATGGAGAACATACATCCTCGTGACTTTTTTGTTGCTGTTGTTGGTCAGAATATTAGAAACAGAGCATAACTCAGAAAGAAGACCTAGAGGTATACTGCAAGCTGTCAGGTAAAAATAGTTATGCATTATAGTAAAATAAGGACCAAGGTGCCATCAAGCTGAAAATCAATGTCTGGAAGGTGTGGGGTCAGTGTTCAGGGAGCAGGAGTTGGGCTAAGATGAGGAGGCCAGTGGCGGAGAAGAGGAAGGGGATATGCCAGTGAGCAGCCTGGTCTGCAGAGGTCCCTGGGCCAGGCAGGGGCTCCAGTCTAGGGAGGAGCTGGGGAACGAGATACCAGTGTTTATCCATCTGTCCATCCCACCTTGCGGATCCTTCATTCTGCTTTACTGTAGCTTTGAGCACCTTTCCAGAACTGGAGGAGAGAGAAGACAGGCGACCTTTCTTACCCTCACTCCCTAGAACACTCCATACACAATAGTCCACTTCAAAACCTTCAGAGAGCCAACATTTTAACCAACTTATCGGTGGCTAAAATTCCCTTGGTAGGGGAAAAGAACTTTTATGTCGCAGCTATTAATAGGATACTTAAAATGCAAATATGACGGAAACCCCTAACTGGCAGGAGTCACAAATCTGAATGTCTATAGGAACCAAGTAAGCAATGTGAGTAAAGCGGGTGGTCATTGGGAAACAGCCACAGCAGGAGGCGTGGATGCATGTGTTGGCTGTGATACGAGAGGTACAACATGGGGCGGTGCGCACGGGCAAACTGGAGGAGACCATCCCCCGGCGGAAGTGACCAGTGTTCCTCCGCTCCAGCCCATGACTGCCACGTCAAAGCAGGCTTACACTGGCAGAACTGCCTTTTCAAGAGAAGGCGGAAATGTAGATTTTTATGTGAAATCAATGTATAATTGCTGGTAACTCAGTCAGATATGTTTCAGGCTCTGAGTGAGGCAAAACAAGTTGGGGGCCAGACCCCTAACTTCTGAGCTGGGGAGCAGGAGAAGAACGAGTGGTTGTCAGCTCCTTCCTGTTTTTCTCAGGGGCTCTTGAGTTGAGAACTGGAGGGTTCTGAGCATTTAAACTGGTGGGATGTCAGGGAGGGGGTCTGTTCCCCAGAGAAGACCAAACAGCTAGAGGAGGCCAAGGCCAAAGACCGTCTTTGCCTAGAGGGGTTCCGGCTTGTCACCACCTCAGCTAATGTTCAGTGTTCACACCTAATGGATTAGATGGGGACCAACAGAAATCGTGTCCTACATGAGGTTTTTCCTGTCGCTGCCAAGTTAGGCCACTCTGATTCATGTAATTATCGACTCAGAAACAATCCAGTTACATATTTATGTAAATTTTTTTTCTAAGTTTTCCAGTCTAAATATGGTGTTGGTATAGCCTCCCCTGAAAATTGAGGATGTCATTGAGACCTACTTGTTACAGATAATGTGGTCTGTGAGAATTTAATGACCTCACACAGTAATAGCTAATTCTCACACAGTGTAAACTGGCATGGTTCTAACTGCGTTACGTTTGTTAACTCACTTAATCCTCACAGCAGATCTGTGAGGCTGGTTCAAGTATTCTCAGTTTCCAGATAGAGACACTGAGGCCCAGAGGGATAGGAAATTTCACCAAGAGCCCAGAGCCAGGGAGTGGTACATTTGAATCTAGGCTCGCGGCCTCCATGCTATCCTGTAAGGCCTGGTGCTGCACAAGCCCTTTTCCCTTCCTTGCTTACGTCTCCCTGCTTACGTCTGCCAAAGAGTCTGTGGCTTTTGGGAGAGAAAGGGACATGAATAAGAGCCAAGGCAGCCCAAGGAAGCCACTTTCACATGCCAGTGGGGAGGGGCCAGCCCAGGAGTGCGCCCAGGCTCTCAGCCCACCCTCTGCCCCATGTCTCATGGCGGCCCAGGCTGTTCGGTGACCTACACCCAAAAAGCTGGCTTGCCAGAAGCATCTGAAATACAGGAGGAGTGTGAAGAGGGAAGGATAAGAAGAAAGCTTCCCCCGAGCAGGGAGTTGGGCAGCTGCAACTGGCTTTGCTAATAGGCTAGGAAGGGGGTCCCTTCTGCCTGAGGCCTGCAGGCTCGGTTGCTTGAAACATCAGAACTGTGGACTCAGGAACTGGGAGCCAGCGGGCATCACAGTCACAGTACCATGAACAACAGTGACAGCAGCAGCAGGGCAGGCACGCCTGTTGTGTGTGTGCAGGTGCCAGCACCTTCACAAACGTGCCCGTTTACTCCTAACACGCCTTGGAGGCAGGACCCGACCTCCCATCTGTCGTGTGCGCTAGCACCGCCAGCTCTCCGTACCACAAGTACTACCAGTCTGTGTCCTCTCTACTCAGTGCTCTACCCAGAAGGACAAAGCCCTGGTCCGTCTAGGATGCTCCCTTCCCAGACTCAACTTCTCCTAGTCAGAAGACACTTGAAATGTTTATCGCCCTGATGCCGATGACACCGATAAGAAGAGTTTACTGAAGGCTTGAAGGCGAGTGGACCCAAAGGGAGAAGGCCGGGCAGAGATGCTGTAGGATCAGTGCCTGTCCAGCCGCAGCACGAAGCCCTGGAGCACAATCAAACCGTCGAAGAAACGAATGAAGAGCAAAGAGAAACCGCAGACTGTTCTACTGTGTTATCTGGCTTGAAAATGCTGCCATGGGAACCTTTGTTCCCTTGGTGGCAAACATGGGAAAGGCTTTGGATGACAAGCTGGCCGGCTGGTGTTTTGAGGCTGAGTTTGTTCTGCTCTTACCCGCAAGTGCCTAAGAGTGGTGTGGTCCAAGGGGGTGGAATCAGCTTCCCCCCAAAGCACAAATGAGCCAGTCCTGTAGCCAGAGCTGCAGTGGCAGCTGGCAGGCGCGTCCCCACCATCTTTGAGGGATCCTGGTTTTCACGTCTCTGCTAACCCCTCAAGCATGGCCCATGCGGGAACAAAAGAATCTCGCCCAGGGCTGAGGGTTCTCCAGATCTCTGCTACCTCCATCAAGGGGAAAGGAAAGGGGGGTAATCTGGAATTTGTCTTTGTCTGATAACTAAGGAGGGACTGGCATTCCCACAGCTCTCACCCAGGCAGGACTCTATAGCCTGGACTTTGATCACTTCTGGTTCAGGAGCCCCAGCCAGATCCCCTGGGAGCAAATCTGTATGTTCCACTGCGCGCCAAGAAAATCCACATGCATGGGAATCTCTGCTCTCCTGTGCTTAAACCTGTCTGTGCCAAGTACAGTTAGTTATTTTGTTTGTTTGTTTGTTTGTTTGTTCGTTTTAAAGAATCATTAATGAGAAAAATTTCTCATTAGGGGATTCTCCATAGCCTGCCTGCTGGATGCCCATTGAAGGCATTGCCCTCTGACAAACACAACGCTACTGGCCAAGAAGCCAGTATGTTTCAGGCTCCACACTCAAGCTAATCCCTTCGCTCTGTGCCTTCCTGCATTCCTTATGCAGACAAAACTGCCCTAGAAGTCACGAAGGATTGTGATTGCATAAGGACTCCCGATTCAGGCTTGCGGAATGTCACTAACCTGAGCCTGGCCAGCTTCCCAGAGCAGCCATAGACAAACTTGGTATTAACAGCTCTCCCAACCCCGCTAAGTGTCAGGACACTGGCCTTGTGTTTATAACTCTTCTCCTAAAGGATATGAAAATGCAATGGGCTGAAGCCAAGTACATTTCAGTGTAAACCTTTGAGAGGCAGAGCCCACTGAGCATGGGCGGCCTTGTTTGGAAGTGGCCCCGTGTGGCCTGGGCTCCATTAGGCCAGGGAGCCCTGCAGCTCTGGAGACAGCAGGAGGAAACAGGCCTTCACCTTGAGGGCAGGGGGTGGGATCCCTGGCTCTACAGACAGACTCACAGGCGAGGGACACACTCCTAAGATATAATCCCCTCTGCACAAATGTTTGTCTCTAAGGCCCCCACTTGTCCCGGCCTCTTCCCCATGTTTTACGCAGTAGATATGAGATTCGTGAGTTTCTGAACGTAGGCACTGTATCTGGATGCAGCCTCCTCTTCACCCTACACATCATCCCTCTCCTCGACTCTCCCTCCTGTGGCCTGCTTCTCAGCTTGCCCCCGTGCTGAGCCCTGCCCCACCCCACCCAGCCCAGTCCCCACTCATGGGGTTACTGTTGCTCCTTGGGCCCTGTGTGTCCCAGGGAGACCGGAAATCAGACAGCCTCTGGCGCACACCCGCACCCGACTCCTGTGGGCCCCTGACAGGTAACGTGGCCGCCGGGGTGGCTGTCACCTTCCCCAGGGCCCTCCTTGGCAGCCCCTGCTGCCTCCCTCGCCCCACCTCCAACCTGAGACCTCCAGGTGGGGCCTGTGTGTGGTGCAGGCCTGCAGTGGAAATGAGGGTGAGCACTGCTGGCCACATCCACTGCCTCTCTCCCTTCCCCGTCACTCCTCCCTCTCCATCTTCCTTCCTCCTCAGCCTTCCCACCCTGCTAAGCCCTGAGAGACCCTTCCTCAGCCAGCCTGGGCCTGGTGCCTCTGAGCTCCCCCCGGAGAGGTTGGCATCCATGCCTGCTCTGTGCCCACAGGCCAGATAGGAAAGGGGAAGCTGCAGAGAGTGAGCGGAGGGTGAGGCCAGAGGAGAAAAGGGCAGCCTCTTACCCTGTTTCCCACCATTGTTAGTTAGTGGGACCCTGCCTCAGAAACCTCTGGAAGGCACCTTAGGGCATATCCCACCTAGAGGACTGGGCTCCAAGGTGTGTCCAGGGTCACTCTGCCCATTAGAGGCAAAGCAAGGCCTTAGACAGAAGCCAGGCGCTGCCCACTTGCCACATTCCAGAACCGGAGAGTGGGTGGCACTGTGGGTGCCCTGCCCCCAGAGTTCCAGGGAGCCCGGAAGCCCTGAAGGAGGGGGCAGCTCGGAGCTGCAGGCTTGGCAGCTCTCGGGCCCCGCAGAGGAGTAGAAGGGGCGGACTTTCCCTCCACGAGTCTGTGCTGTGGGTCCCTCTTCACGGAGGGACAACCTGGGGCAGAGCTGAAACCTCGTGGAGCTGTGTTCACAAAGGCCTTTCATCTTTGTGTCTGAGAACAGTCTGTATCTTCATTCCTCTCCTGGGGGGGTGACGGGCATGCGCTCTGTGGTAACCACGTTTATGAGGCTCTGGTTTTTCACTTTTGTGCTGACTAATAACTTATATTCAGAACTTCTCAGAAAAGCCTATGTTATTTATACCCTGACTTGGCTTCAAAACATATTTTTAGGGCAGCTTATGGAAATCATATACACTTCACCAAGACAACCTACTGTGGCAGCAGCCCGAGGCCGCTGGACGCCTGACCACTACTGGGGGACTCTGAGTGATGGGGGGTGGGGTGGGCCCTGGCCAGCTTCCCAGTAGGGAGGACCTATGAGCAAGTTGTTCCCCATGGAGACAGACCTGCCCGGGCCTGTGGGCCCCAGGCACTGAGCAGGCACTTCTTGTATGCTTTCCCCGTGAGCCTCACCGGGCCTGCCACCATCTTGTTCACCTCACCCTACTGATCCAAAGCTACCCACGAGACATGGCCGTGGACTTCTGGGGACCACACAGCTAGTGAACAGCAGGTCTGCTGCTCCTGGAAGCCTTGCCCGGACCCTGTGAAAGCGTTCCTCTTGAAGGTGGTCCACACCACTGAGGCGAGGAGACAGCCTGTCCTGGGCTTCATCTGTCCTTAAACTACCCTGTTCCCCATCCCAACCAGCCCCTCTCCCCAAGGCTGGCAGGTGGCCTCAGGGCAGCTGCCCATGCAGAGCCCCAGGGAGCTCCCAGCAGGGCCTAAATGGGTTCAATCTATTTGTCTGCTGGGTGATAGCATGCCTCTGGGTTAATGTGAGGCTGGGATTTGAGACTTCCCATTTTCAAATTCCCTGGGGTCCTTAATGTGTTTGCACTTAGTACAGAGTACAGTTTCCCAAGACTGTTACAAAGGATAATTGTCACATTGTACATGCAGGCCTCCCTCATAATGGAAGCTGTCCTCACTGTTGCAACTCTGGCTTGAGCACAGCCTCAAGAAAATGAGCCCAGGGTTACTGGAATTTATTTTAATGAAAAGCTTCCTGACCTCCAGGGTAGCAAATCATAACCCCAGATTCCTCTTGCTCTTTGAGTGGGGTGCTGTTTTCTTTTGCCTGTATATGAACGTACAGATGGAAAAGAGTCTGAAGGGGCCTCCCAGAGACGTTAAGCTGCCCTGCCCCCGGGGCTACGCTCCCCGGTCACCCTGGCTTGCAGACAGCCCCAATATTCTGCGGGAGTGGAGATTCATGGCCTTGGGACACCTGTGCCACTGGGGCTCAGACATACAAGCTCAGTCGTGCTCTTGTGCTTTAGTAAATGACCTCATCATTTGCCAAGGCCACCAGCATCAGGTTGCTGAGGATTCTAGAAGAGATTTTTTAAGTTAGTAATCGCCACTGGTAAGACCCCTGAAACTGGTGGCTCTGGGTGAGCTCATACACAGCTTCAGGCACAAGGTCTGTGCCAGGAAGTGGCATCACACTTCAGGGGTTGTGACCTCCTGTCCTTCTGGAAATCCTGTTGTCACTTGTCCCAGATGGACCTCCTGGGGGATGTCCACTCCCCAGAGAATCTGCTTACTAGCGGGTCACTTCTCAGCTGTGGTGTTAGAACAAATTCGCTCTCCCCTCAAAGGCTCAGCATGTGGTTCACAGTTCAGAACGCTAATTTAGGGGGTTGAAGAGATGGGGGGAAATAAGTCAGGGTCTTGGAATAAAGGAGTATTCCTATATCCCCAGTTAAAATCAAAGTGGTTTCAAATTCATAGAGAAGGTGCCCATAGTGGACGCCCTAGACTGCCTGCTGTTTCCAAGCTCTAGGTCCTCACCCACAAGGGTCCTGACATGATACCTGACTTCTGGTCAACTTGCCCATGACGACGGCTGTCAAAGAGCCCTCCCCTACCTGGCCTTGCCTCACACTGACTACAGACCTCCCAGGAACAGAAATGTGAGAAACCAGGCCCTTTTGAGAAGCTGAGGATGCTGAAATGGGAGAAGGGAAGCAGCATCTTTAGGAGATGCTGACCCCAGAGGGCAAATTCCCAGGCAAGGCCCGTCTCTGATGTCTCACCACAAAGCCTAACTTTCTTCCAGGTCAGTAGCCATGCAGCCTTAGTTTGAGTAACAAATTCCTTCCTCCTCCACTCTCTTCCTTCCTCCCTCACTTCCATTCCCTCTTCCATTTGTGCTAACAAGCATCCTCTTGGGAAAATGTGAATAGGCCTCCCTGAGATAGAGGTTGTGAGTCATTTACACACTAGTATGAATTAGGCCAAGTAGCTTGCTTTCTCCCAGCACCCTGTGAGATCAGCCATACTAAGGAAAGGAGCATGGGGCACTCAGGTCTAGGGGACCAGCCTAAATGGGATGACTGGGGTGGGGGGGCAGTTGGTCAGCATGGAACTGCCAGGGAAAAGAATACTAAGAGATGGCAGAACTTTACAAGAAAGGGGCTTGAAAGATACAAAACACCTCTGTGTCCACCTGTGTCTGGGAGACCAGCTCCTTATCCAGGAAGGAAGGGAAATGCTCCCCATCCCTTTTGACCTCCTCCTTTTTCTGAGCATGGCACCACTTCTTCTGCCAAAGCCCGGGGTCAGAAACTCAGGCCCTGCCTTCTTGTCCCCAACACCCTTCCTAGGTAGCTGTTACATCTGCTGTCTTTAATTTTAATTTAAAAAAAATTTTTTAGTTGAAGTATATTCAGTTTATAATGTTGTATCAATTTCTGATGTGCAGCATAATGTTTCAGTCATACATGTACTTACATCTATTCCTTTTCATATTCTTTTTCATTATAGGTTACTACAACAGACTGAATATAGTTCCCTGTGCTGTACAGTAGGATTTTGTTGTTTATCTATTTTATATATAGTAGTTAGTACCTGAAAATCTGGAATTCCCAATTTATCCCTTACCACCCCTTTTCTCCCCTGGTAACCATAGGTTTGTTTTTTATGTCTGTGAGTCTGTTTTGTAAATAAGTTCATTTGTGTCTTTTTTTTTTTTTTTTTTAGATTCCACATTAAAGTGATATCATATGGTATTTTTCTTTCTCTTTCTGGCTTACTACACTTAGAATGATGATTTCAGGGTCCATCCATGTTGCTGCAAATGGCATTATTTTACTATTTTTTTTTACAGCCGAGTAGTATTCCATTGTATATATATACCACATCTTCTTTATCCAGTCATCTGTCGATGGACATTTAAGTTGCTTCCATGTCTTACATCCACCGGTCTATAAAGTCAGGGCTCATCTCCAAGGGAACAGGGCTGAGACTTGGAAAGATTTCTACTCTTCAAGAAGGGCTCAGTTACATTCTTTGGTTAATCCTCAATTTGACAGCTGATTAAACTATCAACAGTACTCCATTCCTGAATATCCTCGTTAATTTTTAGAGATGGAGCGTGCATCTCTGTAATGCTTTTAGAGTCAACAAAATAAATGCCACATCATCCCCACATTTGCTGTTATCAGATTATCAAAGTAGCCAAAGTTAATGCTTAGTTTGAACATTTAATCTGTAATGTTTTCTCCTAGCTATGGTTAAAGAGATGTAACATTTTCCATGTGGTAGAATTTTCTCCTACCAAGAGAAAAATTTGGGTAATACTCTAGAAATCCATCTGCTGGTCTGGCAGTAGACAGACCCCCATTGAAAGAGAGGAACAGGGACTCCAGTTCAATAGACTTCTGTCTAGCTACAAGCTCTGGGGCCAGCCAGTGCCAAGACCTTCCAGTTGAATTCTTGCTTCCTTCTGACAACTGCCTAGATCCTAAGCAAAGTAAATGTTGCAAATAAATGAAACTTACTTATTTTCAGACCTGAGTTTTCTTTAGGTTGGCTAGGTCTGACAGACATGTTTCTCCAGTGTTTCCTGCTCTCCTTCCTAAAACAGATCACATGGGATGCACTTGAGTCAATTCTAGAGACCCATCCTTCTCATTGTGAATTTCAGGAGTGTTCTCAGAGCTTTTGAGGCATGTGGAGCTGTTTACCTGCACGTAATCCCAGACTTCTGTACCTTTTGACCACTCTGTCTGTTTCCATAGTGTTTCTGTCCTCTCTGTGTCCATCCCTGCTTCCGGTGAGCCTGCTCCAGGGTCTAGAATGGATGACGGAGGCCCAGGACCACACTGATCAAAACTAAAAATAAAACGTTTCATGTGTACTGAGCACTGACAAGGTGTCAGGCACGTCATCGATATTTGTGTGCGTTAACCCGTTTACTCCTTACTACGACCCTGTAGTGGAGGAGCTGGTATGATGGTCCCCCTTTCAGATGAGGAAACCGAGCCCAATGATGGGAGGCACACAGCTGGAAGCCGAGCCCAGGCAGCCGCTGACCTCTGGAGCCTGCCCTCCTGACCACTCACTCTTCTGCCTCCAGGGACACCCCACCTCCCTTGCCGCACAGGCTGGCCCCGTTCTTGCTTTTCCCTGAATTCTGAAGCACTGGGTTCATGGAGGCCTCTTTGGAAACACCAGGCATTCACATCACAGTATTAGAAAAATTAACTCTAGGGCCCACTCTTTGGAAAAATACTGAAATAGATAAGACTCTGTTCTGCCCAATCAAGAAAATGGGGAGAAAACCCAGACACAAGATTAGAAGGGATGCAGGGGAAGTAACCAAATGCAGAGGACGTCCAAAGAAGCAAAAGATAACACTGTATCTTTTTGCTTATATGTATTTGGGCTACATAGGACATGTGAGATGTCCAAGTGGAAATGCAGGGAGACCATACATGGGTCCTAATCTTCCCCAGCAGACTTTATGTGCTTGAGGTGTGTCACCATGAGGTGGTCTCCAGCAGGCGCTACTGTAGGAGTCCCACATCTCTGGGGGAGGAAGACATCACATCTTCCTCTGCTACAGCAGGGTCAACAAACTTACGGCCCTCGTGCCAAACCCAGTTCCTCGACCCATTTCTGGAAATAGTTTTCTCAGCACACAGCCAGGCTCCTTCATTCACACATCATCTCTGGCTACTTTCGTGCTTCAACAGAGACCATTTGGCCCCCAAAGCCAAAAATACTTACCATCTAGTCTTTCACAGAATAAGTTTGTGACCCCTATGCTGGAACCCTATAATTTCTCCAGTGTCAGACTAGTTTCCACGTTAATTAATTGGTCCAAAATTTCCAAGCTAAGTAGGTGGTGCAAATTCAGACCTCACTCATGCATATGCCCCATGTATGGTGTCCCAGTTTCTTTCAGATGCTCTTTTTCTAGCCACGGCCTGTGGAGGGACAACCTTGAGGCCTCTCCTTGGACCAGGGCAGTTGCTCTTACCTCAGTTTGAGAAATTCCTGGATATGTGGGTTTTCTTTTGCAGCTTAACAAATGATGGTTGTTTAAACACCCAGTTTACATTCACAGTGCTGTTGGTCAGAAGTCCAGCATAGTAAGGCTGGCTTCTCTGCTTAGGCTACAATCAGGTTGTCAGCCAACTTGACATTCTCATCTGGAGCATGCGATCCTTTTCTAAGCTCATTCCTGTTATTAGCAGATTTCAGTTCTTTGAGGTTATAGGACTAAAGTCCCCAATTTTTTTGCTGGCTACTGGCCAGGGACCTCTCTCAGCTCCTATGGGCCGCTCTTAGGTCCTTATACCAGGGTCCTCACATCCCAGCAATGGAGAGCCTCCTTTTCAAATCGCTCTTGTGCTTTGAATCTCTCACCTTTCTTTTTCTGCCACCAACTGAAGAAAACTCTGCTTTTAAAGGGCTCATGTCATTAGGTTAGGATCAAATGATAATCTCACTTTCTCACAGTCTACGGTGCCGTATTACGTAGCCTTATCATGGGAGGAGTATCTCAGCGTATTTACGAGTTACACCCACCAGCAGAGAGAAGAGCATTATACAAGGATGAGGTCCTTTGGGGTCATCCTGGAAATCAGCCCATCACCCCAGATTTTTGTAGGGAGCCCCATTCCAGCTTCCTACCACACACGGGCCTCAGGCCTCATCTCCTGTCCTGCTCAGGCTTATAAAACCCCATGCCTTGTGGAATACCCCTTTTTTCTTATCCCCTCGTGGGCCATTCGGCTTCAGCTTGCTGCTCCACTTCCTGCTCTGGCTTTTAGTTCCTTCCTCATTTTCCATACCGGAGATTTTCCTTTTCTTGCTTCCAAGATGGGCAAACATTTAAAAATAATTTTGTTATGTTATAACAGTATGTTTAAGTGTTTGCAATGTGGTTTTTTTTTTTTTCCCTCAGTAGCACGTCAGCCGTATTTTCCAGAGTTTCAGTATTAACACTCTACGTTCCAAGATTACTGAGTCCATTAAAGTCAGTGGACCCTCAGAGTCCTAACCCCAGTGAGGAACAACCAGAATTTTACAGAGAATTAATGGTTAATCAGCCTGAAACTTGCTGATGTGTCGTGTCTGGGCAGCAGATTCCCTGTTTGTGTTATCTTTGCTGACCGTATCACCGCAAGAGCTGAGTTGTGTGAAAACCAAGGAAAATAAATTGCCATATCTTTCTGAGAACTAAATCTTTTCTGATAAAACAGTAAGATCGATGAACAAAAGAGAGTTTCCTTCACTGGGTTCTCTTGTCCAAATACTTATTATTTGCAAGTCATTCACCATCACTAAATGCATAGTTATTCTGTTTCCATTTTAAATCTGCGATATTTTTCTTTTACGATTTTGTTACGATGCTTTTCTTCAGATGTGGCCGACCAGTATTTTCAGGAGAGCATGGCTAATCTTAAGGATGCCGAAGGAATGGAAAAAGCCAAATTTCTTTCAATTCAAGATGATTATTGCCATTTTTTACAAGTCACTGGACAGCAAGAGGTGAGTTTAGACCACGGTTGACCAGTTATTTACATGAGCTACCTGGTTAATATCCATGGGGTTACCCCTTCACTCTGCAAGCATCCTTTAAGCATCTACTCTGTGCAAGGCATGTGCCAGGCTCCACAGGGAAAGGGGTAATTAAGGCCAGGTGGCACACTTGGGCAGCTCCCAGATACTCCCTCTTGGGAAATGAAAAAGCTTATGAGAACTTAGATGCCATGTCCACCAGCAAAGGATCCTGAAGAACTAGAACCTTGAGAACCCAGTGGACAGACCCTGCTTATCTCAGTCTGTGGTTCTGGCTGGCCTAGAGGGTGGCAGTTAGTGTGTCTAATTCTCTCTTCTTATTTTGGGTAATGGATGGAATTTACATACATAATAAGAACTGCACGTTGCAGAAGTTACAGCTCACTCAGTGCCTGTGGAATCCTACAGGCTTGTTTTCCGTGGCTTGTAAACATGGAACAAGACCCAGAGTTTACATTCATTGGTAGTTAAACCCTTGGGAACATGTTCCATACAAAGCCTAACAGCTACCAGAAAGTCACACGCTGTGGCTCGATTTGTACAGATGTACGCTTCCCCCCGACCCCCGTTCTCACCTATCAAAGCGAATCTTTGAGATGAAAAACTTCATCTTCTCTGATGTTGTGTAGACCTCCTCCCTGATCGCTCTCTCCTAGCCCTTAATCCTTCACCCTTCACTCAACTGATGGAGCTTAAGAAACAAATTTTTTCATCTAGATGCACCCATGTTCCTCAAGCCAAAGTAGGGCTGTCATAACCGTAACAAATGGAGTTTCCCTATTTTCCTGGATCACCCAACCAAGTAGAGAGAGGCCTTCCAGGGACCTTAGATTCTAGAACATCTCCAGGCGTTCTATGGGGAGGTCAGTAGTCTGAGCAGAAGCCTGCCCTCATCACACCTCGGTGCTTGCAGCTCATCAGTCACTTTTACCTCCAAAATGCACCTTGAATCCATCCACTGGTTGCCAGCTCCACCTCTGCCATCGTCATCTCTGGCCTGGACCACTCCAGCACACTCTGGTCCTCCAGCTGCTCTTCCACCCTCGCCCTTTTCTAATCCATCCTGAATAAGGAAGCCCTGGTCATCTTTTCAAAAAGTTGATCCGATCGGTGGACTTCCATTTGTAAAATATTCCTCTAGCTCCTCAATGCCCTTAAGATAAACTAGAATCCCATATGGCCCCCAGTATCTTGCACGATCTGGATTCTGCTGACATTTTCAGTCTCATTTTTGCCCCCCTCTCCTATTCTGGCCACACTGGCCTTTTCTAATCTCCACTTCTGGGCAGTGCTAGCTTTTGTTTTCTGCTCTTGGAAGGTTCTTCTTCACTGATCTCCTGGCTGGTGCAGAGCCATCCTTCAGGACTCACCAGCGTGCCTGCCTCCTCTCTCCCAGTCTTCATTACATTCTCCCCAGGATTCTTCATCATAGAACCCTGCTTGATATAATAATACAGCATAGTAATGTAGTACAGTAATGCATTGGAAGTATATATGTGGACGTTCGCTGTCTCTCCCCAAACTAGACCAAATTCCGTCTAGAGCAGGGACCCTCTTACTCGTGGCAGGGGAGCGATGAGCAGATGGGTAGATGGATGCTTGGCGATGGGCCGTCTGACTGCTCAGGCTGCCACAGGGCATCCGCCCTCTCCCCATTCCTGTCCAACTTCCTGCCCTGGTGTCTGTGGTCACCGATGCTACACCTCACTGCCCTTGCCGGGTCACCCAAACCAGTGGCATGGATCTAAAGATGCACCTCACTCCCTGCAGACTCCCTTGAGATTTTAGCAAACTGGCTCTTTTCATTCTACAGCCCCTGCCAGCCCTTCTGGTGCCCTTGTAAGAACAGGCAAAGCTGCCTCTACCTCAGGTGGATGCAGCCCGTGCAGGGCCCTCCTCGTCCTCCTGCCAGGCCTCCTTGCGTGTGACACAACCTGTCCAGCCAGACGTGGCAGCCTTGCTCTATGCTCGCCCTTGGTTGCAGACCTCTCCCTGTGGGTTCTAGCTGGAGTCGGCCGGCAGGGCTGGGCCCACGGACAGTCCCAGGCACGAGCACAGGGCTGGGCTCAGACCACCCAGATGTGGTCACAGCCTACATGTGGCTCGACCCCTTTGCCAACGGGAAGGTGACCTTTGGGGGATGAAAATGACTTTTACAGTAAAATGTAAATGAAGGTCACTGTCCCACAGGTTAAGGTGCTCTGTGTAAAGGTACTTTTCTAGTTGTGCTACTCTGCTGCTCGAGAACCTTCTCTGACTTTCTTATTTCCCCATAAGACAATCCAAACTCCTCAGCCTCCTCCTTGAAGGCCTTCCACCCCCTGCTGAGCTGTGCCTCCTGCCCCATCTCCCTCTGCCCCCTTCCTACTTTCTCTGCTGCTGTCAAATGAGTCCCCTCCCTGGCCTCACACCTGCCATGTGCTTCTCCCATCTCACACTTGTGCTCCCAGGTCCCCGGGCCCTCTTCTCAGCCCACCGAAATCCTCTTTATTCTTCACTCCTCTCCATTAAGCTTTTGCAACTTCAGAGACTGATGGTCTCCGTCTCCTGTAAACCCCGTCCATCTCTTCCGTAACCATCTCGACGTACCATTCAAGTTCATGCACATCTATGTCCAGTTTCCCCAGTCAGGCTGTAAATGGCATCGAGAGCTTCATTTAGGAAAAGGAATCTGGCTGTTTTTCCCATCACTGGCTCCTCCAAGCCCAACAACCAGTGTTCTTGGAAAAGCTGCCAAAACCCGACACTTGCATCACAGATGCTGGAAGGGGACATGGTACCAGGGACATGACAGGCTTTAGCATCAGGCAGGTCCCTTATGTAGCGAGCTGGACCACATGCTTCACAATGTACACAGTTCCTCTTCCCTGCAGTGATTTATCTTTCGACCTCAGAAATCGTTTCTTGCCTTATCAGTGCCTTTACTGTGGTTCACTGGTCCCACCCCCAGCACCTAATTCATCTTCCTGCCAATCAAATGAGTGAAGGCCTTGCTAGTGCCTCTGTCTGGGCAGTGCTAGCAGGACGGCTTCACGGCTCTGTGGTGGGCAAGGTTCCTTCACTGACTCCTGCTTTATTGGGCTCTTAAATTTGGCACTTGTGTTCTCTAACTGTAATCATGCTTTCATGGAGAAGACCGTGGAAGAATTTCAGGAGAAATGTGGGAGACCGAAAAACAGGATTTTCCCCTCTGTGTGTCTTGGTGTCTGACTGAAGAGATTAATACGAGAAGATAGTGGTTTCTGACCAGCTCATGCTTTTTATTCCATGTTCCATAAATCAATCAGATAAACCAAACAACATGTCAAATCTATTTAATATTTTCACCATGTTGGAATGTTTGCTTTTGGTTTCCTGGACTGTTTCTTGTGAGAAAGAGAAAACCCTGGAACATGTTCTGGATGTTCTGTAACTAGATCCACTGCCAGGAAACTCTGTAGTTTTTCACTTACATAAGAACATCCCTGCACAGAGGGAGGAGGGCCTGCAACTGGAAAGGATTAAAATTACCAGCCAAACTCAGATCCTAAGTCTGCGGTTGATGAGCTGTTTGGCTCTGAGCAAATTTCTTGACTGCTCTGTGCCTCAGTTTCCTCCTCTGTCAAACAAGGATTGAAATTGTACTTGCCTGAAGGAGGCAGTGTGAATTAAATGAGCTCACACACGTAAGCTCTTAGCACAGTTTTTGACGCGTGAAGGACACAGTACAGTACGCGTTAGCTTTTGTTCCTACTACCCAACTGCAAGGGATTCCTGCAGCATCCCAGGTGGCCCTTTTCTCCAGGGGTCCTTTATGCCTTCTCTCTTCACAGTTCGCACCATTCCCTCCCCCCACCCCGTGTAGGTTATTTCCTGACTCCTTTTTATGGGGAAAGTAGGCTTAGTTCATGAGACACTCCAGCCAAACTCATCCCCCTAAAAAGTGAAAATACACATCAGTTACATCACTTTCTCAGGAGGCGCTGATCCCAATCTGCCTTTGAACTTTTTAACCAGACAGATTTTTGTTCCTTTCACAGAGAGCAGCCTCCCTCCTGAGAGAGTCCCTGGAAGCCAAAGTGGGAGTGTTTGGAGATCTCAGTCCCGAGGTGGCCGAGACATACCGGCTCCTGGGCAGGGCCGACCTGGCACAGGGGAACCAGAGCGGTGCCCACAAGAAACTGAAGAAGGTATGAAAGCGGAGAAAAACCCGCCCTGCCTTCCCCGCAGGTGGCTTTCTCTCCCTCCACCACACTCTTTTCAAATGAGACTTTACGGGTGGCTTGTTAAGGGAAGATGATGTCACTTTCGCAGTTGATCTCAGCTAACACTTTTTGGTTAAAAGATATAGTAATCCTTTTATGCACAAAGATTTTTAAGTGAATTTTCAAGTTTTTTTTTACTATGCAAATCATTTAAAATTTGTACCTAGTGTAATTGATCAATCTTATTTTATTACACTCTTTCTGTAATGCCCAGTTTATAGAGTAAGTCTCCTATGTGTTCTGGCACTTCTGTGTCTATTTCTTTTTAAATTTGGAGTTTGTGTGGATGGTGTGAGGTGTGGATCTAATTTTATCTTCTTCCCAAATGACAGCTCAGTTGTCCAGCACCATTTTATTAAACAGCCCGTCTCTACTCCAGTGAGTTGAACTAACACCTCCATCATATACTACATTTCCATATGTACTTGAGTCTAGTTCTGGATTTCTTTCTATTCCACTTTCCTCATTGTTTATTTGAATTCTAGGACCTCATTGCCTTAATTAAAGAGATTTCATAGCATGATATAACACTTGGTAGGGTTAGACTTCCCTTGTGATTTTTTGCGGTTTTTTGTTTTTTAATCCTCCTCAAATATCAGGTGTTCTAGATATCCTTGCAAGTTAATTTTTCCACATGAATTTTGGTATCAACTTGTCTAGCTCCATAAAAAGTTTGGTGGTATTTGTTGGAGAATTTGGAGAATTACGTTATTTGTAAATGAACTTTGGGAGAACTGACATCTTTATGCTGCTTAATCATTCTACCAAAGAACAAGGGATGTCTTTATGTGGGTTCATGTCTACTTTGTATCATTTGGGCACATTTTAAAGTGTTCCTTACATAGGTTTTGTACATTTCTTACTAAGGTGATTCCTAAGCATTTTTTGTCATTACTGCTGTTAGAAATGGAGTTTTATCCACTATTATACCTTTTGACAAGTTATTTTTGTGCATACAAAGACTATAGTTTCCTCTATGTTAATTTTATCTTCTTCTTTTCTTGCCTGAGTTAATTTGAGCATTGGTTCGCTCAAGTTTTCCAGGTACACTATTACATCATCCGCAAATAGTTTTACTTTTTGTTTTCCATTTTTTATGCATCCAGTTGATTTATTTTGTCTAATTGTATTGGCTCATACTTCCAGTACAATCGTAAATAATGGTCAAGATAATTGGCATCCTTGCCTTGCTCCTGATCTTAGTGGAAATGCCTCTAGTGATTCCTCATTTAATATATGCTGCCTTTGTACTAAGGTTTATATATTTTATCATGATAAGGAAGTATCCATCAGTCTCTATTTTCATATTTTTTAAGTAGAAATAATTGCTAGATTTCATCAAAGGCTTTGTCAGCATCAATGGAGATGATCATGATTCTTCTTAGATCATTTAATATGGTATATTTTATTATAATATTGAACCAACTTTGCATTCCTGGAATAAATTGCCTTAGTCATGAGGAATTATTTTCTCAATATGATTTGATTCTGTTTGCTAATATTTATTTTAGGCTTTTTGCAACAATATTTGTAAGTGATATTTGTTTAAGTATCAATGTTATTTTCCTTCCTAAAAATAATTTGGAATTTTACCTTTATTTTCTAAGCACTGAAGGATTTTGTGCCACATTAAAACTATCTAATCTTTGAAAGTTTGTACCATCTGTGAAACTCCTTAGACATGGAGCTTCTAGGGGGGAAATTTTCTTGACAATTTTCTCTATTTCTTCCATCTCTAATGGGGTCATTTTGGTAAACTATTTTTTCTAGGTAATTTATCTATTTTACTTACATTTTCAGATGGATTTGCACAGAGATTTACCAAGTAGTCTCATGAATTTTAAAATTTCTACTTTTTTAATAGTTATTTTCTCATTGTAATTCTTAGTTTTGTATTTGGATTTTCTTACTTTTTTCTTGACTGAATTAGTGGTTTGTCCATTTTGTTAATTTTTCTAAGAAACAGGATTTGAATTCCATAGGTCACTTGCCTTCCTACTCTCTATTTCATTAATTTCTGATTTTATCTTTATTCTTTCTTTCCTTGTGATTTGTTTTACCCTGTTGGAGTTTTTCCTTTCTTTTTAAATTGGCAATTTGATTCATTTGGGTTTTCATTTTTATTGATGTAAGTGTTTTAGGCTATGAATTTTCCTCATTATTGCTTTAAATGCATCTCATAAGTTCTGTCATGTTATGTTTACATTATATTAATTCATTTTAAAATGGTGAAAACCTGGGAACCTTTAAGTATCATAACTGCCCAAACCAAAAGAATTAACTTTAGTTCTGAGTGGGCAGTTCTATAACTCAAGCCTTTTCTCTTTTTGTGACTTCTGATTCTGCTACACAAGGCACCAGACTTGGTAACATGTGTGGTGCCCATTTTTTTAATGAGATAACACATGTATCTATTATCAACTAGTCAGCTTAGTCATTGGATACCTTCTATGGGCCAGTGACTGTGCTAGGCAGACCTGGGGAAAGACCATGAATAACCAAGACAAATACGCTTCTTGTCCTTGTGAGACTTTCTAGTCTCGGCAGGAAGATACATTAAACAAATCATTTCAGAGAATTTAAAAATTACGCATATGCCAAAGACGTTATGGTGAGGGAAGAGGTGAGAAGGGAAGCTGAGGGTGGCAGTTGCTCTAGGTTTTAAGCTCCATCCTCCACTTTTAAGCTCATGCTTAGTGAGTGATTGTGCCCCTGGCACTGCACTAAATGATTGAGATCTATTACCTTAAGCCCTTAGAGCAACCCTAAGAGTTGGAGGCCTCCACTCTCAGTTTTTACAAAGAAGGACACAGGCTGAAAGCATGTCTCAGCCTTGGTTGCAAAGCGAGGGGTTGTCAGAGTGGGGGTTCAACACCAGGCGGTCTCTTCTACGCCGTCATCTACTTCACAGCTTGGGCTTCCAAGTAAGGTTTTGTTTGAACAAGATCTTATACTTTAAAAAAAAAAAAAAAGTTTGGAAACCAGTGGCACAGTGGGGAGCATGCCAAAATAAGGATAAGTAGGAGCCTTTGGGTTGCCACTGACAGAATACAACTCAACTAGCTCAGGTATAAAGAACGACTGTTGTCTTGTGGTTTCCCAGGAAGCGCTGACAGGCGCATGATTCGCGGGGCAGGGACACCTCGGAGCCTCAGGAGATAGTGACAAGGCCAGATTCTCCGGCCACCAGGGCTCTCCCTCCCTAGGAGTCCTGCCTGCTTCTCTCTGCACATCCTCCTCCTCTCTCACGGCAGCTTCTCCCCTCAAGATGGAGATCAGGGCTGCCAGCCCACCAGAGTTTTGCTTCCTTTCGCCAGGGACGTTTCTCAGGCACAGCTTGGAGGATCTCAGGGCCAAGTCTGAGAGGCCTGGCTTGAATCCAGCGCCCACCCCAAATCAGCCACCAGCGGCGTGGTGGGGTGGAAGGACATGGTGCCCGCGGTGGAGGTGGTGCAGGAAACACAATCCCATAGTCAGCAGACCTGGGACAGGGTCACTAGGGCCGCTCCCTCCTTGGGGGTGTGTGCATTGAGTATAATAGGCGTGCCACAGCCCCTTCCCTTAAGAGCGTCCCAGGCCAGCGAGGGACTTACAGACTGTAAGCCCCTAACTCTGACATTATGTGTTTAGTTCTGCTACAGGTCCATCCTGTGATCAGTGTGAGGAAGGAGTTTAGGGAAGGCGTCCAAATAAGTAGTCCTGAAAAAGAGCACAGCCTAGCAGAGACAGGGATTACCAAGTGGGAGATGGGGTGGGAGAGGAGGCCCAGGGGCGAGAGAGTGGAGCCTGTTTAAGAAGCAAAAAGCCGTCGGGTAACTGCCGAGGAGCAGCTGGGAAAGACCTTGCTGTCTTGTTTGCAGGTGAAGGGGCTGAGACTTGGTCCTTTAAACAAGGATCCCAAATGTTGGCTTGCAGGTCGAATCCAGCTCACTACCTGTTTCTGTGTGGCCCCTAAGTTAAAAATAGTTTTTACAGGTGATTATAAAACCTGCAGTCATTTTACAGGTGATCGTCAATTGACTTGATGGTATAGAAGACTGACTTTGAACCCCAGCTGAGTGAAATGTTATCCCCCAAAAAGGAAACCCATTCTTTTCATTAGTACAACTAGATTACATTATTATTGTATTTTAAATTTCATTGGCAAAAGTTTGTGGCAATTTGTTTCCTCCCTTCCTCCCTAAGTACCTACACAATAGGTACGATTTTTATCTCTTGGCGCACAAGGTCTAGATAATATTTACCACCTGCCCTTTGCAGGAAAAGCTTTCTGAACCTGGCTCTAAGTGGCTGGGAGCCATTGAGGGAGTTCGAAGCAGGGCACAATAGGATTTGTTCTTTGGATTTTTTTTTAATCACAGTGAGGACAGTGTAGAGAATGGAATGGAGTGGCCCAAGAATTGAGGCAAGAGGCCTCAGTTTTCTCATCTGAAAAGTGGGGATAACAGCAGCCCTGAGCCCTCCTCCCCTCCCGATTTGTTCTCAGGCTGGGATACTGCGAGGCTTGGAGGCTTCCGGGGGCTGCCCGGGTGCAGAGCCCCGGGGGCAGGGTGGGGGGCTGGCCTGACTGAGTGCCACCCACCCTCGAGAATCTCCCGCCTCCTCTCTCCCCTGAGGAGGGGAGCTGCAATGTGGAAAAACTCCTCTCAAGGCTCTGCCCACACACTTCACTGCAGGCAGGGGAGGGAGCCAGGAATAGCAGAGGACGGCGAATGCTAGCAGCTGCGCGAGCCATCTGACTCGGGCCACACAAACCTTCCTGCGGCCCTGCTGGCTCCAGTGGGGACCAGTTCACTCCACTGCTGCCAGCTCGCCGGGCGGGCTGGTGTTGGGGTGGCTCCTGCGAGTTCCTAAGCCTCACGGCAACGCTCCAGGTCCGACCTCAGCAGCTCTGATTTGCAGACAAGGGGCCTGAAGCTCCTAGAAGTTAAGTCAATTGTCTGTGGGCAATTTACTGTTAAGTAAAGCCCAGACTTTCCTTAATGCCAGTGGTTCGCCAAGTATGGGTCTTAAACCTCCTGCATCACGGTCACCTTCTGAACCAGAGTCTCTGGCAGGGGCCCAGGGGCCCAGGCACCTGCATTTTAGCTTCTGCAGGAAGCCTGAGAATCACTGCGCTGGGCCCCAGACCCACCAGCAGGACTGAAAGTCAGCTCAGCTTCAGGAAACTCTCAGGTTTCATCCCTCCCAGCGCCTGCAGTACAGGTTGGTGACTTTTTCCCCCTTAGTTTGGCCTCATTAACCGTCAGCCCTGAAAACAATGACTTTGACATTTTAAAGCTATCTGGCCACTTGCCAGAGTCAGAGAGGAAAGGGTTGAAATGTGTATCTCTGAGGGCTGTGCCCGCCATGGTACACGCGGTCCTCATGCCCACTTGTCCCCTTGTCCCCACCTGAGGACAGGGGCTGGCCGCTCCCGGAACCCCAGGGCACCCACAGGCCTTTAAACGTGCCTGTCGCATCTGCTGCTGAGCTGGGCTTTCTCAAATGCCATATTTAGCCCTGGGCTCGGCAGAGCCAGCAGCAGCTCTCTGAAGCTCCTGGCCCAGGGTTTCTCTTGTTTTTATCACAGCAACAGCTGCATTCCTCCACGTTTTCAACTCTGGAGCAGGAATCCATTGAATACTGGCCTTTCCAGATGTGCCCTCCTGGGCTGAATGGCCCAGGCAGGGTCCTGTGGGCATGGAAAACAGGAAGCATGAGAAACAAAGCAGGATTAAATCACTGAAAAGAAAACCACACTACTGATCTGCCTTTCAACGCATCTGCCTGCAGGGGAAAATTGGAGAACTCTGTTGGCTCCAAATGGAAATTTCCACAGCAAAAAGTTGACGTTTTTTGCAACATGGAGACCTGGATTTTCATCCACGTGAAAGGCTACAAAAAAGAATTCACAGACTGTTTCCTGGGTCAGAAGTATCTCAGGACTAACCCTGGGCCCACTGATTACAGTGTGAAGTCGAGGTTGGGTACCACCTTAATCTGGCCTCCCTCTTAGGTGCTGTCCTCATCAGGGTTCATTCCACGGCCTGATTACTTTACAGCCATGAACATTAAACATCTCCACAAAAGAACAACAACTGTATGTGACCTCTTGCTCCAAGAAGTTCAAAGCCCACTGTAATGAGCCATTTGAAAAAAGACGAAGGAAAATGGTTTTCATTCATAGGTTGTATGTGACAAAGCCAGCCCTGGAAGGGTCCTACGTGGTCCTGGGTCAAGACTCTTGAACAAGCCGTCAGGTCCTGTCTATTCCAGCCATTCCTTCCACCAGCCAAACACACAGGGCCTTCTTGTGGACGGCCATGTTTCATACACCGTTCACGTCCCATCATTCCATCAGTGGCCCACTTAGTTTTACTTTCCCTTTCGCATAGGTGGTGTTTTCCTTGTCGCCCTGGACACCGGGAAGCCCAGAGGCAAGTTTGGAGTCCCTACGGAGCCCCGTGTTAGCCCACACTGTTCGCATGGGTAGAGTCTCATTCGTCCTTGATTCTTATTTTTCTAATCGTCTTTGACTTAACCCACTGTTGGACCACAGCCCTCCCCCTCAAATCCTTTTTGAAAGAGAGAAAGGTCATAATGACACTGATTTTATGTATGAAATCCTGTTCTTGGTTTGAGAGGCATGCTGAGAGACACTTCAGGCACTCATTAGTTCCTGAGAGATGTTTGTAAACTGGTTGATACGGTATGAGAATGGGAGCTGATGGTTGAGGGGGGTCAAGGTCATCCATTCCTCACCTTCGGTGGGGAAAGTGTGGAGCCTCCCTTGCTGGCTGCGGGCTGGATGGAAATCAGAATTCCAGGTCTCTTGGCCACAGGCCGCCCTGGCATTGTCTGCTGCCAGGAAGAGGTGCTCTCCTCCGGGTCAGGCCCCCTCACCATAGCAGTCCAGGCACAGTGCCCCCTACCTTTGCTGCCCTCCTTGGAGAACACACATGGGCACTGTACAGGGACTGACCATGATAAGCTGCATTTGCTGCGGAAAGCTCTTCCAGTATCAGAACTCTTACCGTGGCTTGGTGAGTGCACGATGTCTTAGAAGCTCCAAAATTAGCATCAGTATGTGGAGGGTGCAGAACTGTGGCTCCGGGCAGACCATCCTGGCCTGAGACTGTCTGGTGACTTGTCAAAACCTCACTGGATGCAGGAGAACCGTGAGTTTATGGGTGGATGGCCAGGGATGGAGGGAAAGGCAAAACCTCCTCCTCCATAAATTCAGTGTGACCTTAAACACGTGGAAAGAGTGATGCCAACAAGGCTGGTGCTGCTGCACTGACTCAGGAAAGCTGGGCAAGCGAAATGGGCCAGGGAAAGGTAGCTCGAAAGGCTGTTTTAAGAAGGTCTGGATTTCTTGTCTGTCTGGCTCAGAAATAGGCAAGCTGTCCACTTTAAAAAGAAAAGCTACGTTCCTCTGTGGGCACACGGCGGGCGTCCCCTGGAGCAAGTCCTGCTGCTGCATTTGTTTTCTAAATATTTGTGTTGCAGTTGTCCTGGAGAGAAATGACAGTAGCTTGCTCCAAGACAGGGGCCAGGGGATGGAGGAAAGCCGTGGGGGAGTTGAGGGATGTCGATGAGGGCAGAGACCCCACGGCACTTGAGGTGAGGCGTCAGGGAGACAGCGAGGGTGACGTCCACACCTCCAAGACTGGCACTCAGACACTCAGCGAGAGCTTTTCAGACGGGCCGCTCTGAGCAGCCGTGTGAGGGGCAGTGCCTGGGCCCCCTCCGTTCTGTTCTCCTCTCCTGTTTCCCTTGTCCTAGGGCCCCGGGTCCCACCCTACCTGCATTTCTCGTGGGAGGCTTCCTACCCACCTGTGCAGTAATCATCGGGTCTCAGAATTAGTGGCCCTCCAGGTAAGGAAGCTGCTGGCGTGTGTGTGTGTGTGTGTGTGTGTGTGTGTGTGTGAGAGAGAGAGAGAGAGAGAGAAGAGAGAAACAGGGTATGCTCCCTCAAACACTTCCCGCTTCTGCCTGGGACCCCACCCCCACCCCTACCTGGTGCTCTTCACGTGCTTGAGTCCCCATCCTGCAGGTCTCAACCCCGAGGTCACCTCAGAGAGGCCTTCACTGACCCAAGAACCGTCTACCACCACTGAAACCCCTCCTTTGTGTGTGGGGGTGCTAGTTAATTAGGGTTATTTACTTAATTTTTTTAACAAAGGTTCTGGGGAATTGAACCCAGGACCTCGTGCACACTAAGCACACACTCTACCACTTGAACTAAACCTGCCCCCTCTCCTCCTTTATTCTTTCACAGCCTACATTCTCTTTTCTTTTCCACAGCTCTCATCAGGAGCTGTGATGACGTGTTTGTTTACATATTTTTAAATACCTGGTTCCCCCACTCCAGAAAAGCCCCCACCCCTTGCTCCATCACTGAGGTGGACACAGGCTTGGCCTATGGCGGGTGCTTGGCAAACACCTGCAGAAAGGCGTGGTGGTGGCAGTGGAAGACGCAGGCCCAGCGCACAAGGCTGGCGCTGACGGGCTCGGGGAAACCAAGCCCCACACGTGTGACCCGTTTTTAGAGGAAGATGCTGTCTGGTGAATTGTGTCTTGCTTCGTCCTTTCAATTCCCCCGAGTTCATCATCTAAGTAATCATTTCTGCTTGCCTGGTAAAGATAGGTAAATGAAAGCATATTTGTGTTTTTCTAAACTTTTAAGATATTTCACACTTCCATGTATTTTGGTTTCTGGTGTCTTAAGAGTAGCCTTGAGAATTGACATGAAAATAGAAGCACAGCTCGTGAGGTCCTGGGTAATTTCTCCTCCCAGAAGAAATACTCTAGCATCAGACAAGATGTGTAAAGAAGAGGAGTGATTTCAGTTCCTGAGCATTAGAGTTGCTTAAAAACCTTTTCCTTTCTCTGGCTTTGTTTTTCATTTCATGTAAAGACAAAATACACACACTAGCATGACAGGCTTGGCGCCGACCCTTACCAGGCATGAAAACGTGTCTGTCTCCATTTTCCATCATGGAGTCGCATAGCCTTGCAAGTGAAATGGCTCTTTGCTTGCAGCCCTGGCTTCTGTTAATAAATAGGACGTGTCCTGGCAGCACCTTCATTGTGTGAAATTTCCCAATAGAAATGACGATGTGGTTTCAGGACTTAAGGCTGGAGGTTGAGGCAGAAGAGGAGGGCTCAGGGCCCCCAACCCACTTCTGCAGAGGCGCTGCTGTGAAAATAAACGGCCCTGCGTACCAACTGCTGATATTCAGAGATCCCCTCACATCAGAAAATATGCTTCCTCATGACTTGAGTCTTTAACTGTTGTGGTTCTCCAAAGCCAGAGTAGAGTCAGCTAACCTCCAGCCAGAGCTGCCCCTGAACCACCTGACTGTCCCCGCGGGGAAGGTGAGAGCTGGGGCACAGAGGAGGCCGGAGCTAGGACAGCAAATGGATGCCTCCTATCCCAGCTTGCTTGGCTCCTGGGAGCCTTAGAAACCTAACTTTCAAAACCCAAAGTCGTATCACGTATAATTTTTAAGATTCTCATCAAATGCTTAAGGATGTGTCAGTTCCCCAGGCTTCATGCGTTACTCCTGGGAAAAAACAGCCTGGTGGTCGGCGCTCTTTCTTATTGGACTTGCCTGGATTATGGTGGAGGCTGGGAACCCTGACCCACAACAGGGCTTCCTTACCAGGGGTTTCAGTGGCTGATGTATCACAGGAGCCCTGTGGTCCAGTCATGTCTTAAGGCTGCAGATAAGAATTTGGTCGATCAGTTGATCTTTTGCTTCACTTATTTAGTTATTCATTCATTTAGCAAATGCTGCATCTACTTATGTGCCGGGGACACAAAGGTGAGCAAAACAAACATGGCCCCTTTGGGGACAGCTCGCAGGCTGGTGTAAAAGCTCCCTTTTGTCTTCCTGCAGGGGGAGGAAAGCTCCTTGTTTGGTATTTAAGGAATAATAAAAACAGAAATGACTCCTCCCAACCCCTGCAGATAAAATCAAAGAGAACACATGCAGTGTAACAACTTCCTAAAATTCACCTGGATACTCGAAATTTCAGTTTTTTTGCTCACTTCAAAGAAAAGTGAGAAACACCCTTTGGAGGCCGATTTCAGACCGGAGTGCAGTGGCCTCCTTGGAAGAACCTGGAGAGCACAAAATGCCTTAATTCCTGGTGGAGAATGTTGTCCTGTCGAGGTCTGGGGAGCTCTTTACCTAGTTCAGTGAGATGTTTACAATGCCTGGTTCCCAGTAGGTTCAATTAACATTCATTGACTTTGTCTCTGTCAACGCCTCTGTTTTTAGCAAAAGAATTGAAATATCTACTTCACACAAAAAAATGCTTAAGCGAATTTAGCTAAGAGCCACGGAACGTTGAAAAATTCAATTTATGTTTCTTAGATAAGCATACAGCTACGTAAAGCATTTCCTAGTAAGAGTCAGTAGTGGATTATTTCGCTGTTTGAGTGAAGGCCATTTCAGTTCCTGGATGAACCGTTTTTTTCCGTCTCGGTGCCCGGCGTGGCCTCCCTGGGCACTGTCAGCAGAAAGGGGGTTGGGTAGGGGCTGAAGACCTGTTCCCCCCTCCTAGTCGACATCCCTTTACATCTCTTGTCACTTCAGCTCTAGTTTTGGGCAAGTTTCCTGAGTGAGAATTAAGTAGCCTTAACAAAACCTGTGACAGCAGGAAGAGAAGAGCCTTGACTGCTGGGGTCAAGTGGGTAGGATGCGAGTGGGCTCACCTCTCTCTGGGGCTGGTTACTGAAAAGGGTCGCTTTACCCAACCACGACCCTCTCTCCTAACTACTGTCTCTACTAACATCACACGCCCTGTGAAAGCGATCAACACCCCAGGTCTGGGCTGGAGGTGGTTAGCCGAGAACCAGTGAGAATCCGCCTAAGTACTGTCAGTTGCCGCGTCATTCTTCCCAGAAATCTGTTGCATATTCAGTTAATAATATCTCTTTCCCTAGAGGATGAGCCCAGGAGAAGGAGCTTCAGTAACCAAAGGGGCAGGATGGAAATTCCTCCTGAGTTTTAGATTTTGGAGGCCACCTCCTAAGGCAGAGTGAACTGAGACCTCAGGGTGCCTCTAATAATCATTGCAATGTCGGTCAAATTCTGAATCCTCAGTGAGTGAATCAACACCAAGGCATGTTGACATCAACTCCTCTCAAAATGAGCTGCACGGGAGGCACGCGTACATACGTCAGTGGGAAGTTTGGGTGGGCTTACAATTAGACCTGATCTTTCACACTGAGTGAAGGTATTCCTGGCCGAGCTGGAGAAAATGCAGTCTGTTCTGGCAAGATGTGCGAGCCCTGGAGAGAGGCCGCCCCCTGACAAACACGAGTGAAGGGAGAGCTCTCTTGCTTCCTGCTTGCTGTCCCGGTCTGAGCCCTCCTCTGCCGGGCCCTGTGCGGCCAGCACCCGGGCTTCCTGCGGCTGTGAGCCAGACCAGGTGGAGCGCAGGAAGAGGTTACATCACGTGTCACGGGTGTCTGTCCCCTTCTACGTCCCCTCAAAGCAGCACAGAACTTCCTTGAGGTTCCTACACTTCCAAGGTCACAACAATCTCTCTGGATTAAAGCAACACTAGCTCAAACCCAGGGAACCAGCAGCCAGGCCAGGGCCCCAGTGCAGATTCAGAACGCCTGGGACTCGCCTGGTGGAGGTGGCTGGGACCCCTGCCTTTACAGAACTTGGGTTGTACATTAACTAGAATAGCAGAAAAGGTCTCCTGTTTCTTTGTGTTATATCATTCAGCTAAGAAACAGTGAATATTTTCTGTTATTTAAAAAAAAAATCCTGCCATCCTCCTGTCTAATACTATTTCTTTCCTCCAAAAGGCAACCACATTCTCAGATTCCAGAACCACATTCTCAATTCCTTCAACTGAACCAGACATTCAGATGGTTTTGGTATTTTCCACAGCTTACATTTTGGCTGCCTGCTGTTTAATTTTCCCAAAGACCTAAAAATGGTTGGCGGATCGGAATGAATACATAGACTTCAGTAGGAAGTCCCCAAACCCTCTTGCCTTTATTTTCTAGACATACAAGTTTTAAACACAGTCTTGCATACAGGTAGTCACAGAGAGTTCTATAAAATAGTGCTATAACTGTCCATTTGTTTCCTGGATCCCCCAGCGTCTCTAAGTTGAAGGTCAGACCGCCCCTAGGAGAGACCCTGAGAATGCACTAATTCCGTCATGACTCGCATGGGTCTATGAATGAAGCATTCTTTCTCTCGTTCGGGGGAGACTTGATTTTCCTGCAAAATGCTCTTGGTGACATTTCCATAACCTCATGATTACTACTTGGTTTTCTGCAGTGTCTTCAGATTCAGACCCTCCTGTATGGACCGCAGGACAAGAGGACTCTGGCCACCCAGCAGACCATCGACGTCCTGTCCAGGTGAGTTGGCCTCCCCTCACGCTGCCCTTTGACGTCAGAATCTCAGAGGGAGCCGGTTCTCTAAGGGTCTGTGGCACTTCCCACGGAGAGTTTCACTAACTGATTTCCCCTAACTCATACACTAGGCCAGACCAGTTCCTTTGAAAACCCAGCTGGAAAATATCTCCTTGCCAGATACTAGGAAGAAATTAGCTCTTGAATAATGTCCGAAACACACGCTGGGATTCATTCTCCTGCAGGTCATCTCACCTGCTGGAGGGCGAGGGCACAGAGCTCAGCTCGGCCTGCTGGGGCCTGGCCTCGGTCCTCCCATGCCTCCCAGGCGGAGATTGCGAGCCCCCTGACTTCACCGTGAAGGCGGGCCTACGGCTGTCTCAGCCCCGGAGCAGAGGCCCGCCTCGCCGGGCCTGTGGGCTGACGGCCGAGTCCTCGCTGGGGAAGGCCCGCGGGCGGGTGCGGTGGCAGGGCCACCGTCTCGGAGCCTGCCCTGTGGGCCCCAGCTCTTTAGCAGCTGAGGGTTGATGTGTCAGCTCAGCGAGAATGGTCCCTGAGAAATCAGAAAGTGGGAGAGAAAGCCTCGAGTTTTGTGCTCCTGTGCCACGATTCCCCTCCCATTTACATCCCTCCTGAGGCACCTTCATGAACGTACCTTGGCAACTGCTAGGCTCGTCTTCCCAGCAGCCGAGGTCCGAGGGGCGCCCACTCACCCCACCCTCTGCTTGTTTGCAGGGCCCCCGAGGTGGCCGTGAAGCCCAGGCAGGCCCCAAAAGCCAAGCCGGCCTTCTGCACCAGTGGGCCACAGCCCACCATGCTGGGGAAGGCCAGGCCCGGCGCAGCCGACTGAGACCCCCCCAACTCGCCCCCAGAAAGCTGGGCAGGCCTGGGTGCCGGGGTTTCGGGTGCTGTATCAGTCTGTCCAACTAGAGGATGGAACAGCCACCGCACAGATTTTCAAGGCTGACTCTGCTCCAAATGCAACAGCGAGACTGTGCCCCTCCCGTGGACCCCATTCTGGCCGTGGGTGCCCTTCAGGGTGACCTGGTGCTTCTATCAGACATTTTTCTTTTTACCACTTTCGTGGTTTTTCCTGACAGTAAGAATTTTCACCCATCAGCACTATTGTGGCCAAAAAGCTTCTCTTCAAAAGTTCAAAACTTCCTGTGCAGGAGGCTAGACCCAACACCTGGTATTATGTATTTATTTCTATATATTATGTAGCCCCTCAGGCAGGTCTGGAGTTAGATTTGGAGCAATAAAGTCCTGGAAAAAGCTCCTTCTTCTAGGAAGTTAACAGGGATTGAGAAGAAAATGCTAATAAAGGGAAACCGCTGGGAGTGCTGGGGTCAGTATGTGCTTTTAAAATGAAGCCTGTGTCAGAGCCCCGCAGAGCCCCACAGAGCTCCGCAGAGCCCCGCAGAGCCCCGCAAGGGGCACAGAGGATCCCCCTCACTCGTGTCACTCACTCACTGAATCTGGTGGAGCACCCAGGATGTACCGGGCATGTGCTAAGAACTGGGGACACAACAATAAACAAGGCACAGTGTCCCCATCCTCTGAGAACTTGCTGTTGAATGCAGACGCTAGTCACTAAACACATGATGGTGGAGCTGGTGGAGACAACAGAGGGAAAGAACCAGGTACGATGGGGCAGGTGATGAACAGACCTGACTTGGCCTAGAGGTCAGAGGCGGCCGGTGCAGGGAGTGGCGAGAGATGAGCAGGAGGAAGGCTGACTCCCTGCTGCTGCCTCCTGTGGCCTCCACTCCAGGCAGAAACATGGCTGCTGCTCTGAAGCTTTTTTTTTTTTTTGAATTGGCACAGCCCTTGGCCCCCTGCTCTCCCAGCTGTGTTCTGGGTTCAGCATGTAGCGGGGAGGGTGGGGTGGAGTGAGCGCTCGTGTCCACAGTGGTCTTCAGTCCCCTGGGGGAGAGGCCATCAGCATTCAAGTACAGAAGACCAGAGTGGCATGTCTGAGCACCTGTGCCCATGCAGTCAGCGATGAGATCCAGGGCTGGAAGGAGGGGGGTGAGCACACACAGGGTGGGGTGGGGGTGGGAGCACTGTTTCTTCTCCCCACCTCATCCCATGGCCTGTGGCCCAGCAGGGCTGCAGGCTGGTGTGAAGATGGCTCCTTTCCGCTCCAACACCCAGTAGGAACACCAAAACCACTCTGGCTCCATTTGTGCTGGGCGCCACCTTGACAACTGATGGAAATAAACCAAAAAGTTTCGTGACAGGGTGGGGAAGGGCTGGGTCCCTAGTCCTCCTTAACAGTGTGACAGCTGACCACACAGGCCACTCCTGCTGGTACTCACACATCCCAGACAGGTCTGTGGGATGAAGGCAGCATTCAAAGGTGTCAGACCGGGTCACTACTCACCAAGTGACTATCTGGTTGAAGACACGGGTTTTGACGTGGGTGGTAGAATAAATGTTTTAAATACATACCACACTCGAGCCTGCCAGGGGCTGTCTATGTACCTTCAAAGTTCCTATGCTGAAGCCCTAAACCCCAAGTGTTTAAGGTGGGGCCTCTGGGAGGTAATTAGTACATGAGGGTGAAGTCCCACGAATGGGATTAGTGCCCGTATAAGAAGAGACACAAGAGAAACAATCTCTTTCCACCATGTGCGGGCACAGCACGAAGGCAGCTGTCTGCAAGCCAGGGAGCGTGCCCCCACCAGGAACGAACCCACCAACACCTTGATCTTGGACTTCTAGCCTCCAGAACTGCAAGAAATAAACGTCCACTTTTTAAGCGTCCCAGCCCATGGCATTCTGTTGTAGCAGCCTGCGCAGACCAAGAGAGTCCATGCTGGGTTTTTGAAAAAAAAACAAAATGTGATTTGTGATGTTACTTCTCCCTTTTCTGTATCTTGTAGGATAACACCTTGACAGCACAGAAACTAGAACACTTTTTAAAAAAAAATTTAGCCCCTACCCTGGGAAAGAATGGATTTAGGAATGTCCCACCGAAAGTCTCCCATCTATTAAATGTGTTAACTTCAAAATGAAAGGAAGACTCAAGCTGTTCACGTTTTTTTGTTGTTTTTGTTTTTGGTAAAAGGCTACAAACAGGTAAGGGTATTGACTCCTTTGTCTCAAACTAGTGCAATTTTTTCAAGCTCCTAAGGAACAGCCATGATGAACCATTCCATCCAGTCTGCACCGAAGGTTAGTAGTGAACCATCTTGGTGTGCTCAGGACTGTTCTGGTTTTAGCAATGGGAAGTCCCATGTCTCAGGAGACCCCTCCACTCAAGGCAAAACAGGATGGTTGGTCACCCCATTGCCACCAGCCTTCCAGACTGTCGTGATGACATTCTTACCACAAACCGTGCAGTCTGAATTTGAATACAAGCCAGTTGGGTTTACACTCTGCCCTGCTTTCTAGTTCTGTGCTAATAATATCAAGTCCTGATTCAAATGAGGAATCAAAGAACTTGAACTTTTCACTTCTATGCCCCCCAGTGATTCTGTGCCATAATAAAAACGTGCACGTACACACACAGATGCTTTCATTAGGATTTAAATAGAAACCACAAAAACATCTACTGGAAAACATTCTCTTTAGGAACAAGTGGAGTGTTTTTTTTTTTTTTTCTTAGAGTTTTATTTTTACACATTCATATGACATTTCCTTTTGTAGGGAACAGGAGGTTAGCAAGATCAGCTCTTTAGATGATTCCATTCTAAATATACATTTTAAAACAAACAATATCAAAACAACCAGCGGGAAGGTGAAAAACAGTCCATTAGTACCATCTCGTCTACACAGCAATAAACGTGAGAAGACTGGCTGTGTCCTCACCCTGTCCCACCAAGCTGACTATGTTGTCTCCGGAGTGACTGGTTTTAAAGGAACCGGAGCCATGGGGTGACTGTCACAGGGCACCCTGCTCTGGGGGATCCGGGGACTGAGTAACATGGCAGCTCATGACTCGGTACTGGTACTCCTGGCAGGATGCTTCTGAAGATACGAGTTCCAACACAGACATAAAAGTTAAGATCTAAGATATTTTCCAAAGGAGGTGAGCCGTGAAATAAACAACCTATTCACATTAGCACTCGTTAAGTGACATTAAATGAAGCCCACTTAGACACACATAACGGACTCCTCTCCGTCATCAGTCTTGTCATCAAAACAGTAGGCTGTCACCTTGACCAAATTCTCACCAATAAATCACTTATACAAATACCATTCACCACCTACCACTAACATAAAATCAGCTCACCTTTCTATTAGAAACGAGAAGTCTTTGTTGGCAAAGCCGTCACCTCTGTACCAACTTGTCACAATCACCAGCGACTTCATTTGGCAGGTAACAAAGGTTCCCGCTCCCAGTTCAGATCAACTTTCTTTCTCTACCCTGCTTCACGGTGTTTTTAAAATAGATCATCCTGAAAGCTGTGCTGCATTTAACCTCCACGTTCGATTAGGAAAACGCACTCTCCCTAAACTACCTGCTGTCACCACTCCTGGCCGCTGAGGAGATACGCATCTTGGGGGGGGCGTGAGGGCCATCGTGTGAAACGCAGAGGGAAGACCCTCAAATTCCATACCTCCCCCCGACCCGCCGCGCCGCCCAGCATCATAACCTACCTGAGGACAGCACCTCTCGATCGTTACCCCTCAGTGCCCTAGCCAGGCAGTTCTACAACACTGTGTTAGAGGAAGTATGGTTTAGACAACATGTGAAAGGAACTCGTCTGGGTTAGAATAACACTGTGCTGCTATAAGTACTATTTTTATGTGATGCTACACCTTTAAAGATGGAAGCTTTAAAAACAATACCCTTGTGTCCAACAGAGCCACTCATTGTCCTATCATAGACTCAGTGGTGCGTGTCTGCAGGTCCACACTCTGCAGCCCAGGAGAGGAGGTCCTCTGCCCTCCCCCGGGGCCCTCCCCGGGGGCTTCAGGGCTGGGGGGCAGGAAGGGCACCCAGTTCCCTCCCCAAAACATCTTATTCTATTTAACATATTATTTGTGTTCCTGGACAAAACACCCCAACTCTAATGACTTCTGTCAAAAGTGTAAAAACCTTCGTGATGCTGGTTGCCTTGTTTCATCTCTTGACTCTTCAAGCTCAGAAAGGCCTCCATCCCATCTTCCTGGGCTTCCAACCTGACTGTGCGTGAGCGTCCCTCGAGTCCAGCCGTGGTCTGAGCATCAACGTCCTTCTTACTGTCTTCAGGGTCTGCCTCCCATCAGTACAACTGCCTGTTTCGATGCTAAGGGCTAAGGTGCAGGAAAGCTCAAATATACTCTGACGAGAGCTGGCTACTCTAAAGGTTATAATGAAGAAAACTATTTATTTAGACTGTGCACTACTTAATGACCTAGTTCCATAAAAAACTGGTACTGTAAGCGATTCTCCATAATGACCACCTCCTGGCCCCTTCCGGACCCACTATAGGTTTCCAAGAGCCCGTGTAAACACAGCAACTGTGCTGACTGGAAACCCTGTGCTAGGCTGGAGCTATCCTCTCCATAAATAAAATACTATATGTACTTTTTAAAGTTCTGCACGTAGAAAGCAATTCACTCAAGTCTTAAAATGAATTTAACTCTGTGACAAGTAACTTTTTCCTAAAGATGAAATCACTTAGATTTTTTTTCTTTAATCTGCTTATTTCCTATGATTTCTTTTTGAAGACTTCAGACAGAGAAAAATGTGTTCATTTTTCCCTTAAGATGTTAGTTAACTATTTCATATTGGCACATGCAAAAAAAATTTACTCTTATATATTTAATGTATATTTTACTTTAATCTCATTAGTTACCATGTAGGCATCTTACCTAGATAGTTAAATATAGTTTCAAACAGAATGCGAGGCATTTCTGTGACCAGGTGCAAAAGGGGTAGAGATCGTCTCTAGGAGTAGAAAGAAAACTCCAGAGAAAGGAAATTTTAAGACTAAAAAGATTTAAAAAAATTTTTTTTGTCAAAGTCCCAACTCAATAAAATTCCAACACCTTTTAAGGCATGAATTAGTTTGAAAACTTTACAGATTATAAAGCAAATTGACATTGCCTGGAGCACTCTTTGAAGAAAGTAAAAACGGGGAGGTTTTAATAAAGAGTGAACCTCCTTCCCTCAAAAGAAGTAAAGGCCTTTGTGTGTTGGTTGCTACCAAGTAAGACAGCATGTAAAACACAGCATCTGTTCATCAGAACCAGTGTCCCTCATTCTCCTCGTCCTGACTGTCTAGATACAGGAGGGCAACCTTCTTTTCATCCGAAATCACAGACCTCTGGTCTACCATCCTCTGTAGCTGCACCGTCTTATCAAACTCAGCCTGCTCCTTGCCCTTTTCCCCAGGGGCCTGGTGTCTGTCCCCAGCAGAGCCCTGAAAGCTCGCGCCGGCTGCCAGGTCATTCCTACTGCCAGCATCTCTCCAAGTACCACGGTCAGACTCGCTATGAGCTTCTGCTTCCGTCCCTTGGGGGAAGAGGACCGTGGCCTCTTGTGTCCAGCGGGGGGTCGCCTCTACATTACTCACGTCCATCTGAAAGGTAAATGAGGTTTCTTTGGGCCCCAGTGCAACGTGCCTTACTGTTCTGCTGCCATCTGCCACCTCGCCTAGCTCAGGGGAGTCTCCCGAGCCAGCAAGGGCAAATGCTGTGGAGACGGGTCCGTGGAAGACAATGTGCTCAGAGGTTTGGGTTTCTGTGGGGCCCAGCTGAATGTGCCTAAAGGACCTGCTCATGCCCGATGTCACTTCCACCCCAGACGTGTCTCCCACGCTGGTCTCCTGAGGAGACCCAGCCCCTTGGAAGGTGCTCCTTTCAGTCATCAGGATTTTCCTCCCCACGGTGTAACTGCGGGTGGCCTGGCTCACATCCGCCCCGCCCTCGCTGTGGGCACTGCTTTCTGAGTCACTAAATTCCCAGGGCGGGGGAACTATCTGCTCGGTGGTTTGGTGCCTCTGAGACCCGACTCTGACATGCATGGTGGATGTGCCACTCCCTGTCCACGCTTCAGTGTCCACAGAAGCTTCTCTGACCTCCAACTCCACCTGCTCTGAAAGGGGGGCTGTGAGCTGGATTTGCTCACTGAACCCCTCTCTAGGGCCTAACTGAAGGTGCGTTACAGAGGTCTGGGTACCCGCTGACTCTTCTGTTTGAAAATGATCACCAGCCTTCCCTGTCCCAGAAATGGGGGCCTGAAAAATTATCTCCCTCTTAGCATGAAACTGTTTGGAGTTAAATGAGCTGTGCCTCCCCGATCTGTCGGCGTCAGTGGAAAGCTCTGACGGGCCAGGCTCTTCTGCATCCCCTGCCTCGGGACAGGCAGGGACAGGCCCCTGGAAGACGACTTCTGTGGACACTTGACTTTGATCGGGACCCAAAGGAAAGTGCCTCGCAGACCAGCTGGCTCCCGCCGAGCTCGCTGCCCGACTCAGGTCGCTTTCCCCACTTACCTCCACCACTTGTGCAGTGGGTCCTTCGGGTGAGACTTGCTCAGTCCTCCAAATTCCAGGGGGCGCTATTTTAACGTGCCTTACAGACTGAGTGACGTCCTCTAGCACCTGTGACTGGGCAAAGCCCCTTGGGCTGGTGACTTCCACGGTGGCCGACACCGGGCCCTGGGAAGCGACCTGCTCTGGGCCAGGAGAGGCGGGGCCGGCGTGGGCATCCTCACCAGAGGGGCTGTACAGCTCCCGGGTGGCCCAGCGCTTGAAGCGGAAGCCGGCAGCCGGGGCCTCCGCTCCGGCCTCCTCGTCTGGGCTCCCAGGTGCCGGGCTGTGCCGCTTGGCCAAGCTGTCCCGTACCACCGCCTCCACCGCCTTCTCTATCTCACCCGCCTCATCCTTGCTCAGCTCCTCCAGGTCTAACTGGTCGGCATCGACAGTCTGCAAGAGGTTGACTTCGGCAACTAAGGTCACAGACCCACCTCCTGCGGTCTGGACTTTCTTTACGTCCACTGAAACGCCCTCGGGCCCGCCCTGGTCCTCTCTGGTCAGGGCAGACAGCTCCTCCTTCATGCGCTCCGGGAGGCTTTCTTCCAGCTGCTCGATGACCTCCACCAGCTGGTGTCTGGGCTCCTTGAAGCCTTCCTTAATGGATGTGTGGAATTCCTGTGGTATCTTAATTTCCTTTTCAATGACTATGGGTTCGGTATGAAATTCACCACTCCTAGTCGGCTCTTTCCAGTGAGTAGAACCCAGGTCCCCCTCCAGAAATGGTTCTGGAACATCCGGTGGCTTCACAACCTTCTCTCCCAGCGCTTCGTCCTTATTGCCTCTTCTCCAAGACCCCGGTACAATTTCATCCTGCCAGGAGTACCTGATGGTGGATTCCTCTTCAATGTGGATCTGCCCATACACGGAGCCTTCGTCTCCATCGCGCCCCGCAGGCTGTTCATCCGGGGTCGACACGAAATAACTCTGCTCTCCCTCTGAGTCACCTGCCTCCATCACTTCTTCAACGTGAGTTATGTCCTCTTGGGGCGGCCGAGCCTTTTTATGTCGACTCCCTGAGAACGTGACATCTGCTTCTTCATAACCTTCCTCCTCCTCAACAAGCCCCTTGGAGCCCGGAGACGCATCTTCCACCTCCTCCACCTGGAATGGGGTAGAAAACTCAGCCGCCTTCTCGCCCCCGACATAGCTCATGGGCTCTTCAATGATCTCCACGTTGACGACCTTCGCCCTCCCCTCTCTCCCTTTCAGCCCGAGATTGATTATATCTCCGATCACCCGCTCAGCTGCCTTCCCTTTCAGCCCCACCTCCTTAGTACCCTGGTTTAAGAGGTAGTCCAGGCCCGTTTCATCCAAAACATCAACCTCCTCAGTCAGTTTCGACTCCACGACTAT
Source organism: Camelus dromedarius (assembly GCF_036321535.1). Lineage (NCBI taxonomy): Eukaryota > Metazoa > Chordata > Mammalia > Artiodactyla > Camelidae > Camelus > Camelus dromedarius. The sequence goes on from NC_087464.1 coordinate 7,234,074, forward strand.
CTCAGTCTTTGTTTTCCCGTCTCCGGGGAGCTCTTGCCGGTCCACGTAAGTGACTTTTGTGTCTGGAAAAGCACTGGCTGATGCTTCTGTCTCGGGGGAGTGGGTGAACTGCTTCAGGATACTGGACACGATGTTTTCGGCTATGGTCTCGGTCATGGAGTCGCCTTTCAGAGAGCCTGTGGTGTCGCTGGTGCTCAGCCTGAACCCAGCCTCCCTTGTTTCCACCCGTCTACCTGTCCCTTCACCAGCGTCCTTCTGCAGGGGCACCTGGGGACCTTGCGGGGCCACCTCCGGGCTGCCGCCCGGGGAGGCTTCCAGACTGATCGGTATCTCTCCCTCCCTCACACTTTTCTCCTTCAGTGACTCCTTCTCTTTGGCCCTTTCCCTCATTTGCTGGCTTTCTCGCTTTCTGGCTTCTTTATCTAACTTTGTCAGTTCTTCCCACCTTAGGTTTCTTTCCTCTGAAGCCTTCTCTTTGGAATCAAACATTTTCTCTTCTCGCTTTGTTTGGATGGTTCCCGGTCTGCCTCTCTCCTGCCCCCTCGTGGCTTCAGCTTCTGTTTCCTTTCCCAAAAAGACGGTCCTCTCATTCGACCAAGTGCTTTTGGAAGCCCCTGCCGTCACGTGGTCCCAGCGCTCCTGGTAGGGCTTTCGGGCAAGAGGGGACTCTCTGGCTGAGCTGGCGGGGGCATCCTTTGTCCCTTCGGTTCTCACTTGAGCTTCAGTATTTCTTAAAAGATCAGGGGTTGGAGAGAAAGTTCTGAGGTTGCTTTGACGGCTGGCAGTTTTTTCATAGGCGTTTTCCAGGCGAGTGGTTGTAAAGGAGGCGGCTCCGGAGCTCAGGAGGCCTCTTCTGGAAGCGCTTCCCACGGCCTTCGGAGATCCCGGCCGAGCCAGCAGGTCAGAACGCGGCGCCACGCTGTGATGGAAGGTCGTGGAGGGTGCCTTCTGCCTTGGAAACAGATTTCTCTCGTTTTCCCTCTGTAACACTGAGGTGCTGTATTGATAGGGAGTTTTTCTGAATTCTGTAGAAATTGAACAGTTCATTAGAACGATAGTTATCATTACCTGTTTTCATCTTAAAAGCATCACCACAGGTCCAGTCCCGTCCCATCATGATAAATACCTACTATGACCACAAAAGGGTCATCATGAGATTGTTTCAACCTCTGAATTATTTTTTTCCAATAGTTAAAAAAAAAATCCCATGACAATAAATTAAAGCAGGACAAGGCTTCCACACAACACTTTCCTCCAGTTACTGATCTTAAAATATCCATCTTAAATATATCAAACGTGTGGCTGTAAAGCACAGCGCATGTGCCAGAGAGGTTAGGGGTGCTAGTTTTTGTGGCAGAAATTTCAAAACATGATGATCATTTGGAATCATTCATTTCCACTCTGCTGCGGTAACTTTATTCTACTTATTCCAGCAGAGAAGAGCTTCGTAATTACTACAAAGGACATAATTACTAAACACTAAATGGCATTACCCTTCCACCCTTTACAATGCTCTTATTCGTCCTTGATTTCCATGGTGAGCCAACAAATATTGAAGAACGTAACTTTTTAAACTTTCTGATTTCTTCTATTTCTATATTTTTTTTAAAAAAAACCCAAACTTCTCATTTGAGAAGTTGCCAACACAGGAAGACAATCACCAACACTACAATTTGTTTTAATGTCATGGTCCACGGGGCTTCCTGCTTTGCTCTGGACCATGCACAGAGAGAGCTACCCGTGGGAGTGCCCAAAACCTCCTGGGTACCAGCTCTTAGGGGTGGCAGCTCGTGGAAGGAATGCAGCCAGGAGCACCAGCTGCCCTCTTCCCCAGCCACACCCATCCTGCTGAGCTGGGCAGAGCCTTCTCACCCCTGGGTCTCCCCTCGTGGCAGCCAACCACGTGTTCCCAACACACCACGATTTTGAATACAGCAACCCCCACGGAGCCTGCGACTATGCGGAGGAGGGTGTACAAGGAACACACCACGTGCAGTGTGACCTGCCCTGGCTCGGCCAGAAAGCCCTATGGAAGTTATTTTTGTTTTTGTTTTTTTAAGTTATCTTACAGGTTCTTTGGGACTTTCTAATGACCACTCTAATGTCAGTTCTGCAGCCACAGAAGTACGAGTTTGTTCTGCAGCTTTTGGCCTGAATGGAGGCCGACCCTGAGCTGCCCCCGCCAACCTAGGGTGGTGAGAACTGTGTGATCCTTCCCACCTCTGCCCTGGTGGGGTCTCGAGTTCCAGGCTGCTGACTGCCTGCCACACAGAGTAATACCTCCCCAGGCTTGTGTTAAGACTGTAGGTCTTTGGTCTGTAAAGGGTGTTTCCTCCAAAGGGTGTGACGAACAAGTCCCTGTCCACCTTCTCACCCTTCACACCCCCCAGGTCTCGTCCCATCAGCTCTTCCCTTCCTCATCACGTGGGACAGGACGCACCCCCCAAACACTGGCTAGATGAACAAATGAGCTTATCAAGCCCTTTCCCACACAATCTCATTTGCAGTATTATTTAAACTATGGCCAATTAAATAAAATCTATTTGGTACTTAAGAGAGGGATGAACGATGGTTATCTAAAAATTCATATCTACCAAGACTATTCCAGATAAACGATGCTTTACTCTTTGTCCATGGAACGAACCCGTCCAGACGGACAGCATCTTAATGTGAAACAAAGAGCTTTCCTCATATTTACCTTGCGGCACGTTTTCAATGCGCTCAGTCAAGATCAAGATCTCCGGGTTACTTTCTCCTTCCAGTAAGGCTCTGTAAAAATAGTTATTTTTAAAAGTCATTAAGAAGTAAAAGACGAGGAGTGCCTCTGTAGGCCATGTGTCTGGTCAACGGCCACACTATCAGTGTCACGCGTCTGAAGAGGCCACACCACAGTGAGGCCAGCCTGCCCAGCAGACCTGGCTGGGGAGAGCATCTATCAGCCGAATGAACAGAATGAGGGTGCCAGGGCTTCAGAAGGACTGGAGAGCCAAGGCCTTCTAGAAAGCCCTTCCAAACCCAGGGCAAGGAGAAGGAGGAGGCAGAAGGATGTGGGCCCAGGAAGGGCGGTCAGGGGTCTGGCTTCCCTGAAGCGGGGAGAGGCCCATGCCTGGCAGGCCACCCTGGGCGAGAGCCCCAGGACAATTAGTATTAACCCCTCCGGAGTCTTTCTGGAGTCATAGGTCAGGGGGTGACTAGGGGCAGACCAAGGACTGACATTTGATTGTAAATAAGGCAGGCAGATGGTGGTTTTCAAATTGGGTTCCATGGAGACACCTTAAGAGATGAAAAACAGTCGTGCTGGCAGGCAGACAGGGTGCAGACCGCCGCTCCACCACCACGCCCCCAGAGCCTCACTTCTCTAAGAAAGCAGCACAATGCACTCAACGAGGTGGTCTCTCCGGCCCTGTCTACCTGCCATGTGTATGACTGTGGATCTCCATTAAGTTGTTATTCACGCCCCTGGCTCAGACCCCTGAGGAGAGAGCACACAAGTTGGGCCCACGGCCCGCACGCTGCACCGGGTCAGCACCATGTGTCCGCCACTCGGAGACCCTGGGACGCGGGCACAACAGTTGTTCGGTTGCTAGAGCGACAGGTGAAGTCACCAACTTCAGTTCCAAGAAACACACTGTAAATGGCAAAGGGCAACCAGAAGCCGGGCCCACTTGGAAATGCTGACACGGCCGCCAAGAGCTGGGAAGGAAAACAGGGGGGACGCCAGGCCCACGGGGGGACTCGCGGGCCAGGCAGACCAGCGCCAAGTCCTATGTCCACTCATTCAAAGGTGGTGATTCCCTCAAAAGCTCTCGGAGGGACGTTTTGAAGGCCTAGCCTTGTACCACTTTAAGAACAGGGTCGAGCGCACTCTGGTTATTTTGAGAGCGTTGGAGGAAAGCTGCCTCTGAGCCACGGTGCCCGGTGAGAAATGCCAACCTCCTGAATCACGGGCTATTAGCAATGCTTCACACAGCCCCATGGGCTGCGGCCTCTCTCAGGAGGCAGGAAAACAAGCAAACAAGTGCGGGAAAACCAGGCCCCGGCCTCATTAAGGCAGCCAGACAAACCCAGAGGGCAGAAGGGAGCACTAATGCGGCCTCTGGCCGGGCTCCAGGCCCTGATAGACCCCACAGGCCTCACCAGGCAGCAGACTCCCAGCTGGGCCAGATCATCCTGATGCACTCTCAGGGCACAGCCCCTGCCACCCCGCACCACGGGCACGAGGCCGCCACCCTGCACGCCCACCAGAAGTGTGGACCAGCGTCAGGGATGGTGGAGAGCCAGAGGATGTTTCCAGAAGCAGCGCCAGCGGGGAAGCCTGCCTGGTCCTGGGTTGAGGGAGGGTTTATGTGGTGCTTCCTGGCAAAACACAGGTAGGGGGCTGTGGGAGGAAAAAGGGAAGGGGCTAGGAGAAGGTGGGGGAACACCTGTCACTCTAGACTGGAGGGGGAAGGGAGGAGAGATGGGTAGAATTTCATTCACAGGACCAGCGTCACCACTGGAACTAGAAAGGGTCTGTCCCAACCACTGGCCCATGAGAGACAATAAGGAGATGCGGGTGCCATGAGGCTCCGGTCACTCCCTCTGTGCTCAGATGCAACCACCTACAGAAAGCCCAATGGTCAATTCCAGAGACTGAAAAAAAAAAAAAACCCATTGACAGAAAGAACAACATTGCTGATAAAGCAGAGAGAGGAAGCACAGGGAGTGGTTAACAGAGAAACCTCCAGAATCAGGTGGTCTGGATTCAAATCCTGGACCTGCTACTTCCTAGTCCTACGACCCTGGGTGAGCTGCTCAAGCCCTCTGTGGCTCAGTTTCCCCATTTCTGAAACAGGGAGCACCCACAGGTTGGCAGTGGGAATGGATAAAGTGACTGGGAAGTTCTGGCAACAAAGGCTGCTGAGAACATGTGCTCAGTAAATGTCAGTCATCATCTTCATCACCATCTTCATCCTCATCGTCGACATCACCTCCTACTGACCTCAGAAGAAAGCTGATTTTCCATTAACTAGAGGAGTTCATGAAAGGAAGAGATTCTGGATTAACTAAAAGCATGGTTAACTGAGGGTTAATTCCTTTATGTAGTCATATGGAGAAGGCTAGCAACCAAGGGTATCCGTTGATCCTAATTACCTATCCTTAAAACTACAAGATTTTATTAACTTCAAATATTTCACCCAATAACCAGATAAGTCTCAGCGTTAACACATTTTATAAGTTTTCCAAAAAGTAGGACTCAAGAAAAACAAAGTGTTGTTTCTCCAAGACCTTGAGAATTTCCCAAGAAATGCTTTCCTTTGAACAGACACATTAAAAGGCACCGGTGGTCTAAAAACTAATGGAGCAACCAGAAATATCGCTAAAATGATGAAATTACCAACGTCAGGAGTTATCTGTGTTGCTTCATAAGCAGTCTAAACCCAGAGACTGAATGTTCTCAGTTAAAACCCACTGCCATCAGAAAGAGGAAACAGGTGCCCTGCATGTCCCCCGCCCGCACAGACATGCAAAGAGTCTCACCTTTTAAAAGGGCTTTGCCTTACGGTCCCCAGGTGGGAAGTTTCTGCAGTACACTTTCATATTCAGCCAAGCAAGACTACACTTTCAGGTTTTTTTGTTTTTATTTTTTGAGAGATCCTTCGAGGCTGCTTTTCATTTTGCCAGGCGAAACTGAGAACAAATGTTAACAGCCTCCACCCGCCCAACCCCCCAAAAAACGTAACAAAGCCGCTTTTAAACTCTTAATGGAGACCATCCGTCCCCCAGACCAGAAATCCAAAGTGGGCTTCTCTTTACCGTCAGTTTTGTGGTTTCTGGACTCAGTTTATTCCTCCGTATTTTTGCATTTTTTTGTTTCAATTGTGAATATCTTTTTTTTCCTATTATATTTTCTAACAGCTTACTCTCCTGATGACTGGGTTCTGTTCTTTTTTTGGGAGGGGGCAGGGGGCTATTTATTTTCTAACCATGCTTTTTACAAGTTCTCAGTCAACAGCTTTGGGCCAGATCTTTATGTCAGCAGTGGAGGGGTTCGGGACACTGCCAGTCGCCGTCTTCAGGTCACCAATTAAGTCTGAAAAAGCACCTGCCTTATGGAGAGGGCTCAGTGTAGGGTGGTCCAGTCTGCAAGCTCCAGTGCCGGGCAGGACCCATCTCCCAGAGCCGTCCTGTTTCCAGCCCCTCCCTCCCTCCCTGCCCACACTCAGGTCCTCACCACCCAAATCTCCAGCGACTGCAGGAGCCTCCCTGCCCCACTCGCCCCAAACACACATACCACTCCCACTCCAGGCTCAGACCCTCTACACTCCACCGGCCAGCGGCCGCCTCCCCGCCCCCTGGTGCCGGCCCTGGGACAGCCCCCTGCGGCCTCTGCCTCCTGGCAATCTGGGCCCGCAGTCTGCCTCCTTCCCGGGCCCTGCTCACTCACCCTGCACTTTCCTTTCCCCACTTATTTTTTAATCCTGCCTTGTGCACCTGGAGCTCCTTCCCAACACCTTTCTGCTGGTCCAGTTCCTACCCACCCCCCAACTTTCCCCGCCCCTCCAAGGCCCAACTGAAATCCCACATCCCTTGAAAATCTCTCCTAATCACCTCTGCCTGGAAGCTCTCGGTTCCTTCTCAGAACCATCTTCAGCTGATCCTGTCAGCTGACAGTAAACCACGTATTTTCTTGGAACACGCGTTCTATTATTTTAACATCTTGCTTGACTTTTCACCTAAGCACACTGTGTCCCTCCCTCCGCCCACGATACCCTCTACTTCTCCCTCCCCTTCTCCTACATCTGTTCCAATCTCTGCCATCCTTCAAGATCCAGATCAATCTCACCTCCCTCTAGAAGCCTCCCCTGATTCTCACAACTCTTCTGATTTCAGAAACCTTGCACTTGTGTGTCTTTTGGGACGGGACTTGTTCCCTGCATAGGGGGCTCCCTAGGTCCACGCAGCCTTATCCACGGCATGTGGTCCTCAGCACGTGGTCACACCTCTAAGTCCCTCTGAGCCGGCATCACCGCTGCATGCCAAGCATTGTGGAGCAGCCTGAGAGCACAGCCCTCAGCTCACAAAACATGGCTTCACGGGTGTGGCTCTTACCCACCCATCACACGTGGCCTCCATCACAGGCCCCCAAAACCCAGCTGCCCAGGGACACCCAAAAGCTCGGCACCGCCACAGATGCCGTGCTAGCTTGGTTGGCAAGTCCTCACCCAGGCTGCCCTCTCTGCCTGGGAAAACCTTCCCACATGGTCTCCTCCTGGACTCCCTTCCTGCAAGACTCAACACTGCCTCCTTCAGGAAGCCTGCACAGCACACTCCCTCCACTCCCCCATAGCACCCAGCACCTCACTGAGCCTGCCCATCCTTTGCAAGGCTGCTGTGAGACAGGGTTAGAGCTTTCTGGATGCCCAGGCTGCTCTGCAAAGTAGCAGTTAGCACACAAACCACCTGGGATCTTGTGACGAGGCAACTCTGATCAGGAGGTTTGGGGTGGGCCCGAGATTTCTCAAGCTTGACATGCCTTGTAATGTTGACACTATGGTCTACGGGTCCCTCATAAGCAAGGCCCTGGACCAGTGCTTCTCTGCCCTGGATACACCTGACAATCATCCTCAGAGCTCTAACTCCACAACTGGGCCCACCCTGCGCTAATCAAGTCCAGGTATCTAGGACTGCGCCCAGGGGCTGATGCTTCATCAGGTTCTCCGGATGATGCTCACATGCAGGTGTGGCTGGGAACCACGCCCCATCCTGTTTCTGAGCCTCTCTCCTCATCACCCAGTGCCTCAAGTAACAAACACCTGCACCCCAGGAAAAACCTCGCAGTTACGAATCAGGCAGATAAGCCTCTCCAGCCCCACGTGACTCCACTGGTGATAGGCAGACGCCTTCTCCCACACTCTCCCTTCCTCTTGGCATCCTCGGCTGCAGCCCAGCCCCATGGCTCCTGCCAATCATCACCTGCAACATGGCAGGAAAGGGCTCGTGGTCACATTCACCTGCCAGGCCAGGCACCAGGGCCTTCCAGCTGCCAACTAGGTTTGGTGAAATTCTCCAGTCTTAGACTCTGCATTTGCTTTTTTAAAATTTTATTATTTTACTAAATTATATATTTACTTATCCACTATATACCTGTATCTATAAATTATGAGTTATGCTCTGTTATTATTACTTTAACATTTCTTCTTCACCAGGAAGGTTACCAGAAAGGGCCAGATATCTGGGTTTGGAAGTGGTGACGACACTTGAGGGCTGGCCTCAGCACAACCGACAAAGTCTTGCTATACTGGAAAGTGCTTTCAACCTTCAGGAACCACGGCCCTTCTCCCACGTGTGAGAGTGCGGTCAGGAGTTGGCTGTCAGCTAAGCATGCCAGGGGCTCGGCGGCTGCAGGGCAAACCTGGGGCTGAGCCACGTGATCCCGGCCATGAGGGGGGAGCCACGCCCACCATGGTGGCAGCCACCGCAGCCCTGGAACAGCGTCCCCACCAGGCTGACTGTCCCTGCCGCCCTTGGAGAGACAGGGTGTGGGAGGAAGGTCAACATCACAGAGATGATGGGTCGAGGTCAATAAGATCACATGGGCACATGTGAAGAGGAATTTTCATCCCTGGCCTCGGAATTTGGGCAGCAGCACCAAGTACTGAAAGAGTCACGGAGGACCATAGGGCTTATCTTCGGGACACTAATCAGTGATAAAAATGCTAGGCTTTTGGCTTGTCCAAAGAAATGGGTTATTTCAACCACCTGTATGTCTTGTAGGCCTATGGGCACCTCTCAGACCAAATCCTGAGCACTGGGGGGTGGGAGGGGAGGGGTGTCCTGCCGCAGCTCTGACCACGGAGGCTGGGATCTGCGGCTGGCAGGGCCGAGCTCCGCGCTTCCCTACACAAACCTGGACTTCAGGAAGACGTGCAGTGACGTCAATCCCACTGCCCCAAAAGCACTGACGCCTCCTAAATTCCGAGGAGATGGCCGAGCCAGTCCCTAATTGGGTTAGAGAAATGCCCAGCCGCAGACAGGAGCAAACTGTCCTCGCTGACAGTCACTCCACTGACATGAGCGAGAAAGGCTCACAACCAGGGGCCTAGAGGGAAGCAAGCCGCCCGGGCTGTGAGCACCCACCAGAGGTAAGGCCCCAGCCCCTTGGGCAGGATGCCTACCTGTGCCCTCTGACTTTTCATGACACAGAACTGGGGGCAGGACAAAGCGAGGAAGGAAAGGGCTCAAAACCCCAGAAAGGCAAGGCAGAAAATCAAAGTCCCCTGATTCCAGCCCAGAGAGAGAACTTTTACAAAAAGGAGACAGAAGATACAAATGTCTGGAGGGAAAAAGACTCACCAGGTGTCACCTAACATGGCGCAGGTGTGGGTTTTCTGGGCTCTAGAATGGTGCCTGGTTTGGGGTGCCTCCCACCCCAGTCTCAGCCCCTGCGACCCATGGGAGGCCGAACCTTCCAATTTCTAGAGCACTCTGTCCCCTGGCCAAGGACAGCACATGACCCAACAGAGCCAGAGGCGGTAGAGAGGGGGGCTGAGTTCTGCTGGGATGGTGGGAAAGAGCCCCCTCCTCTGACCAGGGGAGTGGGGCTGCAAGGGCCAAAGCCTGTGGCTGCTTGGGGTCCCTCCTGCCACAGCAAGGGCAGAGCCAGGAATGAAGGGACCAGAGGTGGCAGGGACAGACCGCCCGCCTATAACCTCATCCAGGTACAAGGACCTACTGTGCCTGAAACTAAGGACTTTTATAGAGATACGAGTAATAAATGCCTTTTTTTTTAACTTAAGCCAGTGTAAGAGAGCTTCTGTCACTTGCAAGTGAGAAAAAAAATCCTAATTAATGCTTCCTTCCCCCAAATAAAACCCAACTATTTTGAAGTTTTCCTTATTAGTCAAGTTTAGCTCATCTCACTCAGCATTTGTTTGAATACCCTACCAATTTAATTTTGCAGTTGTTTACCCCATGAGATTTCTAAGGAAAAAGCTCTAAGCCTGCATCCCTAAAATGCTGTCCTCACCAGTCACAAAAGCTGCAGGAGATGAGGGGCCACCCAACCAGAGACCCTGTACCCCCAGGGGCAGGAAGGGGGCACTGAGGGCCCCCACTTCGGCACTGCTCTGCGACCCATGAGCCACTCCAAGGACATGTCCTCTGCCCCTTTGAGTGCTTTGTGACTCTCTCATCTAGGTTGGTCACCCTGAATTCAAGTCAACATCTTGATACACAAAGCCAGTCACCTGGGGCGCCATGCTGACCTTTGGGCAGAGAGACAGTTCTTCAAGGCCAAACCCCTGGAGATGGAGTCAGGACAACAGATGTCTGAGCAGAGGGACTCGGACTTCCCAGGTTCGAGTCCCAGTTCTCCCCTTTCTAGCTCTGTAACTTCTCTGAGTAAAGTCCGTTCATGTGGGAACAGGGTACCTAATCCCTCCGATCTGGTGCGTTGCCACAGCGTCCTTACCGGTAGGTGGCCACCTCCAGGCTGAGGCTAGTCTTCACCTGTAGGAGCTCCTGGTAGTCTCGCAGCCGGTCAGCCATGGCCAAGGTGAGGGCTGCCTTCTCATCCTCCATGCTGGCAATCACTCTCTAAAGAGAACAGAGGGTTTGGGGATCAGAGAACTAGAGCTTCGCTGAGTCAAACTTAAGATATCAACAGTTCGGGACACAAAAAGAGATAAAGTCAAGGTTGATTAAAAATGAAGTCATTGCAAGGATGATTTTAAATACTGCATTTTTCCCACTTGCGAGATTTCTTTCACTGCATATGGAAGATGTGGGTGGGACTCTGGCTCCTCTGTTCCTACTCCCTAATCATAATGAGTGCTTGTAAACAGACATCAGTCTGCAGTTCAGACATCAGTCAGCTTACGAGAGTCAATACATCCCACTGGTCAAGTAAGACGCTACTGAAAATAAGCCAAGATTATAAAGCAGGGGTTTTTAATATTTAAAACAGAAGTCACTCAAATCTGAAATAGAATTTCCCCCATAGTCACAATTTCTCCAATTATAAGCAAGTAAGCAGAGTTCTCTGTTTCACCTAGAAAAGATACTTCAAAATCATCTGGGGAGAAAAGCTATGCTGATGAGACAGGAATGCATTCCAGGCATAAATGTCAAAATTCAGACCTGGATCTAAGTCTTTTTTGATTGTACTTGTAGGATGTAGTTAGTACCCTGGGCTCACACCGCTCCCATCGCCAGCGTGAGCAGTTCCACTCCCGCCTGGTCAATGACCCCTGTCCCTGTTGCTCCCTGGCTGGGAGACACTGCAGGGCACGGCCGGCCGCCTCATGTATCCCCCGTCTCTAGAAAAATCCCCCTTACAGACAAATCACACAGCACACATTTGGCGAACTGGACTTAAGATGAAATGATCAAGGGGGAAGGATACAGCTCAAGCGGTAGAGTGCATGCTTAGCAAGCACAAGGTCCTGGGTTCAATCCCTGGTACCTCCTCTAAAAATAAATAAATAAACCTAATTACCTCCCCCCACCAAAAAAATAAGTTAGTTTTTTAAAAATGAAATGATCAAGATAATATTACCATCCTCAAAATGTACCATTTAAAACTGACAATATATTTCAACGTTAATAAACACAACAGCTTCATTTGTACCATTTTACAGTTTTGCACTACTCTGTGTCAGTTTCATGTAATTTTTTATAGTTACACTGGGAAATAATTGAGAAAATATTTAAACATTGAGTAAGTTCATATACTTTAACTTATGGTTTGTAATGGAAAAACAGCATTATTTCTGAACACAATTAACTAAACAGGCTACATTTTTAGACATTTATCTGTATGGAATTTAGAACTTGGAAGACAGTCAGATAAAGGAATGTTTTCATTCCTGGTGTAATCCCTCCACCAAAGGCACCTGACAGAATGCTGATGGCCCACAATTAACATGTAATGTCTGTGAAACCAAGGAATGAACTTAACTAAGATCTCACTGTGGATTTACTATCTAAAAAGATGCGTGATCAGCGTGTAAATTATTCTGCTCCCAATAACTGTTCTACATATTTAAGCGAATTGTAGTGAGGTTCTTTTTGTATATATAAAGTATGCTAGGTACAAAGACTGAAACCACTTAGCTTTTAAAGCAAAGGAATAAATTTAAGAATTGCGAGCCAGTATCCCAATGGGGACGTGTTAACCCCCTCCAAAACTGGTACTGTGAGTAGATAAAGAGGCTCACTAAAGCAGACCATCGGTCAGTCCTGATTTAAGTAACTGAGTTGCCAGAATTTAGTCACGACATGCTCACATTCTACAGTTAAGTAGCATTTTAAAGGGAGTATAAACACAGGTACAAGGTTATAGACATGTTCTATCAACATAAATATATTGACTCCTTCCTACTATACGAAATTTGACCTAAATATTAAAATTTGAAAATTTGTAGTCATGTCTTCTTCACAAAGAAGTTCAGTTATTATTAAAATGCTCAGAAAAAATGATCAGACACATTCAACTCTCCAACCACAAGCCACCTGAACAGGTCAAGACCTCCTCGCCATACCAAAGAGGCAGCACGAAGATTCTCTCTCCTCCCAGGGGACAAAGAACAGTTCTGTGCCCCACAATATGGGAAGAGAAAAATCTAACTGTACTTGAGTTAAAATAAGAACAGTTCAACCACATTTCCATGTGCGTCAACTCTTCCTAAGCTGTCAAAGGAAAATTAGTTGACTTTTGGAAGCAGGAACGTAAGACTGATGGGCTCCCAACAGTCTCCACAGAAACTGTAACCGATCCTGCTGCTTGAATATAAAGCTTCAGGCTTGGCCTCCACTTCTCCCGAAATTTTCAAACCGTGGGCCAGGCCGAGGCACTGAGGCGTGAGACCCAGCAGCTAATTCTAATCCGGGCAGAAGCAGTTTCGCCTGACGTTATAAAAGCCGGGGAGAGAGAGGTCACCTTTCTCAGATGCTATTTAGAGAAACTCTGGGCAGCATCACAACCCGTGATGATGAAACGTGGGCCTACACCAGGGAAAGCACACTGCCGTCAGTATCCAAGGAATTCACTTTCTCTTGACCGAATATGAGCAGCTCCTTGCTGCGCGAGGCAGCCAGACACAACGGGAAGCGCTTGCAGATGTCACGGCCACGGCACTCAGAATCTCGAACATTAAGAGTTTGAGGGAATTTAAATGCTGTGATAACCTTATTTAGACACAAAAACCAAATGTGTAAATAATAACAAGTAATGATTGGATGCTAACTAAGTGTTTATAGCTCTAGCCCGGACAACACCCTGAACTCCAGGCTCACCATTTTATGTTACAATATCAGGTGGATATTTCAGAGGCATTTCAAACTGAACTCTGATCTCCTGGACTCAAGCCTACCCTCTTGCAACAACCCCCTTCCTCCAGTTCTCAGCCCCCAGCCCTGGAGTTGAATTGACCTCTCTCTCTCTCTCTCTCTCCATATATATATGGATTATACATATTCCATATATATGGGATTAACAGATACACACTGCCACATATAAAATATATAGATAAACAACAAGGACCTACTATATAGCACAGGGAACTATATTCAATATCTTGTAATAACATAATGGAAAAGAATCTGAAAAAGAATACATACATATGTATAACTGAATCACTATGTTGTACACCTGAAACTAACACAACACTGTAAATCAGCTATAATTCAACAACAACAAACAAAGGAAGGAAGGGAGGGAGGGAAGGAGGGAGGGAAAGAAAGAGAAACGTGTTCCTATTCAATCAGGTCTTGGGGGCATAGAAGCTACCCAAAAATAGCCAGCCTCCAGGCTAAAAGCTCAGTTTCACAAGCCAAAATCTCCATGTTTACGGGGTAAGGCCGGTATAAATCACAAATGTCTTACAGCTTTGGCTCAAAGCCCCTTCCTGCAGCCTGGGCAACAGGGTGTATCAGTCAGGCTTCAAGTGGTCTAAAATACATATAGAATGCTGGGGCCTTGGACATCAGCTCAGCAAATTTCCTCTGGCAAATCTGAGGCAAGGGGCCTCACAGAGAGACCTAAGGCACGTACGCCATCTGGGAAGGACCGTTTTTCCCAGAGCCCTAGCCAGCATCCTTCCCCCTTGAGCTGCAGAGGGGGAGCCAGGGAAACACTGGGTACTGGGTGGGGTTTCCTGCCTCCAGATGAGGGTGGGGAGGTCCCATTAAACCATATGGAACACAGGAAAAACTAAATGAAAAACAACACTGAAACCATTCTGACAACAGCCAGCAAGCAGGCAGGGTCTGAAAGCACTTAAGGATTTTAAGATTAATGGGCACCTCTGTGCTCATCTTTAGAAAGAACACTGGTCATTATTCTAAGAAAGCAAAGTGAATACTGGTTAAAAGTTAATCTTTAATAAAATGGAAGACAGGGAATATGGCCCAGTGGTTAGCTGTTCAGGCAATGTGTAAGTAGCTAACCCAGGCTTAGCTACTTACTAAGTGACCCATGAGCCTCAGTTTCGTCATCTGTAAAATGGGGTAAATATTAGCACCCACCTCTTAAGATTGGAGTGAGGACTGAGAGTGAATACACACGTGAAGGACTGGGTACCTGTGGTACCTGGCACATGAGAAGTTCTTATTAAAGGCTAACTCTGTGTAATGAAACTTTTATTCCAGTGTATCAGTTAAATCAGGTTTTATGACAGTTTCAGTCTCCTCAAAGTTAGCGTCTATAGAATTTGAAAATGCCACGGGCTTGGGGTTAAATAACCAATACTTACTCTTTAACAAAATTTTAGCATTTTTATACTTCTTTAAAAAATACTAATGCTTGGTGTTGAGTCTTTTGGAATGCAATCTGAAATATGGTTATTTTAAGCGCAATGGGGAAAGATTCAGGATCTGGATGAGGAAATTATTAGTACAAAGAAATCTCCACAAATTGGAGCTGAAAAAAAAAATCCAAGTCCTTAATGACATTTTCCTTACTCTTTACTTTTAGGAGAGAGAAGCAAATTCCAACAGGAGAGGTATCACTGGACAGGAAGTTGAGGGCAGGGTCCTGGTTTCAGGTCAGGTGTGATACCAGGTAAGGGTCCTGTGGTCCCTGTGCCAAAGGTTTCTAACCGCACTGCTCAAGTTCCCACCTCTCCTCCAAACAGAGGAAGTCTACTTTTATCGGTTTCGTATCTAGGTAGGGGGATGAGGATGGGGGTGAGGGGAGAGGGTTCTGCTGCTAAAAATGAACACTGAAACCAGAGCTTCCAGGTCTGAAATGAGCCAAGTGAGCTATGACTGCACATGAATGGTGAGGACTTAGCCCACAAAACACACCTCAAAGAAGCCTTTTCCAAACCTGTTTGCATAGCAGGGACCCTTGGGGTGGCAGCAGGGGTTCCCTACAAAGGGGTTCAGTGGGCAGTGAGTTGGCAGGCAGTTCTTTTTGGTTAAAAGCTCTGTGAAAGCCTACATTAAAGACACTTTTTAACTTTCACTCAACAAGAGCGTGGGGCCCCGTGGAACTAGTGTCCCTGGCTACCATCACTGCAAAGGGAAGCACTCAAGTCCAGAGTAAACTATAGCCATCGGCACACACTTTGACGGTCCCTGTCCTTGCCCACCTACAAGCCTGGCAGAGCACTTTTGAAAATTATGAGGCAGTCTCAACAAAACCCATGATCCAAAAGATTAGATTCCAAATAATTTAGTACTGTATTCTTTCTATGATTTCCCACCCAGACTCCAGCTCTTAGAAGAGTGAAACCCCAGGGTAGTGCTAAGGACCAGGGGTGGTTAACAGATAATCTGCTGATTACTGTGGCTGCCTGTCACATCCCCACAGTCTTCTCGACCACAACGGCCATGTTCTCTTTACTTCTAATTTTTAAAAGACACAAAATTACTCTAACACAAAATTTAACTCAAAGGTGCAAACTGTTCCCTTTAAAATGTTCTTGAATTTGTGTGGATGTTGTTTTAAAATGTCATCCTGACAACTATTGAGAGTAGGGTTGGGAATATTTCCAATTCTAGCCTAGACCACGCAGGACCGAGGCCAACCTAGGCCTGGACGGGGTGTACAGACAAGAAATCAGCAACGGGTGTCAGCCTGTCAGTGTCGGAGGTTTGAGCTTTGCTTCTCTGAAACAGGAACTGTTCATATCATCTGCACGTGTAAAAACACCCTTCCACAGGGACCTGTGTTCCCACAACTTTTACAATACCCAGAGATCTGACATCAGCTTGTCCTGTGAGAAAAACATCTCTGATCAAACTCTTTTCTGCATTAAGGCCGCTGCCCCTCCCAAGAATAAACAAGGCAGTGACCCACGGAGCCACAACCAGCTGCCTCTAACTGAGAAGTCATCCCGGCAAAATAAAAACCGCTTTGGAAAACAATTTAAGTTTTCCCCAGGGGAGCCCTCGTGCCAATGGGGCTGCCATTTTGAACGGCTGGGCTCCCGCTAAGGGCTTGGCATTGCCTAGGAACCGCCCCACACAGGGACCTGAGGAGGAGGGAGCTGTCAACTCTGCAAGTCACTTCTGGGGCTTCTTGTCTGACTTTTATGTGAACTCGGTCTTCGAAGCACAGGAAATGGAAAGAGAACCTAGAACTGAGGGGGTCATTTGTCGGGATGCTCCCAGTCATGTCAAGGTCTAAAAAAGATGACAACCTAACAAGAGGACAGGGGCCATTCACCGGGACCTGCCACTTGGCACTTGCCCGCTGAGCTGATGATGGACCCACGCTCTTCTTCCAGGGTTGGCGAGATGCCGGGCCCCTGAGGCCCCGCCGCGGGACGGGGCGGGTCCTGCCCGCCTGCGACGCCGCGCCGCGGGTGAGCGCGGGGCGGTCGGGGAAGCCCCACTACTCCCCCACGGCCGCCTGGGCGGGGTGGGGCCGTCCCCACGCACGGACCTGCCCCTCCTCAGCCTGCAGCTCGTACTCCTCGCGCATCCGCAGCAGCTCGTCCTCCAGCAGCGCCCGCAGCTGCTCCAGCTCCAGCGCCTCTCGCCGCAGCCCCTCGGCCTCCTGCGCGCACAGCCGCGTCTCCTCCTCGGCCTCGCGCTGGCTCTCCTGGCCGCGCCGCAGCACCTCCTCCAGCTCGCGCACCTCGTCCTCGTACAGCTGCACGGTCTCCCGCCACGACTCGGCCACCAGCAGCGCGTAGCCGTCGTGCACCTCCCGCAGGCGCAGCGGAGGCGCGGCGGGGCCGGCGGCGCGGGCTCGGTAGTGCAGGGTCGGGCCGGCGGCGCGCGCGCGCAGCTCCCGCACGTCGCGTTCGTGGGCCGCGTCGAGGCCTGAGCGCTCCGCCTGCAGCCGGCCCAGCAGTGCCTCGAGGGCGGCGCGCGCACCCAGCTCCTCCTGCAGCGCCCGCCGCTGCGCGTCCAGCTCGGCGTCCAGGCGGCCGCGGGCGGCGCGCGCGTCCTCGCCCAGCAGCCGCAGCTCACTCAGCTCGCGCCGCAGCGCCTCGCGCTCGCCCTCGGCCAGTGCCGTGGCCCAGCTCAGCTCGTCCAACTGCTGCCGCAAGCCGCGCGCCTCCTCGGCGAAGCGGGCCTGCGCCTCGGCCCACAGGCCCTCGTGCCCGCGCCGGCTGCGCAGCTCCTCCTCAAGGAGCAGGTTTTCGCGCTCCAGGTCCCGCACCCGGCACACATAGTCGTAGAGACGGGCGTTGAGCTCCTGCAGCTCGGCCTTCTCGGAGCCCGTGTGCAGCCGCCAGGACAGCATCTTGATAGTGTGCGGAGCTCTGCTAGCCGGCTGGTTCCCTCCTGCCCTGGTCTTGTCCCCTCCGCTGCGCCGGCCCGGCCCCACCGCCGCTCCGGAGGCCCGCAGACTGGGGCGGGAGCTGGCGAGCCGCAGCACTTAGCGGACGGGGCGGGCGGGAGTTGGCGCGGGTTGCGTCCTCCAGCCAATCAGAGCGCGGCCCAGCGCGGCCTCTGCGGCCGGACAGCGCCCCCTGCCGGCATGACCGCGGCTCCGAGCGGCTGTCCCTCCAAGGGCCCGGGCGGTCGCGAGTCCTGGTGGCCGGCTGTCGGATAACGGGCGGGTGGCTAGCTCGCTGGACAGGGTTCGCAGAAGGGATGCCGAGGAAGTCTCTCCGTTATTGTCCGCCCTTCTCCCATTCACCTAGGTGCACATCGCCACCTGGCCCTTGCTTGTCAGGACACATAGCTGCTGTGATGTCAGCTCCCAGATCTGTCTGGAAGTCCGATCAGTACCAGCGTCTCTCCTGGGCCACACCGGGGCACCGGGGCACTGTGGGGCGGGTTGCCACGGTTACTTGGACTCAGCCTGCAGCCATTTGTTTTCAATTCTTCAACTCCTCCCTCTACCAGGGGCTCTGCTGTCCCACTGCGTTCTGGCGTGGTAGGGCAGGAGGGCTTTCTCAGGGATGAGTGGGTCTCCCAGCAGGATGCTTTGCTCTGACTCATTAGGTTTCCTTTGCCCTCGTGTCCTTCAAGAATTTTGAAACTCAAAACTTTCCTCCTACTTGTGCTTTAAATCCTATTCCTGAGAAACATCTGCTACAGAGTATAGTTGCTCAGTTTGGGAAAGAGTTATAAAGCACCAGCAAATAGCAGGAGGAAAATACTAAAGTACAACTCTGGTTAATCTTTCAAAAATCATACCCTGCTGCATCATACTTAATCCCCACAAAACTGTAGCTCAGTGAAGTTGAGCAACTTGCCTAAGGACACACAGTTCCTAATCTGGGAGAAATATCAGAGGTTGTGACCGCTGTGGGGAAGGGTAATAGCTCAGTGGTAGAGCGCATGTTTAGCATGCATGAGGTCCTGGGTTCAGTCCCCAGTACCTCCAAATAAACAAACAAACCTAATAACCCCCCCCCAACATGCAAAAAAAGCAAAACAAAACAAAACAAAATTTTTTAAAAGAAGTTGTGACTGCAGGAACAGTCTTGAGCAGACAGGGTCCAGTCAGGAAACACACATTCAAAAGGAAGGGAATGATTAGTGGGATGTAATGAGACTATTTATAAAGGAGTAGGTGAGATGGGGAAGCATCAGGAGAGGGAGAAACCAAGAAGCCAATAGCCCTCTAGGGGCAGAAGAAGGGAGCAGTGTTGGCTGAGTCTGGAGGAGCAGGAGCTGCAGAATGCATCCCAGAAGGCAGCAGAAGGAAAACCCAACTGTTTCCTCTCCTCCTCTCCCATCTCCCAGTGTCTGTCACTGTGGAACCCAGAAGTCACTGGAGTCTGGCAATGGTGTGCTGGGGCCTACTGGCTTGTGAGAGCCAATTGTTAAATTTTCAGGAGTTCTGTGAGCCAATTGTTTAAAAACTATTATTAAAAATAATAATAGCCAGCTATTATTAAAAATTAAATTATGGAAGTTTACCATTAATTATATAAAAACAAAGGAAATAAATATTTAAATATATATCACTTCCTAATTATTTTACTGCATTTTTGCTATTATCTGTTCTTGAAGTTATGGATTTCTAGTATCCCTATAGGAGGAAATGCTATATTATCCATGCTACTGAGCATCTCTATCCAACTTTGTATTTACCGACACCGTATTGGTAGCTTGAGTATTCATACTGGTGAAATCAGTAAATGATTTGTTAATTGTTGACTTGATTTATTATTCTGTTGATCGTCCAGACTTAAAGAAGTGATGGAGAACATGTTTTTGTTTTTGTTTTTGTTTTTGTTTTTTGGCATCCCCGGGTGGGCATGGGAAAACATGTTAATAATATAGCTGAAACAGTGTGTTGTGTCTGTAGCTACTGCATTTTGAATAGCACAGAAATTTTGGAAATATTTTTCCAGTGTTTCAAAACTATTATCTGAATTTAGCAAAGAAGTTGCTTCACGTTGAGAATGAATATTTCCTAGTTATTTCACCTCCGTCTTTCTCGTTAAAGCAAACCAAAACATCAACCAACCTTCATGTCATGCTACACTCGTATGTCAGCTACAACCACAGATGGTCTAGGGACACCAGAGTTCTGCAAAAATCAGTGAAAGCATTCTGCAAGAATCAATTTGCTATATGGAATTTATGATAAGAAGTATTGTACTGTTTGCAATAAAAATGTAAAACTGCCCCGATGTTGCTACCATATTAACAAATACACTTTTCTATTAATATCTTAAGGCAAAAAGTCCTACAGTCCCCATTTTATTATTGACATTCTTCTATTCAATATAGTAGATCTCTAAGCTGCGTGAATGAATGTACACATATACAAACATATACACATATATATGTGTATATATACATACACACACATTCTCCCATAGGATTAAATACAATCAGCTTTACTTTGAATTTTAAAAATTACCTGTAAATATTTTTTCTAGAATTGGCCCAACACGGCAGAAATTGCTCCCCTCTGCGGTAAAACAATGGTCTAGATTTTCTTTTTAACCACAGCCCCCCTTTTGGTAGGCTAAACACTTCCAGGACTTTCTATCTCACCTGTTAGCAATTTCCAATGAAAACAGAACTCAGGGATATCAAAGAATTGGAGAGAAAACGTTACATTTTAGCTTCACTTACTGATTTCAGTAGATTAATAGTAAGATGCTTGTCATCAGGTGCATACACGTAGGGCCGTGGATGCAGAATGCCTGTTTCTGTCCGCAGCTTGGAGCCTGAAGCCCTAAGGTAGAGCGAGAATTTTCCAGACCTCTCGGCAGGGGGCGTTCCCTGAGGATGGAGGTCCAAGAAAGGTATTCAGGGTCGCTTCAGCCAAGGGTCCCCTCCTCCACCCTGTGCAAGAGACACTGCGGCTGGGGCGCAGAGCTGGTCCTGGCAGAGTTTCACCTGAAGCCACAAAAACAGGAGGGCTGCACGGGGCTGGAGGGGCCCGCCTTTTTCATCAACCTCTGCGCTGGGCTGGGGAAGTGGGAATAGTTGGTCTTTTCTCTACTTGGAGAACCTGGAGCAGAGTGGCCGGTGGTCAACTGGCCAGCGGGCCCAAGTGTGGTGGAACAGTTAGGGGTGGGGAGGGAAGAATTAACGGATTTCCCCCAATAGTTCATACCCCTACTTCCCAACCTGCACCTATTACGTAAGGGGAAGCAGGCAGAAAGCCAAACCAGAAAGGTATTCCTGACTTTGATGTTAAAAATGCAAGTTTTAAAGGCTTGGAGAGGACTTTCAGCTAGACAAAATGTTGGGGAGGGATGGCAGTGCAGTGGGCTGAGGAGAGCTGGGGTTCCCAGGAGATAAGAAAAGATTCCCTTAAAAACGATGCCAGTAGACTTGCTTAATGCCAAGTTGCCACAAACCTTCGATTTGTAAAAAACACAATTTCTGCAAAACACAGTAATGCTAAGTACAAGAAAACAAAGAGAAAAGAAAAGAAAAGGAAAGATCCCCTTAGATAAGGGATGGGGGAGGCAGTGATGAAAGCACAGTAGGTCCTGGGGAGATTCTAGAGAGGCGAGCCTGTTCCTCTTCCTGGATGGAGCCCCAAGGAGACAGAAAAAGCCCAGCTACACCGTGGGCTCCAGGAGCAGGTGACTTGTGCCGGCTTCCCCGGTGCACCCCTGGGGAGTACCCGGGCCTGAGGGAAGTGGCTGCAGCGTAGGCCAGGAGAGACTTTCTGAGGTGCCCACACCCAGCATGAGGGAGACCAGGAGCCCAAGCACCTCTCAGAAGTGGCAGAGGACCTGAGGGAGCCATTCAAACAAGGATGAGGGGGCTCCAGCAGGGCCATAGCCCCTCTCAGATGCCTCTGTGCAATTAGAATAAGGTAGATGAAGGAGCCCATAAGTACATGGCCTCCTCAGTGGGTGGTTCCTAGGTAAAAAGGAAAAAGTGTCCCTTCCTCAGGTGGAAGCAGTCTTGCACCTACAGCCACAACTTAGCAAATACAGCACAGACTGGGTTTCAATCCCACTCATCCCCTCTTTCAGGTACATTTGTGCAGTGGACAACCCATTCTACTGTGCATGGGGGCCCACTGTCACAGCCTCTGCCTATGTGGATGAAGACCACATCTGTGGGGCAGAGTGGAAGGCTAGTGGATGCCAACACAGACAGATGACATAAGGACCAGGTGGCCTTGGCTCTGTGTGCATCCTTACCAATTCTAGTGCAGCCCCAAGGAAGGAGGTTAGACTCTTCAACTGATACTGAGCTTCCATCAGGGAATTTGGGGCCCTAAATAGAAATTGGGTCGAGATTTAGAAAAGGCAGATCTGCCATGATTTCCTGTACATCCAAGCTTGTGATCTGGGAGGCACGCCTGCCACCCTGAAGGTTTGGCCAGGTAGCAAATGAAGCAGGTGGAGGACGGGGAATGTAGAGGGCTGGCTGGAGGCTCTGAGCTGGGCACAGTGGTGCCAGGCGGATAGAGCTGCTTTATGTCTGGCTCCTACTCCCAGGATGGCCTTGGGCACAGCAGCCTCTCTGAGCCACTTCCTTATCCACGTAACAGTGAGGACAAAATCGCACACAGAGAGCCCCCACCAGAGCTGGTCCTTACAGAGCCCTTACCATGTGCCGGGCAATGTTCTGAGCTCCCTACGTGGATTAACTCACATCATCAGCGCAACCACCCATGAAGTAGGTGCTAGCAGCTCTATTTTAGTGATGAGGCAAATGATCCACAGTGCGGTCAGCTTGGCCAAGGCCACGCAAGTCCAAAGTGGCAAGGTTTGGGCCCTGGTCTCACCCACACAGCCACATGCCTGGTATACTGTGCAAAGCTCGCCACACAGCGCCTGGTGTCCTCACCCAGGAAATGTCGGTCGTCCTCATGGGTGAAGTCCCGAAGCCCAGGAATCACATGGAGGCTCAGGAAGGCCAGGAGGAGATGCTCAGGACCCAGGGGACAAATGCAGACGACAGGCAGTTCAGTGGGGTTGACAGGGGAGCAGGGGAATGGGCCTGAATAGTTCTGGAACCTTCCATACCAGTTTTCTCCTTTGTAAAGTGAGGGTAGCCCCTCCCTCACTGGGTCATTACAAGAACTAAATAAGAAGAGGCCATAAGGTACTCAGGGCACAGCGTCCTTATGCCCTACCTCACTCCAAAGACTGTTTGCATCCAGCCACTCTTGCTTGGAGCCCAGAGCATTCCCCGCTTTGTCACGGCTCTTCTGGCTATTTTGAGAGGGCTGATCATTTGTTTATTGCTGTTTCATGGGAGCACAACAGGTGTTTGTTGGGATATAGGCTGCCTTTTTTAAAGGTGCAAAAATAGCATTTGTTGTATGAAAAAAAATGTGCAGTAACTTAACCTGCACACCCTCCCTCTCTTAATTTGGAAAGTCATGTCATATACATTACAAATGAACTTGGGAAGGGCCCCAGGTGGCAAAGAAACATCCCCTGGTTCATCTTCCCCACAGGAACAAGACTCACATTTCATCTTAAGAACTAAAAGAAGAGTCTGCCATCAAAGATGAACAGTATGTTGGCTGCTCCTGCCCTGAACGCACTTTTCCATTTTCCATGGAGTTCATTAGCGGCGGTCATGGTCGGATAATTCAAAACTAGTTATTGAGTCCCTCCTCTGTGCCAGGGACTTGGCTGGGTTCTGGGGACATGGAGCAGAAGGAGACACAGCCCCTTTCCTCATGGACTCGGAGTCTGGGGCGTACAGGAGGCTTTGAGGAGGATGCTGTCTTTCCCCAGTGCTGCTTCAAATGTGTGTTTCCTCTCCTCTTTGCCAACCACCAGTCACTTAGCAAGACACCTCTGTCTTGGCTGCACCAATCCAATCTCGTTGCTTTAAATGCCAACAGTATACCAACGACCCTCAAATGTGTAACTCGGTCCCAGGTCGCTCTTCTGAACCCACTGTGTCTTGGGCCAGGGCTCTGTTTATGACATGACCTTGACATGTCCCTACTCTTACAGGACAGCCAGGAGGATGCTTTGCATCCCTGAGTATCAGCATTAATTTGAACCTGGTCATGGGTACCCAACCGCACTGGAAAGAAATGGGTGTTTCCCTCACCCCCGTGTAAATGGCTGTCATCTCTTTGGGGAAGGGTTGGGAGACCACATCTGTACTTACTTACCGTGGAGGTTGCCAGGTCCTGCCTTCTGTCATTGGCATCCGGGTCTGAGAACTGACTCAGGCCTGGAAATCAGGCAGTGACATACCATTGGGGTGTTCTGGATTCTGTGTTTATTCACAGTGTTTTTGTCCACAGCCTCATGTGTCTTTCCCCAAGAACACCAAGTTCTGTGAGTCATCTCTGTAGATCCCTTAGGTCAGCTCTCCTGCCCCAGGCTACCATTCCAAGGTGGCTGCTCATCACAGTAATGAGACTCATCCTGCTTCTGACAGTTACAGGCTGCCACCTGCCCTCGGCTCAGCCCGTTCCCAGTGTTCTCACCTCTGTATCAGAGGTGCTCGGACTAGCATCAGCTGCACAGCCTGGGAACTTTTTAGAAATGTGCTTTTCCAGCTCCAAACCCAAGCCTAACAAATCAAAACCCCTGTGTTTCAACAAGCCCTCTGGTTGAGTTTAATGCCCACTAAAGTTTGAGAACCACTGTGTTATCACCCCGCCGCCACCACCGCCACCACCACCGCCACCACCACAGAGAGGCCAGCTCTGGAACAGCCTCTTCTACCATCAGTCCCTCCTTCTGCAGAAGAAGTCACTGCGGAGCTTCTCAAGGATGTCTTGTCCCCTCACCTGCGTGTGCCTCAGCGCTTTGGTAGATGGAGTGTCCACACGGCCTCCCAAGGAACATGGCCAGCCTGGTGGGTTTCTGTCTTAAGCTCGCTTCTCGTATCTCTTATTCCCTTCCTCCACAGTTTGCCACAGCAGTTCTGGCATCTCTACTTCATTTAATGTGGGCCAGCCCAGCAGCATACTATCGCGGTCACCCAGGGCCCTTGTCACAGGAGGGTGCCTCCACACCAACAGACTCTCTGAGCCAGCCCCCTCAGGACCCACCCCGGCCTCCTGCTCCAGCCCCTGCCGTGGTCGAGCTCGCAGCACCTTTGATATGTAACCCCTGTCCTTTCTGTGAAGATCCGTCATTTCCCCAGGTGGGTTTGCTGAGTTTTCAACTTAGATAAAGGTCTGAAGGCCACAAAGGAGATGGTAGCCAACCCCTAAAGGCAAACAGCGTCCTGGAAGACATCTGCCCCATGTGGCCTCTGCATAGTCTTCTTGCAGGAGGCAGAAGGGGGCTCTATATTCCAGTAGGGGGAGGCGGTCACTTCTGCAGGCCCAGGGGCATCTGGAGGTCCAACGTTCTCACCTGCAGTACCCAGATGCCCCTGTCCCTAGTCTCTGAGTTCCAGTCCTTCTGCATCACGGCCTTGATTTCAACACAGGAGACTTGCCTGGTATGAAAACTCAGCCTTCTCAGAAGTACTGCCTCTCTTACCCTTAGGAAGTACCATACCTCTCTGCCTTCTGCCTGCGGGAGAACAACCAATTAGCTGCTGTCACTCTCATACTTGGCTGTAAATTGCTGAGCCGTGGGCCCGAAACCATTTCCTCTCTTAATGAATCGGTGACACTTAGCAAAAGTCATTTGATTCCACAGTCCTTCTACTTGCTATTTCCTCCAGAAAAAGTCCACAATATTGCACCAATAATGCCTCCCTTTCTGCCTGTATCCAGTCCTAATCCATCAAGGGGGAAATTTGTAGCAATCACACCTTGACAGCACACCAGGGACCATCAGTACTCGTCCTACCCAATCCAAAAATGAAATTAAGAAAACAACTCCATTTACAATGGCATCAAAAAGAATAAAATACTTAGGAATAAAATTAACGAAAGAAGTGCGAAACTTGCACTCTGAAAACTACAAAACATTGTTGAAACAGGTTAAAGAAGTCCTCAGTTAATGACAAGACATCCCATGTTCATGGATTGGAAGATTTAATATTAAGATGGCAAACACACACATATACACGTATGTTCCGTGTGTACACACATATTTATATTTGTTTTTCTATCAGTCTTTCCACAAACATGAGTACATACTTATGCCTCTGAATCCAGTCCACAAAGTTCATTCTAGCCTTCCTTTTTCCTTTGCTTATTTGTAACTTCTTTCTCTGACATTGAGAAGCCTGGCTCTCATTCTCTACAGTATAACTTATTTGTTCAACCCTAGTGGAGATGTAAGGTAGTTTCTCTGTAGTCTTTTTAAAGCCTAAGTCAGATCACTCCTTTGCTCAAAACCCTCCCACACCTTCCCATTTCACTCAGAGTAAACCTCAGGTCCTTGATCTCCTGTGGTCTCCATGGCCCTACCAGACATACATCTCTAAGACGTATCAATCTCCAATCCCTTCCACTTCTGCTCCGGATACCTTGGCTTCCTGGCTGCACCCCAGAGGATGGGGTAATGGGAGGGGGTTAGGCTGAAAACAGGGAAATAAGGGAACTTCTTGAGGGTAGGAGAACTATTCCATATCTTGACTTTAGGGGTCGTAACATGACTGTATACATTCATCAAAATTCCCTGAACCTCACGCTTAAAATTTGTGAATCTTATATAGAATGTCAAGTACCTCTCAAAAAAGTTGTTCTATTTTAAGAAAGACACTTATACTAAGCAAGAAAATCTGTGATATCACCCATTTGATTTCAAATTAGTCATATGTTTCTAAAATGTTTTTCAATAAAAATGTTCCTAAATGTGATGGATAATGGGGTCAGATATGAACACGTTCTGTAATCGAACACCACTGATCATTCCTCTGCCCCACCTTCCTGAAGGTTCCTTGGCCCATGTTGGGGAAGGGCAGCCCTCAACCCTAGTCCACCCTGTTTGACCTTTTACCACCTTATCAATAGTTAATCTTCGAGATCAACTCATGGGCAGGTGAATCTGTGGGGAAGGATGAACTCCAAACCAAGTGGACATCAACTAGCAACTGTATTTAAAGCTTTTTTCTACTGATCTGGGGATTGTTTTGATGGCATAGATAGCCATGGTCAAGAACTTGCTTTAATTTCTTGGTTGTAAAGTATCAGCTCCACCAAAAAACAGCAGTGGGAGCTAAGGTAAGAGGAGCTCTCAGAAAAACTGCCAGAGTCCTCCTTCCAGACAGCCCCCAATTTTGGTCATCAGTAGCCAAGAAAGTGATTCAGAGGGTGAGACTTTGACTCATGCTGTTGTGTTTGAACCTCAAAGAGTTAGACTTGGAGATATCAGGGTCAAATCATGTTCATCGTGTTGGCAAAAATCTACTTCAGGGCCCAACTCAAATGTCTCTGTATTCACAAAGTCTTCTAATGGTGCCTGTGGGAATCAGGCCCTCTTTTGAACTCTCAATGGTCATCAGTTGTAATTCTCTGAGCAAATGTGCTCCATTCTCCTGGGAAGTTTCAGTGTACCCCACTCCTCACCGCTCCTGTGAACTTCTGGACAGGGACCACGGTGGTATTCTTCACCCTGAAATCTCCATGCTGCCCAGCCCAGTCTCGCTTTTGGTAAGCACCAAAAGTAAAATCAGTAGCTGCTAAATTGAGATGTCCTAAAATATGGAAAGCCCAGGGTCAATCCTGGTTTGGGCATTAACCGGTGGTAGGATCTTGGCCAACTCACTTCACCTCTCTGGGTTGCAGCTTCCTTGGCCATAACTGAGGGAATCGGACTGTGTGTGTATCTAGAAACTTCTGTGGTAGCCAACCTCCTAGATGGCCCCAGTGTTCCAGCCTCCTGTCACTCCCTCCCTGGTTGTACCTGGGAGAGTCCACATGGTACTTGAGTTTGTGTTATAAAAGACGCTGTGGCTTTCTTCTGCTAACTAAATATTGGCACTTGCCACCTGCCTCTACAAGGACTGGATCAGGTTGGCACTTGCATCCAACTCTGCTTGAATTAAATCACCAGCCACTGCAGCTACGGACTTCCAACCCTCCCTGAGAGGAGTTCAGGGTGGAGATCAGGAACGAGGTGCTCTGTGCTCTGGGAAAATTGGCAGAACAGGCCTCCAGATAGTTACATATTTTCAGGAGAAGTTTTTATGACACCAATTCTTGCATCTCATCATATCTAGAAAAGCACTAAAGTCATTAACGGTGACATCTGCTTCTTGTGACTAGCAGCAGCCTCTGCCTAAATGTGTGTTTGACATCACATAACCCGCGTCCACTGAAATCATATATAATACTGAGTTTTCCCTCTGCGTCTTTGGAACAGTTTCTCAGAGCTATCTGGGATGCTGTCTCCCCGGCTATAGTCATCATTTTTGCCCCAAATAAAACTTAACCCACAACTCTCACGTTGTGTGATTTTATTTCAGTTGACACTTCTTTGTCACCCTTTTTTTCTTTTGGATCAGCCACCCTGGGGGAGGTCAGACGCCAGTCATGTGCAGTCCTTTGGAGAAGCTAGCAGTGAGGAACTCCAGTCTCCGGCCAAAAGCCCTCAAGAAACAGCCGCGTAGGTGAGCTTGGAAGTGGCTGTGCCAGTCTCAGCCAGTCCTTGAGATCACTGTAGCCTGGCCAACAGCTCGATGGCCACCCTATGAGCAACCCTGAGCCAGAATCATCCTGCCCAGCCGCTCCCAGTTCCCGACCCAGAAACCCTGAGATAATAAATATTTGTTGATTTGAGAGCCTCTGTTATGCAGACATAGATAACTAATACAGACCAGTTCTGGCTCAAAAATCCTCTCAGCCTACAGTCCCTGCAATGTATTTGTCGCATTCAGGAAAAACCTGATTTATAACAATTGTTGATCTTCCCCCTCCCACCTCCAGTCAGAATCCATAGACAGAGAATACAGAATGTGTCAAAATATATTTTGGAGTAACACTATTTACTTTATTTGTGTTTGTAAGTGTTCCCAAAGCTTTGTTGATTTTGCTTCACTGAACCCTTTATTTCACAAATGAAGGTGGAAATACAGATAAATTAGGTGATTGGAATAATGCAAATGTTCTGCACTTTCACAACATTTGCATTTCTTCAGTGGTGAATAAGAATGAGATACAGGCTTGCTTTGTTTCGCTCCAGCTTCATCTTGAGAAATTTGTCGCGAGCCCTGGTAGCACTCGCATGTATATTCCCAGGCGGCTAAGAGCCCAGAGAAATCCCAGGGGAGGGGAGTACCTAAGACAAGGCAGACAGTGACAAGAAGGGACAGTGCAGCCTGCTAAGTCACCTCCGGAAAAGTAGCTGGGGAGAGACAGCTGGGCAGTGGGGCTGCCACGTCAGCCTGGAGTAAGAGAAGACTTGACAGGATGGTAAGTGACAAGAAGCGATTTTCTGTTAAAATGAGAACAGTCCTATGACAAACAGGGGAATGGGAAGAAAATTAAGAGTGTGGAAGGTATGCAAAGGAGGCCTGTGTCTCCTCTGGCTGTGGGCATGAGCCCAGTTAGCTCCCCAAACAAAAACAAACAGCTGATGACTTCAGGAATCTGGGTCTATAACCAGTGCAGTAATGAGTTTGGGAAGATTGTAAAAAGTGGCCAAGAGGGAAGGAGAATGCCTGAAACTGATGAAGCACATGGAGAGGTCTATTTTACTCACTAATGTAGCCCTAAATTTGGTGCCTCCCGGAGGAGATCATCAAAATATTTTACTGAAAGGTTTACGGAAAGGACATAAGAGAATGGGAAAACGAAATTAGGAAAAGAGGCGTAGATGGGCAGGAGATGACCCTGGGAGGTTGAAAGTGTGTTCCTCCGAAAGCATCTGCTTCATCAAGTGGGATGTTATTGCAATATTTTCTTATTTAAGTAATATTGACAGAGAACCCCCATCTTGAACTTGTTGATTCGACCATATAATTATTTGATCAAAAAGATCGAAATGGTCTTAATTGGATGGGAATTTTTGGAACTTTTGGGGTTGCTACCAGATAAAGAAGAAGGTTGGACCAAATATAAGAGGTCAGAAGCCAGAGGGAGGAGCTGATGGGATCCCTAGCCAGCTGGTCAAGTCTTTCAGGGCACCCAAGACCCAAGGGTGCTTTGGCTTGGCTGCTGCAAACCTACTACAGATTCAAGCAAGTCTGGCTGCTTCACCAAGATCACCCAAGTGGATTCTTAGCTCCTCTCAACAGATCCCTTTCAAATTCAAATCCATAGACCACACACAGCTGAACACATTTTGCTTTTCTATATGAGTTTTTCCCTTGTTAATGGAATAAAGAAATGCTTGGGGAATAAATAACAGAAAAGCAAATCAAAATGGAAATACTAGGGAATGAAATTCTGGGAGATAAAGGAACTTGTGCATTTTTTAGTGTATTAAAGAGCAATTTCTCCCCCTTATATTTACACACAACATGAAGATTAATTTTTCTGAAAATGTCAAATCCCAGAAGTGAGAGGGAATGAAAAACTGAGATGTGGAGACCTAAAGCAAAAGGTCCAGCTATTCAGACACGTGGGGAGTTTTCTAGAAGGGGAAGAGAGAGCTAACGTTGCTAAACTTAGGGGTCTGTCCATCCCAGGTGCTTGGTGATTGGACATTAGGTGGTCCAAGGTGGCTTCCAATTCCTGAGGTCGGCACTGCTAGCCTGACAGAATGTACGAGAGTCCTCTACTTGGTGTCATGATGGGGGTGGGGAGGGAGCCACTCCCTACATAGGTGGTCAGGGATCTCTACAGACAGAAGTGGGGAAGATGAGCTGGTGAGGAGAGATGCAAGGTGGCTTTGAGCAGCTGGAGTCATTTGGGGATTAAAAATATTGTAGGATAATTTTTTAAATGTACACTCTCACTAGAGATAAGTGAGCTTTGGTTGTATTATGAAATATCAATTTTTTAAACTGAACTATAGTTGATTTACAATATTGTGTTAGTTTCAGGTGTTCAACAAAGTGATTCAGATTTATATTTTTTTTTCTTTTTTTAGATTCTTTTCCATTATAAGTTTTTACAAGATATTGAATATAGTTCCCTGTGCTATACAGTAGGACCTTGTTGTTTGTCTATTTTATATATAGTGATGTGTATCTGTTAATCTCGAACTCCTCATTTATCCCTCCCCCTCCTCCCTTTCCCCTTTGGTAACCATAAGTGTATTTTCTGTGTCTGTGAGTCTTTTTCTGTTTTGTAAATAATTTCATTTGTGTCATTTTTTTTAGATTCCACTTATAAAAGATAAGTGATATTTGTCTTTCTCTGTCTGATTTGCTTCACTTAGTATGATAATCTCCAGGTCCATCCATGTTGCTGCAGATGTCAATATTTCATTCTTTTTTATGGCTGAGTAGTATCCCATTGTGTATATATATATATATATATATACCACATCTTTATCCATTCATCTGCTGATGGACACTTAGGTTGCTTCCATGTCTTGACTATTGTAACTAGTGCTGTTATAAACATTGAGATGCATGTATCTTTTCTAATTAGAGTTTTTGTCTTATGAAATACCAATCTAACTGATATTTTAAATATCAACTAAATACCCATTTCCAGGCAGTAATCTTCTCTTCTGAAAGGCATTGAATTTAGAAACACACTTATAAAACAATGAGATAAAAATCAGATACATTCTAAATAATGAAAATACGTGATCTGTAAGTAATACTCCAGGAAGCCAAATAAAGATGCGGCTAGAGGAAAGTCCATGTATAAAAACATTAGCTCTTCTGAGATGCTCCACCAGTACCATTTTTCAGGGATGATTGAAAAAAATATTGGCATGTGCCTTTCCATTCTGATTAATCTAGGAATTTACCTTAGAACAGATATCTTTATGTCATATAATAGAATTGGAAGCAATTAAAAAATACTTTTCTTATAATCTTTTCACCCAATTATCCATCACTGCTAATAATTTACTTACAGTAAAGGAAGTCCAGAAAAGAATGATTGCATTCTACTGTCATTCATACTATCAACCCCTAGTACTTGTAGTTTAGGGTGGAAAAGCCACCACCACCAACTTTGAGGATGTGGTGAAGATCCAAAGAAGTACTGTACACAGCTGGTGAAACAAGAAAATATAGGATGTCCAGGAACTAAACCAAAAGGCATGGCAGCCTAGCAGGAAAACTCAAGCCTATAAATACCCAAGACTGGGGCTGGCCTCATTCTGGGGTTGTTCCAGCTTCCCTGTCTTCATAAAGTGGCTTTAGTAGCTTATGGATAGCAAAAGATAGATATAGCTCAATTTGGTCCTAAGTAAGTTTTGAGTTTCTGAAGTAGGTTTTGATTGAAGTGTGGAAGAGCACAAATCTTCCCATTATCACAAAGTAAACACACCTGGTTCCAGTATCAAGCTCATGGAATAAAAGCTAGCCAGTAGCCAGAGCCTCCCTCATCCCGCTCTCAGGCACTACCCCTCCCATTAAAGCTGTAGACTGGTGTAGCCATTATAATAGAATCACATGGTACCGTACGCATTCTTATGTATCTGACTCCTTTTATTCAACACAACAGCCAAGAACTGGAAACAACCCAAATGCTTAGCAACAGAAATAATGAGTAAGTAAATTGTGCTCTATTCATACAATGTTCTACAACACAGCAACCAAAATGAATGACCTGTTGCTACCTGCAGCAGCATGGATTAATTTCACAAACATATGTTGAGTGAAAGAAGCCAGACTCAAAAGAAAATACAATCAGAAGCAAACAAAACTAAGCTGTGGGATTAGAAGTCAGAGCTGTGGTTCCCTTTGGGGATGATGGAAAAGGTAATGTCCCAGGAGTTTTTTTCAGTATTTTAAACTGTAGCCACTATAATGAGTTAGGGTTTAGGGTTAGGATTGAGAGTAGTGTTAGGATGTTACATTGTCCTGATTACTGATGAGGTTGAGCATTTTTTCATATTAGCTACTCTTTGGGGGCATGTCTGTTCACATCTTCTGCCCATTTTTCTGTAGGGTTGTGTGTCTTTTGCTCACCGATTTGTTTCTTACATGTTCCAGATACAAGTCCTCTCTTGTATCTGTGGTTATACCTCTCTGGTTATATGTACTGCAAATCTCTTCTCCTGCTCTGAGCCTTGCCTTTTCTTTTTCTTAAATGGTGTCTTTTCAAAATTGAGATATAATTCACCATCTCATACCATACATAAACTACACCTACTTAAAGTGTACATCTCAGTGGTTGTCAGCATACTGACAAGTTTGTACATCCATCACCACTATCTAATTCCAGAACATTTTCATCAGCCCAAAAAAGAAACCCCACTCCCACTAGCTTTCACTTTGCCTTCTCTCCTCCTGTGCTTGCCAACCACTACTCTACTTTTTATCTCTATAGATTTGCTTATTCTGAACACTTTGTAGAGAAAGAATCATACAATATGTGTTCTTTTGTGTCTGGCTTCTGTCACTTAGCGTAACGTTTTCAAGGTTCTTCCATGTTGTAGCACGTGTCAATATTCCATTCCTTTCTATGGCTAAATACTATTCCACTGTATGGATATAACAAATTTTGCTTGATCAGCTGATGGACAATTTGAGTTGTTTCCACTTTTTGCGTGTTATGAATACTGCTGCTATGAACATTCATATACAAGTTTTTGTGTGAACAAATGTTTTCATTTCTCTGGAATTTAAAAATAGGAGTGGAATTGCTGAGTTTATATGATAACTCTATGCTTAACTTTTGGAGGAATGGCCAAACTTCTCAAAAACAGTGTAACCATTTTACATTTCCATTAGCACAGTACAGGGGGTTCCAATTTCTCCACATCCTTGCCAACACTTGCTTATTGTCTGTCTTTTTGGCTATGCCCTCTTAGAGGATGTGAAGTAGCATTACTTTGTGGTTTTGATTTGCATATTCCTAATGACTTATGATGCTTATCATCTTTTCATGTGCTTGTTGGCCATTTGCATACCTCCTTCGAGAAATGTTAATTCAAATCCTTTGCCCATTTTTATTTTTCATTGTTGAGTTGTAAGAGTTATTTTTGTATTCTGGACACAAGTCTGTTATCACATGTATGATTTGCAGACATTTTCTCCCATTCTGCGGGTTGTCTTCTCACTTTTTTGATAGCATCCTTTGAAGCACAGTTTTTTACAATTTTAATGAAGCTTAATTTTTCTATTTTTTTCTTTAGTTGCTTGTGTTTTGATGTCATATCTAGGAAAACACTGCCTAATCCAGCATCATAAAAATGTGGGCCTATATTTCCTGCTAAGAGTTTTGTCATTTTAGCTTTAGTCTACAATCCATTTTGAGTGAATTTTGGGGTACAGTGTACGGTAGGGGACCAATTTCATTCCTTTGCATGTGCATACACAGTTGTCCCAGCACTATTTGTTGAAAAGACTATTCTTTCTCCCATTGAATTATTTTGGCATCCTTGTCAAAATAATTGACCAAAAATATAAGGATTTATTTCTGGACTCTTTCTATTCCATTGATCTAAATGGCCATCCTTATGGAATACCACAGTGTCTTGATTGCTGTAGCCTTGTAGTTAGTTTTGAAATTAAGAAATGTTCATCTTCCAACTTTGTTCTTCCTTTTTAAGATTGTTCAGGCTATTCTGGGTCCCTTGCATTTCTATATGAATTTTTGATCAGCTTATCAATTGCTGCAAAAAAATAGCTAAGATTTTGGTAAAGACTGTGTTGAATTTGTCAATCAATTTGAGGAGTATTCCCATCCTAACAACATTAAGTATTCCAATCCATGAACATGGGATGTCTTTCCATTTATTTAGGTCTTCTTTAGTCTCTTTCAATGACATTTTGTAGTTTTCAGTGTACAAACCTTGCATCTCTTTTGTTAAATTTAGTCCCAAGCATGTTACTCCCTGTGGTGCTATTGTAAATGGAATTGTTTTCTTAATTTCATTTCTAGATTATTCATTGCTAGCATATAGAAATACACTGGATTTTTTACATTGATCTTATATCCTGCAACCTTGCTGGACTCATTTATTATCTCTAGGAGGTTTCTTTGGTATGGATTTCTTAAGATTTTCTATGTACTAGATCATGTCATCTGCAAAAGAGATAGTTTTACTTCTTCCTTTCCAGTCTGGGTGACTTTTATTTCGTATCTTGCCTAATTGCCCTGGCTAGAACCTCCAGAACAACGTTAAATAGAAGTGGTGAGAGTAGGCATCCTTAGTTTGTTCCTGATCTTAACAGAATCTTAGTTCTTTCACCATTTTACCAGTGGGTCTTTCTACTAATGTAGAAAGCATAGTGTTAGCTGTGAGGTTTTCATAGATGTCCTTTATCAGATTGAGGAAGTCCCCCTCCCTTTATTTTTTCTAGTTTATTTAGTGTTTTTATCATAAAAGTTTCTGAACTTTTTCAAATTTTTTCCTGCATCTATTGAGATGATCATGTTGTTTTATTTTTAATTTTATTAATATTATATTATTTGAGTTTCTTATTTTGAACCAACAGTGTCCTTTGATGAACAGAAGTTCTTATTCTTAATATAAGCCAATTTATCAATCTTTTACTTTAGGTTTTATGTTTTTGTATCCTGTATAAGAAATCTTTGCTTATCCCAAGATCATGAAGGTACTCTCCTATTAATCTTTCTTATGTTTTGTTGTTTTACCTTTCACATTTAGATCTACAACTCATCTTGAATTGATTTTTTTGTTTTGTGTTTATAGAGATCAACATAAATTTTGCCCATATTGATTTCCAACTGACCCAGCACTATTTATTGAAAAGATCATCCTTTCCCATTGCTTGGATGACCAAAGTGTCGCCCTTGTCACAAATTGAGCATGTGTGTGTACTTCAAGACTCTGTATTCTGTTTCATTGGTCATTTGTCTGATCCCCCCCAATGCCACACTCTCTTAATGACTGAGCTTTATAACAAGTCTTGATGATGCTGCAGTGCAGGTCCTCTTATTTTCTTTTTCTTCAAGATTATCTTGGTTATTTTTGGCAGGTTATATCACTGTGTAAATTTTACAATCAACTTGTGAATTTACACACACACACACTCTGGAATTTATACTGAGATTACATTGAGTCTACAGGTCAATTTTGGAGAAAACTGACATTTTTAGAGAGGCTGAGGATCCATATGAGTTCCTAAGTAAGGAATTTAAAGCCTTGTCTTTTCTATAATTTTATTTATATATTTATTTATTTTAATATTTATTTATTTATATTATATTGTTTAAATATTTTTTTTATTTTGGCAGGATATTGGGGGAGGTAATTAGGTTTATTTATTTTTAGAGGAGGTACTAAGGACTGAACCCAGGACCTCATGCATGCTAAGCATGTGCTCTACCACTTGAACTATACCATCCCCCTATAATTTTGTTAAATAAGAATAAAGATAATAATAAAAATAACAGCAACAATAGCTGACATTTTAAATAATTCCTATATGCTGGAGTTTGGGCTAAATGCTTTATGGGTTTTACCTTATTTCATTATAAAAATTTGCCAAAAAATTATGAGACCTCCCTGAAGAAAGCCATAACATTTTGTTAAAGGCATAAAAACAATAGTTGAACAAATGATGAGGCACAGCATGTCCTTGGGTGGGAAGAATTAATCATCATTAAAGTGTCAATGGTTTTCAAATAGATATTCACCTTCAATTAATTCTAATCAGAATATCAATGGTGTTTTCCTAGAGCTGTACAAAAGCATTTTAGCATTTATATTAAAGAAGTTCTAAATGTTTTAGAATTGACAACAAAAATCTTTAATTTCAAAAAAAGAATATTAAGATAGAATTACCTTAACAGATACTACTTTGCAAAATACAAATGTAACAATTTTTTCAAAACTGTATAGTTTTTTATTTGTTTGGCTCACAAATAAGCTTACAGATCAGAAATCCAGAAAGTTGAAAAAATCTAAGTATATTCAAATTTACTCCAAAATAAAGAGCATTTTTGTTTCATGGAGAGAAGATAGTTTATTTAATTAATGCTTTTGGCCTAATTGGTTATTGATCTGCAAAGAAAATGCCTCCAACCATGAATAAAATCATTATGAATGGATTAAAACTTGAAACAAACAAACATAAAACAAAAAATAATGGGATAAATTTAGGAGAAAATTTGCATAGCTTCAAGACAGAGGAGAGGAGAGATACTTATGCAATACAGGGATTCTAGAATCCATGAGGGAAAAGATAAACAAGTTTGACTATAAAAAATTAAAATGCAAAAACAAATTGGGAAAAGTATTTGCAACTTTTTTGACTGATGAGTTAATGTCCTTAATACATAAGGAGCTATTGCAACTGATTTAAAAAAAAAAACAAACTCAACCCAATAGAAACATGAGCAAAGGGTATGACTGGCAATACATGGAAGAGAAAATAAAAATGGCAAACAAACCTTTCAAAAGCTCTCCAGACTCTCTACTAGACGAGGGACTACAACTAATATCAATGTGATAGTAGTTTTTTTTTTACCAATCATATTGGCAAGAATTTAAAGTCTTCAAAAGCTCATTCAGTGCTTATGAAGGTTTAGAGGAAACAGACCATCTTATACAATGCTAGTGGAAGGGTAAAAGAACCTGGTTGGTAGCATCAGTTAAAAAAAAATATATGTATACACACACACACAAACATACACACATACCTTTAACCCAGCAAATGCATTTGGTGGATGTAAAACTTCAAAGGACATATGTTCACACATGGCCTTTTGCAGTTATTGAAGAATAAGTTAGATCTGTTGTGTGGAGTGTTTGGGATGTCCAGACCATATTTAAGTTGAAAAAGCAAGTTGTAATGTTATAGACCCTTTTTTAATTGAAGTATAGTCAGTTTACAATGTTGTGTCAATTTCTGGTGTATAGCATAATGTTTCAGTTATACATATACATACACACATTCGTTTTATATTCTTTTTCTTTATAGGTTACTACAAGATACTGAATACAGTTTCCTATGCTATACAGAAGAAACTTGTATGTCTATTTTATATGTAGTAGTTAATCTCTGCAAATCTCAAATGAACTCCCAATTTATCCCTTCCCACCCCTTTTCCCCTTGGTAACCATAAGTTTTTTTCCTATGTCTGTGAGTCTGTTTCTGTTTTGTAAACACATTCATTTGTGTCTTTTTTTTATTTTTTAAGATTCCACATATGAGTGGTATCATATGGTGTTTTTCTTTCTCTTTCTGGCTTACGTCACTTAGAATGACAATCTCCAGGTCCATCCATGTTGCTGCAAATAGACTCTTAATACTATACATTTAAAGAACATTTATTGTGCAGTAGGGTCAGTTCTAAGTGATTCACAGGTATTTATTTACTCATGAAAACATCAGGACCAATGAGGCTGTGCTCCCATCAATCCTGGTTTATTGATGTGGCACCAAAAGTTCACACAGCGGGTGTGTGCTGAAGCTGGGATTGGAACCCAAGCCTCTGTTTCATGTTTGTGTTTTTAACCTTTCTGGAGTTCCACATGTTGATCCCATTTTAAAACATGGTCCAATTTTAAAGAAAAAGAAGGAAAAAAGAAGCCTCTATAGATGAAGTATTTTTAATGAGATGTGTGATATGAAATAACTGCAGGCAGTTTTCCTACCTTTTAATGCATTCTTTCTGTTGTAAGGATCACTGGTTCTCATTGGAATCATCTGGGAAATTTAAAAAAATGCTGACGCCTGGGCCCCATTCCCTGAGATTCCGATTTCATTGATGTGGAGTGTAGCCTGTGCATCAGATTTTTACAAGCTCCCGGGGTGATTTTTAATGTGTAGCAAAGTCTGGGAACCACTGGTATCGATAACTTAGGTCTGAAGCCCTGTTTCGGAAAAGTCTGGCACGGGATCTGTGAAGCTATTTTTGCAATTGTCCTGTTAACCGCTAGATGGAGTCTTGTCCACATGACACTAATTCAGTGACCAGGTTTCTGCAGGACTCTTTGGGAGGCAAAGTAGGAGGCATCCAGGAAGCATGGAGAGATTGCAGGGACCAGATCTCTGACCAGGTATTCTGCCAGGCTTTGGCCTCACACTGTATTATGCAGTTAATGTACATCTTTGCAAAGTTCTGGGAAGAAATTCTCATCGCCTTTCAAGCCTGACTTTCCCTCAAGTCAGAGAGACACATTCCTTAGTTTCTTCTTGTTTCTGTGTCTTTTCTTGGACATGAATTACAGAAAGTCGTTCTTTGTGGAAAGGCCACACTCTCTGTTGCTTGGCTGCAAGGGTAAAATTGATCGACGCTCTTTGGAAACTCCTAATGAAAAGTACATAATTGACTGTGTTGTAAGTAGCCAGGAGGGCAATATTTAAACCTTGCTTCTAGATTTAGACTGGTGGTGGAAGTAAATTGGACAGTCAGAAGAAAGTTGTTCATTTAAGATGATTCCCATCCCCCTAACACACATGAGTCTGATTTTTCCAGAAAACAGGTATTTCTGAGCTGAATTTTTTTCCTTTGATCTCAAAATAAACACCAACCTGCACACTTCTTGGTCATGCACTGTTGATTCATTAAAGAGCCATATGCTGATTTCCTGTTAAGAGCTTAACTCATCATGATTATGGGCAAAGTCAAGAAACAATTTAAGGAAAAAAGTTGCAAGAAAATTAGGCTCAAAACTAAGTGTAATTACAGTATCAGTGTTTCCACTATTTGGACTTTTTCCCATTGGAATTTATAAATAATGTTCTTTGTAAATGCACAATTTTACATGTTTCCTAGAACAAAGAACTCCAACTCAACAAGGAGTGAGATGGAAACTATATCCCAGAGCAAGGAATTAATGTGAAGGCCTTGAGATTTCTTCCATTGCTATTCACTCACAAAGCAGTTTATAAACTGTGAGGCCCTGTAGACCATCCTACCAAAAATCTGTACCAAAATCTATGCTAGTCCGGGTTCTCCAGAGAAAACAGAACCAACAGGGTATCATATACATATGATTTATTTTAAAAAATTGGCAATTCCTTATAATAAATTTCTCCACACTATAGAAGCTGAGAAGTCCCAAGATCTGTGGTCAGCCACCTGGAGGCCCAGGAGAACTGATGGTGTATATTCCAATCCAAGTCCAAGTCCAAGTCCAAAGGTAGGAGAAGATCAATGCCTCAGCTTGAAGACCATGAGACCAAGAGAGTGAATTTCCCCTTTCTCAGCCTTTTTTCTATCCAGGCCTTCAATGAATTGGATGGAAATCCAATAGCTTTCTCAGAGTGTGTTCTATGGACTTCTAGTTCCTTGGGATGGAAATTAGAAACTGTTAGTACAGGCAATTTGGTATCAAAGAGTCCCAAGGTCAAATAAGTTTGTAAAATCCTAGGTAACATAGCTAAACAGATTTCTTTTCTGCAGTCCTTCTCAAAGTCTTTAATATGTTAATGGGCTTTGCCATTATCTAAGAAGAGGCGATACTTTGTAAAGCTTTCCAAACCTATTTAACATACTATCTTGTTTGGTATTAGCACCTCTCCAATTGCTGAAATAGTGCTTTGTAAAGTACCTCAGAGCAGAAGCAGTGTTTTATCTGATTTTGTACCCCAGGGCCTAACTCAGGGCCTGCCAAGCAGAAGAGACCCAATAGACATTTGAGGGTCTATTAAATGAAATGATGAATGATGAAGTAGTGATACGGCCAAGCCAGAAACAAATTTTGCACGGGACTATCCTGAAACTATGGCAAGGACGTCCAAGCCCACTCCCAGAGGCCAGGAAATCTGAAACAGGTTTTGAGGACCCTGGAGTCAGAGCTTAAGCTGTCGTCATCAGGGAAGATGCCATGAAGGTGAAATTGCTCGTTCTTAGTGAAGTGGATGCTGCCTGTGACTTGCCCATATCCCCTGTTTTTCCGAACTGCTGGCACCTGCATTTCTGTCTGAGGTTTTTGGGTTTTTTTGTTTGTTTGTTTGTTTGTTTTTTTGCTGCAAGAGCCAGTTTGCTGTCCACTCAGCAGGCCCTGGGAGCAACTCTCATCAATGATCAACTGGGTGGGGTTGGTGTATAGATACCCCAGCTCCCCACCCCCGGTTGGGATATCTCCGTTTTGCATGTTTCACCTCTCCCAGAGAGGTCCAGGGGACTGTGCTTAAATGGCACACAGAGGCAACTTGATAACCCACCGTCTCCTCCCATCCTTGCTTCACTTCCCTACTCCCCTCCTAGGTTCCCCTGGGATCACCTCTCCCGTGCCCTACTTGCTTCTGATCTTTGGCTCACACTGTGCTTCTGGGGAACCCCTAAGACAGTGCTTACCTCTCTGTGTACTCTTTCCTGTCTTGACTCCGCCTCAACTACTGGAACCCCTGGAAATCCTCCCTCAATTATTTCTTAGAGTCCTCAAAGGGAAGCCTCACATTGACCCACAGTCCCATGTACCAACTGTAGTCATCACAGTGCATGTCCCAGTCACATGCGTTCAGTGGGTATTAAAGAGACTCGGCAGTGAACTTGGTCCTGTGCCAGGCACTGGGGGTACAAAGGTAAAAGAGGCTTGGAGCCAGCCCTCATGAAGCTTCCAGGCTTCTAGGGAAGACAAGCACAAGTCACATTATCACACAAATCAACACACAACGATAACCTTTAATAAAGGCTGACAAGTCAAACCCTGAGGTGCCATGAAGGAGAAGGACAGAAGGGTCTCATCCAGTCACGGGTATGAGGATGGCTTCTCAGAGGAATTGAGCATATTGTTGAGACACGAAGGATGAATAGGAACTGGGTAGGTTTGAAGGGGGGTATGGTGGGAAGACAGATCCAGGCAGAGGGAATAGCATATGCAAAGGCCCTGAGTAGAGGAGTATGCTTCTGTCTATGCCAATATTCCTGATAGGTGGGCTTCCCAAGGTTCCTGAATCCATCAGTCCCGCCTAGGGAACAGGAGCAGAATGGTGGGGGAAAGGCCCCCTTCTTAACTCTGTGCCACCCTTTGTCCTGTGGGACCCCAAACAACTCCGCTTGCTCCCTGAGGCTCATGAATGTCTCTCCTGCAGACTGGCTCCATCCCCTGTTGTGTAGACTGCTCACCAGTTCCTCTCTCTGCACGAGGATTGCCCTCCCCAGGTCCCTAGGAGATGGGCTTGCTTTGACCAATGAGATGTGAGCAGAAGTGATAAAGTCCACTTCCTAGAGGACGCCTTTGCGAGCTGGGGCACAGCTGCTTCACTCTTTCCCCTCTCATCGCCCTGGCAACTGGCGATGTTCCAGACAGGAACAGCTCTGTCTGTCTGGGATGACTGTGAGACATCAGCTGACCCTCAGTAATCATGTAACATAAGCAAGAAAGAAACCTTTGTTGTTTTAAGCTACTGAGATTTGAGGGTTCCTATTAGAACAGGGTCTAGCCAACCCTGGCGGATAAACCTGTGAAAACTGCCCCAGGGAAGACCCACCCAGCACACACAGGCCGGCTACACAGTTGTGGTCTCTGGGGCCTGCTGCGTTGCGTTTGAATTCTGGCCCTGCTGCCCCCTGGCTCCGAGACATGGGGCAAGTTGTTCAAGCTCTTTCTGCCTCTGCTTCTCTGTCTATAAAATAGTGAGACTCGTATTTACTGCATATTCTTGAGAGGGTTATATAAGTTAATTCATGTAAAGAGCTTGGGAAATCGCCAGGCACAGAGTAAGTGCTCAATAAATATTAGCTTTAATATTAATATTTCTTAAAAAAACAAGCAACAGTTGGACGCCGCAGGTGGCCCAGATCCCTCCTTAGGAAAAATATTATCCAAAGGAAACCTCACTGGCATCTGGCCTCCAGGAGGGGCAATCCTCTGTATCAAGGGAGGCAAACTCAAATGTCTCCAAGGAGCCAGCGAGTGCATCAGTGTGTTTAGCTCTTTTTTTTATTATTATTATTTTTCATGTTTGGTGGGGCCTGGGTACCAAGAAAAACTCAAGTCCACTATAACAAAACCAATGGTGCAAACGAAGTGACAAGTGACAGCTGGTGCTCAGCTCCCAAGCTGAGGGGCTGTGGCTAATGTAGGTGAGGAGTAGGGAAGAGGCCGTGCCCCATCCAAAGGGGTAGCTGGGGCCATCCACATGCGGGTGCAGTGATCTAGATTTTCAGAGTTCTCTTTCTCTTTTTTATTTAAGGCTCATTATTAGTTTTTTTTTTTTTAAACACAAGATTTTTATTTAAACAAGTCTGGATTCAAATCTTTTTTTTTTTTTTAATGGAGGTACTGGGGATGGAACCCATGACCTCATGCACGCTAAGCACGCACTCTACCACTGAGCCACACCCCCTACCCCCATTCCCCAGGGCTGTCTTTTTATGTAGGAGATTCAGATTTTTAAAATGTGAACGCATTTCTTTTTAAAATGCTTTTTTGGGGCAAATACATCATGTTAAAAAGTTAGATGCAGTTAGTGATTTGCATCTGCTGTTTGCAAGACCCCCCTCTTGCATGGGTCAAACATTCGCATCACTAAATGTTTAAAGCGCTTTTTAAAATGGCTTTTGCGGAATCTAGGCAGCACTTTCCCAAAGATGTGCCTCCACCTCCCGCAAACATAAAATCACTCCCATTTTTTTGAAATGGCAATGTTTTCAGGATCCACCAATGTCTCAAAGTTACGCAGACTTTGGTCCCCGCCTCAGTCTGAGCTCAAACCAATGTGAACATGGTCAATGCA
Organism: Camelus dromedarius; assembly: GCF_036321535.1. Classification (NCBI taxonomy): domain Eukaryota; kingdom Metazoa; phylum Chordata; class Mammalia; order Artiodactyla; family Camelidae; genus Camelus; species Camelus dromedarius. The sequence goes on from NC_087464.1 coordinate 7,277,457, forward strand.
GAGTCAGCAGCCTTTGGGAGGAGCAGCTTGTCTGGGCTCCTGGCCTCTGCACGGGGGCTGAGCGGAGATGGGGCGGCATGAACCTGCCCTGTATCCCCACCAGTGCCATACCCTGCTCAGGGCCACTATTTGGAAGATGAAGGGTTTTGAGGCAACTTTGAGGGGGTGACCCCCCACTGCAGCCCTAAAGCCATGCTGCCTGCTGTCCATTTGTCCATTTGGAATCTGTCTGTGCCCCCTCCCCAGCCCCATCAGTGTTCAGCCGACAGCAGGTGTGTGCAGTTCCCGGGCTGCGGGCTCCCCAACTCCCTTTCTGCTCTCCCACACGATGGAGAAATTCCGAGAGTTTAGGAAGTCACCCTGCCCCATCCCTTGTCTGTCACCCTTGGCCTGACGTGACCGTGATTTCACATCAGGCGCAGTAAAGCAACGGCATCCTTCAAAACCATTACCAGTGACTTCTAAGTTGACACCAGGCAGATCACTGAACATTTTTTTTTTTGATGATTCAGTCTCTTATCTGTAATGTAGGTGTAATAATAGCACCTTCAGAAAGTCATGTGTCACATAAGTCATTAGCATTTCCAGAACCCGGTGAGCTTCTCAGGGGGAGAGATGGTTTACCCCCGCTGCCCTCCACCCTGTGATCCTGTACGTGAAGGTCTCCCTTTTCTGGTAGCAGAATGAGGGAAATGATTTTGAGAAACGTGATTTAAAACACTTCACGGTGATGCATGAATACTTCACATGACTGTCAGTGTTGCTCACTGCAATTTATCGTTCCATGTGGGTTTCTCCAAACAGAGCTGGCAGATATTTTTTCTCCCTTCCCAATCCGACCTCAATTCCAATTCCAACCTTTGTCTAATTTTTTGCTTGTGGTCTAAACACATAGCCACACACAAACATGGGAACAAATTGGTTTTTAATCATACAGAAGATGGGAAACGGGGTGGGGGGGGTGCTTTACTGGGTAATGAAGTGTGGAGAGCCTAACGTTCCGAAAGAACAAAAAACCCTTTCTAGAGACATTTTTTTCCCCCAGAATCATCCTCATTAATATTAAAAGACATTTGCTGCCACTTTAAGAGATGAAGCTTTGTAACATGTCTGTAACTAGTGCAGAACAAATTAATTTATTTCAGGTGGGCTCCCGGCAGCGGCTGGGGGAAGCTCTTGCTTATACCTCCATCCTCCCAGCAGGTGCACTGGGATGGACTCTTTCTTCTGTGGGAACTTTGGTCCTGGCAAGGGCTTGTTACCCCCAAGGAGAGAGGGTCAAGGTATTCTAGCATCTCTTCCAGGCTCACACTAGAGCAAAAGACTTGGGCTTTAAGCACAAGATGAGGATCTGGTTATTTCTATATTTTTTTGTTACTCTCCAAATATCCTTGGCCCTGCACTTACAAGAGTGGGTGCATCGGAAGGCCAGGGGCATGGGAGTTAGGGGTGGGGCCCGTCCACACATGCTTGCCATCCCCTGGTGACCAAGAGCACAGAGATGGGCCTGGGCCAGCAGGGGTCAAGAGGCCAGCCAACTCTGGGCAACCATCCTTCATTAGATCATGGTGCTCCAGCTACCAGAGCTCTCTAAACATCCACTTATGAAAACAGCAATGCCCTGGCCAGCACCCTGGCCAATCCAGTTCTGATCAGTCAGATGATGTCCCCTCTGACTGGCTGGTGCCTGTGCCTCCTGGATTATTCAATATTTTGAACGTTACCCCTGCCCATGGGCATGGAAGAAGTAACGGTTCCCAGGCATCCGTGTGCATGAGCTCATTAAACCACATGGAGTTTTACTCTGTAGAAACTGCTATGCTCGGTTTCACAGGTGAGGAAACTGAGACTCCAGTTAAGTCGTTTGAGATCACTTAGTCAACCAGTGGGAGAGTCAGGACTCTCCTCTGTGAGGCAAGACTCCAGGCTGGCTCGCTCATCCTGGTGTTCCCAGATCTGGCACAGTGTTAACGCTCAGTAAATATCTATTGAATGAATGAACTGAAGAGTAAATAGCTGAGTGATCATCCACAGGCCCACACTTTTCCATTTCCTGGTGCTGCATCCTTGGGGAAGAAAGACACTTCTGATTTCTCGTATTTTTGCCTCCTCCTCTAGCCCTTGATATCTGAGAACCCAGCTCAGAGCAAAGCAGGCTGGCAGAAGCAGCACCTTGCCCTTTGCTAAGAAAGATGTGCTTCGTTCCCACCATGGCTCCCTTTCGAGCTCCGTTCACCTCTGAGGCCACAGCAGCTCCAGCAGCCCTGCCACAGATGGGAGTGGCCAAGCTCTGTATCTGTGGTTATGTCTCTAAGTCTCAGTTTCCTCATCTGTAAAATAGGAAAATAACATAGCTTACTGTGAAGATTGGGCGAGACCAGATTTCTGCAGGATTTAACCTGGTGGCCCTGTTATACTCACAGTGCAGGTGCAGAAAAGGTTTTTCAGAATGTGTGTAGGGGGATTCTCTGCCCTAGTCTTTCTACTTTTAAATATTTGGAAATGTGATATTTTTAAGTAAAGGGACCCATACAGGCATCTCAGTGATGCATTAGGACTTGTTTCTAAGGGAAAGGCAGGTAGAAGCCCTTCTAGGGCTCAGGGCAGGTCTGGAAGGGAGACCTGTAGGAGCAGGCAGGACAGGGAGCGGTACAGAAAAGCCAATTATTTCCTCCCTGCGCTCAGGAGGTTTATCAAGTTCTCAGCACACAGAAGCCTGCCCTGAGGTTCCAAGCTGAATCCACTAAACCGACAATGAAAGCCCCATTGTTGGGAATCCAGAGAATTAAGAGTCTGATAATGAGAATGTCCTCATTCATCTCTTATCTGTCTTGGATTCACGTTCATTCTTCCATTCCCACCCACTTCCTCAAGCCATTTCTCTTAAACCTCTCCTCTGATCTACTCTCACGGCTCCCTGCCATCACCATCTTACAGGAATAACTTCATCCTTGGCCCTTCCTTTTTGACCCAAAACATTTCTGGGCTCCATCCCATCCCTGCTTGCCCCAGTGGCTATCCTCCGAATGTATCTGACAGGGCTCGGAGAAGGGCTCTGGGGCAGTGCTTCAGGCTGTCCATCAAGTACTTCCCGGTCTTTTTCTGGGCAATGATGGAATTGGAGTTGGCCGTGTAACTTGCCCTGTGACACGAAGTTAGCTATGTGACTTGTTTTGGCCAATAAAATGTGAGTGAAAATGATATGTGTCACTTCCAGGCAGGAGATTTAAGAGCCAGCAAAGCTCCATTTGCCAAGCTTTTTCCCTCTGCCGTGCAGCTGGCAACATTCTGGCTAATGATTTCTCTGCCAACCTGGAATGAGGTTGATTCAGGGCAGAGACCCCAGTCTCCCAACAATGGGCATGGAGCATGATTGAGAAATAAATCCTCTTTGTTTTATGCCACTGAGATGTGGAACTGTTTGTTACCACAGCAGGACCTATCCCAAACTGACTGATGCAGATCAGATTTCAAGAGAGGAAAGGCTGTTAGAAGACGTGCACCAGGTCGTGGCTAATGGTTGATGACTGGCCTTCCCCTCCAGGGTCCTCTGATATGGAAGCAGAGGTGGGGGGTGGGGGGTGGAGCACAGCCTCAATGAGGGGGCCTCTATAACAGTTGTTACTGCACTGATGGAAAGACTTTAAGGGGTCAGTGTGGAAGACGTGACTGAACATGGCTAGGCTGTGAGACAGGATAAGACGGGGTCAAAGGGTGGCTTTGTTTTGTCTTACCTCCACAAGCCAATGTCACAGTTCCCTGCCCTTGGGGTCTACTCCCAAACTCACACCAGCACCCATCACCCCCCAACCCATACTCCCCACCCCCTACCAGGCTAGAATTTGGCTAATCCCTTTAGATCCCAGACCATGATTGAAATTAGGATGGACATTTCATGCACCATTTTTCCAAGAGTCAACCAACTTCCCTTTCTACCAGTGCCTTCCACCTCTCATGTGGTAGTAAATATATAAGGTTTCTAACATTTTGGGTCTTTATTTTTATAAACTCACATAGAGTAAGATGCTGAAATCCTAAGTGTACAATTTAGCAAATTCTCATGAGGCCAAGACCCCTGTAATCATCACTCAGTTGGTAAATTCTTGCAGGATGCTAACTTGGAACTTCCAGCAGAGGCACGGAGGCCCATAGAGGCTGCATTCCAAAGTGGCGAGCAAAGAACCAGTTCCATGACTCTCAAAACCAAGGCCCCCTGGAGAGTTTAGAAGGATCGAGTTGTTGGATATTAGAGAAGATTTGTAAAGAGCATCTCTTTGGAGAAGACTGAGCTATTGTACTGACAACCCCACCCAAGAGAGGAAGAGCGGAGCTGCCTCCTCCCTTCCTCAGCCAGGAGGGAGGGGTCTGAGGGACCACATGGAGTGCTGGACATGTGTCCCTTGCCATAAAGGGGACTCAGTGGACTGACTGCTTAGGAAGTCTTGAGGACAAGGGATCAAAGTCCAGTGGGATTGTTTATCAGTGATCCATCCATAGAAAAACTACCTTGACAAGGGACTGAGTTCAGCACAGTGCCTCTGGGTCCACCAACAGTAGCCTTTATTGTAACTATTCTTGCCCTTGGATTTGAGGCCTGGTAAAGGGGTATATCCCTCCTGGGGAAGGTTTCACTGCTTCATGGCCATTTATTGGCTAATTCAGAGCTGGGTCTTTGTTCTTGGAGAGCTGTCATTCCAAGCACAGCAGGGGCACCAGCTGAGATCTGAAGGGAACAGATCTAAACATCTCTCCCACCACCCATCTCTGCCTCCAAACAAACCCCCCCACCCCAAACTTCTTACATTCCATCATTCACCCTCCTTTGGGTATTACTCTCAAAGCTGCTGGTGACTACCCTATGGATTGGTTAGGGCCTTGGATTGCTCTGAAATATGGAATCTGATGTTTTTCTTCTGGACTGCCTAGCATCCCACTGCCTTCCTTTCCAGGGTGTTCCCCACCATGGGAACCTCAGTCAATGGGAAACATGCAGGGATGTGCTGGAGTGAGATTCACCAGCCCATTGGAGCCAAGATTCTTAAGTCCTCAGGAAACTTTTGAGCTGGGTGTTAAATGGTTGTCAGATAAAAATCCGTCATGGTGGGAATGTTTACACCATAGAAGTCATCAAATTGCCACAGATCAGAGCTTTTCCCACTGGAGAGCAGATTGTTAACAATTTGCCAGCCCACTGCTGGGCATATCAGTTGGGCTAAACCAACTGATCCCCTCTGAGGCTCTGAACCTTGGATAATTGATCCAAGATAAGGAACAAGACGGAATCCACTTAGGCAGTGGCCTCTGGCCATAGCAGGGGGCAGTGCCCAGGGAACCCCGACATGACCTTGGACTCTTCCTTCTGCCTGACTTCTTTTGTTCCTGCCCAGTTTCCAAGACTCCTTCTCCTACCTGCCCATCAATTCCAAGAGCTACCCGTTCTTGCTAAGTCAACCAGAACCTGCCCCGCCCGAGGATTCTGCCTGATATAGACCAGTGATCACCTGGAGGCCCCCAAAGAGGGAGAAGCAGCTTTCATGTTGATTTCCCAAAGGGAAGTGGTGCTTGGAGCAAAGCAGCCCTGGGCCCAGCAAACATTTAGGGAGCACCTACTCTGTGCCAAGAGGCAGATATCTAACAACTAATTATGCCATTAACTCTTCTGTGGTTTGCCGCATCATCATGAGTTCATACCAATCTATTGATAAATATTCAAACTCTGCAGTGGATAAATTGCTGGGCAAGATACTAAGGGACGTACTGAAAAATGTCAACAATCTGCACCTCCCTCCCTGACTTTTCAGTTTAGCTGGTGACATAGGTATGTGCTCACGCAGCTGAGTATCTGACTGCACACAAGTGCTCACTCGTAAGAAGGGTGAGGAGCTGCAACTTCCAACATGAGGGCTCAGGGAAGGCTTTCTGGAGAAAGTGGGATTTGAGAAACAGCCTTGACAGTGGTCTCGCGTGTGTATGTATCAAGAAATGTTATTTCCTTTATCCACTTTTTAAAATGGCATTGTTATTGGAAAATAACATCCATTCATTTCCAGAAAGGGTTCAGCAACACCCAGAAAACATACCTGTGAAATTAGCCACCTGCAATCCCACCACCCATGGGTGACCACAGCCAGCACGGCCCCGCGCCCTCCTGCACAGCTGCGCGATCCTGTAATGCACGCTGTTGTGCAACCAGCTGTTTTCACTCAACAATACGTCATGGACATTTTTTTCCATGCCAATTATTCCCGATCTACATCACTATTTAAGTGGCTGGAGAGTATTCCATTCTACGGATGTGCTCTAAATTCATCAAATCCCCATTGATAAACATTTAGTGTTGCGGTCAAGGGCACAGACTCAGGAGCCCCACAGTCCAAGCATAAATCCTGGCTCTACCAGCTGGGTGATCTTGAGTGGAAACCTATCCTCTGACTGCAGGTTCCTCCTCTATTAAACAGGGGCATTTATAATACCTGCTGCAGAGGGATGTTGTGAGTAGTTATTTGTAAAACGTACATAACAGTTTACAGCACACAGTAAATGCTCAATTAAGGCCAACTGTCGTTCCCCATTACCTACTTAGGATAAAACTTACAACTGGAATGAAATAGTTAAACGTTAAATATAAAGTCCTAATCAACACCGTCCAATTGCCCTCCAGAAATGTCCCCTTCACTGCTGGGCAGGAGGACCTGTGGTTGGTAGGAGGCCGAGAGGGGGACAGTCACTGCACTGGAGACCCTCCCAAGTCACCGGCAAACCAGCCAGTGAGGTCTCACTTGCCCAGCCTTCTGGGTGGCATTGTGGAGTACAAAGCGGGAGGAAAGTAAGAGCAAGTCAGGTCAGACTCTCTCCCTTTGATTTCTAGAAGGAAAACTAGAGTTGAGGCCATATTCAAAAATATAGGTCAAATCTTGGTTTCTGTGGTTACCAAACACTGTCAACCACCCTCCCTCCCTCCCTCGGGGGTGATGCCAGGGTTCCGAGGCCTGGCAGCCGGGCCTGGCTCCCCTCGGTCTGCGCCCCCCGCCCCGCCGGGGTCCAGGGACCCGCCGCTCTGCTGCCCCGGGGGCCCCCAGAGAGTCTTCAGGGAGCGCGGCAAGGGGGCGGGGCCCGCGGGTACCCTGCCCTCCACTTCTCGGGGGGCAGGGGGCTTGGCGTGCTGCCGATGGGGCTCGGGGTCCCCCGCACGGCCGCCCTGCCCACCCGCCCGCCCGGCTCCCCGTGCCCGCTGCGGCGGGGAGCGCCCCGCCTGGGCATGGGCCGTGCCCGCCCGGAGGAGGGAGGAGGCCGGCCGCCACGGGAACAATGTGGTCGGTTGTTTTGCGGACTGTCAGCCTCGTTCCCGGATCCTCCTTTCCACGCCCCTTGGCCTAACCGCCACAGGCCCGGCACGCAGAGGGAAGAGCCCCCTTATTTGGTCTTGGAAAGAAAGGGGAAAGGTTATCCTCAGATGCCTGCGGCGTTGGGTCATCGGCCGGCAGTTTTTGGCCGGCACCCGGGAGCAGTGCCGACGCCCGCCGGTAGGTGGCGGCACCGGGCAGCGCCTCGCGGAGCTGCCCGAAGTGGTAAACAAGCCCGCAGGTTCCGGTACCTCGATCTCGGGGTCCTCTTTTGTGTGCGCGCTGGAGGGGAGGTGGGGGGGTGACCGGGAGGGGAAAGGGGGAGGGGGCGCCAGAGGAAAGAGGAAGAGCGGGAAAAGAAGAAAAGAAAGCCTTTTTTTATGCGGCAGTCAAGCTTTCAAAATCGGAAAATCGGCTTCAGTTTGAGGGTGTGACTTTGCCGTGTGGATTTCACGTGAACCCTTTTGCGAGTGCACGAGGGGATGCGCTTCAGGTTTACGGTCAGCGGGGCGGCCGGGATGCAAATTCCTTTAGGGACCTTAATAAGGTACTAGGTGAGGATTATTTAGGACCAGTTTGGAGGATTCCTTTCCCCTCCTCCCCTCCCCCAGCCCTCCCGCACTCCCTCCCTCCTCCCTCCCTCTGCCAGCCTCTCAGGTGAGCTGCGGAGGTGGAGCGAGCCACTTGCCTTCTAGTGGCCTGAGCGGGATGGAGGCGGAGGTTCCTAAGCGCTAAGCACGCGCTGACCCTCCCACCCTACTCGCAAGCTAGGACTCGTCCTCGCCATTTTACGCGGAGGTCACGCAGACAGCAAGTGGCAAAGCTGGGATTCGAACCCTTGTCCTTCACACTTAAAAGCCAAGCCTTGTCCCACGATGATGGACACCTTACCTCTCCAGGGCCTCCTCCAAATAAAGCTCATGTAATATGTATCATTCTCCAAAAAGTTCTCTTAGAAGAACCAAAGCAATGTGATTTGAGTTTCTTCAGCAGAACAAAGCAAAAGCCACTACCGTGCGGAGGGGACGCTGGTGGGTGAACCTGCTCTCCCAGGTGGGAAGGAGACCCGAGGTCAGGGCGGGGTGGGGTGGGGGGCCGGAGCTTCTGCCGAGAGTCTCTGGGGGCAGCATCCTGCTGAGGTACCTGTTGCTCCACAGAAGGCTCCAGAGAGGGGCCTGCTGGGCGGGAAGCTGTGTTAACTTTTATTTTCTATTTTAGGCAAGTTACAGGCAGCCCTTTTGTTTGGCTGAGCGTCCCACAGGCTCCCCCGCCCCTGCCCATCGTTCCATCTGCCTCCTGGGGGGCGGGGGCGGGGGCCGGGGGGGAGGGAGGCGGAGGCGGCAATAATTTTCACTTAGAAGACCTGTTCTTCATCTGGAAAGAAATTAATTTTCCAAGCCACACAATTATAGGCGACTTTTAAAACAGTTCCTGGAGTGACAGTTTCATGCTGAGCTTAAACGGTGCCAGTTTTTCCTAAAAAAAAAAAAAAAAAAAAAAAAAAAAGTTTGTGTGAACAAAGTGAAATCCAAGAAATGTGGTTTTTGTCTATCTCTCTCTTTTTCATGAAATAGTAAAAAAAAAAAAAAAATTTAAGAGCTGCTTCTACCCGTTTTGGGGGGTTTCCAGGTTTCCAAGAATTTACTTAGCTTGCTACATCGTATATTTCTGTGGAAAAATTACAGCAAGAATCTCTCTCAGATCATTGCTTTCCAGTCATTGTTTTATTGGTTCCCAGATTCCACAAGAACCAGCACTGTCTGGGTTTGCCCTGACATTCCGGAGCCCGCGTCCCCATACCAGGAACCAGAGGAATGAGGCAGCCGTGGCTGTGGCCTTGTCCTGCCCAGATGTGCTGGCAAACCCGAGTGTGGGGTCCTCTGAAGCCCTCAGTCTGCACCTCACTCTGCACTTCATTCTGCCCAACGTAAAGCTGTCCCCACATCTTGATTTGGGTCCATTCAGTTGCCTGGATTCTGTTCTCTGATTAAACCTTGAGGCAGGCAGAGCCCTGCTGCACCGTCATCTAGGGGACCGCCCTTTTTGGAGGGGCAGTGACACCCAGCCACCCAGAACGGACTTGGGGAGCAGAGCTATGCAGCCTTGACCATGCTCCTTAACCCCTGTGCTCTAGCTCTTGTGAGAATTTGATGATTTCTTCATATGTGAAAAGCTTGGGGCACAGAGTAGGGCACACCTCCCAGGGTTGTTGGGAGGGTCAACTGGAATGATGCCTGTAAAACCCTTAGCCTGGGGCCTGGCACCCAGAAAAGGCCCAGTAGATGTTTGGTGAGTGGTATAATTAAATCCTCCTGTTTGAGGGTCAGCTGTATGCTACAGATTATTTAAGGCTCTCTGCACATGCACTTGAATCCTATGGAAAACCTAGGATGCAGATAAAATTATTGCATGAGAGGTGGGTTTAGTGTATGACCCAAAGTCACACAGCTGATATGGGGTAGGGCCAGGATCTGTCTGACTCCAAAGTGCGTGCCCTTTTGATTATGGGCAGCCTAGGAGGAAAGAAGAAACTATAAACAGTCCTGTGTGGTAAGCTGAAAGATCTTCATGAGAAGGGGTTACAGCTGACTCCTCAGTATGAATAACTTGCTATTATCCTTGAATCTCTGGGGTGGCTGTGGAAGATAGTGACATATGCTAATTACTTGTATAAATATAAGTACTAGTGGACAGTAGCCACCTTTGGCTCTCCTGATTGTCCTCTGCCTAAATTCCCAAAGCCTCATGGGGCCCTTCTAAGCCCAGGCTAGAGATGGGTCTATGTACTGGCTCTATGTACTGCAAAAGATAGAAACCCAACCCAAACTGGTTTAAGCAAAAAAGAGATATAATTGTCTTACAAAACTGATAACAGAAAGGTGCAGCTTCAGGCATAGCTTGATCCAGGAGTTCAACAATATTATCCAGATTTGGTCTTATCCATATCTCAGGTCTGCTTTCCTCCATGTTGGCTTCTTTTTTAGGTTGGCTTTCTCACTGACTCTTTTTGGCCCTCCAGGCCCAAGAAAACTTGGGTCCCTAAAAGAAAAATCATGGTTCTCTTTATTAAAAGAGGCTAGGGGTACTGACAGGCAAGAACAATAGATGCCCCCCCCCCATCCTGCTTGTGTAACACCATTGGTCAGAAAGATGACAGAGAAAAAACTTTAATAGTGGACATTTCTGCCATAATGGATACTCACAGACAGGCAGGGGAGGGTAACCAGAACTGTCTTCAGTTACACAGAGGACCCAGGAGGACCCAGGCTCCTCCTGTTTTGAGTCAGGCCAGCTGATTCTAAATGATGGAATAAAACCTTAATGTGTTTGAAGGTCTCTAGAAATCTTTAGTGTCCTACTGTAGCAAAATGCCTTAGCAATATAACATATAAAAATATAGATATAATACATAATAAAATGCTATTCCAATATAAATATATACAAATATATGTAAAAGTATATATGTACATATATACTATTATAATATAATGATGTATAAATTAATGTAAAAAATGCAGTAAAGTCCTACTGAACTAACGATCCCTGTAGATTCTTAATGAGAGTCACCAGGCACACAACTATAAATCAAACATTACAATCCACAGGGTGGATGCCGGGCTGTTGACCAGGTTGGTCACAAGCTGCATGAAGATTTGTTCCTTGCACCAGTCTGATGTAATTCACACTGGTGCCTGAGTGAACTGGCAAATTATTAGATGTCATGGAGCTTTGGTCTCTTCTCAGTCGAGCTTGAGAATGTTCACTGGATAAATCCAACGTGCTGCTTTCCTGCTCTTCAGTGTGTCCCGAAGCAAGGGTGAGGCCACTGAAGCACGTCCCACGTTCAGGACCAAGGATGCACCCAGGGATGGGATTGGAAAGGGGGCAGGCTTCCCACCTTCTGCCTGGGGTGGGTCTCCCAGCCCCCACGCTCCCCCTCTGGACCTTGTGCCCACTCCCCATCCTGCGCTGTCCCCGTCACTGGCGTGGAGACTCTGGACCCCCTTCAGAGAAGTGAAATTGCCCTTGATGTCAGTCAAGGTGTCAGTTTGTCCAAGAACACGTCAATGTCACATCCCACCACAAGAACAAGGAGCAGGTACAAACCAGCCTGAACAGGTGTTCTTATCTCCAGAAAGCATCCCCCATTTGTTTCTCCTGATTCTTCTGGCTGTGAACGTTATTGGCTTCATTTTACACAAAGGGAATCGGAGCTTCAAGAGGTCCTGTCGTCACTTGCTCCAAATCACACAGAGAGGAAGCACATGAGACCAGATTTAGTCCTGGCCCAAATAATCCATGTGTTCCCTTATCATGTAGTTACTGGGCAGTGACTAGGGTCCAGGCAGGATGCTGGGGACCGTGAATTCCATGAGGAGCAAAGCAGACTGACTCAGTGAGTTTAGAATCCATGGGGAGACAGATTTCGTAGAGCCATCATAAAGTGTATTATGTATCAAATTACGCTTCACCCTGGGAAGGTGAGATGCCCAGAGCTATGATGCATGGCACGGGGAGATCTGTCTTCACCTGGGCTCCCCTACAAGCTGACCCCAAGACAGTGTTTGGGAGCAAGTAGTTCATCTGGGAGGTGAACCTAGAGAAGGAGTAAGACAGGGAAGGAAGCCAATAAAAGGTATGTCAGTGGGACACTGATGGCTGTGGGAAGCTGAGCTCGGTGTGGCTGGGATGCTCTGAGAGATCGTGTAGAACACCAGTGCCCTGCAACCGAGGGAGGCAGCTGGGTGTTCGTCACCAGCTTCTGCGCCTCATTGATGAAAGGGTGTTTGTAAGGGATTTTGGCTCCCCAGCACTGCCAACCTGCCCGCGGAGCCGGCTGAATCATAAAGCCGCCAGAGGGGACCCTCAGGCAGACAGGGTGGGCGCTGGAGGCAGGGAGCTCTCAGCTCATCGGGACCCTTTCTGCAAAGCCCCAGGACTCGGTGGGCACTGACAGCCTCTGCTGCCCTAACCTGACACCTGAGTTAAGGGCAAAGAGGGTGGGTCAGAGGGGATAGAACATGCAAAGGTGCAGAGGCTAGAGGAAGCAGGGGGTCTCAGAACCAGCAGGAGGTAAGGGTGCTGACCTGCTGGTGTGCGGGCTGTGGGAGGAAGGAGGAGGCAGGAGGCTGAGACCGGGAGCTGGAAGCCCAGGAAAGCTCTCAGGAGGTGGGTGTTGTGGCGGGCTCCCATTTTAGGAGAGCCTGTCTGGCTGCAGTGTGGAGCGTGAGTCGGACAGGGTCAGAGTTATAGGACAAGAGTGGGTAGGAGGTTCTCTCCGAGGGCCACGTGAGAGATGAGCTGGGCCGAGGGAGGCGGTATTTGAGTTGGAGGGATTAAAGTCAGCAGGACTTCTGCTCTCTGCCTCCGCCACCCTGCATCCTCCCACATCTCTGTCCAAGGGCAGGGCGTGGTGACCCTCGCTGGGCTCACTCCTGTTGACCTCCTTTCTCAAGAGCAGGATGAGCAGCATGAAGAACACCTGAAAGAAACAAGGTGTGTGAGTGGAGGGTGCAGAAAGGAACTCAAGCTTCAGCAAGAAGGACGTTACTGGGATGCTCTCAGAGCTCCGACAACCTGTGCAGGCTGAGGGACGAGGCTTGAGAAATAGACGGGGACCAAGGGGGCTCCAGGCAGCAGGAATCCCCCGTTCTTTCATCCCCCACACACTGACTGAGTGCCTACTACGTGCCAAGCATCGTGCAGGTGCTGTGGATAGAGCTGCGAGCGAGGGCCTGATGTTCTTATGGGTAAAAGTGAACCAAGCCTTGACAAGTGAGGGGGGCTCATGAGGAGGAGTAACGGGGGCTTGGGGATGTGGAGAGCAGGGGCTCTATTTTAGAGAAGGGGACAGGGAAGTCCTTTCCAGGGAAGTCATCAGAGGAGCACCCTGAGTGTAGACAGGGAGGACCCAGGCAAATCTAGGGGGAAGAGAGCCCCCAGCAGAGGGCGGAGGCTAATGGAGGAGGCCATGGTTAGGGCTGTGGATTTTGAGTGAAATGGCGACGCCACTGATGTGGTCCAGTTTGCGTGCTAGAAGGATCACTGTGACTTCTGTGTGGAGAATGGACTGCAGAGGCCCAGGGAAGAAGCCCAGTCAAGAGGCTACCACGGGGGGTTGGGCAACAGATGGTGGGGGTGAGGGAGCTCTTATGGTAGGAAGTAAGCAGTGGGCAGACTCAAGACTTTCTCTGCAGGTGGCGCTGACAGTACTGATGGTTTAGAGTTCGAAGGGAAAGAGAAGGGTCAAGAATAACACGTCAGTTTTTGGCCAAGTGAGATGCCATTTAGTGAGATGGGGGCTGGCTTGGGACAGCTGGGGAATTGCGAGATGTGTTTGTACGTGTTGGTGTCATGACAGGACACACAAGACCTTCAGAAGGATCCCTGGGGTGAGAGATATGTTCCGACTGTCCCACATCTTTGTATCCCTTCCTCAAGATTCAAAGTTCTAGAACCCCAGATGCATGCTTCCTAGCTGATCCAGGCTGGCAGAGAGGCTCCGCCCCACGGCATTGGCCACCATCGTCTGGAGAAAGGCCACCCAGGGAATCCCCCGGAAGTGAGTGGGTGCTGTTAGAAATGAGGTGGAATGTTGGACAGTCTAAAATGAGTGAGAATCCCCTCTAAGAAGACAAGTCTGAAGATAAGGGCTTGGTCGGCAAGCCTGTTAAAGGGAAGTCTGGTCAAGCAGGAGCAGCACGTGCTGCGGGCTCTAAGGTCAGGGGCTACAACCCATGAGCAGAAGCCCCAGAGATGTAGGTTTTGATTTGGGATAAGACAGAAATTTCCAACACTTTCCAAGATTGCCTGGACCACTGGGATTAAGCCGTTCCCTGGCACTTGACTCATTTAAGCAACAGCTGGCCAAGCTCTTGGAAGAATGTGGAAAAGGAAAGCTAAGTATAGTGGGTGACAACCAGGTGAGAAGCTGAAAGTGTTTGAACCGAGCACACCCATCGGGGACATATTTTGAGGATGCGTCTCCAATAGCTACATGCCTGTTTTTGCTCATTCCAATCTATATCATGTTCTTTTGTAATAAGAATAACTATGTCTACAATAAACCATCATAAAATAGACTTCTAAAAGGACAAGCAATAGACAAAATAAGCCTGTTTTAAGTTAATTTTCATTTTATTAACAAAACTATAAAACAATAAATATTAAATTTATTATTTAAAACAATAACAAAACAATAAAATTTAGATTAATTATTAATATTTCAGAATAATATAAAACTATTTCATCATTTGTTTTATTGGTTTCCCGCTCTGTAATGTGAAACCCTGGTTCTAATTTTAGTTTACTTGAAAACTTGGTTTTAATAACGGTTGAGCTTTACAAGATAATTTTAAAAGATGCCTCGTTCCAAATAGCAGACAGACAGCATTGGTCATAGTTAATGAATCATGATTTCCATTTGTCAGTCCCAACTATCAATTATTTTTTATTTTTATATTTTCCGTAGAGGTATTGGGCATTGAATTAAACCTGGGACCTCACACATGCTAAGCACACATTCTGTCACTGAGCTATACACACCCCCACCACCTATTAATTAATTTAAAATTTTTGAATGAAATGTGGTTAGCAATTCTTTATCTCCTTCGATGTTAGTTATTCTGAAAACAGAATTAGAAGGCATTGCACTTTTATATTGTTTTAATTGTGATAAAGTACATAAAATCTAAAATTCACTGTCTTAACTATTTTTAAGTGTACAGTTCAGTAGCATTAAGTACATTTACATGTTTTCCAACCAATCTTCAGAACTTTGCCATCTTGCAAAACTGGAACTCTATACCCATTAAACTATAATGCAGTTTTATATTTTTAATAATTGGGCACAAAACCCAATTAACTATTTCGTTCGAAAAATAAACATTTTGTTTCTAGATTTTAAAATAGGTGTCCAGAGGAGTTTACTCTGCCCACATGTATACTTTTTTTGGTAACAAAATCAAAACCACAACTTGGAAACATTTTAAAATGTCTGTAGTATGTTTCTTTCACAAAGCAGTTAATTTCTAATTCATTGTTCCAAATAGCACCTTTCCTTGCAGTTACAGATGAAATCCATTTCTTTCTTCAATTTTACCTGCTAGGTACCTATATTATTGAAAGCCGCTTGTCATCCCAGAAAAGGTCAGAAAATCTGGAGTATTTTTTTTTAATTAAAAAAAAAGACACCTGTTTCTTAAGGTCACCACCTGGCATTATAACTTTGTATAAAGACTATATTTTAAACTCCTTTTCATAAAATTAACCATACGGATGACACCTTGAGTAACTTTGTGTTCTTTTGCCTTTCAATTCTCTCATGCGATGCTTTGCCTGTGGGTGATGCAGTGAATGGTCTTCATTTGTGGTGCTCGCTCTGAAACCCGAGCCTGGAACTTCTATTTAAAAACTGCAATCAATGCAGCCAACCCTGCTGTGGTTACATCTACACCGTTTTCCCACAAAACATAATCTTTAATAAAGTCATATGCTATTGAGAATATGTCTTCACTGTTACATCTTCCCTTTAATAGCTTCCAAACAACTAAATTCTTTATGTTTTCATCACTGAAACAAAATTTAGCAAATACCATAAACTGACGCACGTATAAAAACAAAGTGGTACTTTCATCCAACTGTACAGCAAATGTCCCTGTTGCGTATTTTTCAAATTCTTGTATTTTCAAATATTTAGCAATATGTTCTGTGTCTTTCAAGAGTATTTGCTGACAAATGAATTTTTTTTAGTTTGTCTTTATTTTTCAATGTATTTCTGTTATTTTTATGTGACAAGGAGAACAAAAATACATAAACGGCATGTGAGTTTTGGTCTTTTGCACCAAAAAACTTTGGAAGAGGCTTCTAAACATTTATTATTACGCCTAATGAAATATTTTAAAGTTTGGATAGATTATCTTATAAAAGATTGCTAGAAAAGATGTAGTTTATTTTCATTTTCTAGATGTTTGTTTATAGTCACTGAAACACACAAGTCTTAAATACACAGCACAATGAATTTTCACCTACATATCCATCCATGTAACCATGACCCAGATTAAGGTACAAAACATTTCCTGAGCCTTAGAGAGCTCCATTTTCCCCCTTTCCAGTCAAAAACCTGCAGTGGTAACCACTATTCTGACCCTTACTACCATGGATTAATTTTTCCTATTCTTAAACCCTGTATAAATAGAATCATACATCTTCTGTGTCTACCTTCTTTTGCTCAGTGCTTTTGAGATAAATCCAGGCTGTTGCATGTATCAATACTTCATTCTTTGTCATTGCTGTGTAGTAGTATCCCAATATACAAATGTATAAATAAATCACTATTTGTTTATCCATTTTTCTATGGGTGAACATTTGGCTTCCTGTTTGGGGAAATTATAAATAAGGTTGCTATAAATGTTCCTGTATAAATACTTGTTCACATACTTTGCCCATTAAAAAAATTGGTTATCTTTTTCTTATTGACTTGTAGGAGTTCTTTATATATTATGGATCTGTTCTTTGTTAGAATGTACTGCAAATATTTTACCCCACTCTATGGTTTGCCTTTTCATTTTCTTAATGGTACCTTTTGATAGACAATTTTAACTTTTGATGAAATTGGATTTATCAATGATTTTATTTCTTTTGTCTCCTATTTAAGACATCTGTCCCATTTCTAGGTCATGAAGATAGTTACTTATGTTTTATAGTTTCACACTTTCCAGGTTTAGCTTTTACATTGAAGTCTAGGAACCCTCTGACATTAATTTTTTGAGGTCGAATTCAGGGCTCTTTCCCCTCGCCCCAGTGTGGATGTTCAGTTGTTCTAGCACCATCTCCTGAAAAGTGGGTGTAACTTTTCAAGTGTCAAATAAATCACAGTGACTTCATATTACCATTAGCACGTAGGGTGATGTTCATCTTTAAGAATAGTGGATATAAGCCCTTGTTTAAAAGACTAGTCTTGGAAATTATAACATTGTTTGCACATCTTTTCTGACCTCATTATCTTCTCATCATTATTTTTAACCTGCATTGTGACTAAGAGCTCATACTAGGGGTAGGAGAAAGATGAGTTCTACAAATTTCTTTGATTTGCTTGTACTTGTGTTATTATAGTACATGCTAAATATAGTGCATAGTATAACCTTTTAATATATTCCAGGAATCTTTTTAACCTGCTTATTCATTTTGTTAAAAATTCCCTACACTGATTGAGGGTTTTGTCTCTTTCTGTATAAAATGTGTCAGTTTTTACCATATATATTTTGAGGATATAATACTAGGTGCATATACATTTTAAATTATTGTATCTTTTGGGTGAATTCAGTCTTTTATCACTAAGTGATCATCATATCTCTGGTAAGATTCATGCCCTTAGAGGGGAGAGTGTAGCTCAGTGGTAGAGTACATGCTTAGCATGCACAAGGTCCTGGGTTAAATCCCCAGTATTTCCATTAAAATAAATAAATAAAACCTAATTACCTACAAAAAAATTTTTTTAAAAAAGACTCCTGCCCTTAAGGCATATCTGCTGTTAATATGGCCACATCAGTTTCCCTTTGTCATTATTCCAACCTTTCAATTTCAATTTTTGTGACCTTTTGTTTTCAATGCTTTTCATAAAAGTAGCCTATAGTTGAAACAGGGTGCGGGAGGGGGAAATCAGTCTCTCTTTGTCAGTTAACTGAAGCATTTAACCTAGAAGAGCTGATGGTATAACTTCCAGTCTGGGTCCAAATCCAAATGAAGAAGACCGATGTCCCAGCTCAGACAAGTAAAGAGAAAGAATTCTTTCCTACCCAGCTTTTTGTTCTGTTCAGACCTTCAATGGATTGGATGAATCCCACCCACATTGGATAAGGCAATCTGCTCTACTTGGACTACCAATTTGAATGTTAATCTCACCCAGAAACACCCTCCCAAATACTCAGAACAATGTTTGACCAAATATCTGGGCATCCCGTGGCCCAGTCAAGTTGACATAAAATGAATGATCACACTGCCGTAACGAAATATCACAAACTGGGTGGCTTAAAACAACAGAAATATATTCTCTTAAGAGTTCTGGAGGCCAGAAGTCCAAGATCAAGGTGTTGGCAGGATCATGGTCCCTCTGAGGGAGGCCAGTTCCTTTTTTCCTTCAATATTGTTATGAACTCATTAATTTAAACATTATTTTTCACTGCAGCTCAAATGGTCCCAGTGGGAGCCTTGTCAGGTTGGTTCCTGAGTCCTTTTGACCTGAGACTTGGAGTCTTTAAAAGCTACCTTGTTACCTAATATGATAAGATGTTCCAGGTTGACCTTGCATATTTCCTGCACCAGACCTGGATTCAGGCACTTCTGTAAGAACTCTTGCTTCCTTTTAGTGAGAAATAGTACTTCAAGACCACAATCTCAGCACAGGGAATACTCGTTGCTCTCGGTTGGTCATCGTTTTCTTTTCAGTGGAGTTAAACACACACACTCCTGCATTTCTCTAGTTCTGGTGTGTATCATTCCTTTCATGTCCTGTACACGGATGTACAAATACATATTTAAAGATAATATACCAATGAGTCAATATTGATATTTCTAATCTAATTCAAAACCCAAATTTTTTTCATTTTTTTAAAAAAATTAAAGTACTGTCAGTTATAATGTGTCAATTTCTGGTGTACAACACAATGTCCCAGTCATATATATACAAACATTTATTCATTTTCATACTTTTTCATTAAAGTTTATTACACGATATTGAACATATTTCCCTGTGCTGTATAGAAGAAATGTTTTTAAAATCTGTTTTTATATATAGTGGCTAACATTTATAAATCTCAAAAGGGGGTGGGAAGGGATAAATTTGGGAGTTTGAGATTTACAAAACCAAGATTTTATTTAACTTCTCTATTACACCCCTACCTCCTCTCCTCCACACCATGAATCCTGGTTCTCAAGAATCCAAAGGATGATATATTTAGAGTTTCCCATAGTTGGGAATTTATCTTATCCTATATTACACACACAATAGGCTTGAAATTAAAATACTAATAAAAAACTAAAATACTAATGTACAACTAATATGATTATTTAAAACATTAAAAATACATCCTTTTGTGTATGTCCTTTCCATCTTCTCTCCAATTTTTTTTAGTAGTTAGACTGTGTTGTCAGAGCCCGTGACAGCCTGTACCACCCCCTTTAAGCCATCACTCAGTCTTGGTTCTATAGGTTACTATTAATTTAATCCTCACCATCTGCCGTCACATCAGTGAGGGTTATTTTGGTTGTCTGAAGCTTACTTTCTAGTAAGTTTCGCACAAAATCCTCGTGGGAACAGTATTCGCTGATATCTTGCATGTCGATAACAGTTTGTTTTTATATTTGAAATTCAGTTTTGCTGGATATCAAATCCTGGGTGCACATTTTCATAAATACATGACATTTCTTTTTTTCCAGAATGAAGTACTACTGTCAAGAAGTCTGGTAATAATTTAATATTCTTTTCTTAATAATCCCATTCTCTCCTTACCGATGCTCAAATAATTTTTAACCTTTTCTTCAACATCCAGGAATTATAGTAGAATATTTCTAGGTGTTAGTAAAATTTAGTTGATATTCATAGGTACATGTAGTTTTAAAATTTTTTTCTAGCATTAGGTAAGTTTTCTTGGCTTATGGTCTCTAGTATTTGTTTTGTTCCCTTGCGTGGTTTGCTTTTTCAGTTTTCTATTATCCATACGTTTAGTCCTCTTTGTTATCTTTAACATTAGCCACTTTCTCCCAGATTCTTTTTATCCCTTTCTTCATTTCTTTTTTTATTTGAAAACCTTTTCTTTTTTCAACTTCTGTTTCTCTTAAGGCATGATTCGTTGTTTATTCTTTATTGTGCCACTTCCTTCCAATTTAGTCTTCATCTCTGAAATGATTTTTTTCTTTTATTTCTAATTATTTTTAAACTATTCCTGTCACTTCATTTCTCAGTTTTTTTTTTTTAATCATTCTGGTGTATTTTCATGTCTTTTAGCATTTTCTTAATTTTTAAGCTTCATGTGAAATAGGAAATTACATTTTTATCTATTTTGTGGGCATGCCATTTCGTGTGTTTTTAATATCTTTGTTTCTTCTTTTTTTATTTTTAAATTCTAACCTTGTACACAATTTTATCATAATTTTTTAATTGCTAATTTTGGGGCAAAATTCATTTTCCTGAATTTTAGAGTAAAGTAGGGTGTTACGGATTGACTGTTTTTGTCCCTCCAAAATTTATGTGTTGAAATCCTAATCCCCAATGTGATGGAATTAGGAGGTGTGGTCTCTGGTAGATGATTAGGTCACAAGGGCTCAGCCCCATGAATGGGATTAGTGCTCTTATAAAAGAGACTCACCCTCATCCTTCTGCCACATGAGGGAACAGCAAGCGGTCTGCAACATGGAGGAGGGTCCTGAGCAGAACTCAACCATGCTGGCACCCTGATCTCAGACTTCCAGCCTTCAGAACAATGAGAAATAAATTTCTATTCTTTCTAAGCCACCCAGTTTATGGT
This sequence comes from Camelus dromedarius, assembly GCF_036321535.1. Lineage (NCBI taxonomy): Eukaryota > Metazoa > Chordata > Mammalia > Artiodactyla > Camelidae > Camelus > Camelus dromedarius. The sequence continues at coordinate 7,298,323 of NC_087464.1, forward strand.
ATTTTATTTAGCAACCGAAGCTAAGACATGGGGTTCAGGAATTATTTCTAACAACATAAAACTCCTTTTTGTGTTCCTTTTGTGTGGTGTGAAAAATCAGATGCCTTGCTTTCTGAGATGGCCTGTCTCTGGTCCCCTCTCTCTTTTCAGTCTAGGCTTTCTCTTTTCAGTCTAGGCTTTCTCTTTTCTTCATCTATATTGTCTTTATCTGGCTCCATCTTAATTCTACTCCCAGCACTTTCCCCCCAGTATAGAGCCATGTCCTAGAAGGAAGTCCTAGAGAATCAGCTGTTAGGGTTCACGACACTTGTACTCACCCAGTGCTGGCCCTTCTCAGTCTCAACTGCTGCTCTCAGTTGGATTTCCAGGCTTTTCTGTAAATTCCAGTTAGGATTCTACCATTGTTAGGTATATCAAATGCTTCTCTGATGTGCTCTTTTTCTTCTTCCCACACAGACTCCAATATCATGAAGATCTTGAGATTACTGGTGGTTTTTCCACAATCTCTTCTATTTCAGGGTTTTGGGGGATATCTTATCACCAGTTTTGCTATAAATGTCCATTGTTATGTAGAGATTTAGAGCGAGTAAAGAGCTGCTACCACAGCAATGCTTCCTCAATCTCTCTTTTTTAAACTTCCTAAGACACTATTATTATTTTATACAATGTTTGCTTAGAACTAGCCATACATTTTCTACTTTCTTGGTCTTCATTTCGTTCTTTATCTTCATTCTGGAATCAATTTCTTTCTGCCTATAGAATTTCTTTTAATGAGTCCCCTGGTGGTAAAGTCACTGTGTGTGTTTGTTTGTCTGTCTGTTTGTTTGTTTCTGAAAGTATATTTATTTTGCCCTTGAAAGATGTTGTCTCTGAGTATGGAATCCTATGCTGGCAGCCATTTTTGTTCATCCCGTTGAAGACATTCAACTGTCTTATGACTTCCATTGTTACAGTTGATAAGTCAGTTGTAAGTCTGTCACTCTTTTAAAGGTAGTATATCTTATTTCTCTGGCTTCTTTTATAATTTTCTACTTTTTTTCATGTGCCGCTGTTTCATTGTGATATATCTACATTTGCATCTCTTTTCATTTATACTACTTGAAATTCATTATTGAGTTCACTATGGAACGACTCAATATGAAATTCTAATCCATTGTCTCTTCAAATACTTCCTCAGATCATTCTCTCTGTTCTTTCCTTCAGGGACTCTGCTGAAATGGATCTGAGACCTTCTCAGTTTATCTTCCATGTCTTGTAACCTCTCTTCTCTGTTTTCCATTTTTCTGTCTCTTTGTACAGAGTTCTGGAAAATGTCCTCTAACATATCTTCCATTTTATTACTGTCTCCTTGGCCATGTCCAGTCTGTTTTTCTGTGCATCCACTGAGTTCTTCATTTCAATTCTTGAACTTCTCATTTGTAGAAATCTAATCTGGTTTTTTCCTGAATCATCTAGGTTGCATTTTACAGTTTCTCGTTCCCTGTGTGTGTGTATATATATACATATATATTTTTAGATTATTTTTAATCTTTAAATACAGTAAGTGTATTTGTTTTATAATCAGTGTTTGACAGTTCCAGTATATAAAGTCTTGAATGCTCCTATTTTATATTGTTTCTCATTCACAGTGCTTATTTTCCTATGTGCTCAATTATTTTTAGTTGTGTGCTGCTTTTTGTGACTAAAAATTATGTATAGGAATAATCTGAAATCTAGAAGGAAGGAACATTTTTTTACAGGAGGATTTGCATTTATTTCTGCTGAGTATACCTCAAAGCTTTACAGTCTGAGAGTCTTTCAAATGAAATTCATAGCAGTGTTTTGATCTTCCCAAATGATACTTCAAACTGCAACTCCATGCAAAGAAAGTTTGGTTCACTTCCAAATCACCTGTAACTTGTGGAATTATCCTTCTGGAGTCCCAGTTTATTTGAGGGAGGGTTTATTATGGTTTGATTTCTGTTCCTCTTGCCTAAAGAGGTTGTAAAATCTAATGCTTGTGTGTGCCTAGATCAGTAAACTCCTTAAGAACAAGGGTTTTGGGGGTTCCACTTTTCCAACAATGTTCAATTACCTTGTAATTCCTAACTATGTTGCCAATTCCTTGATATTTCAAGAAGATTTTTTAAAAGTCTATTCTATCTAGCATTTTTAGATGTGAAGATAAAAGTAGGAGCATTAGTTCATATGGCTCATCATGAAGACATCCAAAAGTTCCAATTGTCCATTTTCTTAGAGCTCATTTACTTAAAATTAGGTACTATAATATGTGAAACCACTTATCTGGTACTCAGACTGCGATGTGTTAGGATGAGACTGCCCTCTCATCTCCCAGGATTCCTGGTATCTTACTGGGGGTGTTCGACCGAAGGAGAGCAGTAATGTCATCCACATATCAGATACTCCTTAAAGCTAATTTCTTCCTTCGTTTTTAGATTTTAAAAAAAGCAAAAGTCTAATATTTCCTTTCTATGTTCCAAAAGACCATCTTGTATATTCCTTGTGTAATTCGAGTTCTGCCAACCCTGGGGTCCTACAGTTGTATCAAAACCCACTCCAGTAAACTAATCTGTTGTCAGTGATGTCCAGTCCTCCCAGCTCCAGCTTTCACCTTTGCTACAGGAGATCTTGAGCAGTACCTTTAAACTTGCTTCCCAGTGTGTCTGCAATGCTACAATTTAAATTTATTGCAGGCAAGCGTGTCACTTCCATATGCACAGAAAGCCCCATTTTAGGTGTGAAATGAAACAATGTTTTTTTCCTAAATTTTGGGCATCTGAAAACAAGTGTGGGATTTGAGTGTGTTCTTATGGAGGTTCTGGGGTGGAGATTTCCCAATATCCTTCTGATGACTCCACTGGACAGTTCTTTCCCAGGCAAATGAGAAGCTAGCCTCCTATGCTTCCACTGTTAAGCCATCTCCCCTTCTCACAGTGCTGAGTACATTTCTGAAAGTTTCTAATATGCCAGTCTGTGGTCCTAGGTTCCCATTTATTGGGCTTTTCAGTGAACCTATGGGTAGTTTTCTTATTTTGTGTTAGGATGAGTAAGCAGGTCTGCTCTGAAGCAGGAAGTCTGGGTTCTCCCCACCTGTCTGTTAGCAACCCCCTAGTAACTGTCAGTAAATTGTTCATCCTGCCCAGATGGAGCTTCCTCTTCTGTAAAGTGAAGGGAGTAATTTGGCTTGATGCTCTTTAAGATTCTAGTCCTGAAACAATGATACGTTCCTCATTCTAGGATTTTCTCCCATTCCTATAAGAGTTTCCATAATGCCTTAAATGTGTCGGAACTGAAAAATCAAAGCAACTCTGCTAGATTAGTTTAATTTCTAGTAAGTTTTATGCTGTCAGCCATAAAATAGAAAGGCTGAAAGATGAGTATGCTACCAGGACAAACATAACATAGATATTATGTCTCAAGTTAAGTAAAAGGGGAAAGAATTTGGCATAGTGTTTTGGATTAGATCCAGCAAGCATTGCCCATTTATTTTTTAAAAATCTGAAATCATTTGGAGTAACATCATGTGTATGTACCTTACCAAGGTATTACTTTGTGTTAAAGCTGCTCTTTCCTCTCGCCCCAAAAGATAGTCTTTGCTTACATTTCTTTTTCTTATCCTATCGAGGAAAGAGCAGAAAATGTTCCTTTCTTGCCCTTCGGCGCTGAAGTCTGGATACACGTTTGCAGAGTGCTGTACTCTCTCAAGAAAAAACGTAGGTGCCGCACCGCATTGCTTTTCCTTTTCTTCTCTTCACATTTTCTATGATCTAGTTTTCACAACTTAAGCTTCCATTTAGAACCTGGAAGAAATTCTGTTATTTTTAAGGCAAGCATAAAAATTTGGAAGGATTCACTCGAACTCGTCTTTGGAATCTTTGGGGGAAGGAGTGTCCCCCATGAGCAGGCTTGGTCAGGATGCTGCTGGATCTCAGCCTCCTGGCTGCAACATGTCCCACCTGGGAAAGAGCCGGCACCCAGCCCTGCCCCCAAACTCCTGGCTGGTGGTGGGGCTGGCTCCTCCTTATCACGCCACGCAGGATGGTCTTCTCTTGGGCTCATCCCACTCCAGTCATTTTCTCTCTACACCACATCTTTGGATCCTCCCCACCCTTCCCCCCCTTTTTTTTTCATACCTCAGTGGATAGACTGGTTGGGTTTCCAGGATTCCTGAGAAAGGTGTCAGCCACCATCTGTTCAACTGCTTTCTGACTCGGGAACATGAGACGTTAGCTTGACATCGGTGTGAGATTGTGGTGGGACTCAGGCTCCGAGAAGGATGTTCACATCCTCTCTAGGCTCTGATTTCAAAAGCAGCAAAATACCAAGGCAAGGCCTAATTGCTTTGTCTTGGGGCTCCTTTTGGGGAAATCGAAACTGCAAAGGGATCCCAGAAAATAATGAAAACCAGAGCTCCCAAGTTCATCGTTTGCTTCAAATATGTCCTACCCTCTCCCGTCTCTTTCTCTCCTCCCCAGGGAATCCTCAGCCTAGAGGAAGGAACTGAGGGGACCTGCTCCTCCCTCTGTTCCTGTGCATGCACCCACTACCCCAGCCCCAAGGTGGGTCACCCAAAGAGCAGGGACAGAGATCAGAGCAAGAGGGTGTGGGCCTGAGATGTACATGTACCAGATGCTGTCTGGGCCCTTGGACCCAGTTACTTGGACCATGTTTTTCAACAAGAGCAATCGTGCCCCCAACTGGGACCAGAAAATCGGTACAGGGCGAGGAGTGGGGAAGGTGGTGCACATGGTTCATTTTGTTTCAGTCTGACAGGGCCAGCAGGTGTCCAGACCCATCCGTGGTCAAGCATTATTCTGGGTGTGTGCGTGAGGATTTCTCTGGGTGAGATTAACACTTACGCTGGTAGACCAAGTAAAGCAGATTGCCTTCCCTAATGTGGGGGTGGGAGCACCATCCGGTCAGGGGAAGGCCCGACCAGAACACAAGGCTGAACTTCCCTTCTGCCAGGCTACCTTGAGTTGGGACATTGGTCCTTGCCTTCATTGGGATTTGAACCACAACATCAGTTTCCTTTGAATCTCAAGCCTGCTGGCCTCAGGACAGGAACTCCACCAACTTCCCTGGGTCTCCATTTGCCAACTGCAGATCTAGGTACATGTCACCCTCCATGATCACAGGAGCCACTTCCTCATTGAATAAATATATATTTTTTATATATTCTAGTGAAGTCTCACACACACACATCCTATTGGTTCTGTTCCTCTGGAGAACACTGACTAATACAGGGAGCAAAAAAAAAAAAAAAAACAAAACAAAACAAAACAAAAACTGCATATTTGAAAGGTTTGTGACCTCCCCCAAGGGCAACAGTACATAAACAGATATACAATATATCTGTGGTATTAAAATTTTATGTGGGGAGGGGCAAGTAGGAAAAACTGCTTTAAAGGGCTCCTTAGAGGGGTAATAATTTTAAAAAGATTGAGAAACACCACTTTGGACTCTGCTTTTTCATGTGCCCCAGATAACTTCCAACCACCAAGATGTGTATGTCTGTCCTCAAAGGCTCCCCCCCACCAACTCCTCAGCATCTGTCAATCAACTGGCTGGGGTTGGTGTGTAAATGCCCCCACTCCCCCGCCCCTCAGTGCACAGGGGTATTCTGAGTGATGTGTTTGCCGGTTTGCCCACAGTGGGGATACCCACTGCCCTTTGTGGCTGCTGCTTAGGCACATGCACCCTGTCTGCTGCCTCTCTTTCCTGTCTCACTCCCCATACTCCTGCTGACTTCCCTGCACCTTCCCAAATAAACCACCTGCACTCACATCCCCTCAGGGTCTGCTTCCGTGGGAGCCCAGACTAACGCTATAATATACATGTTTAGTGATTTGTAACTTCATTCATTAAATAAGCAAAAGAGGGTCTATGCATGAGACACTGTGTCATACAAAGATTGTAATTCAGCCAATTCCACGTACCTGAGGTTTTTTTTTTTGAGATATAGTCATTTAAAGTGTGTTAATTTCTGGTGTACAGCAAAATATACCAGTTATGCATATATATACATACATTCATTTTCATATTGTTTTTCATTAAAGATTATTACAAAATATTGAATAAGTTCCCTGTGCTATATAGAAGAAATTTGGTTTTTTAATTTAGTTTTATATATAGTGGTTATTATTTGCAAATCTTAAACTCCCAAATTCGTCCTTTCCCACCCCCTTACCCTGATAACCATAAGAATGTTTACTATGTGAGTCTATTTCTGTTTTGTAGATGAGTTCATTAATGTCCTCTTTTTCCTTTTTTTTTTTTTTTAGATTCCGCATATGAGTGATATCGTATGATATTTTTCTTTCTCTTTCTGGCTTAATTCACTTAGAATGATGATCTCTAGTTTCATCCATGTTGCAGCAAATGGCATTATTTTATTCTTTTTTTATCACTGAATTGTATTCCATTATATAAATATACCACAACTTCTTTATCCACCTGAGGTCATTTTAAACTTTTTTTTTTTTAAAGCTTGGACTTTGGAGCCAGACTGCCTGGCTCCACCACTTTCCTGCTGTGTGACCATGGGCAAGTTACTTAACCTTTCTGTGCCTCAGCTTCCTCATCTATAAAATGAGGATGATAGTAGTACCTCCTCACAGGGCTGTTGTGTGTATTAAAGGAGCTGGTCTGTGAAAGCTTTCAGGGCCCTGCATGGACAAGGTTTCGCTACTATTTCTGTTGTTGTATTGTTCTGGCCGAGCACGTGGTTCTGTTACTGCCAGACTGTGTGCACAGGTTTTCTCTTTCTCACCAAGAGAACAGGAAAGGAAAGCAGCAGTAAAACTTTTACTAGGACTTTCTGAACCAGAAGTCACCTTTTGTCTAAGAAAGCCCAGACGTTGGGCTGTCTGGACGAACGCGTTTTTACTGTGTTAATAGTCACATTATTCAGAGTCTACCCAGAGCAATCGCACACCCCCACCTTTGGGATTCAAAGATCCTCATCTCCAGTAAAAGCCACAGCCAGTACCTGCTTTATGACCCACTGGGCTTCTGAGTCCAAACAGAATTATTGAACAGGTAGGCACTGGCCTAATATAATGAGCCCTATTGGGCAAGAGGTCCCTCCGGCAGGAGAAGAACGCTCCAGGTTTCTCTCCTCTCAGTTTGCAGCAACAAAATACGCGATGGCCTTCATACAAAGTCCCAACATGAGAAAATCTAACTGCTTCCAATACCTGCGCCCATCAGCCACAGGAAGTTAGGACCCTTCGCTCCCATTTTGGAGCTTCCAACGAGCTGTTTCGCTTTACAGTAGTTCTGACATCGACGTGATGTATTTGTAAGCCAGAGATCCCATACCTTGATAAAATGTGTAATACCTCTATAAAAAACCTACTTGGTAATTTCTCTTTGTACCCAAGCAGCTCCATGTAGATTTACACTCTGCATAAATTGCTGATTTAAAAATGGAATCACAACCCACAGGCCCCTCTCCTCTCCCTGTTCACACTGGAACCCAGATTCTAACCGAAGGCCCCGGTTTCCCTGCACATACTCGTTCTGTTTCTTTCTTCCCATCACTTGGGTATATGTGACTTTTTCTGTCCCCACTCCCTCTGGCCATCACCTCATCAAACAGCCAGTGGACCTTCTCTGAAATAACCATTTCCAAAAGGACAGGACCAGTGACCTCTTTCTACCAAAGGCCAAATTACAAATATTTTAGGCTTTTGTGGTCTCTGTAACTACTTAACTCTGCTGTTGTATCAGGAAAGGAGCCACAGATGACACATAAACAAATGAATATAGCTTTTTTCCCAATAAAATTTTATTTATAAAAACAGGCAAGGGGCCAGACTTGGCTGGCAAGCAGTAGTCTGTAGATCTCTGCTATAGAACAATAAGAGCAAATAAAATTAATCACCCACAAGATCCACTCAACAAGGTATCCAAAAAATGCCTGGCTTCTTAAAATGATTTTTTATGTAACACCATGTCCACCAGAATTTCTATTTTTACTTCTAAAGCTGCTTTGAGACACAGCCAGAGTTGTGCTGCAACATTCTCCAAACTCACCCTACTTTGTCAATTGAAAGCAATAATTAGTGTCCTCGTATTCAGGCATCCATTTCATAAAAAAACCACACACTGGCCACTAGGGTTACAGCCGTCGGTACCTTCATCAATGTTTCTTGTTTCACTTTTCTTCTGCTGCACACAGTATAATTTTGTTTACCACATTAGGCATAGTAACAAGGTTTTCCTCCACCACGGACACACAATCAAGAGAAAAAGAGAATCCTGACTGTACTAACTTTGGCCCGAGACATCTGTATGGCAACCGTGGGACAGAAATACAATTTCTCTGGCTATTTGCTCCACTCTCCTGAGTTCGTCTGTGCACAAATGACTCGTCATTGTGGTGACACAAATAAGACTTCATTACCATCCCCATTCTGATCTCAGTAAACAAGTTTATTTACACACCAGCACTGCTGAAGAATGAAGTCATAGAGGAAGGTTCACGGTAGGTGGCCCTGCCTTGTTCACGGCCTCGGGCTCTGACAAAATCCCCAGCACCTCGGCTGGACAAGCTGCTATTCAGCCGCCCGGGTTTCATGAAAGTGCGGGTGTGGGCTTGTTCAAAGAGGACCACAGTGCCTGTAATCAAGGCTGGTCACATCTGTGTTTAGTGATATGTGTCGTGGCTGTTTCTAGTGGTTTGTTTGTTTTTTTTCCTTTCCCCTAACTCCTTGCTGTTCTGCTCGCCCAGTGCCTATGAAAAGGAGAAATTAGGTCTCCTGGGTGACATTTGATGGCTGGGTTAGCTATTGGTTATGTCGGGCTGTTGACTTATAATGAGCTATCAAGTAGTTCTCAAAGTGACAAAACCTGAGAAGATATGACTCCAGGTGCTTATCTGAGATAGTGAGAAGGGACATGCTTAATCGTCACACTGGAAAAACAAGGTGGGGAGCTGGCCGTGTCTCCTTCTTGGAAAGCAGAACGCAAGTAATGGGAAAACCCATCTATGTGTCTGGGCTCCTAACACGGCTCTGGCTGGTGCTCATGCAAGGAAGTGAGGAGGGAACTCTCGGCTCCTGATGCTGTACGCGCTGGGAAAATCAGCAGTGGTGGATGCAAATGTGGATGTAGACCCCCGTGGTGGCCTCGCCTGCACAGAGGAAACCCCAAGCAGGGCAGAAGGAGTGCATCACTCCTCTCCAGCCTTCTGGTTCAGCCCTGGGCACATCCCCTGGGACAGCCATGCCTCGTCATGCTCATGGCGTCCCACCACTCTGGGGGACAGGGAGGAGCACCTGCCTGTGACAGTTTAGAGCCAGACACCAGAGGGGTCTTTCCTGGGAGTCAGCTGGGTGAGGGCAGGCTCCAGGCCAGGGGAGGGGACAGGACAGGGAGGACACTTAACACTCCCAGAGTGCCAGCCACGCTCTGGGTGTGGCGGTGAGTGCCTTACGTCACGGGGTGGCATGCCACCCAGATTGCCCGCGACCCTGATGGCGGCGGTATTCACACTGCGGGCAGGAGGGCTTCCTCCCTGTATCCCTGTCCTGGGAGGCTGGCTTCGGCTTGAAGAGCTTGCGTTACATATTCAGACCAAAGCCAAAGGACTCGTGTGTCCAGAAGGGGTTTCCTGTTCTCAGTCAGCTGAAGCCACCTCCCATCAACTTCTGCAGGAGGAAAACTAATGGACCCAATTGGCCTCAAACTGGGAAATTTTTGTGAGAGAGGGATGGTGCAGTGTCAGGGTTAACAGAGAGGGAGTGGAGAGAGAGCATTAGAGGAGGGAAATGAGGGAGAGCGACCAGAGAGGATGGACCCCTGGATGCACATCTGAAGCAAACTCTGGATTAGGACAGAACTCAACAAGAAACGTTTAAAAATAGATCCTGCACCATCCTGCAGACTGGCAGTAAGACTTCTTTCTAATAATGGACTGGACCAATGCTAAAGGGCTCCGTCCACTTAAGAAATGGGACCTGAGGCTCAGAGGCTGAGTGTGTGGCCAAAGGTTCACTAGCCCAGGGACCGGTCACACCCTGCCCTTTCCCAGCCAATGAGTCCACAGAGAGGGGCTGAGCATCCCATGGACTGGGTTTATTAGCAAGTGGGAGTTTGTAACAGGTAAACAGACCAGGTTTTAAGACCCAAGAAGCCTTCAGTCCAAAAGGGGAGACACGATGAGCTGGCAAGTAATCCCCTCCTATGAGAATAAGAATTTACCAGATACTTTCAACCCTGTTCTGCATGCTTCGCATACTTTAACTCACTCAGTTCTCACAACAGTGCTATGGGGTTGGAACTGTTACTATCCCCATCTTAAAGACGATGGAACAGTGCAAAAAGGTTAAATTATTTGAGAAAGTTACATACTTTGTTACATGGCAAGGCTGAGATTCTGAGACCCAGGGCTCCAGAGGGAGAGTGAGAACGAAGGAGACTGAAGCACCCTGCCCCCTAACAGCATCAAGACAGGCAGAGCTCTGCAAGGCAAGAGAGCGTCCATCACTCCCAAAAGTACATTCACAGAGAGTTTACATTCAATACATCCAGTCCTCAGAAGATAGGAAGATGCCCCATTTTGCAAGTGAGAAAACTGAGTGTTGGAGGAATAACACAACTTGGAAAAACTCACAAATCTTCTAGTTCAAACTCGGATCTGTCAGATTCGTAACTTGCTCTTTTCCCATCTCTTCACTATTGGCTGACCTGGAGGATGAAAGGACACCCTCAACCTTTCCAGGGTTCCATGATGTCTTGTTCCTGGGAGATTTCTAAAGCTACAAGCATTTATTCCCGCATGTGGGCCAAACAAGGGTTCTCAAGAGTTGAGGTCTAATCATGGTGGCCGTCCAGAGGCTGGGAGATGGTTAACAGCTGTTTCTGTGGAATTAGGTGATAATGGGAGATCAAAACATCCCTGCAGAGCTCAGTCCAAGCTGCTAGCTCCAAGGCCTGGATGTGAGCGATACCCTGGTTCATACCAAGTGCCCCAGTCACACTATCACTAGCAAGACCACATCTCAGCCATGTGGAATGTTGAAGACTTCATGAAAGAATCATTCTACGGTTAGTTCATTTGTTTTTTTTCAGTCCAAATGTGCCAAGTGGAGTTTGAAGACATTGTAGAGATCAAGTTTTTGAATTGTCTACTGGGAAGATCCCAAGAGGAAAGTCTGCCATAGTAGATGCTGAATGTAAGTCATCACTCTCTTGCTAATTGAGTCATCTGTCAGGTTAGTGTGGATTTTTGCAAGTCAGGGTGCCCAGGCCCTCTAAGCAGCCAGCCTAGTTACCTGAAGTAACCTGGGCTGGAGGCACCAAAGTGCACCCTTGGAGAGAATGGCATTGTGGAAGCTCTGAGAGTCAAAGCTGGCAAAACTTAAAATTGTCAGAAACCCCAATGGTCAAAGTCAGAGAAACAAAACAGGGGCCAAAAACAAAGGTAGGCAGCCAGCATGAGGGCCAGGCAATTGTCATGCTTTCTTGTAAGATTAGATTCACATGCTTTTAGCAGAAAATCCCAATTAACAGATCTGAACTTTGGAAGTTACAGAAATCACAGAAAGTGCACAAAGCACGGTTTGTTTCTTTCTCATAGAGAAGCTCTGTTGTGGGCTGGTTAGGGTTAGTATGGACAATCTAGTCCACAATGGTCCTGAGGATTTACTTAGCTGGGGTCAGTTCTAGCCGCAGTGACAGGCAAGTCCCCGAATGTTAATGTCTTAACACAATAAAAGCTGTTTCCCCTGGTTATTTAACAATCCAATCTAAGTGTTCCTGAATTGCAGACATCTTTCCTCCACGTGGGTCCAGCATGTTGCAGGCTCTAGTAAGTATTTATTAATGAAACCTATTTAAGAAATGTATTCAAGGAATCAGGGACACAGTTTCCTTCCACTTTGTGGCTCTGCTATTCCTCAAAACGTCAGAATCCTCTGCATGTATCCAGGTGATGGAGAAAGTGCACATGATAGGGTTGTGAAAAACAAAGAGGCCGTTTATGAAAAATGTAAAAGGGTGCCTGGCTCATACTAAATGTTCAATAGTAGAGAGTTATGGGAAGAGACTGGAGAAGGAAAAAAAGTTTCCTTGAAGCAGAAGGTTCCCCGAAGCAGAAATTTCCCAGGAGTTTCTGCTTGTTTCCCATTGGTCAAAAATTAGGCACATGGTGACATAGCTGCAAGGGATGCTGGGAAATGCAGTTTTTATTCCAGAGACTCAGATGGCTGATGGCTAAAAATCAGAGCTTTATTACTATGGAAGAAAAGGAGAATGGATATTGGGGGACAACTAAGTTTCTGGCACATGCGATAGCAGCCTGGACAAGGTTCATTTCACATGGCTGCTAAGTTCCTGGGGAGTAGACAGAACCCCTTTGTTTAAAAGACACAATGGTGACCTGAGACAAAGTCCTTAGGCAGGGCTGTGGAGGGACAGGCAGCTTGTAATCTGTCTTACTACCAGGTACACTGGCCTCACCACTGTCCCCATGAGTGTATCATCAGAGGAATTTGGGTGGGTGACCTGACGAGGCTGGTTGCTGGCTGCCGTGCACCCCCCCTTGTGGGACCTGAACCACCTCCAGGACTGAGCCAACTCACCCAGAGTGACCCCTGTCTTCATCTATCCAAACACTCCCTCTTGTCCCCTTGATCTCTCAGTCCCTGAGGTTTCTTACTGCTGCCTGGGATCCCCACCCCAGGCCCCACTCATGCTCAGATGCCCAAGTTCCATCCAGCCCCTTGCCTCACCCTCTGTACCTCATGTTACAAGTTGAATCGCATTTTCTCCAAATTCATATGGTGACATCCTAACCCCAGTACTCGTGAATGTGACTTTATCTGGAAATAGAGTCATTGCAGACACACTTAAGAGGTCGTATTGGAGTAGGATGGGCTCCTAAATTATCCTTATAAGAAGAGGAAATTCGGACACAGACATGCACACAGGGAAAGCACCCTGTGAAGATGAAGGCAGAGACCGGGGTGATAGGTCTACCAGCCAAGGAACAACAAGGAGTGCCAAGGACTGCCAGCGAACTACCAGAAGCCGGGGAAAGACATGGACACACCCGCCCTCTTAGCCCTCGGACGGAACCAACCCTGCCAACACCTTGATCTCGGTCTTCCAGCCTCCAGAGCCATGAAACAATAATCGTCCGTTGCCTAAACCTGCCAGTCTGTGGTGCTGTGTCATGGTAGCCCAGGCAAATGAAAACACCCGCGCTGGCTCCAGCTCGCTGTCAAGTTTTGAGCCAAGCCTTGCTCCATCTATCCAGACAAGGCCTCCTCAGCTGGTCCCAGCCCTCGGCTTTCCCCATTCCAGCCCCACCCCACCAAACCCCAGTCTGCCCATCTGCTCTCCCCTGCTGCCCCAGATCTCTGCCCCTGAAACCCTTCAGGCACCGCTGATAACACACCTGGTGCTGATCGCGGTATTCAAGGGCCACACGTTCACTTTAAGAATCCTTCTCTCACAAAGCTCTCTGCAGCCAGTGAGTAACCTCTCACCTCCCCTTAGGCTTTATTTGTGCAACAAAATGAATCAGAGTTGAGTATCTTCCGGATGATCTGATTAATGTTGACAGTCACACTGAATAATTAGGCAGATCACTTTTTGAGGGGGAAGGGTGTTCGCCAGAAACAGATTAGAGTTCCTAGTACTCCTCCTGGAATTCGTGGATGTGGCTTTTTGTGTCTGTGCCACCCAGTTAACCCAGAACTTCCAAAATAGCTTCAAAGCAAGAAGTCTCAATTGCTATGTACAAAGTAATTTCTGATAACAGACATTAGTGAGTTTCCTGAGGGAGACCCTTAGGGAACAAGGGGAATGGAAAGGCACATAGCTAGCCAGTCCATCTCCAAAAAGGAAGTCTTGTCACTGGGAAGCTCCCAGGCCACCCAAGCGGAGAGACAATCACCACTTTCCCAGCTTCCCTGGGCAACCCAGACTTCAAAGATCCTCTTCCCTGAACACTGACACCTATGTGTTTTGACTTGGGGTTCAGAAAATACAGCCATCATAGAGCCAGGATGCATGGAGTAAGCCCCCTGCTTACCAGAGGTCACAGTGAAAGGTGGGGTGCAAAGGGGTACCCCCAAAGACCTGGGGAAGGGTTCCAGCCTGATGGAACAGCCAGGCCTGGAGAGGGTGCCCATCCCAAAGGCCCACCTGTGCAAATGCAGTCAAGAGTCTCCTCCCCCAAGCCATTAGTCAAGTGCCATCTGGTTAAGATGAGCATCAAAGGCAGCCCTGAAATGGAAGGGAAGTCCCAAATGGATAAACCAAGAGAGGGCGTCCAGAGAACAGTCGTCAGTCCCGACTGCCCTCACCCCATGCTAATAAGTGTGTGTGCAGGGGATAGCATCCCGGTCTCCGGTGTGCTCTCGGCATTGGTCTCCAGGGAGACGGAGGGGCACAGGCAGTGCGGGAGGACGACTCAGGAGCTGTAAACTGGCGATGGAACTAGGGGTACATCCAGACTTTCCTTCTGGCCTGGCCCTGCTTTGGGGAGCCATGAGGGGCTTTCTCTGCTAACACCTGCACCTCCCCGGTGTGCCCTGCCCCGAACCCCCAAGCTCTGAAGGTCCAGGGTTCCTGGCAACATGTGGGCCTTGGTGCCTGGGTGCCACACTGGGTTCTCCAGCTCTGTTCCCATGAGAGGATGAACGGACATGTTCCCCTCGGCAGGGGCCACAGTAAAAAACCAGGACCCCAGTGTCATTTCAGAGGAAGGGGCGACAAGGATCAAAGGGCCAGGGTGGGAGTGGTGTTCCAGCCTGTGTTGGATCAAAGTTATGTTTTGGTTTTTGTTTTTAATTTTCAGATGAATAATTCAGTGGCTATGCCAAGGTTGAAATATTTTTCTGTTTTCAGTAAGATGTGAGAAAAGGAAATGAATTTTAATGAAATGTTTTGGTTTACTTTATCGGAGGCTTCCAGTATCGTGGGATTCCCACGCCCTAAACAGATGTCAGCTGTTCTATCCTCTCGCCTGCAAAAGGCAGAAGAGAGCTGTGTGGCTGCCCTGCTCAGCCCTCTGACATCCCCATTTCCCGGATGGGAAGGGCTACTTGCAAATACGAAGCCGGTAGAACTTTGAAGCCACGTGAACTTCAGAAAACGAAAATTACAAGTGATGATTATCATGTCTTCACTGACATACCCAACAAGTCTCCATAGAGGAGAGCCAGGCACCTGTCTCACGTTCCTGGGGCCTGTGCACCCCTGTCCCGGCAGGTGGGGCAGGCTTGGGAAGACGGCCCAAGCTCTCTGAGTTGACTGCTCCCAGGAAGGACTTAAGCATCAGACATTTTTGAGAACAGGGTTTAAGGGGAAGTGGAGAGAAGTGGCAAGTTCTCTATGGAGAAGGCAGAGCCGTCAGGTGGAGGTGATGTCACAGACAGTGGAGAATATGCCAGAGCATGAGCTAATGTATAGCTGAGGGCTTAGGGCATGTTTGTAGTAGAAGTTTGTAAACTAAGTCAGCAACTAACAGACCACGTGGACTCTCTGAAATGGGATTATTGATGAGATTCCTCCTAATTCAAGAGAATGCCTGCCTAAAATGAGTGTCATCTTTAGATCAATCAAAGGAAGGATGTGCTGAACACTGTGCTGGTTGGGGCGGGGGGAAGGAGAGGTAAGGTACCCAGATCCTGGTTGCAAGGGCTTGTGAAAATAAGCTTGTCCAGGCAACGACTATGCATGACAAAGCAAAGAAAACCCTAAGAAAGTCTGTGATTAAGCTCCCCTTGCCTGGATTCTCAGCTGCCGCTATCCCTGGGGTGTCACTTTGTCTAGGGACCCAAGTAGACATCTAAAAACAGAAAAAGAAGAGTGGTTGTTGAAAGAACACGGCCATAAAAGATTTCTGTCATCGTAGGAATCTTCTAATAATTCTCTTTCCACTACTTCTCCATTTAAGGTTTTCCAAACACATTTGAATCGTGTATCATCATCGCTCTGGTAAAAAAAGAGGGAGCATCTTTGTCGTGGTCTTACTGGTGATTTAAAGGGGGCACTGGGATTCACAATGCATGCTCTCCAGGAGCAGCTGTGTTTTGTTCTCCTGATTCATGTGGGGGTGGGTCTAGCAGGCAGAAAACTTGTGAAGTACGTGACATCTAGTGAAAACCACGCGGGACACTCCCCTTTCTCATTTTCTTTCCCAAGGTCCGACTCCCTAAGACAGGACATTTCCCAAGCTTTCCTAGTGGAGGCTACTGTGTTACCTACTTTCCCTGAAGTGGCTGTGGGGAGCGGCAGGTGCTGCTGATGAACTGGCTACTTCCTCTCTGCCTGGGGTCTCAGGTCCAACAGCCTTCGGATGCTGTCTCTAAGCTGTTAGTCCTTAGACCACACTGCGCAGGCTGTCCACCGTCTACTAAGCTCAGTGTAACAACCCATACTACAGAGTGGCAAAGCAGAGGCCATCATCATCTGTCCAGGCTAGGAGGGTGATTCTGGGAGCACAGCAGAAACAATGTCTAGGTCCCCAGGCTTTACAGATATCCCATATCCTTGAATATGATAAATTGGTGAGGGGAGGGGGTGAGGAGAACCTGGGTAGACATGGCTCAGGGAGTGGATTTGGTCAGGAGAAAAGCATCACCAAATCAGGTGGAGAGCCCCGGCAGGTAGACAGCTGCAATGAAGGGAGTGAATGAATCAATAAGAACCAGGAGGAATTTAATATAAGCCTGGGGAAGATACCTACTCTTTTATCCTGCCATTAGACAAGCTGATTCTAACATTTATGTGGGAAAAACAAGCTAGCAAGACTGGACAGGAAAACTGCCAAAAAGAAGTGCAATGAGAGAGAACAAGTCCTCCAGATAAAACACTGCAGAGCCTCAATAACTAGACCAGCATAGAGATGACCACATAGCCAGACGTACCAGCGGAAGCACAGAACTTGACACAGAGACGTATGGGCATTTCATTTCTGATAACAGGGGCACCTCGTTTCAGTGGAGGTAAATGGTAACATTTTAATAAATGGTGTTAGGACAAATGGATAAACATCCCTATAAGATATAGCTGGATCCACACGTCACATTGTACATGAGGATAAACTCCAAATGAATCAAAATTTAAATGAGAAAAGGAAATTATAAAAGCACAAGAAGGAAACATAAATAAATTTCTTTGGAAACTTGGAGTAGAAAAGGTTGTAAAGAAACAAAGCCATTTAAAAACATTATGATATAAAAATTAAAAGACTTTAGAGACAAAAAAATAGCATAGCAAAGAAGACAAATATCAAATGCAAAAAAAAATATTTGCAACTCTTATCTCCCTAATATATAGAGAGGTCTTAGAAACTGAAAATACAAAGAAAACACAATAATCTAATGGAAAATGGGCAAAGGATTTGAATAGAGAGTTCACCAAAACAAATAAAAATGGTTCGTTCTTAAATGGATAAAAGATATTTAATGAAGGAAATGCAAATTAAAACTACACTGATACCACTTTTCACCCATCAGTTTGGAAAATACTGTTAAAAATTACAGTTTGGAAGAATTCCCAAAAGTTTGAGAATGTACTTTACTGGTGAGGCTGTGGGCAAACAGAGCTGATGGAAATGCAAAAATGGTTCAGCTCTCCTGGAGGGCTATCAGGTACTTCAAAGTTTCTCAAAATGACAAATGCATTATCTCTGCCCAGCAAACCTACCTCTGGGACTTGCACCACAGCTGCACATGCACAAAATTATGCATGAACGAGAGTCACCACTGTAACCTCATTTGCAAGGGGGAAAAATTGGAACTATCTCAGGTGTCCATCAATAGGAGAGTGGCATGGACTATCATGCAGCTGTTGTTTATTTGTTTGTTTGTTTGTTTGTTTTTAAACTTAGGAGTGCTTTCTATTCTAAAATGGGAAATCCCCCATGCCACAGTAAATGGGGAAAGCAAGTTTTAGAATACTATGCTACCTTTACTGAAAGAAGGGGGAGGAAATAAGATTGCGTACTCATATTAGCATGTATTTGCATAAACAATATTGGAAGATTACCCAGGAAGCAAATAAAAGTGCCTATGGGGGACATGGAGTAGAACAGAGAAGGAAGAAAGACTGAAACTTTCAGTCCAGGTCTGGGGCTCCCAAAGGAGTGGTGTCCAAAACCTTCCCAGGGGAACCAACGAGTTGCATTACATTTGAAATAAAAACAAATTTTTAGGTAATAGGAAGAAATTCAAGTGAGAAAGAACTTGCTGTGAATCTCCACCTCGCCCAAATCCATCCTCCCTTCTGTCAAACCTCAGTAAGAAATTCCAGCAAGTCTGGAGTTAGCGTTCCCTGAGAAGATATGTTGCAGCTGATTTCCAAGTTTAGTTCAGCTATTTGCTTAGTATAAAAGCCTAAACCAGATTTCAGCTACACAAACAGTAAGATTACACCATGACTGTGTGAGTACACATTTATGTCTCTTGTGTATCTGCCTTTATGTTATAAATATTTAAAATAGAGCAATTCTTTATGATGTCTTAGAAGGGTATAAGAGGTCTATTGCTTGTCAATACAATATTTTTCTGTTGTAGCATTTCTTGTGGTGCATGTACTTGGTGCAAGGTTCTGCATTAGACCCACAGGTCCCTTGGTACTAGAAGAAGAAGCCACGTCCTTGGGGTGGGCTGCATGACTGGAACGCAGATTCTGCCTCCAGTCACTGACCTTCATATCCTGTGCTCTGACAACACACATCCCTCATTAATGCCTTGTCTGCACTGTCCCTCCGCTGGATGCTGTCCCTACTGTTGTATGCTGGAAATCCTCTCCCCTGAACTGCTTGACAAGCTGTCTTCTACTCACCCATCAGGTCTCAGCTCAAGAGCTGATCACACAAAGCAGATGACTGGTTGCGGGGGGCTGAGGGAGTGGGGAACAGAGAGTGACAGCTCACGGCTATGGAGTTTCTTTTAGGGTTGATGAAAATGTTCTGAAATTAGATAGAGGTGATGGTTATAAAACTCTGTGATAATACTAAACCACCGAATTGAAAACTGTAAAGGGTGAATTTTATGGTATGTGAATGATATTCAGTAATTAGAAAAAAAAAAGATCCTTCTTCAAGGAAGTCTTCCTGGATACAGTCAGACGCCCACTACCTCAGAGGACCTGATGATACCTGTTGACAGGTATCACAATTACCAAGAGTAACTGTGTCACTGCTTATTAAATGCAGTGGTATACTGACGTCAAGGTGGTGGGAAGGGTACTTTGTAGAGAACTGAAAAGCAACTAAAAGTTGATCTCTTTACTATGCCATGCCCTTGCAGTTCTAAATAATGTCAATGATAAAATACACCCCCCATCCAAAATAATTTTTTTTGTTGTTCTAAGTTCTAAACAATCAGGGATAACTGTTGATTTTAAGCGATATATGTGTAAGCTTCAAATTAACACATTCTTATTACTGATCCTTTAATAAACATTGTAATCTATGTGGAAGTTAATTCAGAGAATTGCCAATTACAGCCAGTCTCCCACAGGTGAACTCAGCTTCCTTTTGAGATAAATTTGTCACTGTAACAGTTTGAAGTGGCTCAGCTGGTGTTTCCAGCCCTGTGCTACTACAAATATCTGCCTTTAAACTGTAGATTCAAAGTAAACACAGAACACTGATTATAAAGACAGAAACGGAACTCGCAGTACTTGAAGTTTTTATTTGTGTTTTAAAATTTAAAACAGTGAAACAAAGTGGAAGTGCATGGTGTAATATTTTCATTTGGTAAGTGCACATTTTAGAGCATACATGAATTTGACATTGAAATGTATTCTTTTCTAATTGTTGTTTGTTTCAAATGAAAGAACAAATCAAGAAAATTAAATTGTTACAACAGTGCTATCCTATGGTATTTGCCTGCGTCACACCTTTTACAGACATCATGGTTTAATAAAATTCACTTATTAGTTACAGAACAATTATTTACATAAAATAATATATGAGACTGCAACCAAAGGATCAAAGTACAACCTTAAATAGATATAAAAATTCATGAATAATCAGATTTTTCCCTATCTTGCACAACTTACTTTATTTTTATCCTTTTTTACTGGCAAGATTGTGTAAACAAATGATTCAATACAAGGAAATTTTCAATGTTTGCATTTCATTTCTGGTCATTTTTTAATTCATTTGATCTTGTGATTATTACTGAAAGTAGTTTACTCATATAGAGGACAGGATTATTTTCTAATATTCCTCTCTCTATTCGATTAAATTAGATAGTAATATTCATGAAGGATTATATTAATGGACTACATATTTTCTTAACTATATCCTTAAATATTTTGAATGTCTGTCAAACATATAATAAGGATATATATTTTTAAAGAATAGCCATATTCATTTAAAATATTCAGGAGATATACTTCAATGTAAGCTTGTGGTAAGTTGCTGACTTAGTGAATTAACTCTCTGGTGACTGAGCCACTCAGGGAGTTGTCTTCACTGTTATGAGATGGACAGTGTCTCCTCCATTTATCTCTGTGGGAAAACTGGGCTGTAGAGAATGTGAAAGAATTTGTCCGCAGTCAGAACACCAGTAAGAGGAGCTGGGATCTGACCCAGAACCTTCTAACGGGAGAGCCCAGTCTCTCAGCCATGACATTATATTGCTTCTTCACACACTTAACTACTAAAAATAAAGTTGCCCGGAAAATACCATCCAACTGTACCCTCACCAGAAATGCTGCCTAGGGGGAGGGTAGAGCTCAGTGGTAGAGTGTGTGCTTAGCATGCACAAGGTCCTGGGTTCAATCCCCAGTACCTTCATTAATAAGCAAATAAATAAACCTAATTACCTCCCCTCAACCAAAAAGAAAGAATTCTAAAAAAAAAAAAAAATCATTCACAAAACAATTAATGGAGGGAAGATATAGCTCAAGCACTAGAGCACATGTTTAGCTTGCACAAGGTCCTGGGTTCAATCCCCAGTACCTCCTCTAAAAATAAATAAATAAACCTAACTACCCCCCACCCAAAAAAGAAAAAGAAATGCTGCCTAGGTGAAGATGAATAGCCAGATGGGGGTACAGAACCTAGATCTACATGCCTGTGCATCAAACTCACACTTCTCCCAGACCACTGGGGATTAGGGATCATAAGTGGGCAACACCTCAAATGCTGAGGACCTGCTTCCAGGGCAGTTCATTGGGTTCATCCCCCGGGCTTGGTCCTGGACCATGCGATGTCATTCCTGCTTCACGGTCTTTGCACCCAGTGTTCTTTGCTTGGCTCCCCCAGCGCCACAACCCTTCTCTGCTCTTGAAATAACATTCTCCTGTTACTTCCTCAAAGAAGCCCTCCCTGATCATCATACCTAAAGCTACTCTTTCCAATTTTCATTTATTTTATAAGCACTGATTTTGCTCACTGTCTACATCTATCTACCTAACCACTTTTCCTTTTTTCTCCTGCCTTCCTTCCTTCTTTCCTTCCTTCCATCCCCCCTCCCACTTTCTTTTTTCTTCCTTCCTTCCTTCCTCTTCCTTCCTTCTTTCCTTCCTTCCTTCCTTCCTTCCTTCCTTCCTTTCCTTCTTCTCTCCCTCTCTTCCTTCCTCCCTCCCTTCCTTCTTTCTTGGAAAACTGCCTGGCATATAATAGGTTCCTAATAAGAATTATCCATTCATGGAAAGAATGACCACCTGAAAGGATTAGTAATACTGTGCTAAGAAAGATTCTGAGGTCACATCCAGGCTCCATGGGACAGAGTACTGTGGGAGATGAGCCATGCCTACTATGACCAGCATGTGGGGTGAGGAGGCACACCTATATGTGCCAACCCTAGACAGCCACGTAACCGAAAACAGAAGGATGGGCTAGGGCTCTCCATTTATCAGCACCCATCAGCACACTAGCACAGGCTCACTCACTGGTGGGGTTCCTCAGCTCTCTCTCTGGAGATGGAGAACTTGGCTTTCAGGGGTGCACACCAGAGCTAGTTCTTGAGGAGGCAAAGTGGGTGCTACTGAAGCAGGGTACTGCTCAGATCCAACAAGCCAAATCAAGAGGGTGAAGACTTTGGTTTCACCAGGATTCCCAACTTCATGCAGGGACAGGAGATAAAAGGTTACTCAACGGGGTTCAAAATTTATAACCCAAGACTCTCAGCTTCCCAAAGCCTGAGTCTGAAAGGAAGGAGTTCATGAAAATGAGGCAGGAGAATTAAAAAAAAAAAAAATCAAACCAGTCCCAGCTGTATCTGATTCTCTCCTTCCCCTCCCAAGTCATTAACAAAGACTGACACTGTAGTCTTTATCAAAAAATCTTGTTCCCTAAGTGGTGATACAGAATAATTATCTCAGCATGCAATCAGCGCAGCGATCTTCTTTAAAGCAATTTGTGGCAAGGATATGCATTTTTAAAATAGATTAAATTTTCAAGAGCTTGCCTCTTAAACCTGGTCAGAATGTATTTACAATTCACCTGGTGAGATGGTGCATGTCTCCAAGCTGGAATTCTCTTTCATTAGGCCTTGCTTAATTGAATCAAGCAAAGTCATTTTGGGATTGTCCCAAAAGAAAAACCTTTTATCTCCAGGCAAATATGTCTTAACAAGGCCCCACAGGTAAATAAAGCCAAGTTTCCACTCATCCGAACCCTCTGCTCTTCCTTTCCAAAGCCTACCATCCGACTTCATTTGTTTTTCTTGTAAGTGAGGAAATTGCCTATGGAGTTAACTGTTGCCAGTGAAAGCAACAAGCTGGCTTTTTTTTTTCTTTTAACTATTAAGAAACCTTGTCTCCTTTCTTTTCTTCCTTTTCTCCTTCCTTTCTCACAAATAAGTTGTGCATAAGCTGGAGTGCGCTTGTAATCAAGGACAAGGTCACTATATAACCAGGAGTGTCAGATTCGGTCCTGTTTGATTCCCACTGGGTTGGCTCTCCAAGTTAGGGTTTTTGGTTTTGCTTTTTCCTTCATCAACAGAAGCTTATTGTCTCACAGTCCGGGATAGAATTTAGGCATTTGATACATCTTTATTGTGAAACTAAAGGTCAAAGACCACGACTCTGCAACCCCCAAACAGGGAGCCTGGAGGAGCCCAGGACTCCACGGCGGCCCCAAGGACACCTAAGTTCTCCGCAGTCACGTGCTCCTCCCGCCCCTACACTGGCTTATCTTTCATACTCAGATTCGGGTTCTGGAAGCCTGGATGGGGGCGGGGCTGGGCCCTGGGCTACCCGCTGGACTGGAGAAGCTGTGAGGGATAACTGATATGAAAGTCGTATCCTTTAAACCCGGAGGGGCTTCTCAACCTCTAAATCCACTGCATAAACCTGAAGCAGGGCTGGAATGGTCTGCTGCCTGCCAGCCACCCTAGGGACAATTTCTCCCGGACTCTCTGCTCCTTGTCTAGAAGAATCTAAGAATCTTTGTCTAGAAGAGTGACTTGTCTCCCCTGGCACTTTCCTTGACTCAGCATAAACTCCTCCAGTTCCAAGAAAACTCAGAGGCGGCGAGCAGCCTTGACGCCCCTCCATCGCCATCCACGCTGCCATGTCCTAGTACTGAGCTGCTGCTCATATCAAATGTCACTCGGGGATGACTAACAGTGGATGCTGATTAGAAGACTTCAGCCTTACGGTAAATGAGCCCGTGCCGACTCAGAACGAGTCATCTGACGGGTCACGTGGGCGGGGAGAGGCCGGCCCGCCCCGCTCGCCCGCATCCTCCGTGACTCAGTGTATCACACGGTCCTCCGTGAAGGGCAGGCGTTACATAAACGCCAGCGAGTTCGCACCGCCCCACGGGGACGCCGAGTGAACGCAGCGACCCAGACACCTCCTCTTTTAGCTCCGGCCTCAGCTGGGGGCGGGCCCCGACTCCCCGCCCTCCCTGGATTCCCAGAAAGGTCTGCGGGGCGCCCGGTGTTTCCAGGGCACAAAAGCGGGACCCAAGAAGTTTCTCATGCAAGGGAGCTGGTCCCGCGTTGTCGACCCAGAAAAGACACCCTCCATCCCAGGTCGATGCTGCATTTTAGAAAAAGCGATTCCTCCCCGATCCCAAGGCCGGCGGGGGCGGGGCGGGGCGGGGCGGAGCCGGGGAGGCGGGAGAGACTTATTCTATTATATAAACTTGTAATTGGCTCTGGCTCCTGCGGCTCGGGGCACTGCGCGATGTTTCCAACCAGATGGATTGTGAGGCCCGGCCGCTTCCCCTCCTCCCGCTGTCCCCTCGCTGCGCAAGCCCCACCCTCTGCCTTCCCAAGTCTACCAGAATTTCCCTTTCTTTCCAGTCCTCTCCTGCAGAACGGATGGCACCTAGAAAGGCACTATTATTTGAAGATGGTATTAGACTATTAAACTGACGTATGCCCAGCCTGCTAGCCCTGCCTCTAATCCAATATTTCGAAACACCTCACTAACTCAGGTGGAAAATCAGTAATCCTAGATGAGTGGTCCTCAAACTATTTTGTGTGTGTTGTCAGAAGACCCGGGGCGGGGGGTGGGGGGACGGGCAGGGGCGGCGTCGTTAAAGTCCGAGGGCTAATCCCCACCCTCAGAGTTCTACTCGGTAGGTCTGGAGGGGGCCCCAGGAATGTGCAATTCTACAACTTACCAAGTGATGCCCATGGTATGGAGCCATTATAGACAGGGGCAGGGCTGCAGGTTATGTTTTTCCTTCATTAAAGAAGGTTTGCCAAACAAATTAGTAGTGTGAACAGGATGTCAGGAAGACCAGCCTCCTCCTCTCAAGAATGCTCTGGCATCTTAGAAGCACGCATTTACAAACAACAAACCTGTTCATTACAAATCATAACATCCATCCCTATGCTTGATCAGACAGCCCTCCATGCACACCTCACATTAGTAACCAAAGCTGGCTCATTCCAGGGGTTTGGAAGTCAAGCAGAAGGGGGCCTCAGAGACAGGCCAAAACCTCACCTAACAGGTGAAAAAACGTAGCTCAGCAAGGTCGATAGCTCTGTGGGGAGAGCTGGGAAGGCCAGCATTCCTGGAAGCAGGTGTAACTAATGTCCAAAGCCCTGCTCCATCCCTGGTTAGCTGTGTGATCTTAATTTCCTCCCAGTTTCCTAATCTGTGAAATGGAACCGAAGTCTACTTTGCTGCAGTATTGTGAAAATTTTATATAATGTATGAAAATCACCTAATTCAAATCGGACTTACCCTATGTCATATTATTACTATTATTGTCAGTGGTCAAGGCCACCATGCTATTTAGCAGGTGAGCTAGGACTCAAATTCAAGACCCTGGACTTTGAATGCAGAACAACTTTTTTTTTTTTTCACAGCCCTAGTGTGCAGGGCATGTTTCTTTTAAAAATATGTGCATTTACACCTCTAGCGTTTTCTCTGATTCAAAAGCATTTTCTCCTAATTACTTCAAATAGGGGAAGTGTGTTGGGCTTCCTGGTTGGTTATAAGCCTTGCTGAAGTAACAGTCACAGCCCAAGAACTGGGAGGACTCAAGATGCCACTTTGGAGCCTTTGTGAAATACATTCCCTGAATTGGCTTGCCCAGTCTCTCCTGCTTTTTAAAACTGATGTTTTTAATTGTCCAGGACAGGGGCAAGTGTTTGGGTAAATTACTCCTACCACTGCTCTCTGCCCAGGGCAGATATCCTGAGAAGGAGTGGATCTTTTAAACTTCAATCTGAGGCTAAACATTGCCCCTTCTGAGTCCCTGAGTGGGTGATGTTTGTGCCTAAAGTGCTCCCTCTGTATTTTCAGCAAATAGGGCTGCTATTCACACCTTTGCACCTGCTTTTACCAAGCCCTCTGAGAGACTCCCTGCTGCTTGGAGGGTCACAGAAGGGGAGAAGATGAGACGGTTGGGAGGCAGTCAAATCATGATTGGAAATAGAGAATCCAACGTGGCACAGAGCAGCTTCATGGGTACGTGAGCGCATGGCAGTCACATTCCCACATGAAATGAGATGCTAAATTGCTAATAGCCTCCCTGGGGTTTGGTTCCCTACTGTGTTGTCTTCCAGGATGTTCACTGGGTGTAGGCGCATTAAAATGTCACAGCGTATGCTCACATGTGAGGCATCCACTCATACTCTTGATGTTGATGCTGAAATTCTGCAGGAAAGAAAAACTTCTTTCTCATGAAATCCAACACCGAGCCAGTATCACAGGCACTTTCAAATGAGATCACTGCTCCTGTAAGCAGCACTGTGACGTCTGAGGCTTCTAAATTGCTGTAGTGATAAACAGGGTGAGTTCTGAGCTGGTGATTTTAATTCCCAGAACTTGTTTCTTTTTTTCCCCCTCTCCCACCAGACTCTGATTCTAACTTCAGTGTTTTTGTTTGTTTGTTTAATTGAAGTATCGTCAGTTTACAAGGTTGTGTTCATTTCTGATGTACAGCGTATTGTTTCAGTCATACATATGCATATACGTACACATATACATATATTTATGTTCATATTCTTTTTCATTATAGGTCGCTACAAGATATTGAAGATAGATCCCTGTGCCATAAACTTGTTGTTTGTCTATCTTATATATACTAGTTAGTATCTGCAAATCTCAAACTCCCGTTTCAATTTCCGAATTGCTCTTATTTGGAAATTCTTCCCCCACCCCCATTTTAGATTCAGTTGGCCTTTAAGATCTTTAATTTCTACTTTGGTCCCCAAAGCTAGCTGGATTATGAAACCACAAGTCTGGTATTAAAATCCAGTCAGGCTTACTGAGATCTGTGTGCCTAACACGTCTTTGCAAGGTGCCATCTGTAACTAGATAGGAATCTACTTTAAATCAGTATGGTAGTCTGAATATTTATTATGGGTTTTCTCGATTTATTGTCAGAGAATGGTCCCTTATTTTCTCTTTTCATCTTGATATTTTCCTCCTGAGTTAGTAACTTTTTTCAGCATGTCCTTAGGTATTGTCGATAGAAAGATTTTGATTTATCTAATCTTTTACAAATTCAAGAGCACAGCTCATGTTTCTTCATATTGCAAGTGAAGTTTTGATTGTTTTTGTGACAATTATTGATGTGTGTAATATATCCAGACCCATCATTTACAGATACACACCTCGAGAGGTGGAGCTGATATAAAACTGAAATACTCTTCACTTGGCTCCCTTTCAAAGCTGCAGCATGATTGTTCCTCATGAGTTAATCATTTGAGTGTTAAGTGTTTTCTCATCCAGCAAGCATGCTGAGAACCTACTGTGCCAGACCCAGTGTTCCTTCAGGAATCTGGTGATGGTGGCAAAATGTGGACAGATTTGATCTCTAATGGTGCCATGATGGGGAGCAGTGCCGGGGGCTATAGAAGCCTGAGGACAGGCATCTGAGCTGCCTTTGGGAGGTTGGGATGGGCTCCTGGAGTAGATGGCACCTCCGCTGAGTGTTAGACGAAAAAAAAAGAGGTTGATGGACAGAAAAGTGGGTCAATCATTTAAGATGTGCTTAAAAGCATTCTTTATATAAGTAAAGTCTCATTTGTCCACAAATAACAGAGATTTTAAAAATAGTGGCTGAAATAAGGTGGAAGTTAATTTCTCTCACACACAAAGTCCACAGGTGATATGGAGGCTCTATGGTGTCCTTAACCCAAGGTCTTTCTATTTTGTTGCATTGCCATGCATGATCTCTTGGCACAAAGTGGCTGTAGGAGCTCCAGCCATGACAGCTTCATTCCAGGCAGCATAAAGGTGGAAGGCCTTCTCCTTTTAAGGAGGCTTCTTGATATGCCATACTTTCCTCATTGATCAAAATTTATCACATTGTTCCACATAGCTGCAAGGGAAGCTAGGGAATACGGTCTTTAACCGTATGGCAGTATGGCCAGGTAAACTCAGGGTTTTAAGTAAGGAGGGGAGCTATTGTGAGACAACCAGCCATCTCTGCCAGAGTGGTAATTGTAGGTGGAGAGAAGGCTGTGTGAGCAAAGGGGAGAAGAAAAGCTTATCTTGTTTCTTGGAATAGATAAAGATAAGTAGGTCAATTTGGTTTAGAGTTTGGTTCACCAAGAGATAAGGCTAGAGAAATAAACAGATGCTAGGTTGTGGGAGGCCTTGTAAACTGTGCCCTGCTGAGAAACTGGAGTGTCATCCTGATGCCCTGGGGAGTGGCTGGAGGAATTTCATCCCTGAAGGATAGGGGGAAACTGCACTGAGAGGTGAGGGCAGGGCGTCATTAAGAGGTGAGGACAGCTTTTGAGGAGAAACTATGACAGCCTGAATTAGGCAGTGACATCAGGGAGGAGAAGTGAACAGATTCATAAGATATAGAGAGGTAGAACAGGTCAGATGTAGGTGGTAAGAGAGAAGTGGCTAAAGGTGGCAGACACCCAGGAACCTGGGTGGGTGTGACACCAGTCCTTGAGATGACAGGAGATGCTGGAGAAGTTGGATGGAGAAGGTGAGCTGGGTTTGGACTCATTGTCCCAAACATTATACCTACACACATAGTTTGGGTTGATCCATTTTTTTCTAGCAGCTTTGTTGAGGTATAATTTATGTACCATAAAACTCACCCATGTTAAGTGTACAGTTGGATGATTTTTAGTAAATTTATATACTCGTGTAACCACTGTTGAATTTTGGAAGACTTCCATTGCACCAGAAATTTCCCCCATGCCCGTTTATAGTCAATTCTGTCCACTCCTAACTCCAGGAAATCACTGATTTGCTTTCCGTCAGGTCTACTTTTTAAAGCATAAATTTGATAAAATGCTGAATGAAATGATTCCCTGATGAGGCACCAAGGGGTGACGAGGAGGGAGGCCCAGACCCCCCAGGAGCGTATACAAGAATTATCAGCTTTTTCAATCTGCATCCCCTTAAAGGTTACTCTCCCTTTTACCTCCAGCCCTCCCCGATAGTGGACCATTGCTAACATCAGAGATAAAGGGTATTCTTCAGGTATTTTAGGGCAGAAATTGTAGGAAGCCCCTGAGCTTGTTGGGTTTTTCATATTTAGCTTAATAGATATTGTACTTTTATTGTTTTCAACCAGACGTTTTGGCAGTTGCCTAGCTAGAACTCAGATTTTGGTTATGTCCCAAATACTGGATGAGATGGCACTTGAAAGCACACCTTATATAACATACCACCATTCAGGACCATCCCCTGGTTTTCCCAAAATGTCTCAACAGTACTGAGGTACTAACCCCAATCATCGCTCTCTGGACAGTTTCTCAAGTGCAGTTCAGCAATTTACAGACCCAGGGGGTGCCCCAGCCTCCCTTGGTGCTATAACCATATTCTTTTGGCTGTGAATAATTCCACATGTGAAAGCAGATAGATGATTGTTTCTCAGGGACAATGCGACCCTGTTGAATGGTTTGAGGACATATCAGTTTGAATGTCCCCCAGTTTTCTTCAGGGAGATTGTTCGATCAGGAGCACTTTTTCTTAGTACTTGACTTTAAGCTTGTTATAGATATCCAGTCTCTCAGACTCCATTTCAATTATATCTATATCGAGTGGTGTCAAGATTTCTTAACGAGTCACCAACACCATCAACGCTATGAAGCCTAAGACTGCTGATTTAGAAATGAAAATTATGCAGGCACTTTTTGCTCCCTTGATTGTCTCAAAGCAGTAAGGATTCAAAGTGCCTTTTGGATGGGACTGTGGCTCTAACATGTTTCCATCCTTCAAAGATGCTTCTCCACAGTTTTAACCTCCCCTGATCTCTCTGTCACTTGCAATGATAGGAAAAGTGATATATCAAGCTTTAAAACCCATCATATCAAATAGTCTTCAAATCCAACGTTCCTTCTAGCAAGCAGCCCTGGGATGGCAGCTTATTGAAATCAGTGCACAACCTATCCGGAAAAGTGGCCAAGAAAATGATATCCTGTGTTCCTTTATCCCACAAATATTTTTTTGAGAACCTACTTTGTGCCAGACTCTCGCTAGGCTCAAGAGATTCATCAATGAACAGGGAAGATCTCTGCTTTCTGGGGCTGACCTTCCATTAGGGCAAGAAAAAGACAATTAACAGGATAATTTCAAAGTAGTAGGCGAAGTAAATAAAACAGGGTGATGTGCTGGTGAGTGACCTGGGGAGGGTCTTTGTAGAAGGACATCAGGGAAGCCTTTTGGAGGAGGTGAATTTACATGGAGCCCCAGATGAAGAGAAGGTGGCAGCTGAGGCCAGAAGGAGGACAATTCCAGAGAGAGGGCCCAAGAGACGACACAGCTTGGCATGCTGAAGGCACTTCGAGGAGGCTGCAGGAGTGTGATCCTGGGGAGAGTGGTAAGTGCTGGGGGTACTGTGGGGCAGGGTCCAGGTCAGCGCACCTGTAGCCCACAGCCAGACGTTTGGGTTCTATGATAAGAGCCACAGAAAGTCCCTGGGGGGTGGGGATTGAAGCAGGCGAGTGGCATAATGCCCTTTGCTTTGCAGGAAAATCACTCTGGCTGCAGTGTGAAGGCGGGAGACTGGGGCGGGGCAGAGAGGAGGCAGGGAGACAGGTTAGGAGAGTGTGGCATAATGGAGGTGGGAGAAGGTGGTGGCTCTAAATTGGATGGCGGTGAGGCAGGTATTAGGAAGAAGCAGGATTGGGGATGTATTATGGAGTGGGAGCCCTGGGATGCAGTGGTGGGGGGGATGGTGGGGTGATGAAAGAGAGGGATCAACCATGACACCAAGGTTCTTGACCTGGACACTTGGACAACTGGATAGATGAGTGTCCTGTGTACTGGGGTGGGGAGGAGGGCTGGAGGAGCAGGTGTAGGGTATCAAGAATTCTGTTCGAAACATGTTAAATCTGAGATATCTATTCACTCATTCACTCACTCATTCATTCTTCATTCATTCACTCATTCACTGGACTCTCCTAGAATGCATCCTCTGTTCCAGACACCAAGCATTTTCACTGGGGTCATCAAGACAGACAAGCCAGAGTCCCTGCTGTCTAGGCATTCCTAGTCTAGCAGAGGAGGCAGACATGAAGGAAAAGGGTCACGATATGAATGAGAAGTGACATGATGGAGATATGTCAATGGACCAGCTATGCCCCACCAAAGGGGCGACCAACTCTCTTGGGAGGGGAAGGATAGTGACGCTTAGGAGAGGGGAGCTCTTTGAGCTGGGTCTTGAGGGAATGGCAGCAGGTGCTGAGTTCACCAGTAAGGGGGATCTGCCCTGGACACTGGAGATGGTAGCCATGGGGGTCAGTAATCCAGCCTCAGGAGGATTATTAACCCCCAAGAGAAGCCATAGAACTATAGTGCCTGGCATCTCTTTTGAACCTGGACCAAATCAATTGAGATAGAGACATGTACTGGGTAGCACAGATTTTTAAAAATTATTTTATGAAGAAACATACCATATTATACTGAACCCAAGTAGGACTTCTGTTAAGGAAACTATTTTCAATTATATTTCTGAAACTGTCTCTCCATTTGTAGGGGGGACACAGGGAACGTAAGGAACTTACCCAGGGCCACTCAAGGAGGAAGTGCTCAGCCAGGATTTCATCCCAGGAGACCAATCTGGCCCCCATCCCAAATGTGGCATCATGGAAAGATAGCGAGTGAAGAGGAGGATGTCACCGAACAGTGGGTTCAGCATTATGTTCACAGGGAGGGAAAAGGCACTTAACCACATATATTCACACATATATTCTATGCATTCAATTTTTCTAGAAGGATTTAAAGAAAAAACACTTCAAGGTTACCTTTGGTGAGTTGGACTGAAGCTAGAGGGAAAGGACATTTTCACCTTAAATTTCATATCCTTCTGCTGCTTAGATTTTTAAAAACTGAGAAGGTATTCATTTACAATTGAAACATTAAAGATAGGTAGCCCAGGTAGGGGCGTGCAGCATCCATGGTCCACCTCGCCTGCCGCTTATTCCATCTTTGTGGAACTTTCAGGATGCTGGGTAATTTTCCCTCTGGCTCTCCAAGGCACATGTGGGTACCAAGGACCTCGCTTTTGGAAGCTCATCTTTGACAATTTAGTTCCTGAAACTTCTTGCTTACACCTCACACCAATCTCTCTTGCCCCCAGCTTGGAACCTGAGGTCTAGAGAGAGGTCATCAAATTCTTTCATTATTGCCCTGGGAGGAACCATCTCAATTGTCTTGCCCTGAGGCACTGCAATACAAGCCAGAGGTGTTTTAGGGGTAGAAACCCCAAGTACAAGACAATCTTGGACAACTAAGGATGGCTAGAGAGTACAAGTACCCCAAGTGGGGCATCACCAGGCGGCAATAGAGAGGAACGGAGTGACTGAAGTTCACACATTTCTTTTCTACATTATTTGCCTGACACCATCTCAATGCGATAAATACCTTAACCACAGATGTGGTAAATAGGTTTCACCACAAGTGCCAAATCTATTCAACTGCTATTGCACTAAACTCAGAACAATTCTGAGACAAAATCTGAGCTCAGGAAAAAAAAAAAGAAAGGTATTAGTGATTGATTAGTGATGTCTGCCATGGGCAAGACATAGGTCACTAAGGTATGGATGCCAGGTAGTGCTCATCCCTGCTTGAGTTCAGTCCTGCCTTTGGCTCTTTCTTCAAATGAAATGAGTAATTCAGATTCTCCCTGCTGATATTTATCTCATTCTTCCCATTACACTCACAGCACTTGGTTCATACTTCTGGAACCACACTTGCCACAGCCTGCCCCATGCCTGAATCCGTCACGTGTTGTGTGTCTCTCCTTCTAGCTTGCTGTTCCCGAGGGCAGTGGCCATGTGGGATCCTGGTTTCCATCCCCAGTGCACCCTCACAGCATTCTGCATGTAGCTGACACACAGAGAATGTTTGTGGAATTGAAATATGGGGAACTGAATTTTGGTGGGGCCCCTGAGAGACCCGTGAGCAACTGAGTCCCAAGGAATCATAGCGAGGGAGGGGAGGAGCTGCAAAGAGGGAGCCATTAAAAAAAAAAAAAAAGAAAGAAAGAAAAGAAAAGAGGGGGCCACATCAGAGAGCCAGCGTGGAGGAAATATCAGTTTTACTTACTGTAAATACTTTAAATACTTTTGTCTTTGTTTCCTACGGCAGTTGTAAAAGTCACTACAAACTTAGTGACAAACAACAGCTCTATTCTCTTACAGTTCTCTAGGTTTAGATATCCAACCTGTATCTCACTGGGGAAGGGTCAAGGTGTTGGCAGAGCTGCATTCCTTCTGGAGACTCTTGTCTTTGCCTTCTCCAGCTCCTAGAGGCCACCTGCATTCCTTGGCTTGTGGTCCCCTTCCTTCTTCAGAGCCAGCAGCATGTAACATTTTTAGATCTTTTTACAATTCTCTTTTTCTGACGGCCTCTTCCACTTTTCAGGACATTTCTGCTTACACTGAGCCCACAGAAAACCTCCAAAATAGTCTCCCTCTCTCAAGGTCAGCTGACCAGCAATTTCGTTTTTAATTGAAGTAGTACAGTCAGTTATTATGTGTCAATTTCCGGTGTACAGCACAGTGTCCCAGTCATGCATATACATACACTATTCATTTTCATATTCTCTGATCAGCAGTCTTAATTCCATCTGCAACCTTAATTTTCTTTTGCCATGTAAAATAGAATTTTCATAGGTTCCAAGGGTTAGGATGGGGACATCTTGGGAGGGGCGGTAATTCTGCCTACCACATCTTTCAGTAAACTTACAGACAACTCTGAACCCCTCACTGGTGGTGTTGAGGGGACATTTCACCCAACTCAGACTTGAAGCTCCCTCCTGCTGCCTCACAAAGATCAGAGAGGCCCCCAGGGCCTCGGGGACAGGGACATGGCGGGAGGGCCACTGCCCTCCTGTGCTATCAGCATAGTTGCTCAAGCTGTGAGGTCCCTGTAGGGTGCCTTTCAGTTTCGGTAACATTGTCCCAATCTGAAAACCTCGTTGGAGGAGACTCAGCTTCCCTGAGACCCCCAAGAGCCTTTCCTGGCCTTTAGAGACACTGCACTTCCTCCAGCTCCCTCTTTAAGACCTCCGGCAAGTCCTGTCCAGTGAGCTGGGAGGGGTTTCACGACCAGACCCCCATCCCCCAGACACACAGGCTTTGAGACTTTAGAGGAGCAAAAATCCCTGAGACTTACAAAAGGCCTGACTACTTGCTTGGAAATGGGGTGGAGGAGAGAAAAACACAGAGGAGGAAAACATACATTAATACCTCAGAAATGTCTCGGGCCACACCTTTTGCCCTGTTTTGCCTGGGGCTGGCTCCACACCGTAAGTGCCTCATTACAGCCCTGCCTGGGGCACTCTTCCCATTTGGACTGCAGGAGGATCCGCTCCTCTCTAAGCCCTGGGCGGGAAGCAGCAGCCCCCACACCCCCCCATCACTGGCTGCCGTGATTGTAAATGCCCAGGCTGGGCTGG
Organism: Camelus dromedarius; assembly: GCF_036321535.1. Taxonomy (NCBI): domain Eukaryota; kingdom Metazoa; phylum Chordata; class Mammalia; order Artiodactyla; family Camelidae; genus Camelus; species Camelus dromedarius. The sequence continues at coordinate 7,332,596 of NC_087464.1, forward strand.
GCACGTCAGAGCCTCCCCTGGGGGCCAGCGAGTGTTTACACGGCTGGCGAGGAGGCTGGCCTCCGCGTGAGAAGAGGCCTGTTTAGAGCAGAACCCCCGGAAGGATTTATGGAGGGCCGGCTGCTGAAATAGAGCGATCATTAAGGAGAAGTGAGCAGCCGTTGGAAGCGGGAATATTTAGTAATGACATGGGCACAAACATCGGTCAGGGAGGGCCTTCCTAGAATGTGCTGTTTTCTATTTGCTTTGTGGGGGCGGGGAGTCTGCTGCCTTTTTTTGGAAAATGGGGATAAAAAGATGTGAATTTAGTGCTTGTGAGAAGCAGAGGAAAGCCCTGGAAGCAGAAGTCCTTAACTTGGCCCCAGGGGCACAGGTGGGCTTGGCGGTGACCCTGTGGGCTGCTGTGGGCCAAGGGGGGATGCCTGTAGGGGGGACTGGCCCGGGAGACATGCCCCTGCGAATCACACGACCCCCAGGGCCAGTGAGAGACTTCTGATGTTTCCATCTCATTTGTACTTCATTTCACCTGCAAAGACCAGCAAGACGAGCTTTCACTCTTTCCCTTTTAGGATTTATTTTTAAATTCCTACCACTCTTGAAAGGTCTTTCCCTCAGAGTCTAAGGCTTAGCCAGATTTTCATATGTGCTCATTGAGAGTGTTTGCAAACTCTTCCTGAAGTTTCTGCTACTTTTTTGCATTGACTTTCCCCCAGGCATGGGTAGCTGCGTCAGTAATAATGTCCTCAATAAATTCCTGAAATTGGAAGCTCTGAGTGTTGTGGTCCTGTTGTTTGTGTCCCCCCAGCTTCCCTCCCCTTAAAGGGAACATCCCTCCCTCCTCTACATGTTCCTACTGTATTATCAGTCAAGGATCTCTCATCTCCCTCCAAAAAGACCAGCATAAGACCCAGGGCAGACATGGGGATTGGCCAGGACCGAATCTTGGCCAATCATGGACCACTTCCTCTGGACACGGTGATTGGTCCAGGGTGAACACATGACCCAAACAAGGGCAAAGTGAATTCCAATAGGAAACAGACGTGCATCGCTTTGAGAAGAGGTGCGCTTTCTACTGGAGCAGTTAGGCTGGGCCATCTTACCTGGCCACAGCAGGGGGTCTGTCTAGAGTAGGAGAGAATGGGGACATGGTACAGGGAGGGAGAATGGAGATGGGGAGGCAGAGGGATCGGAAGTCATCATCTGTGCCCTGGGATGAAGCTGAGCTTAGAGTCAGTGACACTCCTGGGCTTTTTAGTTGGGTGAAATTCCCTTTTGATGTTTAACCTATTTTGAGTTGGATCTCTGTCACTCACAACCCTAAGTGTCTAATACATGTAACAACTACACTTTGTAAAGCAGAGAGACATTTTGGGTCGCCAAATGAGCATTTAATATACTGTTTTCCCAGTTTGTTTCTTTTACTCCTGGTGGCTCAGTCCTTCATTTGCCATGTATGTACCTACTCAGGTGTTTCCAAGTCGTCCTCCTCTGTTCTGTAGCACGGTGAGACCAGACTGTTGTCCGGCCTGCACATTTTGGCCCTCACCCCAGCTCTCCTGGCCAGCATGTGCAGCTGGAGCAACTCCAGGGAGCCCCACTATCGCTGATGCTGACGTGCCCATTATGAGAATGGAAGCCTGCATCACCATGCTGCGTCCTCATCTCCCAAAGCTGGTCCAGAATGGTGCAGGAGGAGGGAAGTTAGTCACTTGGAGGCAGTGTGGTGTAGCGGTTAACAGCATGTTACATGGGGCCAGAGTAATCGTGGTTCAATCCCAGGTTTTCCACTTACCAGCTGTGTGAGGTTGGCCTGTTCCCTAAGTTCCCTTTGCCTCCACAACCTTATCTGTCCAGTGGGTCTGATAAGGACATCGAATCCTCAGGGCTGAGCTGAGGGGTCACTGAGTTGTTATCATTACTGATTGAACCCCAGAGCCCCAGAGCAGGACTGCTTAGGCCGGAACCTCACAAAATCTTTCATGAAATTCCCTTTCCTATTTAGGTTACTTTAGAGTGTCACTTAATGTCTCTCAGCTCAATTTTCATACCTAAGGAAAGATGACGATGACAACACTTCTCTTATAGGAATGTGTGACGTCCAGATGAAATGGTGCTTGTAAAATGTTCATAATTGTAAAGTACACATAGTAAGCTCTCAGGACACATCGGCTATCAGGGTGCAATAAAGATCTTCCCCAATAGATTAAAACTGACCTACGCCAGCTATCTTTGCAAAGCGCAAGCCTCTCCCAAGTGCGAGGCATGGCGAGGGGAGCTCAGCCTGAGATGGGCAGCCGAAATTCCGCTCCAGGCACGGTCCCCAACCCTTACGTGCATGTGCACAGGGACACTGGGTTCCAGGGGCCACCACCCTGGCCAAGAGGCAAGTACTGTGACAACTGGTTCCAGTATCTTCCGCTTGCTAACTGCTGGTTTTAATTCAAGTGGAATATCCCCGTACCTTACTCACATAGTTTCTTTCTTGTCCTGTATCACTCAGCACTCTCTACTTTTCCAGGTCAGGATACACATTTTCATGAAACTCTACTGCTCTTATAAAGTTGTTTATTCTGAAGGATTCAATTAACTTATTGTGTAGAAGTAAATCAATAGAATGGATTTTCATGTAACTGCCTTAAAAGTCATCCAGTTTTACCTTTAACTGACTGTGGTTTTGATCTGATACTTTATTTGATAATTTAGAGATCATATAATTTTATGTGTACTATCATTATTCTTAGATGACTCAGCGCAGTATATTGTATTCTGTCCATCAGAGAAATGCTGATCTTCTGGAAACAAAAGACTGTTAAACTTGTATTTTTAAAAGAAAGCCAGTAGGCTTTTTGGTAGCTTTTAAAGCTAAAAAACAAACAAACAAAAATAGATATTGAGATATTTAAACATGCCTGCTAACCATTTTTTTTCCGCAAGGATGAAAAGTATGAAGAATTGGTAGAAGCAATGGTATTTCTAAACAACCTTAGCTGAGAGGATGGGAAATCACATTCTAAACACAGCCCTGCAAAAGTACGCAGAGGCATCAGTGGAGAAGGCACGGTCTACACCAGGGCACTGCTGCTGGCTTGGCTCCCCTGGGCACAGAGGGACCCTTTGCATATTTGCCCTCAGCCTTGATGGGCAGGCGGGCCCAGGAGTGAATGAAAGTTCCCTTCAAATGGTTCTTTTCATCCAGAATCAAAAAGGACTGCTCAGAGCCCAGGTCAATGAGCCGTGGTGTAACCGCAGACAGGCCGCCACCTCTGAGACGAAACATAAACCCAGGTTCTTGCCAGAGTGTTCCACCAAGGGCATGGACAGCCCTCACACACAGCTCCATGTGCCGTATTCTAATAATTCCTTATTGTGCTGGATGTTTTGGAGCTTTTGTGTTCTGTTGAGCATTTTATCCTAATCTGCCTTGTGTCTGTCTATGGTTCCCACCTCTCCTATTTTCTCCCCTAGCCTGGCTAGGAGGCAGGATGGAGCAGCGGAACCAGCCCAGGCTTTAAATCCAAACAGACGGGGCTCTGAATCCCAGCTAAGTGCCTTAACCACTGAGAAGAATTCAACACATCTTTACTATCTATGCGTTTGAAAGTTTTGCTCTTGACATCCTTGCCAGGCTTCAGTGTCTTCATCTGTAAAGTAATAGGACCTTCCTTATGGTTTGCAGTGAGGATTAGGTGAAACAACCCAGAGAAGGCACTCAGCACACAGGTTGCCGCAGAATAAGTTCTTAATACGTATTAGCTATTTTAAAAAATTGTATCATGTGTAGCCTTCCAAGGTTTCAAATACCCTACTTTGAAGAACAGGAGTCACTCAATGACTAGTTGCTTACATGTTGTTAAAAAAAAAAAAAAAACCTGCCTCCTTAAAAAAATAAGTCCTGCATCATTTCAATCCCACACCAACCCGAGGAGGTGACACTTCCTTTGAGTTTGCACACAGTGAGGTTACCCTCAATGCAATTAACAATGTAGAAATAAAATAAACATCAGCCTTGTGCTTCCCCCAGTAGGGGGAAGGGGGCATACACGTGAGAAGTTCTATTTAAAATAAACGATACTCATCTGATCCCGTGTTCTTTCCTGTGTCATATGGCTGGTGGTCACTTTCAGAAATCCCTCCTGAAGGAAGTTCCTGTTGATTCTTTGTTGCTCATTGAAATGGCATCACAGGTCAATAGGTGTGCCCTGCTTGGTTTTCTCTCAGGAACCCTTTGTGTTCCCAGTGGCTAGCCCCATACCTTTCTGCTCACTCTTAAGCAATAGACATCCCTTCGGTCACTGTAAGTTACAGATTTAGAAGCATCCAGGCTGAGACATTAGTCAACATTTTAATAGTCATTCAAAGCTCAGATTTCTCCCCTTCAGGCAGCTAAGGACAGAGTGATCACACATCAGAGACTGTCTAAAACAGTCCCAGTTTATGCCCATGGTCCCGGCATCCTGTCCTTGTTAGCACCTCTCCTGGATTTCCCATTTTTAATAAAGAATTATTGTTAATAGTTGCTTTAACGTAAGCTGGTATGTCTTTGGGAGATCTCTACTGGTCCTTTTTAGTTCTTTCAGCATCTCTACGGGACACAATGAATAGACCTCTCACTTCAACCTAATATGAAAATTAAAATTGAGTGAAACTCTTTACTCTCAACCTTTTCCAGGCTCAATGTACCTAACACTTCCCTTTCAGGGACAGCGTGCAGGGTGGCAGCTAATAGAGCACGGTGCTCACACACAAGCATTTGGGGACAGCTGGCTCTGTCCATTTTCACACAGCAATGGGGAAAACCATCAATGCTCTGAGTCCACTGGCCGCTTGGTATATCAGCCAGTTATACCATGGCCTATGCTGAGTCACAAAGCCTCCAGGCTTCCTTGACAAAGACAGCATAACGTGGGAAATAAAAGTTAAGTGTGAGAGAAGAAATGCATGCAGGAAGTAGAAGCTGGGATCCCACTAGAGGACATTTAAAGAGTAATATGAAAGCTTTTGCTATGGGGCTACTGTTACTTATTATATGGTATAAATCTCCAACTGTTATTAATTGGTAATGCTTTTTATTTGTAATAAACCTTTTCAGCAGCAGTGACCTCAAAAACAATGTAAGTACATGTTGAATAACATGTTAAGTGCTGCGTTTGCATTCCTTAAGAAACTAGGTGATGACTGTATAACTTGTGAAAATATTTGCCGGCATTTGCCACCCACCAGGGAAGCTGCAGCAGTACTACAGACCACATGAAAACCAAAAGACACCAACCTGCCAGAAAGGCACTAACATCTATGATGCTTCATGCATGCAACTGCAGAGAGGATTTTATAGATCACTCCGTGAAGCATGATTTTTGTTCAGATCAAATGTCTTTCTTATAAATCAATTTTACCTCGTTTGGAGTCTACATTTCTTGTGCACATGTGAAAAGTAAAACCATGGCCGTTTTAGGGGAGGGCATAGCTCATAGAGTGCATGCTTAGTATGCATAAGGTCCTGGGTTCAATACCCAGTACCTCCTCTAAAAATAAATAAACCTAATTACCTCCCTCGCCACCAAAATTTAAAAAAAAATTAAATTAAAAAAAATGGCTGTTAATGTGTTGGATCCTTTGGCAGCAGAAGAATTTTTATGAAACAGTCAAGTGATACTTGTTTTTTTAATTAGTGACATTAGATGCTTCAAACAGAAAACCGATTAACTCTAATGATAATTTAGTATCTTCATCCAATACAAGGAATCAAAGTCCAGTTTTTGGAGATTCACTCTGTCAACAGTGAAACTCTTTTACAGTTATAAATAAGACTTTCAACACTGAAGATAAAGCCATTTGTTTTTACAGTGATAATAGGATCACAAATTTTGGTGACGCATAGAACTGTGGTTAAAACACTGTTATCGCTAAGTTAAGAACTTTCAGGAGCAGACGTGTTTGGAACTGATTATAATACCCAGGTAATTCATCATCAGATCTAAACAAGCTGAAACATTTAATTTTCAAAATAGAAGTGCTGGTTATCTATCTACCTATCTATTAGAAATTGAACTACAAAATTTTTGCAGCTGAAATGAGGTTGAATATAAGAACATACATCAATATGGCACTACATGTTTTGGCTTTCTCTTTTTTCTTTTTTTGCAGTTAGTCATGAATAAAATTTTACATATGTTAGAGCCTTTAAAATATTTTATGAATCAGCCAAAATATTCTGAGATGGAATTAATCTTTGCCAAAGATGAGTCACCTAAATGTTGGTTGCACTTGGTTACACATTGTTCCAAACAAATGATCCTGACAAATCAGTTAAAAGTATTCAACCAAGTATTCCAGGAATGGAGCAGCAGTAGCAACAACAAACCAACTTTTGAACCTGTTTAGTGAACGGCAATGATTGAAAACAATGCCTGAGGCAGGAAGATGCTGCTTTATTTTTTTCTCCACAAAAGCAAAGGAGGCACAGTGAGATGCCACTTCACATCTACTAAGATGGCCATGACATTAATAAATAAATAAATGGAAATAATGAGTGCTGGCGAAGATGTGGAGAAATCGGAACACTTATACATTGCCGGTGACAATGTAAAATGGTGCAGCTACTGTGGGAAAAAAAAAAAACAAACGCAATTTGGCGGTTCCTCAAAAAATTAAATATCAAATTACCCAGATGACCCAGAAATTCCACTCCTAGTTAAATACACAAAAGAATTGAAAGCAGGTGTTCAAACAAACACTTATACAGAAATGTTCGTAGCAACACTATTCACAATAGCTAAAAGGTGTTAAGTAACACAAAATGTCCATCAACAGATGGATGGATAAACAAAATGTAGTATAGCCACACAATGGAATATTATTCAGCCAGAAGAAGGGAATGAAGTACGGATACACACAAAAAGGTGGATGAACCTTGAAGACATGATGCTAAATGAAGGAAGCTAGAAACAAAGGTCACCTATTGTATGATTCCATTGACGTGAACTGTCCAGAAGAGGTAAATCCATAGAGACAGATTGTAGATAAGTGGCTGTTAGGGCCTGGAGGGGAATGGGAAATGATTGCTCAGTGGGCACACAATTTCTTTTTGAGGCGATGGAATTGTTTCACAACTGGTGGTTGCACATTGTGGTTGTAGTAAATGTCACTGAATTGTACATGTTAAAATGGTGAATTTTATTTCAATTTTTAAAAAGCAGGGAGGAACTGAACATATCAAGTTAAATGGTTTACATCATTTGGGGAGAGGGGCTCCTATTTTTAGTAGACGTTTACTATTATGTTTGATAACAGAACAGAATATAACTGAAAAGATCTAAAATTTTCCAGCACTTAAACTTGGTGAGACAGTAAAACAGATTCATAAATAGAGATAATTTATTTGATTGTTTCTGTCTCATACAAATGTTTGTCCAAGAAAGATTCTCTAAAAGAATAGAAAATTACAACACCTGTGAAAATATTTTGGCTAAAATATTTGCACATTTCAAATCCTGAAAAAATAGAATACTCCACTTAACACAATTTGCTCTGTGGTTACCAGGTACCTTAGCACCTGTAAAGAGTATTTTATCATTAAAATTATTATATGGTCTATAGAGAAAGCACAATTGAAATTCACCAATTTCAAATTTATTGTTATAATAAATGTATAATAGAGGGGGAGGGTATAGCTTAAGTGGTAGAGTGCATGCTTAGCATACACAAGGTCCTGGGTTCAATCCCCAGTACCCTCTCTAAAAATAAATAAGAAAATGTAATTACCTCCCCCCCAAAAAATACATTAAAAAAATAATAAATGCATAGTAAAATACACCTCTGAAGATGGTTTCAGTCAGTTTTATGAGGAAAAAAAGACCATATTGAAAAAATATCCTATTAGAACAAAGCTAAGAAACTGATAAAAGTATGTGAATATTCACTGAATAGCTATTCTGCTTATTTTTAAAAATCTCAGATAATCACCATAAAGGAGTTTTTATATTTTGCTCTTTGGTTTTAGAGCAATAACTATACTTCAAAAATAGTTTTTGAACAGAACTATTTTTACAAGATAATAAAATCAATTAAATATCCCAGTTTGGATGGTCAATCACAGGGTCACCTGGGGAAGACCTGGAAGACAGAGGAAGGGAACATGGGCCATTTCCGCTCCCTCTTTCCCCATCTGCCTTCCCACTTTGGCTAAAGAAAGTGGAGGGAGAGAAAGGTAGGAAAGAAAGTCTTGATTTGGCTGGTTGTTTTGAGCTGACTGTTTCATGGGCACTTTCCTGCTCTTTGAAGATTCCCTGTGTTGGGAACCTCCACTGAAGAGCCCAATAAGTAGGCAGCGCATATTCTTTGGCAACCACTGCCCACCTGGCTCCCACCACTGCCATTTTGTTCCTCTCACTCGAGCTGTTGGCTTCATGCTCTTCTCCCAGGTTGTCCCGTTGGATTTAGAGCAGGACTTAAAATGGCTCCATGAAACAACACAACTGTCCATCAATGGGAACTTGTTGAATAAACTGTGGTACACAATGGATTCCAAGTACTACGCAGTGATAAAGAGGAATAAGGGAGAACTCTATATAGACATATAGGGTGACCTTCTGGATTTACTGTTAGTGGAAAAAGCAAGGTGGAGAACAGTGTTTAAAGAATGTTACCTGTTGTATAATAAAGGGGTAAGGGGATAAGTATACATAATATATACAATACATATATAATATACATAAACAATTACATTCAATTTCAAGAAGAAACAATAGAAGGATAAAGTAAAAACAATTAAAATGGTTTCCTGTGGGCAAAGGGGTCGAAGTATGACTATCAATGTACCTTGGCATACAGTTATGATTTTGGATCATGTATTTACTTTACATACTTCAAAGACAAAGTTAAATCAGAATGGCGAAAATCAGCCCCACAAAACTGAATACAAGTGGAAATGACTTGTATAACTGTATGTTCTGGTGGTGGTATAATCATCTAAAGACAAAAATTACTTCAAGAGGCTTCAAAATATGTCGTTTTGACTCTATGGTGATGATGGTTTCACAACACTGTGGATGAACTTAGTGTACTGAACTATACACTTAAAAATAAAATGTTAAAATGGTAAGTTTTATGTTATTTATATTTTATCACCATAAAAAGACATATTTCTTTTTAGAAATTTAGAAAATGCAGAAAAATGAAAAAGGAGAAAAAAATTATCCCCATTCCTACTATTTAGAGAATGTGCTTCTAACTCTGGCCACTGAAAAGGCCTGGAAACAATGACAAACCAGCAGCAAGAGCATCCTTAGTGCCCAAACTGTGGTCTCTAAATACCATTTCTCACTGAAAGGAACCTGGATTTCTAAGAGAAAGGCTGATTCTGTTCTGTTAGTCTGTTGTAGTTATGTCAAAAGGATATGAGAGAAATTTGAGTGAATTCATGCTGGCCAAATTTAGGACAATTTTTGTATCAAAACAATAATGACCATGGTTGATTATAACATATAGAATGAATACATATTCAATGCATATTCATTAATGAATAACAGAAGCCAATGAATATGAAAAAAGAGAAGTTCTTCATTAAACAAAAAAGTCAGCTAATGAATATAGAGGTGTAAAAATTTTAAATCATCATTGTGCAAACCCTAGTGTGGACTAATTCAAAAAGATGCATGCACCCTCATGATCATAGCAGCACTACTTAAAATAGCCAAGATATGGAAACAAGCTAAGTGTCCATTGACAGATGACTGGATAAAGAAGTTGTGGTATATTTATACAATGGAATACTACTCAGCCATAACAAAGAATGAAATAATGCCATTCGCATCAACATGGATGGACCTGGATATCATCATTCTAAGTGAAGTAAGCCAGAAAGAGAAAGAAAAATACCATATGATATCACTTATATTGAGAATCTAAAAAAAGGACACAAACAAGCTTATTTACAAAACAGAAAGAGACTCAGAGACATAGAAACCATACCTATGGTTACCAAGGGGGAAAAGAGGGTGGGAAGGGATAAATTGGGAGTTTTAGATTTTGCCAACATCAACTACTATATATAAAAATAGGTAAAAAAAAAAAAACAAATTTCTTCTGTATAGCACAGGGAACTATATTCAATATCTTGTAGTAACCTATAATAAAAAAGAATATGAAAATGAATATATGTATGCATATGTATGACTGAAACATTATGTGGTACACCAGAAATTGACATATTGTAACTGACTATACTTTAATTAAAAAAAAGAAAGAAAGAAAGAAAGAAATGCTGATGGGAACTCTGTAATGATGGATAAGGATGTCAGCATTTGGCCAGACTGATCAATCTTAACAGCAAAAAGAGGTAACATCACATAGGGAGCCTCCTGAAGTGATGCAGCAGGTAGTACACAGTAGCACCTTTTCCGCTGTCTTGCCAAACTGTTGAGCCCAAATCTGATTAAGCCTTTAGATCTAACCACCAATTTATGGAAAATACAGGGGACAGAAGAACATGCTGAAACAACACAGAGGCAATAAGCAAAATCCAGAATATGAGATAATCTACAGACAAATCCCAGTTTCTTCAACAAAGCAGCTGCAATTAAAAACAACAGAGAGAAGAGGAACTTACAGATTAAAAGACCGTAGGAGACATTTGCATCTAACACAACGTGTGGACACTCTTTGGGTCCTGATTCAAACAAGCCCACTGAGGAAGAGATAACCAGGAAATTTGAATATTGACCAATATGAAGGAAGGAAGGAAGGAGGAAGGGAGATAGGGAGTAAGAGGGGAGTTAGGAACGTTTTCTTCAAACATGTTCTTCTGCAGAGATAGGCTGTATCAAAGAGATCTTCAGCTATTTAATACACAGTTTGAAATGCTGAGGGATCTCTGGGAAGGACATGGCTGAGTGGGCTTGAAGATCGCCAGGACCCACCTTAAGCACACAAAGTCCTGCCTCTCCCAACCCAACCCCAGCCCAGGCAACAAGAGTCATTCCACTGCCAAACCTCAGCCTCAAAATTGCTTCCCCCAGAGAATCCAAAGGATGTACCCCAAAGCTTTAGTATCAGGAGCTGTCACTTGCAGGAGCCCCTTCCAAGGCCCTAAGGAAAGGGGGACCCTACGGTGTGGTCATGTGGTCTGCTGCTTTTGTAAAATTTACAAAATGAGAGTTAAATCACATGTGGCTCAGACACCTGTCTGTCTCTAAAACAACTGCCTCCTTTATGCTTTCCCCACTGCTGGCATCGGAATGGTCATGGGGACGCTGAGTAGGGAAAGACATTTACTTTGGGTTTAGTGCAACAGACATGGACACTTAGTTGTCAATCATTTCCAGGCATCGAGAAGTTACTGCCAGGTGTTCTGGCAGAGGAAGGGCTTCCAAGGTTACGTCCACCTCCCACTCTGCTGAGTTACCTGGCAGGCGGAGACTGGAAGGAGCAGGGCCAGAGGTCATACATGATATAATCCAGTTTTACAGCACCTGGCACCGAAAGTCTGTGAGTACTGCAAGAAGATCAAAGATCAAAGTTCTGAAATGCACTAGAAACCAATCTGTGGAAAATTCTCCCAAATCTTACAGATAATACATAAAACTTGATGGGGCTTATGGACTGCTCCCCAGATCTACCGCAATCTTTACACTACACATGACAATACCAAAAATAAGTTGGAATGCTGAAGGAAATATTTCACAACGATCAAGAATAAAAAAATATGTTTTCATCAACCAACAGCTGGAATAATGACTAAGTGACTTACTGTAGTCTGTATAGAAAATATATCACAAAATTTTTACCATATGAAACTGTGATTAAAAAGTATGCAGACAAAAGATGTTACAGAGCTTGATCCAGAAGTTAGTAAAAAATATTATGGGCTTTAGGGGGAAGGGGAGATTTTACGTTATGGAATTTGCAGCTGTAAAAAAATCCATAATTTGTCACCACTTCTTTTCTCATTCAAAATTGACATTCTCTATTGAGCTTGGAATTTATATTTGTAATTTTGTACTTTTTTTTCCAGAAAGACAGCCCTTCCTTCTACAGCTTCAGGCCTGCAAAATCTGGATTCCCTCCTGAACCCCAAGACCAGGCAGGATTATCCTACAAATGCTCTAAAGACACCTCACACTTTTGCCTGACAGTTCTGACTGTGGTTTGTCATTATACATTCCTCATGGTGAAAATCTGATTGACACTCACCTCCTCTCCAGACCTGAGGTTCCGTAAGGACAGGAACCACTTCTGGTGTTGTTCTCGATTGTATTCCCTGTTTCTTTGTGCTTGGTGCATAATAATGGCTCAATAAATGCTTGTAGAATGTCTTAATCAATAAATATACAAACATGCCTTCACTCTTAATCAATATTAAGAAATCTGTTGCTCTGTTAGTCGGAGTCCCTGATTGTCTGTATACCAGTTTCCCAATTTCAACAGGCAGCCTAAATTGTGAAACTGGTCAAGTATTGTCTTGACATGTTTTCTAGGTATTAGCTGTTCCTAGTTTTCAAAACAAAGTTTATTACAAAATTTGATTTCTTATCTGCAATGTGTTAACAGTGCAGGATGTTTTCCCTACTTTGTTACTTTAAAAGAGACAGTATTTCTTTTGGGTCTCCTCAAAAAACAAGTACTTTCTCCCTTCTCTACTGACACTATGCTTTCATAACTTTGGCTATAAATGTGTTTGAAATGCTATCTTCATGTATGAAAATTAGATACATCAGAGGAATTTATCCAGAAACCTAAAGGGCTCTCAGGAAACTGGAGTGGTCCCAGCAGCGTGTTAACGATAGGACCACTCACTAAAATGGGGGATGAACACTTCCCTGGGTGATTCTGAGGATCAGTGGGGGAAGGGAGAGATGCTGTTCAAAACTGAAACATTTGTTGCAAATAATAGGCATTCTTTAGCCTCATCATCATTATCACCACCATCATCACAGTGTTTACTAAGGTTTTGACATTATTAAATATGTATTTTATACCAACTCAAGGTATTGACAGGAAAATCTTGGGAAAAAAACCATAATTCTGTGTATTTATTCCTTCTATTATAACATTTAATGAAAATCATATTTTTGTTTAAATTAAATTTTTTTCTCTAGAACAAGTATATGGTAATTTTGTTTGTATTAGTGCTCAGTGTTCTAAAGTTTAAAATTGAGAGTTCTTAGGAATAATTTTCCAAGAACAATAATCCTCTTATTTCAATTTATAGACTCCACTTCCAGTTTATTGTTAAGTAATTTTACATGAAGAGGAGGCTTGATTTGTTCCAATATTGTTCCATCTTTTGATGTCTATTACCAACTAGTGAGCTAGAATATACAATAATTTTCTTGATGAAAAAGCATTCTTTTGTTGAAAATGTTAACAATGGAATATAAATTTCACTGTTGCCCTCGGGTAAAGAGTAGCAGGGGTCAAAGAGATGCATGAATCCATGGAAACAAGGAAGCCCCTATTAACTTCCTCACTCAAGTCAACCGGAAATGGTTTTGATAGTGTTCCTTTTTCAAATTAGAAATTAGGGTGGGGAAGGCTATAGCTCAAGTGGTAGAGCACATGCTTAGCATGCAGGAGGTCCTGGGTTCAATCCCCGGTACCTCCATTAAAAATAAGTAAATAAATAAATAATTAAATAAATAAACCCAATCCCACCCTCCCAAAAAAAACAAACAAAAAGTAAATAAAGTAACACAAATTTGACCTGCCACTTCTACTCAGCTCTGAGTTTGCTTACCCATCATTTCCCATAAAATCCAACCACGATTAGGGTCACTGACAGACTTCCAACCACACTTAAGTTTCCCATCCCCCTCACTAAAAACTGTTGCAGAACAAATATTTCACAGTTAATTGTATTTCTGTCTGAGGTGAGACAAGTAGAGATGAGCTGGTAGTTCTTTTTACCAGTGATTCTGTAACGTGGCCTGCAGGTTTCTCACAGTCAGCTTGACATCCACAAGGTCAGTTACATCACTGAAGGAAAATTAGAAAAAAAACCAGAAAAGGACAAATTATCAAATAAAAATCACTATAACTCTACCTCCCAGAAGTAGCCTACTGTGCACATTAGTGCGGTGGTCCCCTCAGTCTGTCTCCTGAGCATATATGATGATTATCATGTTCATGACCTTCATCAGTCTGATTTGTAACCTGCTTTTCTCATGTGCATCATGAATGGTATTTAATATCATTAAATATACTCTAAACATGATTTTAAATACCTACATGGTAGGCAATCTAATAACTGTGCCAAAACTTACTTCAGTATTTGCTGACATTTGTGTTCAACTTTGAGCAAATCTATTCATGACATAATTTGCTGCAGCCACTATGGAAAACAGTATGGAGATTCCTTAAAAATCTAAAAATAGACTTACCATATGATCCAGCAATCCCACTCCTGAGTGTATATCTGGAGGAAGCTCTAATTTGAAAAGATATATGCACCCCAATGTTCATAGCAGCACTATTTATAATAGCCAAGACATGGAAACAACCTAAATGTCCATTGTTGTGTTATATTTATACAATGGAATACTACTCAGAATACTAAAGAAGAATAAAATAATGCCATTTGCAGCATCATGGATGGATGTGGTGATTGTGATTCTAAGTGAAGTAAACCAGAAAGAGAAAGAAAAATACTATATGATATCACTCATATGTGGAATCTAAAAAAAAAAAAGCCACAAATGAACTTATTTACAAAACAGAAACAGACTCACAGACGTAGGAAACAAATTTATGGTTACCTTGGGAAAGGGAGTGGGAAGGGATAAACTGGAAGTTCGAGATTTGCAGATACTAACTACTACAAAGAAAAATAGATAAAAAACAAATTTCTTCTGTATAGCACAGGGAACTCTACTCAATATCTTATAGTGACCTATAATGAAAAATAATATGAAAAGGAATATATGTATGTACATGTATGACTACAACTTTATGCTGTACACCAGAAATTGATACGACATTGTAAATGGACTATATTTCAATAAAAAGAAAAAAGGAAAAAGGCGCTGGAAAAAAAATCTTTTCACATACTCGGGATATATCCTAAAAGTGGAATTTCTGGAACAGAAAATATTCATGTTTTGAAAAGCTTTTAATAAATAGTTTAAAAAGGTTTTCTAGGAGGCTTCAAATAATCCAAACCCCCAACATCCTCACCAGTGTTTGATATTATCACTAAAACAGCACACTTAAAAAATTTTTTTTAACTTGACTGTTTGATTACTAGTGAGTTTGAATTTTTAAAATATACGTTTGTTGATAATCTCTTGTGTGTGTGTGCGTGTGTGTGTGTGTGTGTGTGTGTGGTGTTTTGGGGAGAGGGCTCACCTTTCCATGTCTGCTAGGGCAAAGAGTTGTCTTTTTCTTATTGATTTGTATGAATAAGCCTCGTTTTTACAAACAGCAGCAAAAGATAAATTTCCAAGACAACAGAAAAGCTGGTTGGCAATAGTCAGATTATTTATTATTCTGTATGAATGCCATACTAGTCTTTTGGATAAAGCCCTCACATGTGTGCACACACACACAAACACACACACACTGTGCAAAGGCAATCTGAAGCAAACACATGATAGCCCCCACCCCTAGCATTTCAATATAGGGGGTCAAAGGAGTGGAGGTCAGCGTCACCTCCACCTGGACAAACCCCTGTCTCAGGATATATCTTAAAAGAACACTTTCAAGGGCACAGCTCCAGCCCATTACCATGTATCTGCCAGGAACGTTTCCTCCTTGTGACCATCTCCTTAGTGCACACAGCACCAGGCAGACCCCACCAGGCACTAGCTGGATGACTCTGGACAGTCTCCCTCTCAGGGAAGCCTCAGTGTTCACATTTATGGAATGGGGATGATAGCAGGACCTCTCACATGGGTTATCGTGATAACGAATGATCTCAGAGGGCTAAAGGACTTTGTGTTACACACAATGTGTGTTAAATATTTAGCCAGCATTCCAACTGCATGGAGGTGATTGATTTTTTTCTTATCAATTTGGAAGGAAAACTTTATATTTTAGAACCAGCAACCAAAACTAATTTTCCAGGATGACTTAACTAGCTGTTTCAATGCTGATGATCCAGTTATGGGTTCATATGCAAATAATGCCATTCTCCTTTCTGGGATGAAACACTCCCTGAGCACCAAAAGGAGTATTATTTCTATTATTTGTCTACAAGACTGGCAGGTAGGGGAACACAAGGGAGAAGAGGAAAGAGGGAAGTGGGCTAAAAGCTGGACACCGCTGGCTTGGGTGACCCCCCCCCCCCAACCCATCCACCCACTAATAACCCCAGCCACCTTCTCAGCACCGGAAAGTCCCCATCAGCCTGGTCACTAAGCACACGCAGATCTCTCCTCCTGAAGAGATAAAAAAGATGCAGATTCCTTATGCACACAAGGCTCTCTGAGCTTCTAGTCCGAACTGATGCTGACCCAGCGTGGCAGATCAGAAGCCACAGGGGAAGCATAAATGAAGCCCATGTTCCCCCGCCAAAATGAGAATGCTCACTGCAGCCAGACAGCTGGCCAGGATTCTGTTGTAGTGGAGGATGTGCGTGTCACTGAGGATTCCAAGGAATTTGGCTTGTTTGGGGCTCTGACTCTCCAGCAAAATGACTTCCACTTGTTCCCTGATTTACAGACTTTCTCCGTTCTGTGAAGTGGTGGTGTCCCTTCCCGGCACAATTGACAACACTAATAAAAATAGATAACGTATTTTTAAAACCTACAGCAGATTGTCATGGCAATAAATAATTGTATCATGTTGCTGTCATAGCAACGAAGTCTGTGTAACAGAGACAAATCAAGCCTATATGGAATTTTTCTAAATTTAGGTGTTTGAAAAGAGTTAAAATAGCCTATAGTCATGGAGAGGTGCATTTAAAAAAATCCTTAACCTTCACTGGAAGAAATATTTTTAGCCATTTTAAAAGAACTGAATTGCTTTATTGTTATATTTCTTCATTCTTTTCAAGTTATAAATTGACTTCCCTTTTTGTTCTATATATATATATATATTCTTAAGAGCTTTCACCAGCAGTGGCAGACTAGGATTCTCCCTCACACTCTTTCACTCTCTTTTCTTCAGAAGTAATTTACAAGGCAGCATATTCATAATTCTTGTACTTTTCCTGGCAGCTAATGACACAATATTAATAGAATAACAAGTAACATTAGCTAAACCACGCCATACCAAATTAATAGCTAGTTTCCATATTCTTGGCTCCATTTTTTTTTAAAGGCATTCATTACTGCATGATCTCTAGTGTATCACTAAGAACTATGGACTCCCAGAGCTAACTAAGATTATTCTCTGACACAGTAAACTTTCCCACCTGACTTCAACTAAACGCTACCAAAATGACAAATAAGCGACCTAGCCCAAAAAGAAGACTTTTTTTTCCCCACAGATATGTAATTATTGTGCCATTAAGGGAAATCTGCAAATCCGAAACAATTACATTTTTTTAAAAATCCTGCAGTTTCCCACGTAATAAAACAAGACCTCGATCCCTGTCATTTTTTTTCTTTTCTTTCATTTGCTTTGGATGAAATAAAAATGTCGCTTTTTTTTTTCCTTCTGTAGAGATGTCTTCTACCCAAGTCCCCACCGGTGAGGGGCTGTCACACCATAGAATGCAATTCCAAACTCAGCCACTTCCACACTTTGTGAACTTGCAACATCACTAGACATTACTACCTAACTCTTTGAACTATTTCAGACAAAATAAAAAATTAGATCACAAGCTTTTAAAGATAAAATGAATGAGATAGCACAGGCAAGGTATTCAGCACATAGTAAGTGCTCAGAAATACCGTAGCTGCTATTTTAATTCAAATCAAAGATTGAATTGCATATTCAACTTTGATAAGAGACTAAAATGATGAGATCCTACGTCTATTATATAGGAAAAAACGAATATAAGAATCATAAGTAATATATTACAAATCAATGCCTCTAATAATCCTAATTTTTTTACCGTGTTGCTTTATAATCATCTTCGTGATTAATTTTTCTCAGACGAACTTTATTAAAGGGTAACTGTCTAAGAGTGAGCAGACTGTGGCTTTCCTTGGGGAGAACAGGAGATGGTGTCACTAAATCACAGCCTTCACCCCACTGGCAGCCACTGGTTTCACTGCCGGGCTCCTTGGAGCAACTGGGTCTTCCTGGAAGACGGGAGACAAACCTCTCATCTCTGCAGCCCCAGGTCTACCCTCCAAACCTGATGGCTGACAACAATAGTCTGTGGGAGAAACCTGTGAAGGAACTTGAGAGATCATAACTTGCCCAAGAAATAAGAATTGAATGTATTCGGAAGAATAACGTGGACAGTCCAGCGTGCCCAGGATAGAAGGCTCTGCCTCCTGGAGGATCCTGCACCAGGAGCTGAGCCCTGCCCATCTCGGCAGAGCTGTTCTGTTCTCAGCAGCCATGTGCAGGCGCAAGCAACAGCTCCCTGTGCTTGCAGAGAGAAACTTTATTTGGGGGTGTGCTGGCTTCTTTTCTACTTCTTAGAGGATTCATTTTTGCCTTTACTTTCTCGGGTTTCATTTTATTTATTTCACTTTGTTTTGTTTTTAAGAGGACTTAAATGCTACCGAAGGACAGTCCAACTTTTCCACTATCTTACAAGCAACTTGTGCCTTTTAAAGTTATACACCTGTAGAATTTTATTACAAGTAGGAAAAATCCTTCATCCGACACAGAAAGATGCGTGGCTTTGTCATTTTCTTCACTGCAAAGTCAAATTTCAGAAATTTATCCCCTCGTGTACTTAGGACATCAATATCTGTAATATACTCTAAAGAAGGAAAGAGAAAGAATGAACGTAACAGATGTTATTCCTAAGTGATGGAACTACAGATGATTTTTATTTTTCTCTTTCACTTTTCACCCCATTCCTAAAGCTAATATTTTTATCTGAAAAAAGAACATTTTGGGGGGAAGTCAAACTCATCTTCATATGTATCAATTGTCCTGGCTGTAATTGAAACGAAATCATAATGATGGCATTGGGCCAGATGGAGTCTGTGACCCCTTCAGCTTTTAGATCCTGTGTGTTCAATTTCCACAAGGATTCATGCCAACTTGGAAGAGGTGGCAGAGGTGAAGTGATCTTCTTTTTTACCTTAATTACCTTAATTACTATATTTATTGTTTTGGTACTATCATTTTTGTTATCACTGCATTACACATGACATCACTTAACATTTTTCAAATTGTTTTCCCATTAGTTATTCTCCCCTGAGATTGTAATATGACTTTATCCATTTTACAGAAAAGACCGGGTCACCCCATATTCAGACTTCAGAATCACTTCTTCTTCTCCTTTTTTTTTTTTTTAACAGTTTTTTAATTGAGTTATAGTCGTTTTACAATGTTGTGTCAAATTCCAGTGCAGAATCACTTCTTCTACTGTGTCTATCTAGGAAATCCAAGAGCCATTTAGAGTTGACATTGATTTATAAATGGCATGTGATTTTTTGTGTGTATGTTAGAGGTGGCAGCAAATTTATCTTCCTAATTATGTTTTGCTTAGGCTAACATAAAAATCGGCTTGCATTTTCTGAGCATTCACCAGCTGGGAAGTAGAGAGTGTTTTGTGACGGGGGAAGCTGCCTTGAGATACAAACTTGGGCATGTTTTAAAGCAAGCAAATAAAAGGAAGGAAACATTTGCAGTATGTGACCAAGAATGTGTAGCAAGAGCTAATATCTTTATTACATAATGAGCTTAGGCAAGTTGGTAACAGCAACACCAAAAACCCCAACAGATAAAATGGGCACTACTTTCTATTTCTATATTTTCTATGATTAGGAAAATAAATCTTTCTAGTTGAAAATATAGAAACATTTGCTCAAACATTATATTTTTGCTCTACTATCTAATACCAAAGAAATTCAGTTTAAACCAAATTGGGATGAGGTACTTTCCAAATCAAGCATTTAAAAATATGAAATCAGTATACTTAATCTTGAAAATGATCCTTCTTGAAAACCAGTCTGTCAATATCTATCAATGTGTATTAAGACCCATCAAAATGTCCCGTTATTCTACAGTTTTAAGGCAAAAATTACATACGTGAAAAATGCAAGAAGACATTTGTGATACATAAAAGGACTGTCCAGCAATGTGGGAAAATATTCCCAGTAAAACATATACTAGGAGGAGGAATGCAAAACTGCAGTGATCATGGGGATTTTTTCCTCTCAATTTTTATTATTTCCTTCTCATTCTCTTCTTCATGCTTCAAAGAGAAAAAAAAAATGCAGCCATGTACCATCCATACCTGGACCACTGAGTGAGGATCTGCTACATTAGAAATGCAATGGAAAGCAGACCAGTATCTTCCTCTAGGTTTAAAAATGCAGGGGGTGGGTGTAGTTCAGTGGTAGAGTGCATGCTTAGTACCTGTAAGGTCCTGAGTTCAATCCCCAGTACCTCCAATAAAAAGTAAAAATGTGTAAGTGCTACCCTATCAAACAATAGGAACTTGCAAATTTTTAAATATATAGAGTAATTTCTCTCTCTGTGTGTGTTCTTATCATCAGTACTACAGAGTCTCAGAAATGCCTGTATTCAATCACCATTTAAAGTTTCCTGTAGAGGGTGATTCTGAGAACGAACTATTTGCACAGAATTTCTCTCTGGTAAAATGATACTTGAAAATGTTGTTCTCTGGTCCACTCACCCTTTTACAAGAATTTGTGTGATCAATTTCTACTTGACTTTAGTTCTAGGAAATTTTTTTACAGAAGTGGATTAATTTGTAAGCTCCATTAAAAAAAAAAACCAAAAAACCCTCTGTAGCCCTGCAGCGTGGACAAAAACTTTTTTTCCTGCTACCCTGGAGTTGCCAGTGAGCTTTGAACCAAAGTCATTGCCTATTTGACTATAATCAGCACTAAATATCTCTGCCTTCTGTTTCCTTCAGGTTATCTGTGTCCTGTGGTTTTAATGCTTTGATGTTTCTTCTTGAAGTTTTCTCAGAAGTAGGTAGGTACAGAAATTAAAAATAAACAAGTAAAGAAAAGGATTTTGTTATAAAACAGAACATACTAATTTTTTTCTTTAATAAAGATGCAAACAATCTCAATGAGTAGAAAAGGAGAAAAAAACAAAGTTCCCCTCCACTCAGACATGTTCCCCAGAGGTAATTTGGTTTGGAGTATATCTTTTTATATCTATGAATAGACAAATTTTTTTTCTTAATAAAGAAAGACATTTGAAACATTTGTTTTTAACACTGAGTTTAATGTAGTCTTGAAATTTTAAACTTTTTAAAAAAGTGTATGTTTTTTTAAAGCAGTCACCCAGGTGTATGTGATTGCTCACACAGGTGGGACACAGGAAGGGGTTGGTGTCTTATCCAAAAGTCGAAGAATTATGTTCTGTGTAGCAGATGAACTGATATTGTACATCTAGATGAAGAAATTACCCATATCCAAATATTTCATCAAACTCTCTCAAGGAATCTGAGCAGCTTAGATTTGCAAATTCAGATGAAACCCTTGTGGAAACGAACGGGGAAGCCCTCAGTTGTTTCTGTGTTTTGATTGCTGTGTGGTTATGTTTTTGTTTTGATTTTGTTTTTTCATCTGCTGGGATGGTCCTTGTGTCCTGATAATTCAGACACGAGATGAAAAGCAGTGCTTTCCAAAGGCTGCTGGGGATAAGCTTTACTGTCGCCTCTTTTCTCAACAGGAAGCTCTAATGACTCCTGGAAGAGAGTGGCCACAGCTTCCAATGCTTAACTCTCCAAACTTTCAGCTTAAAAAAAAAAAAAGAGAGAGAGAGAAGTCAACCCTTTTTTTTATTTAACAAAGAAGTGCTAGAATTCTTAGTGATTTTAGCTGTAAAAGATACAAAGACAATTTGAGTACACATCAGGCTTCATGTTATAAAAATTCTCAGTCAAGTTGGAAAGCTTGCAAATTTTTAAAAAACAATTTCATAAGCATAATAAAGTTACCAAAGGGTGACATAAATATTCGTTTATAAGATGACCTGAATTTTTAAAAATTCCTTCCAGAAGAATTAAGGGGAATTTAAAATGAGAATTATTTGTTATATCCATGACTTTCTTTTAGATCTAGTCCTTATAGGCAAAGAATATGTTTGCAATTTGCCAAAAATGCATAACTGTGTTATTTCAAATTAATGAAAATAGAAAAACTTGAGGTAGGGTAATATTACTTAAATGACTATTGATGATTTAAAGTTATTTGTAATGAAAAGAGAAGGTGTTATCCCTTTTAAGACACGAAATTATTTAATAGTTTATTCCATCTGCAAGCAGGCTGAAAAAGTCTACATCAGTTACAAAAGAGGCGTTCATTTATTTAAAGGCTACATGCTTTTTAGGATACTTATTAAACATCATAATTTAAAAATCTGTTGGAAAGCTGGCGGAGCACATTGCACAGAATAACTAAAGAATGGGGTTAGGATATTCTATTTACTGACAGGAAATCAACACCTCAAATCAAGAGTTTTGATAAAATATAAGAAAAGGCAAGAGTTTTCATTTTAAGTACTCATGAATATTGTGCAGTTCTCATTTGGCACAAAGACAATCTCTTTTTCTCATGATGTTAGTTTTAAGTTATGATTGGGAACAGTACCACCTGCTATGATTCAGAAAAACTTCCTCCAAACCATAAAGTCTGAGAAAACACACACACACACACCTTAAAAGGGAAGTTTTCTTTTACATTTAATTTTTTTAAGTTTTGTGGAAGAGGAATTTCAAAAATACATTTGACCTTTAAGATTCAGTAAGTTTCACTCAAAAATGTTATCCTTCTAGAGAATTGTTAAACCAACTGTAGTATATCTGTTGCATGGAATATTGTTCAGAAATAAAAAGGAAGGAACTCTTGATACAGGTAACAACTTGGGTTGATCTCAAGGGAATCACGTTGAGTGGAAAAGTCAATCTCCAAAGTTTGTATTCCGTATGATTCCATTTCTATAATATTCTTGAAATGACAAAATCATAGAAATGGTGGACAGATGGACAGTTGTCAGGGGTTAAGGAGGAGGGAGAGGGAGAGAAGTGGGTGTGGCTATAACTGAGTGATGGAGGGACCTTAGGGTGATAGGAAGTCCTGTATCTTGACTGATGGATATTTGAACCTACACACATGGTAAAATTATACAGAACTAAAAAAAACACGCAAACAAGTTCAAGTAAAACTGGGGAAATCTAAACAAGATCTGTGGATTGTATCAAGGTCAACAACTTGGTTGTGATGTTGTATTAGAGTTTTGCAAGATATGACCATGGGGGAAACCAAGGAAAGAATGTGTGCAGTATCTCTGTGTTACTTCTTACAACTGCCTCTGAATCTTCAATTATTCCAAAATAAAAACTTTAATTTAAAAAAAGTTTTATTGTTTTGGGATTGTCCCTTCTAACCTAAACTAAAACAATGTGTTGCCTCCCCGAATAAAAATATTAGTAAAACATTCATGCTGGGAAAATACAGACTATTCTTCCATGCCCTGTGTTTTCACTTACCCTAAGAACACGCTTGATGGAGTTCCAGAGGCCTTTAACTTTTGGAAAAAACCAAGTCTGACAAACCTGAATTCTGAAAAGCTTCCAAACACTTATCAGAAGTCCCAGGTGATATCCTTCTCCTGGTCCCAGGAAATGTTCAGAGAAACCCTTTCAGATACCCCAGAACAAAGTTCTAATCTTCTTGTTAGCACACAAAAAAATATCAAGCTTCAGAAAACACACGTTTTCCCTCCTGCAGACTGTCCTCTCTCCACTGCAGGTGCTTTGTGTTTAGATGGGACCCAAGGAGAAGCTCCCCCTCGCACAGCCTTTGTTCTTGGTTCTTGGTGGATTGTGGGTGTAGGAAGCCTGCATCCCAGGTTTACATCCTTCCATCATGATCCACAATGGCTGGGCACGTCTGTACCCACTTGAAGTAGCACTTGCTACTTCTTTTTTACGGACTAGATCCAAGAAAACAATTATTTGGAGGAGCTCTGGCCCCCCTGAGATGTGAAGCCCTTAGCTCCTCCTTGCTACACTTTATAACAATGTTGGGATTCTCCAAACCAGCTGGTCTCACAGGGGAAGCTGTTAACAACTGCTGTAGAAACAAAGAACTCTTGCTGTTTCTGAAGTCAAAGTTTCGGCCATTAACACACCGAATAGTTCTCCTAATTCATCTCTTTCTGCGCCAGAACCTGTCCAACTCTTGGCTCTGGGTTGGTTTTTGACTGTCATTTACTCATCTCTTCCCTCTTTTGCCCTGCTTTTATCTCGCAGACAGCATGCCTGCTTCTCTTTATTTTTTCCCCTTCAAGTCTGTTTAGCCTGCCCATCTCCATAGCCGCTAATTCAACAGGTCTCCCCAGGGAGGATGCCACCTCCTCTATCTTGTCATAGATGAGGCCAGGAAGCTTGACTGCCTTTTGTTGTTGGAGGGGATGAGCTGATGAAGGAGAGAGTTGCCAAGATCCTGTGGACAAGTTGATGCAAGAAACGTGAACGCTCTTATCTGTTTAGAGAAGGCGCTGTCTCCTCCTTGATGGGGAGACTCAGCCGGTTGTCTCCCAGTGAAGCCAGGGTGAACTAGGATCCTCAAGCCACTTAACAATGCCGGTGGGACTTTGGTATACATTACACAGAACAATTCTGAAGCTTTCCTTTATTTGGTTTGCCTGCAATAATCATTTTTTGAGGGAAATCTATTTAAACAAACAAACAAACAAAAAACCTGCTAATGGGAGAGGGTATATCTCATTGGTAGCGCACATGCCCAGCATGCACATGGTTCTGGATTCAATCCCCAGTACCTCCATTAAATAAATAAATAAACCTAATCCCCCCCCCCCCGAGAAAAAAACCCTTCTTGATGGTCTTTAAAATGAGGCGGGGGGAGGCTCCTGCTGCACCCTGTTGGTAATTCAGACCCAGCATTCCTGCAGGTGAGGTTTGAAGATGTTCACTGGTCTCCAGGCTCTGTCACCTCCCTGGATATTTGTGGGTCCTGGGGCTCCATCAGAAATTTGGCAGTCAACACCGGCACAGCCTACTGAGGGGGCAGCCACTCATTCCCGCGTTTGGTTAAAGAGACTCTCTTCTCTCTCCCTTGCTTCCCCACCCCCACCTGTGGGTAGCAGGTGTGGAGAAACCTGGGTTCAAAGAGCAGAGGAGTTTGCCATGGGAGCCAGGCTGGATCCAGCAAGGGACTTCCAATCCAGCACTAGGTCCAGGCTGAAACGCCAGCCCATGCTCACTGACTGACTCACAGCTGGCTCTACCTTCTCCAGCCTTGGATTCCATCCAGCCCTTTTAGTCATCAGTCCCTTCCCAAAGGTGCTCTGACTTGGTCACCCCATTCCTCCCCCACTCCCACTCGCCCTGCCAGGCCCTTTGAGCTTCATGATGGCTGGACAAATGAGAATTCTATTTTATCTCCCAGCTCTATTTTCCATACCTCATATCCACAAAATTGTAAAAGAAAACATAACAACAAAAAGGGGAACCTATTTCCTGTAAGGTTTTGTGCATTTTAGGGCTCGGCATTTTGGTGACGTGGGAAACACAAATATCAGTTATCTTGGGCTTCAGAGACCTAATTAAAACCATCAGTCTCTATGTAAAGCAAAACACTGGCTTCTGGTCATGTCAATTCAGTTGCCTCAGAAAGTCACACCCACCTCCAAGTCTCAGTTTCTCCTTTTGGAAAACAAGGAAATTGAAGCACATGATTTCCAAAGCTACTTTCAGAGCTAACATTCTTAGAAAATGTAAGTGAATTCTACTGAAGAAGAGGAATAAGATGAAGTTCCTGAAAAATGCAATGTCATTTTAAAGGAATTAGCAAATTTACGTGTTAAAAAAAAACAAAACCTCAGATCCAGACACTAAGGGTCCTTCTATCTGAAAATTTATATCCAAGGATCAACAATGACAAGGTTTCATAGAGAAGTAAAATCATCACAAGATGGAAGCTTGATTAATGAATGAATCACTTATAATTTTCCTTAACTGAACATCCTTCCAGGTGTAAGAATACTGCCACCTCAAACCTATCAAATCAATATTGTTTTAGGTCATCTCTCTGGTGATGACAATATTGCAAATATCTAACAATAAAAGGCAAACAAAAACTGTCCACAAAATGAAAGTATACATTGTTAAAAAAAAAAATCAACCCTGATTTAAAAAAAAAATCGTATTAGCCTATCATTATGGCAGTTTTGGCAAACCCCTATCACCAAAAATGACAGTTGAGATACTTTGTTCTGAAAATCTGAAAATATTGTCATTATTACCTCAATGATTAATTTTGGTCAAATTTTAGTTTATATCTTAGGTATTAAGTTCCAAGTAAACTTGCTTCTCCCATTATTTGCTGTCAAATTTGGTTCCTGGTTTAAGTGCATTTATTTTAAGTAGTGTTTTTCCCCCCAGCATCAATCATCAGGCAATGAGAATTCACTGAGCTTACTAGGGAAGCCCAATAGAATGTGCCGACTTAGAATGGCTGATAAGCTCAAAGAAATTTCGAAGCACAGTGAGTGGGTCACCTGAAATTTGCTCTTAGCATCAACCCAAAAGGGGTTTAGGCCAGCACTCTGGTGGGAAAGGAGCTCCAGGGACTCGTTTTAAATCCTGTTCGGGTATCAGTTGGCATTGTTTACTGAGGACTTACTGTGCTTCAAAGTTTACAAACACCGTCTCTTTTAATCCTCACAATAATCTTAGGACATAGCTACCATTGTGAGCCCAGTTTCACAGACCAAGAAGCCAGCATACAGCTGCTCCAAATTCACACATCTGCTGAGAGGCTAAGGGAGGTACCAGGCCCCAGAACCCTAGCTCATCTAAATCAATGCTTCATAAACAGCACAGAGATGCTAGAGGGGGCCAGGGGCCTGGGTCCTTCGGAAAGTCTCTCGGATGCTGCT
The DNA here is from genome assembly GCF_036321535.1 of Camelus dromedarius. Classification (NCBI taxonomy): domain Eukaryota; kingdom Metazoa; phylum Chordata; class Mammalia; order Artiodactyla; family Camelidae; genus Camelus; species Camelus dromedarius. The sequence goes on from NC_087464.1 coordinate 7,359,551, forward strand.
GCCATGCAGCTACGAGTCCGAACCACTGGCTCAGAGCACCACTTCTCTGGTTCTACCGTGAGCACAAATTTCTGGGGATCTTATTTAAATGCCATTTCTGGTCCAGAGGCACTATGAGTTCTATGATTCTATTGCTAATGAACTCCCAGGAGAGGCTGATGCTGTTGGTCCTGGACCACGCTGTGAGGAGCACTTAGAAAGTCTCTCTGTTTGGGGATGGTTTTGAAGGAGCCAATCAAAGTTCTGAGAGAGTTAATTCCCCACCCCACCTTCAAGTCACCCCTTGGTGGCATCCTTACAAGGGACCCTTGAAAACTCACCTTCAGCTGATTTTCCACAAGCAGGTGCCTCTCTCCCTTCATGGGGTAGGGGAAATAAAGGAAAAGTTAATCTTTCATATCCTGAGACACAGAGATGCCAACTGGATATAAGAGGAACAAAAATTAAAATCACCTCAAGACACCCTCCCCATCATCTCTCCATGCAACTGGGGTTCTTATCACTAACCTGAGGGGCTGCCCACCAGGACTCAGGACTGAAGAAACATTATCTTTTCTGGTACTTCAAGAACAAATCTCTACTCCCCAAAGGGATTCTGAGGGCATTTTGTTTCCTTCCAGAACTCCAGGATCAGTACCCCTGGGAAGGAATAGATAACTGGTGCCTGGAAGAAACCCAAAGCCCCTGTGGAGAAGTGTTCCAACCCTCCTCCCTCCAGCTCACCTGCCCTCAAATGAGTCCTGTCTCCCTGCAGCACACACATTGCTGTTGGTAAATAACTATTACTGTTTAACAGTAACTGAATACATTGTGTACAGAAAAGATACAGTCATTACCAGATGGACCTAAAATCAAAATGATACAAGCAGGCACCAAACAGACACACTGAGAAGCCTGTGTGCCAGTGAACTGATTACATAAGGCGAGGGTAGAGGCAGAGTGGTGCGGACTGCAAGATGTTTATCGTCATGACGATATCTGGGTAAAGAAGGAGCTGTGCACTTTAACTTTAAAGTGGATATCAAGAGCCCCGTATATATTTGAGGGCTGGCAAGACAAAGCTCAAATGCTGGTGAACTCAAAGCATTTTGCTTCTACCTCTTTCAGAGGGATGCGTGCATGACTGAGACTGTGCCTGCGCTTTGAAGAGTGTGTGTGCAGATTAAAAATCGAGTGATGGAGAGGGAGCTATTTAAAGGTCATAGGAATAATACAATATTTCCTTTCATCATGTTCAGTTCTATATGGAACTGGATCACACACCTTCAGCATCTTCGCTGTGACTCTTAGGCTGTCTCACTTACCGGGAGCAAGCACTGAAGTCCCATTAAAATGCATCGCAGAAGGACCGAGGGACAGAATGGCACTCCACACCACTCCCACTCTGCAAACTTCTCCAGGTCTCAAAAAAGTCCAGATTTGAGCAGGAAGGAGTCTTCTCTTTCCAGAGGTTAAACTGTAAGTGATTTGATTTTGGTTTCTTCTGTTTTGTTTTGTGTTAGTTGGAAAGTTGCTGAAGACTAAGTTGCCAACTAGACATTAGAGGTGGACCTGCAGTTTGATGCCTCTGGCACCACAGTCACCCAGCTCCTGCCCCACATCTTCCCCCTCACCATATCATCACCTGTCATCCCTACGTGGGACCCTGCCTTTCAGGAGATGTCAGTGCTGTCCTGAGAACACCTTGCTTTGCAGAAGGGCTCCTCTGCCACACTCAGTTTGATCAGTTCCACTTTTTTAATACCTCTCACTCCCAAAGAGCATCCTGGAGCAGAATGTATGACACATAGACTGAGAGCCCTGTGTCCTGAGTCCTCCAAGGGCAGATCACACAAGGCAAGCAGAGCACACAGGTACAGAGAAATGCTCCAGGAAGCCTTCTAGGAATCTGACAATATTCAAAGGAAAAGATAGAGACTTCTGGACTCTCCATTAGCCCTGTAAAAACCAAACCAACATTTTAAAGAATCCTAGCATCTTCCATCCACTGCTACATTCTAAACTCTCATCAAGATGACATTTTGCTCCAAAAAATATTCCAGTTGGCATTGTGAGATATTTCTTTTTAAAAAACTACTTAAATATCTGATGTGTGAAAAACATTGAATTGAATTTGCCATTTGTAATTGGAACTAACTTTAAGCAGGGTTTGTCAACAAGATTTTCACAGCAATGTATGTAAACATGGAGGCTTTTAGCGTACATATGATAACATGAGTTGGATGAAGAGATTTATAGAAATACACAATATATAATTCCATAAACAAACAATTTCTCAGGTAAAAGGGAAAAAACACACTTCAGGCTAAATTTTAGATTTTGAAGAACTTGAGACATGAGTTGGCTTTGTGAAAAGGCATTTGCCTCTGTTGTATTGTCCAGAGGAGCCTGCTTTTACCCACCACAGGTCTGATTGTATAATTAGTGTCTTTTCCATCAGGCTGTGATCTCTACAGAGAGTGTGTCTGTTTCATTCACTCTGTTATCCCTGGTACCCAGCTCAGAACTTGGCATCACAGTAGGGTTCTAAAAGCATGTGTTGAATAAACTAATTCTATACCTGACTTCTGGGAAAGTCCACCCATTGCATTAAAAAAAGGGGAAGAGCCTTAATGCTTTCAAGTTGATTTATTTAATTCTATTCATAGAATCATGTCTTTAACTCAACATTCCAACTCTGGTTGTATATGCAAATCTCAGTCACAGTGGCTAATATTAATTGAGAACTTCATAGGTTATATTCTTGGACCCCAACAACACCTTTTTAGATGGACAGGATTAGCATCGTCACCATGCCCATTTCACAGATGAGAACAGTGAGGCCAAATTGTCACCCGAGGTCACAGCGCCAACAAGAATTAGAACCGGGATTCAAGCCCAGGCCTTCTGACTCCACGTCACTGTAGATGTGGTTCTGCGAACTCATTCCTGGGAAAGAATACTTTGGTTTTGGATGATAAACAGAAACCATCTGCTTCTCCTAAATCATATATATATATATATATAAAATATATAAAATAAGGGCAAGGGAGGTAGTTAGGTTTATTTACTTATCTATATTTGGAGGAGGTACTGGAGAATGAACCCAGGACCTCATGCATGCTAAGCATTCACTCTACCACTTGAGCTATGCCTTCCCTCCCCTCAAATTGTATATTTTTAATTGAAAACCCACAGCTACTTGGCTCCCAAATCAAGATCTACTGGATTCAAATCATAGATCAGAACATGTGGCTTCCAGCCAATTACTTAACCACTGTGAAGGCTGAAAAAACACCTGTCTTTTGTAGGGGATGTGTGGAAACTCTCAGGCTCAGAGAAGGCATACAACTAACGCTTAGAAAGTGCATGTTGTATTACTGCAGTGATGAACAGAACACAGGGCAAAGCTGGTGGCTCCTGGTAGGTCTTTCCCTTCTTCCTTCTTCATATACACTGCAGGGAGAAGTATGGATTTTATGTCCGTGTCATGGAGACAAAAGATAGCTATGGACAAGTCACTGCATTTACCAACAGGAAACAGAGAGAAGAACCGGGGGTCCCTGATCTGCATAAATGCAGACGGCATACAGGCCAGCAGATAATTCGTGCAGAGAAGCCGGAGCACTGTGAAACGAGGTGTTCTTATTTACAGCTGAGAATGGGCAGGCTGCAAGCTTTGCAACTGCATCTTCCTCTTCTTCTCCAAGGGATGGGGGTTGCGGACCAAGTCCCCAGGTTTGAATGACAATCCACATCAAGGTTTAGATATCACATTTCCAGGGCCCCTATGTCATGAACTAAATATATGAAGTTCAAAAAACTGGAATGGAATTGAATTTCCAGAGGGATCAGGACCTTTTACAAGTAACTGAACACCGTGAATACCGTGGGTGCATACAATGTACACACATGTGCAGGAGAGAGCTTTAAAAAAAAATGCTAAATCCTATTCTGAGAACAAGCAGGTGCTTATGTTTCTTGAGCTGGAAAGAACTAGGCATACAGGTATGTTGACAAAGACTGGACTCATTGAAGAGGTTTTAAAAGACTGAAAAAAAAAGTCAATAGGAAATAATGCCTCCCCTCCCCCACGCTCCCCCCTTTTCACCTTTCTGTCTCTCTTTCTCTCTATCTCTTCTTTCTCTGCTCACACACACACACACAGTACCACCAAGGATTCCATCCTCAAGGCTGCTGGCTGGCTTCTGTGGGTGGTCACTCCCCAAAGAATGTGCTCTTTTGGGTTCCCCTGTAGGAGGCCTCCGGTCCTCTCTCCTGGCCCCCAGCCTGCTTTCTGTTGGTCGTTTTTACTCTCACTTTCTGTCCACTGAAGCCCTTTCCTGATTTATACCAACAGCCTGAAATCCTACAAATTTGAAGCTTCCACACTGTTTCCATAGTAAACACATAATGCATTATTTAATTTCTTCTCAAACTACAAAAATATTTCCCTAAAAACAATTGTAACAGGAACTTGGCTACATTTTGCAATGGGAAATAACAAAGTGGCCAAGGAAAACCTCAATAAAAACTCACGGAGAGCACACAAATTAGTCCTTTCATTTACATTTCTGTTTCCTTACAAAACTTTCGCCTTCATAACTTTCCTATTAGAACTGAAAGCCAACAGACAGAAGTCATTTTGAAATAGAAAGTGAGCCATACAGAAGTCACAGACAGGTCTAGATAATTTGAATTGTGTCTGGCTTACTTTCCTCTTTATTTAAACCATGATGTTGTTAAGAAAGTTAAAAGAGAACTAATAGAATGGGAGAAAATAATTGGAAATCCAATGTTTGATAAGGGACTGGTATCTGGAATATATAAAGAGTTCTTATAACTCAATAACAAAGAGATAACCCCATTTAAAAATGGGCAAAGGATCTGAATAGACTTCTCCAGAGAAGATGCAGAATGGTCAGTACATACATGAATAGATGATCCACCTAATTAACCATCAAAGAAACACCAATCAAAACTATGAGATACCACTTCATATCATCTTGGATGGATTATAATCAAAAAAAGACAGTAGCAAGTGGCAGTGAGAAGGTGGAGGAACTGGAATCCTGATACAGGGCTGCTGGGAGTGTAAAATGGTGCAGCCACTTTGCAAAATAGTTTGCTAAGCATGCACTCTACCTCAAAATGTTAAACATAGAATTACCATAAGATCCAGCAATTCCACTCTTTGGTATCTACCCAAGAGAAATGACATCTACATCTACACAAAAGCTTATGCATGAATGTTCATAGCAGCATTATTCATAAGAGCTGAAAGGTGGAAACAACCCAGGTGTTCATCACCTTGTGAATGGATAAATAAAATGTGGCATAAGTAAAATGCGAACGTTATTCGGCCATGAAAGGGAATATACTGATATATGCTACACTATGAATAAACCTTGAAAACATTAGTGAAAGAAGCCATTCACAAAATAACTCTTATGACTCCATTTGTATAAAATGTCTAGAATAAACAAATTTATAAAGACAGAAAATAGATTAGTGTTCACCTAGGGCTGGGGGTGGGAAGAGTGGGGAGTGACTGCTGAGAGGCACAGGGTTTCTTTGGCGGATAATGAAAATGCTCCAAAATTAGAGCATGAGGGGGTGGTTGCACAATTCTATAAATATACTAACATCATTAAGTCATATATTTCAAATGGGTGAATATTATAGCATGTAAACTATATTTCAGTAAATACATGTAAAATATGAAATGAATACCATGTTAACATTTAGTAGCTCTGGGCTAAACATCTTAATTTATCATTTTGCTCATAACACACCTTAGTCTATCTGTTTGACTATTTCTGTTTCTAATGGCAAAAACAATTGTCTACGTTGACATTAACATTTGAAAGAAACGACAATGGTTAGGAGTTAAACTTTTCCACTTTTCTCAATATAAATACTAAGAAATGCCATCATACAAAGAACAGAATTCATTTTCTTTGGCTAGCAACAGAGGATATGCTTTGTAAAGTCTTTCCCTCTGAAGAACGCTAAGCATTTTTTAAAAAAGCAATTCTTTTGAAAATTAGGAACACCACCCAAGTGTTTTCCCAAGGTTTTCAAATAAACACTCCCTAACAATTATTTTACTTTCTTGGGCACCAACTAAAAATTTAAACGGAAGTTTTCTTGTGTTATTCCCCACCCTACCCCCCAGGGCCTTGCATGCAGGTGGCACCTCACAAGTGTTTGTTAAGAGACCCTTTGACAAATGTAAGTGCCAGTTGCCACACAGAATAGTGGAACTGCTGGTTACCACCCTATTTCCACTGGATTCACAGAGAAAACACTGAATGATTTTCGAGCATCTGCTCTAAGTGTGGGAGATTCCATGTATTGTTCTGGTCTTTCTCCAGATTCCAGTTCAACATGTGCTCATCTGTGGCACATCTGGAACATGCAAGGGTATCTGGCAGGTGATTCTCAGGGCAAAAAGATGAGGAAAGTGGTCCCCATCCTTGTGGTACCTGCCCACGTGGGGAAGATCAGCCAGCACCCATGACAACTGTTAGCGGGACTGCATCCACGTAGGGCCTCCCGAGCAGTGTGTGTTTGATGTGGAGCTGGGAGAAGGAGGGAAGACAGTAGAGGGAACAAGAGGTGAAGGGGGTCCTACCAGGCAAGAGGGACATCATGGATAAAGCTTGGAGATGAAAAGGGAAAGACAAACTTGGTAGAAGAGTCTGGGGGATGATTGAGACAGCTCAGGAAAACTGAAAAACCCACTTTCAATGTGACTGTGTGGGCAGCCCTGTGAAAGAGACACAGAGGGAGTCAAGGGTGTCTGGGAAATAGACCTGAGGGGACAGTGGCATTGGCTGCTGATTCCAAGGGATGCCCCACCTCACACGTGCACTTCGAGCAGGTAGATGTGAAAGCGCCTGCTTTAGAGAAGGGCCCCTGATGCCCAGTGGTGGATGCTTCTTAAATGACAGTTAAGCAGGGTGAGAAAGTCTGGGATGTCCCAGCCTTCGTTTCTCTCACCCTTTGACCAGGGCACCTCCCACGTGACAGATGGGTAGTTTGTAGTAGGGACTTCAGCTGTTGAGCAGATGGGTAAGCTAGTTGAAGTGGGAAAGGACTCCCTTTGAGGTACTCAGGTCTCAGGAGGAGAGTCCGAGACAGGAGGGAAGGGGGCAGGGCACAGCCATTCATAGAATGACACAGAAATTTACACCAAGATGGTGGAAGGGCCAACTCCCAATAGACCCTGAGGCTCAAGACGGCAGGAGATTTGACTTCCAGTAGACCTTGAGCTTCACTATATGCTCACTGTGTTATATTAGCATGGTGAATGACACTCCCAGAGGCACCATGGCAGTTCCGAGGCTGACCATAAAAGGTCAAAAAGAGGGCGGTGGCCCAGATCCTGGGAACCCCAGCCCCTTCCCCAAAGTAGCTGGAATAATCCTCCCATTTGTTACCATATGAAATTACCGAGCCCGTAAAAATTAGCAGCACTGCACCCCGTGGCCGCTCTCCCTTCTGAGTGAGATGGGTCGCACTCTTGTCTATGGAATGTGTACCTACTTTTACTTTAAACTGAGCACCTAACCCCCGCACCCTGTGGCCTGTCTCCTGCCTTCTGAGACAGCCTGCACTCTGTCTACAGAGTATGTATCTCTCTGAATAAATCTATCTTTACTCAACTGTGGCTCACCCTTGAATTCTTTCCTGCACGAAGCCAAGGACTCACACTTGGCAGGACGCATCCCAGGGATTCAACCAAGACCTGGGAGACAGCCATCCTTTTGCCCCACATTGTCCTGTATTATTTCTTCCTCATTCGTTTGCTGCTGGGAGAAAGCACCGCCTCCTCCTGCAGTTGAGGGAAATGTCTAGAGCTTTTCACATAGTGATGGAGTAAAGATGTTCTCATCACCACTGAGAGGAAGTCAAACGAGGAGATGGAGATGGATGGGGAGTTGGAAACACGGGGGGCATATCCCTGACCCCCTACTACACGGCCGTGTCCAAACCGCTCCTCTTCTAGAACCTTCCCCAGCTCCCCCCACCCCTCCCCCCCTCTTCCACCCCCCACCCCAAGCAGAGATGTCAGCCTCTCCAGCTCCTGGGAATCTGGTCCCTCTTCCTCTCACTGCTCTCACCAGGTTGGCTCCTAATCACTAGCCTCTCCTTTGACCAGAAGGCAAAGTCTGCCCCAGTCATCATCTTTGTGTCTCTAGTTTTTAGAACTATGCCCGGCACCTGGCAACCTCCCAATAAATGTTTGCTGAGTGAAGAAAAAAAAAAAGCAACTTTCTCTTTGGTACCTAATGGTAATTCCACATGGAAAGGTCATCACTGAAATTTTTTCTCCTTGCATTTTATTTTATTTTTGAACATTGTCTCATTTTCTTCCTTGCCCTCACTGGGGTCTACCTGGGCAGAAGAGCCTGGCACCGAGCCAGGGATCTGACCCCTTGGCTGTGGCCTTTGAGAGAATAACAAATGTATCAGGACTTAGGGGGACCCAGAGATCATCTGGTCTGACCTCTAAATTTTGTGGATGGGAAAACAGGGCTCTCCCAAGTAACCCTGATTTAACTCATCTGATTCCTCCCCAGGTCTCTTAGTGAGATCTTGCTCTCTGTAGGAGCAGAAAAGATATTGGATAGGAGTGGATTTCTACAGCTGCCTGGGTGACAGAAGGATCATCACCTATAGAAGCAGGAGGCCTTGGCTTGAGTCCCAGCCCCTCTGCAGCTTTGGGCAAATCGGTAAAATTCTCAACTGCAGTCTGTTCATTTAGAAAATGGACAGGAATTATCATCTTTATTATAATGTTTTCATTACAGAACAATTGTGAGACGCTTTATCTGAAGGCTCTTTGAAATGTGTAAACATCTTGTAAATGTTAGTTATTGTTATTTTTGTTCTTATTCTCAATAAACCCAAGGCTGTCTGAGAAGGGAGACTACATCTCACTGTATGGCAGTGACGTCTATAAATGCAGAAAGATTATAAGGATAGGAAACCTGAGGATGCCTAAGATCATTTGATTTGCAAAGACTTCCTTAAGAGTGTGGCTGGATTCGCACACACGCTTGAAAGTTACCAGGTGTTGGGTGATTTGGGCACATGAAAGTCCGAGGAAAGGAATTCTGAAACTCTGGGGCCACCCATGGGATACCAAGTAAGTCCTCCTGGCCCAGGTCCAGACTTCTTCCTCATCCAGAAAAGAGAGATGTCTCCGTTGCTGCAATGCCCACATGCAAGGATGGACCTGGCTGTGTTTATACCCTCAGAGAGCATAGGACACCATCTCCCTAGGTTCTTGACTATTAGCAGAAAATTTCAAGGATGAATTCTACAAATCAGAACTGCATACATGAATAGAATAAGAAAGTCACGCAAGTTAAGAGTGCCCCCAAAGGGTGCAAACATGACTCTTTCCAGTAATGCCAGCCCTTGGGGTTCATCTGAAATCCATGCTGGCTCGTCCCCCCAGGACTAAACAGTCTAGGTCAAGTGTCTGGGGCCGAGGTCAACTGTGTCTCCCATTCACATTCCCTTGGCCAGCTTTTTCTACTCTCCTGGAAAGAGAACAGTAAGGTCCCCCTCTGTCACCACCATGGGTGACAACCAGGTGAGAAAACAAGAGAGATTATGAATGAGGTCATGGTCCCCCGAGGCTGACTGCCCTTCTGCTCCTTTCCCCTCATTGGGAGAATTTGCAAAGTCACAGGACCCCTCAGGCCCTGCCCCTGGGCATCTGGGTTTTTATTTTCCCTCCTGAGTTAACTGACCATTATTTTCAAGCGTGCATGGTTTATAAATTAACAGCTCCAGTGGCTGAGATGTACAGTGAGTTTTCTGAGCTTATCGCCTATCCTTCAAGTGTTCTTACAGTTTCCCTTCTTTGACTCATATGCTCTTTAATTTTACATCATGGAAAAAATTAGACATGACCCCAAAGAATGAAGACTGCCATCTCATCCCTGCCTCAGCATCCTGCTGGCAGAACAAAAGAGGACACTGCTCTCCTTGCATCTATTTTTTATATAACCATTTATAACTGTTTCCCCCAAATCTGAAAGCCATGGATGCTCAGTTTATACATTTACTCCCTCACTGACAGAGTTAGCTGTTATCCACTGTGTGCCAAGCCCTGTTCTAGGCACTGGAGAAGCAGAAGGGAGCTAAAGGGACAAAGATCTCTGCCCTCACTGAGTTTTTATTCTAGCAAACTCTAGCCAGGGGAAATAAAATTCAGGGGGAGAACTGGGAGACTTCGCCATGAATTTCAACTGCTCATGGTTTAGAAATGTCCTTCAAGAACTTTTTTTTTTTAAATGTCTTCATTTAAAAATCTTAGTTATTTAAGAAGGGTAACATATTCCATTCTCTCTACTTTTCTGAATATTTGAAAAATTTTAATAATAAAAAATTTTTTAACCAAATCATACAAGCACCGCCTCCTGCCTGCCTGCCAGAGCGAGCCGGCGGGCGTGCAAGCAGATTTCTGTGCCTGCTTGGTTTCCAAAGTATGAATCCTAAGAATCTGGCCCCCTGGACATGACTTGCCAGCTGAGCCCCACCCCACCACAGAGGATTTGGGTTGAAGGGACAGGGGGAGCATCTCCTCAGGGCTGGGGCTGCCTCTGATCCACCAGAACTTGGCCAGTGCCCACGACCTGGCCCAAGGCTGAGAACACCAGCATGGGCACCTCTCACCATCATTATGTCGTCTGAGCACAGAACCATCACCTCTCCCAGTCCTGGTTTCCTTACAGGTGACAAGTGCACGACGGTCTCCCTGGTCTCATGAAGATCACGGTGGGGTCCAGTGGTTGGGACAGAGTTCTACCAGTGCATTTGGTGACACATTCGAATCAGCTGGGGAGATTTTATATATATATATGTATATACATATCTCCAGATGCCTCACATGGACCAGTTAAATCCACCCCACCAGAGCAGGAGCCCCGGCATCAGCAGTTACAAAGCTGTCCAGGTGGTCCAGACAGGCAGCCAGGCTGTGGGCCAGCAGTCAGGGAGAAGCACGTGGGCTGTTTGTGGAATGAGTCAGTATACATGAGGATGGCTGCTAAATTGTGGTCTGTGGGCTGTTTTTGCAACTCCAACTTAGCGGGGCACATTCGTCACAAGGCTTGTGTTTAGGATCATGGATGTTTAATGAAAGTTTGAACCCAAAGAGTTCCCAGAGGTGTGAAATGAGGCAGCGCCCATAGCCATGGGTGGGTATGGCTGGAAGGGACACCAGTGGGGGGCTGGTTACAGAGCGGCATTAGGGTTGCTGTAAACTGATGATTTGAGCATTTTACCCCAAATGTGTTGTACTCTGATAAAAGCGCTAGAAATTACACACACACACACAGATTGCCACAAAAATGTTAACAGTAGTTACCTCTGAGATGGTTAGATTTCAAGCACTTTGGGTTTCTCCCTTGATAATGCATTGTTTGAATATTTCACTGTGAGCAGGTTATCACTTCACAAAAATAATAAATTTTTATAAAGAAAGTCAATAGGGAAGAAAGATAGGACACAGGAAGAGAGAGGCAGAGGGGAGAGACATTTTGTCTTTTGTCAGGATAGCTCTGCTGGTGAGTCATTCATTATAAAGCAAACAGTAATTATTTGCATCTTATGGAACTCCAATTCCCTAGCGATGGTCCAGCCCAGGTGATGGCCTTCAGTCTTCATCTCAAGGGTCCCTTCCAAGTCCTGGGACCCTGAGCACTGCTCCCAACCTTCCTGGAACAGTGGCTACCCGGACCTTTCCTGAACCTGTGGGCAAGGTGAGGGCCGTGTTCTGTGTTAAGCAGGGGCCTAGGAACTGGGAAAGGAACGGGACAAGTCAAAGCACACACTCCTCTCTCTGTTGGAGAGAAGTCTCCACTGGGTATAGGCTTGAATTTCCTGAAATTCATCTGGCCAGATTCAGAAATTCAGAAACTTCTCTCTTATATTTTATGCCCCTTCAAAATTTCCCTTGCTAGCCAGGGGGTGGGGGAAGGATCAGGCGATATCAACCTATCAATGCAATCTGATAGCATGAAAAATGTAGCAATGATCACCCCAATGTACAGAAAGTGCCCCAAGATAATTTTATTTGACTATTATTGGTGACTCTTTTGTTATTGACTGGTTGATGGAGGAGAAAGAAAGTACAGTAGCTTTGTTGTAATCTGTTAGTATATCCTATAGACTAAAAAAAAATGTTTTTAAGTACACCATTGACTATCGCCTTGTAAGCAGTGACCAGATCCCCCTTTCAGGGAGAATTATCTACAGCTGTGTCAACAGAGGTTGCATGTTCCCTACCCACCAGTGTGACTGCCCAAAACATCTTAAGAACATTAAAAATCTCCACTGTCCAATCCAAGTGACTCTGGGTTTCTCCTGCCTCCTTCAGAGTCAGAATGGAATCAGGTGGTGATGGTCCGACCTCCAATTTTACCAACACCTACTTTGAAAGTCAGCCATCAAAGGTGGGCGGAGCACAGAGCCTGCAAGATGAGATCCCCATCTCTTCTCCCCAGCAAAGGGCAGGCTGAGAAAGTAAATTCTGTGCAGAAGGCGCTTTCTTTCTATGCTGGCTTTGGGTTCCTGCTGCTAAGCTTTTTAACCCCGCTAGGATCATACCGTCTCCTTCTTTCTGGGGAAGTGCCATGGGGACAGCACCAAATTAAGAGAGGACCGATTTCAAGTGCAGGTTCTGTGTAACCCTGAGCAAGCTTGGGTCTTGAGCCTTTATCTCTGACGTGGGGATAACACATAGGCTGATGGTTCTCTCTTGGGGTCGAAGGGGGGATTCCACGAGCAGGGCCAAGTGGAAGCGCCTTGCAGCGGGTAAGCTGCGGTGCAGCTGAAGATGGTTTTAATATAACAATAGGCTTATTTCCTGTTCTTACCCTGCGTTCTGTTCTCCGCACAGCCCTGGCTGCCACTTTCGTGGTACTCCTCTTGATGCAGGGGTGCCCCGGGTGAGAACTTGCCTGGAGGAGGAGAGAGAGGAGCCAAGTTATTTATCTATATGCTTCTTCTTGATCTCATGACATCAGCACGTCATCTCCAGGAAAGCGGGAGGTCACTGTCTGCTGTAACTCAGCAGCTAGGATGGTGCCCAGACCTCCTTACCATTCTTACAAATTATCAATATTGTATCAATATTATCACTGATATTTATAATTGACATATTACTGATAGTATATGATAGAAAATAATTTCAATGATTTAATGGAATCAAGTACATAATAACATAGTATCAATATTATAAATTATAAGCCCCTCATTAACGAGGAGTTCCTGGGCCCAAGAGAGAACTTTTTTTTTCAACAAACATTCTCTTTTAAGAAAATTTTGGGGGGGAGGGTAATTAGGTTTACTTATTTAGCTAGTTGTTTTTTTCTTTTAATGGAGGTACTGGGGCTTGAACCCAGGACCTTGTGCACGCTAAGCATATGCTCTACCAGTAAGCTATACCCTCCCCACCAAGAGAGAACTTTATATTAGTGATACCTGAAGGGTTGCTGCCCTTTGCGACCTGTCGCTGGAACTCTCAGACTTCAGCCTTTCCGGCTGTAAAGCGCTCCATTGGTGTGCAGCCCTGTCAGTCACTGGTCGTGCCCTCCCCTCACCCCTGACTAGGCCAGGACGCTACACTTTACTTACATTCCCACCGAAATCCCCTGGAAGCTTCCAGAGCACCCCCAGGAGACTTTCTTCTTTCTGAATAATTTTTTGATGAATACCAGAGAAATTTTCTACTCTACATGGAATATCCAAAGCTTTCTTTTTTTTTCTTTTTTTAAAAACACCTTTATTGTGGTATGATTTCTGTACAGTAAACCACACAGGTTTCAGTTGTACAATTTGATGAATTTTGATAAATATATACACCAGTGAAACCACTGCCACAATCAAGATCGCTAGTATTTAAAGCTTTTTTTTTTTTTTTTTTAAATTCTACTGATTTCAGTCCCATTTACATTGTCAGGTACGTTCTCCTGCTGGTGACGCTGGTAGGGGCTGGGAGTTCTGTGGTTTTCCTTTAGCTCAAGCTCTGTCCTCAGACTTATCTCAGAGTTTCCTTCTCTCCGCAGGGAGGTGAGACTGGAAGGCAGCGTGCCTGCCTGGCATACAGTAAGCGGCTAGCACATTTTAGCTGGATACTAAACACATAGAAAATGAGATGTGTTCTTTCCAGAAGCTGGAGCTCACTAGGAAGATGACAGAGAGTGTCAGGAACTTGATGTAGGGAAAATGATGTTGTGCTTTGGTAGGAGGAGCTGGGAGGCTACCTGCTGGAAGTCACCGGGGCCACCAAGGAGCTGGGGACAGAGCCAGGCATCGACTCACCAGGAACCACGGCTTGTGAACTGGCTCTTTTCGTGTACCTTGTCTGTGCCCCTTGTCTGTGCCCCTTTGATTTCCTTTTAATTTTTAAGAAAGTTTCTTGTGAAAATGCCTCCATCCTGTGGGCTCTTCTAAGGGAAGAAGGGGAAAGGTCTGGGAGCCCTGACGGGCCAGAGGCAAAGGAGGGGCGGGAACCCTGCCCGGGAAGGGCTGTGACCACCCCACCTCCCAAGTCCAGGGAGCCCAGTCCTCTGTCTGTTCTCCTTACAATGAACCTGCTGTGTGGTGAAGGTCAGCCACAGAGAGTTTATTGAACCCAGCAGGGAGGGCAACACTCAAAGGGAACCCACCGGGACAGCTCTCCCCTCCCAGGCCAGCACACTGCCCCTTGACCAGCATTTTCCACAGTGGGAATGACAGCCGTGTTCTCTGGGTGTGGCAGACATCTCTCAAAGAGAGGGTTTCAGGAATGAAAGCAGAAAGGCAGCCTCTGCTGCAGGGCATTTCAGAGCCACTTCTCCGTGTAGTCGTCTGAACCATGGTCCCCGAGATAATTCGGCTGAATCGCTGAAAACTTGTATGGTAAAAGGGTTTTTGCATATATGATTAAATTAAGGCTTTTTCAATGAGAGGTTGTCTAGGTGAGCCTTAAATGCAATCAGAAGAGTCCTTGGAAGTGGGGAGGCAGAAGGAGATTTGACACAGATGGAGGAGGATGGGGCGGGGTGAGCAGAGAGGCAGAGACTAGGGGCCGGGGCTGTGGCCACGAGGCAAGAAAAGCCAGCAGCAGCTGGAAGAGGCAGGGAACAATTTTCCCTTAGAGCCCCCAGAGGGAGCGTGGCCCTCTGGACACCTTGACTGTGACCCAGGGATTCTGGTTTCAGACTTTCGGTCTCCAGCACTGAAGAGAACACACTTCTAGACCAAGTTTGTGGTAACAGCATTTGTAGGAAACCAATACGATGTGTCCATTTAAGACAAAATTACAAGTTTCCTGAAGGTCTGGGACTCTGTCTGATTCGTTCCCTGTTTAATGTCCAGCCTCTGAATAATACTGGGCCTTGGTACATGCTCAGTAAATATTTGTGGAATAACTGTTGGATGTTCATGAATCTCCAAGAAGAGGGCAATAATTTGTGGTGCTTCCCAAACTTATTTATTAAAAGAACCCTTTTTCAAAAAACGTCTTTTGGTACAAGGGCTGCCCACTTAGGGAAATAGTGATTTCTTTTTTGCTGAATCTTTGGGACGACGTGGAGGGAGACATTTAAATGGTGCCTTGTACATTCCTGGCTCCTCGGCTAGTAACCACGTTTTCCCCCTCGGAAGGCCCAGCATTTTACAAAGTGTCCCAGAATCAGTGGGTGATGGGAAAGGCTTGTGGCTGTTGAGCTCCAATTGTGAGGGAAAATATTTATGGGAGTGAATAGCTCCGATCACACATTTGTTATTACCAAAAATGAGATACTTTGAAATGTTTAAACGCTACATGGGCACTATTTATAGATTCTCCTTTGAAAAGGAGAGGCAGTCAGAAATGTCATGCTGGCTCAGCTTTGCAGTAATAACACTATTTATTGCAAAGATACAAATAGGGATGCGAGCAATATTTAGCAGCGGCAACCAGCTTCCCGTTTCCAGTGCAAGCGAACACGGTGTTTTGTGTCTCCACTGCAAATTATCAATTACAGTTCTCCTGAATGGGGCCAGCTTCCTCTCTGGGTACAAGCATGGGAGAATCCCTTACTCTCCTTGCCATCACCGGCGTGTTTGTTTCAGACTTTTAAAAGGAAAACGCACAAAGATATCTCTCAGATTCGTGGGCACTTTGGGTGTAGGGGCGACGGTGGGGGGCAGCTCTGTCTCAGCAAACAATGATGTACAGCGGTGGAAACTGCTGCTCCCTGGGCAGGTGTTGTTTTGAATTTACTCCCAAGATGTACCGCTGGGAAGGAGGTTAAGAGACACAAGGACAAGCAGGTGAAAGATCTGGGCGACAAGAAGGTGGTGGTGAAAGTATTTCCATTCTCTAAGAAAAATTCTGTTGTTGTCTTTCGGAGCACTTGTTTTCCTTCAAGAAAACATACCTGTACTGACCTGTACTGACAAATTCTAGGAAGCTCTGTAAGAGACAGAATTACAGACCCAGATGGAAGGAGGTTGCTGGCAAGCAGAATCATACTGCAATGTCTAGTAATGAAAGGTCAAACTTCAGAAATCAAAAGATATCTATGAGAAGAGAGCTTTTTTTTTTTTTTAACTCTGAACCCACAGGATTCAAAGAATGAAATATGTTCTCATGTTTGTCTCCCTTTCCAATAGTTGAGAACATTTACTAAAGCTTCATTATCAAGGTCAATTACAGTCGTGGACAGTATTTGTTGTCCCACAAGGTAGTCTGCACTTTCCCCAGGTCCTGCTGGTTAAGCCAGTCATTTGGGAAGGAATGTTCTGAGTAGATGGAGTTGGTAATTGTTGGTAATTCCTCTCTGTTAAGACCGTTGAGATACCAGAAATCTAGGAACTCTTCAGTGAATATATAAAAGCCTGAGAGAGAAAGAAAGGAGCCGTCTTAGGAGCTATGTAAAAAGAAAGAAGAGTAAACACTTTAAAAGGAAGTGAAAACCTTATTCAATGCACAGCATTGATAGCAGGAAAACCATTAAAAGCCTCTCTCTCTCTCCAATAAGGAACAATGAGGGGAACCACCATCAGCACACAGACGACATTCATTCTTAGATGAAGAATGAGAGGGAACAACCACTGAATCTGTTGGAGTTTTCAAAACAGACAGTAATGATTGCTTTAAACAGAACAATCTAGAACGGACTCGAAGTGGGGGTGGGGGAGTGGGGAGACAACCGTCTAGAATATTGAATCATTAAAATAAAGGATAAACTGGAAAATCAAGTGTTAAACATTAAACCTTCCACGAATATCATGAAAGAAAAGAAAAAATGCAAGGGACTCCCAGCTGAAAGTATGGTTTTCCAAACCTGACAGAGAGGTGTTGACTGGCAGCAAAAGGTTAATAAATGGGAGCCCTTGCTCCTACTGTTCCTCCTGAGGAAACAATTCGTGCCTCAGACCATCATTCCAAACGTAAGCGAATAGAATTTCCAGAGCTGATTAAAGGGCTTAGACCGGAAGCTGAAACAGTGTTGAGTATACACTTGATTTCATAGGTATTTAAAGTATTCCACATCTCATTCCAAAAAAGAATCTCAGCTGTGGGGCAGTTACGTAACAGACAAGCTATAAATAAAGAAAGAATTAGTTCTATCGGTACATAAACAAATGAACGGAGCCCTGGGATAAGGGAACCATCACCAGAGGCTGGCCCTCTGGCTGCCCTCAACCACTCTTCGAGAGTCTCAGTTTTTAGGAGAAGATCTTGCAGGCGCTGGCAGAGCTGAACTCCAGACTCCACGCTCCTCCCAGCAAGGGCCCACGGAGTCTGACAAGCACGGAGAGGCAGCCAGCTAGTAACTCTAAAATTTCCCAGTTGAGAATAGAGAATGCAACCATGTTTTCTCAGCGTTCTGTGAGATGAATGCAAGCCACTCTTTTATTCATGCTCTTATTTAAAATGTAATAAAGAGCGGTGATTTTCTGCTTTTAAAAAGTGCTTTAGATTAGGATAAGAGCAAATAGAGCAACTGAGACTGTAACCTGCCCAAAGGCAGTGGAAAACTCTCTCAAGTGTTCCTAAAAAGAAAAGGAAAAAGGATAAAAAGGAGATCCTTACAGATTGTCTACCAGATTTGATAGCAGAAATCCTTTCATTAACTTTCTGACCATACACCTCACCTTCAAATAGCATTTCCAGCATTGTGGCAATAAATAGCATCAAGGACAGAAAAGTACAAACAATTAAAAAAATTATTTTTCTCAGATATGTAAGCTATGAGCAATGGAAAAAGAAAAAGAGGAGAGTGCAAAATTCTAAGTGTCAGATTTTTCTCAACATTTACTATTATGTATTTATAAAAATACAAATATTTGTTTTCTATTTCTTTTTAGAATCAAGTGAAGTAAAAGAAGCTCAAATATGACTCTTTTCCAAGTGAAGAAACAGAAAAGAAATATAACCCAAAAACAGATAATAAGAAAAATAAAATATGGTCACAATGGTTTAAATATAATAGAGTATATGCTAACGGATCACACTTTCTTATTTTTAAAAACTTTCAGATTGCATTTAAGGAAAAAAAAAATCCAAGAATAGTCTACTTAAGAGTGAAAGACAAGTAGGTGCAGAAAGAATAAAAATAATTGGTTGAGCTGGAAAATAATCAAACATATTATGATATCAAAGCAGAACATAAAGCAAAAGGGATGAAGCAATAAAAGTGACCTTATTATATGACAATAAAAGGCAGAATAATCAACGAAAACAAAAGGTGTTAAATTTTATATGAACTAAAACATATTGTAACAAAATACATGAAAGAAACTTAGAATTGCAAGATGAAATGGAAAGAAACAAAATTGTAGCAGAAATCCTTACCTCATTGTAACAATAAATAATGTCGGGGAAAAAAGAAATACGAATTTGTGAAACTACTATTAATAGTTGAGTAATTGAATGAGTAATTTTACGGTGTAAATTTAAAGGGAAAACAGAATATGAAACGTTTCACAGAAAAAAATTAACAGGAAATTTCAATAAAAGAAAAATATTAAACATGTTATTATTTTATTTTAAATTTTTAAAAAATGACAATACCAATGAAAGAAAGTGTCTAACTATCCCCTGGTAAGTAAAGAAATTCGAAATACAGTAACAAATCATTTTAAAGTATGGAAAACAAAGGTAGTACCCGTCAAATCCTTGAGCTGAAAGGAGAGATATGTTTAGAGAAAACGCTCTGCTTTAAAAATCTTTATTAATAAAAAAGCAAAATTCAAAAACTAGAAATATACTTCTAGAAAAAGAAACAAGCAAAAACCCCCAGGGAAAAAAAATGCATGCAGAAGTAAACAAATGGGACAAGAAATACTCTCTGAAATACTAAAGCAGAGACTCCTCACTTTGAAAAAAAAAATTATTCTCTAGCAAATTCAATGAGAAAAAAAATGTTAAAGCAAAAATAAAAATAAAAACAATTAAAAGAGACTAAAAATCATTAGGGAATATGCTGCCCATTTACAATGGTGATACATTTGGACATTAAAACAAAATGGATGATTTTACCAAAGTTATAGAATCTTAAAAGATACAGGAAGAGGCTGAGAATGTGAACAGACCAATTGCTGCCGAAAAAATGGAGAAGGCTAACCAAGAAACTGCTTTCCTTGCTACAAGGACACAATGAGTTAACTGGGAATTGTTTCAGAATTTCCCATAAAAACTAAGTACAGCTCATAAAAAAAAATTAAGTTCAATATTTCTTAGCTTATTCTAGCAGGAAAAGAAAAGATCTTGCTTTTAAACCTAGCAACACTGCAAAGAAAATCTCTCTTTAGACAAAGCTCTTATAAATGTAAAAATATCTGTAAATAGAGTATGACCCAATTTTTAAAGTATTTTCACCATGAACAGGTAAGGTGTATCATAGTAATATGTCCAGCTTCATACAAATAAAAGTTATGAATAAAATACACAGTTTAACTTCTGAAACAAAATTCATACGACCTTTATAAAAGACTAAAATATTTGATAAAATTCAATGCTGGTTTTGGTAAAATTTTTAAAATAGAAATAGGAAAATTCTTCTTTTATGTACCATACTTCTAAAACCTACCAGTCTGTGATAGAGAAACTTTTGAAGCATTCTATTCAAAAACAAGCAAAAACAAAGACGTTTTTTATTAAAATTATTTAGCACATCTTTGGAGATTCTTGTTATCCCAACAATGTTTCAAAAAATGCACTAGAGGATCAATATTATAAAATAAAAAACAGAATTTTAAGTTGAATCTGAGGAAATTAAGAATTCCAACAAAAAGTATTAGAAATAAAAAGAGAGTTCAAGAAAGTGTTCAGATGAAGACTAACTCCACAAATCTCCAAAGGATTTCCAGTAAAAACCAGCAGATAATTAGTAATTGGTTTCAGGAAGTCCCACTCACAACACTAACAAAAAATATATAATATTCCAGAATTACTCTAATTCAAGATGTACAAACAAAACTAGAAAATGCTAAATTTTAGAAGGAGATGTAAAGGAAAACAGCTGCACTACATGGGGCGATCAAATATGAAAAAAGAATATACTTTCCTACATGTGAATTTTAAAAGCTGATTTATTTTCGATTAAACCTATAAAAATACTTAACAAAAAGATGACAAAAATTATTCCAATGTTGCCTCAAAAATAAAGATGCAAGAATAGTAAATACAATTTTAAAAGATTTTTCCTTGTTATAAAATACCAAAAACAAATAAAATAAAATGCATGCTTATTGAAAAATTTTAGAAAGCACAGAATAGTGTAAATTAGAAAATAAAAATCATTATGGTTTTGGTTTAAAAACAGAAACAAATTTAAACACAACAGAGGATGCAGGAGTAGACTTATATATAAGCACTTGGTAAGTGATAAATATTAATGAAGCAAATGGAGAGGTAATAATTATTTAATGAATGCTTTGGGGATAATTAGAAATCCAAATGAAGGAAAAATTAACTTGGACCTATGCTTCCTGATGAATAGTGAATGGAGTAAATGAGAAACTAATATGATGATAATAATAAGAAAACTAGGAGAAAACAAAATAGAACTATGTATGAAAATAATTTTGATTATCTAAGCAACAGAAAAAGTAGATTGATAGAATTCAATATCTAAAAATCTCATACTATGTAATAAAATATTTGAAATAAATGTTAGGCAAATGCTTATTATTTAAAATAAATGAAAGATTTATATAAATTTATTAGAACAGAACCAAGCACCAATGCACAAGGGACAAATGTTAGAAGAAAAAGGATGATCTAAACGAAATAAAACACTCATAGGAAATCAACATCTGATGAACCAATCACCTTTTCTAAAATTTAAAGAAATTCCAATTGAATCAGTGTCATCATTTCACACTCACTAAATTAAATTAAAGTAAAGTAAGGTGAATGAAAAACTCATTGCTAGCCTGGCTTTGGGAAAACAAGAACTCTAGTTTGTGGGTGATGATAAAAATTGGTTTGTTTCTTCTGGAAAGAAAGCTGACAATGCATTTCACAAACAAACAAAATGCTCCGCACAGAAAAATTTGCCTTTTAGAATTCATCTTAATAAAATTAATTTTAAAAAATCATATGCAAAGATACTTATAATAACGTTTAAATTTTCAAACACTGAAAACAATTTAGTTGTACAGGAAAGGGGAATAGTAAATATCGAAATAAACCATCATGGTGGTTAGCTCTGGGCTAAGACGGTATCCCATCAAACTATGCAGGATTTTGTTCGATAAAAGAATTATTCCAGTACAGAAAGTTTGAAAGCTACTCCTTTCTGAGATAAGAGCAAAATTTTAAAGTGATTGCGGATACATTAAAAAAATGTGTAAAAAGCAATTAAAGTGAAAAAAGCAGAACATAAAAGTGTATAAAAATGTATAGAACTATGGACAAAGGTGATGTGAAATCTATTAATATATGGATAAAAATCAGAAAAAGACTTAAATAATATAGTTAAATGACTTAGTGAAATAATGTGAATACTGTTTTTAAATTGTTTTATTAATAAATAAAATTAAAATCTTAGGCTGAAAAATAGAAGAAGAAAGGATGTCTTCTTAAACCCCAACTAGCATAGAAATCATGTGCTTTTTGGTATGCATTTCTCAGACCACACCTTAGTAAAACCATCTACTGAAATCCGAAGTACACTTACTCTGCTTGAAGGAAAACAGCAGAAGAAAATTATTTCGGATCAGGGGTCTTTGCCACTTCTCTTCATTCATTTCCTGGGACCTATTTCCTTAAGCAAAAACTGCTCAAAGAACTGTAGGTTATTCAAGCAATCTGAAACCAAATCTCTTTTGACTAATTGATGTTCAGGACGGGCTAATGTCTATATTGTTGTTTCTGGTATCAATTAGTATATTCAATTAAATATCTTTATGATTTTTTAAGTAAGACAAAGGTATTTCAATCAAAAACAGCACCATTCTTCCACTATCTTATTGATGTGTGTGTGTGTGTTTCATTCCAGGAGCTTGCAGGAGAGTGTAGGGGTCTTTTGACCCTAATTCTTGCTTGCTCAGGGGGTTTTTGAGGACAAAGACCACATAAATTTCGTCTCTACATGACACAGCCAAGCCAGTACTGGTCCTATAATAAACCACTACTGATGAAAATAACCAAACCAAACAAAAATACGAAGACAGTTAGAAGGCAATGGAATGAATTAAAATGATAAGCTAGACAGAAGTAAAATAAATAAATAGATAAATTAATATAAATGAAGTATATGCACTCTTTAAGAAAATGTATCCTAAACCATTTGTTATTAAAATCTCTCCTAAGCCATTTATTATTGAAATACCATTCAGACTTTTTTTTTTTTTGGTTTGTTATTATTATTATTTTTATTGAAGTATAGTCAGTTGCAATGTGTCAATTTCTGGTGTACAGCATCATGTTCCAGTCATGCATATCCATTCAGACTTTTCATCCATAGAACATCTACAACATTGCCACACAGCATCTCTGTGCATTTTAACCCATTGCTTTCAGAAAGAAAAACAAAGTCCTTTCTTATGTTCTTTTCAGAAGGGTTATTTGAGTGTAAACCCTCTCCATGGTTAGTTTTTTCTACACTTTGCACTTTGACATGACACATTCACATCAGAAAAGTCACAGCTCTGACACAGAGTGGCCAATTTTTGGAAGCGCTTAGGCTGTCTTGGAGAGTGTCAGGACCTGGGGCTGCAAGTCTGCAGTGTGGGTTGCTATTTTGTCCTGCCTTCCCGAACCTGGAGTCTGCACATGTAAAACGGGGTGAAAATGATGACAGAGCATGCGTTACCAATTTCGCACGTTAGTTCTGAGGATCAAAACAAGTTTTTTAAAACTAGATAACATACATAAAGGTTAAGGTGCTACACAAGTTATTGCTTTATAACACCTGAAGACAATATTTCTTATATTTTAAAGTCTGAGTGCAGTTCAAGAATTGAACACTCAGTCTAAAAGGTACCATGTTCCAGGCAATGGAGTTGTCTGCCCATTCTGCCCTGCTTCTCATCCCCTGCTCCCAAGAGAGAAGGCACACCCACTGAGAGAAGGCACAAAATGCCAACCAGCAGCCTACCTGCCCTTTACCGCAAGCTCGCTGCCCACCCAGATCCCAGAAGCCTGACCCCACCCACCATCACTTGCTTCGGATGACATTCTGCGGCATGGGCAACCTCCAGGCTCCCCTTAAAGCCTGCTTTAAAAGGACCTCACCACTTTCTGCCTGTTTGTGAATTGCATTTGTACCTTTTGTTTTTCCTCTTCCTCATGTCCCCAGCTGTTCCACCTCTGTCTCTTAGAGATTTGTTAGAGATTGATCTCAAAGAATGAAAGGGTCATTCCTTGAGGAAGTGGATGAGGAAAAGTATTTCATGGCCAAGGGAAAGGCAGAGGCAAGGATAAAGAAGCTGGAAAGTGAGCTCCTAGGTGTGGCTGGAGGGGCCTTGGAGGCAGGCAGGCAACACCAGATATAACTTGCCAGGCAAGGAGAGCCGTAAGGGTGTCTCCATCCAGATAATAGTGGAAGAGAATGGCTAATCATTCTAATGGACCAGACCACTAATGATTTCTTTCATCCCTTTTTCAATTTATAAAGGTTGTCTTTTTTCTTTTCTGTACCAATACTACCATTAGCCCAATATTTTTGGAATTCCATCATTTCTATGGAATTTATTCTTGTTAATTTCAAAGAGACTTTTATAAAATGTGACACTTGGTGTTAGTGAGAATGCAATAAAAATCTCATACTTGGCTGCTGAAAATGCAAATCACAAAACTTCCTGCAAAGCAGATTAATATTACATGTGCATTAGGAGATTTTGAAAAAGCATTCATGGTCTTTGACCCGGTAATTTTGTTTTGAGGAATTTATCCTCAGGAAATAATGAAATGTTCATAAAAGGCATGTACAAGGATGTCCACTGCAAAACTGCTTAAAACTGAGAAAATATTGAAAACATTTTACACATCCAACAATAGTTGACTAGTTTAAATAAGCTAAGGTTCGCGGATAAAAAATGAATTCTCTTGATGGTTATAAAATTCTGTGAGAAAAACAGTCTCCTGTATTTGATGATGCTGAATGTTTATCTGCATTTACATGTGCCTATGACCAGGAAAAACAAGTGCCCAGCTCACTGCTCACATGTTATCACTGCATGCTGGGATAACAGGTGGCTTTAATTTTATTCTGCTTTATAGGTTTTCCAAGCTTCCTTTAATAAGTATTTGTTGCTTTCCTGCGGGAGGGGCTTGAAGAAACCACCTTTTAAAACTTTTTAAAAATTCTGTTAAAATATACATAACATAAATCTTGCCATTTTAACTATTTTAAGTGTACAATTCAGTGACATTAATTACATCCACATGTTATACAACCATCTCCACTATTTCCAAAATTTTTACATCTTCCCTGAACATAAACTCTGTACCTATGAAACAATAATTCCTCATTCACCTCTCCTCCCAGCCTCTGAGAAACTTTAATCTATTCTCTGTCTCTAGGAATTTGCCTATTCTAGCTATATCATGTAAGTGGAATCATACAATATTTTTCCTTTTCTATCTGGTTTATTTCAGTTAGAATGTTTTTAAGAGTCATCCACGTTATATCGTGCTAGCATTTCCTTCCTTTTAAAGGCTGAATAATATTCCATGGGAAGGGTATACCACACTTTGTTTATCCATTCTTCTGTTGATGGACACTTGGACTGTTTCTACCTTTGGGCTATTGTGAATAATGTTTGCTATGAACGCTGCTGTACAAGCATATGTTCATACCCCTGCTTTCAATGCTTTGGGGTATGTACCTAGCAGTGGGGTTTCTGGCTCATAGGGTAATTCTGTGATTAATTTTTAAGGAATCTGTTTTTTTGTTTTTTGGGGGGGTTTTTTGTTTGTTTGTTTTTGTTTTTATCAGGAAACAAATGACAAGTTTAAATCTCAGTGAGACTTAGCTTTTAAGAATACAGTGTAGGAAGGGACAGTCTGATGTTGCTATCTATCGGTTGTAAAAATGAATGCCTCAAAATGTTCTGGGTTTGACATGTGCCCATACCAGCTGGAAACCTATGCCAACTTTAGAAAATGTCAATATAAATTTAATTTATCCAAATATCCATAAGAGCTCCATGTATGCCAAGTATTTCAAGGCTGGAAGCTAAAAGAAACTTTGTGATCACTAACTCTTTTTGGAATGTTTCAAGTTGCAAAATCACCCCTGAGAAAACCACATCATTTACTTTATTACAATCTTTTGCCAGCACTTAGATCTTTTCCTCACATTTCCACATACGAAATTTTCAGCTCCAGGCAAACTCCAAGTATTTTTTTTTTAGGAGTTAGGTATCTAATTTTTTTTTTAAATCAGAATGTCACTTTTTAAATTTAGTCTGAAATTCAATTCTGTTTAGTTTAAGGAAATTTTTCTTAGGTAACTTGTCAGAAAAGCATGATTGATTGCTTATGGCTTGACTATTTTAAAAATGAGAATCATGGAATTTAATAAAGTATATTGTTTTCTCATGGGCTTAAGACAGCTACAAAGGCTCCAATGCAAACATGATGTTTAACCTTCCTGAATTTTTTCCACAAAAATCTTTCCTTATTAACCTGGCAAACAAAATAAATCTGGCCAACAGTTTTCAGGACAGGGGTTATCTCTTTTTGTCTGCTTTGAAAACTCTTATGCCCACAGAGAAGGTTCTAGAAATAGGAGAATGGCTAAAGTATGGGGAGGAGAACAAGAGTCTTTACAAACGTCTGAATTTCAAATTTTTCTAGTTGTATGACCTAACTGTATAATCTAAAACTGCATCACCTAAAACCACAGTTACCTAGGATATATTCCAGAAAAAAAAATCCAGTGTATTTTGTGGTGGAGCAGACATATGAAAAATAGACTTATATGGAGAGTGGAGAGGGGCATTAGGAGGGGAACATAAAAGTAGAAATGTAATAGGCAAATGTATCATATCTAGAATGCATAAAGAATTTCTATAAGTTAATAAGAAAAAGACAAACAGTTCAGCTTAAAAATTGACAAAGTGTTGAACTGGTAATGCCCAGAAGAGGAAAACAGAGTGGCCAATAAGGGTGTAAAAATATGCCTGGCTTCACTAGCAACTGGGGAAATGCAAGTTAAAACAACCGTGAGAAAGCATTTCATATCCATGACATTGCTAAAAGTAAAGTTCAACAACATTAGGAAATAGCATGGAAGTGGGGAAATACGGGCTCTCCTCTCCTGGTGGGAGTGTAGATGGGTGAGGCCACCTTACAGAGTAATTCGGGAAAATCTAGAATAGTTGAAAATGTGCAGCCCCATGACCCAGCAATTCCACTCCTAGCAATATCCTCTAAGAAACTTACACATGCACTGAAGGAAAGAAGTGCAAATTCCTCCAGTAAAAATAGCAAGTTTTATGGAGAAAACACAGTTGGGGAACACCACTCGAAACTGGTGGAATTTATCACCCAAGAACTAACAAAAACAAAAACATTTTAAATTATGGCAAAATACAGTACAGTTAATCCATTGCTGGCATCCGCCCCTGGAATCCTAGGTGTCTGTCCTTCCGGCTCCTTCCTTCCTGGACAGGTAGGTGTGGGTGGCCTCTAGCAGAGATCACTTTCATAAAAATTTAAAATATGGCTGGGCTAGCCTTATTCATTATTCTGCTGTTTTAATACAGGGGAAATTCTTTCCATGTCTTCATTTCCTTTATCTGCACTCCCAGCGTCACCAGATCCCTTAACAGTAGAAATCATAGCCATCCTTGAAGTGTGCATCCTGACACTATTTGCTCTGAAGAAAGAGATTTCTGTAGACTTTCAGCTCAGGTCTATATCCATGGCTAAGACTTTTCACTTTTAATTGCTTCAAAACACTAAGATGTTGGGGAAAATCACAGATGAGCCAACATGACTTCCGTGTTCTACCAACATCCTTCCCTTAGTTGCCAATGATGTGTTAGGTAATTTGTACGAAATGTAACCTGAGTTGCAATACGGGTACTCTTGACAGCATTATTTTCTAGTGAAGAGTTGGGCAGGGAGCCCCTAAATAAATGCCTCTCACCTGGAAATGGGCAAGTAAAACAGAGTATTCAAAGCATGGGAAGTGAAATAATAACTAAGGCAGATAAACTAGATCTAAATGCGCCAAAGTGAATAGATCTTGAAAACGTACCTTAAGTTTCAAAAGCAAGCTACAGAATAAGTAAAATGTTTTAAATCATGTCAAATAATGCTAAGGGTTACATGTGGCAGAGGTATAGATTGGAAAGATACATATGAAAATAATGATCCTTGCTTTCTCTGCAGGAGACAGGAAGAGAATGAAACCAGAGAATAAAATCAGTTGTAAGTCTTATTTATTTGAAGCAAACAAAGACCTAAGGCAAAAATGAGAAAACGTTATTGTTTGTTGCAAATCCTGACTCATGGGTAATGTGTCTCTTCAAAATCTTTCTCCTTATTTTTCTGCATCCAATTTTTTTTATCCGATTTAAGAAGTAGGAGTTTAACTCAGTTGAGCAGACATTTTACTGAACGCGTCGTATGTAACATTGGCAAAAGGAGTGACACAAACTCTGCCTGCAAATCCTTTGCAAGGGTGCGGTTCCCCATCTCTGAGGTGGCCGTGCTAAAAATGACTGCCTCTGCGGGTTAAGGGAAGGGAGGCAGGATGTCAGGTGCCACGCCAGCCCCGAGTAAGCACGCAAGGGTGTCAGTCCTTTCCCTCCTCTTCTAGAAGGATCTATTTATACACGAGCAATGTGTATGTGGCACTAATTACAAATGGTCATTATCCATTCATTAATGTAAAATCTCTTTTATTGCAATTTGTTATTCCAACAAAACTTATTTTTCTAATTTTGAAAATAATAGAAGATACGGTCAATTTAAAGGAATCTGCATTTCAAACACTTTCTAATTCTCACATTTTTTTTTTATAACACAGGGGTAATGAACTTGGGGTTCAAAGGATGCCCACAGAGGGTCTTAGGGGTCCCTGAACCCTAGGAACTGCAAAATCGAATGCTTGAATAGAGGTAGATACTTCCAGGGAGAAGGTCCACGACTTATCGTGTGACACGCACCCCTCAACCACTGCTGTCATTTTACGTTGTGTGTTTTTCACTATCTCCCAGCTTTTCAATTATACACAAAATTTAAAAATTCCTGCCAAATTTTATGATAATAAAAATGGCTAAGGAGGAGGAGGATGATAAAAGAGACTAAATCAGTAAATCGAGAGAGGAGCCTGGTGCAGAACTACAAGCATGGCATAAGCACCCCCCCTTCTCCGCCCCCATCTGTGGTCCATTGAAAAGCAAGAAGCTAGCAGCAGCCCAGTGGCAGCTGATTCATGGTAAACAGGTGAGGGGATGGTATTTGTAAGAATATTCAACATATCATCTCTTTTGTGGTGTACATTTTTTCTACTGTCATATGTGTGAACCAAGAGGAAATGTTTAATGAAAATTTAATGTCTCTATTGCAAACGTCAAAGCACATCTCTCTGCTGCAGATCAGGGAGGGTGGGGGTGGTGCTGGTTTCCAAGGAAAATGTCCAGAGGCCCCTTGATCTTTCTTCACTCCCACTCCCACAGGCTGGTGTCCCCAGCTCAAAGGGAAGTGCCATGTGCCCTTCTCCATTTCCTCCCTCAGTAATGACTTTGGTGCTTTTTCTTGGCTGTGATCTTTGGAGATTCTTCAGAAGCTCCCACCTATTCCCTCCTCCCATGGTCAGGAGACATCTAACTGGCACGGAGATCTGCTCCCATCAACACCCCCTACTTCTTGGATGTGGTCCATTTTCCCATGAGCAACAGAGAGCAGCTTTTGAGAGGCCTCAAAAATGTCCTACTCTGTTAACGGGATTTTAGCACCTAGCAGCAATTTTTACTTCTGAAATGAGGGCCTCGGCTGCTCTGTCTCTAGGGAGCCCTGCACACCCCAGGATCGGCCTCAGCCTCCGTTGACCTGAGGCCCCGCCCTCCTCTGCCCTCACTCTCTGCCTCACCACACAGTCTCCCCTGGGGTATCTTGTAACAGGCGGTGATTTTTAAACTGTTTTTACGTAGTGAAAATATTTTTTTCCAAATGAACTATTGAGCCAAAATCCAACCTCTAAAATAGCCTGAAGCAGAGTGGAGCTTGGATGGGGGAACTGGTCATATCTCTCCAGAATCAACTCAGCCAAGGAGGGACTCCCAGCACCCCACACATCCTGGGAACAGAGCTGAGGAATGCTTGATGGAAGAAAACAGTCACTGGTCACTCACCTTGTCAAATTTCTTGATTACAAACAGCAAAATCTAATTCTAGGCTCCCTAATCAGTGGAGGAATTCATTGAAAGGCTGACACATAGCTGAGAGTTACAAGGAAGGCTGGAAGAACCAGGTTCAGAAAAAAGAACCAAAAGGGTCTAGGTCAGCTGAGCTTCTGAGAAGAAAGGCATGTATGGACATAGAGTTTATGTCCTGCACCATTCCAGAGTGCCATTTTCTAGACTTGTGCAGTGTACAACCTGCAAAGCCATCCATGACGATCCTGAGCTGGACCCCTGGAATTCCTTGGAAGGTGATGTTCAGATGCTAGGCAGTCCAGAACAACAGTGTCCTTCCTGTTCCTGTGTGCCAAGGGCTTCACCTATTTCGGCTTATTTCATCCTCTTCCACAGCCCACAGAGCATCATAAAAATTGTAGGGAGCCCTTGTTAAAAATGCAGATTTCTACATTTTGCCCTCTAGGAATCTATCTGATAAAAAAAGTTCTGGGCTGCAGCCTGGGAAGTTTTGTTTTACAAACACCTCAGCTGAGTTTGATGGGGTGGTACAGAACACATGCTTGGAGAAACACCACTGGGCATGTCAAATTTTATCCTTGCCATTTACAGACAGGGAAAGTTTCACTTACCCAAGATCACAAAACTGGCAATTTGCAAAGAGGAGGATTGAACCCAAACCCTTCTGGCCCCAAATCATGTGCACTTTTCAGTATACTCAAGAGATCTCTCTCTGTACCTGTTTCCAAAACTTTAGTTCCTTGCTGTCCCAAATGTCACTTCATATGTTTCTTTAAAGTGATTGTATTAAAAATAAGACTTTAAATGTATTTGAAAAGAAAAAAAATGTTTGTTGTTTCCATAAATAGAGAAACAGTGTCATTTTCTACTTGCTATAAATGGGAGGTAACTCTAAAAGTCACAGATCCTGGGCCCACACCTGGGAGGCAGGAGGTTTGCCAGTCCTCAAGCAATGGCAGCCTCCACACTGAGCCCACTTGCTTACCACTGCCACCGACACACAAGCAAATAAACTTGACCTTCATATTATACACATGAGGTTTTCTTAACCTGAGGTGCAAGTATGGGGTCAGAGGTGAGGTTTCCCCACCATGGGATAAATTCTTCATGCTGGAGCAATGTGAATGTTTCCCTGAGTTGAGGGTCCACAGCATTCATATAAGTCTCAAAGGAACCCAGTGTTCAAGAGATTAAGAACTGCTGCCAGGAATGAATGTTTCCAATCTTGTTTTTCTCTTTAGCTCCTATCCTATGTTACCTAAGCTTCAAGGATCCTTCCAGGTGTGCTTTGGTGGTCTTCATCCTTCCCATGTGGTTTTCAGGGACTTGTTCTGAAACGACGTTTTGCCTGTGTTTCCAGGAGTGCTCCCTGGAAGGGTCCAAGCCATCAAAGGAAGGTCTATGCTGTGAATGGACCATGACATGAAAAATCTTTTCACCCAGATGTCTGCTCTGAAAATAATCTGCACCTTGGTCTGAATAGTCTAATAAGTTGAATTATGGCTGACAGATGGTGAGAGCCAGGTTTCTCACTATCAGAGTGGGAGCACGGAGAGGAGGTCAGAATGACCCATGTGCTAATGGACTAGAGATGGAGACTCAGTACAAGAGTCCCATGTTAGTTCATGTTTAGTTTAATCTAGGTACAGATATATGCAAATACACGAGTACACACACACACACACACACACACACACACACACTCTCTCTCTCTCTTCCTTGGTCTCTCATCTGAGAAAGCCTAAAAGCAATGACACTGTAGTAGCAATAAGCACACCCAGTACCCAGATTTTTGTTTCTAATAGAATCCTCCGATAGAAGGAACCTGACCTCTTGGAAAGATGATTGCTTCTAGGACTGGGGCAGGAGCTATATAGATGGAGTATCTTATATGTGAAATCTAAACAAACAAACAAAACATAAATACAAAACAGAAACAGACTCATAGACATAGAATACAAACTTGTGGTTGCCAAGGGGGCGGGGAGTGGGAAGGGATAGACTGGGATTTCAAAATGCAGAATAGATAAACAAGATTATACTGTATAGCACAGGGAAATATATACAAGATCTTGTGGAAGCTCACGGTGAAAAAGAATGTGACAATGAATATATATATGTTCAGGTATAACTGAAAAATTGTGCTCTACACTGGAATTTGACACAACATTGTAAAATGATTATAAATCAATAAAAAAAAAGTTTAAAAAATGGGTAATCTTGTGGTGCCAGAAAATAAGGAGGCATTAAAAACAAACAAAAAAACCTCCAAGAACCAAGAAAATGCTATGATGGGAGTATGTCAAAGGGACCCAGGAACCAACTGAAAGAACTCCCAACAGCTAAAGCTGAAACAAACTGAGCAAAACAAAATACTTCTGTATTATAACCCAAAATATGAAATAAATATACAAGAGTCCATACTGATACAAATAATGATGAAAGAAAGAAAGAAATGGGGAAAATAGACAGATCTCTCATGCAGAAGAACTCCAAATAACCAATGGAGAAACTCCACCTTGGAGGAGGGGGGAGTATAACTTCTCACTCCTCAAGCATAGTGGCATTTTTTCAAAAAGGACAATATGGAAAGAGAGGGGGAGAGAGAGTAACAGTGGAGAAAAGGGATAAATTCTCCCTCAACCAGGTGATCCAGGTCAACATCAGCAGTGATGTCAGGATGAGCATGTGCATCCTTAATAGGAGGTGACAAGACTGGCACTTGGCCTCCTTCGCCTTCCTTCCCGAAACACATTATCCCAGTCTAACCATGAGAAAAACACCAGACAAATTCCAACTGGGAACAGTCTACAGAATACCTGACTAATGCTTTTCAAAGCTATCAAGGTCTTGAAAAACAGGGAACGTCTGAGAAGCTATCACAGCCAAAAGCTGCCCGAGGAGACATGACCCCTAAGGGTGATATGAAATCCTGGGTGGGCTCCTGGAACAGGAAATAGACATGAGGGGAAAACTGCAGAAATCCAAATAAAGTATGAACTTTAGTTAGTGACAATGTATCAATATTGGTTCATTACTTGTGACAAATGTACAATACTAATAGAAGGTGTTAATAATAGAGGAAATTGGGTTTGGTGTATACGGGAACCCTCTGTACTCTTTGCAAAAATCCTGTAAATCTAAATTGTCCTAAAACTCAAAGTTCACTTAAAAAAAGCAATAAAAATTATAAAATAGTTCAAGCATAAAGAAAAGTACAGAAAATAACTAAACAGACACACCTGTATCCATCATCTAAGTTTAACAGATGCTCACATTTTGCCCCATTTGCCCCAGATCTCTTTTGTCTTTTCAAGAAATACAATGTTACCAGTTTGGCTCAAATTACTTTCTATTCCTTTCCTCCCTCATTCCCAGAGGTAATATCTGAAGTTATTATTTACCATTTCCATGCATACTTCATACTTCTGCTACCTATGTGCCTTTCCATTAACAACACATGCTGTTGTTTTTGTGTTAATAGTTACATAAACAGTAGCATGTGGTTATTTAACTTCTGCAGGTTGCTCCTCCACACACTACTGGTTGTTATATTTAGCCAAGTTGATGACTTAGATCTAGTTCATTCATAGTAATCTCTGAATGATACCCCATTGCAAGAATAATGCACCTTAACTCATCCTTCCACTGAGGGACAGTTAGATTGTTTCTAGTTTTTTTTTGTTTTTTTTTTACTGTTGAAAATAATGTTCCAATTAACATTCTTCTATGTGTCTTCTGGTGCATATGTCAAAAGTTTTTAGGGTATACTTTTTATGAGCAGAATTGTGGGGTTGTGGAGTAACTGCCTTATGGCTATGGCCAAGTTACTCTCCAAAGTGCAGGGACTAATTATCTTCCCAGGAGCAGTGACTAAGAATTCAGTTCTCCCGCTCATCCCTGTGAACAACTGGTACAGTCCAATTCTTAATTTTGCCAACCAGGTTGCTGAGTATATTTTCATGCTTAGTGGCCGTTCTGGTTTCATCAGTGAATTGCCTGTTTATAGCTATTGCCTTTTTCGGCACTGAGTTGCTTATAAATTTCTTACTGGATAAATATTTAATTTGTTACTAAGGTAATACAAGGTGCTCAGATATCTTAACCCAGCGACATACTGGAGCGGGCTCATGGGGTCTCCGCAAAAGCCAGTTGTAGAAGTCTTCAGAACTTTGTACTCAATGACCTCACGTTGGCAGCTTAAATTAGCCATGGTGGGATTTTTACACAAGGGAAATTGGCAAGCTTTACAAATCAGGGCTCCCACCCCCTACCTCCAACCCCACATAGCCTGTTGTCCAACACAACAGCATGCTCTAGTTATGTTAACCTCTCCTTGGCTCCCACTTGCCCTCCCACAATGTGTTTGGTTTGAAAGGAATCCCTGACCTCCTAACTTGACTTTTCAGCTTAACGGAACGGGGCTTTGGACCTCTTGCAGGACCTACTTCATCACAGTTACTACAGTATAAGATCTATTCAATATCCTGTTAAACTAATGTATCTTGAACAACTTCGAAGCTGTTCGCTACTCATTCAAAGCCAAGGCAGGCTCCTTCGGTGGACGTCAGACACAGCTATCCAAGTATAGACGTAGAATCCAAATATCCAGTGATCCTGGGACTGGAAGGGACCTCAGATATTACCCTGTCGGCCTCTCAGTCAATCTGGTGCTTCCTTGGATAGTTTCCCCAGCAGGTGTGGGTCCAGTCTCCACATCCCGATGACACCAAGCTCTTTCCCACACAAGGCGGTGCTGCAAGCTGAGCCTGTAAGATAATGCCACTTAGTTGTTTCCACTGGAAAAGAAGAAACATTCTTAAAAAGAACTGACATCTACTTTCCTTCCCATAGGTCTGGCTCTGCCCATTGGAGTTACCCGCTCAAGTCTAATCATCATTTTCCAGGCATGTGTCTGCCGCTTTGCAGTGTGGAGACCACATCTGGAAAACCAAGTTGTTCACATTTGTCTGTGGAGGACCATTGATGAGCAGCAGACACCTGCAGAACTTGAAGCTCTCACTTTTTTGTAGTGTGTCCATGTGGTCAGAAGCAGAGGTTGCTGTTGTTAAAGAGCCTGACGCATTGATGTTGCTGATTATTTTTTTTAACTTAAGAAATGTACAAATATATTCTACAGAGTAAGGTTCAATTAGAACTTAATATCCCAAAGAGAACATTTTGCGGGATCATTCTCAATGATCAATAAAGTGATGATTCCTTTTGTGGATTGCCCATGGCCACTTGCCGTATCCCCCGCTGTGGTGATGTTCCTCCCTGTCTTTCCATCCCTATAGTCTTAGAATATATATATATGGGAATTCAGAACTGCTGGGGGAAAAAAAGTGTTCTGCTCTAAGAAACCCTAATGTGTGAAAAATCTGCATTAATAAAACAAATTTAAAAGCAATTATTCCCTGAGTCTGTCGCCTGGGCACTGATTTATAGACTGCTAATTACAAAGAAGGCAAAGGTAGGAGCTGTAGGATGGGACACCAAGGCACCACTCTCAATTAAAAACCAAAGAAAGAAATCATGGCATTTTAAGAAGCAGAAAGGTCTACTTCAGTATGATCATTTCACAGAGGAGAAAACAGAGAGGCTAAGCAACCTGCACCAAGTCACACAGCTTTGCGTGGGCAGGGCAGAGAAGCCACTTGTCTCCTTCTGGCATGCTGCTGGTAAAACATCTCCGAGCTGGTGGCATTTATCAGACCGAACAGATATTTTGATTTTACCCCACTTTTCAGGTACTTCTAAGACACATTTCAAAAACGAAGAAGCATCTTTTGTGCTCTCTGCCAGCCAAGGGTCCTTATGTTTGAAAGTTAAACCACGCAGAGGAGTAAAGACAGCACACCCATCTCAGAGTCCAATCACAGCAGATGACAAGTGAAGAGATGGAGCCATTACAGCGCTCCTGGTACTGCTATTTTCCCACAGATTACCACGTGGGGAGTTGAGCTTGCTTACTCTCAGGTTTGTGCCAGTTTATGGAAGGCTGTGCAGTAACTGAAGCCGTCCAGCCTCCACCTTGGATGGATGGTGAGCACAAGGGTGCCTGTCAATCCTGGCCCAGGCCTGGGTTTTCCAGGAACTTCTCTTACTGAAGTTTCACTGGAACGTAGTTCTGGAAGTAGTCACAAAAAGACGTCCTGCTGTCCCTGTCCCAAGGTTTTTCTGAAACCTCCACTTTGCTTTTATTGCTTTTAAGTTATCATGGAGGAATGTAGCACTTACGGCCCATGAGCTGGCTATCTGCACGCATCTAAAACAGAAAATCTTCTCAAGTTGAGTGTAAACAGAACTCAAGGAGACTGGGACTCGCATTGCTGTGGCTGTGCAGGGGCTGGAATCAACTAGAGATGCCTAGTCTTTTTCCTGCTCCTGGACTGCTTTGTGGAAACCCCTCGGTGGCTTCCACAGCTAAACCCCTTTACAGGGGACCTTAGGCAGATGTATCTCTGAACGTGTACTTCTTTGTAGAGACAGCTGCAGGCAGTGAGGTTGGAGATGAGCTCTACCAACTCACATGATAGCAAAAATGGAAAGCATTGTGCTAAGCTTTTTTAGAACAGCTGCAAAATTTCTGAATTACATAATGCACTTTTTAAAACTTAAAATTCAGATATAATTGCATCCATCTTAAGAGTACAGTTTGATGTGTTTTTGATGAATGCATCCACAACCTCCACAACCATGCTTTTGAGGCTCATCCATGTTTTTGTGTGTATTAACTGTTTGTTCCTTTTTATTGGTAAGTAGTACTGTGTTGAATGAATGTATCACAATTTGTTTGTCCTTTTCCCTTCTGAGGTATATTTGGGTTGTTTCCAGCTTTTTTGCTATTATTAACAAAGCAACTAACAACATTCCCACACAGGTCTCTTTGTGGACATATTTTCATTTCTTTTGTGAAATAGCTAGATTTTATATAATTGCTAGATCATAAGTTAGGTGTATGTTTAACTTGATAGCAAACTGCCAGACAGTTTACATAATGAACTCATAATTAATGAAACAGACTACCTGTGAAGTGAATTCTTTTACATTTTTTTTTGTTTCATAATTTTTCATCTTGAATTGCACTGACAGGATATAAGTACGTATTCTTTGAGATACATCCTGAAGGATAAGACCTTGATTAACTATACAATTTTAGTGGTTCTTTAATGCTGCTGATTTGTGTACAGAAACAGCTTGGAATCTGGAGGAATCATGTTGGAAAACTGGGATGATCTCTTCCATGGATCTCTCTCATATTTTTCTTTATTATCTTTAATATTTTATACATGAAAAAATATGTGTAATGTATGTGTTAGTTGTAAAGCATAATAATAAAGTGGAAATCTGTAAATCTGCCACCCAATCTGAGGATGAACATATTTCCAAGAACATCGCATGTGCCTTTGGGTGTCCCAGACTCCTCCCAGAAGTAACCGGGATCCTGGACTCTGTGCTCTTTAAGAATGCCCTTGCTAAGACAAAAGCAAAACAGAGCAAAACAAAAATATTTTATCCTGAATATAATTATCTTGCTTTAAAAATTTGCCTCATAGTTTTTGTTTTCCCTGCTTTTAAGAGCTTTATCAAAATAGTATCAGGTGTGTAGTTTTTTCAGAACTTGACATTTCTTAGCATTGTGTTTCAAAGATCTGCTCAATGTTGTGTGTGCTGCAGGTTACTCACTCGCTACTGATAACATTCCTTTCTGGGAATATATCACAGAATATTGTGTTACTTGTCAACTGTCATTTGTGCTGTTTCTTATATTTTTCACTTGGTATATATTACATTCGTGGGAGGGAGTCTGGTATATTTAGCACAATAATTTGAGATATAACTGTTTTCAAGTAAACAGCTTTTAAAAAGTGAAAAATGAACAACCAGTTTCGTTCCAGAATGAGGTAAATTTATGATACCTGGGGAAAATTGCATAAAACAAAAAGCATGACGTATTGGCAGTGCAGTTGTAAAGCAAAGACCCCAATTAATGTTTTATTACCTACTTTATTTCCAAGGTTGGAAAAATAAGTTTGACTTTGGTATGTAGAAGGTAATAACTGAAGAAAATATAAACCACCTTCTTTGTCTATGGAGTCAAGTTAGAGCTGAAAGGAAACCTAAATTTTGATTCTTTTTCTAAGTTTTCAGCTATATAATTAAAAAATCTAATTTCACTGTCAAAAAATAATTTAATCTTATCGATTTTCTAGTACCTTAGAAAGGAAATATTTTAAAAATTCACAAATGAAAAACATTTTGGTAAAAAAACCCCCAAACTCCTGCAATTTAAATAACTGGATGCCTTTTTCTTTACTCCATACACCCCCTTATGTACTCAGGGACAACTGAATGGATCTACTAATATTAAAAATACAGTGTGTAGTATTTAAAGATTTTATATTAGCATCATCCTTTAAAAAATAAGCTCTAAACTTTTGTCTTAATTTACAAGTATGTATTAAAAATTCTGGATACTAACTATAAAGAAAATATAGCAATGATATTCCTTTACATTAAACTGCAAAGTGGGTCTGTAGGCATCAAGACCAGTCTCATGCAGGGAATTCTCTGAAGAAATATTTGGAAATTAGTAGACTAAATTTTAATTATTCATATGGTAGTGCCCTCTTTTAAAATGATACGTACTAAATTTAAATTTCTTTTTAAAGATTCTAATACATTTCTTCCTTTGTTAATGTCCAGGAATATCTAAAACGGGAACATTTTATTTAAAAATTAAGCTGAATTTCAGTTAAACAAAACAATCTCACATAAAGGACTTTCTTAAATAAAAAAGATTTATTTACTTTCTATCCAACTGACTCACTGAATTGAGTTAAAAATTTCCAAGGGGAAAAATGATCTAGGGAATAAATATAGGGGGAGAAAGAGCTAGATTTCCACTATAATGGCTTTTGACTTTTTTTCAGCTCTTAATTAAAAAAATTATTTACGAACGATGGGATGCATAATGTAACACAGAAATCTCTTACAATTGAGTAAAAAAAGAAACCTACCTTTCCTTTAGAACAGATGCCCGCTGCCTGATTGTTTTTGAGACACTTCTCCTCAATCTACACATTCACAACTTTTTTTTATTAGCCATCTTATTTTTATTTATTATTGATGTCAATTAGCCTGAGTCATGAAACCGGACCACATTCAAGGCGACACGTGGTCCAATCATCATTTTTAAAAGTCTACGTATTTCAAACTCCTGTCTCTCTAGCTATTCCTGGGCTGTTTCCCGCTTGGAGGACCTGGTCTCGTAGAATTATTCATTAAATGGCAGTCCTAGGGCAGTCTCGCTCTGGGGAAACCTCTCCTTGGTCAAATTCAAGAAAACCACAGAGGAGACCGGGCTGGCGCTGGTTGCTAGTCACTTACAGAGCGAAGGAGGCAAGAGGGACGTGCCCGGGAGGACCTCAGGCAGGTGCGGTTGGGTTTCCGCTGTGACCACTCATCGTGCTTGCGTGCGGCGTGTTCGCGGGTCCCAAACCCAACCTGGAGACCCGTCTCGGCCCTGGCCCCGCAACCCTTTCTTCGGGATCCCCTCGGACACGCCCCCTAGTCTCGGGGGTCCAGCAGCCCCGCACTGTGCACACGCCCCGGCCGCTCCCCGCAGCCGCCCACGTGGTGGAGCTAGGAGCCGCGCTAGTTGGCGCGGATCTCTCCGGACTGGCCGCGGGTCGTGGAGGCCCGGCCAGCACTACCCAGCGGGGCAGGCCCCCAGTCCGGGCCCCCATATTTCCTCTCCCGGAGGGAGGGAGGCGACACTCCGGGCCAGTCCTCCCCGGCGCCTGCCGCGCCCCCTGGCGGCAGCCGTGGGGACGCGCCCTGGGCACGCGGGACAGCCTGTCTGGGCCCCCCTTCCCAGGCTCAGGGCCCCGCGGGCTGTCTCCCCTTGCTCCCGGGGCCCAGCCACGCGGGTCGCGCCCTTCCCCCTTAGCTGCCCGAGAGCCTTGCAACTGTAGGCTCCCCAGTGGCGACGCCGCGGCCGCCCCAGCCTTGCGTGAAAGTGCCCGCCTTAGTAGCCTGGGGGTCTCCTTTCTCCCAGGTGTGCCCCACCCGCCACGTTCAGGCTTTCTAGCATGCTGCGAAAAAATGCCGCATGCACGCACTTATTTATTTATTTTGCAACAGCTGCAAGAAACAATGAAGCTTTTCAAGAACCGGGGAAAGGCGCTTTCCAGCCGTGCTGTTGTTGTTTTCAATGAACCTCTCGGGCCCCGCACTCCCCGCCCACCCCGCCCCAGCCCCTCCTTCGTCTCCCCTGCTAGCTCCTCCGCCGATCCCGGACCGGCGCCGGGGGCATTGTTTTTGGAGTCTTGCGGGAGGGGAGGGCGCGTGCAGGGTGGCCGGCGCAGTGCGGGTGGGGGCGGGAACGTGTGGGCGCGCGCGCGCGTGTGCTGGGGCGCGCGCCTGTGCCCGAGAGGGCGGGGGGCGGGGGCGGTGCCTAGCCGCTTCGCATCCCACGCCCGGGCTCCGCTCCGCACGTCCCTGGGATCCCGGGCTCCGGCTCTTGGCGCGCGCCGGCCTGGGCCAGGCCCTCCGCGCGCCGCGGCTGCGGCTGTGGCCGCTCCAGTGTGCGCGCGGGCGCGTGTGCGCGGTCCCGAGCGCGCGCGCGCGCGAGCCCCCAGTGTGTGGCAGCGGCGGCGGCAGCGGCGCGGCGAGGCTGAGGCTCTTGTTTACCAGCATTAACTCCGCTGAGCGGAAGAAAAAAAAAAAAAGAAAAAAGAAAAAACCCGAGGAGGAGCGAGCGCACCAGGCGAACTCAAGAGGCGAGCGAGCGAGCGAGAGGGACGCCGCCGGCGAGCTTGCCCCCGGCGCGCCCGTGCCCGGCGCTTGCAGACCCTCGGCCCCGCTCCCCGGGCTCTCCACGCCCCTCCCGCGCGAGGGGAGCTCCACGGCGCGCCGCGCTCCTCGGCTTTGACCTTCAGCGAGCCGGAGCCCCCGCGCGCGGAGCCGGCGGCTGCGGGCGGGGGCCGGGCGGGGGCCGGCGCGGGGCGGCGGCGCGGAGCCCGGGCGGCGCGGCGGGAGTGCTGAGCGCGGCGCGGCCGGCCCGCCGCTTTGTGTGTGTCCTGGATTTGGGAAGGAGCTCGCGGCGGCGGCGGCGGCGGCGGCGCTGAGGGAGGAGGCGGCGGCGGCGAGCGGAGCCCGGAGGAAGAGGAGGAGGGGGAGCCGCTCATTCATTTTTACGTCGCATTTCTGCCCCCGGCCGGCCTCGCCCGGGACCCGGACTTCGGGGCAATCTTGCTAACTGCGTCGCGCCCTCCGGCCGCGGAGGCTCGGGCGTCGGACAGCCTCCCCCTCTGTGTGGGGTTGGGTTTGTTTTTCCTCGCCGAGACGGATTTGGGCTTTGCCCCCTTTCTTTGCAGTTTTTTCCCTCTCCTGCCTCTCTGGGTTTGAAAATGGAGGCCGACGACGCCGACAGCCCGCCCCGGCGCGCCTCGGGTTCCCGACTCCGCCGAGCCCTGGGCCGCGGCTGCCGGCGCTGAGGGGCCGCCCCGCGCCGCCGCCCGCCCCGTCCGCGCAGCCCGGCGGACCCCGGCCGGCGCCGCCTTTGGAGTATTGTTTCCCTAGCCCTTGTTTTTGGAGGGGGGCGAAGACTGAGTTTGAGACTTTTTCTTTTCCTCCACCCCCCCTTTTTTTTTGAGAAAGGGGAATTTCGTCCCAAATAAAAGGAATGAAGTCTGGCTCCGGAGGAGGGTCCCCGACCTCGCTGTGGGGGCTCCTGTTTTTCTCCGCCGCGCTCTCGCTGTGGCCGACGAGTGGAGAAAGTGAGTATGTGCCCGCCGCCCGCGGCCACTGCGGGAACTTTTCCTCCGAGGGGCTGCGCCCTGTTTGCGAAACCCGAGTTGCCACCGTCGCAGCTGTCGGGTCCGGGGCTGGGGAGCCGCGGGGCGGGGCGCCGAGGGGCTCGGCCGGAAGGCGGAGGGGCCCCGGGCCCAGGCTCGTTAGTTTGGAGCCCCGAGGGCCCCGGCCCAGCGCATCCCCGCGCGGGAAGGGCCTCAGTGGCTTTCTCTTTCGCTGTCCCGAGAGCCCTGCCCCGGGGCCGGCTGTCTCCGCCGCGCTCACTCCCGGCGGCCCGCAGCCGGGTCAGGCGCTGGGGCTGCAGTTGGGAAGTTCGCGGCAGGCCGGACCCCACCACCAGCAGCTCACACCCCTCCCGGCGCGCGGGGCCGCCCCGCACTCAGCGCTGGTCCCCGCGCGACGCGCAGGAAGCGGTGACAGCTCCTGCGGCCGCGCGGCGCCCTCGGGGCTGGGGCAGACTCGGTTCCCAGTGGCGGGAGCGGGCAGACCACCGGCCCCGGGGGTGGAAGTTGCCCTTGAGGCGGAGGTGCCCGGCAGGGAGGCCCCGTGGCCCCAGGACAGGTTCCCAAACACCCCAGGGCGGCCTCCTGTCGCCCAGCGCCTTGCCCCTTGGGCTCTTCGTGTTTCTGGCCTTCCCTGTCGCTTTCGCGGGTCCGCGGCGGGTTACCTGCCCGGGGCTTCTCGGGGCTGCCCAGTGCGGCTCCGGGGTGCGGGGACCATTCCCACCGAGACCCCCCCACCCTCCCGTGCAGCCCCTAAAAAACCGCGAGGTCGGGGGCCCTGATTCAGTCGGGGAGCTTCCGGGGAGCGCGTCCGGGCCCCCAGTTCACAGGGTTCTGGGACCTACTCCGGGTTTCTTTCGGCCCGTGGACGCTCTCCTCCTCCTGGAGGGCCGAGGGGATGGTAGGGCAGCATCCGAATGTGCGGGAGTATGTGTGGTTGGAGCCGACGTGCATTGCCACACACGTGCTCATAATGTGGGGCTGTAGCTGCAGCCACAAGGCCGCACGGGGACACCTAGACGCCTGGCCCTGGCGAGAGGTGTCGTGCGCCGTCGTTTAAGGAGCTCCAGGGTAGGCGGCGGCGGCGGCGGCGGCGGGGGTGTGGAGGAGGGTGTTTTGTTTTGCGAGCGCACAGCCCTGGCCTTGGCTTGGTGGCCAGAGTTCTGTTGCACGCCCTCCCCCTACCCCGCACTTCCTTTGTACATAGTTAATAAGCAATATCGCTCCACACGCTATCGCTTGCAATCGGATAGCTTTTGTTTTGGTAATGTCGGGCCCGGGTAGGGAAGTGCACGGAGCGAGGGAGGGAGAACTTAGGGCCCCGCGGTGTGTGGAGGGAGGAGAAGGAGGGGGTGCTGATCTTCTCAGAACATTCAAGTGTGGCTTTCTGGTACATTCGCGAAGGCAGGGTAACTTGAACACGATTAAAGTTTAAATGCAGTCACAGAACTGGGGCTGGGAACGGCGAGGGCGTGTTGGTGAGTAATGGTTGCCGAGGGTATGCAGGTGGTGCCAATTAACTCTGAAAAATCACGACTGAGACCTAAAGAGTGAGGGGGAGAACCAGGAGGCAGCGAGGGCTGCCTGACCCCATCGCAGGGGCAATTCCTAAAGGCTGTATAAACAAACCCTTCTTAACCTTTGTGTAAGAAATGAGTCCATGATGGGGTAAGAGCAGATTTTTATAGAATTAGCGTGTTTACTGCGTGGAGCAAGAGACTCAGATTGAGTCCCGACCTTCCACAA
Source organism: Camelus dromedarius (assembly GCF_036321535.1). Classification (NCBI taxonomy): domain Eukaryota; kingdom Metazoa; phylum Chordata; class Mammalia; order Artiodactyla; family Camelidae; genus Camelus; species Camelus dromedarius. Next base: position 7,402,945 of record NC_087464.1, read on the forward strand.
ATCTGAGCTCTCCTGCTCTTTGTTTTCCAAACTTCTAGCACACTGGATTGGGCGAAAGGCTTTCGGCTCCCTTCTAAGGCTCACAGACGGTGTTTGGGGGGACACAGGAGGGTTTCTAGAGTTTAAAAGTGAAATATAGTTTGGGAGACACAGGAGAGTTAATCCATTTTGTTGTGGCATGCTGTTGAACTGTGTCGTGTCTCTAATTTGATTGTTTAATGTTAGTTAAGTTCTGAAATTCACAGTAGCAGGGATGGCCTTGGTTCTCTGATGCAGGAGTTGAGCATTTTAAAATTGGGTGTCTTGCTGTTTGAAGTTCTTTATGAAAAATATTCTTTGTGAAAGGTGGTTTTTTTTCCCCTTGAAAAAAGAGGCAGGAGGGGAAGGGGCGTTTTAATGTACTTTTATAATCCGAGATGCCAAAACTTTCTCAAGAATCCCTTGAAAATGGTTAGTTTCCGAAAGCTGGACGTATGGCCAGAAGGCACCCCAATTCTGATTGTGGTTTGTTGAAGTCCTAACTCACTACCTAACCCTCCCTACAGCTCTGAAGTTTTCAGGAGTAAATCATATGCTCAGTGTCAACGTATGTTCCGTTTTTAGTCCAAAAGGTGTGAGAATGCTTATTTCTGATAGAAACAAATGACTGAGTCCTATCAGAGACCAGCATTCTTTTGACCGTCTAGCATAGGCAGAAAGATTGGGGTGGTGTTGGTTCCTGTTGTGTTGGCCTATTTAGGAATTAGTGTTTTCTCTCAGAGTGTGATAACAGTAAGATGATTTTTTTTTTTTTTTACTCTTTAACTTAGAAAATTTAGAAGTCTTGAAGTGGATGAAGTCATACAGACATTTGTATCAGTGTATCGTGAACAGAGCATCTAAGTAAGGGAGGTTTGGGAGTTAGGAGTGATAGCCAAATACTCTGATGGCTTTTGTTTAAAAAAAAAATGCACTTTAACCATATTGTGGCCATCTCATTAAAAGGATTCAGTCATCTTTCTGCCCCAGGCACTGTCAGATCTACCCTATTGTCAGGGGAATGTAGGTACGTGAAAGGTTGGTGTTTAAAGAGGTTGCTGTTTTATTACCAGAAGAAGAATCTAGAATAAGAAGTTTGGAAAGAACGTAAACAGCAAATTATAGTTTAGCCTAGAAGGAAATAGCAAGTAAAAGGTACTTTTGTGGAGGGGTGGGCGTGAGTTGGAAGTTTAAAAGGTTATATGTTTGATTTGTCAAGAAGAATCAGAGAAGCCCAATGTGAAGAAATATGCTAAGGTTGGCTGGAAGAACCTTAAAAACACGATGCTAAGTGAAAGAAGTCAGTCACAAAAGACCACGTATTGTATGATTCCATTTATACGAAGTCCAGAGTAAGTAAATCCTTAGAGACTGCAAGTTGATTACTGGTTGCATGGGGCTGAGGGGAGCAGGGAGTGGGGAGTGTGACTGCTAATGGGTATGGACTTTTTTGGGGTGATGAAAATGTTCTAAAATTGGACTGTGGTGATGGTTGCACAATTTTCTGAAAATACTAAAAACCATTGAATTGTACACTTTAAATTAGTGACTTTATGGTATGTGAATTATATCCCAATAAAGCTGTTTTTTTTAAAAAGAAATACGCAAAAATTGAAAAAGAATTCTTTGAGCATAGAATCTAGATTAAAATTATTAAGTCAGTTTGTCCAGCAGGTTGGTGTCTCTCTCTCTCTCTTTTATTTATGGAGTTTTTCAGATCCATGAACTACAATAATACCAGAAACTGATCATTGAAGCTCTAACAGCAGAGGTTCAATGTCATTGGAGAAAGGGACAGACAGGAAAAAAGAATCTTGGTTAGACATAGCTCAAGTTGAGGATTGAGGGTTGCATTAAAACACACACACATATACACATACTAGTAGAGAAAGTTAGATTTGTAATAGTAAAATCCTTAACTGAGTCTGAGACAGTTTTGGTCTTTCCAAGATTAGAGTTTAGGAGCCGAGTCTGGATGGCGTTTTGTTTTTCCAGTTTTCTTATGTATGTTTTCCAACAAAGAAATAATTTGATGTTTTAAGATGATAAAGAATTTCCACTGTCTCTTTTGATACCCCATATTAACCACCCTGGTAGTAAAAACTGAGGAAGAACCGTCCATTTTAATGTAGCGGGCTCTTTTTTCCCCTTTTGTTGATTGTTTTACTTCTAAAACAGCACCAGAATCTGAGCAGGAAAAAGAATCCTTGTAGGATACAGCATTTTTTTTTTCAGGCATACGATGATTTAAAAAAAAAAATTAAAATTTCTTTTTGAACAGAAGTTTTAAAAACTAGCAAAGGCATTTTTGTTTTCAAACTATTTTGTGTTTATCCAGATTTACCTTGGACTTTTAATAGGAAAAGACCTGAAGAATAATTGTTGTTTACATTTGTTTTTGGTCTTTATCTCAGGCTCAGTTTGCCAATAAAAATGTTTCCTGCTTTTCCTATTGTTGCAAGATCAAGGCAGTAATGAATATGAACTGTATCATTTTCACTTGTTGCCTTAGAGTTTTGCCAAGGAGAGCCCTCAAGGGACAGTAGCTTCCTTTTCAATCTGGTTTCATTTGTTTGGTAAGACTGCCGTAAGATGCAACTGAATCCAGCCAGCACTTATTGAGCACCTGCTGGATGGAAGCCGGACCCTGTGCTGCCTGAGCTTGCAAAGAGAGAGAACTTTCCTTTTGTCCTTGGGACATTGTCTATAATCCTGTGTGAAACATAGTTGCTTGAAAATTCAGATGTTTTTCAGACTCAGCACAGGATACACAGTTCTCAAATAGACAGCAAACAACAATTTAAAGGCCCTTTAAAAACATTTCTATAGACCTAAGATAGGAAGCAAATCAGTGTTGTTGACCTTCTGAAGGCCTGTGCGGCACTGAGGCACAGTTGCCTTCTTAAGCCCTTTCCTCCTATTGTGGTGTCACTGTCAGGCCGTGACACACACGAGACAGTCACCCATCTCCATCAGCTGCCCTGCCTTCTTTATAGTTGGTTATGACAATTGTGATTAAAAATGGACAGTGTTGTAGTTACCACTTGCCAAAACTTTAGGGAGTTACGCGTGTGTACGTGAGCGTTGCATGGGACATGTTTTGAGCTGTAAGAAAGATGGGACTTATTTGAAAACTTTTCTGGATTATACATGGCTTAGCTAGCTTTCTGGAAATCTTGAGGAAACTTTCATAATTGTAAGGCCTTGTATAACTTAAAATACCTTGCTGCTTTTAAAAGTGTGAGCAGGGTAAGAATGAGACTGAGGGGGCAATTAAATCTTGAAATATTTTTTAATTGTAAAGAATCCAAGCTGTGTTTCTCTCTGGGTTGTGATTTTCTTCTATTTTTTTTTAAACTCATTTAAAAATCAACCCTAGTTCATAGAAGAGGTATTTGTGCCTGCGGGCCAGCTTGCTTTGAACTGCTTTTCTTAGCCAACTTATGACAGGTGCTATCTGAGTCCAAGAGATGCACCGCTCTCAATTGTACTAAATATATAATGGTTGCACACGTGCTAGGGGCATAGCTTCTTGATTTATCTCTCTGAGATGTTCAGAAGGAAAATTCTCAACACTTTAAAGACAACAGATGGAATAATGAATGAGGCACTCAGACCCCTCCTTGAAAATGGTCTTTGGCATCGGATTGTCAAGAGGAACTTTTCCAGTTATTTGTAAAGAGATGATTTGGCTGAAACTAAGGTTGGGGTGGAGAGGGAGCAGAAGTCCCAGTGTTTGTGCACATTGAGACCTGTTGACATTTGGGGCGGATTTTCAGTATTTGGAAAGATTAAAAGTTTGAAATAAGCGCAGCTCCTACCCCATCTCCTAAGGATCTGGAAGGAACTGATTTGTTCTGAGGAAAGGGCATAAGTTTAGTATAAAGTGGTGGGTAAACAAAAGATCTTTAAAAACAAGTTGGGCTGTTACCTCAATAGATGCATGTTCCCTGGGCAAGATGAAGTCTGTTTCTTTTGTTAAATTGTTTTGGTTATATTTGACTCAAAATATTAACAATGTCTTTGATTTTTAGACTTTTGAACTTTGAAGAGTAAATTTTAAATCAGTTTTACTCATGTTGTAAAGTCTCAAATATCAGTTTTGAAAATTTCTCTACTCTTCCCACTTATGCCCCTTTTCACTTACGGCTTATGAATGAAATTGATTAATTGCAAAATCTGAAGGGAATACTGATATTTCTTTACTTGAATTGAGACTTTTTTTTTCTCCTTCCTTTTCTCCTCAGTAAATACATATTGAGTACTTATTGGACCCAGTTCTTTTAAAATTCATTCTGATGTCATAAACTATCCTACATTAGTTTTAAAGATAAGAGTCTTTATCATAGGAATTACTTTCTATGCTTAGTATTTAAAACACTATAGAAACAAGCTACTAAACAAGGCTTTCATGTTTCTTTCCTTTTTTTCTGCCCTGGACTATAAGAATTTTTAAACTTATAGGTTGCTATTCAGATTTTACAGGAGCACAACTGAAACGTAGTTTCTTTTATGATGAGGCATGAATGAATGCCTACGGTTGCAGTAACTTTTACAGTGTACTGTTGCAGTTTATGACTGCGAAAAGTAAGTACGGACACAGGGACTGCCTTCATTCTCATATTTGTCCTGTCCTTGGATAGGGCTGGTGAGGGCTACTTGATAAGTTGCTGGAGATGTGTCTGTGGAGCTGAGTGTCCCACCTATGATGGCTGATGGCCGTAAAGCCCACACCTTCTTGTCTGACATAGATTGGTGGCTAGCCAGATGGGGAGAATGCGCATGCAGAAGACTGGTACCACCAAATATCACAGATATGGCTCTGCCTGCTTTAAGTTGTTCACACTGTAATCACCTGGAAGTCTTAATTTTTTTTTAATTTAAGCATTTATGTTTTAAAGACTTTAGAAAGTATTCTGTTCCTAGTCCAGAAAGTTCTTGGAGGAGGGAGGTTTGAAACTTTATTTTTTATATCACGCTGCACTCTCTTAGTTCCCTTAACAAAACAAGCACCGACTTTAGTAACAGTTATATAATAACATGCCACTCATTCAGAATTGTGTGTGTGTGTGTGTGTGTGTATTTCCATCCATTCATCCAAATTCTGACAGTTTCAAATACATTATTGTTGCTATTTTGTATACTTTTATATGGCTACTTTCTTTTAAACCTGGCAGTAGCTTTCTTTAAACTGGCTTTGGAATTCTTTATCAGTGTTGAAATTCAGGTGTATTATGCATTACCACTTTCTAAGTTACTCTTGACATGGGAGAGCAAATATATGTTGACAGCCTTAAAGCGTAAATGTTTTATAGAGCAGAACTTTAGAAATTTTCCTGAGATATTGTGGATGCCTATTTCCGGCTTATCGTCTCACATAAAATACAGGCAGTGGTTTGTCTCTGTAAAACTGATTATTGGAAATACGTGTTTGACTAAGTAAATGAGACAGTACCAATTTGAGTTAGGCAAACTTTAATTAATAACACCTTGAGGAACAGAAGTCTGATGATGATTAGGGAGAGATGAGTTTATAACAATTTTGGGTTTTTTTTTCTCCCCCAAATTGAAAGTATCTTAGGGACCTTTAATAATTTCTTGGAGAAAAGTAGGAAGCATAGAAAGAAAGCCCAGGTGAGAGGTCCGTGATCCACCTGGCTGTCTCAGCTGGCGGGAGTGTTCTGAAGTCATCAGCTATTAAGTGTATTTAGGTTATAAAATCCTCAGCAGTTGTGCTCAGATCATCCTGTATTCATTCTCCCCACCGAATTTTCCGGGGTCTAATTAGTAGTGGAGTAATATCCACCACAGGCTCACTGACTCCGCATTTGAAAGACAAACACAGATTGACATGAAAATAGTTGTACAAAGAGACCAGCGACAGAGGAAGATCTGCTGTTCAGCTTTCCTTAGTTGTTCTGTCTGATTTCCGTGGATAATGAGTTCATGGCAAATGCATGGCCACAACATGGTATAGTTTGGTCACAGGAAATTCTTTTGTTATTGTTGCTTTACTTGGTCGAGCGATATACTTGGGATTTTTCTGTCTAACGTAAATTAGCTCAGTAAGATTTTCAATAACAAAAGTTGGGTCAGGATGGAATTTCCAGTTAAATTTAAATTCTGCAGCCCTTTTCTGGGGAGGCTGGATCATTGAATGTTTCTACCTCACTGAGTCACTTGAAATTGTTCAGATTTGCCCCTTTCCTGGCTCCACCCTGGTCCAGTCCAGACCTGCATGGACTCTTAGAGGAGATGCTTGGTTGGCCTCTGGGCTGGGCACTCTGACTCCTGTGCCCTCCCTCTGCTTTGATGGACTTGCCAGCCCAAGATTCTCAGGATGTGCCTTTTGTAGTGTTGGGGAATCATATCCAAGGGGCCTCATCTTGGACTGTAATCCATCCTTACTTAGACTTTGCTGTAGGGATCCCGTGTTCATTCCCAGTGCTCTCCGGCAACTGTGCTTTAGCTCCTCTGTAAATAAGCCCATTCCTGTCTCCTTGGTTTGCTCTTGTTGTGTTCATGGCCTGGAATGTTTTTCTTCTATACTGCTTTGCGACTCCCATACTGAATAGCAGAAAGGGCTGCTCTTGGCAAATGGTAAGGTCACCTGGTTCTAGTTTCTCCTTCCCTGAAATTTGTTCCTAGGCCCTGAACAAGTTATTTAATTTTTCTGAGTCTCAACAGAAATGTAGAGACTTGAGATAACTAGAAGAGAATTTTCTCCTTTTCTCATCAAACAACAAAATAAAACCATCTTCTAATACATTTAGAAAATTAAAGTCAGAAAAATTATGGAGTGGGGGGGAAGTTTTTCACTTTAATCTGGGGGGAGGGTATAGCTCAGTAGTAAGAGTACGTGCTTAGCATGCACGAAGTCCTGGGTTCGATCCCCAGTACCTCTATTAAAAATAAATAAATCAAATTGCCCTCCTCCCAAAAATAAAATAAAAATCTGTAGGTTTCAGATCTGTAAAGTAGGGACAATACTGTAACTGTCTGAAGAAGGGACATTAAGTCAGTTAATTCCTTTCCCCCACATACCTTTTTAATAGATCCGAGATGCCATCCTGTAATTTCTAATTCAGGTTCCTTCTCCTTCATGAAGCTTTTCTCAGTTACCCTCACTTCTGCAGACCTGACTTCCCCCTTGTTCCTTTTAAGTTCATACCCACTGCTGTGCTCATTAACAGTGATTTGTTTTGTCTGGTACCTGAACTGTTGTCATTTCATGAGGCTGTACAAAGCAGTGCAGCCAGAGAGCTTGGTTTGAATCTCAGCTCCTCAGTAGCTAAGGTGTCAAGGAAATTATTTAATCTTTCTGTGCCTCAGTTTCCTCATTTGAGAAATTATAAGTAATTTCAGACCTTTATAAAAACAAAGTGAACTAATACATATGTCAAGTGCTCAGAACAGAGGCTGGCACATACTGAGCCCTAAGACTTGAGCTTGCTGCTGCTCTTATGGACGTGACATCCTGGAACAGAGGTGTTCTTCAGGTAGTGCTGGAGATATAGGACACCCTTGAAATTTGACTGCCATTGTCATTTAAGTGTGATATTAGAGCCTGGCACATAGTAGGTGCTCAATAAATGTTGTGTTCTGTGATAAAATTTATTTTTGCTATGGTGCTTACCAGGATTGCAATTTGCTTGTTAAATACAGTTGTGTGACTTTACCTTTTCTCAGTAAATAGTCGCCGGTGCCTACAGTTCCCCTTCCATGTCAGAGATCTGTTTTTTGTGCTTTCTCTCCTAATCCTTTCATTTGTCAATTTCTGCCAGGGTCTGAGAAGTGTCCAGTGCGCTCTTTGCCCGCTTCACTAATGCGTAGGCGCCATCTAGTGGCCAGAAAGGAAATTCAACCTCGTCAGTGCCCTAAGGATGATGAGCGCCATGCCACCCCCTTCCCTCCCCCCCCCCCCAATCTTAGGTTTTGCCATCTGGCTTGGTTCCTGGGAGCCCCGTTGCAGGAGAATGTGGAGACTACAGGCTTCTGTAGAAACCACTGGGCTATGGTTTTGAATTAAGATTGTTCTAATGTGTCAGTGAGCTAGCGTGAGAGAATTAGGGTCTTCCTAAGTGATATTAGCAACTTTGGCAAGTTGTGATACTTAGTGTGTGTTTTTTTTGTTTGTTTTGTTTTTGTTTTTGTTTTTTACAATTTAGTATTTAAGATGTTTTTACAGGACTTTAATAAATGACAAGTTCTAAAATATTTCTTTTGAGATTAGGGATTTTAAAAAACCCCTATTGATTCACTTTGAAAAATAAGCAAGATTTACTTCCCATTGCTTTACTTAAAATATGTGGTAAGACTTTAATTATCATTCTTACATGTGTCCCCTTGGGCAATTTTATGTAGTTAAGGTGCTCACTAGCCAGAAATCCTAAAAGAGAATAATAACAAACACTTCTGTTACTGGTGCTGGGTCTCCCGTTGGTTGTATTTTGTTAGATGTTTTTCAGGATTTGGTTTCCTACATTTTTGGTATTTTCCAAATCCACTTTGTCACTTCCTTAGTTGAGACTGCACTAAGTTAGTGGATAGATGGTTATTCAGTTTTAATTTTGAAAGTTTCAGATGTATCTCTCCATGATTGCTTTTCATTATTTTTAATTTGGAAGTCATTGGTTTGGCCATCTGACAGGACTGCACCCTGCCATCATCTCAGGCATTTTGAACAACAACTCTGGCTGTTTCTGAAACAGGCTGTACTCGTTCGAGTCTCTGCCTTGGCAGGTGGGAGCGCCTCTGCTTAGAACAACTAGATACCAGTTTGCCCTCTGGCAACCTCCTTTCAGAATCAGTGACAGTCCCCCTCTCTGGTGGCCCTGCTTCTGCATGTAGGGTGGTCCCATGGCTCTCTCTTCATACTTTTGTTATTACATCACCCCTGTGTTGTTTTCCCGCCCTGGGCAGGGAGGGAGTAGTACCTTGGTCATCTTTGAATTCCCAGGACATGTCCCAGTGCCTGGCATATAGGGAGACCTCAAGAAACAGAAGACTTCTTAAAGGGACAAACTCCCCCCCCACCACCACCACCCTGTTCACTTTGAAGCACAGTTTACAATAAATTTATTTTCATGTCACGATCGATGTCCCAGCCTAAGTAGTTTATCACACCAGTTACTACCACATAGAACTTGAAAGCAATAGTTATCTTTAAAATCATTGTTTCATCAGGCTGTCTGTACATGGAGGTGAACCAAAATCTTAGGGCCCTGGAAAGGTCATCTGTGAGTCTAACCCTGTGTCCAGGCTGCCTCATCCCTGTGGAGGGAACCCTGTTCCCTAAATTCCTTATAGATAGGGCTTAGTGAATCATTCATCCACACCAATCATGTTGGTGGTGGGTTTCAAGCCATGTGGAGCTGGGTTGAAGGCAAGCAGTCAGGCTGTGCTCTGCTGTTTGGTCCCAGTTTGGCCTGATGTAGGGGGGCTGGTTGGTGCTGCCCCCTCTGCAGCTGCTGACCACTCACTCTCTTCCCTCTGAATGATGTTTCTCATGGCCTGAGTTGTTTCTCATGGCCTTTCCAGCCCTCAGATCCGAGACACAATGTAGAGAGAGATGGAGGTCTTAGGAAGGCCTGGTTGGAACCAGCAGAATCACTATGAACAGGCGTTTCCTTCTGTTTCTTGCATTGTTTTCTCGGTCAGGCCAGTAAACCTTTGCATTGGATCCTGGCAGGGACAGCAGCTCATCTTAAAGCTCTCTTATCACTTAAGTGCCCCTCTCCTTGAGCGCTCTGGTCAGGGCCTCTGACGGCCTCATTGTGGGACCACTGATGGTGCAGCCTGCTCCCTGCATCCCTTCCCCCCGCCCCCCCCAAAGTGTACTTGTCTAGGATGGTGTGAAGAGGATTCCTGAACATAATTAACACCTAACAGAGTATCCTTAAAAGTTTCCTACTCCTGAGGAGACTTGCGAGGCGGGATATTTCTTACAGAAAATGTAAACATAATCATTTGAACCTGGCATGTTAATTTCAAGCATAGCTTGTAAAGAAGTGTCTTGTAAAATTGCCACATGAACGTTGAACAAGGTGGATGTGAACTCACCAGAACAAGCCAGCACAGCGCCTGCCTTTCATCTGGTCATGGGGCTGCCTGTGCGCCGTGCTGCCCGCCTTTGAAGCCCCGTCCCTGCACACTCCTCTCTGTCTCTCTCTCTCTCTCTCTCTCTCTCTCTCTCTCTCTCTCTCTCTCTCTCTCTCTCTCTCTCTCAGATGCAGGGAGGATATTGGAATGGAGCTACAGGCCTCAGTGTCCCCATCTGTAGTTTGGGATGCCACGAGGATTAGCAGTAATGTCCATCAGATGCCCAGCAGAACCTGTGAGCACAGAGCATCCGACAGATGCATGTTTTCGTCTGTCTCTTCTCCACTTGCCGTGGTGGCCCTGCTGGCCTGTCCCCGGGTCCCCCAGTACCAGGCATACCAGGCATGCTCACTGCTGGAGGACTGGTCACCTCTCTTATATCTACAGTGAAGTTTTGAACACGAGAAGGTGTGTGGGCTGCAGGGGTGGGGGTCTGGAGATGCTGAAGAGCAGGAGAGACTGCATGGGGACCCCTGGCTTCAGTGCTCCCTGCGTGTATGACTGCAGTACCCAGGACAACGGTCCAGGGGCAGGGCCTGTGGGGGTGGGGCAGGCACGAGAACCAAGCCTGCCAGCGGGGACTCAGTGTGGGCAGAGAGTGGGGAGCTCTGAAGCCTTTCGAGGGTTGGAGGGGACCCGGGGTGAGGGAGACCACTCTGGCCTCTTGATGGGGCGCAGGTTAGGGGGACCAGACAGAAGCGCCAGCGTGAACCAGTGAAGGTGTAGATTTGGGATGCCCCAGAGGCTGTGGCTCCCACAGCAAAGCCCTTCAGAAACAGCCACCTTGGACTTCAGAAAAGTGCCGGCGGAGGAGAGCTCACCTTTGTCGGGGTACCCAGGGGGCCTGGTAAGGGCGAGGACCAGGGCTGAAACTGGGGGAGCAACCCGGCCTCCATACTCATTCTTAGCCTCTAAAAATAAAAGTGAAACCTCCTCAGTTGAGCGCTGGTGCTCCCCGGCTTTCTGGGGGACCCGGGTTGGCGGTGACCCCGGTTCCCCACGGAGCTGTGGCCCGGCGGGCGGGCGGGGGGGCCCCCCCTGCCGCGCTGGCGGCCTTGGCGGGGCAGCCTCCAGCCCTCTCCGCCCCGCCCCTGCGGTGAGGAATGATTTGTTTGAAAGGGGATGCCAGCTCCGCGTCCTGCATTGGGCTTTGCTACTGGCGCTTTTTAACGCGTATTGATTTATGTTTTTAACTCGACCCGTCATGTTGTAGTTCTCATGAGAAGCAGTCGCCCGTCCTGAGCTTGGGGTTGGTGCTGGGAGATTCGTGCTGCCTGTTCTGCAGACTGTGGGCAAATAACCCTAAAACATGGCAGTGCGGAGGCTTCCTGAAGGGCCTGGGGGCTCTGGGGCCACTCACCTGCTGTCGGCGGTTGGAGCAGAGCCTCAGTGTCTCCCAGTGTCCGTTTTCCTCAGCTGGAAAGTGGGTCTTCTGCTGTGTCCCAGACTGCTTTTCTCCCCAGTTATGTGTCTGATGGTCCAGATTCCCTTGAGAGATTTGAGTTAGAGCCTGGAGCCTCTCAAAATGAGAAGTCTACTGATGGGCTGTTCCTGGGACACCTTATTTCCCTTCTGTGCCCCAGTTTTCTCATCTGTAAAATGGGAGGTGGTAATGGCTCCCATCTCAGAGGACGGGTCCAAGTATCTCTTGAGCAAATACTCATGCGTTCCTTAGCATGGAGTTCCTGTCATCAGCACTGGGGGTTAAGGAGGGCAGAAATACACATCAAAATTGTTTACTTCCTTAAAATTATTGGTACCCTCCTGGGTGGGTCATCTGGATTCTTATGTTCTGCTCTTAGCATCATCTGCCTTCTCTGATCTTTATGTTAGGACTCCAGCTTCATCTTATGCAGAGGAGCTTCACAAGTGCTCTGTCCAGTCTTTGGGGATAGAAGGCACCTCTCTCCCTTCAGTTCCTCTCTCCTGATAGCCCTTCTGCCTCTGGGGAAGGGCGGGAAACATTCTCCTCCAGGGGAGGCAGTATCTGAATCCCAGGAGTTACTGCAGAAATGAGTCATTCACCCTGGAGTGTGAAAGGTGTTCAGCCCTGCATGGAAGAGCTTAGAAACTCAGGGGTCACGCAGCTTTCTGGGAAAGAACCAGATTCATGTGAGGAGTGGGGAGTCGTAGCCCCCGCCCACATGTAGGACACAGGATCTGAAATGCAGGAAAACTAATTCAAATATTTAAAATTGAGAGTGTGGAAAATTGTACAAGCTTGTAGGTTGAGGGCTGTTCGTAGGACTGGGGGGGTCCCAGGGCCTGGGGCCCGGCTGCCAGAGAAGGTCTCAGCAAAGTTGGGGGAAGCCAGCCACAGCAGTGGCTCCTGTTTATAAGTGTTTTGCCCGAGAGCTTCCTCCAGCACAGCGAGAAGGAACTGCCATCTTTCTCAGCTCCCGTGGGTTGTACGGGGTCTCTGCTTCCTAGGATGGGGACCCAGGCTTAGTTAGAGCTTGTTAGGTGGGTTTGGGTGGTCTTGCTAGGGGGCCGTCACCTATGGTGGTGTTTCCAGGAGAAATGAGTTTTGAATCTAAACCACTTACTCAACCAACTCGATGAAACAACTTGATGAAACAACTTGTAGTAAGAGATGGTGCTTTTCTTTTGTGAGTAAAGTTCTCTTAGTGGGAGGAATTAATTCCTTTGGTTCAAAACTTATTCCTTGAGGCCAATAAGCACATGAAAAGATGCTCATCATCACTAGTCATTAGGGGAAATGCAAATCAAAACCACAATGAGATACCAGTGCACGCCCATTAGGATGGCAATTAACAAAAAATTGAAAATAACAAGTGTTGGCAAGGATGTGAAGAAATTGGAGCCCTTGTGCATTGCTGGTGGAAAAGTAAATGGTACAGTCACTATGGCAAACAATATGGTGGTCCCTTGAAAAACTAAATGTAGAATTGCAGTCTGATCTAGCAATCCTACTTTAGTAAATACTGAAAAGAATTGAAAGTGAGGAGTCAAAGAGATATTTGCACACCCATGTTCATAGCAGCAAATAATTATTTGCAGTACCCAAAAGATGGAAGCAGCCCAAGTGTCCATCAGTGGATGAGTGGTTAAACAAAATATGGCACATACAAACAGTGGAATATTATGCAGCCTTAAAAAGGAAGGAGATTCTGACACATGCTACAACATGGATAAAGCTTAAGGACAATATGTTAAGTGAAATAAGCCAGTCACAAATAAATAAATACAATATGATTCCACTTACCTGAGGTACCTCGAGTTGCCAGATTTATGGTGACAGAAAGTAAGAGTGGTGGTTACCAGGGGCTGGGGGAGGGGAGGGGAGGGAGTTAGTGTCTGATAGGTTTGGAGGTTCAGTTTTGCAGGTGAAAAGATTTCCATGGATGGATGGTGGTGATGGTTATGCAACAATGTGAATGTACTTAAGTACACTTAAAAATAGTTAAAGGGGTACCTTTTATGTTGTGTTTATTTGACCACAATTTTAAAAAAAGTCTTCAAAAAATCTTATTTCTTGATTGGTTCAAGTATGAGTATATACCATGTGGGATAGGAGGGGACACACACTGAAGAAGATGGGCCCCTGCCCACGGTGGCCATGGTGGAGGAGCCAGGCCAGGTGTCACAGGTGGCGTGGGAGCACAGCGGAGGGTGTGTGAGGTCAGGGAAGGCCTCACCAAAAAAACGGAGATTTGAGCTGAGTCACCAGGGATGGGTTTGTTTCCCATAATGAGAGAGTATCGCGGGTCATGTTTTCCTTTCAGGGAAAGCAAGTCAGGAGTTAGTCTCCCGCGCCATCTAGTCACAAATGAAATTTATTACTAATCAGCCGTGTGACGTGTAATTGCTTTTTCATTTTCTTATTTTTCCTGAAGAGAGATTTGTTTAGATACTTGGTCCTCTCACTGATTAGACTGGAAGTTTTTCATTTGTTCTGACAGCTCTATTTCTTACTGCACGGTGACTCCCTCGCTGCACAGGGGACCCTGCAGGAAAGGGCTTGACCTCTGCAAATAAGAATGGGGGCATCTCCACAGTAGAAGGAGCACAGAGGAGGAAACGGAGGCCCCAAGGGGTGGGCTGCTAGAGGGCACAGGACACGTGCTGCGTGTCCAGGGCCAGGCCAGCCTGCCCACCACACCAGCAGATGCTCTCTGGGCCTGGTTCTTTGTACTAAGTGTCACCCTCTAGTTTAAGCAGGAGTCAGGGCTCAGGCCTGGACCTGCTGGATTCCAGCAAGACTGGGAGGTTGCCGAGCCTGTCTGGCTGTGAAAGGAGTTTTCTCCAGCCCACTCAGTCGAGCAGCCTCTAGGTGTGGGTCCTGTGGGAGGAATCTTGCTGCCGGCAGCTTAGCTGGGTTTGGAAGCTGAACTAGTATTTTTCCTGCATCTTGGGAGCAAGCCAGAACAGCCTGAGCGACCCCTCTGGTCTTCCCCTGGACAGGAGAAGTTGTTACATGGCGAGAGGGTGGTGTACCCCATCTTCAGGTGGGCCAGGTGCTCTTGTGGAGCTGTACGGATGTCTGCATCGGCTCAGGCAGTTAGGACAAATTCCTGTAGTCTGGGGGGCTTAACCAGCAGGCATTTATTTCCCACGGTTCTGGAGGCTGGAGGTCCCAGATCAAGGTTCCCGGCAGATCTGGTGTCTGATGAGGGCCCGCTTCCTGGTTTGCAGGTGGCCTTCTCATGGACTCTTCATGGTGGTGGGGTGGGGGGAGAAAGAGGGGGAGCGAGCGAGCGAGCTCTGGTCTCTTTATAAGGACATTCATCCCACCGTGGGGCCCCACCCTCATGACTTCACTAAACCCAATCACCCAAGGCCCCACCTAGTACCACCCCCTTGGGGGTTAGGGCTTCAGCATAAGAATTTTGAGGGGTCACAAGCATGCATTCTGTAACCATGGAGAAGTGTGTTGTAGCTAAGACCCTCAAGACTAGGACTCTTTACATAATAAGCTCCTGATCAATTTTGAGAGTTGGTTACAGGTTAGTTTTGAAAAACTAAGTGAAATCCAGTGCCTAAAAGTATACCTTTTCAAGATGGCACTAAGCATGTTTGCCTTGTGATGTTTTTGCCAAAGCTTGAAACATGTAGCTCGTCTTCTGTGCAGCCCATTGCTTTTCTTAAAGTGAATGCTGCTTGAGAGGAGCGCAGTTACTGGGAAGTCTCACGTGACCCCATTTCCCCCGTTTTTGGACAAAGATGTTGCTGCCTGTAAACACTGCCGTGGCTCCTAGAGGGAGATTATTCTCCAGGACAGCCTCACTTTGGGTTTTTGGAAGCTGGGTTCCTTGGTGAGCACTCACCTTTCGGATGTGTGGCATTCAGTTCCAAGGCACTCATCTCAACTTCCCCAGGGTCTGCTTTGTGGACCTGACTCCAGTGTGGTGGGGGGTGGGGGTGGCGGGGGCTGTGACGAGGACAGACCTGCCGCTGGCTCACTTGGGAGTTCTGAGCGGCACTTCCTTGCAGCAAATCCAGAAGGCTGGGGTGGTGACTGCTAATTGTTTATAAGCATGAAGTGTTTACAAGTCATACTTGCTATTTTCAACCTGACCCTGCTATTATGTTGTTTTGTTTCTGTTCACAGCTGAGTTTTAAGCTGGGTAGGACTTAAGGGTGAGTCACTACCATGACGGTAAAATCAGTATGGATCAAGCCTTCCCGTTAATCCTGTGAGCAGTTTAGAGACGGATGAGACTGCTTTAAGGCTCCTGCCATGAGGATCCCTGCGTGGGGTGCTGCCTGCGGATTGGGCTGCCTTAGGACAATGTAGCCCCTTGTGTCTGCTCATCTGAAACCTGCAAGGGGCATTTATCATGCTGCTTGAATCCTCTGCTGCCTGAAAATGGGGCGTGTGTAAGTGAAGGGGCTACAAGCCCATGTGAGGTTTTTCTCTGCACCCCCCCTCCAACTCCATCCTGACCACCCATTTGAATGTTCAGTAAACACCAGCCAATTATTTGCAGGCAATTTATGATCTTTTTCTTGACGCCCTGGGCTCCAAATTGGAGTCCGCTTTGCCACCTTTTTCTTGTCTTGGTCAGAAAGTTTCTCTGAGGGTCCTATGTGCATGGCAGCTGTGGATCCTGGTGGACGAATGGGCGGAACAAGGTTGAGAGTTAGCTCCCCGGGCAGAGTGATGGGAGCAGGGCACCAGCAGGACCATGGGAACCAGCCTCTTGTGGGCTCTGGGAACTCAGACCCTGACTCCCATGAGGGCAGTGGGCGGGGCACTCGCACCCACCTTCCCTCTGTCCTTTCAGCAGCCCTGCCAGGGAGGTGTGGGAGTTGAGGGCCTGCCCCGGGTTGTGCAGCCATTGCTGTGTCCCCAGAGGCTGGCTGCCTGGCGAGGAAGCTGCACGGGACCTGGAGGGAGCGCTGGCTTCTGGCCGGGGCCATGGGTCCTGTTCGCTCATTTGGGCTTTCTCTGTGATGCCCGGCCAGCCTCGCCACCGGTGAGAGTAGGGGTGAGAGTGCCACTTGGATCTGGCTACAGTGAGCAGCAGAGTGGGATGGTTTGGTGGTGCCTTTACTGCAAAGCAGAGGAGGTAAACAGGTGGATCAAGGGCCTCAGGGATGCTCAGCTGAGCTCGATGGAGAGAATCTGGTTTTGTAGGAGTTGAAGAGGGAGAAATTGGAGTGTCTGGATGTTCAGGGACTTGCCAGCAGTAGGTAGGTGTCAAAATGCAGCCCCTGCCTTAAGAAGAGCTTACTGTGTGGCTGAGAAGATAGGGTGTGCCCAGCTGCTGGGATAAGACCAGCGCATAATGAATGAGAACGGAATGAGCAGGGGGGGACTGGGTGCTGGAGATGGACGAGGAGACCCCGATGCCCGGAGGGAGCCTGAGGCCTGGTGGAGGAGCTGCTTGGAAAATCAGGATTTCACTAGGTGTGTGGGTGAGCTGAGGTCAGGACTGAACAGCGTTTGGTGGGGCTTGAAAGAAAAGCCGGAGACGAGGTTTGTGGAGGTGGTGGTGGAGGATGAGGCTGGACAGATTGGGGATGGTTTTGGGTCCTCAGAGGCCAGTCTAAGGGATGTGGCTGAGTCTTGAGGGCCAGAATAGTTCATTAAAGGCTGTTCTCTTATTTGTATAAGTTAAAATAACACACTGGTGGCCACTGGTCTTTGTGAAATAACCCAGAGCCTTTTAGGGGAGATGGTGATGAATGTCTAGTGGAGGAGATGAAGGGGAGGTGGGTTTCTCCTGGATCCGAGCACGCCGTTGTGCCGTACGTCCCTGTGTATTTGGCAGACTCACTGTTTTGTTTTTTTTTTTTAATCCAGCAGTATTTTTCTTTAATTAAAGTATAGTTGATGTACAATATTTTGTTAATGTCAGTTGTACAGCATAGTGATTCCGTTATTTTGCAGATTATAATTCCATTACAGATGATTACAAGATATGTGTGCGATACAGTAAATCCTTGTTGCTCATTTGTTTTATGTATAGTACTCTGTGTGTGTTAATCCCGTACTCCTCATTTGTCACTCTTCCACTCCCTCTCCCCTTTGGTAACCACAAGTTTGTTTCCTATGTCTGAGTCTTTGGCAGACTCACTGAGATGCCAAAGACCTCCCAAATTATCACATCTGATGGAAGTAGAGATTTTTTTATTTCCATTCTTTTTTGCTTTGTTCCCCCACCCCAGATCAGCGTGTTTTTGAATGTGTCATTGTATACAACCTGCTAGTGAAGGTTGGTATGTCTGATCCCTAGAAAAAGTAATTGGGGATATTTTACAAGCTCTGGGAGCTTTCTGGTGTTCAGACTGTGAGGACTTTGGGAAGGAGTTTCTGATTGAGTTGTTATTACTTTTGGGAGGAGGATGACAGTGCACTCTTCTCCCTCTATCAGCGTGATTAACTCCTGGGCAGACATTTGTTGGGCGTCTCTGGTGGATGCAAATGCAGTCTTTGCAGAGAGTGAGTTCTGCCCTGTTCCTAGAGCTCCCCTTTGAAATAGCAGGTCTGAAAGCATCCACGCAGTTTTGTTACGTGGGCCTTTGAATTTTACTCAGATGTAAGAAAATCTATCAGGCTGAGAAAACCAATGTGATGATCGTTATTCATCAACTGCAGGATGTTTTGAGATGTGAAACATTTAGGGTCCCAAGTCTGTTCCACATTGGGAGCCAATGGGGAGGTGGAAGCATGGGGCAGGCTCTGTACACGCCAGGACCTCATACCCCCTTCTCCTGAGCAGCATTGTAAACAAAACCCCATTTGCAGACAGTGAGTTCCCACTGAGCCTTTAATTATGGGAGCAAGGTATGCCAGGTGGTTGGGGGCACGAAGCCAGAGGTTAGGGGCTTACTTCCTGGTTAACTTTCCCTGGCCTTTCTCTCCCAAGCCTTGGCTCTTTTAAGATTCAGAAAATAATGCATAATGCCTAAGATTTCTGAAATTCCTGGCCCTGGAGGACTTCACTACATAAAAGAGCCAGGATTTTCAGGCTGACCATTTCAGCATCAGTCCATTTCCCACTTCCTGATTCAGAGCTTCCAGGATTTGTAATGCCTGTAGACATTTTTTTTTTTCTCTCTCGTTTAAAAGCAGCCATTGAATGAAAAAATAAATAGCAAAATCCCCATCCCAGAAGTTTTACTTCCTGTTGTACAACTGAGCTCTGAAAAGTAGCTTCACAAGTTTAGGCTCTTGTTTGGGCTATTTCAAAGGAATTCTGGAGATCTTTTTGTTTGGAAAGGCTTAGTATGAAGGCGATAAAAGAACTTCATTTTAATCAGCACAGAAATGTACAGGCTAAATTTTAGGTTCCTCCTTAGTTTCATGGTGTGTATGGGAATATAACCCAAGCCGTGGTAAGCTCGCCAGGGCTCACAGACATTTGCAACAATGCCAGTGTTTCCCTCATCATGTTAGCATTTATTTTTAAGACTTAACTCAGGTACAAATTACATTTTGCGAATATAAAAGAAGTGGGGATATTTATGATTCCTGTAACAGGGAAGAAAGATCCAAAGTAATCAAGAAAATGATGGAATGTTAGACTTCACATTTTCCCATCAACCCTTCTCATTAGATAAAAATGTGGATCAGCAAAAGTGTCTCAAATTCGGATGCTTCCGTGCTACGAATTTTATTCCTCCTGTTTGAAAATTCTAGTCTCATCTGTGATAAAAGTCTTAACATTTGGAGAACTACAAGAACCTTTTCAGCTTTAAGGGACGATGTCTTGGCCACTGAAGCGGTCTCAGGTTAACTAATTCTGGTCCCAGAAGCTTTTTTTCTGTGGTGAATGGATCCCCCGACTCCAGCCAAATTCAGATGCCTAAAAAGTTGAAGCAGGCTGTCTAGTGATACTTGATCTGGGATTTCATGAGGATTAATGAAGATATTTCTGGGTGGAATTCCTGATGTCCAGCTTCCATTCTGTAGCTCAGTACCCGTTCCTCGGAGGTGCGGGGCTGTGTTGTCATCTGGGAGGGTTTTCAGGTGCTAGTGCCTGCCTTCTCTGGGGTTATGACAGGCTCTATTTGGAGCGCACGTGGTTTTACACAGGTAATTGATAGACTGGTGGAACAGCCCATTTTCTGGGGAACTCTTCCTAGAGGTCATAAACAGGAGACAGGTCTTTCTGTTTTGTCTTTCCTCAACCTCTCATCCAGTAGAGAAACGACAGTTCTCCTATCTGTAGTATTTTTGGGCCCTCTCAACAATAAAAATTGGGGGGAAAAACCCTCAGGTCCCTGGGTGTGACTTTTAGTTTCTCATGATTTTTTTTTTTTAAACACGAAGACCTTTGATTCTTAGTAGTCTTACACATCGTCTTTGGAAACAGCTGTGTTTATAAGGAAATAGGTGGTAACTGCTGGATTCTCCCACGTGGGGTACATGCTGTCAATTACAGTGAGACATGCCTGCCTCCCCTCTGGCTGATGAAGAAATCTTTCCAGTTTCTGCCGACGGTATAGAGAGAGCTCTGGGGAGCAGGGTGCTCTGAATTAGCAGGCAGGGCAACTGCTTTTTTAAGGCCCCTGTTCATTCTGCAAAACAGTAGATGTGCAGGTACCTAAGAAGCACCCCCTGTGTGCTAATTAGTTTTGAATTTTGCATGTGTGAGGCCAGTGTCTTTTTTCAGTCTGGAAATCTAGCAAGCTCCCTTTCCGCCTCACCCAGTGAACTTTCCGTTGTCAACGAAGCTTCTCTGAAAAATATTTGTGTAAGCGGTGGAGCCGTGCTTCTCTTGTCCAGAGAGGGCCGTCTTGGGGGCACAGACAAGTTTAATTGGCAGAATGAGTGAGCGGTGGTCTCCAAATGGTCAAGATGTTAACTGCCGTCTATAGCAAACCTAGGTGTTTAAAATTAACAGTGATAAATTCTCAGCTTTTGGGGAGAGCAGATTTTAGATGCACTTTAAAGTAATTACCACGGAATGAATCTGATTCTTGCATTGAAACAGGATTTGTTATCAAATCAATCTACATGTGCCAGACGGACAGAGCTGTGGTCACAATTGCTTTAGTCTAAAATTCTGAAATGTGGAACTGAAGGCTCCATGAAAGCAAGAATTGTGTTCGCTGTTGGGTCCACGGGACTTGGCACATGGTGGGTTTTCTGAAATATGAATTAGAGAACTTATGGTCACGACCCAAGCAGAGCTTCCTGCCTTCATCCACTTACTGCACTCCCAGTAGAGCCCACTGCTTCCTGTAGACGAGACCTGTAGTCGCGAGGGTTCAGATGGCTCTGAGAGTTGATTAACAGTCTTATGTGCATATGGCAGGACGACCAATTCATATATTTGACCTGTTTAAAGATAATGGGCTGCTCTGATGAACAATGAACTCTAATTAGGGACAAATTTGCCTGCTACCTTATACTATAATTACTAAGTTTATTGCTTTTTTTTGAATTATAATAGTAATAAATAGTTATCAGGGGAAAACTAGAAACTATTATTAGGAAAAAATGAAAATAAAAATCATCTTTAATCCGTCAATCTAGAGGTAACTGTTGTTAATATTATGCTGTCATTTCCTGAGGTCTTTTCCCCCCAAACTTATGTGTGTATGTATTTTTGAAGATAAAATGGATGTAAAAAATCTGATTTTTATCTTCGTTTTCCCCGCTTTGCATCACACTGTGAAGTTTTGTCTGTTGCATTAATATTTTTATCATCGGGAATATGGTCTTTAGTGAAATAATTAAAATGAAAATTATGATTGTATAATTGCTAAATTTAAGCATTTTACATTTTTTGCCATTAAAAGTAATGTGATAAAATCATGTGTATTATTGTTTGTGTACTACTGATTATTTCTTTGGGTTAGATTCCTAAAAGTTGGAAGTTTGGAGTACTAGGAATTTTTTTAAGTGCACATACTTGTGATCCTAGATAAATATGCCAAGTTGCTTTCCAGAATACTCGTTGAAGCTCCCAGCAACAGTGCCTGTCACCCATTCTCTTCAGCAGTATTGAGTGCTGAATGGAGCCTTGCATTTAAAAATTCTTATCTCACTGTTTAACTTCCTTTTTTAAAATTATTGATGGGGTCTTCATTTTTCTTTTTTTACCCTGTTTTTCAATTGGATTATTTATCCATTCACTCTTACAGGTTTGTGTAGACCTTTCTATTTAAAGGTGTTTTGCCCTGTGCTCTCTCTATGGCAAATATTCCTCCTGGTTTGCTTTTTGCTTGCTTTTATTTTTTCACTTACTGGAACATACAGTGTTTCATTTTAAACACAGAATAGCAGTCTCTTCATTATGGTCTTTAATCCTTTTGCTTAGAAAGTTTATACTCATGTCAAAATCAGCTAAATTTACTCATGCCCACTAACTTCTAGTTTATGTTTCATCCTTTTCTTTTGGTTCTTTAATGCTTCTAGGATTTATTTTGTATTTAAACAAAGTGAGATACCTCCCCCGTTTGATTATTCAGTTTTCCCAACATGGTGATGTTTTATTTTTATCTTCATTGGATTATCTAATACATTTTATATTATAGGATCTATTTTATAGCTATCTTTTCCCACTGATCTGTGTGCTGTTTGGGGTAAGATCATACTATCTTATATGTGGTAGCTTCATTATATATATTAACATCTTCTAGGAAGAATCTCCACTGAGTTAAATGTTTTTGAAGAAGCGTTCTTCCACATGAAGATTTGCGTTTGTGTGTGTTTTGTTTTGTTTCACAAGTTGTCTTCTCCATCACCCTCCTGAAAGAGAAAAAATCCATTGGATTTTGGTGGTGATTGTTAATAAATCAATTTGGGAGAAATAACATTTCTGCATATTTGGGTTCTCGTTCAAGGGCATTTCATGGCTTTCTCTTTATTCAACTTTTATTTATATATTAAGGAATCATAGAAAGTCACAGAGGTTTATACTTTGGGGATATTCCTAGGTAATTAACACTCTTGTTGCTACTGTGGAAGGAGTCTATTCCCCTTTATATCTTTTAACCGATTCTTGCTTGTGTGTGAGAAAAGCTATGCAATTTTGTGTATTTTTCTTATATTTACCCAACTCATTAATTGCTTTTGTTAAAGTTTTCTAGTTGATTCTCCTGATTTTTCCATACAGAGAATCACTGATAACCAGTTAGGATGATTTTGTCTCCACTTTTTCAATACTTAACTCTGTTTCAGGTATGTATCATTTAGGAAGATAAATGGCTGCAAATAACAGGAAACTGCCTGATAAAGGCTTTAGCAGTCAGGGCTGCTTTTTCTCAAGTTCAGGAAGTCTAGAGGGACCTGCAGTGTGCTCCAAGAGGACATGGAGGACCAGAGTCCTGGCTTCTGTTTTTCCATCCATCCATGTGTCTTTGGTCCTCATGTCACAAGATGGTCCCTGTGCTTCCAGGCATCACATCTGTGTTTCAAGCAGGCAGGAAGGGGAAGGTATAAAGGCAGAGGGCAAAAGGACAGAATGACTTGCCAGAAAGCCCTGCTTAGCCAGCTGTCCCTTCCTTTCGTGGCCAGAGCTGAGTCACCCCTGGCTAGAGGGTGGGAGGTGGTAAGTGGCTTGCCTGGGTGGGGGTGGGGGTGAAGCTAAGCAGTGTTTTTGGCCGCAGGGTCTTATTGCCTTGGCTGGTACGTCTGAAGTGTTAAATGCAGATTATGGGCATGTTTGTCATTTTGGCTTATATTAATGGTAATACCTCTGATATTCCTCAATATGTATCATATCTTTTGTTTTATGAGAGGTTTTCATCATGTTGAAAGATTCATCTGTCTAGTGTTCATGGGTGACTAATTAGGGACGGATGTTGAATGTCATCAGATGTGGTTTTGGCATTCATTTAGATTCAGATGTTGTTATTATACCTATTAAGGTGATGTGGAAATAGATTACCTGGTAGTAATTCCTCAAATTCTTGGGGTAGACTATTTTTGGTTGTGGTAGGTGACTGCTTAGATTCCTAATTAAATTTGGTTTGCTTACATTACATTTAAAATTTTTCTCATGTCTAAGTTTAAGTGAGATAATCCTGCGGTTCTTTCTATGCTGTCTTTTCCTAATTTCGCTATCAGGTTTTCACTGGCTTTGTAAAATGAGTTACTAATGATTTTCCTTTTTTACCTTCTCTGCAACAGTTGATATAGTGTGGCAATACAGTGTCCTCTGAAGGCTTGAAAGGACTCACTTGGTAAGCAGTTGGAGGCTGATGCTTTTAAAAATGAATTTTTCTGCGACAGCTTTAAAAAATTCTTCCAAGGGTATTGGTCTCTTCCAGGTTTCTGTTTTTTTGTTGGTTTGTTTTTTAATCAGTTTTGGTAAGTTAAAGATTTCCAACAAATCAATTTCATCACATTTGCAAATTATGGCTTAGTGGTCTGTGGAGTTTTCTTTATGCTGTTATTTCTTCAGTATCTGCCTTCTCATTTCTGTTTATGGTCACTTTTCTCTTTTATTCTTCATTAGACCTGCCAGTGCTTTCTTTGTTTTGTGCCTTCCTCTCTGCCCCCAAGAACCAGAAATAATTACCTCTTTCTTTCAGCTTCCTTAGTATTTTTCTTATGTTAGGGTTTTGTCTCTTTGCAGGTCTGCTTTGCTGACAGATGGGGATCTCCTTGAGAGCGAGTGCCCTGTCCCCTTTCCCTGCTCTGCGTCTACCAGGCACATGACACACACCTGGTTGTTTAATTCTTGGTTCTCTGCCTAGGTCTTTGCATCCACCATCAGTCGTTACTATGGTTATAAGGGGGTTTTTCTTTGATTGCAGTCTGTGCAGTGGGTGTTGCATTGACCTTGCAGACTTTATGGAGAGGAAGATGCTTGCATATTTGGGTTCATCCCAAGGGGTAGCCCCTGGATAAACGTCCAAGTGGAGGTAGCATCGTGATTTGCTGGATATCTGGGGAGTTCCAGAGGGCGGCTTGGATGGCCTCGGGTGGTTCATGGCTGCAGAGGTGGAAACAGAGTTGGGATACCATCACCCCGGTGATGTTTAGACGTGAGAGATGGCTTAGATCCTCTCAGGGGCTCATGCTCCAGCCTCAGGGCTATTCTTGGAGGTGTCGTGTCATGCTCGCCACCTAAGTGGAGAATCTTAACTCTACGTAAGTCTTGCTCAGTTTAATTTGAAAATTCTGCTCACGTCTCTGATTTAGACCTACATGAAGACAAGATCCTTGAATTTAGGGTCTTTTTTCTGATGTCATCTGAATTATTGTTTGGTACATGTGACCACGAGGAGATTGTCATTATTCAGCATGGGTGGAGTTGAGGAGGACAAATGGTATGACTGCTGTTGGGTCATGTAAAATCCATCTGGAATTATGATAGGACCCTTGTACTTCCTTTGGAGCTGGGTGATTTTCCGTGCAGGGTGGAAAATGGTTAGGAAGGAGTTTGCTGCCCTTGAGGAGGTCCTCAGACCCAGGGTCATCCGGGGGCAGGACTGATGAATGAGCGACAGGGTGGGTGTGTGAGCAGCCTGCGCGCTGGAAACCTGCATGGGGCCTGCCGCGGTCAGCTGGTCCCAGAGGGTGTTCAGTGATGATCTGGTTTGGCGTGATTTTAAGTAACTTCCATCCCCCAATTAATACCAGGACTCTTTCATTCATAAAGGGGATCTGAGTTGTTTTCCAGGAAGGGCTGGGAACATTCTAGTAGAAATGTTTGTTGACAGTATTCCTGCTGGGTGAGCTGGAGTTCCAAGGAATCCGACTATGTTGAAAACACATATCTGTGCTCTTGGATTGTTTGTTCATGGGGAGAGTGTCAACTACAATTATAAGGGGAGTCTTTTTCTTTAAATAGTTGATTCAGAAACGTTGGAGGTTTAATTGAAGAACTTGTCTACATTTTTACAGTTTCCTTAGGGACATAGAAACTAATATCTTTCTCTGGATTGCTTTTAAAATTTGTATTTAATGTCTTGTTTGGGGGCCTCAAATGCAATAGGTGATTATACTGAACTTCTCTTACTGTGCATTTTACTCCAAGTGGGCTCTTGGGCAGCACTTTCCTCCCTAGAGTTGATTAGCTCTTGTGTCAGTGACCTCTTTACCTGCCAGTTAATCTCCTGTGCACTACATGGTGCTGGGGTGATTGGTTTATCTTTCTTCCCCCCTCCATTGTTAAAGGGGTTCTTTAAGAGCGGGGAACATGTTCTTAGCTTCCCTAGGGTCTGACAAAGTGCCTGGCACATAGTAGGTGTTCATTCAGACAGGTGGAGTTAAGTTGATGTGACAAGGGTTTTAGAGGCTAGTTTGGGTGTGTGACTTCGAAAGGAGATAAAGTGACTTTGCAAGGATACACCTCAGTGATTCCTCTAGTGATCTGGCTGTGTATTTTAGGATTCGAAAAGTAAAGTGTTCGGTTTAGTAGACTAAGTCTTTCGCAATCTCATGTTATCTGGTTCTGTTGAATCTCCGTCATCCTGGATTTGGGGGCTGTTCCTGCTTAGGAGGCAGGGAGGTGACTGGCAAGTCCCCTGGGTTCTGCAAGGGGACGTCTGCTCCTGTGGGCACTGCCCAGCTGGTCACAACCTGTTTACTGCCATTGGTTTTTAAGGGATGAGGTAATCTTAGCTCAGCCTAGTTTCCTATAAAATAGTTTTTTGTTTGTTGAGGAAATCGTCCATTGAAGTTTTTGAGATGTTAGGGATGTTGCGAACTGCAATCAAGTGGATATCCTCTTATGTAAGTGCATCTGACAGGCCAATTTCACAAGCACATCTCATGAGTACACAGTTGGATGGCAAGGTTTATTGTTTAAAGTTTTTTGTTTTATGTGTGTATGTTTTAAGTAGGGAAAGAAAGCCTCTATATGGAAACCACATGGTTTCAGAGGTCAAGAAATGGCACAGAATGATTCCAATGGCATGGATGTTAGAAATCTGGACATCATCCCTCTTACTCTCCGACGTCTGATCTCTGGGATGTTGAGACAGCTGTTAATTGAACTAGTTGTTCAGAATATTGAGATGTAGTGAAAATGCAAGTATTGTGACCACCTGCTGGTATAGATCCCCAAAATAGTGCCAGAGGCTGGGGGCTGGGGAGGTACTCTCCTGAGCAGTGTCTTTACCAACTTGGCCTTGGGCTAAGCCAAGTGCTTTATTCATTTGCAAACAGTGCTGCCCATCCCTTAGCCAGTTGTTAAATCACTTTGAATGTGTTGACAGCCTCAAAAAGTCACAACTTAGAAAAAAAAGTTCAAATTTGGAAAAAAAAAATAAATGTAGGGAAATAATCTCCTAGTGAGACAACTTCTGCCTAAAAAAAATGAAAGATTTAAAGACATAAATTCTGTGTTATAAACAACTTGTAATTTTGATCGTTTTCAGTTGTAGCTCCAACAGCCTCTACGATAGATCTTAAATATGTTTATCACAGCTGGAAAAATGTTTTATTGTCATCTCTGTTTATCCTAATATGCCACCTACTCTGTTGTATCTTTGTGTCTCACTGTAGCTCCGCTTCTTTGTTTTATGTTTTTTATTTTTTTTAACATTTTTTATTGATTTATAATCATTTTACAATGTTGTGTCAAATTCCAGTGTTCAGCACAATTTTTCAGTCGTTCATGGACATATACACACTCATTGTCACATTTTTTTCTCTGTGAGTTATCATAACATTTTGTGTATATTTCCCTGTGCTATACAGTGTAATCTTGTTTATCTATTCTACAATTTTGAAATCCCAGTCTTTCCCTTCCCACCCTCCACCCCCCTGGTAACCACAAGTCTGTATTCTCTGTCTGTGAGTCTATTTCTGTTTTATGTTTTTTAATAGAAGGGGGGCAGATGAATGCAAACGATACCTAGAAACTGAAACCGGAAAAAAAAAAAAAAAACAAACAAACCAATGTATTCAGTCAGTGCTCTTTCCAGGTTATAGCTGGACGTCAGCTGGCAGCTTCCAAGCTGTGGTTTATTGAATAATACTTAATACTTAGCACAGCCCTCAGTGAAGATCTTTTTATGGACTTTTCTGAATGTTTTACAAACATAACTAAAGCTTATCCAGATGAGGGCAGAGAGCTTTCTTTATTTTCTCTTTTAAAAGGAGCAAAATTCGGCCATCGGGATGCTACGGTTTAGCAAATAGATAGAGAATTGTGGTTGGAGGAGACCCGCCGTTTGCTGAGACTGTGCCTGTGAGTTGGCCTTGGTAAATCTGGGCTTGCAGTCCACCCCTCGTTAGTATGTAGTAACTGATTTGGGGCAAATTGTGTAGTCCCCCTGGGCTACTGGATATTTGGGAAACCCTTTGAAGAGTTGGGCCCCACAGTACATGCTCCACGTATACATTTTTCCCCCTTCCTCTTCTTATCCTCCAAACTTGAGATCTTTCCTGCATGGTTTTTCATAGCTTTGATTTTTGCCCTGACACTCTGCACATAATTGGGGGCCATTTGTTAACATAATTTGAAAATTGCAAATTCATTTTAATAATATCTTAGGCCAAGTGTAATGAGGAAAGTCAGTTTTATGGGCCCAAATCATATTACAAAGCCAAATGGAAACCAGTTTCAGATTATTTGAATTTATCAGTTTCTTTGCCATTCCACTCCATGCATCCTAGAAGATCGAATTTCACAAGATTGAAAATCTGGAGATTGATTGGCTCCTAGCATTTCAGAATTCCATCTAACTTTTCAGCTGGAACTCTTGGCTTTTAAGAACAGTGCTTCATTTGAATTCATAGTTCACCTCACCATGATTTCTGAGAAGTGAATGGGAATTTGGCTGGCAGGAATGGGAGCCCAGCAGTGGTGCGCTGTGGTCGTTGGACCCCCAGGAATCGACCTCATGGGTCCTTGCTGAGATTGCAACTTACAGGACACAGACCACCCCCCCAACCCCCAACAATTTCTTGCTTGAGTTGATCAGTGCAGGAGGTGAAGGGGACCTAGGCTCTCCCTCCGCTGGGGGTTCCTGTCCTTGGCTTCCTGCTGGGCTCTGCTTCCCAGTGATACCCTCCTGGGTCTCTCCTCCTCTGACCTGTCCCGTGTCTGCCCTTTGGCATCTTCCCAGGGGCCCGCCACAGCTTCTTTCCTGGGCCTCTGGGAGCAGCCCCATCTGGCTCAAACATGTCTGTATTTGCTAACTGTCTGCGTAGGGTCTTGCTGAAAATGCTTTTTGAGAGCTGGGCCCCCGGGTGGTGCCTCCAGGGACTGCAGAAGATGGGAGAAGAGTGCACAAGAGACCAGCACGCTCCCGTGTGCAGATCTGTTCAGGGCTGGCAGTGGGTCCCAGCGGTCAGCAGCCACCCCTCCCTGCACCCCTTGAAGCCTGATCACCGGGCCTTGGGGTGGCAGCCTTCTTGCTTGGGGTGGGGCAGCTACCAGTGTCTAAAACTACTTTGAACTTTAATTAGAGCAGTGTCAGGAGCAATTGAGGGCAATCCCTGCCCCCCCCCAATTTTAGGGGAAAAAACACAAGAAACAAAATTACATGTATTATAACATAATATTTACCATCTTAGCCATCTTTACATGTACAGTTCGATGACATTAGATACATTTCACATTGTTGTGCGGCCATCACCACCTTTCATCTCCATCCAAAGCTTTTTCATTTTCCCAGACGGAAACCCTGGACTCATTAAACACTAACTCCCCATTTCTGCCTCCCCCCAGCCCCTCACAGTGACCAGCCATGCATGCAATGCTCCCTCTCACTCCCTACACAGACTGTTACCTGCCAGTGTCACAGCGCTACTATTTCACGTTGTGCCGTTGTGCAGAATTGGCACGTTATGGGAATGATATTATACACTTTTTTGGGGGGGCGGGTGTCAAGGCTTGCCTGTTCTGGGTGTGCTGCATATTCTCTAGAAGCACCTCTGCTTGGCAGCATGAGATGGGGGCTTCATTTCTGCCCTGCCACCAGCTAGTGGAGGCATTTTGAGAAAGTCACCTAACCCCTCAGTGGGTTCCCCTGCAAAGTGCTATTAAAGATGCTTCAGGCTCCAGAGCAGCTGGTTAGTGATCTGTGACTGGAGGCCCGAAGATGGGGTTCAGAGGACCTCATGAAATTGTATGCAAGCTCTTTGCAAGCCTAATTCTTTTAGAGTAAAGGCCCCTGGTTTTTATCAGACTTTCTGAGAGACCCCGGTCCTTAAATAAGAAACCATGATTAATCTCAGAGGCTCCCTTTTAACCCCCCCTGCATCTGGGCGGTCCCTCCGTGGCCGGTGTTTCCTGCCTCCTGCCCTCCTCTGTGCTGTGGGTAGTGACTTTGGCTCACCCGGTTGCCAGTAGCAAATACGCAGCAGCTCAGCCAGTGTTAGCAAAATTAAATCACTCCGAAAAAGAATCAATGTTAGTGAAATTAAGTCACTTGATCTTAAAAGCAACATGGAATAGCAGTTTTTCATATTTATTGTGCTATTTCTTCCTTCTAGATATCTTACGGTTCTTCCTGTCTGTCTGCTTTTGATGTTCTTTCAAGGAGAAACAGCTTTGGACAATTGCAGTAGGTTTTTGGATACCGCAGTTGGGGGGACCCAAGGGGTGGTCCTAGGTTGATTACTCAGAAAGTACTAATCCAAAATATTAGACTCTGTTTACTGCAGGAGGAGGCCTTGCATAGTTTAAAGATGATTCAGAAGGCAGGTTAGGACCTTGCCTTACTTCTCTGCCGTTATGTGTATCAGTTTCCAAGTTCCTGTAGTTTTGCCAGGATGCTCCAGGGAGACTGATGTCCTTTCCCGCAGACCCTGTTGGAAAGAGGGGTTCTGTCGCCAGCGGTCCAGCCAACTTGTGAGTGAGGGCTGGGGGCCACGTCCCAGGACGCTCCTTGGTGGCGCCCTCCCTCCACCTCTGGCGACCACTAGGCTGTGGGCAGAGGTGGGTTGGTGTCTCACCCTAGAAGCAGAATTACAAAATGTTTGTCGGCTCCTTTGGGTGTGGTTTGGGGCCAAGGAGATGGAGCAAGTATGAAATGAACTGTGAGGATTTATTGTCATTTTGATGATGATTATTATTAAAAAATACATGCTTCTGGTAAAACACTTAAACAGGAGGTGAAGAGCAAAATTGCCGAGCTCTGTCCACCCCCACCCTTCTCAGATTCTTCCTTCTTGCATCCTGTTTCCCAGAGGTAAGCTTCACAGATACTCACTGCACATCGCAAGTCACAAACATGCTGCGTCCTGGGTGTTTTTTAAATGTAAATGTGCAATTTGTGGTTTTTCAAGGTAATATATCTTGGATAACTTCCTGGAGCTGAGCAATCTGACTTGGTCTTTACAATGGTTTTGTGTGTACAAGTAATGTATGAATGTGTGCTCCTTGTAAAAAAAAGCAACACAGAATCAGAGTAGAGGGGACAGCTCCCTCCCCCACCCCGGTTACCCACTGCCACCAGGGTAACCACTGCCGACAGCTCAGTGAATGTCCTTCCAGGCGCGCTGTCCTGTGTGTTTATACACCCGGGTGGGTGGGGAGGGAAGCAGCCACAGAGCAGTCTGGATAGTTTAACAACAACAACAACAAAACATAAATAGGATCCCTGTTGTCATGAGTGTCTCTTTTCCTCTCTCCGTCTCTCTCTGTCTCTTTAAGTGAACTTTCTCTGTTACGATAGTTTTAGACGATGCCAAAGTTGCCCCGACAGCGCAGAGTCCCTGTCCGCTCCTAACAGCTTCCCCTTTACATCCTGCGTTGCTGTGGTCCATGTGCTGCAGTGAAGGAGCCAGAAATACCACATCACCATTAATTAAGGAAACTCAACACTTTATTTCAGATTTCACCAATTTTTGCCCTGTGTTCCTTTTCTGTCCCAGGATCCCTCATCCATTCATTTAGTTGTCAGGTGTCCGTCAGCTCTTCTGGTCTGTGATGGTTTCTCAGACCTTCCTTGTCCTTGGTAGCAGTGCATTGAGGAACACTGGTCAGAGTTTATGCAGAGTGTCCTTCAATTTGGATTTGTCTTCTGGTTATCCTGTGGTTAGACTGGGATCCTGGGGTTTTTTTGGGGGGGCGGTGGGGAAGACCCCAGAGGGGAGGTGCCCTCTGACACAGCCTGTATAGGGCACACTGTCAACATGACTTATCCCCAGTGATGTTAACCTTGACTGCGTGGCTGAGGTGGTTTTTATTAGACTTTTCTACTGTAAAGGGCTTAAAAAAATCAGCAACATATTGATAGTCTCTGTTCTTTTTAATTGCTCTGTATTGATCACTGTAAGTAGACCTTGCAGTTTCTTTAAAAGATGGACATTGAGGTGGTTTTCCAGGCTTTGATTTTATAAGTAAGATTCCAGGGAATGCTCTCACACTTATCTGTCTGCTCCACCCATATAAGGGATGGTCCCTAGAAGAGGAGGGACTGGGTCAAAGAGTGAAGGATGGGCATTCGGATTTGTGGGTGGGTGTGGTCTCCAGAATGGCTGCGCACACGTATTCTGACCAGAATTAGGACAGTCCCTGTGCCCCAGGTCCTCACTTAAGCTTAGTTTTGTGAGATTTGTAATTTTTGGCTCTTCTGATAAATTTGAAATGTTTTAGTTCGTATTTGTCTAATTAGCAAAAGTGTGTTTATAATCCCAGAAGCCTGACTGTGGATGGATGACCAAGAGAACCAGACTCTCCAGGAGCACTTGAGAAACCAAGCTCTGCTAGAAATATAAACCAGATAGAGGTCTTTTCCCCAGGAATCAGAGCATTTATCTGAAATCTCTTTCCCCACAGCACCTACCTAAGATATTTTGCTTGGTTACAGGTCCCAGCATTTAAAAGTGGAAAACACTCAGTACCTGTTATCCCAAGTTTGTTGTTTTCCACCTGATACCTTGGTGCCTTGGTGAGAGCTGCTGCCTGACGGTGTGGGGTTTGGATGGGGAGAGGAGCACCTGGGGGCCCGGAGTGAGGGGGTCCTGGGGGGATGAGGAGTGGTCGGGCAGTGTGAGGACCCCGGGTATCCTTGGTCTCCAGGATTGTCACATTTTGCTGAGGCTTTGGCCCATGTCCCTTTGTTCCGTATCTCCTTTCCCAAGGTGCAGAGAGCAGGAAAATGCTGGTGGAGAGGTGTAGTAGTGCTCCCTAAGCCTGAGGCCAGCCCCTGTGACCACCCTGTTCTTACTGCCCCCCGGATTTGCCACCCACCAGCTGCAGCCACTGGGCCATGACCAGGAGGCCTGTTAAGCCTCAGAGGCTGAGGCTGGGTCTGGGGTGAGCAGAATGCAGTGGGCACAGAGGCAGTGTTGGCTGTGGGTGGGCTGGCGCTGCCTGTGAGTGGGGCCACCTGTGCATGGGGCGACAGGATTTACCTTCTGATTGCAGGAACTTGAGCTTTTGTTTAGACTTCTTCCTCCTTTGAAGAACATTTTTATCTTTTTTTTTTTTTTAAATTGAAGTATAGTCAGTTATGATGTGTCAATTTCTGGTGTACAGCACAATGTCCCAGTCATGCATCTACATCCATATATTCGTTTTCATATTCTTTTTCGTTAAAGGTTATTACAAGATACTGAATATAGTTCCCTGTGCTATACAGAAGAAATCTGTTTTTTTTAATCTATTTTTATATATAGTGGTTAATATCGCTAATTATCAGAGAAATGCAAATTGAAACTACAATGAGGTACCACCTCACACCAGTCAGAACGGCCATCATTAAAAAGTCCACAGACGATAAATGCTGGAGAGGGTGTGGAGGAAAGGGAACCCTCCTACATCTTAACGCCATACTTGGAGCTGGGTTCCGCGTCCAGCATGCCCTGCTTCCAGCCTCAGGAGAGGAGAGCACTGTGAATGGGGGCCCAGGGGCAGCGGAGGCCCACCTAGTCCAGTGCTGCCGAGCTGAGCCATCTCCACCTCCCCTGGGATCGCTTGTTCCCTAATGGAAGGATCATCAGTTTTCCATGTTTCCCTGCTGTCCAGGGTAGAATTCTAAAAGAGCACCCTGCTTTAAGAGGGTGGACACGGGAGAAACTTTGGACTCTCTGAGTGCCTATGGTGGCGCGGCCCAGTGGCACCTGTCTCATTTCTGGTTTCCATTTGGAAGCATGTCCATTGTTCAGTACCAAGGGGCACTTGAATGTATCCCAGTGCACTCCATTGCCACACTTTTATGTATCCAGGGTTTTTAGCATAATTGTTTTTGTCTGTACCATGCTGCTGACCTTTAAGCAAGTTAACATAGTATGTGATGGGTGTAAGGGTGCAGGGAGACTGAACTGGAGGGTATCAGGGGGTGGCCCACGGGACCATTTGTTTACATGCACCTGTCCCATGCTGGCCTCTTTAGTCCTCTATGATGGTCCATCCAGTGGGCATGCCTGTCACCCCTTCCACGAGAAGGAGCCTTGGGCAGGCTCCAGGACCCCAGCTGTACTGCTGTGTGGCTTTGTGAATGTCTGCCACCCTCCTGGAGTGAGGGGTGGTAGCAGCCTGGCATCCCCTCCTTTCTCTTGGGACCTCAGCCTGCAATGCTCCCCTGGCCCCAGCTACCCTGAGCCTGCTTGACTGCAGCGCCTGGGTGAGAGGGATGGAGATGCTGTGGCCGCATTTGGCCCCGCGAACCTCGCTAAGTGGTATACTTTCAAGGCATGTGTTGCTCATGTTTGGTGGAGTTCTCCATGTTCTTCAGGATTATATGTATTCTCAACCTGAACTTGTAAAGGTAAAGAAAAGAATGCGCTTCTCAACCTCTGTGGAAGAACATACAGGTTTTTTGATTGGGTGGTAACTCTCTTAACGTTCAAGCATCTTGGTGTGATCTGCGTTTCAGCACCAAATAAAGAATGTGTGCTAAGGTCAACGGGGCTGACTTCTCTGTGACTTGCCAGGGGAAAGTCGGACCCATTTCCGAGTAGAATTGTTAGAAAGAGCAACCGAATACATGGAAGGAAGACTTTGAGAACTGAGATAAAGGCGGGTGTGTGATTTCATATGAACACAGAGGGTGATGGGTGGTAGTTGTCTGATGGAGCTGAAATCCTGGGTTCTGAATCTGTGAGCTCCACCTCTGTCCTCCAAGGAAAACATCGCCTGTGCAGGAAGAATTCTTGGAGTTGGACCAGAGTGTGTTTTCTGTCTTTTTATTTTTCCCCATGGTTTGTGAACAAAAAAAAAAGAATTTGACTTTCTGCAGTGGAATTAATGTGGGGCAAGCAACAGGATATGCTTTTCAGGGGAATATGAGGTCAGAAACAGCAACAGTTTCCCCCCAAGGCACGGTTTCATCCCTTTTCATATGGGTGGCAGTGTCCCTAAAAGGCTCTTTACAGGAGTCCTCTTTTGTCTTCGTGTGAGGAGTCAGGGCTTCAGATTGACAGAGGTGTTCACCCTCCGAGCCTTTAAAGAGACATCCACCAGGGTCGGATGGCTCTCGAGGTGCCTGGGCAGTGGGAGGACCCCTCCCCAGTCACACGCACTTGGCAGCAGCATCCTTGCCAGCCTTGCAGCGTTTTTAAGGAAGGATGCTCTGCTCTGGAATCATGTGAGCAACTCCATATTTGAGTCTGGCCCAACTCTGGCCCCTAAGGACGGAGTGATCCCAGGTGGGTCATCTGGTTGTCAGTGTCCTCAGCTGTAAATGGGGCAAATAGCACTGCCACCCGAGTTACCTGCGTGGATGAAATCAGGCTTCTAAAGTCTCAGACACATGCAGCTCCTCAGAAATCTTTCTCTCCTCCTTAGGCAGCCCAGTCTGACTTCAGATAAATTCTCCTGTGTGTTCTTACACAAAACCCCAACGCATCACACTGCTGGAGTGCTCTGCTCCCCTCCCCCATCAGCTTCACATAGAGCCTGACCAGCCCTCCCCGCTGAGACCCCTGGCATGCTTGCTTTCTGCAGCTGGTCCCATGAGTTGGATTTCAGGTCCCTGTTCCTTCCTGGCTGTCACTTGGATGTTTTCCCATTGACTCTCTTCCCTTTTGAAGTGTGGAAATAGAAACCCAGTTTGGGGGTGGGGGACTCTCCTCTGGCCCCTTACTTTACAATATCTCCCTGAGTACAGTCTTAAGACCGCCTGACTATTTTTTTTTTTTTGGCAGCCACAACGCCCATCACATACAGAAATTATATCCAATTAAATCTCCTAAGTCTTTTTCACACCTCCTACATTTGTGCATTTCTTTTTTTGCACCCAAGTGTCCAAATAGCATTATTTCCTCTCTATTGCAATTCCAATCTGTTGATCTTTTTAGCTCATGACTCTGTCATCCAGTGTATTTGCCATCTCTCCTGGAAACTTTTCATCCTTGAATTAGATAAACATTTTTATCTGTGCCATCATTCAAGTAATTGATAAAAATGTTGAAATATACAGAAAGAGCCCTGTGGCTTTCCGCTGGAGACCTTCTTTGGGCCATTCGTGAATCAGCACATTGCAGGGTGAATTGTGCGCTTAACAAGCTGTTCAGATGTAGCTCGTATTGTTTCACCGTGTTAACAAGGGTAGGATGAGATTTTAACAAGGCACTGTAGACAAAGTCCCATGTCCCCACGGTCTACCAATTTAAAAAGTCCTTAAGCCAAGGGGAAAAAACCCCACATTCCAAGTCTTCGTGGTTTATGATGGTTTGTGATCCGTGGCTTCACTTTGCAGTACTGTTTTTCTTCTGTTTCCGCCTTTGGTTGATAATACAAGAGTGCAGTGAGGAAATGTTACTCTGGTGGCGAGGGCGTCAGACTCTTATCTGGAGCAGAGTGGGACTGAATTGCTTGGGTGAAAGGCCTTTAGCTGAGCTTTTGGGGAGCCAAGGCCTGGGAGGTCCCTGGTTTAGGACATCCTCTCCTGGCAGAATGATGCACCCTTGGCATCAATAGAGAAATCCCTAACCCGGAGGGTACCAGGTCTTGGTAAAAGTCACAGCATCCCGCAGTGAAGGAGTCAGGGATGTGATCAGCTTCCAAGTGCTTGGATAAGCACACAGAGGAAGAAATACCCCTTCCTTGGAGGAGAGGTGAATCTGGAAGTTTTAGAGCAGAATAATAAATGCCAGTGTTGCAGAAGATACAGAGGCCTTTGCGAGAGTGGGAGTGAGGACTTAAGGGCAGGAGCTGGTGGGGACAGGCTGGAGTGTGGTGGACGTTTCTTGTGCTCACTCCACCTCATTTTACAAGGCAAGAACCATGTGGAGGTGCAGATATATCCGGCTCTATGAGACAAGCTGGGAACAGCCAAAGTTAGAAAAAGGATGAAATGGTGTGAGAATTCTGCCCTTGAATCACACCTGATGATGTGGTCAGCCACAGTCTGGTTTGCACGGGTGCTGCCTTGCACGTGGGGTTTTTAGCTTCTGCCCACTCTGTATCAGAGGTGTGTGCAGGTGCCTACCTGCCTGAGCATGTCTACCTGCCTTGTGTTCTCAGAGCCCATTTCCATGGGGAGTCCGTGCAGGACTCTTACTGAGGCCCCTGATTTGTGCCCTGAGGTCTCTGGCTGTGCTGGGTGCAGCCCCCACAGCATTTATAAATGCCCAGCCCACCTGTGGCAGAGCTCTGGCCAAACCTGCTTTCCTTCTCTGCTGGGTTCTCCTCGGTCCTTGGCAGTGGGTGGGCTGAATGGCCTGCTTTTATCTGTCCATTTACACTTGTGTGACCCACGTGAGGGGCAGAATAAAATGCAGTGAATATTTCCCCTATGCTTTTAAAAAATTTTACCATATTAACTTTTTTAAGCATGCATCCATGTTAAACACATTTACATTGCTTACAATCAATCTCCAGAACTCTCTGAATCTTGAAAAGCTGAAACTCTGTACCCATTAAATAACAATTCTTCATTCCTCCCTCCCCCAACTGTTCTGTTTCCTATCTCTATGAATTTGACTACTGTAGGTAGTAGTGGGATCCTACAGTATTTGTCCTTTGTGACTGGCTCATTTCACTCAGCACAGTGCCCTCAAGGTTCATCCATGCTGTAGCAGGTGTCAGAATTTCCTTCCTTTTCAAGGCTGAATAATATTCCATTGTATGGACTGACCACATTTTGTTCATCCATTCATTGTCAGTGGACACTTGGTCTGCTTCTGCCTTTTGGCTGCTGGGAATAATGCTGCTTTGGACATGGGTGTAGAACCCCCTACACTTTGGTTTGGTTACTGACTGCTGCCAGAAGGACCATCCCCAGACTCTGTATTTTTATGATAGTCATGCCCAGTGTCCCCACTGTGTTGTGAGTGCTAAGATGCTGCCTCCTGCTGGGGTCTCCCTTGGCTTCTTTACTGCTTTCTGTTTCTGGCTTCCCTTTGCCCTTCCCTGGCATGTCTTGCCGCCTCTTGCTTTCCCTCAGACCTCTCCCTCCCCTTTCTTCTCCTCTGTTTAAATCCCTGCCCATCCTGGCTCCCAGCTCCATGCTGTTCCTGCTGAAGTCATGCCAGAGCACACCTCTTTCTTGAAGCCCCTGCTGTGTGTGGCTTGTGGGGTGCACTTGCTTGCTTCTCGTGGGATAACTCCCTCTCTGGGCATCTGAGATTGGTGTCGTGTTGTGTGTGATGGTTCTCTGGCACAGGTGCGAGTTGACTCCTTGGGCCTCCAGCAGGGCTGTCATCTTGTCTGAGTGTGCATCCAGTCCCTGGTGCTGACTGTGTTAGAGGGGCTGCCGGGGAGCCCTGGGCTTCACCCTGGGGCCTCAGGGTGGAATGAGTTTAGGGCCCATCAGGACTGGCTGCTTCATGAAGGTGGGAGTGTGTCAGTTTTAATTGCCGACTTCCCAGCACCTGGAAAGTATGAGTTAGCATTTGGGCAGTGTTTTATAAGCATTTTTTGGGAGAATGGATACATCTAGTCCTGTACCCACAGGAGGAAATCAGGAGGAAACTGGGGCACAGCAGTGAAGGACCAACCCCAGGCCAAGTGGCGGGTGGTTAGTGATGGAACCAAGAGGTACCTGGTCCATGAGGACCAACCCAGTGGTCCTCCTCTCCCGCAAAAGCCACAGATCAGATAAAAAGCCCCAGCAACACAAGGGGCTGATCTTTAAACCACATCCATGAAGAATCTTGTAACAGGACAGGGGGACAGACATGCAGGGTTCCTGTGCTGATTGTCAGCTTGTTTAGATAACTGGTTAGTTGGAAGGGTACCTTTCAACTAACCAACTGGTTAGTTGGAAGGGTACCTTTCAACTTTCCCTGAAGGAAACTGGAACATCGTTGGGCCAAGTAGAATACTTTTGAAATGAGGATGTGAACTTGAATTGGAATGATAGAACGTGTCCTACAAAAGCCAGGGAGATAGAATGGGGGCCACAGGACGGGCTTTTATTTAGAAGGCTTGGCTGTTTCTGAGTAGAAAAGCCAAAATCATCAGAGAGGTGGGGCAGAAGGCAGGAAGAGCACACATTTTCCAGGTGAGGCTGCAGCATGTGTGCTCACCTCCTCGGGGCTCGACCCCTCTCCTTCTGCAGACCCCAGGGCCCCCGGTGCCATCTCCTGGCTACACAGAGTCTGCATTTGGGGGTTGAGGGTGCCGTCCCCCTGCACTACAGTGGGCCTGGGCAGTGGTGAGGAGGCTGCCCCCAAGGAGGACCCTGCAGCGGGGCTGTAACCTAGGGAATCAAGTTCCCTGGTGCTGCTTCGTCAACAAGACAACCAGCCATCGGAAGTGGGACAAATGAGAAAGGATTCAGAGGCTCCCATAAAGGCGCTTTTGAAATACAGAGACTTAGAAACAGTATTGGGCTTTCGATATTTTAAGATCAGAAAGGAACTTGGAGTCACTGTCAGAGCAGGCATAGTTGTTTTCGTGAAGACCCAGGAAAACAGTTGGTGCGCCTCTGTCAAAGCAAATACAGCTTCATTCTTCATCAATCTGCCCGGCTCCAGATGCTTTATGTGATGGGGACACTGGGACTTCTGTTCCCTCTCGTCTTTGAATTAATTCCTGGTAAAGTTTCCACTTCTCCATTGGCGAGGCAGGATGTAAGCATCTCACCAGATTTTGTTAAGTTCTTTGCCACATTGTAGCACCCTGTATTCAGGACTGCATCTTAGGTGTGCATGGATGTCTTAGATTGTGTTTGCGTGTACCATAGACACAACTTGAGTGTGGGGCAGTGAGCTTGTTCGTGGCACATTGAAAATTACACTTAATTTTTAATTTCTGTCCCCAGAGTCACCTTGTAGTGCAATCCCTGACATTCCTCTGACGGCCTTTAGTTATTGAATGTGTCAGGTGGCCGGGACTGCTATCTGCTGATGTAATGCAAACACATCCTCATTGCTACTCGCAGATAAAAGGCTTGACGTAAATTGTCTGTTTACACTTACATGGGAAATTCTACTTTAACAAACTCTGGAGTGTCAGTAGTGTTTGTTATCACAACATTGTCTTTTTTCCCCCATCTCTGGTTTTTTGGTGGGTTGCAATCTACTGAGGAGAAGCGGGTGGAAGGAAACCCAGGCCCCGTCTTCCCTGAGTGCACGGAAGATGTGCTGAGACCTTGACGCGGGGAAGGGGCTGCAGACCCGACAGCCACGGTGGGCCGGGGGGCCCTGGGGACCCTCTGTTTCACCCCATCTTCCTCTTGCTTTGCTGTGCTTTGTGAATAGTGTCTGTGGGTTGCTTGGGGATTTTCTGGTGAAGAGCAGTTGAAGAACTACAGGTGCACAGGCTTTTCCTGTGCCACGTGGCGAGTGTGGTGGGCGGGGAGGGTAGTGACAGGTGAGGGGGGTTAAAGGATTATTTTCTGGGGCACTGATTCTCACAGGGTGGTATCCAGGCCAGCAGGGCCAGCGTCAGAGGGTCGCTTACTAGAAGTGCAAGTTCTTGGGCCCTTGCGCTTTGTGTTTTACCAAGCCCTCCAGGCAGCTCTGATGTGCACTCGGGACTTTGAGGACTGTCCTTCTACCTGCAAGATGAAGTTGACCTCCTAAGCACGTGTCTCAGTCTACTTTCTAGCATCTGCCCTGCTGTCACCCTTATTCTGCTGTACTCCTGGGGTTCCCCTGAACCACCACGAGCCACCTCCAGGTACCCCTCCCTTGCCTTTCCTGGCAAGACCCTGCCCATCTTTTAGGTTGTCCTCAGGGATCCCATCCTCTGAGGAGGCTTCCTGACCTCTCCAGAGGTGGGGAGTCATGGGCCCCCTTCTTTGGGGTCCCAGAGACCCTGTCCGTGGACTATTAAAACTTTTTTCTCATTTAACTTGCCACTGGCTCGAGAAGTGGGTGCTCCGTCTCCTTGTATAAAATCAGTTACACACAGATCCTCCCCTACCCTCTTGAATCTGTGTGGCTTTCACAGAGTGAAGGGCCTAGACAGTTGTTGTGGGACTAAGTTATTGGTTCCGAGGAGTTAATTTTAAGGGAAGTAAAGAACTATTATCCTGGGCCACTGG
The DNA here is from genome assembly GCF_036321535.1 of Camelus dromedarius. Taxonomy (NCBI): domain Eukaryota; kingdom Metazoa; phylum Chordata; class Mammalia; order Artiodactyla; family Camelidae; genus Camelus; species Camelus dromedarius. Next base: position 7,443,775 of record NC_087464.1, read on the forward strand.
CTGAGACAAAAAGGTTTTGTTTTGTTGGATTTTACCACTAGAACCAGAAGTGATAACTGGTTCATGAAACATGTTTTTCTTTCATTATTTGCCTGTAGACCTGCAGGAAATTGGGGCTCATTATATTTCCCGATGTCTTTTATTTCCAACGACAGCCAAGACTGTCCCATATATTTTTTTTCTTTTGTTTAATGAGGTGGAGTTAACTAGGTTTATTTATTTATTTATATTTGGAGGAGGTACTGGGGATTGAACCCAGGACCTCATGCATGCTAAGCACATGCTCTACCACTTGAGCTGTACCCTCCCCCTTGACTGTCCCATATTTTTAAAAAAGAGTTGCTCAAAGTGAAAATTCTTAGTGGAATTGTGTCGGAAGGCTAATCCATGGTTTTGCTCATTTCCCCCATTATTGTATATTAGTAATATTTAAATTGAGACAACACAGTGGATGAATATTTTTACTAGTGTTTAATTTATATAGTGATAGTGCTTCAGGCTTATTACTGTCGACGGGAGCACGAAAGTTCTTAATCTGATCCTATGTTGGCTCCTGTTGGATAGGTATGAACAGCCCATTTTGCAGGTATGAAGAATGAGGCTTCAAGAAGGGAAGGATGTGACCCTTTGAGGGCAGGAGCCAGGCAGTGGCATTCTGGGTCTCTGACCGGAGTGACTGTGTGTTTCTAGGACCCAGGGTTGGGTTTAATGTAGAGTGTATAATAGAGTTGTAATTGGATTTCTTGTATAGCTCTTCCAAATTCTTAGATGCCCAGCTTTTGGGGGTTTTCTCTGCCAAGTGTTTTTCATTAGCCCTTCTTATATTAGCAATTCTTAGGTCTTTATTTTCCAAATATGTGTAGCTTGTTTATGCCATTCCCGCAGATCCCTAGAGCAGAAAGTCTACCTTTTGATGTTTTAAAAATACCTAGGAATTTTAGAGGAATAGTATTTCTTTCAACGGGAAGACTTTATTTAAAATAGTACTTTTGGTGCAGTGAATTCTGTCCCCTGCAGCCCTGGCCCACCCGCCTGTCTGCCTGCTTCCTTCCCTCCAAGGTGGCGGGGCTTGGGGGCCAGACCACCGCCGGCCTGGCCTCTCCAGCCCTCTCCCTTCCCAGGCCCCTGCCCCCCGCGGTGCTGGTCCTCCGTGGTTTGGTCCTGCTGTTGTTGGTCCCTGGCTTCAGGCTGCTGCCTAGGCCACCTGTCCCTACCATCCAGCTGTGTCCTTTCCCTCTGCTTCCTGCCTGCCTTCCACTCCATGAGCGTCCCTGGTTCTTCATGGGCCAGCCTGAGATCTCACGTTCCAGTGCCTTTCCTGAGGTTTGCGAGTTCTTTGACTACCTGCTGCTTTGAAAGGGGAGAAGCAGTGCTTTACGATTTCCTTTTCACCGTCAGCGAGTCGCAGGCCGGGCGTGCCTCCCCTTGCTCCGCCATGTGGGACACGCGCCCCTTCGATGATCCTGCTACTTCGCAGCAGGGGAGCATGCTGTAGTTTCGCTTTCCTGTTTGTGGCTTGTGCCTTCCGAGCCCTGTGCTGTCATGCGTGGTCCAGCTGGGTTTTCCCTCTTCTGTTCCTATCACAAAACAGCCCAGAGACTGACAGTGTCACTCACGGAATCCAAGGCAGCTGGTGGCCATGCCCTGCCTTGCACTTTGTGACTTGGGCTTACGTTTGCCTCAGGAATAAGCAGGATTTTTTCCTGCTTTTTTCTTTTTCTTCTGTGAATGGGGAGAAAAGTGTCCAGTGTGGGGGCAGCTCTTTCATCTGAAGCAGCTGTTGGTCCCTGCCCCATAGGGTGGCTTCTGCGCACGGAGTGGTCTGCACTGGCTGCGGATGGGAGCCAGGAGGCAGTGGAAGTGATTCTTCCCTGCTGTCTGTGTTGGTGGCAAGAGAAAACCTTCAACAAACTTCAGTGTGAGTCTTCGTGCTCTTCTCCTGGGTGCTGAAGTTTCTGGTCTGTTGGAAATGGTAGCCAGCAAATTGATGCGAACACTTCATAGCATGATCAGACAGACCCATGGTGAGTACAGCAGTAGACTGCATCCAAGGACACCTCTATAAAGACTTCTGTTTATTATTTAGGAGCAAACATACTTAATTTATAATGGCATAGAAGGAATAGGAATGTTTAGGGCTGGGCACAGGAAGAAATAAATAGTACACAAGGAAAAAAAATAAAAGACTTTCATGTTGAGTCCTTGGCCTGAAGCTGGGGCATGCATCTTGGTTTTGAGAGTACTCTGGGGACAGATACCCACCAGATTCTGTGTTCTCTCCACTTCACCTCAGGCTGACTTAACCTAAGAGTGGAAACCAGGATGCGAGCCTCGCGTTGGCTCCCAGTAAGACAGCACATCTTTGCGGACGCTGCTGTGTGCCTGGCATTAGGTGTGGAGGATGTAACAGAGAACAAACAGTGCGAACCCCTGCTTCCAGTGGGGATAAGAGACAGTGATTGCTCAGCTCAGTAATGTCGTTTCAGTTCTGACACTTTCAGGCATGAAAAGTCCTGTGAGATAGAGAAGTGAGGGAGGGGGAGGGAGTTGGGGAGAGGAGCTGGTGAAGCCAGGATGTTTGGGCAAAGCTCTGAGGAGGTGGCGTTTGAGTGGACAGCCCCGTGGTGGGAATGAGGCAGCCGTGTGATGGGGAGCACTCCAGACAGCTGGGGATGCAGGAAGGCGCTTGGGGGCTGCAGTGTGCTAAGCGAGAACATACTAGACCAAGAGGTAGCAGGAGGCTGGGGCGAGCTGTGGCTGACTCTCTTGGGCCCCACACTAGGTCAAGGATGGACTGGAGGGTGGAGGCTCCTGGATCCTGGGGAGACTGTCTCTGTGGTCCAGGCTGGAGACGGGGATGGCACAGATCAGAGCTGAAGTGGTGGATGGAGACAGACAGACAGACAGACGTGGTGAACTCCATTCACTGTGCATGTGTGTTCATGATGTGCTTACCATGTGCAAGTACTGCTTCAGGCACCAGAGATTTTTCAACAGAAAATAATCTGTGGTCCTCCTGGAGCTGACATTGTGGTGGGGGTGGTCAGCATGAGAAGAAAAGCCCTGGCTAGGTCCTGAGGAGGGTGGACATGCCCTGGGAGGGAGGTGGACGGGGAAGAGTGCCTGGGAGTCCCACAGGCTTGGGAACCAGAGCCCAGAGGACCCTTTTTCCAGCTTTATTGAGATATTTTTGACATTAATATATAAAACTTGCAGATACTAACTACTGTATATAAAATAGGTAAACAAGTTTCTACTGTACAGCACAGGGAGCTCTAACATCTTGTAGTAACCTATAATGAACAAGAATATGAAAATGAATATATGTATGTATACGCATGACTGAAACATGATGCTGTACACCAGAAATGGACACATTTTAACCTGACTATACTTCAGTTAAAAAAATATGACATAAATATAAAGTGTACATTGTGATGATTAGATACATGTATACGTTGCAAAAAGATCACCACAAAAAGGTCAGTTAACTCCTCCATCCCTTCACCAAAGATATGATTTCTGTGTGTGCGTGTGGTGCTAACATTGAAGATCTGTTCTTCTAACAACTCCCAAGTATATAAAACAGTCTCGTTAATTATAGCCTCCAAGCTGTGCGTCAGCTGCCCGGGTCCTATTTCTTTTATAGCTAGGCATTTGTACCCCTGGACCAACATCTCTACCGGCCCCTGGCAACCACCATTCACTCCATTTCTCTGAGTTTGGCTTTTTTTTGAGTCCACATGTAAGTGAGAACATACAGCGTGTGTCTTTCTCTGTCTGACGTTTCAATTAGCATGAGGCCCAAGAGGACCCATGGCTGCCTGGATACATATGGAGTGAAGGGAGAGAAGACTTGGGTTTTTGATGTGAGCAGTTCAGGGAATGGAAGTGTCATGGACTGAACATGGAGGCTTGGGAGACGGACTGGGGTAGGGGCTGGGGTAGGAAATGAGTTATTGGACCCCTGAGTGGAGATGTGGAGAAGGCAAGTGAATATACAGCTGCTGATTTTGGGGACTCTGGGCCGATGACATGCATTTGAGAACTGCCCAGCGTACAAGTCCAAGAGGAAGCATGGGCAGTGGGCATGTGGGATTGGAGGGGCTGAGAGAAGGAGGCAAGGCCAGAAGACTCTGACAGGGTCAGGTGAGATGAGGACTGGGGCCGTCATTGGCTTTGACGTGTCATCGGTCAAACTCTGCTAAGCTGTTTAGTATCATGATTGGGGCAGAAGCTTAGTTGGAGTGGATTGGGGGTAACCAGTTGGCGAGGCTAAGAGCTGGGACTCTCGAAGGCCTTGTGACAGGTTTCACTTCCAGGGGCCTGCCCCTGTGCCCTTATACGGATGCTCTGACCTCTTGAATTGATTCCCTCACCTTCCTGGGGGCAATGGCATGACGTGGTGTGAGGCACTGTGGAAAGCACCTCACGAGATGAGACATGTCCATGCAGCCAAAGCTTCCAGCACAGCCGCTGTCTGGCATGTGGGTGTTCTCAGAGGCTTTCTCCCAGGCTCTGCTCTTAGAAGCCTCATTTTCTCATCAGTAAAAAAGAGGAAATTGGACCAAATGAAGTTTCCAGTTCTAGGTTCTCACACTTTGCTTGCCCCTCTGCCCTGGGGTCTCCCCGTCTTCCCCCTTCCCACACTGCGTCTGTCCACTTGCTGCCTGCAGCTGTAGCCCCCACTGGACTCCTCTCCCCTTTGCCCTCGTCTCTTCCGCTTTGATTCCGTCTTGCACTCGGATTGATCCTCCCCCAAGACCTTGCTTGGGCTTCTCTCTCACTCAGGAGTCTTGAGAGTGGCCTCCTTCCTGAGATAAGAGTTCCCATCCCCACCTGTGATCTTTTATAACTTGAGCTCTGTCGCACTCACTGCCTCTGCTCTCCCCTGCACCCCTGACCATCAGATTTACTGTCCCTTGAATGTGTCTTCTGCTTTTTCTCTGACCTCTGGAATGTTATACCCAGCTTTAAACCCCACCCATCTGTCAGGAGCCAGTGCGTGCACAGTGTCCCTTGGTGCTGTGATGGAAAGGACCATCTCTCTGCAGGAAGGTCCAAGGCTATCCCTGTTAACCCTGCTTAGATCCACTCAGCGTCTCGAGTGGACCCACAGTGTGCGCTCACCGCCCGCCTCCTGCCCCGCTGGACAGTTGCTTCCCATGGGTCTCAGCTCCTGCCTCTGCCACCAGCCTCCTTCGAGGGCGGGGCCCTGCTTCTTTGTCTCTCCTGCAGTGCTCTGCGGTATGGGGTGCTTCACAAATTAATAGATTACTCAATCAGAAAATGTCACTTTATCTGAGAACCTTTAAAGGGAAGGTTTGGGAATAATTAAATCCTAAGAAAGGATATTAACCAAGGGTTTTTCTTTGGGTATATAACTCAAATTTTAGAAATAAAAAAATTTCCAGCATTGTGGCTATTTTATCAAAAGCCCTTAAAATCTGCAAATGCCTTGGCCCCCCAATTCTACTTCTAGGGATTTATCCTAAGAAAATAGTCTGGAGTATTTGCAGAGACTGTTCACAAGAGTATTGTTTATGATGTGAAAAAATGAAGATAACCTAAATATCCAGCAATAGAGGGTTGGTTTCAAAAAGAAGAACTTACGGTACATGTTTGTGTCCTAGAATTACTATCTCCTTAAAATGGTGATGTAGAAGGTCATTTATTGACTTAGTAAAATATTTACACAAAATGAAGGAAGTATGTTTGAAAATATTATATTATTGTCTAATTTCCTTTACCTTAAGTTATAGAGAAAGGATAATTGGCATAGGTAGTGATGAGTGATTACCTTGGGATGTTGGGATTATTGATGACTTTTATTATCTTTCTGCTATCACCTAACATTTCTGGAGGAAGTGTACTTTTTTTTAAACTTTTTTTATTGAGTTACAGTCATTTTACAATGTTGTGTCAAATTCCAGTGTAGAGCACAGTTTTTCATTTATACATGAACATACATATATTCATTGTCACATTTTTTTTTTTGCTGTGAGCTACCACAAGATCTTGTATATATTTCCCTGTGCTATACAGTATAATCTTGTTTATCTATTCTGCATATGCCTGTCAGTATCTACAAATTTTGAACTCCCAGTCTGTCCCTTCCCACCCCCCCACCTTGGCAACCACAAGTTTGTATTCTGTCTGTGAGTCTGTTTCTGTTTTGTATTTATGTTCTCTCTTTTTTTTTTTTTTTAAGATTCCACATATGAGCGATCTCATATGGCATTTTTCTTTCTCTTTCTGGCTTACTTCACTTAGAATGACATTCCCCAGGGACATCCATGTTGCTGCAAATGGGTCATGTACTTTCTTGATAAATAAAACACTTGATTAAAGTTGGAGTTGTACATCTCTTTTATTCATATAAATCACATGTTCTTATCTTTCTGCTAAGTTAGCCTTTATATCTACATTCACGCAGTACCAGGGTGAGCCCTAGGCCACCTGCCCATGTCAAAGGGTAGAAGGGAACATGGGAGCCTGCTTCTTGGGGTCCCCACCTTCTAGTCATGGGGACTGTTCTCCAGTGTAGACTCTACTGCGTGGCGTCCTTGAGGCTGGCTGCAGTAGTGAGTTGTCACGTGGCTCCTGAGCTGTTCAGGCACAGGGCACGGGCATGCCACAGCGGGGATGGGGAGTGAGCAGCCTGGCAGCTGCGCAGTCTGGCCTGGGTTGCAGCCTTGACATGCCCCTGCGCTCCTGTGCGACCCTGGGCTCTAAGCTGCGGTTGCCCATTGGTGGGATGTGGACGGCATCTCCCACGGTGGTGAGCTTGTTGCACGGTGCCTGCCCCAGAGTGGTTGCTTCCTGAGTGACGGCTGACGGGCTAGCTACCCAAGTCGTCCACTTGCAGCCACACCAAAAGTTGGGCTGCCATGAAGAAACTGGGTGTTCTTTCTTTAGTCATAATATAGGTTTCCTGGAAACTAGCCATATTGTGGGTTGGAAAACAGATTAAAAAAAAAATTGCTTTTAACTGAACCACGTCCCACCTTCCCCTCTTGTCCCCCTGCAGTCTGCGGGCCAGGCATAGACATCCGCAATGACTACCAGCAGCTGAAGCGCCTGGAGAACTGCACGGTGATCGAGGGCTACCTCCACATCCTGCTCATCTCCAAGGCCGAGGACTACCGCAGCTACCGCTTCCCCAAGCTCACGGTCATCACCGAGTACCTGCTGCTGTTCCGCGTGGCCGGCCTGGAGAGCCTCGGCGACCTCTTCCCCAACCTCACGGTCATCCGTGGCTGGAAGCTCTTCTACAACTACGCCCTGGTCATCTTCGAGATGACCAACCTCAAGGACATCGGGCTGTACAACCTGAGGAACATCACCCGGGGGGCCATCAGGATTGAGAAGAATGCCGACCTCTGCTACCTCTCCACGGTGGACTGGTCCTTGATCCTGGACGCTGTGTCCAATAACTACATCGTGGGGAACAAGCCCCCGAAGGAGTGCGGGGACCTGTGTCCAGGGACGATGGAGGAGAAGCCGTTGTGTGAGAAGACCACCATCAACAATGAGTACAACTACCGCTGCTGGACCACGAACCGCTGCCAGAAAAGTAAGCCAAGCGCGTGACCGTGGCTCCCTGCTGCGTCCCTCCCCCTTCCCCCTCTCCCCCTCCCCCTCCCTCTGCTTCTGAGCGCGAGGTTACACTCAATGAGGTGTGGCTGGATTGCGTTTGGACGTGGGGTCTTCGGGGGCTTCCTTTTGTACCTGGGAGCGCCTGGGTGCAGGACTGTGGCCTGGTGGGAGGCTGTCGTGCCCGCCGTCGGGGCCATTCCGATCACACACCAGAAAACATCCACCGCACTTCTGGGCTAGAAGCTAGCCGACCTCCCGCTTTGAATTTCTGATGGGAAAGGGGACCTGGTGTGCTTGTAAGTGCCTCAGCCTCGCCGGTCAGGGGCTGTGTAGGTATCAGTTCTTTTATCCTTTGCCTGAAAGAACGTTTTTGGTAACACAAGGCTTCCTTAGTGCGAGTATAGAATATGCTGGAATAAAGGACGTTAAAGAGTGAATTCACATCTTGTGAAAGTGGTGACCTGCACCCTGTCTTTGGTCTTCAGTGATGACGTTATGACGCTTAGGTGTCCTGGTTTATGATGGCGTGTAGCCAAGTGGGGCGGGGAGCCCTGGACCAGTTTCCAGATGTCCTGGGTTCTGGCCGTCCACGCAGGTAGCTGTGTGGCGAGTGCGTTTGTACACCCCAGGCTTCTGCTTCCTTTCTTTTCTACCTCTTGCTTGAAGAATTGTGCAGATCTTAGGAAATCACATAGTAAAAGAACTTTGAAATGTGTTTACTGCTCTTGCGGGTCAGGTGGTAGTGTTTGGAAGCTGCTTGTTTATCTGCTGTACCGTATTTTCCTTTCAGTATAACTGAACTCTTTTATTTTGTGATCAGCACCTTGAGCGTTGGGTTATTTGGTATTAAAATGTGACTCTGGGCCTTTGTCTAATTGCTTTTTTAGCAATATTTTGGTCTGTTGGCCAGGAAGGTTCCCCTCATTGGTTGGAAGGCAGTGTGGTTGCTATAAATAGCTATTTAATGGTCAGCCCAGTTCAGGACCCAAGGAGCCCATGTTCTCTAGCTAGTCATGAAGAGCCAGGAACTCCCGAGTTGGTAAGTGGGCCCAAACTGTGAAATGTGTAAAATAAACAAACCAAAGGCCAGACCCCTCAGGTAGGGCTGTTTCAGGTCCTTGCCAGCCAGGGCAGAAAGCTGAGCAGGGATGCTTTCATGCTATCATTCGATCTGCAGGTACGTGAACACTTGCTTGGTAAGAGAGGGGTCCTCTTGGCTGCAACCAGGACCTTGAAGAGCTGAGAATACCATTGGGCCACTGGGAGCATCCCTGTTGGCCAAGGTTTAGGGGGAAGACTGTGCTAAAGGCACATTTGTGATGGATTACACGGTACCCTATCATTAGGTTACCCGCTGGTTTTGAGAAAACAACAAAAAATACTTTCAAGTAGTCTTGACATTCTAAAATTTTATTTTAAAGGAAAAAGGCATTGTCAAGGAAGGCATCATATGTGTTGTGGAAAGATGTTGGATGTGGTCTGGGAGGCCTGGGTGACCTTGGGCCAGCCAGCGCCTCTGGGCTGTAATTGGGCATGTTTAGTGTGTTCCATCGGGCAGTCCCATATTATGCCTTAGTGGTGATCAAATGTGTGTGCAAAACTGTTTTGAAAACTCATAAGCTCTGTACTAAAGGGAGGTATTATTTAAAAAGTCATTAGGTGGGCACTTGCTCAGTGATTCTGTCAGTGTTTGTTTGGTCTCATTGTGGACTTTGGGCTGTTTCTGGCCGGCTGCTTGTTGAGGAAGCCTGGAGCAGGGGCGAGGCCTGAATTCTGGGTGCACATGTTGTAACTGCAGCTGGAAATGAGCAAGTAATTTAAACTTGGCCTGGCCCTCAGTTTCTTCATCTGCAAAATGGAATTGATCCTGCCTTCCTCATAGGGCTGTTGGAACATTAAAAAGAGAAAGAGGAAAGGCTCCAAGGAACAGGGCTGGGGGATAGAAGTTGGGCCTTGCTGCTGGTACAGCGGATGCTGACAGGCCTGCTGGCTGGACACCCACTTTTCCAAGGCCACACCCCGCAGCCTTCCCCTGGCCAGTTGTCTCAGTCCTGCTGATGTTTTTCTGTGATTTCACAATGGAGTATTTATATAAAAATAATAACAGCATTCAGGGAAATTGTCTTCCCTTCACCTTGTCCTGAAAAGTCAAGCGTAGGCAGGTGTCTTGGAGATTTTCTAGTTGAATCTGAGCTCTTCCCCTTTGCATAGAGTCCCTTCAGACCTATGCCATCCAGTAAGGCAGCCACTAGACACACATATCTCGTTGAGTGCTTGGACCATGCCCTGTCTGAATTGAGATTTCCCTTAAGTGTAAAATATACAAAGATGTAGGAAGGGGGAAACAAGAGAAGAGACTTCCTTAATATTTTGTATATTGATTACATGTTGAAGTGGTAATTTAGACATGAGATTAAGTAAAACATGTTATTACAATGAGCTTCACCCATTTCTTTTTGCTTTTGAACATGGCTACTAGAAATCTTTGAAATTATGGACGAAGCTCCCATCCTGACTCTTCCGGAGAGTGCTGCCGGTTCTGCCCCACGTCGCCTCTCTGGCTGAGCAGTGCTGTGCTGTGGTGGTCCTACACCTCTGCAGGCGGGATGCTCAGGGGTCACTCAGAGCGCCGGGTGAATGGCGTTGAGTCCAAACCTAATGTCTGCCTTGGGTCCACATGAGCATTAAGATGGCCATTTAAAAAGATGAGGCATGGAAGAATCCCGTCCCGTTTTTCTTCCCAGGGCTGGCCACGGATGTCGGGGGAACATCTGGAGAGATGCCTCCGGTCACGAATGGGTGTGAAATTTTTGATGTAACGGAGAAATACTCTATCATGTTGTGCGGTTAGGCAGTCTTGACTCAATTCTCTCCTTTAAACTCCCTCTTTTATGACCTGACTCTGCAGCGGCACGCAGCTCCGTAGACAGCCCTGTTAAGGAAATCACTACTCTTATGAGTTCTCTGCCTGCTTTAGTATTTCTCTTGTACCTTACGATTTTGAGGGGTGTTTTTACGCAGGCTTGAGTTAGTCATTCCTAAAAATGTGATTGACCCTTAAAAAGAAAAACTGTGTATGGCTTTCTCCTTTCAGTGAAAATGTAACTGGTGCCCCTGACGTGTGGCACGCGTGATTCTGTCATCCATGCCTGCCGACCTCACCAATGTTCCTCCTACCCGTCCAGCTACCTCTTTCCTGGCTTCTTTCTCATGTCCAGTCTGTAATAGCTGGTTCTCCAAAGTAACGCCCCAGGTCCTCTTTCCCCTGTCCTGTTCCCCCAGAACATCTCACCCGCTGGTGCTTCAGCATCCTCCCGTCTACCTCTGGCTTCCACATCCCATCTCCAGCCCAGACCTCCTTGTGAGCTCTCTACCCTGCACACATCCATGCCTGGACCAGCAGTGGGCCTCTCAGTGTCCAGTGGTCTTCCCTGGCTCCTCACTTCTAGCCCCAGGTCTTTCTAGTGTTCCTTTTCTTGGTCTCTGAGCTCCCGTGTCAGACACTGGGTGCCATTTGGATGCTTCCTTCTATGATTGGACACCAAGCCCTTTCCATCTGAAATGCTTCTCTGATCTGCCTTCCTCTGCTCTCCCCTCTGCCCGTTCCGTGTCACAGCCTCTCCCCAGCCTCTCTGCTTCTCTGTCTCAGCCCAGCGAACTTCCCTGCACACACTCTGACCGAGAGGTTCCCCTCCCTGAAGTCCTGGAGTGGGAGCCTGTGAAACCCCATGAAAGCTCGTCCCTGCGGACCAGCTGGCAGCTGCTGGTGGAGGCCTGCAGGGCTTTGTGGACCCCTGTGGGCCCTTCCCAAAGCGGAGAAACCTGCTTGTGGCCTGAGTACATTCTGGGCGTGTCCTCCAGTGCTTGGCGAGCGTGGCTGTCACCCCAGGGGTTAGCACGCACCTGCTTTGTGAAAGACGGATCGTCAGGAAGACACATTCTCCCCCCTTGCCCAGCGAGCAGTGTGGAGTAACAGTCCTCAGCGAGCCAAGAGACTCGAGGATTACGAAATGCGGATGTTTCCTGTGTAATTGTCACGGTCGTTGCTCCCCAGGAGAAACCAGATCAGTTTGAGCTCTTAGCTGGCAGAGAGGGTTGACCATGGACGGTAGCTCTTCTCCCTCCTGCCCCTGTCAAGAGGGTTTAAGGCCAAAAATGATGGAGAGATTGGGAACTGTCTTAAAAGTTGAAGCTTGGCCTGGGGTACTGTTCATTCACTGAAGGTTGGCTATGTACAGGGAGAAAACAGGGGTGAACCTTCTCTGGGCCCCTGTGGTTCTCTCCCCTCCCATGGGGCTTTCTGGTACTTGATTTCAGGTATTGCAACACACACACACACACACTCCAAAGACTTACTGCTAAACTTAATCACTTTATAACCCATAAGGATAAACAGCTTGTGGTCCACTCAGATCACTGTATCGCCTGTGAGAACGCTTGGTCTTTGCCAGGAAATTGACTGAAGCCGGCGAGCCTGGCCGTGTTGGAAGCTGGCTTTGCTGGTGGTGCAGCCTTACTCCAATTAAAAGGTCATTGACTGGGAACAGCGGTCCCGGAGTTTGTTGCATTTCCTGCCGCCTTCAAAATGAGAAACCAGGAAAATAGCAGATTGGAGCCTTCGCGTGTGAAGGCAGGAAATGACTCCCTTTATCGACAAAAGGAAAACATTTCACTGCCATCTCACCAATGGGATCAGGGACTTAAAATGAAGGCAGGTAGTGTAAAGAAGACAATTCTACATTTTTTCCCTCCAAACAGGATAAAAGTGGGGGACTTGTTTAAGTGCTTGTAAATCACCTGTTGGACTGAGGTGAGGTGGGGAAGATGGTTTCTCTCCTCTGAGGCCCATGTATGTGATATGCGTTACTTCATCTTAACACTCCTTTAAATTCTTCCTCTTCTTCTTCATAAGTTTCAAGCTTCCTGTGAGGGATATTTCTTTCTGTGAAGAGCTGTGTGATTTGCTGCCAGTCCTGCTTGCCCCAGCCCTGGAGACTGCCAGGGCGGATCAGGATGGGGTCTGCATGGTTAGGTGGGGTCGAGAGAGGCCCCAGCATCTTGGAGGAGGGGCAGGCAGTCCAGCGGGCTCTGATGTGTGTGTGGGTCTGAGCTTGTCTCGTCTCCTGGAAGGCCCCTGCTCTGGTCAGCTGCTCCCAGTGTGGGGGTGATCTTTATTTAGAAGGGGGTCACATGCCCCTGGGCCTCATTTCTCTGCCTTTTATAGTCACGCGTGGAGACCGCATTCTGTTCTCCCTGACCCTGTTACCAAGATGGAGAGGCAGTTTGTGCTCGTGTTTCCCTGGGACCCTCTTAGCTGACCCCCCCCCACCTCTTAGTTCACATGCCTTGCTCATGAAAGGCTTCATTCTTGGCTAACTGTCACCTAATGAAGGTGTCACTCTTCTGGGCTCCCTTTGGAAGTTTGTTTTTTAGAAACAAACGTCTTAGAAACTAAAAAGCTTTCAGAAAAACTTTGCTTGGGTGATGGTTGCAATTCTCGGTATTTGGAAACTGTCTGGAGTCCCTTCCCATCTCAGCAGTTAAGCCTGCTTGTAAGACTGTTCTGGTTTCTTCCTGCTCCTAAAAAGCCTCTTTCCTTTTTTTGCGTTAATATTTCTATCTTGCTTTTCTTATGTGTTTGCCAGCATGCCATTCTCTGCTGGAGTGAGGATGACATGGAACATGTGGGCCCGCGACTAATCTTGTCCTGGGTTGCATTGGTCACCTTGAACACATAGGGTGGTTTAAGACTTCAGTTTGGCCCTGTGGAGCTGGGAGCCATGACTTGGAAACACGCTTCTTTCTGACATATGGTGTGACTCCAGGATTCGGGCTGCATTAGGTGGGATCTCAGAGCACCCTTCTGGGGTGGCATGCCCCTCTGACTTGGAGGAAATGACAGACAGTCAAGGTGTTCCGCAAACGCCGGTGGCAAGAGATGGAATCTTTTGGTCTACAACACACAGGATATTAAACAGAGCAGACATCTGTTTATCACTGTGCCTAACTTGGGAGTCTGGGTTTAAGAAATTTAGAGACCTTTTGTGTAGAAGAAGGAACCTCAGGTGGAAATCCAAAATCTAGACCATTCTGGGTTCTGCCACTGGCTACCATGTGCCCCAGCTGGACATTGTCACAAGAGCTGGGGTTGAGTCTCATTCCCAGTGGCCTGGCTTCTGGGTCTCTGAAGGAGCAGGTCACTGCAGGGCTCCAGTAACTGTGTGCACTGCCCCGCGGGAGGAGGCAGTGGGGCTGAGTGCCGCTCAGGGCTCGGGGGGACAATTGCCATCTTAGGTCAAGGAGTGATGGGGGCTTCTGGGGCCAGCGTAGGCCAAAAAGAGTGACCGCCCGGGTAAGACTGTGCTCCTGCAAGGTCTGCTTGGCCACTGGTCTGTGGTGCTCAGGGTGTCATGGGGCTGACCGGGACCTCACTCCTGATAATCCCAGGATGTCCGTCCCTGGGAACACTGTGGAGGCCGTTGATACAACAGCTGCCGCCACGTGCCTGCCACCTTCTAACTGACTGCTCTTCAAGCATGCTTTGGTGGCCCTAAACTTGGAAGATACTGGTTTCCCTTGTGACCATCGTGGCATTTAAGATTGAAACTTGCAAGAATATATAATTTTATACAAAATGGGATTAAAAAAAAAATAGCTACCTTCCAGCATGGACAAGTGGCATCATATGCTGGAGGTGTAAGAACAGTCTGTGAATTGAGAGGAGTCCCTCTGTGAGCCTCCTGTGCTCCCAGGTGCTGGGATGAGGCTGCCCATCTTCCATCAGTGAAACAGGGATGAGCGGGTTTGGAATTTGTAAAGCACCAGACGGACTGCTCAGCACATAGTAGGTTCTTGGGAAATGGTAGCAGCTGCTATTCTTTTTAAAAATTAAACTAAACCACCTAAGAGCTGCATCCTGAGATCATTTAAAATTCTGAGCATTAAGCTGGATTGGCTGTGTATGTTTACTGTCATATCTTAAATGGTCTTTCTCTATTGCTTTTTCTAAATTGCAAAAATTCAATTATCATAAATAGCATGGTGTAGTGTAGGAGTGGTTCTTGCTAATTTAATCCAAATTGTTCAAATTCCTGTGTCTGTCCAGATAAGCCATATCTTTAAAGAACATTCAGTGAGGGACCTACGTCTATATGGAGATGCCAGGGTTGCCTCCTCTATAGTTTCCTGTAAACTCTATTTATTTGGTTATCAAACCCTGCAAATTTATTCCACTTGCAAGCTTGGTGGTGGGAAGAATTCAGAATATCAACAAGATTCTTGTGTGATACTAACATTAAGTATTATCTTTTTAAGATGGGTTTTTCACAGAGAGCAGTGAAGTGGTTAGGGTAGGCATAATTTTTGGTAAAGAGAACTAACAAGGGTGTACATTTTTTTATTTGTGATGACTGCAGGCCTCACAGAGTGTAAAGGCAGCCAGCCGTCTCCTCCCGGCTGGAGCACGTGCCTGTTTATTCTCTTCTTTGGGTGATACTAGCTGTGTGCGTGTGCGTGTCTGTGCATGTGCGTGCGTGCGTGCATACCACTTTGTCCTCCCATCCAGCCTCCTCCCGCTCTGGCTGTTTGTTTTGTTTCATTTCCCTCCTCTCACCCCCCCAGTGCAGGAAGCAAACACTGGCGCTCTCTGTCCTGCCTGGGATCTTCCTTCCGTTCGAGGGGATCAGGTGGGTGGGAGAATGTTGTGCAGGAATGTCAGGCCCTCTCCCGGAAGCCCGGCTTCTGTTTCGTCTCATTATTGAACAGAAGTCGCTTTTTGTTTCTCGGCCCCAGTCACAAACAACCACCCGGTCCTCTCTGTCCTTTCTTCATGCCATTATTCACGGCATCCACGTGGGATGGGAACAGAGGCTGTGCGTCTGGGGACTCTTGTGTTTGCTGCCCGATACTCGTAGCCTTGTGCAGAGAGGCTGGGCAGATGGACCCCACGTGTGGCTGCCTCCCACTTGCTTTTGCATGTCCTAATGAAGGGATTTGGATGAAGGCTGTGAGGTTGGAGCCTTTGGAGCGGTGCAGGTGGTCCTGGCTGCCCTGAGTGGGGGACTGAGGCTGGGCAGTCCCCGGGTCCCTGGGGAGCAGGGTCTAGCTGTGATGCACCTACATCTGCCCTTGGCAGCAGATCTATGAACCGAGGCTGCCATTCTGGATTTCCGGATAGATGCAAAGTGCTTGGATGGTTTTTAGCAGCTGCTGAGACCGGGGAGTTGGGCTTAATAGTAAAAAGGGGTGAAAAAAATAAAAGAAGATTGGGAATCATAGAGCCTGCAATACACAAAAGGCAAGATGAAGGTTGATATTATTAGAAACACTTCCCCGGCAGCCTAAGTGTTCCGATCAGGATTTTCTTTTACCAGAGAAGATGATAGTGATAATGCAGAGACTCATGGAAACCAGTCCGATTTCCTAGGTCCAGAAAAGGCAAGCTTTATTCCTAGGGTTCCCGGTATGTGTTTCCAACCTGATTGCTTGACCTCCGAATGCCATCTTGTGCTTTGCTAAAAGTAGACGAAATTATTAGGATCTTAGACTGTTCCTCAGATAGGTTGTAGGATATCTTTTTGTTCTCTTCCTCAGTGGACTTGAAATGATTGGGTTATTTTGTAACACATCGATACTTATCTTAGATGCTTTGGAATAACTGTATCAAAAAAGCTTTGGAACAGATTTTAAGCAAGGTTGCAGAACACGTTTCCTGCGTGTGCTTTCTTCCACTCACAAGGGAAGACAGAGCAGTCCAGATGCAGGATAGGGTGTCTCCAGCTTGTTCTTTGTAAGCTCACTGGCAGTCTGGGTGCTTTCTGGGTGGAACGGTCTAGGTGACGTGTTGTCGTCTTCTGAGATCACGGAATTTCCTGCCCCGCCGTCCCAGCTGCCCCTCACTCTGGCCATCCTTTTATGTTCGCCGAGGCTCCAAGGACCTTGACATCATCTTTGCTTATGAATAGAATTCTGAGAATGTATCATTTTCTCAGAAGAATGCTTCTTCAGCTCAACAAATATTTCTTGTTTGTTGAGAAAAAATCCTTGGAAAAGTCACTGGATACCAGAGATGGGTGGCTCAGAGTGGGGGTGAACTTCTGGGTCTGTTTGAATCAAGCCCTTATTTATTGATAGGCAATTGATAAAACAGCCAAAGCCAACTTAATGGTCGTTTTAAGCTAACTTTGGGGAGGCAGGGATAGCTTAAGTGGTAGAGCACATGCTTAGCATGCATGAGGTCCTGGGTTCAATCCCCAGTACCTCCTCTAAGAATAAATAAATAAATAAGCCTAATTACCTCCCCCCCACCAAAAAAAAAAAAGGATAAATTTGTTTTGTAGGATTAGTTTGATTGTACATTTATTGAAGATCACACAGTGACGAGAGCTCTCAGGGCCCCGCCGTTCCTTCTGTGGAGGAGACGTTGAGGCTTCAGTCACCGATTCAGTGAACTTCGTGCTAATGCCGTGGGATTGCGGGGCTTCAGACCCTCGACTCGACTTGGTCCCGTGGGAAGGTTTACATTGTTTGTTTGGGTAACTGCAACTCTGTCTTGTTGGGCACTGTTAATCCTAATTCCTGGAGAGCCTCAGGTTAGAGAGGAGCCACTGAAGGTGTGGGAAAAGGAATTAAGTGGTCATTAGAGAGACATGGTAATGAGGATGGTGTTCAGACCCCACTTCCACCAATAGATAAGAGGTGAGTGGTTTTTGGTGAATGGTTTAATGTGAGCCAGTGCAGATCTTTTTTTTTTGGGGTGGGGGTGGGGGTTGAACAAGCCTAGTGCACCTCACGTATCTTTAAAAGCATAAAGCATAGACTTTCATATACAACTCTTCAACCTCCAGTTTCAAATTCTCCCACTATTGTCAAAATAAATGCAAACCTCTGGCCAGCATCTTCTCATCTCAGAAGCCAGGCTGGAGAGGCAGGTGGTGGATAATCAAATGGTAAGTAGGAGAGGGGAGGGCATCCCTGCCTCACAGTGCCTCACAGTCAGATGGAACTTGCATGAAAATTGTGAACAAGCAGGCATCATTGTTTATTACAGAAAGCACTGACCAGACTTCCTCCGCTACAGCTTAGCTGAGTGACCAAGCACCAGCCCTGCCCCCCTGCCCTGCTCCTTGGTCTCCTCCTCTTCTGAACTAAGTGAGCCCAGAATTTCCTTCCAGCTCTGAGTTTCCCTGTTGCAGAGTAAGGTGTTGGGGACCTGGGATGGATCCGCTGGCCCTGGCCTTCAATAAACACTATGAGAGAAGGAAAACAGATATTCTAGACTTGCAGTGGTGTGGAGCAGGTCACCTCTTTGGATGGGCCCTATTCTTAGGGATAGGCTTTGAGAGTGGTCCTCGGAGGGTAGACAAGATCTACGGGCTCTGATGAGCTCACCGACGGGTAGCAGATAGAGCACAGGCTGGTGAAGCATCCCAGTGATAGGGCAGAAGGAGGGAGACGTGGGTAGACAGGGCATTGAGAGTAGGAAATTCAGTAGGCTTCATGTTAAGTCTTGTGTCTTTGAAGTGACTTTTTCCGGTCTGGCTTTTGCTGTTACCAAAGTGAATTATTCACGAGTATTTGAGAAACAACGATGTAACATGATTATGCTGGATGAATTTAAATTCATTTAAATCATTCTTTTCAACTAAAGGAAGCTTTCCCTTATCCAGAACCTCCTGGCCAGTGGCTGATGGCTCCCTGCTACCACTGAGTTGCTGTGTCTCAGAAGCACTGCTGGAGTGATCACAGTGGAAATGCAGCGCTTTCTGAGTAGCTGGGGCGTTGGGTGCATTTTGCCGTGTGCTTTGGTCCCTCCACAGCCTGGTGGAGGTGGGTCTGCACAGTGAGTTGCAGCTGGGGCCAGCAGCATCTGCCGAGGCTGTGCCCTTCATGGTCTCGCCTTAACCATTGTCCACTTGGTCTTCATGGCTTGGCTCAAGTCCATTCTTCCATGAAACCTTCCCGGATCTCCTGCGTGGAGGGTACACACGCCTACAGGTCTCACGTGCCACCATTGAGTGTCTGCCCTGTTCCCTGGTCAGTGACGGTTCCTCTCTATACCCAGTCAGGCGTTTCAGAAGGCCTTGCTGACTCATCTCCAGGTAGATGGTGAACCACTGTGGGTTCGGACTTGTGCTCTGTTTATATGTCTTGGTTGCCCAACCTCACAGCTGGAGTCGGAGGCCCATGGAGCACGTAGTCTGGAGAAATCTGTCTCCCCCATGGGCTTGACCGTGCAGGGAGCACCTGCATCTGAGTGGTTTGGTTCTCATCGGGGGCCTCGCAGACTAGGGAGTCCTCGCTTTGGGGTAATGCGAGGGTGAGAGCGAACCCCTGTTGGGATCTTGGTCCCTGGGCAGCAGACTTGCCTTACTCTAGCCCCGGCCCCGATAGGTACAGGAGTTTCCTAAAGGGATTTCTAAAATGTTTTCCAATGACCAAAGTGGTTCTAGTTGGAATGAGTGAACTGACGAAGTATCAGTGTTGCAGAGCGCCTGGGTGAGTGTCAGGTGGTGAGAGTATGCGGACACGTACCAGATCGGGGGTTCTTAACCTCTGCTGAGCTGGAAATTACTTAGGCCTCCTTCTCCTCCCTCACATCCTTGCTAATATAAATCCAGTCTCGTTAACGAGGTGAAGGAGAATATATTATATGCATCTCCTTCCTGTGGTAGGCGATGAAGAGCTATGGATTCTAAGTAATATCTAATTGAGGCCTTGAGGTGTCTGTGCGGGTTTTGACACTTGTTACCCGGCCAGAATTCTCAGTGTTTCCATCGGCCAGCCTGTTTGTGCAGGTCCCCATGCGAGGCAATGAGAGATGATAGAAGCTGGGTATTTTGTTATGAAATAAGGTAAAAACACATGACATTCCAGAGAGAGAGAGACACACACACACACACACACAGCCTAGCCCATGTGACAAGGCACTCCACAATTTTTGCCTAAAGAGAGAGAAGCAACAAGTGTTAGGAGCACTGAGGGGTGAAAGTTCTGTATTTGGAGCTTCCCATGGAAGGAATATTTGCCTCGAGGGAAGTGGAGGCCTTTCATGAAGACGTCCACACTTGCTCCCTGTTTGCCCAGCGTTGTATACACGGCCCTCAGCCTGTGAACAGGTTGCACTCCAAAACTTTGCAAGGCGTTTGGAATGTGGAGGATGTTACTTCACAAAAGCAGAAGTCTGAATGGTGGTTGAGGACCCCGCCAACGGCCAGGCCCTGCGCCCCACCCGCCCCAGCCTGTCTGGCTTAGATAGCATTTGTGTCTGACTGCTGCCCGCAGCTTCGGGTCTTGGGGGAGAAGACTCGTTGAGCTTTCTCCTGGGAGCTGGTGCCTTTGCTGTTTGATGGATGAGGCAGGGGTGGAGGCGGGAAGCTGGTGGTTCCCACTTTTTATCTGATTAAAAAAAAGAAAAGATGTCTTCCCCAAGGGCTGAGCACTTCCCAGATGTTCAGGCTGGGGGGACCAGGCTGTAGGTGTGCGGTGGGACTAGGAGCTGGGACTCAGCGTCCCTGGTGTCCTGCTTGTCCGGGTGTGAGGATGCGAAGTGGAATCCAGAATGTGTCCATCGGGTGCCGCAGGAGATGAGAGGGAGAAGGTGCAGTCTGTGCCCTCGGAGGACTCGAGTTGGTTTCTGCATGGCAGACCTTTGGTTCACTACTCATGCCATGATTTTTCTGAGGTGTGGATTTGTGACCCATGTGTGGGTTCCATCCCCGGCTCCATCACCAGGGCCACCTAGCACGTTTTATCACGTAAGGTCACTAAAGCGCCTGATGGTGTCTGAAACCAGAATGGGCTCGAAACATTTTAGTTTCTTTTCTTTCCCCTACTTTAGACCTGAGGTGTGTGTGTTGGGGGGGTGCTTTTTATAACGTTTTCTTATTGTGAATTGTTCTCTGGAATCATCTGTGACAACAAAGGGACTCCAGACAGCCTCCTCCCTTTGTCCTTGTCTTTCTTTCCTCCGGTCAAAGGAAAACTCAGTGTGTGATCTTTGGCCTGGAGAAATATTAAATTTATGTGAAGTATGCAGACATGAATGGGCGAAGGCAGGAATTGTGGCAGAGTGGACCTGCTGAAACCAATAAGTCATGTAAATGGGCAGAAAGAAATATTAAATTGATTACATCTTTCAGCTCCTGGTACTTCATGCAAAGATAAAGTAATGGGGAAAGGTGGTCATTTGAAGTCATAGAAAGATGAGGGAGTTCCAAAGCTAGCTGGGATTTTTCTGCCTGCTCAGAGTGGCTGGGATGACAGACTATGAAAGTGAGGATGTTGGAGGAGGGCAGTTTCGTTGAACACTCACTGCTTCCTGAGCAACCTCTGTTCCAGAGGGGAAGACGCTGAACTCCCCAGGCCTGGAAGATACTGAATAACAGCTCACTGCACTCGTCGGAAGCCTTCATTTAGCGTCTTGGGAAGACTCACAACATCTATATTATGAAACCACTTTAGATTTTTTAAAAAATGCATGTTGTTAACATTTTTTATTTATTAAGTGAAGCAGTAGATTGGAACTGAATGGGTTTGATCTCTCATCCCATGTCATGGGCTCAGAAACCCAAGGTTTTCCAGGATTTTTTTTTGTTAGTGTAAGCACATTTAATTAACAGGTTGGAAAAGCTTTGGAACAGTTTAGGCCAATCCATAGTTAATTATATCAGTGATTAGTCTTTTGAGAAAATGGAAAGAATTAAACAAATTTACATTTCTTCTAGGATTTTATTTTGTTATTTAAGGTTATACTCAGTGAGTTAACTTTTGAACTAACAAATGAAAGCAAACTATAGCAGGTGACCATTAACTTTTTTGTGCTGTGTGTCACCCCCCAACACACCCCAAATTATTCTGTTAGCATCAACTATGAACGAAGAACCTACGTGCTTACAAGACTGATTTTTAAGGAGGCTCAACTTTTGGGATTTCCATGGCAAGGAAGATTTTTGGTGTGAGCCCCAGAAATGAGACCTTTCTGGAAGGCAGAGGCTGTCTCTCCAGGTGGGTGAGTCAGGAGCTGATGTGCATTCCACATGGCTTCCTGGCACTGACAGTTAGGATGCAGGGGCCACTAGCGCAGAGTGAAGGAGCTGGTTGGGGGATGTGCAGTGTGCTCATGTGGCTCTCAGAGTGGAAGGAAGCTTAGAGATCGTTTAGTCTGATCCCTGACTTGGAATCCCAACTCCAAGGACCTCAGCATGTGCTCCCACATGTCTACCCATTTCCACTTTAAGTTCCAGCTTTCATGGAACGTCTCCTGGGCCCACAGCTTCATTTTCCAGCTGACATGAGACCTCTGTAGTAGATGCACCCTTGACATGTTTCCTTGTATCTAAAGGTATGCTTGATGGTGGGGTGGGGGTGGGGGGTGTCTGCTCGCAGGGCCAGGGGTTGGGGGGTGGGTTCTGTAGGGGCCGGATTAGAGCAGACAGGCTGTGATGGGTTCAGAGTGCTTTGCCCTTGTAGAGCATGCCTGGTTTAGAAGGCGAGAAGAGGGCTTTTCCTGCAGCAGAGAAAGGATGGCTGAGACCCCTGGTCTCACTCCTTGTCGCTCACAGCAGGGCCCTTCAGAACTGCCCAGTATCTATGGATTTGGTTATTCAGGGATGTCCTGCCATTAAAACAAAAGTCCTTGGCCCTGGATTATGTAGAAATTCAGTTACAGCTTTGTATTCCATGAACACTTTCTAGGAAACAGCTTCACATGCCCTGCTTAATCCCTCAGAAACGTTACAGGGAGTTAGAGGGAAACTGATTTGGAAAAGGACGGGGAGATTGAGCCAAAGCCACACCCACAGCTCTGAGGGCCAGGCTGTTTTAGAACCCGGGACTCCCGTCTGTCCACCGTCTCCAGCTGGGTACGCTCCTTCCTCTCCCGTGGTTCTCTGTCCTGCTCCCCTTTCTCCTCTCAAGGGCTCCGGGTCTAGTGAGAGGGATGCGTGAGCGTGGTGAGCCTCACTGATACATTGTGAGCTGTTCCAAGAGAAAGGTATTTGTCTGATGGTAGAAACAGAGCTACAGAATCTTATTAGGTCTGAACCTTTGTCTTCTTGTCCAGGATCTTTATCGGAGTCAGTGTTTTCTGAATAGGGGGGAAAAATCCTTGTCTAAATCCCAGGCATCTAACAATGTTGACAAAAGGGGCATTTTTGCTAATCTGTGTTTAGAGCTCTTCAAAACCTGTTGGAAGATCCCCCTACCTTTGGAGATTTTGCAGACTAGAACTCCAGTTTCCCCCACCTTGCTGCCCCAAGTCCCACAGTGAGCTGGACCTTCAAGGAGTCTGTTGATTTCACCCACACATGCCTGTCCTGTTTTGGACACTGGGCTGTGGACCCTGGGTGTAGAGGGATCAGATAGGAGGTGACATCTCTGTATAGGTGAACTGACCCCAGGCCCCCCTCTGGAGCCCTGTGGCCAGGAAAAAGGACTGTGTTTATGATCATGGCTGGCATTCACTGAGCAATTACTCTGTGCCAGGCACTGCCCGGTGAGTATTCTCGTTCAGTCTTTTTCAAAGCCTGGGGGGGGGGTGCGTGCAGCCATTTCCTCTTTTCGGAGAAAAGGCAACCGAGGCACAAAGACCTGACGCACCTCGTGTAAGCTCTCAGGTAGCTAAGCAGCCAGCCAGAATCCAGATCTGCCTTCCTGCGAGTCCATGGCCCGTGACTCTCCTCAACACACCGCACCATTTCCCAGGGAGCCACCACGGAGTGCCGCCGGTGAACAGACACCCAGCCGTGACCTGCTGGCCTGTCTCGCCTGGAGAAGGCGAGACACCGCGTTTGACCAGTTCTTGATACCCTGCTCTAAGCCAAGGCGCTTGCATGCACATCCACCTCGTCAATGTGATGAGGGTCCTCTGAGCAAGGTCCTCCCACCTCCTCCCTCTCCCTCCCCACTTCTTTACCTGATCAGAAAGTAATGACTCTCAAGATAAAGGGAAGAGGAAAATGAAAGCATGACATAAACATAGTCAAATTGCAGGTGTTTAATTATGAAACAACTTGTTTCTGAATTTTAAATACTTTGCTTTTGTCTCAGCCTTTCCCTCCCCTCCCCTCAGGCTGGATTCACGTTTACATGGATGGTTATTTTCCCATGGGGAGCACACTTTGATGCTGACCAGTGATCAGGCACCTTTGTTTGGCTGATTTTTAACTGGGAGGCTTTTTTTTTCTTTTTAAAACCCTTCTTTAATCTTGTAAAAAATATCTTTAAATGGGTGGGTGCTTTAGGTCTGATGAATGGCAGGTTGTGGTAAAGGAAGAAAGGGATGTGGTTTACGATAAACTTTTAATTCTTTTATTAAAAAAAAAAGAAGTAACAGTCACACGGGGAGTGAAATATAAAGTGTCAGGAAATGGTTTCTCGAAATCAGATCTGAGATTGCTGATTTCACCAAGAATTAGACTCCTGAAAAACATGCTGGCCAAGTAGCCGTACATTTCTGGGTTTTTTCTTTCTAGTTTTATTCATTGGGCAAACCAAACTTGTGGTTGCCTGTCTAGAGTTTATTTCTGCTCCCTCAAACAAGCTTGAAGTTTTACTCAAAGAGATAAAGGTGTGCCCTGAAACTCTGCTCCACGATTGGTCAGCCAAGTCAGGCCTGAGTTCACGGCCCCGATTCTCTGTAGGCCCCGTGGAGGGCAGCGGGCTGTCACCTGAGCCCAGGTGGCCCCTGCCCTCCACAGCAGGACTGACTGTCCCTCCCCTCCTGCGCAGCACCCAGGCTGGGGCAGAGCTCAGGTTTTCTTTCAGGGGAAGGGGCCCCGGGTGCCCATCGTGCTGTCCTCCGGGTGGGCCAGGCACCAGCCAGATTCCTGTGCGCTTAGTCACTGGGCTCCTGGGCCGCCGGGAGGATGGGGAAACCGCGGCCGGCTGCTGTCACCCCGAAGGAATGCCCGCCGGCCGGGCTGTTGGGCCGGAAGAGGTCTCCTGCAAACCCGCCCCGCTGAGGCCCAGTGAAGCCCCCTCCTCCTCTTTCCCATCGCAGGAAGGGGGAGCCAGAGCTAGCACCATGCTCGCTGGCTAGGACTTTTCAACCCACTTTCTAAATACGTATTTTGGTTTTGTGCATTCTTGGGTCTATAAACACACCCACAGCTATTCAGGAGAGGTGTTTTTAGTGAAAAGTGCTGTTTCCAGGAAGAAATCCTGCCTGTTGTCGTGCCTGTCCATCACCTATCCTTTTGTGTGTCTGGGAGAGGCTGGCTGGGTTCCGTGGGGGTGGGGATGGCCAGGCGGCTGGCTCCAGCCTGGGCTCTTCTCCTCCGTGGCATCCCTCGTCCCTCGAGACCCCTGCTCATGGGACAGCAGAACACAGAGGAGGGGTGGCCCCCAGCCCTTCCCTGTGCCATCCTGCCCCTTCCCCAAAGCTAGGAAGCTGGGTGGGACCCTTTTCGGAACAGCTTTTTAAGTGGCTTCCTTTTCTCTAGTGGAGAAGCCCACACCTTTGTCCGATGTCAAGAAAGCTCCTTCTAGGAGGAGATGGGAGAGACTCAGACAGCTCCCGCTTGGCTCTGTTAGCTCCTGGCTCTGACCCCTGGTCAGGATCTTCCCTTTCTGTGGCTCTTCTGTGAGACGGGTGCTGGCTTCCTCGCAAGGCCGCGGATGGGGTACAGGAGAGGGCTCAGCCCAGGGCCCAACATGGCCCCTTCCTCAGTGGAATTCCCACAGGTGCCATTGGCATGCTCTTATTCCTGTGGGTGCAATTATTAAAGAAGGAAGGGACTACAGAGCAGACCCCCCAAATATTGCACATCGAGTCTGCTTTCGATTTATGTATTTCCAAAGAGTAGAGTTCTCACCACACAGCGATTTTTCTTTAAGTTAGATACTCATTTGCTAATATAAATTAATTGTAAAAAGATGCAGACCATTGTAGGTAGTATGATCCTTCAGGTCTATTTTTAAAAAGAGCATATACATTGGTAAATGCTGGCATAATCATTAAAAAGTTTTCCAAAAGGAATCCCAGAAAGCGATAGGCGCTTCCTTTCTGTGGGAAGGGGCTAGAGATTTCTGTGTGACCCTCTCTGCTCATCTTGTGCTCTAAGCACCTCGTGGATTTTCTAACCATGTGCATTTATTGCTTTTATTCTTTTTAAAGTCAACAGGACAGGCATATGTAGAATAGATAAACAAAATTATACTGTATAGCACAGGGAAATACATACAAGATCTTGGGGTAGCTCACAGCGAAAAAGAATGTGACAATGAATATATGTATGTTCATGTATAACTGAATAATTGTGCTCTACACTGGAATTTGACACAGCATTGTAAAATGACTGTAAGTCAATAAAAATGTTTTAAAAAAAAGAAAGTCAGGAGGTATTTGGACAATAGAGTTGTGGTCCTTTTTAAAATTTTCTTCATTACACTGCTTTGCATTAAAGAAATAAAACCTGTAATATGTGTGTGTGTTTTAGAAAGGTAGACTTTTCCACATCTGATTGTCCTTCTTTGAGAGCAGGCTCTGTTTGAGGACTTAGTGAAGTCCCCAGCTCCCTAAAGACAGTAGCTGGGGACCTCCTTGCCTTTCCCACAGAGAATCGAATGAGCTTTCTCAAGAATAGATGCCTGGGATTCACTGTCACCCTCTATAAGAGCCAACTGACATGGGCCTTGGTCTAGCATGCCCTTGGGACAATGTGTGTGTGTGTGTGTGTGTGTCTGTGTGTGTGTCTGTGTGTCTGTGTATGTCTCTGTGTGTCTCCTTGGTAAATGTACTTTTGGCAGGCTTGGAAAAGGTTTTCCCTGTAACCCTTGGAAAGAACAATTATCACTTCTAACACCCTGTTTCTACAGGTCCGTGATTTTGTAATTAAAATTTTACGGGATCCCAAGGGCCCATTTAAAGGGCGTCTGGTCTTCACAGCCCAGGTAGAAACAGAATTTGTGTCAGTGGTTCCTTTAATTTCTTAAATACAGTTATTTGTAAGTGCCTCCTACTAGCTGCTTGTGTTGAATGTTTTATTGATGAAAGAGGCAAGATGACATAAGGGGAAGGATGCTTAAAAGCCAGGAGGACCCACATTCTCATGTCTGAGTGCGTCACTGCTTCACAGGCATTACCTTGGGCAGGTCCCCTCACCTCTCTTGGAAATATGAAGAGGTGTTACACCCCATCAATGGTTTGCAGAATTTTTGGTCAAACCCACAGTAAGACATAGATTTACATCATAGCCCCAGGACAAAATAAAGGCATAGCTAAGATAAGTGTTTCCAAAACATTTCTTATCTGGTAAAGCGCTCACCCTTCCTCCCCAAGAAGTACCATAATATTTTCTTATTCTTTTCTATCACTGGTAGGAGAGGCTTTTTAAACTGATTTTGAGAACTGTCAATGGGTGGAAACTAGGGACTTGAAAAGCGCATTATTAAGGTCCTTTCTAGCTCTGATTTTGAGTTTGTTGGCTCCGAGTTGAGAATCCTGAACCTAGTACGCATGGAATTCGCCTTTGAGGTCAGCTTTCTGGTTTCTTATGAAAAAGAGGAGGCAAGAGCATTCCTTGTGTCTCAGTGGCTATGGCTCCCTCCCCCCCCCCGAGAATGGGAGGGTTTTAAGAACTGGTGTGTGTGTTCCCAGTGGAAGGGTGTATTTTATTGTCCACCCACAAGCATTTCTGAATATTTGAGATCTGTTGTATCTTGTATAATTTATATCAATTCCTGTTCTGTAAAATAACTTGAAGTCAGTTTTTGAAGTAACAAAAAATAAGGGCCAATTTTACAACTTCCTGTTTGTCTTCATACTACTTTAATACATACCAAAAAAATCAATCAAAGAATTTATCACATCAGTATAGCCATCAGTGAATTATTTCATGCTGAAGGCTTTTTGTGAGAAAGGAGCTTGATTCAGAGTGGTAACAGATAATTTTTGACTGCTTATTATGTACTGAGCACTCTTTCTGGTGCTTTTAAATTTTTTAATGGCGGTCTTGGGGATCGAACCTAGGACCTCGTGCGTGCTAAGTAGGAACTCTGCCACTGAGCTATACCCTCCCCCTGGGCACTCTTTCTGTTAACTCTCACTTGTAAATAATCCCATTAGCTAAGTTCTAGCCAAGCATTGTTGGGCACGTGGAATCATTAGATGAATTTTGAAAATAACTTGGTCTGTTCTAAAAGGCACTACGCGATCCAGACCATGTGGACCGGTGCCTGGTAACTTTGACGGCCACTTTGAAATGTTACCATAGTGATAATTCTTCTGGAATCTCAAGCCATTAAAAGTGGTATGGCTACCTCTGGGCTGTGTGCTGTAAAAATAGATGTCACGGGACGTGTGAATCCTTTTCTCAACATTATAGTTTATACCAATTGAAGGGAGCTTTCAGTTGAGCCCTGAATACTCATTAGGGACTAGTTGCTTCGGTGCCCTTTTTCTTCTAGATGCAAGTCATCTTTCCACATAATCATTAACCTGTTGGAACGAATGGCATTTAAAAAACGGTTCAATTTTTCCTTCATTTGACTTTAGTTATTTTGTCCCCTGGTTCCCCCTCCCAGTGGATTTTTCAGAAGGTGGATTATGACAAAAGATTAATCCCCCTTGAAGCTGCTCCCATACATGGGTTCGTCTCACTGCCCGTGCTCCTGGGTCCTGTGGCTGGCAGTTCGGCCCCTTCCCCTCCAGCAGCGGCCCCTCTTCGGGGAGGATTGGGACTTGGCACCAGTCACGTCCTGTTTCCCGGAATGTGCTGTGGGCACCTCTGTGGACAGTGCACCCTTTCAGCTTTGCGCTGCCCTTTTCGTTTCTGAACCCCAGGGTAATAATTAAGAGAGTCTGTGTTAGTTCCTTCTCTAGTTAGAGGAGTGCAGGTTGGAGACTCGTAAATAGCCGTTAAGCTGATGGTCCGGGACCTGAGGCAAACCTTTGGAGGATGTGGTCGGCAGTGACAGCTGACAGCGTGTTTACACACAGTTGTGTTGTTGGTTCTACCTGTTGACTGGAGTCACTGGCCCGGGGTGGGAGGGTGTTCCAGCTTGCCTTTGCCACGTAGATAGCGTTAGACCCACTGCATTTATTGCACAGGCCCACTCCTCCCCTCCAAGCTCTCAGTACTGTGTGTGCAGCATTCAGGTTCAGCACACGCTGGCTGGTTGCTGCCCTCCACCGAGCTCTGAGCTCAGCTCTGGGCATCTGAGATGAGGGGACAGACACCGCCGCTGTCCTGGAGGAGCCTCGCCTGGGGTCGGGGGGCACCTGGTGTGTGAATAAACTAGATAGCAGCGCGGTGTGGATTTTGTCAGGGCTGTGTGTGAGGTGCCATGGGAGCCTGGGAGGGGGCAGGGAACGGCTCACAGATGAGCAGGGCCTCAACGGATGCAGAGGAGTTTGCCAGATACCAGAACTTGAGGGGTGGGGTGGATAGAGGCAGTGTAAGGAACCATTGGGAGAGGCAGATTGCCTTCAAGAATGAGGGTGATGAAGCTGGCAGGAGCCAGGTTGTGCTGGGCCAGTTGGTCTGCCTGCCTGAGGAGGTTGGGCCTGACTTTTGGGTAGTGAACAGAGGAATGCTAAGGGCAGATTTTTGTTCCAGAAAGGTCCTCTGACAGTCATTGGGGGAGAAGGGAGAGAAGCTGGCAGAGTCTGTGTGTGAAGAGTGAGCCCAGAAAACGGTACCAGAGGCCTTTTAGAGATAGATTTGGCAGTACCTGGGGTAGGTTGGGGGGGATGAGGTAGAAGAGAAGGAAAGAGCTTAAGGATGACCGGAGACCAACGGAAAAACTGAGTGATCATGGGTGCCCTTGACTGAGGTAGGAAAGACAGGCTAGAAATCCAGCTGGGGAGGGAGGGAGAGTGTTTACACTTCCAGCATGAAAAGTTTGAGGCGCTCAGGGTGTGAGCAAATGCTCAGGGGTCTGGGAAGTTTCTGGAAACATCAGGATGGCTGGAAAGAGAGAGAAAGAACAGCAGACACCGTTCTGGGATCATCCCAGGGCTTTGGAGGGGTAAGGCGAGTGGGAAGGAGAGAGCCCCCAGGAGCCATTTTTCAGGATAAATCTTTGTCTTTTGAACACCTTATATAAGAAGGGGTGGCTGATGCAGAAGGATGTCTGTGTATCATCGAGCACCTGGCGTGTTCCATGGAGGGAAGCTCAGTGAACCTCTGTAGCAGCAGGACCAGGACCAGCTCACTGACCGGGGGACTGGGTCCAGTGGTGGCTCTGAGTCTCCAGGGGAGGAGGCTGTTCTGAAGGATCCAGATTCTTTCTGTTAGGTTTCAAACAAAGAGAGAGATGGAGGAACCACACAGAAAGTTTTGCTTGCGCCCCGTGTGGTCCAGAGGAGGCCACAGTATCTCAGGTAGGGACAGATGCTCTCCCAAGGCCACTCGCCCTTTGGAGGAGCCAGGCCTCCCCTGCCGTTGCCTTTCTCACAGCACCACCACTTGAGAGAAGAATCCTCCAAAATCCTTAAGCTCATTCTCAGGTCAGGCAGTTTGCAGCGTAACTACCTGGTAAAGACGAAAAGTGACAGAAACTCCTCCGCTGTGCCCTACCTGGTAAAACTGGAATGAGATCTGGATGGAACACAGAGCTTGTGAGCTACTTCTGGTTCCAAAATCGCCGTGATGGGGACCTCCGATGATCCCCGGAGAGGTATGTTTGGGAGGCAAAACCTAGGGATTTACCTAGTTTACCTCTGGTCGCCTCTTCCTTTCTTTTTCTCACAATCTTATGTCCGGATGATTTAGTACACTTGCAGCAGGCGGGACCATAACGGGGCTGATATTACATACCCTGAAAAGTCCTTTACAATCACACCGCAGTGGTGGTAGAGTAGTGTTCCGAGCAGCGGGTAACATTAGCCTCCCTCATGGGACCCTCAGACGGTGGCCGTGCGTGTCGCCATTCTTAGATGGAAGTGTGTGCATCCAATTCATATAAACTACACCATTGTTTCCATCTGAGGTTTCAGCTGCACTGTAATTTCTTTGGATTTTGTATTTTCCATAATGGTATCGCTTAATGTGAAGATCACTCAGGCTTCAAGACCGGGCGTAACGACAGGTGTTCCCCTTGAGCTATTTCTCCAGTCCTATTAACCTCCTGTCACAGGACGTGACTTTTTTTTTTTTTTAAATTCAACCTATTTTTTTAATTTTTAAAATACTTGGCTATAAATGCATCCTTTTTTTTTTTTTTTTTTAGTTTCGAAGTAGGTCAGCCTCAGTCAAGTCCCAATATTTCTCATCATGCTTTTTTGTCTTGAAATGGAAACACGTGGAGAGAAAGTCACATATTTCTGTCCCCTGGCTGCTCCCAGTACTGCCCAGAATGGCTTGCGGAGTTTGCACTCGTGGAGGCTTTGCAGAGGTGGCATTAACTTTGCAGTAAACTAACTGACCCGAGACTTGTGTCGCTTCAGGCTTAGTCAAGCGCTAACAGAGCAACTTAAAACTTGAGCGGAGGTGTGAGCTTGATAAACCAGTGTGTGTTTCGGACTAATTGGCGACCACCATTCTAAACATTAACTGCTGTTTGTACTTCAGTGATGCCAGGAGGCTGATTGTGTGGCCTTTGAACACCTCCCTGACTTTGGACGAGAACTAAATTAATACGATGCCTTTGTATTTTAAAGGACTTTTGGGGAGCCATGAATCACTTTCTCCTAAGTGTGATTTTTGCATTATTTACTTTTTATGATTGTTGTTTTGAATTTGACGTTTCCCATCTATGCCAAGACACATTTGTAGGTTAAACTTAGAAATTCTATACAACCTAAATCTGAAAACCAGTCTTTGGGAAGGACTCTGTAACTCCACAGCCCATTTCCTACATTAAAAAAAAAAAAAAAAGTGTTGGTAGCAATATCCTTTCTTTTCGTCTCTGCGTCCTTCTGATGTGCGAGACCCTGGAGTGTCCTGATGGCAGTGCGGGTTGGGCTGTAGCTCTGTTCACTGTAGTTTCCAAAGTCGGGGAGCATGGAGGTGCTGTGTGCTGAGGCGCTCTCACGCCAGGGGCTCCTGCAGCAGCCACTCCCCATTCTTTTCCTGGGAAGGCTTTTTGACCTCATGGGAAATGTGTTGTATGGAAATGGAAATGTAGGTTTTATTTCCAAGATGGGGGAGAATCCCGTTTCAGCTGGGAGAGGGCAATGGGGCATTTTCATCTTAACGTT
The DNA here is from genome assembly GCF_036321535.1 of Camelus dromedarius. Classification (NCBI taxonomy): domain Eukaryota; kingdom Metazoa; phylum Chordata; class Mammalia; order Artiodactyla; family Camelidae; genus Camelus; species Camelus dromedarius. Next base: position 7,475,516 of record NC_087464.1, read on the forward strand.
AAAGTCTGGGAGTGGAGCAGACTTCGGGAGAGCCACTGGGGGCCCCTCCCCGATTCTCCTGCCTGCATATTGGCTTCATTCTTAGGATACATGCCACTTCTGCCACTGCAGAAGAGCTGTTAGCAGCTTCAACCCTGCATCCACCCAGTTTTGGCTTTGGTGCCGAGAGGCACAGACTGATTTCCTTATGTCTCCGTTGGCCGTGCTGGCCCTGGTCCCTGCCCTCCACCAGGATGTTCCAGGGAGACGAGGCTTTGATGGGCTAGCCCAGCCCACATGGTCCCCCAGCCTCTGGGAGGAAGAAGGACCAAGTTATCCCCCTGAGGAAAAGGTGGATGTTCTGATCAGAAGACAGAAGGTGGAAAAACACCACCCACCCACTGGAGACGGGCAGTGCGAGGTTTAGAGAAATACATCTCAGTGTGTGAACAGGTTGGAGTACTTCAAAGGGCAAACAGGACTTTGAAAGGTTTCTTTCCCCTAGTGAGTTTAGAGAGGGAGCTACTCTTTCCGCAGGAGACACTTATTGTGGGGCACAGGCAGCCTCTGCTCCTCTCTCCCAAGTCTCCTCCCCGCTCCACCCCGAGCTCTCTGCCCTGCAAGAGAGCCTTGTGCCATTGCTCTGTTGTCACAATGGCACTGAACAGGCACATCAAATTAAAAACTTTTAGGCTCACTCACCAGAATGGTTTCCTGTACAGTACTCCCCTGAGGGAGGATTGCAAGTAGTTATTCATCCATTTCATTGATCTATTGTTTTTATTAAAAAGAAAAAAAAAAAACAAAACAAAACACCCTGGCCAACAGAGGAAGTGCACCCAGCTGTCTAGAGAGTGGAGATGCTGGGCGATGATGTTTTGATTACATTAATCTGTATCCTGTTAGTTCCCTTTTGCTTCTGTCGTTGCCACTGGTGAAGTTACTAATGTGAACTAATTACATTTGCTCTGAAAAGCCAGAATTTTTAATGCATCTCAGCAAGAAAGGTTAATATTATCAATTTAACAGCATGAATGAAACATTGTGTATATTGAACTTGAACTGTCCTAAAAGCTTGGGTAATAAAAACCCAGTGGCTTCTTTTGTAACTCACTGGATATAAAACAGCTATTGGTGAGAGTTCATGCTTTCTTCTTCTCTTAAGTCTAACGGAGTGGTCGATGCTGTCTGTTTATGGGGTGATCTGGCAAGTGACATCGTAGACCATGTGACAAGGTGCTCCTTCTTTAAAAGCTTTTTGAGGGGGCTGCATAAGTCTTCCTGATCAGTGGGGGTATTTTAAAAGAGAAAAAGAAATCACCTCACTCCCTAATACTAACAGCCTTCCTGTTTTAAAAGCATCTATGAATTACCAAGATCTAGAGCACAGTATACTTGATTTTTTAAATTGAAGCATTGTTGATTTACAATGTTGTGTTAGTTTCTGGTGTACAGCATAGTGATTCAGTTATACATACATATAGATAGATATAGATACATTCTTTTTTATATTTTTTTTTTCAGAGCACAGTATACTTTAAATGTCAGTCATTTCCCTGGAACCAGCCAGCCCCTAAAGTTAGCATATTGGAGAGTGAAGTGTTTGGGGAGGGGCACCTGCAATAATCCGTTATGTGGACCTATTTCCTGCTTCCCTGTGACTGACTCAGTGGTAAACAGTGAGAATGGGCACAGCTCTGTGCCATCTGCTGTCCTGGGAACCACTGAGTGGCTCTCTCTCTGGGGCAGCGTCTGGAAGTTTTTAGCTGGTGACACTTGGGTGACCAGTTGGTGCCTCAGTGTCTTTCAGTGTTGAGATTAGGAACCCGGAGAGGACTTGTTCTGCCCAGAACGTGACAGTCTTTCTCGCCTGAGAGGAGTGGTGGAGTGAGTTGAGAGGATCTGGAGGTCTGGTAGGATCTGAGGATGAGACCTGTCAGATAAATAAGTAAATTCCACATTGTCATTGTCCTTGGGTAAGTTTTTCCATGAGTAAATTTTCCCCAGAAAGTCATTTTTAAAAGAACTTTAAAAAATGAGCTCCTTCCTTCCTCTCCCCGCCTCACCAGTATCCTAGGATGAAGAAAAGCAGGTTTTAGAAACACTTTTTGTCATCGTGTATTTTTAAGCAGTCCGAGCCTGTCGAGACCTGTGTCGATCACCGATGCTGTGGTCCACTGTGGAGCAGTGGGTGGAGCTAGAAGAGGGACAGCCTCTGAGGGATGTGGATGGGGAGGGGTGGGGTTCTGTGATCTCCTCTGACCTTCTCACTGGCTCCCAAGGTCTCCCACGTCAGCCCTTCAGGATTTGTGCATTGGCGCTGCAAGTCTGTTGCAGGAGCAGAAGTGTTTCCTGGCCCCGATCTGAGCTCCTTCAGCCACATTCAGGAAGGCTGTCACTCTGACTGGGTGGGCCCTCAGGTGGGCCGTTTCCCCCAGCTGCATTTGTCACTGCAGGTTATTCTGGGGTGCTTGGTCCTGCTCATGTGTCTACATTGAAATCCTATGACCTTTCAACCGGTTCATATCTAAATTTGGTCAGGGAGCCTCAGGGAAAAGAATGATGGAGGCAGCAGATACCCTCCACCTGCGTAGAACATGGTTTAGCCTTCAGTTTGGCCCCAATGTGAAGCCAGGGGAGAAGCCGGCAGATGAAGGCTTTCTTCTAAATGAGTCAGATTTTAAATGACGGGTGGGGTGCGATATCCTGTTCAGGCTCAGACTCTTCCAAGTTGCAGGGGCCCGAGGCCCTCGTCTCAGGTGCTGTCTGTGCTGATGTTGTGCTGGACGAGACTGAGTGCCCACCTTGGCTGCTGGAGACCACCCCTGGCAGGTGACTCAGGGTGATAAATATCAGAGAGGCCGTTTATGAATGTGTGTGATCATTTCTTCATGCTCCAGTTATAGTATCTGAGCTAGGGAATCGCCCCACAGAACTTGAGTCCTGACTTGTGTATTACTAGGCAGTTGTATCTTTTTGAGGCCAAGTCACAACCCACCCCTACTCCCCACACCCCATTCAGGTTTTAGGTGGATCCATCTCAGTTTCATTTTCAGGTGAATGTCTCTGTTAAGGTTATAAAAGACCAAAATGACTGGAAATTTAACTCTGTATTTGAATTCCTAACGGTGCCCAACATTCTCTTGAATCCTACTTGACAGTTTGCCCGGCAGACTCACGGACCCTCCCGACAGCCGTTTAGGTGGGTGTAGTTAACCCCAGTTTACGTCCTGGACGACTGAGCGTCGAGTTGGGTGTCTGCCCCAGATTCTCAGCTTCCTAGGGGATTGAACGTGACCCCTCACACCCTTCCGACTCCAGAATGTACACTCTTACATCCTGCAACACGAACAAATCAAGACAAAACAAGAACCAGGTCTAGATGACCTTTTGTCCTGCTGAAAAATTCAAAGTTTCCATTGCTTGAAAAAAATGAGTTAACTTTTGCAAAAGACAGGCTTGCTGTTCGAATGCTGTTACTTTACCATCCAGGGGCTCTACTCTTGGTGCGTTTTAGACAGAAGTGACCTTGATAAATGTTTGACTCAGGAACTATGCAGAACATGCAGGAAATGGTGGCGGCTTGGCCCCTCTTGGTTTTGTGAAATTAAGGCTCACGTGCTGTGTTATCTCGGTGACCTGGTGAAGGTCTAGTTCGGGAGAGCCTGCTGCTCTCATGTTTGTCACCAGCCCTCTCAGTAGATCTCACCTGTCCATGTCCTTTTTCCATCATTTTCCTCAAAGTGGCACTTTGGGACTTTTTCAGAGTCGAAGTCTAACTGTGGATATTCATCATAAACCCAGGTATAAATTGATGAGACATTATGTCTTTTGATACCAAATGGCATTTTGCTTGGTGCTACAGCAACCTCTCTCTTAAAAATTGGTCTCTTGAACCTACACTCCCTACATGAGATTATTATGAAAATAGAAAACAGTCTGGAAAAGGGTGCCTTGGCAAAAAGACAATACTAACCTCGTAACTGGATATAATCTGAAGGGGAGGACAGGGGTCTCATGGCTGTTTAGCATCTGTCCTGTCACCTCTGTTAGGTACGTTTACGACAAATGAGTTTGTTAACAGTTATTTCTATGAAGAACTCAAGCCTAAAGGATAAACTTGAGAGCATGCTGAGAGAGTGTCACGTTCTGCTTGAAGTATTTTGGCCTCCTTGTTTACTTCAGAAAGTTAAGAGCGTTACGGCTCAATGTTGTGTTAAGTTTGGGGTTGGTTATTTGGACGTCTTAAAGTGTCTTAGTGTTCCTGTGTTTGTTGTGTCTGCGATGTTTTTTTTTTTTTTCATTTTATATTTTATCAAAGTGTAGTTGATTTACAGTGTTAGTTTCAGGTGTACAGCAGGGTGATTCAGTTGTGCATATACGTGCATATATATTTTCTTTTCAGATTCTTTTCCATTATAGACTATTACAAGGAATTGAAAATAGTTCCCTGTGCTGTACCATAGATTCTTGTTGTTTATCTGTTTTATATACAGTGATGTGTGTGATGTAGTTTTGCCCTAATTTACATACTTTGTGCAGGTGGTTAATTCACTGGGCTTTATGAACTCCTTCCCAGTTTTTCCCTTAGAGAGCGTCAGGGCAGTGGTTAGGAAGGTGATCCATGAGACCAAGAGTAAATGAAGGCTAAAAAGGCATTTAACAGGTCAAGAATCCAAACCTTTTAAGAAGAAAAACCAATAAACAAGAAACCCAAATAAAGCCAAAACACGGTCTTGAAGCACAACCCATCAAAACCCGAGTTTCAGCATTTGCAGTCACCTGTGGCCAAATCACACTGAGAGCTGGAGAGGCTGTCGGGGTTGGTTATGTGTGACATAAGAAGTCAATGTGTCTGAGAGAAGGAAGAGTTCTCTTTTTGAGGTGAAAAGTCCAACAGAGGGAAATGTTTTATTCTGAGATGTTTCATTTACAGTAAATGCCGTCTCTGTAGGGCAGAGCTTTGGTGGGTAGTGTTTGGAAGCCAGGGTAGAGGAGGGTGTTACAACATCTGTGCTGTGTAGCTTGCATTCGGGCTGCACATGTGAAAACATTCTAGAACTCACACAGTTTAAACAAAGTGGTTGATTTAGGAACTACTCCTTTCCCTTCCTTGGCATCCCCCAGTGCCTCTTCCCCCTCACTCCCTGTTAGCAATCTGAATTGGCCCTTTAAAGAGATTGAGTGAAATTTAATTATCCAGGGAAAACCTCCACTTTGGACTTCACAGGAAGAGTCTTTCTGGTTGGCACATCTCAGCATATCCACAGTCCAGAAAAGTCCTTCCTGGGTAGAAATAATCCAAGACTGGTATTGACTGTTGCTTTAATTTTTGTTTTTAAAGAAGCTTTATGCTCTGCAGTGTCCAGTCCAGCTTCACATTTCTAGACTCTGTATTTGAGAATCACCCTCTTGGGTAACTGATGAGCAAAGACTGTTGTGTTGGCCTGTCCGCTTTGCCCTCCACTAAGCTGCCTCCACTGTAGACCTTTTGATGTGGCTTCAAGTGGTTTTCCTGAGCATTTAGGGGTAACCAAGAATATGTACACTCTGAACAAACTGTTGGCTTTTTGTTTCTGTCAGTTCCTAAAACTTCCACCTGGAGAAGTGATGTTCTTCCAGGGTCATGGAGAAGCCTTCCTTCCTGGGAGAGGTTGGTCGTCCAGCCTTGCCATCTGATTTGCTCATCCCCTGAATTCTTCAGCCGCGAGAGGCTGTATCTTGGCTTTTATCAGGTACCCAGAGGCTCATGTCAGAAAATAGCAGACTCTTAGCGAACACATCCTCTCCCGGAGAGTAAATTGCTAGGTCCTTTCCAGGCCACCGAAGGGTTCCTTGGGTGTCACATCTCCCCCTTGTTGGGAAGCAGATGGACTCGCGTACCTGCCGGCCGGCAAGGGTCCATCCAGCCATCCATCCATCCATCACTGCAACCTCGTACCATTTCCTCCCCTTCTGTAGAGTCATTCCTCTTAGACTAGAGGGGCTCTCAGAGTGATTGGATTTTCTTGGAAGATCATCATCAAGAAATAAAACCAAGTCTTGGTCTAAAGCTTTCAGTAAGCAGGTTGAAAGGCCTAGCTCTGTCATTCTTCCTACATGTGGATTTTTACGTGGTTAGTGATACAGTTGCATACATTGATTTATCTAAATCCCTGTTACTTGTTCGTGTTTGTGTATGTACATATATACACACTTGAGTTTACCAGAGACTTGTGGCCTGTTTGGACGGTTTGAGCTGTCCGGTTGACAGTAGCCTCTGGGTGGTCAGGTGAGCCGGGTCGAAGGTGAGCCACTTAGCCCATGAGAGCCAGCCTGTCCCGGGTAACCTAAGGCTGTAAGCACTTTCTTCCGGAGCTGGGTCCACAAAAAAACGGTTTCACCCTACCCTCGTCTGGCTGGGGAGCAGTGTCTTCAAAGATGAGATCGTCTTCCCGAGGAGTGTGTCCAGCTCACCCATGAATGTAGCCTGTGAAATACCAGTTTAAAGTTAGCCCAGACCTGGAGCATGGACAACACAGAGCCAAGTCTAAAATAGATCAGTTTGTGGATAAATGAGGAATTTAGCAGCGTTTGAAAAGAAACCCACCAAGACGCATGCTGCTCTGGGTCATTGTTAAAGCAGGCAGGAGTGGTGGATGCCATGGTCTGGCTGAGATGTGAAATGCATGCAGGGGACCAGTGGGGCCAGCTCATGGGCCATCTGTGGGCTCTGACACCGCGGAGGTGTTTGTAGAAATTTCTGAAGGGATTAAGATAATTTTGTAGCATTAAGTCGGCTAACATGGCTTGATCTGAGTCAGTCCCAGCCAGACCTTCTGTGTGATTAGCATAAGATTTTCTGAAGTTTAGATTTTCAATGTACTGACCATTTGGGATTGTTTCTTAATAATAATATTTTTACTTGTTACAAAAAATTAAGCTCACCTGTATAATAATTGCCCTCATAATGAATCCCTTCAGGAAACATGTGTGAAGTTAATTATGATTTCAAGGTAAATAGGTTATTTTTAGATTTTGTTGTTGTTGTTGTTGCCCCTGCTTCCAGTAACTAGCACTTCTGTTCCTGCCTTTTGAAAATAAAGTACAAATTAGATGGATGTAAACATAAGGGAGGTAAGATGGAAATGCATGTCTGTTTTTATAATTTGCTGTTGATAAGATTTGGAAACATAAACACAATAAACTGTGTTTCCATGACACAGATGTATCATCGAGTTCTTACAGTGCACCTTTGAGGTAACTGGGATTTTCATGTCATTTGGAGGAGGGCAGGCCAGTGACTCATTCACCTCTTCTTTCCTTGGTTTATTCATTGTGTAAATACATATGAAATGCTCGCTGGGCACCAGGAGTCATTTGCATACATTGGTGCTTGCATTAATCAGAACAGCCATAAACCAATACACTCGTTCCCCCTTATCCGTGGGGGATACGATGCCCAGGGGATGCCTGAAACTGTGGATAATGCAGAGCTCTGTGTGTACTGTGTTTTCTCCTATACATATGGTAATGTTTAATTTATAAGTTAGGCACAGCAAGAGATTAACAATGATAACTAATGATAAAATAGAACAATTATAACAATATACTATAATAAACATTATGCAAATGTGGTCCTTCTCTCTCAAAATATCTTCTTGTACAAGTTTAATGCCTTTTCCATCGTAACTAAGCACTTATCACGCACTGTGGCCGTAACTCCTACAGTTTGAAGTGCAACAGCAAAGCCAGCACAGATTTCTTTCTGCTTCCTCACAGTTTGCTGGATAGCAGATTTGTTCTACCATAGATCTTAGCAACCTCAGCGTATGGGTTGTTTTTTTTTTTTTAATTAAATCTAGAACTTTTACCTTTTTACTTAAAGGAAGCACTTTACGGCTTCTCTTTGGCACATCTCAATTGCCAGTGCCACTACCATGGTGCTTTGGGGCCATTGTTAAGTAAAATAAGGGTCCCTTGAACACAAGCAGTGTGATACCATTGATCTGATAACCAACGGGGCCACCAGGTGACTTACAGGTTGGGGTACGCTGGACACAGAGATGATTCACAACCCAGCTGGACAGAGCGGGACAGCATGAGATTTCACTGGGCTACACAGAACAGCATGCAATTTAATACTTAGGAATTGTTAATTTCTGGAAGTTTCCATGTAATATTTTCAGACTGTGGTTGATGGAGGGTAACTAAAACCACGGAAAGCGAAACCGCAGCTAAGGGGGCTCCTGTGGAAGAGTGCTCCTGTGATGACTGTCACACAGAGTCCAGATGAGGTGCTGCGGCACCAGAAGGAAAAGGAAACAGTGTGTCCAGGGCCTGGGGTGGGGCTGGAGGGAGGTGAGGGACGGGGGCCAGGCCACGGCAGGGCTCAGAGGCCCCACTGAGGGTTTTGTGTTTTTCATATGAGCCACGGGGAATCAGTGTAGAAAATCAGGCAGATGTGGGGTGTGTGTGTGTGTATGAGAGAGAATATTATTGAGACTATTGTGTAAAAGTCACCCTGGCCACCGTGTGCAGAAGAGATCAGAGCGCAGTCCTCTTGGGAAGCTACTGGAGTAGACAGGGCCCAGCAGGAAGCTAACTTGGGCCAGTGGTGGAGATGAGAGGGAGTTGGCTGTAGTGAGATCAGGGGTGAAGTTGCCCAGAGTGTTGAGGAGCGGGTGGGTGAGCAGGACTCAAGGACAGCCTGGATGACAGCTGTGGCAACGCCCCTTCCTGAACCAGGCGATGCTGGAGGAAGGTCAGGCGATGAGGATGGTGAATGTGAGTTTGACTTTGGAGTTAGTGAGACTGAGGCACTTGGGAAGCAAACAGGCATTTGGAATGTGGGCCAGTGCTCAGAGGGAGGTCTGGGCTGGCGGCTTATTTGGGAAGTTGTCTGGGTGGAGGTGGTATCTGAAAGCAGAAACCCAGCCCGGCACCCAGGGAGGGAATTTGGGGGAGGAGGCTGTGCCGGGGAAGAAGCCTGGAGGCACGTCAGTGTTCAAAGGCCGAGGACCCTTAACGAACCTGTAAAGGAGACCAGGTGGTCCATGCCCAGGCAGGACAGCAAGGGAGTGAGGTGTCCAGGACCCGGGGGAGAGGATCTAGGTGGAAGTGGCTGGTCACAAGTGCCCAAAGCCGCCAACCGGGAAGAGAAGCGAAGTGATCCACCAGGTCTCGCAACAGGAGGCCTTTGAGGTTGTCACCTGGGAGCTGTTGTCGTGGCGTGGTGGGAGGGGAAGTGGACGGTGGGAGGTGAGGACATGGAGAAGGGGGGCAGTGCCTGGGGGCACGGAGCTGTTGAGTGCAGACTTTGTTTTCTTTCACAGAGCCCGAGACCACAGGAGGGGCTCTGCTGAGAGGGAAGGTGGGTCAGTGAGAGGAGCGGAAAGCCCTGGCAAGGGTCCGGAGGCTGAGGATGGCTCCAAAGCACAGGTGCAGGCATTTGCTTCAGAGACGAGAAAGGGCAGCTGATCCCTTAAAGATGGCAACCCTGCTGACTGTTCCCTTTTACGCCTTGTTAATGGCATTTACGGTGGGTGGATTCTGTGTGTCTTCTCATTCCATCCTTACAAAACCCTGTGAGTAGAAGCTGCCACTGCTTGTGGAGGAGGACTCTAAGTCCTGAAGAGGTTTGAGAACCGTGCCCACAGTCCGCCCCCACTGCCACCCCCGAGTCTGGGCGAGGAACTGGGGTGACCTTGGGCTCTGACCCTGGCCTGGGTGTCATGGTAACTGTTGTGACATTTTTACCCTGTAAAACTTAACATGAACTTAATGCTTTAGGGGATGGTTGCATTTATTTTAATGATTACTTCTTTTCCTAGAAATATTAACTAGTGTAGGGAGGGGGACGCCAAGCACTCTTGGAGTAAAGCAGCAGAATCTGTGTGTTGATTTACACAGAGATTTCTACTGAATTACTGGAGTTGATTTATACTTCATTATAATACTCTTGGTATTATGAAATGATGGCCATGCATTTGTTATAAAATGGTACCAGTTGCTCTTCCTTGGTGTGTATGCGTCAGGCCACTGGCTGCACTAAGAACTTGACTACGTGATCCCCATTGGCCCCCCAGCACCCCCAGGTGGTGTGTGTGTCACCCGACACCTGTGACAGGCGAGAAAGCTGGGAGGTGCAGAGACCTAGAGATGGTGGCCCACCAGGAGCTCCTAAGTGGCAGAGCTGTCTCTCCCCCAGGTCCAACTCTCTTCCCTCTCTCCTCCCTTAAAATGAGACAAGACTGGAAACTGGCCTGGGTGGGGGCCCTGGGTAGGGGCAAGAGCGCTCTGCTTCTCTTTGGTTCTGTTATGGTGTCCTGAGGATAAAGGAGAAAAAAACAGTCTTTGAGGAATTACAGATGCGTGTGAAAGATGTCAGGCTGAAACTCCTGGAAGTTGTTCAAGTTCCTCTTTGGAGGAACTTCTGTTTTCTCTTCCTTTCCTGTTTTTAGGATTAAAGCTGCTCCAAAATCTACAAGTTTGTCCAACAATATCTATTCTCAAGACTTTGGAGAAACAAGAACTCATACATTGCTATGGAGAATACAAAATGGCACGGCCCTCCTGGAAGACACTTGGGCGGTTTATCTATGACTGTTGCATGAATTCATGTAACCTTTGATCCAGAAGTCCCACTTCTGGGAATTCGTCATATGGACACACCCATCCACACACAGATTGCAGCATTGTCTGTGACTGTAGTAGACTGGGAACAACCCATGTGTCCTTCAGTAAGGGACTAGTCAGTAAACTTAAGACATGCACGAAATAGAGTACTCTGTAGCTGAACACCCTGTGCTCTGTGTGACATCGATCTCCAGGGTATTCACCGAAAAAGGCAAGGTTTACCTCTTATTTGTAAAATTAAGGAGTTGAAAATAAGACTCTGTCTTTGCATCTGCTTGTGTTTTTGTAGACTCACACCAGAAGGAAAACCAAGAAAAGGATAAATGTGGTGACACCTGGGGGCAGGTGGCGAACGAACGAGGTGGTGACAGGGTGGGAGTGACACACCTCAATGTACATTTTTGTATCATTTTAAATTTTAAGTCTTGTGCTTATATTATGTATTAAAATGCCAGACCTGCTGTGCTTTCTTCTGCTCAGGTAGCAGGGGGCTCTGGAACTCCCTCTGGGATGATCTAGGATGGCATTCCGAGATCTTGCAGAAAGACCAAGAGGTGGAGGCAGGTCTGTGCCCCTTGGATAGATTTCCTTACTCTGTAACTTATCACGTCACTTAGGTGGTTGCTCCAGGACGCTTCTCAGAACTCCCCCTGGCATGTGTGTTTCTCGTACAATCCACATCTTCTCACATGGCCCACACCCGTAGTGGGGAAATTTGTGCATTTTCTTAGTGTGTAGCATTTCCAGACAACATGTTTGTCTTTTTCTTTTGGTTTCCTTATCCTTGTCATGATTCAGTTCACAAGGTCTGCTGATCAAATACACTCCTATGTTTTAAAAGAACTTATTTTTTTTAAATAAAGATTTTATTAAAAATTTTTGCATTCCTTTTTAATTGAAGTAGGGTCAGTTTAGAATATTGTGTCAGTTTCTGGTGTACAGCATAATGTCCCAGTCATACATAGTCATACATTTTTTTTCAGATTCTTTTTCATTATAGGTTACTATAAGATATTGCATTTAGTTCCCTGTGCTGTACAGTAGAAACTTGTTGTTTACCTATTTTGTATATAGTAGTTAGTATTTGCAAATTTTGAACTCCCAGTTTATCCCTTCCCACCACCTTTACCCGCCTCCACCCCCAGCCATAAGTTTGTTCACTATGTCTGTAAGTCTGTTTTGTGTTTTGTAAGTTCGTTTGTGTCTTTTTTTTAGATGAAAATACCTTATTTTTTGTTGTTGTTTTTAAATTTTTTTGGTAGGGGGGGTAATTAGGTTTATGTATTTATTTAATGGAGGTACTGGGGACTGAATCCAGGTTGCACTCTACCCCTGAATTATATACCCTTCCCCTAAAAGAACTTACTTTTTGATTATTTTGTTTTGCTTTTAATTTGAGGGTTGAGGCCCCTGAGGTGCATGTAGTAAGGAATTCAAAGGGCCACATGGATGTGTCTCTTATTTCTTTGGCCCCCTTTGGTCACTTGAATGGTTTTGATTTTTTTCACTAATAAGGGTTGGTGAAGAAACCCTTTGAATGCTGGTTTGGAACGATGTTACTCTTTATCTCCTGAGTTGATCTTGAGCTCTCCTGATGGATGGACATGTACTTCACCAGGTTCTTGGATCACTATGATTAACTTTTCAAGCCATCAGCTATTTAACTGTCTAATGCCAAGTGTTCAGGAGATAATATAAATTCGGTGTAAAGTCAAGCTGGCGACTCCAGCAATTTACCCTTTAAATTATAGCTCTATTGGTTCCTATTTATTGCCAACCCTTTTCCTGCTGAGCTTTAATCAGAGAAAGTCATTTTGGGTGCTAGGTCAAGTATGGGTTGGTTTGCGTCTTGGACTCCCTCTGGCGACTACTTCTTAAAAGAAGAGGTGTTGTGAGTATGAGAACCATGTTGTGTGGTCCTGAAGTGGGGTTGGTAGTGATTAGAAGGGGGTTTTGAGATTAAAAAAAAAATGCTATCCCAAACTGCAGCCCTTGGACAATGAATTGGCCAGTGGATTGTCACTTTGTGGTTGGAACTTCTGGGGGAGTCCATGAAGTTCTTCTGTATCTCTCCAGAGCAAGGGGAAAACAGAAATACGATCAACTTTGGGTCAGCCATGTGGCAGCGCACGGTGGTGGGTATTCAGTGTTTGTTGGAAAAATGGCTCCTTATTGACTCTTAAGAATATCACCTGTAATACTTAGTAGTAGAATGGTTCACTTGTGTGGTGTGTGTGTGTGTGTGTGTGTGTATGTGTGTGTGTGTGTGTGTGTGTGTTGTGGGGTGTTGTAAAGAAGGGATTAGTTAGGCCAGGGATTTTTGAAATGTATTTGTAGGAGGTAAATATTTGCCTGTTGAGTAATTCTAAAACTAAAAATTTTGATTTGATTGGATTTGCTTATTGCTACCAGGGAATGATTCTTATATGACCAAAAATAAGCTTTCACATTTATACTTCTGCGTATGTAATTTGTCCTTTCTTTATCCATTAGGTTCATTCCTCAGCAATTATATGTAAAACAAACGTGTGTGTAAATCATCTTCTTCTATTGATTTTCATTGTAAAATCTGAAAACTGTAGGATCTCAAACAAATCCCACTGATGACCCCTAGTACTCACTTGTAGGGCTCACTTGCCTTTTCCAGCATTCATAGTGTTTTAAAAGTTTTTGCTGTGTAAATAGAGTTACTCCACTGGCGATTAATCTATGTTTTGGTAGCTTTGCTGCAAACATGTAGTTAATTGTTTTTTCTCTTGGGCCATCCTTGCTCTAATCCTGGGACTTAATTTTCGGCAGCGATAGTGGTTACTCCAGGAGTTATTAGAACGAAGAGCCAGAGGCAGCTGCTGTTTAAGTTCCATATAGGCTGGGCTGTGTGGGGTGTCTGAGGGTCTCTGTGCTGCGGGGTCAGGGTGGGGAGAAGACGCTTTGATGCATCACTTTTCTTTCAGTGAGACCCCAAGTGTGCATTAATTAAGTGCTTCCCGCTGGCCCGTTATTCAACAAGTATTTGTTGTTCCTGGAAGATTCTGTTGCCTGTTTTTTGCCCTGTTGGTTTAAACAATTGAGTTTAGGTGGGATTAGGGTTGAAGCAGTATACTTCAATAGGTTATTTACCACCTCTCTGAAACCCTTCCCCACCTGTAAGGATGGGACTGATAGCACCTACCCAGCTGGCTCAGATACCGCAGGTCAACACCTGTTGGAGTGATACTTAGGCAAGTAATGTACACTGTGAGCTAATCACCTGGAAGTTGATTTCTAAGAGGCTTTTGTTTCACTTTGAGGTTGCTTTAAACTGGCAGGACGTATTGACACTTAGCTGGTGACGCTCTCCACTTTGTGACATCCTTGTTACTCATGCTTTATAAACTTACACTAATACTCACCAGGAAGGACAGAATAAATCCTTTGATTATATCAATGCCTTCTAATTTACTTCTTTTTAAAACCTGGGTTTCTGTGCTTGCCTCTGTATTACCAAGGGGGGATGCTGTCTTTTCAAGTGCAGAGGTAAGAATTTAAACCGTCTCTTAAACGTTCGTATTTCTGTTTGTTGTTGGTGACACGAAATCATTTGGGTCACTCTGACATTTAATCAAGTTAAACGGTGTGGCTCTTAGAAAATCTGTGCAGCAGGTAATCTGAGAGCCAGATAACTAGTAACACAACTGATAAATGCCATCAGGATTAATTTATTAATTTCTTAAGCACCTCTTGTCCAGTTTGCCTTTCATGTTCATTTTTCTAAGTTTCCATTAGCAACTGTGGCCTCGCTCATTATTTAATAATGAATGATTACAAATTGTTTGTGTGTTTTTGTAATTAGAGTGTGATAGCAATCATCTACCGGATGAGCTGACACTGTAATGACATAAAGTCAGTAACAATTATGCCTAACAGGAAAATTAATTATGTAATCTTATTGTACCATATTTCACCTAGGAGATTAGATTTGGTTGTTACCAGGCTGGGCTAGGCAGGTGACAGCGTAGGGCAACACTTCTCATTTTTCTGGGTAGACTAGTTCATCACCGTGTTCACTGTATCACCTGGGAAGTTCATTTGATTTCAACTTTTTAAATAAATATTTCCAGGTTTTTGGTTTTCTGCTTTAAAAAGAGAGCAAGAGAAGACCTCTTCTACTTGAATGGTTTGTTTTTCCTGTTTCTTAGCGCATCAAGGTGTTGGCTAGATTTTTATCCAAAAGATGGGAGATCCTTTCTTCTGCTCTTTCTTCACCTGTGAGGGACACATGAGTGTGAGACTGAATTGTTTGCAGACAGCAATCCCATTCTGACTCCAGCGAAAGTTCTTACTTTGCTCTTTTGTCCTTCCTTAACCTCCAACCGAAGGCACCTGTTCCTCTAGCACGTGGAGCAGCTGCAAGTCCAAGGTGCAGGCAGGGACTGGACAGGCCGAGGGGGCCTCAGGTGACACAGGAGCACCTGGCCGTGCCTCCCTTGGGGTCCTGGGCCGGCCTGGCCTGCAGCCCTCACTGCTCTCCTGAGCCCTGAGGCTTTGTGGGTCACAAGCAAGGGGACTGGTCTCCCAGACCAGGTGGGCTTTGCCTGTGAGGAACCTTGAAATTATCTAGTCCAGTTTCTCATTTTCCAGGTATAAAAACCAGGGTAGAGCTGGGACCACGACCCGAGTCTTCTGACCCTGGTATGGTATTCTTTCTCTCATACCTTGTTCTTGCTTTGTTCTGTTTTTTAAAATTGCTTTAAACTACTCAGTACCTAGGGATAAAAGTTTGTCTCTAAGCTTAAGAATTTGGAAAAACTCTGGAAAAGTCCAGGCCTCCAATAAGTTCATCACTGAGAGCAACTGAGTACATTTTCTTCTAGATTTTAAAACATGCTTTTTTGCACAGTCAAACCTCTTCTAGGAATATGTTTACTTCCCAGCATTTAAAAATTGTTAAGCGCCATGAAGTTTTTCTAAGCTTTATTTTTGATGGCGATGTAACGTCATGTGGGGTGAAGGGTCCTGATTTACTTAATCATTCCCCAGTGTTGGGCATTTTCATTGGTTCCAGTTTCCCGTGATTTTAAGTAAGGCTGCAGTGAACATTGCCTCCTTCATCTTTGCCCTTTACTACAGATGAACTCCACAGGGTCCATCCCCTGAAACAGGATTTCTGAGGAAAGGTATGCATTGAAGGCTCGTGCCCTGTTGCTTCCCAGACAACCTCTGCCAGTTTATACTCTGACTCGTGCGCCGAAATTCTATGTGCGAGATGGGCTAGTTCGCTTTCTGTGAAATACCCCACAAATAAGGAAACCGTGAGAAGACAGGATAGCACAGTTGTTTGGGGATCTGCTGTGGTTTGGGTGGGTTCCTCCTCCTCCTCTTTCCCTTCGCCAGCCTGAGTCACTCTTACTCTAGATAATCAGTGCGCACCATGGAAGCTCTTTACCGTTTGTATTATACATTGATTTTACCAGCCCGCGTCAGTGTTCGTTTACATGGGAGTTAGAGCATCAGGCTGTGTCCTTCTGGGGGTCTTCCCTGACCACTTGTGTACAGTCTTAGTTCTTTGGGGATGGAGCTGAGGGGCCCCCAAGCCCATTTTGACGATTCCCCACACACCTGGCCTCATCATGGCTCCTCCAGGTCTCCCTCCCCCATGTATGTCAATGACAAGTAAGAGCTTTCAACTAAACATCCACTTGTCGCCTTTTGACATTTGTGACTTTTCTGAACCCCAAACCAGGTCATTTTGTAGGAAATCTGAACAAAATAACTATAACCTCAGGGCCTGTGGTAGTCTTAGCTGATGGGTCCTGCTGTCCGTGGAATTGTTTCGCTTCAAATCCGTTCTTAAGGAACGGAGTGTTTGTTAATGAAACTGTATTTAAATTTTATCCCTTAAATATATTTACATGTGAATAATATTGCTCAAATGGGCAATAATATATATATTATTAAATTTGCTTTGAGTTACCATAAATGATACATAATTAGATTTCAGGTAAAATGTATTATTTTGATCAACACCAAACATTCAAAAAGGGAACCCTAAAATCATAATTAATGAAACAGTTACTCAGAGGAGTTGAGGAATATGTTTGGGAGTGGAGAATCAGATGAGCTTGGGAATCAATTCCTAAAGGAATGCCCAGTTTCTTTTTTCTAAGTGTATTTATAAAGTTAATAGGATTTTACATAAAAGAAGCCTTTGAATCATTCCCTTTCGTTTTTAACTTATCATCTGGGAGGGGATTGTGAGGAATTCCCTGTTAGTGAAACCATGGTGAATTATGTTTCCTACAGATGGTTTTACTTCCTTTTGGTGATACTGCTTGGATCATGAAACAAGTATCTTGGAAAACGTGACATGAAGATGTGAGTTGGGCAATCTCTCTTGCTCTTTCTGTAGTCGAGAAAGGACACTTTCAGTTTAAGCTAGGATGTTTCTCCTCTTCCCTCTGGGTTGTGACTTGGTTATGAGGAGGGCTGTGTCTTTCTCCTCCGGGAACGGCATCTCCTCTGGGGGCATCTTCTCAGCATTGCAGGGCTCTCCCCACCCTCTCGGCCAGCTCTTCTCTCAGGGAAAGCCCAGTTTCTCTCCTCTGGAAAATAAATTAATTTTAACACCCAATTTAACTCCCTTTCCTCCCTCCCTTACTTTTTCCTTCTACATATTTTGTTCTTAATTAGTATTCTGCTTTTTTTTTTTTTTGAGTCATAGTTGACTATGTTGTGTCAATTTCTGGTGTACAGCACAGTTCTTCAGTCATACATGAATATACGTATATTCATTTTCATATTCTTTTTCACTGTGAGCTACTACAAAATACTGAATATATTTCCCTGGGCTATACAGTATAAACTTGTTTATCTATTTTATATATACCTGTCAGTATCTGCAAATCTCGAACTCCCAGTTTATCCCTTCCCACCCCCATTCTCCCCTGGCAACCACAAGTCTGTATTCTATGTCTGTGGGTCTGTTTTTGTTTTATATGTAAGTTCATTTGTCTTCTTTTTTTTTAGACTCCACATATGAGTGATATGGTATTTTTCTTTCTCTTTCTGGCTGACTTCACTTAGAATGACATTCTCCAGGGACATCCATGTTGCTGCAAATAGCAGTATGATGTCATTTTTTATGGCCGAGTAGTATTCTATTATATAAATTGACCACATCTTCTTTATCTAGTCATCTCTCGATGGACATTTAGGTTGCTTCCATGTCTTGGCTACTGTAAATAGTGCTGCTGTGAACATTGGGGCACAGGTGTCTTTTTGAATTAGGGTTCCTTCTGGATGTATGCCCAGGAGTGGGATTGCTGGGTCATATGGTAAGTCTGTTTTTTCTCTTTTGCTTTTAATGATCCCACATTAATCCAGGCAGCCTGGAAGCAGGAACTGTGGCTTTTCCTGATGTTTTCTTCCTATCTTTCCGTCTGGGATTTGAAAGTGAAGGGGTCTCCCAGTGCATCCTTTGTCCTTCTCCTGTTTGTCCAGGAGAGTCTGAAGTGCTCTTCTCCAGGAAGTCCCTGTCTACTGCCAGCAGTCTGCCTGTGAATATTTGAGACAACTTGCCGCTGTTTAAATACCAGTGGAGAAGTTCAAGGCTGATGCTGTGGTCATGATCGACTTCAGCATAACTGAGGACCGCAGACCTTTTCAGGTCACCTTTGACTCACTCACAGTGGCAGCAGTGGTAACGCTGAAAAGAAATCCACACAAAACCTTGGCACAAAGTTGAAAGTAGCAAAAGCAGGGGATTTAGGCACTGCCGGGCAGCCCTGGGGAACCCCCAGGGGGAAGTTGAGTTCCTTCTTTTTGTCTTCGTTTTTTGAGAGGAATGAGCTAATAAAAGGACACTAGGAGCGACTAGCTTTGCAGGTGAGATTAGGCAGTTAATCTCCTTAACAAGCCAAAGAGGGATGGGAGAAGCTATCCCCATTTTACAGGTGAGGAAACAGAGGTTCTGGGAGGCTAAGGAACTTGCTGTTATGTGAGGTCAGGATTCAGACTTAGAGGTTGATCTAAGGCCAGCCATTTCCTGCCTTCCCAAGAAATAGCAGTGCGCAGAGAGTCTCTATTCTAAACTGTGTGCCTGGAAGGTGATTTGTGCCATCAAAGCAGACTTTTTTTTGGGAGGGGGGGTCCCTTTAAAATTTCCTTTGAGAGAACAAAGACGATTAAAAAGTGATACATATGAAAAATAAAAGATATATAAACTTAATCTCCAATGTGTTCTTTTTCTAGGAATATAAAAATATGCATGTTTATATAGCATGGTTTGGGGTTTTCGTAAAAATGGGATCATCTGTTAATATAAAGAGTATTCTCTAAATAGTACTCTGTAGCATTTTTATTGATTTTTCTTAAAATATGGTTGTCGCTTTAGGTCAATTGCATATATTGAAATGAGTTAAAATTATGGCAGTTTACAGTATGCATGTACTGTAATTTAATCAGCCCATCTTGTGTTGATGAACAACTTGCTGCTTTTTGTTTGTTTTTCTTTTTGTGTTTTGTTTGGCTACGAAAGTGGGATTATAGTCAATTCCCTTATATATATATGTATATATCCTTGTTTGCTGGTACTTTTGTTTCTGTGGGAAAGAGCATTGCTACCTTGTTCTTGATTTTAATAAAAATATTTCAGTGTTTTTAGCATTGACTATGCCTTTGTTAAGTTTTGGTAAACATAATTGATCGTATTGAAGTAGCATGTATCCATTCATGTTTTAATTTTTACTGAAAGAAGTGGATGAATTTTATTAAGTGCCTTTTTGGCGTGACATAATTGTAAGCTTTTGCCTTTATTTTGTGGTGTAATAAATTACGTTGATGGGATTTCCCAATACTGAATCATCTTTGCATTCCTGGAATAAACCCTGGTTTGTTATGGTGTGGTATTCCTCTCATATGTTGCTAAATTCAATTTACTAATACTTTATTTAATTTTTATGGTGCAGTCTTGAGATGGGTGTGGAATTTCTTCTTTAGTTGCATCCTATCCGGTATTGCTATTAGGATTATGTTTTTTAAATGGCTGAAGAAGAATTTCATCCTTTTCTAAAGTCTGAAGGTATCTGCATAATACAGGAAATATCTAGTTTTTATTTTTTATTATTTTTATTTTTTTTACCTTTTTTTTTTGTGGGGGGAGGGAGGTAATTAGGTTTGTTTGTTTGTTTGTTTGTTTGTTTGTTTGTTTTGGAGGAGGTACTGGGGATTGAACCCAGGACCTTGTGTATGCCAGGCATGCACTCTACCACTTGAGCTATACCCTCCCCCCTAGTTTTTAAATATTGAGGAGAAATCAACTGGGAAGCTGCCTGGGCTTGCTCCCCCCAACTCTACCCTGAAATCTTTTAAAGCAGATTCTTACAATTTTTCAGAATATGTTATATCTGTTCTATTCATCATTTTACCCTTTCTCTGGATTTTGATATTTTCTACTGCTAGGTAATTGGTTTGCCTGAATTTAAGTTTATCGCTCAGAGTTATACAAAATATTGTTAAAATACTTCTTTATATTAATAATCCCTTCCTTATTGTATCTTTGCTTTGGCTAAGATAATGTGTATCTTTGCTTTGGCTCTTTTTCCCTTTACTCAAGCTTGTTAGAGGTTTATACATTTTATTCTCTCCAAAGAACTAGGTATATTCATTTTCTATTTATCTTTTTAATTTCAGTATGTAATCTTTATTAATTCGTTTTAGTATTATTATATTTTATATTATAAATTATATATTATTATATATAAACATATTATAATATATAACATATGTTACCATTAAAATCTTCATTAATTTTGCTTTTACTATTCCTTTTGACTTAAGTTTATTAAGTTGAATGCCTGTCTCATTTGCTTTTTAGTCTTATTAAAATAATAGCAGTTAAGGCTGGAAATTTTCTTTCAGAACAGCTGTAGCTATATAACTTTGGCTTTGGAGAACCAATCTCTTTTTTGTTATTTTCTAGATAGTTTATGGTTAAAATACTTGCCCTTTCATTCCGAGAATATTTAGGGGCATGTCACTAAATTTTCTTTTGGGTATCTTTTGATATTTTATCATCATCTATGCACGCAGCTCTGAAATCTCTGTCTTAGGGGATTTGTTAAACCTTACTTGTGTCCAAGTACATGATCAATTTTTAATTCTTCCATGGACGTAAAAAAGCTATATCCTTGGTAAAATACAAGGTTTTCATTTTCTATATTTAATAAATGAAACTTACTTATTGCATTATATTCAGAGCCTCCTAATCTGTTTTTACCATCAAGAGGTATGTTAAAGTGTCTTTTATAATTTGTAAACTTCCATATTTCTACGAGCTTTTGCTTAATGTGTCCGCCTGCCATTGTGTTTGATGCATAAAGATACGTAATGCTTATTTTTGCCTCAGATTACATACTTATCATTTTGTAATATCCCAGTTTGTCCAGTTTAATACTAACGACCTTGAATTCTTTTTTGTTTGATTTTTATGTTGCCACCCTTGCTTTCCTTTTATTTGTATTTGCTCGATACACCTCTGTTCAGTTCTTTATTTTTAAACTCTCTCTCACTTGGTTTCAGGCATGTTCCGTGTTTTGTTGTCGTCATTGTAGTTTTAAATAGAGCTGGACTTTCAAAGCCCAGTGGGGCAGGTTTGTCCCTTCAGGCCGTCCTGCCTTGTCTTTCTGTGATAACTGATGAGTTTTGCTTTATTACTTTCTTCTGGTTCAGTGGTTGCCACTTATTTTACTTTGTTTCTCTAAACTCTCGTGTTGATTTAACAATTCCTTTGTTAATTTGAAAGTCGGATTATTTTCAGTCCTGCCAGTGCCTAGCAGTTGAAAGTGGAGCTCTTGTCTCCAGACGTACCAGCATTAAATCGCTCGTTTTACATCGCTTGTTTGTGCACCAAGGTTTGCATTAGCTGAACTCCTGTCATCCCCGTAACTCTGTCTCCTGGGTCTGTCCTCCAGATCTCTTACCCTTTGACTCATGAATTCCATGTTCTTTTTTTTTTTTAACAGAGGCACTGGGGATTGAACCCAGGACCTCGTTCATGCTAAGCACACACTCTACCACTGAGCTGTACCCTCCCCCCTGAATTCCATGTTCTTATTCTTTGCTCTTTAATGCCTACATTTCTTCTCCTTAATCCTCTAGAACATTAATTTGATACTGTAGTGCCATAGATATTTCTTCTTCATTTTATTCTTTTTAAATTTTGTTGTATTGTGATAAGAACACTTAACATGAGATTTTACTGCCTTAAATTTTTAAGTAGGCAACACGATATCATTGCTTCTAGGTATGATATTGTACTGTAGGTCTTGAGAATTTAGTTGTCTTGTCTGAGACTTTATGCTTTCCTGGTAAGCGTTTCGAATTTTTTTTTTTTAATTTAGAAAGTTTTAAGGCTACAATTGCATCTTCATGTGTGCCCTCATACAGTTTTCGTTAAAGTTTTCCTCTGCCTCATTAGTTATACTCCAGTGGGTGCCACTTGCCGGTCAGCTTGGTCACCTCCCTCAGGCTCCTTGTCCCTTGGCCTGCTTATAGCTAACCTCAGCAGCCTTGCAGGTCACAGGTTGTGACACTCAGCCAGTGGCAAACTTGCAAGTGGTGGGTGATGGAATTAAGGGGGCAGAGAGCTTTCTGCTGGATTGCTCTGTCCCCTGTCCCTCCTGGCCACAAGGCTTGGGAGCAGTGCCACCTTCCACAGAAGCCCCCTTCCCTTGGGTTTCAGCTGGGTCCAAAGCCTTCTTCTCTCTGTGTGGACCCTCTGCTATGCTGACAATGGAGACTCATGCCTGCTCCATCTTCTGGAGATGTCGGGGCCCCCCTTAGAAGCCCCTGGGCCCCAGGCATTGCCTGCAAGCTTGATAGATTGTTGTCCTTGTTACTTCAGAGAGGGAACCAGCAGGGAGGCAGAATTGAGTCCGTTTGCTTAGGCCACTGCCTGCCACAGAGAGCATGTGTCAGCATAGAAATGCACTTGCTCTGTGTATGGTGAGGTGCAATAGAGAAAAGCTGTGCATACCTGCGTTTGGAAGCAGCTCTTCAGAGTGGTGATACATCGATGGGCAGGATTGCCTTTAACTGAGCCCACTTCTCTTAGGGAGAGGGCTGTATTTCATGCCTTCTCACATCACTCAGTACAGAGAATAATACATTCTGCCAATGGAGTAATCAACACTGTCAATTATATGACTGCAGGTGTACACACACACACACACACACACACGCACACACGGAGAGAAAGGTGGGAATTCCTCTCTTCACAGCTGGAAAACTTGAGGCAAAATACCTAATCAGCTTGGCCCAAATTGGAGAGTGTTAGCATCTGCATCTCAGGGTAGGTGTTTGTGGCTTCTGTTCACGGGCTATTTATATAAAGTGACACTGGGGTGTCCCAGAAAGGACTGCAGCATTAGGTTAAGACCACGTGTGCTTCATTTTAATGAGTCTAGTCTTTTGGAATTAGTATCCTTTTCTGTTTTTCAGTATCTTAGGATGTAAGCGTCCAGGTACCTCCGTGGTTTGGTCCAAC
The DNA here is from genome assembly GCF_036321535.1 of Camelus dromedarius. Lineage (NCBI taxonomy): Eukaryota > Metazoa > Chordata > Mammalia > Artiodactyla > Camelidae > Camelus > Camelus dromedarius. The sequence continues at coordinate 7,498,635 of NC_087464.1, forward strand.
ATGGGAAAGGCCTTCCCTTGCATCACAGGAGAACAGCTCCTGGTGTGGTCCATTTGGTGAGCATATGGATTATAGAAGTGAGGTGCTGTAGGAATAGCTTCATGTCCTTGCAAAATTGCCAACACAGTTAAGAACCTGGAAATTGTTGCTATGCGTGTGTGTCAGAAGAATTCTTAACTACTTCCAGGCTAAATTTTTAAAAAAGGCTTTCTTTTTATTTTCAAATTTTGTAGGCATCTGGGGCAGTATGTCAGATAAAGTTGAATATTTTCAAGGCATTTTTAGATCCTCGGGTACATATTCTGATTAAAAAGTTAAAGTTCCTGTAACCTGCTAGTAAAAGCGATGTCTGCACCGGCTGCTGAGGTTTGGCCACTGCGTGACTTGCAAGGTGACTTAACATGACTGGATTCTCATTCCTCAAAGGGTTCAGCTGCCTGTCCCAAAGCACTTTGCGACTTACCTAAGTTGGCCAGTGTTTGCAGACAGGGCCAGTGCCATCACTGCCACTTCTACTTGGTTACTGCAAGAGAGCACCATCATTTTTCTCTTTTTTTAATGAAGCATTAAAGTCCGTTTACTTAGTGATAAATAAAGTAATTACTGCAGTGATGGCATTCTGCCTAAGTCATCTCGAAAACTGAATGCAAAATCTTTTTAATAGCCCCATAATGGTCTCTTGAAGTGTTACAGATTTTTATAATGATAGCTGGAATACAAGTGCTGTTATTTACTGTAAGGCTTGAACACTCTGACCATCTCATGGGTCCTTGTGCGCATGCCGCTGAGCTGAGCGCATGTGACCACGGATGTGTACGTGCTGGCTTCTGCGACAGGTGACTGCCGGGGTCTTCCTGGGTCAGGAGAAGGAGGCTAGCTGGCCGCCACCTGGTGATGACAGGAGTGTGTCTAATCCAGCTCCTCGTTGCCATGGAGGGGGCTTTAGGATATCTTTTTTTTTTTTTTTTTTTTTTTGACAAAATAGAGCTTCTGTTTGGGGAACTCTAAGGCACTGCCCGGTGTGGAGAGTGTTATGTAAGAAGTTTTACTTCTTCTGTTTTCTGATCACCCATCATTTGATGTAGACCAAACAAGGAGCTCTTTGGCAGTGAGACGGGGAAGGGAGCTGTTGCTCAGCTCTCTTCTTGCTGGGATCATTCGCTTCTTGGTGTCTAGTGCATTTCAACATTTTAAATTGACGTAGACTCCAGTCTCTTCGTGCCAAATGTAAACTAGAGATGCATTTAGCACAGAGCTGTGTGGATGGTCACCCTCCTGGTAGAGGCTGGACCTAGGTGCCATGTGGCCAGCAGACGAGTGACCCACCCTATGGTGGGGATCCTGCAGCTGTGTGTTGAAGGTGACCCTGGCTCTGAGTTCTGGAGTGTTCTGTGGGAATGCCTGCAAGAGCTCGGTCGATGCTTGGGTGTTTGTACATCTGTTATTGGCTGTCATTGGCTTTGATGGCTTGGTGACATGCCATTGTCACCCCTAGTGGTCAGTGCGGTCTGTCACTGCACAGCTTTCCAGCCCTTTCTGGGTCTGAAGTGAGTTTCAGGGACAGAGACAGAGAGGGAGGAAGAACACTGCCCCAAGCCAAACTGCGCAAAGAGAAAGGAGCTACACAGTCATGGGTGGAGGGCGGGAGCAGGGGGAGAGGATGGAGTGGAAGGGTTGGCATTCAGAGCAGGGAGGGAAGTGATTTCATCTCACAGTTCACTGAGGGGGCCCAGCCAAGGGTCAAGGCCTCACAGTTTGACTTCATAGCTGGTCCAAAACCGCCTACCTTTGTAAGGTGGCCAGAGCCAGGGGTACAGGCTAGACACACCCTCCATCCTAGGCCAGGAGAGCCCACGTGACAGCATCTAGCTCTGTGGAAACTTGCCCTTTCCTGCGAAGGGTTGAGGCGGGCCCTGTAATAGCATCTCTACCCGGTAGTCTGGGGGCCTCACCCCGGGCTTGAGCTGTTGCCTCTGTGGGATCCTTTGGGTTCCATTTGTTCTGACTCCTCTGTGATGACCATGCATTGATGCAACTTTTCAACATTTACTGGCCGCCTCTCTCTGCCAGGCCCCGTGCTCAGCATGGGGGGGACAGTGTTGACCTCACCTTGGGTCCTGCTTTAAGGGAGCTCACAGTCTGGCAGGAGATCCAGACAGAACTTCCGTCTTTACACAGCCTTTTATTCTGTTTTATCTGCCCGTTTTGCCTTCCTAATGTGTATTCCCTGTTTGAAGTGGGTCTGATGCACGTGATACCTCCGTGTAGAGACTGGCCTATGCGTTCACCCACCTCTCATCACAATGCCACTTCCCTGGCCGACGTGTCGTTCCCGCTCATGTGTACAGTGACCAGTATATCTGCATAAAGAAATGTTGAAAAAATAGACAAGACTCAGGAAAGTTGCTACCTCTTAAATGTGTACCTTTTTTCTATCATTTTGGTGTTTGAACCATGTGATTCTGTCACCTATTCCAAAAAAGTTTTAAATAAAAAAATGCATCTTTCAAAAATGCATGCATTCCATAGGTTAATTTTCATTTAAACTAAATTTAAAAGATAAAGTAGACATTTGAGAGAAAATGAGAACTAACCACACGTGTATAAACGCAGCTTTGACCATCTCTTATTTAATACTGACATTTCTGTGGTTCCTCTGACATGGTCTAGCGAGGGAAAAATCTTTTCATGTTTTACCTTTCCAACTTTGTTTTTCTCAATGTATTTTGACCCTTCTCCAGTCTGTTGTGTCAGTTTTCAGTGTTGTGATTTGGGATGAGAATTTAGGGTCTTAAATGATCTTTGAAAGGAAGCACACATCCTGAGGGCTGTAGTTTATTTGCTTGTTTGTTTTTAGCAACAGTTGGCACTGTACAACTGACCTGGCTGGGACTGCTGTTTTGTGTCTGTAGAACAAAGCGTTGTGTCATTGTCATCCTAGTGTGAAGCAGGTGGCTTCCTCTGACCCCCACCAACCTCCCCCTTGTGTGTGAGGCCTTGTGAACTGTGTTAATGGCCAGCATCCTCCCCCTCTGGGAAGGATGCAAGGTCCCTTTAGAAATCCCTGGGTCTTAGGCTCATCCAAATTGTAACCTTAAATTCTGCTTGTTAAAACGCGTAAGTGGTTTCAACCTCTTTTGTGGTTGCCTTTTGCGTGTTTGGGCTGGAGAGTCCCTTGGAGACCACCTGACTAAGTAAGACATTCTGGAAAACATAATAGTTGCTGATGAGAATGCTTGGCCTTGCATCTGATTTGTTCTTGCCGCTGCTGTACTAGCGAGAAATAGGAACTCAGTTCACGTGTTTAACACCTCGTCTTCCCGCAGCCCACACCTCTTCGCTGTAGGATCGCCTGGATCGCCTTTTCATTGCTTAGTTAGGGCTTTTAATTAAAGGGGCTTTTCCATCTTAACTGGGATATAATGTTTCTCCTTACTCATCAGAAAAAGTCACCAAGAATGTTAGTTTCTAATGGGAGGAATATTCACAAACAAGCTTATCTTTTTTCTTTTTTCTTTTTTGGTTCTATCACCTTTCTCACAAGACAAGAAAAAAGGGGGCTTTTGGAAGTAAGAATAAATTATTCATTTACTAAAATCATCAACCTTCATGAGTACCACTTACATAGAATACTGATCTAGTGTTTGCAGCTAAGGAATTACATACAGGGGAAGGCTGGGGACTTTCTGAATAAGGGAAACTAGATTTCATTACAAATACAGGCTTTCAGCACAGAGAAAAGGGGCACTTTATAAATATATAAAGAATTTTTGGAGGTAGTAGAATAGTAGCGAATTCTAGACCTGTTTAACCAGTTTCTAGTGTTTTTTAAAATGACACTTTCTGAATGATGATTCCTTATATTGTCTTCGAATCCATAGTTCCACTGAGGTGCCTGTGTGTTTTCAGAGCCACTGAGAGTCTTTTAAGACTTCCTTTCTGATGTATGTGGTGGGACATCTGCTTTTTAAAAAATATTTATTATTTTTTCTTATTGAGGTAAAATTTATGTAACATAAAATTAGCCACTGAAAAGTGAATGGGTCAGTGACATTTAGTACATCACAATGTTGTGCCGCCACTATCCCTGCTGAGTTCCAAAACATTTTCATCACCCCAGAAGGAAACCCTGTACCCATTAAGCAGTAGCTTGCCATTCCCCTTCCCCCCAGCCCCTCATGACCACCCCTACAATGATCTATTCTGGACATCTCGTGTGAGTGGAATCATACAATATGTGACTTTTGTCTCTGTCTTGTCTTACTTCTATTTTTAAGGTTCATCCATGTTGTAGCATCTATCAGTCCTTCATTCCTTTCTTAAACATTTTGATATCGTGATCTTAAGGCTCTTCATTGTAATCTCTTTTTTGGGGCTTGTATATTTTCAATTGAAGTGTAATTGACATTTAACATTAGTTTCAGGTGTATAGCATACAAATAATTTGATTATTTGTATCAATTATAAAATGATCACCATGGTAAGTCTGATTAACATCCATCACCATACATAGGTACAGATTTTCTTTTCTCATAATGAGAATTTTTAAGAGTTATTCTCTTAACCACTTTCAAATATGCAATATAGGATTATTAACTTTGATCACCATGCTGCACATTACTTTTTGTGGCTGAATAATGTTCCATTGTGTGGATATACCACACTTTGTTTTTCCAGAAGATTTGCTCTTTACTGCGTGAACCCAGACTTTGTTCTGGGATGGATACAAAGTTAGTGTGTTCTCTCTCTTTGTGAAATAGAACAATCATGCCAACATTTCTTACTTAGAGTTATGGTGAGACTGCATCTGAGCAATAGAAGTGAAAGGACTTTGAAGAGAAAATACTATACAGTTGCTAGATAACTTGTATTTCTATAGTTTAGGCTAATCTTAGAGTGGCCAGATTCTTTACAATACTTTAGCATTGCAGAAATCCCCTTCATAATTTGACAGCTCACTCCTCAACTAGCTCTTATGGGGAGTCAGCTGTGTACCAGGCACCGCCCTCAAGTACTGTCCTCAAGTTCATGGTCCAGCAGGGAGAGGCAGGTAAATGTTGCCATGCCAGTGATGAGTGTCTGGTGGGGACGTACGGATGGCACACACAGGAGAGAGCTTCTAGTTCTTCACAGTGGCACTGATGGGGCGGGAGGACCGGGCGAGGGCAGGAGGAAGAAAGGTGTTAGGTGTTGGATCCAGGACCGGAAGCAGCACTTGGAGGCAAGAGCTAGTGACGGGACTGGGGCTGAACCGCAGGCCGGCGCAGAGCACTTCCAGGGCCTTGCAGGTCTCCTTCATTCTTCAGGCATTAGGGTATCTGGGAGGGTTTTCCATTGCACCAGAATTCCCCTCGTTCATCAATCCTAAGGTTTAAATAAATTCACTACTGATAAACCATCCATCACCCAAGTGGTGAATTGAGTCCCACAAGGCTTTCCAAATCCCTGGAAGTCCTTGTCCCCCAACCTGGCTTTGCTGAGAGCAAGCCCACACTTCAGCTCTCTTTCTTCTCATCCCTACCCCCACTTTTCCTCAATTTTCTGCTTAATGGATTTATATCTTAACAAAATAAGAATAAAGTAAGTATTCTGAAAATTCCAGTTTAATGAATGCGTAACAATAACTTATATCCATTGACAGAGAAAAATCTATCATTACATTTCATTCTTTAAGAGTCATTGTTAATATGTCTTTTCATATCTGTAGAAGTTGAGTAGTTGAGTTGGTGATTGAATAACTCATTTCTTGATGATTTTACTCTGTGGGTCTTCAAGGACCAAGGTCTTTATTTCCCTTTTTAGCCTTCTTTTTAAAAATTTCACAATGTTAACCTCTGCCAAAGTCGGTGCAGTTACTGTGGGTGGTAGGAAGCAAGCCTATTGATTTATTCTTGCAGGGTTTAGAAGAGGCACCATCTTAAAGTGTTCTGTCATGATCACCTTGTACCTCCAATTCTGTGCTGTCTGTTACTTTGTTAATCCAAGTTACTCAACAGGAGGTTGCTGAAGCAAGAGAGAAATTTATAATTCTGTTTTTAGAAAAACTCCATCTCATCTAGCCAGCCACTTTATTCCAGGGCTGCACGATGTAAGAGTGGGCTTCCCCGAGGTGTGCCCTTGAGCCCTGCCCTCCCAGTGATGCCCTCTGAGCTCTCGGAAACCCAGACAGGCATTTTGCATAGGTCACTGGGAATCATTCATTTTCCCATCTCTGTTTGTTCTGTGTTCTCCAGTTGTAATCATCAGTTGTAGATAGTTCATTTTTACATGCATGTGTTAGATTCTTAATGTGATCTCTTAATAAGTGCACTAAGGGAAGAATGATCTCAGTAGTCGTGTTTTTAATACTAGTTTAGAGGAAATATCTCTTCTGAGCATGGATTGTTCTGTTCCATCTTTCTTTTCCAGGTAAGCTTTGATTCTGTGCTGCGGTTTTGTTTGGAAGTGGCATGTTTGTCAAGGTTTTTGCCAGTAGGAAGTAAGGAAGGATGTGTCAGTACACGAGGCATCGCTGTACTTACCTGCTTGGACGTGGCTTCTATTGTTTTCTGCCTCTTCATGAAATTTTGAAAAACTGAGAACAAAAGTGAGGTTCCTTTCCCCCTCTTTAAAGGCTGTTTTAAAATAAACAGGTAATGAAAAAGCCTTATGAACGTTTCAAATAACCCTGAAAATATTTTTTATTGTTGATAGCCAACAATTTGCAGGCGCAGCAGTCTTGTAGGTGGATTTTACCTTGGTGTGTGTTTAGAACTGATGGAATAGAACATGCTGAAGTATATGGCTCTTAGTTAAAATAGGTTGTAACAGGACAGTGAGCGTGAACAGAACTTTATACCTGTAACCATTGTGTTCCATCTGGGCGGCCAGCGTCCCAGCTGGCTGGGGTCTACATGTCCTGCTGGTGCTGTTAGGATGGGGAGGGGTGGGGAGCAATGTGGCTTATCTCCCAACTCAGATCCTTAGCATTGCTTGAATATTTGCGTGTTTGTGTAGGGGTGATGCTTTCCTGAGAATGCTGCTAAATAACCAGAATGCCCAGAGTGCCTCAGTCTGCAGCCTACAGCTAGGTAGGGTGTGCCTTCTAGCAAGGAGATAAAATTCAGGTTGATGGGGAGACAGACAGACTTAGCGTTAGAAAACCGCACTGCTGGAGGGAGGAGGTGGTGAACCCTGGAAACCCACAGGTCCTCTTTTCATGCAGGCCACACTTCAGTTCCTTGGATGAGCTCATTTTTTTCCAAGAAACTGGACTGAGGTCTCTTGATATCTTGAGCTGTACTGAAATTTTTCCCCCATAACTTGATTTCAGTTGATATGCAATCTCTCCAAAGAAAAGATTCATCAGATGGCCTTTCTACGCCATGGCATCGAGCAAGAGGTGTCCAGTTTTAAAGTAAAAGTGTAGCATTCTGGCTGCTCAGAGTCTACATTTGTAACACACTTAGACAGTGTGAAATGTAAACCCATTTGATATTTGTTGCAAAAAAACCCCCAGTTTACCTCGCCTCTCATTTTAACTCTTTCTGACGCAGAATATATCAGAAGAATTCGCAAGAGTTTTAAGGGTGTGAATATTTTTGCTCGGTTTCATGAAACATTTTAAAACAGAAAGGTTTAATATTTTATTTGTAAGCAAACAGCACCCAAAAGTAACATTCCTCTGCTTTTGTGATATGCACCTTTTGTGGCTGATGTGCCCACAAAGGGTTATGCTTTGTGCTGTGTTATTTCAATCACTTACACCCTTTAAAACATTGCCAAACTCACCTAGTTTTGCTCCAACCAGTATAAGGCGTCAGAAAATGAAAGGAAGTTAACGCGTATTCTTACCTTTTCTGCTGACTTCCTTCTGTTCTTTTTCTGTAAAAAATTCATAGGGCTCTCCTAGGCCTGCTCCCAGGAGGCTTCTAAACGCACAGTCTTGCAGCCATGCTCCACGCGTGCGGCGAAAGTAGGAAGACACTCCATCATCATCCCTTTTCTTTAAACTTGGTTAAAAATAAAAAAAAGTCCCATTATATCAGATGCTCTCAGATTCACAGTGTGTTGCACTACTAATAATTAAGACTGAATTGAAATGAGAAATTTTTTTTATTAATTGCTGATGTTTGTGAGAAAGGTTTCATTAGACCAGGATACCATGGGGGTTTTTGTTAGCCAGCACTGACGTGGGTATTTTCTGTCTCATTTTGCTTGGGAATTTATGACTCTCTAACACCAAGGATGCCAGCAGCACGGCTTTTACACTCATTCACCATAGCTGTTGTTTTTTGTTTTTTTGTTTTTTAACAACACATCATGGCACATGCTCAAAGGTTTACTCCCAGGCACAGTTTCCCCTGAAGTGAGATTTGAGATTCTTTCCCCTTTTGTTCTGGGTTAGATTGTCTTGGCCCTTCTGTGGTCTTCCCTGCCCTCAGTGGGTCTCTGGATATAAGTCTGGGCCATTAGGTGCCTCTCAAGTCCCTTCCCCTCCGAGCTGTCCCCTGCTCTGCAGGCCAGTGGGTATCTAATGGGGAGCTCCTCTCAGACGTGGAATTTGGAGTCTCCGCCCCGTCAGTGTTCTTCCAAGTTTGGAGGTGATGAGGAGTCACCGTCAGCTGACCAGACGTCCTTCTGCTGGAATCAGAAGTCAGGTTTGGCAGGCTGTGAAGAGGCTCTGTGACATTGGCGTGGCTGAGGTCAACACCCTGATCAGGCCTGATGGAAAGAAGAGTGCAGACGTACGACTGACTCCTGACTCTGTTGCTTTGGATGTTGCCAACAAAATTGGGATCGTGTAAACTGAGTCCAGCTGGCTAATTCTAAGTACAACATTTTTCACTCTTAAAAAAAAAGTTAGGTTTGGGCACAGATTTTTACCCTGAGGACCTCTGAACTGGGGAGTTGAGGGATAGATTTAGGGCATAGGAGTCCGTGAAATTGATAAATGTTGTGTCAGAGTTTGTCTGTGTGTGTTTTTCTGGGCAGGAGGGTCTCCTGCAGTCACCAAATTCTCAAAGAGATTTCTGACCCCTGAACCTTTAGGAATCACCTGTCTGTAAGATGGTCCCCACGGCAGTCCATTTAAATGTTTAAAGTTGGAGAATGGCTCCATCTGGCTTAATCCCAGGGGTGAAGTTTGGGTGGGGCTTGTTGACGGAAGTTGGGTCATCGCTGTGATGAAGTGAAACTCTCTACCTTAACGGGTCCTCAGACTGGGGGAGACGGTTGTGACCCTGTTTCTGTTCACTCCGTCCATCCGCTTGTGCACCCTCCTGTCCAGGGCCCGGTGTGGAGATCAGGAGGGCCACCCTGCGGCTCCACTTTCCTAGCCTGTGCAGGGACAGGTGGTCCTCAGTTCTCTGGAGAACAAGGCTAAGTGGGATTTCTGGGTATCTTCCCTGCCCCTCTCTTCGCCTGTCCTCTTTCTCCCTTTTCGCATTGTCTCTTGTTATCTGGAGGCTCCCAGGTTCCTCCAAGTGGTGCAGACCCATGTGCAGGTGTGTGTGCTTACGTGTACATGTGTATTTGACAAGGACAAGGGACAAGGCCCAGGGTGGGCAGTTCTCTATGTGATGATGCCCAGAGCATGGTGAAGTGGCAAGTGAGGCAGTTGGTCTGGGCTGGAACACGCCTCAGAGCGAAGCTCTCTGGGAAGGTCTGCGTGCATCCTGGAAGGAATAGCTCTCAGATCAGGGCTGGAGCAGCCCCCTGAAGTTCACCTACAAATGAGCAAGGACTTATGCAAGAGGTAAGGTTGTTTCAGAAGAAATGTATTTAATGATAAGGGAGAGGGAGAAAATTAAGGGCAGGGTTAAGTTTGGATGGTTTGCTTGCTAGTTTAGTTTTTGGCAATTGTTATAAAGCCGAGGGTGTTCTTTGTTTACCAGCAGCGGTCTGATCAGGTTACGGATGTTCAGAGTGACTTTCCCTCCCTCCCTCTCTTCCTCCTTCCTTCTCCTGCTCTGCCGACAGTTTTTTGAGTAGGCAGGAAGGCTTTTAATTTTTCAACAGCAGGGGAATAGCTTAAATGCCCCCCCCCCCAGTATCATATTCATAGCAGCTTAGGTGAGGAAAGACCAGTTTGCACAGCTGAGTTCTAAAGTGAACACACTGCTTATGTTCGTTTTATACGCATGCACCGAGGGCTCCACTGCTGAGACCCCCAGACTGTGAATAAACTTAAATTTTAGTTGAACTAAAAGCATGCTTTTTTTTTCTTTAAGCTATAACCCCATGGCAACTGTGGAATAATTTGAAAATATCTGAACACATGAAACAGGTGTTTGATGATCAGTTTTCTGACTTAAAAATTTTGTGAAATAAATCTTATACCAATGTTATTAAAAATTAGCATTTTACATTTGTAAGTATTTCTTACAGTTGATTTAATAATACTTTCTAGCCCCTGGAAAGAAGAACTTTTTGAAATCGGCTGGTATTTTTGCTAGACTTTTTTTGTCTGAGTCCTCATGGAGTTGTATGGAATTAATATCAAACAGGCCATTGTGATCAGAAGAAAGGCTTGTGAAGAATTAGGATGGGGGAAGACTTCAAAAGGTCATTGTTGGTGGGTCAGGGGAGGGGGACCAAGGACCAGGAGTCATGATTTGTCATAACTTTCTGTGGCGAGTAAGTAACGCGACCTACCTGGTGCCTGTTGAGCTCAGGACCGTGTGAGCTGCGGAGTGCGTGATGTTGAAGGTCAGAGTCATTCTTCTTCTCCGGAAGGTAGAGCCATCACTGCTCCTTGATTCAAACTGCTCCTTCCATTCTAGATGTACAGATTTGTGTTCTAACCTCCAAATTAGAGAATCTTCCCTCACATTTGCATGCCTCTCTTTCTGAATAAATACTGCTCAGGATCCGTACCTCGGGTCAGGTACAGGTAGTGAAGTTGGAAAGTTGTCCCCAGCAGGGAAGCTTTTATCATCTTCTTCCCCAGCTGCGGTACCCAGATCTGTGTTGTTGTTGCCATACTGGGTCAGTAGTTCATGATCTAGAAGCTCTCAGCCCCACTCCTACCCCCAATCCTATGTTCCAGTCCAGAGAGTGTTCGGGGCTGGGTGAAACTTGAGACCCAGAGTGACTGCTGTCATTTTCTAAAAGATAAATATGGCTGCTATTGGCTTGGAAGTTCAACTGTATATAAATACACATAATTAGAGAAGATCAAGGCATCCGTGAACTCTAACTTGATCATAGGGGATGAATCAACTCCCTGAGAGAGGAGGGGAGACTTTATAATGCTAGATAACTTAATATTCTAATCAAGCAGTTCTTAAGAAGTATGTAAAATATTGACTCAAGGGTTCATGTGGAGAATTGCTTAAGCCGTAAGGTGCTGTAGGGGACATGGACTAGAAATCATTTCCTTTTGCTCATAGCACCCAGATTTTTCTTTGAGAACCCTATCTGTATTGTGTAGTAGCCGCACATTTTGGATGACATTAATCCTAAACTTGGCATAAGGGGATCTTAGCATTCTCTCTTCCCCAAAGGATAGGCTGACCCACAGGCCCACATTATAATCAGTGGGAGGAATTTTCTGGCCACCTTCAACAATCTAATTCAGGTTGATTTATTAGAACACACTCATGACTTAGGTTTGTTGGTTCTGGGAAGCAGAGTGGGAATAAGGTTACATATCTCCACAGTTGGTGCTGAAGCCATCTTGTGCTCACGAGAGAAGCCAACCTGAAGATGAAGCCAGTGGGGTCACATGGGCGGAAAAGGGAGAATCGCTGAAACAGAGTAGAGCCCAGAGCAAACTGTTTCTGAAACCCACCCTATTTCTGTGTGTTTCAGTTTTGAGCAAATCCTCTTTACTTCTAATCAGTTTTAATCAATAATTTTTATTCCTTTGGAGCTGATTGTTGGTCAGCTGCCATAATTTGGAAATAGCTGAAGAACTAGGCTTTGTGTTAGATATAACACTGTGACAAAAAGAAGAGGCTCTTAAAACTGGGATGCCACAGGTTTTATGAGCCTTCCCTCTGTCCCTTCAGATCAGATTAAGTTTTTTCCCCTTCAGGTCTTGGGTGCTTAGGAATGTTGTGTATTAAGTCAGATTGGCCACAGCACCATCTTGGATCCCTCATGGTTCAAGCTGTAACATAGATTCATTGGTCCAAATTTGGGGCCAAGATACAAGGCAGAGATTGAAAACTGGAGAACATCTCGCACATTTTCCCATAAAGGATTGAAGGATTCATTTACCTATGAGTGTGTGAGAGCTGCGGGGTTTGTGTTTTCAGGCATGGGGAATACAGAGCTCGACTACAGAGTTTTAGTTTTTTAAATTGATCATTGCATTTTTAAGAAGAAATGTAGAATATTAGTCAGCCTTAAAAAGGAAGAGAATTCCAATACATACTACAATGTGGAGGGACCTTGAAGACATTGTGCTAAGTGAAGTAAGCCAGTCACAAAAGGAAAGTGTTTGACTCACTTGTATGAGGTTCCTAGAATAATCAAATTCACAGAGACTAGAAGTGTGAGTGCCAGGGCTGCGGGGAGGGAGGAATGGGGCGTTAGTCTTTAATGGGGACAGAATTTCAGTTTTTCAGGGTAAAGAGAATTCTGGAAATGTGTGATGATTGATGATGGTTGCTCAACAATATGAGTGTACATAATGGTATGAGCTGTACATTTAACACTGGTTAAAATGGTAACTTTGATGTTATAGATATTTGACCACAATTAAAATAACTTAATTACTTTTTTTTTTTTTTTTGGTAATGAGAAGACGTGTTGAGCTGGTCTTTGGCTATTAGATCAGAGAACAGGAGGTGGGGGTCTCAGTGGCTCATCATAGCTCAGGGAACCTGGGGCCGAGCTCATGCACCTGCTGGGCGGTCCTGGGTATGAGTTCTGGCTCTGGTGGGGGCTGTGTGATGACTCACCTGCCTTAGCCCCAGGTTCCTTATAAGGAAAATAGGTGATACCGGAAGCATTTGCATCAAGCCTGGGGTGGTGCCAGGCCCCCAGGAACCCTCTGTGCAGGTGACACCTGACATGTCCTAGGGCAGACTTCTGGTTTACTGTCCCCCCCCCCCCCCATGTCATGTCCTCTCTACAGCCACGTGTCAGGTATCTCTTGTGTGCTGCCCTGTCTCTGTTTTATCAGTCATGGGTCAGCAGGAAGACCTGAATTTGCTTGCTCATTATAATCACCGGGGAGCTTCTTAAATCTAGAGCCAGGCTGCCCTCCCCTCCCCGGACCCACTGGATGACCATTTCTGGAGGTGGGACAGGGCATCGGAATTTCCTGCCCCCAGCCTTAATGAGGTATAATTAACAAATAAAATTTTATATCTTTAAAGTGTACAAGGTGATGATTTGGTGTTCCTATACATTGTGAAGTTAATGACCATATTCATCATCTCATGTGGTTACTTTTTTTTTTTTTGGATGAGAAAGCTTAAGATCTACTCTCAACAAATTTCAGTGATACAGTACAGTAGAGTCACCATGTTATACATTAGATCCTCAAACTATTCATTTTATAACTGAAAGTTTAAACCCTTTTACCAGCCTGTCCTCATCTCCCCCACACCCCCAGCCCTTGACAACCATCATTCTGCTATCTGCTATTTTCCTTAATTCAGCATTCTCCTTTAGATTCTACATGTAAGTGATACCATGCAGTATTTGCCTTTCTCTAAGCTTCATCTAGCTTGTTTTACTTGACCTAATGACCTCTAAGTGTATCCATGTTGTCATTAATGGCAGGATTTCCTTCTTTTTTATGGCTGAGAAATATTTCATTGTGTATATACACTCACCACACTTTCTTTATAGATGGACATTAGACTGTTTCCATATCTTGTCTACTGTGAATGATGCTGCAGTGGACGTGAGAGTGCAGATACCTCTTTGAGATAATGATTTTGTTTCTTTGGGGTATATACCCAGACGTGGGATTGCTGGATTGTATGGTAGTTCTACTTTTAATGTTTTGAGGACTCTCCATACTGTTTTCCATGGTGGCAGCACCAGTTTCCCTCCAGACCCATGGTGCGTACAGATTCCCTTTCCTCCACATCCTCGCCAACATGTGCTGTCGCTTATCTTTCTGATGGTAGCCTTCCTAACAGGTATGAAGTGACGTCTCACTGTGGTTCTGATCGGCAGCTCCCTGATGGTCAGCCGTGTTGAGGACATCCCAGGTGAGCGCCGTGTGTGCGACCCTGGACAGTGTCCTTCTCCTCATGTCTCAGCTGGGTCTCCTGCCACTGCCACCACCACAGTCATGCCACCTTTGGACTGGCCCAAGGTCCTGCTTGTGGGAGAACCCCTAGGGAGGATTTACTGCCCACTCTGAGATGTAAGGGAGAGTGACCCCTCTGAGCCCCAGCTGAAGTTGGGGCGGTCAGCAGGGAAAGGACTTTGCCCTGTGTTGTGGTTCTCAGACCAGAGTCCCCTGGGGGACTTGTGCAGACCCATGTGGCTGGGCCCCGCAATGGGGGTGTCTGACTGAGCAGGTCTCCTAATGACGTCTCCCGTGACCCTGCTGCTGCTGGTCCTGGACCGCACTTTGAGAACCGCTGGCCTGTTGAACAAATCTTTGCAAATTAAGGGAGGTGTGTCGTGGGAGGCAGAGTACTGAGGGTTGAAAGAGTATTTGCTTAAATACATTGCCCAGTATTTGCCAAGTACACAGCCTTCTTTCTGGCTTTAATCATACAGAGACTTTCTAAATCACACGTAATTGCACATCCTTTAAGCAGCTTTTGACTGACTTTGGTTTTCTCTTTGTGGTGATTTTCCTTAAACTCCTGAAGGGAGGGCGGGTGGGAGAAGAGAGATTGTATTTCTTTTCTTTTCTTTTTTTTTTTAAAGACTTATTAGTTATTAGCAGAGTTGCCTTCCGAGTACTTGATTTCAGAAGCGTTACTTCTGGGAGCCTCTCCAGGCCCCCCGGGGCTGTACCTAGCTCAGGGGCACGTGAGGGCCACCCGGGCTGAGCCCCTCTCTCCTCTTGACTCACCTGAGGCCACATCAGTGAGCACAGGTGGGGGCTGTCTTGTCACATGAGTGTTTTCAAACTGGTTGTTTGGTTTGTGCCTGGATGTTATTCCACAGATAAGCCTGAAAGAGACCCACATCTTAAACGCCCGTGACCTTGAATGGTCTTTCCCGCGGGGCCGCTGGGTCTGTGCTCTTGTCACCTCAGGTATGTATCCAGCCTGCCGTTGTCCCAGCGCTGGACACAGGTGCTTAGGAAAATTCCTCACCGAAGGGCTTTCGGGGATTTGCAAGTTCTTGCTGTTTTTGTGACCTTGTGTGGTTTCTGTTTTCACAGAAGGCTTTGTTTCTGGGTTCTCCTTGCTGCACTCAGCCTTGCCCTGTAATCACCGGGCGCCAGGGAGGGCTGCGGTCTGCATCCCGGGGTCCAGTGGCCCCCGCGTGTCGCCGCAGCGGCAGGGGGCCTGAGGGGCGGTGTTGCCAAGCGCAGTCACTTCCTCATCAGGGACTTCATTTGAATTTTGCACTTGCCCCAAATGGGGACGTTCCCTTGAGCTGCTCGGTGCGGTTTGTTTGAAGTGGGCCATCCCTCAGTGCACGTGACTCTGCACTTGCGGAGAGGAGGTGCACGTGCTTTCCAGGTTTAAAGTTTAGAGGCTGTTAGCTCTAACCTTTCAAAGAGGGAGGAACTTTCTTGAATTCAAATTCAGGGTGTGGAGGTTTGGGGGAAGTGGTGAGGGGGCAGGGGTGGCTCTTGAGAAGTGAAGTACCCAGGTACTTGACCCAGGTCAAGGACCCAGCCTCATGGCCTACATCAAAGTCTTTAGTGTCCTATCCAAGGAAGGAATGGTGACCAAGGCGGGACATCAAGGGTGCAGATGGCTCCAGCATCTCAGGCTGCACACGTCAGTGATGAAGAGAGCAGCTCAGGGATGGTGCACATTGCAGGGGCCGCCCAGAGTCAGGGGGATGCCGCAGCGGGCAGGGGGACGAGACAGGTACATCCTGACAGCTAACAGGGAGAACAGCATTTTAGCCTGAAGAAGAGAGGACACAGATGCAAGATGGGGTCTGCAGACACTTACCCTGGACGTGGAGAGAAGCAGGTTGGAGCAGCTGCGTTGTTTTTCTGAAAAGTAGCGTATGTTCACTGTAGGGGTCCCACATGGAGATCGTTCCAGTAAGATCGAGATGAGCACTGACAGTGGGGAAACAGAGGAGAGGAGAAGAGAACTGGATGGTACAAAGGCCCATATGTGCTACTGTGGTTTGGATGGGGATGTTGTCATTTACTGAGCACCTACTACACACCAGGCAGAGTGTCCTGCAATGAGAATGCAGAACTCACTAAGACCAGCTCTGGATCAGTCTTTGGGGGAAAGGAGAACAGAAATGGGCAATTAACGAATGATAAGTGCTGGAGAGACTGTGGAGAAAAGGGAACCCTCCTACACTGCTGGTGGGGATGTAGTTTGGTGCAGCCATTATGGAAAACAGTATGGAGATTCCTCAAAAAACTACAAAATAGACTTACCATATGATCCAGCAATCCCACTCCTGGGCATATATCCAGAGGGAATTCTAATGTGAAGAGATACATGCACCCAATGTTCATGGCAGCATTATTTACAACATCCAAGACATGGAAGCAACCTAAATGTCCATCAACAGATGACTGGATAAAGAAGTTGTGGTGTGTGTGTGTGTGTGTGTGTGTGTGTGTGTGTGTATGAATACTACTCAGCCATAAAAAAGAATAAAATAATGCCACTTGCAGCAACATAGATGGATCTAGATATCATCATTGTAAGTGAAGGAAGCCAGAAAGAGAAAGAAAAGCACCATATATCACTCATATGTGGAATCTAAAAAAAAAAAAAGAGAGAGAGAATAAAAGGACAGTAGGAGCTCATCTACAAAACAGAAACAGACTCACAGACATAGTAAACAATCTTATGGTTACAGGGAAAAGAGGATGGGAAGGGATAAATTTGGAAGTTTGAGATTTGCAAATGTTAGCCACTATATATAAAAACAGATTTTAAAAAAGTTTCTTCTGTATAGTACAGGAAACTATGTTCAATATCTTGTAATAGCCCTTAATGAAAAAGAATATGAAAATGAATATATGTATGTATATGCATAAATGGGACATTGTGCTGGACACCAGAAATTGACACATTGTAACTGACTGTACTTCAATTTAAAAAAATAAGAAATGGGCAATTATACCCCTGTTCTAAGAACACAAGAAGGAATCAGGGAGCAGCACCACCAGCTCTGCCTGCAGGCTGCTGAAGGCTTCACGGAAGAGGGGCGTCTGCCTGAGGGCCTCTGTTACCTTCCTGAGGCTTGACATCTGGTTATCTTAACTGCAGTGGGGAACAGAGACGCTGTGAGGCCTGTTCAATCTACCTGTATGGACTCCAGTTTTATTATTTGAATAATTGAGTGTCTGACTCCTTTGGCTCCTTTCTCACGATCTTTGATGCTAAGGTATCCTTTTCCCCTTTTCCCCTATTGGAAGTCATCTGGTTCCATCCCTCCACTTCACAGGTGAGAAAACTGAGACCCAGACAGGGACCGTGATTTAGAGTTTGTCCAACAGCACAGAAGCCCAGAGGGCACAGGGGCTCAGCCTCTGACTCTCAGGTCCGCGGACTCCTTGGCAGGAGGAAGGATGCCTTTCAGGGGAACGGAGGAGGGAACGGGAATGGCCCCGGGTTGACTGTCCAGGTGACTCTGAGCAGGTCCCCTCCCCTCACCCTGTTGTTCCCTTTGGTGAAGTAGGCAGTGAGGCTGCTCCCTTCTGACTGACAGTGTTCCCTTCACTGTCCTTCACTGAGCCACCTTCCCAGGGGCTGAGCCACAGCCTGGTAGTGGCGGTGCAGTGGGAGCCCCGGGAGCCACGTGTCGGATCTCTGGCGGTGACCTTTGCTGTGTGATTTCCGGTGACTGATCGCTGCAGTGTCTCTGGAAGTCAGCGTGTGGGTAGTTCTCTGCCTTTTGAAAACAATGGAAAAACCCATCACCAGCCCCCAAACCAGCTGTCTTCCTGCTGATGAGCAGACAGCAAACCATGAAGAGCAGAAGAGTAGTTTCTTGCAAGTGCTCTGGGAGTGCATAATACCTTTCAAATAAGATTAAAAATTATGTATTACTCTTACATACTGGCATCACTGTCAGATAATTGAGCATGAGCGCGTTCAGCACTGTGTGCTAGGTACGAGGCAGTAACATCAATTCAGTGTTCAGTACATCCACTTTGTTCAAGAACAATGTATTCAAGGTCAGTGTATTTTGGCTGTAATACAGGGTTCTGGAAATTCCCAAGAGAATAAGTTTTTTGTCTGTTATGTAATCCGGCATAAGTGAATGCAGGACCTCATGTTTAGTAATGACTTTAAAAATGCAATTGATTCCAAAATTTAGCTTTTTAAGATTTTTGACTGTTCAAAAAAAATTCTCTTAAGGTTTAAGCTAGACTTTTGTTTATTTTTATTTCATTTATTCAAGAAATAGTTACGGGGCACTGCTCTGTGCTGGGTACCATCCCAAGCAGTTTATAAGTATCGGTTTATTTAATCTAAACCTCATTAAGTAAGAACTGCTGTGCCCACTTTATAGATAAAGAAACTGAGCCGCAGAGAGGTTGGAGTAAGTTGCTGGGGTGACACGGCCAGTTTGAGGTTTTGACCACCTTTTGAGTTTCAGATAGCCACTGTGAAATCTTACTATCTTGAGCTGCACATTTCAGAATCTTTTCTGATGCAGAATTACCATTAAACAATAAATGCCGTCTCTTTGTCTGGAGTCAGACTTGGTGGTAACATAGTATCACATGACTTGGGCTTGTCCCTGAAGGAAGACAACACCCACATGCCCAGGAGCTGAGGCAGAGCTGCAGGACCTCTGGGACCACAGCCCTCCGGTAGCTCTGCCAGTCTTGGGATGTCCCGGTGGAGCAGAGGTTAAGATGGCCAGAGGAACTCCAAGCAAAGAAAGGTCAGAGATGAGTTAATTAGCAGTGCAGTTTTCCTGAGTTCTCTGTTCTTTTGTGATCATTAAAAGACAGAGTTCTCTGGCTTGGAAATGTTCAGCTGTTGTAGTGACCTGCATGCGGCTTTCTGGGACCATCATCTAGACAGCCTGCACCAGAGGGCAGCCTTCAGACAGCTGGTGTGGTGGGGTCTACTCAAAGTACACACCTCATGCACTTGAACGTCACCTATTAAGTTAGTGGCCAAGAATGGAGCCAGGTGGATGTTTTTCTCTATGTAATAACAACAGGCATTCATATTTATTGAATATATCTCTCTGTGTGTCAGACACTAAGTGCTTTGCAATGTATTATCTGATTTAATAATTCTCGGTATTGTAAATTAATTCAGTAAGACTGTTAAGGTTAGTGTGTAGCCTGCTTAATAGAACTTTTAAATACCTTGAAGAGTTTTATAAGTTTTCATTTATTTATAGGTGAAATTAAGATGCTAATTACAAATCATCCCTCACTGTTCACTCAAGCAGGTGGGCCCCTGAAGGATCCCCTTAAGGTTTAGATGGATAACTTAATTGAATTGCTTACTATACCTGAAATTAAGAACACTGTATTGCTTTTTAATGATATAATCCAGATAACAAGGAATAACTCTAATTAAAGACCTGTGCAGGACATATTTATGAAATATCTACCTAATCTTGCTGAGCAATATGGAAAAGAAGATTTAAATAAAGTGAAAAT
This sequence comes from Camelus dromedarius, assembly GCF_036321535.1. Lineage (NCBI taxonomy): Eukaryota > Metazoa > Chordata > Mammalia > Artiodactyla > Camelidae > Camelus > Camelus dromedarius. Next base: position 7,518,331 of record NC_087464.1, read on the forward strand.
TCATTTCTCCTACGTGGGAAGCCAGAATATTAACCTTGGTCACTCCTTCCCAAATTGATTTATAATTTAAAAACAACTTCACAGCTTCTGTACTTTGTTTGGAGCTTGATAAAACGATTCTAAAATTTATCTTGGATCTTCAGTCAGTGAGACAGATTTAATATTTTTTTTTTTTTGGAATAGAAGAGAAGTGAATTGGGATTGGGGTGTGGAAGGGACTTGTCTGATCACTTTTGCTAGAATGTGTTTCCTCGATACTACTAATGTTATACATCAGATTGTATTTAAATCCATTAGAGATTTTACCTTTTACGGGGAACTACCACATAACTGGGAAGGGCTCTGCTTATCATTTGTGGGACTTGGTTTCTCAGTTTTCAGCTTAGATTTATGTAGCTGAACTTTTTGTAAAGTAGTACTTGGCTTTATTTGTACTGTTTATCAAATGCCTTTTTTGAATAGAAATAGTGAGTTATCACATTTAATCTGTCATGGTAAATTTAATAGTGTAAACAAGATTATAAGGCAAATACGTAAACTTCTTGGAGCTTTGCGTACCTTGCAGATTTTGTAACTCTTGTTTGCATATGCACATCACATGCTCCTTATAGCTGGATAAATGCCCTGCGCTATCATCGTGCCAGGTGCTGAGGCCATACTGAGTCCGTTTCCTGTCTTTGTATACTTGATGGATAATACAGACAACACTGGGGTATTGCAAAGGCAAGGGGATCAAGTTCAGTGTTTCTCAAACTCTGAAATCCACTAAGCATCTTTTCATGCCCTGGCCAAGGAAAAGGCTGATTATCTTATCCCCTTCCTGTTTATGTTTTAAACAGCATTTCTCAAATCTGTGTGAGTAACTTTCCTGTTAATATGTAGGGTTCCTTGAAAGACTTGAGTTTGTGAGTCTCTGTTCTAGTCCCTTTTAAGAAGGAACAATTCAGTGACAGATTTGGATAAAAACCTGAATCTATGCATTTTGGGATAACATGAAAAAAAGTAACTTTTTTTTTTTAACCTCGTTGAATTTCATGGAAAACATACCTTGTATTAATCATGATGGATTGATAGAAAGCTAAATTTGTGTTCTGATTGACTTTTTTTTTACAATGAGGATACATTTAAAAATATTGATAGCATGAGGCCATTCTTCTTTCATGCAAACAGTCATCAACCCCCCTTCTGAATCTTCATTACAAACAACTTTCTCATTTATTCACGTTATATATGGACATATTCTGATACAGTTTTGAAGACTGAAATGGGATCATTCTTTTGCATTGCTCTGCACCTTTTTTCAGCTTAATAATTTACCTTGATTATCGTTCGCTGGCAGTACATGTGGATCCACCCTGTTATTTTTAACCATTGCATAATGCCAGAATGATGGGCACAATTTCTTTAATCGCTCCAAATTAGGCATTTAGGTTGTTTCCAATTTTTTAGTATTACAAATAACCCTGCAATAAACATGTCTTGGATATGCATTCTTTTGGTTTAAAATAGTCTTGTTCCTTCAGAAAGTTGCTCAATAATTGGCTTAGAAATTCTTTTGTGCTAATTATTGTGATTGCTTATTTTTGAATTCTTCCTTTGGTTTATTGTTGTCATGGTATATAATCCGAAACTATTATAACTGAAATAGTCCTTCTGTTAAGAATGCAGTTTAGCTTAAAGATGAGATTTCTAAACAGAGACTTAAAAATTAACCTCTTTGGAGCTGTGACTTCCTGATGAAGTGGTAGTGCACGGGTGGGATATGTTCTACATCTGGACAGCCTGCATCGGGGAATGATGTGATTTGCAAGAAGCCATTTGTCTGCCTAGGCTTCTGGAGGATGGCAAGCTAACACATGTGTTGTTAAAAGACATTTTTCCATTAAATTTTTAAAAAATTTTTGAGAAAATTGTAGATTCACATATGGTTATAATAAATAATACAGAGAGATCCTGTGCACTGGTTCCCCCTCCACTAATATTTTGTAAAACAATTTTACAGTATCACAACTGACATACTGACATTACTATTAATATAGTCAAGGTACAGAACATTTTCATCACAAGGGTGCCTCCTGTTGCCACACCCACTTCCCTCTACCTCTACAGACTTCTTATTCCCTGGTTCCAGTTGATCTGTTCTTCATCCCTAAAATGTCATGTTAAGAATGTTCTTTACATGGAATAATACACTATGTAATGTTTTGGGGTTAGTTTTTTCCTCGGCATAATTCTCTATAGATTCATCCAGGTTGTTGTGTGTCCTATTTTATTGCTGACCAGTATTCCAGAGATGTACCACTGTTTATCTGCCCCTTGAAAAACACCTGGATTTTTACCAGTTTTTGGAGATATGTGTATATGTATATATGCTCTGAACATTCACATACAGGTTTTTGTGTGAATGTACATTTTATTTTTCTCAGTTAAATGCCCAGGAGTGTAATTGCTGTGTTGTATAGGAGATGCACGTTTAGTTGTTTAGAAATAGCCAGGCAGTTTTCCAGAATGGCTGTGCCATTCCACACAACCGCCAGCACTGTGTGAATGACCCAGCTTCTCCACATCCTTGCCAGTATTTGGTGGTGTCACTATTTTTTATTTTAGCCTATTCTGATAGATATAGAACGATATCTCATTGTGGCTTTAATTTGCATTTTCCTAATGGCTAATGATAGTGAAGTACCTTTTCATTTGTTTATTTGCAATCTGTATATCCTTTTGAGTGAAACATCTGTTCCTGTTTTTTTGCTGAGCTTCTAATTGGATTGTTTTTAATGTTGAGTTTTCAGTTCTTTCTGTATTCCAGAGACTGGTCCTTTGCTGGATTATGGTTTGTAAATATTTTCTCCCAATCTGTAGCTTGTCTGTTCATTTACTTTAACTGGGTCTTTGCTGAGTAAAAGTTTTAAATTTTGCTGAAGTCTAATTTATCAGTGTTTTTTTTTTTCATGGTTTGTGCTTTTGGTATCTAGTTTAAGAACTCTGCCTCGTGCTAGGCTCCAGAACATTCTCTTCTCTTTTTTTCTTTAAAGATTTATATAGTCTTACATTTTACATAGTCCATGGCCCATTTTGAGTTAATTTTTGTACAAGATATGAGACTTAGGTTGAGGTTCCCCCTTGCCTCCAAGGATATCTACTTCAGCCTTATTTGTAGAAAAAGCTATCACTGCTTGCTTTTGCTCCTGAGTCAAAAATCAGTCATTTGTATTTGTGTGGGTCTATTTCTGGGTTCCCTATTCTGTTCCATTGATCTGTGTGTCTGTTTCTCTCCCAGTATCACACAGTTTTGATTAGTGTCGCTCTATAGTAAATTTTGAAAACAGGTCAGCTGATTCCTCCCACTTCATTCTTCTTTTTCAAAATTGTTTTAGTTATTCCAGTCCTTTGCCTTTTGATACAAATTTTGGAATAAACATGCCTACATTTAAAAACATGCCTACATCTTGCTGGCATTTTGCTAGGACTCAATAAACCTGTATATCAATTTGGGAGAGAATTGATATCTGTGTGATGTTGAGTCTCTCATTCCTTGAGCACAATGTGTCTCCCCATATATTTTAGTTTCTCTTTGATTTCTTCCATAGGCATTTTGTAGTTTTCAACATGTTAAGTCCTGTATATGTTTGTTAGAGTTGTACCTAAGTATTTAACTTTTTTTTTTCCATTCCTAGTATGTCAAGATATAATTTTCTGAACTTACTTGTTAGTTTTAGGAGGTTTTTTGGTTTGCTTGTTTGTTTTAGAATTTCTTGGAATTTTCTGCTGACAGTTAAGTCATTTGCAAATAGGGACAGTTTTCTTGCTTTCTTTCCAGTTTATATGCCTTTTTATTTCCTTTTCTTGTCTTATTGCAGTGCCTGAATAAGGATAGTGAGAGACCTCCTTGCCTTATTTATGATCTTAGAAGAGTTTCTATTTTTTTTTAACTTAAGCTATAATAAAATCTTTTCTTAAAGATAGAGTGGAATATTTATCTATTTCAAAATATTTTCCTGTACTAGGTAGTACTAACAACTGTCTTGTCACCACGTCGTGGCATTTCAATTTAGTCTAGAGGAGTTAGTTGATGTTCAACATATGGAAAGTCCTATAATTTTTTATTAGAAGCCACCTGATAAAATTTTGTGAAGGCTACTAATGCTGTTTCTCAGAAAAAGCACTTTTGTCACGTTTGAATTTATAAATGTTTCTATTTCTATGAAATGCCTTCCTTTTTTCCCACCAGAGATTAGAATTTATTTGTGTTCTGTGTGCATGCACAGTTTCTGATTGGTCTGTCACATAATAATATTTGTAATTATTTGTATAATATTACATTTATAATATAATTATTTATATAAATATTTATAATATAATAATAGTGTTGATTAGTAATAATAATGTGGCATTTAAGTCCAAGTTTTTTTTGTACTTTATTTTGGGGAGAAGGAGTTTTATTCATTTGTTTTAATGCATGCTCTACCACAGCTCTACCCTCCCTTCAAGTCCAGTTTTTAAGTACAAGTTTTTCTCCACCTTGGGATGAGTTGATATATGAGCAGAGAGCTGGCATTCTTCTCCTTGTGGGAGTAAACAGAGGAGGCCTAGAGCAATCTGTTTCCATTTGGAAATACAAAATATCTGAGAATCTGGTTTTCTATTGTTGTTGTTGTTTTGCTTTCACTGCTAGAGAGAATAGTGTCAGGATGAGGACCAACCTAGGTGGTCAGAGTTGGCCAAAACCCAAATTATCCTGCTGAGCCCCTTAGACCAGGCGAACCCTCACTTGACCACATATCCTAATTCAGGTTCTAGTTTATGGACATCCCGCACCTTAGTTATTATAATTCTAATCACTTATCACTTAAAAGTGCGTATTTATAGCATGCCTGTTTTTTTTTCTTTTTTGACAACTTAAACTGAAAAGAATATGAACACACATACATTGTGTGTGTGTGTGTGTGTGTGTGTGTATTTAAAAGGGGGCAAATAGTTAAACATGGGAAAGAGTTACTCATTCCTGGTAGTTTGTAATTTTATGGTTACAATTTTAGAATCCAGTTGTGCAACTGAAATTTGTCTCGATTGGCTAGTGTCGCATAGTAATTAACCTCAACCCATCAGCATGACATCTTGTTACAAGCAATTGAATCCAATTTTATCATATATAGGGTGTTTTTAGAAGCAATACAGTGTAGATTTTGTTTGTACCAAGAATTGAATGTACCCAGTCGGGTACTTGTAGATTCTTTTTGAGGTGTTGACTTTCTTCATCCTTCTTTCTCTCAGATGTTACAACTCCCTGTTTCACTGTAGCATATGGAAGTGGTGTGTCTGCACTGAATTGGGGAACATCAAGTTCACATCACTCTTCACTGATTTCAGTGCTCGGTAATCCAGAGTTAAAAACGATGTTCTTATGAAGAAGGGGTATCAAAATTCACATTTCAATACTACTTATAGGAGGGGCTGTTAATATGTCCTAAGGGCATGTGCTTTGAGATCCCTCAGATTTCATGGTTTCTAGGTTTTTTTTTTCCTCCCCCTTCCAGTTTTATTGAGATATAATGGCATACAGCACTGTATGAGTTTAAGATGTACAGCATAGTGATTTGACTTACATACATCATGAAATGATTACCACAATAAGTTTTGTGAACATCCATCATCTCATACAAAATGAAAGAAGAAAGACAGAAAAATTTTTTCCTTGTGATGAGAACTCTTAGGATCTACCCTTAAGAATTTTCATACTTAACATGTAACGGTGTTAGTTCTATTAATCATGGTGTACATCACATCCCTAGTGTTTATCTTATAACTGGAAGTTTGTACCTTTTCACCACCTTCATCCACTTCCACCTCCCCCCAACCCCCGCCTCTGGGAACCACAAATCTCATCTCTTTCTATGAGTTCTTTTGTTTGTTTTTGACATATAATTGACCTACAACACTATGTTAGTTCCTGGTGCACAATGTAGTGATTTAATATTTCCATACATTACAGAATGATCACCAAGATAAGTCTAGTCACATCTGTCACCATACAAAGATATTTCATTATTATTGACTGTATTCCCCACACTGTGCATTCATCCTACTGACTCATTTATTTTGGAATTGCAAGTTTGTACCTCTTAATCTCCCTCACCTGTTTCACTCATCCTCCCACCCCCTTCTCTCTGGCAACCACCTGTTCTCAGTATCTGTGACTCTTTCTGTTTTGTTATGTCTGTTCATTTGTTTTATTTTTTAGATTCCACATGTTGGTGAAGTCACACAGGATTTATCTTTCTTTGTCTCTCTTGTTTCACGTAGCATAATACCTTTTGGGTCCATCCATGTTGCAAATGGGAAGATTTCATTCTTTCCTTATGGCTGAGTAATATTCCATTGTGTGTGTATGTGTGTATGCATGTATATATATCACATCTTTATCCATTCATCTGTCACTGGGCACTTAGATTGCTTCCATATTCTGGCTATTGTGAATAATGCTGCAATGAACATAGTGGTGCATGTATCTTTTCAAAGTAGTGTTTTTGTTTTCTTTGGGAAAAGGAGTGGAATTGCTGGATCATATGGTAAGTCTATTTTTAATTTTTTGAGGAACTTCCATACCATTTTCCATAGCGGCTGCACCAATTTACATTCCCACCAACAGTGCTCAAGGATTCCCTTTTCTCCACATTCTCACCAATGCTTGTTATTCCTTGTCTTTTTGATAATAACCATTCTGACAGGTGCGAGGTGGTGTATCTTATGGGTTTTATAGAACTTGATTGGAGTCCTCATCAGTACATTGGAAATAAATATGCCTTTAGAGGTATTTTGAAGACTGAATTAGATGAGTGGGTAAAGCAGACTCACTTGCTATTTTTGTACTATTAATGTTAATGCTCAGTAACCTGTGTGGTTTTCCCTTGGAGCTCCTCTGGCACGATCCCCTCTCCCAGCAGTGAGGGAAAGAGAGGCAGGGGTTCTGACCATGTGAGATGCCCAGTAGTGGATCTATATTGTAAATCTGGAACGTGGGTGTCTTTTGGATCTCCTTAAACAGAGCACCCTCCCTGACCACCAGCTGGGGCACAGCCCACTAGCTGGGTGGATGTGCTGAAAGCAGGGGTTGGTGATGGCTGTCTAATCCAAGTATGGACAGTTTCTCCGTGCCCAGCCTTCTAGCTGCTGCCCAACTGCCCTGTAGACCCCGCAGACCTCTTTCACCCTTCCCTCTCCGTGCGTGGCCCATGGCTTCCCCAGAAATCCCATGTGCTCGTAGGCTTTGGCAAGTCCAGCTTCCTTAACCTCAGGTGTCTGGAGCACGTTGCAGAGGTCTAGTGTCGAGTGCTAGCTTTCCCAGCGTGGGACCTCAGGACAGGTCTTGTTTGTTCCTGCCATCAGGGCTGGCACCTGTGTAAGGCCAGGAGCCCTGAAACGAGGTGAGGGAAACTTGAAGGTGTAACATGGTTTTCTTGGCTCATCTAACCGAGACTCAGAATAATCATCATTGTTGCAGATGGTCCTCACTCTGTGGTCTAATTGTTAACCAGGGACTTAAAACAGCAACAGCAACAGCAGCAATGGCTAACCTCTTGACCTTTGTGAACAGATCACGCCCTGGAAAGAAAGCTGCTCCCTGCAAGAAAGGGCCCAGGTCTCAGTGTGTGGGGACCTCCGTGTTGACCCTTACAAGTGACAGTCAAGCCCCCGCCCCTTTTTACCCCTGTTGGGGCAAAGGTCCTGGTTTGTGTGTGTATTTTTCACTCGTGGGGTTTGTTTGGAATGGTTGGAATGGTTTGGGGAAGGACACTGTTCTCCGGCCAGCCAGACACAAGATGACCAAGCAGGCGGCCTGCCAGCTGGGCAGTTCGGGCGCTGCCTCTGAGACGTGTCCCCTCTCCCCATGCGGTGCCCTCCTAACCTCTTCCTTGGTGGTGGAGCGCTGATCATGACATGGCCATTCCTTACCTCTCTCACCCACTTGAGGATTGCTCAGAGCCTGAGTTCAGGATGGAAATGGCACTATTTCTGGTTGTTGATGACATTCCCAAAGCCCTCAATGCAGCTTAAATACCCACAGAAGTGCCCTGGAGCCGTCAGCACCAGTGAGTGGCCGGTCATGAGACCTGGTGGAGGGAGTCAGGTTGAGCGCCCCATCCTGGCTCCTGCAAAGTAGTCACAGCCCAGCGGGGGGACTCCAGCTTGCTGCCTGTTTTCTGTCCCTCCCTGAATCGATCTGGCCTGCAGAGCAGAAGAAAGTCACCATCTGTGCCGCTCCTTGCCAACCTGAGCTTTCTGCCCTCGGAGCTGGGGCGGAGAGTGCCCCACAGCCCTCCCGAATGAAACACCTTCAGACAAACCCAAACACTGTCACTCAAAACACTCAGCTCAGAATTGTGACCCTGATAGGTTGACTAAATCCTGGAGAAGGTGTTGGGATGTGAGCACTTGGAAATGGTTCAGGAGAGGCTGCCTTTCATCATCCAAGTTAAACATTACACAGCCCTCTCCCCTCACCTTCACTGGAACCCCAACCCATAGAAAATGGGCACAGAGTGTACTATTGATCCTGAAAAAGATGACCCCCCTCACCCACACCCCAGGTGCATTTCTAAGACGGGTTCCTCACTGGAAACGCTCTGCAGAAACATCTAGTATCCTCATCTCGGAAGGAGAGGATTGGCGTACTCAGATGGTAGTTTCTGGAAGGGTTATGAGTCTGCATCTTGAGTGGATAAAAGTACAATTATTTTGTACATGTGCCTGGAGGCCATCTGTGGCATGAGAACCTTTACTTTGAAGAGGGCAAAGGAGGCAGAAGGGAAATGGGAACGATTCTCGAGGCTGCCTCTTGGTGAGGGACAGTGGCTTCTTGGTTTGCATCCCGGGCTCTGGAACCTCGGCTCACATTCCAGCGGTGGGGAGGGGTTTTTTTTTTTCTTTTGTGGTGTTTTCAGTTTTGGTGGCTGGAGTAGTGGTTGCTGTACGTCGGTGACCTGCACGTGCCCACGCTGGATTGAGGGGCTTTGTGCAGGAGCAGATGTTTGATACAATCTCCAAATGGACAGATTTTTAAGCTGAAATTGTCGGGTTCTGTACCACTTCCAGAGTTAGAAAGCATCCTGCATGGAGGCTGTGGTTGCCCTCATCCCAGCGTTCAGGGGAGCATCGTGGACACGGAGGATGTTAGAGTAGGAGGTACAGGGATCTCCCTGCTGGGGAGGGTGGAGACCAGCTCTGAGTCATGAGCTGGGACCAGTGGAAGGTTGGAGAAAAAGCTGTCCTGCCATCTTCTACATCATAAACTCTCCTCCTGTCTTCTGAGCCCTGTCAGTTGTCCAGGGTGCTTTTTACTCAGAGGTACCAGTGTCTGTTTACCTACAATGTGCATCTGTTCCATTAAAGGATTTTTTAAGTATTTATCTAATGCAAGTCTCCCTCGGTCAGGGCATTTTTTCCCTGATTGCATGTAAATAATGATGTCAACCTTGCAGTTTGTGTAATTTTTCAAACTGTCTGTTTACTGTTCCGCCTTGATCAGTGCTCCCTGAGGATGCTTGGTCGTGCTGAGCCCGGACAGCTCCAGGAGGGCAGGGGGGGCTGTGCTGTGCCTCCGCCTCCGGCAGGTGACTTTGCTCGGCATGGACACCGTGCAGAAACAGCCGGGGTCATCCTTATGCAAAACACATTTTCCCTCCCCTTTTTCTTTCCCCTCTTCAACTGATATCTTTCTGGTTTTTAGCAAAGCAGAGATAGCTTCACGTATTCCTTCTGGTTTCTGAACAGTTTCTTCTAGCATCAATTTCAATTGATTAAAGTGATTAAAGGATTTTTGTGCTCGGTAGTCAGTTAAATATTATTTTCTCTTTTGGAAACTCATTTTACAATGGCTTTTACTTTTTCTTTTCTTTTTTTTTTTTAAGTGTCTGAAGGTAGACTGCTCATAACAGGATAGAACATGTGGGCTCGCGGCTTACTTTTCCCAGTTTACTTTCCTGTTCATTTACCTTTCTGTAAAATGGAAAGACAAACAATAAAACCCATAAACCCAGCACAGATCACGATTGCCAACTTTTTTCTTTGTGTGTAATATTTTCTTTGTGTAGTTATATTATTTCTAGGTTGTGCCTTCTTTATTTATCTTTGAAAGAAAAAAAACTCTTACACTGTTTACAAGGACTCGTTGTTCTAGGCTGTACAGTTGCGTCTATGACGCTTTTTTTCCATTTGGAACCACGGGAGTGATAAAGTTGATGTCAGCTGGCTAGCCTGTTTTTTTTTTTTTTTTTTTTAAGGCAAAAATCCATAATCTTACTTTATACCATAATCATTTTCATTATGTGTATGTGGTCAGAAAATCAAATGTCACAGCTCCAGCCTCTGTGGTTGAGGTCTCCTGTTCGCCCTTCCTCTGCCCACCACCCCCTTGCTCCTGACTGCTGGTCCTCTCCTTGGAGGAGACGATCGTCTTTCATTTGAAAATTGAAAATTCCATACCTTACAAAGAAGATGATGTGCCATTTCTTAATTGTAATTGTGTGCAACCATGAGTTTTGAAGTGGACCTTGATAATTATGCCATCGAACCTTTTCTTTGGGGAAAGGGCTTTGCACATTGGATGGTCTTGCAGTTTAATAATGAAAGAAAAAAAAACAGGCTGTACAGGTTCACGTTTGTATTAAATCCTGTGACCAGGAGCTATAATGTAACCCAGGGGCTCTTTGGTGGCCTCGTGAGGGTCCTCCTGCTTTGATGAAGGGGTTTCTAGGAGGAAGCACTGTTGGAGGAAGATGGTCAGAGGGGGTCGCTCCTGGGGATCAGAGAAAAAGGCAGGTCCATACACTGAAAAGAGCCCTGATTTGCTGCTCCATCTGCCAACGCTTAGTATCTGTGACCTAGCCGGAGGCAATGCATATTAACTGTTGAGTGTCTATGGCTTGTGTTCTGGGACTTTGCCCCTCAAGGACACTCTGAGAAGGAGCAGGTGGCTCTGTTCCTCTTGGGCCTGGGAAGTGGCCAGGCAGGTGACTGGAGGAAGAAAGTGTTGGAAGCACAGGAGGGGTTGTGCTTGGTCACGTCAGTGTGCCAGGCGGCCCCGCACACCCGGAGGGGTGTTGTGTGCCCTGGTGCTGTGGGTCTGAATGTGGTGGGGAAGCCGGGTACAAAGTGAAGGGGGAATCTGGGTGACCTGTGTTGCCTAGAAAGGTCATCACTTTTCCTATTTAAAAGGAGCATCCGACCCATCAGGGACCATTTCTCCCCCATTTTTCCAGGTGGCCAGTCTGTTGATGGGGCTATGACAGACCTGCACAAAAATGTCATAACTTCCAGATGGACGCACATCTGGGGAAGCTTATCTCAAACACGATTTGCACCTTGCAGAGGTGCTGCGGTGCAGTGGGTGGAACAGGGAGCCTTGTCCAGGGACCTGGAGCCCCCGGGCCTTGCATTGTTTATCCACTCAGCAAAGCCTCTGGCCTCGCTGGTCTTTTCCCACTGCAGGACCTGTCCGTCTTTACACTCTGATGGGGAAACAGAGAAGGGGCTGTCCAGAGTCTTCCCCTCACAGGGTAAGAAGAAAACAACATTTAACAACATGGAAACAAGTATGAAGCTGCCACCATCTTATAAAACCTATTTGTTTTTCCCTCACTTCATGTTGAATTGTAATGTCAAGCTAATCAAATGAGAGTTTTTAGTACCCTAAATATGTCTAGTAATTTACCTTATAATGCTTAAAACAAGAGCAAAACTTATATCCATAAAACACAAAGAGAAGATCATTTCCTTTTTTATATGCTTGATGCCTTCTCACCAGATAACTCTAGCTGGGTACAAAACCATGTCTCAGCCTTCATGAGACTGAAGCTTGTCCCAAAGTTTCCTTCAAAGAAGTTTTCATAGCTGCTCGTTCATGCTCACATGGCCCCAGGATGATGGATGCTTGATTAGAAATTACTTAACAATGCCTAATGAACTATTGACTAACAGATGTTAACACATACTCTTCTAGTGCCTAAATCATATTCCCATGGTGCCAGGAAAGCCTTGTGAGTGTGGTTGCCTTTGTTATAAAGGCTGTTATGTTTTTGCCAAATGCAACAAATGTTGCTCTGGTATCTCAAAAGACTTAAAAAAGCAACAACCCACTTACTTTGTAACTTTTCCTCTAATAATTGACTTTTAACTTATGCTTTGTAACTTATTACTATGCTGAGTAAGCAGTTTACTTTTTATTAAATTTTACTTGTAAAAGGATGAAGCCAGGAAGAGTGGTGATCTGTACAAACATTAAAATCCTTGTCCGTGGCCACCTACCATGTAACGTGTGACTTGCGGACCGTGAAAGAGGACAGTTTTCCAACCCAAAGCATTGATATCAAGGGTGGACAAGCCATTTTGCCACCTGATCAAAAGTAAAATGTATAGGTTGATCTTCGAGACAATGTCCAAGTGAAAGAAGCCAGTCACAAAAGACCGCCTCTTGTCTGATCCCTTTTTAAGTTGTAGGTTGGTGTAGAAAAAAAAAAAAAAAAAGCTGTGGGACCAGAAAGGCTGAGTGTAGTTTAGTAAATAGAGTTACAGTACTGGAATGAGTTAAAATTCACGGGCACGGGGGATGTAGCTAGTGATATGCACAGTCAGTATTGTGTTGCACAAACCGAAGGTAGCACGTTTAAGATTTTACACAAAGGCAAGTGGAGAGTCCCGGTGGTGTGGCTTAGAGGGGAACGTAGAAGGTGGAAGGAGAGAAGCTGGCAGAGTGGAAATCTGTTCCAGTTACAGATGTTGATCTGGCAGGGGGCTCCTTGGACGAGGTTGGAGAAGGTGGCTCGGGGTGTATACACGTCTCCCCCTTGCTAGGCCCAACCAGGCAGTTCAGAGAAAAATCCCTTTTTGTCCTCCCTATTGCCTTAAAAATCCCCAAGTTTGCTTCCTGTAGAACGCTTGAGTCAGACTGCCTTCCTGGCTTTTAGGTTTCAGGCATGACGGGTGGGCAGCTATCTTCTCTCAGCAACACCCACCCCCATTTATTTGCTGATCCAAATGAGTGCAACTTGATAGAATATTGTAAATGTGGGGGAGCTGGCGCTTGAACCTGCAGATGGTAGCTTCTTGGTCTCAGGAGAAGGGAGAATGACTGACACCCACACACACACCCATCCTTACATGAACTAAGCATTTAGGGGGCATTTTCTAATAGCTTGAGAGACCAGCACACTCAGAAGGGCGATTTCTAAGTTAGATTCATCTTTGGAAAGATAGGAGACAAATTAGCAAGACCTTTCTAATTTTGAAATGTGCCTTTTGATTTGATATCTGTTTGGAAAGAGGCTTTTAAAGTAAAAGCTATTAACTTGTGGTCATTACCATCAAAGGCTAAATCCTAGTGGAAAGTGATTACCCAGGTCATCATGTTAAGATGATTATGGCTGGTGCAACTTATACGATCTTTTTTTTTTTCTTTTCTTTTTTTAACATTATAACTTCATTCTCTTTTTATTCACATCCCCAGATGGGGGCAGGTGGGAGGCCACACTCCCACAGCCCACATTTGAAGCAATTATTATTCCTCTTGATTATTGGATGTTTCCTTGAATTTACTGGGTTTTTCTTTTGGAAAAGTTCAACTTTCATTTTGGATATTCTATACCAGTGTTCTGTACCTAAACTGGTTGTTGTTGTTGTTGTTGTTGTTGTTGTTTAATAAGAGTTGATTGTTTGTGGGGGGCGTGTGGGGGGTTACTTCCTATGAGAGTCCAAATACAGATTTAAGTTCAACAGGCACTTGAACTGGATGTTTCTGTGTACTAAAACTCTGTAAACATATGTAACTTTGTCTGCCATTGTATATTGCTATATTGATTTTTTTTTTTGCCTCTGAAAAATCTCTGGGCCTGTCTGTTCTATATCGATACAGAGGCTCGCCTGTTCCCCAGGGCCCCTGCGAGAGAACGTCTGGAGTGTGTGCACTGTTAGCTGTTACTATTTGTGAAGTTGCCCCAGATTCTTTTGCACTTGATCATAAAATTCCATCAAGTTCGATTTTATATGAAGTTTCTTTGTCTAAAAGAGTAAATATTTGCCCCACAGATCCAGTTGTCAGCTGCTGACAGATGTGAAAATTAACAAACAGCCAAAAGTCTCCCTTTTAGGAAGGGGGAAAAAAATAACTTAAAAAAAAAAAAAAAAGAACTTGTGTTGTCAATACATGAATCCATTTTAAAAGCACGTTCAAACATTTGTAATGAAAATGGAGGCCTGATAGTGTTTTAGGGCTTAAAGAGAGGCAGCTTCCATGTAATCAAATGCTCCTGTTACTGTGGTCACTAGTAATAGGGCTTCGTTCTGCCCTTTAAGTCGCCGACTCAGGTTACTCCCGGTTTTAGCGGCAGTCACAGTGTGTTTTTCTTTAGAAAGTAAAGAGATGGTGTCCCAGTGCTTCTCTGTAGTAAAACACAAGGAGAAGCTAGCCTGTTCAAGTACCAGTTTAGATGTTGTTATTTTGACAGAAGTATTAGTAAATATGTCACATTAGCCCTTGTTAAATATTTATAGCTCAGAATGTATACTCTGATGCATAATATTTTGTGAAAGAAATGTCCTTTTCCTCAAATCTCTCCCACTGCACTGACGTCAATCTGCAATTTACACCCAGAGATTTGTAGGAAAAAGACTCTATCAAGACTCTTTTATTTCAACAAAGATAAAACTCTTTTCTAAGAGGGAACACCTTTGAATCTTTGGGACCCTTAAAGGTAGAATGTCCTGAAATAGACGTATTTATTCCTTTGCTCGGGTCTTAATACCTTCACTTTTGCAAAAAGGCACAAAATGATGGTGATTTTAGGTGTACAGTTTCAGCTTTTGAGATGAAGGAGGGTGCATGATGGTGAGTTTCCGGATCTCAGTACTTAACGTAATGACCATGACAAGCGTCTCGTGCGTTCCTGTCCAGAGAGGAAATGCTGTCGTGAAAATGGCAGCCTCCTGTGAGTTCAGCTCTGTGCCTGAAAGACGTTGTTCAACAGCTGTGGGTTTACGAGACGTTGCGCACGGAACACTTTTCCCTGGTTTGTTTAGAAAAACCAGTCTAGACTTCCGCAGTTTTGGATTCATAGCTGTAATTTTGGGCTTTATTAGATGGCTCTCAAAGGGACTTTTCAGGTGGACATTGATTTCCTGCCAGCTGTCTGAGATGATTTCCCCTCAATATGGATGGGTGTATAGGATGCCTTCTGCATTAGGAAGCAGATGCCCACAGCAGGGCTCAGACAGAGTGCATGTGAGAAGGAAGGGAGCAGGGATAGAGGGAAACTGTGTTCCATGCAGATCTGTGAACAGCCTAGTGGTTCTCCAGGATGGTCAACTGCAGTCTTTGTTTACAAAATGGATTTGGAAACCAGTTAGTAAACAAACCATCTGCTTTAGATAAGAGGCATTCTGATTTGTCTGTGAAAAGTTCTGTTTCCCAACTAACATCCTCCAGAGTGCTCACATGTGACACCCGCTGTGCCAGTGTTTGCTGTCACTGGGTTGCAACGTGATCAGTCATGGATTTCAAAGTGGAATCATTTCAGAGCCCTTCCTGTATAGGAGTTTGGGAAACCCTTACAATACCGAGTGATCTTGGTTCACTGCGCATTCTAACAGGAAAATGTGCCTAGTGTCTCCTTGAGGCAAGAGCCGCTCACCTCTTGCCCCTCGTCTTCTCAGGCTGGAGTCTTTAACCTTGTAATCTTTGACCTTCTCTTCCAAGCTTAGGCCTGATCGTTTACTCCTTAACATTGCTATTGGTTTGGACCAGAAGTCATGCATCTTTCCCTGACCTTAACCTTACCATGGGTTGACTTAAGGGAGACTCTGGATCTGCTGATGTAAAAGCACTAAATTATGTTAAAATTAGTAACATTTAACCCCCAACTCCTCAAGTAAAGTAATGGGGAAAGAATTGAATGTTTTATAACAGGTGTAAATGATTTAGGAAATAACTAAAAGGTAAATTTTTATTTAACTGAAATTTTAAAATGGGGAATGAAAAAAAAAAAAAGGATGGGAAGGAAAGAGTCATTAAAAGGGTTCCCTTTATCTTGTATGCTGTGTTATTTTTGACTTTGCCCTCTGGGCTTGGTTAAATAATCATATATTTTGTGTCTTAAAAAACATATCCAGCTCTATTCGTAAGTTAAAAATTTAACAATACACAAATTATTATGTTAGAATTACGAAGTTTCTTGAAGAAATAATCTAACTTTAATAAGCATGTTTTACAAATGCTATTTCCGAAGAACCACCGCTTCTGGATGGAACATGCCAAATATTTGGGCTAACCTCTTTGTATTACTGGTCATGCTTTCTTCCTAGTAATTTGAAACACCTACTTGAATTACCTTTTGCAAACAAGATAACCAGATCACCATGGAGGTTTGTAATATACTTTTTGGATATCTGAAGATACGGAGGGGCAGGGCTTGGACCTGGCAGCCACCTCTGCCCCATGGACAGATTGCACTCCACTGTTCCCAGCAGGTGGCCCAGGGCTTAGTGTGGACACGGTCTGTGAGCACCTCTAGCACAGGAAGAGATGTCTCTGTAGGACGAAGTGACCAGCAAGGGGCATGGACTGTGTGGCCCAGGCGATGTGTTGGCCACCGTGCCAGGGGTGGAAGGGGTACCACCAGGTGTGCTGGCTGGTTGTAGTGGACTTCCACGTGCCCTCTGGCAGGATGCAGGCAGAGGAGAGGTAAAGGTGCCTCTGTGTGTGTTGGCGAAGGGGGGAGGGTTGGGATTTGTTGTGGAAGCCCAGCCCTCACCTCTGAAATAATTCCAGTGAAATCAAGAGGGTCGCCTGCCATGTCGTATACTCGAGAACTTGGTGGTGAGCATTTCATTTCTTCAGCAACGTGGCTGAACCTCTGACTTGTGTCAGGCATTTTTCTTAAAGCCGAGAATCCTGCAGGGAACAAGGGAGACAAAGGTAGCCTGGTCCTGCAGTTCACATTCTGATGGGAACACTTTTGTCTGTCGGTAACACAACTTCCCTGGTGACTCTAAACCCATGACCACGATCTGAGCACTGAGGTCTCATGACTAGTCGTTGGTGATTTTAACTTGGATTTCTCCACTTATTATTTTCATTGTTCTCTAATATGTGACTTAAATTAATAAGGATGTCTTCTGTAGATTTTCTCTCCATGTCTCCCTGCCGCCCCGCACAGGCTTTACAAGAGCAGGGATCTTATCTTTTTGTTTTTCTTCCCCATGTCTCCCAAGCATCTAGACAGAGCCTCGGTCACCAAAGCTTCAGTCAGTGTTTACCGAGCGCATGTTCACCCTGGGTTTGTTTGAACACGCTCACTCTCGAACCCTGTTGGAATTCTGTGAGTGCATCTAGCTCCCAGGGCTGGGGGCCCGGGGCCTCGTGGGGTGGGTGAGCTTGCCTCCGCCTCATTGGTGGGGTGCTGCTTTTGGAGTCGGCCCCCCACCTTCCCCATGGCTCTCCCTGCTGCCCTGTGTGCTCAGTGCCTGCAGGGTCACGTTTCGTGGTACCTGACTTCCCCGAGGTCACAACAGCAGCAGCATCAGAGTCACACCTGCTGTCTCAGAGGCCTCATGGGGTGATTTTTCCTGTTCAGGAAAGTCACCCGAGGCTTTTGCTGCGCAGGAAGTGCACCCGAGGCTCCGGGAGCGGGGTGCCGGCCCCCCGTGTGGCGCAGGCCCTGGCTGTGAGCGGCATCTCGTCTCTGGGCAGCTGTGATGAGCGCTCGAAAGCCCACTCAGGGGGAAGGGAAAGCTGGTGCCGGGTGTTTGGACAGGTCGCACCTGCGGGCATCGCCGGCTGTGCAGAGTCGCTCATCTGTGGTGACAGATGTTGGGCTGTTATTTAGTAACTTAGGTTTGTTTTCCTTTGCACACAAATAGCCTCTGGATCCTGAGTTTTTCTACCAGCGACCACGGGAGCGGAAGATCAGCAGGCAAGGCGTGTTCAGGCCCCCCAGGGGGTTGCACTGAAAGAGAACCTTCAGAGCGTGTGTCACCGGGAAGGGCAGACCCTCCCGCCTCGCTCCCGGAGCTGCGGTTTTCCTTTGTCAGAAAAGTCAGTGTGAGCGACCCCGTTCCTCGGAATCAAGGACCAGGCACTCAGCTGCACTGTGCTGGCCACTGGGGGCCCAGGGATGAGCCAAAGCCAGGTCCCCACTTGTAGGGGATGTTCTAGTGGCAGAAACAGACAGTAAACAAGTAGTGATGTCAGCCAATGGAGAGTGCCGTGGGGAGGGATGAATGAATGGCTGGTGGGGGTGGACCTCGGGTTAGGCTCTCAGAGGAGGTCTTCCGAGGAGAGGACATATGCCCTGAGAGCAGGAGGCCGCCAAGGGGAGACATCAAGGCTGGGAAGCTGGGGGTCGGGGAGGGTGTCTACATGTGGGGGACAGGGCCATCTGTTTACCCTACACTCACTGGACACCCACCCTGAGCCAGGCGCTGTTCTCGGGGCAGGAATGGAGCCATGGGCATGATGACTCTGCCTTCATGGAGCTTTTGTGAAAGAGGGGTGGGCCTAGGGGTTATGCTGTGTGGGGTGCTCTTTTCCGCCAGGTGCTTACAGGGGTCTCCAGGAAGAGGGCTTCCAGACAGAGACCTGAAGGAAGGGGCGCAGGGCAGCCAGGAGGCTGGAGGGCCAGGGACTATGGTGAGGCCCTTGGCTCAGACTGATATGGAGGGTTTCTAAGCAGAGGAGTGACACTGGTTTCTGAGTTCATAGTAAACTCCAGGCCATGGACAGAAGCAGAAAGACAAGTAGGAGGCGGCGGTGGCCACAATCCAGGGCAGAGAAGGTGCGTCTTAGACCAGCATAGTGGTAGAGAGCACTGCGAGAAGCAGCCGGATTTCCTAAGCACCAGCAGGACTGACAGGTGCATACGGGATGCACATGGGGTGGCGGGAAAGGAGGACGAGACAGATTGTGGGGCTGGAGCCCGGGAGCGAGGGGCAGAGGGTGGGCACACCCAGATCATCATTTGGGACAGAACAAAAACAGATTTTGTTCTGTGTGTTAGAAAGTCAGCAGAGTTTAGACCGGGGCAGGGGTGGGGGTGGGGTGAGATGACATAGTGACAGCGTTAGTAATAGCAGCTAACATTTATTGAGCATGGATTATGTACCAGCTCTTATGATAGCCCTGTAAGGGGCAGCTCCCCTGTTACACCCATTTTATAGATCAGGACACTGAGGGACAGAGAGCTTAAGTATCTTGCCCTATACCACATATTTAGTTAGAGCCAAACATGATTAAATAAAGTGCACCCTAGTGTGTATTTTATTGTTTCTTTAGAGGAGTTACCACGTCTTTGGGTAACCATGCCCACACCCAAGGGCTTAAGAAACATTCTGATGATTAACAGTTGTTTGGGAGTGGGGCCAGAGACAATTTAAGTATTAAAATCTCACTAAATCTGTCTCCACTATATGACTCATCTACCTCCTCCTTCCATGGGCCCCTCAAAAATGATCATGGGTTCGTTCTCCTTACCTGTAAAGCATGTTCGTGGTCCCAGAAAAATCCACCGAGAACCACAGGCCTGGGGGTCTCCATGTGGGAGCTCTCACAGGATGGGCAGAAGGTCTGAGACTAATTAACAAAAACATTTGTTGTGGATTCGGGTCTGCAGCCACTAGGTAATCTCCTTATAAAGCTTGGCGTAATGTCTATAAGACTCTTGCTTATTTTGCTCTCAGTTTGTTGTCTGGACATTGCTGTCTTTGAAGAGGTTATGAAATTATTGTGATTTAATCACAGATGGGGTATTTCACAAGATTCATTTGATAGTTTTCTTGTTTCTTTGGCTGTCAGTCCCTGGGCGAAGGTGGGAGGGGGAGGCCTCCGTGGAGTCTGGGAGAGAATGTGGTAGAAATGGATGTTCACTGCAGGAGAGCTCTGAGGGCTTCTGTTACAGTCTCCCTGGGCCCCAGTCTTCATGAGTGGGAAGTTCGTATCTTCTGAAAATGTAGCAGACTCCCCCTCACCCCTTGCCATGTGAGATTTTGAAGCCTGACTTGTGTTTTGCAAGCGTTGAGGAGGGGACCAATTAATAGCTCAGATCATCTTGTCTCTGGAGAGAATTTATATCTCAATTCATCGGAAGACAGCTCTGGTATTAGGACAACAAGAACGGTTTTGTTCCTGTCTTCCCTTCCTGCACTCTGTTCTTATTTAATTCTTGTGTTAAAACCTTTTCTGGTAAATTAGAACATGCTCTTTTGTTCAGATCTTGTTTTTAAGAAGGGTGTTGAGTCTGATAAATCTGATAGCCTCTCATCTATCACGGTGATTTCTGACTTTCCTGAGGGACTGTGTGCTTGAGCGAGGCTGGTTCCTTTGCAAGCCCCAGCATCCCGGGGACTGGGAGGTGGTAAGAAATGCCATGCCCAGAGGGGAGTCATGGAAATGGGATTGGACAATGGAGACTTCTGCCAGGATGCAGCATATGGATTGTTGATTTGTTCTGTTTGGAAATTTGAAAAGCAGTATTAAGAATTAAAGTTGTTCATTACCTCCTAAGGTTTCTACCCCAGCTGTGTGAAGTTTGAGTGTTGTGATATCAATTTAAAAGTGGACAATTTAAAAACTCCACCTCTTTTGGAAATTTGTGGCCACCTCCACCCCAATTTGGCAGTCTTCAGATAAATTGGCAGCCCCCATTTTACCAACAAGGAAGAGCCTTTGATTTTTGTTTTTTTATTATTATTTCTTTAAAAATGGCAGGGAGGCAGAAGATACGGAATGTGACTCAGCAGATGGGAATTTCTTTAATAACCCGCTGGGCGTGTGGGCATTAGCGCCGCTCCCCGCGTGCGGCTCCGCGGTGCCCGCTGCCTGTTTGGGGAGCAGACCTGGAGACCAGGAGATGCAGCAGCAGACTCGGCGGTGGTATCTGAGAGATTCTCTTTGTCTCAGCTGTTTTCCCTCCTTCTTGGAAAATGCGGACGCAAATCCAGTCCCGGTTCCTGCAGCTGCCGAGGCAAAGCAGGCTTTTTATGAATGAGGCCCAGGAGGGGGAGGAGAGGGCTTGTGTTACACCAGCACTTGGTTGGGTAATGCAGTTCATTCACGCCCAGCCATCCAGCCCCGGCTTTATTTTAAAGGATAGTGTTCATTTTTGGCGATTCAATTTAGACTTTTTCTCCCCGAGTGCAACTGTCCGTAAATTAGGACACTAAGCACGTGTGTGCATTAATGGGTTTCTTTTTTTTCTTTTTTTCTTTCTTTTTTTTTTTGAGTGCTTGCTCATTTAGTGGGGGAAAATGGTAGGAGAAGTGAAGTGGGGACAAGGAAGGAAAGCCTTGTCATTCCTGGGGGCCCTGGTTACTTCTCCATCCCCAAGCCACATAAGAGGAGGCAGGCGGGGACCCTGTGTCCTGCATACAGAGCCCTGAGAGTGGGATGCTGGGGGTGGAGCTACTGCTCCCTGGTCGGCGGGTGGGGGGAGGTCTCCCCAGGTCTACACATGCTGCCTTCCCTGCCCGGCTCCCCTCTCCTGTGTCCAGCGGGCAGCTCATTATTTGTGGCACTTGAAGCCTCATTGTTGTGGCCACCAAAACCTGAATTGGAAGCTGTGTGACAATGCCGGCCCCCTCCCTGCCACCGCTTCCTGCTGGGAGCAGAGCAAAGAGGGCAGGCTTTGTCCTGGGCATAAATGAACCTCTATCAAAACAAACAGCAGAGAGAGGGGCGGCCTGGTTCCAATTGCCAGCCTGAGCCCCAGCAGAGGCCACTGTCCTCACAAAGCACGCTTGAGGCCCGGGTGAGACCCGTCCTCGGTGACCTTCCCGTGCACAGAGTGCAAACCCCAACCGACTGGCCGCCCATGCCACCCTCAGAACAGTCCCCCAAATTGGAAATGCTGGATTGTGTCCTTGAGTGCATTTGGGGGAGAGAATTACCCCAAGGCATCATGGCTCTGTGCATGGAGAAAAATTCTGTTCTAAACTTGTGCTGCTCCCTCCTCCTACATGGACACTGGGAATAGAGTTAGAGAGGGTTAAGCCTTTTAAAGAGGAGCCCTCCCTCCCTCCCCATTGCTAGCAGCAGCCAGGGGCTTCAGGACACCTCAAGCCTGGTGGCACAAAGCCTCTGCAGATGCACTGAGCATCTTTCTTTTGCTCTCTGTGTTTTGATGTTGTATAAACACAATTGGTAATGACCCTACTGCTCGTTCCCCAGCACCAGGGTAGAAACTCACCACTGTTCACCTAACTCACTCTCCTGGTTGCTGGCGTCTCTCTCCCAGGTGGGTGTCGTGTGTCCTTTTACCATGATGTGGCCCCTCCCCAACCTTGATGCCACATCTGAGCTGCTTTAGGCATAGGCAACATGAGCTGGGTTTTCCTACCATAAAAGGAAAGTCCTTCATTGCAATCACACGGAAGGAAGGGGTGACAGGGAATGTGTTGAGGACTTGATGTAAACAGCTAGTCTTGGGTCCTCATTGTCCAGTCTCTCCTGTTGGCCAACAGCCAACATGATGTCCGGAGGGTCTGAATTGAAGGCACACTTCGTGGGCCAGTGATAGCTTTGGCTTTGAAGCTCAGTTGCAGTCGTGATTAGAAAGAAGTTGTGGTGAGCTGGAACAGGGTGTGGCTGGCAGATTTTAAGACAGGATCCTGGCTTGAGTCTTACTATTAATTCACTATTATGGCAGGTCACTTAAGCCCACAGGCTAGGCCCTTGGAGTACTTCAGGACTTCAGGAAGAAGACGGGAGGGAGAAGGATGGCAGTAAGAAATAAAAGAAGGAGCAGGAGAGAATTGTCACAGAAGGAGAGGGAGCCAAACATTTTCAAAAAGGTATTTCTTTCTTTATGAGATTGAGGTATTGTATTGGGTGACTGGGTCCTTGGTGGCAAAACCATGTCAACATTGAAGGAGCGTGCTCTGGGTAGCCCCGTGGTTAAGCTGAAGAGGCAGGGTAGCCCTCTCTTTCTGAAAAATGGATAGGAAATGGAAGCGGGGAGATAAAGCAGGACCAAGGAATGTTTTGGGTTTTGTTTCACTGGCCTCAGAGGTGGAGGATTACAGAGATGAGATCAAGAGAGCCAGGACTGTCAAATTCAAAAAGCGTTTCAGAGATGTTTTGACCATCAGCAACTTTGGGGAGCAAAGTATATATAGGCTTTAAACATAGCTTCCTGAAAGACAAGACTTGTGTACAAATTCACATGGAAAGAGTGCATCCCCTCGAAGCTACAGTCTTGTGTCTGTACACACAGCTTCCGTATACATTGCATTTGTCTGGCATCATTGAAACCGAAGTTTTCTGCTTGAGTTGATTCCCCAAGTAATCAAGCTCTCTTCTCAAGAGTGCTAGATATTTAAGTATTTCTTTTAATTGTTATTGATTGACAGCACTTTGCTGTCTTTAATTACAGATCATTTTCTTGGCAACCCAGGGCGCTATTATGAAACCCAGTGCCTCAGAATCCACATGGGGCTCTGATTTTTCCTGAAATTACGTGGCCTCGGACATCTATGCATGTTTATATTTGACGTATTTCAGGTATTCTCTCTGTAGGCAGGGATGGCAAATTCTGATCTTTGTCTGTCCCTCAGGAAAGTAGATAACTGGATTTTTGTAAATGATTTTCCATGAAACTCGGAGGACTTTTGAGATTGCTTTTGTCTTGGCATCAGGTTCTAAGTGTTTCATGGCTGAGATAATAGAATTCCATCCATCAGGTACATGGAGCAATACTATAAACACATACTCAGATATAAACTCCAAGTGGGAATGATTTCTGTTTAATGATTTTAGATTTTGAGCCGCTTCTGTTTATATTATTATTTTTTTCTCTCTCATGTTCATAGCCTTCAGCAAGTCAGACCCCCTAAGAATTTTTAATTCATTTATCTTGCTGCTTCTACACATAACTCCTTATGTTTTCCCAGACAGGAATCGTGCCACTTGAAATGAAAAGTAAATGTAATATATGATGTTCTACTGGTAATTGTTTCTATTTTAGGTTGACACTGAACTAATGATTTTTTAATTGTACCTGGCTTGAAACACAATGAAAAAGTGGTTCCTTCTGTTTTCTCTTTTTTTCCTTAAGCTGCGTTCAGTAAATTGAAGGTGACTGAAAAAGTACAGATCTAAGTAATGTACTTGTCTCCTAGTCGTGTGTTAATGTGTATCAGCTGGATGGGACGTGAGAGCACTGAGGGAGTGAATAGCCTGTTTTATGTATTTATTATGTGATTATTTATTTAGAGGAATAAAAAATTTTTTTCTCTGCTGTTCTGGAATGCAGTGAAATGTCTGTTTGAGGCATTATCATGCCATCGTGCAGGGTAATCTTCCGCTTCTGAATAGCGTTACGTGGATTACGTGGAGCCAGTATTCCGAGGGCTGTTTTGGGACGAACGCAAGGGATTTAGGGGGCACAAGTGAAAGGGAAGAAATAAACATAAACCTTTTCTTTTTAAAAGAAGGTTAGTCGTTTGCTTGTTGCTTTAACTTCGAGCCGGTGGAGGATGGAGCAGGCACTCCAGGGTGAGTGAAGTGGGGGCGACCCTGAAGCAGGGGTGGAGGGCCGTGCACACACAGCCTGCATGTGGGTGTGATTGTGAGTCAGGAAGGAGAGTGCTTAGACCATGGCAGACACTCAGAAAATACTTGCTAATCCGTTTGTTTGAAGATACAGTGAACTGGAGAAGATAAACAAAAACGGGAGATTCTCACAGATAAGACATCCAGGATAATTACTCCCCGGAGTCTGAGATCATCATTATGTTCAAGGACGTTTTCTTTGGGGGTGGCTTTGTATCGAACGTTTGCATTTAGATGAGTCATGACTCTACATCTTGAGGTATTAGTGGGGTATTACAGGGGAATCTCAGAGACAAGACGGTTAAATTTAACTTGATGATCCCCCCGTTTAAACTTTCTGCTGCCAGAGTTGCAAAGCAAGTGAAAAGTTAAAAGCCGTGTGGGTAGGTCTTGTTCCCCCACCCCCTTCCAAAGCGGATTTTCGCTTTGGGCGGAATGTTCCTCATTTTCCACAGAGCTAATGATTCTCAAGGATTGTTTTCCCTGAAGTGTGCACTCACACACGCTGCTTTTGGGCAGAGCTGCAAAGCCAGACTCCAAAGGGCAGGCTGCGAGTTAATGTGCTTTCATGCTCATCCTTTCCGGAAGGTGCTGGTGTGTTTATATGGTATCTTTGCGTGTGCATGTGTGTGCGTGTGTGTGCGTGTGTGTGTGTGTGTGATTCAAGGCACTTCACACCTGCCCACCCTCGCCTCCAGCATCCCTGAGACGCAGCCCCTCCTGTCACTCTCCCACCTGTGATAACTCCAGGAGGGTCAGGAAGAAGGATTTGTTTTGCTTGTCTTGCTTAACCAATGAAACCTTTAATCATGGCCCTTCAAAGAAACTCTAAAATCCTAAAGTAGCTCTGGTAAGATATTACCATAAATTTTTTTTTGTTAGCTAACATAAATGACTCGAATACCCTTTTCTTTCTGATTGGTGGGCTTTACAACCAAAGGCATTCCTACTAGTTTTGTCAGCTTGTTAGGAAACACAGATGTATTTTTGGTCCTTTGAACTAGAAAAGCACCCGCCACGCACTTCCCACAGCCCTTCTGCAGGGTGGGTGTTGGACAGAATTTGTGTGGGGACCCAGCAGGCTGCAGGTGCAAAGGTGTGTCTGTGAGGGCCAGCATCAGTGGGGACCCACCCAAGTTCCTGTCCAGCTTCCGGTTCCTGCCCATTTCAAGTTTCTATTTGAGTCTGTCTTTGTCTTAATCTTTTCTGTGCTTTCGGTGAACTGATTAAGAACATGGCGGGGAAGGCCGGGACGGGTTGGCACAGTGTGGTGAGGCCCAGGTTTGTCTCCTGCCTCAGAGGAAGGTGCACAGAGTCATGTGTCCTCGGTCCGCCCTTCCTGCCCCCTCCATTGGGCCCCCAGGCTCTAGGGAAGAAGGCCTCCCTGCCACCCCCAAGGGGCTCCTGAGTGGCCTGCGGCTCTGGGAGCTCTCCGAGGAGGCGTCCTTCCCTGGTTGTCACTCCACGTGTGTGGCTCGTCCATGAATACCTCAGGATGAAACAGTCCCCCTTCCCCCTTCTCTCCTGTCTTCCTTCTTGTGTTTGGAAAGCTTGGGGCTAGCCTGGAGGGAATGTGGGAGAGGGTACAGGAGGAAGAGCTGGGAGCAAATTAGTGATGCCGGCAGAAGTCTCTAAGAAGCCTGGTTCATCTGCTGAGCTCCCCCAAAGTGGGCTAAGCTCCGTGCACCGCACTGACTTGGTGAGGCCTGCCTGAGTCCAGCCCGCAGGGCCGCCCATCACACGCCGCCTATGCTGGTGTTTTCAGCTTGGAGTGCCACCCCTCCCTTCCCTTCATTTGCTTCTTGATAAGAGCTATAAATAGATAAATAGATAGATAGGCAGACAGACAGACAGACAGACTGATTCTAGTTGAATAATAGGAGCCTCTGTCTATAATTGGCTGTGTGGAAATAAATATTAAATAAACACCTTCTAATAGTTGTTACCAGAACCCCTATGGGAATCCTCTGACAATGTTTTTTCGGCATTGTGAAAAGAAGAGCTGACTCCTGGGGATGTCTCTTTTCCCCATCCTTCTTGTGGACACGTGTGGAAAGCCAGGGGTGATCCTGTGGCCAGAAAAGTCCACTCTCTGGCATTAGTGAGAGAGAGCCGAGGGTGTGTTTACCAGCACTGGACATCCACAGAATATTGACATGAGTGTTTTAGGGCAAAACTGACCCTAAGCCTGACATGAGTGTTAATCTCATGCGGGTTGAACAGTGTATCACATCTGATGTGATGTGTTCTGTGGGCACTGAAGTCAGAGCTTCCTGGCTCACCCCAGGCCCTGTCAGGTCATCTGTGCTTGGCTCTCAGCTGCTCAGTCAAATGCTTTGTTGGTTGTAGCATGTAAATTCAAATAAGTTGGAGGTAGTTCAAGTTTTCAGCAGCTGAAAACATACTAATCATAAAGCTTAGGTTCTCCGAAGTGGGGCATTGAACACCAGCTGCAACCTAGGTGTATCTTTCTGGAGACTTTCCTTATGTAACATTGTGCAATCAATGTATCCCTTTGATACCTGAGGCATTTTGGTTGTATGGAGCTTGTTGGAGTTAACTTTAGTGTTAACATAGTTTCAGATGTGGTTGTACCCTCTAAGAAAGGGTAAGGGCTAAAACCATTGCCTGCTGCCAGATGGGGTTCCATCCTGGCTCTGTCACTTACTGCCCATGACACCTGTGCCTCTGTTTCCTCCTCTGTAAGATGGCATCCACAGTGGTGCCACCCTCAAGGGATCACTGTGTCATGAGGTTTAAATGAACCAATTAACATGAGTTTGCAGTGGTGCCTGGACCAGAGTAGAACTCCATTTACGGAAGTGTAAGCCATCATCGCTTTTGTCAGCAGCATAAGTCACTAATGCGTGTACTGTCCCCCTGCTTTCCACCCCCTCTTTCATCCAGTATTAGGGGTTTCTGTCAAACAAAAGAAAGCCTCTCTGTTTCACCCAGGGTAAGTTCAGAGGAAACAGCAGTAGCTGTGTGGAAAGAGTAACTTTCCTTCAAAATCGTATTTGTGAATTTGATCAGAAAGTTTGATTTACAGTTTTCCTTGTAGACATTGCCTTGTAATTGGGAAATTCTCTAAGAGCAGCTCCAGTGAACATTACTCTTTGATGGTTGAGGTGTCACTTGTGTGTGGTAAAGAAACAACGATACAAAGACACCAAATACATTCAGGTGTGGTTCAGGACAGGCGTTCGTGACGACCTGGCATGGGGCAGAAGGGTGTCGGGTATCCCCAGGAGGAGCTAAGATCAAGCCAGGGCAAAGTCACATTCGTTGGTGTGAGATCTATTAATACTAAAAACAATTTTTAAATATTAATGAGGTGTCAGGATATCAGCACCAAATTACATAACTACAATGAAATAGCTTTTCATTAATTCTGAAAACTGAAGTTGAAAGATTTCCATTTTCCTCATCAATATGTTTATCTCCCTCAAAAACTGTTTCCAGCTGTGGGATAAATTGTGAGGAATGATTTCCCTTTGGTTTTTAATGTTGCCAGTGCAGCAGTCTTGCCTCAAAAGAACAGTGTGTATAAGGGTGATTATTTAGCCCTCGGGGGTTACTGGGTGCACCTGTGTCACCAGCAGCACATCGGAACTTGAAAAGCAGATGAGTTTAATATCCCTCCATTGAGAGTGCTATAGGCCATTATGGGTTTTGGTGCTGAAGTCATGATGGCAAATATGATATGAACTTTGCTGAAAGTCTGTGCGGGGAAAGGGGTAGTATGTTCTTGAAAGATTCTCATCAGACAGTTAAAATCAGAGGCTTTTAAGATGCACACCTATCTTGAATGTTCCAGTTCCTT
Source organism: Camelus dromedarius (assembly GCF_036321535.1). Classification (NCBI taxonomy): domain Eukaryota; kingdom Metazoa; phylum Chordata; class Mammalia; order Artiodactyla; family Camelidae; genus Camelus; species Camelus dromedarius. Next base: position 7,546,743 of record NC_087464.1, read on the forward strand.
CAGGTGCTAGGCAGCTAGAGGGTTGTTCTGGCGTGGGTAATGGAACTCTGAGCCGGGGCACCGGTCCCAGGGTTTGGCTAAGCCCCTTTGACATTCCTCAGCAGCCCGACCCTGACTCTCTCTGGGCAGGTACTGGGCCTGAGGGCAGCCTTGGGGTGGCACAGGGATTCGGGGCCTGGCCAGCAGCACTTCAGGGTGCTGGGAGGTTTATGGACCTCCTATTGTAAGCCTGGATTAGCCTTTTCCAGGGCAAGTAAGATTGGAGTCCATTAGCTCAGGCTCAGGAGCTGGAAGGGCTGCTTCTGCCCAGGTGGGTCTGGGAGAGAAGCCATGCAGTCAGTGTGAGCTCTGTGCCCCCCAAGTCCTGCTGGCTCGAGAGGCTTGCCTGTTGCCAAGGCTCTGGGCATCGGGAGCACTGCCTGGCTTGCCGGGCAAGAAATGTGAACCACCGCGGTGAGCTGGCGATGATGAGCACGCTCTTTAACTGCCATTTTTTCCCCATTCCATGTTTTTATAACGCCACTGAGTAGGCACCAGATTATAAATCCTGTGCAAACAGTCTTAGAGTTTCTGGATTCAACCCCAGAGAATACTAGTTCGGGTTTTGAGGAATACCTAAAGAAAATGTTGGTCGGTTCCATTTTCCAATATAAAGTGTGGCATAAGGGCCCTGCTGTGAAATCTAGAAGTGTCCACACGGTCCTCGGTGAGTGCTTGCAATGGACATGGCTGCTTTGGAGGGAAGTGGTTCCAGTGGGTTTCCCACCCTCCATCCTTGTCGCTAAAATTTTGTTAATGTAATGAAAACCCACTCTCCCTACCGTGGGGTCTCGGTGGGAGAAGGACCAGGACTCACAGGACTAATGCAGGTCTGGGCGTGAGCTCAGTACGGGTGCTTACTGTGTCCTGAGGGGGACCCAGACAGGTGCTCACTCTGGGGAATTTTGCATGAACTAAATGAAAAGAGGTCAGGAGAAGCCAAGAAAGTCACTTTTATGGTTTGAGTGAAGGCTGATATGTACTCTAAGCTTGGAAGATGGGGCCCACAGTGTCCAGCCTTGTGGTAGGAAGCATAGGGGGTGGGGGGCGTTCTTTCCTGTGCATCGCTGGATAACCTGACCCGTGCAGTGCTCTTGGCTTTCTGGGGGTCAGTAACTGTTCTGGTGGTTTTCTTAGTATCTGCATTGTATCAATCCAGTGTGTTCGAACCTAACTATTGCCAAATCACTATGCATAGTGAAGCTGGCACTGACGTAGTTTAGGTAAGACTCTCCACCCCTCCGCAAGTTAAAACCCTGCCATTTTAAGGTGAAAAGTCAAAAAGGTTATTTTTTTTCAGTCTTTTTGGATAAATTAATCTTGGGAAGAATAACACTCACCAAATATTTATGTCTGTATATGGTCACGCCTTTATATCCTGTTGATAGGTGAGCAAATCTCTTATAAGTCAAAGATTTTAAATGATTTTCTTAGGCTTGATTCAGGGGTTGGCAAACTACAGCCCAGGCTGCCAAATCTAGCCCGCGCTGCCTGTTTTGGGAAATCGAGTTCTATTGGAGCAGAGTCTTACCCGTTGCTTATCTATCCTTTGTGGCTACTTTCTTGCTAAGATGGCACAGCTAAGTAGTTGCACACGAACAGTACGGCTCTCAGATCTCTTTACAGAAAACGTTTGCTGAACATCAGTGTATTGCGTAGAGGAAAAACTAGTCTCTCCTCAAACACTTCCATGTCCAAGAAACTCATCATCTTCTGAGGCAACTCTGTTTTCGGGCAATTTGAGAGTGCTAGAAGATTCTTCCTGTATAGAAACAAAACCCGACTTCCTTATAACTTGGTTCCTCTATGTTGGTTCTGTTTGTGTCTTATGAACCATAAAAATTAAGTCGAAGATCCCTTCAAGATAATTGCCTGTGTGAGCACATCTACTTTGTGTCCTCGGATATTTCCTTCTCCAGATTAAACATTTTCTGTTCTTTTTTTTTTTTAACCTGTCCTTTACTCCAGAATGTTTAGTCCCTCTTGATAAGTTCTAGTTGAACAACCCTGTAAACCATGTCCCTGAGAATTAAAATGCCATCTTTGAGGGCCGTAGCTGGTAGAAATCAGACCCAGACTGTTTCCTAGACTTATTTCGGATGCCGTGGCCCCAGGGATGCAGCATGTCACCTTGGACCCTCGGACCATTTCAGCTTTAGCCACGTCACCAATGTATTATGCTTCCCTTGTTGTTACTCTTTATAAAGCTTTTCAAAACTTTGTGGTATTAAGATTCGGACCCTCTTTCCAAACTTGATCTTTTTATATCCTATTTTACCTAACGTATTTGCTCTTGCTCTCAACTCTATCTTTGAATTTCATATGTATGTTGTCCAGGTCCCTCTTTGAGGCGTTGTCCTTGGGTTTTACCACTGATAACCCCAGTGGACTTGGACGAACTGCCCTTACAAGTGTCCTGAAATGTATGATTGTTGGCCAGCAACCATTGTCCATTATCTTAAGTCCAGAGACCCATTTTCCTGTCTTTTATGCTGTTCTAACCTTCAGCTGAAAAGCAGTGCTTTAGGTGGCTTTGCTGGCGGTCCTGGTGAATGCAGAGCTTCTCTTCAGATGTTCACGTCATCTTTGACTTGAATGAGGGCTGCTGCCTGGGGCCATGGAAGTTTTGAGCTAGTTGACTTCTGCTACCTTCTGTATGAATCGTGCCTCTTTGTGTTCTGTGATTCTGCTGCCTTGCTGACTCTGGAGAGACTGTCCCACCCAGAACTAGCTAATTTCTAGAGACAGTAAATGAGCACATGTTTCACATGCAAACCTACTATTCCAGAGCTCATGCCCCTACCTTTCCTGGATCGTGTCTCACACTTAGGGTCGTTAGCCCTCTGCTCTAGTCACCCCAGGGCCAGGTACCAGACAACAAGGGACAGCCATACACCCAGAGCCCACTGAAATAGTCAACTCTAGCCAATCCCAAGCCTGCTTACCCTGCCTCACCCAGTCCTTCCTGCGGAAACCACAATTAAAATCCTTGTTCATGTTTTCCACTGCTCCCTCTGCTTCCCAACCGACCTGGGGCTTCCCTGTGTGGCTCTGTGGGGCCTGGTGCAACACTCTTCTCAGGAACTGGGAGTCACAAACTGCCCTTTCAGTGGCAGTCATCTCCTGGTCTCTTGCCCTCACTGTACCTGAATAACAAGGAACCCACATGGTGAAACACTTTGAGGTTGTCGTATGCTGAGACACGGATGAGGATGAGGGCCGTTTGCTGATGCAGAGTGGCCCCCTCGGTTCCTTACGTCTGAGCCCTGAGACTTCTGAAGAGGCGTAGAGGAGGCTGAGTACCAAGAACTGCCTCCTCCAACAAAGCAGGGTGAGGATGCGCCGCCCACCTCCTTCCCTCACTGTGACTCCGTATGTTGAAAATTATAGTGAGTTTTGACAGCCGACCTCAATCCAGTGGGAAAAGGTCCAGAATAGATCCTGTTCTGCCACAGTTGAGGCTTTTTACTTTCCGTGCTGAAGCCCAGGCAAACGCGAGAGCATCCCCTGAATGTTTTGTAAATTGTGAGGTAACTAAGTCGGTGTGATGGCGAGTAAAGTGGTGTCTCCTACTTGAGCTGCAGGACAAATGAGGCACATGATTGTGGGCGGCTCGCCTCACTAGGTGCTGTCAAGAAACCAAGATTAAACTTTAAAATACATTTTAGTCTCAGTTACTGGCATGAATGATAAACCCCTTCAGAAGAACACTTCACCGTGCAACTAAGGGTCCTTGTTCTGCCCTGATGTCACACGGATTGCTGGACCCTTACACTGTTTATTTACATGGTTTGAAAAACAAAAATGTGCATACTCTCCAGATGGCTTTCGGAGAGTTTATTAGTGTCCTGGCCACTTGGAACTCTATTTCATTTAAATTGGGAGAGTGACAGAGACGTGAGTAGGAGGAAGAACATAAAATAGGGGAAGAAGAAACCTCTTTGTGTCAAATGTCAGTGGCTCAGTCTGGGAGAATGGCCATTCTGAATTACTGGAAATATAAAGTCAATCTTTAAACTTTCTTAATGGAAACATTCTAACTGGTAAATAAGGGCCTTCTGGCTGAAGGCGCTTCCTGGTACCTGTGGGGAAAATCCAGCCTAAATTCTGAAAGGGAAATGTAATGCTTTATATTTTTAAACACAAAGGAGGTGTTTTACAAGCAGCAGCTATGAAGTGATGAGTTTTATTCTTTAGCTCACACTTACATTTTTTAAACCAGGAGAAGGAATTAGTGCAAAAATATAGGTGCTCACTTAAACTCTACTGAAATTCCAGATAATACGAAGGTATATAATATGAAAACAGGAAGATTTTGACAGTTGTAGCTTATTACAGTTTAAAATCATGGTTGACATTTCATAGAATGTTTAGGAGAAATTGCCAGCGTGAAACTGTGTGATTGGAATCCGAGAGCAAACAGCCCTCTTCTGGTGAAAGGAGGGCTTCCTGGGTGAGGTCAGAGGCAGCCAAAAACCTGGGGAACAAGGACTGTTGTCTTTCCAGGGCGCTGTTCCTTTTCCTTGTGGTCCAGCCTCTTCCTGTCGCTCCTTTCCCAAAGGAATCACTGCAGCAAAGTTGCAGAAGAAATGAGGAGGGGGGACTCACGCCCATCCTGATGCGGCCGAGAGAGACCCAGCCTGTGAAAGCAGGCCTTTGTGTGTGCACGGGGCCGGCCCATGGCAAACAGGGCACAATCAGGCTATTGTTTGTTTGGGAAAAGCTACAGCATCCTATTGCAATTATTTATGGAAGAAAGGATTTGATGTTTTTGGAAGAGGTTGGGTGTGGGGGGACGTGGGAGGGAGGGAGACTCACCTCTCATGCCATCTGCTCCAAATCTCTCCATGTATAGGAGAGAGTGTTATGTGACACCACATTTTGGGGCGTTTGGGGCAGTGAAATTCAAAGCATCTTCAGCTTTGGTCCCAGGAACGAGAGAAGGGGTCGCCTCACTCCACATAAAGCTGACATGAGGCAGCTCTGTTCCCTTGGAGCCTTCCAGCCCCTCTGACTTTCTGATGCTTTCTTGTCCTGAGGCCCATACTGCCTCCACTCTGGCTGAAATCCGGGCCTGTTATGTTGATTCTTAACTAAATGTTGGTGACAATGAGAACGTATTTGCATCACCCCCTCTTGCCCTCGGTGTGCATTCTGAAGTCCACGATGTTGGCTGCCCTCTCCTCCTCCAACTGCGGATTCCTCCAAAGGGGAGTCCAGCGCTCCTGCCGGCAGGCTTGCCTGGTAGGTACGCTCTTTCTCACCACCCAGCCCACATCCCCAGTCCTCCCCATTGGGACTTCACATTCTGACCATTACAGCCCTCTCACCTGGGTCATCTTCTTCCCTGGGAAACATCTGGCTCTGCCTCCTGTAGCGTTCACCACTCTCTTCTTCCTCTGAAGCTTCCCTGGTGGCCCTCGTCAGGGCTATGTTCCCTAGTTTACTGACCATCTGTGTTTTGAGCACCCAGTCCTCCTCAGGACCCGCCCTGATAACTCCGAGAGCTAATGGGTGCCTAGCACGCAGCAGGCCATCGGGAGTTTGTGAGCTTGCTGTTCCCTTATGCATTTTCCTTTACAGAATCACCATTCCTCATACTGCATTTGTGTTCAGATCTCCCTTTTCAAAGATCCAGTCATTCAGAAGCACGGACCTCGATCCCAGCTGGCAGTTCTCTCCCCATTGGCCCACTCCTTCGTCCTCTGCCTGCACAACTTGCCTTAGCTTTCTTGTGCCGTTCAAGCCAGGGCCCTGGAGAACTTGCCTGTGAGTCTTACTGAAGTGACATATGAGTCCTTACTCTGTGGCTGCAGATAACAGACACTGGGGACTAACTTTGTGCCTCGTTGTGCCTGGAACACTTTTTCCCAGGCCTGTGTTTCAACGTAACATTGAGACCTGGCGCTCCCTGGAGTGAAAGGATATGAGTAACCACTCACTGTGGATACTGAGGTTAATTATTCCTCTCTCCCATCCCACTGGGCCCCAGAGGAATCGGAGGTTGGCACAAGCACCGTGACTTTCTTTGGGAAGGTGGGAGCGGGCTGTGAGTCATGGGTGGGGTTCAGCGTGTGGCTGGAAATGCCCACTTGTTTAAGTTTGAGACCTGCAAAGGCAGGTTCATTCACTTACTTACTGATTTAACTGATACTTAGCACCTGCTCTGTGTCCTTTCCTGATACAGCTGTGAATGCGACAGAGTGGGTTTCTGCATCCTCTGCTGGGAGGGGGATGGGGAGACAGACCAGGAACAGGATGATAAGTTAGTGATGGCTCTTCTCTTCTCCGCCATCCTGTGTGCGGTTGAATTTGGTCCTCGCCATGTTTTCTCACAAGACTTTCAGGATCAAGCGATTCTTGACCGAGAAACAGAAGGAGAATCATACCATTCCCCAGTGGATTTGAATGAAAACTGGTAATAAAATCAGGTACAACTCCAAGAGGAGACATTGGAGAAGAACCAAGCTGGGTCTACAAGGAGCTGCACATGGGGTGGCACACATTTGCGTCTTACCATGTCACTCTGAAAACTGCTGCTGTCTGGACAGCTGGATGTGTTTGGGGATGTGATTTTTCTCTTTGTGTCAGTGTTTCTGCACTATTGCTTTGGCTTGGTAATAAATATGTGAGACCTTAAAAAAAAAGTTAGTGATGATTCCCCAAGAAGAATATGAAGAACAGGGTGCTGGGGTTAAGTGCGGGAGGGTGAGGGTGTGTGGCTGGTGGGTGGGGGCGGTGCTACGTCAGGCTGGGAAGTCAGGGAGGCCTTTCTGAGAAGATAGCGCCTGCACTGAGGGTGGTGGTGAGGGGTCGGCCATGGGACGTTAAGGGGGAAAAGCAAAAGCTAAAAGCCACGAGGCGGGTGTAGAGTGGTGACCAGGAGGCTGGAACTGGGCAGAGGGATGCTGGGTGTGTTAGTCAGTGTGGGCTGTCATAACAGAATGCCAGAGCCCGGGTGGCTTGAACTTGAGACGTTTATTTTCTCACAGTTCTGGAGGCTGGAAGTCTGGGATCGGGGTGCCAGCGTGGCTGGGTTCTGGTGAGGGATCCCTTCCCGGCCCGTTGGTGTTCACACATGGCAGAGAAAGCAGGGAAGCCCTGGTGTTTCTTCTAAGGACACTAAGGCTCTTGTATCAGGGCCTTATGCTTATGACCTCATTTAACCCTAACTGCCTTCTTAAAGGGTGTGTCTGCAACACAGTCACGCAGGAGTTAGGACATCAACGTAGTATGGGGAGGGGGGGAGGGGCTGAGCACGCACGCACGCACACATGCACGCACACGCCACGCATACATGCACACACACACACACACACACAGAGTCCATGGCACCTAGGTATGAGATGAATCAGAGAGGTAGGCAGGAGCCAGAATGGGTAGGGCCTGGAGGCTGTGGCAAGCATAACAACTTACTTGACAGGCAGCGGGGAGCCAGTGATGGATTAGAAACAGGACAGTGACAGGCTTGGGTGTAATGTTTTATAACAATCACTGTAGCTGTTGTGTGGAGGATGGACCGGGGCCAGGGGCCGGGCAGTAGGGGTGGAAGCAGTAAGTGAGGAAGCTGTCGGGATAACCCAGGGGAAGGGATATCAGTGGCTTGGACCAGAGCGGGATCTCCACCTTGGAATTCTTGCCACTTGGGGTCAGATGAGTTTTGGCTGTGGGGGGCTGTCCTGTGCATGGTGAGATGTTTAGCAGCATCTTTACTCTGTATTTACTAGATACCAGTAGCCTCACCCCCCATGACAACTGAAAATTCATTCAGACGTTGCCAGGTGTGCCTGGGAAGGGGATGAGGGTGGTGCAGAATTGTCCCCGATCTCCTCAGGATCAGAGTGACAGCAGCTGGGTGTAGTGGATTGATCTAGGAATATTTGGGGACTTGTGAAATGTATAAAACATGAAGAATGGAGGGAGGGGAGAAAAAAAAAAGATGATGGAAACTTCTTGGCTTGGACAGAACAGGGGGCGCAGGTGTCGTTTCCGGAGCTGGAAAGAGTCGGGGAGGAGCAGGTCTGTTTGGGAGGCATGTGGGTGGAGCCCAAGCTCCACCTTGCATTTGCTGAGTCTGAGATGCCTCTCAGACATCCAGGGGAAGGGCTGAGAGGGAGCTGGATGTCGGAGTGCGGGGTCCAGCAAGCAGGTCAAGGTGGAGAGAAGCACTTGGGCTTGTCCACTGTCGCTGCCCTTCTAGGAAGGCCACCCAGGGGTTTTCAAACTCACTGGTCTCAGGATTCCTTTATCTGCTTAAATGTTACAGAGAGAACCCCAAAGAACTTGTATCTATTGATGTTCGCCATATGAAAAATCAATATTGAATAGGTAAAGGAAATTATTCATCTAAAAATAATAAGCCCATTACATGTACACCTCTTTTTGTAGGGCAGGGGGGTTACCTATATCCCACCTGCATCAGTGTAATGAGTAGAGAGGAGATGTTTCAAAAATCTCTTTGATGGCTGGTATACTGGAATTCAGCTGGATTCTCATATCTGTTTCTGCATTCAATCTGTTGCCAGTGTCATATGCTGGAAAAGCCCACTGCACACTCATGAGACAGTGCAAGTGAAAAAGGCAAGAAATGTCTTAGTAATGTCCTGAAAACCAGTTGATCTCCTATCTCCTGCCTCTCTCCCCACCAAAAGCGTTGCAGAACCCCCAGGGGTCCATGGACCACACTTTGAGAAACAGTGATCCAGATGCAGTTCCCTGATTTTTATGCTGTTCCCAGTGTGGCTGAGGCTTCTCATCACTCCCTCTTCACAGATAATGAGTTTCATACCCCAAGCTGATATTTCAGAGTTTGGTCTTGTTTAACTAGGGACTTGCTGAAGCCACTTCCATATATGTATAATTTTAGCTTCAAGTCTCTCTGATCACCGAAAGGCATGTACAGAGGTACCTCCATATCACAGAAATATGTCCTAAACAGCAGAACACTCCAAGACTACCAAGAAAAGCTTTAATTATATAAATGATAACTGAGTTACCTGAGTGGTGAAAGAGTCATCTTTTTTAAGCAACACAATTAAAATAATTATTTTTACAGGAAATATTTCTAAAGGACGTTTTCACATTGCTTGCATTGAAGAGAGTATAATGAACATAATCTCGCTTTTTCTTAGTACTCAAGGTCACCACTACGAAAGTAGCTTCATTCTGTGGTGAGATGATAAAGTGATGTTCCCAGGTGGGCAGAGTAGTGCTTCTTGTCTGTGGTAATTGAGACCCCCTTTTAAAGGTAAAAGATTCTCACGACCCCTCGATGTCATTGCCAATTACTCTGCTATAAAGACACTTAAACACTGCAACCATTAAACTAGGCACACGCGTCTTGTGATTCTAGATCTTTTCGGTACCTGTCAATTAAATAAATGTACACATTAAATGCACATAAGACCAAAACAGTTCGAACCCAGATGTTAATTTAATGACATGGTGATATTTTGCTGAAACTAAATCATCACTCAGAATGTGGATAAATTGCTGACCTCAGAGGCATGAGCACCTTTCTGAGTTGTGGATGCCTCTCTTTGGCTTTTCAGGTGGCCTTTCTCTTTAAGTATCTCAGAGCCTCCGTTCGCACAGAACGCCATGACATGATATGGTCTTCACATGGTATGTGGTCACATGTTCACGTGTCAGATGCCCCCTTTCTCCTCTTCTTGGTGTACAGTAACCAGAATCACATGGTTTGCTTCCAGTGTGTTTTTGATGTAAATGCTGATGCTAAAATCACTTGGCAGCACCAAATTCCAGGAAGGCTCAATAGATGAACTAGAAGTTAGAAAAGCAGATCATGCCTAAAATGAAAACAAAATGGAAACTATTAAGGGGAACTGAACTCTCAAGCCTCCAAGAATGAGCTTCACAGCTTTTTGTGTGAGAAGCACTGCACTGTGTGTCATGGCCTGTGAGTGCCTGGGTTTTGAGCTCCCGTGTTGGCTTTTGTATATAGTTGCCCTTTTTACATTCTTCATGTGGCTTTTGTTCTAACTGATTTTATCACTGTCTCCAGCCTCACTCCCTAGAACTGGCTGCTCCTGATCTGCTTTGGTCTTGGAACTTAAATATTTAATCTTGCTAAAAGTATATGCAAGTTGATGTTCAGTAGACCATGAATTTAGATGAGTAAAACAGAATTATGAATAATAGTCACCATGGCCTGCCCCTTCCTTGCTGGACTTTGGATCTGTGACCATTTTGGAAGGGAGTGGAAGGGGAAAGGGCGGCTTGCTAGCTAACTGAGCTGTGGGTAAGGGAGGTGTTAGATGTGCATAGCATTCTAAGATGCCCCCAGGATTTTGACACCCTGTATGACTTCTTTTCCTCAAACTACTAGGCCATTCTTGGCATGGCCGAATTTGCTTGATTTGAGATCTGCAAGGAACTTCAGGAATAGGATGCTTGGGGCCTAGGGGCGAAGATTAGAGGTGTTATAGGTGGAAGGGAATTAGGTACTGGCTGCAGAACATAGGAAGCTGTGCGCATGCGTGCACGCTCACCCGCGTGCTTACGTTCCCGATGGTGAATTCTAGCTCCCAGCCAGCTCCGCTCTCTTCTTCTCCGCAGGTAGTCATGAACTTACAAAGGGGGTAAGAAGCGCTAAATATATTTGCAGAATATGTTGCAAATATGAACTACTCTATAAATGATAAATAATCGACGGGCAAGTCTGGGCGGAGCAAATCCGCACGATCACAAGAGAAGAGGTGTCAGGCCTTCAGAAAAGTGGAGAATTCCCCTGTCTCTTAAAGAGCTGTTGTAAAGCATTTGAGCCTCCCTCAAATAGTTCTCAGGCAAGTGTTCCCCAACGATGAGGGCCCTGAGAGAGAGAGACCCCTCCTGGGGCCCTGCCTTCCTGAGATTTGCGCCGCGGGCAGCCATCTCAGTGTGGGGCTTGGTCCTGCCCCTGCCCCTGCCCCTGCAGGCTGGGTGGGCTTCTCCTGAGCGTGTTCACACATCTCTTGCTGTGTTTCTAGCAGGGAGCAAGTAAGTACAAGATTGGGTCATAGGCGTCCTTTAGCCTTGAGGTGGCTTTGTATGTTTGGGTAATGTGGCTACATTTCCTACAGGGTGATCAAGTCCCAGAGTGATAGACAGTATTCCTGTCTTACAAGATCCCAGTGAGAATGATTGAGCCTAACTTAAAATTTAAAATGCATTTTTAACCCATGGGTATTGGAAGCTGATGTAACTTCCTGCCAGTGAGTCACTGGGCTTCTCACTGGTTTGAGTTTGTAAAGCCTGTTAATTTTTTTTTTTAAACACATTATCCTATGAGGAAGCTTTCTGCTTTGAGTTAAACATAAAAAGTTAATGATGTTGCCCTGGGATGCTTGAACTCTCCACACTGTTTTGGGATTTCTAGGGTAACTCACTGTATAGAAGATGGGGGAAAAAAATCACAGCAAACTGCTTTATTTTCCAAATCAGAAAGGAGTTGTTCCAACTTCTGGTGGTCACATTGTTAACATAAAAACAGTTGAGTTAGGTGAAATAAATTAAGATGACTTAATTTATTAAGAAAGAGAAAGAGAGAAAGAGAGGTAGTGTCTGACTAAATTAGAAACATTCTCTGAGTTTTCGAAGTGTGAATGATTTAAATGCGGTTCCTGCACAGGATTGCATGTGGTTTCCATTTTACAGTTTTCCTGCTTGAAAACAAACTGTCAGGATTTTTATTTAAGTGGATCAGATTTGACTTAACTCAAGACCAGTCAACCTCGTGCTCCTCTTCCCATCCGCCTTCTTGGGCTGGGAGGAAAGTCTGAACACGATGGTAGTGTTGGTTGAAACCTTTATCTCATCAGTTCTGTTATAAACTGGGTGAAGTTAAACAAGGGACCTTTGACACCTCATGACTGCATAAAAAGTGCTTCCTCCTCTCTCTTTCTCTTCCAAGTGACCTGGCCTGGTGAGGTCCTGAAGTCCCCAACAAGGGGGAAACTGAAATACAAAGTTGAATTAAAAAGTGATGTCACTGGGAACCAATTGAAACAGTTGGCACCACAAGCCTGGCAACGACTTCAAATGCCCACCACACAAGCGTAGTGGCTCCAGCTCCCCCCAGCCCTCAGCCCCCTGCCGCCACCCTCCCTGTCCCCACTCCTCCAGTCAGCAGCCGACTTCTTTCTAAAGAACAGAGGCAGAGTAGTTATTCAGCCAGGCTGAGTTGTTCACGGAGGTTGCATCTAACAAGGTCGTAGGTTTTTGCAAAGCATTAAGACGAATTCAAAGCTTTTCTTCTGTTTTTGTTGTACCCATTAGGGCCCAAACCATTCCTTACTGAAGGAGAAATGGGGATGCAGTCAGGTGTGATGCTGGAGGTTTGTGAGCCAAGCTGGGCTGGTCTGGGAGCCCTGTGGCACCTTTCCAGGTGACAGACCTCCGTGGTTTACGCTAACAGTTACTTTCTCTGAACTTATAGCAACAACTTGTAAGTTTCATTATCATGGGAGTTTTCACACAGCCTCCCCAATTTATTGTTTGCGATCTGATAGTGAAAACTCTCCCGAACATACTTCTCACTCTGGACCACCCTAGTTTAAAAAAACATAATCACCACCACCACCAGAAAAAAAAAAAAAAAAAAAAATTGATTAACTGCTACTTTCAGGCATATTCTCGAAGAAAAGACTAGACATCTTAAAACCAAGGAACAGGATTGTGTTGCTCTTTTATCAGTCAGTCATTTGTGAACGATATGGTTCATACAAAACTGAAATGAGAACAGTCTTTCTCACTAAAAAGATGTTTGGTGCATTTGGGATGAGTGGAGGTAAGCAGAGAATGTGGTGGTGATCTCAGGGCTCCCCTAAGACTTGCTCATGCACTAGGTTGTTTTGTTCCTTACCTTCACAAACTTGGCATAGCCTGAAAGACATCCTAATCTGGATTGGTTAGCTCTGTGGATTTGGGAGTTGGGTGGGTCCCCCAGTGTTATCAGCTGTGTGACCTTTATGGCCCCCACCATCACTTTCTGTACCTCTTAAGTGGGATGATTATCTGTACCTCTCAGGAATGCTGTGGGGGTGAAATGATGTGGCCTGGGTGTATTGAGTGCCTGGGGCAGTGCTCAGTGCATCCTAAATGCCCACAGAACCACTCCCTGGTTGTGGTGATGGTGATTGACTCCTGGGAACATGGAGACTCCCAAATCCATCCCCCAAGTCTGGACACCTGCCTGTTGCAGACGTTCAATAAATGTTTGTTGTGTCTGCTACCTTGTGTACATATACTGAAATATTCTGAATATTTTAAAACCAGCCCCCCTTGTACATTTCCTTCAGGAATTTAACTTGCTACCTGTCGAAGACTGAATGTTAGAGTAGGTAAGATGTATTTATCCACGTACTGTCCGTGTCGCAACTTAAAGATTTTTGGAAAGCAATGTAAAAATGATTTACCCTTCTATAATTGGTTTCCTGAAAGCAAAATGGTATTTATATGAGCTGCAATGAAAGATGCAACCACTGTAATTTATCGCCGAGGAGCATTTTCAAAGTGTACAGAATGCCTGAAGCTTAAGTGTGTTAAAACATTCTAGAGGAAGACGTATTTAGACTATAAATCTATAGACTTTGGGTGGAATTTGCCTTCCTTCTTTTCTGCCAGGTGTATGAAGATCTTAGGTTCTTAGGCCTCAGGAGGAGGAAGATTTAAGTTTCCAGGAGTACCTGTGTATCTCTTTTAAATTTTTTATTGTGTATCAATGACACATACAACCGTTTTAGGGAAGTGTTTACTATAACATTCCCCGCTTTAGCTCTGTGCAGTTGTCTGGCAACCTATGTGATAAAAACAGAAGGAAGTGCAGGGTTTTGTTGCTGACAAGGAGATCTTGAAAGTGCTGGGGCACCTGAATAGGCAATAAAATACTGAGAGCCACGCCCCCAGCAGCTCGCTCACTGGGACATATCTGTGGGGCTTATAATCGGCCTGGCCATACGGCTGCCTAGGAGGACACTCTCTTAACATCACACTAAACACTCTCCTTAGAAGGAAGAACAAAAAGCTAGTTTATTTTAAAATGTAATTACTGTGTTACTAACATTTGAACTCATTACTGAGAAAAAACCATTACCTGTTATAGAGACTGCTTGGCTAAAAATTTTCAATGTAACCGCTTCCCCCTCAACCCCACCTCACCCCCCAAAAAGAAGAAATAACCAACGAACATGACAGCAGAGTCTCATGCTAACATTTTCACACCTGTATTTAGGAGTCTGAGAGCAAACAGCTCTTGGAAAGCATGCAGAATACATTGCATTGGGTGTCTGTAGCCACCTTTAGAACCCGTTAAGGGAATTTTGCTGTGTGACTGTTGGTCACACAGGATTTGAACATACACCTCAAGACACAATTCCATTAAGACCCCAAGTCCCAATCACTTTGTGGCATTTAAGTGATGTTAACATTCTTCATGAACCGACGAGGAAGCAGCTGAGGGAAAAGAGCCTGGACCAGATTTCATTCTAATGCTTATAGAGTGAGTTGGAGGAGACCCTCTGACTTGGGCAGCTGGGCACCTGGACGTAGTGTGAATTGGTTTAAAGGCCATTTACTCCTCTTTCTGTAAATGGCCTTTTAAACCAACTCTCGCTTAGCTATTAAATGTGGTTGTTTAAACTGCTAGTGACAATCAGAAGGAAAAAGACATTCTTGTGATATTCTGCAGTGGGGAGGGGGTTTTGAAAAGAAGTTTTTTCTCCCATCCCTGTCTCTCATGCTAAAAGCTGATAATCAGACAGGTATTGAGTCTTCCCTGTTGGTCATAAACTGGCCTCCAAAGTTCAGTGTAGGGGTTGGGGGCAGAGGGGCGAGGATAGTCTGAGAAAGATAAAAGACAGTCGGGAGAAGCGTGACCCTGGGACATTCAGCCCCATGCACGCATGTCCTCTAGAGTGCTCACTCTCGTATGGACAAGACTGCAAGTTTAACTCTGTAGTAACTCAGAAAGGAGTGAGTTCTCATGTTCCTCCCAGCCCTCCAGCTTGGGCTGAAGTTTTCAGTCATTTCTTCATCCTCAGCAGAGGCTGTTGGGAACTTTTCTTTGACTCCCAGGGAGTCCAGCTCCAGCCAGAATCCTAAAAAGAGCCCTCTCACCCACTTGGGTAAGACGTGGCACCTTGGTCGGGTCCCTGGCTCTGGGTGGGCTGGCTGCTGGCCTCATGGGGAGGCTGGGTAGGGTGAGATGACTCACTGGTGCCTGATGTCTTGTGCTTCTGACTAGTTGGATTCAAACGGGGAGACAGAATGGCCTCTGGAAACCGTGGCGAGAAAAGGGGTAGCTGAGATGTTTTGAAAGGAGCACACACACTTTCTGAAACCCCTCTAATCACATTCCCGCTGATCTTCAGTCCCCGTGCCCCACTGTGAGGTCTCTGCACCCCACCTCCCTTGCGAAGTAATTAACGATCTGTGAAGAAACACTTACAGGCATGAATGGGACCTAGTGTTTAAAGGAAACCTGGAGGGAGTATTTTTCTAATTCATATTTATCTTAATGTATTTACTGAGCATGTGTGTGTTTTTTCTTTCTATTTTGAAGTTTCTTCTTTTTTTAACCCGGGGAATGCCTGCTGTGTACTATTCAGTGCATTTGCTCATCCTAGTACCACAGTGCATGACAAAGTCAACCAATTCAGCTAAATGCCGTGTCGTCCTTTACATGAACTTCATGATGTTTGAACTACTTGAGAACAACTACTTTCAGGCCCTCAGAAACACTTCGTTACCATCGTTGGCCTAGTTGCACATTATTCTTATTCAGTAAAAACAAATCCCCGAGGGCTTCTTAGGGCACTGCTCCTTGTTATACTAAGTCCTTCTTATTGTAAGTCCTTACCAGTAGAAAAAGTTCATTAATTTAAAAATAATCTCCAATTCAGACTTTTATTCAAACAAGTTATTTTACCAGCAAGTCCAACCCAAAGAGCTTGCTTGCTTGCTTTTTTTTTTTTTTTTAACCACATTTGATGTGTTTAGCAAGAGGAGACGATTTTTGCTAGATTCCCTGTTGTTACTGCGGTCAAGTTTCCTTTACGCATCTGGAACTTCCCTCATCTGAGATAACAGATGCTAAGTAACCAAGGTACTGATTTGATGGAATTGCTCTGTGACTTTTCCCCAGCAATAGCTGCCATAACCTTAAAAAAATAACTTCAGTTTCCTCCCCTCCTCCTTTTCCCAGGTATTACACAAATATATATTTAGGCTGTTTGGAGGCTACAGATGGCAAACAAAAAATCCACATTTAAGAATGTATTTGTAGGCCAGAATTGAGTGGTGAGCCACTCTGGAGTATGGGTCTGTGGCATGGGTGGCGGGGGGAGGTGCGGAGGGGGTGATGTCTACTTTGCTTCACTTTGTGGAATAATTTTTAACATTTCTGTTTAGCATTCAGGGTGCTCTAAATAGAAACAGGAGAACACTGTAGCTCTTGGATCCCGGGAGAGGCGGGCCACGAGTGCTCCCGATGTTTGGGGACAGTCTGTGACTCCACATCTTTTTATATGCAGAAATTATGACCTTGAAAAATAGGTGACTCTAATACTGGCATTTGTCGACTTGAAAAATTTCTAATGCACAAATGCCAGAGACCAGAGCGTCTCCAATGGACCAGAATTGACCACTGCTGTGTTTGGAGCACAGTGTTTTGGTGAAATCGGATGCCCTTGCTCTTCTCCGTGTACCTTGTATTTGATTGGGAAATTATTTATTTATAAGAATAACCAAGTATGAAAAGCAAAATATGGTTGGATTTAAGGGGCAGTTCCATGGAGTTGTAACTAATTGACTACTTATCAAATGTCTGTCATAAATATATTAAAGGCGGTTTTTCAATACTGAGACCGTGGTTAGCCTGTCCTTTGTACTCTTGTTCGCTCGTCCCCCACTGTGTCCTGGCTTGGAATGCCCTCCCCTTCCCTTCAGCAAAGCTGACCCACCCTTTGAGCTCAGCCCTACTCCCGGACAGAATCACTCCCATCCCCTCTGGCTCTTCTCCAAGCTTCTGGGACAGTTCCTGTCTTCCTCCTTTCAGCCTGGATGGGGGCTCTCAGAGAGCTCGTCACCTTCATGGCTTTATCCATCATGGCCACAGAGGTGGGCTCCACCTGGACCTGCCTTTCCTCTGAGCATTTTTTTTTTCTTTTTTGGCCCTTGTTTCCAGTGTCCACCAGACTCACACATTGGGAAAGCCTCCCATCGCCTCACACGCAGCCTGTGAAACACCACAGGCGTTGGTTGCTCAAAGCCAACATGCCTTCTGGATTCCACGTCTGATGTACTGGCCTCAGCTCAAAACCTTGAAATCTATCATCAGTGACCAAATTCTGCCAGTTCCTTTCTACTTAAAGGCTCACCTTTCAATTTGTTCCCCCCTCGCCCTGCCCCAGGTTACTAGTGCCCTGAATGAATTTCCTGCCCCCACTTCTCTCCACCTGAATTCATCTTACCCTCCCACCTGCCAGCTTAATGCTCCTTTGCATGAATCCCACACAGGCAGAAAGGTCGCTCACTGTTTCCAGGTCCAGAACCTCACAGCCCGCTTTCTCCCTCGTGTGAAGTCTCCCCCAGCTTACACTGGCTTGTTCTGTCCACGTCCCTACCTTGACGACCTCTTGTTCTCTTCTGTTTGCCAGAAGTAGAGTTCACTGTCTTTCCAGGTGTATGGGTTCTTTTCTTTATATTTCAGGAAGATCGTCCTCCTCTCACCTCCCAGAACCATGTTTTCACCCTCTGGCACTCTCCTTCTGTTTAGTTTTATCGCTGTGCACAGCTTCTGTGTGCCCATGGGGGCTGCAAACTCCCAGAGGGCAGGGATTATGTCGTAAAACATTGGAAGGTAGACAAGTGCCTTAAAACACTCTCCAGTCCCAGCCGCACTCACGGGTGTAGGAATCACACAAGTCTCACACCCCCGACGGGTCCCCAGCTCCCAGTACGGGCACAGGTGTGTCCTGGGAGCACATTCCATATTTAAATGAATGACTGAGGGGAGGGGGAGAGGCTAGGAAGGAAATTGTTTTATATTTTACATTATTAGGTTATCACTGAGATGTTTAACCTCCTCACAAGGTAGATGTTTTGAGCCACAGTCTTGGCTTTTTATTCCTACTCAAGCAGCCGAAAGATTAAGGATGATCCTTTTCCAGATATATGTTGACACATCTCTGTGAATATGAATTAACTATGTAAATCTTGATTGCCTTCCGTGGGTGCACAATTTCCTCTCCAAAAGCAAACTTAGGTGGGATGCCTCATGAAGCTTTAGGCATCTTTCTCTTCTAAGACACAATTAATTACCTTATGCTAAATGGAAACTGGCTTCCAAAACTCTGTTTACTTGCTGTGTCTCTCCCTAAAAAAGTTTGATATAATGTAAGCCAGGGTTTACAGAATTTCTGGCACATGCATCTGGTCCCTGTTACTCACAGATTTGTAAAACCAATCCCTTATTGCAGATAGGGCTGTTATCAGTTTAACTGCTTCAGATCGTAAACTGTATCTGTGAGAGTGATTCCATTCATTCTGGCCTTGACTGGGATCTGAATGTTGAGCTGATGCTGTGGGCTTGGGTCAGCTAAATGACCATGACTAGAAGGAGGTGCGGGGACTACATTATAGACCCTGCCTCCAATTCTGAGCTGTCAAAGAGAAGTCACTCTGGGTTGAAGTGTACATTGGTACCCTGTCCTGCAACTCGGTAGAATAACATAATGTGATGGATCATACTAGAAAAACAAACAAATAAACTCGGATTCTTGTATTAACTCATTTCATGGCCATCAGCATCACTTTCCTTACCTGTCAAACAAAGAGTTTGGAACAATTAACCTCAACGCTCCCCATCTGAAAAATTTCAGAACCACCATTTATGGAGTCCCCAGCTGTACCATACTCTGCGTTCTAGGACTTTGCGTTTAGTGTCTCTAAGACACTATCAAGTATCTATAAAGTGATGTAAACAACAGTTCTTAGAATTATATTGACTTGACTGACTGATTCAGTCCTAGTGGTTCGCCTCGTCAGCCTGGTTTGGTCCAAGCTCACAGTGGGTTTACAGCTTTCTAATATTGTTGCAAGTAAGGAGCTGGAGTAAGCATTTGCCTCAACTGTTTTGTGGAAGAGATTCTCCCTTGATAGTAATATCTTCAGAATTTCATGTGAATGACTTGACAATGGTTCCTGTTACTGAATGGCCCATTGGTAGTTATAGGCTAAAGATTTCCAGAAATTATACAAAGATTTTTTTAAAAGGGAGTGGGAGTAGGGAGGGGTCATATCAGTTCCACAAGAAGCTTCAGGGCAATTTTACACCGTTAGGAAGTGCATGTAATAGTAACACAGATATGCAAGCTTATATCACATAAATCATTAATCATGTGTGCTCTTGACAGGGAGATTATTTTCCAGTTTTTTCAAAAAAGAAATCTTAAAAGCCTAAGCTTTTTTTTTTTTTTGTTGTTTGCTTTTTTTATTAAAAAGTAATTTGGAGCCAGTAACTTAACCTGTTTTTCATAAACGTGCTAGATAGAGGCAGCCAAAAAAATATTCATGCTTACATAGTTGGGGTCCTCAAGTGAACTTATGTGTTGGATCATGATAACTCTGGTAATTGCCTGAATTATCCTTGTTGAGTAATAGTATGGACCCTGAATACAGGGTTTGATTTATTATGGCCAGATGTCTTCCACTCTGCTGGGTTTATGAGGACTTGCTAAATGCCATCTCCTGATTAAAGCCCCTCTTTGCCCTACCACCCTTCTCCCCCACCCCTAGGAAATTAATCCGTTCTTATCTCCATGGCATGTAACAGTTTACGTTGTAGTTACGTGTTTACAGCTTGATCTTTGGCTAGACTGTGTGGCTTTTTAAAAAGGGTTTTAAAGACTTTTAAGCTAATTCTGACTTCTCTTTTTATCTCCAGCATCACCATATGCCTGGCACACAGTAGGATTTGCACTTACGGTAGAAACATATAACATTCATGGTGGACACATCAGGAGGAATCACTTCCTCTGACTGTGGTAGTTGTCATCTGTTCAGGGGAAAAATACTCTTAAGAAAATGGAGGCCATTAAGACACTCCAGCTTCAACAATATAATCTGTGTGCTTTTACTGTGTGAGTTATTTCACTCAAGGATCAGGTTCTAGGGAAGACTCTTGGCTTCACGCTTATTTCTGCTTTTTCCTGCCTTATTCACCACTGAGCTCCACCAGAATTGATGCATGGGTTCATAAGGCGCCAGTCCTGTTGGGACCAATAGAGCTGGAAAAGACACTGAGCTCTGGGAGTTACCAGAAATATCAGAAAACAGAGCAATTACTGTTAGGTGGGGATCTCCGAGCATTCTTAACTTGACAAGTAACTTGTAACAGCCCTGAAAGACAGCATTGCTAAATGAGCCAGGCAGAGCAGTTCCGGATGGTTCAGTTGGCTCAGGCATTGGAGATCAGGGAGGACCCTTTGCATGGGACTTAGAAGGGTTTTAATTGGGAAAGGACATTTAGGGTGTCCCCATAAACTAGAAGATACAAACCTAGCATACCAGGGTGCATACTATTACTTGCACTTCGGCTGTTGTCACTGTTACAGTAGCTTTGACTGGAGGTTTTAGGGGATGGGAGGGTGGCCAGTGGGACACACCTAATTGCTTGTCTGTGTTTATCAGTGGGAAAGTATTGAGCTGTCTTCTGGGCTATATTGAGCCAAAGTAATATGCTCCTTTGTCAAAAGTAACTGAGGCTCTTTAGGTGACCAGGTTGAAAGAAAACACAACACACACACACACACACACACACACACACACACACACAGGATTTGAAGCCTCTGTTGAGAAGCTGTTGTTCTTATGTGTAGGTAATTAGGAAGAAGAACACAGGTAGGACTAGCTACCATGAACACTTACCAACTCTTCCTGACAAAGTGGAAGCTCACTCTTTTTTTTTTTTTTTTTTTTGGTTCTTATCCTTTCAGTGAAAGTTGTGCATGAGGCATACAGTTTTAATTGTGGCTTTAAAGTGTAGATTTCCCCCAGGAATAATTGTTCCTCTCAGGAGGGGGTGGGCTTCCCTAGTTGCTTAAGACTGTGTTCACCCCAAGGTTTGACCTAGGCAAGAAGGGTGAATCCTCGTCAGCTAAGTCAGACTTAATTTTAGCTAAACTTTAGGCACAGCAGGTCAAAGAGTTGGGCGTAGGGGTGAGGAGCAGGTCCTAGAAACCAGTGATGTTGCCTTTGTGAGGGAGTCTGGAAGGAGGGGAAAGCTGGAGCCACCACAATGCCTTTGCATGCTGTTGGGGGAGAAGGACACTGGTCCCCAGATCCTCTAACTTCTGGACCTAACTTCTGTATGATGAAGCCTCTGCATCCTTCAGTCACTTACTAAAAATTTGTAAGGACTGCATTTTCTACAAAGCCAAGTTCTGAATGAGGAGTGTTTGTTTTGGAGTCAAGCCAAATTACTGCAGTACTGTTGAGGGAGATTTGCCCATGGAAGGGGGGCGGGTGGTGGTGTAGATGAATTGTGAGGGTGGTATAAAGTATTCTGAGTTTTAAAATTTTTAAATAATTCCTCCTTCTTCAATATCAGTGTGATTTCTTTATTCACATTCTTCCTTCAGTCTATTGAATTTGAATTTCAACTATGTAATATCAGTGCCACTGGAGATTATAAAATCCATCAAGGGAGGAAAATCTGGAGAGATGAAACCCAAACCAGCATCTTTGTAGTGAAGATGACCCCACTCACCAGGGGTAAACTGAACAGTCGCTTTTTCTTTTCTTTTCTTTTCTTTTTCATAACTTTGTATTTTGTAATAATTTTAGATTTACAAAAAGTCAAAAAAAAAAAAAACACAGCACAGAGAGTTCCTGAAATGTCACCTAGTTTTCCCTACTGTTGACATCTTACATAACCATAATCTAATTATCAAAACCAAGAAATGAACACTGGCACTGTCACAATGCTATTAACTACAGACTTTATTCAGATTTCACCAGTTTTTCTACGAATGTCCTTTTCTTCATTTCCAGGGTCTTTCATCCCATTTGTTTACTTTATCTGCAAGGTCTCCTCCTGTTGGGACAGTTCCTGTCTTTCTTTGCTTTCATGACCTTGATAGTTTTGGAGGTTATTGATCAGATATTTTATAGAATGCTCCTCCACTTGGGTTTGTCTGATATTTCTTTCCTAATTAGACTCAGTTTCAACATTTGGGGGAAGAAGACCGCAGGCAGGAGTGAAGTTGTGTTCTTCGCAGTGTATGGTATCAGAGTGATGCCAGTAGGTTTACTCCTAGTGATGGGAACCCTGATCACGTGGTTAAGGGTGGGTTTCTCCACTGTAGAGTTACTACTATCTACTTTGTGACCCAGTATCCTGGGGGTGGAAGGATAATACTTGGAGACTATGCAAACGTCCTGTTTCTCATCACTCACTAAACGTTGGCATCCTTTGGTGAAACTTACCTGCAACAGTTCTTCCTATGACGTTCTGATGGTGATTTTCTGTTTCCTTCTGTATGTATTCATTGGGACTTTTCTGTAAGGAAGAGCTGCCCTTTCTCCCCTGAACAGGCTCTTTAACCCTACTTTTCTTCAGGTAACTTTCTGGGTGGCTGAAGATGATTTACAAAGAATGGCAATGTCCCTTAAATGTTGAAAGGACAGCGATGTACTGGACGGCTGCTCTGCTTTGGATCTACTGGATTGCTAAACCCATTAGAGCACTTGCAAAATAGTTTCCATGCCTTGAGTGTCCTTTTGATACTGTTTTGGGGTTTTTGTTTCTGTTTGGGTTTTTTGTTTGTTTGTTTTTTGCTATTTCTTTATAAACAGCCTTTATTTAGTAGGATTTGATAGAATGTGTTTTTTTGGGTTCACCTCTATTGGAAAGAATTTATATTTTCCACCGCAGCCATTTCATTTTCTACTAGCATTTTAAGGTGTCATCCAGACCCTTTACTGTATCACTTGTGTGCATTTGACCATCTTAGTGCTTATTAGCAGGTTCACCAAATATGGAAAGATCAGTGAATAAAATGAAATGTCTCTTTGAAATTGTATCAGAAGTACAAGCTATAGGTGAGAAAAAAGAGGAAGCTGACGTTATTGGCTAAAAGGAATTTCTGTGATTGTCTGTCGATTTCAATTAACCACACTCTTTGGCCTTGCTTACCACAGATTATCAAAAGCTGGCTGTCCTGCAAGGAGTTAAGAGAGAGATAGGTGGCCGTGAATTCTCCCAAATGATTATAATGATGTATCACTGGTGTACAGCCATTTGAATTGTGGGATCAGGATAGAGTCCTCAGCAGAGATATTTATCCAAACTAACTATATTTAGAAAGGAAAATTAAAGTGCCCTCTGCATCTTGTATGTAAAGCAGTGAAAATTAGCATGTGACCTTGAAAATTCTCGCCTCTCATTCTAGGTTTTGCAGTTGAAAATGATGTCTAGAGTATTAAGAACTAAGGCTGTTCTGGGACCTGTTGAAGTAGGAATATTTAGGAGATGGCAACGGTAGGGATGCCTTTGTTGCCTTCCTGAATCCCAGACTTACTTCGTGGAAGGTAGATGGAGGCCTGCTTACAGCTGGGCAGGGCTCCGGAGTGGCCACTGGGAGCCCGTGCTCCTGCCCTCAAGACCTTTCCGGCACTCCGAGGTCAAAGGGCAGTGAAGTGCATCATGCGGATCTGATCATAGTGTTACCCCCTCCTCACTCATTTCTATTTCTTTGTAGGTCCCAGTGCCCAGAGCAATCCCTTTAGAATGGGATTGAAAACAACTGAAATCAGCCTCCAGCTGGCTGCAGTCCTGGGGGAGCAACTCCAGCTCCTTTGTCATTGCCTGAAGCTCTGTCCCCCCTGCCCCTCAGCTTTCTTGTGACCCCTCAGCTGACCTTGGAAAAACACAAGAATTTGTTTCTTAGTATCTGTCAGAGAGATGGGGCTCCTGCTTTTGCTGGTAGAGTTTCAGTTGTCTCAATCCCCACTCAACCCCAAACTCCTGCGGAGGCCACCAGGGGCAAGGACAGGAGGACCAGAGGGGACTGAAGGGTGAAGAAGACACCGGGCTTCACAAACAGCACCACCAGCCGAGCGGTAGTTCATTAGCCTTTCCTGACTCTGCTTCCTGCTGCCACTGAGCTCACACTTAGGGGACAACCACAGCCAACACTTCTTCAGCACTTGCTTCAGCACTGCCAGGTACCACTCCAAGCACTTTGCAATACTGATTCTGCTTTCCCCTAGCTAGAATTATTATCCCCACTTTAGAGACGAGAAAACTGAGTCATGGAAGGGGTAAGTGATTTGACCAAGGAAGAACAGCTAGTAAATGGCAGACCAGCGGTTCGAACCTAAGCGATCTGGACACAGAGCACATACTCTTAGACCCTACTCTCTGCTGCCTCTTGTTAGAAGTCCCCCCACCCCCAACCCCCGCCTACTTCCAAACACAGACACTAACTTTAGATCTGGATGGGTCAGATGGCTGGAAGTGGTGTCTCACCTCTACATGCCTCAGACATGAAAATGTTAGGTTCACATGGTGCTCAGATTTCAGACATTCTGCGAGCTCTGTGTAGAGGAACGAGGGCCTTTCTTTGTCATCTTCCCCTTCTTCCTAGACTTAGTGGCAAGATCAGTACCCTGGATGGTGGAGATGGTAGTGGGAGATGAGATACAGCTGCCCCCTGATGCTGCTTTATCCCCATGAATGACACGTCCAAGGGCCCCCGGCTTGGGCGGATATCTCTGCTTACATGGTCCCTCAGTCTTCGTTTCACTTTGGAAGGCAAATCATTTGCTTGCTGTTATTTTGTCTGTAATTAAAAAAAAAAATTATGATCCAGGCTTTTACCATATTATGTATTTTTCAGTTTCTTTTCAAGCCCCTTCCGAAAGCTCAGTTGTTCCACCGAACTTTGACATGGCCCTTGTGATGAACTTTGTACACGTATCACTCCCCCTTGGAGTTTTAATTGCATGCTCCACTCTTTTCTGCCTTCCTGGGTGTTATTGCTAACACAGCTGGGGCGAGCAGGCTGTCGGGAACCCCCCACAACCCCGGAACGGGGACATTCCAGCGGGGTGTGTCCATTGATCCCAAAGCACATGATGTGTGAGCCGCTGTTGATGAAAGATACTGGAAGCCAGTGTGTGCTGTGTTCAAACCCGACTGCCTTGAAACGTTGCTTTCTGTGGTAGCAAAATAAGCTTTTGATAGTGTCTTGTTTCATCCGGTATTATCTAAACCAGAGAGAACAAGTGAGTAAGCAGTTCATTACTTACTTTAGGAAAATAAGCTTTAGAAAAAATAAAAAGGTAGAGGGAGAAAATGGACTGAAAGTCTTGCTTTCCCAGTAAGCTGTTTTTAAAAGTGTGTGTGTGTGTGTGTGTGTGTGTGTGTGTGTATTTTGAAAATCAGTCTTACTACCATCATAATGAACTTATCAAGCACAGTCTACAAGCTACCAAGAAAGCAATTTCCTCTGATTCACCTTTTCCCCATTGGGACACTTGACTGGTCGCTCTGCCTGTGTGTGGCCGGTGCTCTGTGTACGGAGGGTCTTCACAACACAGACCCAGACAGCTCATGGACACCTCTGCAAAGTGCATGTGGGAGACAGGCTGCCCGGCTGAGGGTTGGAGTTGGTTTTCTTGCATGCGGTTAGGTCATTTGCTGCAGGGCCGGAGCTGTGGGGTGCTTCTCCCCCTCGGCCTGTGGGGGCCGCCCGTCTGCTGTGCTTGTCCATTTAACTAGAAGTTCAACCTCGGAAGGTTCCAGAAAAGGGGCTTCTCCACCGACACTCCAGCATGTTTGCTTCTAACATGCAAAGGTTGTCCTTTCTGTCTTCCTGGAAAGGGGAGTCTCCTGGCATTTTCTTTCTAGATAAACTTCCCGGGACTCCTTCATGCAGCAGTTTTCTGTGTGTTTTGTTTTGTTTTCCCCCGTAGAGAGAAGTAACATTCTAACTAGAACGTTCCCCGTTCTGATACCAAAAATGGCCTCCTTGGAAAATTCCAGAACAGACCCCTTAGTCCCTGCCCCCAGAGAGAGGCAGAAACAGGTGACGTGCTTTCCCAGCAGCCGCATACCCACCAGCCTTGCACAGTCTAAGCTTAGAAATCTGTGCTGTGTACGTTCATCTTTTTGTTTTCACTCCTTCACTTCCCTTAATGAAAGAAGAGACTCTTTTATTAAAACGGATTTTGCTCTGAGGGGGCTCAGAGAACAATCCATTGTCCTGCAGAGGTCAAGGCTGTACCCAACAGCGGGACCATTGTGCTGCCGCTGCCGTTGGGTCTGGGGGGGGTAGGGGGGAATGTTTATAAAA
This sequence comes from Camelus dromedarius, assembly GCF_036321535.1. NCBI lineage: Eukaryota > Metazoa > Chordata > Mammalia > Artiodactyla > Camelidae > Camelus > Camelus dromedarius. The sequence goes on from NC_087464.1 coordinate 7,573,139, forward strand.
ACAAACTTTTGAAACCGGGACAGTGGCAGGCTTTGTTTACCTGGCGCTCCAGACTTAAGGTACTCATTTTGCCTGAAGAGTAATGAAGTGCAGAGCTGTAATTAGAAAAGGCTGATGTAACTGATATGCTAACAATCTCTGGTTGAGGGTTCTCTCTCTCCCCAGTTGAGGACAGTCATGCACTTATTTTTCTCAAACCAACATCAGAACCGTCCGTCGAAGGCAAAAACAGGCCTCAAAAAACACTGTCTTCTGGCAGAGAAAGATAAAGACGCTCGTCCTCCAGGCCAGTGCATGTGGAACGTTTTAAAGAACAATTTTGAAATGAACTCTTTGGACGAAACCCTATTGCAGAGTCGTTTTTACAGAGGGGCAGTCGGATTTGTGCGAGCCAGGTGGGAATGCAGTCGTAAGAGGACTTGTTCCTTTTGGCGGTCTCTCTATCTGGGAGTGAACCCTTGTAGAAAACCTGTTACAGAATCTCAGGGGCGCTCTTTCCTTTATCAACAAATGACGTTAAGTATGGAACACGCTGGGTGGGATTTAAACTTTTCTTTTGTTAGAGGTCTAGCATCTAAGTTGGGAAGCTGCACATTGCAATTCTCCTTGCAGCCACGGTCAGGGGTGTCTTTTGTTTGCTCACTGGCGTGCACTACATTTCCAGGCGCTAACCTGCTGGGATTTTTGGTTCAGTTTGCTCAGTAGATTTGTTTGCATCTTTAGCATCTCTCCACCTCCCCACCCCCCAGAAAATTAGAATATTTGCAACTCATTGGTATTAGTGAGATTCCCACCCAGGTGGCTGTGTGCTCTCTCATCTTTATAAAGAGGTGGGGTGAATTCACTCTCAGTGCATCAGAGCCGTCCGTCAGCCCTGAGTCAGGGGTGATGGACTATGGACCAGACACCGAGGGAGCCCCGGATATGACAGAAATAAATAGGATAGAGCCTTTGCTCATTTTCTTTCTCATTGGTTTAGGGTCTTGCCGATTCTGCGCTGCATTTAAAGGGACATTTCCTATACACCCAATAGATACATGGTTTAAAATATTTTTAAAGCCTTCCTCTCTCAGCACTCACTTCCCCCGAGTAGGCGGATACCTAGCTTTTCTTCATTGTTATCCTGACCACCGGAGCAGCCTTTAAAGAAGAAGGTGACCATGTGTGTGATTCCCTTCGCTGCCACTGAGCGGTCCAGGGGGAATTCACACAGCTGGTTACAGGTCTTCTGGGCTTTCTTCAGGGTGCGATTGGTTTTTATTTTACCAGAAGTCACAGTCTATCAAATTAGCAGCTGCTAGAAGAGAAACTACATCTAGATACAGAATTATTTTCTTGTCAGCAGTACATTTTCATAATAGCAACAGGGAAAAAAAATTCTAACCAGCAGCTGAAACATACTAATACTGAAGAAATTCCTGTGAACTGTGTGTGCTGCTTTTGTTTGTTTGTTTTTGGAGCAGATGGGCTTGTTTGCTTTTTGCTTAAACATTAATCAAAAATCAATTTATGGCTATGTAAGTGGCATTAGATAATTCTCATTCTGACTACAGTAAATAACATCTATTTGTTCATGTTAGATAAGTCTGGGTGGCGATGAAATGTAAAATAGAATTACATGAGATATGACATATGGCTATGTGTTTTATAAATTAATGCTTTTATGCATGTGGGAGGAGAAGTAATTTAGCTTACTGACAAAAGGAAAAGCAGAGGAAATTCCAGAGGAAGAACAGGGTAGCAAGTCTAAATAAAGATGAAGAGAATATGATAATTCAGTTGTTCTATTTAACCAGTCATCCCAATTTCAATGCTGGGATAAGAACCGGGAGAAAAGGAACATTCTAAATGCTGAACATTTTAATGTATTCCAACGATGCTTTTGTAACTCTTTTGCTGACCAAAAAAAAAAAAAAAGTATTCAGGAATTGGGATGGTATCACATATAGATGAAAACATTTATACGTCTTTTCCTAATCTTCTAGCAGGCATGTCTGTTTGTAAATAAGTTGCTTGAGCTAGTCATGCTTGTGCAAAGGTAACTGACATTTCTTGATATAGAAAATTACTTTTTGCTGAGTAACTATATATATATGTATGTACGCACGAAATGTATACATTCTTTGACATATCCAGAGAAAGTGAGAGTAATGACATTACTATTAATGCTCCCTTTTTCATAGGTGTAGATCTGTTAATTGTAAGAAATCTGTTTTTAAATTAATCCCAGGGAACTTTTTCTTTCTTTCCTAAGATTCATTTAGCCTTGAAAAGGCCAAAAGTTTAATGAAGTTTCTAAATGCCAATCTTTCCTTCCTCCTGTTAGAGAATGTGCTTCAACTATAATTATATTTGCATTGTTTAAAATCTTAGTGATTATGCAGCCAGACCTCTGAGGAGGCTGAGAAGTTGTAAAAGTGAAAGCTTGAAGACACGATCAGGCCCCCTGGAGACCCTCTTCACCCATCACATGCTGATCCACGAGGGATTTATATGAGGCTTTTATTTTCCCCCAGCTTGACTGAGATGCAGTTGACAAGCAAAAATTGACCACCTTTACTGAGGTGAACCACTTGAGGTTCTGATACGCATAGGTGTACGTGGTGGCATGCTCATCACAGTTAAGCTCATTACCACATTGGTCACCTGACTTAAGGTGAAATTCCTGTGAATATTTTTGCCCGATTAAACCTGGAAGGATCTGGGGAGCGCCCAAAACTTTGCAGACTCTTCTTGTATCTCATATGCAGTAGGTACTCAGTGACTCTGAGAGTAGGGAGAGGAATTAAGAAATACTCTTCTTTTTTTTTTTTCTTTTAAATTTTTATTTATCTTTTATTTTTGAGGGGGAAGGTAAGTAGATTTTTTTTTAAATTAATTAATTTATTTATATGGAGGTACTGGGGATTGAACCTAGGACCTCGTGCATGCTAAGCACGTGCTCAACCCCTGAGCTATACCCTCTCCCTCATAAATACTCTTCTAATACTTTGTTCAGTGTGTGTTGTTAACAGAGTAGACATTGGGACTTTGGCTGTGAATTGTGCCTTAGAATTTATTTTTCATATTCCCTGATTCAGGATCAGAGCTGGCATGATAACCTTAGAGGAGCTTTGTGTGTGTGCAACATGGAAATTGAATCAGTCCCTCTGGCTCCCTTTTCCCCGCTTCATATGTAGTCCCTCTTTTCTCTCCCCACCCCCACTTATGTGTACTCTACCCCTCACCCTTTGATTTGCAGCCCTTGCTGTCAGTTGAGGTGAGCCTGTGAAGTTCTCTATTTGCAGCTGATTGGCAACTTTCCGTTCCCCCTTCTGCTGCTGCAGCTGAATCATGACTTGCCTCCATCAATTTTCTGAGCGCCTCACCTCGCGATCATGGTGGGGAAATTACAGTGATTAGTGCGCCAACCCTTGTTTGCCCATAAGTGTTCCAAAGTAGTGTTTTAAAAAACCCTTCTAAGATATTTTCTTCTTTCAGAGTAGATACAGTGAATATTAAATGTCCCCTAATTGACTGAAATTTCTGTACTGTAAAATTGAACTGGCAGCTTTACAGAATAAAAGGTTACAGGTATGGGTTTGATGAAGGCTCACAGCTTCTTACATCCTGAGGTTACCTTACCTCTTCTTGTCGTAGGACTACTGTCAGTGGCTGTTTCCATTTCCTCTTTGTTTTTCTAAAAGATATATTCATTTTTCCATAGCTTCTTTAATATCAACCAAAGGAAAGAGACTTTGATTGTCTATGCTTTTCTCCCCACCATTCATTGACATTAATATCAAAGTTGGCTCTTTCGGGCGGCTTATAAAAATTTAAAATTCCACCAGCCGCCTAAACCATGCATAAAAATCAGGTTTATACATGTGCTGAGGATGCATTTGTATCTTGTGTTGTTCAGCAGTTGTGGCGTCCTCCGTGGGGTCCTCAGTCCTTCTGCTAGCTGGCCCTGATAAAGTTATCAAGGGTACCACGGGATGCACTGGCACTTCCCAGGCAGTGACCAGGGTGGAGGCATAACAGTGTTGAGCCACTAAATTTGGAAATAATAAATGAGTTAGGAGAGGATTTAAGTGTAATTTAGCTGCGTGGAATTCATCTTTACTTTTATGCCTGTAACGTAAACTACAGTAAGAGGAATATAAGGACAGGAAAGTTAAGATCTGCTTGCAGTAACACCACTAGCAAGTTGGCTGACTTTGGTCTGGTCTGTGGGTTTATCCTTCAGTGCTGCTGCATGATGCTGACCCCAGAGGCGCTGTCCAGTCTCTGGCTGGGGCACACAGGGCTTCCCAGAGGTCCCTGTGTGGGAGACACACAGTGGAGAAGAGACTGGTACCAATGGACTCAGGGACCCAATTCGGCAAGAGCAATGCTGCTTCCCTTACACTGCCTTTAAAAATATTTGAAGGCCACTGAATAATCCCCTTGCCCCCTCTCCCAAAGATTAATGTTAAGAATTCAGTGAATTAGTATGATTAAAGGAAATTACACAAACACTTTCTCAGGATATGTTTAAACAAATGTGTGAATGCTCAGTTTTTGGCTTGGCATAAAGGAAGGATAGTCTTGACCCAGGAATTCATTACTTGGTTACCAGTTACTATATTTGCTCCTAAGACAAAGTCACAACAGACCATTGTTTACAGGGCGGTATTTCAGCATAGGTGCAGATGCTCTGAGGGGTGCCGTGCCAGCCCGAGATGCACCAGCTCCTTGACTCTGTGCCGATAAACTAAGATTGTTGGACAGTGTACTCGCAGGAAAAGCAGTCTTTGGAACAAAACAGAGCTGCCTGCATCTGAATATGGGTTCCACCATGTATTTACATCAGGTGTTCCCTACCTGTAAAATGGAAGGTTCCCTGCCAAGATGGAAGAGAGGACAGGTTTAACTCACAAACGATGTAGCTGCCCAGCAGACAGTAAATGCTCACTGAGAACCACGGAGGTTGGAGGATGTCTGAAATCTGATGACGCTCACCTCTGGAGTGCATTTAATTGACTCATATGATTTGAGGCTGTTCTACTTCTGGTCTCACAATTGTCTGGTCCTACCTCATGTGGGGATTTTTACTCCCTTCTTCTACCCCCCCCCCAATATTTGCTAAGCACCTTTGTTGCATGTTGGGTTCTTCTGTAGACCCCAAGGTGATGTCAGGAGTACAGAATATTTACTAAGGAGTAACACTTGTGAGAGGAAGAGAGGAGGAAGGAGATGATGTGGATGGGTTGGGGAAGAGGGGAACCTATGCATCTGAGTAGGATGCTGACTGACAGAGGCTCTGCCAGCCCTTGGGGAACTCAGAGCAAAGGGTGCCCATTTGAGGAGACCTTGCTGGACTGAGATAGCCAGGCCCTAGGACCACTGCCATGCTCAGTTCCTGGCCAGGGGCTGCCCTAAAAGAGTGTGACCCTAGAAGATGGACCAGCTGGAGGCCACTGGTGAGTGACTGCAGCTGGACAGCATATCCTTTTTGGAAAAGGACCTGCACCGTGCATCTCTTTGCCCATACAGCCCTACTATTTAAAGTTGGGGTCTCTAGTAGAAGAAGGGAATAAAAATCCCCACATAAGGTAGGACCAGACAAAATAATACATGTTTTCAGTGAGTGTTTGATTTGCATATGGCTATGGGAGAGGAAACTGTTTCTTGACTTACAAAGTACTAGCAGAGCCTTGCAGTAATCACCTTATGGGAAATACAGGCCATCACCTACGTGTTTACACTAGAGTGCCAGTCTCCTTGCATCTGAGCTGGTTTAGATGTGTGCGGTGCTAACATAATCAGTCTAGCCAAGATACTGCCATCTTCCTCAAGCCTCCAGGAAGGCATGAGGCCAGCTGCTCATAATTGTTAGAATCAATCCTTAATTGTTTTTTCTGCATATTCCCCCTAACTTCTCTGAATCAGTTGGGTCCAAAGCTTGAGGAATACTATCTCTTTGCCAGCATCCTGCCTCGGCCACACCAACAATATGCCCACACCATTTACTTGCTTGTTTTTGGAATGCCAACTCAAAATGTGTGACTTTGATGCTTGATTAGGATCTCAGCCTTTATTTATTGTTGAAGACTATTCAACCTTTGAGTTTTTTCCATCCCACTGTATTCTTCTAAGGGCACAGAATAGAATGTTCTCTGCTAGAAACAACACAAACAGATTTGTCATAATGCAACCCTCCAATATGCAAATAACTTGTTAGCAGATATTATAGAAAAGACTCTATTTTCAATGAAAATAAAAAGAGAAAATACCTAAGAATTAACAAGAAAATGTAATGCTATTAAAAATACAAAGACAACTTGAATAAATGGAAAGACATACAATATCATTAGATAGGAATAATCAACCTTATCAAGATGTCAGTTCTTTTCAAGTTAACATGTAAATTTAATGTGCTCCAAATACCAACAGGTTTCTTTTCCCCTAATTCTAAAGGTATCATGAATAAAAACAAACACAATACGAGACAGCCAAGAAAACTGTGTAAGAACAATGAGGAGCCTTAGTCTTATCAGATATTAAAATAGCCCACGGAGTCTAAATAATTAAAACAGTGAGGTGCTGGTACATGAACAGGCCATTAGAATAGCATAGATAGTCCGAATATAGACATGAGTACATGTGGAAATTTAGTATTTGATAAAGGCAGCCTCTGAAATCAGTGGGATAAAGACGAATTCTTCACTGACAGGCATTGGGGCATGGGTAACCATCTGGAAAAGAAAGTTGGGTCCATACATCATACCCTACACCACACTGAACTCCAAATGGATCCAAGGTAAAAATGTAAACAATAAAACTTAAGAAGTCCTAAGAAGGGGAGGGTATAGCTCAAGCGGCAGAGCGTACGCTTAGCATGCATGAGGTCCTGGGTTCAATCCCCAGTACCCCCATTAAGAGAAATAAATAAATAAAACTAATTACCCCCTAAAAGTCCTAAAAGAACACATGGGGGAATTCCTTTATAACCTTGGAGTGGGTAAGGCCTTTTAGTTTCAATATGAAATCCAGAAGCCCAGAAAACAAAGCATTCATAAGAATTGAATAAATTATTAAAAATAAAAACGAAACCAAAAAAGACTTATGCATAGCCAGAAACCATAAGCAAAGACTAATGCCAAACTGGGAAAAATATATGCAACATCTGTCATAGTTAAAGAGCTAATCTTCCTAGTTAAAACAACAACAACAACAAAAGCAGAGCTCCTGGAAACTGATAAGGAAAAGACTACCAGTTCTGAAGGATTAGGGGTGAAATATTGAACAGATAGTTCACAGAAGAGGAAATACGCATAACTATTAAGCATATAAAAATATTTACTCTCACTCATAAAAGAAATGGAGATTAACACTGCACTGAGATACCATTTTTTCACAGTTCATACTGGAAAGAAGTCCAAAATGTTTGATAACACGCTCTGTTGGCAAACCGGTAGGAAAACAGCCCCAAGGTGCTGGGCGGACCGCAAAATGGTACCACGTCTGTGGAGGGGAATTTGGCAATAACTCTCAAGTTATAAATATATATACCCTTTGACTCAGCAACTTTGGGGAGGGCATTTATCCCACAGATATACTTGCACACGTGCAAAGTAACAATTGTGCAAAGTTATTCATTATAGCATTGTTTGAAATAGCAATAGATGGGAAATAACTCAAATATGCATCAATAAGGGAACAGATAACTAAGTTAAGGGCAGTGGCTCCCAAACTTGTCTGCTCCTTGGAATCACCTAGGGACCTTTTTTTTTTTTTTTTTCAAATTTCAAATTTCAGGTCATACTCCAGACAAATTAAATCAATCTCTGGAAGGTGGGATACAGATTTCATATCTTTTTAAAGTTCCCCAAGTGATTCTAGTGTACAGACAAGTTTGAGAACCACTGAATTAGGGTTTATCCATACAGTGGAATATTATTTAGCTGTTGAAATAAAGATCTTCAACATATACTAAGTGAACAAAATAACAAGCAGAACAGTGTGTACAAGAAGTTATTACTGGTATGAAAAGGGAAAAATAAAAATATTTGTATTTGCCAAATACAGAAAGCAAAGAATGAGATGGAGGATTATGTTATATCTCATATATATATTAAATTTCTGAGCCATATAGTTAACTCTACCAAACATTTTCAGTTGTTTATTATTGAAAGTACTAAGTACTTGTATGTTTCTGTGAATGTCAGACTGAAGGCACTGAAGCAAGCCCTCTGGGAAAACTCATCTTCCTTTATGTGGATATGTTGCTGAGTGATTTGTTCTGTGCTGTCCTTTATGGTACCCAGAGTTACTTTGGAACTTGTGGTAGGGACCAGACATTCCTCTAGGTACCCTGGAGATGTGGTGAGTACTGCAGATGAGAAGTTCCTGTCCTTATTGGAGCTTATATGCCAGGGCGGAGGAGGGAAGACAGACTGTAAAGCCAGCAAGTGGCTAATCAGATGAAAGGATGATAGTTCAATCTCATGACCAGAATGAAACAGATCTGTGTGACAGTGGTGGGCAGGTGGGCGTGGTGCAGGTGGAGGTGTCATTTGAGCTGACAGGGGAAAGGTGAGAAGGAGCAGGGAGCCACAGGCTGACTTGGAGGAGGCCTTCAGAGAGAGGGAGCAGGGAAGGACCCTGTGGCAGAGCCAAGCTTGAAACTCTGGGCTGCATCAGGTCTGGAGACCAGCCTGTCCGGGTTCTGTAGGCACCGCTTTGTGGACTTACCTCTCTTCTCTTGGTTCTTCCAGCAAACTGTGCAGCGGTGGTACTGTCCTGTCCTGGCAGAAAGAGGAGCGGGAACAGGGAGGCCTTTCTCTCTCCCCAAGATGCTCTGAGGGGACAGACAGGTGGCACGGGGCTTGTGAAAGGTCTGCCCAAGGTAGGAAGTAATTTTCAGGGAGAAGAGGAATTTGCCAGGTAGTGGAGGCAGAAAAGGGCCCACCTGGGAGAGGAAACAGCATGAGCAAGAGCAGCTACGCATGCTTCGGGAGCCACTGAGACAGGAGCAGGGGCAAAGCTGCCAGAGCTTCCGACCTAGGGGCTGGGGGCCACTCATCAGCAAGGAGCCAGTTAGGAGAACAAGGGAGTTAGCTGGGGAGCGGGCAGGGAAAGGATGGGGACCGCATGCAGACATTTGGCACATCCAGCATCTGCTTATTGTGGGCCCGCATCGCCACAGATACACATTAGAAGATGACACCAGTTTTGCCCTCAGAAGTTCAGGGTCTAGAGATGTGGCCAGACCTGCAAGCAGAGTCAGAGTATGGCGTTGGACGCGCTGTCAGGGACGCTGACAAAAATGCTGCAGCTTTTCAGAGAGTTCTGCGGGGGCAGGGAAGCAGTGGAGAACAGTGGCCTCTCCCGGGCAGGCAGGGGATAGCACAGAAGGCAGCAGGTAGGCAACAGAGGCAGGCAGACAGTGAGAGCCTAGGGGGGATAAAGGGGACCTCAAGTGGTCAGTTTGCCGTAAGTTGCATCCTGCAAGGAGTCCTTTGTATCTTTGTGCTCAAGGCTCGGACAGTCTGGCTGTTTGGCCACGGGTGGCAGCATGGCTTACCATCAGAGTGTACAGTCAATGAGCAAATAGATACAGTGCAGATCCCTCATGGGTCCAGCCTCCTGGTTCCCTTCTCCATCAGTTCAGGAAGGGGCCTCTCTGCAATCTCTCTCAGGAAGGTGGTTTGTGTAGACCTTTGAGGTGATTATGCCTCTCTAGGAGCTGCCTAACTTGAGGGAGCAGTGCCTCTGTGCTGGACACCGCAGATTATCTTGCTCAGGTCCTGTGAGGATGGTGAGGCCAGGAGGAGTGGATTGTGATTCAAGTCAGACCTGATGGGGAGTTACCATGGAATGCAGTATCCCGGGTGAACTACCCCCTCTATGGAAAATGCAAGTTAACTTCTTATTTCTTGTCAAGTGACCTTAATACAATCGTCTCAGTTTCTTTATACATATATGCCAACACACACAGTCCGCTCTGAGTGAGATCACAGCTCCAGAAACTTGCGATGAGGTCTAACAGGGCATCTGATTCACCTCTGTGCCATGAAGGGCGCATTGTGTAAGGAAACAATTTTTAGTACAGGGGTTTAAAACCACTTCTGAAAAGACAACTATAAAATTTAGGAGCAGGGGCAGGAGGAAGGGTCAACTAAACTGGCTCTCGCTCTCTTTTGAGAGCCTTTAAGCTCTAAGAAGAAGGAGAGTAAGAATTGTAGAAACAAAACCTTTTTGATTTTCCACAGAACAAAACTGATGTGAAGCTGCAAGTCAGCAGTTCTCGCCCAGGGGCTCTAAAGGACGCCCACCCGTGTTTGCTTTTCTGGAGGACCTTTGGCCATCTCCTCACTGTGGGTTCCTTTTGTCTTGGTGCTGCCCCAGCTCAGGGCGAGGACGAGCGAGCGGGCATCCCGCACCCTCCCTGCCTCGGTGGACCAAGGTTGTTTACTACTTTCTACTCCGAGTAGCACGCCAATCACGAGGGCCCGCCCTCCTCCCCGCCCAATCGGCTTGTTGGGAAAGTCCACCTTTCCGCGGGGCCCGGGCGGCTACTGGCTGGAGCAGCTGTCAGTCAAGCGGGCATCCCGCAAGGATGCAGCAGGAGTATTAGGGACGCGATCACCAGAGCTGAGGGGGAGTAACCTTCCCTATAAACAAGATGTGGGCCCTCCCACCCCCCCAATAAAGCGGGAGGTGGGCGCAGTGAAGCACAACCCAGCCCTGGGGCCCCACCGGAGCCGAGCGGGCTGAGCGCAGAGTTGGGGAATCCCTCCCTCCCTCCTCGCTCAGCCTCCCGCCCACCGCTGCAGTTGTAAACACGTTTCCCTCCATGTCTGTTTTCCCTTCTCTAACAGTGGCCATTACAGGCTGCTGTTTACCAAAATCTCGCAGGGCACAAACGTCCTCCTGCCCCCACTCCTCCATTGCCTGCGCCTCTCTATCCGTATTCTGGCCTTTTTTCTTTTCCTCCCGCTGGTCTGCAGACGAAAGGAGGCTGCGTTGCGATCAAGCTTGTTTTCCTTTTATTCCTGTCCATGTGGGACAAGTCACGCTTTGTCAACATGCACCATTTTCTACGGAGATCGTGCTTTCTTTTTAAATTGCGTTCATGGACTTGATTGATTTTGGTGAAGGAAAGCTGGAGCTGAAACAGGAGCCGCTCTGGAAGGACTGGGTGGTTTTTTGTTGTTGCTGCTGCTTTGGGACGCATGGAATGCTATTTTAATTTCGCGTTTCTTGCCAAGACGGGTCTTGAACCCACACCCACTATAGGTTTGAGATATGTGTGCCTTCCCGCCCCTCTCCCGTTTAAAAAAAAAAAAGACAGCATTGTGTTGAACTAAATGTTTTTGTACCTTCTTCTGTGATCTGAATCAGGTTTCCCATTTCCAGCTGCACAATGTGGTTGTATTCAGTGTGATAGGGGCGTAGTGGACAGGAATTATTTGCGACAGGGCTGCCTGGAAGATGCGGAATGGAGTTTGCGTGGCCGGGAGCAGTTCCCGTGTCTGCGGCTTCTCTCACGTTACAGAGGCTCCAAGCAGGAAGCGCAGGCAAAATGGCAAAATACAGCATGTGGCATTCGGCTCGAAAATGCCCCATTTTAAGAGCTGCTATTGTAGATGACATCCAGTCTCGTTTAGCTTTTCTTTTCACAAGAAAAGAAAAGTTATCCACAAAGATAACTTGTTTGGGGTATTTTGTGAAAAGCTCTGTCAACAAAAAATGATGATTTTGAGGTTCTTGTTTGCTGAGTGGAGGTTAGGCCTCCTTCGTGTTCTGAATCACAGTCACAGAGCAAGAAGGCGTCCGCCTCTTGGTTGACAGGAATTGCAGTAACATACGGGGAGCTTCAGCCATGGGGGCGAGATGGACCCTTCTGCCCATCTCAGCCCTGCTGCTTGTGTACTTTTTATGCAGTGGGGAGATTGAGGTGCTTATAGGGAATGAAAAGGGGGAAAGACACACTGCAAATACAAATGTGAGGAATGGCGCGTGGTGGGAACGATTTGCAAGAGCAGCTTGCAGACCACGTAAGCCCCACGAAACGTGTCCCATTTCAAGTTAGCCACCACATCGGATTTGGAATTTCTCTTATTCTAACATTCTCTCTCTTTCTCTCTCCCTCCCTCCTCTAGTTATCCATTTGTAGTCTCCTCTACTAGGATATTTTTCCAAGGTGAGCAAATTAATATGCATCACGGTATTATTGTTAGAACAGGTTCAACTTTCATGTCACAATTTGAGAGAAGTGGTTCAGGGGCACCACGAGGTGACGGAAGGTGAGGGAGAGGACCAGGGCCAGGGCAGAGTTCTGCTTCAGGGCCATGAAGTTCTTCATCCCACCACCTTGTGAAGTTACAAACCAGGTGGTTGCTTGAAGGCAGAAGGACACTGCAGTCAGTATAAGGAAGTGTGCTGTGACCATCTGTGCTTCACCTCCTGGCCCCTCTTAGCTCATGGGGGCAATTCATAACACCTCTTTGAGCCCTGGAGTCCTCCTGCATGAGATGGAAAGTGGTGTTGTCTGCAGTGTCGTGGAGACCAAAGGAAATACCTTAGGGAGAGTGTCTGGCTCTCTGCGGGGCCCTCGGAGGTGCCTGGCTTGCCCTCTCTCATAAATCATCCTTCTTTGCAGGCCTTTCATGCGGGCCTCCTACTTATGCAGGGTAGCACATCGAGCTCATCTTTCGCTGGGCTTCTGCGTCACCTGCTCTTCTCTGGCCAGGTCAGCCTGTTCATTTTTCCATGCCAACAGCCTCTACGTGCCAGTAAGTCACGTCTGAATAACCAAAGCATGTTTCCCTGCTGGAGGATGCCAGGGCAGGCCAGTCTGGGAGCCAAGAAGCTTTCTCCTGTTCAAATACGTGGGGGAGGCAGGAGAGCCCTGGCTACTCTGCTTCTTCATGGCTTGAGACCAGTTTTGAATCACCTGCAGGCCTTTAATCTTCACCTGGGTGTCGGGTTCCCTGCTTCCTTCCCATGTGATCAGGCTGTGAGCTCTCAGTGATCTGACTTTAGCCTGCCTTTGCCTCTGTGCCCACACCCTACCCCAACAACCGCCACACGCTGGAGAGTCCTCCAGCCTCCAGACCACTCGGTACTCCTGTGACTACAGGGCATGGGGGGCCTCCTGCCTCCATTCCTGGCCCACCTCCCCAGTTCCAGATGCCCCCCCCCCATAGGTCAACCCCCTTCATCTTCCAGAACGAACTTCAGGCTGGTTCCATAAGGCCGTCCCCACTGCACCAGCTCCTTGTCCTCTCTCCTTATGAGTCTAGTCCTCACCACTTGGGGGACACTGATGCTGTCCCGTGGTGTGTCCTCCACGATCTCCTGTTCCTCTGAGCATCCTGTGACTCTCCCAGTCTGGGTGAAAGGCAGTGTCATATAATGGCACCCTAGGCTTCAGAGCCAGACATGCTGGCACCTTGGGCACATGACTGACCCTCTGAGCCCATCTTCCCTCATCTGTAGAAAGGGGTGATAATACCTTTCCCTGGGGGGGGGGGGGAGCCGTGAGGATTAACTGTGCTTGGCATCGAGTTTGCTCCCAGTAGGCACTCAGGAAGCGTGAGTTGTTGTAAGCGTTGTTTTATATCAGCTGTAGATGGAGATGTGTCTGTATGACCTCCGAGAGAATGACTGAGAATTATGCAGAATCACTTACTAGGGAACCCATTACTATTGGTTTACCTTCCTCATAAGGGCAGATGCCCTTCCCTCTACTGCGGCCCTTTTGTGTCCTACTTGCCCGCCCTCAATAAATATTTATTAAACAAAAAATTTGCTTGTCATATGTATACATTTAAAATCTGTTGCTTTGTCTATAGTGATTTTCTTTTTTATGAATGAATACTTACAGGTCAGGCTTCTAGAACCCCTAATCTGAGAGAATTGGGCCAAACAGGAAAGTCTGAGCCCCATGAAGACAGAGTTGCCTGACCAACACCCAGGGCCCAATTGGTCCTTACTAAATCACTGTCAAGTATGTCTTTAAAATAATGGGAAGTTCTGAAAAACAAAACAAAACAAAACAAAACAAAACAAAACAAAAAAAACTCTTGAGGTGCGCCGCCTCCTCCCAGGGGCCGTGTGGCTGGTCATTTTGCAGAGCAGGCTGGCCCCTGTTGCGGGGTCGGGGGCCAGGGTGGCCAAAGCATGACGCTGCTGTATAGCGGGCAGGGGCAGGGGCACTGTGATTCCCCATTGTCACTGCTGGAGAGAGGCAGTGCAGAGCTCTGCCCACTTCTGTCACCCTAATAGTCGCCTTCCCTGATGCTGGGAAGCCCTGAGCTATGAGGACTCTTGAGTTTTGTGCAGCCGCTGTTTGTGTGATGCCTGCAGGGCAGGCGCTCAGCCAAACTCTGGGGGCAACACAGATGCAGAGCCATGCCCAGCTCTTTCCTTGAAAGAGTGCCCAGGACCACCGTGGCCTTCTGGACCCAAGCAGGAACTGTACAACCTGGCATTGAGATGGGTGTGGTCCATAACTGTCACCAGGGGAGCTTTTCCAACTATACGTCTTACAGCTTTGTGACTTTGGGCAAGTCACTTAATTTCCCTAAGCCTTGATTTCCTCCTCCTCCTCCTGGCAGAGAAAATATCAGAGTGAGGGGCAGATGAGAGAGCATATGTAAAATGCTTAGTGCTATGGCTTTTGGAAGGAACCACCGCTGAGTATGGAAGACACTGAACTGGAGCGTGCACACTTGCATGAATCAGTCTGCTGAGTTATTTTAAGTTTGCATCTGAAAATAAAGGGTGGATTGCTCTCCAAATGTAGAAGAATTGGATCCAGTCTCTAAAAGGATGTTTGCTGTTCTTTAGCAAAATACCATTCTTCTTAAGTTTCATTCAATCACTCCACAAAAATCTGAGCATCTGTTTTGTCCCAGGCACTGTGCTTGTAATGGGTGTACAACAGCAAACAGAACACTTGCTTTCTGCTCGTATCAAGCTGACAGTTGGACAGGGAATGCAGGCAGTAAATAAAGAGAAGTTGTGATGGTGGCCATATAGGGGGAAGCCTGGTATGTGTTTTAATATGTAACACTTGCTATGTGTTTTAATATTTACATGTATCTTGGGAAGGTCTTTCCATCAGAAGATAATGATTTACCCCTCGCCTGCAAACAGCTCCATTCTCTTTAGGCAATAGGGATCCTTATTCAAGTTTTGGGTGAGAGGTTCTGTTGATAGGGAATAGGAGGTTTTACAATTGAAGGTAAACCAGAGACAATGCAGAGGAGAGACTATATATTGGGTTTTCCTTGGCTGGTGCGTTGCTGTTGCTTAGGGGAAGCAGTTGTGCGCAAGTGGGAAAGTGTTACTTTGAAGGAGCCACTCCAAAGTGACCTCCAAGTTCAGGTAAACCACTTTGTGTACACCTTTAAAAAATAAATGTAAACATCCAAAGCTCATAGCTCTGTTCTCTGATCTAGACCGGAGCTGGCTCTGCAGACGTGTTTGTGATGACGGAAATGTTCCACGTCTGCCCTGTCCAAGAAGGGAGCCGCTGACCACATGTGACAGTGGAGCACCTGAAATGTGGCTCCTGGGACTGAGAGATGAACATCGGAGTTCATTTAATTTTTAATTAATTTAAATTTAAATAGCCACACGAGGCTGTGGACTATGGCCACTAGACAGTACAGATCTAGACACGAGATTAACTGACAAAATTCTTTCCTCCTAAAGTATGTGTTTATTTTCATCAGGGTAACTAAGACCTGTACATCTGATTCTTCCTGTCATATTTCAGGTTAATAAAAGGGGTGTGCAAATTTTTTTAGAATACAACACAGTCATCTAGACCAGCTGTCTAACTGCTCACATTTTCTAGAGCTGTTGAGGTCAGTTATTGGCAAGTAGTGAACACCTAAGAACTATGAAACACGCAAGTCATTTTCTATAACCAAATCCCAGTGGGCTTCTTGGTTGAGAGACAACAACCAAGAATGTCTTCAAGGTTCTGTCACATAGCTATTGATTCACAGACACGCAAAAGCTTTTGTGACTGTGAAAATAAGCTGGATTTTAAAATTTTTGAAACAAAATTGAAATTCTCCTTTAAGTTTAAATGTTTAGTGGAGTTGACTTTTTATTTCTTCTCTTGGTTCACTTTTGGTTCCCCACCCCCACCTTTGTTGTTTCATCAGGTTGGGAGAGAAGAAGCCTGGCTGGTCAGTTTCAATTTTATTTCAATTCATTTTGTCTTCATTCCTTCTAATCTAGCACAGTCCTGTGATGTACTGAGATCAGAGTACTCCAGGGAAACACTGAAATATAAAAACATTTTCATGAAAACATCTCCACTTATATTTAATTTTTCTTCTCAATAGAAAAATATTTTCCACCGAATCCTCCCTCTCCCCTCCTGAAATGAATTGCATGCTTTAGAAATAACATCAATCCACCCAGATACACAAGGACCATCTCGGCCATTTAATGGAGATAGAAAGCATAGAGAACGGTGGGGTGCAGAGGCACAAGACTGCCTTTCAGGATGCTAATAAATGCAGGCGAGGCCCTCGCCTGGCCCCTCGGTTCTCCAGCAAGCAGCGCGGCACTCAGCTCCAAGCCTGCCGCTGACACGTCTCACCCCATCTTACACCATCATCATCGCCGAGTTTTATTTTGAACAACTTGTATGTGTCCACCAAGGCTAGTTGATGCTGAAAGTTCCTCTTTCCAAACCACATCTGACATCTGGGACCAGCTATGCTAGAAGGTGTGGGAATAGGCCACAGAGTGGCTCACTCCTTTCTTAAGGAAAGGCAGGCAAGCAAGCCCCTCTCAAGGGTGGACCAGTGCCTACACTCTACCCTTTTACTTTGTGGTTGCTCCTTAGTGACTTCAGTTTACTAGGAAGCCCAGCCTCAGGGGAAGGTGGGCCTTTCTTTGAAGGAAAAAATAAAAACTCAAAGAAAAAATTGTCCAACATAGAAACACATCCAGTTTGAGCCCCACTGTGCTATCATTCCCATTACAAACCCCAGGAACATTGGGGGCTGCATAAAAATTCAGCACACACCTGCCTAATGATGAACAATGTATTGAGAGCCTTCAGCACGCTGGTTAGGTACGGTTCATTTCGTTTTTGCAACCGTCTAAGAGGTAGATTATACCAATATTGTTTTACCAATGAGCAAAGGAAGACCCAGAAAAAAATAAACTGTGTTCACACATCTCATAGGTGGGAGAGAAGGGATTTGAACCAAGATATACCCAGCTTTTAAATGTTTCCTTTCATTTGCTCGACAGCATCTACCATCTTTCCACTTAGACATTAGAGGAAATTTTCTGTTTTGTGTTTTCCCCCTACTAAGAGCCCATTGAATGAAAATTTTCAGTTTGTAAGCTTTTCTCTTAAGAGGGGAAAGAAACTCTTGGGTTTCTAAAGCAGTAAGAAGAAGAAAAGTAATTCTATCGTATCTGGGTTTTCTGATTGTTTTGATTTTTGTGATTGCATAAATTTTTCAAACAATATTACAATACATAGGATTTTTCCTTTTAAAAAATTGAGTCACTACTTAGAACGTATATGCCGCAGTCTTAAATGCACTGACTAAGTGTGTAGAGGTCGAGTTACAGGATGTTACAGCTTAAATGTAAGAATGCATATGGGTTCTAATTTGTTTCATCAGCAAGGAGAAAGAGCTGGCAGATTCAGGAATTGTAGTTCTGTTGGTTTTATGTTGTCATATTTTTGTCACATTTTGTACAGGCAAAGTCCCATACCTTGGTCATGGGTACTGGTTCTTGAAGAATTGACCACTTGGTTCCTAAGTGTCTGATCAAAGACTTGGACCACTTTTGGTTGCTCATATCCAGAAATAAGTCAAATCTTCATTCAGTCTCAGTACATAGCATTGAGTCCAAAAGTCCAAACACTTGTGCTGGCTCTCCTGGTAGAAGCTGGGGTGTTGGGAATCTCAGATACTTACTAGACTGTGGACTCCATGTGACCAGGGGCCTTGCCTCTCACAGCAGTCCATCCAGTGTGTGTGGTAAATATTTGTCCAATGAACAAAGCAGCACAGAAAAAGCCTTAGGGGTATCTGAGACTGCTGCATCAGTGTTTGTACACTCTTGATCCGAACGTCTTTCCAACACAGATTATGTACTTCTCTGCTTCTTACTCTTGTGAATATGATTTAATCATTCCCAGCCAACTCGAGGACATCAGTGAGCAGAAGTTGCTGTATTATGCATAATACAGTGATAGCCTCAAGGCCTAGTGGGAGGCAGCTTGCCCTGTACTGAAGATTTCTTGTGCGTGTTGTGTTCTTATGGTCCAGTTTCATCATTTTTATGTCTCCATTTCTGTTTAATAGACTTATTGCAGTAAGACAAGAAAGCTGTGGCTATCAGCCCCTCTGCAGGTGATGACTTGCTGCTTCCTCTTTGCTGCGGGTACTTCAAACATAGATTTCCAAGTTCACCAGGGCTGTAAGAGCAAATAGGTCATAAGTGCAACCCAGCTTCTTTCTGGTCCTTGGCTATAATCCCCAAAACATAGATTTGCTGGACAGTTGAGTTCTAGAAAGGTGAGGTGTCAGTGAGCTTTTCTTCCTTTGCGTGATAAATTTCTTCTTTTACTTCTGTCTTTCCTTCTGTCTTGTCTCTCTCTCACACAATATGACAGTTGCTGGGATATTTTCAATGAATGGGACACATTCATCCACACTGAAACCTAACACAGAAGTCAGAAACCATCTTTGACATGCATGCTGTCCCCACTGCTGTATCCTAGACCAGCCCTCAGCACCTAGTGTAATGACACAGTATTTTAGGAGAGTCCCCTTGTCCCTCACTTTCAGATAAATGCATCTACAGGGACTGTCCTGATCAGCTTGGCATGGCTCCTCCTCCTCCCTGGTCTGTCTCCCTGGCCCACATCCACCCTGCGAGCAAGGGGGGCTCCTTTGCATACCTTCAGCACACATGCTGCTGCATCCCTCTGACACCCAGTTGGTACTCCCGGGTCTCTCCCACAGCCCCTCCTTCTAGGGGACACCAGCCTTCCACCCTCCACTCCACTGGACACCACTCCGTTGTTGCAGACTTTGCAAGTGAACCGTGTTTTGATTTGGGAGGCAACATGGATAACCTGGGTCCTGCAGGGAGACCAATCAGAGTCCAGCCCCACCTTCACGCACGCTCACACGCGCGCGTGCGCGCACGCACAAGTCAGACCCATCTTGCTGCCTTAGTCCCCTGTCTGGTAGAAAGGAGCCTGTGTGGATTTACTCAGCACCGCTCCTGGCAAGGCAGGGTCTTAACCGGCGGCGCCTCACTCCTTGCCGCTCAGTAGCCCTGCGCAGATGTGGCACACGTACTTAAAAGGGTTGTGCGCTCCTCGGCACAAGAATTCTCATCCCCTGTTCTCTTGCACACTTCCTAATGCTGCGAATGCCAAAGGGAAAAAAAATGATAGCTTTTGCACATTCATTTTTGGCCTCAATTTTCTATTATTCCCCAATGAGGATCATTTCATTTGAGGCCAGTATCTGGGAAAAAAAGTAGATCAAGTTTTTCCGATGAGATTTTAGTGTAACCCTGACAAACTTTCTATTGCCTTCGCTACCACATAGTGGTGGGTCAGGAAACTGTAGGGTTTGCGATGCTAGGAAGTTGCTGCTAGTGCAGTGGAGATGTTTGCTGTTGAAAGAATTTGGTCTCTTTTCTGCATAATGCAAAGAGAGCAGAAGCCTCTGTTATCTGTAGCAGCTGGCAGAACAGAGTGTACGTTCAAATCAGGAAAAAAAAATGCAGTTTTCACTACATTTAAAGCAAAAACACAAAGAGTTGTTATAAGGATCCCGGAGAGTCACGCAGGTTTCTCTCATCCGTTTTGTTGACTGTTTTCCTTTGCTTCCTTGAACCATCTCACTTCCCACCTCCACCTCGTTGGAGGGTGAATTAAATGTCATGCAACGCGGCAGGATGGAAACGGCCCGCGATGCGCATGCCCAGTTCTCTCCCAGCCTCTTCCGCCTCCAGCAACAGTATTTCTCTAGGAATCATCTGTAAAAGGTAGAGATTTGCCTTATCTCCAAATTAGGGGTTTACCTTATTTAAGGAACCCTGTCAGTGGCTCTGTCTTGGAGGATAGGTTGTTAGTAATTGGTTCAAGTGGGAAGCACACAAAGCGAGAGTTTGGGGTTTACCAATGACTGGCATGTCTCCTGATAGCTCAAGAGTCTCTCGATTTAGTTGATGATCACGTTATAAGTTGCTTTCTTTTCCCTTACGAACTTTTTAATAAAATCATTTTTTTCACTTTCAAATTTAAAATAATTTCAGACTTGCAGAAAAGTTACCAAAAGTACCAAGAGTTCCCAAACACCCTTCACCCAACTTCCCCAAATGTTAACATCTTATATGATCATAATACTGTTCAGTTAGTTACAAAACCAGGATAACTCCGAAGCAGCACTGTGAATCTCTAGACAGGATTCCGATCTCTCCAGGTTTCCACTGATGTCCTTTTTCTGGTCCAAGATCTAGTAGAGGATTCCACCTCGCATTTGTCGTGTCTCTTCAGCTTCTCTTGAATCTGGGACATTTTCTTCAGTCTTCCTTAGGTGCTCTCTATCTTCACACATTTGAAGAGCGCAGACCAATTATTTTGTAGAATATCCTTCAATTTGAAGTTGTTTCCTCCAGATTAGACTCAGGTTACACGTCCTTAGGAGACACGTGATCCTCACGTTTCATTTCTGGTGCTGATTCACTTTGAGCACTTGGTTAGGGTGGTCTCTGCAGACGCCTCCGTTATCACCACTGTTCTTCCCATTCTAATTGGGAAGCATCTTTTAGGGGTAGGTGCTTGAGACTCTCCTGTTCATACTGTTCCTCATTATTTCACCGACTAATTTTAACATCCATGACTGTGGTGTTTGCCAAATGGTGATTTTTCTATTTCTGTTTCCAACACTTAGTAATTGGAATTCTACTCTGAGGACGTTATGTATTTTTAAAATGAGGGACAGAAAACTTTTTAAATAGCAGTAGCAGCTCCACTTTTTCTGGGAGGGCAATTATGAATGACATGAAGCAGAGAAATATGCAGAAGCCTAAGAAATCTCAAATATGAATGTTATCTGGAGTGCCATTGCCATTTTTCCCTTCAGAGGAGGTGAAGGAGAAGGGAGGAGATCTCAACTGCCAAAAAAAAAAAAAAAAAAAAGTCCCATTAGTCTTCGTCCTAGCTGCAAGCGTCTCTTGCTTTTGAGGACTCAAAAGAGAGGACGCAATTAGAAGGCTGACTCTGAGGCACAGCCCTGA
Organism: Camelus dromedarius; assembly: GCF_036321535.1. Taxonomy (NCBI): domain Eukaryota; kingdom Metazoa; phylum Chordata; class Mammalia; order Artiodactyla; family Camelidae; genus Camelus; species Camelus dromedarius. The sequence goes on from NC_087464.1 coordinate 7,594,427, forward strand.
ATGTTTTGGATGGGTTAGGAAGGCTTATGCCACCATAAGAAATTTAATGAATAGTATGAAATTTTATCTCTGAGCTTTTAAAGCTGTAATTGAAAGGAGCGTTCCAGATACTGTTTCCTTCTTTTAGAATATACACTGTTACTGACATGGCAAATGGTTTGCAGGAGCCCCCCTAGTTAATTAGATTTCAGCAGCCCAAAATCGAATTCGTATGAGGAAATCATTATTTTGAATTTTCCATCACCCAAAGATTAAAATTACACTTTCAAGAGAGGGTTTCAAAATATAAATTGGGCTATTTTATGCTTTGATTTTAATCCTGCTTATGTGATCTTTCATATTCTTTTTACTTCTACCTTAAAAGAATAAAAAAGTATTTATACTCCTCAACTATAGTATTTTATGAAAGCTCATGCATCTATTTGAAAGAACTGTGAATAGCTACATTTTTTAATATCCTGCAATCCACCCCAGTTTGTAATTTTATTACACACTCAGACAAGATCATATCAGGCACAATAAACTTCCTGAGGCCCTCATTCTGCCTCACTTATATTTGTAAACTTCTCAGAAATTAAATTTTAGGACTTTGAAGTGTAGCTGTTGAATTAGGAAAAGAAAAAAACCTCACGCACCCCAAACCTTAGACGCTCACTGGGATAAGCTGTCAGATCACTCACATTTGCAGAACCAAGTAGGAATTTTGACATTAGAATTGACGACTCTTGAAGTAGTTTGGATGGTAAAAACATACGGCTTTTAAAGGTGTGGCTGCATAGAATTCAGAAGAGTACCTTGTACTAAGATTCTTCTACGTTTGCAGTTTCTTTGCTGAATGTTTTAAACTTGGCCTCAGAGCAGACCGAGATAGCTAACATTTATTTAAGTGTTATTTCCAGTCCCCAGTCCCGATGTTGGAGTAAGTCCCGACCAATCGGTTAAAATTACTGCACGTACAACGCGCAGACCGAGCTCTGTAACGCCACCGGGGACCCTGGTTGCGCCAGCGTCTGCCGGGCTGGCCGGAGGCGGGGCTCGGCAAGCGCGCTCCCGCGCGGGTGGGCGGGCTGGGCCACGTGACTGTGCTCCCGCCACGCCCCCCCGCCACCTCACGTGGTTTGTGGACACCATGTGCGCGAGAATGGAAGGCGGAAAAGGGAGCGGCAGGGTGTGACTTTTGGGCTTGGGGAGATAGCGTCAGCTCCCTGGTTTCCCCCTTCCCCCCAACTGTTAATTCCCAATAGCTGAAAACAAAGGATTTCTCATTTATCTCCGATCTCATTTTCTAAACCTCTTGCTGGTTCAAAGTTTCTCCACCGAAACTTGTTTGAGTCTCGGAGATCGCGCGCCCAGTGCGGAGCCACGCTGCCTCCCCAGGGATGTGCGCAGATACGGATGGTTGGGGTTTCCCAAGCGTCGGTGGTCCATTTTACGGTGGGGAAGTCAATCGTTCTGAAGAATTTCGCTACAAACCGTAGTTTCTTCTTAATGATAATAAAACCAGCGATCCTTAAGTTGTAAAAAGAGAGTGCTCCAACCTGCCGCTCTGGCGGCACTGTTGCCGCTTTTCCGCAAGGAGGAGGCTCGCTGGGTCTGTAACTTGCCGAGGTCACCCAGGGTCAGGTTCCTTGTTACAAGTGTAACTATCGAGCAGGGCAAAATTTAAAATGAAAGTGAAAGATGTAAACGTGATTGCAAAAGAGAACAATTAATATGGAGGGAGGGCGTTCGTTCGCAAATTGAACCCGTCTGGTTGTTCGGTGTTGACGCCCAATGACTCGCGTACTTCGGCAGACACCGAACCCGGTCCCAGCAGCGTAAGATGCAGACGCCACCCACAGGAAGACACCGGTGCCTCTCTCCCCTGCCGCCACCACAGACACACGGACCCTCTAATTTCCTGGCACCCAGTAAATGCAGAGCCTATTTTAAATCTCGGCGCACTCATTTCTTCTCATTTCGCGTGGGAATTTAAGGTTTTCTTCAGTCTGCTTTCTATTCATCTTCATTAAAATGCAATAAAGCAAAGGAGTTTATTAATGGCGATCCCAGTGTATAGAGACAATTTAGTGAGGAGAAAGGCTCGAAAGATTAAACCTCATCTTAAAAATCAGAAACATACTCATGTTATTAATAACGTTGAAAATGGAAATCCAAGTTTTGATGAATTATTTCAGAGGAGTAGTTCTGGGGACCAGACGTTCGGTAGGTAACTCTGTGTCTAGTCATCAATTATAGTGATTTCATTGCCTCAGCTCCAGAAAATCAGAATATTCATGAGCTTTCTGGTCTGACTCAGACCTTCAGGAGCCGTGAAATTTTCCTGTTGGGATGAGAGGAAGTGCTGTCGGTGGTTTTGGCAGCCGAATGAAACCAGAAACAGATAAGCAGAGGAGAGGGGTGATGTCTGTCGGTTTGGTCCCATCATCCTGCTTTGAATTTATGAAATTTAGAGTTTTAAAAATCATGTTAAATGTGTGATCCTTTTTAGAATTCACTGGGTATATTGAGGAAGTGGTTTTGTTTTTGTGAGTTTGTTTAAACAAATGACTGAGGTTTTTGTTTTTCACTCTGTCTGGCTAGGCAACATTGCTACACTTTTTTAAATTCATGAAATACTGACCAATGAGCCTGTTATTTAGCACTCCTCTCCTTTTGTGATGGGAGGACAAGGAGGCAGACACCAATGGCGCCTCTCACAATGGAGATTTGTTTGTTTATTTTTTAATTTAATGGAGGGATTGTAGATGGCTTAAAATTTCCCTGTGCCAGGACAGAGAGAGAAAGGGGGTGGGGGTGGGGAGAATAATTAGTCTATTCTAAACAACTTTAGCAATAGACAGTCCATAGGCATTAACTTTGGACTGCCACAGAAGCCTCTTTCTAGACCTCATCTTGTAATGTTTTAAACAAATTTGCTTTGTTTAATTAAATGCTTTTTTAAAGGCAAAAGTGCACGAGTCATTTTTAAGAATTTTAAGTTATATATTAATAAAGATGGCAGTTTGTAATTTTCAGTGGGAATAGATTGAAGCCCATCCCCACCCGCAGTCCCTGCAACCCCAAAGCTCCCTTGCCTACTTTACAAGTCCCTACACGATGTTTCTGCCTGTACACACCATTCCACTCCATTGTCCTCTCAGCTGGAGGTATTCTTGTCCTCCTGGTGTGTATCTTTTTTGACATGAATCTTGAAATTATCATCTGTGTGTACATCTCACCTTCAGGGCCTGGTTACAGAAGGCCTTGTGCATTTCTGTTATCCCTCATGGCACCCGGCTTGCCTTCCAGATACATGCACTTGGATGTTAAATGAACAAATACTTATTCCATAAGAACTTACAAAAGAAGAGCTCTGTGTATCTTTTTTTTTAAAAAAAAAAGCCATTGTTATTCAACACTGTGTTTGTGTGCTCTACCAATTTGTATGAATTATGACATTTAAAGTAAAAATAACTGAGAAATATTTTGAAGTTAGGTTAAGCATGGCGGTAAAGTTCCCAACTTTTTAGATGGCCAAATTCATTGCTTTTTGGTCCTTTGAGATAGCCAAAAATGGCTCTGACACACCTTTAAGGCACAAAAATGAGTCTCAACGTGGTCCAAGGGCTGGGCCGCTGGCATTGAGTACATTTCTGCTTCTCAGCATTGGCTTTCAAGCCTCTTTGGTCCTCCATCTCCTCACCAGTGAAATAATGCTGATTCCTGCCTCTGAGTTATGAGAGCAGATTATGAAAATTACACTAGACAATGGTGTGGTGGGTGCAGGTGCCCTGTAGCATATTGGTAGAAAGCATGGAGCCTGGATCAGATTCCTCGGGCTGGAACCTCTCTGCCTCTTTCAGGCTGAGTGACTCTAGGCATGCCACTCTCTGTGTGCCTCAGGCTCTGGTTCTGGGGGTTTGGGGGGGATAGCAGGCTCTGCCTTTCCAGGCTGTGGAGATTGATTGGGCCACGTACGCTAGACTCTTGACACGGGTAGCAGTGAGTACCCAGTAAATGGAAGGTGCCTCACTACTAGTGATAACAAACATTCATTTCTTCGCTCTCCATCTGATACTTCCAGCTTTTACCTTCACCCAGCTCGAGAGAGAAAGAAAGTTGTTTCCAGTGAAAAATTCTTAGTCTGCCCCAAAGCAAGGATGACCTGAAAGAAGGCTGGGGCTTGATGTTAGGTCAGATGATTTCCTTGGTTATTCTCAGGGAAAACCAGCCAGGAAAGAAACCAGGGGACAGTGGTGCATTTTATTCCTCATTACCTAAAAGGGGCTTGCTTCTCTGATTTTTCTCATTTTAGGTGGGTGCGAGGAGAGTGGTGTTTCACGTCACTCTCCTCATCGCTGTTATTTATTTAGTAACAATTCACTATCAAAACACAGAAAAGTATCCTGCAGGGAACTCTCTTGTTAGTTGCTTTCAACTTATACTTTGTCTAATGCCCAAGAGAATTAGAATTTGAGGCAGATTTCAATTAACAAAACAAAACAAAACCAAACTCACATGGGTGACAAGAGCCCGTAATGGTCACGTCAGCACAATGCCCACACGACACCAGAAGGACAGTTTGTCTTCCTGGATCCTGGTTCTTCTGAGATTCTCGACAGCCAAGGCAAGAGAGGAGAGGAAATACAATAAAATCTGTGTGTATTCACGTACACCCCCCATACACATATTGCATATAAAACCTAAGGGTTTTGCTTTTAGAAAGTCTGCACAAGTAATAGTCCAGGGTTAAATCAGCACCTGACTCTCCCTGTGCATGAGACCTTCTGGAAGGAGCCATGAGGCAGAGAAAATTAAGGAGTGGCATCCCTGCCCTCAAGGAGCTTACAGTAGAGTGGGGGACGTGTGTGTGTCATGAATCATTGAACAGTGTACACTGACCTTCTGCTGTAGGTTCTAGGCATGGCCCTGGGAACACAGTGAGGGAAAAACACAGAGTTCCTGCCCTGCTGCAGTGTAAGCTAGTGGAAGAAAGAGAAAAAGGCATTAAACATAAAATTAAGTCTCCTTTTTTTTTTAACTGTGTTAAAATATGTATAACATAAAATTTACCATCTCAACCATTTTTAAGTGTACGTTTCAGTGGCATTCAGTACATTCACATCGTTGAAGTCTGATCGTAAATGTCATCAGTGCTTTGAAGGAGACTAAGAGGGGGCTGTGATGTAAAATGATGGGGCAGCAGGAATGCCAGCCGCCCAGAAGGGTTTTGGGGGGTGGAGATGGCCAGGCCCAGGAGGGTGGGAAGAAGCATGAGCCAGGCAGAAGGGATAGCATGTGTGAAAACCTGGAATCACGAAAGGATCTGCCTCCTTCAAGAAAGAGAAAGGAGCTGGTGTGGTAGGAGCAGGGGCCAGGAGGGTGAAAAGTTTCGGGTCGGTGTGTGTCTGTGTGTTTTGATGCGTCCGTGTCATGATTCAGTCAAATCACCTCCCCCCAGGGCCTGAACTAAAACAGGCTGTGTGCAGCTTTTTGGTAACCTGGAGCCCAAACTCCCAGCTGCATTTCAGAACTCCAGGCAGTGCCTGCACCAGGAAATCACAAAAATCCTTACTCAGTGGACGAAGGAGTGCATCTTCCTGGATGCAGACGGGGAGCAGGGTTGGGGGATGGAGGGGATCTGAGAGGAGCAGGTGCTTGTCACAGTCCTGGCTTCCCCCTTCCCGTCTCAGTGTCTGGGAGTGAAGGGGTCAGGATGAAGGTGTATCCCCGTGGCACTGGCAGCCTGGATTATTCTTGTGACACAGGAGCAGCGGGTTCTAGATAAGGAGGTGCAGGTGGCGTGAGAACTGGACAGTCTGACAGGTGCTCTGGCCAGCTGGCTGTCCTTACCACCTCCCTGCCGAGGAGCTAGCCCCAAGTGCCTGCACACACAGCCAGTGATTTTTTTCAAACAGCCTGCACATGTTCTCAGTTGCCACTCAGAGGTCAATCCTTTGACCTGGAAAATTGTAACAGCCAATAGTTCTCCTCAGCTCTCAAGCGGGCCTCCGAGGGGTTCCTGGAGAACCCATGAGTTTGAGGAGCGTCTGAACCTGCCAGCAGAAACCCATTGCAGAGCCCTTCTGAACAGCACTCTTTAGCACTACCCATTTATTTGAGCATGGATGGTGGTTGGTGGGGACTATCCCAAATTATTCCCCCTTCCTCACCTTCCTCCACTGTAGCCCAGGAATTAACAAGGGAGGTGCTTCCTCTTCCTCACCTCTTTATTGCTTGCGCAGAGTTTTTCCCTCCACAGAGAGGAAGGAGCTTGTCTGTCTCTTTGGTATGGCCCGAGAATCTTTATCTCACCCATAGAAAAGTTAAATAAAGTTCTTTAGGAGAAATTTGTGTTGGGAGTTTTGTTTTGTTTTCTTTCTTTTTGAAGAGCCAAGTGAAGTCTTTTGAAACATAGAAAAATTTCTTTTTCTTGTCTAAAAAGAGCTTACTGCCTGATGGAAGTTGAAGGTTTCACTTCTCTGCTTGTGAAAGCTTTCTTGGCAGGCTTTAGAAACTTTAATCTGCCCACGGCTCTCAGCAGACCTCCTCGCCCCACTCACCCCAAGTCAGTCTACATCTCGAGGACCCTTTAAAATAGTAACTGAAACTACAGTGAACCCTCAAATGATGCTGTCTTTGGAAAGTCACCGTCTACTTTGCACTAAATGAAGATTATTGCAGAGCGAATGGTTTTAAGAACAGCACTAAAAAACTGGAATTGGAATGCTAAGCCAACCTGAAATTTATAATATTTTTATTAGTTTGAGCAGAGATGAAATTTGAAGGATTTTAGAATCCTATCTCTTAGTTTTCTTTTCTTTTTCTTTCTTAGCCATATAACTCTCCCCCTAAAGCACAGTCTTGTGTGAATCCCCAGTATCTGAAAGTGATGAGATACACCACTGTTGGTTTCTCTTCTCTGCCCTTCCCAGTGCATTCTGGTCCATAAGGTACTTCCAGGGTATTCAGTAGAGACCAGTGGGTCACAGTGTGAAACTAGTTCTCTCTCCTACCCTATGCTCACGTCAGCTGAGCCGGCAGATGGTTGGCAGAGCCAGGAACAGAACCCTAGGATCTTAAAATCCAGTCTAGGGAATCAAATAATCATGGCTAATATTTACAGAGGACCTATGATGTGCCAGGAAAAATACTCAATACAGTTACGTGGTTCACCACATTTAATCTTGCACTGGTAGCACGAGGTGGTGTTATTTGTCTTAGTGTATACCGAGGAAACTGAGTCCCTGGGTCCTGCAGCTGCCAGCAAATGACAGAGTTGGGATATAAACTCACTTCTGTCTAATCCCAGAGTCCACCTTCTTCTTTAATTGGAACACTGCCTGCTCTCTCATGCCAGGTCTCCAAAACAGAGGCTGAACATCTCACAGTCTGCATCTCACAGTTTTAAACACTGACTCTCCCTAAAACCAATTTGTTAAAGAGAAAACAGACAGACAGACATGACTTGGGCTCTCAAACATGTGGCCAGCCTAGCACATAAATGGGCAGAGGCTGCTTCTGGATTTTTGCTGTAAATTTTGCCAGCATAGCTTCTGGGCTGGTAGTTTGGTTTGCTTGGTGATATGTTTTTAACACGATTTATGTGCAGAGGAATGCCACCACTTTGCCATCGTCTCACTCCACCCTGAGGGCAAGCCAGGGGTGTCCAGGGGCCACATCAGGGGATGTGTACCCAGAACCAGAAACTGCCCAGTGGGAGAGATCGCGGCAAATGTCAGGGTTCCAGGGCTGGTGGGTTTTTCACTTAGCATATACCACAAACACATACTGATGCGTTAATCTATAGGCTGAGATGCATGGCAGTTTCCCACTGTTTCTGTTTTTTCTGTTTGTTCATTTTCACTGATACTTCCTTCAGGTATCAACATATCTCCAGTAAGTGTAGGACCAAATTAAAGATTTATCTTTAGACAGATTTATATTCTTGATGTCCAGTGTAAAGACCTAGGAGAGAAACCCCAGAGAAAGGAAATAGAATCACTGGCTGCTTTAGACGTATACTAATTTGCCAATTGTTTGTATTAATCTAAAAAGCAAAGCATACCCCTTACAAAGGGGCAAAGCCACATGTCCGTGGCTCCTCGGCTCTCACAGACACTGTGAGACTTGAAAGCCAGCCAGGATTTGAAAGTATTGGATTGGGGTAATGTTATTTTTTTAAAAAAAACACCTGGCTAATTTAATATAAAGTGTTTACACTTCATTTTTCTGGCAGTGGGTTTTCTGTGTAGGTGGCAGAAGATTTCCTGTTAAAGTTTTGCAAGTTCAGGAGGGGAGAGTTGCATATATGCCCTCTGTGGTCGCAGCAACATGAAAGGGGTTTCTTAATCCGCTGTTGTTACCGTGGGTGTAGGTGGACGCGGGGCATTGCAGAAGGCATCCTTTCAACCCCTGGATGGTTGCAAGTTCACAGGTATGTTAATGAAAATTAATGAGAATGGCCTTTTTAGGAATTCCAAATATTGAGCCTTGAAGAAAGATCGTCTTTCCCCTGAATGTGTGCTCCGGCTGGAATTGCTGTCTGCAGTACCTCGTGGGTGAAACGGATATTTCGAGCATGACTGAGCTTATTAAGAGCCTGAGGCACTTCCTCTACCGGGGGTTTAGAAATTTCAAAGGATGGGGGCTGGGGAGGGAGGAATTACGAGCATGCGATGCATGAGATGGAGAACTGGCAGAAGAATGGAAGCAACAGGTTCAGAATGTATCCTCTGCGCTCCTGCAGAGCTCTGGCGTGGGCTGAGAATGTGACTTCAGGAAGATAAGGGCTTACCATCTGTGGAGCAGGAGAAAGTGGATTTGGGAGAAAGTTTAGATGCGTTCATTTAGATGGAGGTGAAAATACATTTAATAGGCTTTACTTAGATGGGAGAGGTATGTTTGTGGAGTCGGAGACAAGTGCCATTAGGAAGAAAATACCTGAACAGGCAGTTTTTAGAATTGAAAAATGGGGAACAAATCCATTTCAGAATTTCCAGTAGTGTCAGAAGGGGTTTGTGGGTGATTTATGGCAAGGGGTCCCGAGCTTTTAAGGTTGAGAGATGCTTCTCTTTTTCTGGAGAGTGGGATTGGGGGAGGCTGGGAACATCACATCACAGGGTGGCAGGAGCCCTGGGTTCCGTGCTGTAGGTAGGACCCGGGTGCTGGCCTCGGCTCTCTGGGCTGAAGTCAAATGAAGACATTCAGTTGCACTCCAGATTCTTGGGTTACTTTCAGCTGCATAAAACGGTGATGACTCCTTTCTTTCAGCACTGGTCCCATTTCAGAGATGCTCCCGGCTCTGGGGGGAAGCAAAACAAAGTCAGGCAGCCCAGAGTGGGAGTGAGGGGGGCGTGGGCCTCAGAGGAGAGGTCCTCCTGGGCGAATGGGAAACCGGGAAGCTGTGGTGTCGCCTGCCTCCTCAGAGCCGTCCACTTAACAAGCATCGCACAGAGCCTGGCTCTGGCTGCGATGAACAAACGCTGGCTTCAGCCTTTACCCTGGGTTTCAGGTCACTCTGATTGTTTGCAAAACATGTGCATTTTTTTGTCACTTGCCAGTACTTGTTCTCTCTGTGAGTAAAACACAAACGTCCTGAGGGATGCTGTGGGCCAGTTTGCGGCGAGGGCTGTGACTTACGCACCCGGGCCTCCCAGGCCCTCTGCTCAGGGATGAGGATGCACCGGGAACTCAGGAGCCAACAGTTGTTTTGACATGAAATTCAAGGAACTTGCTACAGAGCTTATTCTTTTGAAGATGGAAAGAAAAAAGAAAAAAAAAGATAACTCTAACATTTTCAGGTCCTTGTTTCATGTTTTTTCAAGTTCAGGATTTTGGATAAGATTTTTGGAGAAGAGATTTAGTTTTGTTTGTTTTGTTTGTTTGTTTGTTTGAAGTGACTTGGCCAGTTTGGGATTTTACAGTGTGTAGAGAAAGGGTTAAGAAGTTTACTTGGGGAAGCACAGTCATGTGTTCCGAAAGTTGCTGCCTACTGACCAGTTCATTTAGCAGGCAAGCCTTGCACACTCCCGTGGTATGCCAGACATGTGGTCCACGGGCACACTCGCTGGAGCTTGAGTGCAATTGGACCCCTTTATGTTTATGGACTTTCTGTGCAAATTGCTTCAGTCTTCAGGCCAAGGACAGAATGAAAGCATGATCCTTGGATGGACATGGTTTCCAAGTTTGGAGCCTCGTTTATGTTTTGCATCACAGAGCTGCCCAACTTGTTGTTCTAAAGTAAAGTTAACCCTGAGCGTTAAGTTCTTTTGTCTTTCAAACCCTGAAAATCAGGCTGTAAGTACAAGAGATAATGTTTGGGAGGCAATAAAAGATGAAGATGTAGGGAAAGGCAAAGGTTGCTCAAACGGGAAGAGGGGGAGAGAGCACACGCCGGGCTCAGTGTCTCCTTCGGCCCGGCCCTCGGGGATCAGGTCACTTGCCGCGATTGCAGGGCAAACTAGTGGCAGTGTCTGAAGAGAGAGCCCTGAGTTTCCTACCCAGCCTTTCCAAGTGCACAGTTAAACTCTGTCGTATTTTGCTTTCTTTGAGTTCTGAGTGATGTTAGCTGGGCTTGCAGAGAGATAATTCACTTTATAATCTGGATAATACTCTAGAAGAAAAACGAATACCTAAAATCAGAAATGATTCTCTCTCTCTCTCCCTCTCTCTCTCTCTATATATATATAAACTAGGATAAACTTTAGTTTTTTGAGCATCCATCCTTTTGAAGTCCACACCTTAAGAACGTCTGATAACATGTTAAGAACATGTGGTTTCTGTCAATAAACTTTCCAAAGAGGCACTTGAAGGTAGAAAGAAAGAAAGAAAGAAAGAAAGAAAGAAAGAAAGAAAGAAAGAAAGAAAGAAAGAAAGAAAGAAAAAGAAATGATACTTGTTGTTTAATGGTTCAGAGGTCAAATAAAAATTGCCTCTCAGATGTTTCTGAATTAATTGGAAAGGCAGAAGATACCTGTGAACCCACCTCTCGAGCGTCTACAACTGAAACACCCTTTCAACTAGCATTTTACGCATGAGATGCCTGTGTTGGCACTTCAGTTGAACCCAATTTTACCTGTTATTTACAAAAAAAAAAAAACCAAAACCCAAAAAACTCAACTATTAGGGTTTTGAAAAGGGGGTCGGGGGAGTCTTAAACTTTGGAATCCCTCGGTCAACCTTTCTGAATTATGGAATCTGGGTCTTTCTTGGTTGAAATTGAGGAAATGATCGTTTCCAAGATGATTGGATTGCCAAGATAGGATTTTAGCACTTTTATTGCATTCTGGCAAGGTTCAGAACATTTTATACCAAACACGCTGCCCCACCATTACCTCCACCACCACACACAAAAATAAAAACTAAACAAAATAAAATGTGAACCAACAGAATTCTGTGGGAATGGCAAGTTTTGTTTTGTTTAATAGTAATCTTTGCAAGGACATACCAACATTCTGCACTTGTGTGTTTTTCTGAGGTGCCTTTGAATCATGAGAGATTAAATATAAGTCCCATGAATTTGGGGGTGTAGGTGTCCCGTGGTCCAGTTTCCCAAAAACTGATTCTCACAAGGTTTGTGTGGTATCTGGGGCACCTTGTTCCCCCTTCTCTCCCTGTTACAGAGTTTACTGTACTTGGAATGTCTTGTGGATCTTTTGTGGTTTCTCCACAGTAGTAAAAATAATTTAACTTCAGGAAATGGGGCCAGCAATCAGATCAGATAACGGCAAAGAATAATGTGGCGTTCTAGCATAGCATATACTCTGAAATATATGTTTACAAGTCCAAAAGTGTGCCCATCAGGAAGTAACAGGATTAAAGAAGAAATGACCAGAGATGCTGGGGGAAGTAAATCACTCAGAGGTTGTGATTTGCAGTGCTTCCTATCCACACTCCTTGGGTAGATTTAATTACATAAAGAGTTGGGGGAGGGAGGCATTTTTCTCTCGTCTCAAAAAAATTTCCAAGGCACAATGTGTTGTTTAAAAAGCATATACATCTTTAAGGGCTCAAATCAATTTAAATATATGATCAAAACTTAAGCTCCCCAAAATTGGGCCAAAGACATTAAGAGACAGTTCATTCAGGAGATACTGCAAATGGCTGAGAAATGGAAGGTGGGGTAATCCAGGCCACCCCAAGGACCCAGTCTCACTAGCAACCGCAGAATTGAGATGAGATATCTAGTTCCCCTTCTGACATTAGGAAAAAAAGAAAAATGCAATTAGGGGCCCTCTTTTTACGAAGATGGGTCACACCCTTGAGGCTGTAGCAAAGAACGCACTGTATGGGAGTACCCAGAAGCATTTTTGTCAAAAGAGGTTTCCGAAGGGGCTTTGCAAAATTGGGAGGTCCTTGGCCAGGGGTGTATCCTCCCAAGGAGGTAGCTTTGGAGGAGTCTGTTCCACACCCGTGAAGAGGCCGCACCACAGTGTGTATACGTGTGCAGGTGTGCCTGTGCAAATCTAGATTCCACGCGTACTGTAAAAATCACCCTCCATCACTGCCCTGTATTTTTATCACTGTCTCCTGGAAAGCAGTTCTGTTGTTGTTGACAAAATTTTATGCAAAACATTGTTTGCTGGTCTCTAAATAGTAATTTCCCTGCAAGTGGCTGGCTGCCTTCAATTGATTCATTTAAATTATGTTGACATAAATATTTATGTGTGTGGAAAGGGGCTTTTGCATGGGTCGTTGAAGCATCGCACCTTTTGGACGAGCAATTTCTCCCAAAATAAATAGGCAGAAGGGAAGTGTGTGGCCACAGCTGTATAGCATGGAGCTCCTAACTGTGCGTGCGGTAGACAGTCCATCAGTAGCAATGATACTGGTCAACACGAATAAGGCGTGTAATTGCCCCGAAAGGGGCCCTCACACTGGCTTTCAGAGGTGCAGCCAAAACCACAAAGCTGGAGGCCTCTCCCTCTGAGCTTGGTCTCCACTTGGCCGAAACAGCCCCCAATTTGTCCCTCCGGGACACAGGCCTGCCTTGTTTGGAAATCAGCAAAGTTTAGGAGCCCGCAATACCTCACATAACTCTGTGTACAGTACCAGAGAGTGGCAATAGGGCTGTGAGCACGAACAAGCAGACGGGTTATAAATATAGACTACACTCTCAATTCCACTTCAGTTAGTCATGAAGGGACAGTGTGAGTTTTATAAACTTATAAGGAATATACAAACAGCTCCAAATTTAAAATAACTTGGAGTAATTTTTAAGTGTGTGAAAAGAGTATTTTTCTCCACCCTGTCCATTTAAGCATCTTTGACAGGCAGTTGTAAGTGATCGGTGTCCTTATGTGCTCAGGGCTGGCAGTCCCAGCACGGGGGAAGAGTTTCACAAGAAACACCCATTCTGTGGTGGTGTCGCTCTTTGTGAGAGACACTCTGAGTGCTGCGGTGCAGAGGGGCAGACCCAGGCTGCCCTGGCCGCAGCTCCCCAAAGCAGGGGTAGGTTTACCTGGATACCTGGAGCCCCCTCCTCCCACCCTGCCCCAATTTTTCCTTGATTTTCTTCCCATTAAAACTTGTCAGTATATCCAAAACTTGTATGCAGGCTTTGAATATGAGTTTAGAAGAAAGAATTTGGGGATGATTTTCAAGTACATTAGGATGGTTGATTGATTTTCTGAGAATATTCCGTTTTATAAAAATAAAAGGAGTGGAAGGTCAGATCCCTCCTTTTTAGTGTCTGGCTTTATTCCTTCCCTTTTCCCTCACCCCCATCTCCGGAGACCTTCCGGTGAGACAGCCATCGACCTCATCTGTCAGGCCTTTCTACAGAGAGTAAGCTCATTAGTGTATTTCACCCTCCATCAGGCAGAGCAGGTAGGAAGGTCACAGACTCGGGGACCTGTCCTCCACAGACTAGATGGCTTTTCCTCTTTTGTCCCAGTATCAGAGACTGACACCATGTTGACAGCTAGCAAGTCTTTATTCCTTTAGAATAAATTTAGACTGTGAATAGATTCTGGAGTCCAATGGGCCTTTCCACCAACTTCCAACTGACATGCCTGCGATTTTGATCACTACACGTGAACAGAAGGGGTTGCAGGGCCAGTTTCACCACCTGTGTATCATGAAAGTCAAAAGTTACAAAGTACTGGCACGTGCCACAACGTGGATGAACCTTGAAAACGTTATGTAAGTGGAAGGAGCCCGACACAGAGGGCCACGTAGCGTATGATTCCACTCATATGCACGGCCCAGAGCAGGCACATCTTAGAGACAGAAAGTAGATTAGTGGTTGCCTAGGGCTGGAGAGGTGGGGACAGGGGTTGGGGAGTAGGTACACGGTTTCTCTTCGGGGTGATGTTTGCACGACTTGGTGAATATATTAAAAGCTACCAATTTGTACAGTTTGCATGGATGACTTGCATATGAGTTATATCTCAATAAAACTATTATAAAACTTGTGAAGGAAGAAAAAAAAAACACATCACCCACAGTAACCAAAACCAGCCGTTTAGCCAAAGAAAGATTCCCAAACCACCTTCTGCTCCTCACTTAGTTTGTGGTGTTAACTGTAAGCCTGCGTTGTGTCTTTGCATTGATGGCTGTTCTTTCTTTATTCTTACTAACGAGCTCTTGAAATTCTCATTTAACGATGGTGCCATGATTAACTTTCCTCCTTCTGGTTTCTTGGTTGCCTTTTTTCTTCTCTTTTCTCGGTAGTCTGCCCAGCACTGCTTACTGGGGGCTGAAGTGATCCAGTGGGTATTGTCTGTGGGCAATTATTTCTTTTGCTCATGAATGAAATCTTCACAGATGCAATCAACAGCCTGTGTGAAATGTCCTCCAAGCGTCTTTGCTCACCTTGTGTACTAGACAGTGATCTGCTTGGAACTTGGCTATTTCTGGGAGCCTCCATTATGTTTGTTTATATGCCCAACCACAGGGGAGGCACAGGCTGTTTTTCCTTCTCCTTCTTGACCAAGTTTGCAGTCTTGCTGAGACACAGGGATTGGTGAAGAGAACAGACTCTGGTTATCTCATCTCATGAGTCAGACTTGTTTGGGTGAAAAGAGTTCTGGGGGTCACTGAGTCTTCCTGTGCCTGGCTGGTCTGGCCCCTGGTAGCACAGTCGCTTACATAGAGACTTGCCTTTGCCCCACAGAATGTACTCTGAGTACTTCCCATGACGGGAGCCGCTGCTTCACTATTGCAGGTAGGCAGTGACCCTTGCTGAGAAACCCCACAGGGCTCAGCCTGGCTGGAAGAATGTCCTTGACGGTTCTATTTGCTGTAACTCAGTAAATAAAGAAGGCTTAGTGGATACACGTTATCTCCTCAATATCTCCTGGACGCTTGACCCTTTTCCAGAGCATTGTATTTCAAGAGTTTTGTCCTTTCTCCAGGCTAAGAGGTTCACCTCAGGAAAGAGGAAAGGGTGCTGGGACTGGTGATTTATTTTTGCCTATTGGATGCAGGCTTACAAAGAAAAGTGGCTTGAGAAGAACACTCTAGCCCCTTCCTTGTAGGCAGCAGAGACTGGCTAAAACCTGCCACCACCGCAGAGCAGAGTGGGTAAAGAACCCGTGACCCAGGTAGATAGATCTGGGTTTGAAGCCCAGGTTTACAGCTGAACAGTTATTAACTTGGACCATTAATAGCCCTGGGCAATTATTGAATCTCTGTGCCTCCATTTGGGCGTCTACAAATGAGAGTAATGATACCTGATCCCATATGATTATTAAGAAGTTAAAAAATAATGGATATAAGATTGAGTTGTCTATTCAGACTCAAATTGCATTCATGTAGGAGACACGCCAACCATTATTGTGAAAAAGAAGCCAGGAGTTTTAGGTGCTTAGAAGCTTGGAGTCAGCCAGCTCGGTATGAGGATAAGAGTTATTTTGAAGATCATACAGAGGGACCCCAAGGGTGCTGCCTTGGTCATAGAAGACTGCTACTGGTCTCGGCACACCGTCGAAACTACTTCTACAGTGTGAAGAGTAGGTGTGCAGACAGGTGCTAAGAAGCAGTGGTGTCCACGTGTGTTGCATGCGCTGGGACTGAGTGTGGCCTTCAGAAGGAGGCCAGGATCACCGTCTTGGAATTTTGATTCTGAGCGGTTGAAAGTCTGACTTATGCGAGCAAGCATCCACCTCCCCTGAGTATCAAACACCTGATTGAGGTCTGGGGAGAGCGCTCTGTGGGAAAACACATTCCCGCTGGGGGCAAGGAGGAACTTGGTCAAGATTGATGCTGTCTGGCAGTTGGGGTAGCACTTTCTCTAAGGTAATGAACTCCCTTGAACGTTGCTTTAAGACTGACCGAGGTTTTTATAGAGAGAGCCTCCAAAAGGCATGAGATGGTTGACCTGTAAACTGCCTTTTAACTCCAAGACTCAGTGGTTCGATGCAAGGCAGTAGTGACTGCATGAGTCCTCGTTGCTTAGGAACTGGAGCAAATCAAATGGCCCTAGGAGTTCCTGCATGAGGCTGGCTGCTACTGCATGTTCTGAAGCGTTCCTGCCACCCTGTGTCCCCTCAGGAGTGGAAGGCAGGAGAAGATGCGTATTGGGAGGCAATGGATGAGAAGTGAGAGTATGTAGCTTCCTGCCCTCTCTGCAAACCCCAGCATTGCAGAAAGTTCAACTACTGACACAAAGATGCTTTGTCCAGGGCCCTTCCTGTTAGGAAGGAAGCTGACTCAAAGCTGAGTCTTGAAAATTCCTTCAATATTGCAAGGAGGGACTCCTCCATCCGCTCTGGACTTGGGAGAAAATGAGAGCTTTCAGGCTCATTACATCAACAGGCTCAGAAGCCGTGGCCCCCGTTTTACTAACCCTGCTCTCACTGAGAGCTCTGCTCTGGGACCTTCCTGCTTGCCTCTGGGTGCCTTCCCCAAACTCGGCTGCTCGTGGGCACACTGAATCCTTTTGCTTCCAACAGAGAAACTGAAGTCCAATTCTAACCATCCAATTGTCTTTTAGACTGGCGGCTTCTAATGTCTTCTCCAGCACAGAAGATGGTTTCTTCTGGCATCATGAAGAGAAACATTGTTGCAAATGCGACTTTCTTTTGTGAACATTTAAGACACCATGGTTATAGTTTGAACTTTCTTTCGCACAAGTAGCACGTTCTGCATAACGGCTGCAGTTTTCCAGCAGAAGCTCATTTGGAAGTTGTTGGAAACTCCACCTGGGATTTCTAGGCAGTGGTTCTATGGAGTTTTCCCATAGCCATTTCTCAAGATGTCAAGAAACTTGAGAGATTCTTCTTGTCTTCCTTTTGAGAAAATTGTGTATATGCACAATTTATAAACATATATCCATACAAACATAGATATGCGTGAGAGTGTAGCTCATATATAGTTGCGCCAGGTTTACATTCATTGTATTTCATGGGTCTAAGTATTTTCATGTAAGTCTGCTTTTCCATCCTAGGTTAGAGAACCCCTACTTAGAGAACTCCAGATTAATAAGCTGAGGGGAAATGTAGCTTCTCCCTGAGCCTGGGAACCCTTGATGCTTCTCACCTCTCTGCCCCCTTTCATAGATGTCTGTGCTTGCAGTGATTAGCTGGGGGTGTGGGTGGTAGCAAAAGGGTGGACAGATGGAAAATTATTTTATGAGGTGAGAGCCGGCCTTAGGCCCTCTGGCCCAAGGTGGCTTCTCCTAGCCACGCCCTAACCACCTCTGTAGTCCATCGTGGAGATGGTACACCCTTTCTGTCCAACCGGAACATCCAACCAACTGGCAAGAAGTCCGTGGTTCACCCACCTTCTTAGCGAAAAGATCAGCGTGGAGGTCCAAAAGCAGCAGAGCCCAAAGGCAAGGCCCTCTTTCTGACTCACCCTGGTTGATTTGATGACCAAAGAGAACGCAGTGTGGCCCAACCTGGTCTTCATACCCTTGGCATCATGTTTGTGAGGCTTAAAAGAACTCCATAAATACATTGTTACCATTACTTGAGCTTTGTGTGTCTGTCAGGGAGGGCAGCGGGGAGAGGGAGAAACTTGAGACCCAGGATTCACAGATGAATATATGGAAGTCCACCTGAGTGGTTGTTCTTTGTTTTTTGTTTTTGTTTTTGTTTTTAAGAATAGGGATATCTAACAGGAGCATGCACTCTGGTGGGTGCTGCTGGGCCCCCGTGGGTGGTGGTAGCCTTTAGATTCTGTCCTGGGTCCTGTTGGTGCTCCTCAGAGGTCCCTCCCTCCCTACAGTCTCAGCTCCATCTGTCTGCCCACTATGCCCCATGACATTACCACTGTCTCCTGACCACGCCCCATGACAGTACCACTGTCTGCTGACCACACCCCGTGACGTTGCCAGTTCAGACCCCTGGTTGCACCCATGCAGCTGTGTGATGGGCTTTCCATTTGGATGTGTGCACAAAAACAGTGCATGGCAAACTGAACCAGTCTCTCTCTACTCCTGCGGGGGTGGGAGGTGGGTGGGTGTAATTCACCACATTTCCCACGCACTCTTCTAAATTCTCCAGATATTTCAAGAATCTGCCCACTTTTCCCTGTCTGTGCTGCTGCCCCCTTGGTCTGGGCCACTGTCACTGCTCGCAGAGATAGCAACCGTGCCCCGTGGATCGTCCTTCCATTCTCTGTTGTGCTCAGCAGCCAGAGTCATCCTTCTAAAATGCACTTCTGCTCATGTGGCTCCCTGCTTACAATCACTGAATGACATCTCTTTCCTCTTAAAAAGAGTGCAAACTCTATGCATGGGATAAAGGCCCTTCTTGTGGCCGTCTATCTCCATCTCCCCAGCTTTCCTCCCAATCTCCCCCACCTCTCCAGGCTCCAAGCCTGGGTCCTGCAGTCATTCCGAGTCTGGTTCTCTGGCTCTCCATCCCCCTCAGCCCTGCCATCACCCCCATGCACCTGCTAGCCCCCTGCTGGCCTTTCAGGTTGGGGCCTGGCGGTCCCTTCCCCTGGGAAGCTCTCCTCACTGGCCTTTTGCTTGCCCCTCTCTGTTCCCATTGCTCATTCTCAAGGGCTGGGCTGTCTCACCTGCCGCACCTGCAGGACCCAGCCTAGGGCCTGGCTGATGTATTTAACCATCAAAGGAGCCTTTCTTACCCTCAGCTGTGGCTCAGTGCTCTCTGGAGGAGAATACTGACAGCTTTGGGTGGACTTCTGGCTGCAGGGGGTGGTGAGGAGACGATGCTGGGAGTTCAGTTGACCCAGCTGAGGTCTCCCCATCTCCTCCCCATAGGGTCTGAATCAACTCTCTTGACAAGCCAAGAAAACCACGAAATCTCTCTGGACCATGTACCAGATATCTCCCTGATGTGTTTGGAAGGTTGAAGTACACTTTCCTGGCATGAGCAATAGTTCCCCTTAATACATAATGATGCCTGTCTCTTAGGAAAGGAACCCCTCTTTTTATATGAAACAGTGGGGTGTTCCTTAAGGTACCCAGAAATACTTAAAACGACCCTAAACTAGTCTGTATTTTGATTCAGAAGCTTGACCTGATTTAGACACTTAGAACTGGTTCTATCTCTCCTTTAAAAGTTATTTGGAGTAAAATGTTTGCGTTTTTTAAAGTTGTGTGGTTAAATGGCCCCTTTTCTATTTTTTGTTCCATGTGAAGAGGTTGAGTTCTCCGTCTTCCCTTCCAACATATGCTTTTAAAAATGGATTCTCTGTGGTAAAGACTGTTAACTTACTGGCAGGAACAAAAAGAAATGTTTTTAAAATCCCTAGAAAGAACTTAATAAATATAAGGACTCCAGGGAGGGAGGGAGTTAAAGGTCGATGTATGTGACTTTTTTTCCTGTCCCCAAAATGAAGAGAATGAGCTTTTAAATGCAGTGCCTCATTTTTATGGGATTGTGACCCTGAGTGAATCCCTTTAGTGGTGGATGTGGGACCTGACGTTTGCTTTTCCAACAATTTAGATAGGCATTTGTTTTTATTGTTGGTCATTGTAAGAATTCCAATGAATAGAGAGATCTCAGGGGCAAAATCAATTTGCTTTTCCCCTGTGTATTTGTTAGTTTATAGCACCTTCCAATTTCCTTTTATTTTTAAAGATAGAAATTGCCTTTCGTCTTGCTGGGTGTGCTTATTCGTGGAGATCAGGGAAGAAGTTCCCTTCCTTTCTCCCATAGCTCTGTAATTGGAAATTTGGTAACTGCACTAAATTTTAAGTTTTGGCATTCATGTGGAGCAGCCATCCATCTGCTGGCAAAACACACTGCCCGGGGCTTTTCATGAAATCCCTTAATAGTCCTGAACACTAATAATATTTATATACATTGAGATGAGGCAAAATTTACAGCGGGCTTCTGGGGCTGGCTCCAGGACTCTCTAATCCTGAACTTCCGCGGGTTCTCCTGCCTGCCTCCCAGAATCCTCACAGATTGTGCAGCAGCCAGGGAGGCACTGGCTTTCTTCCCTGGAGTTTGTCCTCTAGCAAACAGTCACCTTTCTCCCCTTCTCCCCATCACACCCCTTTTTTATTCCCTGCAAGTACCTGATACATGTTTGTGCACAGTTGCATCCTGTAACATAAAAGATGTGTGACCCCTTTAAGAGGAATCATCCTGTCTGTAAAGAACAGGATTTTACCTAATTTAAGCTTTACTGAAATTCCTTCTGAAGTTGCTTCCATCGCTGAAACTAAACCCTAATTCCCTAGCCTGCGTGCTGCTTGTGGCAAGGACTGACTGACCATGCAATTCCATGTAATGTACCCCTTTGGGGGAGGGGGGTTCTCCATGGACCACTGCCCAGAGATGCTGTTTCCAATGGAATGGGGAATGGAATGCAAAATGTATCTACAGATACTTTGGTATTTTATTCTTTCTTATACTGAAAATGCCCACCATTTACATTTAGGTATAACTGACTCCAACCAAGCAAGTGCACGGTGTTTTTTTTCTATTCCTCTAAACACTTTTCAGTTTTTAGTATTACATTAATAGCTTTTTGATATAGATACCTGCTACTCATCATTTTATATCACATTTTATTTAAATTGTGAGCAAGGAAAAGGAGGTTTTGCAAGCAGATATTGGTCCCAGTTAGTCTCTGGTGATGAGTGTAAGATTCTTCATCAGTTTTCCTTTCTCCGGTCACAAAGCATGGTGGTGGCCGATGGCTGGAGAGCAGCCCCTGGGGGACTTCAGTGCTCTGAATGAGATGTGTGCTTAATACAGTTGGTTCGTGCTGATGAGAGCGAGACTGTGAACATGGCTTCTACAGCTAGTTTCATTTTAACCATGGGGACCTTGGATCTATTCTACTACATGAACTTTGTAGGGACGACATAATATCTCTCCTCTTGCCTGAGCCCTCTTCTTTTAGCTCTGTCCCTTCTGGTCCTCATACTCTCAGTGCTGCTTCCTGATGGCCTTTCTAAGATAAAGATCAGACCATGTTGCTTTCTTTCCTGCCTAAAATCTTCCATGATGCCCATCTTCTACCAATCGGTCTAAACCCCTCCGAAGGTTTGTCAGTACTCTCTGAGCTGCCTCCCCCCATCACTTGTTCTTGGACACTCCCTCCCCTTCTTCATGAGCACCCAGTCCTCCCACTGCAGTGACTCGATTGCTTTTATGCACATTTACATGTGATTCTGTGTGTTAGTCTTTATTCGTAAACTCCTCCTCTTTCAGATCCAGCCTCAACACCTCTGAGAAACCTTCCTGGATGTCCAGGTGCCCAGGGCATGCTATGCACCACCACACACTCCTGTGCTTACCTGGCGTATCGTCCATTCCTTAAAAACAGGGTCTGGCACACAGGTGCAGCACACACTGAATAAACAGTTGCTAAATGGATCATTAAATGAAGGATAGGTGGGCTTACGTCCTCTTGCTTTTAGTTTAAAACCCTGAACTGAGGATTCACAATGTTATTGTTTCTTTAGATCCTGAGCCTTGAAGTTACCTCCATAATGGATATATTTGAACTTAAATAGTCATTTAATCTGTGCAGTTATTAGATCAAGTGTGAGATGTGAGAGTAGAGTGTGTGTGTACATTTACTGCAAATATGCCAGGCTTGTAAATTCAAATTGGTGTTATCAGCTTCTAGATGATCCCCTTGGTAGACCATCTGTGTATTTCTGTGTTTTAGGAGCTCTTACAACAACATACTTTTGTGATGTGATTAGACATAGTTACTCCTTGTAATTTTGGGGGGGTATATTAGTTTTTGTAAATAGCCAGAAATCACTGAGAGGCAATTCTGATCAACAAAAATGACATAAACCAACAGGAACAGTCTTCGTCTTTGCTTATACAAGTGTCTGAAGGCGTATCTCAGTTGGGATTTGTTCAGCTGCATTTAACAAACAGCAAGTACTTAAACAAGATACAAGATGACTTCTTATTCATGTAAAGAAGTCTAAAGGTAAGCAGTCCGGGATTAGCCTCCTGGCTACACAGTCAGGAAGGACCAAGTTCCTTTTTTCTTGCTCCACCATTCTTACTGGGCCACCCCACGGTCCAAGACGGCTGCTTGAGATTCACGCAGTATGCCTGCATTCCAGCCAGCAGGGAGGAGGAAGGGTGTGCCTCCCTCTGTTTCAAGGACTCTTCCGGGAAGATCCATCCAAAAAGTCTGCTTACGTTTCCCTGGCTAGAACTTACATTACTTCTAGCTTCTCTTGTAAGCTAGCAGGCTGGGAGATGTACTATCTAGCTGGGTGACAAAATGCCCAATTAAAAGTCAAGGTTCATTACCAAGATAGTTAAGAACAAATAATGGAAGGCCACCTATTGTCTCAGCTAAAGGATGAGTTCAAAGGAGAAAGTTGCAGAATTATTTTAAGCTTGACAATATCACAAGAATTTGTCTGTTTCCTTAGTGTTGACAATATTCATTTGAATGTCCGAGTTCTGATACCTGTTATTAAATGGACCTGTTTACAGTAAAAATAGGTCCTCCTAGACACAGCTGGTGGATCTGTAAATTGGTACAAAGTTTCCAGAGGACAGTTTGACCCAGCATGGTCAACTCTGGAAATTGATTCTACTGAAGTAATTAAGAATTCTCATGAAGATTGAGTGCTTATTGTAATAATAAAATGTTGGGAATAAATGAAATGTCTAATAGCAGGAGACCGATAGTAACTTACCGTACACTATACTCTGGGGTACAATGCAGCTGTTAAATGATGGTGGAATTCACAGTATGTTATGCCAAAAAGATGCTTTCAGAATGGCTTGATCCTTTTATTTAAATAGGTTTCTCTATTTATATGTGCATGCACACATTTAGGAAATGATCTGAAAGGGTCTACATGAAGGTATTGATAAAGTGATATTGTGAACAGGTAGACTAGATATTCTATATATATTTTTTTCTTATCTATGATCTCTGATTTTTTTAAATCTTTTTTTTTTAACTACAAGGAAAAGCAATAATAGAATCTTCACTAAATAATGCATGTCAGAGGCAATTATACATATTTAAATAATTTTGTGTTGTTTTCTAACTTAAGGAAAAATGAGGAAGTGGATAATGCAAACCAGATTTCATATTTTGTTGATTCACACTTTATCTGCTAGTAAAGCTAACAGCCCCATAGAGTGTGATCATTACAGCATTGCCATGGAAATAAATGCCAGCTCATCTATTTGGGACATGAATTGTGCATCTCTGGTTTTCAGACTCTGTTTTCACTTAACTTTAGCATGGAGGGGCTCAGAGGAGATGGGTTTTGATATCCTGTGGACCTCTGGGCTCGAGATACTACCCACCCACCCACCTTCCTATATTTGAGAAGATGAGGACTTCTCAGTGATATATTAGGACGTGTGACTAAGTTAGTATCATCACTTACTGGGAGTAAGAACCTTTGATATGATACAGGCAGACACAAACTTTTCTAAAGCAATTTTGTCAACCTGAATGTCAACCTGAATATCATCTTTACTGTATTCTGGGTTAATCATTTTAAAAAATAAATGAGCCTTTGTGCACACTAAGGCTTTTCAAGATATTTCAGTAGGGAACCTATTCCAAATGCAGATTGAGCAGAGCATATAATGCCTTCTAAAGATATAATAGACTCTACTGTTCTCATAGAGCATCCACAGTATCTCACATGCCTCAGGCATCCGTCCAAGATGGGTGTTATTACCCTGTTTTACAGATGAGAAAAGAGAGGATAAAGGTCAAAGAAAGTAATGACTCATCCAAGGGCAAACAGTGAAATAGGAGAGGCTGGATGGTAAACCCTGCTTGCCTGACTCGAAATGCAGAGGATCTGCTCTCTGCCTTAATGCAATTGTGAATATGCAATACTGTCATTTCAAAGCCAGCGCCCGGCAAGTTTCCATTTGGGGGTTGCACGTGTGGTTGGTGGGTTGGTGGGCTGGTGGATGGGTTGGTTGGTTTGCTCTGGGTGGAGCGATCTGGAGCTTCTGGTGGCAAAGGAATGCGCCTCCACTGCTGGCCATTGATGGGTCTCACGCGCCGCTTGTCGCCCACAGTGTGCCCGAGCGCGTGCGGGAAGCGGGCGTGCACGGAGAACCACGAGTGCTGCCACCCCGAGTGCCTGGGCAGCTGCAGCGCGCCCGACGACGACGCGGCCTGCGTGGCCTGCCGCCACTACTACTACGCCGGCGTCTGCGTGCCCAGCTGCCCGCCCAACACCTACCGCTTCGAGGGCTGGCGCTGCGTGGACCGCGACTTCTGCGCCAACATCCCCAGCGCCGAGAGCAGCGACTCCGAGGGCTTCGTGATCCACGACGGCGAGTGCATGCAGGAGTGCCCCTCGGGCTTCATCCGCAACGGCACTCAGAGGTCAGTGGGGGCCCGGCGGGAGCGCAACCCCCCTGGGGGACGCGAAGGTCGGCTGTGCCTGGGGCTCCACCTGTGGGGGGCCCTGGGGAGGTTGACAGAGGAGGGTCTACTGGAAAGAACTACTCTGACCTAAACTTGGGATGACTCTAGGAGCGATTGGCGATTTTTTTTTTTTAACTTTGGTTTGGTTTGGTTTGGAAGTGTACTTGCCTGACCGTTTGAAATTAAGTACCTGACTTGCTGGCTCAGGTACGGGGGATCACTGTCTCCCTATTCACTTGCCCGGCTGCCAACCCAGCAGCAGGACAGTGGAGGGACTGGAGATGAAGTTTTCCCACCCTCAGTGCTACTCAGCACTAGCCGGGTGAAGGCTTTGGGAATACAAGAGGAAAGACCATGCAAGGCCCACCGGCAGCCTTGAGGCAGCAGCAAGCCTCAGACATCTCTTAGCACACGCTCCTGCCCTGCAGTTGAACTCACAGCCACTAAGAGCGAGCAGTAGCTTAAAGTAACCTATATTTTCCATTAACGCCTTCTATACACACACACACACACACACACACACACACACACACACACACACTCACACACACACCCTTCACCCTCCCTCCATTTTCCTTCCTGGACTTTGGGACTTCTCTTGGGAAGCAAAAAATTCCTTACAGCAAATGGCATCTGTCCTGTGCATGCCAACTGGACTTCTGTAAATTTGTCATTGGTTTTAAGTTTTTGAAAAAGCAATGCCAGCATTGTTACAAAATATAGGCCTATATCCCTGGAAACAAAAAGAAGACTGGAGATTTGAGGTTGCTGTTCCCCTGTGTGGAGCAGAGCAGAGGACTGTTAGGAGAGAGTAGTTCTGTTGTAATGGGCCAAACACCTCCTTTACCATTAGCACCAGAGGAACCTTCCATTTCTAGGTTCTTCAAAATAAAACTGTTCTACAAATATAAAATACCATTGGAAAAGGAAACATTAACTTTGACTATAACGTGTAACTTCCCCTCCATTTGCTGCAGTCTGTTTCTGCAAAACGCATCAAGCAAGTCTTAGTAAAGGGGAGTCTGTTTCCTGTGTAATATTTGGAGAGGTTGCTCCTTCCGTAGGCTTAACTTCAGATCAAAGGTAAAACACACATTACTGCAAAATATTAGGTGTAGAACAACTTTTTGCCTGTCGCCATTTTTTTATAACCATTGTAATAGTAAAAATTACTTTAAAATGGTAAACGTGGCAAGGATGCCAATGAACCATAAAGTATACATAGTCCACCCAAAATAAGTCTACTACCACTTCTTACTCACATTTTATTAGCAGTCTGAGAACTTAAAGAGGCTTTGCCAGTGCCCGGGGCAGTGCCCAGAAGCCGGGTAAGGCTTAGCCACAACTCCTCCCCAGCGGAGGGGGTTGAGAGGGGGCAGCTGGTGCAGGACCTGGGGGTAAGAGCTTCCGTGTCCTGCAGGTGTGTTTCTAATGATGTCTGGAGGCACTCAGGCGTTCGCAGCTACCAGAGGACTGGGCAAAGTGGGGGCGCTGTGCACTGTGACAGTTTCTCCTCGTATAGTTCATTCTTCCAAGAACTGGACAGTTACTTTTCCCACCCGTGCTTACAGTCTGTTCAAAGCTACAGTTCTGCCTTTTCCATTTTAAAATAAAATGCCATCAAGAGCTAATGAATCCCCCTCTCAGCCTTTAAGGCCTATTTGACACTTACTTTAAAAATATTTATTTTTTTAATGCTATTTATACCCTCTCTGTACCAGAATGGATTGGAAGAAGCTTAAACTATAAACATGTAATCAGAGCACTTCCTTAGAAAAACATTTTTTAAGTGCTAGGTGATTCCTAGACATTTTAAGAAAAGCGTTTGGTTCAGAAATTGCTATTTGAATAAAATGTCAGGGGGCACTAAACATACACTTAACTTGTGACCCAGAAGTTACACTCCTGAGCATTTATCCCAGAAGAATGAAAACTTACGTTACACAAAAACATGTACACAGTTGTTCATAGCAGCTTTATGTGCAACAGCCCGAAACTGGAAACAGAGCAGATACGCCATGATAGTTAAATGGCTGAGCAAACCCTGATCCATCACAGTGTGGAATATCAACCAGCAATAAAAAGAAACTGTTAAAACACACAACAACACGGAGGGCTCTCATGGACAATATGCTGTGTGAAAAAAGCCAGCCTCGCAAGGTCACACACTGTACGATGACACGTATATAACGTTCTCAAAACAACAACCTCAAAGAGATGGCGAACGGGTCAGTGGCTGCCGTGAGTTCAAAGGCGTGGGGACAGGGTGGCTGTGCTGTGGCACAAGGGAGATCTTCGGGGGGGTGGACTAGTTCTAGTTGTGGTGATTACACAGGTGATAAGTGACACAGACTTAGACACGAACGTTGCACCCCTGTTTGTTTCCTGGTTTTGATATTACATTGTCATTCTGTAAGTTGGAACCACTGGGGGAACCGGGTGGAGGGTGCACAGAAAACCTCTCTGCACTACCTTGGCAACTTTCTGTGCATCTATAATTGTTTCAAAATAGAGAGGTTTTTTTAAAGGGTGGTGGGGCATTATATGCTATGTAGGTAAATTAGAAGCAATCAAAGACCAACAAAAAGTGCTTAAGGGAAGCTGCTACCCATTCTAGAAATGAGAATGTTGAGTGTGATGTTGCAGAAAGAACTCACCACTGCTCTGGTTGGCCCAGTTCCTCTGGAAACCTTGCCTCCTGTTCTCTCAACGTGAAATAGGAAAACAGCAGGGAACTTTACCTATAAGCTTTTAAACAAAGCCCTTCATCTTTGCCTTAGATACGCAGTAAAGTTTAGTGGGAGGAGGGGCTTCCATGCAAAGAGCTATACACCGTTTAATATTTTTTCACTTCATGAAATTTGAAAGATCATTCAAGAATACTCATGTGAATAGCGTGACTCTCTCTCAGTTCACCATCCTATTACACACATACCCCAGAATGTTGTATCATTTATTTGTCTGGAAATCGACCCAGCCTTCTGATCCTTGGTCTGTGGTTCGGCAGCTGGATTAGCGTTTTGTCCACTATTCCCTAAATAAGGATGGGTAAGCCAGAAAAGTGCCAGTCCCACTCACTGGTCCCTGACTCTTGGTGGTTTGTGGCATGTTCAAGATTGCATCTGAAATAGGAGCTCATTACAAAGAAATGGAAGTTCCTTGTTTTTATTGAGTATGCAGCGAAAACAACATTTGGATCAATTTACAGGTTTCTGCCAAACATTGTCAAGAAATTATTTCAGTTGTGTTTTAGCAGGAAAATAATGGGTCTGTGCTATACCACATGCCTTTCGGAATTCCTCACTGGGTTTTGCTGGGCATCTGGCTGGGGGGGTTAGATTCCTGTTCATGGCAGAAATACTGTTCTCCCTTGACTGTCCCTGTCCCCTCTCCCAGAGACTCCTCCAGGGTGCACTGGCAGGGGCCACGACATCAGAGAACAGTTCCGTTTTTGGGGAGCCCCCAGTGCTTCCTTTTGGCAAGGCTGTTTCTCCCACGTGGGACCAGCTGGCTCACTAGCCACAGCCTATGATACACACATGCCTCAAGGATGTATCATGTGTTTTGTCTGGAAACAGGCTGCACGATTTTCCTTGGTAGGCAGTTTCTCCTTTTGGTTGCAATTTGAGTGGCTTATCCTGGGTAGGTTTGGGGATGCAATACAACGTGAACACTTCCAACAGTTGTTTTTTGTGATGTGTACTGTGAAAACACCTAGAATAGAAGCATATCTTTACAATTTTTTTTTTTTTAATGCAAGGAGACAGACTCAGCTCTCTGTGTTTTTGGTTGGTTCTTTATCTTCAACAGCATGTACTGCATCCCTTGCGAAGGCCCTTGCCCCAAAGTCTGTGAGGAAGAAAAGAAAACAAAGACCATTGATTCAGTCACTTCTGCTCAAATGCTCCAAGGATGCACCATCTTCAAGGGCAATCTGCTCATTAATATCCGACGTGGCAGTAAGTATTCCGTCTCCCCGGAAGAGATGGCTGGATCTCCTGGTTTTCTTTTGTTGAGGCTTTTCCTACTCATCCGTGACTCACAACTAAAATATGGGTCTAGAAAAACAACATGGTGCGTAAGCCTTGTGCTCAGTGCCCCTCCTTTGAGCTTCCCTCAGTGATAAAAAAGGCAGATCGAAAGGCAGTCCATTTTTCAGCCGTTGGCACAGTGTGTATTTCTACAGAGGGTCATCCCTTGTCTTTCTTAAGTCACACCTTACATAGGAAGTGCACGTCCCAGCACATGCAAACTCCAGAAGAGACCAATGGATCAGAGGTGTGACTCAGCCGTCTCCAGCTGGAGCCAAGTCCACAGAGCTTTTAAGTCCAGAGAGTTTTGGTTACTTGGATATATTGAAGACAGTGAGCAAGTGGAAGAATTTAATGATATCACTTTAAAATTGTATTAAGTCCAAATTTACTTCTGAGAGCCGAAAAGATACAGGAATATATATGTCATCGTGCATTGAACGCTTCTGGTCTCACCCTCTGTAGGATCCCTGTTGTTTGCAGTAGATGACATTCCTAGCTGCTGCCTTTGTGTGAAACACTTCCTGTTGATTTATTTGGTGAAATTTTCACTTCTGGTCTGTAATTGACAAGGGCTTCTAGTAATGGTGCCTTAAATTCACCTCCACTGGGGTCACTTGGTGAAGGTACTAATAATTTTATAAACTAGAATAAACATAGCAAGAAGACCTTCAAATTGAAAGGATTGTTTTTCTACATCCTTTTGTGAAGGAAATTTTATTTTACATTCTGAGGGGTGAAAATGACTTCTTCTGTGCATTTGCTTTTCCTTAATACTATTTTTGTACGAGTGAGCTATATTCTTATGGTTTAGAGATGGCAGAAACAAGTTTTTTTCCTTAGTTCTTTTGAATTTTTTGGTCTCTCTTGATTTTCACCACACCTTACACCTCTCCACAACAGGGGTAACTTTGTTTCCACCCAGCTATGAATTTTCTTACCTTCATGGTATTCTGACGTTGTGTTCTTTTTGCTCTTCCTGGATTTCTTAATTTTTAAAAAGGATTTCCTTGTTCCCTAGAACATACCCTTTAAATGC
The DNA here is from genome assembly GCF_036321535.1 of Camelus dromedarius. Classification (NCBI taxonomy): domain Eukaryota; kingdom Metazoa; phylum Chordata; class Mammalia; order Artiodactyla; family Camelidae; genus Camelus; species Camelus dromedarius. Next base: position 7,624,247 of record NC_087464.1, read on the forward strand.
CCAAACCTTCTTTTTTTCTTCCTGTATCCTCAAGATAAAAATTTAATCCGTGAATTAAATCCATGGAGAAGTATAATTTAAGAAGGAGTTGGTACATGTTTATGCGTGGTGATGAAATGTGCCTTCCAGCTTATGGCCAGTGCAAGAAATTGGTTGGACATCTCATTGGAAAGGACACTCCTCAGCCTTGATGAAAAGGCATGATTCCTGCCCTACGTTTAAAATTCAGAGTCTTTTCCTTGAAACATCAACTGCAGGCAACCTCTAGTCTTTACAACTTAAATTTCTCCTTCATTTGTCTTGGAAAACCATTAAACTGTACCTTGAACATAGGGCCTTACCCCAGAGGGCAGTAGCCTTATTCTTTGAAGTTTATCAATTGAAAGCAAAATAGAACCTTTTATTAAATAAGCCTTCACAAATCAGACACAGTAAAATTCCATTAGTGGAACTACATTCAGTACGTAAGAATCTGTGTTATCAATCTGGCATAAGTTGAACCGAAGTTTATGTTTTTCATTTGATACGGAAAAAACGATGGGCTGCAAAGTTCAAGGAAGTACACTGTTTCTACAGCATGTTGTTTTTACACATCTGTAGCCACGATCTTCCCAACTGTTTTCTACCTCTGAGAATCATAAAGGTGTACATTATAGAAAACTTAGAAACACAGAAAGGAGTTTTTAAAGATCACCTGCCAATAACCATCATTAACATTTCGGTGTGCTTTCTTCCAGTCTTAGTAAGATGGAATCTTTAAATAAAGACCCCTGTATCTTAGGAACTAGAGATGGAGCAAAGGCAGTTCCTAACAAGACTGAGAAATTGTTGTCCTTTAGTCATGCCCTTGTGCTGTGAAGGCAGTGCTGTCTGTTGACAGAGTGTATTCTGTTCCCTAGATTTTCTGCCTTTGCTCATTGGTAGTCTGGTATTTATGATTTTACATTCTGTTAATCAGCCTGGGAGCTGCAGTACCCAGCCTTCTAGAAACTCTCCTTCCCCTGCCTTGGGGGCCTTTCCCGGGGTGAGATTTTTGAATGCTAAGTTTAGGGCAATACATTTTTGACACGGGGTGGGGGTCCAGTGAGGCCTGAGCATCTCAGTGGCACCAGCAAAGCAAGACCCGCACTGAATTGCTCTCCACACGTGCTTGTGAGAAGCCAGGTGTGTCCCCCTGTGACATGACCCCCCTCTGACCATAGACAACATCGCTTCGGAACTGGAGAACTTCATGGGGCTCATTGAGGTGGTGACGGGCTACGTGAAGATCCGTCACTCCCACGCCTTGGTGTCCTTGTCCTTCCTGAAGAACCTGCGCCAGATCCTAGGAGAGGAGCAGCTCGAGGGGTAAGTGCTCCGAACAGCACGCGCTTCCTTTCTCCTGATGCAGAGTGAGCTCCGTGCTTCTAGAGTTCTCCGTGTCTGAGGTAAGAGCCCTCTCCTGTTGAAAAGAAGGAGTGAACGTGACAGTGATGCCAGGGCGCCCTGAGTGACAGCCGCCTCCTCAGTCTCCGCCCTCAGGACTGCGATGTGGCCCGTCTGTCAAGGGCTGCGTGTCTGACCGTGGCCAGCAGAGCAGCAGACAGGGGTGCGGTGGGGGCTGCTTCTGCCAGAAGCACCAGGAATGGGTCTCAGGTGCTCACATCTCCATGAAATCATCACTTCAGGACTCTCGTCTGCCTCAGGGTCCTGTGCCCTTACACCTAAAAACACCCCATCTTTTAAAACGTGTTGGAACATCAGAGCTTTGGAGGCCTATGAACAGTTTGTTTTGTTGCAAAGAAATCGTGATTCACAAAATTGTTTCTATCGATCAGCTCATAGGATTTGCGCTACTGGTAGAGGTTCTGCCTTCTGCAGCGATGTGCTGTGCGGAAAGGGTTTTAAAGGAGCTGGAGGCGCCTCACCACAGGATGCATGAAAGCTGGTGCTTCCTGCACGCGCAGTCTCTCTCCAGCGCTTAGCCCGCTGGTGCCTCTGCACACGTACGTCTCTTCACAGGCCCCCTTTTAAATACAGCTCTTGCCTGGCTTTAAGCTAATTCTTTGAAATCAAAGGAGACATCCATTAATGGGTTAATTCCTTCTAAAGAGAATTTGGGGAAATCATTTAGGAAAGCAAGAGGTAGGAAGGTCGTGGGAAAGGTTGTCCTTGCTGATTTATCTGCCCCAACTGGATAAAGTTACCACACAAGGGTTTCCTTACAGCCTTCCTGCTTTTCTCAGACTAACTCTTGGTCAGTCTGAAATTCTTAAAATTCCATCATCTGATACAGCTACAGAGAGAGGGCAGCTCCTCATTCCATCCTTGAAAAGCACCCTGTCCTCCCCGCTGGGAACGCAGATTCTTTAGAAAGACCTCTTTCTCCTGGTGAATCCGTGGAGGCCGCAAAGCCACACCCAGCCCCAGAGGGTCCTGGGTCACCTGCATGGCAGGCTGAGGCTCTGCCAGCTATCCCTTTAAAAATTGTGAGTCACCCTGTTTCATACATGAAACTTATATTGTACATCAACTATACTTCAATAAAAATAAATTTTAAAAAAAGAATTACACAAAATGAACTTTAAAAAGAGCTAATCTTTCACTCAAACCTTAAAAAAAAAAAAAAGAGGAAAAGATGGGAAGAGTCAGAAGGAGGAAGAGAGGAAAGGAAGGTGATAAATAAAGATCAGCAGTGCCTCAGGGAAGGGACGGGCATGCGCCCTGGGGCATGAGAAAGGGCCAGACAGCTGATTAAGACCATCAGACCAGACTGGCTTCCCAGGAGAGGTGTCTTCTGAGCGAGGCCTTGGAGGGCTTCTGGAAACACTCAGCAAGCAGAAAGTGACGAAAGGCATTTCAGGATAGGGCGGCAGCAGCAAAGGCGACAAGTTGGGGCTTCCTGGGACCTGTCTGACAAACAGTGCTGGAGAGGTAGGCGGTGGTGAATTATGTAAGCTGTTAGGCGCCCAGGTGTGGAGGTTGTAATTGAGACAGGCTGTGGGACCTGTTCAAATAGGAAGTTGAGTTACAGGAGGGTTAGTCGAACATTGCATTTCTGTGTGCTTTTGATATAAGCCAAGATAACTTTGATCCCAGGGGTTCCCCGACTTTGTTATCCATTAGAAGCATCTAATGATGCTTTTAAGAAATAAGTGCTTCTCTAAAGATTCCCAGGCAATTTTAATGTGCAGCAAAGATTGGAAACCACTACTTTATCCCTTTTTTTCTTTTTCTCTTAAACAGATCCCTGAAGCATTTTGATTTTTTTTTTTTTTGCCTAAATATTTTCTTGCCACACTGTTGCCTTGAAGTACTATTTTTCTTGTACCTCTCATAGCCAACGGGAACCTAAGTAAGTGCTTCCATTTGGTTCAATGGGATGAAAGTTTTGTAGCCTTTTGTTTCGATGGAGAACAAGTTCACAGTTCAGAGATCCTTTGTATGAGTCACCCTTAGCTTTACAAACTGGAACTGAGTTCTGCCTCCGAAGATCTCCTGAGTAGCCAAGACCACAGAGTTAAGTCCAAAATGTGAAATCCAAGAATATTACCTGGAGTAGCGCTCTTAGTTTTCACTCAGAATGAGCTGCCATCTGATTTCCAGGCTGGTGATGGATACAGGCAAAATCACATCGGAACAGGCAGCAGGACTGTTGGTCTCTGAACAAAGAGACTGGATGACATAGGCAAGAATCCGGATGGCCAGGGTTTCCTTGAGCACATTACTCTGTGTAATGTCATGTGTTTCTAGAGCAATAACCTTAACCATTAAGGTTAGACATTGAGAAAATCAAGGTTCTTCTATTCTGGAAGGAAGTGGATTTTGGAATACATGTGTACAAGATTTCTATGAAATAGCTAATTTTTAAGCCCTTGAATAAGAAAGAGGATATATGTTATGTGGAAAAATTCCCTTATCTGAATAACCTTATTTTGTGATAGCATCAGATAAATAAGGAGTTAAAATTTCAAATTCTTTGGTGCCATCAAGGATTGTTGCCGTGAAAAGAATAAGAGGAGGTGGAGGTGGTGGGTTACAAGAACTGGAGTTCTTGGATGCATTTAGGCACCTCTGCTTATGTTCCTCCCCACGCACTTGACTTTGTGCTTTATTCTACCTTCTTGCAACTCTAAGATTAGATTGCAACATGGATGTACTGTAAGACTTCTTTGGGACTTCCAAAAAGTATACACTCAAACTTGTGACTCAGCAGTTCCAAGCTCTACCCTAGTCTCTACCCCAGAGAATTGAAAACATGTCCACACAAGACGTGGATGTGATTGCTCATAGCAGTATTATTCATGATATCCCCCTCAAAAAAAAAAAATCCACTGGAAACAATCCAAATGTCCATCAAGAGACAAATGGATAAATAAAATGTGTCCCGATGGATTACACTGGAGCAATAATGTAACAACACAGGTGAACCTCAGAAACATTAGGCTAAGTGAAAAAAGAAAAAAAGCCAGACACAAAAGGCTACACATTGTATGATTCCATTAATATGTAATTTCTAGAAAAGGCTAACCTATGGAGACAGAAAGCAGATTCGTGAGGGCTGGAGTGGGATTGGAAATTGACCATCGGGAGTAAGGAAATTTGGTGTGGTGGAAATGTTCTGAAACTGCATACTGGTGATGGTCGGACAGCTGTATACATTTACTGAAGCTCATGGAACTGTGCACTTACAGTGGGTGAATTTTTTTGGTAAATAAATTATATCTTTGTAAAGCTGTTTTCAAAACACTCAAAGAGGGAACATTTTCTTTCCAAGTATCTGTTCAGTGCCTAGTGCCGCTTAAATATAAATTCCCACCCTTGAAGAGCCCCGAAGGCTGATGCAGATATTGAATTGAGAAGAGACCGGATGTAGCATAAAGCAGCCCCTTGGAGATGGATTGGAGGCAGCACCTGTGAAAGGGCCAAGTCCTGTATCAGTTGCAGATGGCTTGGATGCTGGAGGCGGCCCCCATGTGCTGGGTTCTGATGCCCTCTAGAGACAGCCAGAAAGAGGATGCGGTGTCTTCTCTGAGAAATGAAAGGGGATGATGATTCTTTTAAATATTTGTCAGCAAGGGCTGGAAAGGAGGGGGAATGCCCCTTCCCGCCCCTGTGGGCTGGAGCCTCACCCTCAGTCCACCTGTCCCAGCCTGGGAGAAGCTGAGTAAATACTTTGCTTAGAGTTGCTGGAGAGAACGTTTAACCCTGGTCTTTGGACTCCCACGTGCAGTGCTCCGAACCCTGGACCTGGGGTGTCCTCTAAGTACCCCTCGAATCTCCAGTACTTTCTTCCCTTTGCTTCCCCTTCCTGCCTGCCCTTCATCAGACTAGGAGGAGAGGTGGTGGTGATGTCAGCTCAGAGGTAGGACAGCCCTGAGACTGGAGCCATGAATAAAACAGGTGTATAATGTGTGCTAGGTGTTCAGAATATTGATGTAGATAATATACAGATGTCCCCCAGGAGACAGCCAGCCACTCTCAACCAACTACATTGGGCTACATATTGGCAGATGGGGCCTACCCAAGTCTACAAAAGACATTTTTCTGCAACCTTGAGAAGGCCAGGAGCCAGGATACCAATATGGATAAAACCCAGGCACCACAGAGCCTGTGTAAGGAACAGAGAAATAAGCAAACGACTTAATTTTTTAAAATATGCTTTGAATGTAAAGGCAGTCAGCTTAGAAACAATTAGAAAATCACATTTACAGAGTAATTGACTTAAACAGCCATTTCCTTTAGGAAACAGTAAAATCTGAGTGTGTGTGTGTGTGTGTGTATGTGTGTGTGTGTGTGTGTGTGTGTGTTGAAGATGTGAAGGCAAGTTTCTGCCTTTTACTATTTCTTAATTCTCACCTGATCCTGGAAGGAGTGTTGGGGGAGCCGGGCCTCCAGCTGGGGTTGGAAGAACAAGAGCAGTATTGGCAGGCAGCTTGTGAATGGCTTGATTATTATTTTGATGAGGGTTTTATTTTTATTTTTCTGATACTTACACCGGCTCCATAACACTTGGGTTTTATTGATATTGGTATCCTGGCTCCAGGCCTTCTCAGTGTTGCTAAAAAAAAAAAGTTTATGTTTACTGTAAAAGATAATCTTGCTTTTCAAAGTGATTAATCACAGACAGAATTTCAGTGTGCCTACCATTCATTTGTCAAATTCCCAATTTATAATTCATGCCTCCTCCCTTGGGGAGAACCATGTTTTGTTCAGAAGGTATTTTCAATGTGGTTCTTTTCCCTGCTAGTGAAATTAATTGACTGAAAAATAAAAAAGCCTCATCCTAGATTGAGACAAATTTGACCCGACCCAGAGGTTTTGTCCCATTTGGCCAACTTGGGAACCTGGGAGCAGCCAGAGCCATGGGGGTTGTTGGTTCTGATGCTCCAGAGCGTCCTGAGGTGGGAACACCCCGTGGACAAGGATGGGCCTGCGTCCACCTGCGGACCCTTCCTGCTGCTGTGTGCCTGCACGCCTCCACCTCCTGTCCCGGCCCAGCGCTCCCCGCCTGCGCTCATGGCCTCGTGTTGCAGAGCCCGAGCCCAGACCCCTCTGGGCCATGTCTTACGTTCCTTTTCCAGCAGATGTATGTGTTGGGGAGTGAGCTCTCACTGAAAGGAAAGGGTTGTTGACTTGCAAGCTTTTGCCGCCTGGTTTGTTGGCCATGAATGTGTCAAGAGGCCTCAAGGTGGGTTTGTGAGGAGCCTGGCTTGGTCTCAGAGGTGTTGTCTTTGGGCTCAGTGGCTCACTGAATTCCTGTGCCAGCAGGACTCCTGCCTCCACCCCCAGCATGTGTGCAGACAGGGCCCAGTGCTCGTGGAGGGGCTGGGCTTCAGGCTGATGGGCCAGATTCTACCGCAGCTCAGTGACTTGTCCTGGGCATTTGTGTCTCTGGCCCTTAAAACCAATAGGAAACTCACATGACACCTGCTCATGCCCCTTCTTGTCGGAGTGAGTAAACGGGGTGACCTGCCTGTGGCCAAGCAGCACATTAATGACACTTCTGGTCCTGGGTCCTCATCTCTGAACTGTCCCATGAATTCCCAGGGAAATGTACAGGCCGGCTTAGAAACACCGTAACTGTAACTTCTGCTTTACTCTACATGAGTGAGACTCAGGCTGAGGACTGACCGGCGGGTGGAGGTCCTGCTAGACGTTCTGGTGTGGGTGTAAGTGAACCTCACCAGGCACGGAGAGGTGCCCAAAGGACAACCAGGGGGCTTCTGTCCGGGCTGTCCTGGCCCTGGAAAGAGGTTTGGAATCTTTTTGCTCTGCTGTTTGTGTATTGGATCCCTGAGTGGGTGTTAGAAGTAGCTCAAAGTGTTGCACTGACTTCTAGACTCAGTTTTTATAGAAGGTGCTGGAGTGAGCCCCAGAAGGAAACTGAGTCTGGGGAGTCAGGGTGGGAAGAGGAGGGATCTGAGGTCCGTGGGGAGCAGACCTGTCAGCACAGAGGACTCAGATGGCGGCTGTGGCCCTGCCTGCCTGGTTTACCAAGGGACCCAGACAGAAGGGTCCTGCAACCCAGGTGTGGGTATGGGTTTCTCTCTCTGGGTGGCCAGTGGTAACAGTTGCTGACACTGGCTGTCCACCCACAGAGGGACAGGACCCATTTCTGACCTGGTGGGCTTGGGACCCCCAGCCCTGCGGTGGTGCTCAGCATCCATTAGAGCAGCGCATCTCCAAGTTTGCTCCCAGCTCCACTGCGTCAGCATCACCTGGGTACCAGTTTAAAATGCAGATCCTCAGCCCATCTAGACCTGCTAATGAGCAACCCCCCTGGGGTGGGGCCCAGCACTCTGAAAATAAGCTTTGTGCATGCTAAACTTGGATTGGACACTGAGTTGCTGTTGCCTGGATGGGTGTCCTGGGGGACTGCCCATCGGGGACCATCTCTCTTCCCTCACCTTCCCCAGGGACTTGAAACTGATTTTGGGGGCTGGGGTGGGAGACCATGAATCTGGAGGAGAGATCCAGCCCAGGGCTGGTCCACCCTGTCCCGTCCTCTCTCCTTCCCCATCATATGCTGCTGACAGCATGGATGGAACTTACCCCCAAGGATAATGGCAGACTCTCTCCAGCAAATATGTACGCTGTTCCGGTTGAGTAGCAGAGCATATCTGTTCTCCTATGGACTGATTTCAAGTGCATTGGACCTACTCTGCTTGAGAGAAACAGCCAGAGACTTTTCTAGGGAATGATTTGAGTAGCATCCTCCAGTGTGAAAAGTATTGTTTGTTAGTAATTGAGGTCATCAAATTAATTAGTGTCTTGTCGATTTCCATATTGCCCTTGAATCCTATTGTTGCTATTGTGAACAGTAACTATCCTCTCTTAGACACTGTTAGTAGCTACATCTCTTAGCAGCAGAGGCAGTGTGTCCTGGAGCCACATGGCGAAGAGGCCCAGTGCAGGGTGGCCGTTGGAAAAGGGCAAGGGTGCTGATGCTGAGTTCTGTACTTCTAGGAATTACTCCTTCTACGTCCTCGACAACCAGAACTTGCAGCAGCTGTGGGACTGGGACCACCGCAACCTGACTATCAAAGCTGGGAAAATGTACTTTGCTTTCAATCCCAAATTGTGTGTCTCCGAAATTTACCGCATGGAGGAGGTGACCGGGACTAAAGGGCGCCAGAGCAAAGGGGACATAAACACCAGGAACAACGGAGAGCGAGCCTCCTGTGAGTGGACCCTCCTCCCGCCCAGACAGCGGCTTCCGTTTGCGCCCCCCCCCCATTTCACATGAGCACTTTGCTCACACGTGTATATCTTCAAAGGTGGTAGCAGGGCAGATTCACGGCAGATTCCTGTTTGTAAATTTTCCGTAGTACCTATTTGTGTGTGCTAAACATTTATAAATAGGTTCTCACTCAGGATATTTTAAAAGAAGTTGCTTACAGAAAACAAGAGTTAAAGGACTTTAATGCTCAGGCACGCTTCGATTATTTTCCGAGGAAGAGCTGGTCCTCTCCAGCCTTGCAGGGAGCAAGCCCAGTGCTCCCTCTCCAGAGTGGAGCGGGTGCCTGAGGACAGAGGTGCTCAACCATGAACACAGGAGACCCTTGGCCACTGGCCCCCTGCCCCTGAACTGGCCTCCCCCTTGCTCCCACCCCAACATGAAAAAGATGGAGAGACCCTGCCTCCCTGGATTGATACTGCTTTTAAAATTTAGATCAGTATAATTATAACCTTACACTGGTTAGATGACTTCTGCTTTAAGGTTTTGCATCTGAGATAGAGCACTTTCCCACCTGGCCTTGTATATAAAACTGCTTTTTAAAATGTTGTGGTTCTGTTTGGCTGGATAGGGCTGTAAAAGTAAATTCTCTCTCCATCACCGATTTTTGATAAGGGACAGGTGTTAGAAAACACTAGACTAATCTATGAGAGCAAGGGTGATTTGCACATGTGCACACAGGCAGGGGGAATCCATGAAGCCATCAGCCTTGGACTTGGTTGTGCTGGTGTCTGGATTTACCTGGCAGACACTCAGGCTGCTCAGGAGGTTTTTGAGGGGAGAAAGCTGGAGGGCGAGTTTAGGAACAGGCGCCTTTTCCCACGCACACCCGCCACAGCCCTGCCCCTCTCCCCGTCTGGACCACAGTAGAGGCGGTGGTAGCCAAGCGCCCTCGAAGTGTTTTGCTCCTTAGATCAGCCAGTCTGACCTGTCAGATTGTGCAAATACAGTAGCCATTTATTTTCCTTTGAGAACAAAATCACATTTCCTCTCTAAATCACCCTTAGCAGGATCTGCAGCATTTTTCTGCTCTCGATCCATCACATTCTGCCGCATAGACGTCTTAGATTTTAGCTGCCTTTAGCCCCTGCTTCACCTGCTGAGTGTGGGTTGGGAGTCGAGGAAACAAGGGGAAAGGACACTTCATAGGAGAGCTCTGGGTCTCCATGAGGAGGCGGTCGTGGGCTCTCCCCTGGTCCTCATCGCCATTTGAATCTGGTGGGGGAACAGAGAGGGCTTGGGGCAGCGTCCCTGTCGTGATACACCAGCAAAGGCTTCCTTCCCATACAGCAGAGAAGGCTTTGCCGAGTGAGAAGGGTTTACCAGGGCTTAAGCCGTTCATGCCAGCCCTGGCCGGGGGCCTCCCAGGAGCTCCTGTGTCCTTCCAGTTCAATACCCAGTTCAACTAAGGAGAGTGCCCTCCTGTGGCACACCTGGTCTGTTACCTGCCTTTGGTGGTTTGACACGAGCAGGCAGATACACACAACCGCAGAACAGGTCAAGGTTCACTCTTCCCGGGCCCCTTCGGGGGGCCACGTCTGAGGAATGAGCAGAGAGATGCGGCCGCCTTGCTCCACCCTGCAGTCCTTCTGTTTCAGGTTAGGAGTCACTCCCAGGTTCACGTCCAGTGCCCCCAGGTGTACTAAAACAAAAGACCGAGCCCGTTGGAGGCCATGTAGTCCAGCGTTCAGGTCCTTGGTAGAAATAAGAAAGCCCCTGAGATGCCCCGGAAGGGACATCACATGTACCGCCAGCTTTGGGGAAGAGGGACACAGTGTGGGGCAGGTGACTTCCCGGACCTGTTGGGGGGAAGGGCCTGTCACTCACGGATGTACCTCTGTGCCCCAGGCGAAAGCGATGTCCTGCACTTCACCTCCACCACCACCTGGAAGAACCGCATCATCGTCACCTGGCACCGGTACCGGCCCCCTGACTACAGGGACCTCATCAGCTTCACCGTCTACTACAAGGAGGCGTGAGTTTCTGCGCTTGGTGACAGCATTCTCTTGGCAGGGCTTCACCTTCGCCCTCTCCTGGCTGTCACGTGACACCCCTCACCACCGTGACAGCTACCAACGACAAACTGTTAGCATGAGGCGTTTCAGTGTTCAGTGGATAATTGGAGGCACTTGAATAAAATGAATCCAAAGGGGAGAACTTGTTTTGTTGGAGAGGAAGGTCAGTCCAAACGTTGATCCCACACTGGGATGGAGGGTGTGGTGGAAATATCATTGCAGCCTTGGTGCCTGCTCACCTGCAGTCCAGGGACTCCCAGCAGGACGCTCGGCCCCCCTTGAGGGGACCCCCAGGCAGGTCCGTCGTGTATTCCGGTCACTCTCTCCGTGGCCCCTCCCAAGGTGCAGCCAGCCCTCTTTCTAGGTCACGAGTCCTCCAAATAAGGGACAAAGACTGGAAAGAGACTGGCCTTCATGTCTTAAACCTTTCAGAACTTCTCCCAGAATCTACTGGGGGATTTCCTTGTGCCTTTAGAGGACACTTGCCTGCGTGGGCAGCCAGGACATCCCTCCAGATGGTGGCTCGTCTTGTTCCCCCTCTTCCTACCTGTGCCTCCTGTGTCCTGGGGGTCCCCCGGGCCTCTCAGTCACCTTCCTCACCCAGGTCCCCTGCCGGGGTGCCTGGCTTCCCCGGAGCTGGAACCAGAGCCACCAGTGGCAGCATCTGGTACCCCTTCCCCTGCTGGACCCGGGGCCCTGGGAGGGTCATAGCTGTGAGGATACAGGATTATCAGGTGTTTAGTGTCCCCACACATGGGAATCACTCATAGTCTTCCATCACGACAACGGAGAGGGGTGTGTTAGTGTCCGTTTCAGAAGCCAGTGGCTGTCCGGCCCTTTCCTCTGAGAGATGTGGAATTCCCAAGCCAGCTACGCCTCTGTGCAAAATAATCCCTCCCCTTTGATGGTCCTCCAGCGCTTTGGCAGTGTCGGCTGGTAATTTCGCCAGGGAGTTGATGCTAGTGTCTGAGATAATCTGGAAACTAAATATTTGAACGTTATAAGATACTTAAGCAATCAGAATTGTTTGTGAGCAAATTAGATTTCGGAAGCTGTATTTGAGAAGCTGTTTTTCTGCAGCAAAATCATCTTCCTCCAAAAGTATTCTTTATCAATAGCTGCTGTTTGCATTAAATGACTGTGCTTGTTTTTTCTTAATGGTGAAAAAAATGCCACAGCCAGAATCGCAGGCGGAAAGTAGCATTTGCATGTATACTTAATAAGGAGCAGCTTTTTTACTCCCGGTAAATATGGAACTTAGTTTTCCTGAGGCAGAGTGTGTGATTCCATAGTGCCTACATAATCGTGGTGAAACCTGGAGTCCAGTGGCTTCCTTTTGTTTTTCTATTAAAATCTAATTGATACTAGTTTTATCTAGCATTCCTGTTAGGGAGAGTGTGGTGTGGGAGGCCCCTGGGGGAGGCTTCTGAGAGCTTTGATGCCAGCTCCCTAAAACACTCTCTGAGCTTCATCCATTGTGTTTCAGACCCTTTAAAAACGTCACGGAGTATGACGGGCAGGATGCCTGTGGCTCCAACAGCTGGAACATGGTGGATGTGGACCTCCCTCCCAACAAGGACATCGAGCCTGGCATCTTACTGCAGGGGCTGAAGCCCTGGACGCAGTATGCTGTCTACGTCAAGGCCGTGACCCTTACCATGGTGGAGAACGACCACATCCGTGGGGCCAAAAGCGAGATCTTGTACATTCGCACCAACGCTTCAGGTATCCAGGCACCGTGCCCACCACTCCGCACTAGCTCCGCTCACTGTCCCTGCTTGTTACAGGACGTAGGCAGAGGTGTGGCAGTGAGCTGGGCCTGTTACCTCCGTCCTGGGCCAGTCTGTCTTTTATGTGTCTATCTCATCAATGTGTGATACTGTATCATGTTTTTTCCCACCCCCAGTACCCTGGCGTCTTCCAGGCCATCTTCTGGACTTCACACCGTCTTCCGTCATTATTCTGACTGTCCTGGATCAATGAGGCCAGGTCCTCCAGGCTGCTGGGCTGGTGTCATTGACCCAGAGTCAGTCCCCTGTGGCTGTATTTGTTGTTTATTTTGACAGTTGGGCCTCTGGGAACTGAAACCACGCTGGGTGGTGTTCCAGTTACCTCCGGCGGCTTGTTGGTTTCTCGTCTTCATTCTGTAGCAGCTAGGGTTCCGAGAAGGTAGACCAAAGTTGAAGAACATCAGTGAACCATGTTGCGGACATTTGAAGTATTCACAGATGACAGTGTGCCTCCTTTTCCCCTGATCTTCAATTTTTTTTTAAACCATCTCATTTCTCAGCTCCAGACTCTGGAATTAATGAAAGCAAACCTTTGTGTATATTTTCCAAGTATATAAAAACCAGTTTAGAGGGAGGGAAACACGTATCATTTTAAAAGGCACTGATAAACGTTCTTTGATGATAGCCATTGTTATAGTGTGTAGGCTGTTTTAAAACACCCGTTAAGCTAGCACAAACTGAGTTTAAATGGCAAAGAGGGTGAGGAAAAAATGTTGGTGGGGAAAACCCCTGTTTCTGTCTCCCCTCCCCTGTTTCATCTCGATGATCCTCTAAGTGGCTACAGTCACATCCCTGACTGTGCAGTGCTTTTATCAGTAAACATGACCCAGGCTTCTGATCCCAGGCCTGGGAAGACGCAGCAGAGGCTCAAAGGCAACAGAATAAGTTTTTCATCCTAAAATTCGGAAGTAATTCATTGTAGCTGGTTTAGGAAAAAATTAAAATCTTTCTGTGTTCTTAAGAAACAGGTTTCCTTTCCCCAAAGGTGGAAAACAAAGCCCTGTACAGATTGAGTCAGTTCGCTCCATTTTGGTCCCTGTCCTTACAAGTGGTGGGGACAGAGAAGGGCTGGTCCATCACCTCAGCCTTTGGAGGACCCCTGCTATTGAAACTGTGTGTTTCTGAAATACTTATTCTAGGAAGCACTCAAGTGGCGAAATATTCAGTAAGTTATGTTTACCGAGAAAAAGTCAGCGTGTCATAACTTCTTCCTAAAGGGTCCTTCCTTAACAGGTGCTCAGAACCTTGTGTATAATAGTATGTATGTTAAGGTTTCACATTTTAGAAGTGGCTTACATGACCACGTTGCTTAAGTGACATACAGCAAAGGTGTCGGTTGCACTTCGGAAAATCTACCGAAATCGGTGCTTTTTTGTGAAGCCAACGAGAGTAAGATTTCAGTGGTCTCAGGATGTGTCTGTTCTTTATGCACCGTCAGGTCTGGGTCTGGGTTTGGGTTTGGGTTTGAGCGGCAACAGGAAGTGAAGCTTGACCAGATTACTATGCTTTGCGGGTAAATCAGTATTCTTTTGCTGGTGACAGAGTCCATCACTTGAAATCAGGGCATTATGTGCGTTCGAGATGTTTTTAAACTGCTTCTCATAGTCAGAACTAGAGCGTCCCATTGCATTGTGACTATAGGACTGGTAGGTTTCCAGGCCCTTCGCATTACCCTTTCCTCCAAGCCCCCCCCCCCCCACACGTGCACACATGCATGAACATACACACTCTCTAGCACCCTTTTGCTTTCCCCGTGCGTTTTGGCTTTTTTGCCATTTTTATCAGAGATTCAATCAGAATCTCAGATGAAATACAAGTCAGTTTAGTTTTACCTTTTGTTAAAACTGCTAGAGTTAAACGTTTTGGAGGATGGCAGTTGTAATACATGAGGAAAAGCCAGTGTTTGAATTAACTGTACTGTCTAAGCCTTCCATTGCAACCCTGGCTGAGCCCCAACCACCTTTTTCCATTTGCAGCCCAGTGATGTTCGTTATCACAGAGTTTACCTGAGAACAGATATTGTCAAGGGAGATTAATACGACGTCAAAACAAAGTTCAGTGTTCATTTTGTGTCTCGGGGTTCACCGCAATTGTCCCATCTGGGTCAAACTTTTGGCTTCTCACGGGTTTGCATCACATTTCTGACAGCTGGGATCTTGGGTTCTTCCCCATTTCTGAAACGTCCTGTGTTCCCCTTTCCAGTTCCTTCCATTCCCCTGGATGTTCTCTCAGCATCAAACTCCTCTTCTCAGCTGATTGTGAAGTGGAACCCGCCCTCTCTGCCCAACGGCAACCTGAGTTACTACATCGTGCGGTGGCAGCGCCAGCCTCAGGACAGCTACCTTTACCGGCACAACTACTGCTCCAAAGGTGAGGGTAAGCTCCCAGCCCCGACACCGCATGTCCCCGTCCCTGGGAGCAGTGCCAGCCCTCGGTGGGGACCCAGCAGCGGTGGTGATTACCGGTGCAGACAGTCCCTCCTTTTCCCCACCAGCCTGTGTAACCTGGCTCTCCTTTTCCGAGCAGACAAAATCCCCATCAGGAAGTATGCTGATGGCACCATCGACGTCGAGGAGGTGACGGAGAATCCCAAGACCGAAGTGTGTGGTGGCGAGAAAGGGCCGTGCTGCGCTTGCCCCAAAACCGAGGCCGAGAAGCAGGCCGAGAAGGAGGAGGCCGAGTACCGCAAGGTCTTCGAGAATTTTCTGCACAACGCCATCTTCGTGCCCAGGTGCCATGTCCTCTGAGGATGACTCCCGGCAGGGTCTGGTGCTTTCTCTCCACCCTGGTGGTTTGTAGGTCAGCAGCCTCATGGCGAGACCCAGTGGCCATGGAGGAGGGACAAAGTAGAGGCTGTGGGCTTGGCTGGGTGGGATTTCTGCACAAAGGACGGCGCTCAGAGCCTGAAGCCTGTCCTGGGATGGGGTGGGAAGAGGCTGGCTGTGTGACAGGTGACAGGTGCAGTTGCCCCCAGCCCCGTGCAGAGAGCAGAAACCACCGGGCCACACTCACAGAAACCAGAGCATGGAGGAGCCGGGATTTAGGCCCTTCCCACTCCTCCTGCAGCCTCTCAGCCTGCCCGAGGAGGAAGGAAGCTGGCTGAGAAAATCAGAGTTGGTTCTGAAAGGGGCCCAACTTCAAAGCATAACCGAGGGCCACAGGCACCCTTGACAAGCAGGTTGGGAAGCAGAGTAGAAGACAGCCTTTAAAGTGAAGAGGCCCCTGCTCCAGCGCATCTGTCTGCTCCAGTCTTTGCTTCTGTCAAGTGGGGATGAAAGTGGAGGAAGGCCCATGTTCAGAGCAGCATTTATTCAAATAGCCAGAAGCTGGGAACAACCCCCATGTCCTCCAGCAGCTGAGTAGATGAACAAATGAGGTCTTTCCAGGCACTGGAATATTATTCAACCATGAAAAGGAATGAGATTCTGAAGCATGGGCTGCAGCATGGATGAACCTTGAGAACATGCTGAGTCAAAGCAGCCAGATATCATGTGATTCCATGGATATGAAATAGCTAGAGCAGGCAAATTCATAGCAATAGGAAGTGAATCAGCGGTTACTAGGGCTGGAGGAGGGGACATGAGTTATTCCTTAATGTGTGCAGAACTTCTGTTTCGGGAGATGTAGAATTTTGGAAATGGTGATGGTTGCACAGCACTATGGATAATCAGTGACAGTGAATTATGCACCTAAAAGGTTAAAATGAAAAAATTTTGTTAAATTTTTTTAGGGGGAACTTTATTTTACCAAACAAAAATTAGTAAAAAAAAAAAAAATAGTAGGGGGACATTCAGCAGGGTGACCTTGTGATTGATGTCTGGGAGAGGAGATGGAAACGGAGTGGTGGCTGGTGGCTCCTTTTTCTTCCTGAAAGATTATCGAGTTTTGAAACAACCTCGTGCCTGAAACCTGGGCAGAGGAGCAGGATTTAAGACCAGCCTTGTACCTATGAGCCCGTGTCCCCGACCCCCACAGCACCCCAGCTGACAGCTCGCTGCCCACGTGTTTTCCAGGAATCACTTATCTCCCAGCCCCCGACCTGAGAGGCACCAGCAGCCCGGAGCTTCTGTTTATTCTGCAGTTGCTCTGCCCTTAAAGGCTCACTGAGGTTGTAGCAACAAATGGTTCTGAAAGAGACTTTTTTCTTTTCTGTCAAGTGACCCTTCTGATATTTGTGTAATAATCAAAGACAGACATCTTACTTTGAAAAATCATTAAAACAGGAAATGAAGACCTTTTAGAACTGGAGGCACCGTTTCCTTTGCAGAATGAAGCTCTTGTCGCTCAGCCACCTTCTGCCCTGCTCTCTCCCCTCCCGCAGTTAAAACCGTGCAACCTCCTGCCCCACCCCGCCTGACCAGTGACATCTGTTCACTGAGGGACGATAGGGCTGCGGCTCATGTATTAGTCCAGATAGTCTGTACATCACGTGTGGTTCCAAGAATCAGAAAGTTTGAGAGCTGGGAAAGAGCTCAAAGATGTTTCAAAACTAGAACCAGGTTCGGTGTCTTGTCCACCATCTGAATTCATTAATGATCCATTTGGGGCTTGGCCCTCCTTTCCCACACTCTGGGGCTCTTTCCCTTCCTGGCATCGCTTCTCATCACAGTCCACCCAACTCCGTGCCAGCAGAGACTCGGCCGGTGTTACTTCTTCCTATGGACACAGAGAAGAGGATGGGTTTCGAGTGTCCCAGGCAGGCTGGGCAGGAGCGGTCCATTTATTCTCCATCAGAGGTGGCTGGTTATGTTGCTGTCTTGTCCCAGTGACCTGCCTGAGGTTCAGGTTGTGAGTCCAAGCTGTAGAAAGGCTTTGCTAAAAACCCTGTAGCTTTCTGTTTATGGTTACAAGGCAGTTCCTTTTTCCCTCATCAGATGTGGATCACAAGATCAGGTGGCATGAGGGCAGAGCTGTGGGTGACACAAATACTATGAATGCCCCATATTCTTGTTGTTGATTCCAAAATAGGTTTCTTCTGTGCCAAGTTACCCTGCTGAATGCGTGTGTTCACCCCGCAGTCCTGACGGCCTCTCTCTGAAATCTAGTCCCCACTTCCTGGTCTCTCTTTCCATAGGACAGATGTAATACTGTAGTTTGCCCATGGTGAGGGGCCACAGTTGATAAAAAACTCATGTGTGTGTTTTTCAAGACTCCTGCTGAGGCATGCATCCGATGTCCACACAGTTTCCGACAGAATCCGGGTAAAAGGAGTGTTCGGGTAACAGAATGACTGAATAAATCATAAAGAAAGGTTTTCTGTTTTACAACCAGATTGTGCAAAGACAATTTTTATTTCTTTCAGTTCATTCTAAGGACAGTTTATTTGGGAGCTTAAAACCCGTCAAGTCAGATTTAGTGTGTTACGCGCTGTCCGACATGTGCCGTGTGTCTCGAAGCAGGCCAGCAGCCAGGGCTCACAGGCCGCTCTCCCGAGTCCGTATCTGGTGGTGAATGCCTTTCACTGGTTGCTGCCTTTATATCTTAAGTCACGTAGTTTGCTTTAAGCGACTGAAATGTCAACAGATGTTGAAGAGTCAAAAAGGTTTTCCGCTCGGAGTCAGTTGTCCGGTGGCTGGGAGTGGGGAAAGCTGGGGATGATGTTTGCTGCTGGTCACACTGTTGGGAGGCGAGGCTGCTTACAGAGAACAGGGAACGCGCCGTTCAGCCTGCCCCCTGCCTTCATGATGGTGTGCTGTGTGGCGTCCCTCCCCAGCCCGTGTCAAATGCTGCATGGTCTCTGGGAGTGTGGTGTTTGTAAATAAATAGACTATCGAGTGAGCTTCATGGTGTCATCCCAGGTAAATGGGAGTGGGCCGTGGGAGGGGTTCTGATCCAGTAATATTTTGGGGTGGATTAAACCCAAACAGCTTCTTACTTGTAGACCCAAGTGGGGGTTGTGTTGATTTTGAAGAGATGTCAGGAAATTTGTTCTGGTAGGTAGGTATCAAAAAAAGGTCTTCCTAGCAACACGTGTCCTCCCCTTCCAGGAAGGCTGGCTGGTTTGTAGAGTGTGAGGATGGGGAGCTCTCAGCCTCATTTTCTAGCCTTTCCTCCCCCAGCATCGGGAAAGCGGATGCAGTGGGGCCCTTGGCCGATTTTGTGTTGAAAGGGTCATGTCACTGCACGGAGTGGGTGATGGTGTTCTCTGAGAGGAGTCTGGAGCCCTTCTCCAAGTCCCCTCCTTCCCGTCCAGGTTTTTCACTTAGAGGCAAATCGCAGGAAGCCTGCTGGGTGTCAGCTGGACCCTGGCTGACCTGAGGGGGCTGGTTCTTTGTCTGGGTCCTCATTACTCTCACGGTCTGTCTCTGTTGGGTCCTGTAAGTGCCAGGAGCCTGCTAGGTTTCTGGGGGAAGCCCATCTCTCACAGAAGCAGCCACTGGAAGAGTCACACCCCAGCTTGTTGGGTGCCTCACCTGTGTCTGGGGTGCGGACGTTCTTTCCCAGGTGATTCCAGGCAGTCCCTTTTCTGTCCTGTCCTTCTAAGCCCTACTGAGACCCATGGCAGGGACACTGCCGCTGTCATGGGCAGGGCCTTGGGGAGGCCACAGGTGGTCACCGCCGAGTGGGAGGCAGAGCCAGGCTGTGAAACACATAGACGCTCCCCTCTTAGAGGAGGGGGGGCCTGGGGGTCCGAGTAAGCTGGCTGCTGGCATCCTTCCTTTTATTCCATAGTCAGAGGGGGTCAGAAAAGCCACCACCACAGGCCTCGGAGCCCCTGTGCCCACCTCTCTGGCCTGCACCCCACACCTGACCTCTTGTTCACCCCAGTAAACCTCAGCGTGGCCAGTAGGCCAGTCATCTTTCATGCTGAACCTGTCGGTCTGTGGAGCAGACGGCACTGACGTTCTGATGGAACAGCCAGGGTGCTGCTGAGCCGGGGGCTGGGGCGTTAGTTTGCCTCTGGGAACCATCGAGGAACCACTCTGCAAGCCGGGAGGCAGTTTGCGTGGCGAGTCTGAGGTTTGCAGCACAGAGAAAGCAAAGTAAAAAACGAGGAAGGAAATCCCTGTATTATTTGTTGGTTCTCATCCAAGGCGCCTGAATAGCTCCTTTTATTCCAAGGTTAAGATTTTTCTTTTCTTTCTCTTACTCTAACCCAAGTCATGGAAGAGACAAAAGAGGAGGAGGCCCTCACTTATAAGCCAAGTTTCTCTCTTCCTTGCAGACCCGAAAGGAAGCGGAGAGAGGTCATGCAGGTCGCCAACACCACCACGTCCAGCCGAAGCAGGAACACTACGGTGGTGGACACCTACAACATCACAGACCCAGAAGAGCTTGAGACAGAGTACCCTTTCTTTGAAAGCAGAGTGGACAACAAGGAGAGAACCGTAATCTCTAACCTCCGGCCTTTTACTTTGTACCGCATCGACATCCACAGCTGTAACCACGAGGCTGAGAAGCTGGGCTGCAGTGCCTCCAACTTTGTCTTTGCAAGAACCATGCCTGCAGGTATGGTGTGATCCAGTTCGCCCCATTCCTGACTCCCTCACAGCTGAGGGGAGAAGGTCGTGAATTACAGACACAGAGGCTGACACCTTACTCTCAGTTGTGCTTATTAAAGAACAGGTGGTCATTTGCAGGCAGCTTGGTGGTCCAGCAGCCCAAGGGATGGAGTTCTTTCAAAGTGACACCATTCCTCCCTCCCACTCCCTCCACACAGAGTACTCAAGAGCAGGGAGCTTGATTCAGGGTCAACTCTTTTCCTTCTAGTTGGTTCACTCTATACGTTCCCACGACCCTTTTACCCTCATTTGTGTGCAGGGGAATTGCCGGGTCTCTCTTGAGTTCTCAGAGATTCAGCGAAGTCCCCAGTTAGCTGTCTCAATTAGAGTGACCGGAGGAATCCTCCAGGTCATCTCCTGGAGCAGCCTTTGGTCCTCCTCGTTTGGTCTTCACCTTCACCTTGTAAGTTAGAAGCTGCCTGTGGCTCAGACAGCCACTCGTCCACCTTTAAGTATGGGCGAACTGCCCCGTTCGCTTCCCTGTGGAGTTGGCAGGTATGCAGAGCACAGAGTGACTGCAGCCTGGGAGTGGGGCCTCCTGGGCACAGTTCTGGCACCTGCATTCAGCTGCCAGCCTCCCCGGCCTCTGTCTCCTCCCCTCCTGGGAGAGACACAGCCCAGCTGATTTCTCAGAGCCTTTCCCAGCTGGAACTTGCAGTGACTTTTGCTCACCACTTGGCGCACTGGTTGAAGAAGCAAGGGAGCAGGCACCCCAGCCTCACTGGCAGCTGGAGGAGTGGCTGATGGACCGGCTTCCCAGCAGCTTCCTACGGGCGGGCTCGTGGACGGTCCTTCGCGCCTGTGCAGAAATCACATCTGCCTGTGCACATGTAGAGTGCGAAGTGTCTGGCTTGGAGGCTGGAGGTGGCTGCTCCTGCTTGCTCAGCACCTTTTCGATGCTGCTTGGGTTTGACAGCATCACGTAGAAGCCGAGTACCAGAAATAAGTGACTCACGTTGCCAAGATTTTCCTCCTATACTTGAAAGTAGGCTTTTCCGTTGGGGGAACGGGAGGTTGGGAGAGACTGGTGGCAGGGGGAGATTGACAGGTCACTAGATTGACAGGTCACTAGATGGCTCCAATTCCAAAACCCCTGCCGTGGGCACGCGGCCAGTCAGGCGGCACGGACGCGGCCGCTGTCCGCAGTCCTGTGTGCCTGGGTGCAGAGGGTATCCTTAGGTTAGCCCGGTGTTTTTCTGTCCCTCCCTGGGGACCAGAATCCAGCTTTATCAGTTGTTTCAATTGTTGCACAGAAGGAGCAGATGACATTCCTGGACCGGTGACCTGGGAGCCAAGGCCTGAGAACTCCATCTTTTTAAAGTGGCCAGAACCTGAGAATCCCAATGGATTGATTCTAATGTATGAAATAAAATACGGATCACTCGTCGAGGTAAGACAGGGGCAGTGGCCTGTGTCCGGGTGTGTTTCCATTACAGGTGATGGCAGATGTTATACTGTGACACGGGGCACCTCCTGGTTAGCTTAAGACTTTAAACAATAAAATAAGGAGGTAAGTCAGTGAGGCTTTAGATCTTTCTACCTGTTCCATGCTCCTTGAGGAATTCTCAGAGGGTGCAAGGAGCTGGCTTATTCTCGCCCTCAAGACACTTTTGTTGCAGAAAATGATTTTTCAACCTAGACTAGATTCGGCTTAATAACTTAATCTTTATGGAACTCTTTTTGGTTAAAAAGATTAGGTTTGGTTAACTTGGGCGTGCTTAGAGTTATTAGAAGATTGCCACAGTGTAAGACTTGGTTTTTCCCCTTTTACTGCAAATCCGGGTCACTGTTAGGTGGGAAGTTGCCCATTCCTCACATGTTTGTGGGAAATGGACATGTGTTTTATTTTCCCCAGGATCAGCGGGAGTGTGTGTCTAGACAGGACTACAGGAAGTATGGAGGGGCCAAGCTGAACCGGCTCAACCCAGGGAACTACACGGCCCGGATCCAGGCCACCTCTCTCTCTGGGAATGGGTCGTGGACGGATCCTGTGTTCTTCTACGTCCAGGCCAAAAGTAAGGCTTGTGGAGGGAGTAGCTAGAAAATCTGAAAGCAGGTGGGGCCGGACTGGGGAGGCCTGGGATGTTGTGGCTCTCTGATTTTCTGATTTCTGTGGGACAGCTTTCAGAAGCCAACACCTCATCTGAGAGCCCAGGCTGGGGACCTGTGGCGCTTGGAGTCCCCACTCTATCCGATGGGCTGGGAGAGGGTCTGAGCCCCTCTTTTGACGGAGTCAGCAAGGGGCCTTTGCTCTCAACTTGGTTTATGTCCAAAGCATTTTACAAAGCACTGTATTGAACATTCTGCCTCCTGCCTCGTCAGGGATGCTGGTTGGGGCTCAGACTCAGGGCTTAGAATCCCAAGGGGTGGTGGAGACCTGGGAGCCATCTGGTCCAGCCTGCTCTGGGCCAAGAGTCACCGTGACAGCACCCTAGGCTGAGGCATGGCCCCCTTCACTGCTCGTTGGTAAAATACAGATGCACTTTTAAAGCAGCATCACACATTGAAAGCACACAGTGCTCACCACTTGGCACAGAGACTGGGCCATGTTGTGAGTTTATGCTCAAACGACATTGCCAAGACAGAAGTCTTAGAAGGCCATTCTATGTGAGGATTTTATTTTATTTTTTAATATTTTAAAAAAATGTTATTTCTTTATTAATTTTTAATGGAGGTACTGGGGATTGAACCCAGGACCTCATGCATGCTAGGCACACACTCTACCACTGCACTATACCCACCCCCTCCATGTGAGGATTTTTAGATTTTAAAACTAAAATTTGTAAAATGTATAAGCACAAGGGCATTATACTTGCTTGACTAAGATTTGATGACATAAACTTTTCTTATTATTTCCATATTAATTTTCTACTATTTCTTATTAGAAACCAAATTTTTTTAGGTTATTTCATATTCAGATCAAATTGTGCATAACACTATTCCTTACTGCTTCCTCAAGAAAAGGCAGCCCCACCTTGCTTAGTGTTTGCTACTTTGAGGTCAAGTGGGCAGTCTCCACTGCCCTGGTCCCTCCTGGTATCCACACCTGTGCTGTCCTGATCTGGAGTCTGAGTTTAAATTCACGATTCAACTGATCCGGCAGTCCACCTGGTTAGCACCTAATAGTCAAAGACATGCGTGATATTTGTTGGGGGAGGGTACAGCTCAGTGGTAGAGAGCATTCTTAGCATACATGAGGTCCTGGGTTCAACCTCCAGTACCTCCATTAAAAAAAAAAAAATTAAAAAAAAAAAGACATGCATGGTATTTGGAAAGCCTCATAGTGACAGATACCAAAAGAAGGATGGGGGAAATAGAACTGCAGACCGTGAGGCAGCATTTTATGAGGCTGGCAGTGTGTTAGGGGTAGACAGATGCCTAGGGAAATAATTCCATCAACTAAAATCGTCTGAATTTTCCATGTGGTCCACTTAGCCTACTCTTCCCGGTTAGCTGGTGCCCCCACTCCAGCGCTAGAACTCTCACCGTCTTCCCAGCGCCCTCTGCAGTGAGGTGGCTTCCCTTCTCTCTCGCTTCCCCTTTCATCCCCTCCCCTCTCCTCTCCACACCCATCCCTTAGAAGTAGAGCCTAGGTTTAGGGGTCTGGGTCGTGCTGTGTTCTTTGAAACAGCAGTGCTGGCTTCTGGGGTTCAGTGACTTCGGCTTATCTTTAGAGATGACTAGTTCCTCTCTGCGGTTGTCCCCCCACTTTTAACCCTGTGAGTGCTCGGATGCCAATGGGAAACCCGAGAGCCCCTCTGATGGAATCTTTCCAGCAGAAGTTGGCAGAGACCGCAGGGAAATTAAATCCGCGTGCCTGCTTGACTGTCGGGAAGTTTTTCCTTGTGTCAGACAAGACTCTCCCGCCGCGGTTGAGTCTCATTTCCTCCTGTTTAATCCTCGGAGGAGATGGAAGCTTTGGAAGCTTTCTGGCAACTGCTCTCCTTTTAGGAACGCTTCGTGTGCTTGAAGACTATTAAATTACCCCTCAGGCTTTTCTCCTCCAGACTAAGTAATCTCAGGTCTGGGGCCTTTTCTTGTAGCCCAGCTCGTCCACTGATTTTCTGGCCGTTTAATCATTTTGTTCTTCTCTGAACATGTTTCAGTTTCTCCATGTCCCCGCTGAAATGTGAAACTCAAAAAGAACACGGAACAACCTGACCCGTAGCATGAGTGATACAGATATAAGAAATAGTCCTCAGGAGGGAAAACAGAAAACTCCACCGGCTTCCCAAAGGCAGTGTTAACCTTGGAAGTGTTTTCAAGAACTAGGAAATGCAGGCACCTGCTGCCGTTTTTAGAGCTATTTGATAAAAGTATCTTTAACTAAAACAATTAAAATAGCTTCAATCTTCCTTAAAGAGTAATAATAATAGCAGTCTTTAGTGGCAAAATAATCACTGATGGGTGACGTACAGTAGCTGTAACTTGGTCCCCAGTGAGTTCCAAGCTCATTTCCACGTAGACATCTCTACCTGAGTGTCCCACGGGCACTTGAGACTCCTCGTGCGCAAAACCAAAATCTCAGGTGCTACCTGCAGAATCTCTCGCCATCCTCTGTTCCTAAGCTCAGTCAGTGGCCCCATAATCCACATACCACGGAAGCCAGGAACCTCACAGCCAGCCTTCACCTTTCCTTCTCTCCTGCCACCCATTTCTCATTCAGACCTACGTCTCATTGATTCTGCCTCTGAAATATCTCTGGAATCCAGCCTCTGTTGCCACCATCACCACCTCAGCTCTGAGTCTCCGGGTGCTTGCTTCGTGGAGAAAATACGAGCTGGGGGTGCAGGCATTCTGGGTCCAATCCCAAGGCCATGGCTAACCAGCTGCCTGTGTGACCCTGGGGAGGGCAGTGCGCCTCTGTGGGTCTTTCTCATGTATAGAAAAGGAGCAGTGATTTCTGGTGAGGTCTGAGCTGGGTAACGCAGAACATGCCCAGAGCCCCTCCCCCTCGACTCTCTCCCACCGCCCCAGGCCGGGCAGCATCTCCTCCCCGCTGCCAGCCCCTCCTCCGGCACAGCCATCTCTCCCTGCACAAATCTGACCAGGTCATGGCAGGGCTGGAGAGCTCTCACCGGTTCCTCTCAATCTGCAGAATGAAGTTCCGATTGCTTAGCTGGGACAAAGCCCCTTGGGAGCTGGCCCTGATTTCTCTCCAGGATCATTTCTGACCATTCCTCTGTGCTTAGAAAACTTCCCCTGACTCCCCTCTCTCCGCTGCCTGCCTCTCTGCATCCCTGCAGTCCATGCAGTCCCCTTCTCTAGTTGTTTTGCTACCTGCGGGCATGTTGATTTCCAGCATCCGGCAGAATTTTCAAGTGTGTGGATCAGTGTCCAGCCTGATGGAAGTGCTGGGGACGGTGATGAGCAGGTGCTGCAGGGAGCTCTGCACTCCCAGACTTGTGACTACAGACTCAGGTTTGGGGAGAATTCAGAGCAACTTTGGCAAGGGGTGCCATCCAGTTATTTTTTGTTTTATTTTAAATTGTTCTTAGAACTGTCTTAGGACAGATAAAGGTCAATAGAGCTGAGGACTAGATGTATAATGTATCTCCATTTTATTTTAGCAAACGTTTGCAATTCCGCTAACAGTCATCAGACTGCGTACAAAGATTATTTTACTGGAGCCCATCACTTTGAACTACTATTTCAGAATACACTGTACTTTGAAAATAAAAATGACTCTCCTCCTTGGCCTGCACGTATTTAGTTTTTTCTCAAATAACTCAGGGGTTTTTTTTTTTTATTGTTTATCTTCAGAATTCCTAGTGCGTGGTAGGGCAATAAAGGAATTCTCAGGGATTTTTCATTCCACTAAATATTAAAAAAACGAATTGAGCAGCTTGTTCACCTGGTGATATTTTCTCATTTCCTCCTTGGTTCTGCAGCGACGTATGAAAATTTCATCCATCTGATCATCGCCCTGCCTGTTGCCGTGCTGTTGATTGTGGGCGGGTTGGTTATAATGTTGTACGTCTTCCACAGGAAAAGGTGAGTGACTTGGCGAAAAGTTCAGGTCCTTTTAGCCACATCTGACCGGTTTGATGATTTGCACCTGAGTAAACTTCAACTTTCTGAGGATTTTGAGGAAATAGTTTATGGGTCAGAAAGCCTGATTTTCCAATCAGATGTTCTCAGAAGAAGAGAACCTCTTCTAACCATCCAACAACAGAAGGAGGCTTCTCCTTTGGAGCACAGATCGTCCCCACCTGGGCTGTCCCATCACAGGTGCTGCTGCCTATGCAGAGCTGTTCTAAACGTGATGTTTTAACCCCGCCCATCACAGAGGCCTTTCAGTTTCCAGTGAAGGAAAGAAACAAACGTTTGTTAAAAATCTCTAATCCAAGGCCACTGAAGAAGCCAGAAGGCACATTGTCAAGTGTCCACTGGCCCACCTCGACTCAAATCGAGAGTGTGGAGAGAGCTGTCATGACAGTTCCACGCCCCCCACCCCATCCTTAGTGAAAGGGACCAAGTAGAGCCGAGGTAACCCAACGGAAGTGTGCACAGAAAGGTGTGGGGGTGTGTGTTGGGTTTTAACCTAAATTTTATCCTCTTGGACAGAAATAACAGCAGGCTGGGGAACGGAGTGCTGTATGCTTCGGTGAACCCGGAGTACTTCAGTGCAGCCGATGGTAAGCTTCTCAACGACACTCACTGCCCAGGGGTCCCACGTCAGAAGCTCTTGGGAGTGTTAATAACTTAGGGGAAGAGGTTTGCATCATTTTGAGGTACCTTTGGCCCCAGATCCATCTTCATTGACACTTCTTTTTCTTTAAAGTTTTGAGCAGTTCACTGAATATGTCAAAAATCCTGGGACCGTCTAGGGTGCCCCAAGGGAAATCGGGCTTCAGAGATGAGTGTGGCCAGCACAGTAATCAATTTATTTAATTGCTTGAAGTTTTCTGCTAGAATGAAAAAAGCTGTGTCATTGCCCACATCGATGCTGCAGCTCACAAAACTCCTTTTAAACCGGTTTCAGCTTGAGTTTCGTACTGTCATCATCGTCTCTGATCACTGCGGCTCCTCTGCTCTTTGTGTCTTGGAGTTCTTCGCTCCTGCCCTCCTGACTGGGGTCGTACGACTCATACCCTCCTGGCCCTTTCGCGTTCCCTTTAGTAGCAGCTCATGAGGGCCATTTAGTTCAGCGGCTGAGGAGGTCTGACTTGGGAGTTAGGTTGTGCTCTTTTTTCCCTTTTTGCTGTCTTGTCTGCCTAGTGTGCCCAAATCCAAGCTTTTCAAAGGAAGTCAGGGTGGGGCCTTGGTCCTTGGGTGCCACTAACGGGCACTTCGCTGGGGGCTTTCGCAGGCACTGTCCCATTTGATCCCTGTAAGATGGATGTCCTGATGCTCATCCATCCAGTGGGGTAACGATCAGAGGTCGCAGAACTAGGCTGTGGAGAGTCCGGATCACACGGCCCCTGGCATCCTGTCCACATGTGACACAGTCACCGTGGAGGACTGTGAGGTCCTCGGGGTGGGCAGGCAAGCTGGCCTGCGGGAGGAGCTGGGTCAAGTTTGACAGCTAAGTGAGTAAGTGCATGAAATCGGGTGGACGTGCTTAGAAAACACGTTTGCCTCATTCATGCTGGGGGAGTGGAAGTGAGTGTGCAGGAGACGTGAACTAGTCGTGATTACTCCACCTGCTCATCCTGATCAAATGAGAAAACGTAGCGAAACACTGACAGTCTGAAAGCACTGCATAAGGGTGTAAAACTTTGTTACTATGATTTCTTTAATAATTTCTAATTCAAATTGTGTTTACAATAAAGCCAATCAAAAAGCAGGCTCTTCTGAACCGGAATCAAGTGCAGAATAATAAGGACATCATTCCTCTTTATATAAAGGTCTCACCAAGTTGTACTTTTAAAAGACATACATACGTATACCCACACCTCTGTACCTGTGTGTGTGTGTGTGTGTGTGTGTGTGTGTAAGGCATAGATATACACCAAACTTAAAAGAGCAGTTACTTGTGGAGATCTTTTTCTTTAAAAAAAAAAGATTTGTATACATTGTTTGCATAAATAATAGGTTGGTTTTTTTTTTAATCAAGTAGGATGAGGGCTCATCACACAGTTAATGGAATTTCTAGGAGAAATACAAGGCTGCTCCCTGCTCTGTCGGTGTGGGCCACCCCCACTGCAGGGAGTCTGCTCGATTTTGAAAGAAAGCTCAGGAGTTTGGCATTTGTAGCTTTGACAAAATATCCAGGAAGTTTAGACAGAGAATTAATATAATAGTAACAGACTGATGGCGATTTGAATTCAAATTTTGTGTCTTTCCAGAGTGCTTTCATAATATGTCTTGATTCTTTAAAAACAAAACAAACAGAAACTTTTTGTCACCCATGCCAACAGGTAGGAACACTGTCACCTTATTTGAACTTAATTTATTTGGCCTTCTGACAAGCATCTTATAGCTAGTTTCCTCAAGGGGCGACAAAATGACATGGCAGTTCAAAAGTGCTGTAAAAACTTCACTCTCCAAAAGCTAATCTGCATGTCACCGTTCTCCAGAGTACACTGAAAATCCCCACCAGGGAAATGCTGATTACACTGTGCACGTGAACCTCTGCTGGCTGAAGTCAGAGCTGCTGGGTTGAACTGAGAGAAAGGGATTGCAAGGACTGACTTCAGCCACCTCCCAAGGAGTGAATGTGATTGGTTGTAACCCCATGTTTCATGGGGTGCTGCAGAGTTAATTCTGATTAAAAGCAAGCCTGCGTTTTCAGAGATAAATGGATGTAGACAGTGTCTCTTAATACTTTCTGAGGGGTACTGAGAAGAGTCTTACCTGCCGGATTGTCTGGCAACCTCACTCTCCTAAGCAAGCATCAGCTTCCTCTTCAGGGCTATAAACCAGCTAAGCCACTGGAGGGTGGAATTCCATTTATGAAATTCCTGAACACATACGTACTGTAAAATACAAAAATGTATATGAAAAGAAATTCTAGGTGGATTAATACGTCCATATTGAACACTCCTTAGAAGTATAAATTGGTGGGGTCTCCTGGGCCTAATTTATAGACATCTTTCCTTTAAGACACCACTTAAAGGTAAATACCTGGGACTTAGGGATGTCGGAAGACAGTTGTCAGTCCACTGCCTCTCACATCCAGCCGCAGGCCCCAGGGTAGCATCTGAAAGCGTGAAGGCAAACACAGATGTTATCCCAGGTTCCCAGTCCTTCTGCATTTCTGAGCCAGGACCACCTCTCTCCTCCCACTGGAGCCTGCTAGGGGTTCATCTCTTAGGCAAGGGCGTAAGCAAACATCCTTAGAAGAATATGATTATAATGGAAATTTCTTACGGAGCTGCGGATCAGGTTGATATTATTTTACTTCTCGGCCTGCCCATCAGAGCTGTAGCACGGGTCCTCTGTTCTGTTCCTCCCTTTTTTCTTTCCCTCTTTCTTTCTCCTTCCTTCCTGCCTAGAATTATTTATTTATTTATTTTCTTAAACCACATTGAATCTAACCAGAAGCATAGGCTGGAGAGGAAATCCTGTTCAGGCTTAGGCATTACCAAGCCCCACCTGCCAGCCCCTCACCCAGTGGTGAGAGGTCCTTGAGTTCAAGAGCCCAGGCCAAAGCCCTGGGGAAACCCCTCTGCCCATCAGCTGTCCTCTGTGCTGGTCACCACTGGGTGCCCTTCAGTGCCAGAGCTCAGCTGCTTCTGTACCTCATTCAATGCCCCAGGGTCTCTGGCAAGGCCGGAGGCCTGTCTGGGCTGGAGCAGTGCTACAATGGAGATAGAATGCCAGTCCCACATGAAACCTTACATTTTTCTAGTAGCCACATATAACATAGGAAAAAATAAACACATGAGATAAACATTGATAATGTTTTTTATTTAACTCAACGTATCCAACATATTACCAGTTTTAATGTGCAATCAATATAAAAATTACTGAAACATTTAGTTTATTTTTTTATACTAAGTCTTTGAAATCCAGCATCAATTTTATTCTTATAGCAACATCTCAGACTGGACGACTTTATGGTTCTCTTATGCTGTTGGTATCTCTGAATTATCTAGGAATCCTTGAAGACTTGAAATTCTAGTATTTGTCCAGTAGCCTTGCTGAACTCCGCAGCTTGTGGGAGACTCCAGAATAAGCCATATCACTGTCTCCCGGTGTTCTCTCTGTGGGCTCTAGGAGGTGGCACCCGGCGTTCTTTGGCCCAGAGCGTACCCAGAGCGCGTTCTGCCCACCCCCACACCTGTTTCAGTTCTGGCCTCTTCCCCCCCCCCCCCCCCAGTGTACGTGCCTGACGAGTGGGAGGTCGCCCGGGAGAAGATCACCATGAGCCGAGAGCTGGGGCAGGGC
Source organism: Camelus dromedarius (assembly GCF_036321535.1). Lineage (NCBI taxonomy): Eukaryota > Metazoa > Chordata > Mammalia > Artiodactyla > Camelidae > Camelus > Camelus dromedarius. The sequence continues at coordinate 7,654,608 of NC_087464.1, forward strand.
TCCTTCGGCATGGTTTACGAAGGCGTTGCCAAGGGTGTGGTCAAAGATGAGCCTGAGACCAGGGTGGCCATTAAGACGGTGAACGAGGCCGCGAGCATGCGCGAGAGGATTGAGTTTCTCAATGAGGCCTCAGTGATGAAGGAGTTCAACTGTCACCACGTGGTAAGAGAAGTCCCTGCATGTCACGGGGCACACTTGTGGGTCTGCTGTCCCACTATGGGGTCCCCCATCTCCACCCACGGAGGTTCTGGGTGTGAGGCAGGCGCAGCCCATGAGCCCCAGTGGCCCCTCATCTGGGCTCTGCTCCAGGCCAGATGGTCCCAGCTGCAGGGGAGCAGCGGTCCTGGGCAGCCCCCACCCTCTGAGCCGTCTCTCTGTCCTCCTCACAGGTGCGCCTGCTGGGCGTGGTGTCGCAGGGCCAGCCGACGCTGGTCATCATGGAGCTCATGACCCGGGGGGACCTCAAAAGTTATCTCCGGTCTCTGAGGCCAGAAATGGAGGTCAGTTTTTATTTTCACCGACTTCCCATGTGATCTGTTCCTTTTCCTTTAGAACCTTCCCCCAGAAGATATTGTGTCTAAATCCATTTGCTTTCCTTGCCATGTGCTTGGTTCTGGGTCCTTTATATGAAGGAGTTCCCTGCCTGGAGAGGCCGATCTTCTGTGAGAGGCACTGGTCCTCAGATACTCTTTTACCCAAACCCCTCTGTGCCTTTCCCTCCACCTCCAGTCCCTTCCACTGTCCCCCCCTAATTTCCACCGCAGATCCGTGTCCACTGCTCCCTCCCTGAAGCCCTTCCTGCCCGCCCCCCACCCCACACCACCCCCTCCCATTGGCCTTTGAGACGAGGACGCTACATTTCTCAAGCCCTGTGTCCACAGTTCAGGCTTCATCCTGACTCAGTGTCTTGCTCGAGCTTCTGACTGATCATCGCCTCAGCTGTGCGATCTCTGCTTAGTCTCATAAAAAAAAATCAGTCTGGATTATGAGCTTTGTCCCTGTGGTGTCTCCCCTCCCACAGCATGAACCTACAATCCAGCTCTTTAACGTTTGAAGGCATGACTTTTAAGAGAGTAGTTCTAAGAGTCAACTGGTAGATAAATACTTAGAAATAACACCAGCAACATCTGCCTCTCAACTTGGCTGCCTCAGTGGGAGTCACTTCCTCATGGGGACCCTGACTTTGCTGCCTGTTGAGGAAGCTTTGAGGCTGCTCGTGTGCCCCAGAATCCTCCCCTTTCTCTGACCTTTTTCAGTGTCTGTCACCCTTTCTCCGTTTGAGCTTTATCTTCTGTTTTCTTCTTTTAATTTGCAACTTAACCGTCTCCCAGGTAGTCGTTCCTTAATTTTTGTTCCGAGCACCTGTTCACACGTGGCTTCCTTTACTCACAGCAGGTCATGTTTGTGGTTCTGTGAGGGCTGCGAGGCCACGTGTGGACTTTTCAACATGCCCACCCCCTGCTCTGCCCGGCCCAGGTTCCCAGCCCCCACCTCCCCGGATCTCAGTGCCTTTTCCCAGCTCACTCTCTAAGACACAGGCCAGCATGAAGGAGAAAGGCCTCATCAGATGGGTGACTGGAGATGTGTCAGGATATTTCTTACCGGAATCACTCAGGGCACCTCTGAAGAGTCTGAAGCACTCACTTCCTTCAGCCCCAGTTCTAGGCCCAGAGTAAAAGTGTGCGGCGTGCCGTCTCCGCCTGGCTCGGCCACTGGCTGGCTGCTTCAGGCTGTGGGCCTCAGTTTCCTTAGGTGTAAAATGAGACGGTTGGGCAAGATAATTACAAAAGTCCTTTTCAGATCAAAAATTCCCTTTTAGATTTGTCAAATTTAAACATGTTCTTTCAGACTCCTGTTGAATATAAAACATGTACGCTTGGCTTGCGGTTTCGTTAGATTCTATTCGGTGTCTTCCCCCAGGTTAAGGTTTGCTCATTTACGTCACTAAATGTGGATGCTTGCGTGTTCACGTGAGTAGCTTTAAGCAAATTAAAGATTTCTGCCCTCTAAAGTCTCTGAAAGAATGGCAGTGTTAGCATCTCTCCAGTACTTCAGATCAGCTTCCTTTTTTTGGATTCTGTTTTTCATGTTAGTTACGAGTGGCCACTTCTAGCAAGCACCTAACTTAATGCTCCACAGCACTAGTAAGTATTACGAGCAAAAACTTAACATTTTACCTGCCAATATGTAGTGTACCGTGCGTACCGAAAGCCTCGAAAACATTGAAAGGAAATGTTAGGTCCTGAGGGAAAAAAGCTCGTCTAAACCAGGCCCCCATGTAAAAGAAAGGGGTGGTTTCTGCTTTCCCTTCGGGCTCTCACGTCACTTCTGCACACATCTCGGCGATAAGTATTTTAAGTCACCACAGTCTTGATAGTCTCTTCAAAATTCTAATACACATCAAGGGTGGGGATCCAGCCCACAGGTACTCTGCTTCTAGAAGCCAGCTTTTGGCAGAAACTAGCACCTCACTGGGCAAAGCCAACGTCCCCTGGGCCTGCACCCTGGCCAGACACCAGCGGGCACTTTCCATGCAAGGTCTCAGGTCATCCTTCCAGCAGTGACCCCACCTTGACCCCCTGGGAAAGAGCCCTGTAGGGAGGGGCCCAGATAGCCTGGTCCCACAGCCCGGACACGCTCTTCCCTCGGCCCAGGGTCTGAGCTGGGAAGGGGTTGCGTGGGACCTGTCAGGGCAAGATGCTCGGCCATGTTGTAGCGGGGGCTCTGTCGTCAGGCAACCAAGGTCAAGTCTGTCACTTGTACCAGCAGGAGGTGGCTAGGACCTAAAGTGTGGGGTGCTGACTGGCTTCTGCACTTTTTTTTTTTTTTTTAGGCTGTAGAGACCTGAGCACATGTTCTTGATAGAACTTTCTCAAAATGGATTTATTATTATATGAGGGTACTTCTCTTCGGTTCCAAAGCCAGCACGTTGCCTTCCCCTGCAAAGCGGACATGTTTATCCGTGGTACCTGTCTCTGTTGGGCGTGGGCCCCCCAGAATCAGCCCAGCTGGCCTTAAATGAACTGTCAAGGGCTTGCTTTCCTCAGCGCCTGCAGAAAATAGTCCTCCAGGAAAGGCCTCTCTGTAAGGTGAAAAACTTAGTCTTGGTGTTTTTTGTGCTTTAGAAGAAACTTGAAGAGAAAAAAGAAAAAGATACTTAAAATTCATAATTTATAACAGTGCTTATGTGGGAAATAACACCTGTGTCCGTTCAAGAAAGCTGTTTGCTTCTTTCCACACGGCCTTTGTAACATCCTCTCCCTCCTTTTCCCTCCCTGCACGTATGTTATTGTAGAAATAAGAGGAACACATAGGCTAATGGGAATTTGAGTGTCCAGTATTAGTATTCTTCATATAAAAAGTTGCTTGTTTCACTTGAAATGGTGTTGGCCCCACCCAAAACAGAGGGTGCTGGGCCCGGCTGGTGCTAACGGAGCTTCTGTATGCAGCTGGGCAGACTCGACCACAGAACAGGTACCACGGCCCTGCAGTAACACGGCCCTTCCCAGCCAGTCCTGGTCTAGTAGCAGATGACCTGCTGCGCTCCATTGAACAGAGATGGCTTTGTGAACTCTGAAAGAGCGTGGGGTGGGAAAAGTTCCTAAATTCTCACATGGATTTTTTTTTTTTTAATCTCCTACAGAATAACCCAGTCCTAGCACCTCCAAGCCTAAGCAAAATGATCCAGATGGCTGGAGAGATTGCAGATGGCATGGCATACCTCAACGCCAATAAGTTTGTCCACAGAGACCTCGCTGCCCGGAACTGCATGGTGGCCGAAGATTTCACAGTCAAAATCGGAGGTGTGTCCTTAGCTTTCCAGAGCTGAACAAGAAGTAAATTCGCACATGTGTTAGGGACCAAGGGGGCACTCGCCTGTCCGAGGGAAGGGTTTTGCAGCGCATCCCGTGAATGCAGAGTCTTGCTCTTGGGAATGATGTGCTTGTGTCCAGTTGATGGTCGGTTGCAGATCCGACCAGGCTGGCTCAGAGCCTGATCGCACATGTGCTCAGTGGGCAGGGGTGAGCGGAGGCCAGGGGCGTGAGGTTGCCTGGCATTTGAGGTATTTCTTGGCGGAAGAATTCTAAGCATTGGTTAGAAAAGTAATTGAGACGATGTCCTCAGATGATTTTGACTTGGGCCTAAAAGTCGCCACCCAAACTTCCAATATGTCCTCCAGTTTTCCAGCTGACAAGGAGTGTTGTCACGACCTCCCCCCTCTACCCCCCAACCGGGGCTCCATGGAGTTTCCTAGGAGGTGAGGCCCCCTGCGGTGAAGCCCATGCCCAGAGCAGGAGCACTGACAGGGAGGTGGCAAGCCCTCAGGTGAGGGAAGGCCGCTGCCTTCTGGGGCTCACACCCAGGCTGCTCAGCCGCTAATTCCCCGACCTCTCTGCAGCCCTTACTAACTCGGTGGCCAGCCCGCTGCTCAGACCCCTTGTTGCAGTGGCCGCTGTAACACTAAAGAAGGGTCTGGATGACATTTCTGATCACTGGTTCGAAATTCATGTTAGCCTTTAGGTTTGCTTTTTGCTTTGGTCTTTTAATCTGTCCAAGAAAAATACATACAACATCAAGGCTGCTCAGGGACCACCTGCTGTTCCCACTGTGAGATGACGGTGGTTCCGAAAATGCTAACTATTTATCCTGAGAAAAGGCAGGGAGACTTTACATCCAATATTTAGGATTAACATCTTGGTCTAGCCCTTGAGCTGGCTGTTCTGGAAATGCTCGCCTTCCTTGAGCAGTATGTTTTTTCTTTAGCAATGATTTTGAGGGACTGCTTTGGCCCTATAGTAAACAGTGAGTATCTGTCTAGGGTGGCTTCCCAAGCAGGAGTGAGTGTCTTTATCGTTCATTTGTTGGAGTGAGAGATGGTGAATGGAGCCGTAGCACAGAGCAGAGATCCTTTGGCCACCAGTTACTCCTTCAGGAGCCACCCGTGTGTCCCTGGATTTGGCCTTTCGAAGCACCCGCACATTTGATGCCCTGGAAAGCCCAGGAAGCTGCCTGCCTAGGGTTCCCAAGGAAGAGCCCCTCTGGCCTCTGCCTGGGCTTCTTCTGTGTACCCTGCTCCCTCCCCCACCACTCCCTTCCCAGCAGGGATGCAGATTGTTCCCACGGAGATGCCAGTCAGCTCCCCTGTCCCAGCCAGGCAGCCAGGCAGCCACTCATTAAACTAAATCCCAGTTCTGCCCCTTGCAACCAGGAGGCTTGGGGCAAGTGTCTAAAGTTCTGTGAGCCTCAGTTTCTTCACCTCTGAAGTGGGGGTGGTACTGCAGCAGACCAGTGAGATGCTGGGGGGTACTCAGGACAGGAAAGCACTGGGCACGTCCCCAGCGTGGGGCAGCTCCACCAAGGACTCTGTTTGCTATTTAATCATGTGACATATTTATGGTGACATTGTCTTTGTACTTAAATTTTTTTCTTCCTAAAATTTGAAATTTTTCTTTTGGGTTAAGGAAGAAATCATCTGTGTTCTTTTTCTGGGATTTCTTTCTCTCCTCTTTGCGCAAGTAAAAGCAAATCCTCTAATTTGCATGTCACTGGATTAACTCAGAGATGAGACTTCAGCCCTTTATTTTTATTCTTCACTGGGGTTCAGAAATGTTTTTCTAATGCCCAGGGTCTCATGGATTACAAATACGACAAGCAGTTTTACCAGAGGCAATTCGATGGCCCTTAGCACAGTATGAGGAAATTATGTTGGTTAACGTCCAAGGAACTTTGTTCTCTGTGTTTACTTTGTCGCCTTACCTCTTTGTGGCAGAGTTAGAGACATAAATGAACATTTTAAAAAGGAGAGCGTCCCTTTCTCCTGAGAAGGGGAACGAGGGGGTCCCTGCAAGAAAAGTTTGCATGATTGAGTGGAAAATCAAAATCTGACAAAGAAGCAATAATTTAGGATTATAAAGCAAGCCTGCCATCAAACAAAATTATGTGACATCTTCTAGAGACATGGAAAATGGGAGACATTTTCAAAAATGAGTGGGAGTATTATGTTGAAAAACATTATTGAGTAATAGCGTCAGGGACCCAGTAAATCTCTTCAGCATCTTACTGTGCACTTTTTTCATCATGAATTGGTACTCACAGTATCTTCCCCCTTATTGGACAAGGAAGCTACCTTCTTTCCTCTGATGATGGGGCAGTGCTGCCGAGTAAATGAAAGTCAACATGCTCCTGGCTATTTTATCACGTTTCTAAACAAGTATAAACGACCTTTGGTCTGTGCAATACGTGTTTTCTTGATAAACCATGGGTCCTGATAATGTGTATACTTCCTCTCATTTTAAATGCAATGAGGGAACTACCCTTTTAAAGGAATTACATTATAAATGTATTTAAGGGCAGAGATTTCTGGGTGTTTGCTTGTCAGGTGACACGTCAGTCTCCCCTTAGCAAACCGCAGCACTGATACGCGTCTCCCTGGGACGCAGGTAGAGCGCCCCCTGCAGAGGGCACCGTGCCCCTTGCTTCTCGCCCGAGAGCGCTCGCTCACTCGGGTAACTCTTGTGCTTTCTCTCCTCCCCACAGATTTTGGGATGACGAGAGACATCTATGAGACAGACTATTACCGGAAAGGAGGGAAAGGGCTGCTGCCCGTGCGCTGGATGTCCCCCGAGTCCCTCAAGGATGGAGTCTTCACCACGCACTCCGACGTCTGGTAGGAGAGACTCTTCCTGGGCCGCCAGCCCTCAGCCTGGGCCCCCGCAGGCCCCACCAGCTCGGTCCCTTTCCTTTCCTCCTGCTTTCTGTTCACTGTTACCCCATTTCCGGCTTTGGTGAGAGTGATGTGGGCCACACCCCCTTATCACTAAGGTGTTCCTGTCATTGGTGGGCCTTTTGAGATATAGAGAATTTGCAAGCCCGACATTTCTTTCAATGCTCAGCTGCTCCCCAAGTGGCTGGGAGCTCTGGAGACACCGCACCAGGGGCCGGGACCTGGGAACGTGCCAGAAAACCACCTCTCTCTGCTTCTCCCCCGCCTGCCTTCTCTCCTTAGCTTTTGCAATAGACACGATGTGCATGTAGGTGGCCGCCTCACCTAATTAAACCTTCAGATTGCAGACATTGCTTAATTTAGACTCAAATCTCCTGAGTCTTCCTATTGGTCCCATCTGCTCTCTGTCCTCTCCTAGTGGGCAGCCACTGCTGTTGACCCAGGGATGGGACGGAAAGCAAAATGTGTCCCTTAGTCCTGGCGTGTCTTGGGGTAGAAAGCGCGTCAGCTGGGGCTGCAGCGGCCTCTCAGGGATCTTGTTTAGTGCAGCTCCTCGGCACCCTTGTGGCGAGGTGGTCAGGTTCTGAAACATGACAGCTTCTTGGCAGGCGAGGGCCCTGGCACGTCTCCCTTCTAGAACGTCAGCTGGTTTCTTGGCTGTGCTCTTGGGAGATCCCATTGCTGATGTGTTACAGAAATGGTACTTGTTTACTCCAGCTGTCTGGAGGACCACATAGAGGAGCTGTTTAGATAGTGACTAGCACCGTTGTGGTGGGTTTTTTTTTTTTTTTTTTTTTTTTTTTTAACCTCATGAACCTTTCCCAGTTCAAGGGCCTTGGATCCTATTTTGAAGACAGGTGCAAGTTGGAACTAGCGTTTGAATGTGACCCGGCAGAGCATGATTGCTTCTTGAGCTCAAGTATGAGATCTGTTTTGCAATCAGCCTGGTTCTCTCTTTATGGTCAAATCAAAGCTCTCAACACCATTTTTAGATCTTGAGATGATGGGGAGCAGACAGGCCTGGGTCCATGCATGCATCTGTTAATTCTAGGATCCAGGCTTCCAAAAACTTTTGAGGCCAGCTTACTGTGAAATAAAATAGAAAGCCATGTGAGCCAGGGAGAACAGAGGCAGGGTAGGAAGGTAAAACTGGAGTTGTTACTATCTTTACAGGCATAATTTACCCAAATTCTGGTTAGCAGCTACAGAAGGACATAAAAGGTGTTCAGTGCCAATTTTCTGCCATTTGATGATGTAGACATTATGAACCAATAAGAAAATACATATATATAAACAAGAGTAGGGATTTCATATTCATTCCATTCAATGCTCAGGCAGAGACAGTGCTTTAGATTTTTTCTTTTCTTAAACCCGGCCAGGACCATGGAGAATGTGGAAGGTCTCTCAGCTACCCAGGACCTAAAGCTCTCCCTCTTGAAGGAAATCATTTTGAGTATATTCAATGGCACAAAACAGTCATCCCTAAATAGTTAAAGTCTAGACAGAAGTACAAAGAACTTTAATGGACGCTGCAGGAGAGACTGCAGAATGTTAGGTTTGGAAGGTATTCTGGGGTCAGGACCAGTCCCCAGACCCCATCCACAGTGCCTCTGACAGTTGGTTGTTGAACTTCTGCCCACACATTTGCAGGGACTGCTTAATCCTCTCTCACAAAGACAGTCCTGATTCTTAAGACATCCTTGTTTTTTTGTGGTTCTTTCTCACGTTATGTTTAAGTCGCCCTCTTGTTGACACCCTGCTGGCCCTTCTCTCTGCAGCGCAATTGCACACCCTGCTCTGTTTTTAATAAGACAGGCCTTGGAGGCACAGGGAGGTGGTCTCTTTTCTCTAGTTGGAACCTCTCCAAATTTCCATGCTGTCCTTTGAGACTTTATTCCCAGGCCCGTGGGCACTGTGCTTGTTCTTCCGACAGCTCCCTTGGAGCACCGTGTCCCTGCCAATGGTCCCTTTGTGTTAGAAGACACAAGTGCACCGACCAGGCAAAGGACTGGGGAGGTGGAACCCACAGCTTGAAGGTGTGCTCCCTTCTGGGCACCTGAATTACCCACAGTAGTCTTCATTTCCTGGCTTACTAAGAAGCCTTCCAAATGGCCACAAATATCCAGGGCTGGTTGCTCCCTCCTAGAGTTACTTGCTTCTTAAGTGACTAGTTAACATCGGCGGCGACTTGGACATCTCTGTGGGTTTTGATTTGCTGGTGGGTAGGACATGGACATGATCCCTTCCTGGTGTGACCAGGTGTAATTCTTGAATGCTGACCTTAACCAGCACCAGAATTGAGGGGAGACTCGCACCAAGTTGTCCCTTACCTGCAGCAAACAACCCCAATGCTCAGAATTAGAAAAGACAAATTCACACAAAGGCATTTGTTTAATGTTTATTAGATGAAGTCCACGAAATTAAAGATTTGATTATATATGAAGGCATTAATGCCAGTGCCCCATTGTAAATGACCTCTCAGAAGATCACATGGGCATTGCATGCTTCTCAGTGTCTCTGACCATTGCCTTGGTCAAACCATGGAGCGTCTGTGGGCTTTGGCTGCTCCATCTGTGAGGTGAGCTCTCTCTGCGGAGCTTGCTAGATGTTTCAGTGGCCCCCGTGATGACCAGCGATGCCACAGAGGCAAGGTGGTGTTGGGTAAAGATGCTTTAGCCTCATACGTTGGGACAGAAAAATGGTCAAACTCAGCTTATCATGACCAGAGTCCAGTGCCTAGTGGCCTCACTGACAAGTGATACCGACATCAGACAACAGTCACTCCAAGGAAGGCCTTTGTGGAGAGCCAGGTCTGTTCCCTGCTGTGTTCTGTCACACGTGTGACCTTGAGGAGCCAGCGTGGCCCAGGCTCAGTGTATATGCAAGAACAGGGTGCCTAGAGACACGGTCCTCATCCCTGAGGGATGCAGTCCTGTGGAGAACAGGCAGTGACCCTGACAGACGGGATCTTGGACCCCTTCCCAGAAGAGATGGAGTCATGGGCACCCTGAGGTACAGACTGTCACGTGTGGGACACTGAGGGCATGCAGTCCTCGTGGAGGGGACGCTGGAGGAAGTGCTTACTGCACGTAGAGGTCGGCAGCTTTCTCAAGGCGTTAGGCTGAGGCACGACCAGGTCCCGCCTCAGAGGTCCTGTTGGGGGCTGGGGACTAACTCCACAGGCTCTGTAAAGGCTTCGAAGGCTTCTGTGCGGTGACTGACCTAGAGCTGTGTTTAAAGACGCTCGTGGTAGCTACGTTTACAGTTTCCTGAGGTACGATGTTCATGCCAAGAAGGGGGAGGTCCTGCAGGGTGGGGCACGGGCCCTGAGGAAGTGCTGGGGAGACGAAAGGAGGTGACCAGACCTTTGACAAACCTGAGCCTGAGCTGTTCAACGGTGGTGGGATCCGAGGAGGCTGAGGGAAGGATGATCTGGGGCCGCCTGCCCGGCTGGGTCGGAGCATCAGCTGCGGTGAGGCCAGAAGAGCATGGTGGGAGACAGAGAGCTGGACTAGAGACGCAGTGAGGTTGTGGACCCCTGAGCCCCAGCCCTGGAGTGGAGCAGTGGGCGCCAGAGGGGCCCGTGGGGAGCTGGCCGGCCCCAGGAGCCCTGGCTGCACGGAGGCATCAGGAGAAGCAGGCCCAGGAGGAACCGCGTTTTCAGAGGATGTCTCAGGCCAGGCCTGCCGTCAGCAGAGAGAGCAGCTTGTCCTTTCACGGGTGGCACCCTGTTTCAGACGTGGAGCTGGGAGCCACAGCCTCCAGGCGGAGGCCTGGAGATCCCGCAGCCAGCGTCCACGGAGGAGCCCGCCGCCCTCAGCCTGGGCACCTGCTTCGGCCTCAGCCTTTGGCTTTCCTAGGTCTCTTGTGCAATAGACTCTTTCTTGGTAACTGGAAGTCCAGAAGGACGCTGGGTGGGTCAGTCCTCAGAGTGCTAAGATTCTGTTCACGTCTGACATCTGCTCTTAGTGTCCGTTTGGACAAAACCCTTTTGTTCACGGGAAGTAGCCCAAGCAGCGAGGATCATGTTGTGATACAAAGTCCAAGGCCCTCCTGGCGTGGCCCCAGCCGGGACCCCCAGAGCTGCCCGTGGGAAGCGCCTGCCCCAGGATGTTCAGCGCGGCTCTGCCAGCACCCCAGGGCCGAGGGCCAGTGGGAGGCCATCGGGTTGGCTGTCTGCTGCTGAACCATCAGTTCTATTCTGCTGAAACGAACCGAAGGGAAAGGAAAATTGTTGTGGAGACGTTGTAAAGGTGGCGACGTGCATGCCTTTGTTTTGCAGATCCTAGCACTTGCCCTTTTTAGCATCACTGCTGGGCACCGATATCTCTATTTTAGTCTGTTTTCCAGTAGTTGGATCTTCTAAACCAACAGGCCACGGCGTGCGCCAGGTGGAGAGGCTCCCTGCTCCTGGTGCTGGTTTTATTCCCCGGCCACCCTCTTCCCCTCAGCTAAACTCTGGGCTTAAGGATTCTTCTCTGTCCGTGAGCCCTCCCCAGCCAGGGCCGCCCTCCTCCAGCCCCTGCCTGTGAGGCTGAGCCTTCTTCTCTGCACTCTACTGGACCTGTGAGATCCCCATTGAGTTTTCTGACACCCCAGGGCCCAGCCCCACCCCCCCATCCCCCCCATAGACCAGTGAAAACGAGACCTGCGGCTGGGGAGGCCCAGGCATCAGCAGGACGCGCCTGGGTTCCTGCCTTGCAGCCTGCGTTGAGAGCTGCTTAAGTAGTGGTTTCCAAAACGGGGAGTCTGTTGAACAGGTTGATTGTCCCAGGCTGCACTGGGAGCCACTAAGTCACTGTCCCAGCTGGGCCTGGGGACCAGCCTTTGATGATTGGTGGGATAGAGCACATTTGGGAGACACTGACCTGCCAGGTCGTAGCTGGGGCCAGTCCCTGAGCTCCGCGTGCCCAGGGCCCCATCAGAGACCAGGGGCTTGCTGGCCGTCCAGGACTCCCTTCACTTCAGCTCACAAAGCTGTGCGGGCGGGGCCGCACTGGCCCCCCAGCAGATGAGGACGTTCCACACTCAGCCCAGGGCCCGGCCCGCTGTCCGACGTGCTCCACTGCCACTGGGAGGGCCACTTTCCAACTCCCTAGACAAAAGAAATGCCGGGAAGGAGAGGGCAGCATGGCTCCGTCCATCCCTTTCCAAGCGCCTCACATTTCTTTTGTCCCCGCAGGTCCTTCGGGGTCGTCCTCTGGGAGATCGCCACGCTGGCCGAGCAGCCGTACCAGGGCTTGTCCAACGAGCAAGTCCTTCGCTTCGTCATGGAGGGTGGCCTTCTGGACAAGCCGGACAACTGTCCTGACATGCTGTACGTATGTCCCTGGTCACATGAGGGCCGCTCCTCTGGCCTGCGGTGCTGTGGTGGCTGGAGCGGCTGAGCAGAGGGCTGGTCCCAGCGAACCTGAGCCTTCGGGCAGGTACCCTCATCCTGCCCTGTCTCCCTGCTTCTGTGGGTTTGGATTTCATTTGGCACTGGGGTGTTTTCAGGCTGACCGTCTTTGTGAACTATTTGACCAAAGCAGTCCCTGCTGTCTTCTTCACTCAGAGTTAAAAAAAAAAAAAAAAAAAAAAAGCGACAACAGGTCATTGATGACTCTTAAGCCACATTCTAGGGCTGCTCCCCGCCGTCGGCAGGGCTCCTCCGGGGCGGTGGGGATGACCTCAGACCTCCTCCTGTAGGCGGCTCCAGGACCCTGCCACCACCTGCTAGCCCCCCAGGTGCCTTCTCTGTTAAGTGTTTACAAAAGTCATAAAAGCCCCGTCTGTCTGCAGCTTCCTCCGGTGACCCTCACGGACCGGGACGGTGGCTCAGCGGGCCCCCTGCACATGTGCCCCTGCGCGCGTGGCTCTGGGTGCTGGCAGGCTTGTCACCTCACAGCACTTCTCTCCAAAGAAAACCAGTTTCTGTTCCTGAGATTTGTCAGATAACAGGAAAGAGTCCATGATGCCCTGTGGGCCTCCCTGCTCCGCGTTCCGAGGAGAAGCCCCTGCAGGTGGGAGTCTGAGCTGCCGAGGGCAGGCGGGCCGGAGTTTGGCAGGATGTGCTGCGGCGGGGCCGTCGGGTGCGGGGCAGGTACAGGTGGGGAGCAGTGGATTTGCTTTCCATGTGAACATTAAGGTGGGACTCAAGATTCTTCTGGATTTCAATAGGTAGAAGGTAGGCTACCATTAATACCTCAAGACCAATGCAGGAATTTTACAGACGTGCTTTTCAGGGCAGGTTTGGCCTCATTGGAAAGGCTCCCAGAGGAATTGCTGGGCTGTCTCTGTGTCCCTGCAGAAGACTCCCGGGTCGGCCACCTTCCCGTGCACCAGACCCCCAGTGAGCACGGGCTTGGGCTGGACCCATCACAGTGGGGTGACTTACAGATGTGAGTCAGACGCCATATCAAGTGGGTACCAGGGAAATTGGCCTCAACAGCCATGAAAGCTCTGTTCACTAGGTCTGTCAGGGCTTCCATGGGTCAGAGGATAGGTGTGCTGGCCCCTCTGCTTAGTCTGAGGTGTTTGCGATCAAGATGTCAGCTGGAACCAAGATCTGAGGCTCGGGGGCCTCCTTCTCCCAGGCCCTTTCAGGTTGTCGGCAGGATTCAGCTCCTTGCGGCTGTTGGACTGAGGTTCCAGGTTGTTGCTGGCTCTCAGCTCCCTGTCTTTGCCACACCCCTCCTCTGTCAGCCTTCTCACAGCAAAGCAGCTTTCTTCTTCAAGGCCAGCAAGAGAATCTCTCTGCTGCCTTCGAAACTTTTTTACCTAATTAAGTCATATCCACCAAGAATAATCTCCCTTTTGATTACCTCAGAGGCAACTGATTAGAAACCTAATGAAGTAGTGAAATCCCATCGCATTCACAGGTCCCACCACTCAGGTAGCAGGAACCTGGGGACCGTCTTAGAATCTGACTACCACAGCATGGGAAACAGAAACTATTGTCCTATCAACAAACCCAGGTTTTTGTGTTTTCTAAAGCACCTTTAGTGTAGCTTCCAAGACTGAATCCCTAAGCCCCACGGAGGGGTGGTAGCTCATTCTCCTGGCTCAGACTGTGCTGCTGCAGGGCCTGCTGGGGAGGCTGGAGAGACTCGGGGCAGCACCCCGTGCTTCAGGAGCACATCAGCTGGGGGTCGGGCTCTAACTGCTGCATCTGCGTGCCCGTTCAGCCAAAGCCTGTTCTATCCCAGGGACAGCTTGCATGGAGTTAAGAAAAAGGCCTGGGAGTGCCAGAGGGAAGGGCACATCTTTGCATCAAACTCCATGTGGGTGTGGGTGTGTTGGGATGAGGGTACCCATTGGTCATCTGAGCTGAGCATGTGCCTGGACTAGGAAACCTGCATGTGTCCTGGACATGGGGCCCAGGATCAGGCGCCCATGACAGGAGGCTCCACTTCTCAGGGCAGTGCATGGGTGGGGCACTGGGTTTCCTGGAGCCCTCCCCAGCAGACTTCCCAGCGCTGCCTCTTCAGACTCCAGGACCTAAAGTTGGAAGAGACTCAAAAGGTCACTTAGTGCATTTTCTCGTTCCTCATGGAAATTCTCCCTCTCCCCGCCCGTATCAGGTTTTATATTGCAGTACAGCATTACCTGAAACCTGACAGTTTAAGAGAACTATAAGCATTTATTATCCCACAGAGTCCCTGAAGGTCGGGAGCCTAGGAGCAGCTTGGCCAGCGGGCTCTGGTCAGGGGTCTCTTGAGGGGTCGCAGTCTGGCTGCAGTCACCCGAAGGCTTGACTGGGGCTGGGATCCACTGCCAAGGTGGGGCACTCACGTGGCTGGGTGCCACGTGAGGCCTCTGTCTCTCTCTGCCACGCAGCTGGCTTCTAGAGCATGGCTCAGCAAGCCTTTTCTCTGGAAGGACAGAGAGTAAATATTTTCAGCACTGGGGCCCATTCGATCTCACCTGTAGCTACTCCCCTCTGCCACCGTCTTGCACAAGCAGCCCCAGACGTCATAGAAGCAAGTGCGGCTGTGCGCCAACCAGACTTTATTTGTGGGTACTGAGAATTGAATTGCATGTAATTTTCATTTTTTGTCACAAAGTAGTCTTCTTTGACTTCTTTTAACCATTTATAAATGTAGAAACCATTCTTAGCTCATAGGCCTGAGAAAATCAGATAGCAGGCCAGATGTGGTGCAGGGGCCCAGAGCTTGCCTACGCTGCCCAAGGGCCAATGATCCCAAGCAGAGCAGAGGCCTAGAAGTGTCATTCGTGGCCTAGGAGTCACACACCACAGAGTCCACCATCTCCCTGGGTTACACCCTATTCGACGTGAAAGGAGATTATATGGGGCCCGGGCACCAGGAAGTGGGGCCCACCGGGGTTTCAGAGGCCAGCTGCCACACCCACCCAGCTACTCTCCACTTTGAATAGTGTGGCCACTGCTTTTTTGTCAGCCCATCGTAAGAAAAATCGTCTCTCAGGGCAAAAATAGAAGCAATGGAGTATGAGAAGGGACCCCCACTGAATTTGCAGTGAAGTGCCCGGTGCCAGAAGAGAGGCCGTGCTGGAGTCGTCAGTGTCTTAGCAAGCTTAGAAACAGTCCGAGAAAGCAGGTGTGAGCTTTGTCTGTGTGGTTTGGGGGTGGAGGGAGGAGAGGCAAGGCTTTGCACTTCCTCTTTGACTTAGGTAAACACTTGTCTCTGAGAAATCTGTGGGACTCCTGAAGTTGATCCGCCCCCAGGTGACTGGAGTTTTAATATTAATTTAATATGCCTGGGAAGCAGCCCCCTGCCCTGGGAAAGGCAGTGCACTTCCCGTTCCCAGCATAGAGTGACAAGGAAATTCACACGGAGAGGTTACTCTGCAATATTAAATGTGTAATCCAGGAGGCATTTCTGCTTTGCTATCCAGAACCCCCTTGGCAGATTTTCTCCCTCCAAAGAAAAGAACAAAATGAAAGGAGGCAAGTCGGTTTCATAGGGAGTGTCTGTGTTGTCCTTGTGGATTTATGGATGAGTTCAGTTAAGGAAGACGTGTTCTGGGAGAGCGGCTCTTTTATTACAGAAAATGAAAGAATGGACTCTCGTTTCTCCCAGAGGAGAGTCAGGTCCCTGAGCCCTTGGGAGTTGCCTTGGGAAAGCCCTGCTGGGTCTCCACGTGGGAGAGAAGCCACTTCAGTTGTGTGGCTCCGGGGGTGTGAACAGCACCCGGAGGGCGACATGAGGCAGGGCGGCTGGTGGACCTCAGCTCGGCACCAGGAAGACGCTGCAGGCCCTCGGCAGGGCCTCTGGGCAGAGCCGGGCCCCCCGGAGCAGCTGACAGTCCCGACGCCCTCAGTGGCACAAGATGTGGGGGCTTTTGGAGCAAAGGCTGCACGGTCCCCGCCGTGCAGTGTCCAGGCCTCCGGGTCCCAGCACCCGGGGTCAGTGTGAGTTGAGCAAGCGGGGCAGACAGATTCGACTTGTGGTTCGCCGGTGGGTCTGTATTTTAAATTGACAACAAGGTGTGTTCTTACCTTTCTCCTGGGCTCAGGTCTCCATACTTAGGCCACAAATATCCTTGAGCCCGTCTGAGCGTGCGCTGATGGCTGCCGGCTCAGAGACGGGGCTGTGGGGAGCCGTCCCAGCTCTCAACACGTCCAGGGACGAGCAAGACTGGACCCTGCTGCTGTGGGGCTCAGGCGAGAGCAGGGGTGTGTGCCCAGCACGACCCTTCGGCCAAGAGCCGTATTCTCTGCGGATACGGCTTCCACAGCATCACAGGTCAGTGCCCCACTTGCCAGGGAAGTCCTCAGTGTCTGATGTTCAGAAAGGAATTTAAACTTAGCCCAGAGAGTCCTCAACTCACGAGTGAGTCTGAAACATGGTGATGGGTGGTTTTCCACTTTTCAGACGTGGCTTTCCCTGTTGCTGATGAAAGGCCCCACATGCTGGGAACCCTGTGCTGGTTTAGGGGGACGTGAGTAGGATCCACACTGTCAGGAACAGCCCCTCCTTCCCAGCCAGCCTGTGGTGGGCTTGCCTATGGCCCATGGGCCCCGCCTTTGATCTCTGCCCTGAAACAGTAGCCTGGGGTGAGCAATCCGGCAGGCCCCGTCCCCCTGCCGCTCCTGGCTGAGAAGTGGTCACAAGACAGTCCTGGCGGTTGGGTGTGCCGAGCCCCGCAGGTCCTTTCTGGAATGTGGTCTCTTTGTTGTGACAGTCATCACGTGGACTTGGCTGACTCGGGTGCCAGGCTGCCGTAGGCATCCTGGACTGTGGTCGCAACCAGCCCACAAGCATCAGGGCCAAGGGTGGAGTGGGGACAGTGAGCAGGATGAGGAAGGGAAGCACGGCTGTCCCTGGGTTGTCACACCCCTGACCGTCACCCGGCCTCCTGGGGCCACCCTTTGGTCTCGTCCCTGTCCCAGGTGAAGGGCGTGCGGTGGGGATGGGTTCAGTAAAGGACAGCCCCAGCTCACAGAGCTGTAAAAAAATGTGTTTTTAAAGAGGAGTTTTATCAGCTCATAAATCCTTCTAGAGTCTACTGGAAAGTTTTCTTGTGGAGATAGTGTAAACAAGGCTTTGAATCCCACAGAGTAAAAAGACTTCCTTTTATGGGCAGCACTGGAAGGGCTGTGACTCTGGAATGGTTTACAAGTGGTGTCACGGGGCTCGTTTGTGCTCACGTCACTCAGTCCCTCCCCTGCTGGTGGCACCTTCTCGGCCACAGGGGCTGGGAGCCAGGGGCGTCACGTGTCCTTGGCTCTGACCATGCTTCTATTCAGGGAGAAGCCAGCTAGAGAGGAAATCGCAGCCAGGCCATGGAGAGGGATTTCGTGTATTTATGACTCTTTTTAATTTTTATTTTTTGGGGGTCCTTTTTCTTAGGAAGTAATGGAGGTGGGGCATGGAAGGAGGCCTGTTTGCCCTCTGACCCAAGGAAAAGCTGCCGGTTTATCCCTGCGGAGCCCCCTGCATCTCCACAGCTGCCGGGCGGGCGGCCCGGAGAGGGAGGGTCTGCTGGCAGGGCCCCGGTTTCTCTTATTTAGGTTAAGAGAAGATTCCTCTTTCTGGGGTATGTGGCGTTCAGTGTCACCACAGCTTTCACAGAGAACTCCATCCCTGCTCCACTCTCATGATTTGGGGACCTTGGACAAATTATTTAATCTCTTGGTCCTTCCGCTTCCTCGTCCACAAAATGGGACATACCATGCCCCACACCTTCCCAGACTCGTGAAGGGGAAAGCAGTTTACCCCATAAAACTTCCAGGAGTGCTAATGAACTGCCATGCAGGCGGGGTTGTGACCTACTGGAGGTGGTTTAGTTGGAAGCGAAAAAACTAGTCAGTTTTCATGTTTCGTCTAATTCTTTCTCCTCTTGAGCAGGGGTGGCAAACTTTTTCTGCAAAGGGCTGCACGGTAACTATTTTGGGCTCATAGGCCAATCTCAACGACTCAATTCATAGTTGTGGTTTGAAGGCAGCCCCAGACCATATGTAAACGAGTAGGTGTTTCTGTTCCAATAAAACGTGACTTACAAAAGCAGGCGGCAGGCCTCTCTCCCACTGTCACCCTCCCTCAAGGTCACATCCTCTTCCATCTGACTTGACCTGGTGCCTTCTCCCCCGCGTCTCTCAAGGGAGCTGGTGGGGGAGCTTCCCCGGGCCCCACGGGCTCTCTCTCCGTGAACTTTTCCTGGGGCCAGACTTAGGCCGGTGGTCGGTCTGTCAAGTGTCAGCCTGACAGAGGCCCGAAGCCAGTTTGGGGTGCTTGGAGCTTCCTAGAGGTGGGAAGTTCCATTTGGCCACTTATACTGAAAAGCACCTCATTAGCCAGAAGTTTTAAAACAAAACACAGGATGGAATTTTCTGGAGAACAGAAGTGGAAGGGAAGGGAAACCCACTCAGAACTCGCTCTGGCCTGGACATCTGTGCATCCACCCTCCCTCTGGCCCCCAAGGTCTGCTCAGCTGGACCCCCGCAGCACCCCTTCCTGGGTCGGGCGGCACCATCCTGCCTTTCTCTTCCCGTGTGCAGCTCCTGCCCTCAGGGGCTCAGGCCCACTGGCCGGGCCGCTCCCTGTGGCCATGTGACCCTGAGGACTTCCCTGCAGCAGCAGCCCAGGTGCCCTCCCTGCCTGTCCCAGGCCTGTGCAGGGACCCTGGCACGGGGCTCTCCCTGCTGGCTTGTTGGCATCTGGCTCAGGTCCTCACTGGCTCCCAGGCTGGCTCTGCCACGACCGGGCACACAGCGAGCAGCCTGAGCCCCAGCACCAGGGGTGGGGGGGTGGCGCACGTCCCTTATGTCTTGCAGCTGTACCCTCACCCCGCCAGCCCTCGGTTCTCTGCCAGTGGTCCCCCACCACCGGGGGAAGCTGAGAAACAGTACAGGTGGAATTAAGAGAGAGATCACTGTGGGGAAAGCTGTGATCACTCCTTGACCTTATGAGTGAGAGACTGGAGGTTTCTTGCATTCTAACTCTGGAAATAATGTTTAATCAGTGGCTGCAAGAGATGCTTTCAAAACGAATTCCTGTAATAAGGAGTCTGTGTGAACCGGCTCGTGTCCTTGTCTTCTCAGGCAGTGGGAGTTTGGGTTCTGTATCGTGGAGGGTCCTGGGTCCGGGTGAAGTGAATGCAGCCATGGGACGTAAGTCAGGAGAAGCTGAGGGCTGCTTGCACTGTCAAGACAGCCGGAGGCCCAGAGAGGCAGCAGGACTGTTTTTGGCACCCAATATCCTCACGCAGGTCGGGAAGCCATGGTGGCCCCCGAGGCTGCTGGGCCACGTCCTCCCTTCCAGCGTGGGCCCGTCTGCCTGTCTCCCCACAGGTTTGAGCTGATGCGCATGTGCTGGCAGTACAACCCCAAGATGAGGCCCTCCTTCCTGGAGATCATCAGCAGCATCAAGGACGAGATGGAGCCCGGCTTCCGGGAGGTGTCCTTCTACTACAGTGAGGAGAACAAGCCGCCCGAACCCGAGGAGCTGGACCTGGAGCCGGAGAACATGGAGAGCGTCCCCCTGGACCCCTCGGCCTCCTCGTCCTCCCTGCCGCTGCCCGACAGACACTCAGGACACAAGGCCGAGAACGGCCCCGGCCCCGGCGTGCTGGTCCTGCGAGCCAGCTTCGATGAGAGACAGCCTTACGCGCACATGAACGGGGGCCGCAAGAACGAACGGGCCCTGCCTCTGCCCCAGTCTTCGACCTGCTGATCCTGGAGCCGAGTCCCGGGCAAACAGTAACGCGCGCAGGCTCGGCGGCGGGTGGGGGGAGCGTGCTAACAATCTATCCGCAGCCTCCTGTACCTCAGTGGATCTTCAGAACTGCCATTGCTGCCCACGGGAGACGGCTTCTCTGCAGTAAACACATTTGGGATGTTCCTTTTTTCAATATGCAAGCAGCTTTTTATTTCCCTACCCAAACCCTTAACTGACACGGGCCTTTAAGAACCTTAAGGACAACACTTAATAGCAACCGTCGCCCTGAGAATCGGGTCTCCTCACTCTCTCCCTGTCTCTCCTCCTCCTCCCTCTCATCTCTGTCTCTGTCTCTGTCCTTTCTCTCTCTTTCTGCTTCGTGATGGAAACACATTGGCCGCAAGCCCAGCCAGGACACCCTTTTCTATTGGGTGGCCCCACGTGGCCCCTGAACACACCTGCCGGTCACCTTAGGTCTTTATAAAAAAACATGTTGAGACGGAATTTTTTAACTGTATCTTTAACTTTTTAGGGACATAGGAAATTTAAAAAGGGCCATCATCCAAGGTCGGTACCGTGTTAACGCTGCCAAATTCTGCCCAAACCCTGAACTCCCTCCCCCGCCGTCCCCGCGCTGCTTCCTTGTTCCCGGAGGCCCCGGGTGAGCCCGGCAGCCCGGTGCGCGCTAAGGGCCACGCCGGTGATGCCCTCCGTCCGGCCGTCCCCGGTGTCCCTTCCAACTCTCACGTTCACACAGCTCTAATTGCTTTTGACTAGGTTATTATTTGGGGGAACTGGACAGAATGAGACTTTCTCTCAGTGAAGATGGGGGAGAAGCTGAATCAGCTTCCCTGACCCTCTTTGCGTACCCCCACCTTCCAGCCCCCAGGAAATCTGGAGAAAACAGGCCCTGTTGGGAACCTGGAAGACAGGCTTTGAGTAAAGGTCGTCCGCGTGCCAGTCTCCTGTCCTCGCCCCAGCTCCCCCACCCGGCCCCCAAGGACACTGATGGGAAGGGGTTTCCAGGGACTCAGCCCAACTGTTTATGCAGGTTTGCAAGGAAAGAAATTCAAACACCACAACCACAGTCCGAAGAAAAGCAGTAAATGGATTCAAGCATTCTAAGCTTTGTTGACATTTTCTCTGTTACTAGGACTTCTTCATGGGTCTTACAGTTCTATGTTAGACCATGAAACATTTGCATACACATCGTCTTTAATGTCACTTTTATAACTTTTTTACGGTTCAGATATTCATCTATACGTCTGTACAGAAAAAAAAAGCTGCTATTTTTTTTGTTCTTTTATCTTTGTGGATTTAATCTATGAAAACCTTCAGGTCTACCCTTCTTCCCTCTCTGCTCACTCCAAGAAACTTCTTATGCTTTGTACTAGAGTGCGTGACTTTCTTCCTCTTTTCCCAGTAATTGATACTTCTATAACATAATTTGCCATGAACTGTTTGATGCCTTTTTATAAAGACACGCCCCCTCCCTGGCCCCTGCCCCGTCAGTTCTGTCCTCCCCGTAGGCTCTGTGGGCACGAGGCTGGTGGGGGAGGAGGCAGGGAGGGGGCCGCACGGGCTCCCCTCAGCCTGCTCTCCCGCAGCGTCTGAGTCTGTTACAGTGCAAGACATGATACAAACTCAGGTCAGAAAAAAAAAAAAGGTTAAATATTTCGCACATCCTTGTTCAGTGTTTATATTCACCATTGTTGGAAAGTCTCACCTTCTCTTTCCCTTGCCTTTGTTTTTGGTTGTGACACACATATCTCTATTTTTTTAATTCTTGGGTACAACAGCAGTTTTAACTGCATACACTAGGCATTTGGATTACTATTTTTTTCAATGGCTGTCTAACCCTTCCATCCCATGGAAAACGCTGCTGAGTCCAGGGGTGCAGCGGCCCGTCTGCGGCCTCCCGCCACCACCCTCCAGACCCACCTACCTGTCTTTAGAAGCAGACTCCCCGGGCACCCTGGCACCGGCTGGGAGTTGGGTGCAGGGGCAGCACCCTCGGGGTGCCAGCCAGCCCGCTGCCAGGTGGGGACAGCGCAGGCGCCGCGTGGCTGAGGGGCCGCGAGCCTCGGCGCTGGCATGCCTTTCCTTGGCCAGGAGTCCCAGTCCTCGGGCCTGGGGGTCTTGTTTTGTTTAGTTTTTAGCACTTCTCACAGAGCGATGACAGCACAAGAGTTGCTTCTGGGATGGAAATGTTTAAATTATGAGTAAGAACAAAGCTACAATATGATGATTGCTAGTTGTGACTGGAGATTAAACACAAAAAAGAAAGTTTGTAGTGCTTTTTTGCTTGTCAGTAGTTTCAGTCCCACTCTTTTCTCTAGCCTGTCCCATAGTTGTTCCCTTGGGAAAAAGAAAAAAAAAAAGAAAAAGAAAAAATTAATTAAGAAGGTATTTTATGTAGGAGTGTTCTTTTAATTTATTTTGTGATACCAGTTTCAGTCACTGTAGAGAAGCCCCATTATGAATTTAAATACTGAGAAAAGGGTTGTTTGTGTGTGTGTGTGTGTGTGTGTGTGTGTGTGTAGTAAGACGGGACAGTTTTTGGCTTTTTGTTTTTTTTCCAAACATCTACCTCACTCTTATTTTGTATATGTGTATATATAAAAAGGATACATCTCACATCTCTCAGCACCTGACAATATGCCGTTGATACTGGTGACCTCGTCCACACCACAGCCGCACACACCAGGTGGCGCAGGAGAGGCCAGGCTGTATTCCAGGCTCAGAGCGACACTAGCTCCCCCTGCCCCGACTCGTTCCTAACAGCTCCCCGTTTCTGCGACGTCTCAACTTGCGTCGCTTCTGTCCTTCTCTGACTCGGTTTCCCAAGAGGCGGGGAGGGCCCAGGCTGCTGGGCTCTGCAACCACCGACCTTGTGTGCAGGCTTCCCGGGCACCAGGTGGGGAAGCGTCTCCGGGAGCCCCTGTCGCCCCTGCGGTCACCTGCAGGTGTGGGGCTCGGCTCCCGCTGACTCAGCCCCAGGCTGACCCGACGGCCAGTCCCACGTAGAATGTACTGAGAAGGACCCCTCCTCCCCCTCCAGACTGTGCTCTCAACCTCACCCTCACCTCCTCCCCAGGGGAAGACAAAGATGAACCAAACCCCCGGGCTGGAGGGGGCCAGCGGCGGGCCGAGCCCCTGTCCCTCTCCCGCTGGCTGCTGCTCTCACAGGCACTGGCATCTTTTCTGGGAAACGCGGTGGGGTCCTCCCCCAGTGTGGCGGGCTCCTCCACAGCCCCAGGACTGCAGTTAAGCTCAGGAGCTTCCTCCCTCCTGCTAGAACACTCCTCGCCCCTCCCACGTCCCCTGGGACCATAAGGGCACTGAGAAAGTGTTTGATCAGGGTTTCCCGCTGCCACACTGCAGGTGACCCCTAGGAATAGTGGCCTCTCCTTGCTTTTGCACACCCCTCCCGGTTTCCACAACTGGATTTCTACAGTTCATTCAGCTGGTTATAAGGGTTTTGTTGAAACTGTCCGAGTTGTTGGTGTCACTTCATTTTTGTTCTATGTAGGTGGTTTTCCTTTGAGTAGAACGAAAACACTAACAGTGTAGTGCCCATCATAACGAATGCTTCAGAAACACTTAAATAAAAGAGAGAATTCTGCTTGCGTGACGGTGCAGTCATTTTACTGGACCAGACCACCCACCATGACTCTACCAAGGCATCAGCTCTCCACAGTCCTGGCCTAGTTTTGCGCTGATTTCCCCACCTCTTCTTGGTTTCCTCCTCTGTATGCTCCACACAATTTACTCGAGCTGAGTGCGGCGCTCTCCACGCAGCCCTCTTCTGACAGCAGCTCCCACTGCTTGAAGTGACGTGAACCACTGAGGCACATCACTGAACTGACGTGAGCATCAAAACGTACCACACACAGCCCTGCCCTGGGGCAGCAGGCCTGCTGCCTTCTGGACACGCTGTGGCACTTGCGCTGGGTGAGACCCAGACCACCCCAGGTGTCCTGCACGGGATGTCCTGCTGTTTGACACAGCTGGAATGAGCTTCCTCCTTGGAAGCGAGAAGACCGTGTTCGTGGCTGGACAGTGGCCTCTCCTTCCAGCCTGTTTCTTAGGACTTGGGACATTTCAATGGTAGAAATGTGGTTATTGTGGAACTACCCGATGCTGAAATGCTTGGCGTGAAGTGGTGCTTTTCGGTTGGGATGAGAGATGTACAAGCCAAGTTTGATGCCAGATTCTAGGCCAGTGTGTTCCACCCAAGCCTCTTTCTCAGCAGCCTGCCTCCGCCGGCAGGTGGCCAGACGGGATGCAGGCGGCTGGTACGGCAAGGTCGCACTAGCTCACATCAGTGAGAAGGCTAGGATGCTTGGTCCAAGGTCCTCAGCTGTCACTGTTGGGTCCTCTGGCCAGTGTCAAAGGCAACTCCTTTCCAAAACACAGGCACCCTCCAGTTGGCTGTAAATCTCTATGGTATGCCTCGGCCCATTCCGGCAGTCCCAGTAATGCATTTAAGGTTTGGGGTTTGTTCTTTTGTTAATGTTACTTTTGTTTGTCGGCTTTTTATTTCCTGGGCTAAGCGGCGTTGGGAGATATGGACCAGAGATCCACTCTTTGAGAACCAGTGATGAAAATCAAACTGTCTTACTCCACTCTGACATAGCTGGTGGTACAAACGAGAACAAGAGACGATGCTGTTTAGATTGAACCTCTGTTGCCAGAGATGCTGAAGATACAGACCTGGGACAGGCCAGAGGGTTTCACTTTTGGCTTCCAGCTTAGATGACTGGCTGGAGGAAAGCATTTAAAGGAAAAGCAGATGAACACCCCTTGATGGTGGAATGACGAGGCAGGGGGAAACCCCTGTAACAGGGATCGTGAAGGACACGGAAAGGAGTCACGAGCAGAAGGTTCAGGGCTTGGAAGAAGTGTGGGCTGTGTTTGGAACTGGATGGTTTCTGAAGGCTCTACAGTCACCCGTGGGCATTTGGTTTCAACCAATCAGCCTAACATCCTACTGTGGAAACTGTGGCTGCCGAGTTCAGTCAAATTGTTCAAGAACGCAAACTGCACCGCAGACGTCAGGTGTCGGTTCTGGGGCATGACTTTAGGGCTTCGTTGTATTTCGTTTATGCGAGAACGTGTCGCTCACGCATCTGTGTGTCCCCGTTTGTGTGTGTCCGCATCTTTCTGGTAAACATCATTTTAGTCACTCATTAGCGTTTTCAATAGGGCTCTTAAGTCCAGTAGATTACGGGTAGTCAGTTGACGAAGATCTGGTTTACAAGAACTAATTAAATGTTTCATTGCATTTTTGTAAGGACATAGAATAATTTTATAAAATGTTTGTAGTTTATAATTGCCGAAAATAATTTAAAGACACTTTTTTTCCTCTGTGTGTGCAAATGTGTTTGTGATCCATTTTTTTAGGACACTCGTTTACTAGCTAGCTTTACAATATGCCAAAAAAGGATTTTTCCCTGACCCAAGCCGTGGTTCCCCCTCTTCCCCGCCAAGCTTTGTGCCCTAGTTTATAACAAAGGAATGATGATGATTTAAGAAGTAGTTCTGTATCTTCAGTATCTTGGTCTTCCAGAACCCTCTGGGTGGGAAGGGGATCATCTTTTACTGGTCATTTCCCTTTGGAGTGTAGCTACTTTAACAGACTGAAAGAACCTCATTGGCCAAGGAAACAGCAGAGGTGTTGCGGCCCACGGTGTCCATGGCACCATCAGCATCTGGCTTGGCTGGGTTGGCAGTTGTGCTGTTAGACGCAATGCCTTGGGATGGAGGGACACCACTGCCCAGCTGATGGTTTGCACAATGATCACAGCGTACAGACTTACCATACAAATGATGATCATTCTGGTGCACGCAGGCCGTTTGCTTACATGCCTCATATAATTAACACTTTGTTATAACAGGAAGAGACCCTATTTATTTTTATTTAAGGCAGAACACCAATGATCGATATTTTTCAATTCCAAACAAATTCTTTTTAATAAAAACTATACACACGCAAGCTTTTTTTTTTTTTTTTTTTTTGTAAGTTTGACTCCATTCCTTCTGGCTCCCAATGGATTATTGGCTAGGTCTACACAACTCCACAAAATCTCCATCATTGGAAACATCTGGATGTTTTGCATTACATGGGAGAAAGGTCCAGAAACAATTTGGGTTTTGTTTGCAACTTTTCATTTAGATGTCTGGCATTGCAGAGACACCGTCACAGGTGGAACAGATGCTTGGCAAAAACACCTGTCTGTTTTCTAAGCCAGTGAGGTTGAGGTGAGAGGTTTGCCAGAGTTTGTCTACCTCTGGGACAAAAAAAAAAAAAAAAAAAATCAAACCAGAAGGCGCGATGGAATGGATGCATCGCAAATAATGCATTTTCTGAGTTTTCTTGTTTTCAAAAAATGTTTTTAAAAAAAAAAGTAAAAAAAAAAAAAGGTAATAACATGGCCAATTTGTTACATAAAATGACTTTCTGTGTATAAATTATTCCTAAAAAAATTCCTCTGTTTATATAAAAAAAAATCAGTAGATGAAAAAAATTTCAAAATGTTTTTGTATATTCTGTTGTAAGAATTTATTCCTGTTATTGCGATATACTCTGGATTCTTTACATTATGAAAAAAAAGGAACTTTGTCTATTTTGAATGGCTGAAGCTAAGGCAACTTTAGTTTCTCTTACTCTGCTTTTTTCTAGTAGTTAAAGTACTACATGGTTTAAGTTAAATAAAAGAATTCTGTATGCATTTTTGGTCTCTGATTTTGCCCCTCCCCGCCCCTTCTGGAAGACTCACCATGCTTCTGAGGCGGGGAAGCCGAGCTACGTGTGGCGTGTGTGTTCACATGTGTCGCTGGGAGGTGTCGTGTGTGAAGGCTTCACTTTATTTCTGACAGCTAGATCTCCGTATGCAAATTGCTGGTGAACAGGGAAGCTATTCTGTTTCTCCATTAAATCAGCTAGAAGAAAATTTGAATACATAAAAATATAGAAATCTGTACTTCATTTTTGACTGATCTGTAGACTTTTCCTAGACCTTCCACTGACAAAAGTCAGGCCAAGGCAGGTTTGATCTGGGGGACTCCGGGGCAAAGGACTTAAAAGTCTTCACATTTTCATGTCCTTGCTGGTCCCTCACAGCCAGCCTGCCTACTCAGAGGGCGCCAGTGAGGGCCACAGAGGTACCTGGGGATGCAGGTCGCCTGCGGGGAAGAATGTCACTCCCCAGCCAATGAGTATGGCCCGCCCCAGGGACTCTCCAATCTGGCATCGCCATCATTTGCCATGGGAAATGGTTATGGCAGGAGACGTGAATACATGTTCAAAGGAAACAAACTGTAAATGTTCTAGAATCCAACCTTACACACATCAGGAGGACAAGCTGATCATTCACTAAACTTTGATCATGGGAAATTATACTCTCGTAACAAAATCAGGTTTCTGGCCAAAGGGCCACAGAGCAAGGTGTGGGCAGTAGAAGCGACAGGTCACACTCACTTAAGACCTCTGAGTCTCATAAATATTTGGAACTAAAAACAAAAGACCTTTCTAAAAGAGGGGACTCTCAAGGTTGGCGTTGCCCCAGGGTTTCTGCTTACCACTGTTAGAGTTCCTGGCACTCCGGGGACCTCACTAGGTGACCGATGACTAGCGGCAGGCACATTGCCCAGGCTCGGGTGGGTGTCTGGGCCCTGGCGGGGCGGACGCAGGCGGCTGGTGGGATCCCCACACTCCCAGCGGGTGGATGCTGTGCTTCCAGGCAGCAGGGTGCAGTCTGCACCTGTCCTCCATCAGAGGAGCAGTGATTTCTTCTGAGGATGAGGGTGCTGGGTCCTCGTAAGTGGGAGACCCTCTCCTCACCACGCCATTTCCCAAGACCACAATCCAGCAGGGCTGTTTCCATATCTACCCTCACGGGTCCAGCCACAAGCCCACCTTCAGTAAGTGTTCTCTCATCACTGACGGACTTTCACACCCACTCTCTCACCAGATCGTCACAACAACTCTGCAAAGGATGGATTTTTATTACTCTGGTTTGTAGATGAGCAAACATGCAGACGTGTCTAAGCTCCCCCAGCTGTTAAATGACCAGCCCAGGGCTCAGCCTTCTGAAGCTGTGTCAGCTTCCAAACTGAAACTCAGAACTGCTACGTATCAGCTGTAACTAAACAGACCAGGGTGTGCACCAGTAGGGGATGGCTGGCCACTTACAGCAGGAAGGGAACGGCCCTCTGGGGTGCTCCCTAAAGAATTTTGATGGCCACAGAAGTGAAATGACAGGGACATTCATCAAGAGGGAGCTCTGGGCCTCCCAACTGTTTGACATCTAAAAGTCTCATGCCAAGCCATACACATTTTACAATCTGAAATAACACTGGAGCTGGGTCCCAGAGATCCCCTGCTTGCTGGCATCCTGAGACAGGAGCTAAAACGAGGGGGGTCCAGGGCTCTGGGCAGCAGGTGTTTGCCTACAAACACAGAAGGCGCTCCACACTAACAGCCGTGCAGCCGGACCTGTGCTTGCTGGCCAGATCATCCCACCCTACTTGCTGCCTTTGATCTGCTACAGTAGGACTTTGATCTGTTTTATATCAAGTTAGCCAGTTTTATTTGCAAACAAGGTCCTGTGAAGGCTATTACAAACGCACAAGTGTGCTGGAGGGCTACCGGTAAAACAGGCTAGTTCCTTTGCCCAGTTCCTTTGTTATTAAGGTACAGATGCTGCTTCTTACAGTGAATGAATCTAGGCACTAAGTGATTTTTTTTTTAACAGAATTAAGTGGGAAATGATAGTTGTAAGCACACCAACATAACAAGAAATTTCCCAGAGCTAAACCAGCTTCAACCTCTTCCTCCAAAAAATAATGTTGCTAATGGGATTCCCACTGGAAATCTGCCCCCAGAACACATTGGACAAGTAAAACCTTGTTGTTAGCAGCTTGGCACAAAACCCAGCACAGTGTCATAAAGGTAAAACGGAAGATAAAAAGGGAGATTCTGTTTCTAAAAATGTAGGGGTAATACTGACTGTTGCAGAGAAGCTAAACCCAGCTCTTGACCTTTGCTTTAGGACCAAACGCTACCGGGGAATGGGAAGTGGTGCGGCTGCCAAGAAAAGCGCTCCAGTAGCTGATCAAAGCATGCGTGGAATTACCTTCTGATCCAGGAATTCTACTTTTAGGTATATTCACCAAGAAACTAAACCAGGATTCTAAGAGATATCTGCACACCAGTGTTCACAGGAGTAGTACTCACGATAACCAAAAGGTGGAAGCAACCCAGTGTCCATCAAAAGATGGATGAATAGACAAAATATGGTCAATACATAGAATGGAATTTACTTAGCCTTAAAGGAAGGAAATTCTGACACCTGTTACAACATGGATGAACCTGGAAGACAGTACGCTAAGTGAAATAAGCCAGTCACAAAAGGACAAACATTGTGATTCCATGTATATGAGGTCCCCAGAAGAGTCAACTTCAGAGATGGAGAGTAGAATAACCCAAGGGCCAGGGGAGGGCAGGGGAGATGCCGTTTAATGGGGGCAGAATTTCAGTTTGGGATGCTGAGAAAGTTCTGGAGATGGACGGTGGTGACAGTTGTACAACAGTGAATGTACATAATGCCACTGAACACTTAAAAATGGTTAAAATGGTATGTTTTATGTGTATTTTAACCACAATTTTTTTGTAAAGTAAAGAAAGAAAAAACAAAAAAACCCAAACACTAGAGACTCAGTGGCTCACTGCCCAGAGCACCCGGACGCACCAGTGTGGAGGCCAGTGTGGGGTGCCCGGGCTGCACCCCCATCTCCCGTGATCAGCTGGTACAGTCACCCCACCGTGCAGGGCTCTGCAGAACAGGTATGGGGTCTCAGCATCCTGGGCAGGATCACACAGGCCCACTGCATAGACTTTTAAGAGGGAAACAAAAAATCACCAGCATTTCATTTTATTGTCAGGAAAACCATAACTGAAGCTAGTTCATCCCCTGTGAAATGTCTGCCTTTCAGAGTGGTCTTCTTGCTTCTGACAATAAAATAACCCTTTGTGATTTCGTTGGGCTAATTCAAAACTTTTTTCCTCTGTGTAAACTGTTTTACAAGTAAGTTTTTAAAAGCCTCTCAAAGCACAGTTGAACTCTACACATGGGATTGAAACATTTAATTTTCTCTAAAGCAGCAGTCCCCCTATCAGTTCCCCTTGGCTGAAATCGCCCAGGCCGAGCTTCCCGTGAACCAGGCCCTGAGCCCGGGCTTTCTCGGTCTCCTCCAGCATTTCCTGGATGATGACTTGCAGGGCTTTTCCCAGCAGGCTGGCCGGGAGCCAACGAGATAATGGAGGGATGTGGATAAGCGCCGCGCACCCATTTCCATGATGCAAAGACAGGTAGTAGGTGTAATCGCAGACATACCTACAACCATACAGAACGCCAAGTTACTCCTTGGACCAGCCTCTAACCTCAGTGAAATGTAAGCAGAAGCAGCAATGCAGCAGCCCCAAAGCATGAGGGAGGACTGCCACCAAGGGAGACCTAGGTTTTGTTATTCTGCCTCGGAAAGAACATGCTGTTGGGAGTTAGCCGGGGAGAGAATGGCTCTTGGCCTCCTGGTCCCACGACCAGCAAACGCTCGAACCCCAGCAGGGACCAGATTTTCAATCAACTAACCCAAAACTCTTTTCCTCCACGAACCCTTCTCATTCACGTCTGCACTGAGTAATTCTATTGACAGGCCTGCTCCAGGTCTTTGCTCACCGCCTGCGAACCCCCCACCTTTAGCAGGAGTTAATGTAAATCTTTAAGTTAAAGGGTCCAGAGATAAGAAAACAGATGGAACCAGCTGGAACCAAGATGGTGTAAATCTAACCTCTAACAGACCCTGGGTCTCATCATATGCTGATTTTACTATATTAGCATATTAAATGACACACCTACCAGCATCCATGGCCAGACCCAAGGATCTGTACGGACCAATAAAGGATAAAAAGGGGGTGGCACCCCACTTCCTCAGAAAAAGCCCCGCCCCTTCCCCTGGCAAACTGATGCACATGCCTCCCCATCATTAGCCTCACTCCTCCTCCCTCTGTTTTTACTCTGTAAAATCAAATTCCTCTGGCCAGGTGGGCGAGAAGTTGATTTGTAAACTAAGTTCCACTTCTCCATTCTCTGGCCACTGAATAAAGCTTGTGCTGCATAGATCTCAGCTTCCCTTTCCTTATTCTCCTACTCCAAGGCTAACAGAAAAGAACCCTCCCCTCAGAGGCAGTGAGCCTCCACCAGGCTACTGCCAGAGCAGGGTCCATAGGTCTCAATTCAGTAAGTTTTCCCATTCATTCTTTGGAGGGAGGAGAAACTGCCTCCTGAGGGTCAGAGTTTGGAGAAATAAAGGTAAATTTAATCTTTATTGGGGGCTAAATCAGAACAGTCAACTCACAACTTTGGCGGCGATAAATAAAGCTAAAGCACCCACAAAACGTTAGTGGCTCTCAACACCTGCATTCACACCCCTTCTCCTCTGCCAGCCACCAAAGGCGGGTGAGCGGGAGGGGGCCTCGGAACCGCGACCTGGGCGGGAGCGAGCAACTGCGACTCCGGCGCCCCCCACCCCGCCCCGCAACCAAGCGCCAGGCTGAACAGCACAGGACGGCACATCCCAGGAGGAAGACGGGCCAGCGGCCACCGCAGCCCCTCCTCCTCCCCTCCGTGCCCAGGGACAGAACTCACCTGCCCGCGTCTCGGGAAAAAGCCACCTCCACGCCCTTGACCCTCGCGCGCCGGCTGACCGCCTTCATACTGACCCCCGACGCGATCACTTCCGGGCCATCCAGAAGGCACAGGCCGTGCTCCGGCCGGAAGCCCCGGATGTCGGCGTCCCGGTAGCCCCTGTTCTTGCCGCACTGTTCCAGAAAGATGGCCTTGGCGGCGGGGTCCACGCCCACGTGCACGGCGAGCTGTGTGAACACACGTGGAGGCAGGAGATTTGGCAAACTGAGGTCTGCTTTGCTCCCCAGGCGGTGCAGAGGGAGAGTTCTGGGGTGCAAGACACCTCAACCCCCCAAATGTGCCCGCACCACCCCCATCCCTGCTTGCTTCCCGTCATATGCTGGAAAGAAAAACATCGGGATAGAAATCCATGTGGCATCTAATTTAAATACCTTTATATTTAAAAATATTCTTCAGGGCAGTGTATTTATTCCCTTTTTTTTTTCCGTGGAGGTCTAGCTGGTATCTAAGGCTATCCCAGGATATTAGCCTTTCTGGGGAATCTTCCATCTCTTTTAGGAAACTCTGATGAAGTAAGTCAGTAACAGTCTAATAAAATATTGTTAGAATTTTTTGAGCTGATTATTTTTCCTCTTTGGAAAAGTAGCTGGTTGTTTTATCAAAACATTTGGGGTGTCGTCCTAACTGTCTTAACCTTTTGGTGGTGCACATTTTGTTCATCTCATCATCTGGGCTTTGTATCTGGAGGATATTTGTGTCAGTTTCCTATATAGCAACTCTGGATAAGCTTAAGCTGGGAGTGATGACAATGACCCCCTCCAGATGGGCCCCCTTCCCACCTCCCAGTGTGGGCCACTGTCCAACTGCTTTCCCAGGCAGAAGAGGTCCAGGCAGAAGAGGTCCTTGCCTCCTGGCCCATCTCACAACCCCCACCTGCCCTGCATGGGCCTGGCTGGGACGTAACCTAAGGGCCTCTCTGTTAGGTGGAAACTATCTTTGAGTCCTGGCTGGGAATAAAGCTTCTATTTCTTTTCCTCTTTCTCTTTCTTCAGAATCTTCTTCCAAGTTCTCTGCATTTCATCTTCAACTTTTACAAATAGACCCAGAACCTTACAAAATGGTCTGGGGATGTGGGGGCAGGGTGCACTTCAGTCATCAATCCTAGAAAAAAAGGCCCAGGGGTTCACAGGCTCTGGGTCTCCGCATCATCAGCCCCCCTCTCCACTCCCCAGCACCAGCCCCCTGGCCCTACTGCCTCCCCAGCTGTCATTTACTTGCGGTTGAAGATCTTCCCAGATTCTAATGACCCTCTTCTTCACCTCCCTGTAATCCACTGGCAGCTGAAGAATCCGCAGCTCCACCCCCAGGTCACTCCTCAGGCCCAGCTTGGAAAGCTCCTGTAGAAAGAAGCAGGTGGACTCACCCTGATGGAGGGCCAAGGGGAGTCCCTGAAAACCCAATACCTGGGGCCATCCAGTCCATTCCCAGGGGCCCTCTGTGGGCCTGGACCCTGCCTTCAAGGAGCTCACTCAGTGGCAAGGCACCAGCAGGGGCGGCCATGGTTCCTGCCCCATGCACCAGACCTGACATACCTGCTCCCATCAAGGCGCATGTACCCCAGAGGCATGTCTGACCCAGCCTGCGGGGTAGGATATAGTTCACAGAGGGTACACCGGAGTTCTAAGAGACAGATGGGATTGAGCCAGATGAAGAAGCTGAGGAAGGGCGTGCCAGACAGAGGGAGCTGCAGGGAGCATAAGACCTTGAGGCCTTTGGGAAAGGTGCTGTGACCTGGTGTGCTCAGGGAGGCAGAGCCTTCTTCCCTGTGTCCTGCACCTCCAAGGACAGGCTGTTTAGCACCCCTGGGCTCTCATCTGCACATGGACTGCCTATAGCACCCCCAGGCATTTTGATAAGTAGCCTGTGTATCAGGGACCATTGCGTGTCGGGGAAGCATGGGGCCAGAAGCTAGAAAAGCCTGTGGAAGCCAGACTGAGTGTTCAGTTAGAGGTTGGACTGTATCCTTGGGGCAACAGGGAGCCACTGAAGGATTGTGCACAAGGAACAAATGGGTTGGAGCCATCTCCTAAGAGGTGGAGGTGGGCTGGGAGCTATCATAGGGTTGATTTTGGACCTGCCCAGTTTGAAGTACCCAAAGGGAGCTGGTCCCTTGGCTCTGTGCGTCTGGAGCTCACAGAGAGGCTTTTGAGAAGAAAATGGCATGTCAGGACAGCAAAAGCCATGGGTTTAGATAAGACTTGAGAGAGAGAACAAGAGTGCAGGGAGAGGAGGGGACTGTGGAGAAAACCCAAGGTCAGGATTTCTCCTTTAAAGGGAGAAATGGCAGACAGCTTGGAGGGAAGAAAACCAGAAGGGTGAGATCTTCAGGGTGTGAATTTCACTGTCGGTAAAAGTTAAATCAGGAACCTGAACACTGTCTCCAAAAAGGCCAGGTCCTTTCCCTACTCCAGGAGCTGTTCTTGGCACCAAGATGGCTTTGAATTAGTGCCTCTGTTTTTCCTGACTCCCTCTCCTGGCATTTCAGGACATTCAGGAACATGCACCCTTGGCGAGAGAGTGCAGCCAGGGCTGTGAGGTCTGCCCAAAGGTTGCAGACGGGACAGACCAGGGCCCTGCCCTAGGCTTTGGAGGAGACAGGTGGGGATGATGTGCCCAGATGTGGGTCTGCCTGTGCTGCTCCCATCAAGGGGGAGGGTACTGGGGCCAATTTTTGGAGTCTCAGGTCTGTCCTCAACCAGCTCAGCCTTCCTGAGGGGCTTTGCTTCATCCTCCAGACACCCATTCAGAAGCCCTGGTTCCTCAACCAGCCCAAGCTTTGTTCTCTTCCAAAAGGAAATGCCAAGACTACATCCCCATTGGGGCCTTGAGGGAGAATTCATTTGTCTGACTCTGATGGTGGAGGGAGGAAAGGAGGGCCAGGATATGTGGGGCAGTGGCCTGGAGGACCGTGGAGGAAGCAGGCTGGGCTTCCAGGTGGACATCCCCAAAGCCAGACAGACCAAGAGGCTTCCAGGTCTTGTGACACAACCTTAGTCCCCTGTCCTGTGAATAAGTGAAGTTGGGCTCCAGTCTCTTTGGGATGCTTTTAGTAGGGGGTGGGGCTGGAAGGCATCATGCTGGGGTCATCTCTGGCTCTATCATGAGAGTGAGGGGACCTCAGCTTGGCTCAGGGCTGCTTCTCTGAACCCAAACATTTGTGAAGAACTAGTTTCTTCCACTAGGTGAAGTTCTCATGGGTTCTGGCTCTAAGCAAAGCCTGCAGAAGGGCCCCAGAAACCAAAAGGAGTTGCCTGAAAAATCTGCTCTCAGGGCTGAATCCCGAAGAGCTGCTCTAGTTGGTTGTCAGTGAGAATACTGATTAATTATGCTCAATAAGCTTCAAAGAAAGCAAAGCCCAAGGGACGGAGACGGCCTGGCAGCCAATCAGCCCGGCAGTGACTGGTGAACACCTCCTCTTCACATAAGAACGCAGGTCTCCTCCTGGGCTGGCAGGCACCTAAAGCCCAGACCCAGGCAGGCCACAGCCTGAGCCCCCTCCACACTACAGCTCTTTCCTTCCACCCCACCCAGAACAGTTGAGAGAGGAGAGGAGAGAGGAAGAGAGCCTCTGGACATCTTGTGTGTCTTCCAGCCGCTGCGTGGGTTGTGGGGCCGGGTTGGGGGAGCTTCTTGCATGAGTCTTCTGTGGCCGCTGTAACAATATAATAGACCGGGTGGCTTGGAACAGAAATGCATCGTCTCACAGTCTTGCAGGACAAAAGTCCAAAATCAAGGCGTCATCGGGGTCAACCTCCCTCTGAAACCTGTGGGAGAAGGATGCTCCCTTGCCTCTTCCAGCTTCTGGCAGCCCCCAACAGTCCATGGCTCATGGCAGCATGACTCCAGTCTTCCCCCATCTCTCCTTTGTTTGTGTCTGCCTCTGGGTCCAGATTCCCTGCTTTATAAGAACACTCAATACATGACACTCTAAAGCTAGGCTTTCCAGGAGGCTGATGGCATTACTTGTGCCAAAGTAGAAAGTGCAGGGAAGCCAAATGGTAGTTGTCCGTAGGCTTTCTAGAGCTATAGGTGTGGGATGGGCACTTGACATCAGACTTAACACTGCTGTGTGCTTTACTTTTCTGAAAGACAATGCAAGAGATTGAAAGGTCCCGCTTCTGCTTATCAGCTGTTCCCTTTCAAGTTTCCAATCTGGTGTTCAAACAGCCTTGACCTTACAATTCCTCCAATTCCTGGTCTGGGGTTGCAGTCCACACCCAGCCACCTTGACATTTCAGCACAGGAAGTAAGAATAGGCACTTCAGGTAGAATACAGAGAGATGTCACACCCTGCCTCAGATCAGCTCAGGATGCTTTTTGTCATCAAATAGATTAAGGGAAACTTGTAATATTCAGAGATTTGTGGGTGTCAGAATTGCAGATAAGGGACTGTGGACCAGGATAAACTTGAACTTGTTCACATAAAACTGAGGAATTATTCTCCAGCATCTTCCGGGCATATTTTCTCGTGCCCTCTTCCTCTTTTGCTCCCAGTTGTCCTGACAGGGAGAGCCAGCGACAGGGATTCTGCTAAGGTGCAGCCAGCTTCCTCTGGGAAGAGCTGCCCACTGCTGCCCACCCTGCTGGCTCCCCTGGAGCCCTTCATCAGGGGGAGGGACAATTGGAGCCAACAGACATCCCCCACCAAGGACAGAGGGCAGACAGGAGAGTAACTGTAACTCCACAGGCTGCAGGCCACCCCAGGCGATTTGGCCAAGCTGCTTGGATGGCTCTGAGACATTTGCAGCCATCCTGAGGTCACCAGGACATAAGGTCAGCTGTATTGGTTGTGGGGGGTGGTCTATGGACTGAAAATGTGCCCCTCCCCTGCAAATTCACTTGTTGAAACCCTAACCCCTGATATGACAGTATTTGAAAATGAAGCCTTTGGTAGGTAATTAGGTTTAGATGAGCTCATGAGGGTGGGGCCCCATGATGAGATTAGTGCCCTTATAAAAAGAGGAAGAGAGATGAGAGCCTTTCTTCCTCTGCCATGTGAGGACATAGCCCGAAGGCAGTCATCTGCGAGCCAGGAAGAGAGTTCTCACCAGGAACCAAATCTGCTGGTACCTTGATCTTGGACTTTCCAGCCTCCAGGATTGTGAGAAATAAATTGCATGTTGTTTAAGCCATTCAGACAATGGTATTTTGTTATAGCAGCATGAGCTGACGCATACTGGGAAGCTCCCGGCTGGCAATGAGGTAAGGCCTGGTTGGGCTCAGATACATGCCAGCTCACCCACCCAGCCCATCATAATGCTTGAAAGCGACGCAGCCCATCTGGGACTAAAGTCAGACTCTGACTTGGGGTATTGAGGAGCTTTTTTTCAGTAATCATGGAAACTCCTGCGGCCACTCTGCTCCCTCAAGCACATATTCGCTCTCTAACACACATACATGCTCGGGGTCCTGGGCCATCTACACTGTGACCCATGGAAGACAACAGCATTTTACAAAAAAGAAGCCAAGCTGGTGGTCATCAGCAGCCTGAGCCTGGAACGATGAGGGCACAGGGCAGAAGAGGGTACATGCAAAGGCCAGATCCCAACTACAGTGCTGCAGGGAAAGGCATGGGCTTTGGGGTCAGAAAGACATGATTTTGAGACCTGGCTCTGCCACCTTTCACTGGGCAAAACTTGGGCATGTTATTTAGCCTTGGTGCACCTTGGTTTTTTCATCTGTGCAATGGGGATAATTAAGTCAGAGAAGGGACCCCAATGTTCAGAGCAGCACTATTTACAATAGCTAAGACATGGAAGCCACCTAAATGTCCATTGACAAATGACTGGATAAAGAATATGTGGGGTATATATATATATAGGTATGTATGTATATACATACATACATACATGCACACACACTATGGAATACTACTCAGCCATAAAAAGAATGAAATAATGCCATTTACAGCAATATGGATGGACCTAGAGATGATCATACTAAGTGAAGTAAGTCAGAAAGAGAAAGACAAATGCCATATATCACTTCTATGTGGAATCTAAAAGAAAATGACACAAATGAACTTATTTACAAAACAGACAGACTCACAGACATAGAAAACAAACTTATGGTTACCAGGGAGGAAAGGGGGTGGGGAGGGATAAATTGGGAGTCTGGGATATGTAGATACTAACTACTATATATAAAATAGATAACAACATGGTCTTTCTGTGTAGCACACAGAATTCAATGGCTTGTAATGGTCTATAATGAAAAAGAATATGAAAAGAAACATATATGTATAACTGAGTTGCTATGCTGTACACCAGAAATTAATACAACATTGTAAGTCAAGTATACTTCAATTAAAAAAATTGGAGGGGTTTTCACGAATATTAAATGAGTCACATATGCTTATAATTAATCCATATTAATTTGAGAAAGTTGTCCAAGAGGCATTTATTGAGAATGTTATTTATCAGGATTCAAAGAGCCCGGATCCGTCAGAAGCAGGGAGCAGAACGTTCTACCTAAGCAAACGGCAGGCCACTCACTGGCTGCCACCATCCTTTCTGCCAAAAAGGGTTGGTTGGTTTAGCAAAGAGAGTGTAGGTTCTGTGCAGACCAGAGAGAGCCAGGGGTTTGTGCTTTCCAGCCTGGCACGCTTTCCCAGCTAGAATGTCAGAGTGTTTTGTGCTCAAGGGAGCAGGGACAGAAGTCTCACCAGAGTGGAATCCCAGGCAGTGCTTGAGCCAGAGGAATCACCAGGTTTTAGCAGGGTGCCGAGTGCCCTTGCCAGGTCCGTAATCCCACAAAAAGCCTGAACCTCACCGGTCACAAAGGTCCTGGGGAATCAGAGAGCCCTGCCTTCTGCTCTTTCTCCCACTTTTTCCTGCCTCCGTGTCATTCGGAATCTGGTCGCCAGGAATACATGGCAGTTTAACAAAGGGAACTGAAGGAAAAAAAGACACCAGTTGCTTTCTGCATTATCTTTTTCCAAATCCACCGAGGCTGTGGCACCAGCTGGTGTTGCAAAACGGCTGCTGTGTTTTCCAAAATCTGATTCTTCCCTCATCAAGTGAGGGTCTGGGGTTAGCAGCAGGAAGCAGGGAAACACTTCTTCACTCAGGCCCTCAAGAAAAACTCCCTGAGCGCTTGCAGTGTGGCCCTCTGCTCAGGGCTGGGCGTATCCTGGAGGGTCCCGTTCTCCGAGGAGATGCCGACTGGTTACAGGAAGTCAAGAGAGGAGTCCTGGCTCTGGGTCCCAGGGCTGTGTTGGCCCCCCACTGGGCTGCAGAAACCTGAGGGCGAGGACCCGACTAGGGGGTGATTCTTACTTCTTTGGATGCTCTTCCCAAGATTTTCACAATGGCCAAGAATGTAATAATTTTCTGATTCTAAAAGCTTAACAAATAGTCTGGCAATCAGACTAGCACAGGCGTTGTGCCCAGCACCTCACCACAGTCCCCTTGATGATGTCACCATTTTACAGATGAGGAAACCAAGGATACATTTAAAAGGAGGGAGGAGATCCAGGAAGTAGTCACACAGGAGATGTCCCCACGACAGCGGGGTCAGCTGCCTAGGGCTGACCACAGCTCGCGCCAGGGGTTTGGGAAACCTTGTAATGGTTTATAAGTCACTCTCTTCTCCTTAACAATGCCAAGTTCCAGTCTCCATGTGTGACGACTGTCCCAGCCCGCACCCAATATCCTCGGGTCACTCTTCCAAGCTAGTTTCTTACCTGAAAACTCCAGTAACGAGAAACAGTGAGCCCGTAATTCCTAATCCTCTATCTGGAGAAGTTGTCTCCAAATATGCTTGACCATATGCCCCTATTAGTAAGAGACTGTAGTGTGCACACGTGTACGTGGGCTCGCGTGGATGCGCACACACACGCACCATCATTAGCTGATGTCTTCCTGTCTCAAGGCAGTCTACACACTTCGAGCAGGCTTCATTATTAGTAAGTGGATGTAAGTCTATGTTTTCAATGGTTTTCTTAATTCTTCGTGTTTTTGGCTTATTTCTTATTCGACTATCCTTGTTTTAACATCAAAATGTGGCTGGGAGAGAGCTCACGTGAGGGTGGGGGATGGATCCCTTGGTGGTTTTTGCACATTTGTTCAGGTTTACGTGATTCATGCTATCTTCTATCTGTGGGTTCTTTGAAGATCATTTTTGTAAGGATTCCTTGATCGTAATTTGAGGATTAGTTTAATTAAAACTGGATAATATAATCCTGAAACTCATTAACTGGGCTGAAATAGTTTGTAATAAAGTAAAAATGATTCAGAGATGGAGAATGTCTCTGTCACCATGGTGTCCCTTGCCCAAGGGTGACACATCACCTGTTCCCTCATGAAACCAAACCCGTCTAGGGACCTGAAGATATACAAAGCAAGGCGAGGCTAGCGTTGGCCCCACTATGGTATATTGGTAGCGGTTAATGTCATTTTTATTCTTATAGACTAAAACCATAGAAGCTGACACCCATTAGGATGGCCACTATGAAAAAAATAGAAAATAGCAAGTGTTGGCGAGGATGTGGAAAAATTGCAACCATGTGCACTGTGGGTGGGAATGTAAAATGGTGCAGCTCCTGTGGAAAACAATACAGTTGTTCCTCAAAATATCAAAAATAGAATTACCATATGATCCAGCAATCCTATTTCTGGGTGCATATGCAAAAGAACTGAAATCAGAGATTTGAACAGATATTTGCACACCCATGTTCACTGCAACATTATTCACAATAGCCAAGAGAGGGAAGCAACCCAAATGTTCATTGATGGATGAATAGATAGACAAAATATGATCTAGACAAACAAATGGAATATTATTCAGCCATAAGAAAGATGAAAATTCTGGTACATGCTACAGTATAGATGAAACTGGAAGACACCCTATGCAAAGCGAAATAAACTAGTCACAAAAAGACCAATACTGTATGATTCCACTTATATGAGGCATGGAGGGGAAAATGGAAAGTGATTGTTCAACAGGCATAGAGTCTCAGTTTTCCAAGATGACAAGTTCCAGCTATCTGTTGCACAACATTGTGAATATACTTCACACTACTGAACTGTACACCTAAAAATGATTGAGATGGTAAATTATATGTTTTTTTAATCAGAATTTTAAAAAAAACATAGAAATGGAATTTCTGATATTTTCATCCTGTGCCCCAATGGATCAACTTGTAAACCCCATTTTGGAAATGATTTTGGATCCTCAAGGAGGTGCTGAGGTAGGACGTATTGGAGGACAAGCGGTGGGTGGGCCTGCACACCTCTGCTTAGGAGGTTGGGCAGGAAAGGGTGAACTCAGCCAGCCTGGGCTGCCCGAACTCTCCACATTTCCAGGAAACACCTGTCTTCAGGATTGGCCCTTGGCTGGCTCCTGGGAGAACGCTGCGCCCTTGGAATGTTCTGCCTGGTTAGAGTGGCTTTGTAGGCCTGGGGCCTTGGGTCGCATCATGCTACTTTGATGAGAGTTTATGCCAACAGTGTGATTTATGGTGGATGCCTGTTTTGGCTCTGGAGTCTGAGTGGCTGAGGTCAGGCAGGTAGGCACTACATGCCTCCGTGACTGACCCCAGTAAAAACCCTGGACACCAAAGCTCAGACGAGCTTCCCAGGTTGACAACAGGTCACATGTTGCCACATGGTGCTGCTGGGAGAGTTCCATGTACCTGTGCAACTCCACTGGGAGAAGACAAGCTGGTACCTGCTCTCTCCTGGCCTTCGCTCTGTGCACCTTTTCCCTTTACTGATTTTAATCTGGGTCTTTTTGCTGAGGTACACTGTAACTGTGAGCATAAAAGCTTTTATGGGTCCTGATTCAGGTGAGTCATGGAGCCTGAGGGTGGTCTTATAGACCCCCTGACAGAGGCATCTCAATTCCTCTTGGATCCTGGCTTCTCCTTTAGAATCATTTTTTCCTTTCTTTTCTCCTATCAGCTCTTTCGTCCAAGCAGAAAAGAAGGCAATTTTCTCTGTATTCATTCATTCATTCCTTCACTCATTCATTTTTTTCAACATTTGTCAAGTCCTTCCTTTGGCCAAGCACCGTGCTGCCCTGATCCTACTGTGGATGGGAAATACCCAGGGGGAGTAAGTGTCCTCAGAGCAGGCGGAGGGTGGGCAGGAGAGATGGCACTACCAGGGTCAACCTGGAGGTCATCACACATTGTAGGAGTCAGGAGAACAAGCTTGGAGCCTGGTGGGTGCAGTGCAGCTCCAGATCTGCCCCTCCGGCACCAGGTCAGGCATCTGATCTTGGACAAATGGCTTAGACTCAAGAGTTTCTGATGTTTCATCTGTAAAACTGAGATATTACTGCTGGCCTTGCCGTGGCTCTCCCTGGTGAAGCTGCCCTTTACAGGACGCTTGAGCGCACTCAGAGAGCTCTTAGTGTTTGAGGGACAGCTACTGGCCATGCCCCAGAGGTTGAGATGTTTAGTATCCTTCAAAGCACTTTCCACTTTATCCCATGGTCTACACACAACGAACGGTCTCGGAATAATAATACTGACTCCACCTACAGCAAAATGATTGCTGCAAAGTTTAAGATATTTTTGGTTTGTTTTTGTTTTCTTTGTCCTTAAGGTAAATTGCTGTATTTCAAACTGACTCGTCATAGTTCCTCTGTGTGTGCTTGTGTCACTAATTGGATACACTTAACTCAATTTACTTGTAATGTCTACAGATTCCTTTTTTAAAAATTTTGTTGTTTTATTAGTATGTAAAATAGTTTACACAGTTACCTAGTGAAATCCACAAAACAAGCTTTACTCAAAGAAGTCTAGTTCCTTTGCTTTTCCCCTCCATAGGAAACCATTTTTTACTTTTATGATTTATCCTTCACTTATAAATTATAAACAAATAAATAACATATATTTAGGCACCCCTCCTTTTTTTTAATACACTTTCCCCATCTTTATGCAGGTGTCCTTTCTTATTTTTGCCAGTGTATCACAGCGAGAGCTTCTAGAAATTTCTGGATTGCTAGAGCAACGCATGTATCATTTTGCTGGGACTGCCAAAATCCTCTCCATTGGGGTTGAACCATGTTGCATTCCCTCCAGCGAAGTATGACAGTGCCCATCAGCCTCACAGCCTTGCACACTAGTTGTCAAACTTTTGGACTTTTGCCAATCTGATCTTAGCGTAGCTTTAATTTACTTTTCTCGTATGAGCAAGTTGGGACATAATTTCACGTGGGTGAGAGCTATTTGCGTTCCTTCCTCTGAAAAGTGATTCTTCGTATCTTTGGCTTACTTTCCTATAGGGTCATTCACTACTTTTTTCTATTTATAGAAGCTCTTTATATATTGGGATATTACCTTTCAATTTAGAAGTGTATCAGTTGAATTTGGCCTGTGATGACTGGGCAGGACTGAGTGGGGCAGAGAAAGGACGGGAGGGAATTATCCTTCTGTCTAGCTCAGAACAGCAATGAGGAGCCTGCCACATCCAGAGACCTGACTAGAAAGGAAGGTCGATAGAGACTGTTGCTATAATTTGCTTTTTAGAGGGACGTGGTTGGAGGTTATTAATCTCTCAAGACATCTCCAGTGGTTTTTGCCCCAAGAATAAAACTACACCCTCATGGTCTGTCTATGGTGCCCTTGGCTCCAGTGAGTCCCTGTCTGGGAGCCTGGGCAGATTCTGGCTTTCGTGTTTGGCCCCCAGACCCATGGAGGGCCCAGGTCTTCCATGTAGCCAGGAGCTAAGGCTTCACCAGACTGGCTACATGATCCATTACAAGCAAAATCAAGGGGATTTGGAGGCTGAGGTGCTATTTAGGCTGCAAGAATAGCAGTTCACGCTCTTGACAGGGACCGGGGAACCATGGGGTGCAAGGTCTTTAGTCACATGGTCCTTCTTGCAAGGGAAACATTTCACAAAATAAATCGCTCTCTGAGTGTTAATCCCCCCAAACTTTCTGAGCCACAGAGAACCTCAACCTCAGGTGTGCTCGACTGACCCTGTCTCTGCAACCGCGTGGGAATGCAGCCTCATCCATTCAGCACATCTGAGCTTTTCCCAGTGAACGACAGAACAACGAACCCCAAATTATCTCAACCCAGAAGAACATTCTTCCTGCAGGTCTGGTTTCTAATGACCCAGAGGCACACAGTCAAAGGATCTTGGGTCTGGAAAGTCAAGGTACAGGCCTGCTGCCTCCGACTTCCTCTCCGCTTCTTCTGGCTCTGATACTGTGGGCCAGCGATGCTGCCCATGGCCTTCGTAGCAGCTACTCTGTCTGCCTGGAACACGTCCCAGGGCAGCTGCTCCTGGTCACTCAGGTCCCAGCCGAAATGTCACATCCTCAGAGAGGCCTTCCTGGCCCACTTGTGCTAGAGGAGTTCCCGAGCCACCATCCACCACGTCACCATGACCCAACCCTAATCCTTGTGGCCCTTAGGACTTGCCAGCACTCTACTGCTTAGTTGTCTCTTTTGTGTGAGTTTCACCGCCACAGAAGACCAGCTCCACCCGGCTGAGGCTTTGACTGGTTCACTGCCGGGTGCCCGGCCCGGGAACTGCACCCTGCAGGCAGGTGTGCTCCAGGTGCTGTGGAACAAGCGAGGCTGTGACCAGCCCATCTCTGAACTGTGTCCCCACATGTCCTGAATGACTGCACTCTTCACTGGTATTCCAAGATTATTCCAAACAAAACACAATAATAACTCTGCCTACTCAGACTCCTGGAATTCTACCAAACAGTTTTTCCAATCACTCAGAGCTGAACGTTTGAGAGAAAAATACCTTGTGGGCACACACTGAATAGGGAACAGGGAGTCTCTGTTGTCCAGATGAGGGAGTGGGGCCTTTATATTTAATTTTATTTTCAGTTTATTTTTCAAAGTTGAATGCGGGAGATATTTTTTTGCCGTGGGTTATATTGGACATGATTATAGTCAAGTCAGATCACTTGATTCACATCTGTGAAAATCTTGGAAAAGAATGGTCAAACATACAGATGCACTATATTATTATTGAAGTTATTTTCAGTTCCTAAAAAAGTGACCAGTCAGGAAATACAAAGGATCGGAGTTAATGACACCTCTCCATTATCTAGATTTTAGAGTGCTGGTTTAATAGGATTTATATGAACTGTGGGGCCAAATGGCATCCTTCAAACTCCAATGACTCCCATTCCTGAGCTCTCAGATGTCTGCCTGCGATTCCTCAAAATATAAAATATATTCTTTACTGGGTGTGTTTGCCCTAGCAAACTGATAGCCCTAAGTAATGCCTAATCTCATAATAGCTCAGGCTGGCTTGTTTCAGCCCATCTTATCAGAGTCATAAACCCCACCACCCTTCACAGACTCTACAACCAATCAGTCTTGCACGCAAGCCGATCAGGCACCTTGTGACCTATAAAACAGCCGAACAACCTGCCCTCGTGCTCACG
This sequence comes from Camelus dromedarius, assembly GCF_036321535.1. Taxonomy (NCBI): domain Eukaryota; kingdom Metazoa; phylum Chordata; class Mammalia; order Artiodactyla; family Camelidae; genus Camelus; species Camelus dromedarius. The sequence goes on from NC_087464.1 coordinate 7,699,592, forward strand.
CAGGCACGCCTCATCTGTGTGGCCCACTGTTGTCTATAGCAATATGACCTAATAAACCCCTCTTTTATTTTCATTCTTTGACTCTGATAATTCTTTTACCACCAACAACATGCGCCCACCCTGTCTGCCAACATTAATGATGCAGTGCGGATTAAACTGACAAAGGTTTTAAAAATCGTAACACCTTCGTGTTGGAAGGTGTCTGAAGCCATGTGCACTCTCGTTTACTGCTACTGGAAGCGGGGATTGGTTTAACCCTTTGGGAAAGTAATATTAGCTCATATGGTAGCATATGTTCAAGATGGTGTCACTGAACCAAACTTGGCCAATCTACTGACCCTAGTTTGTGATGAGGGAAAGCACATTTATTGCAGGGCCCAGCAAGGAGAATGGGCAGCTCATGCCTAAAAGACCCAAACTCTCCCAAGGCTCTCAGGGAGGAGATTTTAAAGGCAACATTCCGGGTGGGGACTGCAGGGGGTGTGACTTTCTTCTGACTGGTTGATGGTAAGTAACAGGGTGGTGTTTCTGGAATCTTAATCATCAACCTTCTGGTTCCAAGCAGCCTGGGGTCCACGTGCTTGTGGTCAGTGTGTAGTCCCCACCCTCCACCTAGATGGGGGTCTTAGTTTCTGCAGAACAGCTCAAAGGTCAGTGTCACACTGTCATGTATATACCCCTTGAGGCAGAACTCGGACTCTGTTTTCTCACTGAACTATGGTTTAAACTAGTTTCCTTGCCTGACTTCTTTCCCTTTGTTTCTGCATTCTCCCACTTCCCAATTAGCTAACTGCTTGAGTCTGCTCTTTAGAACTCAGGGAAGGCCCAGGTGACTAAAACCTTTTTTCTACAAATAAGAAATAAGGAACATGGAAGGGCTTTTGTACTGGGGAGGGCCTGGCAGGGTCCTGCTCTGTTTTAATGGCTCCAGCTGCGGAATGAATGTTTGTGTCCCCGCAAAATTCATGTGTTGAAGCCCTTATCCCCACTGTGGTGGTACAGGAGATGGGGCCTTTGAGAGATAATCAGGTCTAGATGAGGTTGTGAAGGTGGGGCTGCCAGGATGGTTTTAGTGTCCTTATCAGGGCATGACAAGCCTGGCACCCTGCCTGCCTGCACCAAGGAAAGACTCTGTGAGGCCGTCACCAGGAAGTGGGCCCTCCACAAGAACCTCAACCAGGTACCATGCTGACACCTTGATCTCAAGCCTCCAGAATGATGAAAAAGAAATGTTTACTGTTTAAGCCACCAGTCTATGGCATTCTGTGACAGCAGCTGGAGTGGGCTAAGGTGGGCCCCAGTGAAGCATGCTGTCTAGTGTTCACAGCCTGGTGTAGTCCCCTCCCACAGGGAGCCTGGGCTGGCCTGAACTCATTTAACCAGCATAGTTCAGCCGGTCAGGGCCTGAGCCTCAATCGGACTTGGCAGCTTCTCACCCTGGCTACCCCGCGGGGAGCCCACACGTGGGGAGGGACAGAGATCCTGCTGTCCCAGCACCCCTGCCTCCACCTACTACAACCATATGAGAGACTCGAGTGAGGCCAGCAGAAGAACTGCCCAGCTGAGCCTAGCTGACCCACAGAGCTGGGAGGGATCATCAAAGGGTGGTGGTTTGACCCCACGAAGCTCTGGGCGGGGGCTTGCTGGGTGGCAGTAGGCCCCCCACAAAGAACACGACAATGAAGAGTGGGAGGACATGCACCATACTCGGGTTCCTTTTTAAGGGGGGGATCTACAATCTACTTTTCTTTGTGCCTCTTTCTGATCTCTGGAGGTTTTATATAATTGCTCCTTTGTAACTGGAAAACAGAACAACGCACACTGTGAAAAGTAAAATGTACTTTTTTTTTTTTTTTGCTTCCTTGGGAACTTCGAATTTCATTAACAATGATATTCTTTCACGAATATTAATTTTGCCCCTGCCATGTTCTAGGCCTGTGCTGGGTGCTGGAGACAAGCTGGAGACCAGGACAGAAAAGAGAGAAGCAGCAGCAAATACAGAGAGCAGCATAATGTGGGAGGGAAGATGGCCAGGCTCAGTGGCAAATCTGGGCATAAATGAAAATTAATGGTGACACCAGCCAGACACAATGGGAAAATACTGCATGATTCCACTTACATGAGGCAGCCAGAAGAGTCAAATCCATAGAGACAGAAAGTATAACAGTGAGTACCAGGGAGGAGGGAACCGGGAGTGACAGTTTAATGGGGACAGAGTTTCTGTTTGGGATAATGGCAAGTTCTGGAGATGAATGGTGCTGATGGTTGCACAACTATGTGAATGTACTTAATGCTACTGAATTGTACACTGAAAATGGTAAATTGTATGTTACGTATATTTTACCACCAAAGAATTTCACAGATTCACCATCACCCTTTTCAGCCAACGTTTTTGAACCTGATTAAAAAGTGCAGGCTGAAGAAAGTGTCAATTCACAGAAAATCACTTAGATGACATCTCCATCCTTTAGACAGGGCTAATAATTAAGGGGGGATTTTAACAAAGTATTCCTCAGAACTGTCAAAGCCACCAAAACCAAGGAACCTCTAAGAAACTGCCACAGACCAGAGGAGCCTAAGGGCTCACAAGGACTAAGTGTAACGTGCAATCCTAGAAGGAACCTGGGATGGGAAAGGGACGTGAGGCGAAAACCGAGGAAGTCTCAATAAACTATGGACTTCAGTTAATAATATATGAATATCGGTTCGTTCATTGTGACAAACGCACCGTACAGACGTGAGACGTGTAAGATGTTAGTAACACTGGTCGGGGGGGTGATACATGGAAACGCTCTGTACTGTCTTCACAGCTTCCCTGTACATCTCAATGTAATTTAATTTTGTTAATTAAAAAAATTTAAAAAAAAAACCAAACAGGAAACAAACCAGAGAGGCCTCTGCTTTGGCAGCAGGAAGGAGTTGAGGACTGTGCATTTGCTGGGGGGCGGGGGGTGGGGGGAACCCACAGTAAGGCCCTGGAAAGGTGCTGGTGTCATTTTCAACTGTCTTACTCTGCTTTTTCTGGCTTGTTGTCCTGTCAATGTGGGGATGGATTTGGGGTTAAGTGAGAAGTACACATTTGACTATTTGTCTGTATATGGCAGGCTTTCCCCCAGATAATCAGACTAAATGCATTTCCCTGAGTGTTTAATAAAGGGCAGGGCTGTGAAACCACAGCAGATACTCTTCATGAACATGGGCTGGAGGGCCACCTCCGCCGGGGTGTGGGCTTTCTCTTCACTCGCCTCCATCCTCAGGGGCCCCCTGAACCGGGGCCCCCTGAACCAGGCCCCCTGGGTGGGCTGCTGCTGCTGCCCTCCACCCTCGCCTGGGCTGGCTGTCACAGGCCCACATGGTCCCCACATCCCTGAGCCATGTCAAAATGGAAAGTAAGGACAGTCCTACTGCGTGCTGTGCTGCGCCGGCAGGACTGGGGACACTAATATGGCTACTTCTCTTTCAATCCATAAGGTGAGTTCACACTACACAGTCACCGGATTAAAGACAAATAAGGCGTAAGAAATAAAACAGGGTTCAAGTGCGTTGGGAGTCATCCAGCCTTGGGGGTCAAAGTCCATACAACCCATCAAAGGGGTTGTCCCGGAAACAGCTGGCATGGAGCTGGCTGCCACCGTAGCTGAGGTCCCTGCACACATCAGGGAGAGGCTGGTTCTTTTTTATCCCAGGCTTTCCCAGATGAATCAAGAAAATAAAACAGAACCCACGGTGGGCCAGATTAGAAAAAAGCCTGTCTGTTTTCACCTAGGATGGAAAAAGATTTTATCATGGGATTTGGTAGGAAAAATAGAGGCCCTCTTAGGAAAGAAAATAAAGCTGAATTAAAAGAAACAGTTTACTTTTACTTGGAAAGGGAAGCAGGTACCTGCCTGTCCCTGAGGGTGCTCTGCACACGCATTCTTCATCCTAAAGCGTCATTCAGCTTGGTGCTTCTTTTCCTCTTCTGAGTCACTGCCTTTTTATTCCTTATTATGCCAATTTTTTAAAGCAACATGTAATCAAGGCACAAAGCCACCTCATCTTTGGAGTATAAAGAAATTACTCTGCATATCAAGCTGATCAAATCTGGCATGTGCTCCGACCACTTGGCCCCCCAGGCTGGGTTTATTTTAAGGACGGTTACATAATGTTCAAGCCCAATGGACCCAGGGTGTCTCTTACAAAACCCTTATTTTATCTGCTGCCTTTCCGGGACCAGGCACTTCTAGAAGAGTTCAGGATGTAATTTCTTTTCAAAGAACATGAGATGGCACTGGCTCCCAAAATAAGAGTGTCCAGAAACCAGGAGATAATGCTGCCACCACTGCAGGAGTCACCAGATGAGACTTTGGACTGGGGAGGGCGGGTGCCCAGGGCAGGCCAGCCCAGTGTCAAAGTCTTTGGCACATGCTGTTGGGAGACAGCACCAAGTCACGCTTCTGAGAGTTGATAGGAAATGCCTTTGTTCGTTGGGAACTTTTAGCATTTATATTGTCGTTCTGTATTTTCCCTCTTTTTAAAACAATCTTCTCCCATCTCAGAGCAACTACAACAAAAACGCACTCAAGTTATGAGTCAGTAGCTCGCCTGTCTCAGAGGTGAAACTCTGTGAGTGCAGAGCTGCACTTCGTTCTGTCATTCCGTACATCCTCATTTAGGATGTTGGGCATGGAGTAAGTACTCGTGAGATGCTGCCATGGTGCTGACAGCGTTGACTACGGGTGGGAGGACGCAGGAAGAAAGCGAAGAATGACAATCATTCATGGATCCAGTCAACACACAGTCACTGGAACACACGCTGCAGGCCAGGCCCTCCGTGGGGACTGAGCTGTGTTGATGCAGGTCCCCACAGGGTGTTGCTTATACTGACTCAGGGAGCCGTGTGCCCTCTTGTGGGGTCTTTAGCCCATCGAAGCCTGGTTCTGTATCCGTATAATGGGAGCAATGTGTCTACATGAACTAGCACGGACCTCTGCCTTAATACCCCACTTAGACGATTAGCCCTGTGATGGATGCGTTATTGGCCATATGCTGGCACTTCCAGTGGACATTACCAGGGAGGCCCCCACCAGGATCAGAAGGTCTAACACTGAGCACAGTCTACAGACATGTTAGTGGAAGACATGAATGACCCCGGATGGTGCAGGGAGAGAGACTGGGTCAGAGGACTGAGTAAAGTAGACTCTAAAGAGATTATAAGTGCCTCTGCCCTGGAGTAAAAACCATAAAGAAGGGGAAAGCAGAAGGCAGTGACTGACAGCATCAGTGGAGAAGGCAATCGAGTGGCAGAGGACACTGGGAGCTGGCCTTGGGTTTGCTTCCTCATCGGCTGATAAGAAGGTTGCTGTTCTGATCATCAACCCAGTGGTTGCATTGTGAGCAAGAAGACAGGGCAGACTATCACCTTGACCGTGTCTCAGGTGCTGGCAGGAGAGCTGCGAAGATGGTGGATGTGAACTCCTGGCAGAGAGTCAGCCACGATGACGTGGACGCAGGGCTGGGGCATCGGGGTGAATAGCTTCACTTTGCTCATCTCTGGGTCAATGGGCAGTGGGCCTTGGTATTTCTTGAGTTCTAGGAGGCTTAAAGACCGTAATTGTGCTGGAAGAAGTCCTCTTCCTCTGAACCAAGTGTTGACTCCCCTATGGGCAGAGCAAGGGAAGTGGGCTGAATCTGGACCTCACTCACCACGAGCACCTGAGGTTGGCATCTAGGTACCACCCCCTCATGGTATGTGTCCTCAGGCCAGATATTCAACCTCTCTGAGTACCCATTTCCTGGCCTGCAAAATGGGAATAACTGTATCAGCTCCCTTGGACTGCAGGGAGAATTCGGTGAGCTATTTTGCATGTAGTGTCTGGTGTAACAGCGTACGGTGGTTTTGAGAATTTACACCCCCTTGCCAGAAGTTCGCCTGTCCCTCATTGCTGCTTCCACCAGGTGGCCTTCCTAGTGGTGAAGTTTCTTCTCACTTTGCTTTAGGCTCCTTTCTTCCATATTTCTTCTCCTCTAGAAGGAAATCAATCTCTTCCACTCCAGAGTCTTATAGTGTAGTCTTATAGTGTAACCCAATCTGCTTTGGGCTATAATTACTTTATTTATGGGCCATCTCCTCTCCCTACACAGGAACTCCTGTAGGGAACTGTGGTATAAGAAAGAGTGCGTCTGTGATAATTAGTAGAACTGAGCATTGTTTCATGGGCCTATTGGCCATTTGTATGTCTTCATTGGAGAATTGCTTGTTTAGATCATCTGCTCATTTTTGGATTGGATTGTTTGTTTGTTTGTTATTAAGTTGTATGAGCTGTTTATATATTCTGGAAATTAAACCTTTGTCAGTTGCTGTGAGTTCATATCCATCATTTGCAAATATTTTCTCCCATTCTGTAGGTTGCCATTTTGTTTTGCTTATGGTTTCCTTTGCTGTGCAAAAGCTTATAAGTTTAATTAAGTCCCATTTGTTCATTTTATTTTTATTTCCATTGTCTGGGTAGATCACCTCACACCAGTCAAAATGGCCATCATTAAAAAGTCCACAAATGACAAATGCTGGAGAGGGTGTGGAAAAAAGGGAACCCTCCCCTACACTGCTGGTGGGAACATAGTTTGGTGCAGCCATTACAGAAAACAGTTTGAAGATTCCTCAAAAACTAAAAATAGACCTACCATATGATCCAGCAATCCCATTCCTGGGCATATATCCAGAGGGAACTCTAATTCAAAAAGATACACGTACCCCAATGTTCACAGCAGCATTATATACAATAACCAAGACATGGAAACAACCTAAATGTCCATCAGCAGACGACTGGATAAAGAAGCTGTGGTGTATGCAATGGAACACTACTCAGCCAAAAACATGAAATAAAATAATGCCATTTGCATCAACATGGATGGACCTGGAGATCGTCATTCTAAGTGAAGTAAGCCAGAGAGAGAAAGAAAAACACCATATGATATCACTCATATGTGGAATTTAAAAAAAAGAGACACTAATGAACTCATCTATAAAACAGAAACAAACTCAGACATAGTAAACAGATTTATGGTTACCAGGAGGAAAAGGGGTGGGAAGGCATAAACTGAGAGTTCAAGATTTTGCAAATACTACTATATATAAAACAGATAAAAGAACAAATTTCTTCTGTACAGCACAGGGAACTATATTCAATATCTTGTAGTAACTTGTAATAAAAAAGGGTGTGAAAACAAATATATGTGTGTGTATGTATGACTGAAACATGATGCTGTCCACAAGAAATCGACACATTGTAACTGACTATACTTCAATCCAAAAAAAAAAAAAAAAGAGTATATCCACTCTTTGTCCCTACTTCTAAGCACAGAGCTTCAAAATTCTCGAAATTTCCTCAACAACAGGAGTGTCTCTGTATGTTAGTGGGGTGCCTCACGGTAGTCCCTTGATAGCTTCAGGATGGGATCCGGTCACCAGAAAGAACATGATTGGATGGTTGGGACTTACACCTGCCTGACCTTCAGGGAGGGGAGGTAGACTGCAGATTGTATTCCATCACGTGGCCAATGGTTTAACCAACCATGCCTCTGCAATGAAACTCCAGTAAAAACTCTGGATATGGGGCGCAGGGTGGGGAGGATATAGCTCAGTGGTAGAGTGCATGTTTAGCACACACAAGGTCTTGGGTTCACTCCCTAGTATCTCCATTAAAAATATATAAATAAAAACCTAATTACCTCCTCCCAAAAATAAAAATTAATAAAAATGTACAAAATGTGAAAAAAAAAAAACCCTCTAGACATAGAGGTTCATTGCAGCTTCCTGGTTGATGAACACATCGATGCACCAGAAGGGTGATGTGCCCTGACCCCCTGGGGAGACAGCATCAAAGCTCTGCACTTGGGACCCATCAAGACCTAACCCTATATATGTCCTTTATTTTTAAAAATTGCAAGTTCAGTGCTTTCCTGAGCTCTGTGAGTCATTCCAGCAAATTATCAGAACTGTGAGGTCCATGAGAATTCCTGAACTGACAGTCAGGCAATAGCACAGGTGACTTGGGGACCCCTGAAATGCAGCTTGTGTCTGAAGGGAGGGCAGTCTTGGGGAGGACGCTGCCTTTAACCTGCGGGGGTCTGTGTACGCCCCAGGTGGTCAGTGTCAGAACGTGCATTACAGTGCACCTAGCTGGACCGGGAACAGGAAGAGACGCATGTTTTAGTAGGCTGTCTTCCAAATCAGGACCTGGAGAGGTACAGGTTGAAGTGGGAAGAGCTGACTTAGTGTTTTATATTCATATCAACATTGTTACTTCTTTGGCTTTCCTCTGATTTGGAGCAACCCTCTGATATTGGGGTCTTTTGGGTGATCTCTGCTTGGAAATAAATGTTTAGTTCATTTTAGTTTGTGGAAAATCTGAGGTTTTAAATCCTCAAGAGAAACTGCATGTGCTTTGCGAGAGTCAGAGGTGCTAGAGGCCACAGGATCACCTTTCAAGGGTCTGGCTTACAATAAGAATCTATCCCCCTTGGGTCCATCCCCCTTGCTAATGACAATTTGACAATGGCATTTGCCCCCTTGCCTTTTGCGTGTGCGTGTATGGGGTGAGGGGGTGCCGATCATTCACTGCTCCAGGCTGCAGCCCTCGGTGTGTGTGATGCATTTACGTGCATGGTACGATGTACACGAGCTTTCCTTTACTACTGTGTAACCGGCAGCATACAGAAGTTCTATCTAGTTTATCCACAGGGAAAGGGCCCCTCAGAGCACCGAGTTTGCCATCCTGCTGCCCCTTCCTGGAAACCCCTAGCCTGCTTCTGTTTCTGCCCTGATTCTCCAGCTTTATTGGTGAATCTTGAGCCTCCCAAATAATCCTCCTCATCATTCCATTTCCCATGTGGAGCTTCAAAGTCAGATTCCACTTGCCCACAAGAGAAAACTGAGTGTTAGAACAGCTTCCCAGTTATAGCAATGATATTTGTGATCACTGGCAGCTGGCCTGCGATGTTCTGAGGGTTCTACTTGTGTTAATCCCCAGTCATCACAACCTTCCCACTTTACAGATAAGAAAACTGAGACACAGAAAAGTTGGGTGACTTGTCTTGACCCACAGGTTGCAACTGTTGGAGCTGGGAGGTGAACCCAGGCAGCCTGGCTCTTCTCCATTCTCAAGGCTACAAAAACAAGGGCGCAGGGCCATCTGGGATTCAGCAGAAAAAGTCCTATTTTTCGAGGAACTGGCTGCAAACACGCAGGAAGCCATGAAAGCTCTGATTTGGCCTTTCTGGTATGTTGTGTGCAGCAGTGAAGCTTGGCAGTGAGTCTGGGGCTCTCTGAGCTTTTTTCCCTGGTTGAAAAAAAAAAAAAAAAACAAAACCCAAGCTCTAACTCCAGAGTGGAGAGTTTCCTTGGCCACATCTGTGAGACAGGCTAGAAAATCGATGCTACAGTGGCTGCAAGTGCTTGATTCAAGTGGTTCTGCTGCGTTTTCAGCTCGACTGGGAACCTCTGAGAGTAGACCCAAGGCCCCACCTCTGGCTTCATCGAACAGAGGCATGAAATTGATGGCCAAGTGTGAATAAACAGCCGGCTGCGCTCTGAGCCTCTCAGTGACACCGTGTGGGGCCTGCTACGAGGGAGCCACGAGTTTCAGGCAGGAGAGGTGGGCTCTACAGAGGAGACCCCTCCTTACACCCTGTCTGAGGAGGTGCTTTCTCCTGACCATCTCCTTAAAAATGAGGGCATGTCTTTTAGAATAAGAACCTTGTCTTAAGCTCTTACCCTGTGACAGGCACTATGCTTTTAAAAAGCTGCTTTTACAAACATACACACTTACTTACTTCACGTACTTACTTCTCACTTCTCAGGACCACCCTGTGACTTCAGCGCTACTATCCCCCCTTGTCATGAACGAGGACACTGAGGGGAAGTGACTTGCCCAACACCCGACCGCCAGAAGGGGTTCCCAGCCCTCAGGGCAGCAGAGCCACTCCCCACCCTTCCCAGGGGTGGCCCTTCGGCCTGTTTTCTTTACCACTGAGCCAGATGGGCCTCCAGGGGGCAGGGGAGCCACGACCCAAGGACCAAAGGCTGGCCATGTCCCAGGCTGCCGGTGTGGGTTTTCTCCCCTCCCGGGGTCACCAAGGGTCCTGCGTGCTGGGCTCAGAACCACAGAAGGAACCAGCCAGGCTCTGAGCCCCTGGGTCTGGGCCCAGAGGGTTTTTACCTTCACCGCTTCCCAGCTAGAATTCACCAGATGCTGCCGGAAAGGCCCAAAACCTGAAACCAAAGAGACCCTGGTTTGTCCAGGCCAGGCCTTAGGACGGAGTGTCTCTACACCTGAGCTGCTCCTTGCACCTCCTTGGGAACGTCCTGTGGTTCCTGGGGCCACTGCGGGCCTGTGGGGACTCCACGCATCCCTTTTCTCATGGAGGCCTGCAACCCTGCTAATCTGAGAGCATTTCCAGAGTCCTCTTCCATGAGGCATTGTGGGGGAGCCAAAAAGGAAGGGGAGGAGGACCCATGGCTGAGATAGGAGGGCTGGAGAAAGTGTGTGCACATGTGTCCAGTTAAAATGCACACTGCGTAGAGAGCCCAGAGATCCACCCACATGAATGTGCCCAGTTGCTTGTTAACAAAGGTGCAAAAGCATTTCAATGGAGGAGGGACAGCCTTTCAACAAATGGGGCTGGAACAGACACCCACAGGCAAAAAAGAATGCATCCCACAGCCTGCACTGCATACAAAAATTAATTCAAAATAGATCATGAACTTAGATGCAAAAAGTAAAATAAAAAGTTTTGGGAGTGGGGAGGGTGTAGCTCAGTGGTAGAGCACTTGCTTAGCATGCACGAGGTCCCGGGTTCAACACCCAGTACCACCATTTAAAAATAAATAAGTAAATAAACCCATTTACCTCCCTCCATCCCACAAAAAAAAAAAGGAAAAAAAAAAACTTTTAGGAAAAGAAGGGACAAAAATCTTGGGACTCATGGCTAGGTGAAGAGTTCTTAGACTTGACACCAAGCACATGATCGGTCAAAGTAAAAACTGATCAGCTGGACCTCAGTAAAAGGAAAATCTTTTGCTCTGCAAAAGACCCTGCTGAGTGGATAAAAAGACAAGCTGCAGACAGGGAGAAAAGAGTTGCAAGTCACATACCTGACAAAAGCACTGTGTGTAGGATGTACACAGAACTCTCAAAACTCAACGTGAAAAAAAAATCCAATTAGAAAATGGGCGAAAGACACGAAGAAACGTTTTACTGAAGAGCACAGACGGACGGCAAATAAGAGCAATGTCATTAGGTGTCAGAGAAATGCAAATTGAAACCACAACGAGATGTCACCACACTTCTATGAGAGTGGCCAAAATAGAAATACTGATAACACCAAAAGCTGACGTGGATGGAGAGAAACTGGGTCACGTGTGCATTGCTGGTGGGAATGTAAAACGGTCCCGCCCCTCTGGGTAGTAGTTTGACAGTTTCTTTTAAAACTCAAAGTGGACTTCCAAGCACTCGCACTCCTGGACATTCATCCCAGAGAAATGAAAACTTATTTTCCCATAGAAACTTCTACACCAATCTTCTCACAACTTCTTCTTCTCTCTCTCTCTCTTTTTTTTTTTTTTGGTACTAACCCATAGAAATGTGTCCTTCAATGTGTCCTTCAGTGGATGAATAGTTAAATAAACTGTGGTTCATCTGGATCATGGAATACTACTCAGCAGTGAAAAAGAAGTGGAAACCACCCAAGTGTCTATCAACTGGTGAATGGATAAACAAAACGTGGTATCATCCATACAATGGAATGTCATTCAGCAATGGAAAGAAATTCAGTGCTGATACGTGTCACAACATGGATGGACCTTGAAAAAATTATGCTCAGTGAGAGAGGCCAGTCACAAAAGACCACACAGTGTAAGGCTCCATTTATGTAAAATGTCCAGAATTGGTAAGTCTATAAGGACAGAAAGTAGAATAGTGGTTGTCTAGAGCTTGAGAGAGAGTGTGTGTGTGTGTGTGTGTGTATCCTGGGGGAGTGGGGATGGGGATTAGGGAGTGACAGCTAAGGGGAGTGTGGCTTCTTTTTAGGGTAATGAAAATATTCTAAAATTGATTGTGGTGATAAATGCATAACTCTGTGATCATACTAAAAGCCACTGAATTGTACACTTTAAATGAGTGAATTATATAGCATGTGAATTATACCTCAATAAGCTGTTAACAAATTGCTTTAAAAATGAAGGAATTATTGGCATCCACAACTTGGATCAATCTTGAGGGAATTGTGCTGAGTGAAAAAAAGCTAATCTCAGAAGGATATATACTGCGTGATTCCACTTACACAATATTTATAAATTATAATTTATATCTATCAGCATAAACATGAACAGTTGCCAGGAGTTAAGAGATGGGGGAAGAGGGTGGGTGTGGCTATAAAAGGGTGGTTCGAGGGAGCCTTGTGATGTTGGTACAGTTTACCTTGACGGTGGTGGTTACTCAAAGCTACGCATGTGATAAAACTGCATAGAGCTGTGCACGGGTGCACGCACACACATGCACACACACACATGCTGAGTTATACCAATGTCAATACCTGAGCTTTAATATTGAAGATGTCAACACTGGAGAAGGCTGGGTGAAAAATGCAGGGACCATTCTATACATTTCCTTGCAAATTCTTGTGAATCTATAATTATTTCAAAATTAAAACTTTAAAAAGTGGGTGATTTGGTCCAGGGTTTCTCAAATGCTAATATGCATGTATATCTTGCTAAAGTGTAGAATCTGACTGGGTGGGTCTGGGGTAACGCTGGAGAGTCTGCTTTCCTAACAAGCCTCCCACGGGTACTGATGCTTCTGGCCCTTAGACCACACTTTGAGCAGCAAGGCTCTGAACAACTAGGATCAGAATACTTTAAAGGGGGAGAGAGCAGGGAGGGTGGGGGTGGTTGGGGAAAGGCTTCTGGAGGAGTGGGGGAAGAGGGGTGAGCTGGGGCGAGGTGAGCCCCGGAAGAGGCTGGCCCTAGTGGGGGAGGCCTCATTCTGGGCGGGGGCAAGATCCTGGGCCTCTGGGTGAGGCGTGCGGATGGAAGGGCTTGTTCCTGGAACTGGGGACACTTACACTGTGCACTATTACGTAATTTAACGGCAATGAAGATTTCTAATAAAAGGCAATTAGGTAGAATTTTGTTTGGGGAGGAGAGCAGACTCCCTCTGGGACTAGTTTAGGAGAGGTTTCCTGTTGGCCTGGGGAAAGGCCTCATCCTGGGACTCTGTCACCCTCTCAGTGTAGTGGCTGCTCATTTCTAAGGCACCCACACTGCGCGATGGCCTCTCCAAAGCTCAGGCCATGGCCCAATGGCAGCCAAGAGGGGTCAAGACCTCAGCATTTGGGGTCAGGCTTTTGCTGTTGCATCTCAGCCCTGCCGCTTAGCAGCTGGGTGACCTTGAACAAGTTACTTAGCTTCAGTGCCTTGGTTTTCTCATCTGTAAAATGGGGACTAATTCTGATCATCTAAGAGGGTTGTTGTGAGGATTAAATGAGTGAATAAAATGGAGATTTGCAATACTGCTGGGGCACAGGAAGCAGCGTCAGTGTTCACCTCCACTGACGTTATAGTTATGTATCTCCTGGGACCGCTGTACGTACGGATTAAACAATGTCACGTACAGCATGCATTGCTTCCAGAACCTGGTAGGTACTCCACAAAGGCTGAATCCTTTTCTGCTGTCTCTCTGTGCAGTGTGGGATGGGCTCCAGCTAGGCCCTCGCTCTCCCCTGATTCTCTTTGATCACTTGATGGCACCACTTCTCAGCCCCAAGCCCCCTGCCCGGGCACCGTGACAATGACTCAGAGGCCCCATCCTAACTTTTCCATCCTGAGATTTCCCCTGGACTTTAGGCCTCTATTTCTCTCTCCAGAAACAACTGAGAGGCCTGCACTAGAGAGAGAGAGAGTGTGAGGGTGTATGTGTGTGTCTGCATATATACAGAAATAGATTTATTATAAGGTACTGCCTTATGGAGGCTAAGAGGTCCACCATCTGCAAGCTGGAGATCCAGGAAAACTGGTGGATTAAATTCTACTCTGAGGCCGAAGGCCTGAGAACCAGGAGCACCAGGTCGAGGGCAGGAGAGGACTGCTATCCCAGTTCATGCCTTTAGATGGAGAGAATTCAACCTTCCTCTGCTTTTTTGTTCTATTCAGGCCCTTAGTGGACTAGAGGAGGCCAACCCACAATGGGGAAGGCCTCTGCTTTACTGAGTCCACCAACTCAAATGTTAAGCCAGAAGCACCCTCAAAGACACAGCCAGAAATAACGTTGAACCAGATATCTGGGCATGCTGCGGCCCAGTCAAGTTGACACATGAAACAGACACACCATCACAAGCCCTTAAGGGTGGTGTGGCTAGGAGGAGGGGCCAGGACCCTGGGGGCCTCTTTTTCCATCACTCCTTCAGTGTGGCCCATGCTCAGGGCTCAGCAGTTCCTGCCTGGCCCCCATACGGGAGGTCAGCTGCTGTCACATTGGCTGGTGATGGGCGGGGGACTCATTTCAGGGTAAGCAGCGAGCTGCGGATAGAGGTGCATTCTCCAACTCAGCTTTACCTGGAACCCAGCGGGGGTTTTGAGTCCCATCTATCTGATTTCTGAGATGTTATTTCTCAGATCATCAAATTCTGAGATGGGGAGGAGCTGTGATTAAATATCAATGTCTGAAACCCCACCTCACCAGACCTCAGGCCTTCCAGCAGGAGCCAGGTCCAGAGAGGACTGGCCCTTTGAAGTTCCTGAACCTCTGGGCTTAGAGTCTAACAAATCTGACTCACAAAGAGTAAAACTTTCTCAAGGAATAGAAAAATTTGGGACAGGATGTCCTGGGAAGCCAGTGGTGTCCTCTGACTTTGACTGAATCCTATAGAATAAATAAGACTGTAGTTGCTGAGCAAAGCAAACAAACAAAAAAGGTTTTGGAAAATACTGAGATCAAGGAAAAGTTACTGAGAAACTAGGTACCTCCTGGGATGACTGTAGGAAAGCTAAAAATGTAGCAATACCAAAAAAAAAAAAATCGCTTTCTACTTTAGAATCATAGATCAGCTTATTCAGATCATCTCTTATCTGTTTTAAATTAGTCAAAACAATTCCGCAAGTGAAGGTTTGAAGCTCTAGTTTTGCAGGGTCAAACCTTATCCTTTAAACTTGGCAGGCCCTCGAGTGGAACTTGCAGAAAAGGGGCTGGAGAAATCTCTTGGAATCAAGAGAGGCCCTTTGGAGGGAAGCAGGTTTTCTTGATCTCCCACTGTCACTGTTGGTGCCAGCCCCAATGCCTTGATCTTGAAGCAGTTTGTCAGAGCCCTTGTTCCCCCACCATCTGTCTATGTGCCAATTGTCTTGGCGAGATTTACACGGGAAGCAAATCCAATTAAATGAAAAGACTGCCCCTGGCAGCTCAGAGCATTTTTAATAAAGGAAGCTCACACTCTGGAAGCCAGTGGGCATTCCCAAATCACGGCTGATTATCAGGTACTTCATCAAACAATCCAGACTTTGCCAGTACACCACAGGCTGACAGGACAGAGGCAGGGGTCCATGTGAGTATAAGGCTTGCCACGGTGCTTCAATATTCATATTTCATGTGTGACAAGTATCGCATTTATCAGGGGTACAGTTTCCTTAGGAATTCAAGGGTAATTTGAACCAGTCTCTAATACCCAAAATAACACAAATGAGAACAAGAGAGATACAAGGTTTTCAAAAGAACATTGTTTTTCTCAGAAAGTTAACTGGCGTTTGATTATAGTCTGAAAATATTAAGATAGGTAACTTTCAATTTTCCACACACACAGGAACCCTTGTCTCTCTCTGTTTCCTTCATCCAATACAATTCAAAAAACTTCAAATATGCCAAATGTGTCTACCTAAAAATAAAGAGCTTTGTAAAGAAGTCAAACCCTCCAGGGACCAGCTGTGACAATGACTAGGGGTGGCTGGAATTGATTCTGAATGTGCTGGTGAAAGGCAGCAGTGGGCGACTGCCATTCCTTCTGAGATGACCTTTTGGGGTTCAAGGTTTCTAACTGGTGGCTCCCAGGGGGTGTTTATAGTTCCCAGAGTGGCTAACAGCGCTGGAGTTTGGGGGGAGGGGGGAGGAGTGTTGGGATCGGGGTTGTGCTCCTTTAGGTCATTGTAGATGGACTCCCTCAGCCTTTTGAGACCCTATCCTCTCTGGGTCCCCCACTCCTCCTCCCTTGCTATGTAGCTTCACCCCAATGGATGCCACAGAGACTCAGACAGCAGGCGTCAGCCTCCACTTCCTCCCTGATGGGCTGAGGACAAAATCCGAGCCCAAGCCACACGTGGGCACCTACGTGTATGCCACTTAAGAGTTACTTGAAGTGAATGACAGGGCATAAGCAGGAAAGACTCTCCGCCCTCTGGCTGTTTTTCAACAGGTCAGAGCAGGAAGTTAGCTCCATCTGGAATTATTGGCACCACCAGTTGCCACTCTTTTTCCCCACGAAGGAACTGCTGATGACTGGGATCAGACAAGTCCGCATTCCACGGTCAGGCTCAAAGCAGCAACAAAAAGGAAAGCAAAAAACCATCTTACCGGTCACCACCACGCAGCTGGACTGGGAATCCATGAAACCGGAGTGGGGAGCGCGCCTGTGCGCCTGCGCGGGTCAGAGGCCGGGCGGGCCCTGGGCGCTTGGAGCACCGCGCGCCCCTCCCCTCTGGTCCGACGCCTCGGGCTCCCATGGGGGACCACCCCGCAGTGTTCTAGGGGGGCCCTGAAAGGCTGAAGACTCTAGTGTAGGGAGGAGGATGTAAGACGACGCCCCTTAAAAGCAGAAGTAGCCAGCTTGGGATGCAGAGGCTGTGGCAACAGACAAGTAGAGGGTCAGGGCACCATCAGGGTCTTCCTGACCACTTGGGTCTGGGTCACTTTGTTGGTCCGTAAGGTCAAACGTGAGCCACGAGTATGGCGACCGACTATCCCGGTTTGCTCGGGACGAAGGGGTTTCTGGGATTGGGCGGGGGCGGGGTGGGGTGTGGTAGGAGTTAAAAAGGTGCTGAAACCACCTATACAGTTCCCAAAAGTCAGGATGTTGGGTGACCCTACAAGTTGTTTGTTTAGACTTTGACTTGATGAAATTTGGTAGCTCTTGAAACTGAGTCTGCAAAATATGTTTAAAAAAAAAAAAAAAAAAGGAAAAAGAAACCAAAACCACAGATGAAGCTTACAGTTAAAAGTGATGGCTGAAAGCACCTGCTTTCACCTGCCTGTAAGCTGTACGTCCTCTGACAAGTTAACCTCTTTGTGCCTCCGTTTCCCCTTGCTGCTAAATGGGGATGATCACAGTACCGCTTCCTGGAAGGAAACTTACTGATCCCCAGCTACTGTCCCCAGCCCTCCCTCAGCTCGGGGGTGGGGGTGGGGGGGCTTACATGGCCAGCAGTGTCTGCGCTGGCTTCCCAGGCTGTGCTCTCACCATCCCGCATTCTGCCTGCCACCAGTGCTTAACAGGGCGCTTGACTAACTACCTGCACCACTAAATGCTTTGGCAATGCCACCTGGCTCTACCATACCTCCCCTACCCCTCCTTTTTAATTGTGTCAGAGTAACTAAAGAGATAACATTTGGAGTTAGTTCCTCTAGTGAAGGAGCCATGTTATGCAGCATCTTGACCTTTCAGAATATATTACTTAAAAAAAAAACTTTTTAAATTAAAAATACTTTTTACAAAAGCTGTCTAATAAGAGGTACAAAAACCACAATTCTCTTTCCTTACCTGGGCGTAGCCATGAATCTGGGGGAAACCAGTAGAACCCCTCCAGCATCACACTGCTTCCCCAAATTCAGAGTGCTGTGTATTAGAGGGTGTGACCTCATGCTTCCATCTTCTTAATTGGCTCCCTGATAAAACAAACAAACAAACAAACAGTATCCCCCGCCACCCATACTGAATTGGGATCACTGCCAAGAAACTAGACTCCACCTGATGCCTGCCTGGGACACTGAACCAACGGCCATTCCTTTTAATTGGTCCCTGGGGTGGGCTGCAAGCTTATTTACAGCAGTGAACAGGTGGGAAGTGGCTTTTGCCCCCAGTGGCCTTCCCTGGCTGCTCTGGGAAGCTGGGGCCACCTTGTTTTGCAGGGGATGCAGAAGGCTTTGCGTTGTACCTTATTTTGAGACAAAGGTAGACAAAACAAAAATCCAAGTTTGAAGGCAATTAACCAGTTTCTCATATTCTCACTGTTGATGTTTTTTCCACCCTCCTCTGGGGAACAGCTTCCCTGGTTCATGTCACTTATCTAGTCCTTGTACCAAGAAAGCTTTGCTTGTCCATCACAGTTATAAACAAGGAGATTAGGTCACTAGAAATGCCCATATTTGTAAAGTTGGTTGCTGCTAAGCTCAAACTCTGTTATCAGCATAACTAACGTGGTCTGGGTATCTAACTTGTGTTTACTGATGCTAACATATCATGCCTCCAGACGCCTCAACTGCTAAGACTGCCTGTTTTTAACAATGCTACTTTTCTGATAGTGAAGCTGCAAATTTTATTTACTTTCTTTCAGGATTTGATATTAGCCATTTCTGTTTTAACTGCATCTGGAGTATGTCCTGGAATTTTCACTTTCCCATAATTCACTTATTTTCTTTTGTCCTAAAAATGCCTCTAATTCCACAATTAATAAAAAAAAAAGGAGAGACATAAGCTATTTTTACTTTGCCACAGTGAGATGTCTGTGAGTGTATTTGTCCCCGCCCTGGGGAAACACACACAAACACATTCTCATTCTTGAAAATGAGAACAATTCAGAGGAGTATGGATTTTGAGGTCCGACATCTGCACTTTTATTTCTTTTTCCACTGTAAAAACAAATGGTCTCTAACACTTGCCGAAGTCAGACACAATCTTTAGGCCGATGAAATATATTAAGCCTGGGAACAAATAAGGCAACTCAAGAGAGATGTCTTCTTTAAGAAAAAGTACAGTGATCTTCCTTACAAGTTAGGGTCCCGGGAGGAAAATATTTGTAATCATATTTGACTCTGGGATTAAGAGGGCAAGGTGCGACCCCCTTCCAGTGAACCGGAAAGCAAGCAGCAGTGCGCACGTGTTCTCACCAGGGAGGACACGTGGGGTTGCCAAGATGACAGTATCCCAAGACCTAAAATAGTTCTTGTTTTGAACCAAACATAAAACGTTGTGGGATTTGTTTTAAATTTCTTATTGGCAAGCTGTGACTTCCTGCTTAAGCAAGAAGAAGGATTAAAAAGGCTTGTTTATTGTCTCTAACACAAACAGCAGAACAAAAAACCTCTTACAACGAATACGTACACTTGACATAAATGAGGTGCAATCAAACTGGCCAAATTCCTCTTGGGAGATGGAGAAAATAAATCAATCAGCAAGAAGTACTGGTGATTACAATAATAATAATAATAAATAATAATAACTCTCCTCTATGTCAAACATCACTGCTTCCAGATCAGCTACTTTACCATAAAACAGAACTCTAGCCAGACTGCCTCTTGTCAAAGCACTGACAAGTTCTCCCAAAATGTTACTCTTCTAAGGTTCCTTCTGGGACTCACCCTCCCGTTACTTTGCCGTTTCAGCTTAATAGTCCAACAAGGGTGGAGACCCAGTTTCTGTAAACAGCTAGATGGTAAATATTTCAGGCGTTGTGGGCCACGTGGTCTCCGTCACAGTGACTTAGCCCTGCTGGTGTATCCTGAAAGCAACCATAGGTAATATGCAAATGAATGGGCGTGGCTTAGTACCGAGCATTATCTAACGGAAATTCACATTTCTTATAATGACCAACCACCTGTCACAAACTATTCTTCTTTTGATTTTTTTTCAGCTATTCACAAATGTAGAAATTATTCTAGTCCACAGGGTGCACAGAAATAGGCGGTGGGCTGGGTTGAGGCTGTGGACTACAGTTTGCCAAACCCTGCCCTCGAATACAAGTTTTCTCCTGTAAGGAACATGATCCGGCTGGTGATACAGTGACCCTGTGATATAGACGAACAAATTTTCAGTCAGATAGTTAAATGAGTAGATTTTAATTAAAATCAAAACAAAGATTAAGTAGCTCAGAATATTCCCTCAAAAAAGCCATTGCTTTCCCTTTTTTCATTGGGTTCACCCAGAGTTAAATTAGAAGTGCATTCTGAATAAATGTGGCAGGCATTTTTGTCTTCAAAATGATAGTATTTATGACTTTTACCACTGTGGAATTATCTCACTGAAGCAGTTATCAATTAAATTTTTTTCTCATCCATCTATATGCAATTGCTGGTTGTCCTAGGTGAGAATTGGCTCCAGGACCGAGGTGAGAAAGGCTTTTGAAGCTATACTTCAGTTTTTTGGAGGTTTCAGATGCTATATATTCATATTTTTAACCTTCCTACTAAAGCTTTGCTCTCAAATGCTTATAGCATTTACTTACTTGAAAAAAGCAACTGAGACTTGTGTAACTTTCTGAAACAGCCATTTAAAACCATTTAAAACAATCAGGGAAAATGTTAGTGACCAGCATTCCATGGGAAACTGGTATAGAAAGATACTAGCTTTTATAACTGTATCTACAAAATATGAATGAATAGCTTGAAAATTAATGTTTTAAATTTTCTGGCAGTTTGCTGTGATACATCATCGGGTAATATTTTCTTTACATTTTGTAGGAGAAAATTTTGCCTCTATTTTTCTTCTTATATTTTTCTCTTTGATTTTTGCTAAGTCTCGATTTTTTTTTTTTAAAGGACCACATCTTCTCAACTGAAAAGCAACAACTGCAGCTACAGGAATTGTTTTATTTATTAAAATCCAGTAGCTTTCTAGCCCTATTGTTTACATACTGGATTTTTCTTTCAAAGTTCACAAATATCTTGGGAATGGTTAGAACAGTTGTGTTCTTAACACTGAGGAAATGCCTGTGTAGATAAATGAGGCCAGATGGAGGATGCAGCAGAGTGCTTAACAGCCTCCTGGTTGAAGGAAGGGAGGACCACACTGAAAACACACTCCAGGCCCCCTATTTAAATATAAGCAATACTTTTCTTTTTTTTCTTTGTTGGATTCAAAGGCAGTTTTGGTGTTAGAACTGAGTGCCATGTGATTGAGTAGGTCTGAGGAAGGTTTAGAAATCCGACAACTTATTTACCGGCAATCTGATTGCCTACCTAGTTCTGTGATAATTGACTTTAGAAGCTATCAGACTTCATAAATGTGGCTGGATGTGAGATTGGCATTTACTCAAGCTTGTAGTTTTCTTATATACCATCAATAACAGATTAGAAAATGTAATTAGAGAAAAGAAAGAGCCACTCAATGTAGCCAACAAATATCAGAAATATGTAGGAATAAATCAAACAAGACGTGCATGAAATCCATCTGTAAGACCTGTAGAACTTTGGGGGGAAAAAAAGTAAAAGACCCAACTAAACCAAGGTATGCTATATTCTTTGATGGGAGGACTCAAAACTTTAAAGATGTTACTGTCCTGTAAATTAATGTTCAAAACTAGATGCAATCTCAGTCAAACCCCAGTCTCCTTAATTAGCTCGTTGCACTATTTGATAAGGGAGGGCTTATCCTCCCAGATACTGAAACTTGTGATAAAGCTTGGTAATTAAAATAGTGTTATTGTAGAAATAGTAAAATGGTTAATAAAACGAGATGGTTAATATATGATTAAGGAAGTACTTCATATTAGTGAAGGAAAGAATGGACCATTTGAGGGTGTGGGAACAATTGGCTATAGCTAGATCTATTTCTTAGGCCATCTACATAAAAAAATTCTAGTTGGATTTAAAATTCAAATCTAAAGACCAAAACAATATAAATATTGAAAGAAAATATAGAAGAGCTTATTTTTAATTTTGGGGTGGTTTCAGTCCACCCCAAGCAAGACAGAAAACCCAGAAACTATAAAAGAGGACGTATTTGACTAAATTCTGACTTTGGAACAGGAGTTAAATGAGAAACAGGAACTTTTCAGGCTGTAATTCTTTCTTTCTTTCCTTCTTTCTTGGAACATGTATTTGGGTACTACATAATTTAAAAAACAACACAAAAACTTAAAAGTAACAGCAGAGATTAATAAATCTTTAGCCTTATGTGCCAACAGCTTAAGTAACATCCCCAATAATCAGGTGCTCAACAAAGGCTCCGGGGTCAAAATAGAGATTGAGTCTTACCTCAGGGCCTTTGCACTTGCTGTAGCCATTGACATTTTCCCTTCCCACATGTTTAACTCCCTCACTTTCTTCATGTTTTTGCTCAAATGTTGTCCAACACAGCTTACAATTTAACAGTTCATTTAAGGTTGTAAACCCCCATCCCCTTTCTGTTTTTTTCCTTAGCTCTTATTTAATATACCATTCTGTTTTCTTTATCTCCTGCCCACTCCTGCCCAGAAAGTAACCTTTGTCAGAGCAAATTTTTGTCCATTTTGTTCACTGCCTAATAAGTATGTGTTGAATGAAAACAAAGTGTTTGGAGGAGTTAAGTGTCCTGAATGCTGTCACCCAAGGACCTCTGTGTTTTCATCACTGTAGGAAATGAAATCTCAGACTGACTGGAGATGACTCAGGGTGGCTCTCAGGGGATCCTCCAGCTCTGGGACACAGTAAATACACACAGAAGCAACGTGAAATGGAAGCAGCACTGGGGCCATTTTTCATCCTCTGCATGGGGTGTCCCAGTCTTCCTCAGATAGGGGCTGCTCCTAAGGAGTGGCTGCATGGTGGGTAGTAGCTGGGAGGCTCCCCCGAGCCACTATTTGCTGGGGCGCAGGGAGAAGAGGGGCAAATGAGTTCTAGACCCATCCTGGGGGCAGAGGATGCAGCTTGAGGGAGCCAGTCCAGAAGGGTAAACTACAGAGCTGCCAACCTAAGAGTGAAGGTGCCAGCTGACTGACCACAGGCCTTTGGGTTCCAAGGCCACTGGCATTTTAAAACCACCCCTGCTCCCCACCTCCCCCGTAGAAAACACCTTGAAACAGGCCAAGAAGAAATACTAGAGAAACAATTGCCTCTCATTGAATTTTGATATTTTAAGTGAGTACAAGCTTGATCATTTAATAAATAAAGTTATCAGTTATATCAGAAAAAGCACTTTACGGTTGTCAGGAAAAAAAAACCAAAAACGGAAAAGACTTTGAAATGGGCAGAAAACATACCGGGAAGCCCTCCGTTATGGGTTCCATTCATTGTCTTTGAGCTGGTTTTCGACTGTGCAAATTTTTGAAAAGGGATAATAAACAAGCGATTCTTGTTCATAGGACTAGAAATAGTAGAAGGAAGAGGGAAGGGGCTCAGAGAGGGGGTTGCCAACTCTAGGCCCGGGGCACTTGGCGGGGGCGGGGGCTGCGAACAGCTTCTCTTCCAACCGGAGTAAGAGGAATAAGTATTCCTAGGAGGTGGGGAGCTCGCTTTGCAAACTGTGTAGGGAGTCGAGTCTCTAGAGAGGACAGAAAATCCGTGGCCCCGGGGCAGGGGGCGGGGGAGGGTGGCAGGGATACCCCCGGAGAGGGCGGGGCAGCCGTGGGGACCCAGGACCCGGCAGGCCTGGGGAGGGGCCGGGGCGGCCCCGGAGGACGGGGAGGGGGAGGGGAAGGGAAGAGGATGAGGGGAGGGGAAAGGAGGGGAGTGGGCAGGGCGGGGCAGCAGGCAGCGGGGCGCGGGCGGCGGGAACCGGAGCATGGAGGCGGAGGCCACCCGCCGAGCTGCAGGTAAGCGGAGCCGGGGCCATCCCGGCCCCGAGCCCGCCCGCCTCCCTGGCCGGCGGCCGCGCGGGCCCCACCCCGCGTCTCGGGTTTCAATGGCTGGGCAGGTCCGAAAGCTCCGGCCCCCGCGCTGCAAAATGAGATCGTAAACAGCGCGCCGGGGCCAGGGAAACTTTCCCCGGAGTTGGCGCCCGGGCGCCGCGAGCCGCGCACCTGTCGCCGCCAGGGAACGAGATGGCGGGCGGCCTGGGATGTCGGGGGCGAGACCCGCGGGGCTCCGGCGCTCACCCGCGGGAGGGGCAGCCCCAGAGAGGTCTTGGTCACCTCCTTCCCGGCCTGACCTGGCGAGCCCCGTGCCTTCCCATAGCCTTGGTGACCTTGTCTGTGAAATGGGAACCGCACGGTGGGGAGGGCTGAGTAAAGCGGCTCGGGTGTTTGCGGGCCCCTGTCGCCCCCTCTGGGGGACTGCCAGCTCCGGCTCCAGCCCCGGTCCCTGTGCGCGGCGGACTTGCGGTCCCCGGCCCAGCAGGCCAGCTGGGGAGCCTGGGTTGGCGGGAGCGCCGCGGAGCCCGCCACCTCCCGTGCGTCCCATGCTGGCCGCCTCTCCCGAGAACCCGGCGAAACCGTGCGACTCCTGAACCTTAACTCACGTGGGACAAATCCCCTACGGGGTTTCCACCCGTCCTGCAATGGAGGGACTGTTTGAATGGGAGCAGGCGTAGGGGCGTTGGATGCCGAGAAAGTGTCTTTCCCTCTTGGGACAGGCAGCTGAAAGGGCGCCTTGGCCGGGTCCTCCTGTCCCCTACACGTCCAGTCCCTCCAGGCGCGCAGCCACAGCCCTGCTCCCACATGCAGTCAAATAGCAGATTGACCACTTTGTCCCACCACACATCTCTGTAAGGGAAGAGTCAGTCTTACAGAAGCTCCTTTGTCTTTTATTAGGAGACATCAACGAATTTCTTTCTTTCTTTTTTTTTTTTTATACTCTTATTTTGCATTCAAAAGCTGACTTTGAGTTGTTTTCCCCCTGATTTAAGTGAGTTAAGGAGAGAAGGTGGCCACGTGTTTGGATTAGCTACATTCCTCAGAACGTTTTTCATTGGTCTAGAGATTGAGAAAGGGTTTTGTCTCTAGTTTTAGAAGAAATACTATTGAGTTTTTTTAACTTTTCTGTGGTCCTTTCTGGAAAGTTGATCTTCGGGGCTGTGGAGCTTGAGTGCTGTTGCCATTTTGAGAATCTTGAGAACCAGACCCGGGGCAAGAAGAAAAAGTGACTTGCTCCTTTGATATCATCTTCCTTGCCTGCAAAGTGAAGATTTTGCCCACTTGGAGACTTATTGTCCAGAAATAGCTCATATATTTTAAACACTTAGCAAGTCTGCACACAAAGTTGCTCCGTTTAGCTTTCTCCCTCTCCTTCTCTGAGTAGTACCCTGAGTCAGAGAGTTCCTCCCAGCGAGTGCCTTGGAGCTGTGTATCCTTCTACTCCGTTTTAGTGGGAAAAGTAATGGTAATTTCATCTTCTGGAAAAGTGTAGTTGGCTTAAACAGTTTAAGGATTTTCCTGTATTTATTTCAGCGTTTGCTGTGGCTTTCATGGTTGCTGATGGCCCAGATGACACACAGCAGTTGCACATTAATCATTTCCACATGTGCTGGATGCTAATGGATTGGAGTTTTGCATAGCTGAACCGTTGCCCAAGCTTTGATAGCCCATTTCCAAAAAGGGCTTCTGCAAACCATGCCTATGTGGGAGTCCTTTTTCTTTTAGCATAAAGGAAGCATGAAACTCAGAATTGTGCTTTCAGATAAGGCTGCATCCCAGTCCCCACTTAGCTCTGGCAAGGAGATGTAGGGAAAAGGCATGTGACACTCTCATGGGAGTAGCCTCTGACTCTAGATGAGGTTCCCCAATATTGCTGTGTCTGGGCGGGGGTTTTCCTCCATAATTCAAGACATAACACTTCAAAAAAAGGGCCACACACACATTCTCTCTCTCTTTCTCTCTCTCTCCAAGAGTTTGTGTGTGTTTTTAATTTGCCTGATGCTGAAGACCGTCTTAGGTTCCACCAGACCATCTGTTGCTGTCATTTCAGCTTGGAGTGTAGTAGAAAGGAGCAAGAAAATCAGACATGGCCCAGTTCTGTTACTCTGCTCATCCTTTACCTTGAACTCCCCTCATCTGTAAAATAAGGAGTTGACCTGCATCGTCAGGGTCAGATGAGACCTTGTGTCCATCAGAGCCGACCTAACGCTGGGTCTCTAGTGCAATTTTGAGTCAACTTGGAGAAGGCCCTTTGTTTTTGCCCCCCTCCCTTCTGTTTACACAGGAAGTGGAAGCGTTTGTGAGAATTACCTATTTTATGATCTCCATTTAGGAAGTCGGTTAGTGTTCCAATTTAGAAAAGTTAGGTGCTGGACAGTTTGCATTGGTAATAAAGCAGAGCTTTATAGACAAGAAAGCTAGCAAGCAAGGAGGAAAATCCAGAATGACCCCAAAGCTTGAGCTGGGAGAACAGGGACAGTGGCGATGCCACTAAGGGAACTGACTCTGGGAGGGGGACAATGTGCTGCAGTCCAAACACAGTGATTTCAGAATATTTCCAGATCTTCCCGTTGGAGACACTGAAGTCAGAAACACTGACTCTGGACCAGAGGAGGAATCTAGAACAGCCACTGCCTGCCCTGAGCTCTGATGGGGATCCCTGTTACTGAGTGGAGCGAGCAGAGCAGATGGAGGCCTGGGGAGGGCGGCCCCTGGGGAGATGGGAGGGGGAGAGGAGCTGAACACACAGCCTGGAGGCTCAGGGAGGAAGAAGCTCTGAGGAACTGAGGCTGAGACCCGAAGGAGGAGAGATCAGAGTAAAAAGAAGCCCCTGGGCAGGGCCTGGTGACAAGGGGTGCCAGGGAAGATGCTGCTCTGGGTCAGGGGGAAGGAAGGGGTCAGAAGGGACGGGGTTGACTTGTCACACGACTCTGAGGGGGCCAGGCACAGCTGCTGTCTCAGAAGCATTTGCAGGGACAAGAAGAGGGAGAGGGCTGAGGTTGAGGTGGCTGTATGAGCAAAGGAAGGCAGCTTTTCCCTGGCGTTTTTAGGTAGAGGAGCCTCGAAGGCATTTTTGACAAACTGACCATTAGGAACACTTTACTGCATGCTAAGTTTACTCTAAGCCCTTTCCAAGCATTACCTTAATTGATCGTCATAACAAACAGTAAACATAGATACTATTATTATCCGATCTGACTGGTAAGGAAGCTGAGGCACAGAGATGAAGTCACTTGCCTGGCTAGTAAGCGGCAGGGTTGAGATTCAAATTGGGTGGTGGTGGTGGTGGTGATGGTTTGACTCCCAAGAGAAAGGAACCTGTCCCTCCCCAACCAAAATGGAGGCTCAAGAAGGTAATAATCCACGAGCCAGTTCCTCATAGACAACCTCTTGTTAACATAACACTTCAAAAAAAAAAAAAAAAAACCCCACAAATATTTATCAGCCAATTCGGGGCTTCTGATGCGAGCTGGCCTGCTCCCCCCACCCCGCCCAGGGTGGAGTGCCACTGGTCAGCGCACCTCCTGGAATGTCTTTCCAGGGGTCCCACTCTTCCTGGGAAGGTGGGGTCCTGAGTGGGTCCTCCTGAAGGCCTGGGCACTTTGTATGTCCCCCATCTGTTGGTTGTGATTCTTTGCCATCTAATAGTATCCATTCCATAGATGGTCCTTGTTCACCCCCATTTCTAGACATCAAGGGCTATATTATGTCTGTATTGAACGGGGGTCTCTGCCCTAGGAGGCCGGGCCAGGGAGGGCTGGTGTCCTGACCTCCGTGGCCTGGCAGGATGGAGTGAATGACTGGGTGGCCAGGACTCGGGCTGGGCGGTGGGAAGGCAGTGGGCACTGAGGTGTTGTCTTTCCGACCTTTGAAACCCTAGTCTGGTGACCGGCTGACTGCCCTTAGCTGGGTTCCTGACAGCAGCTGGCTCCTGGCTCCCCTGATGACATTCTTATTTGTAGCTCAGCCCTGGGAAATTCCAAACAGAGGATTAGAGAAAATGGCTGTGCTTTCGGCTGGGTCGTGTCGTACAGAAAGCAACCTCAGGGCAAAACGTTTGTTGGTCAGATGTTCCTGGTGTCACCTGACTTTTAAAGTCAGGGTTATTGTCAGGGGGTGGGTGTGGTGGCACATAAGGGACTGTCAGTAGCAACTGAAGGTCTGGGACCTTTGAAGAATGCATGTTAGGATGTACCAGCTTTGGTTTACAAACTCCATGCCTTTTAGTGCCCTCATCCTCTGTTGTGGGTTTTCTTTTCCAAGGCCAGCGTTCAGCCCCCACTTCGGTAGGGGTAGGGCACACAGTGTTGATGAATCCAGAGGCCACTGTCTGTGTAATCAAGCCTTGTCTCTGTTCCCCTTCTCTGCCCACTAGGGGCCACCTCACATCAAACCCTTTGCATTCCCTGTGCCCAGGCTTCGTTTCCTGCTTAAACCAAAGCCTATTATTGTGTGTCAAGGCATAGAATCATTTCGATGCTTCTTTGCTCCTCCGAAGCAGGGCATCCATGGGGGCCACTGGGAACTGCCTGAGGCTGAGGACTGGGGGCTCCGGGGGAGGGCACAGGGGGAGCTCCCATAACCTCCTAGACGGCTTGGTTTCCTTGTCTTGCAGAAATTAAGATAAATGTGTTTTTCTTGGAAACCGAGTTTCTAACCACTACTCACAAATTCCATTGACAGAGAGAGGGAAAGCTGTATTCATTCCTTCATTGCATTTTGCTGAAATAAACCCTATTCCCCAGTCCCTGAATGTTTCATTCTGTGGTAAGTGCTTGAGAAGTTGATCTGGTGGAGATGTCACCATCACAGACTTCCGCTCACAGTGCTGTCTCCCCCGCCACTGTGCTCTGTGACATTGCTCCTTTGCAGACTAGTTTTGGTGTGTGTATCTATGTGGGTTTATGCCCAAACAGTGAATTGTACTTGGTTGTTCATTTTGACCTTTAGATTTTCCAACAAGTGATTTCTGTAATGCATGTGTGTTGTCTACATTTGAGCTATTAGAACACCTTGGAAAAACTTTTTTTTTTAAGCTATGCAGAAGGAAAGGAATTGCTTTGTGTTTTTTCTGAATACATGATAATTGAATAAAAATATTATTAAAATATTTTAAAATGCCTGGTAAAGACATTAATAAAAATCTGTCCTTGTGCAAAACCATTGTTAGTAACTTGTTGATGAATATGTTTTTTAGTCATAAGAATTAAGTATGAATATTGACAGATCATCTGGTTTTCATTTCTTGCCTTCTTTTAAATTAAGATTTCCCCCCACCTTGGCTCTAATTCTGTTTTTTTCCTCTCTCCTGTTTTGAAATTTAATATCTATATTTCTGTTCTTTTAGGGGCTAACAGACATTTTAATATGCATCTTAACTTTAATTAATACTAAAATTAATCAGTTTTAAACTTTCCCTGGACTCACATGAAAGCCTTAACACGCCTTCACCCCAGTTACTTCCTTCCTAATTTATGTGCTATTGTTATTAGCACCTTAGTTCTATTACAGTTTTTTTTTAATCTCCTTAAATTAGATGTTTTTGTTTTGTATGGTCAGCATTGGCTTGGGTTTTATCCACATGTTTCTCATTTTCTTTGCTCCCATTCCTTCTTGACTAATTTCCTCTTGAGGTCAATTTCCTTTCCCCTGATAGGCATCCGTTAGAAATAACTTTAGGGAGGCTCTGCTGATAGAAAACACACACAGGTTTTGTTTTTCTAAACAGCTCTTTATTTCACCCACAATCTTGGAAGTTACTTCTGCTGGTTGGAGGATGAGTTATTTTCCTTTCATCCTTTAGAAACGTTCTTCCATTGTCTCCCGGCTTTCATAGTAGCTGTTGAGAAGGCAGCTGTCAATGTAGTTGTTCTGTTGCGAGGATCTGTCTTTCCCTCCTGGCTGCTTTCATGGTTGTCTTTTCATGTTTGTTGGTTTGCAGCTTGACCACAGTATGTTTAGGTGGGGATTTTTCTTTATTTTTCCTGCTTTAGGGTTGGTTGGGATTTCAGAATCTGAGGATTGGTGTCTGATGAATTCTGGAAAACCTTCAATCACTGTTTCCTCAAATCTTGACTCTTCCTTATTTTTCTCTCCTTCTGGAACTTCGGGTACATTACTGCTGGGCCTCATCATTCTACTCTCCATCTCTCTTAACCTACCTTTCATATTTTCCACTTGTCTTTCTGTGCTGCATTTTAGGTAATTTCTTCAGATATATTTTACAGTTTATTGGCTATTTAAGACATTCATTTCTAGAAGCTCTACTTTCTTCCCCTTTTAATTTTTTTTGAAAATTAAAAAAATCTTGGCTCTTTCCATTCCCTGTTTAAGTATCTTTTTAACATGTTTCACATCTCTACCTTCTGTATTAGATAATTTCAATATCTGCTGTCTTTGTGAGTCTGAGTCTATGGTTTGTGCTGACTCTTCCCGGCAGTTTATTTCATCCTATGTTGTTGGTTTTTAAAATCAGGTCGGAATGACCCCAAAGCTCTTGCCCTCATGCCCAAACCTCACTGCCTGTGTGGCCTGATGTTGGGAGGTCTGACGAGGTGGCATCCTTCTGTGGGTGCTTCATCTGTCTTTTCAGACCAGTTCACTTTTTAATACCCCAAGGAAAATATTTTGGACTAATGTACATTTTACTCTTCTGTTGGCAGGTTCATCAGTTTTCCCCCTTTTGGAAAGAACTAGGATCTGAACAGAAATTAGGCTGTTTCCAGTGTTAGTTTATAAATATGTCACAGTTTGAAGGCCACTAATTGAATTTCATTGCCTTTTGTGGAGAGGAGGGGGTACAGTAGAAGGTCAGCTTGGCCCCTTGCCCTGCACATCCAGCTGGCAGCCAGGTCTGTGCTGCCAACATCCAGCTCAATCAAACCTGCCATCCCCTTCTTGTGTCGTCACTGTGTCGTTAGTCCTAGCTGTCATCATTGCCTGACTCAACCTGCACTTCCTCTCATTATTTCCTGCTACAGTGCATTCTGGAGGGAGCAGTAACCAGCACTCCAGTTATCATGCCCTGATGGGGGCCCTTTCAGCAGCCCCCTGTTGTGTACTTGAAACTTGAAGTCTGGGGCCTGGCCAGGGTCCTGTTGCTCTCACTTCCTGGGATGCTTGCCCTTTCTTCCCTTGGCCGCCATGCTGCAGGCACACTGGTCGTCCTTGAACGCTTGGAATCCCTCTGCTCTTTTCTGCCTCCTACATGGGCTGTTCCTTTGGTCTCGGTGGCCCTTGACCCTGCTCTGTATGGGGTCATTTTATTCTTCAGTCCTTCTGCTTAAAGGTTACCTCCTTAGAGAGACCTCCCCTGGTCATCCTGCCCTCTGTCTTCTGCCTCCCTTGTCACTCGTGCCTCTCCACACCATGGGGATATTTACCTGTTTCTGTGTCTCCCGATCAGGCTGTAAGTTCTATAAGAGCAGAGGCTATCTCTGTTTCTTCACCAGTGTACTGACCAGCACCTTGCACAGTGTCTGACAGTAGTAGGGAAGTTCTTAAATGATGGCTATGCTTGCTTTATGTTATGCATTTGTAACACAGCAGAGACTTTTCCCAAACCTTTGCTGTGGGGTTGGTATTAAATGTGATCTGGGTCTGATTAGGCATCTTCCCAGGACTGTAGGGTATCAGGAAGCCCTTGTTCTGAGCTGAGGTCACTCTTGCGCAGGGACCCTGGGAGCAGGTATCAAAGAGGCCTCAGGGCATTACTGTTGCTACTACTACTATTATATTTTTAAAAACGAGTAAGAGTTTTTTATTCTAAGCCTTAAAGTGGTTTACCAAATGGCAGTACACACTCAGTCTCTCCTCTTGGCACTGCAGCCACCTCCCAGCTCCAGCCACCTTTCTTGGGAGTGTGGCTCAGCTGGACAGTGGTGGCATCCCTGTGCTGTGATGCAGGCAGTGTGCTGAATCCTGTGCAGGTAGCCCAGTTAGCGCACATCAGCCTTGCCACTTACCTCTCTGTGAATTCATGTCTGTCTTTTTAATTCTTATAAGCTTGTCAAAGTAGTTGTTAAAAATTATTAATATGTGGGCAAAAAAGTTGAATAGATATTTCTCCAAAGACAAAGGGCCAGCAGGCCCATGAAAAGATGCTCGACATCACTAATCATTAGGGAAATACAGGTCAAAACCACAGTAAGATACCCTTCACACCCATTTGGATGGCTGTTATAAAAAAAAAAAAAACCAACAAGAAACAGGAAATAACAAGTGTTGGGTGAGAATGTGGAGAAATTGGAACCGTTGTGCATTGCTGGTGGGAGGATCAAATGGTGCAGCCACTGTGGAGCAGGGCAGTCCCTCAAAAACTTGACATAGGATTTACCATGTGATCCAGCAATTCCACTTCTGGGTATAGACCCAAAAGAAGTGAAAGCAGGGACTGGAAGAGATATTTCTAGATCCACATTCTTGGCAGCATTACTCACAACAGCCAAAAGGTGGAAGCAACCCAAGCGACCATCGACAGGTGAATGGATAAGCAAAATGGGGTGTATATATTTATATATCACGGAATATTATTCAGCCTTAAAGAGGCAGGTATTTTTAGCTAGCTGCCGTTTGGTACTGGTACGCAATGTGTGGGCTTTGACGTGATATAAATTAGCACATACGTGAACTGGTGGTGGCCCTGCTAGGAGTCTCAAGATCTGGATTTGAGTCTCAGCCCCATTACCAACTTTCCATTTTTGAACATGTTTCCACACCTGAAAAATAGGGTTAGTGTTTTGTTCTTTCTTCACTTCAAAGGGTTGATGTAAGTTTCAAACAAGTGAGAAAGTGTGACAGCCCTTTGTAAACTGGAAAATACTACACAAATAGAAGGTGGAAAAGGGTATGTTTTAATGTGAGAACATACCGCTGTTTTTCTAATATTTTTTTCTCCCAACTAGTACTTGAGGAACTTTGTTTATCCACAGAAGGCATGTCTTCAATTTGAAACTGAGCTGGTACCAAGCTGGATGCAAGCCTTTGTCTTTGGCAGGTATTTCTTTGTCTACTACTTTTACACAGACAAGTTTGGTGCCCTTATGAAAATGTAGCTGTCCCTACACATTTCCAGATATTGGGAAGCGACTGCATTTTCCGTAAGTCAGTCACTGTCCAGGTTTAAGGTCACCCCATTCTTCTCCATTCATTCTCCATGTGAGTTAGCCCAGGTGAAGCGGCCGAGGACTTACCCAGGGTGCACCAGCTTAATCTGGAACTGGGTCGTGGACACTGGGGACTAGTAGACTTTCAGCTCCCCTTGTTGCTTTGCACAGGGCTGAGCATGCCAGATAGAAACCCAATTTTTGCCCTCTTTATTTTATTTATTTATGTATTTTTTTGTTTTTGTTTTTGGATGGGGGAAGTAATTAGATTTATTCATTTATTTGTTTATTTATTTATTTAAATGGAGGTACTGGGTATTGAACCCAGGACCTCGTGCATGCTAAGCATGCACTCTACCACTGAGCCATACCCTCCCCTCAGTTCTGGTCCTCTTTAGAGATACTGTTGTTTGCAGTGTAATAGATGGACATATAGGGATGTGATTTCCGGAGGAAGTTCATGAAGTCCATTAACAGCCACAGTTTGGATATAAGTTCTGAGAAGTGTAATTCTGCGACTAATGGGTGAAAACGTTATGGTGACGAAGAGTTATTTTTCTCCTGCTTGTGTGTACTGTGTGGTTCAGGGCTCTGGTTCCATGCTGGACAATTGCTTCCCTCCCTGCCTGCCCCCCCAGGATTTTCCCACCAACTTCAGGGCCACCGCATGTTGTGGTAGTGTTACTGACACTGGGGTTTTGTATTTTTACAAGTCCTTGGTCAATTAAATTCAAGATACATAGAGTCAGGCTTTCCGTATTCTCCTGAGCATGTGCCAATGCCCTCTTCCTTCCTGGTAAGGGTTAGACAACTTGGGCACAGTAATGATGGCTACATGAGAGGGAGGGGCTCAAGTTCAGGGGCGAGACAGGCCTGAGCTTTCTGCAGTTGTGTCAGGTGAGGATCCGTCTTCCATTACCATTCATGAGGAAGCAGATATTTGAGATGCTATTTCCCCCTGTCTGCCCCAAATAGGTCTCCACATTTGTCCCCAACTGGGACACCTCTTTGAATGCAAAGAGAGCAGTTTGTTTCAGCGCCACCTCATATCCTTTTGAATGATTCAGCGGGCAAAATAGTTTTATCTTGGTATCATTTGACTAAAAGTAAGATACACCAATGCTCAGATTATGAGACCTTCATATTAAAAGCAAATAGGATTACATAAATCTTTGTGTGGGAGGCACATAAAGTCATCTGCATATTTTACCATCCTAGATTTGGGACAAGTGATTTATTCTCAGCCGAGGCAATGACAAGTTGCAAGTTGGCCAATACTAAATCTGTGATAACAGAGCAACAGGCTCCCTGTCAATTACCGGTAATGAAACCTACCCTGCCACCACCTGCAGACCTTCCCTGCGCCTCCCCCGGTCCCTGACAACTCTGCTCATCTGTTCAGAAATTCTAACATATTCTACATTCTGTCTTCCAACATTTTTTTTTTCAATTCTTTGCTAAGAATATTTTGGCAATCAGATGCTCTTCAAAAACCAACAAAAATATCCAAGTATGTATTTGCTTCACCTTCTGTTCTCTCCTCCTCTGTGTAGAGGGTTGGTTGCTCTGCCGAAACCACAGCCCCCTTTCCTGTGGTCCCTGAGCTCCGGGCGTTTGCATGTTTGCTGTCTGTCTGATAGTGATGGGTCCTCCTGCTGTGACATTCTGCCAAGCACCCTTCTCTAAGATATCATTTGTCGTCTGTCAGTCATTGTTCTGGGACAGGGGGTTCTGAGTTATGTAAGTTTGGGAGATAAATGCTGGATTAAGCAAATTCCGTTGTTGCAGGATTTCTGTGTCCTGACTGCAGTTAGGTGCATAGAACCCCCACCCCAGTAGTGAGCTCCGAGTGTCACAGCAGGTCCCCTTTTCCAAACTTGCTGGCTTCAGAAACCTCCTTCCACAGTGCATCTTGTGAAGCTGTATCACAGAATATACATGCGAAAATGCTGACATGATACAAGGGAAGTCAGGAACCTTGGATTCTTTGATATTAAGTACCAGGCACTGCCTCACTCACACAAATGCAGATATTCTCACTGTATGTGGTGGTCCTCTTTTTTTTTTTTTAATTTTAATTAAATGTAATCAGACTTCAAGAGTGGTTCTCAGTTTTAAGGCATCCTGTGGTGAATGATTTGGAAGGTCGGGATGAAGTTTGCATTTGTGAGTACTGAATTCTCTTAAAGCATGCAGCTTTGAAGACACACAGCTTTGAGGATTGGACTGTGCAGGGAAGTGCATGCCTCATGGAAACCAGGGACCCTGATGAATTTCTGGTGCTGAATTCTGAGCCATCAAGATGGCATTTAGAAATCTCCCTATGGACACTGCTCTACTGCCGTGGGTGTGCAGAACACCTGGGTTCCGATGCTCCTTGGCTGGTGTTCTCTGCTAAGCTCAGAATTAGGCACTTAACCTCCCTCAGCAGATTTTTTTCTATAATAAGGATTTCTTCTTCTAATAATTTCCTTTTAAAAGAAAATTAATTTGTGAAGAAAACAACCAGACAGCTTATGTGGAAAATAAAGAAAAGCAAACATAAAAAAAAAATTCTATACAAGTGAGATCTACTCTTAACCAGTTTTTAAAAATAAAAGTAGCACATTATGTTATCATTTTGCATCCTTCAAATTGTTTTCACATATTATCATGAGCAAGAATAGTTCTTTCTATAATTCAAAGAATGACAACTCACATTATAAGTGATTGCAGCCAGCTTTTCCAATGACATATGCCAGGCAGTTACTGACAGGGGATCTCAGTAAAGTCAAAATTCTTAAAAAGTGAAACTAGTAAAATTTAAAATACCTTTATTAACATTTCTTGTAATTATAGTCCCATATGAGAAAAATTACACTTTACTAGAATGAAAGAATTTTCCTAATCTTTGGGGTGAGGTGGTATGTGGAGAGAATATTCCACAAGTGATACTGAATTAATAATTAAGTGCAGAGCATTGATCTTTTTCAGAGTGTTCATTAACTGTCATTGCTGTTTATATCGGGAGGACCAGAAAGTGCTAGGAAAGCCCTGGAATATTAAGCCTGACCTGACTGATCAGCATGGCTGTCGGATCAGCACTGGGTCATGGGCCTTCATGGAGCCCTGGAAACTCAAGCTTTGGTACAAAGATCCTGAATGATTCAAGCATTTTCCCTGGAAGAATGCTTTAAGATGTACCACTGCTTTTGTTTTTCGGGTGACTCCAGCCCACATATGCTTAAAGTGAATTCTTAATTTGGGGTTCATTTGGGGATTTCAATTTCTTTACAGTCTGTAATGAATTATCCTTTCAACTGTGTGCCTTTTTTTTTTTTCATAAAAGCATTTTACATTGTACTGAAAAGATTACATTCTTTTGGCTTTGGAAAAATATTTCCTGTTCGGTTCAGGCCATTAAAGCCTGTTAGCATTTCACATCTGGAAGCCCCTACCCGAGTCTGCCTTCCATCACCAGCTCAGCAAGTGTGGCGGCCAGGCTGGCCTCTGGCGCGTGCGTAAAACGCCCCAGACTTGTTTACTTCTGAGTGTGCCCTTGCGGTTGGGGGTAGGGGGTGGGTGGAGGGTCAGGGAGCTTCCTTCCTATGTGTGTGTGTGTGTGCGCGTGTGCGTGTGCGTGTGCGTGTGTGTGTGTTTGTGTCCTTCCTCCCAGGTTGGGGAGGGGTCTTCCCTCCCAGCCGGCACTGGATGCCCCCTCCCCTCTCCTGCTTTAACGCAGCTCCTTTTTCCACTCCGACCCAGTTTTCCAGAAAGCTCACCCAAACATTTTCCATGTCAGAGGGGCAGATTCCCCCAGAGGGAGGAGAAGGAATTAAAACCCAAAAGCCTGTCAGATCACTGCCTCCCTGCATCCCAGCCAGCTTAGGGCATGTCAGGCGGTGGGGTGCTCCTTCCCCGGGGCACACGGTCTGCACCCGTATTGGAGGTTTTAAAGGGGAACCTATTGTGGGTGCTGTGTAGTTGTGTGAATATTGAGATTTTTGGATATTCTTTTTTGCAGAGGGTCTATTTATCTCCAGATGCAGGCCCAACTGACTCTCAGGAAGATGGGGCTGATGGATTCTGCTGGGCTTGGCCTTCGTGCTGAGAACGCCTGCTGGGAATCCACCCCTGGGCTCCCAGGCAGTAGAGCCAGGAGCGGGCAGGGTGCCCGGGGGATACTGTCCTCTGGATTCTTCAAGGGGGTCTCCCAAACCCAGCAGCACACCCAGGGGGAAATGATTTCACGGTCTACAAGGAGCAGAATACAGTCAGTGCATGTCTGCTGACCACACACGACCAGAGCCCGTGCCAGGCAACCCGAGGCAGCCTCTAGGGGAACCAGGCCGAGGGCTCTGGGCCCAGGGGTCTTGAGTGAGGTACCCCCTCTTGATGCTCCTCTGGAAGACGTGGCTGATTACAGTGTCTCCCAGTCCTGTGTTACCAGGAGGCTCAGCTCGTGCCTGTGTTGCTGGGAGGAGGGGGGCGATAAGGCTCCTCTGTCCGCCCTCAACCTCACTGGAGTGGGCTGCAGGCCTGGATCCGACAGCCATCTCCCCAGAGACACAGGGCCAGCACCAGAGAGTCAAAGTCGAGGTGGGGTTTTTACTTGCTCCTTAAGATGGCCTTCGGGGAGGGCATTTTTGAGACAGGTGGCTGTTGAAGTTGTTTCCACGGGAGAAGCGTGCAGCGCGAGTCCGGTGCCCCTCGGCCGAGGCCGCCCACTGCCCAGCGTGTTTCTCCAATTGATCTGAACATGCACCGCACCTTTCTTCATACCTGCGGGAAGCCACTGGGCCAACTGGATGATCAGCAATTGGAACAGCCAGCTCAGCTAAACAACCACCCACATTTCCCAAGTGCTGGGGACGGGAAGGCCACTGGGGGAGGTCTTTGTAGGGGGAGCTGGGGGCGGTGAGGAGAGCAGCAAGTACTCAGTGGGCCCGCGGGAGCACTTCACTCACGTTTGTGGTCGGGGGTGAGGCTGCCTCCCCTGCTGACCGCTGTCAAAGGCCCAGTTGAAGTGTGGAGGGGGCTCTCTCTGCAGGATGGGAGAGGTGGCAAAGGTGTATTAATTCCCATCCGAGGCCCAGGTGGAGACTCAGCAATCCACAGCTCCCTTGTCTTTTGGGGCTCCAGGAAGGCCCTGGGAGTGCTGGAGTTTGGGGTGGGCCTGGAGGATGGCAAGGCAGGAGGGTCGGGGGAGTGGGGGTACTGCAGGGGAAGGGAGCATGGAATTATATAGGGTCTTTGAAGTAGGGGAGACCTTATTGATGGGGTCACTAACATTTTCTGAGTGTTTTACGCATTTTGGAATCAGACAGACCTTCTGGCTTTGGTGTTGCCATGACTAGCCAACATTCTCCTCTGCAGGCCTCAGTTTCCTCATCTGTAAATGGGAGTTAGGCCTGACTCAGTGAAGTAAGAGGTGTGGCACCCTCAGCATCCTGGAGCTTGCTGCAGTTATTTTAATTAGTGGCAGGTAGACGCAGGAGGGGCCAGGAGGGGGTGAGGCCAGAGGCTATCATGAGATGCTGAGGCCTTGAACTGAGAGCATCAGGACAACTGGAGAGAGGTGATGCGGGCTGAGGGTTTAGTGACAGGTTTGAAGTGGTCCCTAAGTAAGGAACCATCTGGCTTGGCTTGGGTCCATCTGGCTCTGGGCTGTGTACCCGGAGGGCCCAGAAAGATGTAGGGAGGGCATATGGGTTCAGCCTGTGGGCCACGTCTGACCAGTTGCTGGGAGCTTCCTGGCCCACTGTAGTGAGAAGGAGCCTGGGCTTTGTTGAATGTGTGTGTGTGTGTAGAGAAAACACCCCCCCCCCACACACACACACAAGTGTGTACTTCTGCAGCAGACTATATCTGCTACTTAGAGGCACAACGTTTTTTAGACAGAGAGACCCCCAGCTTCATCATTGACTTGTTC
This sequence comes from Camelus dromedarius, assembly GCF_036321535.1. NCBI lineage: Eukaryota > Metazoa > Chordata > Mammalia > Artiodactyla > Camelidae > Camelus > Camelus dromedarius. The sequence goes on from NC_087464.1 coordinate 7,738,389, forward strand.
ATCATCATTGAACGGACTGTTAATTTTTCATGTCTTTATTTGAAACATTTGTATCAGTTCATTTATAGTTGTAATTTTTTTGCACGAATTTCACACCCATGTTTAAAAAAATTGACTAGCGGGAGGTATTTACTAGCTCTTGGCCACTCTGTGTGTGCCCGTGATGTCTTCACCATGGCAGGTGGGGGCGGGGCCGGGGGCTCACACAGAGACTGAGGTTGGTCCACTGCTGCTCTGGACACCGCCCAGTAACTAACCAACAGCATAAACCCCATCATACGTCAACTTGGTGGACGGGAGACGTGCAACTTTTTGCTGCTAAGAGCAGTCTCTGTGCTGGAGAAGTGGCTGGCAGCAGGAATGGAGATTGGGAGGGAAAGCAGGAAGCTGGTATCTCAGTGGGAGTTTCTGTGCAGGCTTCTCTTTCTTGAAGAGGCAGAGGAGGAGGAGGACAGCGGGGAGAAGGAGGGGGAGACAGCTGCTCTGGCACCCTCCCCACCATAGGAGGCCTGGAGGTGAATCAGAGGTGGGGTCCACAGAAGGGCAGGGGCTACAGAGCCCCCTCCCGCTTGGGGCAATGCCAGTCAGAGATGAGCCAGCATCTCAAGGGAAAACCAACTGCTGGTTCCAAGTGGAATTGGATGCTATCAACTCATATGATGACTCAGGGATATAATTTTCCTCTGGAAGTGTGATAAGAAAGAGATGCTGAGTGGAGCCGGGATTAACACATGCGATAGTCTATCTGTGTACAGACATGTAGGTTTACACAAGTAGTTTTATAGTTTAGATTAACTAAGTACATTTGAACTCTTTTACAGTAGAGTAGCCCAAGGAGAGGAGAATTGGCAAATCTTAACCTCATGGTGAATGTAAACTGGGCAAGTAATAACTCAGGCTGGATTTTGTCAAAGTTATCAAGGTTCTAAGCAGCTGGTGTCAGCTCTCAAGGTTCCTCTTTGGACACGTGGCCATTGTGGCTGCCCTACTGGGAAATACTTGGGAAGCCATGTGGTGGTTTGGGCGTAAGAAAGGAAGGTTCCGCCGTGGGCTTGGAGGCTTCACCTTGGGATTGGTGCCAACTCCGCCATCAGGAATGTCTAATGTTTTCTTTTGTTGCCTGCTGCTGCACTGTTTTTTTCTCTTTTTCACTTAAAAAAACATAGGTGAACATAATTTTTAAAGCAAGTGTTCAATTGGCTGCTTAAAAAAATAACATTCAAGAAGTGATTTCTCTTTCAGCGAAAGAGTAGCGCTCATGTCATTTTTTGCCTTCTTCTTCCCCCAGCAGGTGTTTACCCGGTGGATATTTTGGAAGATGACCCCGCAGGGCACGGGGAAGCGGCCCTGGCTTACTATGCCACGCTTAGGGAAGGGGCACGGAGCTCACCAGAGGTTTTCTCTCTTCCCACTGGAGAGCAGGTAGGTGTGGTCCTCCTCATTGGTAGAGAGCTCTGTAAACTCTTACTTGTGAGGAAGGAGAATGTTAGTGAGAGTATTACAGATGAAAAAAAAAAAATTCCTTCTAGAGTGAATACTAGAATAATTTCACTTTGAAAAGCAAAAACAATCCTGGACTGGGATTCTGGAATCCTGAGGGTAAGTCCAGTTCTACAAGGCAGTCAGCCAGCCGGATCTTCCATGTCTACCACTTAATAGCTGTGTGACCTGGAGCAAGTGTCTTCACCTCTCTGGTCTTGCTATAGTCATCTCAAAAACTGGGACAACAACAGTGCTTATCTCATACTGTTGTTATGAGGATTAAATGAGATCCTGTGTGTAGTGCCTGGCTAGCCTCAGTTTTCCCATTTTCAGATGAGAGGAAGACTGGTCTTTGGTCTCTAAGTTTATTTATTATAACTTATTCCTAAAAATTTTATGATTTGGAATGAAGTTATATCGATTATGATTTTTAGCACTGATAAGATTGCATTTTGACTATGGACTGGAAGAGGACAGAGAGGAATGAAAACTGTTTATTTGTTAAGACGGTGGGATTGTGGGTGAAATTTAAAAGTTGTTACTTTTAAGACCTTTCCCCTACCCTGAAAAAAGCAAAAAGAATATGTGATTCTTGGGCTGTACCTAAGCTGGTCACCTTTCTTTCAGGTTTGAATCTGTTCTATTGAAAGAGATAAGACTTTCTTGTTTTATACATGTTAAGATTTCATTCATACCAGAAATCATTGCTGTCTGACAGATGAAGTTGGTTAAGACAGGGTTTTATTTCGCTGCACTGAAGTTGTTCTGGAACAGTTAATGAAAACAAAGGCTTGTACAGTTTATGTAGTGTGGCTTCCTTGAGATTTTGGAGATGCTGATTTGTAATCGACTCCTGAAGAATCCAGTTCCTATGGGTGATTCCTCGTTGTTATGTCGAGGGAGGTACGAACACGCTTTCAGCGCCCCCTAGTGACAGTTATCCAGCAAGCAAGTAAGTTCTTGATCAAGGCTAGGGGTTTACTCTTAGTGAGCCAGGGGTCTGGTGGGTGGCAGGGTTGTTGGGTGGAGTGTGGTGAATGCTAGGTAATCTGAGAAGTGTGGTGAAATGCAGGAGCTAGCCCTGAAGTACGTGAGGATGCAGTTTCAGTCATCTGCTTTTCTTTCACACTTATTTGTGGATGACATTACTAAAGAAAACAAAAAAACAAAAAAACCCACCTCCAGTGTAGTACACTCAGTGAGTGAATAGTTTTAGTGTTATTAGCAAAAACAATAAAATGAGGCAGTTACTAAAATTAAGTTGTTTTAATGTGATAGAAATGCTGAAATGGCTTTCCACCTATTTGCTTCTCCTTCTTCTAAAAAAGTCCTTCCTACCATTGGTCTTCCTACCATTTTAGCAGTTAATTTAAAAATGATAGCAGTTTCCCACCATTTAGCAGGTTGAAATAGTCTGATTTGGGATGATATTGGACCTCCGCATTGCTTTTGGCGAATTTTTCTTTTTCAACCCAGAGAAATTTTTCCAAACAGAAAAGACAAAGAAAGATGAGGCTACAGCCATGATCACTCTGGTCTTCCTCAAGGCCTTTTCTTTTTAAAATCAACTCTGTTTTCAGTCTTGACATTGTCTTATGTTTAAAATGCAGTCACATTGATTAATTTTTCCTGATTGTAGAATAGTGTATGCTCAATGTGCACTGACTACTGGGGACTTATAGCCAAGGAGAGAGAAAGCAAAACCGCCTGTGTTAACTGCTGTGAACATTTTGAAATATTTCCATTGAGTTTTCTTTCTGGTCACGCCTTTTATCTTTTCTTTTTTTTTTTAATATTCAGATCACACTCAGAATACAATATTGTCTATAATAAGCATCTTTCCATGTCGATACAATGCTCTGTATGTATTGTTTTTAATGGCCTTGTGATGGCCGTCTGGTGAGTGAACCCGGCTTCAGGTGACTGCCGTGGAGGGCCAGCGCATTAAGGTGACTTGAAGATGGGGAGGCGCTGAGATGTGTGTGGGTCTCAGGATTTGCTAAGAAACAATTCTCTCAAGCCGCGGAGGCCTGCTGTCAACTTTTACAAGCAGCCTGCCTGCCTCGCTCGGCCGTTATGTCCTTTTCTCATTTTCTTATACTCTCCTCGCTTTTCAGAGCAGACTTTGCAATGACATGTGTTGCCCTTCTGCTTTGGGAACTGGGAGCAGTGGGTTGGATGGCTGATGGCCATGAAGAGGGCTTGGCACATAGGTGCTGGAAAGACAGTTCTGGGACAGTCCTATCGTCAGAGACCTGGCACGTACTGCTTGGCATCCCTCGCGTTCATAAGCAGACAGGCCCAGAGGGTCCCCACCTTGGTGTTGACTCGGAGCCCGAGCTGAGCCTGTGAGGCCCAGAGAGGGTGTGCGTTTCCTGAGACGGCTCGCAGGGACCCGAACCAGGGCAACGGGCAGCCTGAGATGCAGGCTTGTCCAGGCTGTTTGCAGAGAGTGGCTGCAGGAGGACGGTCAAGGCTGGCTCTGCAGGCGGTGCCTGAGGTTGGGATGCTCATGGAGGAGGGGATTCCTTATGGGGCAGGGAGTGAATGGAAGGAGAGACCACAAGGGCGTCAGCTGAGGAGGTGTTTAATTGTTGCTTGGAAAGACAGACAGGTGAGCGAGGGCAAGAGAGGGTTTGCTGGGTCGGAGAAACAGGGCCTTCATCAAATTCCTTCGTTTAGCTTGGAAAGAGTGAGGTTTCCATTTTGGTGTTGCCTCCATCCTGTCAATTTAACCTCTGTGCACCATGTTCTTTCAGTAACTCTTGTGCTGATTAATTGTGAAGCAATTTTTTGGGCCCTTACCACGATAACAGAACAAAATGGTGATTTTATTATTTTTTTCAGGTGAAACTTGAAGCTTCGTCAGCTTGCTTTTGCGCTGTGTACCCCGACGCACCGCAGCACAAAATCTTGGTCTTGGTTAATCCTCAGGACACAAAGACAGGTTGGTGGTTATTAATGAATGTAATAAACAAGGATTCTGACTTAATTGTTTACAGTGAATGGAATCAAGTGCCTAGGAAACAAGGGTTGTACTCTTAGGCTGGACTTAGAACATCAAGGCAGAACGGATTTTTTTCCGGCTGTTAGAGATTCTGTAGGGCATCCTAATTTCTGTTTATTTGACTCACATAATGGCTTTTGTGTTAAAGGCACTAGGCACCTTCTTGCCCGCAGTGACAGCATTCAGAGCTGCTTCTGAGGGTGGCACTTGCTGTCCTTATTAGTAACACGTATTGATTGCACACACAGGGTGGAGCCTTTTTGGGAGTGTCGCCACAGCCCTGTGAGTACAGGGACCCTTCTGAGCACCCCTGTCCGGCCCTACAGATGCAGAAATGAGGCATCTGATGGTCAGGGACTTGCCCAGGGCCACGCAGCTATCCAGGGCGGTTTCCTTTCTGGCGGTGAGGTTGCTGTAACCTGTAACTCACTTATTCTTCCTCTGCATTGTGACCAATTTCAGCTTCTCGGAGTGAGTGCTCTGAGCACATGTGGACGGCCATGCTCAGCTGCATACGAGGCAGGGGTCCGGGGCTGTTGGCAGGGAGTGTGTGAGGTGGGTGAAGGGCTCCCACCCGTCAGTCCCCCTGGAGCCCAGGCCACCAGTGAGCTGTAAGCAAAGCTCCTCGCCTCTGACCTCAAGGGAGTCCCAATTTAAATTCAGTCCTATCTAGAAATGCTTTCCTTTCTTAGACTTTTCTGTGTTTTACAGATTTCCTGCAATTCCTATCTATTGCTTTCCTAATAAGAAGTTTAAAAAAGAAAAACCAATCCTTAATGAGTTAGGCTTCTTTAAGTGGTGTAGTGTCTGGTGAAAGGTTTGGGTTTTAAGATAACTTGCAGACATACCTCCTTCCTCTCTCCAGCCACCACCCCCCGGAGATGGGCTTTGCTTTTCACCCTGCGTGTCCATCTGGGGTTTGTAGTCAGGGGATGCCCTGCTCGATGGGTGTCACAAAGCCCAGGGTGACATCGTTGACCAGGGAACGTTATTTAGCACGTAGACTGTCATCAGAGCTTCTTTTGTTGCTAATCCCGAGACATGAGTGTGCTTAGCGAGCTGTCTGGGAGTCTGGGGCATGTTGGCGAAGCCTCCTCGTCGCTCCAAGGCTGAGGGAGGCTGGGCTGTGTGTGAGAGCTTTCTGGTCAAGGTTCAGGACATCTCCTGTTCCTGTCCAGCCAAGCCCTGGTCACCGTGAACAAAGGGGCTGTGATAACCCCCAGGACTTCGACATTGCTTTGAATTTGCGTCTCTGCCACCAGGTTGGTGAAAATAACAAGATGTGCCCACAGGCACTCCTCGGTGAACAGACTGTCAAAAGACTCTGAAAATACCATTTGCCAGTTTTAAGAAAATGTCCAAATATCAGCAGCCCTCCACTGTGCCTTTTTTTTGGCATTTAACAATATTCTGGTTATAGGTCTTTAACTGTAATTTGCATACTGTAAACATACGACTGACTCTTATAAATCTGTTTCCTATTTCTATTGTACTTAATTTTTTGGTTGTTTTCAAGAATGTGTTATAATAAATATTCATAAGCTCCAAGAAATCTCATTCTGGACCTTTCTTTATATTTAATAGCTCTTTAAATAAAGTTTCCAAATGTTTTCCTGCTGCTGGGGCTCCAGGATGGTTGCTGTAATTTTGCATGAGTTCCAAAAAGCCCTCAGGTGTTATCCACACCTCGTACTCTTTAATCTGGTATTTTGAAGCATGTGTGATGCGTAAATAGGCATCTCTTGTGGCTTGAAACGTGGACTCCAAAGCAGCCGATGGTACCGTCGGGTCTCTTCACAGCTTTGACACGCACGCCACTTCACCCGCGTGCTTAGCTGTGACCATGGAGAAGGCTGTCCCTGATTCCTTTGTTATTTTCCTCGAGCAGTTATATTTGTGAAGGCCTGTGTGTTTGCGTGTATGTGTGGTTAGATGAATGCTACAGAGATCAGAGGTGTTTGATAAGCCCCTGTATGAGTTAATTATTGATAAGCTGGTTGAATCCATCACAGTAACTTCTGATAGCCCTGTGAGCAAATGAAAATCATCCTGGAGTTGTGAATTCCCTGGCGGCAAGCAGTTAACATTCCCGGCGGACTGCTCTGAGGATGTCTGTTCAGGCAGACCTCGGAGATGCTGCGAAGGTTCCAGACCACCGCACCGCCATAAGGTGAATGTCGCAATAAAGCGAGTCACACAGATGTTTTGGTTTCCCAATGCGTAGAAAAGTTATGTTAACACTATACTGTGTAGTCTATCAAGTGTGCAATAGCATTATGTCTAAAAAAAGTACACGTCTTAGTTAAAAATACTTTATTGCTAAAAAAATGCTGACCATCATCTGAGCCGTCCGTGAATTGTAATTTTTTTTTTTTTTTGGAGTGGGGAGGTAATTTAGGTTTATTTAAGTATTTGTTTTTAATGGCAGTACTGGGAATGGAATCCGGGACCTCGGGCATGCATGCTAGGCACACACTCTACCACTGAGCTCTACCCTCCCCTCCCTGTCATCTTTTTGTGATAGTGACATTAAGGATCCCTGGTCACAGATCAGCATAATGAATATAATAGTAATGAAAGAGTTTGGAACGTTGTGAGAATTACCAAAATGTGACACGGAGACAAAGTGAGCAAATGCTATTGGAAAAAATGATGCCGACAAAGGGTTGCCGCAAACCTTCAATTTGTTAAAACAAACAAACAGTGAAGCCCAGTGAAGTGAAGTGCGTACAACGAGGTGTGCCTGGAATGCAGCTTTCCAGCTTTCCCTTGGAAGAAACCAGACGGGCTTTTCGTGAAGGTGGCTTGAGAAGCATGTGCCCTCGGTCTGGCTGCTCCCTGTGGACTCATTCTGGACTGTTTCTCGAATCAGAGGCTGGTTTATGTCACCGAGGAGACATAGCCAAAGGCTACCAAGTTCCTCTGTTGCCTCTGTACCTCCCAAGGGCCTTATCTTTCATTTATTTCCCCTTGTTTTGCTATTCCTTTTATTTTAAAATTATTAACTGATCTCAAGTATTTACAAAGATTAAAAATATCTCTCATCAAGAAAGTTGTCTTATCTCCTGTATTAAATCAAAACTCCTAGCATTCCAGGTTCCCAACAGCTGATGGCCTTTTGCTGTTCTCATTTCTTCCTGGGACCTGCAGAGTAGAGCAAGATGAACCTGGACCTTGGCATCGGATTCAACAGACAGCGTCTTGGCTCTGCCAACTGACTGGGTGACGCAGATAAGTTATTTGGCCTCTCTGAACCTCAGTTTGGTCATCTGCAAAGTGGGGACATCTTAGCTACTTCACAGGATAGTTGCGAGAAAGAAATGATTTGTGGTAGAAAAACCTGATGCTTTGCACCATCCAGGGCAGAGCGTGGGCATGGCATGTGCAGTCTCCTTCCGTCACGGGCTCTGCTCTGTCTCTGAGTGTTGTGTTATAGAACAGGATTTTAAATTTCTTGTGAGTCGCTGGCCAAACTTTGGCAGCTGAATCACCTCCCTGACAGATTCTGCTTGCATACCTCATGGAGAGGAAGCCAACATCACACCAGGGCAGTCTAGTCTGATTGTGAGCCACCCTAATTGTAAAACCATTATTCTTTCTACTAATCCAAAACATTGGCTCAATGTCATGCAGTCCACCCAAAGCAGCCGAAGCTCAAAGATGGGCCAGGCAGGCTGTGCCTCTCCACCACCTGGATAGAAAGACCCAGGTGGCAATTCTCATCCTTGGAAGCACGGTGAGCAAGGGCATTGACATGGGCGGCTGGACCGCGGACCTGACCTGGGGCTGTGTTAATGGAAGGATCATGTTCCAGCTCAGTTACAGCTCCGTTCTCTCTGGTGCTGCTCAGGCCACAGCTGAAACAAACTGGTGCTTATCCGTGGAGAGCAACCAGGGGATGAGAGGGCTTGAAACCTTTTGAACAGGGCTTGAGAAAACTAGGGCTATTTTGCTTTGGAGAAGGGATGCAGGGGTCCAGAGGCTCACGGTTGAAAGGGTGTTCAGATCATTAGGCCCAGCGCTTTCCGAGATGATTTCAAGTGGTGCAGCTGAACTTTAGAAGGAGAGAAAGGAGGATCTTTTGAATTTTATTTCAATCTGAAATATATCAAGGTGAAAGTTTCCGTTTCTGACTAATATGCCTTTAACGCTTACCTAACACTTGTTAATCTGCTTAAAAAATAAAAAAAAAACAAGTCTCCCAGCTGAGCACCCTTAGCTAGAATTTAAAGATTTGTCATTGTAAGATTTCTCTTTATTATCATAGCAAATGATGCCTTGAGGGTGGTGTCTGGGTCCCTACTCCTGGGGTAACCTGTTCTATTCTGGGACAGCTCTGACTATTAGAACATTCTTCTTAAGGAGCCCAAGCCAGTATGCTCATATGTCTCCTCATTGGCCCAGTGCCCACCCCGGGGGCCATCCAGGTAGGTGGGCATGACTGTTCCCCGGGGCAGAGTTTCCCAGGCTGGAGGCCAGCTGCCCTGTCTCCTGAGTCCCTTTTAAGATCGCCCACATGTTTCTCATTCTCCCGTGGGTCCTCCTTTGATGTGGGCTCCAGAGCCCATCCCACCCTGGAATCTTCTTTCAAGTCTGGCTTCTCCTGGAACATGGCATCCAGAACCCATGGAGTGGGCGCCAGGGTGGAAAGAAGTTGAGTTTTGGAGTCAGTTAGACCTGAGTTCAGACCTTCTGCCCCTTATGAGTGGGTGGCCTGGGTTAAGTTATGTGGCGCCTCTGAGCCTCAGTTTGGTGTCTTCCTACTCAGCGGTGTGGCCCACGGCCCAGCAGCAAGGTGTCACCGGGGAGCTTGTTAGGAAGGCAGGAGCGTGTGCCCCACTCAGCCCTGCTGAGCCAGGGTGTGTCCTTTAACAAGACCCCCAGGGGCCATCTGAGAGATGCGCGCTAGAGAACTGTGAGAGGAGAGCGGTGGCTGGTGGGAGCATTCCTCGCTCTCCTTGGGCGCCCTGTCTCCACAAAGCTAGCCTCAGTTGACCTCAGCATCTCTGTAGAACCAACCCAAGGATGACTCACCTCCAGCTGACAGTGAGCTCATTACCACGCACGCCCGGCCCCTGGGCTTTTAACACACACTTATCATGGCTCGATCCCCCAAAATGTATGTAGTTGATGTTTTGAATCCTTTTTTAATTCCCATTACGTATTTATAAGTAAACAGATTTATTGAGATATAATTCACATATCATACAATTACCCATTTAAAGCGTACACTTCAGTGTTGCCCCACTTAAGTCTCATTACCCCAAAAGAAACCAACCACGACCCCCTTATCTGTCACGTCCTTCTACCCGCCTCTTCCCCATCCTCCTTAGCCTTAGGCAATCTATTCTGTTTCTGTGGATTTGCCTATTCTGGACATTTCTGGTGCATGGAATTGTGCGGTACGTGGACTTTGGTGTCTGGCTCCTTACCTCACTTGATGCCTTCACGGACTGTCCATTTCATGACATCTTTCAGTACTTCATTTATTTTTATGGCTGAATACTGTTCCATTGCATAGATTTACCACATTTTGTTCATCCATTTATTGATTGATAGCTATTTGGGTTGTTGCCACCTTTTGGCTCTTATGAATAATGCTGCTTTGAAAAATCACATACAGGTTTTTGTGTGGATATATATGCGTGTATCTTTACAAGTTACTATTTTTGTTTTCTTCCGAGAAGTACCCAGAAGTGAGATTGCTGAATCATGGGGTAGTTCTATTTAAACATTTTTGAGGAACTTCCATACTGTTTTCCGTAGTGGCTGCACCAATTTACATTCCCACCAATGGCGCACAAGGGCTCCCTTTTCTCCACATCCTTGCCAATTCTTGTTATTTCTTGCTTTTTGATAATAGCCATTCTAACAGATGCGAAGTGATATTTCATTGTGATTTTGGCTTCTGTTTCCCTGATGATGAGTGATGTTCAACACTTCTTCACATACCTGTTGGCCATCTGTATGTCTTCTTTGGAAAAATATTCAGAGTAAATGTGTTCTGAGATTCAACTTTCAGTGTGTGGAAGGGAGTGTTTTCTCACAGCACCAAGTAATTCTCCAGACACCAGCTGAATGTTCTACCATTCAACTCAATTCTGACACTGACTGGAGATACCATCAGATCATTACCTGAAAACTGGGTTCGCCTCTTGGAGAGTGTTGAGCCAAAAGACACAACCAAGCCAAGGATCGGGAGAAGGAAAGATTTATTATTACTTGCAGCAAGTAAGGAGACCACCAAGGATCTTTCTCAAAGCAGCGTCTCTCCTAACAGCAAAACTGGGGAGGTTTTAAGATGAGGGTACGTGCATATTCATGAAGAGGCTTGGGCAGTCGAGAGAGTCCAGGTTTTAGTTGACTGAAGTCACCAGAATCAGGAACGGTCAACATCATTCTCCTTTCAGGCTTATCTGTACCACTGAAACAGAGCTAGGAGTCAGTCTTTAGAGCTGATATATTATCTTTGCTGTTGTTACTTCTCTTGCCTGATAATAGTCCTTTGTTTCTGAGTTCTTCTGTACCCTCAGGATCATTAATTACTGAGACCTGTTCAAGGGCAAGCATTGTAGCCAGGCTTAGACTGCAAAATGGCTTAGGTCAAAAATGGCTTCTCTTATATCATGCCTGGTTCTCTTTCTCTGGGAACCCCCTGCCCTGTCTGCTTACAAGATTCCACAGTTAAGGGTTCAGTCCTACAAGACCCCCCTGCCTCCCCTTCAAGCCTGGGCTGCTACATGTACTAATGACCCACTGGCTATAAAGCAGAGGTTCCCATGACTCTCTCCTCGGGTTGGGTTAATTTGCTAGAATGGCTGGCAGAACTCAGAGAAATATTTTACCTACTAGATTACTGGTTTGTTATAAAAGGATGTAACTCAGGAACAGCCAGATGGGAGAGATGCCGAGGGCAACGTTAAGGGGAAGGGCATGGAACTTCTATGCCTTCTCCACGTGTGCCACTCTCCCAACACCTCCATGTGGTCTCCAACCCGGAAGCTCTCTGAACCCTCCCCTTCTGGGTTTTTGTAGAGGCTTCATTACATAGGCATGATTGATTAAATCATTGACCATTGGCAGTTGATTCTACCTCTAGGCACTCTCCCCTTCCCAGAGGTCGGGGTGTGGACTGAAAATTCCAACCCTTCTATCACTTGGTTGGTTTTCCTGGCAACCAGCCCCCATCTGTAGGTGGGTTCAAAAGTCACCTCATTAACATAACAAGAGACGCCTTCCTTGTTCTCATCACTTAAGAAATTCCAAGGGTTTTAGGAGCCCTGTGCCAGAAATGAGATGAAGACCTAATGTGTGTGTGTATATATATATTTTTAAATTATAAATCACAGTATCACACAGATTCTCTGCCCATTTTTTAACCACATTGGTGTTTTTTTTTTTTTTTTTTTTTTTTTTTTTGCTATTGAGTTGTATGAATTCTTCATATATTTTGGGAATTAACCTTTTATCAAATAAATGATTTGTAAATATTTTTTCCTATTCAGTACATTGCCTTTTCATTTTGCTGGACAGTTTCCAAACTATGTTTTAGTTTGATGTAGTCCCATTTGTTTATTTTTGCTTTTGTTGCCTTTTTTTTGGTGTTAAGTCCAAAAAATCATCACCAAGACCAATGTCAAGGGGTCATTGTGGTTTTGATTTTCATTTCCCGATGACTAAGGATGTTGAACATCTTTTCAAGTGTTTATTGGCCACTTTAACATCTTCTTTGGAGAATTATGTATTGAGATCCTTTGCCCATTGGGTTATTTGTCTTCTTGAGTTGGAAGAATTCTTTGTGCATTCTAGATACAAGTTTCTTGTTGGATATATGAATTACAAAAACTTTCTCCTATTCTGTGGGTTATCTTTTTACTTTCTCGATGGCGTCCTTAGAAACACAAAAGTTTAAAATTTCTATCACATTCAGTTTATCTATATTTTCTTTCTGTTTTGTTGCTTGTGGTTTTGGTGTTAAATCTAAGAAAACTTGGCTCGTTTGAAGAGTAAGTCCTTTTATCCAGTTCTATTCACTCTTCCTTCTGGCCGTGTAGTTAATATCATTTGAGGTTCTGAAGGTGTGCATTCTTTATTTTTAATCCAAATATTTAAAAAATGCTTTTAAAAAATGCATGCAATCATTATACCACAACACACACCGAACCCATTACTTAGTGTACATTTCTGGAGATTTCAAGGGACTCATAAAATGCAAGTCAAGAGACTTCATGAAATGCATGCCTGAGGTTAAGAATGGAGTGGAATCCAGCCGCTAAAATTAAGGTGACATGTTTAATTATTTTCCTAACACTAGCCTAGAACACTCCTCAGAAAAGGGACTGAAGCCAGTTTACCTTCTGTGGTCTCGGTGAACTCATGCTGATTTTAGGGCCAGTGTCTCTTTTCTAGGGTTTTATAGGCTGTCTTTCATAATTCACTTTATACCATCATTAAGAGGGGATGTTCAGGGAGCCAGGCGTTAGTTTCAAGACCTGTACCTTCCCCTCCCACACTGGGAGAGCACTGGCTCATGTGGCTTTCTGGCCCCCTCCCAGCACCCCATGCTCTCAGAGACTCAGGGTGACAACCTCAGGATCACATTCGCAGGACTCCCTGGCCCCTGAGATGTACGTTCTCTGGGTCTAGAGGCTTGGGCTTCTCAACAGTAGCTAACACGCTCCTTTGCCTGTCTGTCCGCTGTTTCCAGCTACCAGCCTCCCTCCTAGTTTGGAGGCCCTCTGCCTTCCCAGCGAAGAGGGGCCTCTGTGACCATCAGAGCATCTGGCTAAGGTGTGTTTCTCCCTTGAGCTCTCCCCCTGCCCCAGACTAGACAGCCTACCCAGGCAGCTCACCTGTTTCCTCGAACGTCTTCCCAGCCTACCTGAACTTTCTTCCGACTTCCATCTTCTTGGATTGTGCTGGGTCTGTGGACCGTGGTTTTGGGGCACCTCTTCCATCCTTCACATTTATCCTTTTAACATCTGACCCTTTCTGAAGGAAGCCCTCTCGGCAATCCTAGACCACATGTACGGTTTTTCTAGACGATCTCTTCCTGTTTTCCTTGTTACTAAATTTGTCAGATTTTTTTCAGCTCTCTTTCTGGCAATGTTCGACTTTTTTTTTTCTCTTTAGAAAACCCAGTAGTCAGATGATCAAAGGGCAGGGCGAAGAATATGCAGAGGCTGATTAAAAATGGCAATTTATAATTGAGTCAGATGAAAGGGATGTATTGCCAAGTGCTATGGAAGTTTCCAGAATAAAGGGACTCTTGGGTGTTGCTGGGTATGGGAAGGAGCACTGAGTTCTTGGCAGGGAAGTCCAGTCTGGCCAACATAGAGGGTAGGGGGCCTGAGAAGTTCTCTGGTGCCTGCTCTGTAGGACCTCTGGCCCCCTGGCCTGCCGTCCAGGCTCACTGGTGGCCACACAGCTGCCCCTCTACCTGCAGGGCTGGCAGCTCTGGACCTGAAGCAGCACCTGGAGAGGCACATAGATCGCGGAAGACAGGCCCCCTATCCTGGGCAGCGCCCTGTCTTGCAGACGCTGGCCATGAGCCTCACCGGCCTCTCCTGTTAACGTCTGGAAGCTTCCTCGTACAGAGTCTCCTCATTATGCTCCAGGCCCTTGGCTGGTGGGGCGTCCGTGCTGAGGGGAGTTGGCAGGATGCCTGGTGGTGCTATGGAGGCTGACGAGGGGGGGGGGGGACTGGAAGAGGGGACTTGCCTTTGGATCTTCAACCCTTTGCAGAATGCTTTGCTCATGATCGGAAGGGAGGATGGAGAGAAGGGAGGGCAGGTGCAGCATCCCGGGGAGGCTGCGCGTGCCCAGGGGAGAGAAGCGGAGGGCTTGTTTGGTGGGGAGGACGTGGGCTGGTGAATTAATGGAAATGACAGGATTTGGGATGGATGGGAGGTGTGGGGGAGGGAGGCCTGGGAGGGACTTGAGTTCCGGCTGGGCTTGGTGGTGGTGCCAACAGTGCTGGGTGATCTGGAAGGAAATGCTTGGGGCGAGGGCAGCCTAAGCTCATGTCCGCAGGGTCTGCGGGCCTCAGACTGGAGGAGGGGTCCAGGTGGGGCCTTCACTTTGCAGACTCTTCCTGGAGGGTGTGTGCAGTTAATTCCCTATGCAGGGGAGGCAGCGAGGCTGAGAAACGGAATGCGGGGGTCCTTCCGGAGAAGGCGGGTGGAGGGCAGGTTGTTTGTGTTTGTTACCGCATGTTGATTTCCCTGATTAGAACATCTTTCCCCTCAGCTCGCTTCCAGGACATTTTGTGACCAAGCATAACACTCTTCCTTCAAATTGCTGCTAATTTATTTACGGTTTTTGGTGATTGCATGTCATGTGCACCCTGAGAAAAACAAGCAGGGAATCGAAAAATGATGATTTTTTCCTGGAAAAGCGTGCCCGGTCTAGGCCTGCAGTGACAGCGAGAGCCAAGGCAAACATTCAGATGAAACCGGAGCCGCTGTGGAGCCGCCTTCCTGGTGGCTGTCGTGGGCTGGTGGGGATTGCGACACGGCCGGCTCGGGGCCAGGCCCTCTCTGGGCTGCGTGTGGGGCAGGTGGGAGGGGGTCAGGAGGGGTGGGCGGGGGGAAGTGAGGTGTGCCTCTGAGCTGCCCAGAGAACTTCTGCAGAGCTGAGAGGCCCTTCCGGGGACATTCCTCACCCCTGAGCAGGCTGCCTAGATTTTGGGGAGGGGTCGGGGTAGAAGGCCAGACAATGAGGGTGGGGAGGTGCTGTGAATCTGTGACCTCCAGGAAGGGACTCAGCTAGGGCCGCTCCTGGTCCCGTGCGTGCTGTGAAGGGAGAGGTCTGGCCTCCCAGCTGGTGGGACGAATTGGGCTCAACCCAGCTCTATTTAGCAGGAGGAGCCCATCAGACTGAGTCAGTGAAGCGCTTCCTCCACTGTGAAGCGTGTCTCCGGTGAAAACCAAGCTAACGTGGTGGGAGTGGAGGAGAGGCTTGCTGACCTGGTGAAGTCTGAGTTTCATCATGCAGAGAAGTCACTGCAGTTTTTCTGGCTTCCAAGTTTAACGACCCCCAGAGACTCAAGAACACTGAATGTTCAGGGACTACCTGCTTAGCAGGCCCCCTTTGATGCAGCCTCTGTTGTCCGGTGGATGTTGAATCTTTATGCTCAAGTCTGTGCTTGCTTTTGGGATAATACAGAGGTAGATGTCAGCCCAAAATGGGTCCCATTCTCCCACCATTCACTGGGGGAGCTCCACTTAAGTGGATTTGACAGTCTGAGGGAAAAGAGTTTTGGCCAGAAACTCAGCCTCGATGTAGATACCTGCTCCTCCTGGTGGCAAAGGTGCCTGTGTGGCCCTGCAGGCTGGGCCAGGGTCAGGTGGCTCCCAGGTTGAGGAGGACCCGAGTTCACATAAGCTAAGGGAGCTTTGTGCCAGAAACGGAGAGAGTTCTGTTTTCCCTGGGCCATGATGGATGCAGATTGAAGAACTAGTCACAGTGACAGTGCTGTGTTTTGGGAACACATGTTGGCTATTGTTTGGGATTTCCTTCATGATTCCCTGTTAATTTATGGCACTTACTGTGAGCCGGATTTAAATGTAGGGGAAAACAGCATCCCACGAACAAAGACATGTCATTCTTACCAAGGGATGAATGGTATTTGGAAAACAGAGAAGTTCCAAGGAAAATATTCCGAGTGTCAAGGATGGAGCCATTATCTGGGGGCGGGGAGCATTTCTTTGAGGCATCTGAGGTTTTTACCACTGCAGCGTGGGCTGTCTGCACCCTTCTCTGCTTCCCCCAGCCCTGAGGAACTCTTGCTTGCCTCAGTGCAGCCTGTGTGTGCTGTGGGTTTCTTCCTGCCTCCAACACCTTGGTGTCCAGCTGTCCCGCAGGACCCAGGCACCCCATCTCATCGCATCTTCCTTGATTGAAAATCTCGACTCATGAAAACAAAATTGCTGGAGGCAAGAAAGGCCTGGGAACCACAGGGAGGCTGACGCAAAGATACTGCAAACCAGATGTTTCTTTCTCCGTGGCAAGGAGGCGCCCAGGTTCACCGGGCATCTGGGGAAGTGCTTTTCTTTAAGGAAGACATCTGTATGGAAAAGGTAGCCCGAGTAATGCGATGTGACAGTTGCTATGTCAACGCACGTATTTTTTCCCCTCCCCTTAAATTATTGACTGGCTCAGTCAATGTTGCATAAAAGTCATGCAATGCCTTGGAATGTGTTTATGTGCTGTCCTCTGCCAGAACTTTTCAGCATTTTTTTTTCCCTACGTGTATTTTGCTTTTGGGAAGATGGCCTGTCACTTTGGTTTAACTGTGCTCTTTTTTGGGGGGAAACTACATATTTCTTAGATTTGTAATGGGGCAGTGGTGGCTTAGACTGCAGGGGAGCGATTGGGGGCCATGGATGGCGGGGTGGGGGGCAGCAGGGGACTTGAAGCCCTTTCAGCTGTGATAGAAGAAGTTTAAGCCACGGGCCAGTACGTGAACAACTTGTAGTTAGCGTGGGGAAGTGGGGGTGTGTGTGTGGACCCCTTCTTCCTTGGATCCCATGATGGTGGGGGGCACGGACCTTCTCTGTCTCTGCTCAGGTCCAGGCTGTGTGTCTAGCTGCCTGTTGGCCACCCCAACCTTGCTGTATCTACAAGGCATTTCAAAACTGAAACCCTCACCACTCCTCCTTGTCTTCACTTCCTCCTGTGAAGTCACCTGCGTCCTTCTGCTCAAGATTGCGAGCTGGCTGCCGCCTGCCACCCCTCTCTCTTCTGCCTTAGGACCAGTTCGATTCCCAGGTGGTCTTTTCTACCCCTGAGAATCTCTCTCCTGGCCAGCATGATTGCTGCACTCAGCCCCTCCTCGCTTCTTAGCTGGATCACCACGGCCTCCCATTGTCCTCCCTGCCTCCGGCCTCACCCCCACCTGAATCTGTTCTCCACACTCAGTGTGATCCTTCTCAAATAACCTTTTTTTTTTTTTTTTTAAATTTCAGAAGGACTCATTCTTCCCACCTGGGTATAACCCAACTGTTCTCTTCCTAAAACACCACTCTGATCACGCCTCACAGTGACCATACTCCTCAAGAGATACATTACGAAGCCAAAACCTCGGCCTAGTCCCCAGACCCCCAACACTGGAGCCCAGTCTGCTTCAGGCCTATTCTTGGACCTCTTCCCCAGGCCTCCCAGCCGGCCTGCCATTGTCTGAATGTCTGTGTCCCCTGCCAAAGATACGTGTTGAGATCCTAAGCCCATGTGATGGGGCTGGGCTGTGGGGCATTTGAGAGATGCTTAGGTTGTGAGGGTGGAGTCCTCACCATATGATTAGTGCCCTTATCAGAGAGACCCCAGAGGGCTCACGTGCCCCTTCTGCCACATAAGGATGCAGTGAGAAGTTGGCCATCTGACACCCAGAAGGGCTCTCATCAGAACCCAACCGTGCTGACACCCTGGTCTCAGACTTCCAGCCTCCAGAAGTGTGAGAAATAAGTTTGTGTTGTTCTAACCCACCCCTGGACAAGGGTATTTTGTCATGGGAGCATGTGTGGATGAAGACACAGCCCCTGAGTGGGTTTCTGATGCTGCTTACATCTCGGGCACTGGTCATGGTGTGGATGGTGGTGGCCTGGTGGCCTGCTTGATCCTGCTGGGCAGTGTCTTCTGTCCTGGACCCTCGGTGCCAAGTCCAGTGCCTGACATTCATCAGTGTTTGCTGAGTAAGTGACAGCTCTCCCCCAACCCAAAGTGCAAAAGAAGGTCCACCCTGTTATGGTCTTTCCATGCTGGCCTTTCCTTTCTCATCACTGTCTTGGCTTGTCCCCTCCACCTCACTTGTCTCATCTTTGTCTGCCCTACTTGCCGGCCTTTGTGGGGCCTAGGCCTGGCTCAGTCCCCTGGTCTCCCTGTCCATTCTTCACTTGGGGAGTGCAGTGGTTAGAACGGGGGCTCTGGAACCCCCATGCTGCTCACAGGCATGGCCGTGTGGTTGGGGTGAATATTATGATTTTAAAACAGCAATCAGGTCACATCCCTCTCCTCTGAAGCACGTGGCTGCCAGTGGTCTGCAGAGCGCAGCCCCGAGGCCTCCCTGGCCGGGACATGCTTCATGTCCCAGGTCCTGTCTCCAACTCCGAGTGGGAAGTGTCTCAAGCCAGAGTCTGAATTTAGTTCCTCCAGTGGATTTGTTATTTGCTCAGCACATAATCGCTACTCAGCATGTAGGTGGGATGAGCACCGTGTGCTTCAGAATTGTGACCTCTGGAGGGTCCTGAGCCACCTTGCTGCCTCCCCCATCCTCTGTGCTGGACAGGTGAGGAGGGATGGTAAGCACACCCACCTATGCCTCGTCCTCCACCTGGATGTCGCTGATCCGTCATGGTGCTCCCCATGCTGAGTTGGACGGTGTCCTCAAAGTCCTTCTCAGGGCAGCTCCCTGCTGCCGCAACCCATCTACTCAAGGTGGCAGCTGACAGCCAGCTTTCCCTGACCTGAACTGTGGAGACATCGCACTGACTTTTAAAAAATGATTGTTTTACATTGTGGTACTGGCACCAAAACAGACATATGGACCAATGGAACAGAATAGAGAGCCCAGAAATAAACCCACACACATACGGTCAATTAATCTTCAACAAAGGAGGCAAGAATATACGATGGAGAAAAGACAGTGTCTTCAGCAAGCAGTGCTGGGATAACTGGACAGCAGGATGTAAATCAGTGAAGTTGGAACACTCCCTCACACCATACACAAAAATCAACTCAAAATGGCTTAAAGACTTAAACATAAGACAAGGCACTGTAAACCTCCTAGAAGAAAACATAAGCAAAACATTCTCTGACATAAATCTTAGTAATGTTCTCCTAGGGCTGTCTACCCAGGCAATAGAAATAAAAGCAAAAATAAACAAATGGGACTTCATTAAACTTATAAGCTTTTGCACAGCAAAGGAAACCATAAACAAAACAAAAAGACAACCTATGGATTGGGAAAAAATATTTGCAAACAATGTTACTGACAAGGGCTTAATCTCCAGAATATACAAACAGTTCATACAGCTTAATAACAACAAAATAAAACAACCCAGTCCAAAAATGGGCAGAAGACAAGGAATTCTCCAATGATGATATACAAGTAGCCAATAGATACATGAAAAAATGCTCAGTATTGCTAATTATCAGAGAAATGCAAATCAAAACTACAATGAGGTATCACCTCACACCAGTCAGAATGGCCATCATTAAAATGTCCACAAACAATAAATGCTGGAGAGGGTGTGGAGAAAAGGGAACCCTCCTACACTGTTGGTAGGAATGTAGTTTGTTGCAACCATTATGGAGATTCCTTAAAAAACTAAAAATAAACTTACCATATGATCCAGTAATCCCACTCTTGGGCATATATCCAGAGGGAATTCTAATTAGGAAAGATACATGCACCCTAATGTTCATAGCAGCACTATTTACAATAGCCAAGACATAGAAGCAACCTAAATGTCCATTGACAGATGACTGGATAAAGGAGTTGTGATATATTTATACAATGGAATACTACTCAGCCATAAAAAAGAATAAAATAATGCCATTTGCAGCACCATAGCACCATGGATGGACCAGGAGATTGTCATACTAAGTGAAGTAAGGTAGAAAGAGAAAAAAAAATATACCATGTGCTATCACT
Organism: Camelus dromedarius; assembly: GCF_036321535.1. Lineage (NCBI taxonomy): Eukaryota > Metazoa > Chordata > Mammalia > Artiodactyla > Camelidae > Camelus > Camelus dromedarius. The sequence goes on from NC_087464.1 coordinate 7,758,530, forward strand.
TATATGTAAAGTCTAAAAACAAGACACAAATGAACTTATTTACAAAACAGAAACAGACTCATAGACATAGAAAACAAACTTATGGTTACCAGGGGTGGAGGGTGGGGAATGGGATGAGGAGGGATAAATTGGGAGTTAGAGATTTACAGATACTAATGACTATATAAAAAAATAGATACGCAACAAGTTTAGACTGTACAGCACAGGGAACTATATTCAATGCCTTGTAGTAACCTATAATGAAAAAGAATATGAAAATGAATATATGTATGTATATGTTTGACTGAAACATGATGCTGTACACCAGAAATTGACACAACATCGTAAATCGGCTATACTTCAATTGAAAAAAAAAAGATCCTTGAAATGTGGAAAAAAAGATTTTTATTGATTGATTAAAAATATTTAAATAAAAAGGGATTTTAAGAACTCTTAGGCAAGGTGGAAGATTTAAAAATCTTGTTGGGAGGTTCTGGACAGGTGAAAGAGTGTGCCTCGCTCGATCAGGAATGATGTGTGTGCATAATTTTGGGAGGAGAAAGCAAGGGACACGGTGGTCAGCTTAATGCTTGCTGATGGAAAAGGAACCATCATGAGTGAGTGTTCCAGCACCACCGGCCGAAAAGATAGTCTTTGTTCTGTTGTTGTTGTCTTTGAGCCTCTGTCAAAGCTGACTAAATATGTAAGTTGACTTTATTTATGTGGCTCTATTTCTGGGCTTTCTGTTCTGTTCCATTGAGCTGTCTATTTTTCCGCCATACTGTCTTGATTACTTTATCATCAGTCCTGAAGTTGGGTAGCGTCAGTTCTCCAAATCTGTTCTCCTTCAATGCTGGCTTTTGCCTCTCTATGCAAACTTTGGAATCAGTGTGGTGAAATCCACAAAGTAGCTTATTGGGATTCTGACTGGGATTGCATTGAATCTATAGATAAAGTCGGGAAGAACTGACATCTTGACAACATTGAGGCTGCTGATCTGAGAACATAGAATATCTCTTTCTTTCGTTAGTTCTTTGATTTTGTTCATCAGAGTTTTGTAAGTTTCCTCCTATATCTCTTAGACATATTTTGTTAGATTGTGTAAATCTAAGTATTTCATTTTGTTTAAGCCTAAGTATCTCATTTTGAGGGGGAGGTGCTCATGTAAAAACGGTATTGTGTTTTTAATTTCAAATTCCATTGTTCATTGGCTGGCATATAGGAAAGTGATGGGCTTTTGTGTATCAGTCATGCATCCTGCAGCCTTGCTCTAATTGATGTTTGTTGCTCTGTCTCTCCCATGATTAAGCCTCACCCAGCTGCCCCAACTGCTTGGGGTCCCCTGAGTGTGGCCTTGGACTTGGAGGGCTCTGTGCTCACAGGTTACCCTGCCTGCGGTGCCCTCACCTGTCATCTGTTGAAGCCTTACCCAGCAATTCAGGGCCCCAGCCAGGAGCTCCTCCAGGATGCTTTCCCAAACCCCTCAGCAGAACTGCCTCCTTCCTCCAGGTCCTTGGGACACTTTGGCTCCCAGCCCGATCCAAGCACCGATCGCCTCTTGCCCTCCCTCGCAGCAGCTTGTTTAGATCTCTCTTCTCGGCAGGCTCCTGGGGCAATGATGGAGACTTACTCATCAGCCTCTGGGGGCCCGTGCATTTGGGAACTCACTCACGGGTAGTTGAATTCGGTTGGTCCTGTTGAGCCTTGATGAAGCCAGGCCACGGGGAGTCAGCCTTAGGGACCTGACTGTCCTAACTTGTTTGGCAAACCTTGGGGTGTCATAGAATAAAATCCATTCCTAACATCTTGTGTGTGGTCACTTGTCACTTAGGGAGAGGGGAGTTAAATCAGGGCAGCAAGGCTGGCCTTTAACCCCCATGGGGTGCCCTAGTGACTGCTGTCACCTCTGCTCAGCCTTCTGCACATGTCTAAGTCTCTGCCCAGGTCCTAGGTGGTGACAAGCCACAGGATACTGATGAGGGTCGTATTTTTCTTTTAAAACTATAGCTGTGTGGTTTCCACTTTCGAACTCTCAGAACTTGCTGGCTCCAGGCTCTCAGAAGTGATGCCCCGAGGCTGGTGCTGCGGTGACTTTCAACCCCCCAGGACCTGCATTTTGTCCTTGCTGAGCTGCGAATGGCCTCTTTCCAAGGGCTCTGCCACCATTCCTCCTGCCTGTTTCCTCTTAACTAGGTAGCATGCTTTTCTGATCAAAAGCTGCTGTTCTTGAAAGGCCGATTCTGTTTCAAGAGTTATTTTCGAGGGCAATTCATTTTAGGCTGATTAAATTTGATCGGACTTCACGTGCATTGTTACGTATACTTAGCAGCTTAAGATTCGTTTTTGGGAAAAAAAATCCAATCTATCTTGTGACAACTCGTGTGACTAATCAATGCTCTGCAGTGCGCCGTGAAACTTGCAAGGTATGGCACAAACACCATCATAACATTTTTGAAACTGTCTTAGCAATTTGAACATCTGTATTACAGGAATACGCCATATTAGTAAACTGAACATCTTTTATTGATTCACCTTGTTAAGCAGGAAAATAATCCTTACGGCTTTAGAAGCCTTCTGCAAGTTCTAGGAGGTGCCATTTGGAACACGAATTTAGTTGAGTAAATGAAGGCAGATGTCAGGCATTTAATTGGTCCTTCTCTCTCAGCTGGCTCTGTCAATTTTGGTACCGTTGTCGGAGATGACAAAATTCACCAATGATGTGAAACTGACATAGTGAATTAGATGCTGTTGGTTTTAGGGGGGGAGGGGGCTTGCTGTGCAGAATTCGTGGTTAATAACTGGCTAATGTCATAACCTGGTCTTCACAGGGTTTTCTGCTCAAGTTCCTCAAAGATCAGAGAGGAATAGGGAAGAAGGTGGTGGCAGCTTAACTTGACTGCCCCACGAAACTTATTTTAAAGTCTTGAGCCTTGTATTAAATATTCAAGTGACTTTTGTGTTCTACTCTGTGTTATCATTTTCCTTCAACTCTTCAGCTAAAATGATTCAACTAGGAAGATGCATTTTTTTAATTTTGTGGCTTCTGGACCCCTAAGGCTCAGATGCCTGGCTTGAGAAACAGGTATAAAAATGGTAATAAAAGGGCTGTGAAAAGATACTGGGGGAGAACTAAACTATGGTACCTCCAGACAATGGAATATTTTAGCACTGAATAACAGTGCTAAAAAGAACTTTGAGCTCTCAAGCCATCAAAAGACATTGGGGGAACCTTAAATGCATTTCACGAAGTGAAAGAAACTAATCTGAAAAGGCTACATACTGGTATGATTCCAACTCTGTGACATTCTGGAAAAGGCAGAAGTGTGGAGACAGTGAAAAGATCAGTGGTTGCCAAGGGTAGGGGGTGGTGAGGAGGGGTGAACAGGCAGAGCACAGAGGATTTCTAAGCAATGCAAATACTCTTATGATACCTTAGTGATGGATACATGCAATGATGCATTTGTCCACACCTGTAAAATGTACAACATCAAGAGTGAACTCTAATGTGAGCTATGCGCTGTAGGTGAGAATGACGCGTCGGTGTGGGTCCAGACGTACCCCACTGGTGAGGGATGTTGGGAATGGGGGAGGCTGTGTGTGTGGCGGAGGGAAAAGGGAATCTGGAACATCTCTGTACCTTCCTCTCAATTTTGCTGTGAACCTAAAACTTCTCTAAAAATAGTCTTAATTAAGGGAAAAAAAAGTTACCAGAAAACAACCAAAGTCACTTTAGTGTTGAAAATGTAATTCTCAAGCAAGAAAGGAGGGTTGCCCAGCTGAGAGACAAGAGGCGGAGGCCGTGATTGGGTTTGCCTTTGGAGCGTCCACTCCATAGGGAAGGACTGGCAGGGAGCCTGGGGCAGGGGGCCGGGCAGGGTGCTGTCTGGTCACCGGTGGAGATGAAGGTGGCTGGGACCAGCTGGCACCCAGGGCTGGGGAGGAGGGCATGGATATTGTCCCAAGGCAGTTGGTGGAGTGATGGGACCTGGAGGTTGTGGCACCACAAACATAGGAGAACTGATACGTTAATGAGCAGATGATGAGTGCGTGTTATGTGCCAGGACTGTGCTGGACTGTGATGAGGCGTCTGGAGCTTGGTGAGGTTGAAGTGTTCCAGGATCACCGCTACTAAGCAGCAGGACCCATGTCCAAACGTGGACTGGGCAGGATCAATGGGGCCTCAGCGGGGTGCGAGTTGGGGTGGAGGTCTCCACCCTTCCTCTCCAGCAGGTCCCAGCCCCAGACCCTTCTTACCCAAAGACTCCCCACTGCCCCTGCCTGACTTGCCCCATTCCTAACAGCTGGCCCATCTCCGGCCTCTTGGAAAGAGCACTGAACGAGGAGTCCAGTAGCTGAGGACTGGACCTGACCTCAGCCCTCCTAGCTGCTTGCTCTCAGCCCTCAGAATGTCAGCATCCTCAGAAAAATGCAGATGACAGTTTTCATTATGAGAATGGAAGACAAGCAGGTAAAAGAAGCCAGCGCCCAGCCCAGCACCAAGGGTGGTGAGAAGATGGTTTGTTCAATGCCCTTAGATAATGTTGGGTTTGACAAAAATTTCGGCGTTCCAAGTTGTGTCACATGATTGGACACTGGAAAAAATGTAATTCTCACCCATTGAATTTGTCAGTGTTGGTGTGTAGCCTTTTGTGCCCAGCAGCTTTGGGGTACAGCCTATGTTGAAATCAACCATGGGCCATCCATCCAGACACCTGTGACGTCCTTTTAGGTGAGAGTGATCACTCTATCCTGGCTCTCAGACAGTTCAGCTCTAGAAATATCACCTGCTTTCCCCACACGTAAACTTCCTCTGCACCTTGACAGTGGCTACATGCGCTAACCCTGCCCCTCGGGCGGCCAGTTGGCCGTGTGCACATCATCGGTTTCTCTTGGCTTTCTCCTTAGTCGTGGCTGTTTACATGAAGGAGTCCTGGTGGGCCACCGAAGATGTGCTGAGAACCTCTGATCCTGCAAGAGAAGGTCTGATGAAGGTGAGGCATTGCAAACTTAAACGGCCACTACAAAACAGGCTTTAGAAGTCAGTGTACTTAATATAGTTGATCATTTAAAGCAGTCTGCCCCTGTGGATTCCTTTTCTAGAACTGCTGTAACAAAAGTACCACAAACTAGGTGGTTTAAATAACAGACGTGTGTTATTTCCCAGTCCCAGAGGCTTGGAGTCTGAAATCAAGGTGTTGGCAGGGTTTTTTTCTACTGAGGGCTCTGAGGGGGAATCTGGTCCCCACCCCTAACTGCTGGCAGGTTGGCTTATCAACTTATTAACTGCCTTTTCCCTGTGTCTTCACACCATCTTCCCTCTGTGCTCGTCTGTCTTTGCCCTAGTCCTCGCTTTCTGTACGGACACCAGTTACGTTGCACTGGTGCCCACCCTAATGTCCTCATCTCAATTTGATCATCTACAAAGACCCTATTTCCAAGTAAATCCCAACCAGACGTACCGGGGGGTTAGGGCTTCAACACCTTTTTGGGGGAGACAATTCAATCAATAACACCCTGCCAGCAAGGAAGATGGTTGTAAACAGCAATATGCAACAGACATCCGACTGTTGGTAAATCTCTTTTAACTTCCTTTCATGTCTTAGTTTTGAAACTTCCATCCGCATCCTCTCTCTAGGGTGTAGGGAGTTTCTGTTTATTGCATTCCAGTAATGTTTGTTGGTACTTACTGAGTTAAACATACCTTAGATACTAGCCTGTGTATTACCTAGATCTGTTACAGGGATTATCTGATTTCAGAATCTTGAAAGTATTTGATTTGCCCATGAAGAAACTGAGGGCTGAGCCGCACAGCTAGTAAGTGATTTAGCTGGGCACAAAGTCTAGTCTCTCTGACGGCAGGCCTGGTTGTTCCTTATGGCTAAGGATGTTGAGCGTCTTTTCATGTGCTTGTTGGCCATTTGTGTGTCCTTTTTGGGGAAAATATCTATTAAAATCCTTGGCCCACTTTTTATTCAGGTTATTTGACTTTTCACCGTTGGGTTTTCCATATATTCTAGATGCAAGTCCTGATTGTATATATGATTTGCAAATATCCCTCCTCCCCCATTCTATGGGTTGTATTTTCCAAGTCTGTTTCTTCCCCCAGCTTTATTGAGATATAACTGACATAACATGGTGTAAGTTGAAGGTGTACAGTGTGTTGATTTGACACACTGGTATACTGCAGAATGCTGACCAGCGCAGCGGTTAGGTAACACCTGCATCATGTCACATAGTTACCACTTCTGTTTCTTGGTGAGCATAAAAGACCTACTCCCTTAGCAACTTCCCAGTATGTAATACGGTAGTATTAACTACAATCATGATGCTTTATATTAGATCCCCAGACCTTACTCATCTTTTAACTGGAAGTTTGAACCTTTTGACCCACATCTTCCCCTTTCCCCCACCCCCCAGCCCCGGGCAGCCACCACCCGGGTCTCAGTTTCTGTAAATTCAGCTCTTCATGTTACGCATGTAAGTGGGATCACGCAGGGTTTATCTTCCCCTTTATTTCACTTAGCATCATGCCCTCAAGTTCCCGCATGTTGTCACAAGTGGCAGGAGGTTTTCAGGTCTGCTTTTAATTGACTTGGTAGACACTATTTTGAAAAGGGTTTTCTTCCAGCAAATTAACGATGGCTTTAGATTCAGCAAATGAGCATGGTGATGTACACAGTGAGGCTGCCTGGGGTACCTGTTCGTGTCGCCGTCCATGGATGAACTAGGTGGTGTGAGCACTGACTGTTCTGAGTCTCTGGAGGAGTCTGACTTACCCTTTAAGTTTTTTTGTTTTTATTTTTAATCAGAGCAAGGGCGGTCACTTTCTTCATGTGTCACTGCTTCTAAGTTTAGATGAGGAAAACCCTCACAGTTTGTGAAAACGTGGCCTCTGCGGTGAACGGAAAGAAACCTGGATGTTAATTCCACTTAATGAACCAGATTGTAAAGATCTCTCTGCCCAGCTGCATGTGGTGACGGTTTCCTTCTCCATTTAATAGAACCTGGGGTCTTGACTCTTTGTCTTTTAATTACATTTTGTTCCTTGGCCAGCTCTTCTTCACAAATTACCCACCCCCCAATCCAAAACAAATAAATGAAAACTTTTCTTAATGTTCTTTCTGTGAATATAATTAGTGGTCCTAATTGAGGGATTAGAACTGGATCTTAGTTTCGTGTTTTCAGAAATGTTTCTAAGTCAGAATCACATGTCACATTTTCCCCCTGTAATGAAATTGGACAAATTAAGTGCATTTTCTTTTTTCTCCTTTTTTCTCCTGCCAGTTTTTGATTGGATATTTCCCTTCTGCCAGATGCAATCTGTTTTTCTCTTCTGGCTTTCCTCTGAACTTTTTGGTTTTATAAGTTGAAAACTATAACCTCCCACATCACACCCCACCCCCACCCCCTGCCCCGAGTTTTGTGATGAGCTGGTTATTCTTAAGGTTTGAACTTGATTTGGCTGCTACTGTCTGAGATACAAAATTGGGGTGGCTTCTCAGAGTTAAGCTGGTGTGGTTTTCGCAAATCTTTTTCTCATCTAAGATTTGGCTCTGGATGAAGGTGAAATATTTTGCATTCTGGGCCAATTAATAAGTTTATTGGCTCTAAACACTTGGTGCCATTTGCTAGAGTGCTGCAAGCTGCCTCATTTTTTATTATTAGAGCATTTGAAAAACATACAAGTGTTTTAGAGACCAGATAGGTCATTTGCTCCCTTGACCAGCAGAGGAAACTGAGGCTGAAAGGGGCTGTGAGTGGCTGCAGATCGCCTAGCAAATCCAGGCAGAAAAGCCACGACCACAAATGATGATGGGGATGATAATGGCAATAATAAAAATGTAAGGGTCAAAATTAAATGTAAAACCAAGCGTTAATATTTATATCAAACTTCCCTTTCCTGAAGTCTCAGTTCTAATGGATGAAGGTGCAGAAGGGAACCCCTGGCTGGGCTGCAGCAGGTGCACTGGCCTGGGACTCAGGAGTCCTGGCCTGCCTTTGACAGAGGCCCCGTCCAGCCACCTTCAGTCCTCTTTGGAACACGGCAAGGAAATCAATACATGTAATTGCCTGCCCTCTTTGAGCTTCTGTCTCCTCATCTATAAACCACGACCTCCCTGGTTTCATCTCAAGTCCCACATTTTACCAGCTGCTTTTAGGAGGATTCTGAGACCATATCCAGGCTCAGCCCATAGAATGGGGATTGATTAGCTATGTCTGCTGTGGGTGCGGGAGTGGGAGGCCTCCACTTATGTCATGTACTTGCCATCTGCGGGCTAGACAAGTGCAGAGAATTTTAACCCGCAGGAGCAGGAAGTCGTTTGGGCTGGTTACTGAGAAAGCCCTGCGTGGTCCTGACCTTGACCGCAAGACAGTTTCCTCACTTGTGATGACGTTGCGACGGGTGAGAAGTGGTTGGCTCCATTCTGTAGCCTGAGAACGGGCTGGGCATTGAGTCAGTCCCAGTAATTCTCTGGAATTGGGATTCTCGTGTGTGCTCAAAATCTGTCGCAAGTCATTGGAGATCAGTTGCTCTTGGTGTGGCAGTTGTACAGCGATAGTAATCCCCGATGATTTGCCCTCCCTCTGAGGGCCAGAATTCTGGGGCTGTTTTTAAAAATGGCAGATTGGGTTTATTTCCCGGACACACCCAGTGCTTCTGCTGACATGGCCTGCCCGGGGGTAACCTCTGGTGTCACTGGCTGTGACTGTTCTCTGTCTAAGCACATTCTGCTAGAGGCCCCCCTGGCACTGCCCCTCGCTCTGGGAAGCCCCCTATGTGAAAGGTCAGGGGTGTGAAAACCTCCGTGAGAAACGGACCCATGTTCTGGCTTTGGAGCCTGAGGTGAATTGGATGATGGGGGAGCCCACACCTGGCCCCCGACCTCCGGGTGGACTCCAAGCGTCGAATTTACCAAGCCTAATTTTCCTCTCCCATCTCACTCAGATGTTCTTTTTGTTTCTCCTTCAAAGGTTCAGTCATTTGGGGAAAGGATTGTGCTTTTCCTTCTAAACGTCGTTATTTTTGGAAGATTGGAGAGGAACTTGGATGACGATCACATGTTTTTTTTACCTCACTCTGGGAAGGAGGAGGCTAAAATTCTGTGGAGAGATGGAGCAGCTGTTGGATTCTATACAACCAAAGCGAAAGGTACGGATGGGGCCTTGCGGCCACGCGGGACCACCGTCCCTCCGCGCTTGGGGAGAGGAGGGCTCCTAGATGCCAGCCTGCCTCGCACGACGGCTCCGTCAGCACCAGCATTGCTTGGAGAGAATCTCCTGGCACAAGAAATATCACTAATTCAGCTGTCGTGTCAATAAGCCCAAGGTTTGGATTCCATTTTCACCACATTTCTCGTTTTACTGGCAAACGGGGTGGAAATTCAGCATGTCCCTTGGTTTTGCAGGCGGTGCCATGTCCCCCCAGTAAAAGACTTGTTGCCATTCATGATGTAAAATGACTTTGCAAGCCCCGTCCTTTCCGCCTCCTTTCTTTAAGGTTACCAATCAGCCATCAGGAAAAATACCATCGCTAATAGTTGACATGTGGTGCGAAAGCACACTGGATGCCAAGAGTTATAGACGTTACCTCAGAAGAGAGGGAGGCTGGCCCCGATAAAGAGGTTAGGGAAAATCCTGGGGCTTATTTTTAGGGGCTGTGATGAGCAGGGAGTGTGGAACTTGTACCATTTGGTCTAAGGCATTGGGCTCGTCTTCGACGTTGCTTTAATAGTTTCTTTAATTTTTAAAGGCTGTCACCATCTCTGACCCACCTGGTCCAACCTCCATCTTTTCATCCTTATAAAGATCTAAATTTTAGCAAAAATTAAATTTCCAGGGAAAACACCACAGACCTGCTGTTCTCTGAGTTCACTGTACTTCTCTGGGGATAAAATGGCTACAACGTGGTTTTGAGCTATGTTCGCGTTGTGTGTGCGTGCCACCTGTCCAGGGTGGAGCATTTCTGCATTTCTCGCTTTTTTCTCCCTCAGCATGGTGTGAGATGAATAGTTTCCCATGCAAACAACCCCTGTAGTCAATTATTTGCCAAGGTCAGTCACAGAGGCTGAAGCACCTGTGTCTTTCAACATCTTGGGTCACAACAGCCATTTGCTCTTTGATTTTGATTAACTGTTTCGCTTTTTCGGGTGACCGTGTTCTTTAGCCACTCATTTGAGAGAGCCCGAGGGATCTGAAGAGTCACTGAAATGGAAGCAAATCTTTTTGTAATAATTCCTCTTTCCTGGGATACTCGTTTGTTGTCATTTTCTACCAAATGGCTGGTATTAAATCTGTAGCAAAATCATTTGTGCAGTAGATGTCCTACTAACAGTAACAAAAACTGGTAACAGATCCCAGCTTGACGTGTGAGAACCACACCTGTGGGGCAGGAGGAGCTTGACTTTGTCTTGCCCGGTGCTGCTGTTGCTCCTGGTCGCACTGATACCCCAGACTATCCCCGAGGATCACGCAGAGGCTGGTCCGGCTGCCTCGTTCTCCCCAAGGCAGACCCAGAGCCTCAAAGGGAAAGCAGGCTATTAAGACACTGAATTGAGGCAGATCGGACTAGGTGCTTGGATTTCTGCCTCCTCTTCATTTCTGGCGAATTCCATGAACTTGGTGGAAAGTTCTCTGAAGCTGGTTACTAGGTCTTGCTTTCGCCCATGAACTGATTTTTTAAAGTGGCAATTGACTGTCAGTTACTCAACAATTTAGTTAATCTAAAAAGTATCAAACCTGTAGAAGATGAAATTAATAAAATATTTTTTTCGGGTATATTGCCAACTAAAAATTTCTTTACTGCCTATTTCTGGATTAGTTTATTTTTGGAGAGACACAATATTTACATATACCTTGCTATCGGCAGTGCAGGAGAGTTCCAGCCACTCCATATCCTTGCCAGTACTTGGTGGTGTGAGTATTTTTAATTTTAGCCATTCTGTAAGGTGGGAAGTGGTATCTAATTTTTATTTTAGTTTGCATTTTCCCAATGATATTGATCATGTTTTCAGGTGCTTTTATGATGGTCATATATCTTCTTTGGTGAAGTGTCTGTTCAAATCTTTTTGCCTACTTTTTTAAATTAGGTTGTTTGTTTTCTTATTATTGAAACTTGAGCATTCTTTATATGTTATAGATATCCATTCTTTATCAGGTATATATTTTGGAAACATTTTCATTTTGGTTTAATAATTTTTTGCAAAGAGCAGACATTTTAAATTTTGATGAAGTCTAATTTATTAATTTACCAATTTTCATTATCATTCAGTTCAAAATATTTTCCAATTTACTCTGTGATTTTTATGAGTTCTTTAAAAGTAAGTTTTAAATTTCCAGATATTTGTGGGCTATTCTGGATGTTTTATTTTTTGTTGATTTCGAATCTAATTCTGTTGCAGTAAGATAATAGAATCTGTTACATTTTAATATTTTGAAAACTATTGAGGGTTGTTTTATGGTCTAGTATGTGGTTTATCTTGGTAGACAGTCCATATGGACTTGAAAGATTGTGTATATTTTGCAGGTGTTGGGTTTCATGTTTTGGAAATGCCAGTTAGGTTAGGGTGATTGATGGTGTCTTGGCTCTTCTATATTCTCGCTAACATTTTTGTCTAATTCTGTGAATTTCTGAGAGATGTGTGTTGAAGTCTTTACCTATGATTGTGGGTCATCTTTCTTTTTTTAATCTTGTCAGCTTTTACTTTGTATTTTGAAGCTTTGTTATTAGTTACATCAAATATATAATTGCTCTTTTTGCCTGATGTATTGACTGTTTTGTCATTTTGAAGTGTCCCCCACTTGTCTCCAGCAATATTTCTTGATAAGATCCCGATTTTGTCTGTTATTAATATAGCCACTTCATTGTCTTATACTTTGCTGTTTGCATAGAATATATTCTTTCTAGCTTTTTACTTTTTGTCTGTTTGTGTCTTTATATTTAAAGCATATATTTTGTTGACAGCATACAACTGGATCTTGGATTTTAAATCTAGTTTTTAAAAATCTCTGTCTTTTGATTGGACTGTTAGTCTATTTACATTTCATTATAGGTATGGTTATACTTTGTCTTCTCTGTTAGGATTTGTTTTGTCTTTTCTCTTTTTAAAATTTTTCTCTGTTCCACCTTGTCTTCTTTTGTTTTAAGATTTTTTTTAGTATTCTATTTTAATTTCTGTCTTGGTTTAGCTAGCTCTTTATTTTTGTTCTTGTTCTATCTATTACGTATTCATCTTAAACTTATTAACTTGGAGTTAATATTGAATTACTTAGGGTAAAATATAGAAACCTTAAAATAAATAGTATATTTTTATGTATCTATTATTTTATTTACAAAGTGGTATTTTATATATTAGACACATTTGGTATAAATCTGTCACTATTGATAAGTTTTAATTAAGTAGTCATATTTTTTAAAAGTATTAAGAAAAGAAAAATATGTAATTTAAAAATATTTACCCACATATTTATCATTAATTTTTTTTTTTTTTTTTTTTTTTTTTTTGGTATAGATCCCAGTTGCCATCCAGTGTCATTTCCCTTCAGGCTAAAGTACTTCCTTTAGCAGCTTTTGTAGTGGAGTTGCTGGCAACAGATTCTCTCAGGCTTTGCTTACTGAAAATACCTTTGTTTTATTTCACTTTCAGGTTTGAAGGATTGTTTAGTTGGATAGAGAATAATTAGTGGTAATCTTTTTCCTTCAGCACTTTGAATCTGTTGTTCCAGCACCTTCTGGCTTTCATAGTTTCTGATGAGAAGTCAGCAAGGGAGTTACTGTTGTTCCTCATATGTAATGTATCATTTTCCTATGAAGACTTTCAAGACTTTCTCTTTAGTTTTTTTGCAGTTTCACTGTGATGTGTCTAGGAGTGATTTTATTTTTGTTTGTCTTTTTGAGGGTGTTGTTGAGCTTTCTGAATCTTTAAAGTTTTCTACCAAATCTGGGAACTTTTTGGCCATTATTTCTTCACAACTTTTAGACTATTTTCTTTCTTTTTCAAGTCATATGTATATTGCGGTGCCTCATATTGTCTTACTAGTCTCTGAAGTTTGTTCATTTTTCTTCGGACATTTTTCTCTCTTCTCAGGTTGGATAATTTCTAGTGATCTGTATTCACGTTACCTGCCATCTCTAATCTGTTGTTGAGCATATTTAAAATTTTTAGTTATTGCACTTTGTAGCTGTAGAATTTCTATTATGTGCAATTTCCATTTCTCTGTTGAGATTCTCTGTTTATTCATCAAGCATATATTTCCTTTTATTTAAAAAAGTTATTTTAATTCTTTAAACATATTTGTAAAGCTGTTTGGAGTTCTTTGTCTGCCAAATCCAACATCTAGGCCATTTAAAATCAGTTGTATTAGTGACATCAGCAACATGGCAGAGTGAAAAGCTCCCTTTGTCCCTCCCCTTCAGTGTACAACCAGTAAAGTGTCCACAACTCAGCAAAGGTGCCTCTGCTCGACACACAGGATGCTGGAGAATTCCACACATGTGTACATTTAAAAGTGGGTGGACTGGAACACACAGGGGAGGCAGAACTGAGGGAACAGCAGCCTGGTTCTCTGGTCATGGAAGCTGAGCCCACAGCCCCAGAGAACACATAGCAGCAGGGGAGGCAGTGCACTTGTCTCCAGCCTCCTGCCCGCAGTGGTGCCTGCAGGCACAGGTAACTGGGCAGCAGCGGCAGTGAGGCACCCACAACTCCAGCCTCCTGCTCCCCTGCCCACAGCGGTGGAGCCTGTGAACCTTACAACCCTGGACATGGCAGTGGCATCTGTGCAACTCCTGGTCCCCCTCTCCCTCTCCCTCCCTCATGGCAACAGAGATTATGACTCCAGGGATCCTGGACACCAGGGAAGAGCCCACCATCCCAGTGCAGCAGGCTGCAATGCCAGTAACACTGGCAGCAGGAAGGCACCAGTGACCCTGGAGGCACAGGAAGCAGTAACAAGGACACAGGTCCACAACTCTGACAGATGTGGTGGAGGGTAGAAAGTGCCAACTCTCAGACATAGTCAGAGGCAGCTCAGATAAGAAAAGTCAGAAACTAGTGCTAGAGTGCCACCTCCTGGAAAACAAAAGAAAGACCTCAAGTTTCTAATCTGTTGCATTGTTAGAATCAAGCAGAAAGATATTTGCTACTTCAAATGTGCTCACAGAAGAACAACTCATCAAGTATTATGAAGAACCAAAGTAGCATCATGCCATAAAAAGAAAATGACAGTTCTCCAGAAACCGAATTTAAAGTCAGGAATATTGCAGTCTAACAGAATTCAAAATAGCCTCCATGAAGAAGTCCATTGAGCTATAAGAAAACTCAGAATGGCAGTTCAGTGAGCTCAGGAATAAAATTAATGAGGATAAGAAATCCTTTACCAAAGAGAAACTCTAAAAAATAATCAAACAGAAATTCTGGAGCTGAAGAACTCAATAAATGAGATTAGGAATGCATTAGAAAGCCCTGGAAATACATCAGACCATATGGAAGAGGAATTCGTGAGCTCGAAGATAGAAATCTAGCAATGATGCAAGTAGAGGAAGGAAGAGAAATAGGATATAAAAAAGGAAACTCTTGATGAAGGATGACATTAGGGCCATGGGTATCACTGGAGAAGGGAGCGGAGAGATTATTTAAAGAAATAATAGCTGAGAACTTCTCAAACCTATGGAAGGAACTGGATATATAAGTCTGTGAAGCTAAGAGAACACCTAATTACCTACATGCGAAAAGACTTTCTTCAAGACACATCACATTAAAAGTAAAATTATTAAATGTCATAATGTCAAAAGTCAGTGACAAAGAATTTTAAAGGCAGCCAGGGGAAAAAAGGGCTAATAACCTACAAAGGAACTCCCATTAGACTATCAGAAAATTGCACAGCAGAAACTCTACAGGCCAGGAGGGAGTGGAATGACATTCTTAAGATACTGAAAGATAAAAACTGTCACCCAAGAATACTTCATCCAGCAATACTATCATTCAGATATAAAGGAGAAATAAAGACTTTCCTAGATAAATAAGAACCAAGGGAGTTCATCAACACTAGATGTGCCTTACAAGAGATGTTGAAAGGAGCTCTTCTACCAGAAACAAAAAGGAAAAAGTACATAAAACTTTGAGTAAGGTGATAAATAGACAGAATCAGAAAATTGTAACTCTTTATCAGAATAGGTTTTAAATGCTTTATGATAGCATAAAGATTAAAGGGTACAAAGAGAAGAAAAAAAATTATAGCTACTTCAGTTGGCATCAGACTTACAACATGAAAGGAGATAATTTGAGACAAAAACACAAAAGGCGAAGAGGAAAAGGACAGAAACTTCACAGGTAAATGAAGATAAGATGCTATCAGCAGAAAAAGGACTGGCTTATCTATGAGACATTTTATACAAACCTCATAGTAATCACAAAACATAAATCTAGAGCAGAGACATGAAACAGAAAAACAGAGGAAACTGAGAAAAACATCATAGGAAGCCACCAAACCAAGCTGGCAGACAGAAACACAAAGAAAAAGAAACAACAGCGATGTAGAGAAACCAGAAAACAGAAGATAAAATGGCAACACTAAGTCCTCACTTATCAGTAATCACCCTAAATATAAATGGAGTGAATTCACCAATCAAGAGACACAGGGTGGCTGGATGGATTGAAAAATAAGAACCGGCCACGTGCTCTAGGAGACTCAAAGAGGCTTACCTAAGCTCTAAAGACAAATGTAGGCTGAAAGTGAAGAAATGGAAGATGACCAATCAAATGGCAGCCACAGGAAAGTGGGTGTATCCTTACTCATATCACACAAAATAGACTTAAAGCCAAAAGTAATAATGAGACAAAAATGGACAGTGTATAATAATAAAGGGGACAATTTATCTAGAAGATGTAACAGTGATACATATATATATATATATATATATATATATATATTTATTTATTTATATATTTATTTTATATATTATATATATATATATATATATAACACAGTCACACCAAAATATATAAAGCAATTATTAATAGACCTAAAAGGAGAACTTGACAGCAACACAACAATAACTTTAACATCCCTCTTACATCAATGGCTAGATTATCAGGACAAAACATCAACAAGGAAACCATAGCCTTAAGTGAAACTTTCGACCAGATGGATTTGGTAGATGTGTATAGAACATTCCTTCCAAATGCAGCAGAATACACATTTTTCTCAAGTGCACATGGAGCTTTCTCGGGGATAGACAACATGTTAGGACACAAAGCAAGTCTCAGTAAATTTAAGAGGTTTGAAGTCATATCGAGCATCTTTTCTGATCACAATGGTATGAAACTCGAAATCAACTACAAAAAGAAATCTGGAAACATCACAGATATGTGGAGACTGAACAGCTATTGGGGCAACAAAGAAATCAAATGCAAAATTTACAAATTACCTGAAGACAAAAAAAAAAAAAATGAAAAGATGACATGCCAAAATTTATAGGATGCAGAAAAAGTGGTACTAAGAGGGGAGTTTATAGCAAAACAGTCCTATCTCAAGAAACAAGAAAACTCTCAAATGAAGTCTAAACTTACATCTGCAAGGAGCTAGAAAAAGAAAAAACAAAGCCCAAAGTCAGTAGAAAGAAGGAAATAATAAAGATCGGAGTAGAAATTAAGGAAATAGAGACTAAAAAGACAATAGAAAAAGATCAATGAAACTGAGTGCTGGTTTTTTGAAAAGGTAAACCAAATTGACAACCCATTAGCTACACTCTCAGAAAAAAAAGACAGAAGGCCTCTGATGATTAAAATCAGAAATGAAAGAGGAGAAATAAAAACAGATACCAAGGATTATAATAGAGTATTATGAGCAGCTATATGCCAACAAATTGGACAACCTAGAAGAAATGGACAAATTCTTTCAATTGTACAACTGTCCAAGACTGAATCATGAAGAAATAGGAAATCTGAATAGACTGATCCCTAGTATAGAGATTGAAGCAGTAGTCAAGAAGCTCCCAAAAAACAAAAGTTCAGGACGAGACAACTTCACAGGTGAATTCTACCAAATATTCAAAGAATTAATGCTTGTCCTTCCCAAACTCTTCCAAAAAATGTAACAGAAGGGAGTGCTTTCTAACTCATTTTGTGAGGACAGCATCACCCTGATACAAAAGTTAGACAAAGACAACACACACACACACACACAACTTATAGGCCAATATCTCTGGAACATAGTTGCAAAAATCCTCAACAAAATATTAGCAAATGAAATCCAACAATACATTTAAAGGTTCATACACCATGATGCAGTGGGATGTATTCCAGAGATGCAAGGATGTTTCAATGTATGCAAATCAGTCAGCGTAATACAGCACATTAGCAAAATGAAGGCTAAAAACAATATGATCACCTCAGTAGATGCAGAAAAAGCATTTGACAAGATTCAACACCCACATGATAAAAATTCTCAATAAAGTGACAGAAGAGGGAACATATCTCAACATGATAAAGGCCATATATGATAAACTCACAGCTAACGTCATACTCAGTCATGAAAAACTAAAAGCTATCCTTCTTCAATCAGGAACAAGACAAGGGTACTGACTCTCACCTCTCTTAACATAGTATTGCAAGTCCTCGCCAGAGTAATTAGGCAAGAAAAAGGAAATAAAAGGCATCCAGATTGGAAAGGAAGATATAAAACTGTCATTATTTTCAGATGACATGATTTTATATATAGAAAACCCTAAAAAGTTCACCAAGAACTATTAGCAATAATAAAAAAAATACAGTAAAGTTGCAAGGTATAAAATCAACATACAAAACTATGTTGTGTTTCTCTCTGCTAACAGTGAGTTAGCAGAAAGAGAAATTAAGAAAACAATCCCATTTACAATTGTAACAAAAAGAATAAAATACCTTGGAATAGATTTAACAAGGAGGTAAAAGACCTGTGCACTGAAAAACTATAAGACATTGTTGAAAGAAATGGAAGAAGACACAAATAATGGAAAGATATTCTGTGTTCATGAATTGGAAGAATTAACATTGTTAAGATGTTGATATTAGCTAAAGCAACCTACAGATTTAATGCAATCTGTATCAAAATCCAAAGGATATTTTTTCACAGAAGTTAAACAAAAATAACGAGAATTTATATGGAACCACAAAAGACTTCAAGTAGCCAAAGCAATGCTGAGAAAAAAGAATAAAGGAGGAGATACCACACTCCCTGATTTCACACCCTTCTACAAAGCTATAGTTATGAAAACAGCATAGTATTTGCAGAAAAAAATGTACATAGATCAATGGCATGGAATTGGGAATCCAGACATAAACCCACACATTTATGGAATATTAATTTACAACAGAGAGCTAAGAACATACAATGGGGAAAAGATAGACTCTTCAGTGAATGTCCAGTTGGGGAAACTGGACAGCCACATGCGAAAAAATTTAACTAGACCACTATCTCACATCATACACAAAAGTTAACTCGAAATGAATTAAAGACTTGAATGAAAGCCCTGAAACCATCCTAGGAAAAAAGAAAAACAATTTTCTAGGAAAAACCCTAGAAAAAAACAGGCAGTATGCTCTTTGACATTGATCTTAGCAATATCTTTCTAGATATGTCTCCCCAGGCAAGAGAAACAAAAGCAAAAATAAATTGCGTCAAACTCAAAAGCTTCTGCACAGCAAAGGAGACCATCAACAAAATGAAAAGACAGCCTACCAAATGAGAAGATACTTGCAGATGATACATATAATAAGGGGCTAATATCCAAAATATATAAGGAACTCATATAACTCAACAACAGAAAAACAAACATCTTGATTAAAAAATGGGCAGAGGATCTGAATAGACGTTTTTCTGAAGAAGACATACAGATGGCCAGCAGACACTAGGAAAGATGTTTGACATCACTAATTATCAGGGAAATGCAAGTCAAAACCACAGTGAGATACCCCCTCATGCCTGTTAGAATAGCTCTTATCAAAAAGGAAAGAAAGAACAAGTGTTGGCAAGGATGTGGAGAAGGGGGAGAACAGGGACCCTTCATATGGTCCCGGACACCATTAGTAGGAATGTAAATTGGTATAGTCACTGTGAGAAACAGTATGGCGTTTCCTCAGAAAATTAAGAATAGAGCTGCCAGATGATTCAAGAATCCCACTTCTGGGTATTTATCCAAAGAATGAAAAAGACTAATTCAAAAAGATACACGCACCCCTATGTTCATCACAGCACTGTTCACACTAACCAAGATATGGAAACAACCTAAGTGCCCATCAATGAATGAGTGGATAGAGAAGATCCGGTGTGTATGTATGTCTGTGGATGTTTGTAGACACACATGATGGAATGCTCTTCAGCCATAAAAAGATGAAAACTTACCATTTGTGACAATGTGGATAAACATTGAGGGTCTTATGCCAACTGAAATAAGTCAGATGGACAGACAAGTACGTGGAATATAAAAAACAAGCACAAGGAACCAAAAGAAATGACCATACCTAACAAAAACAAACAGGTAGATACAGAGAACAGAGTAGTGGTTACTAGGGGGAGGACAAAATGTGCAAAGGGGATCAATTATGGTAACAGATAGACTTTAGTTAATAATAATACATTCTTGTGGACTGAATTGTATCTCCTCAAAATTCATGTTGAAACCCAAACCCCCAGTACCTCAGAATGTGACTTTATTGGAGACAGGCCTAAGAGGTGATGAGTTAGCTCTAGTCCTATCTGACTGGCGTCCTTATAAGAAGAGGGTATTTGGACACACAGAAGGTCATCAAGGATGTGCGCACACAGGAAAAACCATGAGAGGACAAGATGTGAAGATGATCATGTACAAACTGATATTTTTACTAACATTTTTACTGCCTTCACAGTTTTGCCTTTTCCAGAATATCATATAATTCTAATTGTATGGTATGTAGCCTTTTTAGATTGGCTTCTTTCAGTTAATCATATGCCGTAAGCTTTCTCCGTATCTTTTCATGGCGTGATAGGTCATTTTTGCTAACAGTTCACTGCAGTAGCGTGTTATCTGCAGTTCTGCCTGGCTGATCAGACTCAGAATCATTTTTCATTTGTTTTGGGAAATTACTCGCCTTCTGAATCTTGGCGGGCACAAATACCACCTCTTCCAATAGGAACTGAATGTACGACATATTTTTTTCCCTGGATTCCAGCGCACCTTGGGTACAGGCAGTTGGGAAGTGAGGAGGGTGATGTAGTTGGGTCCCTGTGGCATTGATTTTCTGGTTAGGGTGACAACAGAGGTGAATGGCTGCAACCTCAAGTTCCCATTGCAGAAACAGCAACTGTGCTGGTGCTGGTGCGGGTTGCAGTGAAGTTCAGTTCAGGTTGGAAAAGTGGGAAAGGTGCCAACTATTGCCTCTCCTGCTCTCCTGTCACAGGGTCATTGATGTTTCGATGGGAAACAGGACTTAGTCTGTTGGGGGTAAGTGTTCTTTGCCACAATTGGACATGGTGAGCCCTTGTTAAGAGTTACTGGACAAGTCCGTGCCCTGGAGATGTGGGGGCTGCATCTTCCAGCCCACACCCTCTGGTTCAGGGAGAACTTTGATGTTATCCAGATGCTCCTCATTGACCTCAGGGGCCTCTAAACTATGCATGGCGAGGGAGGGGTCTGAGGACCCTGGGTGTGCAGGCGGCCTTGCTCTGCTCAATCACCAGGTTTGCTTTTCATTTGGGGGCCATAGTCTAGTGGCGGTGGGGGCAGCAATTAAGATCACGCGGGCTGACCGTCAGTTGGAGATCTGCAGGTTTGGAAAGATCAGCTGTCTTGTCTTTGGTGGTTTAGTTTCTGAAGCCAACCCTGCTTCCAGGCAGTACGAGGGACCCAGCCCAGAGGGAGGGTCCTGGCCGGTTAGTCACGCCCAGGGGACAGTGCGGGTCTCTTGCTTTCCCTGCAGGCAGCCTGTGTGGCGATGGCACGGGTGCGTGCTACCTGCTACCTGTCTTTGACACCGTGTTTGTCAGGAGGAGGTACCGCCGCCAGGGCCTGGGCCTGGCCATGCTGCGGGACTTCTGTGAGACCTTCCGAGAGGATGAGGCCCTGGGCGTCAGCTGGCCAATTTCCCCCGCCATGTATCAAGGTAAGCCTCCTTGTCAGGGAGGAGCCTTCGGGCATCTGGGATGGATAATGGATTCCAGGTGCTTCTGGGGTGGAAGGGCGCTTGGAGCCCCCAGCACCGTGACATGTTTGTGGGTTTTCTCTTCCTTCTGAGAAATCTCCCCTTGCTTCAGCACCAGCGAAACTTTAAGCTTGATCAAAAGGGTTGCACCTTTCCAGCCTGAGAAACAATAAAAAACAAATCAGCACAGTGCCAGAGAGAAGCAGAGTACAGAGAACTTCCGCAGTGCTGCTGGTTGCTGCTGGGCCCCTGCTGCTTCCCTGAGAGATTACAGTCCATCACTTTGCCCTTCCAGCCAGGAGCCACAGGGGGCCAGGGGCTGAAGGGAAGGAAAGCTCTGAGTGCCCAGGGCCCCAGCCTCCTCTCTAGCTTTTGCTGCAGAAGGCGGCTCCCCATCACCCATTCTCATCTCACCGAGTCCCTGTGTTAGTCAGGGTTCTCCAGGGAAGTGGAACCAGAAGGGTGGATCTGTACATACAGAGAGAAGAGATTTATGGTAAGGAATGGGCTCAGGCAACATGGAGACCTAGAAGTCCCAAGATCTACAATCAACAAGTTGGACCGTCAAAACAGCTAACAGTGTGGTTCCAGTCCAAATGCTCACAGGCTTGAGACCCAAGAAAAGCTAGTGTTTGAGTTCAAGTCCAGAGTCAGGAAAAGACCAATATCCTGGCTTAATCAGTCAGGCAGAAGGAGTTCTCTTGTACTTGTGGGACGGTCAGCCTTTTTGTTCTATAATCCAGGCCTTCAACTGATTAGACGAGGCCCACCCTCATTGGAGGGCAATCTGCTTTACTCAGACTATGGATTCAAATGTCAATCTTATCCAAAAACACCCTCACGGACACACCCAGAAGAATATTTGACCACATGTCCGGATACACCTGGCCCAAGCAAGTTGACACAGAAAATGAACTATCAGAACCCCCTTCCATGTTTTGGAAGAGAAATCTTAATATGTATTTACCAGAAGCAGTTCAGAAAGCTCTGGTGTTAAATGTCTCACTCCAAGTCAGCAAGCATGGGAGACTGGGGAGCATCTCCCGGGATCCCCTTGTTTCCCAGGAAGCACACCCGCCCCACACTGGGCCCTGCCTCACTTCTTGTCATGCAGATGCTTTGGACCCTGACTGTTGAGTTTCCAGTGTCCTTATGGTGTGAGAACAACAGATAGGAGGGAAAGGCTGGGAAAGGCGAGGAAACTTCTGTTCCTCTGAAGTCATAAGTAAAGCAGGCGAAAACATATTTTCCTCAAGTGGGTTTAGTCATTTCTTTGTATTTTCAAACTCTTCATCGCTCACAAAACTTGGAAGATCCTGAATTTCTGCAAAGAGGGCTCGAGGCTTGCTGCACTGATTTGCTCACTTGGAGGTGTTGGAAAGTTCTGGAACCCAGATGCTGGCTCTCTGTCCACACTCACGTGCTTGTCCATCTCTCCCCTCATTCTTACTTCAGCTCTGAGACTTTCGTTTGCCCTCAGGCCACCGCTGCAGACACCCTCGCAGGGGCCCGTGTCTCCACCTGGAGAGAAAGGATCTGAAAGTGCTGATTCTGAATCGTGCTCGGGGGTCTGCCCAGCCGAGGGTGCTGGGGCCTTGAGCTCCTACATCACCCTGACTGTGCCTGCGCTCGTGGGCTGGCAGGCAGAGTGTGGACAGAGAAGCAGCCAGAGGCTCAAGGCCAGGGTGGGTGTTGGTTACTCCACCCTTCACTGACCGGCTTTTACAGTCCTGCCTTTTGAATGGACAAGAGGGTCCCCTGCCCAGGGCCTCCCTTTAGCCTCTCTTGAAGCTGCACCTTTCTCCACGGGATGAGGAATTGCAGGCCCAAGAGGATGTTCTAAACCAGTTCAGGCTACCAGGACCCTAGGATTCCTGCCAGTGGGCACTGAGTGGACCCCATCCCTGGATCTGTGCTCCTGAGGGTGGCCCACACCACTAGTTTGTACAGCCCGAGGCCGCAGGGACAGCTGCTGGTGGGATGTGGATGGAACGTGGGCATGGTGTCCATGTTGGTATGTCCTTGCAGTGGGAGGAGGGTGGGAGGAGAGGGGGGTGGGCTGTCAGCTGGAGGCCAGCTCTCTTGGCATCACCACATTCTGCTGCAAAGCTCCAAGGAGTCCAAGAATTCTAAATTTGAAACTGGCTTTCTCTGTTGTTATGAAGTTATATTTGTCAAGACAGGAGAGCAGAACATTCTATCTCGCACCCTGCTAGCTCGGCTTCAGGCTTTCGAGTCCTTAGCATCACGCTCTGTGGGTTTCCGTCTGTGCTCTTGCCCTGGGCCTGATGGAGCACCCCCGGCACCCGCAGGACCTGGAGCCGTTTCCCATCCACTGGACTCGGGGCCCTGCCACGTGGAAGTGCTCACCACGTGAACGTGGCATGAAAGTCTACAAGCCTGATTGAGGGCGCTCTGCAGTCAAGGCGTCTGTGGGGTCTGAGCTGGAAAGTTCCGGGGAAACGGGGGGCTGTGAGGCCCAGAGGGTGGACGGGCAGCACCCGAGGCGTGGGGTGGGGTGAAGTTATGGGCTGAATTGGGCGCCCTTCCCACCAATTCTTCTGTTGAAGCCCTGGTCCCCTGTGTGACTGGGGCCTGTAAGGAGGAAATGAGGTTAGATGAGGTCGGAAGTGGGGGGAGGCCCTGATCCAACAGGGGGGTAGGAGGCGGTCCCTGTAAGGAGAGGAGGTTAGGACACAGACGGGTACAGAAGGAAGATGGTGTGAAGACACAGTAAGCGGGTCCCTCTGCAAGGAGAGGGGTCTCAGGAGGAAGCAAGCCTGAAACACCTTGATCTTGGACTTCCAGCCCCCAGAACTGTGGGACCAGAAATGTCTGCTGTGTAAGGCTCCCGGGGGTGGGGTTTCGTTGTGGCCGCCAGAGCAGACTAGCTGGGAGGGATGAAAATGGGAGGCAGGTGAGGGTGATAGCAGAGTGGTTTGCGTGCAGCAGGGGCGGGGCTGGGCTGGGCTGGGCTACAGGAAGGACGGAACTGGCCGTGTGCGGGGACTCAAAGAGGGCCGGCCGGTGTGCACCAGGGCTCGGTGGGCCTCCCTGACTCCTGTGTGCAACTTCCCCTCAGTCTGTAGGAAGTTCCTGGCAGCCCATCCAGAGGAGCGAGGGCGCCTGTGGGAGGTGGAGCCCCCGGGAGCCTGGGGCCAGCGAGGCAGCATCTGGCTGAAGGTTCAACTTCAACAATCAAGACATCCAGACTGTGAGTCGGGGTGGAGACCGTGCCCTTTGGTCTGGTAATTTCTAGCATCAGGAACAGAGGCGCAGATTAACGTCTACAGACGGGGTCGGGCTGGCCAGATGTTCCCTTTGTTGCTGATGCAGGAACAGAGGAGGGCGTGACACTGGGCTGGTACCATCCTGGTTTCCTTCTGCATCCCTTCCTGGGTGAGCTGCACCTTCCTTGCTCTTGCTCAAATAGATCTCCCCAAATTTAACCAAACCAGAAACTCCCTGGGACTAAGTGTTCCCCATTTACAATCAGAAAGAATCATTGAAACATGTGAGAGGATTAACTGCTTCTAACAGAAGCCCTGTGGAAAACGTGGTTTCCAGCAGGCAATGTGTGCATCTGGGAACAATTCTGAGACTCACAGGATTTCCTGGCAGAGCAGCCCCTGTCCCCTCTCCCTGCGGGAGGGCTCACGCAGGCGCGAGGCAGTGGCTCATGTTTGGCGTCTGCACGTGCCCACCTTGTCCCTCTGGTCCTGTGTGATGGCAGCATGCGGGTGAGCTGCTGGTTGTTGGGCAGCCCTCGTTACACACGCGCTGTCTTCAGCAAGTTTGCAGTGAGCTTTCGATGCACAGTGTCTGTGCCCAGGTTGGGGGTTCTGGGGCAGGGACGGGAATACCTTTCAGTAGCCAGAGGGGCACGCAGACTGGCAGACTCACTCGTCTCTGGGTGTCCAGGCTGCCTTCTGACAGTGCTCCTTCCACCTCTCCCGAGTGTGGGAGGGAAGGACCCCTCAGGGGACGTGCGGGAGGGGGCAGGGCTGCAGGAGGGGTGTTGGGGGGGCGGTGAGGGAGAGAGGGAGGGGCTCCCTGTTCAGGTTCCCCGGCCACAGCGAAAGTGGAGCTTTCCTTTCTCCTGGCACCCGTGCTCTGGTCCGTGTCTCCTGCCACTTCTGAGACTGCAGGTGGCTCATTAGGGGATGGATGGGCAGGCCGAGGGGCCTCACTCCCTCTTCTCGTGGGTGACTGGCTCCTGGGAGGTGGTGACAGAGAAGACTGCCTTGGAGTTTATTGATGATAATAGTGGCAGGCTTGGCTTCTTGGTGCCTTTCAGCTGGAAGGCCTAATGGATCTTTACAGATATTAATGGGGTGACCGGGCACCTGGGAAGTGTGACGCTGTGACTGCCACCCTAATGAGGCAGTTAAGGGACTTGCCCTGTGGCGTCGAGAGTTAGAAATGAAGGGGAGCCAGCCCGGGAGTCTGGCCCTCGGCTGACCGGCCGGCTGGGCGGGTTTATCCACGGGTTTCACAGATGAGCTGGTGGCCGCCACATGGCCCGGCCTCTGTGGCTGGGACACTGGGTTCCTCGGCTGGGATGGAAAAAACCCCCAAACGGCTCACCTATCAGAATGTGGAAATCATCTGGAAATCGCACGGGCCAGAGGGCGTTTGCAGGGGAGGACGTTTTTGCATAATTGGGGAGATGGCTTCCTTCCGAGCAGAATTCCACTGGGGGTTATTTCAAGAGCGGAGAGTTGGTGTGGTCTGATCGGAGGAAATGAGCTGCAAGTCAGATGCCAGACCTGTCACTTTAACTCATTCTGAGGTGCACCAACTCTCTTTCAAACAGCAAATGAAGGGACTTTCGCAGAGAAGGTTCCAGAAGCACGCTGGAGTCCCTTGGAGAAAGAAGAGCCATCATTATAATTAGGGGTATAATTAGATTACTAAAACTCTCTCTCTCTCTTTTTTTTTAAATTCTAAGCTATGGTCCTTGCACTCCCTGTATAAATCACCGCTGGTTCCCAGTTTCACCCACGCCTCCTGCCTCCCTCAGGGCCAGCAGTCAGGATGCTAATTCACTCGGAGAGGTTTTCAGCCAGCCAGCTCCAGCTTGTAACAATTCTGTCAGTTAGTGCTGACATCTCAGGTTTTTTCCAGGTTGGCGAGTGGGGGCTGCAAATATAATCACAGATTAGCCCAGATGCTCTGCAGTTTCTCAGTTTTTAGTCTGTTTCTCTCCTCGTGGATGTCAGCAAATGTTAGCCTGTTGGATTTTCCCACCGGTCACCAAACAGTGCAGATTCTGAAATCTTCTCTTCCCTGGAAATCTTATATTATATTAATTTAATTGTTTTTAAATTCATACTTAAAAATTTTTTTTTTGGATAGGATAATTAGGTTTATTTATTTATTTTAAATGGAGGTCCTGAGGATTGAACCCAGGACCTCACACATGCTAGGCATACACTTTACCGCTCAGCTATTCCCACCTCCCTGCTCCAATTTTTGTTTTTAATTAGTCAGTTATTCTTAGAGTTGCTTTCTTGAGTTGTTCTGCTTTTTCAGGTTCTATCTTTTGCCCCTTCCCTTCTTAGAATTGGAGGTTTCCTACAATTTCTTGGGCCATAGGAATAGAACCCTAAGCAAGAAGCCCAGTGGGGCCAGGCACTTTTTGCATACTAAGTAAGGCGTAGACATTTGACCACATTCCACAACGTTCCAGCGAGACATTAACTCCTGCTCCTTTCAAATGTTTTAAAATCTATTTTTGAAGCAGTGTCATTTGTGGACTAGGGCTTTTAGAGTTTGCACAATCCTGACAGTTGATAACATCTGTGGCTTATAAAGGCACTGACAATATTACAGGGTTACTCAGACCTTTTGAGAGAAGGAGTCTGTGGGAAATTTTTTTCTTCCTACATTCAGTTACATTTGAAGCCTTTGAAACTTGACCAATAGGATCATAATTGTATCTGATGTGACTTTCCCATTAGCCCGCACATGTCCAAGTTTCTTTACTGGAGGAGATGAAATTAAATACGTCAGTAGTCAGAATAGTTTTTTTTTTTCTTCCAAAAATGTTGCTGGAGGCAGGAGATAATTGTACACAGCTTTAAAAATTATTATTTTTTTCATCTTTAGGTTATATTTTTGTTTTCTTTCCAGGTAAATTCTTAATCGATTCATTTGTAATCCATGGGAAAAATACTTTTATTTACATTTAATTTTTAAAGCTAGAGAGGATGCACATAAAGAGATGTGAAATATTTGAATGGGGGTGGGGAGTTATTTTTTCCAAAAGCCTGATGCTTAGCAGACTGCAGCGGTAATTTGTCTCAGCTTGGAGAGTTAGACATTCACAGCGTAGTAGCAAGACCAAGTTTATGGTGGTGGAAAGTGCTGAGAACAGAACCCCCACACTGGTTGGGTTTTGGGGCTAATGCTGCTGTTTGTAAGGTTGTGTGGCTCCCTCTAGTGGCCACTGTCATCTTCTGCAGCCCTGGATGGTAACTCTAGGTGTCTACCTTAGACCTACCTGCGTGGTTGCTTCTTAGATTCTCGTACTTGTAAGTCCAAATTAGTGCATTCATTAAAAAAAAAAAAATTGAACTTTCATTAGCTGGGAATAAAATGCAAGTGGACATTTGATAGATATTAGCATGCTTTTGTTTGTAACACATAAAAACATAGTTTTACCCATTAGGAAAGGAGGAAAATTGATAATGGATGATCTGTTTCATTCTCTCATTCAGTCATTCACCATTTGATCGTTCATTCTCTCATTCATCCATTGTTTTTCATCCATTCATCATGTATTCAGCTACTCATTTATGCAATTGTTTATTCTCTCAGTCATTCATCACTTGTTAATGCATTTATTCAATTGATTACTGTTAACAGAGCATTTCTTAGCATTGGGCACTGACCGGGTAGCTGGGACAGGGTAGTGAATAAGGCTGGCTGAGTGAGTCTCTGAACTCATTTATGAGCTTACGTTTTTGTGAAGGAAAGTACACAGGTAACCACTGTGGTATTATATAAATCTTTATGTATCAGAGAGGACTTAAGAGGGCTGGCATTTTTAAATGCTTATGATTAAATTTTGCCAAACCAAAGTTTGCTAATTTATAAAGTCAGAGGATAAGCTTTAAACACTTACTTATGCAGGTAACAAGGAATACATTTATTCTTTATTTGAAAAATGTGTTTCATTTGTATTTTCAGCCCCAATGGCTAGCTGACTATTTTTTCCCTAGGGGATCTGAACCCCTCCCCACACCTCCATATATGAATTTTGGGGTATGGGGAGGCGCACAGTAGGGTAAGAAAGTCATCCTCTTCCAAGCTGGTACTGATTTGGTAGGAGGTGGAGGGAGGCTGACTTAACATGTGTGAGTAAAAATTCCAGTGAGCAAAGAGGAGGGTCTAGGAATAGTATGGAAATCTGAGTCCATTCAATGCCTGAATAACTGGAAGACCAAAACCCCAGCTCAGAGATGGTTAGCAGAATCACTGTGTCATGTCTTCCGATACCTGGCAGGCTTTCCTGTCCTCAGAGGGCACGTAGCAGGTGTCAGGATAAAGGTCAAGAGGATGGAACTGGGTCATGAGGACACATGCTTTGGGAAGGGGCCCCAGTGTGTTATTCATCTTTTGATTGTCCGCTCCCTTGGAAGCTACCCCGTTTGCTCATCCCTCTCTCTTGCTTGGGGAGGGCAGCTCACCCAGGGAGTTCCAAGGAGGATGTGAACGGTCACGGGCGGACTTCCCAAGACGACGGACCCAGCCAGTCCGACAGCAGAGAAGGCAGCAAGGTACGGTGATGAACGTGTCATTCTAGGAACAGTCCTCATGTTGTGCTAGTGCAGCTTCTCAAACACCTCTGCTGTGGGTCCTCTGTGGCCGCGGGCCCTCGAATTATGCTCAGCATCTCGGAGCTGCAGTGGGAGGAGGGGCCGTCGCAATTAGACTTTTCACGGTCCTCTTCTCTGAGCTCGATAAAACTCTAACAGAGCCAAAACTAAACAGGGAACACATGGGGGATCAGCCGTAACTTTGCCTCGTTAAGGAAATATTGAAAAATCTGAACTTCAAATTCTGCGATGGGCCAGCGTCTTTCGAG
Source organism: Camelus dromedarius (assembly GCF_036321535.1). Classification (NCBI taxonomy): domain Eukaryota; kingdom Metazoa; phylum Chordata; class Mammalia; order Artiodactyla; family Camelidae; genus Camelus; species Camelus dromedarius. The sequence goes on from NC_087464.1 coordinate 7,787,753, forward strand.
CGGAACAAATGTGTGGACAAATTGGTCTTTCCGCTCCCGCCCCTGAAGCCCAGACGCTGGAAGATGGAATAGGGCATTAGATTGTCCTGTGGTTCAGCCCAGTGGGAGAGCAGACCCCTCGGGCCAGGGTGGCTACTGAGCATTTCTTGGTGGCCTGTTGTCATTCAGTATTTTACAATGTTTTGAAGCGATGTGATTCCACAAGCGTTTTCTTGGGGCCAAGCCAGACACTTGCCCACACAAGGCCACTGTGATGACATCCATTCTCTGGCGTGGAAGGGTCTTTGTGCTTGAACCCCTAAGGAGCTGATAATGATATTAAACTCCCAAACTTAACAATTGCGCTTTGTGGGGAATGCTGCTTATCTTGAAGAGCTGATGGTCCTGGGGTTGAAAACCCAATGTCAAAGGCATGACCTATCCCAGTAAGTGTGGGATTGTCTTAGAGAGGCTGCCTGGTGTCTGACATCAGTCCCAGCCATTGGCAGAGGAGGGCTTTTGTGTTCCTTGGGTCTCAGATGGGCTGACTTATGACCCTACCAGGCCACTGAGCCAAGAGTGTGTGTTTTGCCTCTTGCAAACCCCTGACTCTACTTTAAACCTTGGGGGCCATTAGAGGAAGCAGGTGGTGTCCAGGGTGACCTGATACCCATGGGCGTGTGTCTGGGGCAGGCTGCACTTCCAGCCTGAGCGCCAACTTTTAAAGCCCTGCCTCCTGGCCGTGTTCTTCCCAGACCAACCTGGGCTGGGCCCCCAGTTCCCGCCAGTGATTGTGTTCCCATCAGTCGACCTGGATTCGGAGCGTCTTATGTACAAAACATGGTTTTTGAACACGGCTCACCTGCTCTGCATCTGAGCTCGCAGTGCAGGGCCCGGCCGGCCCTTCCAGCCTTAATTGAAAGGCTCGGTCGATTCTTTTCTCATTTCAGGAGAGGATCAGTGGCGAAGAACTGGAGAAGGATGACCAAGATTGCACAGGGAAAGGAGCTGCGGGGCCGCTCAGGAGAGCCTGCTGGCCTGAGCTGCCGGGACAGAAGCCAGGAGGAGGGCCGCCGACGCCGGGCTGCCGGGGGGGTCCTGGCGGAAGTGCACACCGCCCAGGCCCCGACTCCCAGGGGCGCATCTGATCTGAGTCTGTGCAGAGGCCCTGGGGGGTCGGACGTGCGTTTGAGAGCTGCTGTCCCCGCTCGCATCCCCTGGGAGCTGGGAGGAGCACAGGGCCGCACAGTCCCCGCCCACCTCGGGGTGGATGCCCGGGCGCAGGGGGAGGAAGTCCGAGAAAGCCCTCGTTTCTTAAGCCCAAAGTGCCGTGCAGGTGCGAGTAATTTCCTCCCGAGCTCAGGTTCCAGAAGCCCATCCGTTAACCCCGGTGTGCTTTCTGTTACTCAGGATGAATGTGTAGAGGCTGCCCTGGGACCACAGGACCCAGCCACTTTCTTTAACCCGAGGAAGCCCCCTCCCTGCAGAACTTGGCTTCGGGGTGCCCACTGCGGGCCTGCTGGACCCGAGACCCCAGGCACCTGGGGGCTTCTAAGCAGATGCATTTCTGGAGAAGCTTCAGCTGTGTCGGTAGCCCCCTGAGGGCCGGGGGGGGGGCTGCCCGGTGCACAGCTCCGCCTCCTGCTGGCTGCGCCTAGCAGGTGTCCTGGGTCAGCTCCAGGGGACAGCCGGGGTCACCGCAGCTCCTGACTCAGAGGGGAAGCTGCCGGCCGAGGGGACTTTGGGCTGATGGTCCTTCTGGAGTGGACAGGCCTGAGCTCCTAAAGGTGACCGTGAAGGTGACAGCCTGGCCTGCACGTGACAGGGTTCACCCACCCACTTCTTCATATTTGCACAGTCCTGCTCGGGACACATGCTCTGTGGAGACTGGGGTTCCCAAGCTGCGCCAAGGACCCTGCCCCACGGACTGGCTGTGGCCGTACAGTGGGATCTCGGTCACTTATTTACTCATCCATGTGTCCATCCATCCATCCATTCATCTATCCACTCACCCATCCATCTCCTTGTTCCTCCCTCTCCACTCATCTCCCCATCCATCTGTCCATCCATTTCTCTCTCTCCCTGCCTCCATTTCTCCACTCATCTTCCCATCCACCCATTTACCCGTCCACCCACCCGTTTGTCCATCCGTCCATCGGTTCACATCTATCCATGCATCTGTCCACTCATCCATCCGTCCATCCATCCATCCAACCATCCATCCTGTTGTACAACAGACATTCAGTGTGTCAGGCACAGGGGATGTGCAGATAAGTGAGGCGTGGTCCCCTGGACTCAAGGAAACCATTCTCTGGCAGGGTCTCTCCTGGAGTCCTTCGCCGCAGTTGTCTCTCTGACACTTGTTAGAGACACGGTTGAGAGCTCCCTACGGAGCCGTCGTGAAGTCCCCCAGTGCAAGTCGGCTCTCTGGGAAGGAGGCACAGACCGTACAGATGGATTCAGGTCTGCCGTGTGTGATGTCAGACGTCACCCTTCCCAAGGGGTGTAGACGTTTGCTGTGAACATTTCACCGTTGAGATGAATCATTGGTGCTTAGGGGTTTGATGAAGTTACTGTTCAATAAAAGAATCCTCCCAAGGAAGAAAAACTCATGTGTTGATACAGTTCATTTAAGGACGCACTAATAAAGTGCCTGGCATTTGGAGGGAAATGCCCTGGAGCTCAGAGCAGCCTCTCCCGGGCAGCGGTCAGTCCCGTAGGTCTGAGGCCAAGCGCAGGGTCCCTTCCACGTGGCAGGTGCGCACGGGAGTGTCGGCAAGGCCGTGTGCATGCGTGTGCATGTTGTCTTATCATATCGCCTTTCTTTAATTTATTATTCAGTTCCTCTGTGTTCTTGCCTGGCATTATTTAACAGCTCTATTGCAATATAATTTATAATCCATAAAGTTTATTTCACTTAAGGTATATAATTCCATGGTTTCTAGTATGTTTAAAGGGTTGTACAACCACCAGCACAGTCAGTACCTCAGAAAGAAACCTGTACTTTCCTGTTCGCAGTCTCTGCCCCCGACCCTGCCCCAAGCCCCCGGGCAGGCACGAGTCTCCTTTCTCTGTGTAGACATGTCACACAAGTGGAATCACACAAGATTTTCTTCTCTCACCGAGATGTTTTTAAATTTCATCCAAATCATATCATGTATCAGTGCTTCATTCCTTTTTAAGCTGAAGAGTATTCCATTGTACAGAGATACCACTTAAAAAAAATCCATTGTTGACTTCTGGGTTGATCTCACTTACAGGCAATTATCAATAATGCTGCTCTGAACATATGCATATAAGTTTTTATGTGGACACATGCCTTCAGTCCTGTTGCGTCTATACCCAGGAGTGGAATTTCTGGTCATCTGGTATCTTTTTTTTAATGTTTTGAGGAATTATTTTTCAAAGTGATACACCATTTTGCATTCCCTCCAGCAGTGAGTGAGGGTTCCAGTTTCTCCCCGTCCCAGCCAGCACTCCTTGCTTTTTTATCTTTGAGGTCACGGCCACCGCCCTAGTGCTTGAAAACCAGCATCTCGTGGTGGTTTTCTTGTGCACTTCCCGGACGACAAGTGGCGTGGAGCATCCTTCCGTGTGCTTGTCGGCTCTTTTTATGCCTTCTTTGGAGAAATGTCTATTCAGATCCTTTACCCATTTCTCAACTGGGTTGTCTTTTTATTGTTGAGTCATAGTAGTTCTTTATATATTCTGGATACAAGTCTATCATCACGGACATCATTTGCAAACATTTTCTCCCATTCTGTGGGCTGTCTTCACTTTCTTGGTGGTGTCATTTGATGTGCAGCATTTTGAATTTTGATGACGTCCAGTGTATCTGTTTTCCCTTTGGTTGCTGTGCTTTTGCTGCTGCAGTAATAATGATTGTGTTTTTATTTATTTTATTGAAGTATAGTTGATTTACAATGTTGTGTCAGTTTCTGATATACAGCATAGTGATTCAGTTATATATATATATTCTCAATCAGAATCTTTTCCATTATAGGTTATTATAAGATATTGAATATAGTTCTCCGTGCTGTACAGGAGGACCCTGTTGTTTATCTATTTTGTATACAGTAGTTTGTATCTGCTAATCACAAACCCCTAATATATCCCCCCTACCTTCCCCCTTTGGTAACCATAAGTTTGTTTTCTATGTCTGTGAGTCTGTTTCTGTTTTGTAAACAAGTTCATTTGTGTCCCTTTTTTAGGTTCCACGTATAAGTGATACCATATGGTATTTGCCTTTCTCTGACTTACTTTACTCAGCATGAGCATCTCTAGGTCTGTCTATGTTGCTGCAGGAGTAATGGTTATGTTTTATAAATGCATGCCCAAGTTATTTGACTCTCTAATGAGTCTAGAAAAATCCACAGAGGAGTCATTACTGTGAAGAAATCTGTCCCTGGGTTCCAGGCCCTGCGGGCTGCTCCACGCCAAGCTCACATAAGATCCAGAAATTCCTCTGCCGGGTATATACCCAAGAGCACTGAAGGCATGTGCCCATGTAATGACACGTACTCAAACATTCATAGCAGCGTGGTTGATAATCACCAAACAGTGAAATCAGTCCAAAGTCCCTCGGCAGGTGAATGGATAGATAAAATACGGTGTCTCCATACAGTGGAGCAGTCTTCAGCTCTAAGAAGGAATGATGTCCTGACACATGCCATGACGTGGATGAACCTTAAAAACACGTGCAGTGAAGGAAGCCAGGTGCGAGGTAGCCAGAGGACGTTGGGGACCTGTCGTCGTGCAGAAGCTTGCCTGGTGGGTCAGGGTCTGGAGTGGTGGTGGACGCTCACTGCTGTGCCCTGGACCTTGGACAGATTTTCCTCATCATGTCAGGCTACCTGAACATCAGGTATTTTGTTACAGAAAGTCTTTGAGAACAGGCCCTTCAGGATGAGGGATGAATGAACCTAGCGGGTTGGCTACTTGCAGAAACCTTAGGGAGCCAACAAATTAGGAGAACGTTTCTAAAATCCCCCTTTTCTTGGAGGAGCATTATAAGATTTCTGGTTTTGAATAATTCTCTTTCTAAGGGTAGAATGGTCAGCACCTGAGAAGTTTTGCACTTCAGTGTTTGGGTTTCCACGTCGAGAAGCCATGAAATTTCATGGCCACCTTCCTCGCCTGCCGTTGCCAGTGTCCTTCAACACATGCTCGGGAGAGGGCGCTGCAGAGCCCAGCGGCACGCGCTTCGCCGGCCCCAAAGCACAGCGCCCAACTGGACATCAGGGAGCTGGGCTCTCGGTCATTTCCAGCATCGAATGAGACACAGTCAAAGTCATTTCATCTCCCGTCAGAGAAATCCTGTAAATGCCACAGTGATGGCAAGGCTCGTGTTTTCTTCTTGAATTCTTAATTTTTATTGAAGTGTAGTTGATTTTCAATGTTAGTTTCATGTGTACAGCAAAGCGATTATTATATGTACACACACATACATATATATATATTTTCAGATTCTTTTCCATCACAGCTCATTATAAGAAATTGAATGTAGCTCCCTGTGCTATACAGGAGGTCCTTGTTGTTTATCTATTTTATATATAGTAATGGGCATCTATTTTTTTTAACTTTTTTTTTTATTGAGTTACAGTCATTTTACAATGTTGTGTCAAATTCCATTGTAGAGCACAATTTTTCAGTTATACATGAACATACATATATTCATTGTCACATTTTTTTCACTGTGAGCTACCGCAAGATCTTGTATATATTTCCCTGTGCTATATACAGTGTAATCTTGTTTATCTATTCTGCATATGCCTATCAGTATCTACAAATTTTGAACTCCCAGTCTGTCCCTTCCCACCCCCCTCCCCCTTGGCAACCACAAGTTTGTATTCTATGTCTATGAGTCTGTTTCTGTTTTGTATTTATGTTCTTTTTTTGTTTTTTTTTTTTTTAGATTCCACATATGAGCGATCTCATATGGTATTTTTCTTTCTCTTTCTGGCTTACTTCAATTAGAATGACATTCTCCAGGAGCATCCATGTTGCTGCAAATGGTGTTACGTTGTCGGCTTTTATGGCTGAATAGTATTCCATTGTATAAATATACCACAACTTCTTTATCCAATTATCTGTTGATGGACATTTAGGCTGTTTCCATGTCTGTTAATCCCAAACTCCTGATCTATCCCTCCCCGACTTCCCCCCACCCCCATAACTACAGTTTGTTTTTCATGTCTATGAGTCTATTTCTGGTTTGTAAATAATTTTTTCTCTTTTTAAGATTCCACATATAAGCAACATGATACAAGAGTCCTTCTCTGACTGACTGGCTTCACTTTGTACCTGCTGGCTCTGTTTCATGGAGTTGGCTTATCTGACTGAGCCCTCCTTCCTGCCAAACAGAAGCCACCTTCAGGCTTTCTAGCAGGCCACTTCTCCACCCAGTGTGCGGGTGGGCTGCAGAACTGGTGAGCTTCCTGGGCCTGACTGCCCACGGCTCGCAGCGCCCACTGGGGACGCTGTACGGGGCGGGGACTGAGTAGGTGCTCCTCTGGTCCTTGAGTGCTCAGGTTCTGTTCAGATTCTGGGAGGGCGTGTCCCGGGGTGGATTGTGGGAGAATCCTCCGGGTGCAGCACGAGTTGAAGGATGGGCTCAGTGGATCATCATTCCTTCCCTCCTCTCCACTCGCACGTAGCGCAGGTGCTTTGATTTGGGGAATGTCTGCCGGGTTCTCTAGTGACCAAGAGAAGCAGGTCGAATCCACATGATCTAATATATAATATATAACAAAGTATATGTACTGTATTTGTAAAGTAACTATGAAAACCCATATTCATTAAATCCACATAAGCTACATAAGAAAATGTTATAAGGATTTTCTTCTGTGCCTCTTTCTTTTTCTGGGATCAAGTCTACGCTCTGGCGCTTGCATGGTGCAGGAAGGGGCCTCGGTGAGGAGGGGTCAGGAGGGGGCACGTGCTCTTGGCCTGGGTCTGTCCTGCCCACACTTGCACCAGCTTACACGTCTGATTGTCCTGTCAGGGTCTTTGCCAGCCATGTGGGCAACAAGGCTGCAGGGGTGCCTTGTGCCCCGTCTCCTGCCCCCGCCCGGCTGCTATCCGCTGATACCTTCCCCCGGTCCCCACCAGGAGACGATGCTGCGGCCTGTGGGCATTGTCTCTCCACCTGAGTCCTCGATACTCCTGGCCACACAGGGAATCTATTTGCTTCCCACGGGGGTTCCTGTGGGGCGGGCCCTGACATCCCCATATACCTGTCTCCTGTGGTCTGGAGAGTGGGGGGCTTTTTGGGGCCTTCCCTTGTCTGGAAACTCCAGGCTGGGATGGGGTACACCCCCATCTCCTGTGGAGCTCCCCCAGTCTATTCAAGAGTTTCCTCCCTTCCTGTCTCTGCCCAAATGAATCTGATTTTTTAGAACTTAAAGCCCATTAACGGGACTTTTTTTTCAGTTTTCTTCATACATGCCCTGTATCCTCATAGAGCCAGACTCAGGTCTCACCTCCCGAGTCAGGGACGACCGACTGTCAGCTCCTGGCAGAGTCGTGGTCCCCACGCTGCTCTGATGTCCCGTCCCTCAGGCCAGGCAGGCTCCCTGGCTGACGTTCCAGGTCCTCGTGTCTCCTGTGGGATGTGCGCTGTAGACGGCTGTGCAGCCACTGTTTCTCACCGGACCTGACGCACAGCTGGAGGTCCCACTGTTGGACATGTTTTCCTTTGGGGGTGGATGGGGAACCAGGACTTGTGTCCAGGACTGGAAAGCGCGTGGGGCTGGCTCCAGCCTGGCCCCTCACTCCCGTGGGGTCTAGAACGGCCACTGCCTTCTTGGGTACCACAGGTCCTCACGGTAAAATGAAAGGGGTGAGTCAGGGTCTGTGAACAGGCAGCTCGAGGGTCCAGATCAGTTTACAGATGAGACTTGTTTGGGCCACACAAGGTTTTGGGACATGGATGCTGCTGTCCTCACATCCCTTTCAGTGAAAGCACGTCCCCACCACCCACTGGCCGTGCAGCTCATTTGTGCGCTCAGACCCGCTGGAACCAATCACGTTGGCACTCCTGGTGCAGGCTGAGCAATGCCCCCCAAAATGTCCGTGCAGACTCCCCAGCATCTTGGCTCTGTGGCCTCAGGCGGTAAAAGGGGCTTTGCAGATGTAATTAGACATCTCGAAATGGCAAGATTATCCTGGGTTATGCAGGTGGGTCCAGTGTGATCACATGGTCCTTAAACAGCTTAAACAGGGAGGGAGATTTGACTACAAAAGACAGATGCAGTGTGGGAAAGACTCCACCAATCACTGCAGGGTTTTAATGTGGAGGGAGGAGCCGTGAGTCCAGGGATGCAGGCAGCTCCTAGAATCTGGAAAAAGCTAGGAAACAGATTCTCCCCGAGAGCCTGAAGGAGGAAGGAGGAACCCAGCCCTGCTGACCCCTTGCTTTAGCCCCACTGAGACCCATTTGGACTGCTGACCTCCAGGACTTAGGATAATAAATCCATGCAGTTTTAGGACATTAAATGTGCAGTTATTTTTAACAGCCGCTGTAGGATCCTAGGATGCCCCAGTCAGTGGTTCTCAGCTGGTGCTGACTTGCGTCCCAGGGGACATCTGGCCGTGTCTGGAGGTGTTTCTGGTCATCACGGTTGGGTGAGGAGAGCTGCTGGGTCTAGCGGGTGTAAACCAGGGAAGGTGCTCCACATCCCACAGTTCCAGAATGGTCCCCACAACCCCAGGAATTCTCTGGCCTGCAATGTTCTCCAGGGGTGAGAAATCGTGCCCAGACTAACAGACGCCCTTAGCTCTCTCCAGCCCTGGGTGTCTGCAGGTTGTCAGTCTCCGCCTTGTTCAGTTATGACCACAGAGCAAGCGGAGAGCTCAGGCCTCCAGGAGACGTCAGCGAAAGACTTTAAACCGCTCTTAACTGAGCACTTGTTCGTGCCGGCTTGGTTTCTGCAAAAGAGAAACTGCCAGGCTGTGTCCATCTCCGAGACTGGGCGGGTGGGGATGGGACTTGCACGATGACCAGGCGAGAACAGGCCAGTCTTTCGGTGCTTTACATCTTGGACCTTCCGACTGTCTTCCCTGTTTAGAGGAGAAACCACCGTGTGCCTATAGTTGAGGTCCGTGGTAGGACCCAGGAGAGGCTCTGGAGAAGACTCAGACTGGATGGCAGCCTTAGAACTTGATTTTCCTCTTGATCTGTATCTTAAGCCTTCATTCTGGCTGGTGGCAGAAAATGAAGATCTTAGAATAGATTTGCAGAGAGCGTGGGCGGTTCTCGCAGGGAAATACCCGCGGCGGCCACACGATGGCAGCCTCGCACAAACCAAAGCCGGCCGGCCCAGGACGGCAGCCCGCAGTGGGTGTCCCCAGGGCAGTGGACACCAGCCTCTCTTCCTGCAGAATCCGTGGAGGCCCAGCCCAGGTGGGCATCTTTAATCACCGCTGGAAACTCTGAGCTCTACAGAAATGAAGGAAACAGTGGTGCAGACTGCTCATGCCTGGCTCTGTTGATCTGTTTCAACATGGAACTAGTTTGCCACCCCGCTCTGGAATTTCAGGGATGCGACAAGACTTATTAAGTTAGACCAACAGCAACAAACCCCCCCCCCCCCAATAAGTTAGAAGTTAGACTTATTCCTAAAAGATCTCAGATCTCTCTCTTCTTTTTTTTTTTTTTAAGGGAAAAAGTGTTTAGCTTTCATTGCAAGTCCAGAAGTGCAGACAGATTCCAAAGCTGCCTGCTTTCTTCATTAGCCTCACAGGTTTGCCCGCAAGCGCCCCCCCCCCAAAAAACCCCCAAAAAGTAGACCTGGAGCTACCAACACACAAAAATGCACCCTGTCTCCCTGCTCCACAGGTTGAAAGAGGCTTGAGGCTTGCTTGCTCCCCGGGTCACTCACAGGGTGGGTGCTTTGGTGATGCTGCAGTGAAAGGGAAAGAATGAGAAATGTCGGGCGAACACTGTACCGTCTGCCGTGGGCATGCTGCCCCGAGAGGGGTTATTTCCTCTTGTTTTCCGTGCACCCGTGTGTGTGACCCACACCCTTCCCGTCAGCAGTGGGCTGCAGAGAAATGGTGAGATTGTTCCATTTAGCTCTCTTTTTAAAAGCTTATTGAGCTATAATTGATACACAATACCCTGCACTTATATAACGTGTAGGGTTTGGTGAGTTTGGGCCCATGCACACACCAGGTATGTAGGCTGCTTCCTGTTTTTAGCTCCTATGAAGAACAGTCTGTGAAATGTGGAGCTCTTACCAAAGGAATAAAAGCAAAGTGTGGAGGGAGAGGTCATATTTTTGGTTAGGGAGGATTTCTGATAATTCTGACTCTTCCTGCACAAGACCCATCTTCCTTGGGATTCTGGAATTTTTTGGCATAAGCTTTGTCTGTAAGAGTCTACCTCCTCACCCCGTCCTCCAGACTCTCTCTGCCCAGGAACCCCAGCCCTGAGCTCTCTTCCTGGGTGGACGGGAAGCATGGAGCATTGGTTGGACCGATGCTCAGCTGTGGAGCAGTGCTGAGAACAGAGGAGCAGAACTGTCCAGTGGCAAGAGGAGAGGGCACGGGCCACGACTGCTTCCTGGCAGACATGCCCTTTCTGTACTGCTGTCCAAGAAATATGAAATTTAGCCCACATACTTGGTCTTGACTTCAGAGTCCCGCAAGGGCATCCCAACCCTTGGGAGGGAGGGGGAGGCGTGGCGCTTCGGGGTGAGGGTGGTGGGATGACCGTTCAGCCTGCACTGGTGGCCCAGCCCCTGGAAAGAAGTGTAGCAGAACAGCACAGTGGTTGCCTGTGCTCCAGTGAGACCAGCCAGCTCGGATTCCCCAGAGAGAGCCTGGGACCCTGCCTGGGATTTGAGATGGATTGAGTGGTGTGCAGATGACCATTTTTAAGTTTAAGATTTCCCAGTTGATTTTGAAATTAATTTTTATTAGAGGCACGTGATCCCAGTTTGATTTACAACTGTGATATGAATGAGATGTTTGAAACCCATGTATAAAGGAAACTATAAACAAAACAAAAGACAACCTACAGAATGGGAGAAAACATTTGCAAACAGTGCTACTGACAAGGGCTTAATTTCTAGAATATACAAACAGCTCATACAACTCAATAACAAATAACAGAAAAGCAAACAACTCAGTCAAAAAATGGGCAGAAAACCTAAACAGACATTTCTCTAATGAAGACATACAAATAGCTAGTCAGTGCGTAAAAAGATGTTCAATATTGCTAATTATCAGAGAAATACAATTCAAAACTACAATGAGGTATCACCAGTCAGAGTGGCCATCATTAAAAAGTTTACAAATGATAAACGCTAGATAGTGTGTGGAGAAACGGGAACCCTCCTACACTGTTGGTGGGAATGCAGTTTGGTGCAGCCATTATGGAAAACAGTATGGAGATTCCTCAAAAAACTAAAAGTAAACTTACCATATGATCCAGCAATCCCACTCCTGGGTGTACATCCAGAGGGAACTCTAATGTGAAAAGATACATGCACCCAATGTTCATAGCAGCACCATTTATAATAGCCAAGACATGGAAGCAGCCTAAATGCCCATCGACACATGACTGGATAAAGAAGTTGTGGTACATTTTTATATATATATATTTAAAAGCAGTGCTTTATTGAGCTGTCATTAACCCTGGGAGCCGTGTTGCTGCACATCCACACCCTGTGACCCCTGTGCCCACAGCGCCCAATTCACTCACTGCACTTTATATATATACAGTGGAATACTACTCAGCCATAAAAAAGAATAAAATAATGCCATTTGCAGCAACATGGATGGAGCTAGAGATTATCATAGCAAATGAAGTTAAGCCAGAAAGAGAAAGACAAATATCATATGATATCACTTATATGTGGAATCTAAAAATAAATGACACAAATGAACTTATTTATGAAACAGAAAGATATTCACAGACATAGAAAACAAACTTATGGTTACCAGTGGGGAGAGAGGGGAAAGGATAAATTAGGAGTTTAGGATTTGCAGATGCTAACTGCTATATATAAAACAGATAAACAACAGCACAGGGAACTATATTCAATATCTTGTAACAACTTACACTGAAAAAGAATATGAAAAGGAATACATATATGTGTGTGTGTATAACTGAATCACCATGCTGTACACCAGAGACTAACACATTGTACACTGAGTGTACTTCAATTAAAAAAATTAAAAAAATAAAGTCCATGTCTAATAGATGCATTGACTTAGGAAAAATAAGCAATAATACAAGTGGCAAAATTGCAAGGGTGATACGGGTATGAGTACAGTTGGAAGACATGAAAAAGCCTTACCCTGGAAGGGAGTTTCTTAAGCTCTTAAGCTCCCAGCAGTGAAGTGACCAGTAAGGGCTATGGTAAAGGCTGGCTCAGGATTTTCCAGCCCTCCGATTTTTCTCCCCGACACCTCTCTTGGGTCTGTCATCATTTTCTCTCCTCAATTCTCTCAGTAAAGGGGCAGAATACACACTTGGAGTCTGGAGATTTTGGCTTTGTGTTCTGGCTGTGCCGCTTTGCAGACAGGTGATCTTGGGTGAGTTGAGCCTCTCTGGGCCTCAGTCTCCTCATCTGGGAAATGGGGGATAATGAGACCCTGGTCCCCAGGGTTTGTTGGGTGGTCCTCATAAGCTGATGGATGCAGAGGCTGCTCAGCATGGGCACGTGCAGCAAGGCCGCCGCACTGGCTGTTCTGCGTGCAGGATGCCCCCGCTGGTTTCACGGGGCGGGTGACCCAGACCTAAGCCAAATCAGAGCAGGAGTTGGTGGAGACAGAATGAATCTAAGAAGACTGAAAAGAGGCCGGTGGAAGCGTGTGCGGGGAGACTGCTGCCGTCCTGCAGCTACGAAGGAAAGCCAGAAACGGAACCGGAGCTAAGAGAGGGAGAGACAGTAGATCCTAGTGGCTCTGAGTTCCTGAAGCCAGCTGTGCCTGAAGCCAGCTATCCCTAAGGCATTCAGGTGCAAGAATTAAAAATCTCCCTCTTTTGCTTAAGCCAATTAGAGTTTTTGTTTTTGGGCGGGGGAGGCAGTTACTTGAAAGCAAGAGTCCAGACAAATACATTCTTTTCTCCAGTTTACTGTCGTTTGTAATAATGGAAGGGAAAGAGAAAGGTTGCAGGAGACTAGAGATGGTTAGTGCTTTTCAGGCCTTCAGGACCATCTGATTCTGCCCATTTCCCTGACACATCACTTTCACAGGGCCTGGCACTTTTTACCTCTGCCGGCCCCTTCCTCCATGAGAAACAAAACAAAAAGCAAAAACAAAAATCCATTTTGCTACTGTGTTAGGGTAAAGATGAATCTAAACCAGGACATGTCCATTCCCCCCCCCCCTTATTTTAAAATAAATCAAAACATTTCCTTGGGCCCTAGGCACAGTGTCTGTTGGGCTGATGAATAAGTCACCTCTGAGAGGCTTAGCTTTTGTCCTGCTTGTATACATTTTTGTGGTGTGTGTACATTTGTAATGAACAGTTAGTTTCTAGTTACAAGCAAATCACTTTTCAACTGATCTGTGATGCAGTTAAGGGCCATATCATGTGAGACCCAGTTCTTGACTTCCAGGTATAAGCAATGTTGTGGATTCTGGTGGGTGGGAGCTCAGACCATTGATTACTTCCTATTGGGTCAATTCATTTGCGGTTTGATTGACTTTGACTGGGGGGTGGCAGGATTGGCTGAAAAATGCATTTGTGGTGTGATTGGCCTATAATAGGATGGGGGCTCAGGGCAATGCTCACTTCTGATTGGCTGAATATATTGGCAGTCTGGTTTATCAGAATGTGATAGGCCAGTACTAACTATACTGCTCACTTCTGATTGGCTGAATGCAAATACTGGCTTATTAAACTGGGAGTCAGCTGAAGCCCCACATGCTCAAGACTGCAGGCTGAGAAAACCCCGCTGTCATGGAATGATGCTGGTTGAACCAGCGCTGAAGCTCCCCATCTGTATCAATAAATCTCTAACTTGAAATGTCCCCAATACAAGTCCTTCTTTAAAGGTTATGGAAAACCCAGGAACGTTTATTTTGCAGAGATGATCTAAAGCTGTCCGTGAATGTTGATGGTAGTTATCCTAACTTCATTGACTGGCTGGACACTATGGTTCGAAACAAGGGCTTTCGCGGCATTGGCAGGTCAGGCTGGGCCCAACTTTGTCTCCTGGTGGATCCTGGCGTGCAAGAGCATGGGGGTGGGAAAAACAGCCCTGCTGTTCTGCTCTATCTTACCTCCTCTCCCACGTCCCCCCAGCTTCTCCTTGGCTTTTCTTAAAAGAGTTCCCAGACTGCGGCCCTGGAACTCTGCCAGTATAACTGATGAGAGATGAGTGTAGACCATGGGAGCTTTCCAAATGTTAGGAAGGAGCGGTCCAGCCCAAATAACTATTAATCTTAAACAGTGGGTCTCAGAGTGGGGCCCTAAACTGGCAATAGCAACCGACACCAAGAGAACATGACAGAAACGCAGATTCTCAGAGACTCCGGATGTGGCCCAGGAGTCCTCGCAAGCCCTCCAGGTGACACTGACGCACGCTCAGTTCCGAGAACCTGTGCTCAGTTATGGCCTCTTCTTGAAAGAACACAGATTTTCCGTCTGTTTGTTCCCATGACAGCTTTGCTAATCTGCCTGCACACCCAGCATACAGGGTCCCTGGGCTGGCCGGCTCTAGCCTAGGGAAGCAGGCCCTGAGACCCCTGAGGGGTCTTGCACGAGGCTCCACCACCTGGGAGTCCCGGGAATACCACTCCAGCGACACTTTTGGGTCCCTCATCAGCACACAAGCTGAATAGGTCCACCCTCTGTATGTGTTTTGGCCTCTACTTCTCTTAATGATGTGGCATTGGTAGCCACTCGAGCTGTCTAAGAAGCACCCGAGGCGGTATCACTGCACCGTGACCAAGGATCAGGCAAAACCACGTTTTCCCTAGAAGAAGGGAAGATCCCGGGTCGCAGCGCGCCGATGTCTGCAGCCGCCCCGTGAGGCCACTAGATGGCGCCGTTGCACTTTCCTGCGGGCTCCGTGCGGCCCTGGCGCCTGCCTCCCGGCTTCCCCGGGTCCCACCGGGGTCCCCGAAGTGAAATAACAACGTGCCATTGTGAGCAGAGGCTTGTTTCACTAAGATGTCCAGGAAATGATATGCAGCCGGGAGGCCCTGACCAGAGGGAACGCTGACTGCGGCGTTGGAGCTGCAAAGCCCTTTAGGAGTTTTACTAGCCTCTCCGCACGCACTGTGTGGCTCCTCCCGCCCCAGAACCTGGCCGCTGCGCTGGCAGAGTTCCGGTCACAGGCCCTAATATCGGTCCGGTGGAGAGGTGCTCATAAAAGTGGCGACAGGCTGTGTTCTTCTCCTGGGAAGCCTTAATCTGATCGCATTCATTCTGTTCTTTTGTGAGTCTGTGCATCAATTCAGCCATGACAGGGAGTAAAATGGGAGACAGCATAGATTGGAAAGGGACCTGCAGAAGGCCCCGCAGAGGAAGAACGGGCTGCGGGTGGGAGGATGCCCGGCCTGTGCGCCTGAATGAGTGGGCCCCTGGGGGTTCTGGGGAGCAGTAGGCCAGGCCGGGCCAGGCCAGGTCGGGTGTAGGGCCCACTGAGGGTGAGAGCCCGGGACAGCCTCAGCACCTGGGAACTTGCTGGATACTTACTGCACTCAAGGCTCCTCCCAGCGCCAAGGGGCAGAGGGTCCACAACCAGTGACCTCCCCCTCTCCCCGCCACAAGAGATGTTGGTCTCCTTGGAGGATGATAGTGTAATGGTAACAAACAGCACAGCAGCAGGGACAATCAAATGCTCACCACGTGCAGCGGGAGCTACCACCTGTGGCCCCCCCCCCCCAACACATCCTGTGATGGAGGCCCTGAGTCAGGGGCTGAGAGAGGGAGGCTGAGTCAGGCTACATCACAACAAAGGGCAGGGGCAGGACTTCTGATTTCTGATCCCAGAGCCTCCTGGCCACAAAGCTGGTGGCCCTCGGCCTCTAGGAGTGGTCCCTGCAAGCTGTGTTTCAATGAGGGAGGGGCTGCCCCTGTTGGGGCCTCTGGGGATTCACGTCTTCTCACTGGCATCAGGGCCAAAGGGGAGCCAGTGGGCCCTAATGCTCTGGGGCCACATCGCTCCTCTGGAGGGCCAGTCTCCTCCCCCACCTTGGAATACATCCAAGATCCTGAGACTGCCTGCAGAAACCCCATCAGCTCCCCAAAGGGACAGCCAAGGAGATTCTTTTACAAGGAACTCAGGTCCCCTGAAGGCTGCAGATGGGCAGTGGTGAGGCTGCAGCTTTAGAACGGGGCCTCTTCTCCAGAAGAGAAACCTGGCCTTGGGTGCAGGGGCAAGGCCAGGTGAGGGCAAGTGGGAGGCGCAGGATCAGAGCACACAGCCAGCCAGAGCCAGGCATGCCCGCCAGGGCGGGAGGGAGCCGACCTGAACTTGGAGGGAGCATGAAGTCCACGTGGAAGAAACAGCTGTGGGGATGGTGCCCCAGACCTGAGTGTGGCACCCCTTCACCTAACTGCTCAAGCCCCTGCCCCTCCCTGGCTTCCTGCTCTGGAGCAAAAGCATCCACCAAACCATCTGGACCCCCCCCCGCGCGTCCTGCTCAGATTTTACTTCCTCACAGGATGTACGTTTTACTTTCTTATACCTTTTTGAACGTCTCCCTTAGAGCTTTCAACTGTTGTGTGCTTTCTGGTTTGCGGTCGGCCTCCCTCTCCCCTCTGTAAGCTCCAGGAGACTGCTGGTCTCCATCCCCACTGTGTTGGGGCCTAAGGAAGCTTCTAGAACTAAGTGGATACTGGAGAAAATTGGAATCGGTCCTCTCCTGGACTCCACACTGGTCCAGCCCTCGCCCAATCACACTGTGTTGCCAACTAAGGCTCGAAAGCCTGGGCCCGCAGACGCTCAAGATCAGATTTAAGCATCAGCTTTTTATTTGGAATTAAGTTTCAATTTTCAAGAGTTGCAAAACTGCAAATAGTCCAAGGAGCACTCTTGTATCCTTTGCCCAGATTTGTTCTGCGTGTAAGTTTTTTTTCTGACCCATTCAAGATTGTTACCTGTATCATGGTTCTTTGACCCTGAACGTTTCCACATTTGTGTTTTTAATGACATTGACGCTGTTGAAGGATGTGGTGTCTCTGCTGTTCCCTCTCAGGTTAACGCCTGGAGGCAAATTTAAAGTCAGAATCTTCTTTGTGGAACGCCCTCTCTTAGAGCCTTCTTCTGTTTCTCTTTGCTTCTGCAGGATCTGGGCAAATGCCGTCACTCCAGGAGGCGGATCTTTTCCAACATGGGCTCTGGAAAAAATGTCTTTCTTCTCAGCTGTGCTTGTGAGACCTGAATCAGCCTCCTGGCTTCTGGCAGGAAGGCCCGACTTCAGGAGGGAGCGATGCTGGCAGACCCCACTCTTCCCAAGCGCCGTTTTCTCTGGACTTCCTGCCAGGGCTGCACTTAAAAGTCCTCCCCAAGGAGCAGATCTGGGCTGAGAACAGTCTACCTTTTACCTCCTTGGCGGTGTTGCTGCAGAGTTTTTAAAACACTCCAATGTGTATTAAGCCACAAGCAGCAGGGGCTTGGTGGGAGCACTGCAGAGGCTCCGCCCCACTTGGAGTGCAGCTGAAATGCTTGCGTCCCAGGAAGAGGGGACACTGGTTGCACTTCCCGGCCATGGGCTACTGGGAATGACCCGGCACCTGAGTGTCACTGGGGGAAGGGTTGTGGCGAGCTGGGCCACTGGGACCTTGGGCAGCCTTCTCTGCATGGTCCTTGCCGGTCCCAGGAAAGAAAAAAGACATCTTTTTTTTAAACTTTATTTATGTATTTATTTTATACTATCATGTTTTTTTAAATTGAAGTACAGAAGACGTACAATATTATATGTTACAAGTGTATAATATAGTGATTCACAATTTTTAAAGGTTATACACCATTTATAGTTATTATAAAAAATTGCCTATATTCCCTGTGATGTAGAATACATCCTTGTTGCTTATTTTATACCTGATAGTTTGCACCTCTTAATCCTCCACCTCCATCCTGCCCTCCCCCTTCCCTCTCCCCAGTGGTAACCACTAGTAAAAGACATCTTTTTTGATGCTTTAAAGTGTCTACTGAAAAGCAGCCTGGGGAGGTGGGAGGAGGGCTGGTGTTTGAGTCTTGGGTTCAAATCTTGGTTCTATGTCAGATTAATGTGGGGTTTTAATCGCTCCTGAGCCTCTTCTGTGTTCAGAGTTTGTAGCGATGACAGAAGAGAGAATGTGTGTAATGGGCGTTGTGTTTGCACACAGCTGGTGCCTCCAAAGTGCAGTGTCCTTTCTTCCCCGCTGCCTCCCTCCTGACTGCCTTTTCTGCTCCCTCCCCCAGCGCGGAGCCGGGGAGGGACCTAGCAGAAGGTGCAGGTGCTGGACGTGCCACTGTGACCCAGGCTTGTGTGGGCTCAGGCATCTGCAAATGCTGACTGCCCTGGCATTTTGGGGGGCATTGTTTGAGGGGTACCCCGGATTCCTTTGGATCTGGTGTAGTGAGATGCACGGAAACGGAAATGATGGCTGTCCTGAAGAAGAAATTTATCACGCACACAGTTTTCTAGGAACAGTCGGCGTGGCGTAGCACCCTCCCACCCCGCCACTTGCTGGGCCGCACGGGAAGCACCGGGGTCCATCAGGAGGCAGAGGGAGCGATCCGAGATGTGAGCACGAGCCTTCACTGCGGTTTCCAGAGAAGGAGTGACTGAAGCAGGGTCAGCAGGCTTGAGATGCGCTGATTTTAATACTTTCAGGGCCCCGGGGCACGGGGGCTGTCTCTGGCTGTCTGGTGCCTGTCCTCGGGTGAGCAGGGCAGGTGGTGAGTGGGTCTGAGTGTACGAGCCTAATAGAGGGGGTGAGTGGGGGTGGGGTGGGGGTGGGGTCTGGATTGGCTGGTCTGTGTATGAAAAGCATTCTTGGTGCCACGGAATTCTTTCCTATCTGCAGGAATTGGCTAATCCTGGAAGGGGCCTTCCCTCTGGGGTCAGCAAGGCCCCAGATGTCAGAGCATCAGGAAACGGACAATATATGACCTGGTCAGTACAGACACTTTCCATCCCCAGGAAGGAGGAAGGTCAGACTGAAGATCCCACTCAACCAGGCTGTGCTCCGGTCCCTCAAGGCCATGGCTTGTGTTTGTGATCTTCTAGAATGCACACTTCCCTGCACAGAAAAAAACTTCCAGGGCCGCTGCAGAAAGGCTGGACTTTTCACTAGAGCAGAGACGCTTCCAGCATTGCCCAGACCTTGACGGGCAGCGCGGTGCTCACGGACGCCTTGTCGAGAGCCTCCCTCTCATTCCTTTTCTTGTTCAGCTGTCAGCCAGGCGGGTCACCGGGGGTGCCAGCCTGGGGCGGGCTGGCGATGCCCAGGAAGTGGCGACCACCCCAGTCCAGAAGAGGGGGGCCTGCTGACTGACTGTGCCTCATGGCGTCTCACCCGAGTTCCTCGTCTTTCCAGTGGCAAGTTGGGAAGGGACGGAAACGTTGTCCAGACCCTAAAATGTGAAAGTTCAGAATTTACTGAGTTTTGTTTGCAACTGGTCACCAGCTCCAGCGCTGGGCAGTAGAGTCAAGTGACCTTGCGTATTAGTCCCTGTGTGTGCACACATGTGTGTGTGTATGTGTGTGTGCATGTGTGCATGAGGGCTGTGCAGTGGTTAGACCTGTGTGGGTTCTAAGGATGAGGGTGCAGGTCAATGAGCAAGGTTACCCCTGAGCCACTGTGAGGGCACGTCTGTGGTGGAGAAGCCAGACCCCTCTTGTGCTTCTCCCTGGAGGGGAGGGGCTGCTGATTGGGCGTGGTGCCGCCTGATGTGCTGGGAGGGGCCCCTGGCTGCTTGGATTGGTGAAATTGTGGAGGGGTGTTAACTCTCAGACAGGAGACTGCAGCCAAAATTAGTTATGGCCCTTCATCCAGCCTTGAAGTTTCCCCAGAGAATGTGCAATGCCTCCTTCCCCCCTGCCCCCCTCCCCTCCCCTCCCCTTTCCTTCCCTGCTTCCCTCCCTCCCTTCCACACATGCTGAGAACCAGTCACTGTGTCTTAGGCGCGGGGCACCAAATGATGAACGCACAGAGGCCTGGTGCCTGCCCGGGGGGAGCTATGGTCTGGACCAGGGCTTCTCAGGCTGGGCGTGTTTCCCCTTTGAGTGTTTGTGGTGGGGACATCCCGTGCACTGGGAGGTGTTTGGCAGCTCCAGCCGCTCCCTGGTAGAAGCCAGGAGCACCTCCCTTCTCTCCGCGGTTTTGACAATGAAGAAACATCTCCAGGCCTCATGCCTGGGTGGCACGGTCACCTTGGTTGGGAACCACTGATCCGGTGGGAGGGACAGACAACTGAGTGGGCCCGGGCACCCAGGGCCTCCATGGGGTCTGTTCAGGGTGACCTCCTGCTGACAGCCAGGCAGGCGGAGCTGGCGGATGGTGCTTAGGACATGCTTGTCAAGAAAGTGATTGAACACAGGTCCCCCAATAAAAGCCCAGCCCGAGGGAGGACCTGTCTTAGTCACATGGGGGTACTGTCATGGAAGCTCTTAATTGGCAAAAGGTAGATGGAGGTGAATAAGATAAAGAACAAGATGACCTTCCCTGGAATTCTATTTCAACCTTTCCTTCACCTTGAAATAACTGCGCCATGGGGGAGTGAGCTCATTTGGTAGCAGACCTATTATCTGAATTTTGTCTACTTTTCCAGTAAACCTCGAATTCCCTCTGTATTTCTCTGGCCCCTTGAAGGGGAGGCAAAGGAGACTGTGCAAATGGGTTTCTTTGTGTCTGATCCAGGGGCCAGCCTCAGCTTCTGCCAAGTGTTTGGCTGTGCCTGGACTTGGCAAAGGCTTAGACATCTGCTGCCTGTGATGTCCTACAGAAGAGTACCATCTGACTCAGGAATCCCTCCCAGGGGATGCTGTCAGCAGCCCCTGCACGTTCCTCCCCGTGTCCAGCTGGGTTTCTTTCTCTCTGCTCAGCTCCAAAGTGTTGATGGGTCAATCAATGCTGTGTTCGCAATTTTATCTCAGCTGGGAATTCTCATGGGCACCTGTGTGCCTGTGTGCATGCGTGCATGTGAGCTAGCTCCGTGGTCAACACATCTCCCTTTGAAGAGCTACAGGATGCTGCAGGGAAGGATTTTCTGTTGCGCACTTGACTGTTGAAAGAGGCCAGGGCTGCTTCAAGTTCCTCAAATGCTCAAGGATAATTACAAGCCTCTTAGAAAGCAAGACACAAACGTGGCAACTTTTTAGTGTCACGAGGCAGGCGTTGGCCATGGCAATCATTGAGGTGACAAGTCTGGAAACCCTTTTAAGGGAGATCATTTTAGAAGATGCCACTTTTGAGAAGATATTCTTTAGAAGGAAGACTGTTCTAAAAACCAAGTGTAACAATGGTGATGACGTCTAGGAGGAGAATGACAGATCCACACAATTTCCATTTCCAAAGGCTTTGTGGTCCCTTTCAGTCATGCAGGGTCCAAACCTTGGAATAATCTTTTTGGTCTTTCTTTTCTACACCTCTCATCATCAGCCAGTTACCAAGACCGATCATGTTTCCATCTTTCATCCGTCACAGTGTCCCTGTCTTCTCTGTTTCCACCACCCCTGTCCAGCCCTTCCCATGTAGTCCCTAAACTTTGGCAAGGGCTCTCTAACTGGTCCCCTTCCTCCCCTCATTTTACCATTCATCTTCCAACTATTTCCTGAGTATCCAGTGTATTTGTTATCTATTGCTGTGTAACAACAATACGTTGGCTAACATGTATTGGCTAAAAAAACAATAAACACTTATTATCTCACACAGTTTCTGAGCTTCAGGAATCTGGGAGCATTTTGGCTGGATGTTTCTGGCCCCGTGCCCCTTGTGAGGTGGCAGCCAAGAATATTGGCTGGAGTCACAGTCATCTGAAGGCTTGACCGGGGCTGGAGGTCCCACCTCCAAGATGGCGCACTCACATGGCTGTTGGCAGGAGGCCTCAGTTTCTCACTGTGGTGCTGCTCGAGTGTCCTCTTGATGTGGTTGTTGGCTTCCCCCGGAGCATATGGCCCAAGAGAGAGAGCCGGGGATGTGGGGGTATAATGCCTTTTAAGGCCTAGTCTTGGAGGTCTGATACCATTTCTTCCTCTAAATTCTATTTATTAAAAGCCATCCCTCACATTAGGGGGTGGGGATTAGATTCCACCTTTGAAGAGAGCAGTTTTGGGGCATCTGTGGTCATAAGTTAACATCAGCACATTTCTTACTTAAACGTTCCTCTCTGTCTTTTCAAGGCACTTGCACGTTGGTTCACCCCAGCATAAGTCATCCAGTCCTGCTGGATCTTTGCTTCAAAATCTTCAGGGACTACCCCTTGCCTATGGGATTCAGCACAAAGTGCCACCGGCCCTGCCCCCAGCCTTCCAGGTCCCAATCGCAACTTCTTCTTAAGAACATTCTGCTTCCTGCCTCACCTGGATGACTTGCTCTTTCGTGGACACATCCTGGCTTCCCCATCCTTCTGTCTCCACTGGTTCCCATCATTCTCTGAACCCTTGCCTCTCCTTTACCCCTATTTTCAGTCCCCAAGCCTGGCGAACTTTCTTTCTCAATTTATTTCAGAAATGGTTCCCTACTTCTCTCTCTCCTCTCCAACCCCAGGCCAGAGGCCTGGCCTCGCCCCAGGACTCCTACAGGAGCCTTCTCTCTGGATTCTTTCTCCATCTTTGTCGATTCCCTCATCAATTTCTTGAGATACAGTTGCCCGTGATCCGTCTGAAGTGCACACCTGATCACGTTCCCGCTTTGCTTAAAACCCCTGCCTGCCTTTCCACCGAGGTTCTGCATGAGGCTGGGCACAGCCCCCCGCCTGGCCCTGGGCTCTTCCCGCTTCACGTCTTGTTCTCAGGGCCCCACAGCCTTGCCGGCGTCACCGCGCCAGGCCCTCCCTCACCTTGGCGTCCTGCTCTTGTTTCCCTTTAGCAGGTGGGAGGAGGGACAGAGGAAGGAGGCGGCATGATGGGGGCCTCTGTGAATGTAAGCCCCAAGAGCCCGAAGACTTTTGGGGAGCCCTGAACTTGCCAGCAGGCACGGAATGCGGATCCCAGCCAATTTTATGTGGGCCTCCGAGGACGTATATATTCTGAATCTACATATAGATTCTGAAACCGAGGTGCTCATTAAACTCCCTAATGACCTTGACCTGGAAAGCAAAGGCCTTTCCTGACTCTTGCTGCTACTGAGAACTCACAGCCCTATCTGGCAGAGTAATGTGCCCAGAGGAATTTCTGCTTCTTTGTGCATTTAAAACTCACTTCCAAATTAGGGGAAGAAGCACTTTGTCACCCCTGTGCAAGAACCCAAACCCTCTGAGGCTTTCCGTCTGTTCTGCCCAACACAGGCGGTATTGTGACATGATGTGCATGCTCGTTAGAAAGGATACAGTTGATTTTTAAAGAGAACAGTGAGGAAATCCGGAGCTCCCCATCCTTTGCTAAACACAAAATCGCAGCCTTTTTAAAACTGAAGTGTAGTTGTGGAGGTTTTGTCTTCTGTTTGTCTTTAAGAGTCTTCCACTCTTTGCACCCCTAGTGCCATCCCACTAAATCCGTATCCTGAGGATCAGTGTCATTGTCACCAGCCAAGATCCTTCTGTTTCTGAAGGCTGCAGCATCAGTGGCTTCTATAGTCCATCCTCTTCCCCCAGCAGGTGCTCAGCCCCTTTCTGTCCTCCTGCCCTTGTGAAAGGCATCATTTCGCACATCCCTTGCCAAGAAGGCTAGGCAGCCCCTTCTAAAGAGTCATGGTGTAGAAACTTACCGCTTTGGGGGCATAAATAGATTTTTCCAAAGTTTGGCCTGTCACTTGCTCTTAATGGCATGGGGGTGGCTGCAGACCTTTCTAGCAGGAAAAATGAACCGAACCCTCTGGTTATGTGCTCCTGAGATGGCTGGGGTAATTTGAGCAGAAACGGCTTAGCAGCTCTGGGGAAAAAATGTAATTCTTGTGTATGAAAAGTGTGAACCAGAGTTGCCATGTTCGCTTCTTGTTTTTAAACCCCCCACAGGCCAAGTCACAGATCTGGGTCAGAGGGGCTATTGATTACCTGTCAGGGCCCGAGGTGTGGGTGATCAATAACACGGACCTACAGGAAAGGGGGCCTTGAATGCAGAAACCCTGTCACATTGACCCGCTGTGTCTTCTGGTCTCTAAGTGCTTTGCAGGGAAGCAAAACTCTCCAAACCAGAGCCATGAAGCACACCCACAGTCCTGACCACATTCCTTAGAGCCCAGGCTTTGGAAATGCTGCTTCTGCTTGAACCAAAGGTAGTTTCTTTGCCAGGTCCCTCAGCCCTTGAACAGCCATGGGGTTTGTAGGGAGGTAGGGGAGAGACAAGCGTTGCAACAGGACGGTTCCCAAGGAAGAGAGATGCACAGTGATTTTGTCCGGAGGTCCCTAGGACCACAACCTTGATCTTTTATTAATGTTCAGTTGGGTGCATAGAACAAAACAGTTTGAAGAAGGCTTGCAAATCCATAAGACTGATGAAGGGTCCTGCGATGGAAGAGGCTGGATCGGCTCATGACACCCCCTGCATTGGTGACTTTCTGTCTGGAGAGAGGTGTCCCCCAAGGCAGATGCCAGCTGCTTATCATGTGTCCCTAGGAAGGTCTGGACCAGCGCTTGTGTTGAGAGGAGCCAATGCCATAGCTGCTGCAGCGGCTCTTAGGGCTGCCTCCCCAGCATTCAGTCCCTCTCCCTCCTTCCTAAGGGACCCCCTCCCTCCCCAGGGGAGCAGGTGAGGGAGGCAGGAAGTATGACGGGGATCAGCAGGTAGCTGTCCCCTGAGCCCTGGTGGCTGAGCTGAGTCGAGGTGTGATCAAAGGACCTCTGCTGGCCAATAGAGGAAGAGTTCCAGAGTCCGAGCAGAGTCTCCAGCGGACGCGGCAGGGTGTGGGAGCCCCGCTGTGAGTGCAGTTTGGGGCCCAGAGCGTGAAACAGAGCATTTCCGTGGGTCCAACCCATCACTTCCTTTGCCTGGCCCCGCCGCTGTCCCTCCTCCACTGCCCTGGCCCCTTCCCTGCCTGGAACAGCTGTTTCCTTCCCAGCCTGGGTCCACCTGAGTAGAAAGAAACAAGAGAACTATGACTAATTATAAAATCATTATATGATTAAACTCAATTAACTTCAAATAACCCTTGAAATTTGCTTAATGTCAGCCCTTGGCCCCGCGTGAACTGCTAAATATTGCTCTCCTCTGAAATTCTGAGAAGAGCTGGTTTCACTCTGGTCCCTGGTGCTCGGTGGGGCCCACGTGTCTCAGAGGGCGGGGCCAGAAATGGTGCTGGGGCTGGGGTTCCTGGAGCAACTGGTGGGGAGGTTTTAGGAGACAGAAGAGGGGAAATTTCGGGGATCGATGACTCTGCTGGGGATTAGACCATGAACTGCTGGCTGGGGGCGGGGGTGCCTTTCCCCTGGGATCTGACACATTTGCTCAAACCTTTGACTTTGGACTTGGTGCCTGATACGGGCTGAATTGTGTCCCCCTGCCCCCGCTTCACATGTTGGTGTCCTGACACTGGTACCTCAGAACATGAATCACTGAATTTGTAGATAGGGTCTTTTAAAAGGTAATTAAGTTAAAATGAGGTCATTAGGGTGGGTTCCAGTCCAACTAGACTGGTGTCCTTATCAGAGGAGATTGGGAGGCAGACATATGCAGGAGGAAGACCATGGGAGGATATGCAAGAAGGCAGCCATCTGCAAGCCAAGGAGAGAGGCCTCAGGAGAGACCAGCCCTGCCGACACCTTGGTCTTGGACTTCCAGCCCCCAGAACTGTGGTTTAAGCCCCCGATCTGTGGTTCTTTGTTATAGCAGCTCGAGCAGACAGATACAGCGCCCTGTGCTCTCTGCTGGATTTGGGCCAATTGTCTCCCATCCGACACTGTTTTTGGGGCCGCCAAATCATCTCACTGGATGAGGCACCCCGTTAACCTTAAAGAAGGTAAGACTGGAGCCCTGAAGGCAGAGGTGGGAGGCAAGCACCCTTCAGATTAATTATGAGTCGAAAGATGAAGAGTCAGGAAAGCGATTTAGTGCCTTTCAGGAAGGAAACCAGCAGCCACCTGGAATTTCAGTGCTGACCAAGCGTTAGAAGAAACAGGTAAGAAGACATACAAATGGCCGATAAGAATATGGAAAGGTGCTCAACATCACTAATTATTGGAGAAATGCACATCCAAACCACAATGAGATGGCACCTCACACCTGTTAGGAGGGCTGTTTTTCACAAAGGCAGGAGAGAACAAATGTCAGAGAGGATGTGGAGAAAAGGGAACCCTTGTGCACTGTTGGTGGGAATGGAAATTGGTGCAGCCATCCTGGAAAACAGTATGGAGGTTCCTCAAAAAATTAAAAATAGAACTACCCTATGATCCAGCCATCCCAGTCCTGGGTGTAGATCCAAAGGAAATGAAATCACCATGTCAGAGAGATATCTGCACTCCCTTGTTCACTGAAGAATTATTTATGACAGCCAAGGCATGAAACAAACCAAGTGTCCACTGATGGGTAAATGGATGAAGAAATTGTGAGATATGTACATGTATCACACACTGGAAAATATTTCAGCCTTAGACAAGGGGTTCCTTCCATTTGCAAGAATATGGGTAAAACTGGAGGGCATTCTGCTGAGTGAAATGAGCCAGACGCAGAAAGAAAAACACTGCAGGATTTCACTTACAGGTGGAATCTAAAAAAAGTGGAATTCACAGAAGCAGAGAGTAGAGCGGTGGTTCCCAGGGGGCGGGGAGGTGGGGGTGGGGTGGGGAGATATCGGTCAAAGGGTATAAAGCTTCAGTTATGTAGGATGAATAATTTCGAGAGAACAACAAGAAAATAGTAATTATGGGAGGAGATGGATAGGTTAATTAGCTTGACTGTAGTAATCATTTCACTGTGTATATGTGAATCCAAACGTGAGGTTGGACACCTTAAATATATACAGGTTTTAACTTAAAACAAAACCAAAAGAAATGGGTAAGAACTGGCTAAACGTTCTGGTTTCCTCACCTGTAAGATGGGAATAAGCATATACCTCACAGGGTCACGAGACTTTACTGAATTAATCGCACTTGGAACTGCCCGGCAGGGAGAGAACACTGAGTGTGAGCGACTGAATTAGTTTCCTTAGCTGTGTAATCAGTGAGCACATGCGCAGTGGATTCACGTGGTGCGCTGCACTCATTCACGGTTCTGATGGTCGGAAGACCCGGCCCGTCACAGCGGGGCTCTCTGCTCAGGGTCTGACGGGTTGAACCAGGGTGCTGGCCAGGCTGAGTTCCTCTCTGATGGAGGCTTTTCCAAATTCACTTACGGATTTTTTTTTTTTTTTTGAACACGCATGACTGGGGGATGTGATTAAAATGCAACTCGATTTTCTCCGCATTTCCTGCTGTGCCTGGACCTCAAGGCCTCACTGGCCACTCTGAAGTGACAGAAGGTCAAGTAGTGTCTACAGCGAACAGTTTCCATCTGGCAACAAAGGTGCTCGGTCTTGAGTAACATTCAATATTCTGAATCTGATTCAAATGAAAACGTCTCCCCTCCCTGCACCAAGGCCAGCTGCCTGCCCTGTGGGAGGGCACAGGGCCACCCCACTTGCCTTCCCTGCTGCTGCTCCCCGAGCTTGCTAGTTTTGACTTCTGACCCCTGGAGACTGGAGGTTGGAGAGAGAGAGAGAATGGGGAGGAGGTAAGAACAGTTATTTGGTGTTTTCATCAGCATGGACTGGGGGGCTTGCACATCAGAAACCTGTTGTCTCACAGTTCTGGAGGCTAGAAGTCCAAGGTCAAGGTGTCAGCAGGGTCTGTTTCTGCTGAGAGCTCTCTTCCTGATGTGCAGAAGGCTGCTTTCTCACCGTGTTCTCACCTGGCGGAGAGAGAGAGGAAGCCAGCCCTCCAGTGTGTCTTCTTATAAGGGCACTAATCCCACCATGGGGGCTCAACCCTCATGACCTCATCTAAACCTGATTACCTCCCAAAGGCCCGTCTCCATCACACTGGGGCGGGTCTTCTATGTATAGGTTTAGAGGGCGCAGTTCATTCCAGCCCTTGACTAATGTCACTGGGAGATCCTATTTGTTCTCTGGGCCCAGCCTGCCCTCAGAGTTTCCCCTCCATCATGCAGATGTGGGTCTTTCAGAGGATACGTCCTCATGCAGAGGTGATGCTTAACTTCAGTGGCCAGCTCTTGCCCTGTCCTCAGGCCCGTCTCTCCAACTCTCCCTGCACAGACCTCTTTGTGGTCTGATCCCTTTAAAAATATTTCCAGGACAAGCTCCCACCTGTGGATTCCTCTCTGAGTCCTGGACTCACCTGTGGAGGGAGGACTCTCTGCCTCAGCCCCAGTCTCTTCCCTTCTGATCCCCCAGGTGTGGGCAGACTCAGCCCACCATGTCCCCCGCTCTAGGGCTGCTGCCCAGCTCACCAGGTGTGTCTGCCTGAAGCCCCACTTGGAGAGAGAGTCAGGCCAGCTGAAGCCTAGGATCCAGTCCCATTTCGCTAGGGCTGGACAGTGGCTCACCGCTCTGGCCGCACAGGCTGCACGTGACCTTGCCCATCTCCACGTCCACCTCCTCCTCTGCCCCAAGCCTGAGTGCACAGGGTCTTCCTGCTGCTGCCTTGACTGCCTCTGCCTGCTCTGTCTTGGGGTGCAGCTTCTTATAAAGCCTGCTACTGGTTTCTGCCAGACCTCAGAAGGGTTCATTTCATAGCCAGGATCAGAATTTTGCCCTATTGAGTCCAGCCGTGGCCAGGGTGACAAGACCACCAGCCCAAATGTGGCCACGGAAGAAGCCACGGGCTGGACAGGAGCTGGGCAGGCCCTCTGGAACAGCATCCTGCATCCCGGGGCTGGCTGGTGTATCTCTACACAGGCGCTGGTGTCCAGCCCATCGCTGTGCATGGAGTAGGCACCCAGTTCACGGGTGAGAAGGCACATCCTTTTTTGAGAAAGGCATCAGGCTTGCTTTCTTTCCTACAACCCCACAGCACCTTGCAGCATGTTTTATACGACAGAGTGCTTAATAAATATTTTTGACCGATTCACTGGGTAAAAGGTAGTCCAGACATGCCTTCTGCAAACGTCCAATCAGCCCATTATTCCTGTTTGCCGTCAATTGTGGTGGATGGGCCTTTTGGCATTCATCCCGAAAGGGCAGTAAACAAAGACGGCTGTATAATTTTATTGTCTCTCACCCTCCGTCAGAGCGGGCATCCTCACCTCCGTCCGCAGCTCCGCCTCGTTGCGTCTGGGTTCACCCTTAGTACAGCTGCTGGACCCGGCTAATAGCCCCTGGATCTTCATTGTAAACAATAATGTTTGTTTCCAGAATAATTGAATTCGGCGGGGACGCAGAGGGTATAGAACACTTTATAACCCTCGCTGTGAAAAGGGGAAAGCAGGAATCCGCTTGATGGCATTTAGTCCAGGGAACACAATTTATCAGAGCTGCCTTCATCGACTTCCGTTTTAGTGATTCGGTGGCGCTGGCGGAAAATAGCCTCGCATAAAACGCGAGGACTTCCTCTGGCAAAGCCTGTCGGTTTAATTCAGATGTTAAATATTTTCAGGAGGGTCAAAGGCTCAAAGCCCCGTCTGTTTTGTCCTTTGAGTGAAACTAACTAAAATGAAAGAGAGAGAATCAGAAGGCCCAACCTGGGAACCACTTCCACTTGGAAGGGTCATAGGTCCCAATTTCACAGGAAACTAATGTTCCAGCTCTGGGGCTCTGAGAAAAAGAGTTTGAAAAGTGGCTAATTTCATTATGTAAGAGGCAGCTTAGAAAAATGCTTGTTCCTGGAAAAGAGATGCTTCATTTAAGGCTGATGAAGTTGGAACTTTTTATCAGTTTGCAGTTTTCCCGACCTACACAGGTGGATGTTCCGGCCAAGGAACCACGCGGGGCAACGTTTCCGTGGCGCTGGGTGGGTGGACTTCGGTTGGCTCCCAGGTCTCCGGGAGCAAATCCATAGGTTCCTGGGGAGATCTCTGGCCTCTGGGGGCTCCTGTTTGTATTGTGAATTTTGTGCCCAGAAGGTCCTTTATTTCCTCTTTGGCACTCCTTGCCAATTGTGTGATCCCTCATGCTAAGACCCCTGAAGGGATGGTTTCCCAGGAACCAGCAGCAGGTCCTTTCCACAAAACATGCCTTTAACACATGAAGAGGGAAGTCTTCATCACCTCCATGGGCCAGCATGCCTTAATTACTAACCCAAACACCGCTTAAATCTCACATGGGTAAGATTCAGGTCATTATACTTCTGTGTTCAACTTTCCTTATTGACTAGTTCTAGTCAGTCCAGAGGTAACTGGAAAGAAATCTATAATATGGAACTCTGTATTAACTCGATTAAACATAAACATTAACCAGTTTTAGTGTAAACATTGTCTTAAAATAAACGATGCCATTAGGATAAGATTTAAATAATTATCTTCTTTATTTACTAGCTACGGTCATGGAAAAAATGAGAAAGAAATAGGTAAACTGAAGTTGGAACATAACCTTTAAGCAAAACAGAACAGAACCACACATACAAACTTATGTTTTGTAAATAGAAAGTGACAAGGTTTTAAAACAGAATTGGGGAATGATCCTCCACTCCCCAGGACTCTGGATTTGCGGTGTTGCCTATGAAGATTTTGAATGTTTCAATTATAGAGAAATACTCTGATTTGTAGTCCAGATTAGGTTTAAGGACTTGGTACCTAAGAATCTTAGTGCATAAAATAAGGTCTACGCCGGGCTTCTCCAGAGAAATGGTAGTCAGTTTCCGTAATGGCTGTCTCTCAGAATTCCTTTTATTTTTCACTTATGGTACGTATATTGGCAAAAGTTTAACCCTAGGGTGACCATATGGTTTGTTGTTCTAGCCTGGCCACTTCTGAGCGTGAAAGGGGAAGCTATTAATAATTAACTGGGGACATCAGACTTCAACTGGGATGGTCCAGAGTGGTTTCTCAGAAAACTAGACACCAGTGTAATCATGGCCTCTTCTTTCTTTGTCTCATCCTGATGTCTCCTTCTATGGTGGTATTTCTATGAGTCTAAAATGTGTAAAGCAGTAGTGCTAAGTCCCCTGAAAGAAGAGTTTGGAAGGTGGGAAATCTCTGTAGTTAAAGGGGCAGATGCTGGCATCACCCCACTAGCTCTGTGACCTAAAGTAACTTATTTCACCTCATGTGCCTCAGTTTTCCTCATCTGTAAAATAGGGGTGCTTATGAGGGTTAAAGAACCTAATAAAGCATTTACTGGTGCTTCATTGCCTGCAGTGAGCACTCAATCACTGTAGCTATTATGGTATTATTTATTATTAAAAGCTTTAAGATGATGGATCTGAACAACCTCAAAAACAACAAAAACCAGGAGTCTGACTTCCCCCAAAGATTTTGCTTTGCAAGGGCCAGGTAGGATTGGAAGGAAATACATTGAGAAGATTTTGTCCTTCTTTATTAAGTATTAAAACGGTTTTTCTCTGGGAAGAAGCACTTTGGAGGGTGAGTCTAGGAAAGACCTTGACTTCTGAATTATTTCAGATTGGAGCAGGCCTGGTCTGTGCTCTTCCTGGTGACAGCTATGTGTCCAGGAAAGATACTGTGGTTTGTGTGCCCCTGAACGGTTGATGAAGCCCATTCGCCTTCCTTTCTTGAATCCTTACTTGAGCCATGTGAGGAAGTGACATGGACCCATTTTCCAGATGAGGACATCGAGGCTCACTTTGTAAACAGAGGAAGCCAAGGGCAGGGCTAAGACTGGTGCCAGATCTTATGACATGAAGCTGGGTTTCTTTCTGTTATGTTGCTCACCTACCTTCTTTGAGGTTTAGCACACAGAGCAGCCACAATGGCACGCCACATCACAGCAGCGAAACTTGGGTATGTGGAATGAGCATGGGATCCAGGGACACATGTCACCAGCAGTGTCACCCTGGGGTGCCCCACCAGCAACCAACAAGGCCCCCATCCCACAGATGCTCAGCTGATACTTTTTATTGAAACCATTCTTAGATACTCTGTGTTGTTCAAATGTAACAAATCAGAATGATACACAAACATAGTGATTTCCAAGGTATCTGAGGTGATTTCTTTTTAAAAGAAGAACAACTTTATTTCATTTGGTGTTTCCATGGCATCACTCTCTCCTCCCATACAGATGTCCAGCACACATATGGAATCACACATTAATGCAACAGACACACGACACTTCAGCTGGCTTGTCTGGAAACTAATATGGGGTCTGTGTGTGTGTGTGTGTGCGTGCGCGCATGTGCACGTGCACACATGCCCACTGGCATGGGGGTGGAGGGTGATTAAAAATCATGTAAGGACCTCCAGATGTCTATTTGGATGTGAATGGCTTGCCCACACTTATGTTAATTTAACGCTGCGATGCTCGCTCTGCAGTGTACATGTTGCTGCCCGGCATCTTTGTTTCTCAGCCACTTGGTTTCAGACTTGGAAAAGCTGCATGTGATGTTGAAAGCTAAGTTCACACCAGGCTGGGTATTTTAAAACCCAGCATCTGATGCCTGAAGTGTTAAAAAAAAAAAAAAACCCACATCTTTTAAAACCTTTCTGTGCGTACCAAAAGCTGGGAAAGTTTTTCTTAACGTACCAGGGAACAGAAAGCATTGACAGAAGATGCTGTCAGGGTGAGTATGTTGTCAGGGTGAGCATATTTGATGGTCCAGGAAGCACTTAGGAACGATCTCTGATATTTCAGCCATAAAACTGTTTTGTTAAGTATTGGTTTGGTAGAACAAAGGTCTAAATATTCAATGACAGGAGTAGTCTTCTGAAGAAGATTACTCAAATTCAAGAAATAAAAACAGGTTTATCTAAATTTTTTTAAAAAGATATGGTCACACATATAGATTCTGAGGCATACAAAAATAAATACAAGGAGCAGTTGAAGAAATTAAGGCTACAGGTAGTAAAAACCAGCACAGTTATGAAGATGGAGGGCAGGTTATTTCACTGGAATGATGACTACACCCTCCAGCTCATTTGCACCTTCTGCAGGGCTGCCCAGGACCTTCTCAAAGCCACACCCAGATTGGAGGCTCTTCCTTTGCAGTTCTCCTTCCTTCCTTCCAGCTGTCAGACCTGCAGGGCAAACAGAAGGCTCCCCATCCTGCTCCTGCTCCCTCTTCCCTTTACAAATCTCTTGCACATCGAACTTCCTGGGAGAGCCAATTGACACATGCTCGTCGGTCACCTGCCTGTGATTTCCAGTTTCTCACCAGCTCCCACGTGACCTTGTGGCCGCTGGTTCCTGGACCACGCGTGGAGTGTAGTGAGTACTCATTTGCCACCTGGGTGGCACATTGTATCACAAGTTTTATATTATGTATATATTCCCTACTGGAGTGTAGGCATCAGGGGGAAAAGGACTCCTGTCTGGTTCATTTTTGCTCCCCTCCAAGTGTCCTCCATAGCATAGTGCCTTTCCCACAGATAAAACTGCCAGCTAAAAGGGGACAGTTTATTAAAGGAAGTTGGAGGAATAGTTCTTTGCTCAAAATAACTCATGGGAAATGCATTCTGTGTTAGCAAAAGTCAAGCCTGGTTCCATAATGGGCTTCAATGCTAAAGATGATTTTTTAAAGTTAGAGTAACTCAGAAAATAAATGATGGAAACTCAGAATTCTAAATCCCAGGGTCCCCAGCTGAGTGGGAGCATTATTCACAGTATCGGATGAAGCCTTGTTTTGAGGCTGCGGTGTAGCAGATGCGGGGAAGCTCACAGGCATCTTCCCCAGTCCTCGGATTTCCAGGGTCCAGCCACCATCTACCACTAGACAGTGTAAGGGAGGGGTGCCATGTGCCAAGATCCGTGGCCTCCTTACTGTCTCTCATTGCTTTAGAACAGAAGTTGGCAAACTTTGTTGATGAAGGACCAGACAGTAAATATTTTAGGTTTTGAGGGCCGAAAGGTCTCTGTTACAACTTCTCAACTCTGCCATTTAATAAACAATAGCCATAGACAATAAATGAATGAGCATGGCTGTGTGCCAATAAAACTTTATTTACAAAACCAAGTGGTGGGCTGGATTTGGCCCACAGGCAGTAGTTTGCTGACTGCTGCTCAAAAACTGTTTGCAAAGATAGAGGAAGCATATAGGGAACAGATTCTTGAAGGTTTCTTCCAAGAAGGGCACCTTCCTATTGTTCTCTCATTTAATACTCAAGGAGGGAGGTGGCCTCACCCCATTTGGTAGATGAGGACACTGACGCCCCAGAGCATCAGCCAGGTTGCCCATGGCAACAGAGCAAGTAGGAAATGCAGGGGGAATCTGAGTCCAGATCTACTGAGTCAGAATCCAAGGTTCTTTTTACATGATGATTTCCTTGGTCTGGCCTTCGAGCTCGGGCTACTAGCTCAAAATGCCACTGTGCAGCATGGGGTCACCCACCCAGCTCTCCTGGAATGGAAACCTGTCCTATGCAAACATAAACTGATTCTTACTCAACTCTTCTCTTGCCGATAGGCACGGGTAGATGACAGCCCGCTACCTTGAAATGGGTAGAAACGGGCAGGCTTTTCTACAACAGGCCTTTGTGCACAAGCCGGGGAATACCAACAGAAAAAAAAAAATAATAACCTTATCGCAAATTAAAAGAACAATCTTTAGAAAATAGCTGAAATGTAAGGTTAATTGGAGCCAGAAATGTCAAATTAATGCAGCAATGCACCGGGGAGCCTGCCCTGGCCTTTGTGCACAGAATCAGCGCACACGACGAAGGAGAGCAGGGAACGACATAATAGGATTTTAGGGAGTCCCCTGTCATATTAAACAGGCTTGGCAATTAATTTCTTGCTGCAATGTTATTTTCATTGGCCTATATTTTCTTTGACCTCTGACATTTTTCAAGCTACCAGTGCGGGGCAAGTGGGATGAGGATTGAAATTCTACAAACCCACAAAAGTGTTTTGACTTAAAGTCGGTAGAAATGTGATAAAACTGCAGCGGGGCAGGTGGGTCGTCAGAGCACTCTTGGGGTGAGTTGGGGTCCACAGGTCCTTTGGTGGGCAGACACTGACCGGGGAACGGGGGGCTGCTCTGCTCCGTGATCAGCCTCTTTCAGTACCACCCCGAGGTCCCATGTGGCTGGAAGGGCTTGGGGTGCCCACAAGGACAGCAAAGGCCTTACGTGCCAAGGTCTGTCATTCATAGAGCACGAAACATGGGCTGAACACTTTTTAGAAACATTATGTTATTTAAGTCATAAACTCCCATTAGGTAGCCCATGAGATGGCTGCTGTAATGGAGAAGTCGTAAGTACTCGCCAGGTGGGTGGTAGACACCCCAGTCTGGGATCTGAGCCCAGGTCTTCCTGATTCCAGGGCTGTGAGGTTTTTTTAAACTTTATTTCTTAAGTTTATTTTTATTTTTGGGGGGGAATAATTAGGTTTTTATTTACTTATATGGAGGTACTGGGGATCGAACCCAGGACTTCATGCATGCTAAGCACGTGCTCTCGCACTGAGCTCCTCCCTCCCCCAGCAGCGGCTGTGAGTTGAATGGCCCCTCATTCTTTCTCCTCCACACCGAAGTTTCCCTGCAATGCCTGTGGGCCACATATCATAATCCATTTGATTTCTATTTTTACTTATTTCTTTTGAATCATCGTAAAAAGACATATACCATAAAACTTGCCATTCTGACCATTTTGGGGTGTACAGTTCAGTAATGCTGAGTGTATTCACATGGACAGCCAACCTCCAGAATGCTTTTTGCCTTGCCAGACTGAACTCTGAATCCATTTAACAGTACGCCCTCATTCCTTCCTCCCCTCGGACTCTGGCTACCACCATTCCACTTCCTGTCTCTGTGAATTTGACTGCTTTTGGTAACTCAGATGAGTGAAATTATGCAGTATTTGACCTTTTGTGCCTTATTTCACTTTGTGTGAGGGCCTCAAGGCTCACCCATGTTGTAACAGGTGTCACAATTTCCTTCCTTTTTAAGGCTGAGTAATATTCCACATATACATAGACCACCTTTTGTTTACCCACTTAACCAGCAATGGATATTTGGGTAGCTTCCACCTTTGATCTAGTGTGAATTATGCTATCGTGACCGAAAATGGCTGAGTAACTGATAACAAGATGTGAGACATTCTAGTTTTGGGATTCATCTTTGCAAGGCACAGAACCATTTAAACCAAATGCCATGGAAGTTGGCTGCTTTGGGCTACATGAGAAAGAATATGTGTATCTGAAAATTCTTTGGGTGGGCTTGGGGTAGGGAACTTGAAAGGCCTGTGTATTTAAAAACCAGAAGCATGGAATGTGGGTATTGTAGCTAAAATGTGCCATCCCTTTTTGGGAAAATTGGTTGGTTCTTGGAACCGTAGGAATGCCTACGTCTTCATTCTGGAGTAGTCTGTGTAAGTGAGTGCAGCCTCCCTGTATATCGCCCTCGTCAAAGCACTCATCCGATTAGGCTGATTTGGAATAAAATGTCATATTAATTTAGAAATGTGTCCCAGGAGACATGCGTGGCTTTTGAAGGACCTCTCTCAAAGGTGTGCTCTAGGAACACAGAGCAAGCTCCCTACCCTGTGAACAAGCCTCTCAGAAGACCAGGCGCCCCAGCCAAGGGTGGACTGGAAGGCTGGTTTTCCTCTTCCTGGAAGGAAGAAATGAGATTTGGCCTCATCTATTTTAATTCTCAACATAACCTTCTTTAAAAAATTTTTTTTTAAATGGAGGTACTGGGGATTGATCCCAGGACCTTGTGCATGCTAAGCATGTGCTTTACCACTGAGCTATACCCTCCCCTCTACCTTCTAAGACAGATATTATTTCTGTCATTTTGCCAGGAGGCTCAGAAGAGTTAGCGCACTGAATTCACTACCTTACTAGTGAACAAAACAGCCAGATGTGATCTCACATTCTGAGTCCAAGTCCAGCTCCCGTGCCTGCACGTTATGCTGAATTTCCTGTCATTTAATTCTTCAGGATAAGTGGCAAAGCCAGAGACTAGAAAATCCTGGCTTCCTTCCACATTTCCATAGATATACCTTCCGCATTTGAGCATGTGTGTATTTATACACACATTAGTGCCTACTGTTTATAAGATATTTGGTGATGGAACTGGACCTTCCATAGACTAATTGGTTTTTCAAAAATGTGCAATTGTCTAAAATCCACCCAAACCGAAGAATGAGTTTGAATGTATTTAGACAAATCGGTGACTCACGAGCTCTTAGGAGACGTGACACGTGACTTACAGAGAAGCGTCCACAGCTGGCATATTTCCAGCCCTGTGGACTCCATTGAGAATTTAGGATTCAGAGGCATCTTCCCACCTTTCTTACCTTCCTCCTACAGTGAGCACAACTGTCTGTACTCTTAGTACGCTGGAAAGTTGGCAGAAGTTTAGAAGGTGGGGAGGATGTCGCCGTCATATGGGCATATCCTTAATCGGCCCGTCTAACCAGGTGGCTAGTTGATGAACCACTATATTTCAGTGGTATAATCAGCAATTTATAGTTAAATATTTGCACGTGTATCTAATTGCCTATGCGAAAATGTTCCTGCCAAATAGAAATCTGGTTGAGCCTTCAAAATAACTTGGCATCCAACATGCATTAATATTTTAAACCGTTGCTAACACTTGGTGCCGCAGATCCAATTTTACTAATGTGTGTATGTGTGTGTGTTTAAACACCTCCCACTGCAGTGTGTAATTTTTGAATATCTGTAGCATGCTTAGAATACTGTTGTAAGGTCCCGAGAGCCAAGAATTCTGATGGTGTATTCACAGCGTCCAAATACCGAGAAGGAAAAAAAACCCCCAAATTCAGTTAATCACCTGTTTTTGTTTTTTTTTGTCCTAAATGATGTCAAAAAACGGAGTCAACTTTGTGTTACTGCCTAAGAGATTGGAAGTCAGTTGCTGGGCGCAATGTCATGTAAAAGAGGGCACAGTGGCTGTGATTCAGGCTTTAACCCTTGAATGAAGCCTTCCACGGAACACGCGTGTTCCTGGCTCCGTACTGGAGCAGAGCTGTGTTTTCTGTACCAGAGTTCCAGCGTGGAGGCTGGGGGTTTGGGAGAGGTATTTCCCCTGCCTGAGGGGGGCGATGGTGAGCTCAGACCCCAATGTAGGACCATCTGGAGGCATCCTGCAAGGTGGCAAGGAGCCAGGATGGTCCAGACAGAAGGAGGAGGGACAGAGCAGGCCTGGGGAAAGCTGGCTTCGTGTCTGGCAGGTGAGGGGCCCGTGGGAGGCGGTGGGGAGTGGGGCTGGCGAGGACACAGGGACGAACTTGCAAGTGCATTTGAGATTCAGCCCGAGGGATTGTCCACAGGGGCTGTGCGCTAGGACCACTGATGGCTCTGTCTCTGAGATAAGCAACTCAGAGGCTGGAACATCGAGGCTCTGGGTGGTGGGGGGAACTTCATTTAACTCTGTCCGAGAGCCTGTTGAATACACGGTGGTCCTGCCTCCCAGCCGTGGGGTCTTACTTCTGCAACGACTGTGAGGTTACACGTCACCGGAAATTAGAATTCAAAAGCCACTTTGGTGCAGGCACGCTCAGACACTGCAGTGCCCATTTACTTATTTCATTTAGCAAGCATTTATATTGTTCAGTGGTTTCCCAACCAGACAAGGTGTCGGGAGGGAGACATGTTTGATTGTCATAACTCCTCCGGGTGTGGGGGGTGCTCCTGGTGTCACATCTACTGTATAGAGGCCAGGGGGGCTTTTAACATCTTATAGTGCACAGGACAGCAAAAAATTATCTGGTCCCAAATGTCAGCAGTGCCGAGGCTGAGAAATCCTGACTCAGCACCTAGCACTTCTGGACATTGTGCCGATCACCGGGCACATGGAGGTAAATTAGATTTGCCCGACAGCCTTGAGGGACTTGTGACCTACAACAGGGACAGACTTAGAGACACCCAGCAGGGGGCCACAGAAGAGCTGCGGGCTGTGTCTCCAGAAGCAGGAGCACCTTTGTGTACGTCCACGCCTGGGCCAAGGTGCCTGCTCTGCCCGTTCTCGTGTGCAAAAAGCAAGCCATCCCCTTCCTTCGCTGCTGGGCCAGCTCCTCTCTCGTTCTGCTTGGAAAGTGAGACCAGCACGGGGAAGTTGGAATGGGGAAAAAGTCAAGAGGGAAACAGCCAAGAGAAGAGAGGCTGAATTTAGAATGCCTCCCTGTACTTCACTTGTTATTTCTAAGTTATCTTTTATTTGTAGATGCAGGCAAGGACCTTGACTGAGTTTTTTGACGCCCAGTTCCAGCTCAGGGCTGACACAGAGGAGGTGTTTCATTATTTGTTGACTTGATCTGGAATCTGGTCTTGCGTGAAATCTCTTACACTCTCTGCTTGGTGTGCTTTCAGAGGGAATATTTTTTTTGCTGTCCAAGATTTTCAAAGGATGGGGTAGCGCATCCTAAAGGGAGCTGCGCCATAGAGGGGCCGCCTCCGGCAAAGCGCTCAGCGAGGCCGTTAGCTCAGACTCTCCGCGTCTGCTTTTGCAATCAGGCTAGTTACCAAAGCCCCAGTTTCCTGCTGACCTTCTTGTGCTGTGAAGGGCAGGCTGCCGCTGCACCACCAGCCAGGACCCTGACAGCTGCCCAGATGTCTGTGCTCCAGGGATGCCGGTCCCTCCTCGACCCAGATGCCCCACTGCAAGGGATCCTGCAAACTCAAGCCTGTGGCGACCCTTTCTGAGACCTTTGGTTTCAGAGTCCGTTGCTGGCACCCTGGGTCACAGTGGGAGATAGAGTGACAGAATGGGGGAACCACAGATAGACCCAAGGCTCGTGCTTAGGTGAAAGAGTGACACGAATGGAGAAGAAAATGTAAAAATTCCTGCACGCTGGAGAAAGATTACGCTGGCTCAGCCACAGGGTTCCCGCTGAGCACAGTTGTAATTGGAATGCATTCTTTGCAAAGTTTATTGGGTCCTGGAGCGACTTGTTACTGAACTGGTCAATTAATCTATATTTTTTTTTGTTGTTTTTTAATGAGTTAGGGGATTTCCTTCAGCAGAAAATCACCAGGAAGCATGACCAAATGCCCAGAGCTCAGGGAAAGGCTGGCCTTTCCTTCTAGAAAAACCCTACCCAACAATTAAAGGAGGAAATGGACGCCTCCCGCTACAGGTGGCAAATTGGGCTGATCTGGGAACCAAAGAGGAAGGGTTTACCCTGCACAGAGGCGAGCGCAGGGGGCGCACCGCGGAGCCCATTACTCACGTGTGGCGGTTGGAGTATTCGGAAAGGACCCCGTTAGTCTCCCTGCTGAGAGACAAATGATTTCTATTTAAAAACCTGCTTCTTCCATGCAGTAACTCCCAGTGTAGCAATAATTAATGATATCAGAAGGTTAAGAAAGATCTTCTGCTGGAATCCCTCTGCTCCAAGCATGAAATTGGATTAAAGTGAAGATAAACTTAGATGCTAAATCTGTTGAGGAAATCAGTAATTATGTGGAAACGCACACATTTTGAGCTATATGAGGGAATCAGGTGGCTGACGTGTGGACAGTCTCGTCCCAGGCATTTGGGCCTTGGTGGGGATGAACGGGCAGAGTAACAGTAACTCTAGCTTTAATTTTTTTTTCCCAAAGTGAAGTTCTGTGGGCCTTTTGGATATACTTTGTGTCCAGTACTGCTGGCTGCCTACCTAATATCCATTTCTCTTCTTTATTAACAGGTTTTTTTTTTTTTTTTCTAGGGGGACAAGGTACAGACCAAAGAATGTAATTTCCCAGGCAGGCTGGCAGTTGGGGGGGATGGCTGTGTGCATGGTTCTGGCCAAAGAAACTCCAGTGGAAATCTACTGGATGGGCTTCTGGGAAAGTTGTTTTTCTTGATAAAAAGGGACAGGGTCAGTTAGTTGACTGCCTTTTGCCTTTGCCCTCCTTTTCTGTTCTTCTCCCTGTCTGGAATAGCAGTGGAAGGGCTGCAGGTTGGGCAGCCATTTTGTAATCATAGGGATGAAATTTCTGTCCTAAGGGTGGTGGAGCAGGTGCTCCACCTGAAGGGGCCAGGCTCCTTCGTGATTTCCTTGGGCGAATGGGAAGGAGAAGGCCCTGCCATCAGGCATCTTAACTGATCAAGTCCCAAGCCATGAATTTTAGATTTAGAATAAAATCCTCTCCTTGATTTCAGGCATAGAGCCAAAAGAAATCCAACCACGGGCAGCACAGTGATGCCATTTGGGGCGATTCAGTGTGAGTCCTCCCAGAGAGGATGTGCTGGGCCAACAGGGGTGCATTCTCCAGGCACAGGAAGGATGGAGTGGGTACTGATGGCTTCCTCTGGCATGTGGCTGAGGGATGTGGCTCTTTTTGTCCTCTCCGGGTCTCTCCGGTTACCCTTGGGGTATCTCATGTCTCTGCCTCCCGGGCCCTGATTGGTTTCCTTCACTCTGGATTCTGAGTTGAACAGGAGGCATACTTGTATCAATGTCTTTAGGGCTAAGAGAAAAAAAAATTCAAGCCCTCTCCTCGTCAATATCCAAAGATCACTGCCTAGACGGGGGGACGGATCTGCACGGCCTGTTCATTGTCCCTGGGATGCTGCTGCTTGGATGCAGACAAAGCTGAGCCAGAGGATGGTCCCCTCCTTCCGGGTGTCTCTGCGCAGACCCCATCACTCCCTGGGGTTGGGTTTCCTTCTTAAACATCACGCCTCTGCCTTGCTTCTCTTTGTGATGGGACGGCTCTGCGGGGGGACTGGGGTGCAGAGGCGTGTGCTATGCAGGCCATGCTGGATTGGGGCAGGGAACAGCTTTCAGGCTGGATGCCTCCTGAAAACACTTCTCCCACCAGCAGGAACCTTCAGCTCTTTCATTCATTCTGGGTGACGTCAAAGTCCTTCCTTGGCTGAAGGGTCCGGTATTCGGTTTTCCATCATTTAAAGCCTGCACTTCCATGCTTTAATTGGTCCTCATTGACATCTTGAGCTGGTTATTTTTAGCCTCACGTCACTTGTGAGGAGACTGAGGCTGCAAGAGGTTTGGTATCTGGAACCTCCAAGTTAGTTCTTGGTGGAGCTGGGCCTCAATTCAGTGAGGCTTCTTCCTTCTCTCACCTCTGCCTCCACTCAGGCTCCCCCTCCTCTCCAAGCTTTCCCTCCTGTGCTGGAACTCCAGGAATCATGGGGACTGTTCCCTGAGCTGCTTGCTTTCACAGTCCAATTTTATTCTTCTTCCTGGACACACAATTAACCACTTTTTCCCAGGCCTCCCTTGTCTTGGATGGTACAGTGAGTTCAGGCCAAGGATGTGGGCAGAAATGATTCTTCTTGCTACTTTCAGTCCTGGCCCCTAAAACTTCCTGTGTGATGAGGACCCTGAATGTGGAGAGGCCAGAGGAACTTCAAAAAGTCCCCTTGTTCAGTGGCAGAGCCACAGGGTAGAAAGTGTCTGAGACTGTCTTGAATGGAGCCACCTAACTTACACTGGTCTGTCATGCCAGTGAGAAATGTTGGGGCTGTTTGTTACAGCAGCTAGTGTTAACAACCCTGACCCATACAGGCCAGCTCAGGTTGCTGACACACACATGTCTGTATTGGATCTTGTAAGTCATGACTGGCTAGTGGGAAGAATGTCCCAGATATTCCGAGATTGGTATAAGTTTTTTTTTGTGGTGACATTTTCTTATAATTTGAGATTCCTGTGACCACATGTCTCTGAAGATGGTTGACATGTGCAATGTCTTTTTTTTGGGTGGAGCCACTGAAGCTTGAATATAGCCTCCAGCCCCCCATTATCAGCTCTGTGTCTTTAGTCTCGTAGAGTTTTCCCCTAGTGGTAACTTTAATCCCCAAACTGAACGGCTCCTGGGGTTTTTCTGCAAACATAAAAGTGACTTTCTTGCAACCACTTCCTGAATTTAGCTCTTATGGAATTCTTCTCTAGTGGTAAGTATAGCCCTACATTCCTTCATCACCTTCTGCCACACTCCCCGTCACACACACACACACACACAATTCACACTCAGAATGTAAAGCCATATTGTGTTTTAATCCCCAATAGTGATGTGTTTACGACTGTGTATCTGAGAGCAAGTTACTTCCCTTCTGAAGTTCAATTTTTTGGGGGGGAAAATGGAAATAAAAATTCCCAAGTCCCTGGGTTGCTGTGAGAGCAGAAATTACTAACATGGGTAAAGTGCC
Organism: Camelus dromedarius; assembly: GCF_036321535.1. Classification (NCBI taxonomy): domain Eukaryota; kingdom Metazoa; phylum Chordata; class Mammalia; order Artiodactyla; family Camelidae; genus Camelus; species Camelus dromedarius. The sequence goes on from NC_087464.1 coordinate 7,830,946, forward strand.
CGGCACTGAGCTTCTCGGGCACCACTCGGAGATCTGATGTTCAGTAACTGCATAGACTCATCTCCAGGATTGAATCTCAGGGTGCGGCAAATCCAGACATTCTGAAGTTGCCGAAAAGTGGTTTGACAGGTACGTGTGCAATTAGAAAATATATAATTAAAAACCTCTTTTTAAAAATAGGCTGATTGAAGCACAGCCACTGATTTGCTCCAATCAGCCTATTTTTATTTGTTTTTTAATGGACATCCTGGGGATTGAACCCAGGACCTCGTGCATGTTAAGCACATGCTCAACCATTGAGCTATACCCTCCCCCTACCCAATCAGCCTATTTTAAAAAAGAGGTTTTTAATGCTTTTAAAGAATTACATTTTATCAGGATTCCTGGACTTTTCCCCCTTCCTTGGGTTTCACCCTTTATTCTCTGTTTCAATTAAAATCCACTTTCTATCCTTCCCCCCCAAGGCAGGGTGGTATACATTATGAGGCTTATTTTAAGTGAAAAGTCCCGTAAATGTGAACATGTATTTATTATTTATGGCAGTGGGAAGAAGGCTTCCCTTCTCACACTCGGCAGTAGCCCGCTGACTCTTGAGATTAGAAGCTGGATTTAGAATAAACGTTCCTCTCGGTGAATGTGGCCACTGTACTTACTGTCCTTTTGGGATGTCTTCCATTTGGAGCCCTGTTCTATGGTAGCTCGGTTCTTCCTTTTCATTACAATCTTAACTTTGCTTCTTCTCACATCAGTGGAAGTGGCCAGAGTTGGCAGCTCTTACATTATGTATCCAAAGAAATATTTTGGGGATCTATTAATTCTCCACCACTTCAGCTGGCAAGCGAAGGTCTGGAAACAAAGGAGCTTGGCGAGCAGCCTGGGCTGTCAAACTCAGCTGCTGTTTGTTAGCGAGGACCCACCTTGTGAGCTCTGAGGTGGTTCTGCCCTGCAGACGGTTTCTTTATCTGAGTTTGTGGATGGCTTTGGGATCTTGGGGGTCATTACTCTACTCACTCAAGCAGGAACTCAGAGACACTATGTCACGTGCAAAAGGGAGGCAGCACTGGGAGGGGAGGTCTCCACTGAAGGGTCTTGACGCATTCTTCTTGCCCATTGTTTTCCATTCCTGGCTCTTGAGGTTTGCATCTCAGTCCCCTCAGTGGGGAAATGTGAACTCAGAAAAATACCTCTCGCTTTCCTTCAGAACAAGAAATCAATTCTGGCACGTGTCACGTGAATTTCTTGTCTGTGAGCAGAGCCTCGGGCTTCTCCGCTGGTCTGCCGTTCTTTCCTCATTCTCTCTCCCCTCTTGTTTCTGCCTCAGGGCGCCCATTGTCCAGGAGAAAAGCAAGGAACATTTCTGGATATTCTGTCTCTCTCCCCCCGCCTCCTTTTTTTTTCTTCTTCTTCTAGAAAATAACTCTTATTTTCTTATTACAAAAGTATTATGTGTTTTCTGTAGACACTGCACAGAATGCCCTTGGAGAAGATGCTCTAGCTGAGTTTAAACTGGGATTGAGATACGGCAGAGTGTGGTCAACAGGTGAGATGGTGTACCTGCCTCCCTCCACCCCTGCCCCGTCTTACTCTCCTTCCCCTCTGCTGCTGCCAATCTTTTTGTATGAATTTATTATTAATTTTCCTTTTATAGGGGGGCAAAGTAGGAAGCTTGCAAAGGGGTAAGAGATGCCTTAAGCCAGAGCATTTGAATCATAAGGACTGACAAAACCCACCTAGCCTTCCTCCATGCAATCTTTAGGAATTGTATTTACCTTCCTAGACCATCTTCTAAATCAGCCTTTTGTGAAGAGTGAACCAAGGACCCTTGGAGATTCTCAAGACTCTCAGAGATTCTGCAAGATCCTCCTTTTCCCAATTATATATATGTGTGAGGCTTTTTCTTCACACACTTCAACCAAACAACATATTGCAACAGACACAGACCCAATGATACAGCTGTCTTCTACAAAACTAGATGTTCAAGAGATTTGCAAAATGTAAAAAAATGCCTCTCTTCTCACTATTTTTGTGGGGAAATATAGATCTTTTCCCCCAAAATATAAATATATTATTTATATTCACATATAATGGGTTTATTATGGTGATTTTAAAATGAATCAGTAAATACTTACACATTTCTCAGTTTTAATTCTTAATAAATATTGGTAGATAAAACCCACATAAACAGAATTGCTTTGAGGTTCTCAACAAGTTTTAAGTGTGTAAAAGAGTTTTGGGAATAACTATCCTGGTTCTCTCTTCCATGGCACCAGTGGATGTTTTTGTGCCTTAAAATCAGTGGTTTTCTGGAAGCATCTGAAGTATCCATCAACTATAATGGATAATAAATGGTGATCTATTCACACGATGGAGTACTATACAGCAATGAACTCAAATAATATAAACCACGCTACACACAATTGCATGTTGACTGAAAGAATCCAGGCCTATGAGCATTCATACTGTAGGCTTAAAACCTGGTAAAAATAAACTACAGTGCTTAAGGATGCACATATAGGTGATAAAAATATAAAGGAAGCGTGGAGGTGATGCTTAAAATTTAGGACCATGATTATCTTTAGGGGGTGGAGTGAGGGTTGTGAGTCAGAGGGGTGTGTAGGAGCTTTGGGGCCTGGCTGTGCTTAATTTGTATTCACTGAGGCTTTATGCACTTCTCTACAGTGCGTGGGCTGGTTATTAACCTATTGTCTTTGAGCTATAAACCTACCCTTTTATACACCTTTTTTGATAAGGGGGCTGGGGATGGGATTCTGGAACCCACATCCTCCTTTGCCGAGTGGCTCAGTTAGGTCGGGGCCTCTGGAGAGAGGCTGGAAACCTGGAGGAAGAAGGGATTTTGTCTTTCTAATGTCACTGCAACCACATTCCTTCACCCAGTCAGGTTCAGTTGATTCCAGGAACAGCAGCTGATTATTGATTCCAATTTGCAGTCTTCTTATGTTCCTTGAACCAGCCTCATTCCTCCTCCTCAGAGGTCACAGCACCAGCCAGCACGGCACCTGGTCCTAATGCAGCAGCGGCCTCTCCTTGAAAGTCTGATTTCCAGCTCTGCAGGATTCCTCCTTTAAGCTTCTAAATTTTAACAATCCCAGCCTCTTCTCTTTGTTCCTGAAATCCTGGTGTTAGTAACTCTTTCTACAAGTAGCTGCTTTCAATGGAAAACACTTGCAATTTATTATGAACTAAGACTATTAAATAGTATTGGGCCCTTTTATTGTTGTTATCATTTACATTTTATTATCAAACATTATAGATTGGTGGAAATGCTTAAGATTTTCATTTGGGAGATGTTCTGGGTATTACCTCCGTGATGCCTAGAACTAGGTAATAGGCACCCATGCTGTTCCTTTTAATTCTCAAAAATTTAGCTAACACTTCTTTATATTAAGTTCTCTTGGTTCAACTTGGCAGCGTAGGAAAATCCTGAACTTCCTCCTCCCATGGACAAAATAAATGCATAACTACATATGGAATGATTCCCTTGAGAAGGGATCTGAAAACTGGATGAACAGAGTCTCCACAACAAAGGTAAAAGGACAGCATTGAAACTGGTATGAGAGGCAGAAACATGGCCTCACCAAGGAAGAAACTGCACCCCAGCTGCAGCAATCCACAATTGAGAGGAATCACAATGGGATGGGTCACTTCCCTGAGGAGCGAGGGATTCGAGCTCCACACCAGGTACGCCAGCCCTGAGATCCTGTGCAAGAGAAATGAGTCCTCAGAACAGCTGGCTTTGGAAACCTACAGCGAATGTGCACAGGAAAATTACAGAATTGCAGGGAACAGAAAACCTGCTCTTAAAAGGCTTGAGCACAGATTCACTCAACCCCAAAACCAGCACAAAGCACCAGACTGAAATGTGCATAGACCACAGGTGAAGGGGACCTGGACCTACTTACTAATCCCGAAATGTTAGTAGAGAGAAAGGAACCAGATGGGACACTCTACAGGGCCTGAGACAGTGGCAGGAGCCATTGTTATACTGACATTGGCACTGGTGGGCACCATTTTTAAATTCTCCCTTTAACCTGTTAGCGACAGTGAGTCTCAGCCCTGCTGAGAGCCCTACCCAGCCCCGCACCTTAGCTGAGCCTCACAGCCAGCCAAGCAGCAGCCGCACCCATCAGCACAAGCAGCAGTCGAGGGTAAGCCTCCAAAGCCGGGCAAGGGGCCAGCCCTGCCTACCGACATGTTGCAGAAGCTGCTGTTTGGCCTTGCGGCTGGCCCAGGGGCCAGGCCAGCTCAACAGAGCACTGCAGAGGCAGCCTCAGCCCTGCCACAGCAGGAGAGTGCACACAGCCCATGTAAGGGACACCCCTCGAGTGCCTGCCTCTAGTGCCCACAGAACACGTCTTGAATAAGTTCACTCCATCAGGATTGAGAGAGACAGCTGGTTTACCTAATGCACAGAAACAAACACAGAGCATTGGGTGAAGTGAGGAGACAGAGGAATATATTCCAATTAATAGAATGAAACAAAGCCTCAGGAAGAGAACTAAGTGAAATGGAAATAAATAATCTAGTGGGCAAGGAGTTCAAGGAAATAGTCATAAAAATGCTCAGTGCACTTGGGAGAAGAATGGATGAACACGGTGATAATTTCAACAAAGAGATAAAAAATATGAGAAAGTACCAAACAAAAGTTATAACTAAACTGAAAAATACACTAGAAGGGTTCCACAGCACACTGGATGAGGCAGAAGAACAAATCAGTGAGCTGGAAGACACAACAGTGGCATTTACTCAGACAGAGCAGCAAAATGAAAAAATAATTTAAAAAGTGAAGATCCCTTAAGGGACCTTTGGTGCAACATCAAGTGAAAAAACATTTGTATTATAGGGGTCCCAGAAGGATGAGAGGTGGGGGGGGGGTGGAGAGAGAGAGAGGGAAAGAGAAAGAGAGAGAGGGAAAGGGGCAGAGAACTAGTGGCTGAAAACTTCCCTAATTTGGGAAAGGAAGCAGTTATCCAGGTCCAGGAATACCAGAGAGTTCCAAATAAGATGAGCCCCAAAAGACACACATCTAGACACATGGTAATTAAAATGGTGGAAGTTAAGGATAAAGAGAGAATTCTAAAAGCAGCAAGAGAAAAACAACTAGTTACGTACAAGCAAAATGCCTTAAGTCTATCATCAGATGTTTCAGCAGAAGCTTTACTTTAGAAGGGAATGGCATAATATATTCAAAGCGCTGAAAAGAAAAATAAAATTCCAACCAAGAATTCTCTACCCAGCAAAATTATTATTCAGAATTGGAGAGATCAAGAGTTTCCTAGATAAGCCAAAGCTAAAGCAGTTCATCACTGCTAAACCAGCTCTACAAGAAATATTAAAGGAATCTCTTTCAGCTGAAAAGAAATGGCACATATTAATAATAGGAAAACACACAAAAGTAAAAATCTCACTGGAAAAGGGAAAATATCATAAAGGCAGAGGATCAAGTGCTCATAAAGCAAGCATAAAGTTTAAAAGACAAAAGTAGTAAAATTAACTAAAATTACAATAATTAAAGGATTCATAAAATAAAAAGATGTAAAATGTGTCACTAAGAATTGAAAACATGGCGGGGGTTAGTAAAAACATAAAGCTTTGGAATGTGTTCAAATTTAAGTTGCTATCAACTTAAAAGAGGGTACTGTTTACATAGCATTTTATGAACCTCATAGTAAATACACAAAAGAAAATGAGAAAGGAGTCTAAACATGAAACTAAAGAAACCCACCAAAACACAAGGAAAGAAAGAAAAAGAAGAAAGGAATGAAGAGGAACTACAAAAACAGCCAGAAAACAATGAACAAAATGACAATAATACAGACCTATCAATAATTACACTAAATGTTCATGAACTAAATTCACCAGTCAAAAAACAGAGAATGCCTGGATGGGTATGGGTAAGAGTTAGAAGGCGTCTGTTAACACTGTGGCTTATCTGAGCTGTGCTGTAAGAGGGGGCCGATGATTGACAGTCGTGTATGTATTTCATTCTGAAGGATGTAGAGGGTGTCTCTGAGGAAGCTCTCAGGAGCCCTCTGAGATGATGGACTGGGAGCTGGGGTCTGCCAAGCAGGGACGGTGAAGCTAAAGCACTGAATTTTGTGTGTGACCATGAACACCTAATGGTAAGATTTCTTCCCAGGAATGGATTGCACCTTCAAACACTTTTAGACATTGTTCACACAACTAAAAGTTTACAGTCATAATCTCAACATCTGTCCCCAATTACTTAAAACAGGGATTGGAATCAGTTTCCCTTTTATCTGTCACGAGTAGGGCATAGCATATTGAGGTCAGTTAAATTCTGCAATGAAGAGTGACAGGTGGACTAGACACACGCCAACAGTTTTTAAGGATGCTGACCGCACACATGCGTACTTGACATTCAGAGAAGGAGACGCCCTTCTGTGGATGAGGACTTAGAGGTCTTGGGCCTTAGGGTCATGTACGGTCACTCACTGCCATGGACTAGGAGAGGCACAGGGCTCTTAGCCACTGTTTGACTCAGGGGTTTTTGGGTTGGGCTCTGAGGGGCTCCATAAACAAAGGGAGGTTGAAACTGGGCATTTATGCTGACTCATTTGCTAGGGCCATCACAACAAAGTCCCATGGTGGGTGACTCAGAACAACAGAAATTTATTGTCTCACAGTTCTGGAGTCCTGAAGTCCAAAATCAAGGTGTTGGTAGGACCATACTCCCTCTGAGGTGCTGGGGGTGGGGGTGGGGTCAAGGGGGAGGATCTCTTCTTGGCATCCCTCCTTGCTTCTGGTAGCTTCAGGCTTGTAGAAGATCATCTTCTCCCGGTGTCTCTTCACATGTTCCCTTTGTGCATGTTTCTGTGTCTAAAGTTCCCTTTTAATAAGGACAAGAGCCATATTGGATGAGGGCCCATCCTCACGACCTCATTTTAATTTGATTTCCTCTGTAAAGACCCTATCTCCAAATAAGGTCATCTTCTGAGGTTTTGGGGGTTTAGACTCAACATATCCTTTTTGTGCTGGGGGGACGTTATTCAGCCTGTAACAGATGCTTATAATAGATTGGCACTCTGGATCAGACTTGCTGGAAAAAGAAGTTCATCGCTAAAAGGTTTTTGGAAATTCATTATCTGAAAGGTGAGGACACTAAGGCGGAGTGGGGGGTGGATGTTTCCTTCAGGGTGCACAGATTTGAGATTCAAACCTAGGGTCTTGGGAGATCTCAGTGCATTTTCCACTGCACAGCCGCAGCTGCCATGCTAGCTGATAGCAAGTTCTGATTGCTAGGATGGCTACTAACCCAACTTTCCTCTCTGAAGTTTTTATTAGTCTTTTTCAAAAAAATGTCCCTTTTAATTGGAGAATTTGACATCGACATTCCGTTGGCTGGAAAGAGCCTAAGGCAACAGAAAGTAATTGTCTTTCATTAAAGAGTTCAAAAGTACATTTGATGATCTCTGTCAGCTGCTGAAAAATATTCATCTCTTCCCAGAATAATTTTGAAGTGAAAAGGTGGAAAACGGTCCAACAGTTAATGACGTATAATCAATACTGAAGAGAAAGAACATAAAATTGTGGTTGGGCTGCTTCTTTTATGTCTTGGTTCCCTTTCCATTTTTTTTTTTCTTTGTTATTTGACAAGACTTATTGACAGATGCTAATTTAAAGGATCCAGAACTTCCAAGGGAGTGGAAGTCATTTTGGAAATCCTATGTCGTCTTGATTCTCTCTTGACAAACTGAGACTGTGGAGACCCACCAAATGAAAGTAATCAGTCGGTGAGATTCACCTTGTTAGACCAAGATCTATCTTGTACTGTCATTGTCCACGTCTTCCTGGGGTTATGGAAGAGGCTTTGTCTCCCTGGTGCCTTGCCCCCACACCCCACCCGGCCTCTCTTCTCCTCTTCCCAATGTAATTTTATGGTATCCTGATAAATATCATATTGTGACTGCATTTCTTTTATTATACAGGTTATTTTGTGTGTTTCCAGTAAAACATGTCTTTCCACCATTGTTGTCTCCGCAGCAATCAGATTCTCACTATAGAGCAATATACATTTCTTAGCAATCCTTCTAGAGAAAATTATATACATGCAAGCATAATATATGTTTTCCTTCCCCCAGAAATAGTAGCATATTATGCACACTCTCCCTCACTCTTAAAGAGATAATGTGTCTTAGGATGCAGATGTACTGTTCCACATTAACACATGTAAACATGCCTTGTTCTTTATCATGGATGTGTAGTGTTCTATGGTATGAATACACCAAAATTTATTTAACTAGTGCTCTATCGATGAAAACGTAGGTTATCATCAGATCAGGAATGCATACTCTACACACACATCGTTTCATGTGTGTGTTTATTATCTACCTAAAGGATACATTCTTATATGTAGAATTTCTGGGTGAAACAACATGGGGCTTTTAAGTTTGGATGAGATGGTGATGTTCCCCTTAAGGAGGTTGTACCCATTTGCATTTCCATCAACATAACAGTTTCTCCAGCTTTCTGCTAGTGCAGAATATTGTGAACTGATTTCCTCTTTGCCAAACTACAAAGAGCTATGATTATGGTTTTATTTTCCATTTCTCTTTCTCCAAATCAATTAGAGTTTATTTTCATATATTTAAAGACTATTTATGATTCCTTTTATGTGAACTACCTAATAATGTATTTTGCCGATTTTTCTAATAGATTGAATGTCTTATTGATTTGATGACACTATTTCTGTTTTAAGGAAATTGGCTTTTTGTTGGTTATGTCTTGCAGATTATATTCTTGTTTGGGGTTTAGCTTTTGACTTTGTTTATAATGTTTCTTTCATGTGGAAAATTTTAATTTTTCTCTAATGAAATTTTGCAATTGTATATGGCCTTAGTCCACTTAAGAGAAAAATAAGACAAACCTAAATTGAGGAACATTGGACAAAAATAATGCAATACTCTTCAGACCAAGAAGAAATAACAACTCAATGCAACAGATCAACATGGATAGGATCCTGGAATGGAAAAAGGACACTGATGGAAACATTGGTGAAATTGAAATAAAGTCTGTAGTATTGTGCCAATATGAATTTCTTGGTTCTGATAATTATATTATGGTTATATAAGACATTAATACTAGTGGAAGCTGGGTGGCGAGATATATAAAAACTCTCTGCTCTATTTTTATAACTTTCTGTAAGTCTAAGGTTAGTTTTAAAAAGTTAAAAAATTTGCAGTTTTGACGGAGGCTGCTGTCTATCTGATATTTATTTTACCCTTCCTTCTTATGAACAGGACTCTGGGCAATGTTCCAGCTTCTTTGCAGAATAGGGTAACCAAAATAGACTGCTAAGTGGGGCTTTGGTGAAAGTCCATTTGCTTTTCTCTTTCCAGCTCCCTGGGAAGCAGAAAGCATGGCTGGAGCTCCAGCAGCCATCTTTGGTTTGTGAAGATAGGGACAGAATTTCAGAGACCTCACACTTGGCATCACTGACATCCTGAACCTTCAGGAGCATGGGCCTGTCCTTTTGTGACTAAGTCCTTAGATACCTAGAATACAATTTCTAACTGACGTAGCAGTGTGGCCTCCTGGCCTTTCTCACTTTAAAAACTTAGGAAAAAAGACTCCATATTCTTCGTAGAATGATTTCTGTTTTATTTTTATATTAAAAATATTCAGTCCTCTGGAATTAATTTCATTTGGTTTTAGGATTTAGGTAGAAACCTAACTTAATTTTCCCGAAATACCTCCTCAGTTACTCAGCACCATTAATGTATTGACTTCCGCACCCCCACCTAATATTCCATGCCGTTTTAATGATATACTAGATATTAATAGATATTTTAGTCTCTTTCTGGGATTTCTATCTGGTTGATCTAATTATTCATGTGCCACTTCCACAGTACCCTAAATCTAGTTTTATAGTGTATTTTAATACCTAGTTGGACAAGTGTTTCCTCAACTTTTTTTCCCCATTTTTCTTTTCCTGGCTTTTTGTGTATTTCCATATGAACTTTAGAATCAGTTTGTGCCCTATAATTTTTTGATTGCTATTTGTATTAAGACTGCACTAAATTTATGTATTAACTTGTGAAAACCTAGTATCCTTTCAACATTAAGCCTTCCTGTCTCAGCAGGTGGAGTGTGCCTTTTAATTTAGTCAAGCTTGTTCTTTAGAAGCATGGTAAGGTTTTATTCAGATGAGTCTTACACTTTTCTTGTTAATTTTGTTCTTTTTTTTAAACATTTTTTTACTGAGTTATAGTCATTTTACAATGTTGTGTCAAATTCCAGTGTAGAGCACAATTTTTCAGTTATACATGAACATACACACATTCATTGTCACATTCTCTTTAGCTGTGAGCCACCACAAGATCCTGTATATATTTCCCTGTGCTACACAGTACAATCTTGTTTATCTATTCTACATTTTGAAATCCCAGTCTGTCCCTTCCCACCCCCCACCCCCCTGGCAACAACAAGTTTGTATTCTATGTCTATGAGTCTGTTTCTGTTTTGTATTTTTTTTTTTTTTAGATTCCACATATGAGCAATCTCATATGGTATTTTTCTTTCTCTTTCCGGCTTACTTCACTTGGAATGACATTCTCCAGTAACATCCATGTCGCTGCAAATGGCGTTATGTTGTCAGTTTTTATGGCTGAATAGTATTCCATTATATAAATATACCACAGCTTCTTTATCTAGTCATCTGTCAATGGACATTTAGGCTGTTTCCATGTCTTGGCTGTTGTAAATAGTGCTGCTATGAACATTGGGGTGCAGGTGTCATTTTGAAGTAGGGTTCCTTCTGGATAGATGCCCAGGAACATAATTTTATTCTTATATATTCAATCTTTTTTGTTGTTATTAAAAATTTTTTGGGGGGCTGGGGTGAGGTAATTAGGTTTTCATTTATTTAAAAATTTTTTTTAATGATGGTACTGGGGGCTGAACCCAGGACCTCATGCTGAACACTTGCTCTGCTACTGAGCTATACCTTCCCCCCCACTTTTTTTTGGTGCTATTTTAAGAGTTTTTTTCTTCCACTGTATTTTCTAATCTGTATATAGGAAACATAACAATTTTGTATATTAAATTTGTAATCAGATAACTTAATAAATTTTCATATTGTTTGTACTGTTTCTAGTTGATTCTTTTTAGGTTTGTCAGTTATACAATCATAGTACCTGCCTTTAGTGATCCTTTTACTCCATTCTTGACAATTCATGTACTCTGATTTCATTCTCATGTTTAATTGCATCATATAGTTAAATTGTAGTGGAGAGGAAGTCAGAGTTCTGACGTAACTGAGGGTGTGTTCAGCTGGGCAATACCAGGGCAGTTTAGTAAGTGGGCTGCTTCCCAAATACGAACAAGGTGTAGGGACACAGGAGTGGTACAGGGCTCTGGCTTGCAACGGTGGGAAACTCTTAGCATCTCTGGGCCTAATGGGGTGAAGGGAGGGAGGAGCTTTTGGAGCCAGAGATGGCTGTGTGGAAGGGGTCTTCAGATGGGAGTGGTGGCCTTTAGTTGAGGGACACATCCAGCCTGCTATGACAGGGAGAGATTGGAGAAATGGTGCCCAGCTCTGCTCTCCTCCACACCCCACCATGCCCTTCTGCCAGTGTGTCCCCTTGGTTGGACCCAACCAGTAGCCAGAGGTAAGTCATCCTCCCCTACATCCTCGGTCTACATAGTGAGCTTCCCTGGTAAGGGCAGGGTCAGAAGGATACAGTAGATCTGGAGGGGCAAAGAGGAGAGACACCAGCACAGGGAACATCCCTGTCTTGTTCCTGACATTAGTACCAATGAAGCATATATGTGCGTATGTACATACAGGCATATGTCAGTCTAGTTCCCTCTATCTATCTACTTGTCTGTGATATCATATTTAAGAAGCAACCATCAATTTCTCTTTTGAATTACAAAATTATAAAATTACAAAATTCATGTTGAATATTAGATCAGAAATCTTTGCAGATACTGAGATGATCATATGTTTTTTTCTTTTTATATACTAATAAATATTTTAAAATATTCCAATGATTATATCATTTTTTGCAGTAGTGATGTGAAAACACTTAGTCATGTACCAATGAAGCATATATGTGCGTATGTACATACAGGCATATGTCAATCTAGTTCCCTCTATCTATCTACCTATCTGTGGTATCATATTTAAGAATTAACCATCAATTTCTCTTTTGAATTACAAAATTACAAAATTCATGTTGAATATTAGATCAGAAATCTTTGCAGATACTGAGATGATCATATGTTTTTTTCTTTTTATATACTAATAAATATTTTAAAATATTCCAATGATTATATCATTTTTTGCAGTAGTGATGTGAAAACACTTAGTCATAAGTGTGTTATTTTTTAAATTGCTACTGGATTCTGTTTGCTAATATTCTATTTAGGATTTTTGCATTGATAATCACAGGATTTCTGCATAATTTGGTTGTTTTATCTTTGTTAAATCTTATATTAATATTATGCTGACTTTGTAATAAATGTGAAAGCTTTGTGTCTTTTTCCCATACTCTGGTGACAGTTTAAATAGCATAGATGTTATCAGTTTCTTAAATGGTTGGTAGAATTTACCTGGAAACTTGTCATGTCATATATATATACGGTGTATATGGTTTTTTTGACAGCTTTCTCCACCTTTTAAATAGAAATTTGTCTATTTAAATTGTTTTCTTTAAGTTGATGAGTTTATATAACTTACATTTTTCCTAGAAAACCATCTGTTTTATCCAAGTTATGAATTTGTCTACGTCATGTCTTCTTAATATATATTTTCATGAATGGGTACTTGTTATTAATAAAGGCAGAGCTTTTGTGATAGTCAAAGATCCAATGGGTCCTTTATAACTGCCCAACAGTCCCATGTTCCTATAGGCTCTCATGATTGAATTCTTCTCCCAAGGCCAAGAAGGGCAAGAAGCTTCCTTTGATGTTGATTGGAACCATTAAATGGAGCATAAGGGGGAAGGCACACTGGTCCGATTACATCTTTGCTAAATTGGATACAGGATCTTTTTATTTCATAAGGCCTTTAGCACTGATTTTTTTAAAAAAAATATTTCCTCTTTCATTTATAGACGGTGCCTTGGGCACCCATTATATGATAGGTGCTTAAAAAATAATAATAACTGTTATTATCACGGAGCAGGAATCTGCTGCTCCTTTCACATGAACGGAACCTTGAGACCTCTTTCCTATTATGTAGGAGGCTGAGCGTGTTTTACCACCACATTATCGTGGCTTTTTATTTCAATGCATCGGCATCCCATTTATCCACATGCTTCAGGATTTATGGTTATTACTGTCTGTTGTTCTGTCTCCTCTATATTCCCCAGCTTCAAATTCTTTTCTTCCTAAACTCCAAGAGTTCAGATAACAACCTAAAATGCGTAATGTTTTTATGCCTCAGTAAATAATTCAAGAAGAGCGTAATGCTTTGCATGCGGTTAGACTGATTTTTGTCTGTCTTTTTCTCCCTTGAAAACATTGTGATCAGTTCATTCTTTATTACTTTGGGAAATAATATAAAATGTGAGTGGGAGGCCTGCATAATCTGGGCTGCGTTCCCAGAACTGTTTTTATTTAGTGTTGCTGAATTTGGGTGATGAAATACTTATGCCATAGAAATAGACTTTTCAAGTACACTGTATTCAGTAAAGATACTGCCTTTGACCCTCTTATTGTCCGTTTTGGGGCGACTGGGACAGGGAGTTTTTGGTTTTGTTTTGTTTTTGTGGGTTTATTTATTTATTCTTTTACTCTAACCCTTACACAAAGTGTATCCAATGGAAAATATTTTAGTAAGAATGACACATTTCTCCCCATTTCATAAAACGATAATTTGACCTTTTCTTCGTGACTCAAAGTCGTTATGAACCTCAAATGTGGAGCATCGCAGTGTCTTCAAGAGTTTACAAAATATTCTCACACTAAGTGTTCCCAGGCTGCTTTCGAGAACTTCTCCTTTGTTGGTTCTGTCTCCTTCTGCATTACCAGGCTGTTAAATTTTCTCTCTTTGCTGCCATTTCTGTCTAATGTTTCCCCCTCCCAACCTAAAGTCATAATGCAAACTTGGAGATAGAAAAATAGATAATCAGTACTGTTGATATTGTTTGTTAACTAAGAGTCAGTAAGCTAGGAATAAGGCACTAGGCTCTGTGTGGGAACTCAAATGTGTGGACCAGAACTCTGCACTGGGAGCTGCTGGTGTCTGTCTCTCAGGAGCTCAGTTTCCTCCACTGTAAAATGATGGAGTTAGGTTATTAACAGTCTTAACAGTTGTGAGTCTTTAGTCTTTGCACTTTATAACAGGAATGTTGATTCCTTGGACACCATTACCTCGGGGGTTTCGCAATATTAGCACCAGGGTGATCTAGGTGCTTCCTCTCACATGCCATCAGCCTAGTCAGTACCTCGCTCTGCCCTCAGGTGTCGATCCGGGATCACTCCCCTGTAAACCACCAGAACACAAATCTCCATCTCAGAGGCTGCATCCTACAGGAAAACCTGAGCTGTGACAGAGCTGTTCAGTAAAGACTTAAGACAAGAGGAGTAGTTTCCCAGTATGCTGTAAGCTGCCTTGCTCCCCAGGGCTCCTTCCTGGTTAAATGGGGGTAACATTGTTAACTGTGGTCTCTTCAAAACAGAAGTGCTTCTGAAGCACGCTGCTATTGTTAGGTGTATAATGAACAGCACCCCGAGCAAGAAGGATGCCTGAGCGAGTCACAGATTTAGTCTTGAGGTTTTTCAGAGGAGGAACAAGCTGTTGTGCATTCTTGGTCCACTGTGTGCTGCCTTGTGCCCTTGACTGCACTGCCCCAGTTTCGGGCAGGATCTAGCTCTCTCCCAGGTGGTCTGCACATCGTGCACAGTGGAATCACATTGCATGAATGCCTACCTTACTCAAATTCAACTCTACAAGTTCCTTATAAGAGGAAAACGTTCATTTCACTGGAATTATTGGGAAGAGAAAGAAAGACTCGACCCTGGAAGAGACACAGGATCCATCTGCATTCACACAGTTCATCAGACAATTCCATTTTTAGGCAGACACAATAATGTACTGGGTGGTATTTACCCAGCTGTGTGTACTGAAAGGCAAAAAAGTAAGGGATTAGTGCGAGGGTTTGGAGCCAGACTTCCAGTGTCTGAATCCTGGTTCCACCACCTGGTGGCTCTGTGACCTCAGGTGAGTGTGATTTAATTGCTCTGTGCCTCAGTTTCCCAGAGCTATCAAGCAGAACTTATAATCACACCCGTCTCTGAAGGTTAGAATGGAGCTGGCATGTAGTAAGCTCTCAGTGTGTGCTAAGTGTCATCGTGATTGCTACTTATGGGGTTTTCAAGGGCTACTTATGGGGTTTTCAAGGGCAACTCTGGCTCCACGTGATTTTTCCATTACTTGCTGATTTTTATAAACTTCATGGGGCTAACCTACAGAAAGCAAGACTCCTTTGCCAGGCACATCCCCAAAGCTCAGTCCTCTCAGGGGGCCCAAGAATTACGATCTCCTTCCAGCTCGGTAGGGGGACAGGCCACACCCCCGCCCAGGTCCCCTTCCCTCCTTGTTGCTGAGGAAACCTTGATGGAAACTTCCAGCGAAGCATTTCTGCAGGGCGATCCATAGAGCCTGACCTAGAGCTATATTAAACCTACAAAAATCAACTTCCAACAGTGAGAAACAGTTTTATATGATAAAGTAGTGATTACATTTTCTAATGATTTCTCAAAGTATTTTGTAATCTATAGGGAATATATTTCACAGCTCCTGGGAGCCCTCCCAACACCCCTATCTGTCATTCTAAACTTTAAGTAGAGCACAGAATATGAGGCAAGCAGTCTTGGCATACATAATCCTTTGGGGGAACTCAGTATATGCAATGCTCATGCAATTAACCTGTGTTTGGCCAGCATCCCCGTATGATGCTGGGATGATGCTGTGTTGTCTTGGCAACAAAGATGAAACATTGTGTAAATTGCACATTGGACTCCCCTACCCCCACCTCAAGTTACTATTTTAAAAAAAAACGAGGATCATATTTTTCAGACTCCAAGGGAAGAGCTAGCATTTCCCATTTTCCTCCAAGAATTTTTTTTTTTTCTGTAAAAAAGTTGAGAGCTGTAGATCCTTCTCAGATCTTTTGAAGGGTTTATGGTAATGTGTAGTGGGCCTGGACTTAACATTCTTCATAAAAGCAGTTTCCGGATCAGAGATGCTTTAGCTCTTTTCCCTGCTTCTTCGTTGAACCTGCCTAGGTTCCCAAGGCAAGCATTCCTGGCTTGAGGTTCGGACCCCAACCATGAAAGGTAACAGCTTTTCTGAAGATAAAAACTGTGCCACTGCTGGTCATGAAGAAAATGCTCTGGGTCTGGATTCTGATAGGGTGTGGAGAAGGTGGAAGGAAGAAAGACGACAGAAAACGGACCTGCAGGGCTGAGCAGACCTTCTTCTGGGCTGGATCAGTGTTGGGCTGGAAGGTGGCTTTGTTGCTGATCTCAACACGGGGACTCACTGGCTGCTGCTGAGAATGATCTGCGTTAGGGTGGATCAGCCTACTCTGTATAAACATGTAAAAGTTACCGTCTCACTTGAAAGTGTGCGCTGGATCCCAAAGATTTCTATTCAAAAATGTAAGCTAGGAAGAATATTCTAACAAAGGATATAAAATGTTAAATTGGAAGGCACTGAAGTAAATTCAAAAATGTATGCACACAGGATATGTGTATACGTGTATGTTTGTGTGTGTGTATACACACACACATGCTCCTGTGTGTGTATGTGTGTGTGTGTGCTTGCCCCAGTGTCAAACTCGAGGCTGCGTGTGTGCGTTTCATTAAAGGAGCACAGATTTGGAGCCTGGGCTATTATTTCCAGGGACTTGCAGCCTCGGGGGCAGCAGTGAAATGGAAAAGAGCAGGGCAGCCTGCTCTCCGAGCAATGTTCACTGTGTCTGAAAGGTCACGTCATGTTTCCTGGCAATTGACTCGATGGGTTTGGATTCTACAATGTTAAGTTTGGGCCGTTTCCACTCTGCCTGCGTTTCCCAGAGAACGTGCCGTGCCTCCCAGCTGTTTTCACATTGACCTTATTACCCGGCCCTTGCCGCGGCTACTGCCGGCTCAGGGCTGCCTGGCCCCCAAGATCTGGTGCCTCTGCCCCCCTCTCAGGGAGGTGGGGGGAGCATGGTGGGTGTGGATGCCTGTCTTGGCTTCCTGAGGCTGATCCTGCCCCCAGCAAGGACCAGCTGTGGTCACTGCAGAAGGACTGCTGCAGTGTGAGGATGTGCTGGAGACGGTGGGGACCATTCCTCCTACTCACAGGAGGGTGGGGAACAGAGGGAACAGACGGCAAGAGACACCCACATCCCCAGTCTCAGACTCTTAACATGACCAATGTAAAATTTCCAAAATTTCCCAACTTCTTTTCAGATCAATTCTGGAAGCTCATTTTGAGCCGTAATTTTCTTGAATCTACTGTCTCGAATCCCTCGTGCCTACAAAAGGCCTGGTCACTTTCAAAGGCATTACAATGCTTGTGAAAAACAAGAAGGTTCAATCCCCAGGAGGTGGAGCCTGTCAGAGCTGAAATACTCAATGAATTCCAACTTTTATCTCCCCTGACTATTGAGGGACTTGAACGTTTGAGTCAGTGGCCACAGTGCTTCTATCACTTGAATTCGAGGAAGCCAAGCGGATTGGGATGGGCTGGACCTGGGCCCATCAGACCGAAATCTCAGGCATGATTCAACCCTTGTGCTGTGGCCGTGACCGAGGTATTTGGAATCTCAGAGCCTGCTGAATGGAGATCATGTTCCAGACCCTGAATGATTAAAGGAGATCTCATCCAGGGAGAACGTAATCAAGGCTAATTTAAATTATTTAAAACCATATTTCTGAGTCTTACAGCTAGGCTAATTCATTCACTGGAGTCTGGCCAGTTATCTGCTTAAGGTGAGAAAAAGGAAAACCAAACTCTTACAAGGAGGAAAAAGAACATTCTTGAACCACGAAGGTCAAGCAGGCAGTAGAATAATTTTGCTCCGGAAGCTGTCAAGACACTAAAACTAGAGATATTCAAGGGAAAACTGGATGTAATACTTTGGGAAATAGTACAGGAAGACTTTTTGCCCTTGGGGTCGATGTCTGGAGGAGATAACCCAGCAGCCAATCTATAAATGAGATGCTCTTTTCGTTGTTGTTGTTGTCTGAGATTTTGGCACTTTGGGGTTGACGGGATGTGTCGGGCACTTTGAAAGTTGAGAATTCAAACAGCACTGATGTCAAATGAAAGCCTGATGTTTCTCTTCATCAAAGAGACTTTATTTGAAATGCGAGGTCCATCCTAAAATGCAAATCTGACCGTGTCGCTCACTCTTTGCAAT
This sequence comes from Camelus dromedarius, assembly GCF_036321535.1. Taxonomy (NCBI): domain Eukaryota; kingdom Metazoa; phylum Chordata; class Mammalia; order Artiodactyla; family Camelidae; genus Camelus; species Camelus dromedarius. The sequence goes on from NC_087464.1 coordinate 7,849,347, forward strand.
CGACTCAATCAATCGGCCGACTCCAGACAAATGTGTAATGAATGATTCAGCACTATAGAACTTGAGTTTTTGCCCCACAGTCTGAGGCAGCTCTTCCCAGCTGGTGAGGAGTTTTCTTCCACACAGTGATTCGGGAAACCAGTTCCTTTTGTCTTCTTGTTCCAGAAGCCCTACACCCTGGCCATCCTCTGCATGTGCAGGTGGAAAGAGAAAGGATGTGTAAGAGGGTCAGCCACTTCTTAAAAGCCTTGGCCAGGTCAAACAGCATCTTCCTGTCCGTGGTTCAGTGGCTGTAGCCCAGCCACGTGGCCACACCTGCCAGCAAAATGCTGGGAAACAGGGTTGGCTGGATGCCCAGGAAGAGGAGGCGGTAGATGGCTCACACCGTCTTTCTTAAACGCTTTCATAAGATCCCCACTGCTGTGAGATTGGAGCATTTACACCAGGCAGAGCAAAGTCACAGTCTTCTTTGGGAAACAAATAAAAGCCACAGAACCTCTCCCCATCTTTATGCCCGTTGCCAGCTCTGCCTGTGGGTCTAGGGAGCGTTCCCAGATGCTATTAGCAGAATCCCTGAGCTAGAGGGACAGAGAAATTATTTTCTGAAAATGTTCCAGTCTATGAAGTAGTTTTTTCATGGAAAACTAATGCACCATCAGAAGGCCTGGAGTGGATGGGGAGCATGCATGCGAGGGGCTTATTTAGATGCCAGTGTCCCTAGGATTGGTTGCCTGAAGACATACGTGGATGGAGCATGCTGCAAGCCAGCACACAGTGAGCTGAGCCTTCTTCTCCAAAGTTGTTGCTAACAAGGCCGTGTTTGATTGCCCTCCTCTGCCACGTGGGACCATTGCGGCTTCCCGCCCTATAGGGGAGGCTGATTTGTATACACAAAGTGGCCAGTCCCTGGGGTCCAACTGCACAGAAATGCATGGAGGTGTCATAATTAGCCATTTCCTGGCAAAACCCCAGAAATAAGCTACAATTCTCAAGACACCACCCTCTGGAACCTTTTATAGAATTGTTTGCAGACCAAATAATATTCATGCATAACCCGTTTAATTACCCAAGCTGTAGATTTAACTGCTCGAGACTTGCTGGTAGGAATTTTACAGTGAATCAGGTGCGAGGGGGTAAGTAGCAGGCAGGGCTCCGGCCACTGTGTGGAGTTTAAGAAAGCCCAAACCGAGGCTGATCTGCCCAGAGACAGGTCAGATGGGCTCAAGGCTGCAGTTTCCTGTGCTATTCCATGCCTGTCAAGACCAATAAACATGGTATGAAATGACCAGAGACGTGTGAAGTTGGGCTGTCAAACACTAATGTTGAACACAACGTTTCAGTGGTTGGAGCCGGTTTTGCTGTGCCTGAGGAGGGGGCGTTAAGGCACTAGACTGTTTGAGGTGCAAAACCCCTTCAGATCGCCTGCTTTCCTCCTCCAGGTATTCCCTGCACATCCCAGCTGATATGTAAACCAAACGAGCATTTTCCCTTCCAGGAGAAAAATCACATTTCATGTTGGAGTCTCAGTGATGCTTCTTGGGCTCTGCTTGTTACTAGTTGTATAGATGGGGTCCTCTCTCCCCAGTAGCAAGGTGTTGGGGAGCTACTGTGCGTTTCACACCACAAGAGAGATGCCTGCTGGGGATGCGCTCACGTGGTGTGCCTCCCAGGTGTTTAGATGGCACAGCCATCTGGTGAGCAATTGCTCAGGGTGCCTGGAGGCTCACTCAAATGTGTTTTCATCACTCCATTCATTCGTCAGTGAGCAGACATCGCTGCCACCTCTCCACTTTGAGGAGCACCGTTCCCTGTGGTTTCAGAGTCTGTTAGCCTTCTCAGGCTGGGGCTGCACAGGACAGTTCTGGGACCAATGCAAACTTAACTACATACTTGGATGAGAAAGCTGAATGAGAAGATACTGTATGAAATGCATTGCATTCCTCTTTGAGAATACTGCACGAACAAAGTGTGGTAGGAATGGAGAAACAACATTTTTTTTCTCTTATATTTCCAAAGTACAGAGTTACAGGTGTAAGAGAGAGATTAATATACTCATATGAACAAAGTTGTTTTATTTATTTGAAATAAACCTGTATTGTTTCCTCTTCTTATTATTGTAAATAATTCTTTGATGAACATCTTCCTGCAAATGACTTCTGTTCTTCTAAATTATTTCTTCAAGAATACATTTTACACATGGGATTCATTGATTAAACGGTATGACTTTTTTGACATTAAAAATATATTGTCAAGTTACTTTTCCAGGAGAATTATTCTAACTTATATTGTCACCAGCAAATAATAAATGTAATGGTTTCACTGTAATTTTATCTGTTGGATTTTGCCTCGTTCTTTCGTTCATGTACTAGGTTGGAAATGGCCCTCATTATTATTTTAATTTGCTTTTCTTTTATTTATAGCAGTGATATTTTCCCATGTGCTTATCTTTGTATTTTTTTTGGTGAATATTCAAATATCGTGACGTTTACCGATTTTGCTATATAGTGTTTTTTTTTCCATTTGAATGAGCCCTTTATAGAACATGAGCATTATCCCTTCTAACAAAGTGAAGTCTAGCAGTGATAACTGTGCTCATATCTATAAAATGTGTGTAATAATTCATTCCCTGGGCTGTTGCATCAAATTGTTGTGTTAATGCATTTGAAAGTGCTTTGAAAAATCCTACGCATTATATACTTGCAAGATGATCTTAATGTAAAATTTTAGTGTAAAAATTTATATTTAACTAAAAGTGTGAGGATAAGTATAAATATACATATTCTGGGGATGAATAGTTTGATAGGAATTCATATGCAAAACATCTGGGAATTCTAACTGATCACAAACTCAATAAGAGACAACGGGGGGACACAAGTGATAAGAAGTCTATATGAAACAATTTATATCTGACTGTATGTTTGTTTCCTACCAAAGTTATCCATCAGAAAAAAAAAAGCCAGCTTATATTCAGGTTCTGACAAAGTCTGTCATACTACAGGAAAAAAAATATAATTAGGAAGATATATTAACCTAAAATACCTCAGTCCAATCGCCAAATTTTATGCAAATAGACATTTGTGGCTTGGGAGGAAAGTTTTAGTAAATGCACCACGCACAGATTTAATCAGTGCTGTATTCCTTGAACTACAACTACAGAATGAAACACTGTGGATGAACACTGACCCAAAGGAGCTAATGACAGAAAAGCACTTAACATAAAATTCCAAAACAGGCAGCTCTAATCGACTGTGTTAGAAGTCAAGATAGAGATTACCTTCTGAAGGAGGGAAAGGAGGAGGCTTCTGGGGGTGCTGGCCATGGGATGGGTGCAAGGATCAGTTCACATTGCACAAAGCCAATGAGCCAAACACAAACTTGTGCCTTTTTCTGTATATGCATGTTGTACGTCAGTGAAACATTTTAAAAAAACCTCATTTGGAACAACTTAGAACTAGAGATGGTGCACTCTGGGAAACTGTTTTACATGATTTCAAAAGAAGCCCTAGTGATGGCAAAGATGACGTCAAAGATGCAAATGAAGAGTGGATGACTTTTGTGATGACAAATGGGTAGGAATTCTTAGAGGCCACATTTCTGAATGAATCTATTACAATAGACCATGGCATTCAGAGTAAGCATGACATTTAGTTCTTAAGGTGCAAAGTTAAAATTAAAATTAAAATTAAAAACTTGAGGTAGACGCTTGTTTCATCTTGAGCCCTCAGTTATATACCCACATTGACCTTACAGTGTGCTGTGGGGTTTTCTCACTGGGACTGTAGCCTGACCTTGTTCGGACTGTCATGTTATTTTGAGGGGCAGTTTGAGCTCACCTCCTGCATGTTTATTTCTAGGTACTTTATTTTAAAAAGGAGATTTACATCATGACGTTGGCCCAGACTCAGAGTACTGAGAAATTCCCAGAGCATTTGTATGAAAAAGATTGAGAGTTGCTCAGAGAAGATTTGAGGTATACCAGATGTCTCTGAATATCAGCAAGGCCATCATTTGGCTCCTGGGAACTGAACTAGGACCAGTGAGCAGATGGCACATTTCAGGCCAGTATTAGGCAGAATCTTCATAACTACTGGAGCTCTTTAGAAGTGAGATGGGCTGCCTGCAGATTAGCTCCCTAGAAGATTCAAGAAGCTGGGTAATTATATGTTAAAAGTATTTGTAGAAGGGAATCCTTCAGTGGACTAGCTCATCTTTCAAGATTTCTCCCAACCTCAAAATCTCTTGACCCCATGGGACCTTTCTTAGTGCTCTATTCCTGGTTAGTTCAGCGTCTTCATCATTGAGAAGTGGAGAGAATCTCCATGAAGCGATCCACTCCATGGAGTCAAGCCATTTGGCATCAATCCTGCGCGAGGATTATCCAGTTTGATTCTTCACAGGTATCAAATGAAGGAAAAGTAACGGTTGTTCTCTTTGTTAATTTTTCTAGTTCAAAATCCTGAACCACCAATGGCTTTGCTTAGCTTAGGAGAGTTTAAAAAAAAATGAATTTGTTGACAACGTTTAAAAATCAGTTTTCATAGAAAACTCCAGGTTTCTGGGGTCTTCTTGAAAAGTCTGTAGGTAGGCGGTGCTGGACCCAGTTCTCACAGGCAACAATGGGGTCTGTGTGGTCCTTGCTCCCTGTAGACGGGCCTGGCACCCCTGGGTTCCCTTGGGCCCCACCCACATGCTTTAGTTACCCATTCACATTATCTGCCCAATCCCTGAAGCTTCTGAATTTGCAATCTTTGTTTTAAGAAGATAGTGAAAAAATTTTTTTTAAAATTTTACACATAAGTTCAAGTGCCTTTAAAAAGCAATTACGTTGACAGTGACCAGTCCACAGCAATGAAAAGGCAAAGTCTAATGTTTATCAACAATTTTACATTCTAAGTGCAAACGACCCTACCAAGAGTTGGTATACTATCTGCTAACTTGCTTTTCAGTGTGAATTTAGAATGTTACTTTTCTTGCCAACTTAATTTCTCTGTTCCTTAGTTTCCTGACATGGGAACTACAATGTAAGACAGAGCAGTGGTAACTGCCTCATGGCAGAATTTACTCAGATTAAACGGAAGCATGCTGAAAAGCACTATGTCAGTGCTCGGCACACAGAAAACTCTCAGTAAATATTTATTGAGGGGGAGAGTATGATGAAAGCATATTCTGAACTTCAAATGTCTAAAATATACCCAGGAAAATATACTGAGATGGAAATCTCAAAATATTTGCTATGATATTGAATTGGCAAACATTTCAATAATTTGGGATTGATAAGCCCATGTCATTGGCATGTTCACTTTCCAGTTCTCCTGCTCTGACCCAGGGGTCACCATAGTCCTGGAAGCTCCCTTAGGCTGGGAATGGTCACTCGATGGGACCAGGGCTTTTAAAGAATAGCAGTAGTTTCCCCACTTTCTTATCTAGGACATCTTTGGAGGGAATTGTCCTAAAAAAGCAGAAATAGAACCCAAACCCAAACAAATGAACCCACAAAGAAAATAGACAATTCCCTTTGGAATAATAGAATGGCAAACGTCCCTTAGCTACTCCCTAGAGTTAGTGAAACTCAAGGTGAAGAGTACGGTCCTCTACGTCTGCCAAGTCTTCCCAAGGCTTCAGACACCAGCTACAAGACTGGATGTCCTCAGGGCCACCCTCACATGAGACCACTTAGTTACAAAATTTGGAGGTCCACGTGGACTTCCTCTAGTTTGGTAATTTGCTAGAATAACTCACAGAACTTAGGAAGGCGCTGTACTTGCAATTTCAGTTTTATAACAAAAGGATGCAAATCAGAACCAGTTAAAGGAAAAGACACATAGGGCAGAATCTGGGACCAGGAGGGTCTCAAATGCAAAGTTTCAGTGTCCTCAGGGATGTGTTAACCTCCTGTTGCAGACATGTGACAATATGCATGGAGTATGGCCAACCTGGGACGCCCATCAAGTTTCAGAGTCTAGAGTTTTTATTGGGGTTTCATTATGTAGGCATGATCGACTGGGTCCTGGACCATGTGACTCGATCTCTAGGTCCCCTCCCATTCCTGGAAGACCTGCTAGTATCACGTGGCTCAAAGTCCCAACCCTCTAATCACACGGTTGGTCTTTCTCTTAGCCAGTCCCCATCCTGAGTCACCTTGTTAGCATCAACTCTCCAGGGATCTACCACGAATAACAAATACATCGCTGTCACACAGGAAATCCCCAGGGTTAGAAGTTACCTCCCAGCTGGGACAGAGCTGGGACAGAGCTGGGACAGAGGCCAGACCTCTCTTTGGGTAAAGTTCGTTTTTCACTACACATGTACGTGCTTGTAGCAGGCAGCCTGTGAGACGGCTCCCAGTGGTCCCTGCTGCCTGGTACTCACAGCCTGTGTAATCCCCTTCCTTTGCATGTGAGCTGGATCCAGTGACTCATTTCTGGTAACTAGAACTCTGAGAAGTGGTGGGATGTCACTTCTGGGATTACATTACAGAAAGGCTCTGCCTCCCTCTTGCTGCTCCACTTGTGTTGATGAAGCCAGCTGCCACGTTGTGGGCTGCCCTGTGAAGGTGCCCATGTGGAAGGAAGGCAGTGAGGGAGGCCTCTGGCCAACACCAGCAAGTCTGGCCAACAGCCTGTGAGGAACTGAATCCTGCCAACAGCTACGGGAGCAAGCTTGAGAGGAGACCCCTCCCCAGCTGAGCCTTGAGATGAGACCCACACCCACATCTTGACTGGCATCTTGATTGAAACTTGTAGGTAACTCTGGGCTCCCTGGAGACTCCCAGCTAAGCCAGACCTCCACACCTGACCCACAGAAACTATGAGAACATAAATGCTCGTGTAAAGCTGCCACGTGTTGGGAAGAATTTTTTTCATGTACCTATAGATAGAATATCACATGATCCTATCCTTTGCTCTTTTCTCTTAGAAATCTGCTTGCCAAGAGGTTATAGAAATATCTTTCAGATCACAGGCTGAAAGAGGGATTATAGATGCAATATTTAAATTTAGATATGAATACAGTATTTAAATTTATAAGCTCTAATGCATAGAATTATGACGTCACTTTATTTCCCTTTAAGGCATTCTTACTTCTTATTATACTCCTTGCAACAAGTCAGTACAAAATTACTACAGGTTTTAGGTTTTTAGTTTTCTTAATTCCTTTAAAGCAAAGCACATACATATATCCATTGTTATTTAAAGGATAAACTTATCCTCAGTAAGGGAAATTAATGGAAACTGTTTAAGTTTATTTTCATTACACATCAGGTCTATTTCCCCCACACTGAGTATGTATTGAACTAATAGGGGACTGAGTTATTAACACATTATTTTTGGAAAATATGCTTTTTTAAAAGGGAACAACTCAACCCCAAAGCTACATTTTTGCTGAAAGTCATTATTTTGGAATTTGAATTCTTCTTGGAGCTAAGCCCTCTGATTGTTGTAAAGCCCACACCTGCGCATTTGCTCCCCCGATGACACCTTTGATTTAGTGACCAATTGTTTCTCTGCGAATAAATTCAATTATAAATTACAATAGAATTGACTTTTTCATAGCATCCCTCACTCTCCAAGTATCTTCAAGTCCTCTGTGGATTTTTAAAGTAATTACAGTGCTCGAAGGACAGCTTAATAACTGTGGACTCTAGAACACAGACTCGCCTCTATATTCGAAAAGGACTCACTCCCAGCTGGGAACATTAAGTTGGGTTTTATTGAGACTGAAGCCAGGCAGCTGGGTGAGCCGCTGTGCTATTTTGAAAAGTGTCCTGGGATCTTTAATTTCCACCTGGATGGGCAGGGAGGTGAGAGAATGACCCTCGCTGGGAGTGACCCTGAGTTCCACTCGGGGTCTTGAACCAGGCGACCTCCCACCCTGGAGGTGAGATGTGCAATGTGGGCAAACTTCATGGCCTCCTAATGATTTGTGCTGAGTTCCCGCTGCATTCCCACGGTTGGTTCTCTCCCGGGTGGTTTCAGATGGTGGCCAAGAAGCAATGCTGGGAAGTTTTCTGAGAGCTGTTCCCTAAGAATGTTTTGATTGTTCTGCACGCTGTCTTGTTGTTACTATTGCCTTTTAATACGCTTTTGTTTTTCTTTCTGGGATGCCATTCATATAATACAAACCCGACAAACACTCCAGGTTGTCAGGTTGTTTGCTGCAGTCGTCCTTTGGCGGAACCTCTCCCTCATTCTCCCTTTGTTCCTTCTCATCTGTGGCCTTGGCCCCGCGGGCTGAGTGATTGCATAGTCTTCTGCACACCCTTTGACAGGCTTCAGTCTGAAAAGGTGCTAATTAAGCTGCAGATGCTGGCCCTGTTTTTTGAGTGGTTCCAGGACGCATCGGACCCAGGTTAACACGCATGTGTGTGTGTGTTTGGATTTTAGCTTTTTGAAGAATTGTTAACCAGTGAGAATTGGTTTAGAACTTGTAAACACAAGTTCTTCAAACCACATATGGGGCTGACTCTGAAGCAACTCAAAGGGAGTTTGGCAGTTTAACTACCTGCCCTTCAGTTCGTGGTAATCGGACCTCCACATACACTGAACTTGAGTTTTTTTCTGAACCTACAGGGATGGATGTGCATTCTAAAAACAGTAGCTATCTTCCGCCCTCACCTTGCCCTGTATATGTTGGGTACAGTAATGAAGAAAGTGGTATTACATCGGTATCTAAAATGGGAGGCTAATTCATGCCACGGCCTAGACCCTTGAATTCAGCCATGGCTAGTGATAACCATGACATCTCCCTGGGAACTGGTTCCCAGGCACTGACCTACCGTGTCTCTTCTGAAGTACTTAGGTTTGCTTCCACGCCTTTGAATATAACTTGCAGCTCTGGTGGGTTTCTGAAGCACAACACTGGGTATCTTTCCCAGCTCAAGGTAAATTCTATAGCGTGAATTTATAGGATTTTTTTCTCTTACCTGGTATGAGGATGTATCGTGTCCTCACACTTTTTCTGAGATACCATTCAGCTGTTTGCATGAACCCATTTTTCTTGCTGTGGATAAAAATAATCACCAAAGCTTTCTTCATAGTTGTGAAAGTTTTGGTTGTGATTTCCTGGAACATTTTAATCTCTGTGTCCTGAGCTCCTCTCCTATTGCCCAGGGCCAAGTGGACCTCAACAAACAGGTATTGAGAAGCAGAACTGAACAGTGGTCAGCAGGGGCAGGGAGGTGGGGGAAGCTGGGGCGGGGGGTGTTGGTCAAAGGGTACAGAGTTGAATTTATGAATTTATGACTTATTTATGACTAAGTCTAAGATCTAATGTATGGCATGATGACTATAATTAATAACACTGTTTTGGACACTGGAAATTTGCTAAGAGTAGATTTCAGGTGCTTTCAACCACAAAAAAGGAAAAAAATCGTAACTGTGAGGAGATGAAGGTGTTAATTAGCTGGATGGCAGTAATCATTTCACCATGTGTATAATAATCAAATCATCATATTGTATACCTTAAACATACACAATTAAAAAAATTAAAAAGTTATTGAATGATGTAATGATGGATCAGTTCTGTCAAATAATCGATTAACTTATTTTTATGCACTTAATTCACTTGACTCAATTAACCTACTTGAGGGCTGTTTTGGCCATCGGGGATTTTTTTTTTTTGTTATAGGCCTGATTATATTATTTTTAAAATATAAAAAAATTATTGACATATAGTCAGTCTACAATGTGCCAATTTCTGGTGCATAGCATAATGTTTCAGTTATACATATACATACATATATTTGTTTTCACATTGTTTTTCATTATGGGTTACAAGATATTGCATATATAGTTCCCTGTGCTCTACAGATGAAACTTGCTGTTTATCTATTTTATAATTAGTAGTTAGTATTTGCAAATCTCGAACTCCCAATTATCACTTCCCGCCCCCTTTCCCTCCTGGTAACTATAAGTTTCTTTACTGTGTCTGTGAGTCTGTTTCTGTTTTGTAGATGAGTCCATTAGTGTCTTCTTTTTCCTTTTTCCAGATTCCACATGGCATCGGGGATATTTACACCTTTCTGGAGAAAGTGCAGTCACCGTCCTTAACAATGTTTGTTGGAGGCATTGGATTGCAAGGGCCCCAAAGAACCGTGGTTGAATGCTGCTTGGGCAAAACACCATTTTCTACCAGAAAATCGATTAGAGCTTTTGGATAATTGAAGTGAAAATTTCAGCTCTGAATGACATCCAGAAAATCTCCTTCTACAGTAAACAGACAAAAGGTTCTGAGGGACTCTGAGAGGAGGGTTGGTCTTTTCTCTCTCACAGAGCAGGGCGATCCTTGAAGCCTTATGAGAGGATGGTCTCTTCGTGAAATGGTGAAAGGGCCGAAACACCACGGTTCACGTTAGGAGACACAGAGGGAGCTTCAAGTTTAGGGGAGGACCGATCGCAATAATGAATGACAGCTGAAATAATAAAGATATGTCATTCATGCTACTTTTTGGGGGCAGAAACCATTACATCTCTGTGAAAGTTAAAGGGAGAAGAAAAATGCATGTTTTGAAAAGGGGAGGTGATGGAGAGAGGCGAGAGGTGGAAACATAGAGAGGGGTTTAATGTGTCTCGTTGGAACCTTTCAACTTAGCCCCTAAGGCTTTCCCCTAACCCTGTCACTGTCCCAACACCTCCTCTCGCTGACAGTCTTGGTAATTGATGGGTTGGTGGGGGCGCTGTGCGGCGGCAGACACATTAAAGCAGGAGGGAACGCTCCCTCCCCACCCTGCCTCCCGCCGCCGCCTGGCACGGGGGGCCGCAGGCGAGCAGATCCAGAGCCAGGCGACGTCGGAGGAAGAAGGGATCGATTCCGTCAATCAGGCTGCCCAGCTACTGTCAGGCTCCGGGACCTTTCACCTGCTCCTCCGCATCGTTAGAACTCCCAAATCTCTTGGCAAGCCTTTTCTATTAGACACAGACTCCCAAGTTTTGATTTTTTGCTTCCAAAGTCATTTTTTTTTTTTTTTTATAATTACCTGCATTGAACCACACTTACCAGCTGTGGGCTGAGAGCGCGAAATGATTTATTAGTCTCGGTTTCTAAGCGTGCGGAGCAGCGTGCGGTTGATTCGGCTGGTGACACAGCGGAGCCGCCAATGGGTGGGGGTCCGTGTCAGGGTGACAATTCTCCGGCGGCCGACACGCACTTGGGGACCGGGTTTGGTGGGCAGCCGGCCGACCGTGACATTGCAGAAGCCCAGCCTCAAGTCAGAGTGGACAACATCGGGCAGAGAAAGCCACGAGGGGCCGGGGGACGTTCCTTTTCAAGTACAAAGTAAAACTGTGTGAAAAGGAGACAGCGTGCACCACCCGAATTGTTTCTGATGAGGCTCTGGACTTCTGTCCGCACTGCCTGCCTTGAGTCCAAGGGTTTGACGGTGCAGAGGCCAGTCATGGCTGGGAGGGCTCCCTGACTGCTTCAGTTGGCTTTTGGGTGTATACTTTGATTTACACCCAAATCAAGGTCTCCATCAATATCAATATCATTTGCCACTGATAGACATTCTGCTTTAGAGTAATTTTTTAATTTTTAAATTAAAGATAAATTGAGGTATGGTTGATTTACAGGTACAGTGTGTTCATTTTTGGTGTACAGCAAAGTGGTTCAGTTATATTTGATTCCTTTCCATTGTAGGTTATTACAAGATATTGAATATAGTTCCCTGTGCTACACAGTGGGTCTTGTTCATCTATTTTTTAATTTTTTGTTTTTTAAAGTTTTTCAAATTTTATTTTTTACTGAAGTATAGTTGATTTATAATGTTTCAGGTGTACAGCAAAGTGATTCAGATATATATATATATATATAAAAACATGTATTCTTTTTCAGATTCTTTTCCATTATAGGTTATTATAAGATATTGAATGTAGTTCCCTTTGCTACATAGTAGGACCTATTGTTTATCTATTTTATATAAAGTAGTGTGTATCTGTCAATCCCAAGCTCCTAATTTATCCTTACCCCGTACTTTCCCCTTTGATAACCATAAATATGTTTTCTATGTCTGTAAGTCTGTCTGTTTTGTAAATAAGCTCATTTGTATCATATTTTAGATTCCACATGTAAGTGATATCATATGATATTTGCCTTTCTCTGACTTACTTCACTTAGTATGATCATCTCTAGGTCCATCCATGTTGCTGCAAATGGCATTATTCCCTTCTTTTTGTGGCTGAGTGATATTCCATTTTATTATATATGTATTATAATATATATATTATATATACACACACACACACACACACACCACATCTTCTTTATCCAGCCATCTGTTGATGGACATTTAGGTTGCTTCCATGTCCTGGCTACTGTAAATTGTGCTGCTATGAACATTGGGGTGCCTATACTTTTTCAAATGAGAGTTTCTGTTCTTTCTGGAAATATAGGGCTAATTTGTTTTTAGACTGATGGTCAAATTGCAGCATGGCCCACTGGCTGTGTCTTCTTGGCGAACGCTCTATTTTCCCATGAAGGATGATGACTCTAAAACTCCAGCCTCGGTGAGTGGCCCGTGGGTATCAGTATTCAGCAGATGGCTTCCTTCCTTCATCTCTCATGCCCTCCTGCACAGAACAGTAAGGTTCAGACTGGCCCCAGAGCTTGGAAGGTGGAGAAGATGACATGGGGAGAAACGTAGGGATCCAGTGTGACTTGTGTGGGCTCTGAGGACTTATGTCTTCTTGGGACCCTTTTTCCATTTAAGAAAATGTGAAAAACCATCTTTTGTTACATGTTGCTATAAAGATGATGTTATTAATATTATATACTAAAGCTTTTTCTTCCTTCTAAAGGTTTGTGTTGGTTTTCTTCTGGTTTTAAAAGAAATGAAAACATGTTCATGGCCCTTAGATGTACTGTGGGCCCCAGGCACTGTGTCTGCTGGGCCGAGTGGATACGTTGACTCTAGAGAAGGGACGTCAGTGACAATGTCAAGTAGAAAATGTAAAATAACAGGCACTTTCCCCAGTGATATAATAGGTAAGACATACAAAGCATGTTGTATTTTTTCCTTCTGTGCTCTCTGGTCTCTGAGTCATGAATGCTGTCTCCTTTAGATTTGTAAGGTATAGTTAGAGCCCGTCGGTGTTGACTCCGTGGCACTCTCTCAAGTTTGTGCTTTTTGATAACTCCCTGATATGAATTAATGTTTTTTTTTTCCTAGTTATGACTTTCAACTAAATTCCAAATTTACAAGTTCTGTAGTTAGATTGTGATAAATGATTATAGTGCTGCTATTAGTGACCAGTTTACTATTTAAACAAACCAGGAATGCTTGGGATGCAAGGAACTTTAAAATAACTCCTTTTGCCAAATAATAATTTAAAAAACCCCTTCTGCCCCGTGCAAAGGAGGCTGTTGTAAAGCAAATAATTCTAATGTGTTTGCTTGTCACTTAGGTTTTTCAGCTACTGAAAAATTTTGAACTATATGTACCCTTTCCTTTCTAACGTGATGAGTCCTGAGGGATGGAGCCTTCACTCTGATATTTTTTTCCTACCCTGGGAAATGTTTTTCTGTTACCCAAGAACAAGTCTGGTGTAGTGGACTAGCCGGGGCCGTGGAAGCAGTTGAGTGGGAAATCCTGGCTTTCCCGCCAGCTCCGAGTGAGCAGGGACAAGTTCCCGAAATGCTCTGTGCTTTAGTTTCCTCTGCTGCAAAAAGATGATGCATCCTGCATTATCCAAACCGAATGTGTTCCTGAAATCATGTAAGACAGTGGATATTCACAGAGAAGAAACTTATATCACATTATTTCAAATAGGAAAAATAATGAATACATTTCTGGCTCATCTGAGCCAGCTGACTCCTCAAAACCACTAAAACTCACACACTTTATAGCTAATCCACCCATGATTTCTGCATAACACGAAAGTGTTTAAGATACTATCTCACTTTTTAATCACTTAGTTAACTCATTGGTGGGTATGTTTCTGTGTCCAACAGTTACAGGAATTATTTCTTTCTATACTTCATCCCATGTATACACTAATATAAATGAACAATGAAGTAATGCTAAAAACACATAAAAATACCCAAACCTCAGAGTGAAATAAAAGAAACAAACAAGGCAAATAAAAAAAAATGATTCCTTACAGATTGAAGACATACAGATTGAAGGGGAGTGAGATTCAGAGGTGAGAGAAGGGGGATAGAGGCTGTGGTCTCTGTCGTGAGTGAGATATCTGGAAGGTACAATGGCCCTTTGGTCCACAGGCTGTAAAGTGACTTGGACATTACTCTTCGTACTCAGCAGCACTCGGGGTGCCCTCTATCAATAAAAGAGTGTTTTACTTCACTTAGAAAGACGATTTCTAGGTCCTTCTTGCTGCAAATGGCATTATTTTATTCTTTTTTATGGCTGAGTAGTATTCCATTGTATAAATACACCATAACCTTTTTATACAGTCATCTATTGATGGACAATTAGGTTGCTTCCATATCTTGGCTATTGTATATAGTGCTGCTATGAACATTGGGGTGCATGTATCTTTTTGAAGAAGAAAAATACCATATGATATCGCTCATATGTGAAATCTGAGAAAAGGAAAAAAGAGGACACTAATGAACTCATCTACAAAACAGAAACAGATTCACAGACATGGTAAACAATCGTGGTTATTGGGGGAAAGGGAGTGGGAAGGGATAAATTTGAGAGTTGGAGATTTGCAAAGGTTAGCCACTATATATAAAAATAGATAAAAAAACAAATTCCCTCTGTCTAGCACAGGGAACTATATTATCTTGTAATAACCTTTAACAAAAAAGAATATGAAGATGAATATATGTATGTATATGCATGACTGAGCCACTGTGCTGTACACCAGAAACTGGCACATTGTAATTGACTATACCTCAATTAAAAAATAAAAGGAAAAAAAGAACAGTGTTGATGGCAAAATTTCATTCTTCCTACCACCATTAGTGGATGGTGGCAGAAAGCTGACATCGTCACTGCTACAGGGCTTATGACTCATGCCACCCGGCAGACAGTGAACTCATTCTCTTCCACACAGCTCTACAGGGCGCTGGAGCTGTGGAGGGACACACCAGCCAGGGTTTTAGCCTTTCACCTCCTTCATAATTTCCTCCAAAAATTAGTGTTTGCCTATCGTTGGAGGCTTTATGTCCTGGCACATTTTCTTGTCTTCTGAAAGGCACATATCAAACAGCACCCATTTAAAGCAAAGGCAATCGTTGCATCCACATACAAATTTTGTTTTGAAGTGAACCCCCTTCCTACAGGGTTTTCTGTCATTCTCAGGGGAGCGTGTCTGCAGCTTTACCATCAGCAGCAGCTGCTGCACCCGTGATCTCAAAAATATCCATTCTTTCCATTTAATTCTTTCTTAGATCTTTCCAACCACCCAGACCTCAGTGTGGAACTCAGTTTCTCCACGGAATGCTCTCTCTCCTTCTTCTGATCTCTGAAGGTGATTATCCCCTCCTGTTGTTTCTGTGGGGTTACCGGCATCCCACAGTGGCCAACCAGCAAGCCCCTGGCCTGGGTTTTTTCCCAAAAATACGCTTTCCTGAGTAACCCTGTGAAGCAAGTGCTCCACAGCTGACCACACTTATAATTTTCTGTATTTTTTTTTGATGGAGGTACTAGGGATTGAACCCAGGACCTCATGCATGCTAAGCATGTGCTCTACCACTGAGCTATATCCTCCCCACCAATTTTCTGTATTTTTCTATGCTGGTATATGATCAAAGTTATACGTTCTTATGTCCATTTTTTTTCACTTCCAAGTTTTTGTCCAGTGTATGTGCTTTTCTAGGCCTCTTAGTCTCTCTGAATTATCCACTTTCTTAGTAGGCATTCTGGCTTCATAAAATAAGGATGGTGATGGCAATGAGGCATGCCATTATTTAAATAATGTTTAAATTACATCAGCGAGTGAACGCATCTTGGTGGTATCACTACCAGCAGCTTCATACAGCCTCTCATCGGATGCAGGAGCATCAAATTGTGACTTCTGGGTGAAGCTTTTGCAAAGCTTTCTAACAAATCTTCTACTAGTGAGATTCAGATGAGGCATACTTGCAGTACCTGCCTCTTACAGCAACTAAAAATATGAATTGGGATTCTGAGGGCAGGAGGTTTTATGGGGAGCACATTAGTGGGGTGCATTGACATTGCATCGGGCCTCTGAGCCCAGGAGACCACTCACCCAGTCACGGGTGTCATCAGTCATGAACTCCTTCTGTTACCTGTCTCTCCTACACGCAGCTGTGCTCAAAGCCACTTCAATGGTTGTGAACAAGGTTCATGTCTGTTATCTTTGTTCCATGGATGGGAAGCCACCGTGGGGAGAAACCTGGGGAAGATTGCTAAAGAGAGAGGACCCAAGGGAGCTTGGAAGTGGCTAATGGGAGAGAAGAGAAAAGAGACAGAGAAAGAATGATAAGAACAAAAATAAAGTCCCTTCTTTTGTGGAAGCTGGGTGGCTTCTGCCTTGGGTCTCTGGGTCTGTTTGTGTGCAAAGAGGCAGGGACAGAGATGAAGGGTCTGTGTGTGGCTTTAGGAGTCCAGGGAGACAGGAGGTGGAAGAGGTCTCTGGGTGAACATGCGCACGGTACTTCTGCAGGTTAGCTTTGCTAATGTTGGATCTGAGTTAGCAGTGTTCACAAGACAAGGGTGTGCACAGACTGAGAGGTCTCCACGGCCAACACACACTCAGCAACGTAGCTCTCCATCAGATTCTTGATCTGGGCACTTCATGTCATACAGAAGTGACATTTAGATGATGAAAAGAGTTATTTTTTTCATGGCAGGCTGGAAGGAGAGGGCCGATTTTTGGATTTTGTTTCATGTATTTTTCAGCAAGCTGGTAAAAGTTGAATTGAAACCGACAACATTATTTTGGGTCAGGGTTAAGTAGAATAACGGTGCAACATTTCAGTGGACTAAAGGAGCCAGGTGGGCGGAGTTCCATGATTCATTACCTGTGACTTTGTAAATTTCTTGCTTCTCCAGGAGGTGATTTTGTAAATGGAGTGGGGAGCGTCAGAGCTTGGGAACGCTGATTCTTAGTGAATATAGAGAAACAAATGATTGTGGGGAGAACACATATAAGCCAGACAGAACTTTGGTACAAAGATCAGATGTACTCTAAAGGCTATTTCACATTAGGAATAATGTCTGCATTTTAAAGTCCTGCTTTAAAATGACCATTGTGCCGCCGCCACCTGCTGGCCAGTAAAGGTATTATGTCAAGGCAACATTAGTAGAGGGTCTCGTCTTGATGAGGTATAGGTAGGACTTGCTTCCCACGGTTATTTTTAAGTAGAAAGGATTTTTATACATAAAATATGAAAATATGAAAAAAATTTGAAAAACACATTTAAAGATTTTTTCTGCCTAGAAAATGTTGCATTATTCTAAAATTGACATTTTAAATTTTATGAAAAACATCAATATACAAAACTAAGAAAATACAGAAAAGAGTAAGAATTATGTTATATATTTTCTTTTTTCTAATTTTATTGAGAAATAATTGACATACATCACTGTATACGTTTAAGATGTACAGCACGGTGGTTTGATTTGTATATATTGTGAAATGATTACCATAATAGGTTCAGCTAACATTCATCTTCTCATATTTTCTTAACACGAAAACACTTAGGAAAAAGCCCCAAAATTGAGATTGTGAAATATATATATATCTCACTTTGTTTTATTCAGTTATTGAAAATTTTTCTTTTTTTCAATCAAGAAATATTTTAAACATACCTCCCAAATACAGAATATAACAGATACCCAAGAACTTGCCATCTAGATTTAATCTAACATTTTGCTATATGTTTGTTCTAGAGTTTTTTAAAAAGGAAATACAACTTTATAAGCATAGATGAAATACACATCTGTCCCCACCCTCACCATCAAATTCCCTCCATATGTCCATAAACAATCTATCAGTTGGAAGTCCTAGCCACAGCAATCAGGCAAGAGAGAGAAATAAATGGGATCCAAATTGGAAAAGAAGAGGTAAAAGTGTCACTATATGCAGATGACATTATACTCTATATAGAAAACCCTAAAAGGTCTACACAAAAACTACTAGAAATAATTGAAGAATTCAGCAAGGTAGCAGGCTACAAGATTATTGTTCAAAAATCAGTTGCATTTCTTTACACTAATGATGAATCAACAGAAAAAGAAAGTAAAGAAACAATCCCCTTTAAAATAGCACCCAAAGTAATAAAATACCTCAGAGTAAATCTAACCAAGGAGGTGAAAGACTTATGCACAGAAAACTATAAAACACTGATTAAGGAAATTAAAGAAGACTTTAAAAAATGGAAAGATATCCCATGCTCCTGGATTGGAAGAATCAACATTGTTAAAATGGTCACACTGCCCAAGGCAGTCTACAGATTGAATGCAATCCCTATCAAATTACCCAGGACATATTTCACAGAACTAGAACAAATCATAATAAAATTTATATGGAACCACAAAAGACCTAGAATTGCCAAAGTATTACTGAAGAAAAAGAAAGAGGCTGGAGGAATAACTCCCCCAGACTTCAGACAATACTATAGAGCTATAGTCATCAAGACAGCATGGCATTGGTACAAAAACAGACATATAGACCAATGGAACAGAACAGAGAGCCCAGAAATGAACCCACAAACTTTTGGTCAACTAATCTTCGACAAAGGAGGCAAGAATACACAATGAAATAAAGACAGTTTCTTTAGCAAATGGTGTTGGGTAAACTGGACAGCAGCATGTAAATCAATGAAGTTAGAACACTCCCTTACACTGTACACAAAAATCAGCTCAAAATGGATCAAAGACTTAAACATAAGACAAGATACAATAAACCTCCTAGAGGAAAATATAGGCAAAACATTATCTGACATACATCTCAGAAATGTTCTCCTGGGGCAGTCTACCCAAGCAATAGAAATAAAAGCAAGAATAAACAAATGGGACCTAATTAAATTTACAAGCTTCTGCACAGCAAAGGAAACCATAAGTAAAACAAAACGACAACCTATGGAATGGGAGAAACTTTTTGCAAATGAAACCGACAAAGGCTTGATATCCAGAATATATAAGCAGTTCATACAACTAAAATGGGCAGAAGACCTAAACAAGCAATTCTCCAAGGAAGACATATAAATGATCAATAGGCACATGAAAAAATACTCAATATCACTAATTATCAGAGAAATGCAAATCAAAACTATGATGAGGTATCACCTCACACCAGTCAGAATGGCCGTCATTCAAAAGTCCACAGATGACAAATGCTGGAGAGGCTGTGGAGAAAGGGGAACCCTCCTACACTGCTGGTGGGAATGCAGTTTGGTGCAGCCACTGTGGAAAACAATATGGAGATTCCTCAAAAGGCTAGGAATAGACTTACCATATGACCCAGGAATCCCTCTCCTGGGCATATATCCAGAAGGAACCCTACTTCAGGATGACACGTGCACCCCAATGTTCATAGCAGCACTATGTACAATAGCCAAGACATGGAAACAGCCTAAATGCCCACCAACAGATGACTGGATAAAGAAGAAGTGGTATATTTATACAATGGAATACTACTCAGCCATAAAAACCAACAATATAACGCCATTTGCAGCAACATAGATGCTCCTGGAGAATGTCATTCTAAGTGAAGTAAGCCAGAAAGAGAAAGAAAAATACCATATGAGATCACTCATATGTGGAATCTAAACAAACAAACAAACAAAAAATATAAATACAAAACAGATACAGACTCATAGATACAGAATACAAACTTGTGGTTACCAGGGTGATGGGGGTGGGAAGGGATAGACTGGGATTTCAAGATGTAGAATAGATAAACAAGGTTGTACTGTGTAGCACAGGGAAATATATACAGGATCTTGTGGTAGTCCACAGTGAAAAAAAAGTGACAATGAATATGTATGTTCATGTATAACTGAAAAATTGTAATTGCACTCTACACTGGAATTTGACACAACATTGTAAAATGACTATAACGCAATAAAAAAAATGTAAAAAAAAATCTATCAGTATCGTTTAATGCATTTAAAAGTGTACACAACTTGGTAATGTTCTATTCTTTTTTCAATTTTCTTTTTTCACTGAACACTATATTTGTGCTATTTATTAATGTGTTTATAAGTAAATCTAGTAGATTCATTTTTACATGTAGCTGAATAAAAGTATCCAGTCTGGAAAAAATGATCTTTAACTGGAGAGTTTAATCCATTTACATTTACTATGAATATCTTTAGATGTATTTCTATAATTTCTTTTGGTTTTCTATTTATCATGCTTTGCTTTAAACACCTTTTTGTTTTCTATTAGAAGCTAAGGATTTTAAAAAATTTCCTTTTCCTCACCTACTTGTTTTGGAATTATAGATTGTTTTTCTTTCCTACCCTTAAATTAGTATGGTGCCTATTTGACTTAACAAGTCTAAAGATAGTAGTCATTGCGTCCTTCCCCTGAAGAATACAAAGACCTTAGACTGCTTTAAATTCCTTTCCCATTTCTTCATCTTCCATGTTACACTTTCTAGGATTTAATTCCTTTTTAGTTTAGATCTTCCAGATTAGATGCCACGTCACCATCATCATCTTTAGTCAATCCATGCCTACTTAGATTCATCCACACGGCTAGTCGTTAAGTATTTTTTTGTGTGTGTTGCTTATTTTAGATTTTAATGTTTGTGTTCTGTACTCTAGTAATTTGAAGGGAGATATTCTTTTTTGGAAAGGATAAAAAAAATGAAAAGATGAAAGGATAGAGTGACAATGGATCTAAGTAGGGAGGTTGTCAAAACTGAAAGGGAGAAGGAAATGAGAACTTAAAGAACAAGAAGATGTAAAGATCCAAGATGAGCAGAGAATTTGTCTAAAGCAATAAATGCGTTCTCACTGTTGCCATCTCAGATATGAAGGGAACATTGCTGGACTCCAAGTTCTCAACATGTGGACAAGATACAAAAAAAACCTACTCCTTGCTCTGACTCAGGGATCATGTAACTGCAAGCTGCTGTCAGTTTATACACAGTAAGCATCTGTTAGTGAGATCCACAGTCCTGGAGTTGGAAAACAGAATTGGATAAAACAGAGATAATCGCTTAAACTTGAACTACACATACCTTCTTTTTCCTTGACTATCTGATCTGATGGGACAGACTAGGTCAAATTTACTCTTTTTGAGAAGCAAACAGATGAAGAGAGAGAGTCAAAGTTTTATGTGATATTTAGAGATGCCTTTTATTATTATTTTTGTAAATTTTACTTATTTTTTTCCCCCTTACATTGCCTGTTGTTTGCTCTTGTTGGGAAAGCCTTTGTCTTTGCATGGCCATGGGTGTCACTGTTAGGATGGAATATTAAATTGTTCTGTTTTTGGAAGTTGCTTCATACGTGGAAGGTCAGTGGGGACTGTATTTTTACAGACAGGTTTTGAAGTGGGCAGCAACTGGGGTGGGGTGAGCTGATGCAAAAAGAGTAGAATGTTTTAGTCCCATTGGCAACTTCAGTAGCTCCTGACAGAAGGAATCTCCTTTGAAACACTCACAGTAGACAAGTGGGTTAGCCTGGAAAGCCCCTTAGAAATGTATTCACTCAGCCCCATAGCTTCCCGGAGAAGGAAGGGGGGTTTGCAGCAGTCGATGATCTATATATAACACAGTATTCCCTAACGTGCTCTCCAGAATGTGGCTCGCTTGGAGTTCTGGAACTCTGGACGTGTCTGTGTATTCACAACAAATAGTGACATCTGTCATCAGAATCACAGGCTCCACCTGGTGATCTGGGGAGCACTGGCTGGGAGTCAGGAGGCTGGGGTTCCAGTCCTGCACGGCCATCTCCAGCTGGTGACCAGGAACCTCACCTTCGACACGAGGCAGTGGGGAGCTGACTCCTGCTTCGCCCAGCTTTGAAGTCCCCCATGTCTCATTGCCTGCCTGGGTGACAGGTGTAGTTTGCAGAGCAGAGTCTAGGGGTGGCTGTCCTTTTGCTGGGACTTTGTCCAGGGGCCTTTGCTACAGCTAGGATTGTTCGGTAAAGCTGAGCCACTGAAAATATGAATGGACAATGGCCATACCATATATAAAAGTAGAACTCTGACCACCACTGTAGCAACCTGCCCCAGAAACCAACCCATTATCTATAATACCCAGCCCAGAAAGCCAGCCTGCTACCAGCCAGACTTGCAGGAGGCCATGTCCAGTCCCCATCCAGGATGATTGGCCCCAAACGGCCTGGTCTTGTTAATGACATACAGCTTCACTTAATTGTATCGTCGCTTCCAATTTAGGACTAAGTGGAGAAAGAAAGGCAGATACGTTCCCCTCACCAATCAGGTAGGGCGCACCCCCTTCTAGTTAGCGGCCTCCAGCTTCCCATCAACGCCTCCAGTCAGGGCATCCCTGAAGCCTTCCCTTTATCCAGGATGAAGCTTCCCCCGTCTTCGGCCCAAAGGAGAGGACTGGCTACAGCGGGCTCGGAAATGTCATTGCCTCTTCTCCTTTGGTCGGTCTTCCTTCATTTCCACGCTGCGGTATGACCAGTAAGAGAGCTGGGCGCCTCCCTTTCCTCATGGCCACTGAGAGTTCTAGCAAAAAAGTCAGAAGCCAGGGAGGCCTGGGAGAGCAGGGCACCCTCACCCCCACCCCCTCCCTTTCCTGTCCTTTCCAGTCCTGTTTTGTGGCATTTCCCTGTGACCGACCCCAGTGTTATGGATAATGACAAGAACAGAAGAGAGTTTGCATGAGATGCAAAGTCCATGTAACTTCAGCCTGGGTCTCAATGCTGGCAGGGGATTTAGATGCACATTTCCCGTTACCTTTGTCACCTGTGAGGTGGAAAATGACAGCTTGGGGTTAGGTTATTGGTGTTCAGTCAAACTTCTCTTTGAGAGCAATTGTGTGTGAAAGCCAGTCCGTCCATT
This sequence comes from Camelus dromedarius, assembly GCF_036321535.1. Lineage (NCBI taxonomy): Eukaryota > Metazoa > Chordata > Mammalia > Artiodactyla > Camelidae > Camelus > Camelus dromedarius. The sequence goes on from NC_087464.1 coordinate 7,872,262, forward strand.
TTGCTTGGACCTGCGTAATCTTACTTCAACTTGCTTTTGCTGATGATAAATAATTTAGTGTTTTAGAGCAGGGGAATATGGAAATGAAAAAAAAATGTGTTAAAAAAAGGAAGATTCATCTATTCAGCAGTTATTCAGTTCCTACACACTTAGTACTTACTTCACCTTCTCTATGAGAGGGACAAGTTAGGCAGACACTGTTGATTTGTTTTTACCCCTTCTGTTACTTTCTCTTCTCCATAGTTTACAAAGTATTGTGATCAACAGAATGTTGGATGAGAAAAAGGCGCAAACTGCTGTTTTTTCATGTGAAGTTCTCTGACCACCTGCCTCCACACTTTCAGAGATGTTTGTTATAAAAATGCAGGTCTCCAGGCCCCGCCTAGACTTAACAGAATCAGAAATTCTGGGAGGTGGAGCCTGCATTTTGGGCCGGATTCTCAGCTGACTGTTGAACACCAATGTCCTGGAGCACCACGAGCCTAGGTCACAAGGCTTCTGCATTACTGGATGAAGAGGGATTTTGTTGTGTATGAAGAAACTCCGCAAAGGAGGTTTTAAGTCACCTGCTGAAGGTCACAGAATCAGTTAGTGGGTGGCTGTAACACACAAAGCCCAAGGGGCTGAATGATACAGTGATTTGAATCTGTCAGTCCCTCTGAGCCTCTCAGGTCAAGTGCCTACTATTTGCAACTCGTACAAAAAAATCACTTAATGTAACGTTATACTATTCTTCCTCAAAAGTTCTTTGCATGGGGTGGAAAAGTCTGGTGGTGTTTCTGGAGTCTTAGTTTCTGCGGGGGTGGGGGGGGTTGGCTCCTAGGCAGCCAGGCTTTTGGGTCTGGAAGACCTGGTCCAGTTAAGGAATTGGGAGCTCCAGTTCCCATTTGTGAAGCTGCGGTAATGATGCCCCCTCCCCTCCCAGGAAAAGTCAGACCATCGGAGAATCTTTGAGTGGAGGAGTCATGGACATCAGTTTCCCCTTGAGGTCTGGGGAATTCTGGGGAGCTTTAAGCATAGCTAAAAAAAATCCTTTCTCATTTTGTTTTGAGTAACCTAATCAGGAAGATAACTTTCATTTCCTTGTCCCATTCTTTCTTTTTGCATTTATTTTATTTTACTTTATTTTGCTGCAGTCACTTTGCAGTGCTGATCATCTCCTCTGGCGGGGCGGGGGGGAGGACTTGCATCCTCAGTTGAGGCATTGCCACCTTCTGAGGCAGCAGTGTCACAGCAACCCTGTGGCCCCCTGCCATTCAGGGTCCAGGTCCCGGGAATCCGCCCAGCTGGACAGGTGCTTGGTGACCCTCTCTTCCCACTGTGAATGAAAAATATTGCAAGCCATATCAGTAAACAAAGGAGGCTGTGGCCATCAAATCATCAGCCGCTACCTCCACCCCGGCACCGAGCGGAGGGATCACAGGATGGAGACAGGCAGGCAGCCCTGCCCCTGCAGCCACCCGCAACGGTGCCCCCTGCAGGAACTCAGGATGGAAAAGAACAAGATACTGGCCCTGGATAGCTAAGGTGCACATCAAAGGAATGATTTCAATGATCCCAGACTCTGGCATCTTCCCATACATAGAAAAGCACTAAATTCCTTAACTTGAGATGTCTGGTTTTCATTAACAGTAATCTTTTGATGTTCTGCCTTACCTGGTCTTTGTTGCAAAAACTCATATATCCTGGCTTCTACTTGCCACTTTGGAGCAGTCCCTCAGAGCGATCTGAGAGGCTGTCATCCTGGGGTTAGGTCCTCAGAAATGTCCGCCAAATAAAACTTCACTCTCCACTTCTAGTTTGTGCATTTTATATCAGTCAATCCCACACTCCTGTTCAAGTGAACACAGAATCAGTGGCCAAATGTGTATGCCTTTCCAGAAAAAGAAAATAAAGGTAAAATAAGAATCTACTTATGTGGAATTTTAACTTTAACAAAAATATTTTTGTAAAGCATGGTGTACCCCGGTAGAAATAATTCCTGCTGAAGCAACAGATTGTAAGGGGCCATTCTTGCCTCCTTTACTTATTCTGGATTCCAAAGCAGTTGAGCAATAGATCTGCCCAAGTCAGGTGCGTCTATTGATCCACTTGTAACAATCCAATAGTTCGGAGCCCGCGTACCATAGACCATACATGCAGAGAAGTCCGGTCCTGATGGAAGCATCTGGCTCTTCCTCGCTGAGACGCAGCTGACATCCTTCTCAAAGGAGCAGGGCTTGTCCTGATCCCTCTGCTCTTTCCTGCGTCCTCTGTATTCTTTTCCTTGGGTTGCATGCTGTTCTGGATTGAAGCAAACTCTCGGGGGCTGGATTGTTCCCTGCGGATGTCTGTGCTTGAACTTGCTCAAAGTTCCAAGCCTGCATTCTTGTTTGTGAGGCTTACAAGGAGGCGTTAGTTTCTTCCAAAGTGCTCTGAGAATCGCAGGCCACTAATTGTTCATCAGTGACCTGCCCACCACGCCAGCTCTGTGCTCTGACCCAGGCCATCTGCAGGGTCTGTGCTGGGCCCCTGGAATTCTCTGCTGCGCTGGGGTGGAGGCAGGGTGAGGGCAAACACACACACAGAACCAGCCACACTTCCTTCACTCGTTAAGAGGATCAGACAGCTACTCAGTTTCAAAATATAAACTGACATCCACGTACTAAATACAAGCACCATACAAGTTAGAAAATACAGATGAGCTAGAAGGAGAGTCTTCCACGATCGCATCCCAGAAATAGAAGCAGCCACATTTTGGTCTGCATCACATGCTGACTCTGCCATCTGGCACTCTGCTTTCTCCACTTACAGCTTAGGCATATTTTCAGGTTATTCTATTATTAAAATTTTTTAAATTTAAGATTAAAAAATTAATTTTTATTGACATGTAGGTTTACAATGTTGTGTTAGTTGCTGGTATACAGCATGGTGGTTCAGTTATAAATACATAGATATGTTCCTTTTCATATTCTTTTTCATTATAGGCTATTACAAGATATTGCCTATAGTCCCCTGTGCTATTCAGTAGGACCTTGTTGTTTATCTATTTTATATACAGTAGTTAGTATCTGCGAATCCTGAACTCCCAATTTGTCCCTCCACCCCACCCACTTCTCCCCTAGTAACTATGAGTTTCTTTTCTATGTCTGTGAGTCTGTTTCTGTTTTGTAAATAAGTTTTGTGTCATTATTTTAGATTCCACCTATAAGTGATATCATACGGTATTTTTCTTTCTTTTCCTTCCTTACTTCATTTAGTATGACAATCTCCACATTCATCTGTTTCTGTAGATGGCATTATTTCATTCTTTTTTGTGCCTGAGTAGTATTCCATCATTTAACTATATCACAACTTCTTTTTTTTTTTTTAACATTTCTTACTGAGTTATAATCATTTTACAATGTTGTGTCAAATTCCAGAGTAGAGCACAATTTTTCGATTATACGTGAACATACATATATTCATTGTCACATTTTTTTTCACTGTGAGCTACCACAAGATCTTGTATATATTTCCCTGTGTTATACAGTATAATCTTGTTTATCTATTCTGCATATGCCTGTCAGTATCTACACATTTTGAAATCCCAGTCTGTCTCTTACCACCCTCCACCCCCTTGGCAACCATAAGTTTGTATTCTATGTCTATGAGTCTGTTTCTGTTTTGTTTGTTTGATTGATTGATTGATTGATTGATTGATTGATATTTCACATATAAACGATATCATATGGTATTTTTCTTTCTCTTTCTGGCTTACTTCACTTAGAATGACATTCTCCAGGAACATCCATGTTGCTGCAAATGGTGTTATGTTGTCATTTCTATGGCTGAATAGTATTCCACTGTATAAATATACCACTTCTTCTTTATCCAGTCATCTGTTGATGGACATTTAGGCTCTTTCCATGTCTTGGCTATTGTAAATAGCGCTGCTATGAACATTAGGGAGCAGGTGTCCTTTTGAAGTAGGGCTCCTTCTGGATATACACCCAGGAGTGGGATTCCTGGGTCATAGGGTAAGTCTATTCCTAGTCTTTTGAGGCATCTCCATACTGTTTTCCACAATGGCTGTACCAAACTGCATTGCCACCAGCAGTGTAGGAGGGTTCCCTTTTCTCCACAGTCTCTCCAGCGTTTGTCATTTGCTACCACAACTTCTTCATCCAGTCATCTGTTGCTGGAAATTTAGATTGCTTCCATGTAAAATTTAAAAAATTTTTAATTTAAATCATTATATTTTGGGGAATGATTATTTCAGCAGTGACATCTTTTTTCTCTTGTACTTTTTAAACAATCATTTAGTACATCATTGTATGGAAGTGTCTGTACATATCTGACTTTTCTGTTGGACAACATAAGTTGTCTCCAAATTTTTGATATTTCCAACAACAGAGTGAACACACTACGGCTACCTGTTAGCACCATCTTTAATTATAGAATGGCTGTTTTTAATGTCTTTTTGATAGGATTAAGTCTTAGCTGAAGATAGCTTTTCCACAAGGCAGAGGTGGGGCACCAGGAAGCGTCTCCCCTGCTCAGAGGAGTCCCATGTCTCCCTTTCCAGCTGCCCTTCAAGGGCTGCACTTCCCCTCTTCAGTGATGCCTCCTCACCCATAAGTAGGGAGGTGGGAGGAGGAGGGAGCAGGTCACGCACCAGCCACGGTTCCCCATGCACGCAGGGGTAGCACTTGGCTTTGGGTTGTTCCCTCCCTTCTTCTAAGTAAATTCCCTTTCTAGTCTGTGACCCAAGTTCAAGGCTGAGGATGCTCTGCATTCCCACTGTCATCCCTGCTCTTAGGGTGTTAAGGGAGAGGGTCATGCACTTGCTCATATCCATTGTTCCTTTTTCGCTCTTCGAACCCCTCGACCTCTCAGCACCATGGGCATCGGTAACCCAAACAGAAGCTGGGTGACTGCCAGTCTCTCACATGAACTTTGGGGTAAAATGCTGTGGGGGATGGATGTTCTCGTTGGGGTTTCCTAGCTGAAACATTGGCTCTTCAGGAGACAGAGGACTTCCCTGTACATTTGGACACGGCTTTTTCTTCTTTACTTAATTATGAATGCTTCCACCTCTTTCCAAAACCAAATCTGGTTGACCACCCCCACCCTGGGCCTGGGGAGACAATCTCAGCACACCAAGGCGAGAGAGAGGCCAGAGAAGAAAGGAAAAGTCTTTATATTTTATTACCCCTAACGGCCCATTTCCGCTTTCTGAAGTAAGGATCCCACCTCTGCATTTTGCACCGGGCGTTGCCAATTGTAAGGCAACTTTGGCCAGCAAAACACTGGGCCCTGCTCACTCTTCATCCAGCCCTAGCAAAGCTGGGTGTAGAGCGGGGAAGGTGAGTTAGCACTGTGGATCAGCCCTGGTCCCGGAGACTTTCCACTGCGGTTCCCCCTGCTCAACGTTCATTTTCAGTGAGTTAGGAGAAGAATTTTCAAAACACTCTGCAAACATCGTATTTAGTTTGGGGTGAAAGCTGTGTCTATTCTCCTTAAGAAGGAATAATAAGCATCTAATCGTCTAGAGACCACAGAGCACACAAGACACGAGTATTTTTTTTAAAAAATAAAATTTTACCCAACGTCAATACATCATGGATAGAAAACAATTATGTAGCTCTTCTCCGAACTAGGCAAACCCTTTGGAAATTTCCATGACAGAAGGTTTAGAGCATTCTCTCATTAAAGGTGATTTATATACTGAACAAAAAGCTCACATCTCTTGTCACAGTAGGAAGAGTTCCTAGGGATGGTAAGGCTGCATTAGAGATGTGAATTTTTGGCGTTCTCTTTAAAATAAACTCCTTCCCTTTTAACACTAGAGGTCACTCTGCCACCGCTTATGCGAAGTAAGTAGCCTGGGGCCGAGAAGGTCAGCACAGCTAATCTGGATAAATTGCTGAACCTCGAGCCAAATTTGTACCTAATTATGAGTTGCTTTGATGCAGTTCTGCTCCTATTAAAAGTTTTGCTCTTTCCTGCAGAACTGTGGTGGTTGTGATGTGTGTATTCCAGTCCCAGCCCTACAATTTCCTGGTGAAGCAGTCGCATTGCAGACACTGTAACCAAGGACTCTCTTCTCCCTACCCTCCAGATTTTTTGATATTCATTTTCCAGTTGGAGGAAAGCAGCTGCCACTTTGGTATCAGATGGTGATGCCTTGGTTTGTTTTTCCTTACGAGGCTGAGGTAGAGTTGGATTTAGTGCAACTCTGGATATGGGCTGGCAGAGACCACAGGCAGAACAAACTGCATGGAAACACTTGTTTAGAAATTTCAGTTTCTCTTTCCGGTTTTTGGAGACACATAAGACTAGCTTTGTATCCCACGTAAGGAATAGTATTATTTGCATCTGATGCAGTCTGAACCTCAAAATGGCTTATCAACTGGGAATTGAAATTCTTACATCAGCATCCCTGAAAAATTTCAATTTCCTTTGGTTTGAGCCATTTCGGAGTAACTAATGTTTCTGATTTGGATTCCTGAGGTTTTGGATTTGTTCCTGCAGAAATTTCATGTGCGACTGCACCCCAAAATTTGTGCTTCCTTTTATTAATGGCTCTTGTTCAACGGTGTTTTGTCTGTGACTAATGGGACATTTGAGGGAACTTTGCAGTCTCTGCATTCAGGAAGGGTGGGGTTCCTGAGCTGGGCAGGCATCAAAGACACCCCCATATCCAACCTCACGAGAAATGATGGGCACATTGGGCGCTTGTCACTCCACAGGAGCTCCGAGAGGTGAAGATGAGGATTTGCAGGAGAGACAGGTGATGCCCAGGACACGCATGGCTTACTTCTCTGGGTACCAGGCTCTGTTCCACTGCATGTGAGAGGTGCCTTGGCACTGGCAGCCTCAGCTGGTGAAGGGCAGAGGTTTCCCTGTTGCTCTGCTAACCCCCAGCACTGGCAGCAGGTGGAAAGCTGAGATGAATAAAGCGGAGCCTCTGTGCTGCTCCTGGGTCCGTTTCCTCCCACCCCGGGGTGGCCACGTTTAGAAAGTACCTTAACCTCTGGAGATGGCACCGCAGTCACATAATCTCCCTGACCCCTCTGTGTCATACCCGGCTGGAATTGGATTTGCGATGTGTATTTTGCTTAGATTTAGAGCACTCGGTGTGGTTGAGATCATTATTCTCTGTAAGGAGATAACAAAAATACTCTCTGGTCACTTATCTCGGCACCTAACCCGTCTGCCAACCATCGATTTCCTATCCCAGTTCGTAAGGTGCTGAATGGAGCTGATCAATTTAACAGCGCCAGGCAACTCAAACAGCCCCATAATCTATATTATCCGTGGGCTGCCTCCCTGATGTCCTCATCTGACCTGGGCACCGTGGCTTCTTAATCTGAAGAATGAAAGGAGGCGTCGGGAGATCTTTATGGGAGTGTGTCAGCTTTAGCCTTGCTACCCAGGGAGGTGGGGAGGGGGGTCCTCACCTCCGTGCTCCTGTCCTCATGCTTTTCCCTACATGCTTGCATCCCCCTGCTTGGATTTAAATTAAAAGCTCTAATTAGTCCTCTGTTTTCTAGCAGCCTGCAGAAACACCCTTTAGAGAGGAACTGTTTAGAAAGCAGGTTTTTACTTAATAAACAGTGATCAATCGAATCGATTATCCATGAACACATTCCTGCAGCGTCTGTGGGTGGCGCTTGTTGGTAATTGCAGTTCACGTGGACCAGACTATTAAATGGCTGCCTGCAGACGATTTTTCTAGCTCTTTGGCATAACAGAACCGGGGGGTTGGGGGATGGGTGGGTGGGGGTGGGCGTGCACCTCTGTTGACAGCACTTTTTGGGTTGCGACTGTGCCTTGAGCCAGCCTTTGTCTCTGGCATGTCTTTGCAATCTCTCTATCAGTTGTGGCCATTTCCTAAGCACTCGCAGACATTTCTGTAAATCTTGCATCTGATTTTTTTGTTTTGTTTTGTTTTACTAATTCACGTGGTAATTAGATCTTCTCAGGCTTTGCGGCTTTACAGAAACTGTTAAGTGTTGGGAGCTGCCTGCATGCGTATCAGGCTTCTTAGCACTCAGTTTCCCTCTGCTGGAGAAACTACAGCTAGAAACTGGGAGGTGAGCTTCCTGGCCACATTAGCAATCTAGCTGCTGATGGAGATAAAGGCGGTTTGTGCGGGGAAGCCGCCCGTTGCCCTGCTGCGGCTGCAGGGGGTGCCTGGACCTGCAGCTGATGAACACAGCCAGGAGCAGCAGGCAGGGGCAGCAGGCATGGCTGGGTGCACCCAGGGACGGGCTGCTCTCTGTGGGCTGGAGGGGGAGGCAACAAGGAGAGGATGCCTGCCATTTGGAGTCCTTGCTGATCAGACAGATCACGTGGGGGGAGGGTCTTCCATGCCTTCCTGGGCTTAGTTTACCAAATTACCAAAAGTACAAAATAGCAACACAGTGTATTCTATGTGGCCAGGCTTCAGTAAGACTTAGTGAGTGATTCTGGGAGATGGTGCATTTATGAAGGTTAGGATGCCTTTTTTTGGCCTTTGGTACCATCTGTTGGTAAATGGGAAGCCGCCAGAGACCTGGATCCCTGTTCTGCAGGCTCCTTGACAGAGGATTCCTCAGGGCTGAGTTATCTCTTGCGCCCTCTTGTGGTTCACCTAATACTCTCCGTGGACTCCTAACCTAGTGATCCAGAGCTTTCCCCCATCGACCCGCCCCACGCCCACAGGGTTTGTTGCTCTGAGAAGAGCCCCAGCTGTGGATGAGTGAGTGTTAGAAGTTCCCTGGGTGATTCTAATGTGCAGCCTTGCTGGAGAACTGATACAAACCAAGGAAGGACAGAGCCTTACTCGGCAGGTGGTAAACCGTATACATCTGGCTTTCAAATGTTTATCATTTGTGTGTTTATTTTTATTTTACTTAACATTTTCCTGGGTAGTTCTAACCTGAAAATAAATATCTAAATCCTTTGGGAAAACTCTGCAGGTTGCCTGGCCTGACAGCCACTCACCGACTTGACCCCTCCTAGTATAGAAGCTGAGGGAACAAAATAAGCAAGTGATGCAGTGAGGGAGGCCACGTGATGCAGAACTAGTCAATATAATGTAAGGAAGAGCCTTTTTATTCTGTTAAAAGGGACAGATGTGGAAGACCACCACCACTTCCCTTTCTTCTTGCCTTGAATGTGGATGTGATGCCTGGAACTCATGCAGCTATCTTGCAACCTTGAGGTTAAGGCTAAGCGAAAAGGAGAAACCCTGGATTAAATAAGTCAATCCCAGAAGTGACTTGCCTCTAGATTTTTTTTTTTTTATTATGGGAGGGAAGCCAACCCCTATTTGTTTAAGCCACTAGTAGGTTATCTGTTACTTGCAGCCAAATTTTTATTAATAAATACACTTTCAGATGGAACATCATGACAAAAAGCTGAGTAGGAGAGAGCTGAGAAGAAAAATGCATTTCTCTGGAGTGTCTACCATGAGCCAGGCACTGGGCTTTTGCCTGGGTTATTTAAGCTGTATCACAGACACTGGCAACATTATGACCATTGCAGTTGAGGAAACTGGGGTCGAATAATTGGCTCTTGTTCAAACAACCAGTGTCGTGTGGAGGACCAATTACCAAACATAAGAATCACATTTCCTGTGTGTTTGATGTATCTCCAGAGCCCTTGCCCCTATTGCTTGTCAAGAGGCGATGTGGTAGCCCAGTACTTCCGGGGGAGGATGGTTAATCCAGCGAGCCTGCTGCAGCCAGGAGCAGGTGCACACTGACTTCACGGAGAGGATGGTGTAGCTGGGACACAGCCTGGAATAACCTCCCTTATCTCCACAGCACACAGAACAATAGTGGGGGCCGAGACGCAGGGCTGGTCTCTTTCATCAGAGAGAGATGGACAAAGAGGAGGAAGGGGATGAAAGCTCCCAGCAAAATCTTTTTCAGGGGAATGTTGACTTCGGAGGATACAAAGATGAAAAATCCGGTGACATGGGCTCTGAAATGAGAAGCAACATCCGGCCTTCAGGTTTGCTCTAAGAGCTTGATACATAATAGAGAGGGATGAACAGAGCACTTAATAGAGAGGGATGGAGAGTGCTATCAGAAGCTCGCTGGAGAGTGCGCGTTTTAACACACGCATTATAAAAATCCACGTGTCCTAAGGAGCGTGGACCTTGATCACGGATTGCAGGGGCCAGTCATTCCCCATACACCTTTGATCTCCATCCAGTGTGAAGTTAAAGACTCTCCACCTTCAGGCATGGCTCTGTGTGGCCAGGTGGACATGGACGCAGGTGGCTCCGACAGGACCGAGATGCCCACAAAGTGGCACACTCAGCCGTCCATCCCAACCGTGGGAACGGGCGCCACAGCAGCCCCTCTCTGGGTTAGAGCCGTTGGCCTCGCCTCTGAGTCCCCGTATCATTGATTTGCACCTTCCCCGGCTGGGAAGATCATTAAGAGAATTGGTTTACAAGGCTCTTGCTGCGCTGTTGGCTGTGGGGGAGAAAGCAAACAGACGCTAGATAGAGCTGTAACATATGATGCTACATCCAATGCTTAATGAAGCCGGTAAAAACAGGAAGGCAAGATTAGCTGCAGATAAATGAATGCGCCTTGTGTAGAATCAAGAGTTGACTGTATTTTATTTGATTTAGCCCCAGAAATGGCAGACGTTGTGTCAATTACTGCAAAGGCGCTCTCACTAATCTCTTGATTGAATTCATCTCATTGACGGAAATGGATTAAAAAGTTCTTTGTTTCCATGACTGTAAGGGTCGTACAGTTCCATGCAGAAACTAGAAAGAGTAGAGACTTGAAATGACCAGTGATTCCACCTCGAATAATAATTTATAACAACAGATGACATTTATAAGTGCTTGCAGGAGCTGTGCCCCGTTAGCACATTAATCTCATGCTCTATGAAATAGGAAAAAATTAGCAACCACTTGAGGAAATGGAGGCAAGGATGTTAAGCCACTTTTCCAGGGTCGCCAACTCAGAAGTGATGGAGTCAGGATTTGACCCTGGCAGTCTGGCTCTGGGACCTGCTTCTTCAGCCAGGCAGCTCTAGTGTCTCTGAGGGAAATTGCAGATACCATGTGGTTTCCTTCCTCTGCAAATGCACATAAATAGATATTTACAAATTCAGGTGCTGGTTCGCAGTGTGCTTAGTCATGTTGCCTTATGTATCAATAGTTATTCTAAGTGTTGGATGACCGCACAGTATACCCTCCTGTGGAGGTGTGCAGGGGTATTTTAAAAATCAGTCTTCTCATGTCAGGCATTTGTGCTGTTTCCAAGTGTTGGTTCATTTTATAAATAATGCTGAGATGAAACCCTGTTTTATACATACATCTCTGAGTGAACCCCTGATTATCTCCTCCAGGTGAACTCTGCAAGGAAAATTACTGGGCAAAATAAATATGGATGGTTTTAATGCTCTTGACGTTTACATAGATGTAGTTCAGTGATTAGTTTTGAACGCGATGATGAAATGAATGGACCAGTTTCAAGTTTGTTGTGACTGTAGCTCTACCCTCAGCTGTAAGACAAGGATGCATCTGACAGGGTAGAAAATGTCACACGGTGGCTTTAATGAGCCCCGTACGCATCGTGATGGACTGTCCTTCTTGGACCCTCACGGGGCTGTGTTATACCTCCCTCATTTGTCTGCCTTCCCTTCTGGGCTGTGAGCAGGAGAGTCAGTTACTGACCACGTGGCCAGTCACTTGGTGGAGGTGGGGCCCCTGTCCTCACCTACATCTCAGCACTGGTGCAGGTCTGATCGCTCTGGGGCAGAAAGGGCCACTGAAGTAGTCTCTCCCCCTGTTGCCTCATGTCCTCACACTCAGCCTTCAAAGCTCACCCCAGATGCTTTCTTGTGGGATGGAAAGACTCTCATGGCAGACAAGGGTGACGGTGTATCCAACTCTTGGAAACATCTTGACAGTTGGATCCTGCATTATTATCCCATTTTACAGATAAGAAAGCTGAGGCACACAAAGAGGCTACACTTCTGGTAAGCGGCAGACTTGGAATTTGAACCTGTAGCTACTCAATTCCCAAGTCTCTGTTCTTCTCACTTCCACCCTGTGGCTTTTTAGGAATGAACTTCAGTGATTCTGGTTAGGATTAAGTTTAGGGCTCAGCACTTACCTGGACTCCTACAGAGTTGGTGTGGCCCTGTCCTGAGCCACCCAGAGAGCTGGGACTGGCACTCCTGGTTGTGGCTCTTGGTTCAGGTGATGGATCCAGGTGTCCTCATGGAGAGGAGGGATCCCCAAGTTTGCAAGAACCACCAGGCTGAGATGAAGGTTTAGAATATCCCCTCTGCTTGCATTTTACCTTTTTCCATCCAGTGGCAATAATCTCACTTTGCTTCTTCTAATTAAGAAAGTAACTTTGATTGTTGTTGCTGTTTTTAGCAAAATGGCTTCCAATACATTGTCAATTTCAAATAAGGAAATCCAAGGGCTCTCGTTTGATCATCTGCTCATTTGGTGGCTTTTGAGCCCTTTGCACATCTCAGACCTCGTTCTTGGTGTGGAGAATCCAGAGGGGACTGAGAGAAAGCATCTCCCTCAAGGACCTCCTGGTTTAGTGGAGAGGCACATGGAACTGGACAGTGGTTCTAGGAACAAGACGCTCTGGGTGGAAATGTGTTCGTGTAGGACAAGCTAAAGAAATAATCAGAGTCAAGTCAGGGAAAAAGACAGAGCGATGGTTGGCAAGAAATTTACATCACAACTGGGCAACTTTTAAAAGTGGGCTCATTTCAGGTTCTTTTTGGCCAGTTAGTGAAAAAGAGAAAATGAGCAGGTTAATGGGAAACAGTAATAAAATTTTTTTGATTTTTCTCTTTCCATGCCAGCAACGTTTGTAAAGCTTTTGATATTTTCCTGAGAAGTGCATCAGGATAGCACTTAAAATAATTATACTCTTAAAGTCCCATGCAGACTGGCAGCTGGGATGCTGCACAGGAAACAGAGAATAAAGAACACAGTCCCTGGGATCTGACGTCTCCAAAGGTCCCACTAGGGCAGACAGGAGCAGCCATGTCCACAGTGGGGTTCCTGGAGGTTGGCAGGTGAAGGCGGAGTGGTCAGAGTCAGCCCACATCTGGCTGTATAAACGCCGAAGCTGTTCTGGGAGCTGCACTTGGGGGGAGAGGATAGCCCCTGAAGACTGCCATCCCGGATGCTCCAGTTCCCCATGGGGGCCCTGGCCCTGGGGCCACCACCAAAGGCCTGATGTCAGGAGCCCTGCAGACCCAGGCCACAGGCTCAGGAAAAGCTGGCAGGAGAACTTACAAGTTGCAGGCGGGGCGCCCCTCCTTCGTCTGGTTTCTATATTTCAGAGCATGCATTTTTGTTCTTTAGTGTGCGCTGCAAACTGGAAGTCATCAGCCACTGAAAAGAAGGACAGAAAATGAAGTTTTTCTTCTGAGTCCAATGGCTACAGTATGTATGGAGAGACATTGCTTCCTGTAAAAAAAAAAAAAATCCACTCTCAGCTTGGAGACGGCTGGTGAGGACTTTCCTGGTCCCGCCTGAACTGAGGCAAGATGTGCGTGGGGCTGAACCCCTCGGAGGGTCCCGCCACCCAGCCTCCAGCCCGTGCAGGGGGCTGTCTGTGACACTTCCCTGCAGCCCCGAGGCGCTCCGGGGTCAATAACTTGCAAATTAAAAAGGATTTCCATTTTATGTTGTCATTGCAATAGTTTCCAAAGGAGATGCTGGAATCTTTCACATCAAAAGACTTTAAAAAGTGCCCTCTGTTTTCTCACTACTGGGTCCAATGACTCCACTGGGTTGGACCCAATAATTCAAGCTTTAAAAGTTCCATTTCTATGTTGTATGTTTAAACATTACAAAGCTCTGTTGTAAATCACCTCCCTCCTGTGGCAAGCTCCTTCATTGATGGGAAACCCTGGTTATAAATCAGGATCCAACCAGACACGGTGGAACCCCCACCGCCCTTTAAGGAAGTTTATGAGACTTTTTAATTATAAGAAATAATGCCCCTTGTAGACATTTTAAACAATAAAGATATAATGAATTTGTAAAAATCAACTATAGTCCCACCAATCAAAAGCAGCCCAACTGTTAATTCCAGTTTGTTTTTTTTTTTAGCAGCACAGCTATGGCTATGATACCACTTACATTGAATAAAGCAGGCTGCATTGACACCCATGCGCTTTGGTGTGTTTTTTAGTTTTTTTCCTCTGATTTTGATAACTTGGTGCCTCTAACATGTTGCAGGATGGGTGCAGGGACAAGCAGAATTTTTCTTTCTTTGGCAGACCCTGGTGACTCATCTTAATTAAATCTTAGTGACTGCGAGTAGGGGCAGTCTTCAGGCAAGGTCAAAATATTGGGGTGCACACATATTGGGTGCTGTCCTACAGAAGGGACCACCCCCAATCACTGAAGGTCTCCCCGGCCCTGCTTTAGGCCTCTTCCTCACTCTTCCTCACTCATGAGGTACATGAGAGATCGCTGATCTCTCCCTGACATCTGGTTATCTATCCTTTGATAGATATCCTTTGGGTGTTGTCTGTAGTCTCCACTAGAGTAGGCCCTCCCTGTATCCCCAGTACCTAGCGCAGGGGCCTGGCACTCAGTACACAATCCGTGAAAAGGTGCTGACCGAATAGGCGTGTGCTGGGAGGGTCACGAGATGGAGTGATTCCACGTTCAGTTTGCAAGGCTGGTGTTTGAGTCTGCAGGGGCTGCTCGAACGCAATACCACACGTGGGGTGGCTTAGCCAACAGAAACTTATTTTCTCACAGTTCTGGAGATTGGGAAATCCAAGATCAAGGTGCTGGCCAATTTGGTTTCTGGTGAGAACTCTCTTCCTGGCTTGAGGATGGCCCCCTTCTCACCATGACCGTAAATGGCCTTTCCTCGGTGTGTGCATGGGAAGAGAACAAACTCTCTGCTGTCTCTTCTTAGAAGGACACTAACACCATCAGTTCAGGGCCCCACCCTTATGACCTCATTTAATCTTAATTACCTCCTACTGGCTCTACCTCCAAATCTGATCACATTGGGAGTTAGAGTTTCAACATATGAATTTTTTGGGGGGTGGGGGTACAATTCAGTTCGTGGAGAATGACGCTGCTGTTGAGAGCGGTGACATCTTACTGCAGTGGCATCAGGAATGTGTCCTCTCTTGTCCTAAATGTTGACAGGTAGGGACTCCATCACATGTGACTTTACCACTTTTCAGAACAAGCCCAAAATGAAAATCAAGGAATTTTATTTTCTAGGTGACATTTGAGTTATAGAACCCCAGGGCAGTGGTTCTCAATTGGGGGAAATTTTGCCTCTAAGGGGTATTTGGCAAAGTCTGGAGACATTTTTTGGTTGTCACAGCTGGGGAGAGAGGGGCCACTGACATTTACTGGGTTAAGCAGTCAGTGAGGCCGCTAAACACCCTCTGACGCACAGGGCAGTCCCCTACAACAAAGAGTGGTCAGGCCCCCAAATGCCAGTAGTGCTGGAGTTGGGAACTCTGCTCTCAGCCTCCTCTTCTCTTTCCTGAGAGAGAAAAATAAAGATTTGGCACAAGGAGGAACATGACCAGAACTGACTTGTGCTGATCACCTGCGCACCTGCTCCGCGTTAGTGCCTCACACTGGAGTACATGCCACAGTCGGTCTTCGCAACGCATTTTTGAAGTGGGTATTATCCCCATTTTACATACGACACACTGAGGCTCAGAGAGGTTAGGTAACGTGCCCAGAGTCATAAAGGTAGCACATCTGAACACAAATCTGTCTTGTTTCAGAGCCCACGTCATTTCCATTAGACACACCGTGTCCTGCAGTTGGTGGGACCTTGATCGCTTTGTAAGGAAGCACACGCTAGATGAAATAGAACATCTTCAGGAAGGAGGTAATTAACCTTGTGCATCGTAAGGCCTCATTAATCTGGAATCTGAACCATTGACCAGGCTAGGCTGAAGTTTCCTCGGGGCATCATCTACCAAGGGAAGACTGGCCCCGTGCAGATAAGACAGAGTGGGCCTGGTGGACCCTTTCAGAGAACTGATACTTCTAAAGCAGTGATTGTCACTTAGCAGGACCTCCAGTGACAGCTGCTTCCCCATTACTTAGTTGTGTGACCTGGAAAGTGAAAGTGTCCCCAGCACTCTGCATTCAGGGAGAGGTGACTGCCCCCACTGGGTCAGCCATTAACCCCTCCAGCCAACATTTACTGCGCACCTGCTTTGTGGCTGATGTACCCTGGGTCCTGGGACACTCCAATAAGGCACAGTGGCCTGGTGAGGTTCAGAGTCTAATTAAGGTGAGGACTAAAATCAAGAGTGATGATTACCTGTATGAAGGGCCGCCATGGCAGTGTGGCAGTGGGGGCTGAGATGCGGATATCACTTTGTAGGTGACAGGAGACTGCAGAGGGGACAGTGAGACTCCTGTTTGGGGAATAAGCACAGGGAGAGGCTCCCTGAGGGCTAGAGGCTGATCTGCATTTGCTCTGGGATGAGTGGAACTTTCCTGAGTGGTCCAGGGTAATAATAAGGGAACGTTAGGCAGAGGAGGCACTGGGTCTGAGGACGTTGTGACCAGAGAGCATGTGGCCTTCAGGGGACAGTGAATATTTATTCATAGACAGATATTTGAGCCCCTACAAGGTACTGAATAGTGATGAATAACAGACAAATAAGGAAGGCTTTATCAGAGCTTCAGGAGTGCTGCAAAAAGTAGGGCGGGGTCACAAGGTAGAGAGCCATGGGCATTGGAAGGGGGATGGGTTTGCATTTAAGAGCCAGTGGCTGGAATGACCAGTTATGTGACCTGAGCCTCCCAGGGCTAGAGGCTCCCCTTCTCCTGCCCCAGGCCCCAGCCCAAGCATTTCAGGTAGTAAAGCCCCATCTTCGTGCTAAGGTTCCTGGGTGAAGGTCCCAGGGACAGGAAAGATCACAGGGGAGGAACTGGTCCTCCTGCTTCTCCATTTTCTGTGCTGGTTATTGGGGAGGGAGGGGCTGCACTGGTGTTGACCTGCCCCTTGACAACTCCCTGAAGCCCCACCCTGAAGATGGGACTGGCTTAGCACATCCTACCAGACTCAGGCTGGCTCTCCGACCACAGCATCACCGGGAAGATTCCACCCTTGGGGGTATGGTGTGTGCTCAGGGTCACAGAAAATGTGACATCATTGAGAAGGCTCAGCCCCATGCTGCACTGGACCAGGGATTTCCTAAGGGGTGAGGCTGGGCAGAGTATCTTCTCATAGGGGAGAGAACTGGGGTGGGGTGGGGAGGTGACTGTGTACCCACTTGGGTTTTATTGGGAGGCAGGGCCATTACAGCACCATCTCCAGTATCCAGGACTGCCTGGTCACTGGTGGAGGCATCAGGAGGACCAACTTGATGAGAGACGAGCAAGGTGAGAGAGGCGAAAGGCCATCCAGGAGAGTGAGGTTGAGAGGCCAGAGGTGGGAGGGCTGGGGATGGAGGAAGAGCCTTGTGCCAAGTCATGACCTGGGATTTCCCTCTGCACGTGATCAGGAAACACTCAAGGGTGTTGGGTGGTGAATGACCAGGCTGATTTGTACTTTAGAAGCGTTCCCTCTGGAGACAGTTGAGAAGATGATTGGATAGACAAGGGACAGACAGGATGTGATAGTCAGCAGGCTGTTTCAGAGGAGATGGGTCAGGACCCAGTGGAATTCCAGCTTTCTGAAGTCAGACAAGAAAGTGGATGATGGTTCTGTTGTTAGATTGAGCATGTGGGGTCAGAAATAGGCTTGCTAGGGAAAGATCAGAGTCTGGTTTTGAAGATGCTGGGTGCAGATAGCCAGGTGGTCTGTGGAAATTTGGGTCTGATGCTCCAGAGATCTGTGACAGAGTAGATGACAGAGTAGATGAGTTGTGGATGGTGGGCTGGTGACACCTTGGGCATGGGAAGAGGGAGAGAAGGAACACGATAGAATCCTGGCAGATGCCAACTTTTAATGGGTGGACAGAGGAGAGGATTCCATGAAAGTGATTGGGAAGGGGCGGCCCAGGAGATGGAGGGAGAATCAGAGAGTGGGCAACCACCTTTGAGAACTTTGTTGCTTTCCACGATGAGATGGGAGCTTAGAGAACTCAGTGATTCCCTCAGGTCACCCGGCTTGTCTGTGGAAGAGGAGGCAGGTGACAGGTCTCAGCAACCCCAGTTCAGGGGGGGATCCATCAATCAAACTGCTCAGAGAGTCACGATTATAAGAGTTATGGATTTTCTTTTTTTTTGTATCAGATTTATATATATATATATATTTTTTTTTTTCCATCAGAAAGAATATAAACACATAGCAAAAAGTTTGGAAACTAGAGGAAAGGGAAAATTATCAGCCATAATTCTCTCCATTTAACCCAGTTACTATTCATATTTTGGTATGACTTTTGTGAACATGTTTTTTTTTCTAATTTATATCCTGAATTTTTTAGTTTAAAAAGTTTATTATTATTATTTTTTAAATTGAAGTAGAGTCAATTTACAATGTTGTGTCAATTTCTGAGGTATAGCATAAAGTTTCATACATATATTCATTTTCATATTCTTTTTCATTATAGGTTACTACAAGGTATTGAATATAGTTCCTTGTGCTATACAGTAGGACCTTGTTATCTATTTCATATATAGTAGTGTGTATCTGCAAATCTCAAACTCCCAATTTATCCCTTTCCACTCTCTTTCTCCCCTGGTAACTATAAGTTTGTCTTCTATATCATGAGTCTGTTTCTGTTTTGTAGATAAGTTCATCAGTGTCTTTTTTCAGATTCCACATGTAAGTGGTACCATATGGTATTTTTCTTTCTCTTTCTGGCTTACTTTGCTTAGAACAACAATCTCCAGGTTCATCCATGTTGTTGCAAGTGACATTTTATTCTTTTTTATGGCTGAGTAGTATTCCATTGTAGAAATACACCACATCTTCTTAATCCAGTCACCTGTTGATGGACATTTAGGTTCTTTCCATGTCTTGGCTATAGTATATAGTGCAGCTATTAACATTAGGGTGTGTGTGTCTTTTCAAATTAGAGTTCCCTCCAGATATATACCCAGAAGTGGGATTGCTGGATCATAGGGTAATTTTACTTTTAGTTTTCTGAGAACTCTCCCTTCTGTTTTCCGTAATGGCTGCACCAAACTACATTCCCACCAGCAGTGTAGGAGGGTTCCCTTTTTCTCCACACCCTCTCCAGCATTTATCATCTGTGGACTTTTTAATGGTGGCCATTCTGACTGGTGTGAGGTGATACCTCATATATCCTGAATTTCTAAACCCAGTACTGTAACCGATGGTCCAGATTTTGCCCAATCTCCAGAATCATCCTTTCGAAAAGGCACATAATGATCCATTAAGTGAATGTGCCACTTACTGGAACATGTTCCAATTCTGAACACTTAGGATACTTGCTTTTTTTGTCACGGCTGTTTGCTGTAATATTATTACACAGTATCGAACGCTTTTCTGAATTAAAGATCATTTCCTCACGAAAGTTTCAGTCAATATTTTTATTGCTCCTCCTGCAGATTGCCGAATTGCTTCCTGAGAGGGCTGTACAAGTAATTATCCAGCAAATGTGTGACTCGAGAGATTTATTTTTTTCATTCTGGATGTCTTCGTGGGAACCACTCAGCTTAGCGAGATGAAAGTCAGAGGCAAGATGTATGCCGCCTCTGGGCTGCAGAGTGGCTTCAGGACAAGACTGAAAGCAAGCGGGGATTTCGACAAGCCCAGGTTGATCTCTCAGCCAAAACTTCGCTGTCCATCGGAAGAATTTGCAAAAGTATGAGAGAGGCGAAATGGGACCTGGGTGGGACTGGGGGTGGGTGAGCAGGAGGAAGCAAGTGTAGGAGGAAATCCTGGCAGTGTGAAACCAACAAGAAGGCAAGAGGGGGTGAAACAGGCAGGAAACGCCACGTGTGGGGGCCCCCAAAGTCACCTTTGCCTGTCCTAAATTCTTCAGATGATTTCCCACTGGAAACTGGTCCCTTTGGATTCTTGAGGGACTAATTTATGGGACTAGTTGAGGATCCCACCACATCTTCTAAGGGAGCTGTGGAATTCTGAAGGGGCCTCCCATTCTCTGCCCAGCAGCACGTGGGCAGTGGGATCCTGCCAGCCATGTCCATGGCTCCCCAGAGGGCTGAACCAGCCCACCGCTAATGAGCCCCACATTCATGTCTTAGATGCAAGGGCTGTGGCTGTGTGCACCTGGCCAGCTGGAGTGGGGCTCAGTGCTGCACCTCTGTGGGCACGCTCTCATTTCTTGGCCCCTCAGAGAGCCTTGGGAAGATGATGGTAACAGAAGAGAGTTAAGGGGACAGGAGGAGGTTGTATCCAGGTTTCAGTTAGAGATGATGTGTCAGCAAGATCTAAACACTGCACAGCCGAGGAGAGAGGGGGAGGGTGACTTCCCTGTCCTTGACCTTTATGCCTTCCCTGATGGACAGAAGCACATATTAATGGGTGGGAGATGTTTTCAAGTCCAACTTGCCTTCTGTGTATTTCTAAATTCTGAAAGGTTCGGCTCAGGACTCTGGACTCCCAGGGGAGTGAAGGAATAAACACCACACAATTGCCACTTTCTTGAGAAGCCTTAAGACAACAAAGCACTCATTAATGGAAGAAGGATACCTAGCCAGGCACCTTTATTTTTGTTTAGTCTTCTGACAGGGCTGGAATGAAAAGAGTTATGTGATGGGGGGATGCCCTCCCTTGGTTTAACTTGCTGTATGCGGCGATGGGGTGTAATTACCTGTAAGTATAATTACAGAGAAGACAAATGGCATGTGTGGCTGTGGTCTTAAAGAGGTGAGTTAATTTCCGACTTTGACCAGAACTATGTTAATTAGCCTCCTGCTCCCTCCTTCCCTGAATGGAAGTTCCTCGCCCAGGACTGAGCGTGGCCAGCCTCTCCTGTACCTTTGAGTAATGAAAGGACATCGCATGCCAACCGAATCGGGGCTGCTGTATTAATAAGGCTACTTTCCTGTCCATTTATCATCAATTAAAGGTGCACTAGTTTGTAAAGTAACCCCACCTTCGGCCCGGCCGCCCGGAACAGCTCCTCGTTTATTTTCTGCCTGGTTTCAGTTGGAGTTAGACCCACCTTGCAGCTCAGAGGTGACAGGCGATATGAAAAAGTACACTAATTGAGACATCTCAAGGGAGAAATAGAAGGAAACTGAAACGGTAATTAGAATGAGAGGATTTCAAGCTGGGTGAGGAAAATCGAATAGAAGTGCATATTAGGAGCTGTTACAAATGGGGATGAAAGTACTTGGAGGGGGGCGGGAAGAGAGAAATGGATCTCGGAGTAGAGTGTAGCCTTTTAACACTTCAGGGAGAGTAAAGGGAGGGGAGGGACACACCCTGGGTCAGGTGTACAGGCTTTTAGGAAGGGCGGCCTGCTGTGCAGCTGGAAGACACAGCAAAGAGAAAAACCGACCAGCAAATCTCCAAGGTTTCACTGGAGACTGGCATTCCAGGGGAGAGGAAAGTGTTGAGTCCCTGGTAGGGGGCATGACTCTAAAATTAAAATGTGTTTTCCAGTGCTTCCGGGTTTGGCGTGAAAATGGTGAAGGAAGCTGCAGGGAGTCTTCCTGGGATTGGGAACAAAAACATCCTTAGGCTTCTCACTTGGATGCCCTTGAAGCTGGGAGGTCCTTGTAGGATTTGGAGGATGCCACCATGTCTCCAAAACTTCACGGGCCAAAAAGTAACAGAGACAGAACATTTTCCCTTAATGTCATGCCTTGCAAAGGACCGGTTGGGTGGAGATTCGTATTTTGGTTAGAGCTTTGGATTTCAATTGATCGTTTTCTTTCTGTAATGTTAATTCCTGGAAACCAGATATAAAAGGGCCATTTTAAAGAAATGAGCCTCTAAGTGTGAGGATAGTTTTGAGTGGCCAGTTCTTATTTCAGATCAAGAGATGATGAATCCCCAGTCATTCCTTAGCAGAAGCATACACTCAGAGAACACTGCAGGGGGAATTTGGCCCAGTGTTTTCATCTAGTCCATAAAGCCTTGAGGTCCAGAATGAAGTTCCCTGAACAATGGATTGGAGACACATAGACTCCCCATCCTCCAACCCAGGTTGGAAGAGAAAGAAAATATCTCATAGTCCAGCCCACTCTGGGAACTTTGTCAAGGGTTTAGAAGACTCAGCGTGAACATTTTCAGCACAGGGAGCCTCAGGAGGTGTTATTCCATCATCCCATGCCTGTGCTTCTCTCTGCTGAGTAGATAACATGCATTGTCACATAAGAGCACTTCAGACATTTGCATCCAGTGGCCATGACTTCCCTGCCTTTTTTCCAGCCTAAGAGTGCTTAGTTCCTTTACTGTTCTTGGAAGGGCATGGTTTTCAGTTCCCTAATTTTGCCATCATCTTCGTGTGGCACCCAACATGAACCCTGGTGTGTGACCTGACTGGCACAAAAATAAGCCTATCTATCACCTCCTTTGTCAAAGAATATATACCTCTTTTAATGCATCCCAAGACCATCTCGATTTCTTTGACAGGTCTGTCACACACTAAACGTTATCATTAACTTCTATTCACTACAAGTTGAGTCCTGTGAAGTGCTGAGCCCTGGGAATAGTGGGATGAGCAAGACCAACATGCCCCCTGCCTGCATGGAGTTCACAGTGTGGTGGGAAAGATCCTTGTGGGAGGAGGAATCAAATCACAGTCCTGGGTGTTAGGGAAGGAGAGGTCTGGACGTTGACAGGGGTATGGGGCGTGGGCTCGGATCTGGTGCAGTGGAAGTGGAAGTGCCCCGAGGAATAAGCATTCAAGCTGAAACCTAAAGGCTGAGCAGGCGCTCGCCTGGTGAAGCAGGGGTGGAAAGTGAGGTGTGGTGAGTGCTCTGAGAGAGGGAACAGCATGTGCAAAGGCCCAGAGGTAAGGAAGGGTTGGGTGTGCTGATTGAAAGTTTAGAAGTCCTGGCTAGCAGTGACTGGACCAAAGGGAAAAGGGGGAAGAGTTAGGATGAGGCCAGAGACTAGAGCCAGCCTGATACTGGGAGCTAAAGCCAGAGGGAGGCCCTTGTGAGCAGGAAGTCGCATGGTTAGATTTTCAGTCCACCTATGTCAGAAGTCCTTGAGCCTTTTCGCAAGGCCTCCTAGGAAATCTCATTCCTTCCCCTACTTTGCTTCCTATGATTGTGTCTTGATTTTTCACATTCTCAAAGAACTGTATATTTAGCTATGTTTCAGACTTCATCGTACGCAGTCATGCCAATCTCTATGCACATTTAGTTTTGGATGCTGGTCCTATCCTGATCTATTTCCTTCCCTCCCAGCTCCACTCAGTTTTGCTAAGTGTGTATCCTCTAGCTGATTTCAGGTCGATGAGGGTTTTGAACGGGATGGAGCCCTGTGACCTGGATGTCATCAGGGCTGATCTGCGTCCATTCATGGGCACAAACTGGCTCCATGTCTAAACTTCTGTTGAACCCTCCTAATTGTTCTAACATTAGCCTGTGCCTTCCGCTTTCCATCATTTGTGAGGGTGCAGTGCAGAGGCGGCCATCAGGGACGGGGCCATCCAGATCCAGGCTGGGGCTGTGTGCTGGGCAGCTCCTCATGGCCAGCCCCAGGTCCCTGCAGTGCAGGGTCTCCACGTGGAACCACTTAGATCCCCTCACAGACCTTTCCCTGCGGGGCTTGGGAGAAAGGTTATTCCGCTGCATAAATCCTGCCTGAGTCTTGGCTGAGAGTGAAGGGGCAGGGACACCCCTGCTGCCACCATCAGGAACACGAAGGAAGCCTTCCCTGGGTGTGACTTCGAAACACACAAAACGTCCAGAGAGGCTGGGATTTGAACATTAATATACTGCCTCAGTTGTCAGAGGGTCTAAATGCCTTTTTTTGTCACCACCTAAAGCAATTTGGGGCTTTCTAATCATTATTCCAGAAAACAGGCTAAATTCCACTGAACAAATGTTGGGCCCCCAAATGCCGAGTGGGCTGGTTCTATTATCAACCATGGGTCCCTCTTGAGCTCCCAACCCCAACGGGGCTCAGGTCCATCCTGGTCCCATGGAGAACTGGCCTACATCAGCCTGGTGGATGTCTGCTGACCTTCTTTTGGTCTTCCGTGTTGTCACCTGCCTCTTGTGCAACTGAGTTGGAAGGAACTCTGAGTTCCTGATGCTTTCAGTGCCCAGGGTGGGGAACCCTTCATTATATAGCAAGTGCCCTCAGACTCAAGGTGCTGATGGATGTTCCCAAAACACATGGCGTCTTGCTTTCTTCCAGCGTGTACTTCCTGCCAGTGGCTGGCTGACCCATGTGGTTTGCTCGGAGGGCTTGCTCTTGGAGCTCTGCTGTGGCATGAGGAGGGCTTTTGTGTCGACCGAGCCTTGGCTACGTCCCAGCAAGGACACACTCCCCTCGGCAAGTCCAGCAGAAGCACCTGTGCTGTTGAGATGCTGTGGCTCCAGTCACCTCCCTCCACTGCCCCATCAGACTTCGTCCTGGGGGCATCAGAAAAGTGGCCCTTTTACCCTTTTGTGTCTGTTTTAAGCAGGCTACACATTTCTGAACTGCAACTGCCAATTAGCATGCTGAAGTGTTCATAACCGCAGTAGTGGCATGACAAATTTCCCTGGTCATGCAGGAATGGTTATCAAGGCAGCGTATTTGAGTGAGAAGGGGTGATTTTATAAAGCCATGAAGACATGGCCTGATGAAGGCTGAAAATTCAAAGTGAGCACCACTTGGATGGCATGATGTTGAATTAGCTAATTATAATGTTTTATATCTGTATTTGATTATTATTAAGCAAAAGTCTACCCCGCCCCCCCCCCCCCCCCCCCCGCCAAACCCCACCCCAGCACATGCACAGAAGCAGGCAAAATCCTATCAAACAAGTTTCTCTTTGAATTTAAAATTACTTTTGGGGCCAGGGAGGTTTCTGAATCACAAAGGAAAATTTGGACATCAAAGAGATTTTCCTCCTTCTTTCTAAGGGAAGAAGAGCTTTTTAATCCCAACGATGCTGGAAGGGAAAAAAAACAGTTTTGAAAGTGAATTTTTACCAAGGCAATGAGAGAGTAGAAAAGACCAAGTTTGCGTGTGTAGACAAGTTGGAATGTTGCTCTAATGAGATAAAATGTGGCCTTAAGATAGAGACGGATAAAAAGGGGAAGTGTGCCTCATGCTAAGATCGGGTCCTGAGCTAAGTGACCATTTCTCCCTGCTCAGAACCCACTCAGACACTAATTTCTCATCAACCCTCGGATCAAGAGAAGGAATTCTGGATACGCCAAAATGATGAACTCTGAATGGGCCTCAAATTTTATTCTTTAGTGTAGAATTGATGGAAAGTGACTCTTAAAAATTACAAACATTCTTTGATTAAAAGAAAAAGTATTTGGCTCTGAATTGATCATCAATTTTCATCAGGACAGGATAGCCACCGATGGAGGACATAACAGAAACACTTTATTAGTAAAAACAACAATCATTTACTATTATCAGTTTGTATTTTTGCGATATGTCATTTCGGCAAACATGTTTTCATGGATTGTTCTATACTTTCCTTCTTTGTTTTGCTCCATTGGTTTCTGGGAGTTAATGAGTGCTGATGACTATAGAATACAGTAACCTATAGATGATAAAATGCTCTCACTGGTTCTGACAACAATCTTACGAGACAGAGATGACAGCTCCCATCCTGCCAAAGGAAAATCTAGCTAACTAAGAAAAATTGGCTGCATACATCGTAATTAAGACTGGGACATGACATGGCAAGGATGCCTGCTCTCACCACACCTATTTAATTCAGGGAGGGGTCATTAATATCCACCTAGGGCGTTTTTGCAGGATGCCGGGAACTGCACCGCCGTATGGCATTTTGCTTCATCTGCCCTACTGCACCAGGGAGTAGGGACCTTCCCCCCACTCTATCAGTGAGGAAGTAACAGCTCAGAGAGGTTACCCTTGTCCAGCGTAGCACAGCAAGCAGCTGTTGGAGCAGGAATTTGCCACCACAGCACTGGATCAACTCTGAGGCAGGAGCGCTGTTCTCAGTCTTGCATGGAAGTCCCCTCGGTTAGTGTTAGAAATGCGGATTCTAAGAGGGGACATGACCTGCCTGCACCTGGGAGCAGGGTGGGAGTAGGGGGGCAGGACACGACTCCAGGCACAGTGCACCCTCCTCTCCTTTTACTTCCCAGCTATAGATCAAGCTGTTGGTAGATTTTCAAAGTTTTCATAAATTTTTGAGATCCTGCTTAAAAAATATGTATATATGTATATATATATACATATGTGTGTGTGTGTATATATAAATATATATATATACACACATATATATATATAATTTTTTTCCTTTTCCAGTGAAAGTCAAATTCCAAATGGGAAATTAAAAGGGAAAATCCCAATGCAACACTTATATTTTAATGCTCTTTAAATTTCTAAGGTCACTTTAAGATATTGTCTGGTTTTTCTCATGAAAATATGTTGCTCATTAAGTTAAATAGACTAGAAGAGTTTAGTCAAGTGAGAGTTCACATTTAGTGACTGATTTTCATTTTCTTAGGTTGTAAATCAAGCTTTACGAGACACTGGCATAGAGCTGAGGGCAGCTACAACAAGGATGTGGTGACGTGAGGCAGGGCTGGGCGGGTCCCCCATGCTGGGCTCCACTGCTCATGAAGTCAGGACGCAGAGGTGTCCCCGGTGGTCCAGCTTAGTCTCCATCTGCCTCCACTCTGTCTCCATCCACTCCCAGATGGGAGGGAAGGTCGCGGAAGAAGAGAGAACAGAGTGGAAGGAAGATAGGGTTTCTGCTTCTCCCCAGCACTTCGGTTTTCTTCCTCCCTTAAGCTCCCTTCCCCATCTGGCCACCAGGGGGCCAGATGGAGGGGGAGGAGGAATATCCTAGCCAGAGTTTCCAGGTGGAGATGCTCCCTGAAAAACTGAGCTCCCTGACTGGTCTAAATTTCCAGCTGCTTCAGGCTGAGGGGGCAGAAAGCCATTTAACATTAATATATGGAATTCCAGCCAGATGGAATGGATTGTATTAGGAGAAAGTGGAAGTGCCATATAGAGACTCTGCAACTCCCGACACATTCTAAGAATTAATGTTTCTGAGTTTTTCTCTTAAATTAATTGGCTGCTTATTCTTTCACTTTATTATCTGCCCTTGTTAGCAAACAAGCATTAGAATCTGTCAAGTGCTTAAGAACATACTCTGGAGAATAGCATGACATTTAAAAAAAATCATTAATGTTTTGGAGGCAACCAGAAGAATCAGGTAATAAAGCTGTTTATAGATTTTGTGCGTGTGTGAGTTTCCCCTTTCCTTCCAATTTCTGGTATTATTATTATTGTTATTGTTATTATCAATAAAGTATAATACTATAGCATAATAATAATCATAAATTAGTCAGATGGAAAAATACAAAGATCATTCTGTTATCAAGGGGATGTCCTCATACAACACTGACTTCTTTTTTTTTCTTATTATTGTAATCTCTGGGGTGACAACTGTTTTCCTGTTCTTCTTATCCAGCCCATTAGAGGTGTATTCCAGTTGTTCATAAATGAAAGTTTTGAGAATTAACTCAGTTTTTGGAATAAAGAAACAAAACATTCATGTGCATGTTCTTTTCACTTTTTCTTTGAATTTGGCAACATCTGGGTGAACACAGTTATTTTAAGCAGCACACGTGGATATTTCATCAGCCTTCAAAACACAAGATTTTGCTTCTAATAAGAAAATTGAGAGTTGTCTTTTATGAGCTTTTTTCAGCTCACCAGATGGACTAGATTCCTTGTTCTCATCTAAACCTCCTCTGATAAACTTCAGGGAGCACGAGTCTTGTTTTCCAAGGATGCATGTGAAGGTGAAGGGACCTCACGAGGCTATGCTAAGTCAGAGGTGAATCAGGGGAGGCAAGAAGGGGAGAAGCTAACGTTGGTTACACGTGTAACTGAGCCTGCTTCCGCAGCATCCTTAAAGGCCCAGCGGCCTGGGGGCCACTGGATTTCCCAGAGCCACACCATCCATCCGTGGGAGGGCTGGGATTCCCCCTGACCTCTCCCAGACATAAAGCCCGTCCTCTCACTGCCTGAATATGTGGTATTAATATTCTTCTTAACTACAGCATTCATTTCAACCAGTCAACACCAGTTCTGCTTTTTAATGAACTCATACTCTGTAATTGCTAATGGTAACAGCATTATCAGCTACTGTTTACTGGGCATTTTCTTTTAAGCATTTAATATGTGCTACAAAGTTTATGTGTACTGTGTAGTTTTATCCTTACAACAACTCTCTGAATGTTATGCAACTTACATATAAGGAAAAGAAATTCTCAGAGGTTAAATTAACTCGCTTAATGTCACGCAATCAGTGGCACACCCCGTTCTAGGCTTCTCTGGCTCCAAAGCCTTACTCTTAATAATTGTATCTTGCTACTGATGGCAGGAGAAGAGGATAATGAATTAGAAATTTCCTGCCTGTTTATATATGTTGTCTACCTTTAAGAATGGATCCTCTAACATGTTAATCATATTTATTTATTTTTTTAACTTTTTTAAATTGAGGTATAGTCATTTTACAATGTTGTATCAAATTCCAATGTAGAGAACAATTTTTCAGTTATACATGAACACACATATATTCATTGTCACTTTTTTTTTCACTGTGAGCTACCACAGATCTTGTATATATTTCCCTGTGCTATACAGTATAATCTTGTTTATCTATTCTGCATATACTTGTCAGTAACTACAAATTTTGAACTCCCAGTCTGCCCCTTCCCACCGTCTGCCCCCTTGGCAAGCACAAGTTTGTATTCTATGTTTATGAGTCTATTTCTGTTTTGTTTTACTTACTTATTTATTTATTTATTTATTTATTTATTTATTTATTTATTTATTTATTTATTTAGATTCCACATATGAGTGATCTCATATGGTATTTTTCTTTATCTTTCTGGCTTACTTCACTTAGAATGACATTCCCCAGGAACATCCATGTTGTTGCAAATGGCATCATGTTGTCATTTTTAATGGCTGAATAGTATTCTATTGTATAAATATACCACCTCTTCTTTATCCAGTCATCTGTTGGTGGACATTTAGGCTCTTTCCATGTCTTGGCTATTGTAAATAGTGCTGCTATGAACATTGGGGTGAAGGTGTCATTTTGAAGTAGGGTTCCTTCTGGATAGATGCCCAGGATTTCTGGGTCATATGGTAAGTCTATTCCTAGTCTTTTGAGGCATCTCCATACTGTTTTCCGCAGTGGCTGCACCAAACTGCATTCCCACCAGCAGTGTAGGAGGGTTCCCCTTTCTCCACAGCCTCTCCAGCATTTGTCATCTGTGGACTTTTGAATGACGGCCATTCTGACTGGTGTGAGGTGATACCTCATCGTAGTTTTGAGTTGCATTTCTCTGATAATTAGAATCACACTTATTTTAAAGTTGCTGTTCAGTAGTTCCAACATCTGATCTATTGATTGCTTTGATTTACCTAACTTATTTGTATGTTATGTAATTTTTGACTGAATGCTAGACATCATATGTAGATAACAGTAAATTCTGAGGTGTTAGTATTTATGCCTGTAAATTGTTATACCTGGGCTGTTAGGCTGTTAGTGTGAGGAGTTGAGCCAATGAATTTAGCACTTGGTCTGGGGCTGAGTTTTGCTGTTGCTATTGTTACCTTCAGTGCATTGAAGTCTTTGATTTTTGTAGCAGTCGGTTGCTCTTACTTTGTGTTTAGAGTTGGGATTTGAGTGTTGAAGGGTTTTTCTCAGTGTTCCTGCTTCTGAATTAGCTATAAGTTATTTCTGTACAGCTGAAGCATGGTGGGAGGGTGAAAGGTAGTCTCATCCAGGCTCATGAAAGCCAGTGTGCACCTCTCTTCCAACTCCACGTTCTGTGATGTCATAGGAAATAGTTTGAAATAGGAGATGGTGGCAGTACTTACATTATGGAAATTGGCCACATCTCCTACAAATCTGCAGGCCAGTTTCCTGCAAAACTGCAATTCCGGGCTTTCCAACTGGTACTTAGACATTTATCAACACACCACCTCTTGTATTTATAGTTAGTCTTGAGTGGGAAAGTATAATAATCCTTCCCCAGTGGTAAAAAACCAAAAAACAAACCCCTCCCCAAAACAAAACAAAAAAACCTCTGCTTTGTATCAGTGTAAGATCCTGGGCGTAAGACTATTTCTTGCCTCTCCCAGGGGTAGAGGGTTTTGATTCTACCATTCCTCCAGCAGCAAGGGAGTTTTGCCTGTGCTTTGGAAAGAGTTTCTATCCTTTCTCCAAAGTATACAAATTTTGCTTCTGTTTATCTCCCAGAACTGTGTATCTTTGTCTATGCCTTTGTGAATCAAAGGGCTGACTGCCCCTTTCCCAATGGCTTGGGCTTTTGACTCACAGGAGGGGAAGGTGTGGGAATGAAGGTGAGGCTTTGTACCTGTCTTCTTGCTTCCATTGATCACCTCCTGATGCCTGCATGCCTGCTTGCTATTAAGGGAGTCTTTCTCCAGGTTCCTGTCCAGCCTCCAATGGTTCTGATGAGAAGCTGGTGGAGAAGAGCTTGTGAGTAACTGCAAACTTCCTTTATATTTGGAGCCCCAGCCATTCCACAGTGACATACTAGTCCATACTTGACTTTAAGAATTCACTCAGATTTATTCACTTTCTTTCTTTCAGGCTTATATGGTGCCCACTTCTTTCTTCCAGGCACTGCCACATATGAAAAGTTCATGTGTCTTATATGTCCTTGGAAGGGCTAGTCACTCATGGAAAATGGGTCACTTTGTTGCCTAGTGGCCACAGCTTAATGATGGGGTCAAGAAAACTTATGCTTTTGTAGATTATTCAGCTTTTGCCTTGTTTTCAGTGTGGGAGTAATATTCTTTGTAGTTTTCTAAATCCTAAACAGAAGCAGATATGGACTACATTGTCAATGTTTCACACTTGGAATAGCATTGCTAGAGAATTTCAAGTCTGGATTTCGTTGATTGCATTTTGTAGTGTCATTTAACATCTTCTGTTGTACCCACTTTTTTCCATAGATTGATCATTCTAGAGGCTTGATTTTATTCAAATTCAAAAATTTTTTGGAAAGTATTTTATCAGTGGTGGTTGTGTATTACCATTAGTGGGCATAGAATGACTGGTTGTCTTTCTTTTTGGGATTTTAGCAGCCTGCTGATGATTGTTACCTAGGTCTACTAGCTCATCAGGCGTTTAAAAATGATGTTATTCTAATTTTATCATTAAAATACTTTAAAGCAGCTTTAATGACTCCGTAAAATGATACTTCCCCTCATCAACTATTAGATTACCTTGAGGTACAGTTCATATGGAAAAGCTGGAAGCATAATTGATTCTTCCTTTTTCTTTCCCAACTTTTAAAACAATGAAGTAGTGACCCAAAATCTTCCAAAGATGGCCAGTAAGTTTTTAAGAAATAATTATCTCTATGAACTCATCTTAATATATTTGATAGGCTTTAATCTATTGAGGTTATTACTCTTATGTTTAAATTCATACCTTCTTTGACCAGTAGAAGGTCCTTTAACTTGGCTTCAGTGTCTTTTGGACCAAAACATTGGTGTTTGAGTATTTTTTAACTTCCTGATACAAAATGTTCTAGATTCATTTTGTCCATTTCCTGCCCCAGACTTGGAATTAGGAACCCTGATTTATTTTTTTAATGGGAAATGGTATTTAGAGACCACAATATGGGTGCTAGGGGTCTAAATAGTGATGGCTAGGGGAACTAAAGTAATTTTGATGGAAAGTTAATCACTTTCCAACTGATGGACTATGATTACTTCTCAATTTTTAACTTCAAATTTTTACACACGATCTTAGCTGCTGAATTTCTGCTTTCAAACTTGGTGAGATCAGAAGGAAGAGATCAAATAACAAGTAGTGCCTATGCCAGCAGAGATTCTCATAAATCCTCAGATAATGCTAATTGTTCAATGGATAGGGAGAGGTATGTGGTAGGAACTCAAGCCAATAGTTCTAATTCAGTCTCTAAAAGTTGAATCTGATAAAGGAGCATAAGGGTGGATTCTTCTCGATATGAATTAATCATTGGGGGACTGATAAAATAAGTTTTTCTTTTCCAGCTCTGAGATGAAGTGTCATCTGCAGAAGACCTATTCTCCTGTAGCCAAGTCCCAAGGCTTTTTGAGATTCCATAAGATTTCCTGATCTGAGGAAGCAAAACCAGGGTCTGTCACTGACTTAAATAAACATTGCTGTCAAGCAAGTACCATCCATTAATCATGGAGCCTCAAAATCTCCATGGGCAAAGGGAAAACGATCTGATATTCTTTTAATGAGGTCTTGCTGTTCAAAGCGAAGTGCACAAACAGGTCATAACAACAAACTGAAAAAGGAGGTGCTATAAGTAGAATTTCACAAAACACTATTTTCTGTTGCTTTTTGGGAATGGGAGAGTGAATACAATTGTAGACAGAGCAGTGACTTGATAATGGATGCTCACAGGTGGTGTCAGAAAAATCACAGGACTTTCCTGCCTATGAGTTTGGCATATTTGCATGAAGAAAGATGTTTCTGTGGCTAAATCATGACAATAAATGAGAAAAATGATATTTACTGGAATGAAAGTATTCTTTTCTGTGCAAAACACATGGGGAAAACCACTGTTAATTATAATTTAAGAGGAAAATGTTAAATAAATAAACACAAAAATAAAAATAAATGAAGAATAGCAATTTAAAAAAATAAACAATTCTATATCTCCAGCTCAGAGAAATTTGATCTGTTTTATTTAGTGAGTGGCTCACACACCTGAATATGTCATTCTTCCTGATACCCTCTGCCATCAGGTTGGAGTTTTCCAATAGCTCTCATCTCTTTTTCCTGCACACCTTTTCTTTAGTTATATTATCCAGTCCTCTGGCCTTAAATACTTTCTATATGCTTTTAAATCCTAAATTCATATTTACAGCCTTGACCTGCCATCCCTCGCCTCCACATTAATATAGCCAATGACCTACCCAACATGTTAAATTTTCCCCACTCTGGTCTTCTCTGCAGCAAGAAATTGTACCATCCTCAACCCAGTTGTTAAGCCAGAGGTCTTGGAGTTCCCAGTAGCTCCTGTCTTTTCCTCAAATCACATAGGACCTGTGAGCAAATCCCACTGTTCCTCATCACCTCCTTCACTGCTGTTGTCCAAACTACCATTACTTTAGCCAAGACTTCTTCAGTGGTGTCTGAACCGGTGTCACAGCCATTTCCCTCATTGATCATCTGCTGTATTCCAGACACTGTGCACGCCAGGGGCCCCACCCCTGGGGATTCACTTCTAATGGAGGAGAGATAGACATGAACACAGGCAGCTACATTATCACAGGGTACACGCTGAAGTGGAGGTGGATGGAAAGTTGCTTTGGGAGTACAGTGAAAGGAAAGCAATGGATCGTGGCCATCCACGAAGGAATCTTTAAACTGTGTCCCCAAAGATCAGTATGCATTTGCTAAGCATGTAAGTGGGAGAAATCTATTCTAAGCAGATTAAATGGCAAGCAGAAGACTTGTAAAAGCACATGGTGTTTCAGGCAGCAATCTTTAAATGTGCTCCTGGTAGCTGGAGGTTTTCCAGGGAGTTCTCACGTATGGACAGTTGTAAGGGAATCCATTGCCAGGTCCCACACTTTCAGATATTTGCTGTCCTAGAACCTCTCTGCTTGAGAAGGAGACAATATTCACCATAGCCCTTCTCCACTTTCCAGTAGAAAGGCGCACCTCTCCCCCCTTCCAAATGGCCCTGTGCTAGGATGGGAAAAACCCTGTGGTGTCAAGTAAAAAGATACATTAAATTAAGCAGGCTGTGATAATGCAATTATCTCAGGTCTCTCTTGTTTTAGACACATTTCTATTGAAGGTGTGAGAAACAGGATTTGAAAATATTAGAGTGTTCCAAATTCAGACAAGCAAAATTTGTATAAGGTAACAATGGTATTCTTCTAAAAATAATGTTCTGTAGACTCCCAGAACTTTCAAGATGCATTGATTAAAGCCAGTGGGTATATCCTACTGTATAGCACAAGGGACTATATTCAATACCTTATAATAGTTTATAATGAAAAAGAAAAAGAAAATGAATGTATATGTGTGTATAACTGACTCACCATGCTGTACACCAGAGACTAACACAGCACTGTAAATTGACTCTACTCCAATTAAAGAAAAAGCAAAACCAGTGGGTATAAAACTTTCAGGATTACCTTTGGAGCTAGCAGCCTTTCTTCAATAAGGTAATTAAAAACTATATTTAGACGTATAATTAAATAAATATTCCCGTTCCAGTTGCTCCCCTTCCTGTGAACCGTGCCTGAGAGGTTCATGTGCAGAAATTGAAACTTAGCTGGAAAAGAAGCAAGCAGGATTTGAGTCAAAATCCACTTGACCACAGAGGCCCCGCTCTTGGCTCTGTGAGCGTGACTTCTGACAGGTCTCTGGGTTCTTTTCCCATCTGTGGAATGTGCCTCTGGCCAACAGCAGGGGAGGGTAGTGTGTGGAGGAAGGCTGGGGTGCTGCACTCAGTGTCTGGCCCCTCAAAGTTGGTCCTGCCATCAGCCAAAGGAAGTTGGTGGCTCTGATGTTTCTAGACGTAATCTTGGAGCCAACAGGATTTTGCTGAGAATGAAACAACTCTCAGATAGTTTTGTTGGTTTCAGTACTTGAAAATAATAGCCTGCCTGACCGAACTCTTCCCAATGGGGTCTCCTGATTTGTGAATCCTTCCCCATTTGAAAGACTGTTTGTACCAAGATGATACTTCTTTTAGGGTGTTCGGAAATTTATAAACTTAAATACCAATGTCTACACCCACAATTTCGTTTTCTTTGCATTTGGACAGATGAACTCCAGTGGTTCTGGGCCCTAGGAAGGAAGGAAGGAAGGAAGGGCAAAGAGACCACTGGAAAACCCTCCTCCGGGGACCCAGATTTGAGTGGCATTGGAGTTCCGTACATGTTCTGTTATGAGCTGGCTTCACAGTGTCTTCTGTTCTCCCTGGATTGAGAAGGGAAATGGAAGGCAGCTTTTGAGCAGAAGACTAAGTTTGCTCCTCCAGCCCCAAGAGTGGCATAGAAGCCTGGTGGTGCAATGCTGACTCTTCCTTTTGCCAGCCCCTCTCCTGTCCTGGTGAGGAGGAAGCAAGTTCTGGTCCCTGCAGACAGTTTCCCCCTAAGGGCAGTGCTCTGCCTCCAGCTGTGAAAGTGATCGATGTCCTTCTGATCCCAGAGGCTTCCGGGAGCATCTGTTGTCATTTCAAAGCAGAAGAAAAAGTGCAAGGGTGTGTGGAAAAAAAGCATTTTTCTTTATTTTGTCAAAATGCAGGAGAGAGAAAGGGGAAAACACTGGGCTTCAGTGATAAATAGACTGCTTAGGTTTTAACAGTGAGGAACTCTTCCTCCACAATGAGTTGTCTGGCCATTCATTCATTCACTGAGCAAATACTGAAACCTTATTATCTGCTGGACCCTGTGCTGTCTCTGGAATCAACCAAGATGAATAAACTTGAGTGCCCACCACATGTAGTTCACAATCTTGTAGCGAATACATATGTTCAAACAAACAAAAAAAACTGTTACAGGGCCATTTGAGAGATGACACAGAGGTGGTGGGAATACTACAGGAATGAGGTAGCCTTTTCTGGGCGGTTGAAAGGGAAAAGGATGGGCTTTATAAAGACAGTAACATTTGAGCCGAATTGTCAAAGAAGCATTTAGTATCAGGGAAAAGAGCTCAGCCTGGAGGGGGCTGTGTGAGTCTGTAAGCCTGCTCTACCACCTCCTAGCTTTGGGACCTTGGCCATGCCCACTCTCATAAGTGAGCATAAAGCATCATCAGAGGGGTCCTGTGAACTTTAAGTGAGATGTTGACTGCAAACAAAATGTTTAATGTGGAGCCGTGCACAGAGAAAATTATCTATAAAAACATGCGCTGTCACCGTGGTCCTGGCTACTGTTTTTATTGTTATTGTTGTTGAAGGATAAGTAGGAACCTGCCAATCAGAGAGAAGGGGTAACGCGATTGAAATAGACTGGATGGAGGGTCCCCAGGTTAGGGTGGGGGAGAATTCCCTCTATGACAAGGGACTTGATCCTCTTTGATTTTGGTTTGTATTTAGGGATGGGGTAGGGAGGTGTTATACCCCCTGCAAGGGCATTTAAAAACTTAAAGAGAAGATGATGTGATTCAGGGTATTTTAGACTCATTCTCAAGACGGATATACTGACGGGTGCATTAATTGTGGGTGTTCAGAGTCAATTTGATTTTATAGACGCTTTTTTTTTTTTCCTGATGAGAAGCCCATAGGCAAGATGTTGGTTGAGTCAGAAAGTGTCAGGCGTGTGCCCGGCATGAACCACGGAGCCACGGTACCAAGGTGGCACCCGTGTTGATGGGCTTCATGGGATTCTACTGGAGTTAATCTGAAATCTCCTTTCCTTATCTTTCCTTTATATCAGGTTTGTATTAGACCAATGGTTCTCAGCCATGGTTGTATATTAGAGTCACTGGAAGAGTTTAAAAAGCACCCCTGGAGATTCTGCTTCACTTGGTTTGGAGGACTCCCCTTGGCCATAATATTTTGCCAAAGCCCTCAAGCCAGCCTGAGGCACAGTGTTTGTCATCAATGTCTTGGGGAGTCCAAGGCTCGTTGGTGCTGTGGTTTAACATGACCTTGACTCTCCTTACTGACACTAGGGCCTCTTTGTGGAGGTAGAGCTGCCTCAGTGATGATGTGCCAGGATGCCGCCTTTCCCGGAGAGTGCCTTTCACGGGAGAAGGATGTTCTTAGTCAATGCGTTATATCAGGAAGGCACTTGTGCTCATCTGAGTCAGTTGTTTACTCTCATCCAATCTGCCCCCCGGGGACTCAGGCTTGGATATCAGTAAGAATAATTTCTGGGCCTCTGAGTGCAGCCTTCAGAGACTGCAGAGGGCCCACTGTTTTGCCCTGGGTCTTTCTCTCTGCTCTCCATCTTTCCCAGCTTTGCCCAACTTCTCACCCAGGGACTTTGCAAGCCTGCCTTTTGAGCCTTGACCACAGAAGCCTTCCCAGCCTTGACCCTCGGGGCTGCCCCTCCTTGTTCTGCTGTTACACTGTGGGCACCTTGAGCAGGACAGCAGCCCCTCATAGCCCTGTGGGCTGATCTCCCTCCGCCCTCTGGGCTCGGCCTACACCCCACTCCCAGATGTGATTGCTGGCATCGACAGGGCAACATCTCTTTAGAAAATGCCTAAGGCAAGTCAGCTGTTGAATTGGCCCAAACAGGTTCCTTTGAGGAGCATTAAATAGTGTCTACATCCCAATAAAAGGTTAAATTGATATAAATTACTTTTTGCCAAAAGCAAGACGATTGGATTCACGGGGAGGGAAGCAGGACCTTCTGATCTTCTGTGGAGCAGCCCTGGGAAGTTCTGACTTCCAGGCTGAATTCTGGGCAGGTTAGCTCAGACTGAGTGTAGCGTTCGGGGCCGAAGCTTACACGCGGTGTTGCTGCAGACTGCCAGCCTCCGGAACCGGCCTCTACAGGTAGGAATGCTTGAGTGGCCTGGTGCATGGTGACCGAAGGGGGAAAAAAAGATTAAAAAAAAAAAAATAGAAGAGAAAATTCCAGTGTTAAAGGACTTCCGAAATCTTTCAGGTTACCCTCTTATCACTTGGAAAGGAAAGGATGTGTTCTTTATATCTGAAATATCTCACCTATTTATTTTTGGTATTCTAGTAAGATGCTTTAGTTCTTTGACCAGCTATTGTGGGGGCAAAAAAAAAAGCTCTAAAAACTTATGCTCTGAAAATCACAATAATTATTGTTTATTCTCTTATGCCTGGTAGAGTGTTTAAGTAGTAAAAAAACTAAAACCAAAAAACAAATATGACTGAGATGGAATTTTTAAAAAAGTTACATAAAAATTCCACGCACAGAGTTGGTGATTATATATGTAGGAGAGGTTCCCATTGAAGCAGCGACATGATTAATTCCAGGAAGTGAAAGGTGGTTGTGAGCCCAGCCTTCCTCCAGCGAGTCCTGGCTGCAAATGAAAGCTCACATGGGGGGTTCCTGGGAGAAAAGACGTGGTACCTCCAGCCCTTCCATCGGAGCT
This sequence comes from Camelus dromedarius, assembly GCF_036321535.1. Lineage (NCBI taxonomy): Eukaryota > Metazoa > Chordata > Mammalia > Artiodactyla > Camelidae > Camelus > Camelus dromedarius. The sequence goes on from NC_087464.1 coordinate 7,910,377, forward strand.
ATTTAATAATGCAAGCCTGTTAATCGAGGAGGAAGACGACACGGTGTTCCCTGCTCCCTATGGCGAGACCACACGTGTTGTCGCTTGAAAAAGTGGGCATAAATGTGGCTCCCTTGCAAAAGAATTGGGGACCTGAGAATTTGGGTTTTCTTTCTTTTGGAAACACACACCCTTTAGAAGCGTTAAGATGGCTGAACGTGGTTAAACACTTTCTGACCGTTGTGGGGAGACTGTCTCGTGGTATTAGCTGTTTATTTCCCTGACATATTCTGAAGGGCCTACAGGGGGCTTTTGCAGAAGTCAGGACCTCAATGTAATATACAAGCATTGATTCTGATATTTCCCTTGATAACATTGCTCGACTGTATTGGGGTCGTAAGTCAGTAAGGTTCATTGGCCGCCGTAATGCTCACTGTCACCAATAATAAGTACAAAGGACTTGCTCTAAAAGCTGGCTTATAAAACTTTAAGGAAACTTGGATTGCTTAAGTGAACTTGCAAGGCTCTGGAGGAAGGCAAGTGGGTCTTAGTTGTCTGCTTATATTAATTTCACAGGGTTTAAAGGGTCAAGAAAGGCGGTTGGTGATGCTTATTAATTTATGAAAGACAGACTCTTGTCTGTCTCACTATCTCGCTTTGACCATTCTGCCTTTCCTTTCAGAAAATTTAATATAAATTAAACCTTACCAGACAAGAGTGCCCTAAAGGATTAAGTCTAAAGTTCACGGCTGGACTAAAAGGATCCAAAGATGCCACGTCCTTTGACTGGCACAATTTCATTTGAAGTGATGCCCGAACAATAGAACCCCATAACGGGCATAAAACGTGAGGAGAAAAAAAGCAATTATAGACATACTTCAGTTAGTCAAGGATTACGATGTTTGAAAAATATGAGACATCCTTGCTCCTGAGGATTTTTTTTTTCTTGTTTCTCCAAGAAATAACGGTTCACAACAGGAGCATCTTCTTGGCTTTAAGTGGGGGCACGGTTCTTGTTAAGATGGGAATGTTTGTGTGTCAGTACAATGTCTCAAAACATATCTGATGGCCGAGGCCAGGCTGCTGAGAAAAGGGAAATGGAACATTGCCATAGAAACGCAAGGCGGTCTTACTGATGGAAACGTTCCTTCTTGGTTAATGTACTTTGGAATAAAGAGGGAAGACCACAGTCATGAAGGGGCAGGCATTTAAATATGCAACACCTAATTTAGTCCTCACAAAGAGCTTTGAATGTTTTCCTTATTTTACAGGTGTGGCATTAAGGCTCAGAGAGAATAATACATTTTCTGAGGTTGTACGGCTAATAATTGCCTGAGGAGTATTGGGAAATAAAGGACCTCCCTCCCCACCCCTTCCTACCCCCAAACCAAGGGATCAGGTTGCGAATCATACTGTCAAGCCTCACTCTTCTTCTAGGAAGGCTTTTTGAGCAGCACATCCAAGGTAGGGAACTGCATGGATGCAAGGCCTGGAGTGAGGGATAAAATCCGCAGCTGGGCTTCAGGGCAGCGGGCGTGGGGCGTGCAGAGAGTGCAAGGTGAGCCTGGGAAGATGCCTGGCAGACCTGCAGGGGAAAGTAGGCTAGTAATTTGAGTTTTACTCTAATTACCGGTAGGGGATATTTGGAGATGTGATGCAGAGGAATCCTCAGATTTTTAGATCTGCAAGTTAAACAAAGTTTTATTGAGAGACCACCAGGAGTAGCTGGTGGCAACTTTTGCTCCTGTAGAGAACAACTGAAAAAAAAGGATAAAATATAGAAATTATCTGTTTGGAGGCAGCTCAGAACTGCTGAGGCAAAGAGGATAAGGGTGGCTGAGACTTTAGGAAAGTGAGCTGACTTCTGCATCCTCTTTTGCTGGTTTTAGGTACAAGCAAGAGGCTGAATATACAAGATTTGCCCTGGTGGAAGGCTGCTACTGGGGAAGAAGGAAACCAGTAGAGCTACATGACTGAAAACCAAGAAGAAAATAGCTAAAGGGAATAGACTCACATGTGATTCAGCTATAGGACTTACTTAACAAGACTTTTAAGTAACCAGATATAAATGTTTAAAAACATGGAGAAAATGGCTGGAAATATAGAGGATGTATCAGACGTTTGCATCTATAAGATCAAATCAAATGGGCATTAAGTATATTCACATTGTTGTGCAACCATTACCACCATTTATCTCCAGAAATATCTTCTCCAACAGAAACTATTTATCCAACTAATAGTAACTCAGTATCTCCCCTACCCCCAGTCCCTGTAGCATAAATATAGACTGGAATACTATGCAGCCATGAAAACAAATAGCAAATAAAACAACATAGATTAAGTTTAGAAACTTAATGGTAAGTGAGAAAGTAAGTTACCAAAGACTAACTACAGTCTGGTTGTATTTTCATAAAACTCAAAAACAAGAAAAATCCAATAATATATTTTTTTGTTAAATAACAAAAGTAAGAGAATGATAAACAAAAATGAAAAATACTAGTGGTTACCTCTGGGGTTGTTTGACTGGGTGGGGAATAGTAATGGTACCGGTGGAGATTTTTTTCTCTTAGCTATGGGGACGGGTTTGCAGGATTTGTTTATTATACTTCATAAAACACACACATACATGCACATGTATATGTGTGTATATGTTATATAAATTCTTTTATATTCTAAAATATTAGGTAATAGAAGCACGGAAAAGGAAAACCCCACATATTACCTGTAAGTTTCCCCAAACTAGATAAGAAATGTTTATTTCAATAGACATTAATCTGCATAAACTTAAGGGATTTTAGGAGTCAAAGTACAATTTGTAATCAATTGTTGTATATTAGGACACACTAAAAGTCGAATTTGGTTAAGACATTAATGGGACATTTGATAAGTTATCAAACTTTGAAAGATACAAAGAAAACAACAAAAGATGGACATGCCTTTTCCAGCTTGACCACACAGAACGTTGGATTAAGTGGAAAAATTGGGGACTGGCTGGTTTAAGGAATTTATTTTGAAAATTTAGAGTAACATTTCCACCTGAAAGCCATGGGACCATGGGAGAGCTATCCAGGGGTAGTGGGTAGTGGGGGCTCAAAAGATTGATTTATTGCATCCATGGATGTTTGGCTGCCTGGAGAATAAAAGTCAGCCTTCAGTATTGACAACATGACTTTTAACTCAGATGGAACTTTTTAACTCATATGGGAATAGTTTGAATTTGTATTCCTGTTAGGATTTTAGAACTGGATTTTTACAAAGCCTGGCATCTTCTTCAAAGGAATTATGAGGGAGGCAAGGAGAAAGGAGAATTATCTTTAACAAAGAAAGATGATAGGAAGGATAGAAAAGAGGGGGAAAGAATGAAGGGGAGGGAGGGACAGAGTGGGAGAATGGGGTGGTGGAGAGAGCAGGGCTGGGGGAGGCGCCCGGTGAGGTGGAAATCTGCCTCTGTCACCCTCTGCTGTGGGCTGTGGGCCATTCCCCACCCTCTCTGATGTTCAGTAGGCACATCTATAAAGTGGGGACCCCAGCATCCACCACTCCAGGTTGTTGTTGGGATCACACCCTCTGCAAGAGCACGTGATCCTACCCAGGAAGGATCAATGAAGAGAGGTCGGGAAGATGAGCTCTGCTCTGTAAGAGAATGAGATTGTGGCTGCGTGTGAGTGACCAGTGTGAATGAATAATTTAAGAGTTGTTTTGGAAGGGTGGGGCTTTATGTTTTTGCCTGGTGCCTGTCCCATAGTTGAGCTGTAGCCTGGCCCCCTCTGTTGAATGCAGGTGGTGTGCCTGGCATGCAGGTGGAATGCTAATAAATGGGTTTGTGCTGTGCAGTCTACCACATTTGGCTGTTCTTTCCCAACATTAATTAATGCCAAGCTGATGACTAAAAAGGATGGTGAGATGGTGCGAGTCTATTATCAGGGGTGGGTTAAGTGTACAAGGGGTCTGTCTCAGACAATGGCCAACTAGGGGAGAGGGGAACCACCTCCAGGCACCCCTCTCTGTTTTGGGAAGCAGTGGTGAGGGAAGAAAGAACAACTGCCTTGGAGCCAAGCACTCCAAGAGTTAAGTCCCGGTTCCTACTTTTTTAGCCATGTGACTACAGACAAGTCACACTTTCTTGACCTCTCTGAAAAGTGGGAAACTACCATGCTTTCTTTTGATGGTCTCTGATCTCTACTTTCTACTCATGACTTTTGATATTTCCCTACGAATGTGACCACTGCATTTGGCCTTCTTCACTGGAGATGGGACCCAAATCTTATAGACTGCACCCTTCAAGATAAACCACTATAGGTCACTCACTCCCTACTACTTCTCACCCCAGTGGAGCTCAAGTGGAAGGGCCTGAGCTTTCTTCACCCAATTCTAATCATCACTGTTGATAAGTTGTTGTCACCTGGGCATGTCATGATGGCCGCTCCTTCTAGGGGTGGAGTTGCTCAGTGAGTCTGTGCAGGGACAGCGATCCTTGCTCCTCCCCACTTTGGGGATGTCCACCGGAGGGCCCTGCTTATCCTGCTCCATGAAGGGTCTCCACTTGTACACACTTTTCCTGAATGAGGCTTCTGTCCCTATTTCCTGCCTTCTCCCCAACCCTGGACCAGAAAGCACAGAAGGAAAACCCCAAGGTTCTCTTTCCATTTCTGCTCTAGGAGACATCAGGGGGCCATTAGTCCCAACCACTCAGATTCTTTTTCTTGAGATTCTTCCCTGGCCTCTCTTGCCTCTTCCAAGCACAAGGGTCTTCCTACTTGGAAAGTAGTCCAACTCCAAGATTCTGCACAGCCCACATGCTACTTCCCTGCAAAAGACCCCAAATGGCTCCTGGGCAGCCCCTTCACCCTTCCCACCACCAAATCTGTGATGCTGTCCGTGACGAGGCAGGAGCGTGGGGTGGGGTCTGTGCTGGGCGCCTCCAGCCTGAGCTCTTCTTTGCTGTTGGCCCCTTTCTGTGAGTTAAATCTGGAGAGCGGAGGCTGGGGCCGGAGCTACAGCTCGGGGTGGCAGTGGGGGGAGCATTCTGATCACAGGGCATGAGTGTCAGCCACAGGTGCCATAGGACGCTGTGACTTTCACGGTCCCGTCTGCAGACCCGCTCACTCAGCTGGACTCAGCTTGCATATCTAATAACAATGCTTGGGGAAGGAAAGGACCAAAGCTTGCTGAGCACCCACACACACCAGGGATGTTACGTGCGGTCTCCTTTAGTTCTTACAAAATCACTTCTTGCAAACTGTTACACCTTGAACTTTAAAAAGCCCAATTTATTGAGATACAACTGACATACAAAAACTGTACATATTTAGACATACACATTTAATATATACAAACTGATGGCTTTGGAGATAGACTTCCCTGAAACCATTATTGCCATCTATGCCACAGACAAATCCATCACCCCCAAAAGTTTCTTCTCACCCTCTTCCTTATTAATATTGTTATTATTATTTTGTGATAAGAATACTTAAGATCTACTCTTCCAGTGCATTTAAAAAAATGACTAGTTTCCTTGCTATCTCTCTTTTTTCTTTTTTAGCATTTTAATTTAATTTTCCCCTTATTTTTTTTCCCTTAATGGAGGCACTGGGGATTGAACCCAGGACCTCGTGCATGCCAAGCACATGCTCTACCACTTAGCCCTATCCCCCCACCCCTTGGCACATTTATAAAGTACACATAGAGAATTGCTAACTGTAGTTCTGTGCAGTGGACCTCTAGGACTCAGTTATCTTGTAAAACTGAAACTTGATACCTTTTTACTCATTCCTCTCTTAGCTGCTGGCAACCACCATTCCCTCTGCTTCTACGAGTTTGGTTATTTTAGGGTCCCTAGTCCTTTCCTCCAGATCACACACTGAGGCTCTATGTTCATCTTCATAAGGACACCTGGCTGTGAGGCATGGGGTCTGCCCGCTACCCCTACACTCTCTCCCATTTGACAGAATACTCACAGTTTATCCTACTTGGAGGTTGCCCCCAGCCCAGACTGCAGGGGGGAGTCATGGAAGGCATTTTACAGGTGAGGAAGTGGCTGCTCCTTGGCTGTGAGCGGGAGCAGGGGTGAGGGACTGAGTCTTCTGACTCTTAAGTCCCGCCAGTGGAGTTGTCCCACAGAGGTGAAGAAGGAAGACACTTCCTCACGTGAGCCTACAGGCAGCATGGAACCAAGAGGGAAGTGGCAGAGGCAGATTTTTGGGTGAACAAACAGGAAGGATGACCTCCTAGTGGGAGCTGACCATGAGGTCCGCCACTGCCCTGTGAGCCACAGTGAGGAGGTAAGTGCACGGTCAGTCACGGTTGAAGATGGCCGACTCTAAGCATTTATGACTCCTGTGGTTCCAGAAGCATCTTGCTTCCTTTCACAGAATTAGAGATCATCCTACACTCCAGCCAAGATTAAGAATCAATGCCTCCGAGTCCCAAGTGCCTCTCCATTGCGAGCTTGGAGGATGAAACCATAAATGATTCAGCGAGTGCTCTCTGGTGTGAATCACCCAAGAATTCCAAGTGATTTGCCAATTGATTCTTTGCATTTGGCGACAGCCTATCTGCTCTGCGGGATGTGATTTTGACTGCAATCCTTACCACAGGGAATCTAATGGTTTCTTTAAAAGGCTCATCAGTTTTCCAAACTTGAAAAATGCTGCCCTGGAATGCAGAACCCCAGACCCCCTTTTATGGCCTTAAAAAAAAAAAAAAAAAAGGATGTCACCATTAGCTACTTATCTTGTTCTTAAATCTACCCACTTCTCAGCTCACATGCCTTCAATTCAGTGCTCCCAGACTGGGAGTGTGTATTTCAAATGAAACTGCAGCTAATGGTACAAAATATTTACATTTATGCCTCCAATCCAAGGAGCCACAAAACTTTATTTCTCCTTTTGCAGTTTCAATATTTAATTAGTGATGAGGTACCAGAAACCTGTAGGGAAAAAACCACCCCATTATTTTTTAAGTTATAGTCTATTTACAACCCATTTCCACCTGCTCCCTTTGTCTCCACCTGTCTCCGCTGAGCGCAGATCCGTCTCAGCCATCCCCTCAGGGATACAGCTGTGTCATCACGTACCGTGGCATCCTAATATTTCATACGAAGCTTTAAACCAATTAGGAATGCCTACTGACTGTGCTGACTCATGGGAAGGGAGGGGGATAATGTGTCCTTCAGGTAATGAACTTCTTCGGGGACTTAACACATATTTCATTTTTTAGCACCGTGGGTTTTTCCCTTGTCACCTTCCTGTGGTTGTGGCTTTGTCTTGCTTCACTGTGCTCGAGAGATTCTGCAGGGACTAATATTTGCAAAGTAATCGAGCTCCTATTAATAACGGCAGGAACTGGACTGATAACTTGGTGAGGTAACTGAGCCAAACTCTGAGGCCTCGGGGATGTCCGGGATGGCAGAGATAGTCGGGGTGGTGGGACCCATTTAAAGGGGCAGCCTCAACTGACCTCCAGACAATGGTGATACGTGGAGACTAGAATTTCTGGTTTTATGAAATGAACCCCAAGTCTAGATTTTTAAAATGTGAAATTTCCTCATTTCAAAATGGAGCTACCATACAAATGAAACAAACCACCCTCTGGGTGGTAGCTGTAACTGGTTCTCAAATGCCAATTTCTCACCATGGCCTAAACCTTTACCAACTTTTTTTTTTTTAAGAGAGTAGATGGCAGGATAGGTGCCTAGCATCATGCATAGACTTTCTTTAGGATTTCCTCCAATTTTGCCACTTGCCCATCCTAGTCCAGTGGAGGACCTGGGTCCCAGTTCCCTGTCTGCGTCCATGTGCTGAGAACCTAAGGCAGGGGGCTGGCCAGCTGGGGACAAGCAGGGTCAAAACCCTGGTGGGCAAGTAGGAAGTTGCAGGGAGGTCCATGTACAAATGACATGGGATGAAGCTGATTCTGTTTGACTAGAGAGAGGGATTCTAGCCCACGATGGTGCTTGGCTCTGGAGTAATGTCTGTGGTGATGCTTAGGCAGCAATAGATTCCTATAAAGTCGGTCCCTGCAACTCACAGCAGAAGAGGAGCAAGGCTTGGCTGTGTCCCCTTCAAGGAGGAAACTTGTCCTAGGAGCTTTCACACGCTGTGTCTCACTTGAACCACCCACAACCTGATGAGGTTGTTATTGGCATTTTGCTGAAGATGAAATGGAAGGTCTGAGAATTTTGCTGTCAGTTAAGTGGTTGAGCTGGGTCCTGAATTTGGATCATTTGCTAGGAAGGCCGGTGACCCACCACCCTGGACCTAGGGTGATAGGCCTCTGCCTCCTTGCCCAGGAATACAGCGTGACAAATGGCAAGAAAATCATGGTTTTCACCTATTTTTATGGCCCCAAATTTTATAATGGGAATCTGGCCTCACATTTGCACATATTCCAAAAAGAAAGAGCTTTATCTTCATGATTAACATAAAAAATGAGTGCAGGAGAAGTTCAGTCTCAGCTCAAGTAACCTTTGTTGAAATAGGATGTTAGCAGTCACCTCCTTTACCCTGCGTGGCCCACTCCTGAGTCATTAACAGACCTCAGTTTGAATGGGGCAGGTCTTAATTCTTCAACTGAGATTTCTTTGCTCTGCTAGGTTCAATCCATGATGGGGCTATTAAAATGTCTTTTTAGTGCTTGGTCCGAAATTACCTCTTTTTACAAATTTCGCTGTTAACATAGATCTATATACTCTTTTGGAAAATGAATTGGTGGTAGAGTGTCTGTGATTTTAATATTACTATACAATGCATCCTGATTAATCAGTGTTTGAGAACCATCGAGCTCTAAGCAAATTACGAGTAAATAAAAATGGATTTTGAGCCCACCCTCCAGCTCCATTAAAAAACCCTCTGCAATGGGGGTGATTGGAGTAAACGGACGCAGTGCCTGAGCCCAGGAACCGAAGTTTTAAGGGAGGTACTTAGTATTCATCTGGTAGTCATTGCAGTAACATCAATCTTACCAAATTCTCTGGGTATTAAAGTAGCTGTTCTGCATTTAATATCTATTTCCAGTGGAATTTCATTGTAATTGAGCACTAAGTGGTGCCCACTTATGGTTAAGTGGTCCCAGAATTTTTTTTTAAATAATAAATGGTTTTTAGTGGAACAGAAGATCCAGATTCATCTCTGAGTCTATATTAGACTCTTTATGCTCTGATTGTCACTGGCTGTCTTTACTGTATTATCTCCAGACAGTTCATAATTTCCCCCTGCTGAACAAGTGGTGATTTGTGAGTGGAGTCAACTCTGACTGGATTATGTGGTGCCGTTGATTTTTTTTTTTATTGTTCTTGTTTCACAAAATCTTTTTTAAAATCTCTTGAATCATCTCTGTTGGGATTGTAACGAATGGTGGTAGATTTCTAAGGGGAGCGACTTGTAGAGCTACAATGGTAGCGAACACTGCGTGCTTCCTACGTTCTAAAGACCCTGTAAAGGCAAATGCTTTGCATTCAATGCATTGGAATTCAATAGCTCCAGTTACCTTTTGTATTTTCGCCATGTAAACTGGGTATCAGAGGTTAAGGAATTTGTAGGAGGTCGTACTGTTAGAAAGAGGCAGAGCCGGGATTGAATTCATATCCACCTGGCTTCAGGCTTCAAAGGCTGTGCTTTTAGCCACCATTAGGGGATGGCTTGTAGAATGGAATCCCTGTCAGTAGATGGGACAAACTATGGATTCCTGGACCAGTGAGAAATCCCTGTGTTTCTTTACCACAAGCAGGTAGAGTTATTGAGATAACTTGCAAGCTGTTTCTCTGATTAAGACATAGTACCACCCCTCCACCGGCAACCACAAGTTTGTACTCTATGTCTATGAGTCTGTTTCTATTTTGTTTTTATGTTCCCTCTGCCTTAAGCTCAGGAATGGTGGGGAGCTGATGATGTTTATTTTCACTGAAAATGGGAAACACAATGATTTCATGAGGCAAATAAACAGTACACCAAATAAATTGCACCACTGTATTTGCTTGCATGGAAGTGGTTTTTACCAGACATGCAATCGTGGCCAGTTAACCCCAGGGTTAGAGAACGTGACTGACAGCTGACGTTGAAAGCTCTGTGTGGTTCAGAATCCTCATGCTGCCCATGCTGAGTGTTCTGGGAAGCCCCACAGGAAGGGGCTGTCCCAGTTCTGACACTAACCAGCCAATGGCCTTGGTGAGACATCTTGACTTCCCTCATCTGCCAAATGAAGGGATTGGGTTGAATTCAAGGCTTCCACATATATTTAGATTTTGGCACTGAAAGTCTTTCTTCAAAAAAATAGGACGCACAATTAAATCAACTATGTAGAACAGAGGAGAGCAGAACATATCTAGTTGAAGTAAGTACTGACCCTCCGCATTCTAGGCTGGAAACTTCTCTGGCTTCCTTGTCCTGCTGGCCCAGACCCCCTGGGACCTCCACAGGCTGTCTCAGGGCAAGTCTAGAAAACCTCTGGACTAGCCACTCCTGAAAGACTCACACTTCCATATCCACGAGACCCAGATGTGGAGCACACCCAGAGCAACTGGTCTGCTTTGATTTTGAGAGCACTGGAAATTGAGCCATTGAGAAGTTTTCCTTGCCATGGTGGCCCCCAGGCTCATGGCTTACCTACGGCAACGGTGTGGGACTCTCAGTCATGTTTTAGATTAGCCATATTTTATGGTCCCGCCATTTTGTTTTTCTTTCTCCTCTACTTCTAGTGCCTGCAATTGGGTATTTTATACAATTCCACAAGCCACTTTAAAAAATCTTTTTTTTTTTTTTTTTTTTTTTTTTTGAGCAAGGTGGATTAGGCAATGAGCCAATCAAAACAAAATCTCTCTGGAATCTTTTCCAGTTCCATGCACAAAATGTCTCATGAACGTCTACAAATTTTTTAGCTTGGAGCTCACATGCCGCTTTGTTAGGGAAGCCCTTCTGGTGGTTCCCATTCTGCCCCTGTCATCCCCCTCGTCACATCTGTACGCTCCTTTGATTGCACTTAGGACAGTTTATGATCATGAACTTGTGTGATTATTTGATTCATCACTGAGCTCACACTGAACTACAAGCTCTCTGAAGGCAGGGAGCACACACATGGCATTCACAGTTTTATCCTAAGGACCAGTGCATTTCCTGGCATGGGGAGGGTGTGCACCAAATATTTGTGGAATGAATCAGTGTTGAAATTCTTTTTGTTCTGGGGGCTGTCTAATCAGATAGTCATTAGTTCATGGTGAGGAGCCAGGCTACTTGGTTTAAACCCAGACTCAACCAGTTACTCTGTGTGTGTTCTGGAATGTTACTTAAATCATTCAAGGCTCGGTTTCTCCATCTATAAAACAGGACTGTTAAAGTATCTATGTGGTAGGGTTTGTATAAGAAATAATGAAAAAACTTATGTAGAACACTTAGTTCAGTGCCTAGTTTATAGTAAGTGTCTATAGATTTTAGTTTCCTATGATAAAGTATATATTTCCCTGACAGAATGTGTTGCCCTATACAGGAGACACATATAAATTAATAATCACAATATAACATGGTAAGTTGAAAAATTTGGTTTAATTTCACTGGGATTCTGTAGAAGTCCCTTGGAGGAAAAGGAGTTTGAGATGACTAATAAAAGAATACCAAGTACTCATTCAATTATTTATTTAATGACTAGTTCACTTATGACTGTAAATGACTAATTTATTCATTTATTCCAGTCCTGGGCTGGATATAGGGAGACAGGGAAAACTGTGGCACCGTTCTTACTGTTAGAGAATTGAAAAAAATCTGGCTGGGGTGAAAAAAAATAATAAAATTAATGTTGTATAATATATACCTTAATGCCAGCAAGATTCAGACCTTACTGTCCTTAAGCTGTGAAAAGAATAGGGTTTCACCCTCACCGTCCATTCCCATAAGAGTTCTGAATGACATGCTTATAAGGAAGACCAACAAAATTCTGATTTTTCCTGAGATGACTACAGTGATACTATTCTCCTAAAATGTCTTTGGGACCCCTGTTCTCCTCGGGACTTGCCCTGGTGCTGGGTGTGCCGCCTGGGTACCCAACACGGAGCACGGGTATGACTGAGAGGCACTGGCCATGGTGGGTATGAGTTCTGGGAATTCTGGAGCTTGCGGTGGCCCTGGTGATAGAGGATGAAGCCTTGGTCATCTCCTGTGGGCGCTGGCTCACCTGCAACCTCCCAGGTTTCTCGTGTGCAGGAGACCCTCTGTATGAGCCAGCCTTCCTGTTTCTTCCTGAAGCATCACTCAAATGCTCCTCTTGCTGGTTCCTTCCTTGGGCCATTTCTCTGCTCTGGGCCCTTATTGTGCATACCACTGAAGTAGAAAAATTCTGTTTTGATAACTCCTGGGACCTTTGTCTCTCTAGCTTATGTGTAATGTTATTCAAAACGTGTTTTCTTGTTGCTTGTTTTGATTTTGCTTCAGGTGCCTACACAGACACACGCTTTCATCTGAAACAGATGAAGACTCTTGGGAGCAGAGCCCTGATGCTCAGTGCGTTTGTGCCCTCAGTTCACTGCAGCTCAGTCCCTTCTGCTAGGTCCTGGGTGAGACCAATGAATGAGGCACACGCCTCACCATGGGGAGTGGATGTGTGGTCCCTTGGGTGACAGGCACTCTGATCCCTGGTGAGCTCTCTGAGCAAAGTGAAGTAGCAGGAAAGAGGCAGAGACACAGCCCGCCCTGGAAACCGGAGAAATTTCACACGTCCCCAGATCAGCAGGAGCTTTCTAATCAGAGAAGGGGGGTGTGTGTTGGTGTGTGTGAAAGGGAGGGTCTTTCGTGTATGTGTGTGGCTGTAGGATGATGTGTGTGTGTTTTGGGAGTCGTGGTTGTGTGAGTGAGTGAATGTGGGAGGGTCATCTGTGTGTATTGTGTGTGTGAAGGAGATTGTGTGAGTGCGAAGGTGTTGGTGTGGGTCTGGGGGCACCTAACAAAGTTAGGAAGTTATATGTGTGGCAGGGTTGTGGGTGTCTGTGGGGTCATTGTGGGTGTTTGGGGGAGAATTATATGCGTGTGGTGGGTTGGGTGTGTCGTGCTCTGGAGGATGCCATGTGCATGTATGTATGGGATTGTGTAAGGGTGTTTTGCAGGGGGTTATGTGAGAGGGGCTGTGTGAGTGTGTATGTAGTGGTGGACGTGTGTGCCTGGCTGTTGGTGGGCACAGGTGGATCTATTTAAATAGAAAACACACGTGACCAGGAAATGGAGCAGTGAAAAGCACAGTGGGCTGGAGGATGGGGAATTTTTAGGAGAGGAAGCTGGGAAAGTTTGCGTTGGGGTTAAACTAACTCCAATTAATGCTGGGGCCATGTGAAGGTACTTGGACTTTACCCTGTTAAGTTACAAAGCCGCACAGACGTTCAGCAGGTCCTCAGCCAACCATTACGGAATGATCGCAGGAGACAAATGAATCCTCAGAGACCTAGTAGGGGGGCCACCATCACCACTTAAGCCTCTGCGACGGGGAAAAGCAGTTCTTTATTGTTAATGCCAGCACCTCGGATAATATACTTTTTATCTCTGCTCATAATGGTCATGTAGATAAATTCCATAAATCAAGTCTCAGCAGTAAAAAGGTTAATAAGTTTACGCTGTATAATTGAAAGCCATATTGGTGATTAAAATGATTTTATATATCAGTTTTCTGGGTCACCAACTAATTATTTTCAATGGCCGGTAATAAAACACAGCACCATGGCTGGCTAGACACTGCCAACTGTCAGATGTTAAATCGTGTAGAAAGGACTCCAGCAGGTTACCTTAAGTGGGCTGGTTTTTCCCTTGGGGTGGGGTGCCAGTGGAATCTTGTGCGGTGCCAAGCCCACGTGATGCTTTGAGGTCCTCTTCTTGCCAAAGTAAGGAGGCTAGCTGATCCCCCAAATGTAAAGGACATTCTGAGCTTCTGAGACCCAGGGTAGCTGCACTCATTCATGTTTAATGCACTCACTATGAGCAACACTAAGCAGTTTCTCTCACCGCAAGGTGGTACTTGGCCATCCTTGCTCTGAATGGAGGCTTCCAAAAGGAAAAGGAAAAGCATGCAACATGGCGCACATTATCGACCCCCTGAAATGTTCCGGGACCAGGGCTTTGTGACTGATATCCACTAGGGGCCACGAAGGTGTGTGTTATCACCCCAAGGTTAGTGGCATGAAAACCGAGGCTTTGGAAATGGGGCTGAATGGCCCAAGGTCACGGCTTGTAAGTGGCCTGGCCTGCACTCAGGCTTGGGTCTGTCCGCCCCCACGCTGCAGGAATGCCACTATCGAGCTATATATTTTCCCCTTCCGGCTCTGTGGAGTGCCTTCTGAAGGCATAGCGACTACAACAAAGATAGCATGTTAGTGTGTGGTCCTGAGCTTGACTTGGGCTGTTGGAGGCTTGGGCAGCTAGGGGGCAGCAGAGGTGTGGCTGCTGCATCCCATAAAACCCACATTATGTTCTAGAGAAATGGTGTCCCCCTGCGGAGTGCAAGGCAGCGGGACATGCTGACACTGTCTGTGTCCCCGTTTTGGAGGCTGCATGAAGGTGGATGGAAACGAGCCTGGGAGGAGGCAGCGGGGCAGGGGCATTTGCTTCAAGTCCTGGTTTTACTTCTTAAGACTGGGCCCAATATGTTACTTCGCCAAAATTCCATCACCTTCAGGGTTTGTTCAAAAGAACTACGCTTAGAGCCTTTGTTTATATAATTAAAGAAGAATAATTATTGTGTATGTAAGTATGAATTTGTGGGCTTAAAACGCATAAAAATTGCTAGATACAGTGGTCAGTATCTTTCCTTTGACACTTGAATGTGTCTGATCTTGCTGCATCAAAAGGGGGAGAAATTAAGGCTGGAAACCATCTTTAGGTGAAGGTTTTTTGTTTTTCTAGTTTTTGGTTAGGTTCTGGTATTCTCTTGCAAAATAGGCACTGTGCTGGGTGGTGAGTGGGGCGTGCGTGTGGGAGAGGGGTGGGGAGGATTTGTAAAATCATTCCACTGGGCCTCCACAAGCCCTGCGGATAACAGATGAGTCAGAAAGTTTGAACTACTCAGTTACTTTCTTCAAAGGCAAATGATTTGCCGGTGAAATAAAAGAATGAACATTGGAAGGTGAATGCCTTTGTCTTTTAGTCATTGAAGGAACAGACAAGGGCATCCAGGACTGTGATGACTGGTTTAAAAAAATGTCGTTGACAGATTTGATAGTCAAACCACCAAAGAAAGGAGACAATCTCAAGATGGCACTGGGGCTGGACATTCCCTGAACTCTCCATGGGCTTGGTGATTAAACCCAGGTGGGTTCCCTCCTTGGCATCCAGGACTAGGAAAGGCTGACCTCTCAGGAACTTCCTACTCTCAGCTGCCATGAGGAAGTACATGAAATGCAGGAGCTGCCTCAGTTTCTTCCTAGAGGAAGGAGATGTGATTAACCCAATAACGTGATGAGAAGACTCAGAAATGGGCACAGACAGAAGGCGAATGACTCTCTTTCCGGTCAGAGTGGAGTGACTCACCTTGCAGGGAAGCATTGGGGTTCTCATGTCATAAAGATTCTTCATCACATCTATTGTGACCAGACGTTCCAAAGATGACAGCTCCCTCAGCTGCTGGGCCATGATTTAGAAAGATGTACTGGGGGTACGGCTAGGAGGGGGAGGTCAGAGGGGGAGCAGGAGGAAGTGTGAGGGGCGGATCAGAAAGGGAAGAGAGAAAAGAAGAGAAAATGGCAAATACAGTACTTTCATGAATATGAAAACACATGGGCACACGTGACATTTCTCTTTAATGGGAAGCACACTTTGAATAAAAGCAAGTGTCACCCGTCATCTTACCTCCTGATATGTCTCCACAATCTGTGAGCGTGAGGGCGTGGGGGACGCACGTGGAGATGGTGGGTGAGAGCCTGGGTCAGGAGCAGAGGCTCCGGGAGCACAGAGCTGGGTGGACGCCGGTGAAGGAAGCCAACACTGAAATGCACCATCAAGGGTTTCCTGGGTGGACTGCTTCTCACAGGGGAACTCCATCTCTGCCATGGGTGTACCATCACGGATGGCTAGTTTCCGCCCTAATAGAGAGTGGGGAGAGAGAGGAAGTCGGGAGGATGGGCAGGGGTGTTACTTACCCCTGGAAAACCTATAAAAATGGGGTGCATTTGCTCTGGCCCAGTCTCTCCCTCCAGGGACCAGAGCTTTTCCTGACAGGGTTTCCTGTCTTTATTCTCTCCCTAATCAAAAGTTTTATACCCCATGCTCACTCTCCGCTCATCTGATGAACCCAGCCATTCTGGCATGAAAATACCTACTAATGGGTTCATCTGTTATTATAGGTAATGGGCTAAGATCGCGAAGAAACTGCCGGGAAACAAAACCCTGATCCACAGACCGGCTTGGATGGAGGAATTTCAAACACCCTTGCAGACAGGGCAGAGGTTATCGGGAGGTGAATGGGACACTTGCCATGGGTACAGTATTGAAAGGGGAGCTAAAAATAACCTTCAAAGATTAAGACAAAGAATATTTTATTACAGCATTTTAATAAATCAAAATTGATGCAAATAATCCATGATGAACCAAATGTCAAAGTTGTAAATACAGAACCCACAGGTGTGATTAAAGTGAGGAAGAAAGAAACTCAGTCTCAGGGTCATGCAAGTCTGTGGCTGGATCAGGTCATCACTAAAATGTTGATGTTTCATTCATGTTGAGTTGGGGCCGGTGAGGCCAGTGGCTCCTCCTCTAATTCCAGCTCCACCCCATCCTGCAACCCAGCTAGGGTTCTCTGCCTGCATTCATAGTGTATCTTTACCATAAATTCACTTTTACTTAAACTGGTTTGAATGGGATTCTGCTTCTGGCAACAAATAATCCTTGACCAAGACAGAAATTTCTTTCCCTTCCAGCTGTCCTGGGTCCAATCAGAGAATCTTTTATTTTAGATTCAGTCTTCTATTTCAAATTGTAAGAGCAATTTTATGACAATAATAAAAGATTTCTTTTTAAAATATACCTGTAAGCGCATCAGTCTCATAGAGTAGTTTTCTTTTGCACTTGCTCTAAAATCTGAGCATAGTTTTACATAGTTACAATCACAGTGAACATGTAACTTTGTATTCTGTTCTGGTGAACCTTGTATAGCAAAGGTTTTTGTGTTGTTACACATCAATGGCTCTAGGTCATTCTATTGAGTTTTATGTTCCATATTTTACTTATTAAATGTATTATTATTTGACTCATAAATTGTCTCCAATTTTTCCACATAATAGATAATGTGAAAATGAATATGTTCATCTCTGTGGGTTTTGTTTCTTTAGTTGTTTCTTAAAATTATCCTCCCAGAAGTATGATTTCCAAGCCAAAGCCCCTTGCTATACTGTTTAGTTTATAATTTGTATTGCCATGTAATTTTTAACAGCACTTATAACTTACAGTGAAAACAATAGAATTTGAACCAAAAGAAATCTTAACATATAAGCTGTCTCATCTGAAACTTAAATGGGAGTGAGGGAAGTATTCATTTTTAAAATTTGATATTTATGATATTGTTTGGTTTTAAAATTGAGCCCCAGTTTTTTTTCCTTTACTTGCAACAGATCCTTATGGCTGCACCAACTACTTTATCTCACTCCAGATTACTCTGCAAACCAGAAGAGCAATCATAACTTACGATTTCTTTACCAAGAAAATATTTTTGGCACCTCTGATGATAACCAAATAGTCGTAGAAGTTGCAAATTTAAATTGGAATTCTAATATACATATCAGATATATGATACCAAAACATTAATTTTTAAACATTTTTTATTTATAATCATTTTACAATGTTGTATCAAATTCCAGTGTAGAGCACAATTTTTCAGTTATACATGAACATATGTATATTCATTGTCACACCTTTTTCTCCGTGAGCTACCATAAGATCTTGTACACATTTCCCTGTGCTATACAGTATAATCTTGTTTATCTATTCTGCAATTTTGAAATCCCAGTCTATCCCTTCCCACCCTCTGCCTCCTCGGCAAACACAAGTTTGTATTCTATGTCTGTGAGTCTATTTCTGTTTTGTATTTATGCTGTGTGTGTGTGTGTTTTTTTTTTTTTAGATTCCACATATAAGGGATCTCATATGGTATTTTTCTTTCTCTTTCTGGCTTACTTCACTTAGAATGACATTCTCCAGGAGCATCCATGTTGCTGCAAATGGCATTATGTTGTCGGTTTTTATGGCTGAGTAGTGTTCCATTGTATAAATATACCACTTCTTCTTTATCCAGTCATCCGTTGATGGACATTTAGGCTGTTTCCACATCTTGACTATTGTAAATAATGCTGCTATGAACATTGGGGTGCAGGTGTCATCCTGAAGTAGGGTCCCTTCTGGATATTATCCCAGGAGTGGGATTCCTGGGTCATATGGTAAGTCTATTCCTAGTCTTTTGAGGAATCCCCATACTGTTTTCCACAGTGGCTGCACCAAATTGCATTCCCACCAGCAGTGTAGGAGGGTTCCCCTTTCTCCACAGCCTCTCCAGCATTTGTCACTTGTGGACTTTTGAATGACGGCCATTCTGACTAGTGTGAGGTGATACCTCATTGTAGTTTTGATTTGCATTTCTCTGATAATGAGTGATATTGAGCATTTTTTCATGTGCCTTTTGATCATTTGTATGTCTTCCTTGGAGAATTGCTTGTTTAGGTCTTTTGCCCATTTTTGGATTGGGTTGTTTGGTTGTTTCTTAGTAAGCCTTATGAGCTGCTTATGTATTCTGGAGATCAAGCCTTTGTAAGTTTCATTTATTTTTAAAAATAGCAATATTAGTATCATGCCTTCAGGGAAGATTAAAATCTTTTGTTTCAGTTGTGGACACATCTGCAATGCACAACATCCTCTGTGGTACTTAGGAATTATATGCAAATGAAGATTCAAAGCCATATTTCACATTTCCGTGTTTTATCTTCACTAAGGCATTTAAGGCCATCTTTAAACAAACAGTAAAGACAAAAGACCTGAGTTCCCCAAAGGCTTCAGTTTCTCGAATTGCATCAATGACTGAACTAGGGATTAAGTAAATATTCCTTATATGTGGGTCATTGTCTCTCTATAAACATTTCCCCCAAACCAACACCTTGAAACACTAAACTCCTTCTCAACCTAGATAAATAAAATGGAGGTAGAAAACCAAAACGTGGCTATTGAGAAGTTAACATTTTACAAGCAAATCTGGTTCCAGCTACATCCATTAGCAGAAATAATTTTATCAGCCACAGCATTAGGTCAACAGCTTTAAAGCCCAAATTGCCTTTCAAAAGAAGGATTTTCTAGGGTAGACATGGAAACAGCAAAGGAAAGGAAGAAACTCGGTGCGTCACGGAGAGAAATTTTCAAGTAGGTAGGATGGACTAGGGAAAGCCTAACTCACTCCTAAAACAGGTAACACTGGAGTTAAAAAGTGTCTTGAGATTAGGCTGGAAAATAACCTCCTTGTCTTATATGTGAAGAACCGAAGGCTTCACAGCTTGCGCAAAGTCTAATGGATAGATTGTTCCAGCACTAAGGCTGCACTTCAGCTTTTTGTAATTCTGTGCTCCATCACTTCCTTTTACGACCATGTCACCGACCAAAATGTTCTTCCTGTCATCCACCTCCAGTCCTACCCCTCCTCCTCCTGACTTACCCAAGTCTCTACCAGCTAAGGGGTGTCCCCATTCCAAGTATGGCCCCATGCCATGATCTATGGGCTGTTAATTCTAAGCGACACTGTGAGGTCTGCCCCATATTCTCTTCCTCTGTCCTATCAGGCTGGGATCCCTGCTGCCATTCACCAACTCAGTCTTTGTTTCTCTTAGCTCAAATCCTCCAGAATATATTTAACAGGCTCCATCCAGCCTATGAATTTATTCTCTTTAGTTTAGGTTTGTATCCTGGCCCCTTCCACAGAGGCTGAAAGCAATTCTAAAGGAAGCCAGCTTTCTGGACGGGGAGCCTAACACTGCGTCTCCTGCAACTGAGCATCATTTGGGGGCCCAGTTTTCTTTCATACATACAAGGTCCTGGAAGGAAACAAATCAGTCTGGTGTTTCAGTGAAGAAACTTTCTAGAGAGGACTCCCTGCAGAGGAATGGACAGCATTAAGGGACCCAACAAGAGGTGTGGAGGCCCCTAGAGAGTGTCAACAGTGGGGAGCTATTTCTATTGGGGCTGAAGCAGAAGATGGGGGTGGGGTGGGGAACAATGTTGTAGAGCCTTGCAAGAGATGGAGTGAGCCCTGAGGAAGGGCCATTTCCTAGGATGATGCAGTTGGGGAGGATGCTGACAGCACTTGAGATGTCACACGGAAGCAGGGAGGACATGGGGAAGAAATACTCCTGCCTTTCTCTCTCACCATCCTCCTTTTCTTGCTGGCCTCCCATTGGCCAAACACAAAGGGAAGTCAGCCAACAAAAGAGTCAAGGATGTGGTTTGTCAGGGTCAGCCTCCTGGGGCACAGAGCAGAGCAGACAGAGCAGAGCATGGATTTGAGGAATAAAAGGAAAAAAAATTACCAATTATTCTTTTTTCTTAAAGTCTTCTCACATAATATTCAAAACAGACCTATTGTGTGGCTGAGGAAACTGAGGTAACTTGCCAAGGCACGCTGAATCTTTTCTGAAAATAGGGAAGCTTATCCATCAGCAAACTTGCCCACGATCACAGAGATAGCGTGCCCCTGGGATGTGAATCCGTCTGTTTGACCCCCAGTATCTAACACCATGCAGACAGGTGACATGCAGGCACTGCGTCCAGACATTCACGATCGTTAGCTCATTTAGTCTTCACAACAGCTCTCGGGGTGAAGTCCCACCACTCCTCCAGGGTGCCGAGCTTGGGTGCTCCACCCTCAGGAGGCTCAGGATGGGCTTAATAGTCATGAAACGTCTTCTCCTACGGAATAATCATGATTCACAAGGGCATTTTCCCCAATCATTAGAATGAGCCCGCAAGGCAGGTGCTGTCCCCATCTTACAGATGGTTTAGATCCAGTTCTGAGTGACACGTGACTCAGGCAAGCTCAGCTGCTACTAAGTCACAGCCAGAACTTGAGCTGCATTGAACCAACTGATGGCAACATCTTCCCTCTTTGCCTTAATTCCCACATTTCACTTTTTCATCCACCCTCAAATCAGTGAAAAACTTGAAACCTACTAACTTGCTCCTGAGAGTCAGGGAGATCCAATATGTTGCCCCTTTGGCAATCCCCATCTCTTCCTCTAAACAAAAAGAATGAAACCTCCTGTCTCTTTCTGTCTGAACAGGGTAATTGGAAAAAGTGAATGAAAAAGTGAGTGAATGAATGAACGAATGAATGAATAAGCACATGCATTCTCATTCTGACTCTGTGAAATCCATAGTTTAAACCTTTTATTGTGTCATTAAAACCCTAGGATGGGTAGTTAGTCCTGTTTTACTGAAAATCAGGTCACTGGAAGATGAAAGCTGTGTGGTTCCAATCTGGTCTTCCTTATGCTGTGTCAGTTGCCTCCGCTAGCCTCTCGGTGGTTGGGGGGCTGAAAAAGCCTGCAGCAAATATTTAATAGATGTCTTTATTTGGTGTGCTGGGTACCGGACAGAATCCTTTGAGGGTTTATCATCTGAGAAATGGATGTTAAATCTTGTAAATTAATGGGACCATGCAATTTATCCAGGATCAAACAGCCAATGAATGACCCTTGAGATGCCGTGTCCAGCTTTTCTTTTCGACAGCAGAATGGTCCACTTTCAGCAGTGATGTTGTCCTCTTAAATCTGGCATTCAGACCTGGGAGGATGTGTATGGAGCCATGAGGAGGAGAGGGAGACGTGCTCAGCCAAACACATCACCCGAGCAGGTTCTGACGATCAGGAGGTGACGGATGGGCACCTCTCCTCACTGGGCAGGTGTTATTACCAGAGAAGTGCTTCTTTAACTTCATATGTGTACAGATCACCCGGGGAATCCTGTAGAAGTGCAGATTTTAACTCACTGAGTCTGCAGGGAGCCTGAGTTTCTTCATTTCTAACATGTTCCCAAGCAATACTGCCATTGCTGGGTCCAAGGACCACACCTTGAGTAGCAAGTTCCTAGGATATGCATTTATCTTACGGACGTAGTCATCTCATGATTAGGTCAGTGATTTATAAGTGACTCTGCCCAGGACAGGGCCGACCTTACACAGGAACATCTGAGGCCATGGAGGTCATGGTCACTGTCACTGTCCTCATCTTGGAGTCTTCTTTGTTATTGCTGCTATTTGTTGAGGAGCTCAATTAGGGCAAAATGCTGGCAAGCACCGGAAATTTACTCAAAGAGCCTCAAATGAAAAGAAAATTCCCTTAGAATCTGATTACAGCTCCCAGGGGACTGGAGCCAGAAAAGGCAATTCCTCTGACCTGTTTCTCATTCAAATTTATGAACATCGAGGCTGGCCTTCATGATTGACTCCACAAAACTCAGATGCTTATCCACTCCAAGCTAACTGGTTGCACTTCTAAAGCCCCAGTTCCAAACTCCCAGGTGCCTATTGGTCTAGATTCAGTCCGGGGTCCAGCCTGGGTGCAGTGCTAGAGATGGATGTCGGTAGGATGTTATGGCCCAGAGGCTGCCAGGGCCGAGGACTCAGAAAGTGGCTTAAGTCGGGAGTCACGATACATGTGTAAGCCTTATTGTATTTTCCTTGTTTAACAGAAGATCGAGATTTCCTAGCTCACGTAGCCATCAGTGGTTGAACTGGGATTCACACGCATGTCTTTCTGAAGTCCCATTCCAGGAAGTTTCCATTCTGTTACACTTCTCTTCGTGGTTTCCCGGGACCCCACAATCCCTCTCCTCTCCACTCCCTGCCTCTAAGAAATCCGCTTCTTTGGTGTGGCCTGTCTCATCTCAGGAGAATTACAGCTGGGAAGGTGGCGGTGGCCCCTTCTCTGGGGCTCCTCACAGCCAAGCCCCTGCAGGTCTACCCTGCAGCTTCAGTCGCATAGCCGATCCCGAAGGAGGCAGCACGTCAGGGCTAACCACTTTCTAGGCCCCAGTCCTGGGACCGCCCACCCAGACCTCCACGGCTCCCATGTGGCCCTCAGACAGCAGCTCTTTCAACTCACGCCCTGAATGCCCCTGTCTCACTCCTGGCCTCCTTCTGCTCCCCGTCAGGGACTGCCAGCTGCTCTGTCCTGCACCCTCACTCTGGCCTCGGCCTCTGTAGCTTGTGGGAAAATCTCCTGGAGACCACTGCCAGCTGCTCAATGTCCAGTCTATCTGGATGCTCATCACCACTCTTCCGTGGAATGAGAAATCTAGGGATCAAAGATGCCTGCTGGTCATGACCTCACTCCTCCTGCAAGGCTGGTGCTCCTGGATCCCCTCTGAAATCTTGCCTTTGTCCCCCGTGCATGGTTCACTATAGCAGCCCAGTTAGGATGCCTGCTCTGCTCTGCTGGCTTCCAACAGGATGCCAGGTCTTGCCCATAATCACACTTGCCTTTCAGTGATGGAATGAGTAAGCTGGGTGGGAGGTGACAGGAGAGATAATCACCCAAAGACAGCATTCCCTGTACTTCCGGTGCTGCCTGAGGTCTTCCTGAGCCAAGAGCACACTCCCAGCCTCATGGCTCTTCCATGATGGAAACTGGAAAACCGAATGCTCTGCTCCAAGTTGATGGTGCCCTGTCTGTCAAGGGGAGCAGGGCAGTGGTGCTGCCACCTGTCAGGAGAGCAATGGGCCTCCCCCAAGGTCTGGTGAGGAGGGTGTAGGAAGAAGGGAGGGCCCAGAAGGAGAGGGAAAGGCTTCTAACAGGAGACTGACACCAGGCTGGAACTGAAGGCCGTGGGAGGCCACTGTCTGGGGCATGGGATTGCTGTGGCTCTGCCTGCCAGCTCGTCAGGTCCAGTTGGGACAGGTTCCATGCCACAGCCAGGGCAGGTGGAGAGTCAGCTGGGGCAAGGCTCACTTGTCTCCAGCAAGGGGGTTAAGGGAGATAGTGATCCAGAGGCGTCTGGTGGCAAGGAAGCTGATGTGTGTGGTGGGCCTGGGGCAGCTTTCTCGGGCTTGGTCCCACTGGGCACTGTTTCAAAACCCATCTATATACTTACAGCTGTAACAGTCAACGCATCACTTTTCTTAGTTCTTGCTCTATGGAGATGGGAAGGGTTAACTGAGCTCGTGCGTGATAATACACTGATTCTTACCCTATAATGGTTGGGAAGATGGGACTAGTTTAGGCAAAAACTGAAGGAAAAATATGGTTGAATAATCAAAAGACTGCACCCCTTCAGCCACATTCCTACATTAAAAGAAATAGAGATTTTGAAAATGAGTGGAAACAGAGATTTGGCTAAGAGTGGCCCCGATCTGCTTAGTGCTTATCTTCATAAGCGTAAATTCTGGTGCTTCCAGCCAAACATCTTACTGTGTGTTAATTGTAACCTGAGTGATCGCCACTCCTCTCCCGCACCCTCATAAAACGGTGTGTTTGCCCATGGCTGTCTCTACTGCCTTTGAAAAAGACTGACTGTAAAAAAGACCCACAAAAGAAAAACCAGGCACCTTTTGACTTTTTACCCACTTTCCACTTTTCAAGTTTCATTGACCATTAAAAGTTGTTTTATGAGTCGTGCGGAAAGGTGCTTTGGCACTTGAAGCCGAGGTGTGATACAAATTACAGGGCAGCAGAGTCGATTTCCAAAGTGGTATTTAATGAGTTTCTCAGATGTCTTTTTTCCACAGGACTTTTCTTCTGGAGCAGAATGCCAGGAAGAGTGGAAGACGCAGAAACTCTTGGGTAACTGACCTTGACCCCCAGGTCTGCTTATCGCGCAGCATGGCCCATCTTTTCCCTCGATCCCTTTCCTTCATCCCTTACCGAACTCCCTCACTACACTGTTCCGTGAATGGGCTTCAGGACACTTACCTGCAGAAGCTCGCACCTGGGCGTGTAGGTGACCGGGATCGGTGGGTGTCCAGAAGGGCTTGCCTCAGTGTGTGAATACGGTATTGGTGTTCACCTGTCTGTGGGGTCACACATGCAGTCTTGGCATTTATGCCATTTTAATCTAAGTATTGTCTTAGCATTTTGTCCTATGTTGGGTTAAGAGGAGCCACATACAGCTTGAAACAGAGACCACGGTCATGACTGCTCGCAAGACTTGGGTTTGGAAAGTTGCAGACAGCTTCTGTTTTCCAAAGAATAAGAACAAGAAGCAAACAGAACTGCCCCATTATGCAGTAGAACAGGCACGCAGTATTGACACAAAGATTAAATTTCACAAACCCCACATATTTAAGAACCATGAACTAATTAAGACCTGCAGACTGTGCAATGGAAACATGTGAATCCATTCTCTCTTTCTTCTTGGAAAGCAATGTCTTCTTGCCCAGGGCGCAACCATCTAGTTAATCTGGTCAATAATTCAAAAGATTTTTTTTTTTTAATGGGAAGTTTGATTTATCTTGTTTGACTTTTTTTTAATCATTGGTCAAATTAGCTGGATAATCACCTAACTGATACTTTTCACTTCATAAGGAGACCCAACTTGAATGGAGAACACATTAAAAAATGATTTTCTCTGCCAATTAGCAAAGAAATCAATTCTCACCCACCTACTGCTGAATCTATCACTGACCACAAACAGTGATCTAGAAAACAGGTTTGGGGTGGAGGTAAGGCAAACCCACCATGAAAGTTTTTTTTTTTAATTGACGTGTAGTCAGTTTACAATGTTGTGTCAATTTCTGGTGTACAGCATAATATTTTAGTCATACACGTACATACGTATATTAGCTTTCATGTTCTTTTCGTAATAGGTTACTACAAGATATTGAATAGAGTTCCTCATGCTATACAGGAGAAGATTGTTGTTTATCTATTTTATGTATAATAGTTTTGTTCTTTTTACATTTAGCAAAAAACCGTCTCCATAGAGGCAGAGGGGCCTGTTGGCCTGTTGGTTCAACTCTGATTAAGATGCCTTAAAGAATTAACGATAAAATCTCTCCCTTCAATGTCTATTTATACCCATTTCCCACTGAACTAAAAGGCATGGGAGAAAAATTATTTTTTAAACTCACAAGAGAAACCTCTCCTCCCATTAAAGTCAAGCAAAACCGAGTTGACTGCTCTCATAAATTCAAGAACAGAAAGTTATAAATTGAACATACGAAGGACACTGCCTTTTTTTTTTTTTTTTTTAAAGTGATGTTTCCTTGCCTTAATGGATTTAGCGGTGGCAGGGAGTCAGAGGAAAGCTGTCTTAACTAAATCTTTGACTGATTATGCATTTTTTCCTTATTCATACGAGATAGATTCATCATCCCAATTTGTCAAGCTGGCGAAGTTCCAATTAATTACACCCGGCAAACCTCAGCTTGTGCTGTGTCTCATTTGCCGGCGGCCCAATGAAGAGGCATCAGAGGTGTTGTTCCTCCGGTACTTACTGTGATGGATGCTCCCGGCAGCGCGGCCGGTGGCAGAGGCAGCGTGGTGACCGCCTCTCTCCTCCGCGCCCGAGGACGCGCTTCTCCTGCACTAATTTGAGGGCTCATTTGGAGAGTGGATGTGGCCGGCAAGTCTATCCTTCACAGCCGGGCCGAAGGCTCTCCCTGTCGCATGGGCTGTTTAAATATCTACACACGTTCTACATTTCTGTCAGCTTTGTCCTTGCAAAATAGTTAAAAAAAAAAAAAAAAAAAGGCAACTTGTCCTCAAGCTGAGTTTTGGCAGTCTAACATTTAGCAGCTGATGTGTGTGGTAGGAGGAAGTGACAGGCACCAGTGAGGTGCTGCTGAGACACTTGGGGACATGTCTGTACCTGCCCGTGCGAGTTCTCAGGCCGTGTATAGGCAAGGCCATGCTCTTGGCTTTCATGCTCTTGGTTTATCAGGCAATGACCTGCTAACAAATATTATTTATTATGCAGAATGAGATCCACTGGGTTTTGATATGCGTTCTCTGGTGCCTGCAGGAACTCACGTTTGATGGGTGACTAGAGCCACGTGCTCTGCCAGGAGCTGTATTGTCATAACATCTCTTTAGACCCGTTGTTCTTATCCTCATGTAAGATGGGAAAGCTTAACTCCGAGAGTTAAGTGATTTGCACAAAGTGGCACAGCTAGTAAGGGTGGAGTTGGGGTTTGAGCTAAGGTTCATCTGACTGAAAGGTTTGAGCTCTTCCCAGGACCCCAGGCCATTCCTCTTAAGTACCTACTACTTCTTTCTCCGGTCACACTCTGTCCTGGACTATGACCCTTGACTTTGTAACCTGCAGACCTCGGTGAGAGGCTGTCGCTGGGGCTGTGTCTCCACTAAACCCATGGAAACATCAGATGCGGGGCTGTAATGAGGCTAAAGCTTGGCATGTGCCCAGATCGCTTTGGCCGCCTCCTTTCTCTCCGAGTTTGCCACTCATCTTAGTCACCCTTCCATTCTCTGCCTTGGATGACCACCTGAAGGTCATGGGGGCTGGATCGCAGAGTGGCCACTAGAGAGCCTCATGCTGCAGCCCAGAATGCTGGGCAGTCAGTACCTCGCCTGGCAAGGCAAGATGGGAAGGAGCCGGTGCAAACCCTCTCCCTTCCTGCTTTGTGGACCACCCTGATTTATGGCCCCTCCTTCTTCCCCTTCAGGCAAGTCCATCAGGCTAAGTGAACTCATCTGCTGAGTTCTGGGCTGTGTTTCTGTGGCTCACAGTGAGTCAGTGGCCAGCCAGTAACACGCTCCCTGCATTGCCTTGTATCTTGGCCTCACTTTTTTTTTCTTTAAATCCATCTCACTTTTAAAACAAAGTGTTGGCATCTTGATCCTTACCTCCAGGCCTGAGACAGGGTACAGCAGCACTAGGAGCGAAGCTGACTCCTTACCCGTGCAGCCTCTGCAGAAGAGACCCTGAAAGGGATTCTCAAGTTTTAGAAGGAGTTGAGTCACGTCAAAGATCAACTTCCAATTTAAATAAGACATTCAAGTGCATTCATAGTCAGCATTTACATTCCTTCCTGGTTCTTAACTATAATACGTTTTCCAGTTATCAAAAACATATGCTTCTTTTCTGCAGCATTTTATACACAACTTGTTCAACAGAAGGTGCCAGCATCTCAATATGTTTTGCTTAGTTTTGGCTTTAACTATTGTGATGAAAGAATTCAAGTGCAAGATAGTCATCTTTCTGAATATAGATGGAGGTGTTGCCAAAGGGTGCCTCATGCACCAAAAAAAAAAAAAAAGAGTTATTTATTATTTCTTTCATTGAACTGATTTTTATGATGTTTCTGTGATGAGGAGGGCTGTGTACCAAGCTTTGTGAGAGTCACATGGATGAATCAACCCCAGATTTTGTTTTCAAGGAACTTTCCACCCAATAAAATACCTTCTTGGAAAAGCTGGTTGTGACATTCTTCTTATTAAAGGCATCAGCGCTGATCTGCCGCTACTATACCTGTGGTGACATACTAATTGTAAAATATTGAAATACTTTCATGCCTGTGGGTAAATATGCATTGTCCTAAGACCCCCACTCCTGGCATAGCTCCTCTCTCTCCTTTGGTCTAGTGACTAAAGCAATAAATGCCTGGCAAGGCAGGGGATTCCAAGACCTTCCTTCAGCACTATGGCCAGTTCTGATGGCTCAGAACCCATGCCTCGCTTGTTAAATGATTAGAATGTATTTCCTGAAAGGAGTGAATGCTGTGAGCGTTCTATTCAGATGACCGACACCCTTGCTGTTACAACCTCCAGTGAGAACTGGGAATCTTTCTGCCTCCTTTTAGTTCTGTCAGTGTTTGCTTCATGTATTTTGAGACTCTGTTATGAGGTGCACATTCACTGAGTTCTATCTTCCTCATGAATGGACTTTTATCACCGTGGAATGTTCCTCTTTATCTCCTTATCTTGAAGTTTCTTTCTTTTTTTTTTTTTTTTTTTACATTTGTAATTTTTTTAATTGATGTACAGTCAGTTGAAATGTATCTTATCTGGTCCTAGTAAAGTCACACCTACTTTCTTCAGCTGAGTTTGCATGATGAGTCTTGTCCCGTACTTTGTTTTTAACCCACCTGTATCTTTGCACTCAAAGTTCTCTTGCCGATGGAGTGTAGGTGGGTCTTGAGTTTTGTTTTTCTTGTTTGTTTGTTTTTTTAATCCAGTCTTACAGTCTTTGCCTTTTAATTGGAATTGTTTGTCTATTTACATCTAATGGGTTTAGTCTGGTATTTTGCTGTTTGTTTTCTACTTGTGTATCTGTTTTTTGTTATTCTGTTCCCCCTTCCTTGTCTTGTTTGGGTGATCCCAAATCTTTTTTTATTATTTCATTTTCATTTCTCTACCTATATCTCATACTATTTTTTTCAGTTGTTGCTCTAGGAATTATTTTTTATATACACACACATACATATATATGTATATATATCACTATTTTATCACAGCCTATTTGTATTATTATTGTTTCGTTTCATGTAAGATACAAGACCCTTGAGACGAACTGATTTTATTCATTCTCCTCCCTCACCCCTTGTGCAATTGTGACCATGTAGTTTTATATATACATATATTATAAACTCTGAAGGACACATGCACATATGTAAAATAGTTGAATTTAAAGAAATTAAGGGGAAAAAAGAGAGTCTCTTGTTTTGATCTGCGTTCACCATTACCAGTGCTCTTTATTCTTCCCTCTGGAGCTCAGTTTCCATCTAGAGTCATTTCACCCTGGCCTGAAGAACTTCCTCTGGCGCTTCTTGTGATGTAATTCTGTACGTACACGCATTTCACCCCGGGTGGATCTATTTCCCATCTGCTTTTGCTTCTCTCTAGTGCCTTAAAATAGAAATGAGTGTGGATTAAAATGACCAGAGATGACTGAACTCTTATTTCCGGTGACTAGTCATTTCTAGGCGCCCAGCCTTTCTGCCAAAGCACTGGGAATGAGATTGCAACACCGGGGGCCTCTGAGCTGGCTTCTGCCTGCCTGTGACAGCTTTTACTGACCTACACAGGGTTCAACCTATTCTCACCTTACTTTTAGATTTGGAAGATTTTGCATAAAGTTGTTGATTTCTGGCTGCTCTTGAAAATTGAAAAATCCTGTAAGTTTAGGTCCTAAATTCTGTTTTTCCATTTGGTGCCGCCAGTCAAGGATAGAGTCCCTGGTCCCAATGAAACTTGTGCTATTTCATTTGCCCTGGTTTCCCAACCAGATTCACTCACCCATATTGTCCCGCTGGTTCCCAAGTTCAAGAACAAGGAACTTGAACTTCTCCACGCAATACATCATTCAGGGGGTGTATCCTGGGGTGATCTAGAAAATGAACCGAAATAATTTGTACATTTGCAATGCACATCGGTTAAGGGATTTGGTGAGAGGTTCAGAACACTTTGTGCTTGTGCCTCTTTAGGACCAAAGCAGATCTTCTCGGCAGGAAATGTGAGTATGGTGAACTCTTGTCATAGTGAAAAAAATCTCTTGAATTCTTAGATGAAGACTCTAAGTCTGAAAAAAATAGCATAAAATTTCTCTGGCTGGGTAAATTTACACATATTGCATAGAGGACTTCCACTTCCAAATCATAGATAAGTCCACATTTTCTGAATATGTCTTACCTCTGAAGGTAAACCTTAATCATGAAGGATTGGCTTAAGACTACAGTCTTCTCAGAGATGCCAAGGCCCCAGGCTGTGCTGGGAAAGATACGGTGACACACAAAATAATCTTGTTTCAACAATGGCTAGATGCACTGGGAAACATTTTGCTTCTGCAAACTGGATTCCATGGCCCCAACCAGGAGCCAGAGCCATGGTGCTGAGCAAATATGCAGGAACCAAAAAACAACAAGTGAGAGGAAGGCATCCCAAACAAGGAACATGTTGGGGGTCGTCGGTGAAGGATGGAATTCATGACCTAGTAAGAGATGAGGTTAAACTCGGCGCTATGCATTTTGCAAGAAGAAACTTCAGATCCAGCTGGGGTGCTACCAATAGCCATCTGTCAGTGTGGACAGAGAGACAACCAATCTTCAGGTCTTTTTATCCTCTTTGGAGCTTCATAGGGAAAAAAGAAAACTTATTCTGATGATAGAAAATTAGAAAAGACAAGAGGAATGGGATCTCTGCCCCAAATCCATCCTTTTAGATTAATGCTCACTAATGGATATTAAAACATTGTAGATTAATGAAAACCCAATAGACCATGCAGCTGAAAAAACACACTTTATTTTGACAGCCAGGCAGTCAAGAGATGCCCAGGGATTAAAGTGCAACTCAGATTAAATTACCCTCTCCATGAGGACATCCTTTCCTTGGTAAAACGTGAGCTGGAGGAGAGGGGCAGAGAGATGCCGTGATCACCAGCCGTGATCACCTCCGGCTTGTGGCCATGGAAATGAAGGGCACACTTAGATTTATGTCCTGGCAGGTTAACTCAAACATGGGTCAGCAGGAAGCAGGAGTCAGGGATGCTGGAATTTTGGATCAGCAGCTGTTGGATATCATGAACAGCTTGGATGGAGAGAAATGAAGGAGCCTGGCAGGTGTCCTTGGGCCGGCGAACTGGTGAAGAGCGTTTTTCCATCACTGAGTTGTTACTGACTCTGTGTGGTGATTATGCATTGTGTGGATTTACTGAAGCTGAAACTACATTTCCCAGATCCCCCTCCCTGTCTGGCTCCTTATGGTTGGCCACAGGAGAAATTTGTGTGAGATTTGGAAGGCAGAAGTGAAGCTGCAGCCAATTAAATGCTCTGAGGGTTGGGACAGATTGAGCTTCAAGCACTGTGGCAGCCAACAGGCATGGTCCCTGACATACCCTCTCACCCTGCTGGCACAGGACGTCGTCTGGACCTGCAGCTTCCGTGGCCCCCAGTGGTTCTCTCCTATGTGCAGCTCTGCAGTAGGGGATGCTGCTCTGTCTTCACGCCACCATGAATTTTAGGTTAGCAGTGGTGAGAGACAGATGAGGGGGGTGGATTCAGGTTGTTTTTGTGGGTTCTAGCTTATGCATGTGGGATCCGGTTCCTTGTTGCCCTTGCCCACTTCACATACAGCTTTCCCACAAAACCACCTACTTGGCTGACTTCATAGTGGTGATTTCAGGCACAAGGCCAGATGGAGTGGCAACGGTCTCGTAAAGACTCTCCTCCAACTTCCAGGTCTAATTTTATCAACACATCTCTTATTCCTTCTAATGGTTCTGCTTATTGGGTCAAATCCCCACTGATACCCAGATGATACGCAGTGGATTAACCTCTGAGGGTGTGACCAAACCAAACTTGGGTCCATGTGCCCGTGTGCAGTAAAGCCAATCTATGGAAACTGGGTTGTGGTGAAGGAAAGTGCAGTATTTATTGTAAGGCACCAAGATGGAGTGAGGGAGAAGGTTACAGGGTATGTGATCAGCTCATGGACATTCTTCTAATTGGTTGATGATAAAGGAATCAGGAGTCTGCATCATCAACCTACTGATTCCAATCGGTCTGGGCTCTACATGCTTGCAGGCAACATACAGTTAAATTCTTCCACCTGGTGGGGGTTTCAGTATCTGCAAAACATCTCAAAGGATATGGCTCAGGATGTTATCTACAGCCTTTGAGGAGGAACTAAAGGTCCTTGGTTTTGTCTAATGGCGAAACTATTATCATTTTGCCTTGCTTGCCTGTTTTCCTTTATTTCTACATTTTCTCACTTCTCTGATTAAATCTATTCTTTGGAAAGGTCTAGGAGGCTCCAGTTTTTCTACAAACAAGAGATAAGCAGAGGACATGGGGGAGGGGGAATCTGTCCCAAGAAGGTCCCATAGGGTCCTGCTCCTTATAGGGGGATTATTGCAAAGTTGTTGGGATGTCCCTGTCCCCATAAGTATTAGCCTCCCTTTAGCTTCAGGACAATCTAAATTAAACTCTGATGAGCACTCTTTATCCTCTGTAAGTGAGGAAGGCTGCTGAGATGGAAAGATTCTGATAGAATTGCCCCGTAGTGATGGACTACAACCTGCCTGTTGTATCTCCCTGTCACTGCCTTTAACATACATCCTCCAGAGTAATGCAACCACTCCCGTAAGACTTGAAAATTGGAGGAAGGGGAGGGTTCATCCGTGTTTTTTCCCTCTGCCTTCAAGAATTAGCAGTGTAGCCATCGTCCTATTCCAGAAAAACAGGGTTGCCTTTGAGAGTTC
This sequence comes from Camelus dromedarius, assembly GCF_036321535.1. Lineage (NCBI taxonomy): Eukaryota > Metazoa > Chordata > Mammalia > Artiodactyla > Camelidae > Camelus > Camelus dromedarius. The sequence goes on from NC_087464.1 coordinate 7,943,490, forward strand.
TATGGAGACTTAGCTATAATTCCTGTGTTGGGAACTCAGTGAACGCAAGGCTTGAGGTTGTTTTCTAATAAGTTATTTGACTCGTGGGACTGAGAGCCGTATATCATTGCATCCTAGATCTTACAAGTAGGAGGAGAGGAACGAGGATTTGTAGAGTTCTTGTCGCGTTCCCTGTGCTTACCATGCATTTTCTGCGTTATCTCATTTAATAATCAAATTGTGCAAGGAAACAGGTATCAGTATCTGATAGACATCACCAACCTCCGTTTCGCTGATCCCCCACTATTTCAGGCCAAGCCGAGTTGAGGGAAAGCAACAACTTCTGCCTTCAGCAAAACCCACCAATCAGCATTCACCCTTCAGCGTACCTCCTCTGCGTAACAGTTTCCTCCTCCCGGGGGCCCTGAGTGAGGACTACTGGTGGGAACGTTCATCCA